>NC_140586.1:368834707-371639774 GCF_964204655.1 Triturus cristatus
CACAGACTCGCAGTGTCATTCTAGCTAAGCAACACTATCCCTAGCAGCTTACCAAAATTCATTCACTACTGTGCAAGGGGTAAGGAGACTACACACAATCTACATATTAAATTACAGCACATTAGTGTCAAAGCATGACTCATTTTATCAATGCATAAGCAAAGACTGGCTTCTAATGCTACTAAAACTTGACAACATGACAGGTTTTAAAACAGTTATCTGTCAGCAAATACACGATGTTACCAAATGCTTCTCTCACAGTGGTTCCCAAATGCACACAGACTCACAGTGTGATTCTAGACAACAACCACTATCCCTAGGAGTTTTCCAAAACTCATTCACTACTGTGGAAGTGGTAAGGGAACTGCACACAATCTACATATTTCAGGACTGCACTTTTGTGTCAAAGCCTAACTCATTTAATCAACGCATAAGCAAAGACTGGCTTCTAATGCTACTAAAACTTGACAACATGACAGGTTTTAAAAGAGTTATCTGTCAGAAAATACATGATGTTACCAAATGCTTCTCTCACAGTGGTTCCCAAATGCACACAGACTCACAGTGGGATTCTAGACAAGCAACACTATCCCTAGCAGCTTACCAAAATTCATTCACTACTGTGCAAGGGGTAAGGAGACTACACACAATCTACATATTAATGTACAGCACATTAGTGTCAAAGCATGACTCATTTTATCAATGCATAAGCCAAGACTGGCTTCTAATGCTACGAGAACTTGACAACATGACATGTTTTAAAACAGTTATCTGTCAGCAAATACACGATGTTACCAAATGCTTCTCTCACAGTGGTTCCCAAATGCACACAGACTCACAGTGTGATTCTAGACAACAACCACTATCCCTAGGAGTTTACCAAAACTCATTCACTACTGTGGAAGTGGTAAGGGAACTGCACACAATCTACATATTTCAGGACTGCACTTTTGTGTCAAAGCCTAACTCATTTAATTAACGCATAAGCAAAGACTGGCTTCTAATGCTACTAAAACTTGACAACATGACAGGTTTTAAAAGAGTTATCTGTCAGAAAATACACGATGTTACCAAATGCTTCTCTCACAGTGGTTTCCAAATGCACACAGACTCACAGTGTGATTCTAGACAAGCACCACTATCCCTAGGAGTTTACCAAAACTAATTCACTACAGTGGAAGTGGTAAGGGAACTGCACACAATCTACATATTTCAGGACTGCACTTTTGTGTCAAACCCTGACTCATTTAATCAAAGCATAAGCAAAAACTGCATTCTAATGCTACTAAAACTTGACAACAAGACAGGTTTTAAAACAGTTATCTGTCAGCAAATACACAATGTTACCAAATGCTTCTCTCACACTGGTTCCCAAATGCACACAGACTCACAGTGTGATTCTAGACAAGCAACACTATCGCTAGCAGCTTACCAAAACTCATTCACTACTGTGCAAGGGGTAAGGAGACTACACACAATCTACATATTAAAGTACAGCACATTAGTGTCAAAGCATGACTCATTTTATCAATGCATAAGCAAAGACTGGCTTCTAATGCTACTAAAACTTGACAACATGACAGATTTTAAAACAGTTATCTGTCAGCAAATACACGATGTTACCAAATGCTTCTCTCACAGTGGTTCCCAAATGCACACAGACTCACAGTGTGATTCTAGACAACAACCACTATCCCTAGGAGTTTACCAAAACTCATTCACTACTGTGGAAGTGGTAAGGGAACTGCACACAATCTACATATTTCAGGACTGCACTTTTGTGTCAAAGCCTAACTCATTTAACCAACGCATAAGCAAAGACTGGCTTCTAATGCTACTAAAACTTGACAACATGACAGGTTTTAAAAGAGTTATCTGTCAGAAAATACACAATGTTACCAAATGCTTCTCTCACAGTGGTTCCCAAATGCACACAGACTCACAGTGTGATTCTAGACAAGCACCACTATCCCTAGGAGTTTACCAAAACGAATTCACTACAGTGGAAGTGGTAAGGGAACTGCACACAATCTACACATTTCAGGACTGCACTTTTGTGTCAAAGCCTGACTCATTTAATCAAAGCATAAGCAAAAACTGCCTTCTAATGCTACTAAAACTTGACAACAAGACAGGTTTTAAAACAGTTATCTGTCAGTAAATACACAATGTTACCAAATGCTTCTCTCACAGTGGCTCCCAAATGCACACAGACTCACAGTGTGATTCTAGACAAGCAACACTATCCCTAGCAGCTTACCAAAATTCATTCACTACTGTGCAAGGGGTAAGGAGACTACACACAATCTACATATTAATGTACATTAGTGTCAAAGCATGACTCATTTTATCAATGCATAAGCCAAGACTGGCTTCTAATGCTACTAAAACTTGACAACATGACAGGTTTTAAAACAGTTATCTGTCAGCAAATACACGATGTTACCAAATGCTTCTCTCACAGTGGTTCCCAAATGCACACAGACTCACAGTGTGATTCTAGACAACAACCACTATCCCTAGGCGTTTACCAAAACTCATTCACTACTGTGGAAGTGGTAAGGGAACTGCACACAATCTATATATTTCAGGACTGCACTTTTGTGTCAAAGCCTAACTCATTTAACCAATGCACAAGCAAAGACTGGCTTCTAATGCTACTAAAACTTGTAAACATGACATGTTTTAAAAGAGTTATCTGTCAGAAAATACACAATGTTACCAAATGTTTCTCTCACAGTGGTTCCCAAATGCACACAGACTCGCAGTGTGATTCTAGCTAAGCAACACTATCCCTAGCAGCTTACCAAAATTCATTCACTACTGTGCAAGGGGTAAGGAGACTACACACAATCTACATATTAAATTACAGCACATTAGTGTCAAAGCATGACTCATTTTATCAATACATAAGCAAAGACTGGCTTCTAATGCTACTAAAACTTGACAACATGACATGTTTAAAACAGTTATCTGTCAGCAAATACACGATGTTACCAAATGCTTCTCTCACAGTGGTTCCCAAATGCACACAGACTCACAGTGTGATTCTAGACAACAACCACTATCCCTAGGTGTTTTTCAAAACTCATTCATTACTGTGGAAGTGGTAAGGGAACTGCACACAATCTACATATTTCAGGACTGCACTTTTGTGTCAAAGCCTAACTCATTTAATCAACGCATAAGCAAAGACTGGCTTCTAATGCTACTAAAACTTGACAACATGACAGGTTTTAAAAGAGTTATCTGTCAGAAAATACACAATGTTACCAAATGTTTCTCTCACAGTGGTTCCCAAATGCACACAGACTCACAGTGTGCTTCTAGCTAAGCAACACTATCCCTAGCAGCTTACCAAAATTCATTCACTACTGTGCAAGGGGTAAGGAGACTACACACAATCTACATATTAAATTACAGCACATTAGTGTCAAAGCATGACTCATTTTATCAATGCATAAGCAAAGACTGGCTTCTAATGCTACTAAAACTTGACAACATGACATGTTTTAAAACAGTTATCTGTCAGCAAATACACGATGTTACCAAATGCTTCTCTCACAGTGGTTCCCAAATGCACACAGACTCACAGTGTGATTCTAGACAACAACCACTATCCCTAGGAGTTTACCAAAACTCATTCACTACTGTGGAAGTGGTAAGGGAACTGCACACAATCTACATATTTCAGGACTGCACTTTTGTGTCAAAGCCTAACTCATTTAATCAACGCATAAGCAAAGACTGGCTTCTAATGCTACTAAAACTTGACAACATGACAGGTTTTAAAAGAGTTATCTGTCAGAAAATATACAATGTTACCAAATGTTTCTCTCACAGTGGTTCCCAAATGCACACAGACTCACAGTGTGATACTAGCTAAGCAACACTATCCCTAGCAGCTTACCAAAATTCATTCACTACTGTGCAAGGGGTAAGGAGACTACACACAATCTACATATTAAATTACAGCACATTAGTGTCAAAGCATGACTCATTTTATCAATGCATAAGCAAAGACTGGCTTCTAATGCTACTAAAACTTGACAACATGACATGTTTTAAAACAGTTATCTGTCAGCAAATACACAATGTTACCAAATGCTTCTCTCACAGTGGTTCCCAAATGCACACAGACTCACAGTGTGATTCTAGACAACAACCACTATCCCTAGGAGTTTACCAAAACTCATTCACTACTGTGGAAGTGGTAAGGGAACTGCACACAATCTACATATTTCAGGACTGCACTTTTGTGTCAAAGCCTAACTCATTTAATCAACGCATAAGCAAAGACTGGCTTCTAATGCTACTAAAACTTGACAACATGGCAGGTTTTAAAAGAGTTATCTGTCAGAAAATACATGATGTTACCAAATGCTTCTCTCACAGTGGTTCCCAAATGCACACAGACTCACAGTGTGATTCTAGACAAGCACCACTATCCCTAGGAGTTTACCAAAACTCATTCACTACTGTGGAAGTGGTAAGGGAACTGCACACAATCTACATATTTCAGGACTGCACTTTTGTGTCAAAGCCTAACTCATTTAATCAACGCATAAGCAAAGACTGGCTTCTAATGCTACTAAAACTTAACAACATGACAGGTTTTAAAAGAGTTATCTGTCAGAAAATACACAATGTTACCAAATGTTTCTCTCACAGTGGTTCCCAAATGCACACAGACTCACAGTGTGCTTCTAGCTAAGCAACACTATCCCTAGCAGCTTACCAAAATTCATTCACTACTGTGCAAGGGGTAAGGAGACTACACACAATCTACATATTAAATTACAGCACATTAGTGTCAAAGCATGACTCATTTTATCAATGCATAAGCAAAGACTGGCTTCTAATGCTACTAAAACTTGACAACATGACATGTTTTAAAACAGTTATCTGTCAGCAAATACACGATGTTACCAAATGCTTCTCTCACAGTGGTTCCCAAATGCACACAGACTCACAGTGTGATTCTAGACAACAACCACTATCCCTAGGAGTTTACCAAAACTCATTCACTACTGTGGAAGTGGTAAGGGAACTGCACACAATCTACATATTTCAGGACTGCACTTTTGTGTCAAAGCCTAACTCATTTAATCAACGCATAAGCAAAGACTGGCTTCTAATGCTACTAAAACTTGACAACATGACAGGTTTTAAAAGAGTTATCTGTCAGAAAATACACAATGTTACCAAATGTTTCTCTCACAGTGGTTCCCAAATGCACACAGACTCACAGTGTGATACTAGCTAAGCAACACTATCCCTAGCAGCTTACCAAAATTCATTCACTACTGTGCAAGGGGTAAGGAGACTACACACAATCTACATATTAAATTACAGCACATTAGTGTCAAAGCATGACTCATTTTATCAATGCATAAGCAAAGACTGGCTTCTAATGCTACTAAAACTTGACAACATGACATGTTTTAAAACAGTTATCTGTCAGCAAATACATGATGTTACCAAATGCTTCTCTCACAGTGGTTCCCAAATGCACACAGACTCACAGTGTGATTCTAGACAACAACCACTATCCCTAGGAGTTTACCAAAACTCATTCACTACTGTGGAAGTGGTAAGGGAACTGCACACAATCTACATATTTCAGGACTGCACTTTTGTGTCAAAGCCTAACTCATTTAATCAACGCATAAGCAAAGACTGGCTTCTAATGCTACTAAAACTTGACAACATGGCAGGTTTTAAAAGAGTTATCTGTCAGAAAATACATGATGTTACCAAATGCTTCTCTCACAGTGGTTCCCAAATGCACACAGACTCACAGTGTGATTCTAGACAAGCACCACTATCCCTAGAAGTTTACCAAAACTCATTCACTACTGTGGAAGTGGTAAGGGAACTGCACACAATCTACATATTTCAGGACTGCACTTTTGTGTCAAAGCCTAACTCATTTAATCAACGCATAAGCAAAGACTGGCTTCTAATGCTACTAAAGCTTGACAATATGACAGGTTTTAAAAGAGTTATCTGTCAGAAAATACATGATGTTACCAAATGCTTCTCTCACAGTGGTTCCCAAATGCACACACTCACAGTGTGATTCTAGTCAAGCACCACTATCCCTAGGAGTTTACCAAAGTTCATTCACTACAGTGGAAGTGGTAAGGGAACTGCACTCAATCTACACATTTCAGGACTGCCCTTTTGTGTCAAAGCCTGACTCATTTAATCAAAGCATAAGCAAAAACTGCCTTCTAATGCTACTAAAACTTGACAACAAGACAGGTTTTAAAACAGTCATCAGTCAGCAAATACACGATGTTACCAA
Source organism: Triturus cristatus (assembly GCF_964204655.1). Classification (NCBI taxonomy): domain Eukaryota; kingdom Metazoa; phylum Chordata; class Amphibia; order Caudata; family Salamandridae; genus Triturus; species Triturus cristatus. Next base: position 368,841,018 of record NC_140586.1, read on the forward strand.
ATGCTTCTCTCACAGTGGTTCCCAAATGCACACAGACTCACTGTGTGATTCTAGACAAACAACACTAACCCTTGCACTATACCAAAACACATTTCTTCATCTAGAAGGAGTACTACATTTTAGTGTAGAAACATAACTCATTTCACAAATTCATAAACAATGACTGGTTTCTAATTCTACCAAAATATAAAAACAGCACAGTTATCTGTCTCCAAACACATGAAAAACACAAATGCTTATCACAGAATGGTTTCTACATGCACACACACTGTCAATAAGGTTGTAGAGAAAAAAAGTACTCCCCACACTTTAGCAGGAGAAATACATTAGTCTGATTAAAATCAAAATAGTCTACATACATCCCCTCACAATTAAATAACTCACCTTTCAAGTTGTTTTGTAGATTAAGAAGTATATCAGTCACACACCAGATATCAGTCACACACCAGATTTTCTTAAACAGAATCTTTGCACTGTGCACCTGTCAGCAGAACCAAAGAAAGGCAAAGTTTCCCTCTCATTTTCCACACATATACATGTAAACATCAAATCACATTCCTTCCCACATAAATTCAAAAGCAAACACACATTTCTATTGGTTAAACATTTCAACCCTTTCCAAATGACATAAATTCGAACCCTTCCCCCAATCTGCCTTCTGCCCGTTACCATAGAAACAGGTCATGGAACACTGTACTGAGCACACAGGTCACAAGTTCAGCACACAATGTTGCTAATCAAGACAGCAAGTGTGCTTGACTTTTCAACATATCAGCTTATCATATATAATGTTCCTTATAATCAGTTATTGTTAACCAATAAGAATCATGCGTTTAAAAAACAGAAATATACACCCTACCTTTCATTGTAGAAGGTTGTCAAACAACCAATCATTTCTTGTCTTTTTTCAAAACTGCATCTTAGCCACCATTTTAGAAACATCTTACTTTCCAAACTGCCATTTCATTTACAGAGACGATCAGAGTGCATCCAGACCTCCTTTCAAGATGCTTAGAGTGTGGATTGTGGAACACAGCTATATTTTCTGGAGCCAAAGGTATGCAGAAAACAAAGGCATTCACAAAGACCTAGGTTTGCCAAATGTAGACATTAAATGGATTGGACAGAGAGGGTTAAAGTGGCACCAATTGATGCCATTGGTTTAATCGTTCATGCATATCCAACACCCTGACCTCATAATAGTGCACTTTGGTGGCAATGACCTAGGCACTGTGACTGGGGTAGGTCTGGAAATCCTTATGAAGGACACCTTTGCAGAACTGATTTCACTTTTCCCCAAAACTGCCTTTGTGTATTCTAACAGATGCCAAAGGCAGAAATGGAACTGGTCCGATAATTTTTGTCCACAAATTGAGAAAGCTAGGAAACGTGAATACATCTGTTTCTGCTTTTCTCCGAGACTATAGAATGGGGTCCATTTACAATAACAATCTGCGCTTTCATATGCAAGAGATGTATAGGAGAGATGGAGTACACTTTACTGATGAAGGAAACAGAGTCTTCCTCAACAACTTTAGACTCTGTATAGGTACTTACTTATAAGTACCAAAAACTCTCAATGAACACAACGGCTCTTTTTAGAGCCACTCAAGAACAAAACACTTAAGCTTGATCTTTATCTCCCAAAAATTTCATTTTTTTTTTCCTTGGATCCGCCACACCCAATGCGAGAGAATCCGTGCACCCAACGTGTTAGGATGCACGCACCCTGCGCGCAGTTCGCCGTTTTTTTTTTTTAAAGGGGGCCCCAGGGGGTCCTTCTGGGACCCCCTAAGCACCTCTAGAGGGTCAGACTATTTCCACTCTGCCCCCTTTATATGTTTTACACACTTATTCCCCTTGCTTCTTCAGCCTCGCTTCTACCGAGGCAGAAAATGGCCACCAACAGTTCCTGGTTTCGAATGTAGACAGACACTCGACAGCCAATTAGCATTCAGCGCGCGATCGGGAGGGTGCGCGCTCGGTTCGGGGAGGGTGCGTTTACGGTGTGGGTAGGGTCCACGGATCCTCCCCGGCCATAGATATCACTAACTTTTTTACCCTAATTTTCTCAGGAACTACTGAACAGATTCACACCATTTATGCAAAAGGTGCGAGTCTGAACAGAGGACTACCTCTTTGTCAAATTTGGTGTCATTCCGTTCAGTGGTTCGGACTGTAGCTGCGACAACAAATCCTATGGGAAATTGCATAGGGAAAACGCGATTTGGGACCCCCCTTTTTTCTCAGCCCCCGCTTGACGAATCATCACGAAACTGTCAGGGTAGGAGCGGAGCGGAGCTGGCCAAAAGTTTGGAAAATTTCTCGAAGATTCGTCAACCGGCGACAGACTTATTGGGAATAGAATGTTGCGGATTTCCTATGGAGAATAGGTCCTAACTATAACTATCTACTGGTGAATATATATATTCAAAAGTAGCAAAGTATATATTATACATCAAATATAGTACCTAAATTAGCATTCACCATAGGACAAAACGAATAAGAAAAATCTAACTAAAACTAAACCAACCAATTAAATAAAGCTATAAACATCTTTAATCAATAAAATCAAACAAAAAATTTAATTAACAATATTAAAGACACACTAATTTAAACAACTGACTACTTAAAAAATGACAAACACTGTAAGTCAAGGAAACTCTGCCGAATTTGCTCACCAAACCTCTAAAGAAAAAATATATACATTTCAACTACCAAACCAAGGGAGAAAAACCTATATTTTCACTAAAATGTAATTGTTATTAAACTTAAAAACGTTAATTAACAAATAATTAATAAAATACTATCCAACATACATCCTTTTACATAGACTTCCTAAAAGAAAAACCCATACCTAGAAACAGCAATAAACTGAAAATAACAACTATCAGATACCATAAACAAAATAACAGTAAGTATACATAGATTAATGCAAAATATAAACTCACCCAAATAGCAATCAAAAATAAACCTAACAACCTCATCATCTACAAACTAACAACAGATTAACCTTTAAAGTGACCAAGTGAAAAGGAAGCACCTGCTCCACATAACAGAAAAGCTGCAAATCATGAGAAACATTTAAACACAACATACACGTAATTATTCAAAATAAAAATGATGCATAATTTTAAATGTAAATAATAAATATACAAATGTTAAAATATTCTATATATTCATACTATTACACTGCTTTCAGATACAATGAAGTTGCAAAGTATATCACTTTGCAGAAAGGAAAGCAGTTTCTAAGGGACTGGTCCTCCCAGTCGATCAAGTGGTGTTTTTTCAGATGGGTTATTTGGCCTCCGGTACCATTGTTTGTACCAAGCTTATCCTGACTAACAGAGGTATTACAAATGGAGTATATAGCAATGTTCTCCTCCTTTTCGCTAACCTCAAAGAAGTCCCAAACAGGGGAGCTTAACTTGTGTCTCCTGATGGAGGTGCCACTTCCAATGCCGGATGAACTGGAGGTTTGTATGTTGAATTTGACTCTTTGCAGTACCACTACCTACTTCTGCTGAGGTGGTGGTTGTGCTGGATGTAGGTCGCTGCCGGGCCTTTGCTAATGCAAATATGGAAGCTGTAGGTGGTGTAGGTGTTACCTGTGTTGGTGTTATCCGTGCCACATCCCTCACAGCAATTTGGGATGTGGTAATTTCGGTCTCCACTGAGGCGGGAGTAATGTCCATGATGACTGGCTCATCATCCTCCTGCTGTTCTACATCGACCTCCATAAGTGTAAGGGTTTCTGGAAGCTTTCTTTTCCCTAGCTTGGACTTGGGACGTGTCTTCCTCTCAGACTCAGTTTGTGGCTACCAAGTGGTATCTAGATCATCAGAAGGGGTGCTTGGCAAAGAACTTGATGGACTAACCCTCCTTTTCCTTGCTGGGGATGTGGAAGACAATGGATCTTCTGAATGAGTGGCTTCCTCTTCTTCTTCCTCTGCATGAGGCTCGATTTCCTGAACTGCCCCTACTTCGGGAGGAACAACTACTATTGTGGGCGGTGGTTGCGGCTGTTATTGACCACTAATCTGCTGTGTTTCCTCCTATGTTGATTGGGTACTAATTTGAGATAGCGATAAGTTTATCTCAGGCTCTGCATCACTAGTTTGCACCATTGAGCTGGCTACCTCTTCCATACTCATGCGCTTGGGCCTGGTTTGGTGGGTTGGCCCACTGATGCGTAGGTGCTGCCCCCAGCTTGCTCCCCAGACACCGCTGCTGCAGGCATAATTTTTGGTTTCCCAAAAAAGGTTTTGGGCGGCACACCAGACTTAAGTGTCACTTCCTTCTTCTGTTCCTTCTTCTCAATAGCAATTTTCTTGGTACTGGAGGACCTGGTACCTGCTTTCTTTGGGGCCATCTTCTTCAGATGTCAGCAGCGCTCTGTTGCACAAGTTGCAGAGATGTCTTTTCAGGTCACACGTCACGTCGTGTACAGCAGCAGGACGTCTGTCTGGCAGTACAACGGGTGATGAAGACACCTCCTCCTCAGTCTTTTGTGTACCTAAAAGCAAAAAAGCCAGAAGAAACTCAGTCAAATGTGGAATTTGTGGTGCTTAAATTACTACTAGTACAATCAAACAAATATAATATATAATATATAACTTAGTGTGTGGTGGTCACAATTATTAAATTCTAGTAACTCAGTTAACAACAACAGTGTAGCCATTTATGAGACTTTGACAACAAGGGCTTTCCTTGTGTACTGTGTACACTCAGGAAGAATAAGAATAGCAAAGAACAAAAACAAAAATACAAATGGAGTGGAAACTGTTTGGCCTTAATTTGTACATCACGTGGGATGGATGCAGCATCAGGGAGCTGCAGCTAGCAATGGGATGGGAGCAGTAAGCCAAGAGGAACAATGGAAAGACACGCAGGCCTACGTGGCAAAAACAGCACACTACTAACTACCACCACAAAATGGCCCCCAGCCACATGGTCACTCACAGGCACAAGGCCCGGAAAACAATGAACTCAAGCAGGCCTATATGGCCAGACAAAAGGTGCCTGATAAACAACACAGCTTTAATGCAAAAACCAAAATCCACATTGCTAAAAAGGTTGAAAGTTACACAACAACACATACACATGCAACAAAGGCATTTATTTAACACACACCCAAAAAGTAAACTACACCCCAAAAACCACACTTTTCAATTCAATCCAATGCCATCCATGCCATAAATTATGTTTAAATTCAACAGAAACAATTGTTTCATGCACCCATGAGTACCTCTGGGCCTACTGGCGGAAAAAGCCTAACACACACCAAAAAAGTGAAGCCCCCCAAAAACCACATTTTGCAATTCAATCCACTGCCATCCATGCCCTAAGTGACGTTTAAATTCAACAGACAACACAGAAACAGTTGTTTCATGCACCCATGATGAGTACCTCTGGGCCTACTGGCAGACTAGGCCACAAGCTTGGAGGCCTATGGCAAAAGCACAATGCCTGGCTTCAAAAAATGGCCGCCACCCACATGGCCAGGCCACCCACAATAACAAGAAAGGGAAGACAAAGGACAGGAACAGGAAGTTGGAAACACTGGGGAACTTCCTTCCTCTTTAAAAAAATGATTAAAAAAAGAAAAATGACTCCTTGCTCAAAAAACTACACCCAAATAACAACCTGAGGAGTTATTTTAGCAAAATGACCAAAATCATAATTTTCAAGAAGGTTTTATGCTGCTCGAGAGATATTCTTCACCAGATTGCAAATTCTGCGTGTTTGGCATCGTGATCTTCACAAAAAGTCGTTACTGCGCGCGCAACAATGCATATTGAGCACGTGAAGAAGAAAAAAAGTGTAACTTCGCATTGTCGCGCAGTGCAGAGTTGCCAAAACTCTGCGAGCTGAAAGGCCAGGGTTACCTACTGGCTGAAAAGGCCTATTTATTTAAAACACACCAAAAAACTGAAATACCACCCCAGAAACCACATTTTGCAATTCAATCCAATGCCATCCATGCCCTAAATGATGTTTAAATTCAACAGACAACACAGAAACAGTTGTTTCATGCACCCATGATGAGTACCTCTGGGCCTACTGACAGAATAGGCCACAAGCTTGGAAGCCTATGGCAAAAGCACACTGCCTTGCTCCACAAAATGGCCACCACCCACATGGCCAGGCCACTCACAAGAACAAGAAAGTAAAGACAGACAATGCAGGCCTTTGGCAAAAGCACACTGCCTGGATGGCTCCACAAAATTGCCGCTAGCCACCCACAACAAAAAGAAATGGAAGACAGACAATGCAAGCCTATGGCAAAAGCACACTGCCTGCCTTCACAAAATGGCCGCCACCCACATGGCCAGGCCACAACAACAAGAAGCATAAGCCAAGGGGAACAAAGGAAAGACATGCAGGCCTATATGGAAAAAGCAGCACACTAATAAACTACCACCACAAAATGGCCCCCAGCCACATGGTCACTCACAGTCACAACAGGCCATGGAAAACAATGAACTCAAGCAGGCCTATATATGGCCAGACAAAGGAGGCCTGCTAAACAAAACAGCTTTACAAAATTGCAAAAACAAAAATCCACAGGGCTAAGAAAGGTTGTAAGTTACACAACAAGCACACACACACACATCTAACAAAGGTATTTATTTATTAAGGCACACCCAAAAAGTGAAATACACCCCAAAAACCACATTTAACAATTCAATCCAATGCCATCCATGCCCTAAATGATGTTTAAATTCAACAGAAACAGTTGTTTTGTGCACCCATGAGTACCTCTAGACCTACTGGCTGAAATTACAATCATAGAAAAACAACTAGGACCCTACTGAAACTACAGGCCACCCACAACAATACTTTTTAAAAACGATGAAAATTCCAAAAAAATGTAGGTATAAACAATGCCCCAATCAAACAAACAAGTACACCAATTCTTCAACTTACTTGTAAAATCTCAAATCCAAAAGTCCTCAAATCCAATCCAATGATATGATGCAGCAGACAGACACGAAAAGTGATCCTTCCAGCTCCAAATCCAAATCAAAGTGAACAGCACATGGACAAAGCACTGGGAGGAGCCTGCTGGACAGGAACAGGAAGTTGGAGATTCAGGGGCTCTTCCTTCCTCTTGAAAAAAAAAGTAAAAAAAGAAAAAGGACTCCTTGCACAAAAAACTACAGCCAAATCACAAATTGAGGAGTTTTTTTGAGCAAAATGATCATTTTCGAGAAGGTTTTATGATGCTCGAGAGAAATTCTTCGCCAGATTGCAATTTCTGCATGTTCGGTATCCCGATCTTACCAACACTTCCGCTGGAAGTCAGATGGCGCGTCCGAATGACGTGTTCGTGTTCGCACACTGTTGCGGGATCGTGCGGCCGGATACCAAATCTCGTGGCGCACGGGAATGGATTGGACATCTCATCGGCGAACGCAGAATCTCGGTAAGTCATTACCGCACACGCGACAATGCATATTGAGCGTGCGAAGAAGAAAAACAACTATGCCACATTGCAGATTGCGTAGTGTTCGGTAACTACGCGTTCTACGCAAACCGAAAAGTTGCCGAAACTCCGCAAACTCCGCGAGCGTAGCGTAGTTCGCTGCCCAGGGTTACCTGCAATACAACTCCCACCAGGCACCCCTGTCACACCCCTGAGCAGGATGGAGCACTTTCCCCCCATAAGCATGTTGCAGCCATTGCATTGTACACTGAAACCTAACAGGTGGGTAGCCATTCATCAAGGTAGTTCTGTCTGTGGTTGGGAGGCCTGCACTACAACTCCCACCAGGTACCCTTGTCACACCGCTGAGCAGGATGGAACACTCCCTCTCACCCAGAAGCATATGGCAGCCATTGCATTGTACATTGAAACCTAACAGGTGGGTAGCAACTCACCAAGGTAGTTATGTCTGTGGTTGGGAGGCCTGCAATACAACTCCCAGCAGGCACCCCTGTCCCACCCTTGAGCAGGATGGAGCACTTCCCCTCACCCAGAAGCATGTGCCAGAAAGTCCACAACAATGTGACAACAGGACAGGTAATCAGACAGTGCATGCACCACAGCATACCTCCAGAAAAACATGGAGACAGATGACAGCACAAGGCCTCACATCACACAAAAATTGACACAGATACAATCTCAACATACAGTGTGCAGACGGCTAAGCGCATGTAACTGTCACAGAAACAAGAGTGTGACTCACCAAATCCAATGTCGAAGCAAATCAGGGCACCAACATGCACAGCAAGGAATACTCTCTGTAACTTCCATGGGGCCGATCATGAAGGACCATGCTAAAAGTAAACAAGCATTGTCTTTTGAAAAAATAAATCTAAGCACATGACAGGAGAAAGGAATGCATGAGATGATAATGGCTAGTTCATGCGCAGATTAGGGGTGGCCAGAATTTGCATAGTCGCGCTACGCAAAGCTCAGCGAAACGGTAAAAAATCTCCGCGAACATGCAGAAATTCCGCGAACACACGGAATTGCTTGTTCGCAATGCTTTTTTCCTGTTCGCGAGCACTGTTTGCGTGCTCGGGGGGAAATATCTCACAAATACGCATTTTGAGAACACAAACTAGCAAAAAATTCTGCGAAGCCACGGAAAGCAGAATTTTGGGCAATTCTGTGTTCTCCGCGGAACACAAAATTACCCAAATTCCGCAAGTAGTATGGAATTTACCGCCCAGGCCTAGCGCAGATGTAACAGCTGCCAGGCAGAGCAATCCACAAAGATGCTTCACATCAAGTTGTATATCCGCTACTTGTCAGATGACAACCTTTCATTGTAATAATAAAATAATCATGTGGGCCATGGTATCCAGTGACATGTCACCCAACGGAAAAATAATGTATGTACCCCCACATCATGTCATGATGTACATCACTGTGCAGACATACAATGTGTGAAATAGTTAACTGTGTGTTGCATTACCTGTAAATAAGAGACAGTGAACAGCAAGTTTGAGGTGTGCACGTCAATGACCATCTCCCCTCTGTCCCACAGGTGATAAAGAACTGACTGCGAAGGACGATACCACCAACCTGCAGAGCCAGTCTCTCCCCCGGTACATGGACTACCCGGTGCAGACTCCCTGGACTCAGACGATTTTGATCAGGAAGCAGGCCCATCTGGCATGTCAGGGCACAACCAGTCCCTGGACACCACAGCCACCCCTGCCCCCTCCGCAACAACAACAACAACGCTGAGCCTTGCTGGAATGAACCTTGCGGCCACCACCACCATCAGTGCTGGATGCAACACCCCCCCTGCCACAGAGGACTTCCACCCCACCCCAACATCTGCGGAGGCCAGGGAGAGTAGGTTTGTGCAGACAGTGGTGAGCCAACAGGGCCGTGACAGCAGGGCAGGGGCGAGGCCAAGGGAGCCACGAAGGCAACAGGAAACTGGGACCGAAGCCCTGGCAAACATTACCAGAGTAATTGGGGTCGACGAACACGTCAAGGGACAATCGGACCAGGCCCACCAAGATGCACGGGAGCTCCAACAGGTGCTGAGGTCCATGGACCACCACATGGGCCAAACTGTGGACCTCTTGGGCCAGCTGGTGGCGGAACTGAGGATCAGGCCTGTGGCACAGACAACACCTCCACCTCCCTCCGGTGTCCCGCAGGATGCCAGTTCCCCATCCTCCCCTGCGGACACGGAGAGGGATGAATCCTCAGACCCCACTGGCCCTGCAGCTGTGGTCCCCCCTGCCAAAAAACCAAGGGGCCGTCCGAGAAAATCTCTGGCACCAAGCCGTGGTAAAGCACCTGCCAAACGCCATCCTAGGGGCCAGCCCTGATGGCACACATCTTCACCCTGCCATTGACTTTCTCAACTATCCTTCCCCACACTGCCATGTTAATGGCATCTGTATGTTGGACTGGGTCACCACAACAGTGTGGTGACAAAGGAATTGCCTAATCTACCATCACTGAAAACTCATTGCTTGCCCCCTCACATTTCTGTAAATATTCACTCCCCTGTCACATATATCCCTTGTAAATAAACACTTCTTACACACAAATGAAATTGTGTCTGCTCCATGTTTATCACAGAATGTGCAATGTTAACCATGATTACAATGACACAGGAGCACAGATTGTCTGTAGGCATGGAGAGGCCGAAGGGACCTAGGAAAACACAACAGAACAATAGTCACTAGTCTGGTGGTGGCATCATAGCCAACACACAACACTTGTCATCAAGGTACACCAATCTGCACACATTACAATGAGCAACCGTACCAACATAGACATCATGTAGCTCTGCATAACTACCGTGTTCACTAAACATTGCCAGTCAACAACAGGCTGCAGTCACAAAGATCATATACAACTTCACAACAACAGAACCATCATCAATGTGTCCGCTGTACATCGTCACTCACCTTCAAGTGAAGTATCGGATGATGCAGGTCCACACCTTCCTCCTCTCCACTGTCCTCGTCACTGGACACGGGTTGGTTTGCAGGCGGGGGCATTGGCTGATCATCATCATCCACGATCAGGGGGATCTCCTTGCGAATGGCCAGGTGTGGAGCATGCAGCATGCCACAACTATCTGATACACCTTCCTGGGCGAGTACATCAGTGCACCTCCGGTCTTGTCCAGGCAGCCAAATCATGACTTCAGGTCAGGAGACCAAAAGTACGCTCCACCACACGATGGGTCCTCCCATGGGCATCATTGTAGCGGACGTCAGCTGGTGTCCGGGGATTCCGCAGTGGGCTCAGCAATCAAGGACAGTTGGGATATGCAGAGTCACCTAGGTGTGAGATACACAGCCCTACTTTGTAATACAACTGTGGCAGAGGACAGAATGTCACACACACAGCCCACTAGTTGATTCAGCATACTCACCCACAATCCATGTGCGCTCAGGAAGCAGATTAGCCAGCAGCTGTGGTACAATGCTGTTATGCAGGATATATGAGTCATGAGCCGAGCCTGGAAATTTGGCACACACATGAGAGATGATCATATCCGCCTGGCATACCACTTGCACATTTATGGAGTGGAAATGTTTACGATTCCTATAGATGTGCTCATGTGCCTGTGGTGGAACAAGCCCAACATGGGTGCAATCAATGGCACCAACAACATGGGGGATGTGTCATAAAAATCTCCTTTCATAGCCGCCAGTTCTGGCCCCCCGGGGAAATGGATATATCTTTCCTTGTAGATCATCATAGCGGACAGGACATCATGCAGCACCATGCTGAACATAGCTTGCGACATCCCAGCTGCGTCGGCCACTTTGTTCTGGAATGATCCAGAGGCAAAAAAATGCAGGGCCGCCATCACCTTAGACATTGGGGTTAAAGATGTTGGATATGTGCCTCAAGGCTGCAGGTGGGGCCAAGAGTATATATAAGAAGGGCTCAAAGGCAGATTCACCCACTACCTTGACTCCTATTCCAAGCCCAGTGAAGCAGGGGAAGGAGGGCACTGGAGGAGGTACTCCTGGTAAACAGGGGATGGAGGGCAAAGGCAAGGCCAGGCAAAGCGTACCGCTGGATCCAGCACGTCCCCAGAGGGGCTGCCAGTGGCTGCACCTGCTGCAGCAGTGGTGGTGAGTATGCCTGTTGTGCCCACACCACTTCCCATTAATCCCAAGTCAGGGAAGCCATTTACAATCTCCAAGAAGTGGAAAGGCACCCCTCCACAATCTCCCACCCACACTTTGTCTCACGTCAGCATGACTCCTACTCCACGTGCCACTACATCACCTGGTCCAAGCAGCCCTCCGGCTTCCCAAGCCACTGATGCCTCTACCTCAGCTAGGCCTCTCTCTCCCCGGTCAAATGCTCCAACTGTCCCCGACACACAGCCAGCTCCCAGTCCGACTGACAGCCAAGTCTGAGTGGTAGTCACCCTCACACACCTGACTCTCCCAAAGCGGTGCATGTGCTGCCCAGTGTTACCCCCCTGACTGTGTTGCTGACCATTGCAGGGTACAGTCACACACATTCTCTGTACAGCTTCTCAAGGACATACTCTGCACCTTGGAATGGCCACTGGCCTGGCTGTTTTTTCCTTGCCTGTGCAGCTTTTCATGGACATACTGTGCATTTTGTGCTGGTCACTGGCCTTGTTGCTCATTGCTGTATTTAACTATTCCCTGTTCAGCTTCTCATAGACATACTCTGCACCTTGGACTGGCCACTGGCCTTGTTGCTCATTGCTGTGTATAACTATTCCCTGTGCAGCTTCTCATGGACATACTCTGCACCTTGGACTGGCCACTGGCCTTGCTGTTTTCCCCTTGCCTGTGCAGCTTCTCATGGACATACTCTGCATTTGTGCTGGTCACTGTCCTTGCTGCTCATTGCTATGTGTAACTATTCCCTGTGCAGCTTCTCATGGACATACTCTGAACTTCGTTTTGGCCACTGGCCTTGTTGCTCATTGCTGTGTTTAACTATGCCCTGTGCAGCTTCTCATGGACATATCTGCACTTTGTTTTGGCCACTGGCCTTGTTGCTCATTGCTGTGTTAACTATTCTCTGTGCAGCTTCTCATGGACATACTCTGCTCCTTGGACTGGTCACTGGCCTTGCTGTTTTCCCCTTGCCTGTGCAGCTTCTCATGGACATACTCTACATTTAGTGCTGGTCACTGGCCTTGTTGCTCATTGCTGTGTTTAACTATTCCCTCTGCAGCTTCTCATGGGCATACTCTGCACTTCGTTTTGGCCACTGGCCTTGTTGCTCATTGCTGTGTTAACTATTCCCTGTGCAGCTTCTCATGCACATACTCTGCACTTCGTTTTGGCCACTGGCCTTGTTGCTCATTGCTGTGTTTAACTATTCCCTGTGCAGTTTCTCATGGATATACTCTGCACCTTGGACCGGCCACTGGCTTTACTGTTTTCCCCTTGCCTGTGCAGCTTCTCATGGACATACTCTGCATTTTGTGCTGGTCACTGGCCTTGCTCTTGTCTAATATTGGTGCCTATCTGTACAATATTTGAATAATGACAGTTGATCCGGTTGTCTGTTTTGTCAGTGTCCTTACTGTATAAAGTTTTTGCTGTGTGTATATGGTTTACTGTGCCACATGCTCTGTGTGCCACTTCAACATTGCCAATGGCTTGTCTCACTTTTTCTAGTTTTTACAGGGGTGACAGGGACGTCAGTTCTTCCAGACTCAGATACCTCTGGGTGCAATGATGGTGGTTTTAGATGAAATACCGTTATCATTTTCATTCTTTGTTCATGTTGGCTATATTGCACACATGTCAGGTTGGGGGGCACTGTAGGCAGGCTGACCAGGGTCATCATGTAGTGTAGGTGTATGCTCCTTTTGTGATGGCCAGTCATCCTAGTCACACGGGTTACTTTCAATGTGTGCACTTGGGTGGTCAAGAGGTGAGCAGTGTGAAGGGGGGAAATTTGTTGTGAGTGTTGATGTGTGTGTGCCCCCACAATGTCAACCACACACATGTGTCACCCAGGAGTGAAGTGCCTGTTTGTGTGATTGTTCAGGCCTGTGATTGTGATTTTGTGCACATGTGTGTGTTGCATGTTATGCACTGTGCAGTGTGTTGGTGTGTCCTTGCAGTTCTGGCTGGATTCTACTTGTTGTTTTTGGCAATTGTGAGTATGCAGAGTATGTGACTGGCAAGTCAGTGTTGTGTTTTGTTGATCAGCCATGTGTCTTGATGCTGTTTGTGGTCACTGTGCATGCCTGCTGATCCACACTGACGTGGGATGTGATTTCCTCATGCATTGCTGTCACATGGGGCTTTGTTGCCTCCAGTATGGCATGTGGTGTGTGGTGTCATACCATCCCCTATCTGTGCTTCAGATGCCTACCCATTGTGAGTCTGCACTCCCTCTATTTGTGTATGGTACACTCCTGCAATGTCCACTACTGACATGCACGACACTTCACTTTGATATCAGCTGTCCCCTTGGGTTGTCTGTGTGTGTGCCTCCCCATCACTTCATTTGTAACACTGTGCTTTGTGGTGCAGATCTTTGCCCAGGAGCAATGTGCCACTCAGGACATTTCCCCAATTGTTTATATGTTATGTTCTTGTACTGTTCAGCAGTCATGGCTGCTCATATGCAGTTCAACTGTTAGTGCTGCACAGTCCTCTGGTCAAGTTGTTTCTACTTTTGTGTCCCAGACTTGTGCATCTGTGGGTGTTAGGTTAGGTGTATGTGTGTATGCTGGGGACTGCTTGACTTCCTGAGTGTGATGCTGTCAGTGTGCTGTTTTGATAGTTGTTGTGGGTGTTCATGGTGTGTCACTCACATCTGTGTGGGCCTGGTATGTTTTGTGTGTACACACTGCTTATCGTGTGTGCAGTGCTGTGAATGTATGTTGCCTTGTCCTTGCCTGGTGTGCATCCCCTGATGTCTTGCTGTGTTTGCTATGTGATTTATTGGCATGTGCAACTGTTGTTTGTTTGATGTGGCTGTGTGCTGTGTTTGGGCAGTGTTGTCTCTTGCAGCTGACAGATGCTCTGTGTGTGTTGTTCTATTGGCATGTCATTGTGTGTGATTTCTTGGTGTGGTGTGTTTCATTCAGATGTGTGTTGCCAGTGTGGTGTGACTTACTTGTGTGTCTGTCACATTAACTTAGGTCTCTTCTAGTTTCTGTCCTTAGTGTTTTCTCCTCTCATATTTGGGCTGTCTCTTGTCATTCTTGTGCATGTGCATGCATATGGTACACTGTGACACCATGTTGACTTGATGGGTGGTGTGGTATCTCTGTCTGTGTGTCATTGTAGGCCCATTTCTCCCAGTTTGTGTCCATGATTGTTGTGTGATGGTGCACTTCTTGTCGGTGTTGTTGTATGTTGTCTATGCATTGGTCCTAACTGATGGGGTTGTGCTCCCCTGTTCCATCTGTGCTCCCATTGCCTTTCCCCAGTTTGGCTGAATGGGTCATGTCTGGTCTTGTTCTGGTTCTGTGTGTGTTTTTGTTGAGTTATGTGTTTAGCTGTTGTTTTGGTACAGACATTAGTTCTGGCATCCCTGTGTGTGTGTGATGTTTGGGGATACCCCCCAGGGAGTGTGATGCTTTGTTTGTGTAATGACTGGTGTTGTGTGCTGCAGGTGTGAGGGGGGTATGTGTGCAGATCCCTACTTGTGTTTGACAGTCATGGAGTGTGTCAATGGGCCCTGTGTGTAGTGCTGCTGACATACTCCTGGCAAGTAGCTGTATACAGATGTGTGGCTTTTTACTGTGTGGCTTCATACCCTTCCTTTCATCCCTGTGCCTATACATGGTTTGCCTTGCTGTCTCCCTGAGTTGTTGCACTGAGGTGACTGTGGTTTGACTTCACTCACTGTGCCAGCGATGTGTGATTTGATGGACTGAGGGTGTTGTTATATGTGCCTTGTCTTGCATGTGATGTACACATGCCTGGTAGTTGGCTCCTTGGCCTTCCATTTGTGGGCACCTCACTTTAGCTTTCCTATATGTTGTACTACCTTGCTGCTGGCATGTGGTCTGTGTATGTGGCTGTGTGTCAGTGTGGGGTTTGTCTGTGTGACTTGGCAGACTGTGTGTCCATTTGAGGGATTGTTCATTATCTGTGTGTGTTCATTTTATGCTTGTACTCAGTTTTCTTGCCATGTATGTAGTGTTGTTGTGGTGTGTGAGTTGCCCTGGCCCTGTGCTTCTGTGCTGTGTGTTCCTCTGCAGCCACTCCTGCTGTGGCTTTCTCCCTAGTTGTATGGTGTGTGGTGCAGGGTGTGGGTTCACCTGGCTGGTTTTTGTGCATGGGTGAGCACAAGAGGGGCACATAACATGTGTCTTGAGGGGGGGGAGGGTAGTGTATGGAGGGTGGAGGTGTGGCCCTGTGGTGTTTGTGCACTGCCCATGCCTAGCGCTGGCCCTGCCTTCTCCATTGTGCACATGTTTTCCCGCGTCTTCACTGCTGCGGTGACGTGATCGGGATATTACTTTATGATCGCGATAGATGTGTGACCTGGATGCAGAGGGGTGATTTGGTGACAGGTAGGACATGTGTGGTACACTTGTGGATGTGTTCCTGTCCCCACCGGGGTGTCTGGTGTGGACAGGAACCCTATATCAGCCCATGAGTTGTGTGTTGTGCTTGTGTTCGGAGTTGTATTACTGCGTTCCTGCGGCGGGGTCCGCGCTGGTCCATGAGTTGCTGGTAGTGTATCAGGTACAGCACCGGGAAGACGTGTAGGGCTGGATCCATTGCGGTCGGGACCGGGTTGTAGGGACTGGGATTCTGGTTCGCTCTCTGCTGCGATGCAACTGGCTGTTTGGGGCATCCTGATTTGTACGGCGGTTGGGATGTCATTCTGCACGGCGGTGAGTCTCCATTGGCTTCCACCGCCACGGTGGTGGGCGCACTATGATAGCGGTTCACGTCGCACCGCGGCAGTTGGGAAATGAGCAATGTTTGGCCATACTAATATGGTGGGTGTGAGGATCGCTTCTGGCGTGCGGAAAAAAGCATTTTCCGCCACCGCCGGCAACGCGGTGGCGCCTCCGCCCGCCATACTAATAGACCCCATAGTTTTTGGAAAATTAATTTCAGAACACAAATATCGACCATTAACATAACAGTCCCTGAAGAAATATTCATCATACATCCTGTCACACAAAGAGTATATACATATAATCATCATTCAATTTAGTATGCTGTGACTATATTCTTTGGAAAATATGTGATGAGAAAATATGTTCATCTATATCACCAGGCCATAGAACAAGGTAATGGGCGGTCCTCTGCTACTGCTGTGCAACCAGAGCTACTCCACGCAAAGAGCACATCAATTACTTTGTGCTTTTTTACCTTGCTGGTCAATCAGCTACTATGCTACAGAATATGGTAATTAGAATTTGTGTACCATTGGCATGCCCTTTACAGTTCTGGTGCCCAGAGAACAGTGCAGCAATGCATTCACTAGTAAATTAATCAAGAAACTTTAAACATATCAATATAAGTTACTGTACCTTGTGAGTATACTCATTACTTACTATCCTAGTTTATCAAATATTGCTTCAAATAATGTCTATTAGGTTCAGGGCAATGGAATCCTTCCATCAGTTACTCTGTACATCCACTATACCATATCCAGCTTCTCATAAATTTCTGTACTATATAATGTCCGTGATTCTGTGGCTGTTGCTATTCCTGCATTCTGGATTTGCCGCATTTGCCACATAATTCATCATCTTTTGCATAATTTGCAGATTTTAACAAAAAAGTTAGATTGCAGCACAAGCAGATCAAACGATGCACAGTGGCAGGTCATTTTTCATTTACTGATTGCTATATGTAGGTGTTAAACTGATACTAATGAGGTAAGACCTTTGACCAGTGTTAACATATGTAACACAAAATGTCAAAATAGTACAATGTTGCCGCAGCATATATTGCATTTCAGTGCATAATGTGCCTTTTCTTGCCTTGTAATCTAGGTCAGACTGGTCTGTAGGGCAATCAAGCAGTGCCCAATTGGATGGTCTGGTAGATCAGGGTGCGGGATGGTCTTTTAACAGTTCAGGGTTTTATGGCCAGGTGGGCTGGTTTTCATTGTTGGTTTCCCTGATTTTTTGCCACTTGTTTAGCTATTGGCTTTGCTAATGGAGGACACTTTCATTTTGGTGCCCAGGCCTATCTTTAGTTTCAGTCCGGCCCTGCTTATAAGTTAGTTAAACGTGCAGCATAATTCCAAGAGGCTCGGTAAATACGTTATTGTGCCAAAGAATGCCTTTTCAAAACTTACTGGCCAATGCATTGCCTGTTCATGAGTTACTCAACAACAGCCTGCCCATAACTTACTGTGCCAAATGAGATTCACACGTGTTACCATGCCACGGAATTGGGTGCTGTACAACAGGATGTCTACCAATCCATTGATAAGCCACAGAATGCCCACCCCCTCACTTACTGGCTTAAAGAATACCAACTCATTAGTTACTCTGCACAAAAACCTTGTTATCAAGTACTGGACTAATGAATACATATACCCCAGTTTATCTAAAAATAAAGCCTCCAAGATGCTGTGCCAAGAGAAGCATACACTTCCACTCCTACGACAAGAGATGGCAAGCCTCTGTTTTAGGTCTCACTTGTCCACACAATCATTGCTCTATCAGTTACGAGGCTTCAGAATGCCTTGGCTCCCTCTCTTAGTTTCCCTTTCTCCTTTGCTCTCTTTATTTCTCCATGTTCCTCCTTCCCCTTTCCTCTCTAAAAAAGGAAGGAACAGGGGAGAGGAAGAGACCAAGAGACCGTTATCCCATACAGTTCTTTTTCTGTCTCCTCCCACATTAATCAACTTCCTCCCACACCCTCGCTTTCCTACTTTTTCAAGTTTGCTGTTCCACACAGTCTCACTCTACTCAGTCTTGCTAAATGACTCACACTCCTGCATGCTGCCACTCTCACGTTTGGTCAGTCTAACCCAATCACTCTCTCACTCACATTCTCAATCACTATCAATTGTGCTCTGTCATTTTGTTACATCTCCTATCTCTCTTATTTCCCTGCCCATTTGCTCCTCTCTCATTTTCAGACTCTGATGCGCTCTGTATATCGATCTCTGTTGTTCTCCCACTGAACCTTCCCTCTTTTCCTAACTCCAATCTTAGAGCTCAATTAAAAGTAGGATGGAGCGTCATTTTGTTTGTTGGGGCCGACCTGCCCAATTACAACCAGCCCGATATTGCCGCAACCAGATTTTCCAGGTACAGCAAAAGACTCAGGGGGTATATGCACAAGAACGTGTGATAACTACCCCAAGAGTAGCCTAACGCAACTTCCAACATCGCAGCCCAATGCGGGAAAATTACGCCGTGCCAACCAAGTATTCACAACGCGGCAGTAGCATGCGATAGTCACCAGATAACGTGGCCAATGGCTGCGATACAAGCACCCCGACGGAGATAAAAACACAAACCGCAACACCAAAAAACCTGTGATGGGCCAAAGCGTGATGAGGAAATCAGCGATATGCAGCGCCAGGCCTACAACACACACCTGGCCAGCGGGAAAAATCTCCATAAAAGTAGAAAGAAACACCCAAACACAAAATGACCAACACCCAAGCACCATGGTGGCAGACGGAGCAGGCGCAGAGGACGAGCGCAACTTCACAAGCACCCCGGACGACCAGCCCGGGACGTCAGGGACAGGGAAGGGCAAGGACAAGAAGAAGACGAAGTTCAGTCTGCAGGCAAACAGTATCATAGTCACGGAGGTGATGGAACACCATCAACAACTGTTCGTCACCTCCGACGTGTCATTGTGCACCAAAACTGGAATATGGCGGGACATCGTGGACAAGGTGAATGCAGTCAGAGAGCATAAGAGGACAATGGACGAGCCAACCAGAAGGCAGCAATGCACACTGGAGGTGGGGGCCCAGCGCCACAGTTCGAGCTGGATGACATGGAGGAGCTGGTGTCAACAGTCATCAGTGTGGATACTGTGGCCCGAGTTGGGGGACCGGACACTGTTCAACAGAACACAACACAACTACAACAGGGTGAGTGACCACCAGGTACTGGGGGGACGGTGGAGATGGCCACGATGGGACACATGCACAATCAAGCAAAGCACAGTGCACACCCTCAATGACTCTGGTTAATTGCCCAGATCCACAGACTGTCACAATGTACAATGCCATGCTGTCTGAATGTCAACATGTACCATGAGGCTACATACATGTGGACACATTGCAATACACCATCTCCCCTTCACATTGCAGGGCCAGCCTCAACATCCCCTGCAGAGCAGTTCCAGCCACTTTTCACTGATGACGAGAAGGACAACGCCAGTGTTGCAGCGCGGAGACCTGGGTAACGGGAATCAAGACGAAAACCCCGTACCTAATATATATCCTCCCTTCGTCACAGACCAAATATCTCATTAACACGTTCACTCATACAATCATTGGTGGGGCCCATAACACCAACATTCAGACTCTGCTTCTCACTGGCCTGTACTTACGGGAGAGATAACTGTTTCCAAGCGCTGACATGAAAGGAATACCTTATAACCTATAGAGAGAGAACTTATTTACACTTCTATACACTAATACCCTTATTACTGCACATCTTAATTCTAAACATCAAGATACTCCTTCCACGTAGTCGACAGATCAAATTAGTTGTTTTGAGTTTAGTGATTTAGTCCAGCTAAACATACTCAAAATTCCTGATCTACTCCTTTTAATAAACGACCAAACACATTTTCTTGTTAATCAATATTTTGTTTTATCTAAATAATGCAAGAATTTTTAGTTCCTTCTAGTAAATTTATTAATCATTACGCAAATCACAGAACACCATAGTTACCTATTCTGGCTATCGGTCGTCCTCTAAGTCATCAAATTTAGTCGTCAGCACGCTACAGTCCCAAAGATCAGGTCAAGGACAAGAGACGTGCAAATATCGATCAGTGCCCATAGAATATTCGATAGTCCGTAGTTCATCAAGAAATTGGGCACCAATTCAGTCTGTCAAAGATTCAGGAACACAGCTGTCACGTATCGTCACCGTCGTCTCTGTCAGCATGGAAATATGCCATTCAGCATCAGATCTATTCCCTCTCTATTCTGCCATCTTTTATAATAAAAGTAATGACAAAATGTAACATTTGCTTAGTTTGGTCGGTTGAGATCGTCCGTTTCGGTTTCACAAAGTCTATGATGTCATATTGTCAGGCATGATCCATCCGGTTTTTATAAATGTCTATTGTCAGAGCTCTTGGCAGGCGTCCCGTCGTGACCTTGCTAAGGCTCATCGTGTTTGGGGTCAGGCTGAGGCTACTGGTACGGGTGCTTCGCACATGTGCACTTGGTCTGAAACCTCGTGGAATAGTAGCCGTTGCGTCGTGTGTGTCAGGCGGCCATCTTGTCTTTTAGGCCCAAAGGATAACTTAAGCAAAACAAACACAAAAAGTAATTAAAACATAGAAATAACGCATAAAATGTTAAACCCTCACTAATTCCCCTATGTGCTTGTAATTATCTAGCATATGGCGACATTTAAAGCGTTCATATTCACCCAGTGATGTCATCTGGTGCAACATACGAAAAACGTCACAAAAGCAACATATATCATGCGATATTCTATTTTTCTAGTATTAGTATGCGTACATATGTTAATTACAAATTATTTTAGCCATGCAAAATGCAAATCCCACATAGGTTTCATACATTAGTAAGGTTGATATAGTTTTACACAAACACATTAATAGTATTATAATTAATAGATTATTCTAATTAGTACGAACATGCAGAATGGGGGGGTATACCACATTTTGTGCAACCCGCTCCATCAGTCCCCCCTTTGGTGATTATATCACCACACCTTCAAAATTTTTTATTTCGTTTTATGGAATCAGAAGCGATTTCTTGCTTTTATTCATAACTCAGTTCCCCTGTCTCTTCTCTTTTCGCTGTCTTATACATACCGTCCTTGACTTCTTCTAATTCTATTTCTTCAAATTCCCTCTCTTGTTTCTTATCTTTTCTCCTCAAGTTTTCTCTTTGTATCTTTTTCTGATTTTATTCTTTTTACGACAAATACACCCTAGTCTTATTATTAATGCTATGGAAATCACACATGTTTATGGAAATAAGAACTTGCCTAAAAAGGTACTACCTAAGTTTACTAAGAAATTCTTAATAGCAAATATTTTCTTTACAATCTTTTCCCAAACACCTTCAACCTCCAGTGGTGCAATTTTGGCATGCAGTTCAGTTATATTTTTAATATAAATTTTCAAATCTTTACTTTCGTCTGGAATGTAAGTAAAACAATGTTGAACTTTCAGCATTCCACAGACTCCACCCTCTTTTGCCAATAATATATCAAGGGCAAGTCGATTTTGCATTACCATGGCACGCATGGCAACCATTTCAGCATTTACCAATAAAAATCCTCCAGCGGTGCTTGTTGATAAGCAATCCACTACTGTTGAAAGCCTTCTAATTTTGTTTGCATTCAGAGATATTCCCACTGCTGGTATCAATGCTCCAAAGATATCACCCACAATTTCTGACCAAGATTCTCTCTTTCTACGAGCTAAATAACTACCTAAATTATGTACACCATCTTCTCCTCTTTCCATATGAAAAATCTTCGGGAAAACCAGGCCTACATAACATGTGCCATACCAATGGTCTGACAAACGATAATATGCCTTGTTCCCGCAAATGAAGTATAACCCAGGAAAAACTGGATCATTTCCACCTTTAAATCCCCATCCACCTATGATTCGGTATGTATCATGGCACTCACTATTACCTACAAAATAATTATCATATGCAGTTTGATTCCTTCTAATACACAATTTCCCTTTCTGGGGCCAATCTAAAGCCATAGTTGGACTAGCTTCTCCTTTCAAGTGTTTTTCTATTTCTACATCCCAGACTGTCTTCTCCACTTTTCCTTCAGATGCTTTTCTTTGCATTTTCAGTCTCCTTTCTTCAACCATATCCAAAAATGTATTTTCTTCTTTCTTCAAACTACAAGTCAAATTGTTTTTAAATATATATTCTTATGTTAGTTCTTTAGTCTCTAAGTGAAATTCACCTAATACTTTTACAGGTTTTACCTTGTTTAGCTTGTTAATTGATGGTACTTGTGAAAATATGTTATCTACATTTGAAAAATAATACTCTAATTTCCCTGTTTGATAAAATAAACTAGCTATTACACTACATGTTATTCCATAAGTTACTGGAAGGTGGTGATAAGTCACTCCCTCCGATACAGATGCAGGTAACTGCATACAAACATAGCAGTCCCTTACGTCCATTGTCTTTACATATTCATACAACAATTTCGAAAATACATTATTAGAAAAATCAGTTATAGACCTGTCTTTATGTAAATAGTTTTTATCTATTCTAGTCGGAACTACCTTTTGAATCTTTTCTATATTAGTTTTGTTTTCACTATGTCCTTCTATTGTATTGAGCAAGTATGCTCCACAGAAGCATTAGTAATCCTGTACAACAACAACACATTTTACACCATCTTTTCAAAAATTTACATCTATCTTTTCTACTATCTGTGTTTGCCATTTTTGTTAAAATGGACAGTGTCTTTTGACTTAGCCTCTTCTACTTCACAACTAGTTTTTCTAACCCAAGGCTCTAAACACCTACTTGGTTCTACCAGTTTTTGTCTTTTCCCGTATTTTATTGTCTTTCCATTAGCAGCTTTCTTGACTCATTCAGTTTGGCATCTCATCATCTTTCACTTTTCCTTCGTGATCTGAATACAGAATGTCCTGAACATCAGCTTCTTCTCCAATATCGGACAAGATAACTCTCAGGATTTCCGATTCTTCGTTCTCCTCAACCACTTCTGGTACAGTCACCTCTGATTTCCTTGGCTATCCGCCTCTTCTTTTACTTCAGGCAGGGCCACATATGTCCATTCTGGCGACTTATACTTCTGGTTAGGTTTCCCCATACTTTTGCTTTCTTTAATTACAACTATTTCTTCATCTTTTGATTTCTCCTGACTCGTCACTTCATTCACCTGTTCAGCTCTTGGTGAATTTACTCGTGTCAGTCGATGTCTTAATCTTTTTATTTTATTCGGCCAAACGTCGTCTTTTGCTGCTCTTTTCAATTTACTTCCTTTATCATTCTTTTCAGGTCTCCAAGCTCTCTTTCTTAGAAGTCGACCTTCAGGTACTTCGTCTTCGCTTTCCTCTGACTCTGTTTCAACTTGCTTTTTACTTTCAACAGCTTCTTTTTCCACCACTTCTTTTGTTTTCCCTACTTCTGTCCCTCCTCGAATCTCCGGCACGCAATCTTCCTGCTGATTTCTTGTACCTACTTCTAACTGGATGTTGGAGTTCCCTACACCTCCTCGGGGGTCTTCTGCAGAAATCTTTCCCTCTCTCCCTGTATCTGGCACCTGTCTATCTAAATGTGTTATTTCAGGTGGAATTTCTCTCAATCTTTCATCCGAAACTTCTCTTTCAGTGATTTCTTTTATTGTTTCTTCACTGTCTTTTTCTTTGTCTTTTCCTTGTCTTTTTCTAGAACACTGAGTTCCTTGTTCGGTCTCTGAGTCTGAGCTGGTATCAGAAATCTGTAACCTTCTCCTCAAGGAAATACTTCTGAGGACAAATGTTAGACTTGGCTCTGATTCCCCCCTTTCAGGGTTTTCTTTTGTTTTTGGCTCTTCGTCATCTGATTCAGTACTGGATTCTGATTCGTCAAAATACTCCTTTTCTGTGCTATCCACTGGATTTGGAATTCCCAATGTGGTCACGATGACTTGTCGTGGTTTTCCCCACCTTGGAACCAAACAGTTTCTTCTTCTGTGTACTTTCATTCTCACCCAGTCCCCTGGGCTCAGATCATGGGCTTGCTTCTTTTCAAGGGTGGTGGCATCCGCTCCAACCTGATGAATCACAGATTGAACTGCGTCAGCCAGGCTTTTACAGTATTCCAACACCATGTCATCAGTTATAGTCATCAGCTTGTTGACTGGTATGAATACATGTCGCATCGCCCTTCCCATGATGATTTCATGGGGGCTCAACCCTGTAGTTCTGTCTGGAATTGATCTAATAGTCATGAGTACCAGAGGCAAGACATCAGGTCATTTCATACCCGTGGCTAAACACATTTTCCCTATCCTGTTTTTGATAGTACCATTCATCTGTTCCACCACACCAGAAGCCTCTGGGCGGTAGGCACAATGTAGTTTTTGCCGTACATTCAATGCTTCACAAATCAATTTTATGATCTCATTATGGAAGTGTATCCCTCGATCTGATTCAATTGTTACTGGGAATCCAAATCTAGGGATAAATTCCCTCAAAAGTAATTTTTTCACTGTTATTCCATCATTTCTCATTGTTGGGAATGCTTCCACCCATCTAGAAAACAAACAGACCATAACTAGAACATACCTTAACCTGTTACAGGGAGGCATCTCAATGAAATCCACTTGCATTCTGGTAAAAGGCCCTGCTTCTCGACCTATTGTTCCTAGGCTCACTACAGTCTTTCTTCCAGGGTTGTATTGCTGACATATAAGGTATCTATGACAAAGACTTTCTGCTACAAGTCTAAATTTTGCATTGTACCAGGTCTGCTTAAATGACCTGATCATGGCATCTCTCCCTATGTGTCCTTGATCATGATACATCCGTGCCATGGCAGACATCATGCTATCAGGCATAACTGGTCTCCCATCCTGATAGACCCACACATGATCCTTCTCTCTTGGTGCATTTCCTGCTTTTACCCACTGTTTCATTTCCTCATCTCCTGCTTCTTCCTGTAATTGCCTCACTTCCTCCCAGGTACCTACAGTGTTAGTAAACAGCAAAGAGCAAGAAATCACCTCTTTCTCCTTTGCCCTGTTTATTGAATTCTGATTACGTGCGCAGTATTGAGCCATATCGTTTGCGTACTTATTGCCAATGGCGATGTAATCACCACTTTGACTGTGGGCAGCACACTTCACAACAGCCAATTGCCTAGGCAGCTGTATCGCCTCAAGCAATTTTCCAACCACCTCAGCATTCTTAATGGGAGTTCCACTTGATGTCAGAAACCCTCTCTGCAGCCATATTTGACCGAAGTCATGTACGACTCCGTATCCGTACTGGCTGTCAGTTATCACAGTCACTCGCACACTCTTCCCAATCTTGCATGCTCTAGTCAAAGCAACAAGTTCAGCTACTTGGGCCGATTTTAATCCTTTCAGATAGGATGCTTCCATTACTGCTGCAACTGTGCACACCTCATATGCTGCACTCAACATTCCATCATCTGTTCTCAAAGACCCATCTAAAAACATCACGAAATCCCTCTCTGGTAATGGTACATCTTTTATGTCAGGTCATGGTTTGGTACAGAAATCAAGTACATCCAGACAATCATGATCTGCTTCATCTCTGACTTCCACATTCTCAGCATCAGGCAACAACATTGAAGGATTCACATTCAAGCATCTTACAAGACTTACATTTGTTGCACCTAATATGACTTTCTCATACTTAGTCAGCCAACTATGTGACATATACTGAGTGCGACTCCTTGTTAAAAGGATTGCCACATCGTGAGGTTCAAACACTTTTACAGGATATCCCATCACAATTCCTTCACTCTGTTCCAAACTCCGACAGGTAGCAGCCATTGCTTTCAAGCACCCAGGTAAGGCTACAGCTTACTGGGTCCAGCATTGATGAGAAGTATGCAATTGGTCTGCTCAGTTTCTCATGCTTCTGTATTAGAACAGAGAGTGCACATCTGTTTCTCTCACTGCAGTACAATTCAAACTCCTTTTCATAATCAGACATACCTAATGCAGGTGCTTCACACAACCCATCTCTCAATCGCTTAAAAGATGCCAATTCTTCTTTGTTCAAATCAATGGGATCTCTCACATCACTTCTTGTCAATCGTACCAAAGGCTTTGCAATCAAAGAGAAATTGCTAATCCATTGACGACAGTATCCAACCATTCCAAGAAACATTCTCACCTCTCTTTGGGTCATGGGGGCTCTCATTCCTTTTATGATCCTGATTCTGTCTATTGTTATCTTTCTCAGTCCTTTTTCAATATTATGGCCTAAATATTGTACTTCTTTCTTGCAAAATTGTAATTTGGCTGGTGACACTTTAAGTCCTCCATCAGCCAGATGATTCAGCAAAGCTTTAGTGTCTATCTCACATGCTTCACGGGTTCTCGACGCCACAAGAAGGTCATCGATGTATTGAACTAACAGTGAATTTTCAAGCATTTCTATACTCTCCAAAGATTTCTTCAATTTCTGATTAAATATTGAGGGGCTGTCTGTATACCCCTGTGGAATTCGGCACCAAGCCAAAATACGTTCGCCAAAACGAAACGGAAAAATCTGCTGACTGTCATGATGCAATGGGATGGAAAAGAAAGCATGGCATAGATCAATCACTGTATACCATTCTGCATCATGGGGAATCTGGTACAATATCACAGATGGATTTGGTACAATGGGACAGCAAGATACAACAATTTTGATTATCTTTCTCAAATTGTGCACTATACTGAACTTTCCATTAGGCTTTTTCAGTCCCATAATCAGAGAATTACATGGACTACTCATTATTTCTCTCAGAATGCCTTGTTTTATCATTTTTTCAATCACAGGAGTAACTCCTTCAATTATTTCAGGTGTCAATTTATATTGAGGGACATTTGGATAGCTTACTCCTTCCTTCACTCTTATTTTTACTGGTTCTACATTTCTCATTAACCCCACATCTTCTCCTGTGAAATCCCAAACTTCTGCTTTTATGGACTGTTTCAATTCTTTAGGTAAGTCAACAGGGTTAAATACAGCATAGGTTTCAGTAACCTCATTTTCCCCGTTTGCTATAGTCATTTTATACAACACATCTTCATCAGGGGTCTCAAAGGCTATCCCATCAGGGGTACAGAATATACTGCAATTCATCTTACACACTAAATTCCTACCTAACAAATTCACAGGACTTGTATCGCACACGACAAAGCGGTGCATTTCTGAAAATTTCCCTATGCTAACTTTCACTGGCTCTGTAAGATAAGTTTTGATCTGTCTGTTGGATACACCAACTACTTGGATTGTTTCATCCGAGAGAGGAAGGTTCTTAACATCAACTGACCTAACAGTTGATCGAGTATAGGCCTGGGCCAAAATTCCGTTCCGTTCGCGGAAATTGCGATAATTTGGCATTTTCGCGTTCCGCAGAAAGCGCGAAAATGTCAAAATTTCCGCATTCTGCAGTTTAGCGATAATTTGTTTCTTGCTCGCGCTGTAAAATAATACATTCTCGCGTGCGTGCAATCGCCTTACCTGAATCCCCGCGTTCGCCGACAAGTTTTCCCGATCCGGTAGCGTTCTCCACGAGATGTTGGATTGTTGGTAGCCATTTGCGCTGTCTCGCGAACGCAGTAACATCATGCGTCACACGATCACGTCTCTCTTCTCGCGATCATGCACCGCGAGACAAGTGAAAACAAGATGGCCGCGCCCGCGAGCAACCGCATGGCTAAGTTGGTGAGCCGCGACCACGCAGAAAATACTGCGAACAGGCGGGAAAAAAACTTCTGCATCTTCGTGATATTTCCGCGTGTTTGCGGAGATTTTTAACATTTTCGCGATAATTTGAGAAAGTGAATTTTGCAAATTCCGCCCACCCCTAAAGTAGCACCAGTATCGACTAAGAAAGTAATACTTTCATTATTTATTTATCTTCCCATCCACAAATGGGCCTGTCTGGTCTACTTCTAGAGTTGCGACAAGTACGCACTCTTCTTCCTCCCCTCGGCACCGTCAATAACCCTCTTCTGAATTGCTCTCATCGCGTTGTCGCCAATACTGCGAAACAGCGCTAGCGCGCGGCAGCTTAGTTACCTGTTCTTCGTTGTAGAATCATGTCTCATTACTGTATTTCTGTGAGTTTTTGCTCTGTGGAAAAGGCGGTTTTGGCACCTGATTCTGTTGGGTAACAACAATACTTTAGACAATTTTACAAATATGTCCACTTGCCTATACCACTCGACAGGCTTTTCGCGTAGTCGAGGGAAATCATTCGTAAATGACAAAATATCTTGTCTAGTCCATGGTACATGTACATATCCTCCTCCTGGAATTTCTCTCATGGGGTACTCTGTCACTACTTTTTCTTTTTCTCTCACCGGGAATGCTGCAAAGGTTTTATCTGAGGTATCATCTCGTTTTCGGTACCACCTGCTTCTCCATTTGTCTCTATCTCCCCATTTTCTCAATAAAATAATTCTTTCCTTAATCTAACTTATTCCTCCTGTGGTGTTCACATTTTCAATATCTTTTTCAGTGAAATCTATTCAATATGGTTTTTGTAAAGCCTTTACCTTTTCAACATCTATACCCATTTCATTTGCTACTTCTTCTAGTCTTTCATGCAGATTTTTCGCTCTCCATGTTACACTTTTGCACAAAAATAGTAATTCCTCATCCTGATAAGTTTTTTATTTCTCTGTGGGGATAGTTACTACTATTAACTCTTCCAGTACCATTCGTAATTTGGCCACATCTATTGATTGGGATTCTTTGTCTTTTCTCTGCAAGCTTTTCAACCATTCACTCAATTCTTCTGAAGACGGACCTACTGGTTTCTCTACATTACTTCGTTCTGAATCCCTTTGTGTCTCTAATATTGACTCCATTGTCATTGTATGTCTTTCTGCTATATTTGGGCCTATAAATGGGTTACTCGAAACATTTGGTTCGATCATACTCATTGTCCGTCTCCATGGATTTTCATTTAGGTTCTGTTTTGGCTTCTCCATCTGTTTATTGCTATTATAAGGAACTGTTAAACAATGTTCACTATCTTTCTGTTTATCAAAAATAGGCATCACAGGGCCTATAGTCACTGGAACAGTCACAGCTTCTAGATTTTTAGTCAATTCTCTTTTCTGTTCAGTTAATTCTAAGGTTGTTTTCGCTAATTCTGCTGAATTTTCACCATTTACCTTACTATCTGTCTTTCTTTCTACCTCTCTAATGGAATTATTTTTCTCTAAATCTTGGGACACTGGTTCTGACTTAATAATTCGTAAAGTTTCTCTAAATGGGGCACTTGGTGTCAACATTTCTGGTTCTGGTTGATACGGAGGTGGATTTTTGTAAAACATGCCATCAAGAACATCATCCTCCGATTCATTCACTCCATACACTCTTGATTCAACATTATGTCTCTTTTCCGTACATTTTCTACCTCCAACTTCTTCAGCAGTTCTTACGGGAAACAGACCTTCAGTCATACTCGCATTCAGCCACCTTCTCATTCTCTCATCATGAGTGTCATGCGCATATCTACCAAACATGTACTTATATCTTCCGCCACACCTCTGTCTCTCTCTGTCATGCATTTCATCTTCCCATTCGGTCAATGCTTCAAACTGTGTCGGTCTTGGTCTTGGTTCTAGATTCAACACCCTTTCTCTTAAATTTCTCAAAACTGCTTAAATTAAACGAGCCATGCTCTGGAAATGCCAAGACTCCGTCATCCTTAGTGTACTTTACCCAACTGTCTAACCAAAAACAAGTAAGATATCCGTATTTCGCAACCATAAAGGATGCAGGGGTTTTCGGTGGAGGAAGTAACTGTCCTTCCCAACTCACAATCGGTTTGTCCTTTTTAAACCACTTCTTAATTTTCCCAAACCAGGACTTTTTCTCCTTTTCTGGTGGATCGTAATACATCTTTTCTGTCTTCCGTGTATCCCTTGTCTCTCCTTACGACTGTACTGTTGTTTTTGACCAATCGTAGCGCGACACTAACGCACCAACCAGGAGCGTCTACGTCTCTAGCTGATTGGCCAATCCCAGCGCGGTCTTTCTGACGTCAGCAGCCGCAGCTCCTGCTCCTGTTGACCCCTCCTTTACAAAACTCTCTCTGTAAGCTTTTTACGTTCTTCAAATTCACAAATCTGTTAGTAACAACATAAAAACAGCACCATTGTCCGCTTCGCTAACCAAAGAACGATCAATGGCCTTTCTTACAAGAATTCCGTCTTTCCCGAGAGCAGCGCTTACCTCTGCCCTACTACAGAATCGTTACTTCCGTTGATAAAGTAGCACATCCCTCTACCTTACCCTTATAACAAGCATCGGCTAACCGTTTCAACAGAATTAAGACACCTAGTTGGAGACCCAATGCTCCTGAGAAATAAAACCAGAGTTTCACAATTATCCTGAATGCCTTTGCATTCACGCACTTTCACACGAAGAAAATGTAGTACATTCACACAGAATTCTGTCTTTCCCGAGAACAGCGAACAGTCTGTCCTACTACAGAATTATTACATTCTTTAACAAAGTAGCACTTCCCTCTACTTTATCCTTCTAGCAAGCTAAGGGAACACCTATTACCTTTCTAGTGATAAGCATTATCAGAGTACCTTCTGGACTCCTGGTACCTAACACCAAAATTTCACAGGTGACCTTCCCTACCATACACTTCTTTCATACAGGAGATATTTCTAATGGCAACACACGACGATGTCACCTAATCGAACCCAGACAATGCGTAGTGCCCCCAATTGTCACACGTTTTCCCTGTGTACCTACAGGGCAACAACAATTCCATCTTTCCCGAGAGCAGCGCTTACCTCTGCTCTACTACGGAACCGTTACAAACTTCTGACTTCCTACATCCCAGAAGCCGTGCAAACAACATAGAACTCAACGCAACTCAACATAGAGTGTTAATACATAGACCAATATCAATCAATACTACATAATCAATAAGCAATGTACAAGCAATAATCACCTAAACCAAAACAATAAAAACCATAACTCTGCTACCAGATAAACTGTAGCAGCGCGGAAACCTGGGTAACAGAAATCAAGACAAAAACCCCGTACCTAATATATATCCTCCCTTCGTCACAGACCAAATATCTCATTAACACGTTCACTCATACAATCATTGGTGGGGCCCATAACACCAACATTCACACTCTGCTTCTCACTGGCCTGTACTTACGGGAGAGATAACTGTTTCCAAGCGCTGACATGAAAGTCATACCTTATAACCTATAGAGAGAGAACTAATTTACACTTCTATACACTAATACCCTTATTACTGCACATCTTAATTCTAAACATCAAAATACTCCTTCCACGTAGTCGACAGATCAAATTAGTTGTTTTGAGTTTAGTGATTTAGTCCGGCTAAACATACTGACAATTCCTGATCTACTCCTTTTAACCCCTTGAGTGCCCATGACGAGATAGTCTCGTCATGGGCCGCGGTTGCGCTGTGCCCATGACGAGACTATCTCGTCATGAACCACGCCCGCTAATTCAACGCCCGGCACAGGGCGGGGAAAGGGCGGGGCACACAAGGGGTTAATAAACAACCAAACACATTTTCTTGTTAATCAATATTTTGTTTTATCTAAATAATGCAAGAATTTTTAGCTCCATCTAGTAAATTTATAAATCATTACGCAAATCACAGAACACCATAGTTACCTATTCTAGCTATCGGTCGTCCTCTAAGTCATCAAATTTAGTCGTCAGCACGCTACAGTTCCAAAGATCAAGTCAAGGACCAGAGATGTGCAAGTATCGATCAGTGCCCATAGAATATTCGATAGTCAGTAGTTCATCAAGAAATTGGGCAGCAATTCAGTCTGTCAAAGATTCAGGAGCACAGCCGTCACGTATCGTCACCGTCGTCTCCGTCAGCATGGAAATATGCCATTCAGCATCAGATCTATTCCCTCTCTATTCTACCATCTTTTATAATAAAAGTAATGACAAAATGTAACATTTGGTTATTTTGGGCTCTTCCAATTGTTCGGTTGAGATCGTCCGTTTCGGTTTCACAACGTCTATGATGTCATAGTGTCAGGCATGATCCATCCGGTTTTTATAAATGTCTATTGTCAGAGCTCTTGGCAGGCGTCCCGTCGTGACCTTGCTAAGGCTCATCGTGTTTGGGGTCAGGCTGAGGCTACTGGTGCGGGTGCTTCGCACAGGCGCACTTGGTCTGAAACTTCGTGGAATGGTAGCTGTCGCGTCGTGTGTGTCAGGCGGCCATCTTGTCTTTTATGCCCAAAGGATAACTTAAGCAAAACAAACACAAAAAGTAATTAAAACATAGAAATTACAAATAAAATGTTAAACCCTCACTAATTCCCCTATGTGCTTGTAATTATGTAGCATATGGCGACATTTAAAGCGTTCATATTCACCCAGTGATATCATCTGGTGCAACATACGAAAAAGTCACAAAAGCAACATATATCATGCGATATTCTATTTTTCTAGTATTAGTATGCGTACATATGTTAATTACAAATTATTTTAGCCATGCAAAATGCAAATCCCACGTATGTTTCATACATTAGTAAGGTTGATTTAGTTTTACACAAACACATTAATAGTATTATAATTAATAGATTGTTCTAATTAGTATGAACATGCAGAATGGGGGGTATACAAAATCTTGTACTACCCGCTCCATCACCAGCATCGACACCCAAGCCCTCCTAGACATCATTGACATCATCTGCGACTTACCTCCAGGATCAGGGCTGACCAGCTGCATTGAGGAGACCCCACCCACCACCCAAACCACCCAGCAGGAGGCACCCACGGCCCCGCCAGTCTCCCAAGACACCCAGGAACAACACATGGCATTCCAATGCTGTGTGCTTGAGGCCCAGAGGGAGACGGCTGAGCAGGAGCGGGTGGGGTTCGACCTCATGGCTACCAAACTGGACGCCATCCGTGGGTGTCTAGGCCCACTCCATGGCCTCCAACGAGCCCTGACTGACATTGCTGGACGAACACCTGTCCGCTCAGAGGGGCTCCAGCGATAGCAGCCGTGAGCTGGCACACATGCGGAGGCTCATGGAAGACATGGTGAGGATGGAGGCGGAAAGGATGGCAGCCACCGCTGTACATCAGCGAAATGTAGCTGGGATCTACCATGCCCTGCAGACCATCATCATTGCATTGCTGCCACAAGGCGTGGCGCCGATGAATGCTGCTGACCCCACACCATCCACATCTCCGCCCCCTGGTGTGTCAGTGCCCCCACAGTGTGGCAGACATATCCACCCCGGCACCTGATGTGTCACTGCCACACAGTGCGGATGACAACCCACCTCCGGCCCCTGATGTGTCAGTGGCACACAGTGCCCCAGCCGGTACTGCAACACCCACAGGTGGGGCAGTGCACACATCCGGGGACGAGGACATGGATGGGTTTGTGATTAGGAGGCACTAGCATTCATTTCCACCACCTGGCCTGTTCCTGCTTGGTGCCACACATGGCCCCATGACCTACCACTGACCCCCGATACACTCCAATGCACTCACCTTGGACAGCGACATGGACTGCAATATCACGTTTGATGATGAATGACACGATGACCACACTGCGGACTGCATCCTACCTCTTCTGCAGTACTTGTCATCCCCGGATGGACTCTGGCTGACCCTACACAGGCCCATATTGTGTAGTGTGCTCGCATTGCCCTGTACCACTCCAGCTGCAGGACTGCACTGGATGTGCAATAAACATCTAGTGACGCACTGCTGTGTTATGTCGTTCATCATCCATGTATGAATGTGTGGGTGAATGTAGGGACAGTGATGACCCTTGCGTCAATGATGCTCATCCTGTGGGATGCCATTCAGAGGGTGCTACATAGCATATTGGGTACCGGGTCCCATGAACACTACAACAGGGACACACGCATCAGTCACTTTTATGTCCTGACATGGACTTAACCACGCCCAGATCCCACGTGTCATTGTTGCAAGCCCTGCACTGGTCCGGCGTACGGCAGGCCAGACCACTCCTCCTACGCTCCGAGTGGGGCCCTCATTGCTATCCGTCGCAGGCGTACTTGCTTGTGGTGTTCAGGTCACTGGTCTAGTTGTCAGCATGTCACAGCCACTCCCTGAGGGCAGGTTTGCACGCACACCACACCCATCGGCACAGGCATCACCGGCCATGTGACGCCGCCAACATAAGGTGCCGATGACGTCACATTCCCCTCTGCCGGTGGTGACTGGATAACGGATGCTCCACGTTCCTCAATCATAAAGGGCCCATGAGTAGTTGTGCACAGGCTTAGTGGCACCCGAGGCCTTGCGTCCGTCACAGGCCTGCCACCACGTGGCATTGACTGGGCGTGCACATGGTTAGTGGCACCCAAGGCCTCGTGTGCATCACAGGCCTGCTGCCACCTGGCACTGACTGGGCTTGCACAGGGTTAGTGGCACCCAAGACCTTGCGTCCGTCACAGGCCTGCCACCACGTGGCTCTGACTGGGCTTGCCCAGGGTTAGTGGCATCTGGAGCATTGCGGCCGGCACAGGCACCCTGCCCCGGGACGGTGACTTTGGGTGCACTGAGTCAGTGGCACCTTAAGCTGCTGAGCGGGTGTGCAACCTGCGATGATGCCCCTTCCCGGCGGTCCGGACAGCTCAGGTTTTGTGTGTCCTGCTGGATCGCAATGTAGGCCAGATCCAGGGGGCAGCGCGGGCCTACCTCCACATGGTGTCGCTTACGGGATCCCAGAGTTAGTGGCACCCATTGGGCTGAGCGGGTGTGCAGCCTTCGATGAGGCCGGGTGCCCTGGTATGTCCTCTGCCATGGAGTAATCAAGACCCAGCACCAAACTTGAGACCTGGTGGCCTGTGGAGCGGGGCAGCATGGTGTGGAGTGTGCCATGTCCGCAGGCCCTGGGCTTGTAGCTTGCAACGGCACGTGGTGAGACCTCCTGTCTGCACGCCGGTGGCGTAAGCTGAGCAGTGCGGCCTGGGTGTGCATGGGCGGGCATGCTCCGATGGGCGGCGGGAGGGTCTGGGGTGCCTCTGTCTGGGTGTGCATGGGCGGGCAGGCGATGTTGTCTTGTGGGATTGTGTGTACTGTACCAAACATGTATCTGGACTCTGTCTCAGATGTGTCACCTAATGGACTGCACTACATACCGGCAAGTGGATGGAAACACACTGGTGGCAGCAGGTGAGCAGTGTGGCCTGGGTGCGCAGGGGCAGCGCTCTCTTGCTCTCTCTCCCACTCTCTTTTTCTCTCTCTCTCTCTCCCTCTCTTCCTCTCTCTCTCTCTCCCACTCTCTTCTTCTTCTCTCTCTCCCTCTCTTCCTCTCTCTCTCCTTCACTCTCTCTCTGTCCTTTGATGTGTGCAGGACCTACGAATTGGCCCGAGGGGAGCCGCAATGTGTCTTCATTTCATTTCTGTGTTCATTTTAATAATGTTTGATTTGCTGCTTCGGAAATGGTTGGGTGATGCTCATTTTTGTGATGACACATGCATGTCACCAGTTGTGATTCTGCAACATCATGCGGATAATTTTGTACGTGATTGGGTGTAGCTGATGTGGCATGTCTTTGGTCGGGGGCTGGGGAGGGGGTGTCCTGGGGGTTGTGGCTGCAGGTGTTGTTTCCCTTTCGGCCCTCCGAGCTGCATGTTCAGTTGCCTGGGTGCATCTGTTGTTCTTCAGGCATGGCTGTGGGCTGGTCTCCCTTTTGTGGTGCAGGCTGTGGTCCGACTTAGCACCAGGTCAGAGCAGCTGTTTCTTTCCTGCTGCTAACGCGCCTTATCACCTGTTTCATGTTCTTATCGCAGTCCTGTCTGGTCGTTGTGAATGTTGTGGAGTTGTGTTGTCACGGCTTTTGGCACGGGAACGCCTACTCTGCATCTCATTAGCGATAGTTGCGGGGGTCATCCGTGGCAATGTTTTTTGCGGCTGCTATCGCAGGTAAACTGGTGCTGTGGGCTGTTAACACCAGCTTGTGAATGTGGCGATAAGCCTAGCCAATAACATCACATTAGGCTCCAGTTTCAGGTGCAGCCTGGCCTTGGCCCCTTGCTAACCTTTTTCATGGCACAGAGGAAGCAAAGAATGCTCCACCTGCTATCCAACAGTATCTACTGAGCTCTGACATCCTCCCCACCCCTGCCTCCTGCCCCACCCTAGCACCCCTGCTACCATATACCACCTGTTCTGAGCAAGTGGTATATAGATGTATTTTTGTCCACAAAATTGGAACTACACATATTGGTTCTGACCCAGTAAATACAGGTCTGTCTTTAAATTCCCATTTATGTGTGGGGATTTCAGTGTGAAATGTTATACCCGGCTAAATAGTATCATTACGCATAAATCCAGCCACCTTGTAATCCGGGCCTTGGTCTCCATCTCACTCACTAATACACAAATTTTAAACACTTTCACAAATACTCCGTCACTTACTCTGAGCATCTCTCACATATTAACTTCACTTTGCTTCCCTTACTGGTAAGAGATTATAAGCAAATTTGGCAGAAGAGATAGTCATTTTAAAGACATATAGGACGGTGGCATTACCCTAGTTAATATTTTTCATGAGTTTATTGCATAGCTGCACTAAAAAAGAAGTCAATATAGTGCTGCTGGTGCAAAGTAAGAAAAATAGGCGTGCCGCAGATGCTGACAGGGTGTACTTAAAAATAAGCGGCCAGTCAAAATTCCCTTAACATCAATCCGGGTAGACAGTTTATAGTCTCCAGTTTTATCTTCTCATTTATGTGTGTGTGGGGGTGTGTGAGAAGTTGGCCTGATATATGCTGTCCACTAGTTATAGTGGGCACCTTGTATCAGTCCAAACAACCCCTTATGGTGATAGGTTAAAGACAACCTTTATAGAAAGCTATCCTAGTGGTAGCTAAGGAGAGCATCCTTCAGGCTAAGTCTTGAAGGAATGTAAAGCAGCTTATTTTACCAGTCTATAATCTCTTGAATGACCAAATGAAAGTGTACCACACCAGGTACAAATATAAAATAAATGTATTTATTTCTAAACACACCCCCCTAGTCTCTTTATGAGGCTAGAGTTCGAAGTACATAAGTTTCAAGTCAGTTCTGAACAGTAAAAGTACAAATACACGTTTGGGCCGTTGCGGCGTACCAAACCATATACCAATAAAGTGGTATAAGAACCACGACTGAACTAGACACAAGACATATATGCTTGGACCACAAGGAACCATCCAAGGCAGCGACACAGGGGACCCATGGGGGACGCGTGCAGTGTGAGAACACAGCCGCGAATTGCCGTTAACTTCTATGGGGAAAGTCGCGGTTGGAAATTAAGAGATTAAGGACACTTATAGGATTACTACAAGCAAACCCTTTTGGACTTAGAGGTGTCTAGGGCCAACACCCACAGGAGCACCAGAGTACTCCAGTTACCTCACCCAGGGAAGCCGGGTGCATAGGTGTCAAATGGTGTCGGGTCGCGTCGCTGTTTTCAATGGAAGCTGCTCAGGAAGGGCTGCTGTCGTGAAGAGGAGAAGTGTCCGTAGAGATCCAAGCCCGGATCTAGGATGGAAGGAACCTGAAAGCAGAGGGGACAGAGTCTGGGTCGCTTACCAGTGACCAGGGTCACGATAGTCCAATGCCCACAGATGTCGGGTGCTTAAGGTGAATTGATGGATGTCTTGACTCTTCAGCCACGAGGTCCAGGAGGTGTCGACGAAAACCAGGAGCTGGATTCGAGCTGTCCCATGAAGTCTGTCGAGTGCTGCGGTGTCGGCGACCAGATTGGACCCAACAACCCTTGGCAACGGCAAGTCACTTAGAAACAGAGAAAGGACTTCGGTGCAGACTAGCAAGGTCTGGGGGACTCACCCAGCAAGGGTAAGTTGAGGCACATCTGGAGCAACCAGGAAAGCCCAATCAGAAGAGGAGGTGCCGTCGTGGGGACCCACTAGCCAACGGGCTGGTGATCGCGAAGGAGCCTCGAGCAGTCACACTGGAAACTGGCCCACGGGTCACTAGTGGAGTGCAGGCCAGAGATCTTCAGTGCTGTAGATGCCCAATGCTGGGGCTACTCGAAGCCCAAAGCACAACTTCAAGGAAGACCAGGAAGATGATGGACCGGCAAAAGACCATGGTGTCCAGGGGTCACGGTTCCACGTCACCCACGATAGCCACGGGCCTCAGCTATGCTGTGGACTCAGGGTAGCCTCGGGGAAGTCTGGAAATCTACCTCTGGTGATGCAAAGACTTTGGCGTCTGGCGGGAGTTTCAGAGATGCAGACCGGACAGTTGCTTCTTTGGTGCCTGCCAAGCAGGGGAGTCACTCCTTGACCCCAAGGGAGATTTCTTCAGCACAGCAGTGCTTCTCAAAGCAGATATGGAGCAATCTGACATATTGTTGTCCTGCCTTGCACACTCAATGAAGCAGGGCCTAGTCACATGTTTGACACTATGTTCACGTTTCTCCGTGTATACTTTGAGCCCATGGCAAATTCCAACTGTGACAGATTCATATTCAGACAGGCCAGACAAGAACCTGAGGATCTCCTAGACACCTTCCATGCATGGCTAAAAGAACTTGCGGAGACCTGTGCCTCCACCAACGAAGCCAATGAGGTTTACATGCAGATAAGCAAAGGGGTTGCATCCTCTAAACTTTGTAGTCATATTCTCCAAGTGCCTAGTATGCCTTTGAATGACATCCTTTCATTGGACCTTTCTAAAGAGCTTTCAAGGTGAGGGTGTCCTATTTGGGAGCTGCCCTAAACAAAACAATCAAAGTAGAACACATCAATCTTGTGGCATCTGCAAATCCCGCCGCAAAGACGCAACTGTCACCTTGTGGGTGGCCTGATCACCCCAGGCAAATGTTTAGCAGGTGAAAGTCCTTCATGGCATGCAATAATATGAACCATTTTGTAAAGGTCTGTCACTCAAGCAGGAGGGCAGTCATCCATTCAAAAATTACTGTCAAGAACATCATTGATGGATTGACCGAGGCCAACCAGGAGGAGTTGTTCGATATTGATGATGAAGACCTGGTGGTGTTGGTCCACTCTGTTGCTGTGTTGGAGCTTCGATTAATGTTATGGCCTAGAAGAAGTTATCTTTCATACCATCAGTGCACCCAACCAGGGCCACGTCTATTCCTATGGTCAAACAAAGCCAATGCTGGTTAAGGGAAAAGTCACAGAAATTGATTTCAAACAACATATATGCCACCCATGAACGAAAAGGCACACTCCTGAGCTTCTGGTCCACAGAAAGCTTCACCTGGTTATTGTTGCCCTCTGAGTACACACCAGTCAACTAGGTAAGTGGAGTTCCCAACACTATAAGAAGGGATTGAGTGCCTCAAGGACATCGACTGCACAGTCTCACCAGGTGCGCTGCACCACTGCAGAGTGGCTTTGGATCCAACAGTGGAAGCCAAACCGAGGAAACTAGAAGCTGCAGACATAATGGAAAAGGTGGAGGGTCCCACGCCATGGGTGTCACCTATAGTGGTAGAGAGAAAACCCCAACAGCCGGGTGAGGTCCACACATGTGAAGACATGAAGCTACCGGACTTGGCCATAAAGAGAGAGCAGCTCGTCATGTCCATAGTCGATAACATCACAGGGTAGGTAAGTTGAATGGCATGTTGCTTTAAAGTAGACTTTCAATCAGGCTATCACCAACTGCTGCTTAACCCTGCTTATTGCTACATAGCTGCTTTCGACCCATTTGGGGCTCCAAAGGAACAAGAAACTCAATTTCGGCATTTCAAGTGCTGCTGAAGTTTTTTAGAACACAAATAAGGAAGTACTGTCAAGGCCTTCACAAAAGATGCCCTATCAGCGGACACATAACACTAGGTTATTTTGATCCAAAAAGGGCCAGCCAACTATCTGTTGATGCCAGCCCCACTGGCCTGGGAGCTGTCCTTGCCCAAGAACAGGATTGTAGAGAGTGGGTCCCAGTGGCATACTCTAGTAGAGCTCTGACACCAACCAAGCAACGCTATTCGCAAATTGAGCATGAAGCCATTGTGAACCACTGGGGGCGCTGCCACTTTCACATCTATGTCTACGGCAATCTGTTTGCAGTTCATACAGAACACAAACCCTTAATACTACTATTTCAAATGTTGGTGTCTGAGGCACCACCTCGAATTGACAAATGGGTGCCCAGGTATAGGAATACTCCTTTAAAGTAGAGTACAAGCCGGGTTTCCACAATCCTGCTGATTACTTGCCCCAGCATCCAAGGGCCATGATGCCACAAGAAGAGTGTAAATCCCGGGAAACAGAAGACTATATCAGGTATGTCGTGGAGCAATCCAGGCCCAGGCCAATTATACTGGAAAAGATCCCAGCTGCCATTCTACAGGATGATTGCCTGCAGTTGATGATTAATTCGCTTACGTCAGGTCAGTAGAAACAACTCAAATCTCACAGGGAGCCAGAAAAAGACAAAAATGGGTGCTCATTAACAGGCCACAGAATTGTGTGATGACATAGCCTGGTTTCTCACGCCATCCAATTAGCATATGCATGTTACTAAGGCATGCTGAAGAGTAACACCAAGGAACACCTGAGACAAAAGGTTTAATTCTCACTCCTGTACGAGCTAGTTGAGAATGTGGTGCAAAGCTGTATCTCATGCTGGAGCAATGATAATGCTAACCACCCTGTATCCATCATCTCAGAGGAAGGTTCCCAATACCCCTAGGTATGTGCCAGCCTAGATTTTGGAAGCCTATCACATGACTGGTACATGATGGTCATTGTGGAAGACTATTCAAAGTACCCCGAAGTGATATCCACCTCTGCTGCCAATGAGGTTGCACTGAATATTGAGAAAGTAATGGCCACCCATGGCCGTATACAAAAACTGAAAACAGACAACTGGTCCCCATTTCAAAGCCACAATCTCGCTTAGTACTTTCAGTCATGGGTTATAAGATACAAGGAGTACACGTCTCACCATTCCCAGGTGATTGGGGAGAATGAGCGCTTTATGCCCACTATGAATAAGGTCATTAGGATCGCACACCTTGAACGCACACCGCAAGACCATACACTCGTTCTTGCGATAGTACCATCAGACACAACACTCCACCACAGGGGTGGACCCGAGTAGTGTATGTATGCGATGAGTAGTGTGGGAAGGCCTTCTCCACCATTCCAGCTGGGAACATGATAACATGGATGATCCCTGAGTTTTTGACCAGTGGAAACATCAAACAATTGGTGTAGTATCAGGCAAGGTGGGGCAGGATTTGACTATCCAAGATGGGTACAGGGTTTTGGTCAAAGACCGGTGTTCTGGCAGAATATTTTGTTTGCCCATTGAGCCAGAGACCTGGAGGATAGTTTAGAGAATGGGCACCACACCATGAGCACAGCTTCATGCAGAGGTGAATATGTGACAAGGAATATTTTGTTTTAAAAAAAAAATACCTCCACCCTCAGCAAAAGAATAGGATGGACCACCAGAATGATGACTTCTGTGGTGATACTGGGGTCCCAAGGTCACCAGTAGCTGAGAGCTTCTCCGTCTCTCTTCAGTCGATGGAGTTGCCAGTCGAACTGATATCCGAAGACGTTGTGTCACCT
Source organism: Triturus cristatus (assembly GCF_964204655.1). Taxonomy (NCBI): domain Eukaryota; kingdom Metazoa; phylum Chordata; class Amphibia; order Caudata; family Salamandridae; genus Triturus; species Triturus cristatus. The sequence continues at coordinate 368,882,916 of NC_140586.1, forward strand.
ACCAGTCCGAGAGAGATGGTTAGACATCTTCAAGTGAGGTCCAGTGATCAGGAAGGTTACTGCAATTTGAGGAGTAATCCAAGGCCGTCCTGCAGGTTAAGAGACTTTGATGCCTGAATTATCAGTCAAATGAAGAACACAAGAGGTCATTTTGAATGTTTGTCAGAACTGCTACTTATGAGACCACATTTGGTTTTTCTGTGATTTGGGATGGAATGTAATGCTGTGGGCCTGTTTTACAGTTGTGTGAGTAGTCCATTAGAACAGGGGTGTTTATGGAAATGACCCTGGAAAAGGAGTCCTTGTTAGTATGTTCAGGATGTAGTGATTAAGGTTCAAGAAAGAGACTGGCCAGTTCCGGGGCAGACAGTTGGAGAGTCTTGCTGTTCTGTGCTTTTTTTTCTTCTGGTCAGAGGGTTGCTGGTGGTCCCCATGAGGGAAAGAGGGTTAAGAGCAATGTTAGACTGAAGTCACTCTCTTCTTAAGGGCAGTCAAAGTGCCAAAAAGTACATTCAGGATATGACCTATCCTCTGAAGGGAGCCATGGGAAAATTGGATTGTTGCAGACAGCAGGCAAAAGCAGAATCTTACTCCTTAGGTATTGGAAGGGCACTCTAAGCCTTGGAAACACTGGTATTTTCCGTACAGCAGTGACTGTCGAACACAGCAGAGCGGATTACCTCTTTGATGTCACAGACATGATATTGTGCAACAACATATTCACAAAATGGTTAAAACACGACCAAAAATGAAAGGTTGAAAACAGAAAAGGACCCACAAAAAATACACTTGCAAACAATAAAAATCAAGCAACAACATATTACAATAGCTTTCACTGGACAGTGTACTAAATATAATTCTTGTGCCTGCTTCTCTTTCTTCTTTAAACTACACAGATTTCGATAGCCATCTGTTTAAGTAACTTGTGGCGTACCCAAGGGCTCAGCTTTTCCTTCTCATTTCAGCGTATGTTTGATGGATAATTGTTATCATGCCATTCCTAATATGATGGCCAAACGGTGTGTATCTGTGCATCACTGACAAGTATATTCAGAACTAGAACACTGGCTAAAAAAACAAAATGCTGCCAGTCCTTAAGATACTTGAAGTCAACCAGTGTATACATGACACACCTTTCTGACTCTTGAGACTACCAAGGAAGCTGAACCTTCCTCTTCTCCACCTCAATCAGTCAATGATCCCTGCTAGGCAGAGGCCCAAGGTCATTGTTGGCTCTGTCTTGACCATCGGTGCTGTGGTTGTTACTGCAATTACCTCTTGCATCTCTGATTTCTACACCCACTCTTGCCTTTTACCCTAAATCACTGTCAGTGAAGACACTCTTCATGCCAATGGTAACAGACTAAAGCATATTCCTGTATATATACCTCTCCTCGTCCCATCAATGACATCTGTAGATCAGAAAACCATCAGAATCTGTTTCACCTACTTTGAGAAAGCCTTATTAGCTTCTAAACCTGTGTGTAAGTGTTCATTACAAGGCAGCATTCTCATTTATTTCCTGAATTGCTTGTTACAAATGTGTTTATGTTTGCATGCTTTTTCCACTCAGGAGTCTGTTGTGAGCAAAAATCCGCTTGCAGAGAAAGAACCTTTTCTGTGCAAGATATGTTTTTACCTAGAAAAGTTATGCGCGATACCAGATCAAAACGTTTTACACATGTCCATTCATTTCATCTAATTTTCCCAAACGTTTGGGGGTAAGCGTATTACAGAGATTACATACAAGCCCACTGGTTACCTGTGGCTATCACTGACATATTTAAAGACTTCTGCATTGTCAAGAATGCATTCTCATTCCATCTGCAAAGTACAGTTCCATGCTGCTAAAACTGATATAAATTTACTTTTGAATTCCAGACCATTTTCACAGATGCTGTTGAATTGCAGTTTCACCCTCATGAGAAAACTATAGGTATTCATGGTGCCCAATTAATGAAACTAAATGATTCGAAATGTTTAGCCTGTTCACAAAGATTTAGCCATGAGTAGGAGGGTTTTACTCTGGTGTTGCTAATTCTAACAGTTATTCAGGAGTCCTCCTGGCTTAAACCTGGCTCACTTTATGAATTCAGGAGACAAGACAGGAGTATTACAAGTATATTCCTGGTCACTGCAAAATACTTGTGAATCCTGCCCATTATGTTCATCATTATGAGGTATTTCTGTACTTACGTGTGCATTGTGGCGCATCTCCTGACCATTCCCAATCAGTGCAAGTCAGCCTTCTCCCCCCTTTCAAAAGATAACCCTCATCGCATATATACTCAATAGATGAGCTAAAATTATATTCATTTTTCACATCACCAACAACTTTTCCATGGAGAACTGATGGTGGTCTGGAGCACACAGGAAGAGCTGAAAGTAAATAAAGAAAAGAATAGCGCATTAGCATGCATCTGGATTTATACAGGAAGGTTTGAGGCAAACAACAATAACTAAAATATATTTCTGGCAAAACCAAATCCATCTCTATGTAAGTTATAAGAGCCTAAATCCTGGCAGACGAAACGAGCTGACATATTGTACTGAAACTCACCAAATCACAGAGAATCTCCTGTAGTGACTGTAAAACATCTTGTGGGATATGGATGTGAATGGGCCAAGATTGGACATTTCCAAAGTATCTCAAATAATTGAGGATCACATCTAAGGTATGCATGAATGGAGTGAAGTCCAGCCATAGCAGGCAATTCCCAGGAAAGCAACAGCAGTATAGGGGCACTGAAAATATTCCCACAATTATAAGATGTCCATTCCAGCAACACAACGTTAGCCACCTACACAAATATCCATATCCATATTTATGTTTTTCTCCAGGCAGGCCAACATTGAGGAGTTGTTTTCCTTCTTTATATTTTTGTGGCATATGTTTTGAAAAAAAATGATAATAATAATTTCACCAGCTTGCCATGGCCTGGCCTATTGGCCTTCAAAATGCTCCTTCATTATACAAAGCACCATTATTTCTAATTGTGTTTACATCACCTACTTCATTTTCCTCTCTCCCTTGCTTCACACAAACGTCGTCCTGCTTTGTAGTACAGTATTTTTTATGTTATGTATTCCCTACTCACCAGACAATACCTATCCCTCATCACTTTTTTGACTATGCCACCTTCTCCTGTCCTCCTCAAACATTTGCTTTTCCTGCTTTCAATAAATACTACTGCGAAGGTGCTTACTTAATTTTTGATCACTGAGTCCTTGCTCATTTAGGTCTAGCTTACAGACAGCTTCCACTGACAGGTTACAGCTATTGTCATCACAAAATACATATAACAAAGTATACAAGATACACATACATTCAGATACATATGCAAAAAATAAGTTTTGGATACATTCCCTTTCAGCCGTTGGTTACTATAGATCAGCTAACCAGGGCTAGATATAATTAATTGTCTAAAAATTCAAGAAGCTCTGCACCGTGACACGGACAACAATTTTTTGCAGCAAAGACATTTGTAAAGTTTGGTGTGGTTAAAAGCCACTATCAGGAGCTTATGCATAAGAAGTTTTATTAATAAATTCTCAAAATACCTTGTACGAAAAAGAGAAGCCTGTGAAATCTCTTGGATTGTTACTGAAGGATCATATTGGAATCTGCATATGACAGTAGGTACCTGCTTAATATTCCACAAAATTCAAAATAGTAAGGGTGAATCCGGTGTAATTAATGCATGTATACTATTAAAGGATATAAATGCAGTTAATCCTTCAGGGCAGATGTTTAACCCTTATGTCAAAAGATAGCCAATCACCTGAAAAAATGTAAATCATTAAAAGCTGAGGCAGGAGCAGAGCTAACAGACCTCCTGGCCATTCAGGTTGTCCCCTACGGCACTATATTAATCTCTGAAACAAAGATGTATTAGAAGCGAGCTCTCAATAAATATCTTACTCTCTGAGCTGGTCCTAAACTGTCTCCACAACATCTGACCCTCTATGCTTTATAATCACCCCACCAGAAGTATGCATGACTATCGAACAGATTCTCACTAAAAACGTTGAAGGTGAAGACGGGACGAAAACCGCTAAAATTTCAAGATCGCTGATGATGCCAAAACATAGTAATTTTCCCGAAGTAAGAGTATAGACCAGAGACTATGATGTAAATCTTATTTTTGACATTCCATAAACATAAAATGTATGTAGATGGAAATCTCTCTACAAGATTGCTGGCAATTTTTATCTTCCTGCCTGATGTCAACTGCACACCACAAATTGTTTCTGGGTTATAGTACTGTAAACCATACTGTTGGACCTAGCCCTTTTTCAGGGTCAGCCCCAGATTTGTGGCTTCTGTTGCTGATCCCCTCTATGTTGCCAATAAGACTTTGTACACTTTTTCCCTGCAAACCAGTGGTAAAGTGCTTGTGCTTTCCCCTTTAACATAGTAAAATTGGTATCTACCTGACTGGCACATGTAGTTTACTTGTGAGTCACTAGTAAATTGTACTACATGTACCAGAGCCTGTAAATGAAATGCTACATGTGATCTGCAACACTTATTGTGTAACTCAGTAATGTAACACTATAAAACATGCCTACAGGCCAGCCACTGAAGCCTGTATGGGCAGTGCCTTCGGTGGTCATATCACTGAAAATACAAGATTTGAAAAAAATATTATTATCTACGGGTGCTCGTGGAAGACAATTTCTATGGACTGGAATCTAGAGAATTCTGAAGTGATTGAGGTATTTTACTGACCTCTGCTGGTCGTTTTCTATCAAGACAGTTCAATAGAGGCAGTTGAACAGAAAAAAAAGTCCCTAAGCGGAAGAAGACAAGTCCTAGGGCTGATCTCCAGAGCCCACGCAGTACATACATATATAAGTATATAATAAGTATATACTAAAGTATATACAAGAGGTCTCGTATGCTCAACCAAAAATGACACGTCGACCTGCCAAATAAATCCTTTTGCCATGCATACACCTTTGGTTTAAGTTTTACTTGTCCTGGCAGTGCAAACATTCCTAAAGTTCGTTTTCACTGTTTTAAGGTTATTTCTCCCTTAGACTACCATGGGCTATCTTATTACACTTAATAAGTACTAACTTCAGATTGGGAGCAGATAGGAAAATATTTCTCCCACTCAAATGAATTGAATTTAAAATCAGGTTTTTAGTTACTATTCTGAAAATGCCACTTGTTTGTTGAAAAGTTGACATTGTCCTGGCTAAGTCAAATGTGCCTTTTGTCTTGAGTCAATGGTCACATGACTGTGACTGTCTCTCCTTTAGTGGGTTGTTGTTTCCTTCCAGACATTGGGACAAAGGGAGCTTAGGACATGATTGGTCATCCTGACAGGATAGCTGGGATGGAGTTAGGCCCTGCCATGATTACAATTCAAAGGACCATGCCAGCAGCAAGCAAAAAGGAACCTGACAACATGCCTGCCCTTGATTTTGTTACCCTAGACAGCCCAGGAATGATGGGGGAACTGGTCAGAACTAGTTTGGTAATAGGCCAGAGTTTGCCCCCACATAAAGGCTATCACTGGAGATAAGACCAGCATCCTCAGACCGCTCCTTATCAGAACACTCCTGGATCTGTTGAAGATTCAGAAAAAGGACTGCCCTGCTGTCTGAAGAAGAAAGGCTGGACCTACTTGCCTTAAACCCAGGATCCCCAGAGTGACTCCAGGGGTCAGTTGCCTGACCTCCTGTTTCAGCTACAGGGACACAACAAGCTTCCAGTGTCTCCCTGCAACTGCCTTAGTGACCAGTACCAACTTGACCTGCTTCGACCTGCCTAAGCCCTGCTGTTGGCTCTGCCTGGAGTGAGTGTTTAGAGACACCCTCCAGGTCCTGGACACTTGGCTGGCATCATCCTGAAGAAAAGGTGAAAATCCAGAGTTTTTGGGCTCTTTGCGATCATGAGTGGAGCCCTTCATGCTAGAACTTTGCTCTCCATGTCACGCACCAGCGCAAAACTCCAGCAACTACCCGCTCTTTGCATCCACAATAACATACGAGGACTTCAGCAACATGAGCTCCAGTGACAACCTGCACTCCACAGTGACTGCCTGTGAAGACTGCCAAAGTGAAGCTCCAGCAACAAATGACTCCTCGCACTACAACAGTAACTGTGTGCAACGCCTGACTTGCTTGCATTGCAACAGCGAGCTGCTGACAACGTGAACCTCCACCTCCAGCTTCTCACATGAATACTTGAGAAGGTTACTCTCCATTAAGACAAACCTGGTACCTGTATCTGACTGGTGCCCCATTGTGATCCGACTGAATTTGTGATTTTCCCTGGTCCAGAGCAAGCAAATAACTGTGAGCAGCTCTTTGCGCATCTTAAAGCTATTTTTAGCAAAAACTTTGAAAAATCATATCATTGTTTATATTTTTGTTGTTTTGATGTCATTTTGTTCAGTAAAATATACTTTCTAAGTTGGTTTGGGATTTTTCATGTGATGTGTTTTTACTGCTTGAATGCTGCATGAATACTTTACACATTGCCTCTAAGTTAAAACTGACTGCTATGTGCCAAGCTGGCACGGGGTTAAAAACAGGTTTATTTAGTTACTGGCTATCATCTGGCCTGATGCTGAAAAGGCCTCAGATCATTAATGATTGTACTTTTCATTGAAGGCACTTCCATATCTTAATTTTTGGATGTTATCAATCCCTACAATTAAGGCTCTGCATTTTCAACCAATTGTGGTTATTTGTATGTCTGTAAAACTGGGAAGAAGGAACCCAACATGGCTGCTCCGTTCCATGGCACTTTCATACTAAACCTTTGCTCAAACCAATTAAAACGTCTTTTGATTAATTAATTGCAATGAACAGAGAATGTTCTAGTCTAATCAAGGGAGGGACTGGTGCAAAGGGCAGTCTGGTGCTGCCATAAGGAGTGGTCTGACAGACTTGTGTGTGAGCCGTTATTTTTTGTCGGTAGCTTTTCACTGCTGGATTCCAATATATTACCACATACATTGCCTGCAGCAAGTACAAATGCATGCACTCCCCCTTATCTTGCAAAACTCCTATACAGCATGTTTTCATACATATAAAGTTGCCCCTTTTTGCAAATGTGGGCTACATTTTTAGCTACCCAATTCGCTAATGGGGGGCACTTTTATTTTGTTGCCAGGCCTATTATCTGCCCCAGTCTAGCCCATGTCTGATAGGACGACACTGTATCTTTAACCTAACCCCAGAAACCACTATGCCAGCTATTGAAGCATTGCCTGAAAAATGCAGGCTTTGCTCGGGCTGCAAATTAAATATTAACAAAACCAACAATATGCTTTCCGATTGGATCTAAATTGGCTAAAGCAACTGTGAGTTACATATCTGTGAGTCACATGGCATCCAAATCTTGAACAAAGCTGTCCCATTAACTACAAGCCACTTTAGGAAATAAACTATTTACACCTCAAGAAGTGTACTCTGTCTATTGTGGCTGATGGAGGTAATCTCAAGACTTAAAATGATATTTCTAGGTAGATTTCGGGAGCGGGATTGTGCAGGTAATGAACACCCATTGACTTTTTTTGTACTGTTTTTCCAACTAAACTGAAGCTAAATAGTTTGCTCAAATGTAATCTTCCCAAAGACTCCAAAAAAACTAAATTGGCTCTAAAGGATCAACTTTGATTCTTTAAACATGTGAAAATACCCTGTTCTCTTCAGAGATAATGGACAGGCCGACTGAGACATGACCTGGCAGTAGGACCTCTTCTGGCAGCTCAGTCCTGGCTTGATAAAAACAACCCCAATAGCATCTAATCATTCAAGGACTGATTACCTGCTACTCTTTTGAGAAAATCATTTGTCATCTTAGAAATATATATTCTGTGTTCCTAACAAAATGCCAACCTGTGAGAAATCAGGACCTTTTTACAGTGTCCCCCCACTTTTTGGCTGTATTTTTACTACTAGGTGCTGCTTTTATGACTATGTTTGTGTCCCTGGGCTCAGCTAACCAGACCCAGGGCCTGTGCTCTGATTAAAAGTACATGTTAATTAGGTATAGGTACAATTGGTACTGACAAATACCTGTAAGTCCCTGGTATATAAAAAGGCAAGGGGGATTCAAACTACTTATACGTTTCTAGTATATAATAGGGCAGGGAGGTTTAGATGCCCAATAGATTTCCTGCACTGGAGTGTGCACTACTGTGTTGCCTGCTGTCATTTTAAAGGCAGAACTGCCTTTCATACTGCCTCTACATTACATGTATATGCAAATTTGACTTTGGAAATGAAGGTACTTCCAAATTTGCAAACAACCTTAATTTTACATATGTCACCCCAAAGGTCTCCCCTAGGTGCGCCAGGGGTATGGTGCCTGTATCTATAAGCGGGGGCATTATAAAATATGTTTTATAAAATATGTTTTATAAGCCCTGGTGAGGGAAAAAACTGTTAATTCCATTTTCCCCATTGTAGCAAATAGCCCCATAGGCTAACATTTGAATATTTAATTTAAGTATAAAAATTGACAGGAACAATATAAAATAACATTCAAGGTATCAAAATGTTAGTTATCCCAAATCCAACAGTTTGACACTGTTAAGATTTATATTAACTATAACAGAAAATACGTTATTAAACTTTATTTTCTGTAAGCCAAACTTCTGCCTTCCAGCTGCCCTCCCTGCTTGGCTAGCGTCTGCCAGGTTGAACCAAGCTGTCTCAATGAGGTGTGAAGTAACCTGCTGAAGAAGACAATGGGTTTTCTGTGGGTGCAGCTGCAGATGCTATGGGCAGGAAGGGGCATGGAGTGAACAGGGGGTGGAGGGGGAGGGCTAGGGAATCTTAGCCATGCCAGTGGGTTGGCTCAGCCTGATCTCACTTCCAAGGAGAGACATTCTCCATTTTGGATTTTTGAAGAATGGTGCTTTCTGGGACAAGAATATGCCATGCTTTGCAGGAAGTAGTAATACCTGAGGGTGGCACCCTGCATCCTATTGGTCAGGGGTGCCCCCCCTCCATGACACCCATGAACACTGCATAAATACGGAAGACTTACCGAGCAACTCAGATCTGCTGCCTGAGACTGCAAGGAGGAGAAGGACTGCCCTGCTTGAAACCTGATCTACATCCCAAAGGTCTGCACTCTGAAGGGCTGCACATACTGCACATTCTGGGACTACAGCCCTAAGGACTTTGCCTTGCTTGAAGAAGGATCAAGGAGGGAACTCCCTGCAAGCCAAAGGTTAACAGAGCCCACCTGTATCATTCCCACCTAGAAGTTCCCATCCTGGAGGGTGTCCAGTGGACCTTTAAGGTTTTGGCCAGGTGCATTGTGGGAATTGTAGCCCCAACATCCCAAGGACCATGACAGATATTCTGAACCTCTGGATTGGTGTTGTGGGCACTTCGAACCCTCAAGGAGACCTTCTGGAAGAAGATCCAGAACTTTAGGAACTTTTTGGTAAAAGGCTCCATAAGGTGGCCGACTCGAAGTCGAGAGTCAAGCTGACAACCTTCAACACAGCCCAGGATGGATTTCAGGTGTGTCCCGCTGAAAGCTTCGGAGCACCAAACTTCCAGGATTTCACTGGGGCTCAGACAAACTCAAGCTGATGAACCAGCAGCGAATCCGGCCTGAAGAGGAGCCTCACTCAAAGTAGAGACAAAATGCTTCAGAAAAACAACTAAGTGCGCTTGTAAAATTTTGACCGAGGCCTCCCGCTTAGTGTATCTGACCTGGGCTCCATCGTAGTCAGTCTCAAACGTTGACTTTGTCCCAGTCAAGCGTAACCAGATGTCCCAATTTGGCGCTATATATTTTTAAGCACTAGAACGTGTTTATTCTGTGAAAATTCATATCTCTGGTTCCCTACAGTGGAGGTTTGACGTTTTGGTCTCTATTTGTTCATAAACATATAACCTATTTTTATAAATAGGAGTTGGATTTTTATCGTGTGTTGTGTCTTACCTATTCAATGTATTGGTGTTTTAAAATGATTTACACACCTGTCTCCTAAGTTAAGCCTGCCTGCTTGTTGTCAGCTACCAAGGGTTGAGCAAGGGATTAATTTATTGAGACCCTAAATGAAACTTTTATTGTGTTAGTGGCCTTATTACTAGTGGTAAGTCACTACTGATCACTACTAATAATACACCTTCCATCACAACCTAAGAACAATCATATTATAACCTTATAGCCCACCGTAGAAGACTATACCGTCTATTAAAGGTCCGCTCCAGTGTTAAAGGCTTGAGTCGAAGGCGAGGGACTTTAACAAGGGAGCGGGACTTTAATAGCCGGTATAGTCCAGCTACAGAGGGCTATAAGGCTATTAGGACATTCTACCACTAGATGTCAGAATGGTCCAACAAATAAAACAAAGGCCTCTCAGAGTTCGAGGGGTTTAAATTCCCTCGGGCTCCGAGAGGCCTTTGAAAACAACATTGGAATGTTGCTTTGCCTTTACCTGCAGGTGGGGGCTTTTGATTTGACACTCTCTCTGGGGCTGGTGGATGGAACCCCTTGGCACTTCTTCGGAGTGAGGGTCACCTGCGACATAAATAGAACCCCCCCCAGGAGCAGCCTGCAACAAAATGGGCTCTACTAAGTCCAAGAAGGACCGCACCTTACAAGACATGCTCCTCAAGACCGCTTGTGAGATCCCTGATGAGAAATCTGGACCAGCCGAACCGAGCCCTGGGGTGGTGTGGAAGGCCATGAGAGCTCCCTAACCCGTGAATTTCTGGAATCCCTATTCGCCGCCAAGCGGTGAAGATGGACCTCTCCTCAGATTTGAGTGAAGTGCATCGAGATGTAGATGAGGTAGGGCAGCCTTGGAGAACAGCGCCACAGCCAGAGATGAAGAAATTGAGAGCCTTCAGCAAGAAGTAATCCGTCTTTAAGAGCAGCAGATTGGTCTGCAGGCACACATGGAAAACCTTGTAAACAGGTCCAGGAGAAATAACATTCGTATTCGGGAGTTCCCAACTGCTGCCGCAAGCGCTGATCTGTTGGAGTATGTTCTACTTGATTTTGGGCTCCACAGTGGAGAAGGAAATCAAACTCAACAGATGTCAACGAGTGGGGCCGCCACATCCGGTGAAGCAACCTCCAGCTGACATCCTGTTCTGTGCCCACAATTTTTTAACCAAAGAATCAATCCAATGTAAAGCTTGTGATGCCCAGCTGCTGCAATTCTGGGGCCATACACCCCAGCTGTACCAGGATCTGACAGCGATCACCCTAAAGAAAAGAAGGGACTTCAGCCCAGTCACGGCTCATCTGAGAAACATTGGCACTCCTTACTCTTGGGGCCACCCATTTTGCCTCATATTTCGACTAGAGGGTAAGACTTACCAGCTACGATCTTTGGCAGAGGCTTGAAAAGTCCTAAACATTGACCTCACATTGCGGGGATCACAGTCTGCCCCAACATGAGACCATCCTGCTGGAAGGAACCAGCACAGGATGCATCACAGATTAACCCCGGAGGGTCACTGCCCGACTCAAACACCATTGCACAAGAGCGAACGGCTTGTTGGGAGATGGGATGCATAACTCCGGATCTTCCATCTATTGGGATAACGTGCTGTCCTAAATGCAGTGGGTAGTTTATAGGGGGCAGGCAACAGGATTCAGGAGGGTTTCGTTGATGGCTACGCCTAATGTTGTCACCCCCACTATTGTGTTTCCACTTTTAATGGACTATTTACCTGTACACTCTGGGCCCGAGTCACAGAAGTAATCTGAGGCAAAATCCTAAACGTACTACTTTTGGTATTCACAGAAGGCATTTAGTAGTAGTAAAGTTCGGATTTTGTCTTAAGTCTGTCTTAAGTCTGTCTTAAGACTGTCTTAAGTCTGTCCTAAGGTTGTCTTAAGTTTGTCTTAAGTCTGTCTTAAGTCTGTCTTAATTCTGTTTTAAGTCAAACTTAAGACAAAATCGTAACTTTACTACTTTACTACTACTAAATGCTGGGCCCCGAGGCAAAGTGTTGTCTGTTTAAAGAAATTGATGGTAGTGACTTTAAAAGGTCACGGTTTAAAGCAATAGAAGCTGCTTTTAAGGTCTGGAGAATTGTGCGGAAATTACTTTTGTTGGAAGGGCTAACATATTACACTCCCACGAATTCTTTTAGGATTCTCCCTTCCATTTTTTGGGATACGTTGGCATTAAGCTGGAGAAATAAAGGTATTTTAAAAGTTGGAGACTTCTATGAGGCTGGTTTGCTTTTCTCTACTTATGTAGACTTGGCTAGGCAATATAATTTATCTGAGACACAATTTTTCAAATTCTTACAAATTCGGTATTTTCTAAGTTGGAAAAATTTGGTACTTGCACCAAACCAATGTATTGAAAGTATAAGACGTCAGGAGAAAATTGGGGTGCTATATAATATTATTTTATCCCTTAGACCAGACGATTTGGAGAAACATAATGCCCAATGGGCTAAAGTGTTAGGTGAATCTGGTATATCTAGAGAGAAAACCCTTATAATGTCTAAAGAAACTCTCCTGTCTGCTAATTTGAAAGTTCAATTTTTCAAAACTGCATTTACTTTATACAATACTCCAGCGCGTATGGCAAAATGGGGGGGGGAGGTTTGATGGTAAATGTTTTCGTTGTGGGGAGGATAGTGCGGATATTGTACATGTTTCTTTCAGCTGTTGTAAACTTTCTAGGTATGTGAAGGACATTGAGAACTTTTTGTCAGAAATCACTGGAATATCAATTAAGATTACTCCGGCTATTATGTTATTGGGTATTGGACAGGAACTGGACAAGGGGGCCCCTATGTTTAAACATCGTTATTTAATTTTCATTGCAATGTTTGTAGTTCGACTGTGCATTGCTGCTGATTGGCTTCAATCTGAACCCCCTCCTTTTGCACGATGGCGTGCCAAAATGTATAATTTATTTAATATAGAAATGATTTTGTATTCTTGTTTTTTTTATACCGTGGAATAATAAAAAAAAATAATAATTAAAATAAGAGATTAAAAAGTGTGGGGCTCAGGGCTGAGCCCTGAGGAACTCCACATGGTAGGGAAAACTGCTTAGAGGTAGCCGGTCAGCCAGAATCTCATGGATGACCGTATCAAAGGCCGCAGAGAGGTCAGGCAGCACCAGAGCGGCCGACACCCCTCCATCAAGAGTGTTCCGAATGTCTTCCATAGCAATAATTAGGGCAGATTCAGTGCTGTAATTTTTCCTAAAACTGTGTTGTGTTTCGTCTAGCGATGAATTTGCTTCAATGTGCTCTGTGATTTGTTTATTCATTATTTTCTCTATGCATTTGGCGGCAAAAGTAAGTCTTGCTATAGGGCGATAGTTGCAAGGTTCCGAGCTATCCAGGTTATCTTTTTTTAAGAGTGGAAGGATTGTGGTGCGTTTCCACTGAGTGGGAAATATTCCACTTGCAAACATTTAATTATTGATTTGCCCCGGAATTGGTGCCAATTGGGTAGGTATCAGATGCATTATGTTAGGCGGGCACGGATCATATGGGGAACCTGATTTAATTGACAAGATTAGGTCTTTTAATTGGTCCTCTGAAGGGTTTGTAAAGATGGAGAGACATTTTTTTGTTTCTCTGTCGTCAGGTGCATGCTCGACCTGAGGGTGGCCAGTGCTTTTTGCCCCAAATTTAGTATAAATATTAACCACCTTCTCTTGAAAGAAGCCGGCTAATATATTACAGAAGTCTTGACTTACTTTGGTGTGACTAGTCTTATTTGGTTTTACCAGCTTATTGATAACCGAAAAAAGGGTTTTATTAGCATCACATGCATTTTTTATCTGCTTAGAAAAAAATGCAGTTTTGACTTCTATAACATCCTTTTTGTGCTTTGTAAGTTTGGCTTTATATATGATTTTCTCAACTGCCTCATAATTTTTTTTCCACTTCTGTTCCTGTCTACGGCAATCCTGTCTTGATAATCTGAGATTCTCGCAGTACCACGGTTGGGACAGTTTTCTTTTTACTGTTTTGTTGATGATAGGTGTTACCTTATCCAGTGCAGTATTAAGCCAGTCAGAAAAGATCTCATGGGCATATCATCAAGGACCGGCGATAATTATCGCTAAGCACACATAGCACTAGGATAATTATCGCCGGCTAACATGGATTTTTATCGCTGAGATAGCGTGCTATTAGCAACGCTTATCTCAAAATCGAAAAAAATCCTTGCGCTAACTGCCAAACGTGAGATTACGCTGGAAACCCAGCGATAATCTCACGAAGTTTGGCGTTAGCTTGATGATAGGGCAAGGCAAACTTAGCCATGATATCCACCTTCCATAGGATATCATGGCTAAGTCAGTTCTGAAGCAGGCATAAGGAAAGTAGCGATAACAGGGGTTATCGCTACTTTTCTTGCCGCTATGCTTCATAGCGTGGGGATTGATGATAGGAGAAATGTCGCTTAGCGACATTTCTCCGGTCATGTCAGGGCAGGAACGCCCACTCTGCATCTCATTAGAGATGCAAAGCTGGCCGTTCAGTATTCAGGCGCTAATGCAAGGTTTCACGCAATAGCGTGACGTTGCTGATTAGGCGATAAAATTATCGCCGCTTTTCGCCCGAAAACAGACGCAAAACCAGCGATCATTTTTTATCGCCTCGTTGCTGATATGCCTCTCAGTGTTTAGGTCCACATTATCCCCTAATTGACATGGGGTGGTCATAACTGCCTCTCTGAGATCAACTGAGTGAACTTTAAGCCAGTTCTACCTTTGGCTTGTTGTGCAGTTGTTCTATGCTGAGGGATTGTTATTGTTTTCATTCGCCAATTAACCACCCAGTGATCCGACCAGGTCACTGGGAAGGACGGTGACAGAACAAAGTCCTCACAATTGGAAAAAACACCATCCAACATATGACCAGCCTTATGTGTTGGCCGCTTGGAATACATTTTTGCGAGTGTTGTTCAGTTGTGTTTTCCAACTGAAAATTAAAATCTCCCAATACGGTGAAGTTCTCATTAACTATTACAGATTCCATCATAGTGCAGAGTTTGTCAATAAAAATATTCCTGTCGGCTGGGGGGCGATAGACTAAAATTCCTTTTAGAGCTAATGAGTCAGGAGGCTGTGTTGAGAAAGTCATTGCCTGAAAGCATAAAGTGACTAGTGGTTCATATCTAGTTTTAAATTTATCACGATAAAAAATTGCCAACCCTCCTCCTCTTTTTTTGTGCCTATCTAGTCTGAAAAAGGCATAACCAGGAGGTGTGGCGGCAACCATATCCGGATCTGAGCTGTCATCTGCCCATGTTTCTGTTATGATAGCTAAATCTATGTTTAATGATTGGATGAGGTCGTGAAACTCTAACTGGTGTTTCAACAAAATTCTAGCGATTAGGATTATACAATGGATACTGCTATGTTTTATTAGAGCAGACCTGCTGGATTCCGTATGCTCTGGCCATTTAGTCTGATTTAGTGTATGTTTGCCAGTAGACCATCTTACTTGGTCGTTTAAGCTAGACTGTAAGGGGAGACAGGGATCATTAATAAACTAGCCTTGTCTTAATGCTAGTAGTGTTTCGCGGGAATACCTGATGGAAGTCTTGGATTTTTGTGCCACAGGACCAGAGGTTCCAGCGCTAGGCGTAGTCCATGTGCGGACGGGGGCAGGCAAGCTTGCCTTTGGCGCACCTTTGGCGCGCCGGTGGCGCAACCACTGCACGTGTCCGCTACACGCCTGCATCATATCCTACTTTTGTAGTCTTCGGCTTGGATTGGGAACGGGAAAGCTAGACCGTTCTTTTTCAAAGATGGCGGTTGCGTGTGGCCCAAACAGGACGTGATTCGCTTTTGTATGAATTTTATTCTTTTTTTTTAGCTTCCCCAAAGATCTCCCTCCACACAAACAGCCCACTAATGACTGCTGTGAACCGGGGAGAGCCCTAAGAGCTAAAGTGCAAAAGTTCTGTTCCCACCCGGTATGTCGGGATAAAAAATGCAATTACTCAATTTTAAAACACGCTAAGAGTTATGCAGGATTAAAAATGCAATGAGACTAACCATAGTCAATGAAATATTAAATTTGTCTTAACACAGGCAAAAAGCAATGATGCTGCCCCTGTCACAAGCTAATGCAGTTCTGTCTGTCTCGTTCTATCTCAATCAGCTGTGCGCCTGCGTCATATCCTACTTTTGTAGAGGCCGGCTTGGATTGGGAATGGGAAAGCTAGACCGTTCTTTTTCAAAGATGGCGATTGCGTGTGGCCCAAACAGGACGTGAGTCGCTTTTGTATGAATTTTATTCTTCTTTTATGAATCGGCCCCTCTGGTTGTTTTTTATTGTTGGGGGTTTGAGGATTTCTTGAGGGGTCTTCCTTCCAACATGCATAAACACACATAGGAAGTACACCTGGGGTGGTGGAAGTTACTTCACATGGCGAGCTGACTCACAGATTCCCATCTTCTGAACCGGCTGATGGGCCAGCCTGATCCTAGCGATTGTACTTCATCTTCCTACAATAGAGATTAAACTGTTAAGCCTCAATGTTTGAGGCCTAAACAACTCAACGAAGAGGTCCACCATTCTATCATTGTTTGAAAATGCTAGCGGGGACATTTGCCTCCTACAGGAGTCCCACTTGCTACCCAAAGAGGTTCATAGAATGCAATGCAGGTGTTTCCCACAGCAATATTGGTCTTCCGGTACCACTAAAAAAGGCAGGGTAGCCATTCTCTTCTCTAAACACTTCCCTGGGTTGGTGCTGAGCACGGTAGTGGAGGTTAAGGGCCGTCTCTTGGCTCTCCGGCTGCGGATAGTCACCTATCACTTCACAGTAGTTTCTGTCTAGGTGCGTAACGAGTGCCAAGAACACTTCCTGATTGAATTTCTGACTAAGGTCCTCCAGTCCCCGTATGCGGCAGTGGATGTGAGGGATGACCATAATTTAGTGATGGACTGCCCTAAAGCTGGCTGCTAGAGGACAGTACATTGCGCTTGCAGCGGCTGAAAACCATAGGCGACGCGATAAAAGAACGGCATTTGAAAAGAGGGTCTCTGAACTAGAGGCCATTCATAAGAGATTGGGTGCGTGTGGAGTGAGTTGGAGAAAGAGCGTTTACAGCTAAGGCAGCTAGACATGGACCAGGCTAAATATACAATGCGGTGCCTCAAACACAAATTATCCCTGGGCGGCAACTGGGGGGTCGTATGCTGGCACACCGATTACGCAGCAAATAATACACAGGATCAGTACGGACAATCACCGCGGATTCTGGGAGTGAGGTAAGGGATGCTGAGGGTATTGCTGCAGCTTTTCAGGCATTATGCCACACTGTACTCCTAAGATGATGGCCCATCCATTGAAAGGCCAGGATTATCTCAATGGTGCGTTCCTCACTCCTCTTTCTCCTGCCGAAGCCTTAGATAGGTCCATTCCTTTGGAGGAGGTTATTGGGCCCATTGACTGACCTGGCCTGGAAGGTTTTAGGCAGCATTTTACAAAACGTTCTGCCCCGATCAGACGCCTCAGCTCACGCGACTTTTCTATTCCTTCTCTGACTCGGGTACTCTTTCGGAGTCTGTGCTTGAGGCGTCCTTTTCGGTGATTCCCAACCCGGCAAGGACCCAACTCAATGTGGGTCTTACAGACCCATCTCACTGCTGAACATAGATGAGAAACTCTTCGGAAGCGTCTTGGCACATCGCCTCAGTCCCCTTATGCCTGGGCTTATTGACCCAGACCAATCAGCTTCACCCCCTCTCGCCAATGTGGCGATAACACCAAACGTGTTAGTCATCTCATAGACAAAACACTGGTCACTAAAACAGGCACTCCTGCTTTCTATTGAAAGCATTTGATAGGGTCTATCAGGTCTATTGGCCCTATCTTTTTTGAGGCCCTGAAACAGTTCGGCATTTGTGAGAGATTTGGGAAATGGATGTATCTATAGCGCTCCCAGTATGACAATAAGGGTCAATGGAATCCGTTTCTGTTGCTTTCCCATGCACTGAGGCACCCATCAGGATTGCCACTCTCCCCACTCTTTTTACCACCGGGTGGATACTCTGCCAGGAAGAAGGACTCCTATGGTGCTGAGGAACTGCACTCTGCTGGACTCCTGCTTTGCTGACCTGCTACCTGCTGCTCTCTGCCTGGGTAAGAAGAACTGGACCATTATTACATGAACCCTGAAACCCAGAGTGACTCCAAGAGTTAGTTGGCTGGCCTCCTGACCTGAAGTCTTGGAGACATAAAAGACTTCCAACCATACTGCTTCTGCACCTGGACTCTGCCATCTATGAATCCACCCTACCAAGTAGTGCCACCCTAGTCCTGGACCCTTGGAAGTGGGTCTAAGGTGCTTGCCAGCAGAACTAACACATCCTCTATAGCTGAGTGATGCATCCCCTCAGCTGAGTGGCACATCCTCAGCAGAACCTACACATCGCCGCTCCTGCATGGACTGGACCCCTTGTAAAACACCTGCATTGCCACCACATCCCACATTTTATTCGCCACATCACCTTTGGAACCGCCACTGCACCAGAGCAGTTCCTCACATCTCTCATCAATGGCAGTTTTCACACTGACGCCGAAAGTTCTGCATCGCAGCTTCACCACACATTGGAACTGACGCATCACCTCAACTGAGCAACATGTACCTGACACCGGCCTTCACATTACAAACACTATCAATGGGATCCCCAATGCTGGCACAGCAGGACCTCGTACCTCAGCCTCGCTGCAACTCGAGACCCATGCATCGCCTCGGCTGAGGGAGGCATCTTCAATGTGGATCCACACAATGCTCTGCAACCAGGATTTAGGTAGGGGTGGGCAGAACTTGTGGAGTTTCAATCTGTGGAATTGCAAGGAGTTTCATGAAAACTTTGGGAGTTCTGCGAATGTGTGCATATTGGCACAGAGCACCGCTCGTGCTGATATTTATTGCTGGGAGCCTTTTTTTGCACTGAAAAAATAAGCACAAATGGCACCACACAGTGCAAGGGAGGGTGCTGCTGCTTTGAGTCATTTTGTGCCGCTCGAGTAGATTTTTCAGCAGCAGCTTTCTCACCGCAAACAGTCGCAACGGCCCACGGTGGGAACATCTTGCAGGGTGCCCTCCTAGCACCAGCAAATCATGATAGGGAACGCCATACAGTGATTTAGTGTACACTAATATTCCATACCTAAGACCAATTCAAATTTTAAGTTCCCCTTGATTGGCATTTTAGATTTTCCATAATCATTTCTTTGACTATTGGATCTAAAACCTCACCTACAAGATTGGAATTTGAGCTGGCCAGCATCAAGATCTGCATTGTGGCCTGGCTCAAGGATATCTGCAAGGAGTTTGGATTCCTGCCAAGAGCACCACCAGGAAGGTGGGAGCATAAAAGGCACTGAGAGCCTGGGCAAAAGCACACTCCACACTGGTTAAAGCCACAAGAGAGGATGATGAGATGGAGGGCCTGAGGAGGACCCTTCTGAGCAGCCAACTGCAGTGGAAGGGGGCGATTTGACCCCTGAATTGGAGCTCCATGTGGGATGAATGTGGAGTAACCTATAAGATCACCACACCCTATTTTTGCACAGATTCTGCTGGTAAAGTAAAACGATGTGTTAGTAATACAGGACATTAGAATGTAGGGGCTTATTTCAAGCTCCTTGTGCCGCCGGTGTGTTACTTTTAATATGAGGAAAAGTGATGTACCGTCAGAGCAATGGGCTTGTAAATAAGCCCCTAAGTCTCTCTATAACGTGAGTACCTGTCAGCCCAAATCCTGGCTAGCTCACAGTGCCTCACGTGAACTCCTAGTCTTTTCAGAGTAGCAGGTGATTTTAGCAACCTCGAAGATGACCCTCTAGTTCCAAAGGGAACCGTGGAAACAGATCCTACCCTTTCGCTACACACTCACTCATGCATACCCATGGTATATACAAGAAAGACATGAAGAAAGTTTACAATACATTTATTGAAATTGATCGTAGTCTATTGTGAAGCAAATGTGCTGTGATCATCAGTCAGATGCAACAAAGTAATTATCATTACTAACAGGTTATACAGGACAAACATCCCAACCATGCAACTTATCTATCTAGCTAGCCCTACACTTATGGTGTGAGCACAGGGATCTATTTATGATCTCAGAGATTGGCCTAGGACCTCATACCCCATTGTGAGTGTAAACTTAGTTAACGCAGGACTACACATCAGGCGCTGTGGTCGCTCCAGACAGTCCTTTCGGCTGGAATCTATTCTCTAGCCCCCAAGGGCACAGTTTATTTGATAAAACTATTGTGTTGGAAAGTGGCAGATGTGCGACCATGTTGTGTATAAAGGTAGGAGCTGTTTCAGAATAAGCATAGAAAACAAGTACACTTTGTTGTTATGTATTCAGAGGAACCTTGTACAATATGTGCAGACTAAATCCGAGGAAGATTCCCCAAATAACATGTAACATGTACAGCACATTCCCAGAACAATGTCATGAAAAGTAATGTATTATATGTGACTATCCAGAGCAAAGGCAAATATGCTAAACTAAGGAAAAACCAAAGTGGGCACAGAAGCGAAATCACAACACCCCCTTCATGGCCGTGATAGGAACTCAGCTACTAAGGAAATAATAAAAAGCACAAGCCAAGCAAATTCAATGCAATGCTATTATATTTAAAAAAAAACTGAAATCTAATCTACATAATGAACAAAACTGAATTTCAAGATTAGAAAGGGAGCAGAATTAAAGAGTATCCGAGGCACCCAAGATCTCATCCACAAGGTTAATATCTATCAAATCCAGAATAGATTCACCATGCGCAGATGATGATTCTGCTATAGTCTCATTCAAAAACAGCCGATGCTGAGGAAATATTCTCTTTTCCTGCATCCGTGTCATTTAAGCCGAAGTTCGAAAGTCTAGGAGATGAAGCACCCATCTCCCAAGAAGGGAGTAGCTCATCATTAAGGCTCCCAGTTTTCTAGTTTTACTGACTTTTACAGATAAATGCAGACGGATTTTTTTAAAGAAGAAAAATACAGACAATTGTGCTTCTTGCGAGTGACTTTTCACGCTGTCCTTCGTGAATTCCTGACCAACAGCTGAACAGCACAGGCAGGTAAAAAGCAGGATGAGATTTCCTTAAAACTGGCATATATTAACACATATCTGTATTTGGCTGCTTCATTTGATAAAATGCAACAGGCAACAAAGCATTAGAGTATGTTTATAAGGTAAGGAACATGTTTATCAATTAAATAAATGTGGTAATATACCATTTTATGACTCTATCCTCAAAACACAAAATAAATATGGCTATATACCAATATGATGGCTAAAAAATAAATATGGATAAATACTGACGGAAATGTTAAAAATATATATACCATAAAACCGGGAGCCCTACTCATAATGTGCCTCTTGAAGCAACTGCAAGTACATGGGACATCTCCAAAAATCGGGTGCTAATAGGACTCATCAACAGGTTTATGTCCATAGGAAAAGTCAATTGCATTGTGAGACAAATGTAGAGTGCTCAGTTGAAGAGACACCACAGGCAATGAAACATGGCTTGCACGCAGGTACATCAGGCAGGTCTGAAAGACAATGGCCAGCCAGTGTTCAGTTCCTGGAGCAGAAGGCTCCTAAGAATTGTACAATTTATTCACGGCACAGCTAAACTTGTGGTAATTCCATGACCTGTGGGTTTCAAAACAGAACATCCATTGTAGAGCAGCAAAAATAGAACCAAAATGCCGCAAATGAGGAATAACACCAAAGGTATGCACCCAAACACACTTGAAAAGAGAAAATGTATAAAGGCTGGTATGACTCCAAAGAGTTTCTGGAAGGTATTGACTAAGCTAGTCCTGATTGCTTCAAAAAAGTGTGCTATATCAGCTGGATTGGAAGTGATAAAAATGTGAATCACAAACTCACCAAAAAGCTGTGGGAGGTTTGTGCTTAAAAGCGACTGTATTTTGCTGGAAGTCCGTGCAACCTTTATTTCATAGGTTTCTCGGGCAGATGTAAGTGCCACATCCTTTTGAAACAATACGTTTTGAGTCTGCATAGCTTGTTGAAATCAGTCGTCAAAGTTGGACTGGAAGGCCACAAGGAAATATAAGAAACTTCTTCCGTTGGAAGGAAAAGCACGTTATTGCAGCAAGTCACTATTTGAAAGACAGAAAGGTCATACGGGACACTGGCCCTCATCCCACAGCAATCTTGGTCATTTAACATCAAATAGCTTCCACTAGAAAATACAATAATAAAGGGGAGAATTGAAGAGGCTGGTATTCACCTTTAGAAAACAGGCCAAATTAGCTACTGAAGTGTTACATGCTCTGTAAATTGCAATATGTTTACAAACAAGTGAGTGACCAATGGAAGTGTTGCATTCTTTTACAGTAAGGGATACCTATCTATCTTCCCTTTGACATCGATAATCAAAAGGAAGTGACCACAACTCATGAATGAAACTTCCTCCAGAGAGTTCAAGTCTACATACCGTGAAATGTTTCTTGCAAGATGTAAGCTGGAATGTTGAAATTGGCAAAGCTATTATGCCATGTAGTCAATCATTCAGCATTTGTATAGCGCAGCACTGTCACCTCTAGGAGTAACTGGGCACTGAGGTTGCCATGTCTCAGTTGAAAGGCCAGGTCTTGAGTTTCTTTCTGAAGCCTGCCAGGGAGGGTGCTGTCTGGAGGTGGAGTGGCAAGTCGTTCCAGGTCTTCACGGCGATGTAGGAGAAGGAGCGGCCCCCACTGCTGTTGTGACGGATGCTGGGGGTGTGCATGGGTGAGTGAGGAGGAGCGCAGGTATCTTGCGGGCAAATGGAAGTTCAGTCAAAGGTTTATATAGGATGGTCCTTGATCATGTGGAGCTTTGCAGGCATGCATGAGAATCTTGAACTGGCATCCCATCTGGATGGGGAGCTAGTGGAGATTTCTGAGGTGGGGGTGATGGGTCTGTTTTGGGAGGTGCAGGATGAGTCTGGCTGCAGTGCTTTGTATGGTCTGGAGACTTCTGAGGAGCTGTGTGGAGATGCTGGAGTAGACAGCATTGTCGTAGTCGAGGCGGCTGGTCATGGGGGCCTAAGTGACGGTCTTTCTGGTGTTGACTGGGATCCATCAGAAGATTCTGTGCAGCATGCGAAGGGGGTGGCAGCAGGAGGAGGTGACTGCATTGACTTGTCATTTCATGGTCAGTTAACTGTTAAGGATGATTCCAAGGTTGCATGCATGGTCTGTTGGTGTGGGTGTTGAGTGTTGGGCCGAGTTCTGCTGTCTACCAGCTGTGGTCCCAGATGGAAGTGTTCTTCCCGTAGATCAACAATTCTGTCTTGGAGCTGAGTTTGAAGTAGTTGGTTGTCATCCAGTTGGCTACGCTGGTCAAGGCGTTGTTTAAGTTGGTTTTGGCATTGGAAGGGCTCCCATTGAGTGAGAGGATGAGATGAGTGTTGTCTGTGTAGGAGATTATATTGAGGCCATGGGATCTGATGACATCTGCGAGGTGAGTCATGTAGGTGTTGAACAGGGTGGGGCTGAGGGAACGCCGCATATGATGTCCTTGGAAGCGGAGGTGAAGGGAGGCAGCTGGATGCTCCATGTACATCCTGTAAGGAAAGATACGATCCACTTGAGGGTGTTTGCTGAATGCTGATGTTGTGGAGTATGCTGATGAGGGTGTGGTGGGAGAACGTTGAACGCAGCAGAGAGATCAAGGAAGATCAGGGCCACAGTATCTCCATGGTCAAGCAGAGTTCCGATGTCGTCTGTGGCAGCAAGTAACATGTTTTCAGTGCTGTGGCTGACACGGAATCCTGATTGTGAGGCGTCAAGCAGGTGATTTTGTTCCGATTCTATGGTGAGCTGTTGGTTGATGGCTTTTGCGAGTACTTTGACCGGATAGGGAAGCAGGGAGATTGGTTGGTTCGCTTGGGTCAGCGGAGGGTAACTTTAGGAGGGGTCGGACCTCTGCATGTTTCCATCTGTCTGGGAAGGTTGCTGTGAAGATGGAGGTGTTGAGGATACTGGTGAGTTTTGTACTGATTGGGTTGGTTCTGAGGTTGAAGAGATTGAGGGGGCAGGGGTTGGTAGGTGCCTCAGAGTTGATGAAAGACATGATGGCTGTAGTGGTCTGAGTGGTGAGCGGAGACCAGGTGGTGATCATTCAGCTAGTTTTCACTGGTTGTTTGAGTTTGAGAGTGGTGGATTGGGGGTAGAAATTGTTGTAGATGGTCGCAATCTTGCTGTGGAAGTAGTCTGAGAGGGTGTTGCAGAATTCTTGGGAGAAGTGAATAGTGTTCTCTGTGGCTGTAAGATTGGAGAATTTCTTGATTATTTGGAAGAGTACCTTTGTGTGGTTTGCTACAGTATCAATTTGGGCAGTAATGGCTGCTTTCTTGGCATCCTTGATGAGCAGGTGATTGTTGCAGAGGGCTGCTTTGTGAGCGGCTCTGTCAGAGGGGTTCTTAGTGACTCGCTATTGTTTCTCGAGTTAGTAGCAGTTGCGCTTGGTGGTTCTGAGCTCTGGGGTGTACCAGCTAGCTTGTCTTGAGATTTTGTTGGACTTTTCTGGTTTCAGCAGGGTAACTCTGTCTGCGCATTTGGTAATCCAGGCAGAGAAGTTCTGGATGGCTTGGTCAAGGTCTGCTGAAACTCTATGAACCACACTACAGAAGGTGTTTCAGCTACTGTGAAAGGCAGTTGTTCTAACTTCTCGATCTGTAACATTGTATATATGGCATCGTTTTTTGCCATGAGTTGCTGTTTACGTGTCATGTTAAAAGGCAATAATAGTTGTGAAGAATTCAAATAACACCATGGCACTCAGCCATAATGCAATACCTGAAGTGTCCAACTAAATTCCATATTAGATCTAAGTTCACTCTGCCCATGATATAATGAAGACATGTAATTTTGTATATTATCAAATACAGATGACACAATGTTATTCAAACTATAAATGCAAGAAGACAAAGTATTACTGCTATTGCCAACAACAGCAAGTACTTTATCTAAATTATCTCAATTGCATTAAACGTGCAGCTGCTTCCATTTGTGACAATTTCCAAATGTCACTTTAAGTGGCATAAATAAGTCTTTTGGAACACAGAGACTTAGGACCCAACAAGAAATCCGATAGATCCATGTCATTCAACAGGAGGGAGGCATGTTGTTTTACTGCAGACTGTTGAATGTTTCAACCATTGTTGGCACAATTTCCCTAACGGATAGATATTCCTGAGTGTTGAGAATGGGAATAATGAGGGTCCGGTCTGCTGGCCTTAAATCCCGGTGTGGAATTAAAAAAACAAGCATAACACCGATTTGTGTCCACTGGCCACAATAACCACCCATTTGGACATGAATGTGTGGGGTTGAATGTACCATTCTGCACCATACTACTGAGCTATTCTTCACTGTAATTTCTTAAATGTTGCCAATCGTCAAATCTGGCCATTGAAGGACTATTAGGTGAATTCATGTCTTTAATTTTAGCAAGTCCCAGACATGTAGTCTGTTGAACTGGGTAATGTGGAAAAATCATTTGTGTTGGAATCAAGCACACTCGTAATAAGGTGTCTGTTCCCTGAACCTGCCAATTTTGGTACCCCAAAATGATTTCACTTGAATGGTCTCTTTACAATATTCATAGCTCTGCAAGGCTAATTGTGTGACAAACAAATCTGTATGTATTAGACAACATATATTTCTTTTGTGGTGCGGGGACAAGTTTAATATAGAAAGTTTTTCAGTCTAATGAATCATGGCCATAAAAATATGTGAATTTGCCCCTCTAATTTTTTAACTCCCTTCTGGGGGCATTTGACAATGTTCCGATTGTGTGTAATAAAAAGCGCAAGTTGAACACTAGCTCTATGCCAATAATGATGTGGGTAATGATGATAGTAGAACATTTCACCATAATTAGCAGGATTAAGGTACATATCTTAATTT
Organism: Triturus cristatus; assembly: GCF_964204655.1. Classification (NCBI taxonomy): domain Eukaryota; kingdom Metazoa; phylum Chordata; class Amphibia; order Caudata; family Salamandridae; genus Triturus; species Triturus cristatus. The sequence continues at coordinate 368,908,814 of NC_140586.1, forward strand.
TGAAATACAGTATAATATTCAAGTTCTGAGAGCACTGAGGTAACTGTTTTGACATCCCAATCATCAGAGTGCAGCCCAGGCATAATATCATCACCCATTGCTACCTTAACAATATAAGGAATCTTCAGAATTTTGGTAGGATCCAAAATATCATAGGGGACCATATCCCAAACAATTCCATCAGTTGCTGGGACAGCTGAAATGTTCGCAAGTGACAAGTCTCACTTCACTTTATGCAGGGAGGAGTGAGAAGTTAACACCTCATCCATCAGTTCTGTGGCAGAGCGTCCAATGTGATTCAACCATGAAAGGAAAACACAGGCCTGTGTAGGCATTGTATCTAGAATGATAGAAGTATCAGAAGAGTCCAATGAAAAATCATCCAGTACTCTGAAATAACCAGAAGTTGTTTGTTAAATAACAGGAGCCACAGGTGTAGGAAGAGATCTGGCAGATACCTCAAAAGGCAGATCATCATAAACCACTTTTTCTGCAAAGAGACGCAGTAGCAAGTACAGTACTCACCTCTGCCATATGGGCACAAAGACATACGTGGCTGAAGGTAGAGGTGGTGCTAGCAGCATAATTCCCCCAGAAGAAAAGATGCTCTAGGCACTATGATGCCATGCCACCATATCAGTTGTTTATACTTGTGCAGGATATCATTTGCTTAAACATGTAGGGGCCTGCTTCAGGCACTGTTGATTGCGGAGTTTGCTGAATAACACGGGTGCCTATTCTTGATTCCACTTCATGACACAGACATGCACTTGCTGTCTCTTTAACTCTCTCTTACATGTTCCTTTTCATTCCTCCTTTGCCCATGTTTTCCCATAGTTCTCTTCCTCCTTCCTTCTCCCTTTTCTGTCTTTGTCTCCCTTGTTCTGGGTCAAAGCCTAATGTTAAGAAATAAGCCCCAGACCCCTCAATGCAGGTTTGACATCACAAGAAGTAACAGCAACTGGTCTCTGTCTGTAAAATGGATAGCAACAGTCAGCAGATGCCATATGCAGCCTCTGTTTTGCACATGGCTACTTGTCAGAGTTCACCCGTATTTAGCTAGGCTCCTTCAGACATTACTTGGATAAAGTTCAAGACATAAGTGCTCTATCAATGAACAGTAAAATACGGAAAAAAAAACACTGCTGCGGTTTTTAAAACTCTGTTGTTTCCAGTAGTGTCTGAATCATGCACAACTCTTTTTAGACTGTGCTTTCACCGGTCGGGGTCTGCTTGAAGATGCACAGATCTGACTGTCTATCGTCTGTGGTGCACTTAGCTCCTAGTTTCTGGGGTGACTGTACCTGGCGCTCTGCTTGTCATGAGGCAAAAGCAAACATCCTTGCATGTTTTTCTCTGCTGGATCTATTCAGGCGAAGAATTTAACCCCTTCCATGCTCATGATGGAACCGTCCCGTCATGAGCCACGGTGGAAGTGTGCTCATGATGGAACCATTCCATCATGGCACCCATCCATTGGGGAAGCGCTGGCGCTCCCCCCATGGACAGCCCAGCTACACCCCAAACATGGATGGCAGTGGAAGAGTTTCCGCTGCCACCCGACCCCCATAAGGCAATCCCATGACATCAGCGCGCATAGCGCGCGCCGATGTCATCAGGAGCCCCCAGACATGCTGGAAGCTCTTTGCTTCCAGGCGTCCGAGGGGAACAGATAGGTGTTTTCTGCTCCCAGGGGTTTTCTCCGTGCATCAAGGCATCGGGGGAGAAGAATGAATTTTCCGATCCCCTGATGTCTCTTTGCAGGGCATTCTTGCTGCACGATCGCACATGGGGTCACAATTGTGCAGCAGGAATGCCCCCCTAGGCACCAGGGATTGTTTTTTGTTGAAATGGAAGCAACCCCTTGTGCAAGGGTCGCTTCTAATGGAGCTAACCTATTTTTATCCATTTTCTGCCCCCCCACAGGACAGATCGGCCAGATTTTGGGCCTTTCTACCCCGGTGTGGGGGAGGGTGGCAAAAACCCAACTAGGAAATAGGAAATATTTTTTTACAGATCAAAGCGACCCCTTGGGCAAAGGTTACTTCCAAAGGGGGCAATTGTTTTCTGCTGGTTTCTGCCCCCCCCGGCCTTTCTGCCGGGAGGGGGGCGAAAACCCCTTTAGGCACCAGGGATTCTTTTTTTTTACAGTTGGAAGCGACCCCTTGGGCAAGGGTCGCTTCCAAAGGGGAGCAAATTTCTCTCGGCTGATTTCTGCCCCCTTCCGGACACAGATCGGACCATTATTTTGACCTTTCTGTCCCCGGGGGGCAGGGGGCAGAAAACCCCACTAGACCCAGGGATGTCCGTTTTCTGCCCCCGGGGGTGGATTGACCCCATTTGAAGGCCCATCTGCCCCCCAGGTGGGGGTAAAAAACCCCGGGGACAGATTGGACTGATTTTGATCCCCTGAGCAAGGATCACCCCTCAATTGTTTTGGATACTTGTTGGCCCTATTTGAAGGCCCATCTGGCCCGGGGGGGCGGGGTATAGCACCCCTCGGGTAGGTGTTGCCCCAATGGGATGGGGCATCGGTTATTATTTACTTTTGGCTGTTTTTCTGTGCCCCTTAGTGGAAGATCGGCCATTTAGTAGTAACATAGCGTCTTATAATGTTAATTGTTTTATTTCTTATGAATTGCGATTGTTATATTTTATTTCTCCGTTTTATTCTAGTTCAATGCTTTTACTCTTTTGACTGATGTTCCAGGTTGCGGTTTTGTCACTGGTGGTTCTGGCATTTGTGTAGTTACATGTGTTGGGTAAAAAATGTTTTTTGTACTATTTACACCAAATGAGTTTAATTTCCTACATGAATGTATTTTTGAAAATGGTGTAATCATAGCAGTATGTTTAGCTTCTATTTTATTGAGTGTGAAAATCTTTTTGCATTTGAGCTAGATGTGTATTTGGTTGTCTTGTGAGTAATTTGTTTTGTTTTTCTTTCTAGTGGGATATTGTTGGTTTCTGCTGTGTCTCTGCAGGGTAGTTGCTGGTGGCTGTAGCTGTCTCTGGCAAGTGGGTCGTATAGTTTTTGAGTACATAGATCTTTGTGATACAGCCACACTTTGTTGATCACTTATTTTGCACAGTGAAGGTTGTTGTTGACTTGTTTGTGCAGTCTCCTTTCTTAGTAAGGAGTATGGCTAGCCGCAGGATGACTGCTCAGGAAGGTTGTTGGTATGCTTTTTGAGTCTTCCTCTGACCATGGTTCAGGACTGACTCTGCATTTGAGGCAGAGGAGGGAGTGGAAGATTCTGGCAGTGAATTGTCTCTCCACTCTTAGTACCTGTTTTAGAGGACATTGATGTGCCGATAGTGCAGCAAGAGCATCTGGACTGCAGCCTGGGACTGCAAGGCTTCCCATTGGAAGAGCTGACCTAGGGGCTGCCCCAGGCATGGTGCAGCTGACATTGCCTGACTTTACTGGTGTCCCAGGGTGTGGAGTCGATACTGGAAACTTTTTGCCTATACATTTTTTTCAGTTGTTTATGGAAGATGTAGTTTTGGCGGAGATTGTTGAGCAGACTAATTTGTATGCTAAACAGTATTTGAGGGACAACAGTGCCAGAATCGAGCTTCCCAGTGGACTACCACAAATCTGGAAGAGTTGAAAAAGTTCTTGGGTTTAACTTTTTTGATGGGCTTGATAAGGAAGCCTTTGATGTCTTCATATTGGTCTACTAGTCCTTTGATGGGAACGGCTATATTTCTGGCAATTATGAGTCGTGATCAGTATTTGCTTCTGCTTCAGATGCTGCATTTTGTCGATAATGGTTTAGCGTTGCCACAAGATCACCCTGATTGTCACCGTCTTTTTTAGATTCGGCCTGTGATTGATCACTTTGTAGATCGATCTTTTGAGATCTATGCTCCAAGGAAAGAAATAGCTGTGAATGAGTCTTTGACCTTGTTCAAGGGCTGCTTGTTCTTAAAGCAGTACATTCCTAGCAAGAGGGCACGATATGGAATTAAGCTACATATGTTGTGTGACGGTTTCTCTGGATATGTTTTTAATTTCAGGGTGTACACCAGTAAGGATTCCAGGATTGGACCCCCTGGTTGTCTGCCCACTTTCAGAGTGAGTGAGAAAATTGTGTGGGGACTTGAGGGGACTTTTTAACAAAAGTCACCATTTATATATAGATAACTTCTACACTATTGTGAAGTTGTTCAGGGAATTGGCCTAAGTGGACACTATTGCTTGTGGCACAATCCACTCTAACCGTAAAGGTTTCCCAAAATAACTTGTTTGTCAAAAGCTTGAGCGGGGACAGTGCATTGCATAGTGAGGAACTTCTAGCTGTAAAGTTTGCAGATAGGAAATATTTCTACATGCTCACTACCATCCATGATGAAACTACTTCACCTGTGACTGTTTGGGGTCAGGTTGCTAAAGTGCTCAAACCTGTGTGCATTTTAGACTATAATAGGCACATGGGTTGTGTTGATAGAGTAGATCAGAGGTTGAAACCTTACACTGCTCTTCATAAGGCTTACATTTGGTATAAAAAGTTGTCTATCCATCTTTTGCACTTGGAAACCTTTAATTCTTTTGTTGTTTATAAGGATTGTTCTCCTGGGTCAACGATGACTTCTGTAATGTTTTAGGGTCTGTGATAGGCAGCCTTGTTGTAGTGGAACAGGCAAGTTGTAGTGGATCGCCACGTTCCAGATCACATTTCTCTCATGCCCACAAAAGACTTACCCAGTAGGAGATGTAGAGTCTGTTGGCGAAGAGGTTCACAGGAGACTCTCAAGTACTGCCGTGAGGGTCCGTGAGGGTCCTTCTAACCCTGCGCTGTGTTTGCCTGCTTATTTTAAATGTACCCCATCCAAATTATTTATTGTGAGCATCCATGAGTGTTAAAGTGAACTACCTGGTCTATATTGTTTATATTTGTTTCAAGTTTGGCATTAGTGCAATGTATTTAGTTTCATCTTTTGTGTTTGCAGTTTTGTATATACTTACAATTTGTTTGTGTTTTCTTTTTTGTATAAAAAAACAAAATGTGATGGTATGTGTGGACTGGTGCTTGTCTGGCGGTGTGTGTGGACTGGCACTTGGTTGGTGGTGTGCATCGACTGGTGGTGTGCGTGGAATTGAGCTTATCTGGCAGTGTGTGTGGACTGGCACTTGCTTGGCGGTGTGCTTGGACTGGCACTTGGCTGACAGTGTGCATGGACTGGCCCTTGGCTGGCGGTGAGTGTGGATTGGTGCTTGGCTGGCAGTGAGTGCGGACTGGTGCTTGGCTGGTGGTGTGTATGGACTGGTGCTTGGCTGGCAGTGAGCGTGGACTGGTGATTGGCTGGTGTTGCATGTGGACCGGCGCTTGGCTGGCGGTGAGTGTGGATTGGCGCTTGGCTGGTGGTGTGTGACTCGTGACTTTCTGCTGGTCACTACACACACTGGTAGCCAAACACCAGTCCACACAATCCATCAGCCAGTGTGGTTGCTGTGTCATGCATGTGGGTGTGTGAAAGTGATGGGTCCTTGAATGGCACTGTCTGTTGTTGTGAGTGTTGTTATGTGCTGGGCCTGTGGCTGGTAGTGTGAATAGTTTTGTGTGTGTCACACATATGAAAGGTGTATGAATGGTCTGTAAAGGTTCAGCTTTAGTCCTTTCAATTATTAACACGGTATCTCATTTTTGTGAAATCTGTTGTTAATAACATTTTATATATGGAACCATCACTCACCCTCGTGCCAAATCCACCCAGTATGTGTGTGCACTTGAGGAATAGATGGTTGTGCAGTAGTATATTTGTCTTTTCTGTCTTTCGCTGGCAGGGTGTACATTGATTTTGTGAATGTTGTAATGTGTTGGTTCTGCGGCTGGCGGTGTGGTCTTGTGTATCTCACATACAAATGCTGTGTGATTGGCCTGTAAAGCGGTTGGGACCTGGATGCGATTTTACAGCTCAAGAGCTGTAAATCAATGGGAATCACTGACAGAATATCGACGACCACAATATCGAGGTCCCAAAATATCAACACCTAAATATCGATGTCAAGAATATCAACATCCTATCTACATCATGGTAAGTACAAAAATATCGAGAAAAAAATATCGAAAAAATATCGTTGTTAAAAATATAGTTTTTTTTAATCTAAAAAAACCAATATAAAATAAAGTAAGTAATACATGGAATTAAAAAACAAGATAGTTATAATTATTATAAAATGTTTAAAATTAGAAATATTATACATAATACAAAAATCAAACATACATATATATTAAATATAATGTATATATATTTACTTAATAATATTAATAAATATTAATTATAATAAATTATAAAATGTTGGAAACATATTAAAAATTATTAATACATATATATACACATATACCAGTAAAATAAAAATAAAATATATATAACAAATTAAAATAATAAAATATTTTTATTCTTTTACGATTACATTTTACTCTACATTAACAGCAATAGTAGGGAAAATATTGGATAGCGGAGGGGATAAAATTACTATTACCACTCTGGAGAGTGCTTTAGTAGGGAAAATGTTGGATAGCGGAGGGGAAAAAAATACTATTCCCACTCCAGCAAGTGCAAACAGTAGGAAAAGTGTTGGATAGCGGACGGGCTAAAATTACTATTCCCAACCCAACGAGTGCAACAGCAGGGAAAGTGTTGGATAGCGGAGGGGAATAATTAATTATTCCTACTCCAGGGAGTGCAACAGCAGAGAAACAGTTGGATAGCGGAGGGGTACAAATTACTATTCTCACTCCAGAGATAGCAACAGTAGGAAAAGTGTTGGATAGCGGAGGTGAATAATTTAGTAGTCCTACTCCAGCGAGTGCAACAGTAGGGAAAGTTTTGGATAGCGGAGGGGAATAATTTACTATTCCCACTCCAGAGAGTGCTTTAGTAGAGAAAGTGTTGGATAGCAGAGGGGTATAAAATACTATTCTCACTCCAGAGAGAGCAACAGTAGGGAAAGTATTGGATTGCGGGGGGAATAATTTACTATTCCTACTCCAGGGAGTGCAACAGAAGGGAAAGCGTTGGATAGCGGAGGAGAATAATTTACTATTCCTACTCCAGGGCGTGCAACAGTAGAGAAAGTGTTGAATAGCGGAGGGGTAACAATTACTATACCCACTCCAGCGAGTACAACAGTAGGGAAAGTGTTGGATAGCGGAGGGGAATTATTTACTATTCCTACTCCAGGGAGTGCAACAGTAGAGAAAGTGTTTGATAGCGGAGGGGTAACAATTACTATTCCCAGTCCAGCAATTGCAACAGTAGGGAAAGTGTTGGATAGCGGAGGGGTAACAATTACTAGTCCCATGCCAGCGAGTGCAACAGTAGGAAAAGTGTTGGATAGCGGAGGGGAATAATTTACTATTCCCACTCCAGTGAGTGCAACAGTAGGGAAAGTGTTGGATAGCATAGGGGTAAAAATTACTATTCACAAATTAACAAACAATTAATGTAAAAAAAATTGCCAGCCACCATATTCCCCTATAAATGACACCACCAATCTTCTAAAATATAACACTATTAACATAATTATTAATTATTAATTAATTATCTAATAATAAGTAACAAGCAATTTAAAAACACTAATTAATCATTTAATTCACACAATTAGCAGTATAAAACAACTTAAAATTAATTTTATCATAATTTTTTTAAAATCATATCAAAATTAAATTACTTCCCAGCCTACTCCCTTGTCAACACACAACCCACTCTTAAAAAATGACACAAATAACATAACTAATATTTCATTAATAATTATTAATAACCAATTAATAAATAATTAACAATATAGTATTTACTACAATGTAAAATATAACATTTTAAATACATAAACATTAAATAATAAAAAATATAAATAAATTAAATGTTATTAAATTACTTCCCACCGTACTCCCCTATAAACCCACAACCCATATTTACCAATTCATTATTAATAATTAACACACAATCAATAAATAATTATTAATACATTATTTTCCACGATTAACAATATAAAATCATAAATACTTAATTATTAATTAATAAATGTTAATTAATTAATTTGAATTAAATTACTTTCCACCCTATTCCCCTATAAACCCATATCCTGTTCCTAAAAAAAATAACACAATTAATTTATTTACTAAATAATTATTAATAATTAACAACCAATTAATAACTAATTGATAATAGCCCATATCTGCATTTCTGCTTGGTGCCTGCAACCGGGGGGAGATCTAAACTACTGCTCCCAGTATCCCGAGCGGCGCGGTCGCTGCGGACACCGTCACCTTTGCGCCAGGAGGCGCATTTATTCCGGCCGGGCTCCCACAGCGCGGGAGCTTGTATCTGGATTCTTGCTTTGGGCCTGCAATCGGGGGGAAAACCTAAGCTACCGCCCCCAGCATCCCGAGCGGCACGGTCATCACAGACGCATCACCTTTGCGCCAGAAGGCACGTTTATTCCGGCCGGACTCTCACAGCGCAGCAGCCCGTATCTGCATTTCTGCTTGGTGTCTGCAACCGGGGGAAGACCTAAACTACCGCCCCCAGCATCCCGAGCAGCGCGGTCGCCGCCACCTTTGCGCCAGGAGGCGCATTTATTCCAGCCAAGCTCCCGCAGTGCGGGAGCCTGTATCTACATTTCTGCTTGGTGCCTGCAACCGGGGGGAGATCTAAACTACTGCTCCCAGCATCCCGAGCGGCATGGTCGCCGCGGACGCATCACCTTTGCGCCAGGAGGCGCATTTATTTCAGCCGGGCTCCCACAGCGTGGGAGCCCCTATCTGCATTTCTGCTTGGTGCCTGCAACCGGGGGGAGACCTAAACTACCACCCCCAGCATCCCGAGCGGCACAATCGCTGCGGACGCCGTCACCTTTGCGTCAGGAGGGGCATTTATTCTGGCCAGGCTCCCGCAGTGCGGGACGTTCGCGGGCATGCCCAGGCCGTGCCCGGGCGAATCCCAGGCCAAGGGCGGGTCCGTCGTCGCTCGTCAGAGACCGGAGGAGGCCTGCCGGGCCACTCTTCTGACAGGCATTATCCTCCAAGCCCTGTTGAGGTGAGTCACATATATTTAGCAACTGTGAGCGCTGAAACATTTATGCCATGGGGAAACATACTGTCATACCAAGCTCCCGCCCCTCCACCTCCATAGATAGCATGCTAGAAAGAGCAGTTAATATTGTCACCACCGAGATTGAGTTAACCGGGTGATCGACTGTCCTTGGGATTGGCAGCTCCACAGACTGCTCCTTTGGTAGGGGAGGCTCAAGATGACCGCGATGCCCCCCCCCCCGACACTGAGTTTATTGTTCAGTACCACCAGTCACTCACTAATTTTAGGAACTGACTACAATAAGGAGAGCAACCAGGACAATGAGGGCAATGAGGATTTACCAACGGTGGCCTGCAGCATGGATAGCATGCTAAATATGGATGCCTCCCCGAATTCAGCAATCACAGGGGCAAAAAGAAAAAGAAAACTGGCTAAACCCACCAGTTCCAAGAGGAAACAACCCCCTTGTGTTAAACAACAACGCACCGCCCTGAGTTCATGGATTCAGGGCACGTTGTCCTCTGTGAATGGGGAGACTGCTTAGGCTACTGTTGACCTAACATCAGCATAGACATTAAATCATTCCATCCATACTCAGAGTGACTACATAGCAGTTCCTTCAACTCGTTTTAGACTTCGCGACACCTCAATCGATATTATAGTGGACATTGTATATGAGCGTATTAGAGACCTTGTGGATAAGAATTTTACTGCACTCTGGAAACATTTAGATCGCTTGGAGTCATTGACAAATAGACTAAGCACACGCACCAACACCCTTAAATCCACTGTCCAACAAAGGGAGATCTCCAATTTGCAGTCCTCTGGTGCACTTAGCCTTAATCAACAACTGCAAGCCCCGACACCAATGCCCATTCCCTCCACCAGTGCCTGTGACACCTGCAGCAAAGTCAAGGAATGGTTTTTATTTAAATCTATTCCCGCCCAGAAAAAAACATTGATCACAAGATGCACTAATAGTCCATCCCCACCTACACACTCAGCTGCTCACACTGCTCCAGCAAACTCTGCAAATAAAGCCATTTTAAGGTGCAATATGCAAGGTGTGACCGCAACTATCAAAAATCATGCTAGTAGGGAGACCACTTTGGCAAGTAAAGAAGTCCTTAGCCTACCACCAGCAGCATGTCCCTATGTATTAGTTTTAGCAGGTGTTCCCCCCTTAAGAAAAAATCTGACTGAGACCTGGGATCAATTACGAAATAAAAACGCCGACTGGCTTATAAAATACAAAGGGCACAGGGTGGCAAACAGTACCGACATCATAATGGTACGCAGGGTAGGATGGGTCGGCTCCTCATTGAAGAACATTGAGGGAGACTGTATTGTCATTAACTTTCGACGACCATCACTGGTAAGATCTATATTGATGACACAGGAACTTATCAGCACTATTCCAACTCTCATCTTGTCACTGCCCCTGGGTTTTTTCTACAAACCGACCCCGGGGCCAAATACCCTTGACACTTTTCCACACATGGTGCATAACATGTTTTCCACCTTGTCTGGTTTAGACAACCTGGATAGATTGTTATCTATCCCCATATCAGTTGAGACTGTCCCTACCCCAATCCTGACTAATTTCTCAGGACATGACATCAAAGACTTACATCACCCAAACTTACATGTACTGAGCTGGAATGTTGCCGGCTTAGCATCTAAAATAAGTTCTGATGATCAGGTAAACATAGTCATTGACATTCTCATGTTTCAAGAAACTTGGGCTACACAGGTCATATATCTAGAAGGGTTTGTATGTTTTAACATCATTGTACCAGTTCCCAAAGCAGGCTGCCCATCCGGCAGACTTCCTATTTGGGTCAACATTTCCTCAGGTGGTAGTGCTAAGACTCTTGTCACAAATAATGATAGCTTTCAAGCCTTGATCTACACACGTGGGTGCTCCAATTTGCTTCATTAGTTTTTATAATAATGATTTCCTGACTTCACCAAACACGAACTTTATTAATTTGTTTAATTTCATTTCTAATTTACAGAGCCAAAAGGTGTTCTACAATTTAGCTGGTATCTGTCTAGGCGGCGACTTCAACGCCAGTATCCCTAAGGAAAATGAACTAGTTACTGTTCCCCCGGCTTATGTGCCCCCATACAAAAGGGGGGCAGAATTGCTGGACCACTTGTCTAACCATATTTTGTTAACTGTGATGGAAATTGCGGCTATTATGTCTACATATCTGCCTCACTAGAAGACTTCTTATTGAAGGCTGATGTCATATCAACTGTGCAGGGTGACCATAACCCAATTGAGACTACAATTAGACTCGCCCTTAGACCGGATTTTGCCAAAGAGCCTGGGGCCAGTAACTTGGCGCCCTCTACTGATAACTTGAGTGATCTGGAAAGGTGTCGATAACAACAACTTATTTTCTAGAATGATAACAGCCCAACCATCACTCATTGACACTTGCCTGTCACGTACCGACCCCAACCCAGAGGCAATTAATGCCTTTAGCCACTTATGCAAAGGTATTAAACGACTGATCTCTAGGCCCGCATCAGACACTAACCAGAGCCAAAGATGGTTCAACAACGCCTGCTCATGAGTAAATAGAGAGCTCCGTACAGCACTTGCAATGTCACCAAGGGATGCAACTCTTGTTAAGTCCCTGAGGCGTCATTACAAACAAGTGGCCAGGCAATGGGAGGATGAGATCCTAAAACAACGCTGGGACAATCTTGCTTGTGCTGCCAGACTTAACAATGGAAACGGTTTTTGGGCTGCAGTTAAAGACATGCGATCCATGGGCATTGCACTTACTCCCCTAAGCTGTAACACAACTAGTGACGCTTGGGAAGCCCACTTCTCTAAGATTCATTTAGCTCCATCCCAGAGTGAGGATCCCTTTGACCATCATGCTGCTCGCGGATACAGATATCTGTGTTAGAAGTTGAGGACGCCATCCACCAAAGCTTAAGCAACAAGGCTCCTGGCCCTGATGGGCTTCCCATCAACCTCATCAAGCATAAACCTGAGTTTTAGGCACCCCTTTTACTCAATGTTTTTAATAATCTAACAAATGCTTCTTTTCTTGCACATGGTCTACCAGCATTATCGTCCCGATTTTTAAAAAAGGGAACCGATCCAACTCTAGCTGCTACAGACCGATCTCCCTGATCGACAATACACTGTAGATTCTTGGGAGGGTCCTGTTTAACAAGATCAGGTCTTGGGCAGAGGAGGAACATATTTTAAACTTGTGCCAGCTAGGTTTCAGAAGCAAAATAGGCACTGTGGAACAGTGCCAAAACCTAAATTTGATTGTTGGAAAATAAACCATAGCTCGGAAATCCCCCATTTACTTGGCTTCTATCGACCTCACCTCAGCCTTTGATTTTGTTAATAGGTCACGCTTATGGTCAGTCACATTATGGCTTATGTCCGAACCTACTAACGACGTCCCGAGAATTAATGGTAATACACTCCCCGCCCTTCTGTATGCGGATGATGCGGTCCTAATGGGTCGCACACCCAATGCACTACACACTTTAGTTCAGGGCTTTTTGGATTTTATGGCCAGTTTAGAACCTTGTACCAATTTAAAAAAATCATTCAATTTGCCTGCGGACCTAAAAAGCACCTTAGCAACTAAATTACCTCAGGATCTGAACGCTTATTACGCACTTGCACTTTCCCATATTTGGGGTTAGTATTTTCAGCCAACGGTCACTGGGAAGCTCATTTGGCACATAGCAGAAGTACATTTTTAACAGCTACCAATTCAATTTTGTGCCTCCCGCAACCAAAAAGAGCCAAGGTGGTTTTATCTATAACTAAAATTTATAAAACACAGTGCATTCCCACCGCAATATATGGCGCTGAAGTTTGGGGTTTTACAAACTGTAGTAGTATCCAGGGAGAGGAAAAGAGATTTTGTCGGAAACTTCTGGGGGCCCCAATTTCCTCCTCACATTTTGTTTGCCATAAGGAATTAAAATTGTTTTATATCAACGATTACATGAGGGCTCGTCCTGCCATATTTTGGTTAAAAGTTTGGCAATACCCGGCAGCAACCTTAACGAGAGATATAATAGTTGATTGCCTTAAATGTGATAGGGGCAGGGACATACCGTGGCTTTCCGCTGAGAGAAAAAGTTTGATCACCATGAATCTTGAACATATTTTTTCAAATCCCAGTGACATGGAAGGTATAAATAAAAAGACCCTCCAAGACGCTCTATATGACCAATATAGTAGCACAAGATATGTAACAGAGCTCTCAAAATCGTCAGCTGCAAGGTATATGTCCCTGGTGGACGCAACTTGCCCCCATCACATCTGCTATCCAGCTATCTTTTAAAGAATACATCTCACTGGGAGAGAAGCTTGCTCTTCCGCCTTGGGGCTGGTACTCTCAAATATTTGCTTTGCTTCCCCATAGGGTTCAATATTAATCTTGAGCAAACGCCCTGCCCTTGTGGCAATCGCAGCAATCAATCAATGTTAAATTTTTTATTCTTTTGTAATTTTAATCAAAAATATACCAACCAATTTCTGATCCCTTTTTCAAGGCCATTACTGATTATAGAGAAGCCAATATGGAAATTCTTAAACTTAAGGGGGATGACTTGGTTTTTTGTGTAAGTTCTTTTTTGAAAGTGGCAGTTCGTTCACGTGCTTCAGTGAGCAACCCATGACATATTTGATTGCACTTTATTACATCACACTGCTATTCGATTGGGTTACAAGTTCTCACTTGGACAGCGTTCTGTAAGAAGTTGCTAGGGGCTATTAGCTCTCATGCGGTTAATGTTTTTATGAATTTGCTGTCTCGCACATCATGTCTTCTTTTATAACATATGTGTTTTTACTGCTGTTTTTTGGTGCGCACCACAAGCCCCTATTTGTCCACTGTTTTTCATGCTGCTATTACTTTACATACTGTGTATTTTTTATAAATGTATTTATTTCTGCTGGTATTTTGACCTGTGCTTTAATGGATATTTTATATCCGAATAAAGATTTATTGAATTGAATTGAATACGTTAATTACCACAATTAACAATATAAAATATTAAATATATAATTATTAATCATTCAAAAATATTAATTGTCCCCTAGAAACCCACAACCCACTACAGACTAAAAATGCAAAATGTAATTAAAAATAATTAATAACTTCTAAAAATTATTATTACATTTATTATAATTAAATTACTTCCCATCCTATTTCCCTGTAAGCCCACAACCGGCTACAGAACTAAAACACAAAATATACAAAAATAATTATTAACTTCTAAAAATGTAATACATATATTAAAAAATAAATGCAATACTTAAACAAAAATATAGAACACATACATTTAAAATACATACTAAAATACATTACACTAATATAAAGTATTGACTTAAGAGTAAGGTTTTGAATGTGCCAGGAAGTGTGGCGCCTTGCTGTGTGTGCGTAATGTCTGTATGTTGTAATGTAACACAGTGCAACCAGGTAAGGGGAGTTACCCTATAACCCCTTTATGTGTGTGGGTAGAACCCGCACAAATTTCAGAAAAAGCAAAAGTTCTGGGCACACGTTACAGGGTAAAAACAATGGTTAATGAAGTCTCATGTATCTGGGGAATTCTCATATAAGGTCCACACAAGTCGTTTAGGAATTCTTCAGTTATTTAATTTTTATCATTAAAAGATACAACCAGCCAACACGTGTTTCGTCACAAAGGGAAGTATCCCGTGACTTCTTCAGGGCTGTATGGGAAAGCGTGAAAATCTTTGAGAAATCGTTCCGTCAGTGATAATTCCGACTCGGACGGTCTGGTAAAGATAATGGACTAATCCTTGGAAGTATAAAAAGAAACAATGAAGCTCCAATGTGACGGAGATCCCCGAAAGTAAGTACCTGCAATCGAGTTGAGTGGCGGGTCCGCCGCTTCAATAAAACTGTAGCGGGTGCTACGCGAACTGCAGGCACTGGTTCACCTCTCTTCCGGAAATGGGCTCCATTTCACATTGGAGCTTCCATGTTTCTTTTTATACTTCCAAGGATTAGTCTGTTATCTTTACCAGAATGTCCGGTAATGGCCGACAGAGCGATTTCTCAAAGATTTTCATGCTTTCCCATACAGCCTTGAAGAAGTCACCCTGATACATTCGACTAATATAAACATCAATATTATTAACAATGATATTTTTACAAACGATATTACTGACTTTGATATTAAAATAAACAATATTTCTTACGTTACTGTCAATATACTGGTCCAAGATATTCTTGCAGTCGATATTCTTGTACCTCGATATTTAAAACTTGGTATTAATCTACTTTGAAAATAACAACTCGATATTCTGTCTGTTCACCAGTCACTGGTTCAGTTTTTTTTTCCTTTCAATTATTAACAGTGCATTTCATTTTTGTGAAATCTCTTGTTAATAACATTTTATATACTGAACCATCACTCACCCTCGTGCCAAATCCAACCAGTATGTGTGTGTGCTTGAGAAATACATGGTTGTGCAGTATAATTGTCTTTTATGTATTTCTCTGCGTAGGTGTGCATTCCCTCTAGGAAAAATCTACCAACTCTAAACTAAACACCCAGGGGAGTACACAGTGATGTCTCTCTCATGGTTCCCATCAATTTATCTTACCCACAATGTCCTGAAAACCTCAAAATGTGACAAAAGTCATGTGTTCCTTGCAATACTGTGCCATAATGTTCACACTTCAGAAAGAAACCAAAAATTCTCTACCACACAGCATTTCCCCATTTCCCCATGTCTCGCGATAAAAATGGTACCTCACTTGTGTGGGTGGGCCAAGAACCCACGGCAGGGCAGGGCCCAAAACATATTGTGGAGACATCAAAATTACCTATCACAAAACGACCTGGTTTCGCAAGGGGGTCACCTGCGTTTTTGGTCCTGGGTTCGGCGGCCATCTAGGGAAACCTACATAACCCAGACATTTCAGAAAACTGGACAGAAAGGGGAGTTTAGGGAGGTATGACTTGCGTGGATCCCCCAACGTTTTCCTACCCATAATCCCCTGCAAATCTCATATGTAGCTGAAAAATTTCGATTTTCACTTATTTCTGTGCAGACAATTTGTAGGATCACTGGGCTGACAAAAATTTCCTATCACCCAGCGTTCCTCCTGGTCTACCGATAAAAATGGTACCTCACTTGTGTGGGTGGGACAAGTACCTGCAGCAGGAGAGGTGTGGTATCCTGCTGCTCAGCCAGAATGACTGCCTTTTGGAATGTTAGTGTTTGGAATGTGTGCGTGTGTGAATCAGTTGGATCAAGAGCTGAGCAGCAGGGAACCTGCTCCTGGTGGGACTCCTACTTAGACTCTGACTTTACCTCTCTGTATCTAACTTACCACCTCAATAAATCTACGTGGTAAACTACCTACCTTGGAGCGTCCTTTCTTCCATACTACATTTTGGAACCGGGAGTGCTGAATTTCTTCAGCCTGAAGAAGCCATCATCCCACGCTCATGGTAAAGGACTCTCTCCAAATTTAAAGTCTATGCATTTTAAAATTTACTGGCACCCCAAGCCACACCAGTGACCTTCTACCGGTCGCCCACAATTTTTCTGTGACAGTTTCTTTCTGCCTGCTACCTACCTGCTGTCTACTCCCTGCTTGCCTTTACGCTGCCCTGGAGAACTGTTCTGCTACCTGCCAGTTCCTGCCTTTGGAGTGTTTCTCCAATGCGTGTAACTTGCCTTGAACTGTACTGGACCTGCCGTGTCTCTGCTGTTCCTATCCTGGTTTGCTGCACCTGCTTTAGGAGTCATATTACTCTACTCCTATTTCAACATGAATTGTCTTTCATAGATTATGCCACTACTCTACAGCAACATGATACCAGCCCTACCGTCCCTGCTTAACTACTTCTAACTTCTGGCACCCCATAGTAAACAACGACATCGGCACATGCGGTCATCCAGTACTTTCAATTATTTGGAAAGGTCTGATGACAATTTTTAGGACTTTTGCTGTGAGTAAATGTATTTTTTTATTATTTCCACTTTGCCTCTCTCTGGCAGTTTAACCGCCACTTCACACTTAAAAGTGTCTCGAGTGCACACAGACCTTGCGCAGCTTTACCTTTCTCCTGCTGCCTTCTGTGATGTCTGCTGAGCTGACTTCGTTGTGCCGAGAGTATTTGAAACACTGTGATGCCAGGAGACATCCTGTGCGCCGTCACCAGTGGGTGCCGCGATTTTGTGATTGGCGCCTTCCATCAATTCACATGCAGATCCCAGCACACTACCCACTTTGCCAACCATGCACTGTGCCTACAAATAAAGTTTATTCAGCTTATCTTCCTCATCGTCGCCTGTAGTTTCACTCAAGGCTTCCCTGTTGTGCCTCCTTCAATTTCAGCGCTTTTCTCCTGACGCATGGAATTTCATCTAGGACATCGGATCGCCTTAATGGATCATCGCATTTTCCCACAGGTTACTTCAGCCACAACTGTTGGGTTTACACCATACTCTTAGTAATAATACAACAGTGCCATCTAGTGGCTATCCAGCACTACCGCACTTGAACATTCTATTTAGTTCAAATACATCCGTTACGCTTCATTGTGCTTCACTGCAAGTACTTTTGACTTTTCTCTAACCTGCTGCCTCTACTCCATTGCTCTTCGGACAAGCCTTCTCTACAAGTGAACCAGGTACTGTTGTGTTTCCTTTTCTTCTTTTCTGCGATTCAGACTGTGGACACATTTGTACCAAATTTCACAGTTCTACAAGCATTTCATTGGAACTGCCCTCTACTCGTTTGAGAGTTCGCCAGGGTCAAAGAGTAATGTCACCACTTCACTATGTGTACTTACCTTACCCTACTGCACTACAAGGATTCAACCTGCTGTGCTACAAGGCTTCAACCTGCTGTGCTACAATACTTCAACCTGCTGCGCTACAAGGTTTGAACCTGCTGCGCTACAAGGATTATTCATTTTTATTTAATTTTCCATTGTCATGAGCAGTTTATATCTACATTCTACATGTTTCTGTTTCCTTTTAGGGAACCTTTCTTACGCCATGTGCTCTTGTGCTTCTTTGCATTTTATTTTATGCCATGTGGTCTTTCTCCACACATTTTATGCCGTGTTGTCTTTCTCCACACATTTTATGCTGTGTGGTATGTCTCCACACATTTTGAGCCGTGAATTTGATCCCACACGTTCCATCCCTGCTAGCGCTGGAGGAAGTACTGCATTTTCTACGTGTATATGCCGTGTGGTCTTTCTCCACACATTTTATGCTGTGTGGTCTTTCTCCACACATTTTGTGCCATGTGTGTTATCCCACACGTTCCACCCCTGCTAGCGCTGGGGGAAGTACTGCATTTTCTACGTGTATATGCCATGTGTTCTTTCTTCACACATTCCACCCCAATCTCTCTTTGGGGTAGTTCTATTTTTTCTGCATGTTACACTTACATTGTGCTGTGTGGATCCCTCCCACACATTCTACCTATCTCCTCTGGGGTAATTCTGCATTTCTTGTATTCTATACTTTCCATCCATCTTATCTTGGGGAAAGTTTTTCCATTTCTGCTACTTTCCTACTTCTGCGTATTCTACACAACTTTACTTACTTCTTCACTTTTAACTTCCTTCTAACACCCTGTACTTTACTACGGGACGCCCTTTTGCAGGGGCAGCTGTTGCGCTATATAAATTACAGTAACATAACATAACATAACATAACATACTTTCCTGTTTGCCTGGCCAGCATACATGATCTTAGTACTTGGTTTCCTCTTTAGTCTGTTGTACGGGTTTGTATTTATTTTTGTGTTTCTGTGGAAAGGCAGATGGTGTAATAGTCGCTTGTACTTGTCTTTTCTCTCACTCCCTATCCACTTTACTTCCTCTGCTTGCTCTTTCCATTTTTCATTTTCATACCTTCTTTCAGTGTACCATTCACTATATTTCATTCTCTTATTTTCTTGCCTCTTTTTGCTTCCTTTTAAAACTTCCTTCCTTTGCGGTGTAAAGGGGGGAGAGGTGTGGTATCCTGCTGCTCAGCCAGAATGACTGCCTGATGCAATGTTAGTGTTTGGAATGTGTGAGTGCGTGAATCAGTTGGATGAAGAGCTGAGCAGCAGGGAAGCTGCTCCTGGTGGGGCTCCTTCTTAGACTCTGACTTTACCTCTCTGTATCTAACTTACCACCTCAATAAATCTACGTGGTAAACTACCTAGCTTGGAGCGTCCTTTCTTCCATACTATCAGAGGGCACAAAACATATTGTGGAGACATCAAAATTATCTATCATGAACCAGCCTGGTTTTGCAAAGGGGTCCCCAGCGTTTTCCCAGGCTCGGTGGACATCTAGGAAACCTACCTAACCCAGACATTTCTGAAAACTGGATAGCCAAGGAGGTATGGCTTGTGTGGATCCCTCAACATTTTTCTACCCGGAATCTCCTGAAAACCTCAAAATGTAGCTGACAAAAATAAAGGTTTTCTCACAATGACCCCTTGCTGAATTCTGAATTTTGTCTACTTTTCAGAAATGTAGATCTCTCCGGGATCCAATATTTCTTTCACACCCATTGCTACCACTAACTGAAAGGAGGTTGAAACCACAAAAAATTGTAAAAATAGGCTATGTCTCAATAAAATGCCAAAACTGTGAAGACAATGTTGGTTTTCTGACAAAAGTCTGCCTGTCCCTGAAAACCGTCAAGGTGTTTTTTTCAGCATCACAAACCCTCTGTTGATACCATTGCAGGGAAAAAAACAGATGCTTTCTTCTGCAGCACTTTTTTCCCATTTATAAAAAAAAAAAATATAGCTGTATTTTGGCTAATTTCTGGGTCCCCTCGGGGGGAATCCACAAACCCTGGGTACCTTTAGAATCCTCAGGGTGTTGGAAAAAAATGATGCAAATTTGACATGGTTACCTTATGTGGACAAAAGGCTACAGGGGCCTAAGCGCAGTCTACCCTAAATAGCCAAAAAAAAAGGCTCAGCATGGGAGGGAAGCCTAGCAGCTAAGCGATCATTAACTCATGATTCATAATGATTTCCTCTCCTGTGTACTGTACAGGCAAGAACACAATCATTCCTCAAACTGCCCTTTAACTCTCCCATCTGATATTCTGGGCTGGTGCTCCCAGGCTGCTAATTGTTCTCTGAGAGGTGAGGCAGCTGCTTGATGGACATTGGACACACACATTTATCTCACCATCTGCTCAATACTTAGGGGGAACCTCAACTCAGATATCTGTCAGTCTGTTTCAACTTCATACTGTGCTCCACAGACTTCCAGAGGTCGATGGCGCAGGGGTGCACAAGAGGATAGAGTGTTGTTGCGAGCAGTCCGACGCCTCATTTATGTGCACTTTGTAGAATTCTTTTGTAAACTGAAATATTGTCTTTGTGTTGAATTAAATTTATCGAGGGGGAAAAAAAGACTAGAGCAGCTGGACCCATTAATAAATAAATATACCCAAATTCTGACTGGACCTTTATTTGTCCTGCTGACTTTGACTAATCACACCACAAGTAAAGGGAGTGGTTTACAAACAGTCGACTGACGATTTTGGCTCTACTTCTGTGCTATTTGCAGAATATGCAGGAGGCAAAGTTACTTTAATAATTAATTCATGTGTGCATAGAAGATTACACGTCTCTTGGGCAACAACCTAACCTGTACCTGAAATCATATGTATTTGATGCAACAGAGAAATCTAGTGTGCAATGTTATGAACTACAGATAGAATAGGAGTTTGGGAATTTCTTCACGGTGACATGAAATTGATAATAAATAAACTCCACCCGCTCATGGAACTCCGAGGGATTTTTTGGAGTTTTTCAGTAACTCTGCGAGCTCCTCCCAGGCCTAGTGCAAGAGCCAATTCTGCTGCACATGCATGTTTGACTTCATCAGGGACAAGCACAGAGAATGATGATAATATCACATTCTTACCTTGTGGGGATGTTCTTACAAACTCTGGGGTCCAATCAACCTACGCCAAAAGAATGTCATATGATAATGTTAAAGTTTCCCAGAGTATTCCCCGAATGCTGCGCTGTATATCACCCTCAATTTATATATTCAAATTATATCGTCTATCTGGAGGGCTGATGCTCCGGTCTGGGTTTTCAACTTCAATGTATTTATCAGTTGCTTTCACTGTGAGAAACTCCTGGAGATTCTGGTGCACTATAGTGATCTCTGCCACGCTGCTGAAGAGAGTCACTGCCCACCTCCTGTTCAGGAGGAGAGATCTCAGTGTTTGAGGCATACCTTGTGGTAATAGCTGCAGCTATCTTTTTCTGAAATTGGGGATTAGGTAGCAGAAGTTTTAATCCCTTCTTTATCTTCATGTCAGATGAGCGTTGTGCATCCTTTTATGCTTCACATACTCATCGTGTCTGCATTCAGATTGCCCTCCTCTCTTGTATTGTTTATATGTAGAGTCCGGAAAGAAACAAGAAGGCACTGTAGTCGCCCTGCTTGTGCTGCCCATTCAGGGACAGCCATTAGGATGTGCGAAACATACTGAGTTAAGTCTCTGTATAGTCTCACTAGACCATTGTAAAATTTCCATAGTTCATTAGCATTGAGATTTTAAGTATTAGGGAATGGTATGTAAATAGCTAGTGCAAACAACTTGGCCCCTTCATTACTAAGGTGCCTGTGCGCACTGTTTCTAGTACATGTATCAGGGCACCGCAGATCCAATTTTGATGGTCCTAAACAGATAGTAGACTTTCTGACTGCTGTATTCTATGCTCTGTATTGAACTGGGGTACAACATCAGTGGATTTATGAAATGTCTACGTATTAGCATCCACGGCTGGAAAATTGACCCAGGAGTAAAACACCTCCAATCGATATGCATTGTGTGCTTCAACAGCGAAGGTTACATCACCACCTACTTAGCCAAGTCCATGTAAAGTTAAATGTGCATGGACTGCAGGTCTGCTGTTAGCAGCTATAGTTATAGGAGGCACTGCCATTAATAATGAATTAAAGGAAACAGAGCAGAAACACTAATATGGGTACCCTTTAAAGTTTCAAGCTTGAACAACCAACAGAAAAAATGTAGGTACTTCCTAAAAATACAGTGGAGGATTAATCCCTTACACCACGGACATCTCTGGTAAAGTGACTAAGTGACTAAGGATATGCCCAAACCTGGGTCCCTTGCTCACTGCGCCACTGGATTCAAGCAAGCCTGGCTGGCGAGGGCGTAATACCTGAAACCGGTTTCTGGGTGCTTTTTTCCGGTCCACGGAGGACCTGGCTTGGCAGTTCTGGCTGTGCTGTTCCTGTGGGGAGCATGGTCAAGACTGATTTGCATATGGCTCTGTCGAAACTGGGGTGACGTGGCAGGCAAAATAACGATGGATTAAAACCAGATCTGTGACTGGGGATGAGTGTTCAAAAGTTCCACCACTCCAACCATCATTTTGTTTTGTGATGTTGCTATGTGCGCCATAAGTGGCTAAGGATATGCTTAGACATGTGTCCCTTGCTCGCTGCACCACTGGATTCAAGCTTGCTTTGCTGAAGAACGGTGTTCCACTAAAACCAGTCCCAGGATGCTTGTTTTCTGTCCAGGGAGGACGTGGCTTGTCAGTTTGGGCTGCACTATTCCCATGAGGAGCAGGGTCAAGACTGATTTGCATATGGCTAGGTCCAAACTGGGGTGACGTGGCGCAAAAAATAACAAAGAATTAAATCCAGATTTGTGACTGGGGTGAGTGATTGAAAAGTTCCAACACTCTGTCCACCATTTTATTTTGTGATGTTGCTATGTGCGCCCTTAGTGGTTAAGGGTATGCACAAACGTGGGTCCCTTGCTCACTACACCAGTGGATTCAAGCTAGCTGGCTGACGAGGGGTGATACTCCGAAACTGATCCCAGGATGCCTGTTTACGGTCCAGAGAGGGCCTGGCTTGGCAGTTCAGGCTGGATTGTTCCCATGGGGAGCAGGGTCAAGACTGATTTGCATATGGCTGGGTCCAAACTGGGGTGATGTGAGAGGCAAAATAACAATTAATTAAATCCAGATCTGATACTGGGGGTGAGTGATTGAAAAGTTCCAATACTACATCCATAATTTTATTTTGTCATGTTACTATGTGTGCCGTAAGTGGCTAAGGATTTGCCCAGACGAGGGTCCCTTGCTCACTGCACAACTGGATTCAAGCCAGTCTAGCTGGCAAGAGGTGATATCCAAACCAGTCCCAAGATGCTTGTTTTCGGTCCACAGAGGACCTGGCTTAGCAGTCCTGGCTGTGCTGTTTCCATGGGGAGCAGGATCAAGACTAGTTTGCATATGGCTGGGTATTTTTTGGTTCATGAGAGGATATTCAATCCATCATATCACAACTCCATAGAGCCAACTTAAACGCATATAAGCATACATTTCCACTTCTCCCGAAGCATTTCGGGCAGTGTTTGCCCTTTCTCAGGGGAAAATCGATACAAAAATAAGGCAATGTTATCATGAGTAACCAACCGACGTTGGTGCGCCTGCACCTTCACCTGGGTGACATCGGAAGGTGTAACAGAATAAAATAAACAAGGCACTGAATTGTTTAAATCTCAGATGGGTGAGGTCCAATCGTGCGTCTATAGATCGTCATGCAAATGTATTTACTAAAAGTCTTGGCTTTGGAGACTAAAGTAAAAAACATGCAAAAATCGCAAGTGTGTCAACAAATTAAATAAATATAGGATGTCAGTGACCGCTGGTGAAACATAGTATGAGCACTGATAAAGTTCGAAAATTATGGCTTTATGTGTTCTAATAGTGAAAAAAGGTACTAGTGGTTTGCTTGCTATACTGCACTCTGCTGGACTTCTGCTTTAGTGTGCTGACCTGCTGCCAGCTGCCCTCTGTCTGAGTGAGAAGGTCTGAACTTGCATAACTTGAACCCAGAGTGACTCCAAAGGCTAGTTGGCTGGCCTTCTAATATGAAGTCTCAGGGACCTAAAAGACTTCCAACCACTCTGCTTCTGCAACTGGACTCTGCTATCTGTGAGTCTACCCTAACAAGTGGTTCCACCCGAGTCGTGGACCATTGGAAGTGGGCCGAAGGTGCTCTCCAGTGGAACCAACGCATTCTCTCTGCTGAGCGACGCATCCTCGAGCAGAACCAACGTAGCTCCTCAGCGTTGCAGTGCATCCTCAAGCAGAACCTCTGCATCGCCGCTGCTGCATGGATTTAAAATTCAATTTCTCGAGATCAAATTGTTGGAATTTTGCAGTTTTGGTCTTGTTTTATTTATTAAATTAAGGTATTTGTTTCTTACTTGTTGTGGAATCTTTTTGTGAGGTGTTTTCACCTTATCTACTGTTTGAAGTGCTGCATAAATACTTTACTCATTGCCTCTAAGTTAAGCCTGACTGCTAGGTGTGCCTAGCTACCAGAGGGTGGGCACAGGTTAATTTAGGGTTTGCTTGTGCCTTACTCGGCCTAGGATTGTGGTTACTGCTTGACCAGGGCTCATACCCCCGTCAACCAGGAACCTAATTTCTAACAACTTGCATTGAGAAAAAGTGTTTAAAAATAGCAGGAATATGTATGAATTTTAGAATTGCATGTTTGAGGGTGAAGCTTTGATCTGATTGGTTTGGTTTGGTTTTATGCCTGCTGGCATGTTTTGCAATAAACATAATAGACATATTTACTATCAAGAGGGTCTCTGTTTAATTTTACACAACAACAAATGGGCATAAAAAAGCACAGGGTCTACCTCTTATGAACGCCTTTATGATTAAAAGCTAAGAAGGAGCCTGGATCCAGTCGAACCTGTCATAAAATGCACAACTCTCACAAAAGCACTGATCTTTAGATTAAGAACTTCAGTGAAAGTCACAAATAACTTGCAGAGATGACTTCTGAAAGCCTTATATAAGTAAAACATTTTCAAATGACTGCATACAATCCAGTGGCGTAACAAGGGAAGTTGTGGTCCGCCCAGGGCGGCACGAGTTTTTGGGACAGCGCCTCTGCTCTTACCTGCGGCCATCGCAAAGGATCACTAGCACCCCCTGCTTTTACCTGCGGCCGTCGCGGGGTGCAAGCACAGGGACTGCCACAGGCGCTCAAAGGTACGCCACCGATACAACCAGCAAGTTCAAACGTAATCATTGCTAAGACATTAAGGACTAAGGGCCAGATGTACAACCCTATTTTGTGGTCACAAAGGGGATTTCGGCCCCTTTGCGACCACAAATTATGTAAGGCCAATTAACTAACGCTATTTTGTGAGTCGCTAATCAGTTAGCGACTCACAAAATAAGGTTAGCGACTCGCTATTTGGAAGGGGAGTGCCAAGGGCATCCCTTCCTAATAGCGAATCCATAATCCATGTATGAATGTTTTGCGACCGCAATTGTTGTTGTACATTTCATTTTGCGAATCGCAAATTGCGAGTCAGTAAAGCAACGCAATTTTGAGTCGCAAAATACAACCGTCGTACATCTGGCCCCAGACTTGTTAAATGATTTTGCAATAGGAAAGTCTGGGATTTCTAAAACTGGAAAAATGAAATTGCATTTCTGACTTGCATTGTACATTTTACTACTCAATGACATTTGGAAGAAAAATGGAACATGAAAATGGCACCCGCTCTCTTTCTGAATTCCTGTGCAATATATCAAGGGCTTGTAACATTTCCTTTCATTTGATCTTTATTTCGACGCTATTTCAGCCATAAAAGATTACAGGTTAAAACAGACATTTCAGCCCATAATATAAAATTGTCAATTCATATTATACAATAAAATTCCATAAAAACAGGAATATACAGTCACCCCTGGCTACTATTCGCAATTATAAACCATCTCTTGGACCACATGGCTATCAGAAACTTCGATAGTGCAAGGACAATATGCCCTGAGGTGTCGGTCTTGAGAATTCTCATAGCAACCGAGCATTTGTCAAAGCCCAAGTTCTTACATAAAGGTAAAAACCAATACTTCCTGGCTTTACTATAAGCAGGACAAAAAAAGAGTATGTGGAGTTCATCCTCTTGATCGGCACCGCATCCTGGGCAAGATTTATTCATAGAGGAGTGCCATTTGCTTGTAAAGGCCCTTAATGGTAGTGTACCATACCTCCATTGAATATAGAGCTTCC
Organism: Triturus cristatus; assembly: GCF_964204655.1. Classification (NCBI taxonomy): domain Eukaryota; kingdom Metazoa; phylum Chordata; class Amphibia; order Caudata; family Salamandridae; genus Triturus; species Triturus cristatus. The sequence continues at coordinate 368,934,980 of NC_140586.1, forward strand.
TTGCTGCTACTGGATAGATAATATTCAGGAAGTCCTCAAACACATAAGCAGTCTTGTTATTTAAAAATAGTTTTGTCATGGTGCCGACTCGAGAATCATGCAGCCAAATGTTACGTTTGTACGCCCTGTAGGACTTCGTAAGGGATTTGCCTGAAACCTCCCTACACGCCTGTTCTGGTTCATACCACAGGGCAGGTAGTCCCATTTTCTCCAGTTCCTGTTTCACAAATACAAGCCAGGGAATTTTTGCTGCTCTACTATGGCTCAGTACATCCTTCAATTCAAGCCTGTAATTTAAGAGTTCTGGCAATATCCAGAGCCTCCGCCAGAACCTGAGAGGTTTTAGAGCTAGCTCATCCTGGATAGGACTTAGTCCTAGATCTAACCTTAATGGTAGGAGGGGTGTACTTTGGGGAAGCGCCAACAGCTGTCTCATAAATTTATTCTCCACATTTGGGATTTCGAGCCTGCATGAGTGCCCCCAGAGTTTCCCCCCATAGAGGGCCATTGCCCTTACCTTGACTTTATAAATCTCAAGCGCAGGACTTACTGGCTTGAATGTCGATGCATTTGACATCTTAAGGATGCCCCCAATTAATTGAGACAGTTTGAGTTGGGACTTAACCTGTTGGGGGCCCCACGGAAGATTTTCATTTATCGTGACCCCTAGGTATTGAAAGGTCTCTACGCTCTCCAATCTAACCGAGCCCAGGATAGGTGTTGGGCGGGTGGATGCCGGGGGATTAAAAATCATAAATTTAGTTTTTTCTGCGTTGATTTCCAAACCACGGCATCGGCAAATATCTATAAACCCGTTCAATACGCGTTGTATCCCCATAGGGGACTTGGAAAGCAGGAGGGTGTCATCGGCAAACATTATTTATTCTCCACATTTGGGATTTCGAGCCTGCATGAGTGCCCCCAGAGTTTCCCCCCATAGAGGGCCATTGCCCTTACCTTGACTTTATAAATCTCAAGCGCAGGACTTACTGGCTTGAATGTCGATGCATTTGACATCTTAAGGATGCCCCCAATTAATTGAGACAGTTTGAGTTGGGACTTAACCTGTTGGGGGCCCCACGGAAGATTTTCATTTATCGTGACCCCTAGGTATTGAAAGGTCTCTACGCTCTCCAATCTAACCGAGCCCAGGATAGGTGTTGGGCGGGTGGATGCCGGGGGATTAAAAATCATAAATTTAGTTTTTTCTGCGTTGATTTCCAAACCACGGCATCGGCAAATATCTATAAACCCGTTCAATACGCGTTGTATCCCCATAGGGGACTTGGAAAGCAGGAGGGTGTCATCGGCAAACATTATCGCCGGCACCCTCCTGCCTGCCAATCTGGGTGCGTCATTATTGGGGACCACGTCCAGGTGCGATATTACACCGTTCACATAGAGGCAGAACAGGGTAGGTGCCAGAACACACCCCTGTCTGACCCCCCTGCAAACTGGAAACCTGGAAGACAACGCCCCATTTCTCCCGCATCTAACCTGTGCAAAGTTCTGTACATGCAACCTCATCAATACCCCCAATATTGCATGTGGGACTCCCATGGCCACCACAGTTTCCCCCTAGGAACCATATCAAACGCGGACTGGAGGTCCACAAACACCATGTAGAGGCTGCCACCCTCTACTGTGACCGTCCTCCAGTATAGCAGAATTAGACGGAAGATCTGGTCCATGGTGGATGTGTTCCTCCTAAATCTGGCCTGAAATGGGCTACGAATATCGTGCTCGTCCATCCACTCCTGCAAACGATCTAAAATTAGTCGTGAGAAGATTTTTGGGGGGACGTCGATGAGGCTGATGGGCCTGTAGTTGGCTGGGAGCAGAGGAGAGCCCTTCTTGAAAATCGGGATGATCTCTGCTCCCAGCCAAGTACCCGGCACCTCCATGCCTCCCAGGATTGCATTAAATAGGGTACAGAGGTAGGGAGCCCAAATCCTTGGCTGATCCCTAAAAAGGTCGCCAGGGAGTTTATCTAAGCCGGAAGCTTTTCCCATGGCCAATTTCCCTATAGCAATGTAAACCTCCTCAGGTGTAAATTCCAGTTCGTCAAACTCAGCAACCGTCAGTGTGTATAACTGTATGCTGTCTAAACCAGTAGCTGCTGCATATAAGGTCTTAAAATGGAGTTCCCAGACCCCTGCCTCAATATTGGGTTCAATCGCAGATCTGGGCTCACCTGACCCTGTACTGACTATTGCCCAGAATCTACGCATGTCTTTCATCTCTAGGGAAGAGGAGAGATTTAACCATCTCTCCAGGTTCCACTCTTTCTTAGCGTGGTTCAATGTTTCTTTATATAATAACCTTAAAGAGCTGATTTTTGGTTTATCTCTCCCATCTTTTACAGCCCCCATGAGCTTCGTTTTTACCTTCCTGCAAGAGACATTATACCAGGAAGATACAGGCACCCTACTCTTCCTGCTATGGCTAAGCGGGTTAAAGAATTCCAAAAGACAGTCTACCAAATCCTGATGCACGGTCAACATGTTTCCAAGAATAAGCATATGCTTCGCATTAACAGGATTGTGACGTGCTATAACTACAGGAGTGTTATCACTCCCCATAAGGTTATCGGCACCGGTGATTTCTAATGGTAGTGATGGTTTCTGAGCCTGTGGTGTCCTCCCTGTGTCATGCATATCACTTCTCATACTACTCCCTTGTAAGGGATGGTGAGCTCTTTGTAACGCTGTTACTGAGTGGCTTCCCGTTAGAACATTGATAGTCTCAGTATTATCATCCTGGCTTGAGGTTTTACCTAAAGATTCCAGCCCCGGTTAAGTACAGTCAATCAACCTGTTCCAGGCCACTGAACCTATTGTGGCATGGGATATGGCGCTGGGCTAACAAATTGTGGCCATACCTATCCTTCCCGCCCCTCCCCCCTCGCTGGTATGATACAAGAGACCAGCCATCATCCAGATTTCTCAAGTGTTCACTGGGGTAGAAAAACGAGAGGGGGCGAGCTACGATTTTTGTACCTGGGCTGGATACACTCCAGTTACAGATATATTCTGCAGTCTGTGGGTCCCTGAAATTAACCAGTACACAATCGCCAATAGAAGTTTTTTGAGTACGACCCACCCATCCCACCCTGTGAACCATTGATATTTCACTAGTGATATGAGGGGGGAGTGGCCTATACATATTGAGCCAATGGGTGGTTTTATTTTTCAAAGAACTATATGTCTCAACATTAAATGCACTTATTTCAGGGACCCCAGTTAGAACAGCCAAGTATGATCTCACCTCTGGTGGTAGATCAACTCTAGGCCTATTTCTAGGTTCCTCTATCGTGCCCCCATCCGTCAGGATCCGCCCATCGTGTCTAACCGTATCAGTATGGGCCACTCCAGCACTATTGGGGACTAAATGCTGATCTGCCCTGGGTCCCACTCCCCTTCGATTTGCAATGGATTTGGGGCTACAACAGCACACTCCCGGGATATAATATGATTGCCATCTATCGGATAAGTCGCAGAAATAGCTGGTTTGTCATGAGTCTCGACCACTCTAGTTATATTAATTAAATTTCGATCGCCCCGGTCTGGTGTTTTATTAGCAATACTATTTAAGATACCCAATGTAACATGCTCAAACTTAGAGAGTTGACTCTCAATCCGGGCAAGTCTCTCTTCCAGCGGACGAAGTGAAACACACAGAAGTGCAGTGATTTTCATACATATAGAGTCCTCCCCTGATGATGATACATACGTAGATGCAACCGGACCTTGCGCAATGCCGCCCCCAGAGCTTGCTCGTTGTAGGGGTAAATCAGGCATGGCACGAGCCCCGGATCCCTCATCGTCCTTGGAGCTAATTAGCTGTGCGTTATTACTGCAACATTTAGATGGTTTAGCTTTCCTGGCTCCTGCAGTGGGGTACTTCTTTTTCGATATCGCACCCATACCTTTCCCCCGGAGCTGGCGGGTAATAGGTCTCTCCCTAGTCTTGGACGGTGTGGAATCACCCGAGGTCACAGGGAAACCCTGCTGACTCAAACGTCCATGAGGTGAAGACTCATCCAAATGCTGTACTGGAGAGTGTCAGTCAGTCAGTCAACAATAGCTTTATTCGGTTAATAATTAAAACCATCAAAGCATACAGAAAATTTCATTTGCAAATAGTTACAAATAAAGATAATTAACAAAGAAAATACAAACAGTGCAAAATACGCAAATATACATAAAAATAAGTTTAAACAGAAAATTGGCGAGAGTGAACGTTAAAAGATTAAAACAGGCCAAAATTGAAAAGACTATTTCATGATTTCAAAAGAAAGAAGATAAAAAGGCCTGGTCTCGGTCTCTCGAACATTATAAAAAGAATAGAGCTAAAATATATTAGGTTACATTCGATTTCTACTTCGAATAGCCCCTGAAAGATAACTGGCAACTCCAAAACAGACAAAAGGAGAGCCCAGCATTTGCAGAAATACCAAGGCGGGCCTTACTTGGTCAAAGTGGCAGTTCCTAAAAATAGGGCAAATACATTTCTTACGTAACAGAGTGTAAAATTTACAGCAAAAAATCATATGCAGCGTATTTTGTTCAGAGGCGTTATCACATGGACAAGGGCCCAAAGTGCCCTCTTTAAAAAAGCCCTTCGGGTGTGCTAGGAGCCAGGGTAACATGTCATGTTTAAACCTAATCAGTAAAAACAAATGAAAAGGGTTATTTATATAAGTCAAGTATGGCTGAATCTCATTGCCCATACTTAACATGACAAATCTTCTAACAGACGGTTTGCACACTTCCACGCCTTCTCTCTGCAACTTTGCCCTGCACATGAACTGAGACTTTAAGTCTTTTATTTTCAATTTGGACAGCTCACATGGTCTCACAAATAATTCTAGGCATCCAAGGGTCTCCATATGAAATTTAATATATCGTAGCCAGGGAATGCACATGGCTTTATCGAGGACCAGACAATCTTGTATAATGAGCTGGTTTAGGGTTGGTGGGTGCTGCGCCCAAACCCTTAGCCAACCCATTAAAGGGGCAACAGCAATCTGGTCCACTAAATACTCGGCCCCCAAATCCTCATGAATATTAAAAATAGAAGTAGAAACAGGCAATGACAAAAGTTTCCGGAAAAAGGCATTTTCGATTAGTTGAATCTCTACTGCGGATGCATAGCCCCAGACCTCACTGCCGTACAGGGCCATAGGCACACACTTAGCGTTGTATATTTTCAGAATCGCAGGCAAGGGCCTGCATCCCAGCCGTTTTGCAAAGCCCAACAACGCTCCAGTTGCCCTGGCGAGGATATTCTGTTTCAGCGCGCGTTGCGCGACCCATGATCCTCGATCATCAAAAGTGACCCCCAAATATGGAAAGGTCTGGACTTTTGTAAGCACCTGCTTATTGCAGAAGAATTTAACCTTTTTTGCAGCTCCATCACCTATTGTCATAGAATGGGATTTCTTAAAATTTATTACTAAGTCCAAAGAGACCATAAAATCATTAAAACCATTTAAAAGGGCTTGAAGGCCTCTTGCAGTTCTAGCCAATAAGACCGTGTCATCCGCATACAACAACGCGGGAATCAACTTAGTACCTACTCTAGGGATGTCTTTACAAAATGAAGACAAAACATCCCCCAGGTTATTAATATAGAGTGAGAAAAGCAGGGGGGCAAGAATGCACCCCTGTCTCACCCCACGCTTCACCTGCCAGGCATCAGTTAGATTCCCGTCCTTATTATAACGGACCGCCGCAGTAGTATCTTCGTGTATAAGTGCCAAAAAGGAAATCAGCACAGGGTCAAGACCCATAGTTGCCAGGGAAGCCCAAAGTTTTTGGCGGTTAACCAAATCAAAAGCAGTCGATAGGTCCATGAATGCTAAATGTAAGACCCCCTGCTTCGCAATCGTGTACTTCCCAATGATGAGATGCAAATTAAGGCATTGGCCAACCGTGCTCATTCCCTTTCTGAAACCATACTGTAGGTCCGAAATTATGGAGTTATCCTCCAACCATGATGTTAACCGTGCTAGGACAACTTTACCCATTATTTTTGTTGCGGAGTCAAGAAGAGAAATAGGCCGGTAGCATGCCGGATCCTCTCTTGCACCTTTTTTAAAAATTGGTACTATCACGGCCTTACCCCAAGAACGAGGGACACCCTCCTTTGCTGCCGCATTAAAAACTAAGGTTAGAAGTTTCGCCCAGTAAATAGAATCTGCCTTGTACAAATCCGCCGGGACACCATCGGGGCCGGGTGCTTTGCCCTTTGCCAATGATTCAATGGCGTCCTGAACTTCCGTCTCAGTAAAATTAATTTTCGATGACAGATTTGTATCCCCAAAATTTACCGGATTCTGGTCAGGAATCTCAGAATAAAGCCCACTAAAATGAGACACCCATTTATCTGGGGCAATAAGACAATCGTTTATAGTATTTTCCATTTCATTAAAAAGTGGGCTGTTAATTACTTTCCAAAATTGGGAACTACTTTTTAAGACACTAGCGTCTGACAATTCTTCCCACGCCAATTTTTTCAGGCAAGATTTCCTTGCCTTTAGTGCTTTCTTGAAGGATCTTCTTGCCTCCACAATCCTACTGGTATCTTTAGCGCCGTCTTTTAAGGCCAGTAAGAGAGTGGAGTGCGCGCTACTACATGCCTGATCAAACCAGTTTTTATGCTTCTTAGGTCTTGGTTTCCCTACGAGAGTTAAATTGTCCATAACCTGGCTGGTTATTCGCTCAAAGGCACCAAGAATATCCCCTGGTTTAGATTCTATCGCTAGGCATATATTAAAATCCTCCAGATTACTGTGATACAATTTCTCAAGAAAATCACTAAGAGTAATAACCTCCCATCTCAAACGAGTTCCCTGTTTAATGGGGACTATATTTGAATTAGAAATTGTAGACATATGAATAGGCCTAAAGATATCATTAATATTTAATTCCAAAGATAGTGGGTTGTGGTCACTAAGAACATTAGCCGTGACACAAAAAGGTCCTATCAGTCCCTTCATAGTACAGGAAATTAATATATGATCAATAATACTGTTGTTACCATGACCAGTGAATGTAGGCACAGGAGATACTAAATTCTGCAATGGCATAAATAAATTAAAAGCAGAAACAATACTGTCTAGAAACATCCCACCTTTTGAAAAATCAAAAAGGGCTTCCTCCTGCGGGCAATAAGCCTGCTCAAAGTTTCCAAAACAATTAGATTGTCTTAAATGAATATTAAAATCGCCAAACACTAACAAATAATAAGGGGTAACATTATTTGCATCGAAATCCTCTAAAAAGGTAAATAAAGCCTTTAAATGCTCCAATTCGTCCGTCCTCGTAAATGAGTTATAAAAGTTCACAACTAACATTGATGGGAGGTTGACACCTACAACCTTAACCGCCAATATATAGGGTGAACTAGTCTTAACAAGTTCTGTGCTATACAATAGCTTAAGACTAAATAATAACAAGAGACCACCACTGGGTCTCCCCGAGGAAGAAGGGGCAGCATATTTAATAAAAGACTGGAACCCATCCAGGTAAAAGGGATCTCTGGCTTCCCACGTCTCTTGTAAAGCAATTATATGGTAGGAAGAGAGAAATGACTTCCAAACTGTATCCTCTCTTTTTGTTCTCAACCCCGCTATATTCCATGACAAGGCAGTAACCCTATTTGTTAATACACTGGCCACACTATTATCCATAGCCATAGGTTGGTTAGGGGAGTCCGTAACCACCTCCCTGGTCAGAAGCCTTACAGGTGGATAATTAAGTGTGCCAGCGGAAGCGTTAACTTTATTATCTGGAGTAAATTTAATTTTTAGCTGATTAATACCCTTGTCCCGATCAGTCAATCGGGTAACGGAACTAACACCCAAACCATAAAAACCTGTATTATCAATTGCAGGCATCGCACTTCCATCATTTCCCAAACACACTCCACTGACTTCAATATCCATAGACTGACTGTGCGCAACATGAAGTCAGTCATTTGTGTCCAGAGAACTAAGGACCTCATATCTGTTACTCAAGGCCAATGGTCTAATCGCAGGGACAGGTTGGGCATTGTAGCCACTATTCCCGCCCCGTCTCTGTAAGTGAGGTGGATAAAAGAACCCCAATGGGAGGATGTTCACATAATCATCGTGTAATCTAGACGTTCCTGCCTGCCTAAAGATATTAGCTACCAAATCTGGAGAGCTAAAACTCACAACTACACAGTCACCCTTAAGTGTCTTATTTAACTTCCCCACCCAGGGAACCCTTCTTACCATTTTAAAACACTTAAAAAGGTGGCTCCCCAAAACTGTCTTTTCAGCTAAAAAATGTAGGGCCTTGTTCCTCAAAGAAGACCAATTTTCTTCCTTCCCATCAGTAGATGGAGGGACATTTGCCAGAATAACAGTATATGGACAAGCCTCTGGTGGCAAATGCAAAGGATATTCTTTGGATCCCTGTGAGGGGGGCGAGCTTACTCTCCTAGGGACATCCCGAGAGCTCACGTTAACACCCCCCGGTGGATCAACAGGTGGTGCAGCAGCCACTGTGGATTGGTTAGTAACACCTACAGTGGTAAATATCATGGAATCAGCTAGGTCGGATACTCTGGAAATAACTCCTGCTAGGGTGGGTTTCTCCAGTGGATTACGAGTGTTTAAGTTTGTTTCCTGACCAGCTATATGACGCTCAATCGAAGTAAGTCTATTCTCAATATTATCCAGTCTATTCAAAACCGGAGTCAAAGAAACCTTCAATTGCTCATCCATAAGCTTTAAAACATCAATCAAATTAAAACCAGCAGAAACAACAGGAACCTGGGCAACATTCGCAACTGCCCCAATCGACTTATTCCCCTGTGCCAAAGGGGCCAATGTAGAAACCTGTGGAACTAACTCAACAGCAGACTTTACAGTCCTAGGTTGTTTAACTTTTGGACGCGTTCCATTTGGACCCTTGGTCGCTTTTCTTTTACCAGTTTTTAAGTTAGTAGTGGCAGACATTGATACTCGAGATTGACCAGAGCGAGTAGTTCGAGGGGAGAGATGAAGATCGTCAGTACAATCTAGTACAGAAGGAACAACAATGTCTCTCACTTCTAATGCAGTCTCCACAATAGATGGACAGCTAGGCAAGCTCACATCAATGACATTAATAGGGGCAGTCAATTGTGATCCATGGTTAGACGATAGTCCTGGTTCCAGGGAAAGCCTCCTCTCAACACTTGCAATTTCTCTGGCAACCACAGTTTCAGCTTTCTTCAAAAAGGCGTCCAAAGTCCCCGCACCCCCCTTGGCCACAGCTTTGTTAAGATTTTTAGCCATGACGGCAAACTAGGCGAACCAGGGGGCAGGGACAACTAACTTAAGCAGTAGTGCACACAAATACTGCTGATGAAATCGTCACAAACCTTGTAAGCAAAAATGCACGTAACAGTGCTCCCAATTACCTTCAGAGTTGCAACCCCAGTTGGTAACAATCTCCACGAAGAGTCTGGTCGCTGGTAATTTCAGGCCCAAAGTTAGGGGGGTGGCCCAGCCCGGCCTCCTTTGGCCCCTGACGGCCACAGACGGCCCGCCCTTTGCCCGGGCTTAGCCCGGGGCGTCCCGCTCGCGTCCCGCGAAGCGGGTCTCCCAGTAATTTATGGCGCCTCCTGGCGTCACTATGTCGCGCCGCCGCTGAGGCAGCCGGGAAATGCAGTCCCGGGGCGGCGACGCGGAAGATGGCGTTTCCTCTGAGGACTCCTTGACTCTTGGCGGTGTCGGCAGTAATGGCGTGGCGTGGCCCAGCAGGTTTCAGGTAAGTTTTGACAGACTGGAGAGTGGTTATGCGCAGACATTTCAGGATTCTCAGTGTCCGGGCCCTTAGTGGCCTTTGGTGTATGGGCATTTGCATAATGGCCCATTGAAGACCTTTTGGTCATAGCAAGATCCTGGGAAACTCTGCGTTCCATCAAAACAATGCCCTGGTCAATCATGGAATTAGCTCTCAGTATGAAATTGTCCAGGGTACCCGTTAGATTACCATTAGGAGCTTTGTTCCTGCACTCCTTCGTAGCCATGGTTAAAAAAAAAAACACAAAAAAGAAAAAAGGGGACAAAAACAATTTCTAAACAATGAATTCTAAAAAGAGTTCTGAATCGGTTTTAGATAAAGTACTTACATGACGTTTTTGGAGTGGGAGCAATTACCAAAGATGGCGAAGGAAAGAAGGGCAGGTCCATTCCCCTCCGGGCTCAAACGGGCTGCAAGGGGCCTGGACCGCGCGGTGAGCCTTCTCAGTTAAATGCGTACAGGCAGGGGGTGGGAAGAGGTACACAGCTACACAGAATTACAGGGCTGCTTATCCTCGCAGTCCCGTCCCAACACTCCTCCATTATTACAAGGTCCAAGGTCCAAGATCCAGGTCCAGAGCCGTAAGTTCCGCTCATATATCCGGGGCTCCGCTCACTATGTACAGGGTTCCTTTGGTCACTCACTCTAGCGCTTCAGTGACAGTCACCTCCATCCACGATCCACACGGTCCACACAAGCCTAGGTCGTGGCTACACCGCAATCTCCAGCGTCAAACAGATCTGATTGCTTCCCAAGTAGAACAACCATCGAATAGTGGGGATGGCAACTTTTCAAATCAATGGAATTGCCAAACCGATAGCCTCAGTCTCTGTCTAACTACTTGGAACGTTGCGGGTATCTCACAAAGGCTACTAGACGAGGCATGGTTCCAGTATGTTAAAACGTTTGATATTATCTGTATACAGGAAACCTGGAGTACGGATGATTTCGCTAAGGACGGATACAATATATTAACTGTTGAAGTTGAACCATCATCGGTTGGGAGGGCAAAGGGAGGCCCAGTGACCCTAATTTCGATACAGTACGAGTCATTAAGAATAGAAAAAGTAATTGACTCACCATGGTACCAGTTGATTCTGTGTTTTAATCTGATTAACGTACCTATATTATTAGTCAATTGGTACTACAATATTTTCGATACACAGAATTCTGGATTTATTAACTCACTCGATTTGGAAATTGTCAAGGTAGCAGGGAGGGTTTCCCCTTTGTGTATTATTTGGGTAGGATATTTTAACTGCACCCTGTGTCAGCATAGTGGGAGTAAGGTTTGTGGGTGTATAGATATCAATGACCAACCTTTGACACACTTTAAACATACTACACAGGGTGACGCGTTGAACTCCATTATTGAAGTGAACAACCTGCGTATGATTGACACTCTGGTTAGTACCCCATTGGTGCAATCTCTGACATATCAAGGGGGGGGTCACGTAAGTACAATTGACTTTATTTTGATCTCTATCAGGTATTCACACCTTGTCGATAATGTTGCAGTCGAACCTAACCCTGCTAGTGACCATAACCCTCTTACTGTCTCCTTACACATTGTGGCGCAAAAAAACAAGGTTTCTGACTGTATAACCATAATCAAGGGATAAGGCTAAAATGGAACATGATAAATCATAAGGATTTTGATGAGTTCATTATTAAAACGAATTTAACACAAATAATGACCTGTCTAACTGATACACCACAGCCTGATGTAATAATACAAAATTTTGAAACTATTTGAAATAAGATGTTTTAACGCCAAGTGTTCTGCAGCGCAAAATAAATTGAAGAAGGCATTACATACAGTCCCCCATGATAGGGATATGATAAAGGCAGCCAGTCAGACCTATAAAAAGGTAATTGAGCAGAGAAAGAATGAATTGAGAAGGCAGGCTTGGAATGATCTCGAAAGAGCAAGTACCCTGAAGGACTCTAGGAGTTTCTGGGAGGTGCTAAATCGCTCACTCTTCACCAACGAGAATAGGGCCATGGAAATAACTGGGGTGGCCTTGGAGACCCATTTCACTAACATATTCAACCCAAAGAGTGTCGTATTAAGCGAGTGCGAGGAGGAAATAAGTATCAATATACAAACTGCACAATAGCCTAGCACATCACTTTCATTAAGTGAAGTAGAGGAGGCACTGAGAAAGGGTATTCCCCTAAAAGCCCCAGGGCCAGATGGTGCCCTTGTACTTAATTAAAAGCAACCCACAAATATGGGCCCCTCTGTTACTTAATGTTTTTAAAGCAGTAATTGTGGGCCGTATTCCACCATCGTGGAAAAAAGAAGTGATGACGCCAATTTTTAAAAAGGGAAATAGAAATGACCCCACATGCTACAGACCGATTTCGCTAATAGATGCTTCATGCAAGCTGTTGGGGCGGGTAATCCTTGCACGCCTGGAGTCATGGGCCAATACCTCCGGCCTCATATTGAATTCCCAATTTGGCTTCAGGAAGGGGAAGGGGAACGACTGAGCAATGCCTTAACCTGTCTATCATTATGGGCAAGTACATGAAGGCCAGGGGTGTTTCGATACACTTGGCCTTCATGGACTTGTCCAGCGCCTTTGACGCGGTCTGCCGTGGAAAATATTGGACATTAATGGATACTATGGGATTTGAGGAACCACTTGTTACACTGTTGTGCAGACTTCAAGCATCTACTACTGTAGCTATCCGGTACAGCCCAGGGGGAGAGAAGACCAAACCAATTGCATCAACTGAGGAAGTTTGCCAGGGTTGTATATTGGTCTCCTTCTTATTTTTAGTATATACAAATGGTTTAGAGCACTTTCTGTTCCAACAACAATTGGATTTCCCAAGAAAAGAAGGTAAACGGGTACCTTTATTGTCCTACTTGGACGATACAGTTCTGATGACTTTAACAGCTAACAGCTTACAAAAATGTCTGAATGCATTTAATGAGTTTATGACAGGACTGGACCTTAAGATTAATTTGAGTAAATCTTTTATTATGACCTGTGGCCCAACTAAAACTAAAACATGCAAATATATAGTAAATTATATAGTTATTGAAAAAGTGCCAAATTTGACCTACTTGGGGAATCTATTTAATAATAAACTGAGCTGGGACCACTTGATCACGACAAGGCTTCAACAAACTAGTAGAACTATAAAAGGGCTTTTTCGCTTTGCCAGCAAACTTGGTCATAAGCCGATAACTGAATTGAAAACATTGTATAAATCTTAATGTTTCTCAGTGGCCACCTATGGGGCAGGAGTATGGGGATACCACAAAAGTGCACAGATTCAAATAATAGAGAATACGTTTTTAAAACCACTTTTACTTATCCCCAGTAGTTCCTCTAATTCATTCTGTCATTCTGAGGTGGGCTTAGAATATGTGACTGACAGAATTCACATTGCCCACTTGCTTCTATGGGGGAAAATCTGGACCTCAGAAGACTTACCATTCTCAAGAGGCACTTTAAGGGATTGTATGAATCTTGACAATGCAATGGTGGTCCCCTGGCTTAGTTATTTCCAGAAAACTTTTTATAAGATAGGCCTTGAAGTTGTTCATAAAAACCTGGAATCTATTCAACCCAATGTGAAGATGGTTATTAAAAATGCGTATTATGCTTTCTTAAGCTTGTCTAATCAGGGCAGTAACACAGTGGACCGTTTTATTTGTCTTTTACCACCCAGGTTTACTCACGTTTCCTAATAACCAGATTACGTTTAAACACATTGAACTTTCTTATGGCTTCTCCTAAACAGGGGGGATGGTGTGAGAGACTTAACCCTGTCCGTGTAATAACGTAGCCCAGCAGAGCTCAATGCACCTTATACTCTTTTGCACACTCTCTAAAGATCCAAGAACCGGTTTTATTTAGCCCATTTTAAGGAATATTCGCCTCTGTTTTTATAAAGAGGGTTTTAATTATCTGAGGTCCCTATCAACTGTTACTATCTGCAGCTCTGTGCTTAGTTTTATTAAAATCGTTTTCCTAATTAGGAAACGCTATGAATTGTGAATAGTTTTATCGAATCTGCTTAACCTGGAATTAACTTTTTTGCACTGTTTTTTCAATTTTATTTATTTTAAATTGAATGTATGATCCTTTTGTGAATTGTGAATAGTTTCATCGAATCTGCTTAACCTGGAATTAACTCTTGTGCACTGTTTCTCTTTTTTTAATTTTATGTATTTTAAAATGAATGTATGATCCTTCTGTAAACATTTATGATTCATTTGAATCGAATAAAGATATTTGACTGACTGACTGTAACTGTGATTGCAAACAACTGATAACGACATTTGGAAAAGGGTTGGCCTCCACTTTGTGAATGTGAGCTGGCATTATTCCAGCAGCAGACAACAATACAGCGAATCACTGCATGTACTCCAATGTCATTTAACACAAATCTATTTTATGTTTGTGGCAGCATCTGTCTCTTTAAGGAATAGGGCCTGCATTAATAAGAACGGTGTAACTCTGAAAATGCTAATTTACAGATGGTGGTCTGCTAATGCTCAAAGGTGTAAATACCTGCATTTGTAGTTGATTTGCTAGAATTTGCAAGCATGATTCTTTATTATTGATAGAACAGGATACTGTGAATCTTACTGAATGGTCTTTTTGCAATGTAACAGATTTGTACATCTGTCACTGCAAACTGCAGTGCAGTTCGGGTTGCAAAACAATCACTGTTTTTGCACAGCGACTGCTTTGTGGCCCTGACCTTTGGTATATCAGGCCCTAAGGGACAGATATACGACTATTTTTTGCGGTCGCAAACTGGAAATCATCCAGCTGGCAACAGCGAAAAAGGGTGTTGGTATGTGCAAACGCTATGTTGTGAGTCGGTGACTCGCAAAATAGCGCATGCAAGTCGCAATTAGGAAGGGGCGTGCCAAGTACTTCCTGTCCTAATAGCGAGTCAGAATGGTATGTACCATTGATTTGTGACCGCAATCAAGTAGGTGGTAAGCCACTCACAAACGGGAAGCAGTCCCGTTGAGACCCCATCCCCTTTGTGAATGGATGCGGAAATATTTTTTATGAGCAGGCAGTGGTCCCATGGACCACTGCCTACTCTTAAAAAATGAAACAGAAACGTTTCACTTTTTCTTTTTTAAATGCATCCCGTTTTTCTTTAAGTAAAACAGGCTGTATTTATTTAAAAAACTGCTTTATTGAAAAAGCAGTCATAGACACGGATGTGTGCTGACCCCAGCAGGCCACCATCCCTCCGAGTACTGGCTATTCCAAATGGGTCACAAATTGCGATCCGCCTCATGAATGTTGATGAGGCAGGTCATTTGCGACCCCATTAGGAATCGCAAACAGTGTCTCCGACACTGTTGTACATTTCATTTTGCAGGTCGGAAAAATGTTGCAATTTGCGACTCGCAAAATGGAAGGGTCGTACATCTGGCCCTAAGTGTCTTACAGAATTTGCCTATGAAGCTGATCAAGGTGCTTGCCGTTTTAAAAGTTGTATGGGCAAATAATTGCGGAAATCAGTGCTTCTGCACCTATTCCCATATTATTCATCGATTACACGCTTTACCTGCTGCAGTGTGTATAGGGAATGAAATACAGCTATAAGTGTCAACAATTGTAATTCTGATGGCGACCGAAACGCCTGTTTTCGCCTCCATCAGATTTGGAATAAAGTTGTAATAAGGATGAACGTTTAACTTCAGTCATTCAGTCACCAGAATTTACTGAAGTGAAAATGAGCTCAGTAAAGTAACTGGGATATCACTTCAAACTCATTATTTATTATGCCCTTGGATGGTAAAATACCAAAGGGTTATTTAGGCTCTAGTGGGTCCTATTACCGGTTAATTGCCTCATTGGAGGTTCATTTCTGCCAAACAGGATCCGATCAATGCAGAGGGAGCACTTTCCTCAGAAATGTAGGCTTTAGCCCTCGAGAAGCTTTTCTTTTTTTGTTCCTCAGAATCAAAATTCCTAAGCTGGGGGATTGCTGCAAAATAAACAAGCATTGTTAAATGCAATAGGTTTCACCTATGTGATTAATGATAAGCTGTTTTTTGCTGTACGTTGTGGCTTGGTGAGTAGTTCTGCAATATTAGTTACTGAAACTCAGTCTTCTATATTGAGAAAGGCAATATATTGTGCTGTAGCTGGTGGTATTATAAAGAGGGCAGAGTGGGTAAATTTGGGAGGACAAAGAAGAAAAAAACATTTACCCGATCAGTACATTGTGAATTGAGATGAGGCCGGGGACTAAGATTAGGTGAGACTGTGCCGCGTGCCGCTGGCTGCGCCTTGCTTTGACTGGAAAGACATCTCGCAGTGATAAATGCTGAGGGGTCGCTTGTGTGCCGCTGCACAGAGGTCTTAATGTTCATTCCTGTAGCCTGAAGGGAAATGATTTAAAAGACCCAGAGATTAGTTTATTGGAGGTGGGTGAATGATGTCAAATAGATAAGAACTGTATCTGTGGAAACAGAAATAAATAAAATGAGGGGAGAACCAACGAGGTGTGACCCAGGAGAAGGCTGCAAGACAAGGAGAGAAGAGAGATGGCCTGCAGATGTACTTGTAAGGAATGCTTGTTAGGAACTGCAAACAAGCAACACAAGTGAAGAGGCTAAGTGCTAGATGAGCTTATTTGCTCTTTCCCAGAAAACACACTAAAAAGAAAAGAAGAGGATGTGGTGTAGCAGTCAGAGGTGACAACTTCGGACCTAGGGAGCATGGTTCAAGGCTTGGCGTCGGCTCATCATTTTGTGATCCTGTGATTCTGGGAAAATCATTTAATCTCCCTGCAACTACAAAAAATGAATGCGTGATGTAATTGGTGCTCATGTAAAGCCCAAAGTTCATTTACTACACTGCAAGCATGAGAATTGAACTCATTGTAAATGCACAACAATTAATCCTCCCTCACATGACAAACCACAGAAAACATGGTGAAATCAAACTACTTCCTGCAGGCTGTAAATTGTGTTTTTTAAAACAACAACAGGCTGTTTGTGGAGTTTTGAAGTGGTATCCGTTGGTTTTTAGAGCTGTGTAACAGCTCAAGTGGACTGGGTAAACAGCAAACAGTTTGAAAGAGGTGTGATTTGGTTCGACGTAGCGCTGCATAATAAAGGTGTAAAGCAGCCTTCCTTGGAACTCATAGCAAGATTCTGCACCTGCTAAAAGCAAATCTGGCCAAAAGGGTTAAGCTAAATCTTGAAAGGAGGGGGAGAGAAGGCCATGGAGTGGTCAGTGTGAGAGGAGTGCAAACACCAATGATGAGGAAGCAAAGACGATGGGGAAAGCAAGAAGAAAATGCCCTTGATGATGGGTGCCGCTTGCACAAAGTGCATTTCGAAAGTAAACAAATCAGCAAACTCATTTTCCCAAATTCACATGACGCCAAAGCTCTAATTTGCTTTCAAGATCTAGGTCACCAGCTGTAGCCATTGTACAAGCCATTTCAAAGTCTTGTCTTGGGGAAAGATGTTATAAATGCCTTAGAGTAATTGAAAATAAAATAATGTTTACTTGTTAGGCAATTGGTTTTGTAATTTGCAAATTCACTGAAATGAATAGGAGTCCTATGATGTAGTCCTATAATGTGGTCGAAAGGAGTGTATTTAGGGCATATGAAATTCTTGCTACATGTTTGCTTGATTTGCATTAAGCTCCCTCCATTCAGACAGCTGAAGAAAGCTTGGCTCGAGAGAGGGAAGAAGATGTGGGGTTGCAGCCAGAGGTGCTGACTTTAAAGGTGGGGAACCAGGTTCGGGTCTTGGCATCTGCACAACATCCTATAATTACAATGCTTCATCTTTACGTGCCTAAAATATGCAAAGAACTTGCACCAAATAAAATAATTGTTAAATTTAAATTCCGTAGGAAGCACAGTCACCAAGAAGTAGGTCGAAAAAAGTGGCGTGTTTTCTCGTAATTAAAATAACAAAGAAGTTCAAGTGGATGGAAAGGAGTACTTCAGCCTCGGGACACTGATAAGAAGTAGACACACAGAACAACAGGAAATGGTATGCTACAACCAATAGAAAAAGAGGAAATGTAATTGTGTAGCACGAAAATGAATAAAAGGAAGGGCGGGATGTAAGCCCTTTTTAAGATTTATATTAAATATATTAGAGTTCACAAGCACAGCGCAAGTGCTGTGCAGGTGAAAACTAAAAACCATGTCACTGATGGGCAAAATGTTTTCTCCCTGGGTGTGGGTGCCATTTGTAATTTCCCATTCACCATACTTCGCTGGAGGCCTGCCCTAAATGGAGTGAGCCTCCTGATACTCCAAATGCAGCTAATTGGCAAATGGTCTATCAGCGGTTACCGTTGCTGGGTCCACCAACTGTAAAACAGAGGTTTGTCTGCAGCTATATGGGGTAGAACAATTGTAGGTTCGATAGACCTGGAGCTCTGTTGATTTATAACATAGCTCCAGCTCTGCCAAACCTTAAATGACCCCTTGAATCCATCATGTGCAAATTGTGTCCATCCTGAAAATGCCTCCCACAATGAACTGAACCACTCCAAGAAAAGAAGATGAGAACTATGGATAGAATCAATCTGGTAGAAAAACACATAGAGAGTTGGCCAAACCAGTGGTTCTTAACCAGTGGTAAGAGAACCTCCTGGGGTCTGTGAGGCCCATTCAGGGTGTCCGAGTCTGTGTTACAAAATTAAATAGTATTAAAATAATATGTTAAAATGAATAAACTATAGACAAATAAAGTAGCATCATTAACATTTTTAAACCTTGTCTATATTTGAAAGTGAATTGAACAAAGTATTTCCATACTTGAGCATTTGTTTGGTGTTTGCTTGGTTTTGTTTATTTTTTTGAAGTTTAAATCATAGAAATTGCTTACGCCGGGGATCCACAGCTGCCAATAAAGATTCAGTGGAGGTCCCCAGGTTCCAAGAATGATTCAGTGGAGGGAAACAGGAAGTCAAAAGGTTAAGAACCACTGAGCTAGACTATGCTGATAGATTTACAAGAGAGCTTCGTCTGCAATTAGAGTTATGAGAGTGGTCTTTGGGAAAAGCATACCAGGAGCGGCCTTGCAGGTAAGAGCGGTGGGGAGATGAGGCTGTGTTGGGAGGGAATTCGACAGATGACCACGAGGGAAAATGTTATAATTTATTTTCCCTCGTCATCGTCTGTCGGAATCCCCCCTCCCGGGCCCACCGCCCCACCGCTCTTGCCTGCACGGGTCGTGGCTGCTGCATACACATCCCACCATTGGAACATTTTGGAAAAATATTGCAGTAGTGGTTTTATACCAGACAGAAGCTGCCTATACCTACCTGATAGAGAATGTTCACCTGATGACAGTATGTGGAAATTACTGACACTATCTAGCTGGTTATGCACTACTTAGTAAAAGGCAACCATGTGTCAATGACAATGTGCTGTTCTATTTTCCTGTTTTCCATTTTGACGAGGTGATACCAATGCTTCTTTCCACATTTAACAAGTGAAGAAATCTCTTAACTGGAGAGGAAGAAATAGCTAAAAAAGGTAGAAGAGAAATAATTAGATTTCTATAAAATTGTTAAATTTCATTCAAAAGTAAATAAGGATGACTTCCAAAGAAATCTTGCTTTCCTCTTACTTATTATGTTGAACTTCTGGGCACAGTGAATTTGCCTTTTAATACATCTCCTTATCTGGTTAATGAGCACCAACATCAGATTTGTGCAAATGTTCAAATGAAGGAAATCGATCTGGTGAGAACCACATTTAACTTATTTGGGTAGACTATGTTTGTGCCGTGTAAAATACAACCTACATCATAAGAATAGTGAAAAGGTATGATTAGGGCATATTCTCTAGGTTTCCATAATGGCAGCCAAATGAAATTAATTAAAATTTCAGTTTAGTTTTGATTTAATAAAGTAGGCTATGATCGATGTTCTTGGTGTATTCCTGCATTATTATTCCTGCTCAACCACCAGGTACAACATGTCTTTAATTTAAAGCATTAAATGTTCTTGTTTATTTATTTACTTATTCATTTAAATGCTTTGTAAAGCAGTGGCTTTTGGTGAAGCCACTTTTTGGTGCTGTTGCAAAATGAAGTGTAGTTATTGAACACCCATAAATATCCCCATCAGTGAAAGATGTGTGCCTAAGGTGGGTGAAACATTATTTTATGGTGACTAAGATTGAGACTTCATGCATGGACATTTTATGTTCATTGATGGTTGAATGTCTGAGTATGTACTGCAGGTATTTGGAAGGTATAGCTCAAGTTCAACAATTTCAAAATGTTGAACGTTGAAACCTATGATTGACATATAAGCACTATGCAGGCAAGCAGTCTGGATGGGGTGGAAGATTCCCTGCTTCTACGTCTGCCATACTGAAGAGAGCAAAAAAGTGATGGGTGGGTTACTTAACCTATTGACTGCATTAATGCTTCGGGCGCTAAGACTTTTTTTGGGTACTTCACACTTAAAACTTCAAAATATTTTTTTCCAAAAAAGGTACCCAAACCAAATGTATTCCCTGCTTTCCCACATGTTGGGGATTCAGGGGGTTGTGGATTCCCCTTAAGGAACCGAGAAAATAGACAAAATATAAAAAAATGTTAGATGGTTTTGAAAAGTGGAATAAAATGCTCTGCAAGAAAGTATATGTGTTTTTTTATTTTCTAAAAATGGAATCAGCAAATGTTTGCTGTGCTAACTTCACAATCTTACCAGCTTTCAGGTACAAGAAGAGTTGTATAACGTTGGAAATAGCCCGTTTGCAGGGTCACCCCCAAATCTTTTGCCTTCCTCCTACCTTTTTTGCTGAATTCATTTTTGTTGGCTTTAGGACTCACTCACTACCTGTGCCCAGGGCCTGTATATTAAATGCTATTAGTGGACCTGCAAACACAAGGAGATGATGGACGGAGCACTGAAACTTTTCAGACACTCCACCCCAGTCACAGATCTGGGTTGAATCCATCATAATTTTTTAGCTCGCTTCCCCACCCCAGTTCAGACCCAGCTATATGTAAATCAAACTTGACCCTGTGCCTCATGGGAACTGTCCATCCCGAACTGCCAAGCCAGGTCTTCCCTGGACCGGAAACAAGCATCCTGGGACCGGTCTCGGAGTAGCACCTCTCATCAGCCAGTCTAGCTTGAATCCAGTGGCAAAGTGAGCAGTTCGGGTTGAACTGTTCCCATTGGGCGCAGGGTCTAGACCGATTTGCAAATGGCTGGGTTCAAACTGGAATGGCATGAGGCACAAAAAAACAATGGATTTAGGACCAGATCTCTGTACTGGGTTGATTTTATAACATTGTTCTGCATTCTGTCCATCAATTGTCCTTTTTGCGATTGTCACCCCGAGTGGGATGGGAATGCCCAGAAGTGAGTCCCGTGCTCTCCATGCCACTGGAGTCAAGCTGCCCTAGCTAATGAGGGGAGAAACCCCGAAACCGGTCATAGGATGCTTGTTTCCAGTCCAGGTAGGACCTGGCCTGGCAGTTCGGGCTGGACTGTTCCCATTGGGTGCAGGGTCAAGACTGATTTGCATATGGTTGGGTTCAAACTGGAATGGCATGGGGAGCAAAAAAACAATGGATTTAGGCGCAGGTCTCTGTACTGGGGTGAATGTATGACATTGTTCTGCATTCCGTCCATCAATTGTTCTTTTTGCATTAGTGGGCCTGCAGCACCCACCTAAGTATCCCTTTAACCAGGACTCAGGCCTGCCACTGCAGAGCCTGCGTGTGCAGTTTACACTGCCATGTCGACTTGGCATTTAAAGCACCTTACCAAGACTTAAATTCCCCTTTTATTACATGTAAGTCACCCCTAAGGTAGGCCCTAGGTAGCCCATTAGGCAGAGTGTTGTATAAGTAAAAGGCAGGACATGCACTTTTAAGTTTTACATGCCCTGGCTGCCCCTCGCTTAGGTTAACAATGGGGATTCCTTGTTACCTTTAACTAGCTGCAATTCCTAATTGAGAAGAGGTAGATCTGTCATGTTTAGTACTTATGGAATTGTAATGATAAAACGTCTTTAATGGCAAGGTCAAATTTATCATTGCAATTTTGAAAATACCACTCTGTGAAAGTTGGCCTTTTCCAGTTCTTAGCCCTGTGTGACCACCTACTCTCTCTGATGCACATCTGAGGATGGTGACAGCCGGGCTTTGTGTATTCCCTCTAGACAGGAACACACAATGGGAGCTTAGGTATGGCTTGCTGGGCCATCCTGGGAGGATAGGAGGGAGGATCAAAGAACAGCCTCACACTTACACCTGAATGGGCTGTGTCGTGTCCCCACACAAAGGACTGAATAACTCCCTGAAGTGAGTCTGGAAGCAGGGCAGGAAGGGAGGACCTATGTGCACTTCAAAGTCCCTTCTTTGAAGTCTCCTCCACTTCAAAGGCACCACTGAACCTCAGACCCTACTACTTCAGTAGACTTCTGAACCGGTGGACCCTGGACCAGGAAGAAGGTCTGCTGTGCTGCTGAAGGACTGCCATGCTGCTGGACTGCTGCTTTGGAAGAACTGCTTTCTTGCTGTGCTGACCTGCTGCTTTAGTGGTCTGGATGAGAAGGACTGGACCTGCATCACTTGAACCTAGAGTGACTCCAAGGGCTAGTTGGTTAGCCTCCTTATCTGAAGTCTTAGGGCAATAACAGTAGGCATGGGCAGTAAACTCCGCCTCGCTTGCGGAGTTTGCAGAGTTTTGCCACTCTGTGTGGAGTTCAGCAAAAACATCTGCCAACAGCCAGTGGAGCAGAATTTACCAGCTCACGTTCCCCCCCAGCTTGACCTACCCCAAAAAAGAGCTTTCTCAAAATGATGTAGAGTGCACTGAGTAATAGGCCAGAGCAGCCCTTGTATTTCTGTCAAAGTCTGCCCACAAACACTACGGCACCTGTCACTGCTTGCCTACTTGCACAATCACTCTATCAGTAAATCAGCACAGCAACTGTGACCCTCCGTGTCATGGCCTCAATCCTCTCTTCAGATTCCCTCTGAGCCTTGCTGAGGTGTTTTTACTGAAATAAATATTCATTATCCATTAGATTGGGCACACACTCTGCGGTGCTCCGTTACGATACAATTGAGCGCAGGGCTTGGTGTCAGTCGATGTAATGACTTTTTGATTATCTGTCTTTAAATGATGAATGAAACAAAAATATAGTGTTTCCATCAAATATACGATTCTTAGGACGCTAAATGAAAATAGTACACAGTCCCTAAAGAGGCTGGTGAAAGCTTGGCATAGAGAAAATAGCCTGATTTAGTACGGTGTTAATATAGTACTTGATATATTTATCAATTAAAATTATATCTCATCCTTACTAATAGGATCGCCCATTGTGAACTCTATATCAAACCTGACTCGCAAATAGGTAGTTAGACAAGCCGTGCAACCTAGGCCTGGGATTGTTGATTGATAGATCACAGGTGGGAGGGTGCGTA
The DNA here is from genome assembly GCF_964204655.1 of Triturus cristatus. Taxonomy (NCBI): domain Eukaryota; kingdom Metazoa; phylum Chordata; class Amphibia; order Caudata; family Salamandridae; genus Triturus; species Triturus cristatus. The sequence goes on from NC_140586.1 coordinate 368,958,239, forward strand.
GCTGGCAGGAAAACACTGGGACAAGAAACGCTTGATCCATACCACAGATAGGCGCAGCAACATTACAAAGGGCTAAAGGACATTGCCCGAATAAAGTACATATGGCTGGAGGGGGTATGCGCATTCCTAAAAACACCATAAAGTCAGATGCAACATGTGTTAGGATCACATGGTCAATCAGGACCTGGAACATGTAGTGATCACACTTGCCAAAATTTATATCCACGCAAGGTTGACACCCACCTGTTTTAACCCTCAGGCAATTATTTATGACTCCAAAGGAAGCAACCAACATTCCTCACAGTATATGGTGCGCCGGAAACTTTTAAAACTGTTCACATTTTGTATAAAAAAATGATAAATGCAGAATGTAAATTGAGACAGTCCTCACACCTTGTGCCTGTAATTGTTCTCCCGGCTGTAATGTTTAATTAAACCAACTGTTCCTGTTTTGCCAAACTCCTCTTGTCTTCTTTTTTTAAGGGATTTTAAACTCGAGCAACACAGGTTTGGTAAATAGTGTCCTCAAAGCTTGCTTTGTTTTTATCGTAGAACAGTTTGCTAGTAAAATACCTCTGATATGCATGAATGCACTTGCAATGCATTTGATTTTTTTATTAGATCAGTAATACAAATGCATTTATTTTATTTCTACTTAAAGGTTATCATCAGCTGACATAGCCTGCTATGTTAGTTCTTTTGATAATACGAGGATGTTCTCGGTTACTCAATTTATTGCGTCGATCGCAAAGCATGATTCCAAGACACAGATACCCTCATTTACACCCCTTGGCTTTCACCTAACACACCATTTCTTTGATTCCTAATCTTTACCAGTCGAATGTATTCTAGGAGTTATAGTCTCAGGTAATTTCAAGTGAATGGAGTGCAACGATACATGTGAAAGCAATGATATGCAAAAGTTCACCCTAGACCAAGGAGTCCTACACCAAAACAAGCATTGACAAAGCCAATAGGTCGTCGCAAAGGTGGAGGTCTGAGCTTTAGGCATTGTCAATGTGAATGGTTTTTAGCCATATGTTTGAGAGGTTGCAGATGTGTTATGAGTACCCTTGTTCAAATGTGTGTGTTATTATTTTTGTTAGGGTGCCTGTATGTTATGTGTGCATGTTTGCATAGTAATATTTGCAGTCCCTTCTGTGGAACTATGTGAAAGTGATGGCAGTTAGAGTGTTGAGCTATAAATGCCCGAGCAGAAAGTTCCTCATTACTTTGTTCAGTGATGCAGATGAGCTTCTTGTGAAAGAACAGAATGCTGTCAATTACAGTGCACTTAGCCTATGGCTGAAGTGGGCTGATCTATTGCTGCATGCTGTAATGGATAAAGAAAAATGAGATAATACCAGACAAGTTGATGAAGAGTGCTGGCTGAAAGCCCCAGTATGCATGTTCTATCCATAACAAATAATGGAGCGATGATGGAGCCAGCAAATCAGAAGTCTATGGGTGGGCTGAAGTCTACAAAGTACATACAACAGGTCTTTTTTCGCATGTGCGCTGTCTAGGGCTGAGACCTAAACAGCTTTTACTTTATTTTCTGTTTCAAATGAATGTTGCCCACATGAGAAAACTAGGTTACAGCAGAGTTACTGGCTTCTGACAAACACCACTTTGCAGCTTCTCGTGAAAATGGGACATGACAACACTTTTGGAAAGTGACAAAATACAAGGGTGCAGGACGTGGCGTGTGACTGTAGTAGGACAGGGGACATTTTTTAAATCAAGGATACCCCAATGAGGTTTGGCTCAAGAATTACACAGACTGTTTCTTGTTATATATTATAAGCAAGACATTTATATAATGGAAAATTACAAATCTACCTATCGCTTCGTCAGGATTATTGATACAACTGATTAGCCCGAATTACCAAACTTGTTGGACCCGGCCCAGTTTGCAGGGTTATCACCATAACCTTGTGCCTTTTTCCTCCTGTTTTTGTGACCCTGTTCATATTGGTTTAAGACTCTGGGCAGTTTATCAATGCTAATCAGAGCTAAAGTGCATGTGCTCTCTCCTTTTCAAAATGGTATGGTTGGTTCACAACTGTTTGGCATATTTGATTTACATGTAAGTCCCTTGTACAGTGGTTTCCTATATACCCAGGGCCTGTAAATGAAATGTTAGCAGTGGGCCTGCAGCGCTACTTGCGCCACCCAGTAAAGAGAACAATTGATGGACAGAATGAAGAACAATGTCATACATTCACCCCAGTACAGAGATCTGGGCCTAAATCTATCGTTTTTTACTCACTATGCCATTCCAGTTTGAATCCAGCTATATGCAAATCAGTCTTGACACTGAGCCCAATGGGAACAGTCCAGCCCGAACTGCCAGGCCAGGTCCTCCCTGGATTGGAAACAAGCATCCTAGGACCGGTTTTGGGGTTTCACCCCTCATCAGCCAGTGTTTGCAGAGTGGCAGAGAAAGTGGACGTGGCCGCTGACCACCTCTCAGCAATCTCATTGTGTGGGGTTTACTGGATGTAACTGGAGGTCTTGATGGCCCCTGAGGACCCTGAGAAGCCATGGGGACTTCATCCCCCAACTAGTAGTGCACCAGGTGGTGCGTTTGCAGAGTCGTGGAGAAAAGGGGTGCGAGGCTTCCTGCTAGTTGCGTGGCGGGTTGTTTTTCTCAAAGGGAAGGAGGCTACGTAGCCCCCCTTCTCTGGGCCATTTTTGGGCCCGGTGACCCCATCCTCTGGGGCCAGGCCTTTTCTTTTTTTCCTTTTTTTCTTTTATATTTAAAGGGAAGGAGGCTAAGCAGCCCCTCTCCCGGGCCTCTCGCGGAGTCTATCCCCTGGGGCCTGCCCCTTTTTAGAAACATTTTTTTTAAAAGGTAGGGGGCTCCATGGCCCTCCTCTCGGGATGATTTTGGTACCAGGGACCTTACTCCAAAGGGCCCCGCCTGTGGTATGGGTGCCCTGGTCCCGCCCAGGGCACCCACCTTTAGAACATTGGGGACCATGGGGCAGCCTAAAGTCCATCAGAGGGCTTTAGAAAAAAGACATGCGTAGTCTGTGTTTTTATTTGTTATTTTGCCGTGGATCCACACACGAGTCTGTGAAAAATGAAAAAAAAAAAGCTTTTAAGCCCCGGTAGGATCCATGTGGGACTTGGCTTCAAGCCGAGTCCCAAGATGGCTACCAACACTTCCTGGTTGAAGTGTTGGCAGCCAATCAAATTTTTGGATGATCCACAAATCCAATGCAAGGACTCGCATTCCCAGATATCGATCTATTTTAAACTTTAATTTATCTGAAACTACTGAACGGATTTATATCAAATCACAAAAAGCACGCTTTCTCGATCAACATCTAGCTTTCTGCCAAATTTTATTTTATTCCATTTAGCAGTTCGGGTTGTAGTCATGTTAAAAAAAAAAATTATCCCCACAGACATAATATGGGGAAAACGCTTTCGGGCCCTCCTTTTTTCTCTGCCCCTGCCTGATGGATCACCCCAAAACTTTCAACACAGCAGCTGAACCAAAAAGGGGAAGTTTTGTGAATTTTTTTTTGACAAAACAAAAAACGCTTTTCTTATCGAAACTATATTCCTAACTTTAACTACCTACTGGCTATATATACGCTTTTTCTCCAATTTAATTTCTGTTGGAATCTTTCGACACAGCTACAGCTTGAACTGCTGAATGGAATGACACTAAATTTGGCAAAAAAGTAGCTCTTGGTCCAGAAAGCACTCTTTTTGTTAAATGGTGAAAATCCGTTCAGAAGTAGCTGAGAAATTTACATTAGGTCCCAGTTGTATATCTAGGAATGCTAAGGATCCGGGAACAGTGAAGGGGTACGTCCACCGCATTAGGATTATGGATGGTGCTACTCCGGTAGTATGCAAGGTTAGGAATGTACCCTTGAGTCTTCAGGGTGCCATGCAAGAAGAGGTAAAAAGGCTTGAGAGTGAAGGGATCATCGAGTCTTTGGAGGTGGTTGGCTCATGCTGTTGTTGCAACAAAGAGTCGGGTGAGATTCGCCTTCGTGTGGATCTTTGCCACCTAAACAAAGAGTTGGTTAAGGATACATTTCCTTTGCCTAATATTCAAGAGATGGTTGTGTAGATTGGTGGAGCCAGGTATTTTACCACCCTCAAATTGATGTCCGTGTATCACCAGATTAGGTTGAGCAACAGATCAAAGAATCTTACTGCTTTTATTACCCCGTTCAGTGTCTTCCGTTTTAACCGCATGCCATTCGGACTTTGTTTCACTGCTTCGGTTTTTCAGAGGATGATTTCTCGTTTTCTGAAGGATGTGGATGCAGTAAAATTCTTCCAGGATGATGTATTGATTTTCAGCAACAATTTGTTGGATCATGTATACTGAGTGAGAGAAGTACTGCATATTTTTGAGCAAAAGGGTAAAACCTTGAAGTTGAGTAAGTGCAAATTTGGTTTGATTCAGATAATGTATTTGGGTCATGTAATCTCCAGTGAGGGTGTGAGCCCCAAGTCTGAACTAATTCAAGCCATTGTGGAGTTGTCTCTACCGTCTAAGACAGAAGACATACAAACCTTTATAGGGATAGTCGAGTTCTATGTGCGATTCTCTCCCATTTGGCGAGCAGGTCTGCTGCTATGCGAAGTCTGCTTAGGAAGGGTGTGCAAGTTATTTGGTCTGAGGAGTGTAGCAAGGAGTTTGAGGATCTTAAGGGGGCACTTCCATTGGCCCAGGCCTTGAGAAGTTTTGTGCTCAGTCTGCCATGTGTTTTGTACACGGATGGCAGCATCAGAGGGCTTGGGGCCGTGTTGAAGCAAAAACAAGGCGCAGAGGAAGCAACCATAGTGCTTGCGTCCAGGTCATTGAGAGGTGCTGAGGAGCGGTATTCCACCATCAAGAGAGAAGATCAGGTGGTTTACTGGGCTGTTCCTATGGGGAGTGAAGTTTATAGTGTGCTCTGATCATAAGCCATTGCAAGAAGTCTTTATGAGGAAGGGGCCAGACTACATTTCTACCCGGATTTGCAAATGACTGGTTGTTTTACAAGATTATCAGTTTTCTGTTACCTATGTGCCTGGTGTGAAAAACAAGGTGGCTGTTTGCTTATCAAGGTTGAGTTCCAATGTTGGTGTCTTTGAGGACGAATGTAACTGCTGGAAGGATCACAGTGTCAAGGTTTGCATTGTGCCTGGTGGCTGAGTGACTGAGGAGGAGTGGAGTCAAGAAGTGGAGAAGGATGAGGTTCTGAAAGACACGATCAACAATGTATTGTCGGATGATGGACACTGGAAGAAATCAGAGCGTTTTCTGGTTTTGTGAAGGTGGTTGATGAATTGTCAGTCAATAATTGGGTTTTGGTAAGAGGTGGAAGATTGGTTCCTAAGTTGGTTCCTAAGTTGGGCATCAGGGAACGGTTGATTCAGGTGGCTCATGAGGGACATCAGGGCATCTGAAAGACGAAGGAGTGGCTTAGATCTGTGTATTGGTGGCCTGGGATGGGTATCATCATTGAAAGGTTGGTTTGAGATTGTTGTGAGTGTAGGTTGAGTGACAAGGGTCTCAAAGTGTGGAAGTCCCCCATGGTTTGCATAGATATTCCTTCTGAGGTGTGGGAGGACATTGCACTTGATATTCTCGGTCCCACCAATGTGGGGAGTACATCCAAGTATGTCCTGGTTGCTATGGACATGCTTTCTCGGTGGCCTGAGGTTGGGATAACTAGTGAGATCAATACTTCAACTGTTGTTAAGTTTTTATCTGAGGTATTTACCAGAGAAGGGAACTCAAGGTCCATTCTTACCGACAATGGTCTGCAATTTATTTCGAAAGAGATGGTGGAGTTTCTGAATAGTAGGGGTATCTCTTACAAAATATTTGCACTGCATCACCCGGAATCCAATGGTATGATCGAAAGGTTCAAAAGGACATTGAAGGAAGCTATGAAAATTTCTAGAAGCTGTGGGAATGACTGGATTCTTGCTGTCAAAAGAAGAGTTGAGGAGTAAAGAATCACTCCACATACTACTATGCGTTTGTGTCCTTTTGAGTTGCTTAAAAAACGCAAGCCGTATACATTGGTGGAACCTCCATGGGTTAGTAGTCACCATAAGAATGTATTGTGTAGCGATGAAATGTTGAAAATGTCTTTTGAAAGAGAGCTGCAGTTTCAGGGTGAGAGAAAAAAGATTTATGTTGGTTGCTATGTCGTGAAGCCTTTTCAGGTGCATGTAGGTGATATTGTCAAAGTCAAATTACCTGAAAGATCCCAGAGTGTCTCTAAGTTCGGCAAAACCTTTGTTGTGACTAAAGTTGGATGATGGACGTAATTGGAACTTTAACCGCTTGGTGATGATAAAGAATGAATAATGTTACATCAGGGTGCAATGTTACAGGGGGAAGATGTTTGATATTTGACATCTCTTTCCCTTCTATGTGGTTCCTTGTCATAGTTTACTTTCCATGTTACTATTTGTACCTTGTCTGTTTCTATTGTTATTCTCTGCTGCTGCAGAGAATTCTATTTAGAATGTATATAGTTGAATGCCAGCCAGGGAGTGGCAGTTTACTCTGGATACTTCCTGTGTTCGTGACTGGAGTTTCTTCACTGTGATTAAAGCGTGTATTTACTGGAACCTATGTCTCTTGGATTATAGAGAGCTTCAACTTCCACAAAGAGGCCATATGTCCCCAGGGGGCACCAAAGAAGAGCATTCTCAAGTATGACATGCCCTCATCAGCTGCTGATGTGCCAGGAAACACTCAGTGCAGATACATTGCCTCGGTGAGCCGAGTGGCCTGGATCCAGCAGGAAGAGGTCAGACAGAATTCGAAAGAAACACTGGTACGCAAGCGGGCTTCAGCCGTGCACAGCTCAACGCCTTGGTGGTAAGTGATAAACTTACATTACGTTTAACATGAGCAGGGGTGGGTGGCAAACTCCACTCTGCTGTAGAGTTTGCAGAGTTTTCGTCACTGTGCCCTCCGCTTGAAGCATAGAGTTTGGTAAAAAAAACTTTGCATACCGCTGGCAGATCAGAGTTTACCTGACTGCTCGCCGCTCACCACTAAACTGCACAACTAACTGTACACTACATAAGTTCAACTGCACCCAAACCCCTCTAAAGAATAAACACCATACAACTTCAACTAAAGCTGCACATTTTATGACCTCGAGTAGATTTACATTACAACTCTGTAGGTCCTGCCATGCTCAAGATGTACCCTGCATTATACCTGCCTTAGACAGAACTTTCTAATGCATGGTTTCCATGCCCTGTTTTAACATCACCATGCACCCGTGTGCTGGCAGACAAGAGTGTGTGAATGACTCGTAGGAGCAGTGGATCCGGAGTGCTCAGTTCGTGAGTCGCATGAAGTAAGTTGCAGCAGCTTGAGGCAAATCAGCTGCAGCTGATCCGTGCCAGCCAACAAGATGAGTTTTCCTTGGGCGTCTTGCGACAGAGGTCACACAGGCATTAATTTCAGGCTGTCAGGCAGACATGGGTGACAGGAGGCCTCGCATTGGAGCTCTTTCTCCTTCTCCATGTCCCAGAAGCGATTCTCCGCCTTTCTTGGTGGATACTGCAGAAGGAGGGGAAGGGCGCGGTAACAGCACGGCCTGTAGCGCAAAGTTCCTTGTACTTTCTGCAAGGAGCCTTGCCCTCCCATGCACAGAGCATGCTGGATTAAAGGTAAGGGACAGCACTATCCTCTGCATGCACATGAGCATTGCAGCCAGTGGTACCCAAATCTCACGGATTGTTGTGAGGGGCTGAGGAGGGGTCCTCTCCCCCAGTGTTTACTTGGTGTGCTTCGCACACATCTAGCACTGCCAATTAGGGGTGGCCACACTGGCTAAGCAATACTCCGCTGCCTGTGGAATCCAGCATTCTGCAAAGTTTTACGGTGAATCCGCAGAATTCCGTGGAGTGAAACTCTGTACGCTCTGCCCGGGACTAAACATGAACCAAATGGAAGCTCTATTTCAATACTTATGTTGCAAATGTAGCAGGTGCAGGCTGCAAAATGAATAAATGAACTTGCAGGGAGTTGTAATGCTGCCAACTATTAAAGCCGATTAAATGTCAAGCTCTTTCACCAGACGCTGCCTAAAATGAGAATTGTACGATGTAAAATAAGCGATTAGGACACAAACCGCCGCGTTGAGACATTTTTGTGAACCTTTTTGGAGGAAACGAGTGACAGCAAAGTTGCAACCGAGATCTCCTGCTTGCTCGGGCATTCAGCAGTCCTACCTGCTATCCATCCTGCCACTTTGGCCCATTCACATGAATGCTGCAGAATATTAGGAAAACTACGGGTGGACGGCGGAACTCTGGAATTTCACAGAGTTTTTTGTGCAACTCCGCAGAATTCTGCGGCGTACAGCTCCGTGAGTTCCTCCCACCCCTACATAACAGACTTCCAACTATCCTCCTTCTGCACCTGGCCTCTGCCATCTCTGAGTCTACCCTGCCAACTTGTGCCAGCTCAGTGCTGGAACCCTGGAAGTGGACTTAAGGTGCTTGCTCAACAGAACCAATGCATCATCACCACTGCAGAGACAGCACAGGTGCATTCCCATCATCACATGGCCAGCACCGACACATCTTGGATACTGCGACTGGAACCGACACATCGCCCCCTGTTGCGTGTACCAGAACTGATGCATTGCTGCTTTGCGTGGCTCAGAGACTCCGCTCTGTTTTCGAAACCACCACCTTGTGGTGCTCTTCAAGTGAAGTCCTCGCATCTCCTTCGACAACAGCATCAACATTGAAGCAGACATTCTGAATTGCATCAGAGCCTATGCATCATCTCTGTTGCACAGACAGGATCAGCACATCGTCACCAAACACGTGGATTGACATCAGCGCACCACCTTCCTCTGAGCTCCTCACCATGGACAGGATCTTTAACATTGACCCAACCTGGACTAAGGTACTTTTGCTCAGTGGCCTCTACCTGGTCCCTGTAACTGGCCTGCGTTTCATCGTGGTCGGCCTGAACTTTTGAATTTGCCATGGTCCAGCACAACCAGATTTCCCTTGTTGGCGCTCAGTGCTTTTCGGCTGTATTTTATGCAATACTTTAAAAATCAATATCTCTGGTTTTACTTATTGGATTTTTGTCATTTTGGTGTGAAATATTTTATAAATATATAATCTATTTTACTAATTTGGTATAGGATTTTTCTTGAATTGAGTTTTCACTTTATTGCTGTTTGTGTGCTGCATAAATCTTTACACATTACCTCTAAATAAGGCCTGACTGCTTGTGTGCCAAGATACCCTGGATTAAGCATAGGTTAATTTAGTGACTTTTTGTGTTTCAACCTGCAAGGGATGGTGGCTTTTGTTTGACCAGGGCTTCCAACACAGCCAACCAACAACCTAATTTCTAACATAAAAGAAAAAGGTTTTACCACATTTATTGCAATTTTCTTCATGGTAGTCCATCTTTCTTTGTTCTGTGGTTTCAACCTACTTGCAGTTTTGGAAACATGCTCAAAACCCATAGGTGGACCCAAAAAAAGTATATGTTTCTGAAAAATAGACAAGAAATTCAGCAGGGCTCATTTGTGTAGAATGCACATGGTTTTCCCGGAGAAAGTAAACCGAAAAGAAATGTAATAATGTTGGACAAAGTAAAAATAACTGGCATAAAACTATTACATCTGTCAGGCCCTTCTGGTCTGCAGCTATTTATGATTTTTCAATGTGTACCTACCATGTAGCAATCCATATTGTAAAATCTATATAATGAAAAATATCTATGAAGGAAACCCAGGCTTTATTGAAATGTGCACAAGATATTGGGTTTAGAAATTCCTCGTGCAAGATGGCTGCAACATCATGTCAATGTCATGAAGTATCAGACATCTTAGCTGTGCGGATTCCCCTCTGAGACTTTTTTTTAAAATTGAGATCCAAAATATAGTTACCAATACATCAATTCAAAGCTATTCATAAATATCGTTCATGCACCGGTCATGGTCATCAATAAATACACCATACATAATCAAAAATACTAACCAGGTTAGAGAAGAGAAATGGTACTAACTAGAAAAACACATAGGATAAAAACAAAAGGTAAATAATTCTAGCAGCCTCCTAGGATAAACAATGTTAAGTACATAAAGTGCATCCAGAGCTAAAAATATGCAAAATAACAATATGGCAATCAAGTCATCTGCTCTACCCCTTATTTTTACTCAAAATACCTCCCCCATAATTTATCGAACTTCTTAATCTCCTCATTATACATTGTACATAGCCATTCGCTGTTTCTGAATTGCTTCATTTTTCGCACCCAATCCTCTATTGTTGGAACCTGTTGTGTTTGCCATTTTTGGAGCAGGAGTAATCTGGCAACCGCCATTGTGACGTAAACTAATTTTGCCCATTTCATAATTAAGCCGAAGGATGGATCGTATCCCAAGACTTTCAGCCAGGTACTAGATACCAGTCTGATTTGCCATTCGGTCTCCAAATACTTAAATATTTCATACCAGAACCCCTGGATAAAAATATACTGATCAGTTATAGGAACTCAATTAGCTGCAGGTCCATCTACCCAAAGAAAACAGTGACTCAGCAGGTTAGGGTTAACTTGTGACAGAAATTGTGCTGTTCTGTATAACAGCCATTTACTAAAAAATGACATCCAACGCCATTTGGTAAAATTAGTTGGGTGTTAAATATAAAAGCCTTATGGAGGAGAAAAAAATCTATCCAGGAAGAGTTGCGGAATCTTGCCGAAAAACAGGTATAAGCAATTTTCGTAGGAAAGGCCTCCATCCAGGGATCAATTAATCCCAGAGTTTAACAATAGTTTCAAACAACTTTAAAGGTTTTTGGTTTTAACTGCCTTAATAATTTAGCTGAAAAGTAAATTTTTGGATTTTGCAAAAAGTTGTAGTCCTCCCCAATGATTACATCACCAGGAATTTGTAATAAAGATTGGAATAGCTCCTCATAGGGAATGGCATTATCTTCAACTGGGGCATAGACACTAACAAACGTAAGACATCTTAACCCAACCATGCTGCAAACCCAACACCACCTTCCATTTTTATCGCAGGAAAAATTACCCACTTCAGCACCCAACCTTATGTCCACAAACACTGCGGTGCCCAGGTGTGCTGCTTGAGCGGAAGAGAAGCTCTTGTATGCTGCCCAGGTTTTAAACATAGAGAATTCTGCCAATTTTCCTGTCAGAATGTGAGGCTCCTGGACTAATATCACCGATTGGTTTTTGGTTTTAATCCAAGTTTTTTCAGTCTGCAGTTTTTTTTTGTTATGAGGCCATTAACATTGAACATGACTACCTTCAAGATATTATTCACTATCATCTTCAGTTCAGTTCTCAGTTTTAACGTCTTTATTTCGATTTTTCATCATAAAAGACACACAACATAAATATTAAAATACACATACTAAACAAATCAAAAAGAAACAAGACAAGAAAAGTTAAGGCAAGACAAATCTAGTTAAAAATCTCAATTAAACATGCTTGTAAAGACGTCAAAGGGAATTGTAAAAACATTTGAGCATATATAAAAAATAGCAGATCGTCAATACTAATAAAATCATAGGCCAAAAAATCAGTGGGATAACACAGTATACAAGTTATTTGGGTCATGATACTATGAGCTGACTGACTTAATCCTTATCAGCCAAGCCCACCCAAGGAATTTGGCCAATCCTATAGTTAGCCATTCAGAAGTGTTGGTTCTCAAGATGTACAATGCTTCACTACTCACTCGGGTGTTTAGTCTAGTACATATAGGTTTCAGCCACTTATTACGTGGTTCACAATAAGCAGTACAGACAAATAAAAAATGACCTAGTGTTTCTTTGCAAACGGTACAACAGGGACAGAAACTTGACTCCAACCTCTGCCAGCCACTAGTAAAAGCCCTCAGAGGCAGTGTACCTACACGGAACTGATGGTATAGTTTCCTATCTAATGTTTTAAGGATAACATCCCAGTATACTTCTTTGTTAGGTACTGTTTTGTGGAGCAAAAACTGGCCTGTCAAATTCATTTTCTCAGAAAGTGCCACATGTTCCGTTTTTACCATAGACCAAAAGAGAAGTTTAAATTCATTCTTGGTAGGGAAGGTTTGAGAACCCGGCTCCGACCAAAGCAAGGGAAGACCCATTTCGGTAAGAGTGTTCTTAATTAGCTTTAGCCACGGTACGTCACCTGCCCCTTGTTGCATTCTCACATCCTGTAATTCACGGGCAAACATGGCCAGCTCCGGGGTGGACCATATGCGTCTCCATAACGCCACCATCCTATAGAGGGCCTGGTGTTTAATGGTATGCATGCCCATGTCCATCAAAAGTGGAAGGACTGGTGTTGAGGGGGGGAGACTAACTAAGTTTCGAAGGAATTTATTCTGTATCCTATCCAGGACAGCCAGGTCCACACATCCCCAAATATCGGCCCCATATAATATGGCTGAGCTGATTTTAGCACTATAAATTTTAAGTGCAGGCAGTACTCTTTTAGTCAGGGAACACCGCTGTACTTTTACTAGACAACCAGTCAGGCGGGCAAATTTCAAACAGAGTGCCGCTACTTGATCTTTCCATTGTAGCCTATAATCCAAGGTAACACCAAGATAAGTCATTACATCAACCTGCTCCAGTCTAGACCCATTCATTAAGACATGGCCCCTCAGTGGCTTTTTCTTAGTCAGGACCATGAACTTGGTTTTATTAATATTGATCTCAAGATCATTCATATTGCAAAAGTTCATGAATTTATTTATTGCTGCCTGTAAACCCTTCTGTGTTTTGGCCAATATGAGAGTATCATCTGCAAAAATTAAAAGAGGGAATTTGGTCCCACCCAGTGAAGGAGCATCAGTGGGGGTATCTGAGAGGAACTTAACCACCTGATTAATGAAGAGTACAAATAGGGTGGGGGCCAGGACACAACCCTGCCTCACACCGCGAGTTACGGGGAAGGAATCGGTAACCTGGCCCTGGCGACCCCATCTGACTCTTGCAAAGTTACCCTCATGCATCCTGATGGTAAGTTCTAATAGTGCACTAGGGACCCCCATCCTTCTCAATGCTGCCCACATCTTCCCTCTGGGGACCAGATCAAACGCTGATTTGAGGTCCACAAATGCAGCGAAGATCTTCCCGTCTCTCAATAACACAGTTTTCCAATAGATCATGACAAATCTTAATATCTGATCAACTGTGCTAATGTGTGCTCTAAAACCCGCCTGCATTGGAGACAGAATATCTACTTCTGACATCCACGAATGGATTTTCCCTAACAGCATTCTGGCTATTACTTTTTGTAGGGCATCGATAAGGCTGATGGGGCGATAATTTCCCGCATCAGATCTATCCCCTTTTTTGTGCACTGGCAAAATCTCAGCCCCTTTCCAGGAGTTTGGGATCCTAGTCCCTCTAGCTATAGCATTTGCTAAGATTAATATGTACGGGACCCAGTGTGTTTGATCGTATTTGAAGAGGTCCGCAGGGATGCAGTCCATGCCGGGGGCTTTGCCATTCTGCACTTGTTTAAGAGCAGAAATAGCTTCAGTTTCAGTGAAAACAATGTGATCAAGTGAGGACACCTCAGACTGCACACTGGCATCTTCCCTAATAGTGGTAAGGGAGATCCGTTCCGTGTGGCTGAACTGTGCCTCGTAATGCTTGACCCATTGCTCTGCAGGGACGTGGTTTACTGGAGTATGTAATTCCCCCGCCCCTCCCCATTTCACAACCTCCCAAAATTTTTGTTGGTTAGATGAGGTACTTGCCTGGTATAAATCTAACCAACGCTGATCATCCCATTTGATTTTTGCCTCTTTTAATGCTTTCTTATAATTCACCCTGGCTATCCTTATATCCGGACATGATTTGGATTTAATAGCCCTTAACAGAGAGCTGTGGGCAATACTACAGGTCTTATCATACCATTTCAACCTAGATTGTACTGGGACATTAATTCCTCCTTTTACGGGTTTGATAAAAAAAGACTTAATTTTACTAAAAAGAGACTCATGAATTGTCCCGATTTGGTCAGGTGGGGTTCCAGCCTCAAGTATGGGTACCATCTGTTTTGTAGCCGCTAGGACCTCCATGGCAATCCTGCTAATAGTAGCAGTGTTGCCTTGGAGCCCAGCCCATCTTACCCTTCTGCAATCATTTGTGAGACCAGCGTCTGCTGTATCAATATTTGTTGCAGGGTTCATGCGGAGACCCTCATCCACTGATAATTTTATTACCAGGGGGTTATGATCACTCTCGGATCTAGTGACTATTTCCATGTCCACCAATATTTTCCAAAACTCTATCTTTAACAAAAAATAATCAATGCGGCTCGAGTTTAGGGAGTTATCAAATGTAACTTTTCCCATCTGGTCTGATTTGGTCCTTCCATTCGCTGCACGCAAATCCCATTCAAGGCAAAGACCCAACCACTGCATAACTGCCTCTGTGACTTTTTTAATTGGAGGAATAGACAAAGGGGGAATATTCCAAATCTGATCAATTTCCCCATATCCCCCGCTATCAAGATTAGGAAACGGTTCGAAACAACAGTTGAAATCACCTGCCACCATGACACATTTGTCACTACTAATGTTATTCAGTAGGGAGTCAAGTTCAGCTACCACTCCCGCAGGCTTCCCACCTGGTAACCCTCTAGCATATATGTTGAACAAACAAAGGTCCTGGTTATTTTTACCGGTTAATTTCATCGCTAGGATGTCATTACTCAGAGTAGGGAGTTCCGTGATAGTAATGGCTAAGGATTGTCTAATCCAAATAACTAGACCTCCTGAAGGGCGACCCTTCGGTCCTTTACTAGCTGGTTTGTAGTAATTAAGGTAGCCAACCCGATAAATAGCTTCGGTTGACCAACTTTCCTGCAGGATAATAACATCATGTAAATCCACAAAGGAGCCCCAATCAGCCTCTGACGCTTTCCCCCTTAAGCCCGCTATATTCCAAGACAAGACTGCGAGGGTGTAAGTTGTTTTCTCTGCCATCTTGGCGGTTGGGTTGGCGACAGCCTTAGTGATCGTCTGTCTAGGGGTACCTGACAAGAATGTTTCCCTTATTTCCACCCTCTGTGAATTTGCGCTAGACACAGGGACAGTCTCTACCCCAGGGACACTCACATTATTTAAAGAGCAAGTTACTACAACACTAGAACGCCCAGTAATCGATTGTTCTACATCATGTCAATCCACACCTTCCAGGCCGGAAAGGGGAGCAAACCGGTTCGCAAGGTGGGGATAGAACATTGGATAGAGCGGAGTGTCAAAATGGAATCTCCCTCTAGACCTGTCCCTTCTTGAGTGATGAAACGGGGTGTGGGATCTATTTGCATATAAAGCTGGATAAAAATAATGCAATAGTAAAGTTTGTACATCCCCAACTCTACCGAATCTTGGTTCCCTGCAAATGTATT
This sequence comes from Triturus cristatus, assembly GCF_964204655.1. Taxonomy (NCBI): domain Eukaryota; kingdom Metazoa; phylum Chordata; class Amphibia; order Caudata; family Salamandridae; genus Triturus; species Triturus cristatus. The sequence goes on from NC_140586.1 coordinate 368,973,663, forward strand.
CGGCAACCCAAGGCTCTCTAAAGCTAACCACCACACAATCCCCCTCAAGATCTTTCTTACCAAAACCTATCCAATCCACCCTCCTTACATTAAGTATTTCAGGATTTAGGTTAGGAGGGAGTGGCCGGTTTTTGTTAAGCCAGAATGTAACCTTATTGTAAAGATCCTTGTGTGTTTCCCTCTTGCCATCTACAAGCGGAGCCACGCCAGTTAAAACAATTGTATAAGGCACTGACTCCGGTGGGAGGTTCACACACTGTTTCTTTGGGATGGGTTTGGCGATGGGCTGATGACTAATATTTTTGCCCCTAACGGAAATTGAGTTTTTCTGAACCTGCTGGTTTTTTACAGGCTTTGGCCTTGCAGGGTTCTCTGTAGAAACTGCTTTCTTAGGAGCGGGTACAGTTTTTTGCGGGGCCTTGGGTATAGAGGGTCCCACTTGTGAACTATTACCCCCCGCTTTATTGTTCATCATAATGGTGGGCTTCGGAATGGTCGGGACAGGAGGGGTCAGACCAGCAATTGCTAAGCTGGCGAGGATTCTGTCAGAGGTCGCTATATTATCCTTCACTAGCAGATCTAAGGAATCCATTTTTGTATTTAGTAACCTTGTCCTTTCAAAAAGAGGTAAAAGTAGAGATTTGAATAGCAGCTCAATTTTAGCCAAGAATATCTCTTCTGTAATGCTAATCATAGTCTCACCTCCCCCTTGCTGGGCAGTAGCGTTAGTATTGGGTAGCTGTGGGGGGGATGGTGAGGCATTTCCCAACCCCTCAGCTTGTTCCTCCATGTCCGGTAAGTCTACCCTCTTGCGTTTCCCAGGGTTATGAGTAGGTGTTTGTTGTGGATGGGAAAGGGAATCCATTAGTTCAGTACTAATATTGAGATTTGGTGAGTCTGAAAGACCAGAATTATCCCTGGACTGATCTAGGCAAGTGGTCCCGCTATTTGGTAAGTTAACGTGCGCAGTATTAAAAGCATTTTCCTGGTTAGAATCCACTATCTCCACAGTATGAATCTCAGGAGCAGTTACCAACATTACTTCTACATTACTGTCCGAGTTCAACGTGGAAAGTGGGACAGGGGAGACAGCCTCATTGATTTTACCTAGTGAAGACCGCTTGCCAGTAATAATATCAAGCGAAAGGCGTTTTTCAACCAGGGCGATCTCCTTCTCTAATATAGCAGTAGAACGTTTAAAAAACTGATCAATTGTACCAGTGAAAGTACCATTAGAGGTTGAGACCTGAACTTGCCTCTCCTTACCAGACCTTAAGGGCATTTTTGTTATTCTTATTTAGATACAGCGGGCGGGGATATAACCAGCCTCAATACTCAATCAGCGATGCCACTCAGGCCACAGTATTTATCCTTCCAAATATGGGGACTTTAACGTCACTTTAGACACAAACAGTAACAATAATAATTATACCAGTTAATAAGGTTCAAAAATACGTAATTAGGAAGAAAATGTTAATAATATGGCCCAGCCCGGCCTCCTCCGGCCCCGGACGGCCACAGACGGTCCCGCCCTTGTCCCGGGCTTCTCCCGGCGTGCTCCCGCGCGCTCCCGCGCGCTCCCGCGCAGCGGCAGATGCAGACTCCTTTGTGGATATTGCAGAGGTGGGAGGATTGTTGGGGGCGGGGCGATGAGGGAGAGCGGCCCAGGTGGAGCGGGCGGGGGATGACCAGAGACTCCTGGGAGATGGAGTCCTATCCCTTGTGCTCGCAGCCCTCAGCCCCAGGTACGCCCCAGTCAGCTGCTCCCAGGTGTTGGAAAGTGCCTCGCAGCGGAGCGGGACCCGCGCAGCGGGTACCGCGAGGCGTGGAATGGAAAACCGGCAAATGTCCTCTGAAATGCAGGGTCAGCAAAAACAAACAGCAATAAGGTCCCACGTAGCAATAAGCACTCCTCGCTTAAATCCGTGCTCAGATCTGTTGGGGGCGGGGCGATGAGGGAGAGCGGCCCAGGTGGAGCGGGCGGGGGATGACCAGAGACTCCTGGGAGATGGAGTCCTATCCCTTGTGCTCGCAGCCCTCAGCCCCAGGTACGCCCCAGTCAGCTGCTCCCAGGTGTTGGAAAGTGCCTCGCAGCGGAGCGGGACCCGCGCAGCGGGTACCGCGAGGCGTGGAATGGAAAACCGGCAAATGTCCTCTGAAATGCAGGGTCAGCAAAAACAAACAGCAATAAGGTCCCCTTATCATTCTTATTCTAGGATTAAAACCAACGCTAAATACTGCTAGACCATTAGTGATCCCATTATGAAGAATCAAATCTAAATTATTTAAACCATGTAACTGCTCTATACCTCTAGTATACATTCCAAACTGGTCCCCAACACTTTGGGGATAGTAGAGCAATTTACATGGTGGTAATGCCCCCCTCCACAAAAGATTAACTTTTTGTATCTCTACCATGTGTGCATGTAACAGTTTCGCAAATTCGGATCTCTTTTTGCTGAGCTGTTCATCGCCCCACCAAACCGATCCCTCCCCCCACCCCTGACATCCCCCCCTTAAACTGCAGTGAGTGGTTCCTGTCTCACTCACACCTGACATGCTTACATCCCTTATTAAGGCTGACACAGTGACTTTGTGCCAAGATCTGTCAGTCTTCCTCTTCCAAACTTGCCCTGGTCAGGACATTCAAAGATAAAGAGAAGGGGATGCAAGGCCTAAACACAAGATGCAGGAAAAAGGATTTCAGAAATGTGTTAAATACAAATCGGAACAACGACATTATCACAATTCCAAAGAGCTAAATAATGGGGACGCACACTTGTGGTTATACACTGCTAAATTAAGACTTATTGAAATCTGCTGTAAAAGTTCCTGCATCTCAGACACATCACAAAATAAATAACATTGCCCTTTCACCAACAACTTCATTTTAGATTGCTGTGCAATCGTTACCTGGGCACCCTGCGCTTTGAACAAGTAGACCATTTTTACAAACTCCTTCCTTCCCTTAGCTGCTGATGCGGACAGATTGGGAAATATGCGGCAAAGAGGCACCTCTGGCACGCTGACCTGTCTCTGCTTAATAGCTTTGGTTAATACTTGTTCTTTCACCTTATAGTCTCCAAAGTTAACAAGGATTGTTCAGGGAAACTTCTGATTTGAATACTGATGTGCTGGGACACAATGATCTTTTGTTAGTGTAAGTTCCCCAGAGTGCTCTGGAAGAATATGTGTTTTAATAAAGGCATATACCCACTGAAGCATTTGCTGTCCCTCTAGTCCCACTGGAACCCCTACAATACAGAGATTGGAGCGTTGGGAGTATTTTGCAATTCCTCCAGCTTAGATTCCATTGAGGACTTTCGTTTTTGAAATATGGTGACATTTTCTCGCATTATAGTAACTTCAATCAATCAATCATTTCCATTTATAGAGCGTGCTACTCACCCGTGAGGGTCTTAAGGCGCTAGGGGGGGCGGCGCTGCTACTGCTCGAAGAGCCAGGTCTTGAGGTGCTTCCTGAAGCTGAGATGGTCCTGGGTCAGTCGTAGGTAAATGGGGAGGGAGTTCCAGGTCATCGCTGCCAGGTAGGAGAATGATCTTCCCTCGGTGGTGGTTCTGCGAATCCGTGGGACGATGGCGAGGGCGAGGATGGTGGAGCAAAGCTGGCGGGTGTAGAACGAGAGGCGGCCGTTGAGGTATTCGGGGCCCATGTTGTGGAGCGCTTTGTGTGCGTGGGTGAGCAGTCTGAACGTGATTCTTTTGTTGACGGGGAGCCAGTGGAGGTTCCTCAGGTGGGTGGATATGTAGCTGTGGCGAGGGATGTTGAGGATGAGTCGTGCGGAGGCGTTCTGTATGCGCTGGAGGCGATTCTGAAGTTTGGCGGTGGTTCCTGCGTATAGGGTGTTCCCGTAGTCCAGCCGGATGGTGACGAGTGCCTGGGTGACTGTTCTTCTGGTTTCTGTGGGGATCCATTGGAAGATCTTTCGAAGCATGCGCAGGGTGTTGAAGCATGAGGATGAGACGGCGTTGACTTGTTTGGTCATTGTGAGGGAGGAGTCCAGGATGAATCCCAGGTTGTGTGCGTGGTCCGTGGGTGTCGGTGCGGTGCCCAGCGCCGAGGGCCACCAGGAGTCGTCCCAGGCAGATGGGGATTGTCCGAGGATGAGGACCTCCATCTTGTCCGAGTTGAGCTTAAGACGGCTGTGCTTCATCCATTCTGCTACCTCTTTCATACCTTCCTGAAGGTTGGTTTTGGCGATGGCTGGGTCCTTGGTGAGGGAGAGTATCAGCTGGGTGTCGTCGGCATAGGATATGATGTTGATGTTGTGTTTTCGTGCGATGGTGGCGAGGGGGCTCATGTAGATATTGAAGAGCGTTGGACTGAGTGAGGATCCTTGAGGCACACCGCAGATGATCTCGGTGGCTGCGGAGCGGAAGGGGGGGAGGCAGACTCTATGGGTTCTGCCAGAGAGGAACGAAGTGACCCATTCCAGGGCCTTTCCTTGGATTCCAGTGTTGTCGAGGCGGTGTATTAGGGTGCGGTGGCAGACGGTGTCAAAGGCTGCTGAGAGGTCTAGGAGGATGAGGGCGGCTGTTTCTCCGTTGTCCATCAGGGTTCTGATGTCGTCAGTGGCTGTGATGAGGGCGGTCTCGGTGCTGTGGTTGGCTCGAAACCGGACTGGGAAGGGTCGAGCGAGTTGTTTGCCTCGAGGAAAGCAGTCAGCTGTTTGTTGATGGTCTTCTAGATGACTTTAGCCGGGAAGGGGAGAAGAGAGATGGGGCGGAAGTTCTTGAGGTCCTTGGGGTCCGCTGTGGGTTTCTTCAGGAGGGCGTTGATCTCTGCGTGTTTCCAGCTCTCAGGGAAGGTTACTGACTTGAAGGAGCTGTTTATGACGTTCCGCAGGTGGGGTGCGATGGTGGTGTTGGCTTTGTTGAAGATATGATGGGGGCATGGGTCGGAGGGGGAGCCGGAGTGGATGGTGTTAATGACGTGGATGGTGTCTTCACTGCTGATGGGGGTCCAAGAGCTGATGGTGGTGGTGGGGGTCGCTGGTCTGGTGTCCGGAGGTGGAGTTTGGGGTCCGAAGCTGTCATGTATAACTGCAATCTTGCGGTGGAAGAACGTGGCGAGGGAGTTGCAGAGGTCTTGCGAAGGGGTGATGTCGTTGTTGCTGGTGTTGGGGTTGGAGAGCTCTTTGACGATGCTGAAGAGTTCCTTGATGTTATGGGTGTTGTTGTCCAGTTGCTCTTTGAATGATGTCCTCTTGGTGGCCCAGATCTGCTGATGGTATTCGCGGGTGGCGTTTTTGCGGGCTGTCATGTTTTCTGTTGTTCGTTTGTGGCGCCAGGTCTTTTCGAGTGTACGGCAGGATCTCTTTGCGGTTTTGAGGGCGTCTGTGAACCATGAGGGTTTTCTGGTGGCGGTCTTGCCGTGGGGGTTCTTCAGTGGGGCGAGGTCGTTGGCGCAGTTGATGATCCACTGTGCGAGGTTGTGGGCTGCGTCGTTGGTGTCGGGTATGTTGGTGTCGGCTGGTGGGTTCTGGCGGTGGTTCCTGCGTATAGGGTGTTCCCGTAGTCCAGCCGGATGGTGACGAGTGCCTGGGTGACTGTTCTTCTGGTTTCTGTGGGGATCCATTGGAAGATCTTTCGAAGCATGCGCAGGGTGTTGAAGCATGAGGATGAGACGGCGTTGACTTGTTTGGTCATTGTGAGGGAGGAGTCCAGGATGAATCCCAGGTTGTGTGCGTGGTCCGTGGGTGTCGGTGCGGTGCCCAGCGCCGAGGGCCACCAGGAGTCGTCCCAGGCAGATGGGGATTGTCCGAGGATGAGGACCTCCATCTTGTCCGAGTTGAGCTTAAGACGGCTGTGCTTCATCCATTCTGCTACCTCTTTCATACCTTCCTGAAGGTTGGTTTTGGCGATGGCTGGGTCCTTGGTGAGGGAGAGTATCAGCTGGGTGTCGTCGGCATAGGATATGATGTTGATGTTGTGTTTTCGTGCGATGGTGGCGAGGGGGCTCATGTAGATATTGAAGAGCGTTGGACTGAGTGAGGATCCTTGAGGCACACCGCAGATGATCTCGGTGGCTGCGGAGCGGAAGGGGGGGAGGCAGACTCTATGGGTTCTGCCAGAGAGGAACGAAGTGACCCATTCCAGGGCCTTTCCTTGGATTCCAGTGTTGTCGAGGCGGTGTATTAGGGTGCGGTGGCAGACGGTGTCAAAGGCTGCTGAGAGGTCTAGGAGGATGAGGGCGGCTGTTTCTCCGTTGTCCATCAGGGTTCTGATGTCGTCAGTGGCTGCGATGAGGGCGGTCTCGGTGCTGTGGTTGGCTCGAAACCGGACTGGGAAGGGTCGAGCGAGTTGTTTGCCTCGAGGAAAGCAGTCAGCTGTTTGTTGATGGTCTTCTCGATGACTTTAGCCGGGAAGGGGAGAAGAGAGATGGGGCGGAAGTTCTTGAGGTCCTTGGGGTCCGCTGTGGGTTTCTTCAGGAGGGCGTTGATCTCTGCGTGTTTCCAGCTCTCAGGGAAGGTTACTGACTTGAAGGAGCTGTTTATGACGTTCCGCAGGTGGGGTGCGATGGTGGTGTTGGCTTTGTTGAAGATATGATGGGGGCATGGGTCGGAGGGGGAGCCGGAGTGGATGGTGTTCATGACGTGGATGGTGTCTTCACTGCTGATGGGGGTCCAAGAGCTGATGGTGGTGGTGGGGGTCGCTGGTTTGGTGTCCGGAGGTGGAGTTTGGGGTCCGAAGCTGTCATGTATAACTGCAATCTTGCGGTGGAAGAACGTGGCGAGGGAGTTGCAGAGGTCTTGCGAAGGGGTGATGTCGTTGTTGCTGGTGTTGGGGTTGGAGAGCTCTTTGACGATGCTGAAGAGTTCCTTGATGTTATGGGTGTTGTTGTCCAGTTGCTCTTTGAATGATGTCCTCTTGGTGGCCCAGATCTGCTGATGGTATTCGCGGGTGGCGTTTTTGCGGGCTGTCATGTTTTCTGTTGTTCGTTTGTGGCGCCAGGTCTTTTCGAGTGTACGGCAGGATCTCTTTGCGGTTTTGAGGGCGTCTGTGAACCATGAGGGTTTTCTGGTGGCGGTCTTGCCGTGGGGGTTCTTCAGTGGGGCGAGGTCGTTGGCGCAGTTGATGATCCACTGTGCGAGGTTGTGGGCTGCGTCGTTGGTGTCGGGTATGTTGGTGTCGGCTGGTGGGTTCTGGCTCAGTGATGTGGTAAGCTGGCCTGTGGTGATTTTGCTCCAGCATCTGCGGGGATCTGATGCGTGAGGTGGTAAGATGTAGTCTCCTTGAATGTGAAGTGTATGCAGCTGTGGTCGGTCCAGTGTAGTCCGGTGGAGTGGCTGAAGGTGACGTGGTTACTGGTGGAGAAGATGGCGTCGAGAGTGTAGCCAGCGAGGTGGGTGGGGGTGTCCACCAGTTGCTTGAGTCCGAGGTTGGCGAGGTCGTCGAGCAGGGTGGTGGTGGTGCTGTTGTTGTTTTTCTCCAGGTGAAAGTTCAGGTCTCCTAGGAGGATGTACTCTGGTGAGGCTAGGGCGTGCGGGCTGATGAGGTCGGCGATGGTTTCGCTGAATTGTGTACTCGGGCCCGGGGGTCTGTAGATGAGCGTTCCTCTGAGGGTGGTCTGGGGGTCGGTGTGGATCTGGAAGTGTAGGTGTTCGGCGGTGGAGAAGGTGTCTTTGGTGTTGGTCGTGATGCTGATGGTGTTTCTGTAGATGATGACGATCCCTCCTCCTGTTTTGTTGACGCGGTCCTTCCAGGTGATTTTGTAGCCGTCCGGGATGGCTATAGTGATGTCGGGGGCTGAGGAGGCGTTCATCCAGGTTTCCGTGAGGAAGGCGACGTTAGGTGCTGTTGTGTCGAGGAGGTCCCAGAGTTCGATGGCGTGCTTGTGAACGGAGCGGGTGTTAAGGAGGATGCACTTGAGGTGGTTGTTGTTGTGGTTTGGTTTGGCGGGCGGGGTGCGGGGTCGGAGGCAGGTGAATTTGCAGGCTTGACAGGTGAAGGGTCCGTGGGTGCGCCTTGGGGAGGCTTGATAGCAGGCAGGTGGTCGTCCGGTGTTGAGTGCGTTGAGGGTGGCGGTGTCGTACTTCAGTCGGGTGTCCTGGTTCCTGCGGGGGCCAGGGGTTCTGACGCTGGGCGCAGTCCAGGCGCGGACGGGCGCAGACGGGCTCGCCTCTGGCGTGCCTTCGGCGCGCCAGCGGCGCGCATCCGCTGCGTGTCCGCGCGGTCTCCTCCATAAATGGCGAAGTGGGAGGGAGGAGAAGCTGGGAGGCGGGAGCGGGGCGGCGAATGGCTGTCGGGGAGCGGGTACAGAAGAAAAAAGGGGGGGCCGCCGGGGAGCAGCGGCGGGAAGCGGGGAGCGGGGGGGGGGGCACAGAGCGGGAGAAATACAGTCACGGGGAGTGCAGAAAACAGAAAAGAGCTAAACACAGGGCACAAAGCAAATACAATAATGGGCACAGTAGAAAACACAAAATACTCAGAGCAGACGGAGCACAGGAGCAGCGGCGAACTCGCGGCAGCAGCGGTGAAGGTCCTGGTCACACATGGGGAGCCGTGCGGTGCGTGGAGCGACCGGCCCTGCGAACTTGATCCTCTAGCTGCAAGATCCGAGCCTCCGCTTCTTTAAGCCTCTCCAGGATTTGCACCACGGTCTCCTCAATCTTGGAGAATCTAGCATGTAAAGCTGCGATCGCTGCGGTTTTTGAGGCTTTAAGATCCCTCATTTCCTCCAAGATAAGATTAAGCATGGAGTTGGCATCCCATTGCATAGTGCGTGGCATAGTGAGTGGTGTGCCCCCCTGGAGTGAGCCCTCTTGAAACAAATATGGGCTGAATTCACTTTGCACCTTTTAGTTTCCAGAGGCATTCTGGTTGGTTTCTACTGATTGGCACGAGACCGCAGACATCTGCATAGGTGGTGATGCCAGTGATTGAAATATGTTGGCGTCAGGACCCAGAGAGAGAACGGAGGTTGGCCATGAAGATTGTGACTCCAAGACCAACTGCGTTTCTTCAGCTAGAGATTAGTTTACACAGCAATAGTGCTCCAGTAGATACACTATTATAAAGAAACAAGTGTCCTGGACCAATTATTCAAGGAAGAGTTTGATTAACAGAATTAACAACTTATTTGAGTTTACATTAACCAGCTCCCAAACGTCTGTAAATCATGAAAATAAATGTGCAGAAGAAACCACTAAGTATTATTACAATATATTTATTTAGTCATTTAAAGGAACAATCATTAGAAGGTCAAGAAGGTAGGAAAATGTTTTAGGGAACATGTGAGAAGGAGTACTCAAGTTTATATATAGGAGTCAAGAGAGCTCAAAGTGTGTAGAAAAGTAAAGGGCATATATTTACAAGACTGTACAAAACTGATAATCAATAAACAGTTAGATGCAACCTGGCCACATGCAAATTATTCATTTGAATTTGTAAGGAGAGTTTCCTTAAGGCTGTAAACAGGGGTAATGGGGAAGGGGAAATTGGTCCAGGTGCGGTGGGGGATAGCGTCGACGTTTCGATCAGGCTTATCGGCAAAAGAGGGACTTTAATACTTCAGCTAAGCAGATCTTCCTCAGGACAAGGGGACGGGTGAAATGACCCTCATCACTCTTGTAATGCTCAATTGGAGTCCAAAACCTGATTACACCAATCCCCATAACGTGGCAAGGGCCAGCTAAGGACAATTCCCGGTATTCAGTAGATATAGACCATGGCGGTGGTGCCCAAACCATCCATGGAACGTAATATTCAGATCCGTATTTGTGGCAAAAGTTGGCTGAATTAATCAGGCAATCCAGGGCACAGTGTGATTTTTACAACTGGAGACAATCTGATCGACATCCTTACTCCATCGCGGTAGCCAGTAGATACACTAGCAGGAGCCAGTCCCCATGAATGAGATGGATGGAGGAGATCCCCAGTGAGGTGCAAATATCAGTTATGCTGTGTTTCCCTTAGCCCTTCAGCTATTGACAGCTTCTGCAGGGTGCTTGAACACAAGCAACATTTGACAATCACTGCTGTAAAACTGGAAAACTGAACAATATTCCAGTGGACTAATTCAAATTTTAAAGGTGCTCGAAAGAAGCAATGGCTGCAAGGGGCTGAAACAAAGTGACCAATGTTTACAAGTCACTGATCCAAAAACTATTTCTATGTACAGTCATTTGGTGTTGTTAACAGTGGGTGTAGCAGACAGATCGAGCTTTTAGATGTCAGACCTAAAATATTTACCCTTCCTCGCATTGTGTGCATTCAGGCTCATTGGTGAAGCAAAGTCGAACACACTGATTGAATAGGTCTGCAGGTGGTGCAGGCAACGATTATTTGTCCCATAGTGATTTTAACATTTAACTTTGCATTTCTATAGCAATTTCAAATGTTACATTAAAATGCGTGTTTGGATGTACACAGACAGAATTACTATGGAGAAGCCTTATGATGTCTTAAATAAATGACAAGTGGCCACTCGCAAGCTTTTTTAGTGTATTAGAATAGAAGAAAGGGGACCCTCATTTCAAAACAAATGGAAAAAAACACAAAAAGGTGAATTGAGAGACCAATAGTGTTATCAATATTTTATAAAAACAGCTCAGGAACTTGCATAAAGATTTAAACACATCACCAAATGACAATGTATATAAAAATCAATCTATTGAGGATTTACTTCAGTTTCATCAATGTTGTACTTGGCCAAGACAACTTAAATCACATTTTAGGAAGCAATACTCACTTCTGTCACACTCCGGATAATCCAGCTTCCCGTCCGTGCACTTTACTCTCATTACTTGATTTTGTTTCTTGTAGAAACCTGGTTTACATGTAAACTCCACCATGTTTCCGTTTGTAATTTCTTTATTTTCATTCATAAGGATTATGTTCTTTGGATCCATTTCTTTGGATAATGGTGCGCAGGATCCTGCAAACCAAAGCATGATATGAACTTAATATTTAAATTTTTAATTACTTTTTCATATGTCATCCCGTCATCATTTCAGCTCTTTAACATAGATATGCATCAAGATTCAATCTGAGTTTTAATCCTAAATGTGACAAGCCACCTTTCAGGTCTGTAGGCAGACCTATTCTTTCCAATACATAACATGTACTTAGAAGGGGCTTTGTACAGGCCTCTTCCTTATAATTGGATGACTTTCTTATCTGTCTCAATTGTCTGCTTTTGTTTCAGTATCGTTTCTCCCTGTTCATATGTTTATACCACCCAGAAGCATTTAGAGCTTACAGAGTTCTGACTGGATGAGTGGTAGTCTTCCACTGCATTCACGAGGTAACTCTTATTTTCAATGGCACATTCTATAGGTGTGCGTTCCCTTTCTCTCCCACTGTTAGTTCCGCTCCTCTTTCTCCAATCCCCCTCCCACTACACATTTTATTTATTTATTTATTTACTTATTTCATTATTTTTATGAGGGACCCATAGCTACAAAGTGCTACCGGACTGTTTGTATGGTTTGGTTCGAGCATCATACACACTTTCCGCTTACTTCTCATATTTTGTAATTTATCATTCTGATATGGCGATCCATCGGGTTAGAACAGTGAATTAAAATTGCCATGTAGACGTCAGGACTCAGTATCCAAGCATCTTCCCGCATGGTAACCATCATAGAATGGGTAATATTAGAATACTCAGACACTAAATTACCAGACATTTGCATGCTATTTGATGTATAATCACGTGCTCAGCAAAAAAAGCATTGGTAAAGCATCAGCTCAGCATTTAGGTCAGGACGTATTGACATTGCCAATGTTTGTTAATAAATATCGCCCATTTAGCGCAAGGATTCTTGTCTAAGCTATCAACACTCATACAGCACAGCTTACTAGTTTCTCTCGTTCTAGGGACACTGTTGCAGCCACCATGGAACTCTAGTCCCAGTTTCTGCCTAGCCTTCTGAACTTCTAGGGACTCTCTGTCAAAGGCCAGCTGCTCTTGCCGGATCCTAACCCTAGCTTTCTCAAGCTCAAGAAGTTGGTACTCCCTATCTAACGAGTTCCCTCCTTTACTAGAAATGGAGGTCCCTAGTGAATGTCCTGAGGCATTGGATTCTCTAGAGGAGGATCTAGACCTCCGCTGTCTGCTCTGCACCTTCCCAGGAGGATCAAAAGGGGCATCCTCTAGGCAACCTGTGGTCTCCTTTGGGAGGTCCGAACTGCCCAGGTGGAAGTCATCAGGCTCCCCCTGGTCAGGATTAGATCTAGGTCAAAGAAGGGTTCCCCTCCTGTCCTATCTTCAGCCCTGTGCCCACCCACTCTTTCCTGCTCATCTGACCCACTGGCTTTCCTTAGGTCATCTAACTGTAACGCCTCTAGGAGGTGTTGAGTGTTTGCACTTTTCCCTGCCTTCAGTTTCCTAGAGGCACACAGTGTTTTCAAATCTTGGAATAAAAGATGATGGAGCAGGTAAAACAACATTTTGTATACCTCCTCTAATTTGCATGACATTAATTATGTAATCATTCTAAAATTAATTAAAATAATATGTTTGCAGTGGAAGTGTTATTAATCAACCTTTACATCTTGATAAACATAAATACACGTGGGACTAAATTGCTAATTGCATGGCAGAGCAATTAATTAATTAACTATGGTACGCTAACTAACCTTAGATTGTGGTGAAATAGTAAAATTGCATGATTCATGTTGCTTAGTGATAATTTGTTCTATAAAAGTTATCCAGTGGTAAACATTATTGCTTTAAATGTCGCTAAAGCTAGGGAAATACTAATATATATTGGGATTAGTATGGGTTTGAACATCAGAACTTTCATTTCTATATTTTAATTGCTGTTATGTCTGTTTCTGCTTAAGTTGGCATTCGGGCCTATTAGGCCGCAGTACCCAAGATGGCGTTCTCTAAAGCAGATGCTACCATGTGCACGTAATGACTTCCGCGCATGCACAGATGGCTCTTGAAATCACAAGGTAGCTTGAACTCCTGACATCGTGTTCCCTGCCAAGGACGAAAGTCAGGAACTTGATCGCAAGCCAGAAGATGACAAAATGAAAATCAAGGAAGAGACAAAGAGAGGACCTATCAGTGGGACCCTTTTTACCTTGGGAAAAGATTCAACTACTGTTTCCCCGCATGGGAACTGAACAGACAATGTCGATTTGAAAACTTTGTGAGAAGTTGCTATGAAGAACAAGCTTGCACTGGAAAAGTTTCAATATACTACAGATAACCCCGAACTGTCCAATCAGAACATTTGGTCTGCCCCTAAAGTTGCTATTCTAAAAATGAAGTAAGGCAGAAAAAGGTATAAAGACTTCTCATAAATCATTTCCTAGAGAGGAGTTGGAGTTAGAAGGGTTGGTTGCAGCAGCGTCCGTTCGTGAGTTCGTTCGTTCATTGAGTCTCGGTTGTGGCTGCCCATATCTTTGGGTTATTACTTTGTGTTTCTTAAATTCTTTGCTATTAGTTTGAGTGTTGAATTGGTCCATGCTCCGGATTGATGTTCGGACTTTGCTGAAATCCTGAACTTTACTACGCTGTATCCTGTATTTCGCACACTGGTTTGATCCTTTGGTGAGAATTGGACTGCCTGTTCGAGGGAGTCTTCATTTGAGAATGCAGATAACTCCCTGTTTGAACTGAACTTTTCGTCATCTTTCAATTGGTTATGATTCAATGTACTTTTCTGAAAGTCTATATCTATGAGTAATTTCTGAATGTTCATACTTTTTCTTTAATAAATTTAATGATCAAATAACGAGCTCTAGAAAATAAATGACAATTTAAGAGTTTAATTAATGCTAAGATAAACAAAATTGAAATAATAAGAAATTAGTTTGTGGTTCTTAAATTAAATTATAGAAAATATCAAATGTTTCCTAGGCTTTAATTGTGTCTTAGCTGGTTCTAATTCACCACCAAGAGGTGTGGTGCCCCTCTTTTTTAGCCAACTCTCATAAACTGAGGGTAGGAGTGCCACAGGGCTCGGCTTTGAGCCCTACTCTGTTTAATGTATATCTCACTCCCTTGACTAACCCGGCAGAATCACTAGGGGCCAAATCGTGTCATGTGCTGATGACACCCTATGACACAGCAATACTATAAGATTGAATTCTGGTAAAACAGGCTGCTTTACACTCCTCCCAGACTAAGCCTGAAGACTGCCCTCCACAGCTACCACTTAGATAGATTTGGCCCCTAGTGATTCTGCCGGGTTAGTCAAGGGAGTGAGATATACATTAAACAGAGTAGGGCTCAAAGCCGAGCCCTGTGGCACTCCTACCCTCAATTTATGAGAGTTGGCTAAAAAAGAGGGGCACCACACCTCTTGTCTTCTCTCCTCAAGAAAAGATGCAAGACAATTCCAGGCCTGCCCTCTAATTTCCACCAAGCTGAGATAGACTAGTAGGATATGGTGAGAGATCGCGTTGAACGCAGCTAATAGATCTAACAAAACCAGCAGCGCCCTTTCACCAGCATTCAGGCTCAGGCTGATGAAATCGACTACCTCCAACAAAGCTGTCTCAGTGCTGCAGTTAGGGCAAAACCCAGATTGACTAGCATGTAGCAAGTAATTGCTTTCTAGGTGAGAAGATAGCAGTTGGTTGACATGTTTTTCCAACACTCGAAAGAGCTAGAAGGAGAGAGATCAGTCTGTAATTGGTCAGATCAGTGGGGTATGCCTGAGTTTTTTTTAAAGTGGTACAATGGTTGCCTGTTTCCATTTCTTGGGCATAATAGCTGAAGAGAGGGAGGTGTTAAGCAGCTGATTCACCAGCGGGTTAATAGCCTCCGTCCAGCGAGATAGAATAAAGGTGGGTCCTGGATCAGAGGGAGATCCTGATTTGAGGCGAATCAATACTGGAAGTGAGTCCTCCATAGGCATCAGAGAAAAGGAATCAAGAAAGATGGCTTTATCTTTAGTAAAGGAGACTAATTGAATACACTCTGGGCTGAACACTTCAATATTCTCCCTGCGGGCTACCATATCTGTGCCATAACCCAAGGTGTCTCTTTCAACTCCAAATGGAGGAAGTCTAGCCTGGATAGTAGCTTTTTTCTAGTGAAAGAAAGGGGCGAGTTGTTCCCACCATTCCTGTACCTGCTTCAGGAGAGGTTTAAAAAAGAATCCCTGGAATGGAGATTCCAGGGAGGATGGTCATTGCTTCCTTAATGTTTTTTGTGGATTTTTGAAGATCTCGATGTATAAATTGTTTGTTGAGGCTTTACATCTGTAAAAGGCACCTTAGGTGTAATTCAGAGTCTCACAGGTTTTCATAGTGTCTGCTGGGGTGAGGTGTACTGTGAAGCCCTATCAGTCACAACAAGACAGGGTCAAAACTTTGCTATTTATGCTGTTGTACTAACTAAAGCTTATTCTCTTTCATTCCTAAGTGCACAGCATTTAATACATTGGTCAAAGAGAACTCCTGTCGAGAGTCTGCTGTCGTACAAATGCCATTTGTGGAATAGTACTACATAGAAAAGGCCGACAACGTTAAAGTTTAGGAGAGAGTGAAAGTAGTGTTCAGAGGAGTTCAACAGTGAACAGCCTGTTACTTCACAAGGTGCCACAGACAGTTAGGCTGGGGCCGTGCTGTATTGGTAAACCTTTGACTTGGTTGCGCTGTTATTAATAGAAGATCAGTGAGCTCTGTGAGTGAGAGAGATTTGGGGGAAGGCAAGGAAGATCATAGCTGACCAATCAAGGCAGAAATTATGGGAATCGCCTCCTCATAAAACCAGAATGAGATAGAAAAAGAAGAGCAATTTCCACCTGAAGGCATACCAGTAAAGGAGATGGCAGCAAAGAAAGGGTTGTACACATGTATGGCTCAAACAATGGCAGCAATATATTGAGAAATATGGGGAATTACATTTCTCACTGTGTGGCATATACCACATACCCAAGCTTGAGAATCTGAGGAGAAGAAAGTATTACTTGAAGCCTCAGTCTAAGCCCACTCAATTCAAGGCTCTGGATCTTTGAGAACATGGTGAATGAGAAACACAGAAAGATGTTTGCGCTACAAACCGGCAAGACGTTTTGTTCTTCGCTGAGCATTCAGGCAGGATGCTGAGAGGCAGAGAATGTGCAGGGAGGATGTGATTGAGACAGTAGGGACCTTCCCTGCAATGGACAGTGAGAATGTTTGTGTTGATGCAGAACCATGGTGATTTAAAGAGACCTGTTGGCTACCTTTCAGTGACCTTCAATCCTGTAGAAACAGCTTTAATTGGTTGTTATAAAGCAGTCGCAGCTGTTAACTTGAATATACAGCTAACAGAAAGAATTGTGATAGGTTACCTATTAATTGTCATGGTACTACATTCCGTTTAGATACTCTTAACCAGTACATGCACACAGTAGCTCACAAATAGCCTCTTAACCATCTTTGAGAGAATCATTCTAGCTGCAGAAAAGTTATCCTTAAGGCATTGTAATGTTCTCAATCTCGCAACCTTGTTACACAACCCAGATGAGGGAGACGAATGCGAGTACGACCACAATTGTGTAGATGTCAACGAATTTTGCACAAAGCCAAGACCACACATACTGGATGTGCCCCTTGATGAAGCAGACCAGAGCTTGTTTGCCGATTGCTCTTGTTTAAGAGACAGACGTGGGATTTTAAGAGCAGCTTATTCGGTCTGTACCTTGAGCGGTGCTGTGGGAGCTTCCCACTTGTGTCATGTAACTTCAACTCAAGTGGCCGAATTGCTTGCCCTTACAAAAGCCTGTTGTACTTCTTATGGTTTGAGAGTCACCTTTTACACTGATAGCCAGGATGACTTCTGAGTTCTGCATGACTTTGGCCAATGGTGGTCCCAGAGAGTATTCTTAACTTCATCTGGCTCACCTATTAGGAACAGTTTGTTCATCCTGAATCTATTAAATACACTGCAATTGCCATGACAGATAGTAGTGGTGAAATGTGCTGCTCATAACAGCAGTGAGGATTTAGTTACATGAGGTAATCAGTATGTGGAAGAAATGGCTCACTTTTGAGCTCTTTAGACAAGCGCATTCCACTTCAGTGAAGCATGAAGTGAGGGGGAGACAGTTGCAAATATGATTTTAAACACAGTGCAAAACATCACTGAATTGAGGGTGTTACAACATGAAGCTCCTCCATTGAGAGGGAAATGTGGGAGAAGAAAGGGTGCATCAAAGATGCTAGCGACATCTGGGGGCCGAACAATGGTAAGCCTGTACTCCCTGCCTCTTTGTAACCTGCCATGTTGAGGCACATCCACTGTCCAGCCCATGCAGGTCCAGATGGTATGGTGCTAATCTTCAAACATTATTGGTTCACTGCTCATTTCCGAAGTCTGGCAGAGAGCCTATGCCAACAGAGCCTAGCGAGCCAGATACAACATTTTAGCAAAAAGGTTGTGGTGTCCTTGAATCACATAGGTAAATCCGATGGCCATTTCAATCATTTGACTTTGTGGAGATGTGACAGTCTGACAGTTGGCAAGATACTATCGAGGGAGTTGATCCCTCGAATCACCATTCTAGTTCACCTCAAATTAGCTCAAGGAAGTCATTCAAGAGTGAAGTGATGCATTTGAAATGACACACTAGGAATTGACCGGAGATTACATTGCAGTTACAGACCAAAATCGTCAGGAGTGTTGAAGAGGCTAAACAGCACAATCAAAGCAAAACTGGCCAAAGCATGAGCCTCCACGGCTCACAAATGGTCCGATTTTCTTCCCCTGGTACTTATTAGCATTCAAAGCACTCCGTGCAGGAGGACAGGATTCTATTCCCATGAATTTCTAATGTGGAGAGCCATTCACAAGGGCAGCATTTGAAACTTCGGTGTCAGTGGCTGCCCTTGTGAACACTACAGATAACTTGGTGCTCGAGAATTGCAAAGGCCTGGCTGATGTGGTTCATCCTGTTTTTCATCAGGTCGATTTTACCACCCCATCTGTGAGTTCTGCTCCTTGCCATGATTTGAACCATGGGGACTGGGTATATGTGAGACAGCATGTCTGCAAGTCGTGCTTAGAATAGTGCTGGAGAGGCCCTGACCAAGTCATCCGAACGACCCATATGGCTGTGAAGTATACTGGTCTTTCTAACTGGGTATTTCCTTCTCATCTTAAGAGGGTAAGACGAGCAAAGGAAGAGGGAGAGGGAGAGGTACTTCCCCCAACTTCCTGAGTCCACCTCAATTTGAAGTTTCTGAAACCTCTCAGGCGGGGAAAGAAGTTCTATCTGGAGCTCCACAGCCTGCAGCAGAGCAGCAGCAACTTCATTGGCAGAGTTAGAGCTCAGAGTCTACAATCACTTAAGACTGAAGGTCCAGAGTAAGAATACGTATTTGCAGTAAAGATAGAAATATTTGGATAACAGAGTCTGAGAGCAGAGTTTGAGAGACAGTAACAGAGGGCTCTGCTTTGGAAAACTATCCAGTTGAAGAACTTCCAAAGAAATTTGTGACAGCAACCCAAATAATTAATTAGTAGGCCAGCACAACAGTTAGAAGACTGCAGGGCCTTTGGCATCCACCCATGGTAGCTACGGTCACTGTAGCTTTCAAAATAAGGTGGACACTGTAGGGTAGGAGCTGTTTCTATAGTTGGGTGGATGTTTGACCTTTATTTGCTGTGTGGTAAATAATTTAATTACCGGAACTTAATTTGATGCGGAAAATCTATAATAATAGCTCAGTATCCGTGGTATTAGAGGTTCGGAACGGGCTTTATTCCAAAATCAATTCGAATTGATGGGCTCCATATTCCATCACCACGAAGGTTCAGGAAGTGAAGGACCCACTTTATTGACAAGTAATCATTTTTATACAATAGGCATTACAGTGAAACAGATGCGGGAGGCGTAACAATTGATAACACATACATGCGTAACTAAAGTGGGTGTAACTAGGCGTAACTTAAAGAACGTCATCAGGTATGATGTCACAATAGGGTGGTTCTATGAAAGAATTTCGCAATGTCAGCAGAAATACTTGGCAGAAATGCGCGCGCAGCAGCATGACGTGTGATTGACGTGCAACTAGGGGGTGAAGGGGACTTGACATTTAGCTCTACATGTGGAGACAGAAGTCTGGGGGGTCAAGTCAACCTAATCCCAAATCATATCTAACATCCTATGTTTAAAGAACTATGTTATCCAAAAAGAAAGGTCTTTCGAACAAAATCTATTCTATACTGACTGTGAGTGCGTGTACAAGCGTCTAAGTGTCTACACTAGATGCGAGGGCAGAAATCTTCCATAGTAACAGGGCTATGAATTACTTGCATAAAGACAGAGAAGCCGGGCCCTTTGCTCGGTAGCTGGAAGAATGTTTACTTAAACTACTAGACAGGAATGCATTGGATGGGGAGCGGAGCAGATAATCACAAGGTGAAATACAGTTTTTGGCAGGCAACAGGCTGGAGTCAGGCACCGTTAGCCGCGCAGGGAGTAGGACAAAGTTCATGGATACAGATGCGAGCTCAGACTGGAGCTTTCAGAGGCAGAAGGCAGGAAAAGGCTTGATGGCAGAATCAGGGCCTACTCGCCTGGACTGTAAAATGGGATAAATGAACCATATAAAGCCGGTGGCCTTTCATACTTAGGAATGGAATATCCGGCCCATTCATGGCGGATCTGAAAGAGGACATGTTGACGGTGGACGCACATGTGTTTGCGTCTTCATAACTGGAACTGGAGGAAACATACATGTACTTGTGATTTATACATGAAACCGTTGGGGTCCAAGATAGGGGACATAACTGATCATAAAAATCCATATTTCCACATTCCCTCCTTGTCCCCTACTTGCCCTTAAGAGATATCAATCTTCATCAATCCGTTGATCTGTTCATATAGCATCATTTGTTCTTCTTTTTTCTTCTGGGATGAACGAAATCTTGATGGTGGAATACACGATGTGGCACACAGACCACAGATCGCCGGTCCACATTGTAGGCATAGACAGCAACTGAATAATATGAGAAAGCCAATACCTAGGAAGGATAGGACCCTCCATCCAAAGGTAGACAATACACTCCAAAACCAACCGGACCAAGTCCAGGTGCCTGGATTCTGGTGTATCTGGCTTACAATCTTATGAAGGCGAGTTATGGCTTTATATACAGATGGCGAATTTTCTGGTATGAAAATGCAACAGCTTGATCCGATGACCCTACAAGCTCCGCCCCTATCGGCCAGGATGACGTCAAGGACAAGACGATTTTGAAGCACAACAATCCGCATAGCAGACTGCTCTTCTGTTAAATTGCCTAAGGCGGAAATAGTTTCGTTCACTACTGCTTCAAGGGTTCTGGTTAATCTACGTATCAGCTTACTATTAGTAACTGTACCTATATAGGGAAAGAGACCTTTATTGAAATCTGTGTATTTTTCCCATGCTGTCTCAGTGTAATCGACTATTGGGAGATCTCTCCGTTCTCTATTGTGTACTAAATGAGTATTTCTGTGATAATCAGGAGGAGCTAGGAAAACAGGTGGCAAAAGGAATCCGATGTAGCAGGTACCATCCCAATCTAGAGGCAAACGTATATATGCAGTCTGACCACATATGAAGTAGGAATGACGAGAAGCTCTAAATGTAGATTTGCCTTGATCACTGAATTCTATTACAGTGGTGCATCTACTATGGCCCATATGTATGGAACCATTCTTTCTTACACATAATTCACCTTTAACTGGAAATACTGACATGGCGGGCAAAATTGGTGTAGCTTCGGATTCGACATTCAGGATCATGAGATTAAGCGTGAAATTACCTAATCCATATACTTCATTTTCTAGATCAGTTCCTGTTCTTTTGGGGAGTCCCTCCTTGTTAGGGTAACAGACTTTGAGCAAAACTAAGTTCAGATTTCCCCATACCCAGTTGTCTTGATAAACTGCAGAATTCGAATCTAGGGAATTAATTAAACTAAACCATGCTCCACAGGAGCCATTGTGTGTGAATGGGTATGGAAAGAGAGGTAGAATTCCTTTATAGTTCTGATAGGGAGGGAGTCGGCCACATATCCAACAATTTGTAGCATTGCTAACCTGATGGGAATGATGTAACATACTAATAAAAGTGTTATTGCGCAGCGCAAATCTATAGGACAACTCATGCGGGGGTAATTCACTAAAAGAATGTTCAGCAGTAACATTGTAAACATGTTTAGAAATAGGATAATATATGTGCAACAATATACTTGCAGCAATTATTAAAAGACTTAAGAAAAACAAAATTAATAACGTCACTGTGCAATGACTACGCAGTGATTTACAATACGCATGTTGTTTCAATCGCATTTTTCCGTTTCTTTCTCTATTCAGGTCTAGGGGATACATGTCAGAGACAAATTCGACCGATTCACCTTGGAGAGGACTTAAACAATCAAATTGCCTGACTTGTTAGACCGTAGTTTTAGTTTATATTGTTCTTTGTCATTCAGTTCAACCAAAGGAAGTTTTGAGTCAATCCGTGAAGACACGCGAGGTGTGTCATTTACATCGGACGGTAGTCCATGAAATTTCTTGATATGACTTGAATGTATCCAGCCTTTTCGACCTTCGATCTTCACGGCTGTCCTCGTTGTTAACAGTACGAGTTGAGGCGATTTCCACCTAGGATCCAGCTGAGACTTCCGGTCAAAGTTCCTCACTAATACCAAGTCCCCTGGAATTACGTCATGGGGTTTCACCTCGGTGTTGTCGGGAAAGGCTGCAGCTACCTGTGAACGACAAGATTGTAGTGCAGACATCAAGGAAGCCAGGTAATCTGTCAGCATATTACAGTCAACATCAGTTATTTTGCGTGGTATAGGCGTCCCCCACATATTTGGTGGTCTGCCGAAGACCACCTCATAAGGGGATAGCCCTGTTCGAGAGTGCGCTACCATTCTCATGTAAAAGAGTGCGACTGGTAAGGCTACTACCCAGTCGACACCTTTCTCTCTACAAATTTTGGCCAATCTAATTTTCAGAGTTTGATTGTGTCGTTCCACGAGACCTGCTGCCTCGGGGTGTCGGACACAGTGAAATTTCCACTGATAGCCTAACAAAAGTGAAACGTGTTTCATTAGTTCGGATGAGAACGGCTGGCCGTTATCTGAGTAGACGACACGTGGTAAACCGTACCGTGGGAAGAATTCTCGAACCAACTGTTTGGCAGTAGTCGGGGCAGTGTAATCTGAAACCTGCCAACGGGAAAGAGCACAGACAATTACGAGAACATATTTGAATCCTCGACATCGTTCCATCTGGAGATAATCCATCTGGAGGACTTCAAAAGGGTGATCAGGAGGCTGAAATCCACCTTGTTCTACGGGAATGCTTTTACCTGGGTTAAACTGACAACAGATCATACAGGTACGAACTTTTTGTTTAGCTGCTGCTCGTAAATGTTTGTTGAACCAAATGTGTTGAATGCTGTCTAGCATAGCTTTTTCTCCTAGATGTGCTGGACTATGTACAGTATTAATTATAACTTGGACCATTGAATCAGGAAGGAACCACACAGATTTTTCCTTCGTCATCCATCCTTGATCCGTTTGGATCCCTTCTAATTCAGTCCATTTCTTTATTTCATCTGGTGTAGCATGTGTCTGTATGTCAATTACGTCAAGAGCGGGATCCTTAACCGTCATGCAATGTGTTGGTGTCGGGACTATTGTCTTTGTCATGTCAGATGTTTGAGTTTGAGCAGTCTGTTTAGCTGTTCTGTCAGCTAGATCATTGCCTTGAGAAATGATATCAGTAACTTTCGTATGAGCTTTACATTTCATAATTGATATTGCAGTGGGTAGATGTATTGCATCTAATAAGGCATGAATGAGGGGTCCGTGCTGAATGTGGGCACCGTGAGAAGTTAAATAACCTCTCTCTCGCCACAGCACGCCGAAGTCATGTACAACTCCAAATGCATAACGTGAATCAGTGTATATGTTGACTTTTTTATTTGTGGCTTGAATACAGGCTTGTGTCAGAGCGATGAGCTCTGCGGCTTGAGCTGACAAGGTATTTATGCAATTTGTTTCAATGATTTCAGTGTCTGTTGTGACTGCGTAAGCGGCCACTAGCTCTCCTGTACTTGTTCTCATACATGAACCATCTACATACAATGTCAGGTCTGGATCTGACAATGGGACGTCTGTTAAGTCTTGTCTGGGTTTCGTCGTGATAGTGATAACTTCAATACAATCATGTGCTAGTGGGTCTGTTCCGTTTATTGGTAACAGTGTGGCAGGATTCAATGTACTACAACGTCTGATTTCTATATGTGGCTGAAACAATGTTAATTCGTAACCAGTGAGTCGTGCTATAGTCAAGTGTTGTGTTTGTGTGCGGTTCAAGAGAACCTCTACTGCATGTGGTACTTGTACTGTCAATGGATGTCCTAGTACTATGGCATCGCTTTGTCTGATTGCTAAAGCTGTTGCTGCCACTGATTTCAGGCACGCAGGCAAAGCCTGAGCTACGGGGTCTAATGTACTAGAAAAATAAGCACATGGTTTGTGTGATCCTGCTTGTTCCTGTGTGAGTACTGACAAGGCAGTACCTTCGCGTTCTGTAACAAAGAGTGTAAACTGTTTATTGTAACATGGTGTTGCTAAAACAGGTGCTTGGCATAAAGCTTTCTTTAGGCTTTCAAAAGCTTGTGTATGTTCCTGAGTCCAAGGGAGAACAGTCGATATGGCTGCCTCCTGTGTTGTCAACTGAATGAGTGGTTTTGCTAGAAATGCATACTGAGGGATCCACTGCCTACAATATGAAGTGAGGCCTATGAAAGCCCGCACCTCCTTTTGTGTCTTGGGTATTGGCATATTAGCAATTAACTGGATGCGATCTGGTGTAAGCTGCCTTCCCTCCTTGGACAGCGAGTGACCAAGGTAAACAACTCGCTGGACACAAAATTGCAGCTTAGAAGGGGACACCTTGTGCCCCTTTTCGGCCAAAAATTGTAAAACCGTCAGTGAGGCTTTTTCACATTCAGGTTCGCTTCTAGCGGTGATCAGCAGATCATCGACATATTGAAGCAGGGCAGTGTTGACTGGCATGTGGATACTGTCGAGTTCTCGTTTCAGTGCTTGGCTATAGATGCTGGGGCTTTCTGTAAATCCTTGAGGTGCGCGTGTGAATTTAAAGCTTCGTCCATTTAAACTAAATCCGAACAAGTATTGGCTTTCCGGATCTATTGGGACGCTGGGACGCTGAAAAAGGCATTCTTGAGATCAATTACAGTAAAGAATGTTGCTTCGGAATCAATGGCTGTCAGTAATGAAGAAATGTCTGGGACTACGGGGTATTGTGGTACTATGCATTTATTTAATTCGCGCAGATCAATAACCAATCGATATACTGGCGGGGCTGTTGGATCAGTTCGTTTAAGAATCGGAATTATCGGTGAATTACATACATTGGAGTCAGTTTCCACAACCACTGCTTGGGTAATAAGCTCGTCAATGATTTGCAGTAAAGCCACTACAGCATCTGGGGGTAACTTGTATTGTCGCATTCGTGGTAGTACCACTCCTGCCTTTAGTGTGACTCGATATGGTGTAATGTTCATGCAACCAACATCTGTAGGGCCTTGTGCCCATAAATGTGTGGGTAAAGTCTGCAGTCGGTGATCCATGTCTCGGGACACGTAGTGCCCTTTGAAATCACGTAAAAACAATCTTACTCCTTCCGGAGAACAACATATTATAGATCCTAGAGCTTTCAATGTTTTTATGCCTAACAGGTTTTCTGGACATGATTTAGTAAGTAATAAATCTGTAGTTCGTGTCAAGGGACCAATCGTAAGTGGAAGAGGCTGTGATACTTCGTTAATGATAGGTTTTCCTGAAAAGCCAAGGGAAATATTCTGTGAGCCTGAGAGGGGTACCCCTGGAACTTCACTACGTTTTATTGTTGTTCGGCTTGCCCCTGTATCAAGTAAGAATTTTCTATCTTGGCCTAATAGTTCACTGTGTACATAAGGTCCTTCTTGATCTACAGGGACCTCAATAAGGGGTAAGCCAACTTCCCTCTCTAGGCTGTTTCATGAGTATCGTTGATAATCAGGGTAGTCATACTGTGCGGTCTGATACATCTGTCGGGTCGTTGTTTGTGTGGCAGCAATAGGCTGCGGTGGTGGAGCTGGCATGGACTGTTGCGGAGCTGGCATGGACTGTGCATGCTGCGGGGCTCCTTGCTGGTTCTGATCCTGTCTAGGTGGCCGTGGTCTTTCTTTTGTATTACCTATGGCGATATTATGTTTTAAGACTGGACAATCGTGTACATAATGACCTGGCTGTTTACAATAGTTGCACGTCCCTTTTACAGGACCTGCTGAAACACTGGACTGTGTCATACCCTTTTTATGACCGTCAGTTGGAACTGTCTGGGAAACTAGCATTTTCATTTTCGTGTCTTTCATGCGTCTTTGTTCATGTTCTTGTTCCTCTCTAATTCTATTGTGATGGTACTGTAGCATTTGTAACATTTGTGACGGAGTGTTACCTTGCCAGGTACTCTCGAACTTCAATACTCTATTCTTAACTTGGGGCAAGGCATTTTCAACCAATTTTGTCACAAACAGATGTGGATACGACTCGCTACTTGCTTTTATTCCACTATTTATACCAAAACATTTTTCAAATCGGGAATAAAAATCACTAGTGTCTTCATCTGATTTTTGTTTACAGGCTGAGATTGCACCCCAGTCTTCCTTTTTCGTAGTCAATATACGTGGCAGTACCTGTACTAGTAAACCTGGTAGTGTCTTGGTCTTTTCCCCAAGCCCTGAACCTGGACCTCGAGCTTTTTCTTCGTTCTCTAATGCTGTCCAATCTATCTTCTGGTCTCCCACCTCCCAATCCTTTTCCTTGAGTTTTTCGTAAATGCCCGCAGGCATTAATACCTTCAATATTGTCATAATGTCGGGATAGGTATATTCTCCCATAAGTAACATGTCTTTAATTTCACGGTGGAAACCCGCTGGGTCTTTATCATGACTGGGTACTACTTTCTTCATTTCTAATAGTTCTATTTTAGATATGGGTGTGTATACAAACACACGTTTAAACTGATTGTCCTCACCTTTTATCGGGTGAACTTCGCGTAAGGGATTCTGTCTATCCATATAATACGTCGTTCTTTCCTTGATGGGCAGTGAGACATGTTCAGGACATACAAAAAGAATGTACTGCTTTCTGGATTCTAGTATTTCTCTAATTAACTCAGTACCGGAACCTCTCCATTTATTCGTGAGTAATTCAGTCAATATATCAGGTAAGGGGCCAGGATCGGAGTGTTGGCTTTTATATAATATAAGGAGTTGTTGAATCATATAGATACCAGCTAAACGCTGTTCATCTGGGGCGAGGTTCAAAAACGTATGTGCTAGTGTATCATCACCATATTTTCCGGGACTATCAACCCAGTGAACGGCTGACCTGGCTAATTCTTGTTCGTCCATAGAATCGAGTATATGATAACCCCTTCGTTCTCGGAGTAATTTGTCAGCGGCTTGGAACGAATGTTCGGGGGACCTTATATTTATTATAGGAGTTTGGAATTTTCTGCTATTATCTGGACGTATCGGACGTATCGGATCAGTAAAGCATCTAGTATTATTGCAAGATCTTCCTCTACCTACATAGGCCATGGTTTCTAACTGTCCTGTGGGCAGTTCTAATTCTTCCTCGTCCTCGGTTTGTTCAGGTTCGTCTACTGCTAATCTTTCTTCGTGTATTCGTTCTATTTCTTTGCGGATCTTTCGGCACATAGCTACTATACATGATCGTTTATCATGTCTCCCCTCTGATATATTCTTACCCCATGTGGTAAGAATTTGCATTTCTTCCGGATTTACCCCTGGTTGATCTTGATTTCTGATCACACAGTTTATGAGGAAACGTAACAGTTCCCCCTGTATTTCCACTTTTTGGTACTCCATGGCTCTGTTAATACTCTCAGAATCTCGCCCTGACTGGACAAAGTGATATATATTTTCTAAATGCGCAGTCATTCCTGGCAGCTTCCCTAAATATATTGCAGCTCGTCGGATACGTAATGATGCCAGCATCATTTCGTCCCCTTTTCCGGGCACAGGGTCATATCTACAATCTATTAGAAGTTCCTTGAGCGTGTTGGGAGTTACTAGTTTGGGCATACGTTGATGGGCTAATTCTTGAAAGGAAAGTTTATTTGCTCTGGGTGGCGTGGAAAAAATGTTTGATGTACCTCCGGTAGCACTACCTGGGGTGCTGGATGTGAAAGGATTCGTTGAACGTGATATAGCAACCATAGGTGTGGATGCAGATGTAGAAACAGATGTGCTTGCCGGAACTTGTGTCGGAGTTTGCTGTTGCAGAGGTACAGACGGAGGAGGGTCTTGGCGTTGAACCCCCTCGGCAGGCGGTCTATGTGGCGCAGCATTTGCATACTCGGGAGCTGCGTCGTCTAAATAAGAGGAAAGAAAAACATCTTCTGCGGTTCTGGGATGCCCTTTGGGATGTACTTTTATCGGGAACAATGGGGGTGGCAAGTCTTTTGGTATCTCCGGAGTAGCCTTAGGTAACCCTTCGGCCAGAAGAGGATACATACCATTCATAAGGGCATTTCTTTGTCTGTCTGTTTGTTCTGCTTTTACTCGAGTACCTTCTTCAATTAATAGATTTTCTCGAACTTTATTTGAATTCTCCTTACTTTTCTCTTCCTGTCTGAGCGCTTTTTCTGTACGTCTATATGATTCTTTACGCCATAATTCAATGGCATCTTTCTGTGACTGTCTAGCTTTCTTTTTCCATAATTCTTCTTCTACTTTCATGATGCAATCTGCATCCCAGGTCCCAGCTGCGGGCCACCTCTGACTTTCTGGTAATTCCTTGGTGTAGTCTACCCATAGATCAAGAAATAATATGGCGTCTAGGCCATGTTTATGATACATGAAGTACCCTGGAGTGTCCCTAGGAGGAATGGGAACAGCTTCTTCGAGCACCCCTTTTCTAGTTTTGATTTGTCTTAATTTCGAAAAGAGCAGCATATTGAGAACTGATCTGATACCTAATTTTGAACACGTTTAATACCATAAAACACAATAATGAACAGTCATTCACACCACAATATACAGAACGTATTTAAAACATTTTAACATTTAACATTTAATGAATAAACAATGATGGCCATTTAGGGAACTAGTCACTAAGCATAATACTCGGTACTAACTAGATAATTCTGAATTATATACTAGACATACTTGATATACTGCTAAACAGTACAGATACACTGCTAAAACAGTGCAGACCGGATTTGTGTACCCAAACCCGTCTTGACCGGCACAAACTATGTGCACGTCAGAACGCCTCCCCGATAATGGTACTCACCGGGTAGCTCGGAACGGAAGGCCTCGGAACTGAACTGAACTGGACTTGAACCGGACTGGACTCGACTCGAAACTTCGGAAACTTCGGAAACTGGTGGGCCTCTGTATACCTCGGATCTTGCTCTCTCAGCTAGGCTCTGGTCGGGATACTTCGCACTTCTCACCGCCTCGTCTGGGTGTTGATCGCAGCCTCAGTTACCCCCGCTCGGCAGGAGGGAGATACAGGAAATCCTGTGGGTACGCGTTGTTGTCCGTCCAGCTGTGGCAGGAGACCGGGCCTGCAACGCACCGCCGGCGCGTGAGATGAGAAAGTGTCCCTGTTCGGGCGCCATATATGTGGTAAATAATTTAATTACCGGAACTTAATTTGATGCGGAAAATCTATAATAATAGCTCAGTAAAATAAGAGGCAGAATCCGTGGTATTAGAGGTTCGGAACGGGCTTTATTCCAAAATCAATTCGAATTGATGGGCTCCATATTCCATCACCACGAAGGTTCAGGAAGTGAAGGACCCACTTTATTGACAAGTAATCATTTTTATACAATAGGCATTACAGTGAAACAGATGCGGGAGGCGTAACAATTGATAACACATACATGCGTAACTAAAGTGGGTGTAACTAGGCGTAACTTAAAGAACGTCATCAGGTATGATGTCACAATAGGGTGGTTCTATGAAAGAATTTCGCAATGTCAGCAGAAATACTTGGCAGAAATGCGCGCGCAGCAGCATGACGTGTGATTGACGTGCAACTAGGGGGTGAAGGGGACTTGACATTTAGCTCTACATGTGGAGACAGAAGTCTGGGGGGTCAAGTCAACCTAATCCCAAATCATATCTAACATCCTATGTTTAAAGAACTATGTTATCCAAAAAGAAAGGTCTTTCGAACAAAATCTATTCTATACTGACTGTGAGTGCGTGTACAAGCGTCTAAGTGTCTACACTAGATGCGAGGGCAGAAATCTTCCATAGTAACAGGGCTATGAATTACTTGCATAAAGACAGAGAAGCCGGGCCCTTTGCTCGGTAGCTGGAAGAATGTTTACTTAAACTACTAGACAGGAATGCATTGGATGGGGAGCGGAGCAGATAATCACAAGGTGAAATACAGTTTTTGGCAGGCAACAGGCTGGAGTCAGGCACCGTTAGCCGCGCAGGGAGTAGGACAAAGTTCATGGATACAGATGCGAGCTCAGACTGGAGCTTTCAGAGGCAGAAGGCAGGAAAAGGCTTGATGGCAGAATCAGGGCCTACTCGCCTGGACTGTAAAATGGGATAAATGAACCATATAAAGCCGGTGGCCTTTCATACTTAGGAATGGAATATCCGGCCCATTCATGGCGGATCTGAAAGAGGACATGTTGACGGTGGACGCACATGTGTTTGCGTCTTCATAACTGGAACTGGAGGAAACATACATGTACTTGTGATTTATACATGAAACCGTTGGGGTCCAAGATAGGGGACATAACTGATCATAAAAATCCATATTTCCACAGCTGGAGGGAGATGCTTTGCTAAAGCGAAATACCACTACTGGTATTATTGCTGCTAATAAAGAACCCCATGTGAGATCTTCCCATGTTCCCCGAGCCCAGGGTGTTTTTAATTGCAATGTGTATTTTCAAATGTTGTCCAAGTATACTAAAATAATGACTGTTCAAGATTGTTTTGTGTACTCCTATTTTCCAGCTTCCCCAGCAGAGGGTGAGGCCTATCGTCATCTGTCACTTTCCTGTGCATTTCCCTAAATTTATTCTACAACCAGAGTTCAAATAAATAGTTTTATTAAAATTATGAAAGTCCGTTTGGGAATGTACCATTTACTAGAGATTCAAACCTGAATCTTTGGGCAAAAAGGCAAGCTAATCATTTTTCTAAAGCCTTCAAGCGGATGGACAAGCATGATTATGTGATGGAGCGACTGTGACCATAGTGACATAGACACAGGTGGAATTTTTGTTCGATTAGAAGTGAGCATTAAGGGTGTATACTATGTGTGTGGTAAGTCAGCTTACTTTCAGCTGCTGCACAGTTGAGTAGGAAGATGCTATGCTACTTTGGTTTTCCCAAAGATTTATCACACAAAAGATTTAAATGTAAGACCTAAGACATATCTGTTGTGAAGCCGCCGCAGGTTTGGACAGATGAGTGACATTTTTGGTGCAATAATACTTTCAGTAGGCTTAGCACTCAGCGATATTAAGATTATAAAACTATCAACCCTGGTGGATAGATTAGCAACTAGCACAGCTAGCGCACTGACTGTAATTGAAAAATAGCTGCTTGCAATGAGAGCTATGATAATTCAGAACTGTCTTGCACTTGATATGCTGCTAGCAAAGGAAGTTAGGTTTGCAAAAAACCCATGCAAGGAAATGCTGTTGCGTACTTTCCCAAACTAGATAACCAGCTTGAAAGCTACATCATTAATATCACTAAAGTAATTCATGAACTATAGGAACTGGAAGAGACCTCTGTCTGGGAAGGAGTATGTTCAGTATTTAGCTCTATTGGAAAGGAATTTCCTAAAATAGGCGAATGGTTAGGCAGTGTGGGAGGAGTAAAACTAAAACTGTTGCTAACCTCGCTGTTGGCGATACTAAGAGGCGCTGCATGCACGCTTCTCTTCTTTCAACTTTGCAGAAGAATTTCATCAGATGGTGGGTTAAATTGTGGGAAAAAGAATTCAAACGCAATGACCAAGAGAAAGAGGAAAATAACTGATGCTGAGTTTGAGACATTACAAAGTGACTTTTACAATGACATGAAGGAGCTAGAAGAATAAAGATACCAGAGCCTAAAACCGATGATGACTGTTGTGTGATGATCAGGACGAACAGAGTGATGATTTCAAGAATCATCAGAGAGGGTGTCCTGAATGTGGGTTGATTGAATGCCACACCATTTCAATTATGACAGTGTATGAATTCATGTTTTCTTTAACTAGGGACAACCTAACCCTCGCAGTCCATCTTTTTGTGACATAGCTGTCTAACATGTGACTTGAACTGCTGTTTATCCTGTGTCATGATAAAGTGTGGCAGATTTCATTAGCTGGGGAAATGATTCCCTTAAGCCACCTGAGCAGGGTGCACTTTCCCAAGGACAGAGGAAGATTCCCAGGCTGAATAACCTGCTATGTCACATTCCATGCACTGAGAACAGATGTTGTGAACATTAGAACTCAATGCATTAGAATAGTGAGAAAATGGTCAGATTAATTTTTCATTGGAACTTTTGTTCGTTGCTTAATTTCTATTGGTTATGAGCATGTAAACCACGTAGTAAATGTGTGAATCTGTTGTCAAAATCCCTATGAAAGGGTTCGATTTCTCCATATTGAGAGAGACTTTCCCCAACTTTTGAAGGCGAGTCTGTGTTGGATTTTGAACTCGACTGAGTTTTGTGATATTTTCTATTGATATGAATGGCTATTGATTTAATCTTGATGGCCCAGCTTATGCATTTCTGTACTTTAATGAATTGAATAAATCTTAAATCGGAAATCCTTGTCTGTCTATCCATCTAACGAAGAGAGATTGGTAGATCACAAGCACCAAAGTCCGGCACTGCTCCCAATCCGATGTCAGTGTGGTCAGAAGGAAAATTGATGTATGAGCTTGTACGCTGATACAGCCGAGGTACTCCCCCCATGCGTAACAGCTCTTGGGGCTTGTGGCCTTTATCTAGCCCCTCTCGTCTCCACCAATAGAACCCTCAGAACGATCTTTATAGTGCATTTTAACATTTGCCTAAGTGCGCAAAAGGCCTCATATTTGCACCTAAGCATTTCTCTGCCTTTCCATTTTTTCATTCTTTTCTTGTAGTGTCAGCTGTCACTTCTATACAAGTGATTCAAGCTCTTGCAAAACCATCTCTTTACCACTCAATATCAGGTTAAATCTCAGATTGTCTCTCAGCAATTGATCCTTTGAAGACATATTAATATCTGTAAATTGCTGATAACTGTGCAGAACCCCGATTTCTGTTGCTTTCGGTTTAGACCAGGAGTGTTCAATCTAGGTAATGGAAAACTGGATCCAAGCACTGAGCTCAGAATAATCACTGACTATGGACATGCACTGCAGTTAGACTTGGTGATAAATATATCTTACTTTGGATATATGTTGAACATCACTGTTTTTTTTTTTATTTATTTATTTTTTTTATATATATTTTTTATTAATCACACCATTGCACAGTTAGCACATATCTTCGCACCTTCTCCATTAATAAATTTAAATTCTCATAAACCAATACATATCATAGCATTTCAAAAAAAAAAACATCCTTCATATATCAATACATTGTTACAACTCTGATAACTCAAATTCATCTCAGGTTTCCTAATATTATTCTCTCAGGCCCAAGCCCTCTCTCCATTTTATGATGGGCTCCCATATCCTTACCCCCAGTTTTCTCCCTGTTTTGCCTTTCCGAGCATATATTTTTTTTTCCAAATTATATGCAGATAATAAATTAGCGAGCCAACTCTGAATCCCTGGGGGGTTTTTATCCAGCCATGCCCTGGCTATACATAGTCTAAAAACTGCCATAGCGACAAAAATAAACTCTTTCTGGACAATATTAGAGCCTGTGACTATCCCTAACAATATTTCAGGAGGATTTAAGCTAATCTGAATATTCAGGGAGACATACAGGAACTTCTCTATATCTTTTAACACTGTGGCAATTTGCGGACAAACCGCAAATATATGTATTAGGTCTGCATCGGGGGAACTACATCTTGGGCAAGTAACCCCTGCTGTACCCCCCTATTTTGCTATCTTTGCTGGGGTATAATATAGCGAGTAGAGGGTTTTATACTGCTGTGATTGCAGTGGCACTGAGCAGAGGAGTGTGCGCCCTAAATCCAGTGACTCTTTAAACCAACTAGCCTCACCTCTCAGCTTAGCTGCCCACTTTTCACTAAACTTCTCCATATCATCGGGTTTCCCCGCTGTCAGGTTTGCATAAAAACTCCTAATAGGGCAGTCCCCCCCTAATCTTACTTTCTCCAGTATTTCTACCTTGCCAAACCCGATACTCCCTCCCTGCTTATTCCCCAGGAAACTTCTTAGCTGCAAGAATTTAAAAAAGTCCTTCCTATCTAAGCCAAACCTATTCACTAAATCCGTAAATTGAAACACCTCCTCCGAGTTCCTCAAGTCTCCAATCTGTACTACCCCCTTCTGCATCCAGCCCGCCATAGTGTTATCCCAAAAAATCTGCCTTGGTAGGGAGACATTTTTATACAACCTAATATATCTGTGGTACCGGCCCAAACCTATTTTTTTCCTCACTGCATTCCATATCTTAACTGCGGCTTGGACCGTCTTGAACCTAGTTCTTTTGTAATACACAAAATCAATACAATTAAGAAAAGAATTCTCTGCTTCTGGTCCCAACACAATAGAGTATATCCTAGATGAATCCTTTAGTGTTGTATCATCCAGACCACCCCCGCCTAGCAACCCACGCATATATTGCAGTGCCGATGCCCAGTCTGAAATCTGGGGCTCCCCAACCTCCTCTCTCTCTAGGCAGTGACATAAAGCGATATGCCCTAAGAGTCTTACCATGGGCCCAAATAAATCTGTTCAAAATACTGTCAAGATCTTTAAACCATTTTAGCTCAAACCATAATGGTATTGTCCTATAAAAATACAAAAACTTTGGTAATATTAACATTTTTATAACATTGGTACAGCCCACAAGAGACAAATGCAAATTATTCATACGATCCAAGTCTGCCTTAACTTTTATCATCAGGGGCGCCAGGTTCTTCTGTACTAATGAGTCTAAATCCGCCGTGATTGCAACCCCCAGATACGTCGCTGAATCGGTGACTCTATGATCATTGATCACAGTATATTGGTTAGCTATTATTTGCGTTTTGGAACTATTTAGGCTATACCCCGATATTTGTCCAAATCTCTGTGCTTCAGTTTCGATTTCTCCTATAGCCATACTGGGGTCAGGTGTCAGTATAGCTACATCGTCAGCGTAAGCTAGGGACTTCATCTCACAACCATTCAGCCTTATTGGAGGAATCATTACGTTACCCTCTATTTTCCTTATTAGTGGGTCCAGATAGAGAGCAAATAGTAAAGGGGAAGATGGACAACCCTGTCTAGTCCCTCTCCCAATATTAACTGCTTCGGATTTACCCCTATTGACTCTAATCCTTGCTGTCGGGTTCTTATATAGAGTCTGCATTGCGGTTATAAAACTGTCCCCCAGTCCGTTCCACTTAAGTGTATGCCATAGGTATTCCCAAGAGACCCTATCGAACGCCTTCTCGGCGTCCAGGAAAAGCGCCGCTATAGGGTCCCCCAGGACTCCAGCCGCATCGAATGCTGTAATCACCTGCCTGACAGGTTGTGTAGTACTTTTGCCTGGAATGAACCCATGTTGAGTATGGCTTACTAATCCCTCTATTACCTCTGCGAGTCTTGTTGCTAGCATCTTGGAGTAGATCTTCGTATCTGCGTTCATCAATGTAATAGGCCTGTATGACCCTGGGAGTATTGGATCCTTCCCTTTTTTAAAATAACAATAATATCCGCTTCCCCCCATGTTTCTGGGATCTTGACCCCCTTTTGTGCTTCAATCATGACATTAAACAAGTCCAATCCCATGGCCTGATAAAACACTTTGTAAAACTCCACTGGGAGCTGGTCTGGGCCAGCTGCTTTACCTGCTGGCAGCCTAGTTAATGCCATGAAGAATTCCTCAAAGCTAAAGGGGGAGTCCAGCCTATCCTTTTCTTCAGTAGATATACCCGAAGGGGTGATAGCGCTAAGATAATTTTGAAACTCGCTCCTAGATCCTCCCGCACCCCTGGTATATAATTCTTCATAAAACTGCCTGAACGCTTCTCTTACTTCAGTCTTTTCCGTAACCCTAATTCCATTCTGATCCATAATCTCTACAATATCTGATGCTGCTAGTCTCTGTCTGGTGCGTACTGCTAGCAAGTGGCCTACCTTCTCACTTAGTTCGTAGGCCGCCTCCTTTTTTGTTAAATAATTCTCTACTGCTTTTTTTGAGATGTGTTCTGTCGCCTCCACCCTAAGAGCCACTATTTTCAACAAGAGATCATCCACTGGTGCCTTATCGCTTAAACCTCGGGCCAGTTCCTCCTCTGTCTTCGCCAGTTTTTGATAAACCTCCTTAATTTTAAGTCTTGCCTTTTTCTGGGATGAGAACACATAGCTCATCGTCTCACCCCTGACCCCGGCCTTGAAGGCGTCCCACACTACTCCCGGGGGAGCCGTACCTTTATTAATTTCCCAGTAGGACCTGATCCACTCATTCATACGGGCCCTATATCCATCATCCTTCAATAGGGCTCTATCAAAAGTCCACTGCATGTCTTTCTGCCGTATCTGACCCATTCTAATAGTTAGAATCAAAGGGCTATGGTCTGAAACGATACAAGGCTGTTTTTCTATTTGAGCCTCTGCCAACAGAGGAGTTGAAATCAGAAAGTAATCCAGCCTGACCAGAACCTTATGGGGGGCCGAATAAAAAGTACTCCCATCCATACCAGGGTTCAACTTGATCCATGGATCCACCAGGGAATTATTTACGACCATATCTGACAATGCCCTGTGAACTCTCCTTTTCCTCCCTGCATAGGTCTTCCGAGGCTGAGCAAATGAGCTAGTGGGATCGTGGATATTAAAGTCCCCACAGCATATAATTGGTTCGGGCCATAATGCCAACTCGGTATCTAAAAATTGGAATAATTCGGGGTCGTCCTCTGTTGATCCATATACTGAAGCTATAGTGCATTTTTCACCCTTTAGATTTATTTCCACTATTACCCACCTACCCCATTGATCTTCCGTTTTCCTTATCACCTCCACATCGGAGGATCTTCCTAGTATAGCCACCCCTCTGTGTTTCGTCCCTTGCCTCGTGTTTGCTAATACCGCAAACCCTAGGTGATCCAGGAGATATCCCTTAGAAGCCTCCACGTGTGTTTCCTGGAGACAAACCAGGTCC
This sequence comes from Triturus cristatus, assembly GCF_964204655.1. Classification (NCBI taxonomy): domain Eukaryota; kingdom Metazoa; phylum Chordata; class Amphibia; order Caudata; family Salamandridae; genus Triturus; species Triturus cristatus. The sequence goes on from NC_140586.1 coordinate 369,009,998, forward strand.
AACTTAAATGTCCTAAGTAATTCTGCCACCCTGAGTCTTTTACCCGAATCATTGAGCCCACAGATGTTAATAGTAGCAATCCTACAAGACATTAAAATAAGTCATAAACTTTGTCCAGCTCTGTGTACCTTACTTGCCCTATCCCTTTACTGTGAAGATGTATCTGATACTTTTCGCTTGACTTCTTCTTTCTGTCGAATGCACATTGTATATTATGAGCTCGCTGTGCGACAAACTGTGAGACAAACTGTGCTCTCCTGTGCTGCTTCTTAAAACCTACCCCACCTTTTTTACCCCCCTTCCTACCCTGTTTCCCTCCCCCTAAGCCCCCTGATCTCCTCACCCCCCCCCGCCCCACCCCCTGTCCGTGACCCCCCTCCCCCCTTTACTGGCAAATAGGTCCGGAGGACCTATGTGTAGCCGCAGAGCGTGACGGTGGTTGGTTCGCTCCTCCTCTCCCTCTCCCTCCAGTACCTGCACCTAATCTTCCCATACGTTATTCATACCCCTCCGTAGTGACTTTATCTTAACCAATTCTTTTTCTATGTGAACTACCCTCTAAACAACACTTCGCCCCGGTGGTACACCTATATCTAAAGGCTTCCTCTGTCGGTGTATACACCCCTTTTTCGCCATGGACCAAAGCCCTTATGGATGAATCATTTCCTCTGAATTCTCAGCCCCCCTGGTTATACAACCTCTTTCTGCGATTTAATCTCATCTAGGAACTGTTGGGCCTTAATCTCAGAGAAGAAGACAATCGTTCTGCCCTTTGTAACTACCTTAAGCCTTGCAGGAAATAAGAGAAACGCCTCAGACCCCAGAGCCTGAAACGGTTGAATAAGCTGTCTAAGTCTCCATCTTCTTTCTACCGTTACGTGGCAGAAATCTGGCCTGGCAAAAAAGGTGTTACCCTCGAAGGACCTTTTCCTGTCCGGTCTAGCCTTATCGATGATTTCCTCTCTGAGTAAATAGTTCCCAACATAAATCAATATAGCTCTGGGAAATGCCTGTTGGCCTGTCTGGCCCTCATGCCCTTGAACTTTCCTAATAGAGAAAGGAAATCTGTGAGCTCGCTGAATTTCTTTTTCCCAGTCCCACTTCGATTCAGGGAAAGCGCCTCGCAGTAGATTAACAATAAAGTACATAATGTCGTTTCCCTCTTTTCCTTCTGCCACGCCTAGAATGCGAATGTTATTCCGCCTCTGACGGTTTTCGAACTCCTCCAGCTTTCATTGTAGATCGTTCGTGAGTTTTTCCTGCTCCAGTCTGTAATTACGCCAGGTTCCAAATTCATCCTCTAGTTTACCAGTCCGCTCCTCCACCTCAGACACCCTCTCAACAACCCCTTCATAAAGTTTATTAACCTTCTTAAGGGTATTGTGTAGCTTTTTTGTGGCCTGCCTAGCCCTACGACTTTCTGTCCTTGCTTCCCCTTGCATCTGCTTGAGCGTAGTACAAATCATATTAAAGGGGGCCAGGTACTGTGCAGAGGTGAGAGTATTCTCTAAGGGCTGTATATTGCCTTCTTCCACATAGGACTGTGACGTTGCAGAATAGTCCAAATCTAATTTCTTCCCCCCTACTGTAGGAGAGTCCGATCTTTCACCGTGTCTTTTACCCTTTACCTTTCTCTTTTTCTGCGTAGTCTCCTTCATAGACGAATCGGATCCTGAGCTTGTTTCATCGTCTAGCTCCTCCTCCTCCTCTGAAGTGTCGCTACTTGTCTGGGATATGTCCGTGTCCTCGTTGAGGGAAAAAAAGCATTCACCATCGACTGAAGCCCCCTCTCTCTTTCCCGACCCAGTAGTCTTAATATCTGCTACCGTAGCGGAGCATCTTCCTTCTGAATCATGGTTAGCGACATCAGCCTTTATTTCTTTCCCCTTTTTGCTGCTCATTTCAGCTTCTAGCTGTAGAAGCGCTTCCATCATACCCATGGTTCCATCTGCCCCGGGTGTGTGTGGGCTCCCAACTTTATCCGGATTTAAGCTCTTACTGGGCTCCTTTATTATTTCCTTTATAATTTCAAGACCACTGACATAAGGTAATGAGGGCTGATTTACCTCAAACGCTGTAGCTGAAGTTCCTGCATTGCCTTCTACGACGATCCCGCCATCACCCTGGCTACTGGCGGCTGCTGCTGCAGGGAAACGGGGTTGCCTATCAACGGGAGCGTCCTCACCGGGAGCGTCTACCGTTGTGTCCTCGAGGACGTTCTGATCCGCGTTCAGGTTCCCGGTTTGCTCCATGTCCGGCTGAGGATTTTTCCTGGCAATGAACACCTCCTTGAGGGTAGGCTGTCTTAATGATGCTTCTTTTCCTCTGTGTGTATCTTGGTTTATTCCTGGAGCAGTGCCTTTACTGGACTGATCTGCAGTTAATCCAGAGCGCGATCGCTCAATACTTTCCGTAACCGCTGAGTCCAGATTCAAGCGTAGCTCTGCGTTCTGCACTGCCTCTGGTTTTAACGATTTCTCAGGTCTCTTCATCTTTTGCGCGGGTACTGTCTTCCGTGTAGTCCCAAGACTCCGCTGTTGCAATCCCGATGGCGGAACATTGCCAGTTCCCTTGATGTTAGCGTGAGCGCCTCTGTCACCCGACTCTCGATGATTTGCCGGTGTTTCCTGCAGCGCTTTTGCTTTATCTCTCTCCTTCTCTTTATTGGTTTTCGTGAGCCGTGCCGGCATCCTCAACAGATGTACCCGGGCCAGAGCCTCCCACCTTTTGAAGAGCTGAGTAATTTGAGCTTTAGGGCTCGGATATTTTGTATAAACCCTGATGATACTTTCGCGTATCCAAATAGCCAAATCCATGGAGGGGTATGCGTTCCTTAAACAGCAACCATCAGGTATCCTTGGGAGAGAGGTCAGGAGCGATTGCTCACCACAACCTCTCGGCGGCCATCTTGCCCGCGAACATCACTGTTGAACATTTGCAAGCATTCCACCTATGTTGAACATCACTGTTGAACATAGGTGGAATGCTTGCAAATGTCTCAGTCACCTGCAATCTGTTGAGGATCAGGCTGCATTCCAGTCTACTGTGTTTTTTTGCCCACTCTAGTTTAGGAGCAACTATATGTGAATATACTGTAGTCTTGTGCCATCAGAAACAGAGAAGCCCAAACTGCCAGGTCACATTCACTCTGAACGGGAACAGTAGCAACCCTAGATCAAGTAAAGCTTTTTTGGGCCTTTTCAGTTAAACTCAACTTGGATTATTTGACATAGAGGTCAAGGGTTCCACATCCAGCCATACTGATTACATGAAGAACAGTTCATTAAAATAATAAAAGATTAGGAATTACATTTTTGAAAAAGTCTCAGCCACTGGCAATTGCTCAAAAGCACATTCCAGTCAAGAAGCAAACATAACAAATCAATTTTGGTCCTGCTCCAGTAAGAACAGTCCAGCTCAAACAAGCTGCTTAGGTCTCCTGTAAACACAAGCAGCCAAGGCTACCTTTCGTCTTCAGATGAGGAGCATCTAGAAGGGACTTTCAACAGAATTGTGCCAAGGTGCCATAAGAGTTATTGCTGCTTTTATATTAGTTAGGAAGACACCTCATTTAACAACAGTTTATGTACATGTAATTTGGTTAAAAGGATGCTGCAGCAACCTTTTAGAGACTGGTAAATGAAGTCTGGTTTACATCAGAATATCATACACAAATACCATCTGACATAAATACTGTGACTAAATAGCATTTATGCAAATATTTCTGCATTAGGAATAGATGTTTTAATGCGCCAATATTTTTGTAAACAATGATTAGGACAAGATACCTTTGTTAGCCACTATTCTATTCTGGTATGAAACCTGAGCTTCTAAATTTAAAAATTAAATCAGGGTGATCATTGGTTGCCATTGTTTTTGACAGTCTTATTTGAAAGCATCACCTGGCCCAGATTAGAAAAATTGTCCAGAGGTTCAAGATGGCCACCAGGACTATCGAAGCCAAAGGTTACAGAGGTTCAAGAGGGCCGCCATGACTATCGAGGCCAGAAGGTGGAAAAGGTATGTTGTCTGCCTCAATGCAGGGACCTTGTTAGAAGATGCTACCTTTTTATTCCAAGATTCGTTAGACGGGCTAGATGACGGCCTGCCTCAGTATCCCTAGGTAACGAGTTGTAAAACGTTATGTACTCATTGTGGTGCTTTTGATAACTTTGTCAGAAGATCATCCTCTGTTCAGCTTATTGCCGCATGCTAGAAGTTTGCAAAGTGAAACACTTCACCAATAAAGAAACAAAACATCATTCTATATGAGTATGCATGAAGCCTTATGCATTATTGCAACCAGCATAGAACCCTTTTTTGCCCTTGTCTCACCCCGCCTTTTTAAATGGTTAGGGCTTCCTGAAGTTGACACATTTTTAAAATATTGACAAATTTGTGATTTGTTAAACCTTGAAAATGTGCACACCTCTTGTTAAGATATATCTGATTTGTTATGAAATTACTCATGAGACTGGTGCATCATATGATGGAGTTAAGGAGATGCTTTTGGAAATGAAGACAATCGACCTGTGGTCATCATCAGTGTAAAGTGTTGTGTCAGAGGTTGAAAGTGATGTCAGATGTCAGCCTCAGCAAAATTAGTGCTGAGCAGGGTGTAGTGCATAGAAATTCAGTGAAGTGAAGGCTGGGGAATGGGTGAGGAGCCTGAGAGAATCTGTGGGGAATTGCAGCATGGGTAAGTTGTATGCAGAGCGGAAAGCCACATATTTGGCCTGACCCATATCTAGTGGCTTCCTCAAATTTGCTTGCCACTTTGAGCATTCTAACTGCCTCCAACCATGATTTGTGCATTTGCAACCAGCATGATAAATGTTACTCCTTTTGATATGATTTTATTGTTGCTAATTTTATTTCGGTATTAAATACAGATACGTTAATTGAATAGCCTTCTGTGTGTATGGCTCGCTGCGGTGATATTGGGCAGTTTTATAAAATTTGCCTTAAAAAACACTGATAAAAAAATCAAGTAACATGGTACTATATAGACAGCAACATGGTCACGCATTGCTCCACTATCCAATGGTTTCTGACAAAGTTTATCCACTAAGAAAAGGGGTACCCCAATTTAAATATAGGGAGAGCAATAGGGGACAAGACCAATGACTGAAACAAAAGATATGCTCTACCTGTTTGCATAACAATGGATCAAATAGATCTCACTGATAAGTAACCCAAAAGGGTCGCCTACGGCCACACCATTAGGAAAAGGGCACACAGGAAGGACTGAATATTGTGATTGAGAATTTTATTTTTATTTATTTTTTGTTCAACAATTTTCTTGATATATATACAAAAAACATATGCTCAAAATATGCATACAATAACATTTTTGAAAGAATATATTCAGTTGACCAAGCTAGGCCCCCTTTAGAGGGGTGAGAGGAGTGTATAAACAGTTAAATTACAATCATGCTCAACAAGCAACCCATACAATCTTACACACTCAACCAAAACATTGAACATACATATTCACTACGTTAAAATGTTTTTTATATACACACAAGAACACTCTCCTTAAGGTTTCGGTGTATATTGTTTATAGGACACCACCAAATCATACAAAAGAACCAACACGCCAACACGCCGACGCGCGTTTCGGTGCAATCACCCAACAATAAGGGTGCCACCTTCTTCAGGGCGTAATCTGTATGCGTTTTCTGTAGTCCAAGGGGCCTGTAGAAAGTTAATAATTAAAGAAAAAAACGTCTCACTGGGAGTAATAAAGTAATTTTTCAGTTATAGTCATCATATGCATCAATTGTAGGTTAAAGAACATCAATAGATGAGTGATATTTTTTCTCCAAATTGATTATTGGACCAAAATGGTGTGGCGAGCAGGCGCTCAAATTGGGTTTCAATTTAGCAAAACAAAATACTTATGAATGAACAAATACAATATGAATTATCCAAACGTAAAAACCACAGCAGCTGCACATCATATGCCGCCTCTCACTGGATAGATTGACCTTGGAAAACCCAACAAAAGGTGTAAGGACCCTAACATAGATAGTGCTATAATAGTGAAGAGAACAACAACATAGGATAAAGAGAAGAATAGGTCTATGGTGCACTATATTGAATTGAATACTCACCTGAGTTTAAATCCTGAGGTGCATACTAAGGATTGAAAAGAGAACGCGGGAGAGGATGTCGGAGGAATCACTACTAAAAGTGTCCTAAAACAGGATAAAAATGAAATCAAAATTAAAATTAAAATTAAAAAATAAGAAAAGAAGCACGCCATTTGAACATCGTTTAAACAAAGGTTGGGCTAAATTCGTTCGTAAGTGATAAATCAACAGCTGCTTGCCTTGCAAGTTGTGCGGTAAAGGATGAAGTCGGAGAGGCTTCAAGAACAATTGAAAGCCCCCTTAGTTCTGTTCGTGTAGACGGTCGATTCTTTAAATGGTTGCGGGCTAGAGAAAAAGGAATAAAGATCAGCCCAAAAGATAAGTTAAGAATGAGGTAATCCTAAATAACGATTTGAAATAGCTCATGTCTGATAATCAGAGATCCTAAGTAGACAAAATCTGGAAGCTGACGTTTCGTGAGCTGAGAGTTGTCCTAATGGAGTACACGATGATAAAGAAACAACTATTTGCTAGGATCTAGGAGGAAGCGTCATGATGGGGGCATCATGATGGAAATAAGAAGTTAGTTTCCCTAACTATCTGAACATATTGGAGGAGTGGAGGCAGTCTACGCTGTCAAATTGGAGCTTAAGGATCCCGTTTCAAATGGGGTGACGATAGAAAAATATGTAAAGTGAACAGAAACAAACTAAACATGGATGCAACTAAATTGGTACTTTTACAGAGAGCTATGAACTTGCTAATTACTAACGGCTTCGAGTTAAATGTCGGGAGGTTCAATCATACCTTTTGGTCCGTAAAGCGATGAAAGGAAGCCTGCTCTTCACATCGCGGTATCACGAGGGACTTGGGAGCGTTGTAAAACGAGAGCAAACGCTCATGTGAAAATATCAGTTTGAACAAGGCAGTGTAATTAGGCTAAATAAGAAACAAAAGAAAAAAATATTATAGACAAACATTACCGCTAAGCGATAGCGTAAGTAAGTAATCTACACATCTAGTTTTTTACCTTGTAGATAGGTTCGTGATGCGTCAAGCCGATGCGTTGTGGGGATAGCGTAATTCCGAATGGATAGTTACCGCAGCAGGTAACCGCGCGAACGGCGGGTGAGTAACTGGGTCTTGAAATACAAGTGTTCACCAATGAGATGACAAAGGGGCTCTAACGTCAGCGAGCACGTGATGTCGGCTCAATCGTCAAAATGCCGATTAGTACTAAGTGCTAGCCGGACCCTGTATACCGCGGTTGATTCATCAGCCGAGAGAGAAGGAAAACATAATCCCCAAAAAAACACGCGATGATGAAATGAAACAAAAATGTTTCAATAAGAACAACATGAAAGGTTCATTGGATGGAATCGAATCAGATGTAAGATAAAATACTGATGTATAAAGAAGATGTTTAGCAAATCAAACAACAAGGTTCAGTTGGGATGGTCAATAGGTTTGATGGGAGAATCTGGCCATGGAAAAATCAAAGACGTTCACTGCCGTCCCTAAGGTTACAGAGATAGAATGTTATTAAACAAACATAGTGTTCTGAAAAAAGAGGTAATCTAGGAGCATGGAGGGTGTGCCCAAGATATAACCCAAAAATGAGTTAACATTTAAAGGGCCAATAGAGATGGTTAAAACCAGGCCGACAGGGTGTAATCCAGCTAGAATGTTACTCATGAAGGTTATAGTATCGCGTTCTCCCATGGTAGAGATTCGTTTAGGCCATTTTTTTGGGCATCTAGAAGAAATATCCAGAAAACCTCATGTTTTTTACGGATGTTGGTGATGTTAGTGCCCTTATGGCTATGAATTTTTTCCAAGATGGTGTAGCGTAAATCACTTTCATTGTGATTTGCCTCTTTCCAATGGGATACGAGTGGGGCTGAGAGATTGTTACGTCTAATGTTTGATTTATGCTCTCCAATACGTACCCTGCATTCCCTCGCAGTTTCTCCGACATAGGGTAGTTCGCAGGGGCATAGGATGACATAGATACAATTCGAGGTACGGCAGTTGGTCATTTCCCCTAATTCTACCGAACGATGACGGAAATTGATTCTTTCACTCACAATGGCATTGACACATGCATGGCATGTTCCGCATTTGTGGTGGCCGCGGATAGGTTGGCTGCCCGTGATGGATTTCTGTACAAGAGTGGTCTTGGCGCTTGTGTATTTGGCCTTGACTAACAGGTTCCTCAAGTTTTTGTTACGTCTAAAGGCAAATAACGGTTTTGGAATCCTGGGTGTACCAGAGTCAAGGTTTAGCAAATGCCACTGGGAATTAACAATATGTCGAATTTTGTTGTTGATCGAGGAGTGTTTTGTTATGCATACCAGTTGTTCGGTGTGTTTTTTCTCTTTGGAGATAAACAACGTGTCACGATTGTAGTAGCGAGCTCTTTTAAAGGCATCGCGTACCACTTTTTTAGGATACCCCCTTTGAATGAATTTTAGTTTCATGGATTCTGAGTGGTAAAGATAATCCTGAATTGAGGTGCAGTTTCTACGAAGACGTAGAAATTGCCCGAATGGGATACTGTTTTTCTGGCTAGACGGATGGAAGCTGTCAAAATGAAGGAGGGTATTTCTCAATGTGGGTTTGGTGAAAAGTGATACTTTCAATTGAGCATTTTCGTGTTTCACTAACACATCCAGGAATTCCAAACTTTGGTTGCTGACATGGGCAGTGAATCTCAAGTTGGGGTCTGCCAGATTAATCCATAATAGGAATTCATCGAGATTACCCCTCTCGCCCTGCCAAACGAAAAAGATGTCATCGATGAAGCGTGCCAAATAACGGATGTTCTCGTAATATGGGGCCACTTCGTTATAGATGTTCTTTTTTTCAAAGTGCCCCATGTACAGGCAAGCCACACTTGGGGCACATGATGCCCCCATGCTGACTCCTTTGATTTGATGGTAGATATCTCCATCAAATTCAAAGTAGTTTTCCTCCAGAACAATTTTAAGGCATTCCGTAAGGAATTTGCTGTTATGTAAATTCGTCTGGGTGTCCATGATATCCTTAATCACCATAAGTGCATCTTTCTGTGGGATGTTTGAATATAAGGATTCAATATCCATTGACACTAGGAATTCTTTAAGGTGGTTAAATTGAAGGCCCTCAATTTTGGATATAAAATGTCCAGTGTCTTTGACATATGATTCCAAGTCAGTTACCATCGGTTGTAAAAATTTGTCAATGTATTTGGACAAAGGTTCGGTAGCTGATCCGATTGTGGAGACAATCGGTCTCATGGGGGGGTCAATTTGGTTTTTATGTGTTTTAGAAACCCCATATATAATGGGGAACCTGGTAAATGTGGGGGTAAGGTATTCTGCTTCTTGATGGCATATTTCTCCCCGTTCAATCGCAGTTTCCACTGTGCGTAGGATTCTCATCTTTAATTTAGGTTCAGGATTGTTCAAGATCTTGGTATAATGTTGGGGGGATTTCAATAAGTTGTCCATCTTTTGACAAAGTTTAAGCTATGTTCAATTGAAAGCAAATTCATAGTGTAGACACGAAACAGTTGCCGTATTGGTAATGCAGAGAGCTAAGCCAAAGTTCTTAAGATGGCTAGCACCTTTTCGAAAAATAAATGTCAGTGTGGACCGGAAATCATGGAATCCCTGTAAAAATGTCAATGAGCTGGGCATCTAGGTGAAGCAAATCCTCTAGGTGTATTGTACAATTTTTAAAACAATTTGAGTCCATATGGGGATGTAGGAGATCCTTCTGCCCTCTGTTGATCCTGGTCTTTTGTCTTCTTACATTTTGGTCCCTCAGAAGGTTGTTGGTCTCAGTAGTTTTTTTGCTAATATATGCATATGCCTTCTGTTACTAAAAGGCCGAGATCATAATTATATTTGAACATACACGATTGCATGAGTGATACATTTAGTGCATAGGACAGTCAGAGATTGCATGTGCAAACTTTTTAATTTAAATTAGCAATTAAATGGGACACTGAATTGCTTGACACTGGCCTTGAAAGTAAGGTATTCATTGTGGCTTTAATAATATACTGGGTCCCACCAATACTGGGCTGCATTTATTTTTCTTAGCAAAAGCTAATATTGACTACTTCACTATTGGAATACAGGACAGGAAGAACTTCTTACAAAACATTACTCATTCATCTGTGATTTGCAAATAGCTTACTTTAAAGTAAAGTTATGAGTTGAGAAACATTTATACTTTTACCAGTCAATTATTTTTATTCGCCTGTTTGACTTGTCATTAGCAGTGTTGCTTTTTTTGTGAGTCCATATTAGGAGTGTATTTTGTCGATGTAGAGTATATTTTAAGTGGAATTTTGTGAGTGTAAGGGAATAATCATTTCTTTGATATGGTTTTCTCAAAATTCCCCCCAAAAATCCATAGCCTCCTCTAGAGATGGCTAGATGATCCACTGCATGCAGCTTTCCCTTTATTATGCCAAGAAAGGGTGTCATTATTATCTGGGCTTACAATCCTGCAGTAGTGTTGGAAAGGAGTACTTACTTTATGACACAGTAATAATGCAGTATTTTGGTCGCAGGTGGAAACCAGGGAAATACAATAAAACACAAGAGAGGGTCCCTGAGAAAAGACAATTCAAGGGGGAAACAACCAGGGAAAACATAGTATAAATCATTGTAAACAACTTTCCCCACTAGATATTTTTAAATTTGGTCATATTTCCAGACAAATATATATGCCCCACACGACTTTTAATTTTCGATCATTTATTATCAAAAAATAAACCTGTCATTCTTTTTTGTTTTTAATTTATTTTATCAAAGTTTGTTATAAAAAACAGACATATTTTTACACTGTACATATGGTGAACAATCAACAGCATTTTACCTAAATAGAAGAAGAGCCCTAAACATATACTAAAAGACCATACAATGGCTGTACATGTTTCAAAATAACCAACACACAAAAATCATGTGAAAAAAGGGAACAATACAATAATATGCACAACTACATTAAACATATATACAACATTCATACAATGTGTAAAGAAAACACAAAAGAAATCACAAAAGAAATGCACAAAACCAGGGAAATTACTTGAAGCAACATTGTAATTGTGGGTGTATTTTTGTTTTTTCCATTGTGATTTTTATCATCCTTTTGTTTATAATATCATAACAAAACATTTGACTGACTGCCACAGTAACTTTGCCAATGATGGAGAAACATCAATGGTGGAAAAATGTGCAGGAACCAGATTTCCACATATCATTACTCTTTGATACCCTTTATATATCAGAACAACAAAGTACTGAAGCAAAACCTAACAAGCAAGTCTTACAGAAGCCAGGTTCCCGATAGTTGCCAGGATTTACATTATGTTTACTGAAACCATTGGCATTTCTACAAAATTACAGCTACCACCCGCCAAGGTCAGTGTCGGACAGTGCTTTTAATCCAGCGGGCAATTGCCGGTGGGCTGAGGCCATTTGAGGGTGGTTTTTATAGTTGCCAAGGTTTCAGATTGCTTATGTGCGGCATTTTCATAATTTCAGTGTAATTATGAGTGACATTCAATGACTATGAGTGATATTTCCTCTGAGCAAAAATCAAGCAATGAAGACGAGGGAAGCATAATTATCAGAAATTATACCCATCTGAAAAATGAGAAACTCTAAGAAGAGCTTAAAACTGCTGCAAAGCACTGGACATTGAAGGGCATTAACCAACATGGCACACAGACTGCATAGCTGCCAAGATTTCAGAGTGCTTATGTGTGACATTTTCAGGTTTTCAGAGTACTTATAAGTGGCATTTAACCACTAATTGTGTGACACTTAGAGTGACACTTTTGTGTGAGCAAAATTAAGCAATTAAGTCCATGGAAATAGATAAACATAAGAATTGTATGCGCATTTGAGCAAGGACAAGCTATAAAAAGAACTTGAAACAACCCTTTGCAAGCTGATCCTACTGTAAAATGATTGTATACTGTTGGAAAACAAGGCAGCATCTGTGAGGCCTGCAGGCAGACACCAAAACTGCTGCTGGTCCAGCGAGGCCTCGGGGGAGTGTGACGGCACTCCCCCCTCCTTCCCGCTGCTGCGAGGAGTGCGGCGGCACTCCCCCCCCCCTAGCATCATACCGGGGCCCGGAGTTGGGGATCCTGGGCCCCCTGGGGCAATCTTCACGGGGAGTGCGACATTGCTCCCCAGCTGATCTTTGCAGCGAGGGGGGATGCACAAAGGCACACCCCCCCTCCTCCTCACCACCGCCAACGGGGCCCGGAGTTCTTGACGGGGAGCGCGACGGAGCTCCCCGGCCTTATTTTTGATGGGGCCAATAGGTGGGGGTCCCTTGCCCCTGAGCTCTCTTCGAGGTGAGCACGGCACCACTCCCCTCCCTCCGGTGTCTTTGGGAGCCCAGGATGGGCTCCTGGCAACCCCTTGCATATAATTTCACTCTTCTGGGGCAGTCCCCAGGACCTGACCCACCCCAGGGGCACATCTAAGGCCGGCGGCGGAGCCCCACGTGCTTCGTCGTCTGTACCTTTGGAGGTCAAAGGCCGCCGACCTTCTGGGGGGCGTAGCTCGGCCCCCGGGTTGCCGATTTTCATCATTTTGGCCTCCTCTTGCTCCTGATGGCCAGCTCTAGCCATCGGGAGCACTTTCCTTTGCCCTCCTGGTCTCCAAGATCGTGCACTCAGCAGGGAGCTATCTTCACTGGCTCCCTGCACCGGCCTTTCACCTGGCTCGCCATCTGGGCCTCTCTTCTTCTTTCACAGAGGCCCAGGCTTCTGATCACTGGTTCTGGTTCTGGTTCTGGTCTCCCCTTTTGGTGCAATCCAGCATCCTGGGACAGTCAGGGGGTTCTTCCTTCCAACTGCCCATGGTGCCAGGCTCCAGCACCAGCCTTCCTCAGCAGGCCACACCCCAGAGAGCCCTCTTTCTGTCCAAGACCTTTTAAAATAATTTGGAGGGGGCTGGCAGAAAGGCCCCGCTGCCCTATCTGGCAGCGACACATCACCTCTCTGCCCCTGCTCCCTCCCTCCTACCCAGGCCTTTGAGATAGTTCAAAATGGCGTCGTCCAGGGGTCTCATGCCACATGGTCTCTAAAAAGCCCGCTTCCCCCCTTGCTGCCTTCTCTCCAGAGCAGCTGGGTGCCTGGCACCAGGTGAAAGCTGTTGATTGATAACCTGCAGCTCCACCCACCTTCTCCTCCTCTTGGAGAGGAGACCTTCACCCTTGGAATGCTTGCCGTGAAGGGCAAGGTCTCTGATGCTACACTTTGGGGAGGAAGGTCATTAATCCAGCCTGGCAGGGTCACACCTAGCCCGGCTCTTGGGTTGTGCTGAGTCAGAGGAATATGACATTTCTGGATGACCCATAGGCATTACAGATATGGCTTTGGACTCAGTAGAATACTTCTTCTCACATAAGTGACAGGGTACTTTGGTGCGTGTCTGGAATTTGTATGCCCTAGGGAAGTGAAACTACTCCATGTGATCCCTATCTTCATTGGAGAATAATGGAGTGTTCCTTCAGTGAAAACAGTAAAGCACACTGACTTTCCCTTACATGTTTCGCCCATAGTATAAAGCCTATTTCCTGTCACCACCAAGCTCTGCATAATTCCTGCCACACCATTCTATCTGTACCTGCTCCTGGGCTGCGCATGCCAGGAATCTCCCCTGTGCAACCCCTACATGTGTGCACACGCATGTACACATGTGTCAGCATGTAACCAGCTCGGTGTCCTTTACTCCGGCTGCAGTGGCCTACTCTCACCAGTGGGACACCGGTAAAATCCACATGCAGTCTCTTTCATCCTGAGTTTACTGTGTGTGAGTCCCAACTTATGAGGCTCTCCCACAGTAAAAGCTCAACAATTAGTAGTTGAAGAATTGAAAACCTGGGTGGCTGAGATGGTCAGACCCACCTTCTAACATATACCTACCACCTACTCACATCCTACATGATTTTACACTTGTGATCACTGCAGCAGCTTGCAGAACAATGGACAAATTGCATGAACAGTGTAAAATTGCCAGACCATGTTTGGCTACGGAACAACTTATGTCACTTAGATCTGCAATAGCGCTTGGACGCCCGTCGGGCAGCAATCGCGCTCTACAAATCGATATACAATACAATACAATACAATTTAACTCCTTTTCTATTTGTAATCAATACCTGATTGCGTGATCTCTCCCTAAATACAGATGTCACTGACCCTAGTGCTTGCTCCACAGTGTAACAGGCCACTTACCAACTCTGCTGGGAAAATCCTGCCTCTGGCTGACACAGTACTATAAGTTTCTAAGCTGCACTTGGGGAACTCACACTGCTGACAGCTGCTCTGCTCAGTGCTGCTCACAAACAGTGCTCTGCTTGAGTCAGTGGGGAAGTCCATGGACCTCAACACTCTGACCAGGAGAGGAAGGGCATATCTGCTCTCAGCAGTGGAAGTCGCAGTGAGTGAGCTTGTACGTCACATGGTTTGTGTGCTGTGTCTTTTAAAGACAGCGCTCACAGGACAGGAAACAAGTTGAGTCGTTCAAGGGATTCTTAGCCTCAACAGGGTCACAGTGATGTCTTCCTGGAGGCCTGGCAGGACTTGTAAACACCATCCTGCCTAGTGCTAGTCACGTGGCAACCAGTTGACACCTGACCAGCACTGCCACTAATGCAGGATCGCACTGTGGGGACCAGAGATGCCACTCTGGAGGTGCAACATAGAAAAACAAAACTGCGGCCTGCCCCACAGTTACCCCTTCTATAGAAGATGTTGTTTATGTGGGATGTGCCACTACGATGGGCCACATGAAGCCTCCAAGCTGAGTGGTTACTTGATTTAGTGCAGCCCCCAGGTTGCAGTGGTACCATAATAATATATGTGAGTATATAGCAGCCATGGCCTCCAAATTTGCGAAATAACTGTGTATGCAGGATTAGTCTCAGGCAGCTGCACCACAGTGAGCACTCTGAGAGCAGCGCATTCACTTTGTAAATGCAGCTCTTCTCATGGGTCAGACTGACACACTCATACATGGGCCGTCACAGCCTCACCTGCCGCAATGCACACTAGCAAGAGGACTCAGAGCCCGCTGCCAGCCCCGCCACAGCTCTGTCCCAGCCCTCCCTGCCAGTATGCAGACACTCATGGCATGCTCCTGAGAGTCCTGTTACACCCACTTTGCTATGGCAGCGCAGGCTTTGGCCTCTGCCTGTCACTGTGCAGCCCTGCCATGACTCTGTCCCAGCTCTCCCTGTCTGCCCCGACATTGACGCTGTCTCACAGTGAGAGTCTCGGACTGCATTATAGTGCAGTGCACTGGCGGCAACTTTAAAATACCTACTTTTAGTTCACCTAGGCTCAGTGCACGCAGCCAGTCAAGGTGCTAAGAACATGTGATAATGCATTTTAATGTGGTGATGCAGACCACCACATTAAAATGTGTTAGTCTAACGCCTGATGTGTGGTACTTGGCAGGGCTGTGGTTTGAAAGAGCAGGGCGCACTTCATTCCTATTGCACTTTCACAAGTTCCCACAAGGTTAATTACAACAGGCACGGGGAGGCTTCAAGACAGAAAGTGAGGGAGTGGGGAAGGTTACAAGTATAGGGAGAAAGTAAACAGAAAGTAAGACGAGAGAGAGGACAGCAGAAGAGAAAGAAAATGGATAAGAGAGAGAATGCAGGGAGACGAAGGGAGCAGGGCTGGTTTGAGCATTTTTACTACTGTTGCTTTTGCTTCCACAGTCCGGACTTGAGCTGGCCTATAGCTTCAGAAAGCCTCTTTGGAATCTGTCTAGAAGCTGTTCACCCTTTCTTCTAGAACTCTATCACCTAAAAGCCTGTTTTACAGAGGGCTTCCCTGCAGAGTGTCTGAGTCCTTCGCCTGTTTCAGTTATGAGATGCTGACTGTTATGACTTGAGTGAACGGAGATACTGAAACTCTTCAAAGTCAAGTGATAACATTTTACACCACGGGCAACTTCATTCATACACTACTTTCCTCCCTTTTCTTGTTTATCCACCCCTCAAGCATTACATCTTTACATTGCCAATGATAGGATGCGCTGTATCCTTTAACTGTGGTAAATTTGGTTTATGTATTCCAAATAGACGTTTTTTATTTAGTGGTGCAATTGACATTCTGTTAGCCCTCTTTTTATTTACAGTAAGATCCTGTAAATATTCAACCCCCCAGCAATTAGCTAGGTGTAATGCTCATGCGAGATCTTTCCGCACCTAATTCGCCCTTTCTAGCGTTAGGTGTACCTCGGGACTTACATATGTTAAACAGATTATAAGGTAGTCCTGCCATTTATCAAACTTAAAAAAAAATATGAACATATTAGCCATAAAACTCTTCACACATTCTTTCACACCCAGTGTGCAGGTATTAGCTCTTCAATCCCTGGTGGCACAGCACACAAGATAATGTGCTGCTTGGCTAAACATAAGGTCCAAAAGGCGAGGCCTATTGGCTATGCCAATGCTTGTTTTCATATCGGTTTCCCTGCCACCATGTGATATTGGCACCTCACACTGTGGCACGGTATGAGTTGGCAGGTCTGCAACACTTTTCCTCTGATCTGCCCTACCTTTCAATCGACAACCGAGCTGTGACCATGTTTGGAAGTGTTAATTTGACACTACCTGGGTGTAAACTGCTCGTTTTCCTCACCCGGTTTTAGCAGGTGTGAGAAAACTCAACATGGTTCATCTGTTCGCAAAAACATTCTCAAAAATCGCACTAGACATTCGCTGCAGCTGCCAAGTCTCATTCCGTTTTTAGGTCGAGCCTAGCTGCCGCGCGCATGCGTTGCTCGCTCTGCGAGGCATGCAGTAATAGAGTAGGGTGTGTAAGCCTTGCCCGCTCTCCGTCCATACTTTTCATTGGCTGATGTCATTGTCCTTGGTAAATGCTGGATTCTGATTTATTATGAGGCTTTTTAGTCCCTCCTTGTTACCACCCTGTCTCCATTTGGTACCGCCCATGAGGACTCGATCTTTTACTGTGTCCTAAATCGGCAGCTTTCATTACCAGTTCCTAGAACTATTTACTTCATTAAAGGACACAGCACGCAACGGGTGCCATCTTCATTAATGGGGGCCGCTTCCTAACCTCATTTGCATTTTGTTTTCTGTTTACAATGCACTCAGTTTATTTTATTATTTTCCTTGGTCTGTGGTAGCATTGTTGCTTAAAATTCTCCCATTTCTTTTTTCCTGAACTTTGCCGCTATAAATATCCAGCAGTGGCGGCCATGGGACACCGCCAGTTGTTCGTTCGTGCACACACGGCTGTTATGTTCAAAAGGGTCATTTTTCTTCTATTACCTCCATAAATAAACACTGAAAATCGTGTTCCTAACGGAGCTTCGTTTTATATGTAATGAATGGCATCTTCAATCAGCGATAACGTTTAGCTATTTTTACCTCTAATGTAAAGGTGACAACTGCAAGACCCAGAAGGCACAGATCTGCTGCCTAATTAGCCAGGAGTGGCCTGCTCCCACATGACGTGGGTGGCACTTTAGCAGCTTTGCACTAAACAAAAAGAACAATGGGTTGCTTCTGAAGCAAAATGCCATGATGTGTTGAACATTATTTCTAACTGCCCATTAGTAATGGGATGCGATAGGCAACGCATCCCATGAACAGTTTTACACTGATTATGCACCCGCTGAACAATGCTATAAACTAAACTTATGTGAACTCTCGTATTGGCAGCTACAGTTGTTTGTTCAGAATCTGTTCCGCTGTAATCCCTCCACTGGCACCTGTTACGTCGTGTGGACCACCCCATGCTGATGTTATCACAGAGGGGGGTCCCACACTGTAGCCCTGCTGTGCGTGCTTAGTGGTATGCCCCTGACCGGAAGCGTATAGTGTAATAAAAAGGGACATGGCCTGGACATCCGGGTCAGACCAAGAACATAGCCCTCGTGTGTGTGTCCTTTCATGCCTTCTCTACCGCTACAATGTTACGCAATCCCCCATGCTCTGAGTGAGTCCCCGCTCACCTTGACAACGGAACAGCGCCCAAGCGCCTCTCAGCCCTCTTCCAGAGCTGTGGCAGGGGCGTAACACAGGCCCCCGCAGCCCCCGCGGTGCGGGGGGGCCCCCACGCTCCAGGGGCCCCCTCACTGTCACTGGGTCACCGTCTTCGGGAATCGGAAATAAATGGTTATAAATATGGTGCTTGGACTTCGTGCGTGCGGCGAGCGCGCAATTTTGAGCACTGTCTGCCTCCTCGGGGTCCCCACCACGCTCCATTCAGGGGCTCCCTCACTCTCGGAGACGGGCAAAACTGAGCGCATGGCACGTACGGTCAGCCTCCTCGTGGCCCTGCCCCCACGCTCCAGGGGCCCCGACCCCTCACTCTGGGCTGGCAGACTCACTGGCGGCACGCAGAAGTTGTTGTTAATACGTCTGCGCGCCGTGCGCGGTACCGCGATTTTCCGGGTGGGTGCGGGGCTTGTGCCATTGTCATGCGCATTGTAATTTTAAAGTGCGTGCGCGTGACTTTGGGTGCGGCCGCCGAGGTGCCAGGTCAGAGCCTAGAGGAATTAATTTATAGAAAGAATAGACGAGTAGTAGTACAGTAGTACTACTAGCCCCCCCTGCCTGGTGGCTAGTCACTGGACTCTCTCGCCGACGCCAAGTGAAGTCGCCCTGTGTCTTCTGCTGCCCGGCCCGCTCGCCTCCTCCGAAGCTGCACTGCAGGCCAGCCAGGCCTAAGGAGGTGAGAAATAAAGAGGGAGGGATAAAAAGAGAGAGAGCGCGGCCCTGTATACACGGCGCTTTGAAGGGCCACACACTCCATGGGCTGCGGGCCCTTCAGATATAGAGAGAGGTGGAAAGAACGAGAAAACAGAACCCTCCCTAGAACGGTGCCCATAAGGGGCACACATTACACGTGATTCCTTACAGGAATACAGCGAGAAGGCAGGAACCTCTACGGGACCTGGACAGCAGGGTCACGCGTTACAGGGTCGCCGCCGCGGTGATCTTTAAAAGCAATACACAGAGGGGCCTGCGCTGCAGGCAGAGGGGCCATGAGCTGCAGACTGAGGGGTTGTGCGCTGCAGGTAGAGAGGCCTGCGGTGCAGGCAGAGGGGCCATGAGCTGCAGACTGAGGGGTTGTGCGCTGCAGGTAGAGAGGCCTGCGCTGCAGGCAGAGAGACCGTGTGCTGGTGGGAGCCCATCATGTACGTTTCAATACCACACTTGCATCCTTAAAAGCAATGAGGACAGCTTGACATTGTCAAATTAGATGGGTCGTAATGGCCTGATATCTGCTGTATTCAAAGGAAAATTATCAAGCTAAGAATATAACCCTTACACTGTACAGATTGTTTGTGCGCTATTATGTACGGTGGCAACACTGTTGTAAGAAACATGGCTTATACAACTTCAAAATCGCTTTAAATTTTCGAACTTTAGTACTCTACTGATATGGAGCTATTGGCTCCATATCATTGATTTAATAATTTGTCGGTTTTAAATATCGAGCATTCTTTAGATGATGTCAAGTCCCCTACATTAACAACAGAAAGTGAAACAGAATAAATCTGCAGTGGAGTGGCAGGGGGCATGGGGCATGGGGTCCTGCCACTCCACTGCAGATTTATTCTGTTTCACTTTCTGTTAGTTATACATTTGCGCTAGGATGCGCTTTCCTTCTATGCTCAATCTGTCAATCATGCTTAATTGAAGGTCGTACAGCCAGGGCCGGCTCTAGGGCAGTGCGATCGGTGCCACCGCACCGGGCGTTGACTTGGGGTGGGGGCGCCCTGTTTGCAAATATATTATGGCTTCGCCGTTCCGTGCCTCCAGCATTTTTCAGACCTCATTACAAATTTCAGGATAACTACGGTGATTAATGCTCTTCCTGGAGAAGAGAGAGGAGTTTTGTCTAGTGGAAGTTCGACTCCTCCTAAGGTAGCTCAGCAGGTTAATATTCCTTCTGCTAAGAACGTCTGCAATGCAGATCACGAAGTGCATATAATGTCAATAGGTCAATGGGTTACTGCTTTTGTCAGAGAGATCTTCTTGATACTTGCAGTTTACAAGTTAAAATCCTAAAATGGAACAATGAGCTATTAACTGTCTTTAAATAGGTGCAGCAAACTGCAAGGTGTGTATATTAGACCTACATGTTTTTTTGCCCTGTCTTTCCTTAACCTAATCTTGCAAAATGGGTTCAGTCGGGTAGAAATGAATTATTAAAGAGAAACCCTAACAATTAGTGCTATGTTTTTAAATTCTGAATTTGTGCTTTTCCAGACCAAGGACTCCTAAGCTATACTACCTACCAGCATGGATGACACTTGACTCCCACATCTTGTAATCCTCTGTCTTATTTAACATTTCCTATACACTGATTGATATGTGTGATTGTCTCTGTTAAATGTGCGTAAAATGTAAAGTGCTCTGATAATTCACACTGGTATGAGTGGCGCTATAAAACTAAATGAATCTGAGAGACTGGTGTTGGAGACTTGAGGAGCACTGTTAAAGGGTGGTTGTGAGGGAATCTTTAGCAGTGGCGGTCATTGGGGGGGCGCCAACAAACATTTTGCACAGGGTGCCACCAGTGTTAAAGCCGGCCGTGTGTACAGCAGGCCCGGTTCTAGAGGGTGGGCCGGGTGGGCCAGGCTCACCCAAAATGAGCCTGGCCCCGCCGCCCACCCAAACATGAGCCTTGCCCCTCACAGTGAATCTGCCAACGATGCACAACAACAATAAAACAAATTCAGATAACTTGAGATTTACGATCCTGCTGCAGAGCAACCATGTGTCTGTTGGTAGTTTTTAAATGCTGATAAACTGAATTTTATGAGAATAGCTCAGTGGGTTACTGCCTTTGTCACAGAGATCCTCGTGTTACTTGCAGTTCAGAAGTTACAATCCTAACATAGGACAGTGACCAATGAACTGTCATCAAAGAGCTGCATACAAACTTCGCTTTTTTGTGTTGTGATATAGTTAGAACTTCTCCAGTCTTTCATCATTTTAATGTTACTAAAAGGAGTTTGTTTGGGCAGTTATACATTTTTATCAGTAAAGCCAACCACTGGAGTACTCTTTAGTTTGTGTTTGTGCTTCTCCAGACCAAACCCTCGTAAAATATATTGCCCACCAGTATGGATGACATGCGATTCCTACACCCTGTAATCCTCATTGGCTTATAAAACATTCCCCGTAGACTGATTTATTGTCTCTGTATAATGTGTGCTGTTATGTAAAGCACTGTGACACCCTACACTGATATGAGTAGCGCTATACAACAAATGAAATGGATATGAGAGAGGGGCAACGGAGAGATGAGGGGCACTGGTGGAGGGTGACAGTGAGGGAAGCAGAGGAGGATGTCATGGGGCATGGGGAAACTACAGAGAGATGAGGGCACTAGAGGAGGGTTGCAGTGAGGGAATCCGAGATGGAGGTCATGGGGTGGGTGGGGGGAGCTATGGAGAGATGAGGGGTGCTGGTGGAAGGTGGCAGTGAGGGAATCTGGGGGGGCGTGGGGGGACTACAGAGAGATGAGGGGCACTGGTGGAGAATGGCAGTGAGGGAAGCCGAGGAGGAGGCCATGAGGGGGAGGGGCTACAGAGAGATGAAGGGCAATGTTGGAGGGTGGTAGTTAAGTTATCTACAGATAAAGAGGTAATTGGTGGTGAGCCAAAAAAGAGCACTAAAGCCGGCCTTGTCATGGCCTTTCTGTTTTCCTTTATTTAATTAACAGTCAGGTGATTAGGACAACTTTGGAGCATACTTTAAAGTGCGTGCTAATTACATTCACTGCTGTATTCAATTTTTTAAGTTTGAAGATGATTTTATTATTGTTTTCTACTGGGAATAATGAAAGTGGAACTGGATGGTGGCTGATATTGGGCTGGGGCCCAAGGTCAGCTGTGAGATAAGGTGCAATGGAGAGGGGTGGTAGAAAAGTGGATAATCAAGCCTGTAAGGGAGCGTGCTGCAGAATCAGGGGTCAGGTGGAGATGAAGAGGGTTTCTGCCTGAAGGCTCGCACAGAGGGAGCCTGAGTTGTGTCACTTGCCTCATACTCCCACCTTAGAAACCTCCTCTTCCCATCAAAGGGACATTACATGGAAAAAAACACTTTTTGAGAGTGATTCTTTTGTTGTTGTTTCAACTGTTGTCCTGCCTGGCATTAAATCCTCTTGTTCCAGCCTGAACAGCCGCCTCAGTTCAGGTCACAGAGCGCTCAGAAATGGAGGTAGACGTGTATTTACAGTCACTCAGGACAGCTTGTAAAATTCCGAGCCCAGTTTGCTGCTGCTAGGGCGTGCTTGATGGACTCTGGCATTTGTGTCTGTTCCTTCAGGCTCCCGAGATTTCAGCAAGAGTTTGGCCACTTTCCCTTCCTATACACATTCTGCATAAGTCTGACAGGCCAGCCCTTGATGAATTGGGGCATTTAATGTGGTGAGAACAGGGGGCCTCTGCATGCAGACATTCAGGCCAGCGAGGAATCCAGAGTAAGATGGGGTAGCACAGGCAAGGTGATACCATGAAAGCAGAGAGAGGGGGGGGTGGCGAGAGAGAGAGAGATGGGGAGAGAGAGAGGAGGGGTGATAGAGAGAGGGGGAAGAGAGAGAGAGAGAGAATAGACATGTTGATTTCTGGGACATATATAGGGTAATGGTGTGGACGAACATGAAAGATGCAGTATCTGTACAACCAGGATAGCCCCCAACAAGTGTAGGTAGGTGGGAATAGGACAGCATAGGCAAGGCTGCACAAACCATGGGCCTGAGGCATGATGACACCCGAAAGCCTAGGCATGCTGTGACCAAAAAAAGAGGGCCCCCACTCTGCCTATTCCTTACATTTGAAACTTGCATTTAGTGCTGTAGAAGTGTGGAAATGCTTTTCATGAAAAGGAATATAAAGTAGGGTTCCCAAAGAAAAATGCCAGCCATGTGTTGTTTAAAGACACTCAAAGACCTCGTCTTGACCGTAAATAGGGTTATCGATAAAAATGTATGTATTCATTTGAAATGGACTTTTCTGTATTTGTTCCCTTTAATTAGCAGTCATGGATCATTCAAGCAGCCCTAGAACACAATTAAAAGTGTTTTCTATTTTATATTTGCTGTTCGAAGTATGTCCAGATAAGTGCTGAAAATACAGCTTTAGGTGACTGCTTATTTTTGTCCTGTGTGGGGCATCAAAATAATGAACAGGCAACCCTAACCATAGGAGTAGACTGGAAGTTTGTTGCAGGATCAGCACATTATTTTCTTCACCCTCGATCCCTATCAGTGCCAGAATAACAATAGTTTAACTTGTACCTGAAACCTTACGCTGCCGTCAATAACATGCTGAGTTACTTCAAGTGTCCGGGAATGAACCCTGCATTCAGACAACTCACTCCTCATTTTCGCCCTTCATTTTTACGCTCACCTGCACTCACAGTAATCACAATGCACTCACACTGGCCACCATGCACTCACACCATTCACCCGCTCACCCTGCACTCAGTCATTACTCTGCACCCGCAATGCACTTGCGCTGTTCACCCTGTACCTCACCCTGCAGTCACACAAGCACACTACTCACCCTGCACTCATGTCACACTTCACTCACCTGTCCCCCTCACTGCTCAATCTGTAATCTCACTCAAATAAGCCCATTACTAACAATGCATTCTTTCGTCCAAATCTGCACTTGCATATGGTCACCTCACTCACCCTGCAGTCACTCCTATTACCCTACTCTCACACTGTTGCATCGCTCACTGTGTACTCTTTAATCTATGGCTACTCAGGACCATTAACTTTAAACACTAGGCATAGTATTTTCAGAATGTACGACTCCGTGGAGTAATCACCAAGGTGGGATTATGAACAAAATATATACCATAAAGGGACCTGCAGAGATGAAAAACAAAATAGTGTGCATATCTCTAACCTCTTAAGCCATTGCTAAGCCCTGCATCCTATTGCACAATAAGCTGCAGGCACCCCAGTCAGTGGTCCCCATGCACAACATGGACTGGGAACACTTCTAACATAGCATCAAATTCAAAAAAAATACAGCGCCCTTCCAACCACACACCCTACGCATATAGTAGCTTGCTACTCATGTAGGCAAGCGCTTCAGTGCTCCCCATGGGGGTAGTAAGCCCTCTATAAATATAACAATACAATGCATTCAAGACTGCTCCATCCCCTGTCTTCTTGGCTCTGTCCTTTAGCTCCTGCCTCCTTGCAGCCGTCCATTCAGTTCATGCCTTCTTGCATCTGCCTTCAACTCCTGCATTCTTCGCTCTCACCATCCTCATCCAACTGTTGAGTGATTACCTCCTCAATCCCATCCCTTCTGCTATTTCCTTCTTGGTTTTTGTTCTGTTTTTTTTACGGAGTTTTATATAGCACAAACTTGTCCCAAAGGTATTGGGGATCAGAGCGCTTTACATAGCACCAGTTGCGTTACATGAGGACACATTCATTTTTGTTAGGCACGGGGACATTAAGCGATTTGCCCAGAATCACAGGATGTTCAGCGTCATTGCCGAGACACAAACCGATTTTTGAGGTCGACCACCCTAGCCGTTAGGCAAACTCCTCTCCTCTCCTCTCTTGTATCTCTCCCTTGAGTAATCACCTTCTTGCATCCATTCCTCCAGTGCTGTAGTTATCAGTCACTTCGAAATATGTGTGCCTTTATGCACACACCAAACAGGGAATTGTTTAACTAACCTGGCTTCATTTTTGCATATTGCAGACTTGTTTTTACCATGCACTTTGAACATATTTTCACCTTGATGCAAGAAGAAAGTTGGATTGTTTTACAAAACATGCTTGATTTTTGTATATTGCTGGACTGGTGATTGCTTTATTGTGCACTTTGAAAGTATTTGCACTTTTTCTTTTGCTTTACCAACTACAGTTTGTATATAGATTGTCATTAGGTACTTGCTGATAGGGTTTGTTTTTATTCTACATGCAGTGTTATTTATGGTGTTGCTTGCACTTGTCTGTAATACGTCTACCTTAAATCTTGTATTTAGCATTGTTTACGCTACAGAAATGATAAATCAAAGCAGACAAACATCTGCATCAATGTTCTGAAGCATCCAATCAGTTTTCTTCCTCAGCCTTGTTTGCCTGCGTGTTTTGCAGTGCTTACTAATAAAGTCATTATGATTGAAATTGCTTCCTCAGTACACGTTATTATCATTCACACCCCTTGACAGTCGCTAGTGTGTGGCATGCAGATAATTCACCAGTCTACTTCTCTTGACTTTCGCAGTATACTGAGTTATTGCTTGTGTACTTCTCATGTATATTGTCACTTGAGTTTTTATGGAATCGCAGGTCTGGGTTGGTCTTTCAAAGTTTCAAGGTATTGTCAATTCTATTTGAGACCCTTCATAGTTGTTCTTTGTTCTTCAGCCATAGTCATTTCCTGAGATAATAGGATCGCTCCTTGGCATTGTTCTGATTACTGCCTCAGTTAAATAATCAGCTTTTGACAGTATTGTTACAAATGGCGTAGCTTGTATGCAAATAGGGTTTCCCACTTTCTCATTAGAACTTAGAGAAAGACAATATGGAGGCATTTCATTTAAATGTTGGAGGTTTCAAATAAAAAATGACCGATTTCTGGGTGGTAGGGCAAAGTGGTAGATGATGGGCCGCGCCGCCGGGGGAGGGGGGCCCCCTCCATGTGCTTTGCAGGGGGGCCCCCTCAAGTTTCGTTACGCCACTGAGCTGTGGCCTGATGCTGCTTGTTGCAACACATGCTTTGAACCCTGACAGTAAAGTTATTCAAACCGTTTTTATCTCGGCTCTTCGCTTCGAGCCGAATATGGACCTGGTGACGTGTTGGACATTTAAAAGTTTTCAACGGGGCACTGGTATGATCCAACGGGTTCTCTTGTTGGAGATTAAAGTCGTTTGTCCTAATTGTTTATATATACATCGTATTTGTTGTTACTTATCATCTGAAAATGCACGTTATAAAGATAAACTAACAAACCAGACTGAAAATGCATGCACAAATATGTGCAGCAGCGCACTGTCTCAACCTGAATCAGACTAAGGGTGCATGGGCGTAGATTCAGGGGGGCTGTTAACCGCCCCCCTCCCCTAATGTTTTTCTGAGAAACAGTTGGGTAGAGGTGCTTTAGTCGGGCATGATAAAGTGTCTGCTGGATTTCTCCAGGAATGTTTACATACACACAGACAGAAACTCGCAAACACTTTCTCTCCGTTTTGGAGGTCCTCAAAAATGTCTGTTATTTTACAATATTGTGTTTTCTCGCACTTAATACTCATACCAATCCGCATTCCTCTCCGTTTTAACTGTCCTTTAGGCCCTCTCATGCACCCTGCTTGTCCTATAATGTATTTTAACATTATATGCCAGCGTGATTGTTGGAAAGTCTGAAGCCCCCCCTCAAACTTTACTGACCATTCCCCGCCCTTGCTGGTCTGCAGTGGTTGCCTCAGAATTGCTGAAAGCACCAGGTGGTATCAATGCCAGAAGGTGCTCTTTAGAAGTGGCAGTGATGGTGTAACATGCCTACAAAATGGTAACCTGTACTTTTCACTATTAGAAACTTGCACTAAAATGGCTGCGTCTGAGGTTAATAAATGGAAGATGTCTTCCTACAGATGGGTCTTAGGTTTGTATGGATTTGGATATTTTTAACTGGGCTACATTTTGTATATATATATATATATTCACTCAAAAAAAACATAGGTTTCACACACGTTATAGTTAGGAATTAGCATTTAAAACATTTAAAAAACCTTGCAAATTCATTGAAAAAACCATAGGTTTCACACATGTTATAGTTAGCTGGACATTTCACTCATAAAAAACCATTGAAATTCCCCCGTTATAGTTAGTTCAGCTAACTATAACTCGCGCGACCGCAATCCACTGCTGATGACGTCACATATCACATCACTGTATTCACTAAGATACTGTTAATAAGTCAGTTATACAATTGACATCCATTTTGACACTTATTTACCCATTTATTCTTCCATTAACCTTTAGATATACATATATAAAAAATATTTATTTTTTAGTGAATATGTAAGGTTTTTTAAAAGCTAATTCATGTATGTATTATTATATTTTTTTATATTTATTTTACAATAAACTACCTATGTATATATTTATAGATTGACTGTATCCCTTAATATGGAATGGCTCAGCTCTTTTATTTTGAATTTCGATAAAGTTGAACAGCATAGTTAATATCTTCTATAAACTTATAAACAGTTTAAAATGTTTTTTTTTTAAAGGGTTTTTCACGGTGCGCGCACCCCGCGATTTTATGAAAAAAAATAAAATGTTTTTTTCAACCTTCGGGGTCCTTCAGGGACCCCCTGACAAAGGCTAGGGGGTCAGGAACTCTCTACCCTGCCCCCTTTTCTTTCTTTCTTTAATCTTTATTTCGACTACAGTCAGTCATAAAAGAAAACACAGAGTAACATAAAATTACACAATTATTTCAATCAAAAAAGATATATCCATCATACACTTTATAGGCGAAAAAGAATACTAATCAGTTAGCAGTCACAGTTTGTGCCACTTGCCAGGAATCAACATAGCACAAAAAATAAATGTGAAAACTAGGTGATATCATATTTACAAATACTTTCTTCTAGATTTCCACATTGCGTCTAAGAATTTGCTGACAGCATAAACGGTTAATGGTGATAAATCCGTTTTTAGTATTCGATAAGCCTCCATATATTTCCTAAAACCCCATTTTTTGCATAGGGGAATAATCCACTTTCTTCTAGATGCTAGATATAGAGGACAGAAAAAAATTACATGGATATCATTTTCAGGCTGAACAGTGCAAAGGGGACAATTAAGAACAGTTGAAGGGTGCCATCTATTCGTAAGAGCACGAATAGGAAGGGAATTATATCTCCATTGGAGATAAAGCTTTCTAAGAGTTGGAGGATAGATATCATTCAGCACTATCTCAAACTTGTAATAATCTTTCATTAGGATAAATGAACTTGTCATGGAGCCCAAATTATCAGAGGTCAGCCAAACCGACCGGTTTCTTTCATAATACATTATTGCCAAAGCTTTATGCGAAATGGTCTTGGATGCAAGTTCTGGAGAACTCCATAGGGAAGGGCAACCCAAGTTATCAAACTCAGCCTTGATATATCTTATCCAGGGAAGATTTTGTATAGTTTGGAACTTCAATAGATCCAAGAATTCTAGTCTGTAGCTATTAAGTTCAGGGGTTGCCCATAGACGTCGCCAGAAGGTTAGGGGCTTTAAGGCTAGTTCCTCCTTAATAGATCTAATTCCTAAATCTAACCTTAAGGGGAGAAGAGGAGTGCTGGAGGGTAAAGATGATAATTGTCGTAGAAAATTATTTTCAATAACCATAAATGGTTCAAGACAATTATTGCCCCACAGTTCCGCCCCGTAAGTTGCTGCCGCTCTGGCCTGTACCTTATAAATTTCTAAAGGTGGACCAATAGGTTTTATGTAGGAGTTTTTCCAAAGTTTAACAATCCCCCCAATTTTCTGCGTTAATTTTAGTTGGGATTTAGTTTGGTGTTGAGTCCATAGGAAATTCTCATTTATAGTCACTCCCAGGTACTCAAACACCCGAACTCTCTCCAAGCTAACTCCATCAATAGTTGGATTTGGACGGGATTTTCTTGGAGGATTCAGAATCATAAACTTTGTTTTTGTTGTATTAATTTCCAAACCCCTATCCTGACAAAAGGAGACGATCCCATCCAATACCCGCTGGATACCCATGGGGGACTTGGCGAGTAACAGGGTGTCATCAGCAAACATAATCGCCGAAATCCCCACCCCAGCGAGCTTTGGGGCGTCTCTATTAGGTACCATGTTTAGATAGGGGATAACTCCATTTACATATAGGCAGAAAAGGGTGGGAGCCAGGACGCAGCCCTGGCGCACACCCCTATTAACAGGAAAGCTAGATGACAATTTCCCCTCTCTCCCACATCTAATCTTGGCGAAGTTATCCGTATGTAATCGAATTATAATGTCAAGAAGGGGGGGTGGAATTCCTAATTCACGAAGAACAGCCCATAGCTTGGTGCGTGGGACCAAGTCAAAGGCTGATCGAAGATCAACAAAGACTGTGTATAGGGAACCACCCTCAACCGTGACAGTTTTCCAATAGAGCATATTAAACCTAAAGATCTGGTCAATGGTAGATACAGATTTCCTGAAGCCAGCCTGGTAATGGCTCAAGATCTCGTACTCATCAATCCAGTCCAATAGGCGATTGATAATCAGCTTAGCAAAAAGTTTTTGGGCTACATCAATAAGGCTGATAGGCCGATAATTGGCTGGGAGGAGGGGCGATCCCTTCTTATAGATTGGAACCACCTCCGCACCCAGCCAAGTAGAAGGTATCTTCATACCCCTAGCAATTCCATTATATACAATTAAAAGATAAGGAGCCCAGACTCTAGGTTCATGTTTATATAGGTCACCAGGGACCTTATCCAGACCAGGGGCCTTTCCCGCTGGAAGTGCAGCAATAGCAGTCTGGACTTCAAGAATGGTGAAACTAATTGGGTAAGGAGCAGAGTTATCACTCAACGGGAATTCTGATGGCAAAGGTACTGTACTTGGGGATTGATTGTTATATAAAAGTCTAAAATGATCCTCCCAAACTTGTGGGGCAATATTCGGGCTAATGGCAGACACCATGTCAGATGAACCAGTAGTCACGATCTTCCAAAATCTACAGGAATCTCGATCTGCCAGAGCTAATGTTAGATCGGCACAGTTCTGACTGGCCCACTCAAGTTTAGCATGGTGGGTCAAATAACGATAAGTACGTCGTTTGCATTTAATGAGATCTCGCTCAGCGTTTGCCTTTAGCGCAGTCATTAATTCGGCTTTTGCCAGTCTACAGGCTCGATTATACCATAAATGTTTCCTAGATTGGTGTTTCTTCAAAGGAGCTAGGGGATTCAAAATATTTCCTAAACTTGCATAAAGTGCATCATTAAGTGCGGCAATCTCTCTATTGGTATCCAAGGCTAATTCAGACTCAATAAGGTCAGCCATTCGGTCCAGGGTTGAACTAACATTCCCGTAAACTCTGGAAATGTCCTCAGAGTTACTGACCAATTTCGACCATTTCACCCTCCGTCTGTTATTTGAGAGGGCAAGAGTATCTGTTCTATCTAGGGTCAGAGAGGGTTCAGTTGGATCCAAACCAAATAGAGCGAAATCCAAGATTAGAGGGTTATGGTCACTTTCTCTCCTGGGAAGCACCACAAAATCCAAAACTCGATTCCATTCCTTGCACTTGACAAAGATGTAATCGAGGTGGGCCTCTCTGCCCGCTACATTAAAGGTAGTCTTTGGGGGATTATCAGATTTGGATCGCCCATTGCAAGCTCTAATAGATTGAGCCAACGTTAAGGAGGTGATTTGAAGAGCCAATGGGGTCCAGGCTCTTACTATAGGGCCAACTACTTGTGGAATTTCCCAAGAGTCATCCTCCTCTTGGTTTATGGCATCTAATAATCCCTCTAGGGGTTCAAAATGGGAGTTGAAATCCCCACCCACCACTAAAGGGATACCCTCAGGTAAATCCGCCAATACCGTAGATAAGACATCCACAGCCCTTGATTCTGCCGATAGACTAGTCGGTCTGGAGTAAATATTAATCAGGGCCATTTGTGTCTTAGCCTGCCAATTCAATATTATGGCTTGAACATCATCAGATCCTGTACTCAGGGCAGTAGCGGTGCAGCCCAAATGAGTTGCCACCCAAATAGTGAGGCCACCAGATGGTCGGCCCTTACCTCCCCAAGTTGCCGGAAGAAAAATAGAGACAAAACCCACTCGATGATGATTAGTCCTGGCCCATGTTTCCTGAAAACAACATATATCGTGTTGATCTATGAAAAGACCCCATTCGGGACAGTCAAGCTTGTTTTGGAGGCCCGCTATATTCCAGGAAAGAATCTTTAATGAAGATCGGGCACAGGGTGGGTCAATAGGTGTACCAACATTGTCTGAAATGGATGTAGGGTCATTATAGATGATGTCATTTGGTGATATCGCCACAGTCTGAACTGAGACTGATTCACACTCATCTTCGTTAGGATCAGTTCCAACTTGCAGTCAATCCACCTCTTCAAGAGGACTAAACCTATTTTGACATGGGAAGTCGTGAACAATTGGCTGATATAGCCAGGAGTTATCACGGTTCCGAGAGCTAGAAGAAAAAGAAGAACCCACCCTTGTCCAACCTTCTGCGTTCTCAACATGTAAATTGTTATTTGATGGGGGATAAAAATAGGAGAGTGGTAAGGGTTGAATACAAGTCTCTCGCTGTTTCCCCCTCCAATTAAGGATATATGATACAATATCAGGATCTCCAAAATTCACCAGAACACAATCGCCCTTGTAGCGTTTAATTGAGTTGCCCAGCCAATTAATCCTCCTGACCATCAAAATTGCCGCAGTTGCAAATGGCGGGAGTGGCCTTTGGGTATTTAACCAACTAGTGACTTTGTTTTTAAGAGAGTCATAAGTTTCTAAATCAGGGTTGGTACACTTCGGAATTCCAGCCAAAACTAGTACATAGGGGGCCGCCTCGGGGGGTAAATTAACCACATCCTTCCAGCTTAACTTCCCCTGAGCATTAGTGTTAGATCCCCCCTTAGTACTATGGATATTTAATTCACCAGCATTATCCTTAGGCCTAGGTTGGGCAGGTGGACGGTTCTGTATTGGGTGAGGATGACCTGGAATAGTCTGTGGTGGATTCAAGGATCGAGGCAGAGCCTGTAACTCAGCAGCTGCCCCCACTCCTACATGTTTAGGGGGAGCACCTGAACTAACATCGCTCATGGACGAGGGGTCTGGGAGTTGTGATCGGGGGACATTATCAGTTTTAGAGATAGAACTACCTTTATTTATTAAACAATTGGTAATAATTCCTGTAGCTTTTTTTATTTCTTTAAGCGTCTCGTTAAAGAGGGACAAATAAGAACTTTAGCGCATTTACTAGGGAGCTAATTAACAAATCAGTCTCTTGACCTGGTCCAGCAGCACTACAGGGAGGGGAAGGGTGTTGAGGTGTTTGGTTACAACTTGGGGTGGATAATGGAGTATGAGTTTCAATAATGCCTGGTAGTACGACAGATGGAACCTCAGTATCTAACCTGGCCTTTTTCCCGCCCTTCATCTTCCTCTCACTTTTCCTTTTAGGTATCGCCCCCTCCCGTGAGCCATAAGCTGGTCTTAGGGGTATTTCCTTCCCCAGCTCCGTATCAACATCTGGTGCCACATCAGTAGACCTCTCTAAGATACATTTATTAGACTCATGCCGAGAGGTTAAGCTAGTTCTTAGGTCCTGGAGTACTGAGTCAATCGTTTGGTCAATACTGTTCATTAAGGCAGTATGAGAATTATCCAGTCTCTCCGGAGTTCTTGCAGATGCTAGTAAACCAAGGGAAGATCTCCTAACACTTTCAATACCTTCCGAGAGTCGATGCTCTAACGTTAACAACTCATTATTAACCACCGAATTAGCCCTAATAAGAAAATTGTCCAGTGTACCTGAAAGCATCGGAGTTGATGCCTGTGTTTTCGAGCGTGTGGCCATTTTTCCTACGAGGGTGGAACAGGAAAGAGAAGGGGCCCGGTCTGGTCTTGCCCGTGCTTGAACGGGCTTAAACGGGCCCGCCCTTTGCCCGGGCTTCGCCCCGGACTGCGTCCCGCACGCGTCCCGCTCACGCGTATACTGATGTCAGTTAAATAGCGGTAGGAGGTGTGTCCGGGAAGAGGATCAGGTGCGTTGAATGATTGTAGACCAAGGCACCCTGGGCCTCGCAGTCCCAGCACAGGAGCAACCTCCCAAAGTGACCACACTATTCTGAATTCCCCCGCAGTTCGAGCAGCTCCTTAAGGATGGTGACAGATAAAATGACTGTTAAAATCCAAGTCCGCGCCTACGAGCGGCTCCCGCGAAGCGGGGGCCGCGAGGCGTTTTATGTCGAGGCAGCGGGAGGTGTGTCCGGGATCAGGTGCGTTGAATGATTTTAGACCAAGGCACCCTGGGCCTCGCAGTCCCAGCACAGGAGCAACCTCCCAAAGTGACCACACTGTTCTGAAATCCCCCGCAGTTCGAGCAGCTCCTTAAGGATGGTGACAGATAAAATGACTGTTAAAATCCAAGTCCGCGCCTACGAGCGGCTCCCGCGAAGCGGGGGCCGCGAGGCGTTTTATGGCGAGGCAGCGGGAGGTGTGTCCGGGATCAGGTGCGTTGAATGATTTTAGACCAAGGCACCCTGCGCCTCGCAGTCCCAGCACAGGAGCAACCTCCCAAAGTGACCACACTGTTCTGAAATCCCCCGCAGTTCGAGCAGCTCCTTAAGGATGGTGACAGATAAAATGACTGTTAAAATCCAAGTCCGCGCCTACGAGCGGCTCCCGCGAAGCGGGGGCCGCGAGGCGTTTTATGGCGAGGCAGCAGGAGGTGTGTCCGGGAAGAGGATCAGGTGCGTTGAATGATTGTAGACCAAGGCACCCTGGGCCTCGCAGTCCCAGCACAGGAGCAACCTCCCAAAGTGACCACACTGTTCTGAATTCCCCCGCAGTTCGAGCAGCTCCTTAAGGATGGTGACAGATAAAATGACTGTTAAAATCCAAGTCCGCGCCTACGAGCGGCCCCCGCGAAGCGGGGGCCGCGAGGCGTTTTATGGCGAGGCAGCGGGAGGTGTGTCCGGGATCAGGTGCGTTGAATGATTTTAGACCAAGGCACCCTGGGCCTCGCAGTCCCAGCACAGGAGCAACCTCCCAAAGTGACCACACTGTTCTGAATTCCCCCGCAGTTCGTGCAGCTCCTTAAGGATGGTGACAGATAAAATGACTGTTAAAATCCAAGTCCGCGCCTACGAGCGGCTCCCGCGAAGCCGGGGCCGCGAGGCGTTTTATGGCGAGGCAGCGGGAGGTGTGTCCGGGAAGAGGATCAGGTGCGTTGAATGATTGTAGACCAAGGCACCCTGGGCCTCGCAGTCCCAGCACAGGAGCAACCTCCCAAAGTGACCACACTGTTCTGAATTCCCCCGCAGTTCGAGCAGCTCCTTAAGGATGGTGACAGATAAAATGACTGTTAAAATCCAAGTCCGCGCCTACGAGCGGCACCCTTTTCACGTTCTCCACCTTTCTTTTTCACTGTCACACACAAAATGGCGTCCGACACTTCCTGATTTCGACCGATTGGAATGTTGACTGACATCTAACCACCAATCAGAATTACGCCCGCCGACATTTGGTGCGCGCATATAGATATTTATGTACTTTTAACTGCAATTTTCTCAGGAACTACTGAACAGATTGACACCATATATGCAAAAGGCACATGCCTGACCTGAGGACTACCTCTTTGCCAAATTTCATGTAATTCTGTTCAGCCGTTCGGGCTGTACCTTCGACTAAAGGTCGTATGGGAAAATGCATGGGGAAAACGCGTTTTGGGACCCCCCTTTTTTCTCAGCCCCCGCTTGACGAATCACCCCGAGACTTTCAGGGTATGAGCTGAGTGGAGCGCCCCATTAGTTTTGAAAATTTCACGAAGATAAGTCAACCGGCGCCAAAGTTATTCAAAATAGAATTTTCAGATTTCCTATGGGAACTCGGTCCTAACTTTAACTATCTACTGGCGACCGCCAGTAGATAATATATTTATATATATATATTCACTTAAAAAACCATAGGTTTCACACATGTTATAGTTAGGTGGATATTTCACTCGTAAAAAACCAATGAAATTCCCCGTTATAGTTAGTTCAGATAACTATAACTCGCGCGCCCGCAATGCACTGCTGATGACGTCACATATTACATCACTCATGACATGGTCAGTGACATCACTCATGATATCACTGATGATATCTCAAATGACATCACTGATGACATCATCCATTGAGTATGTGTTTCTGAACAATTGTAATATGTTTAATATATATAGGGAAAGGCCTGTTGAAGAATGAGTGAGTGTACAAGTGTGTAAATGGATGATTTTCTTTGGTGCGTAACTGACTCTATAAGTGAGTCGTTAAATGTATCTTACTGCAGACTAGTGACTAAACTGTGTAAATGTTTGTATGTGTCTGTATGTGGGTGTATAAGTGGCAGCATGGTTTTGTGAATACCTATATAAGTGTCTATATGAGTTATTGATTGCTTGTCTCAGTATCTGTATGGGTTCCTGAGTGTTTGTGTGGGTAGGGTGTGTGTGACTCTATGCATAGATGTGTGAGTGGGTGATTCTATGGGTGCATGGTTTTGAGAGTGCATCTGTGATGGACTGTATGGTTGAGTGAGTGTATATATGGGTGTGTTAGGGATTGAATGCATATCTCAGTGGTACATTTGTGACTAACTACATATGTGAAAGGCAGTATATATGCGTGTAAGAGTATATAAGTGGGTAGATGTGAGAGTGTGTGATTGTGAGAGTGACTTTATGGATGAGTGTGTGCTTGTATCAATGATTCTATAAGAGCGTAAGAATGTGATACTATTTTTATGAGTAAGTGAACTTGAGTGTGTTTACCTGTATAGGTGAGTAAATTGGACTGTGGGTATGTAGTTATTGGTATTGGAGTATCTATGGTTTTCAAAATGGCCATCTGAAATTTTGAGTCGGTGTATCAAAGGTTATATTAGGGTGTGAGAAGATGCACTAATTTATCACATGGATGATGTCATCAGTGATGTCATCAGTGATGTAATTTGAGATGTCATCAGTGATGTCATGAGTGATGTCACTGACAATGTCATGAGTGATGTAATATGTGACGTTATCAGCAGTGGATTGCGGGCGCGCGAGTTATAGTTAGCTGAACTAACTATAACGGGGGAATTTCATTGGTTTTCTACGAGTGAAATATCCACCTAACTATAACATGTGTGAAACCTATGGTTTTTTAAGTGAATTTGCACGTTTTTTTAAATGCTAAGTTATGTATGTATTATTATTTTTTTAATATATTTATTTTACAATAACTACGTATTAAAATTTATATTTTTTTCTTTTTGGGGTTTTCACCGTGCGCGCACGATGCGCGTACCCCCGCGATTTAAAAAAAAATGTTCTGCCTTCGGGGTCCTTCAGGGACCCCCTGACAAAGGCTAGGGGGTCAGGAACTCTCTACCCTGCCCCCTTTTCACGTTCCCTACCTTCCTTTTTCACTCTCGCACTGAAAACAAACAAAATGGCGCCCGACACTTCCTGATTTCGACCTATTCGAACGTTGACTAACATGTAACCACCAATCAGAATTACGCTCACGCACGTTAGGGTGCTCGCACGGTGCGCGCTTATATATATTTATATGCTTTTAAATGCTATTTTCTCAGGAACTACTGAACAGATTGACACCAGACCTGCAAAAGGCACTTCCCTGACCTGAGGACTACCTCTCTGCCAAATTTCAAGTAATTCTGTTCAGCCGTTCGGGCTGTACCTTCGACTAAAGGTCCTATGGGAAAATGCATGGGGAAAACGCGTTTTGGGATCCCCTTTTTTCTCGGCCCCCACTTGACGAACCGCCCCGAGACTTTCAGGGTAGGAGCTGAGCGGAGCGCCCCATTAGTTTTGAAAATTTCGCGAGGATTCGTCAACCGGCGCCAAAGTTATTCAAAATAGAATTTTCAGATTTCCTATGGAAACACGGTCCTAACTATAACTATCTACTGGCGACCGCCAGTAGATAATATATATATATATATATATATATATATATATATATATATATATATATATATATATATATATGTATATATATATATATATCTATATATATATAAAAGGTGGCAACAGAATTGAAGAGCCTGTATTCTCTGACAGCCAGGGCACCGAGGAAATACAGTAAACATGATAATCAGTATTTCCAACTGATGCAGAAACTAAGAACTAACAATAATGTCATAGTTCGGCAATCGGACAAAGGCGGTAATGTGGTCCTATGGCCCAGGGAACAGTACATGGAAGAAGCCCTTGCTCATCTCAATAATCGTAACTGCTACAAATTGAGTTCTCTCCAAATAATGAATGCAGCACGTCAGGACTGCTACAGCAAGTTATTAGCTTGGAAGTCGGCAGGTTTGATTACAATGGATGAATTTAGGTTTCTCAAAGTTGACCACCCAATTGCTCCAGTTATATATTTCATCCCAAAAATTCATAAAAGAATGGACAGACCCCCTGGTAGACCGATCATCTCAGCCAGGGGTAGCTTGTTGGAGAATGTGTCTAAGTATGCCGACCACTTTCTACAAGAACATGTGAAAAGTCTCCCTTCCTATATACAGGACACTGGGGACTTTTTGAGGAAGTTGGTCAATGTTCTATGGAGCCAAGATCTGTTACTCATCTCTATGGATGTCACGACCCTCTATACCAGTATTCAACACTTGGATGGGGTCAGGGCCTGTGAATACTATCTGAACCGTAGAGCCATGGGAATGTACTCTCATAATAAGATGTTACTTACTATGATTTCTATGTGTTTAGAGAACAACTACTTCCTCTTCCAACACCAGGTATACCAGCAGACGCGAGGGGTGGCCATGGGGGCTTGCTTTTCTCCCAGTTACGCATGTTTGCATATGGGTTACTGGGAGGAGCGGGTCCTCATGGCCAAATACCACGCAATCATGGAGTCCAGTATTATCTGTTGGTATAGATTTATTGATGATTTGTTTTTGATATGGCGAGGTGATGAATGTAGTGCCCGAAGGATCCTCGAAGCAATCAACATCAATGATTTGAACCTGCAGTTTACTTTTGAAATCAGTAGTCAGTCAGTTTTCTTTTTAGATGTTGAAATATTTGTTTGCAATAATCAACTACAAACCAGATTACATAGAAAGGGCACTGCGGGGAATACAGTGTTACCTGTATTCAGTCATCACCCACAACATTTAATCAACAGTATTCCCTTTGGTGAAATGCTAAGAATGCGACGTATTTGTAGAAGGGATGCTGATTTCTTCAAAGCACAATGTGACTGCAGGGACCGATTCAGGGAGAGAGGGTATTCTGAATCTATACTCTCTAGAGCAGTGCTGAAAGTCAATAACATAACCAGAATCATGGCACTGGCACCAAAAGCAACCCCAGTACACAATCCAATAGTTGGTACCACTGAGGACACACGGATTATATTAACATTTAGTGCACAACACAAATCTGTGCGAAAAATCATTAACAATAATTGGGCATTAGTCCGTGCTGACCCTGTGTTAGGCAATCAAGTATCGAAGAAACCCAAAATTGCTTTTAGGAAAGCACGCTCAATGAGTAATTTGCTAGTGAGCAGCAGTCCTGAATTGAGTCAGTCTAAATCCTGGTTAACAGCAAGAAAAGGGTTTTTTCGCTGTAATTCTTGTAAAGCATGCAGATATGGAGTGAACTGCAGAACATATTTGACTTCATTTCTTCCAGAGCCTGTTCCGATCTCCAAATATCTGAACTGTAGGACGGATTTTGCAGTGTATGTGCTGGAGTGCTCCTGTGGCCTGCGGTATGTTGGCTGTACCAAGCTGCAGGTTCATAAGCGGGTACTCCAGCACATGCGAGCAATCACCAATAAGGATTTGACTTACCTGGTTGCACGCCACTTTAAGGAGCACCACGCCAGTAAACTGGAGGCTTTCAGTTACTGGGCGGTGGACTCAATTCCAACGTTGAGAAGGGGAGGCAACCGGGAGGTCGCACTTAGGAGATTGGAAACTGAGTATATTTTAGAGTTGGCCAGCAAGAGTCCCTGAGGATTAAATTTGAGCGAGGACTTTTACACTCATCTATAAAACTGGTCAATTATTATCTCTACATTATGTACAGGATTACAGAACCATAACGAGTTCTAGTTACATGCTGCTATATACTTGTTTTGTAAGTAATACTAAATTTTAACAAGTTTTTACACACACTTTTTTGCACATAGGGTTTATCTCTTCTTTTTTTAATAAATTGTATTGTATATTTATTAACAATTGATGTCACGGATGTGACTTCCAGTTATTGATATGCATACTTGCACTAATTAGCACAGTCACTTTATTTCAGCAAGGGTTTCAATAGAAGGGCCCCATTAGGGCCGCATTATGAAACAAGCAACGTGTCTTATTTATGAAAACTAATTGTGAAAGACTATCTCCTTCTCTTTGTTCCAAAGGGAAGGTTTTAAAACAATTATTATGGTAACATCAAATTGCATTATGCAGCTTAATAAGTTAATTCAAATGACTTATATGCCATATGTTTTTACAATGAACATTTGTTTATTTATTTTTTTAAACAAATTACCCTGTTAAAAAATGAAGTTGTAATTAGCATTAAGCTGGAAATAGATAGTATTTATACAGTAATTATAACTTTGTGGGGCATAGTCATGTGAAGACAGACTATTATTGGACATGTTGCCTGATTGTTTATGTCTATGATTTACTTCTTGTTGCACATGTGACTCACTTAAGTGAATATAATTGGTAAACCCGCTGTGTTGCGCATCATGTGACCAAGGCCTGTGACGGGCTGAAACGCGTAATGGCGGCGGTGGTGTCTTCTATATTTAAATAAATTATTGTATCTTTCACCGCACCTTGGGTCTGCTTCCGTTCTTTGAGGACACTTCTTCAACTTGTGAGACGGAGTTTTCTTATATATATATATATATATATATATATACAATGTATTTTCAATTGGAGCACTATAAATATGAAATATGTGAGCCGACCCTTGGTGCTAGGGTTTACTTCGGCAGTTGATAGTGGTGCTCAGAGATTACACTGAGCGCAGTGGGCCTCAGGTGGGCTATGCTTCCTCTTCTTCAGTTTAGGTCCGCTCTTAGCACATTTGGGTCTCACTTGGCAGCACAGCTGTCCGCAAGACCTATTGTTCCCAGTTATCTAAAATATATACAGAGGGGTCTTTGACTTCACCCAGAAGAGGATGCTCTTGCACCTAATGCTATTGGCTGCCTGAACCATTTTATACTTTATGGACTGCTTACACTGCAATACATGTGATACCTTTTTTGTCGTATCAAAAGTACAATGTATACACTGTGTTTTTTTTGGGGTGGGGGGTTGTTGACTGTTTTTCACTGCAACTTTTTTTTTTAAATTATTTTGTTCAGGACTCAAAAATAGAGGCAAGGCCTATAGGCTTTGCTAGTGTTCAATTTATTGTGCTCTAGCAGTCTGATGGTTTTCTGTAGTCTTGGGTAATTTGATTCCAACCTTTTCCATTTCTGATTTTGAATAATCAGATTTGTTTTGGATGCGTCAGTTATTAGGATTCCCTTAGGGTCACCTACACACCTTGAAATGTATGAATCGTCACTGCAGGTTTATGTTTAAATGATAATTTCTCCTCATGGATGCTCGTCCTCTGTGGCACGGCCTTTTCGCAATAGCAAATTGGTTGTAAGATAAGAGGATATGAGACTCCTAGAAAGTGCACAGGCACACGGACAATGCAAGTCTGAATCGAATTTAGGGCATTTTGTTTTGTTCCTGGAAACTTCTTTTGGGTTCTTGGAATGGATTTGGCACAAAGGAGGGGCCTGTCAGAGTCAATATATCCATGCACACTAGATCTTGTCAGATGTGTCCTCTTAGTCTGCCCTTTAACCTCAAAAACCTTGGTTACTAGTTTCTAGTCTCTAACCCATTCTGGTCAGTGGCAAGCAAATTTGGGGAAGGTGGTACAGACATCACTAACTAGGATAACAGTGAAATGTCTGCAAATTCGCAGAAATTGTGGTTGGACAATGCATGGGATAGGGAGATGGTCTCGAAGGTATTTGCTATTTGTGCCTAGACAATGACCTTCACGGCACATACCTTTGCAAGTTTAACTTTTCTTAACCAGACTGCAGTGGCATTAAGTTTTCAACAAACGAAAAATATGCAAATTCACAGGTGATATATAAATGAAGGAGCTCTGGGTTCGTAATCCAGTGGCCAGTACCCCCTCAGTAGCTGCATCATGTTACAGAAGTGATGGGATCCTGTCTGAAGTGTCCTTGAGAACAACTTGAAGCCCAAGAGGTCCAGATGGTATGAATAGAAATACTTCAGTCCCGCGTGCGCAGTCGGAACGTGCAAATGACATCATTCTGGTAGAAAATGTGGCCACCTTACGTCTCTGATGCTACTTTTATTGGGCTTGTTCATTTGTGAAGTTCTCTTTTGCCTAACTCTGCAGATTTTCTACAATAAATGTAAGGCTCTCGCTGTAAATATTAGCAGAGCACGACTCTGAGTGTAGACGTC
Organism: Triturus cristatus; assembly: GCF_964204655.1. NCBI lineage: Eukaryota > Metazoa > Chordata > Amphibia > Caudata > Salamandridae > Triturus > Triturus cristatus. The sequence continues at coordinate 369,051,420 of NC_140586.1, forward strand.
AGTACAGCATTAAAAGAACAACAAAGCGTCTTCAGAGTAGGGGTCAGCCTTGAGGTCATGTGCCCATCATTGCCTCGCCCTAGAGGACAGGATTTTAAGACGTCTGCCCTACCTTGCCAGCATTGCGCCAGTCTTCACCATCTGTCACCTGCATTTGCTTACCTTTGAGTATTGTGCAGAGCTTGTGGTAGTTTGTGTATTTGTAAAGCACACTATGACCCGCAAGAGTATTCTAACACTGAGCAGATGTGTGCATAGCACTGCCAGGGCTAGGTTGGTGAATTCAATGTTCAGGTCTTCCGCTTTGCTTCTTGTGGATTCAAAAAGAGGGAAGAAGCTCTGATCGGGTGTGGAGGACCGCACATGCATTGGGAGCGATTTAAGAGATTTGTTTCTGTTTATGTGTCTGTGGGTGCAAGTAGAAGTCCTGCGGAGTGGAGGTGCCTGGGTGGTTGATGGAAGGAGATGCATCTTTTCAGGTAGGTGAGGCCTACATTGTGTAGTGCCTTGAATGTGTGTATGAGAAGCGTGAATTGAGCGCATTTGTGTATCAGGAGCCTGAGGTGTGGTGTAATGTGAGTTGTGTGTAGGAGGTTAAGGATAAGTCGGACTACTGAGTTCTGAATGGTTTGCCGTCCTTTTGAGTTGCTTGGTGATCCCAATGTAGAGGGTGTTGCCGTCGTCCATTTTGCTGGTGACTTTGGTTAGGTAAATGTCATGCTCACTGTTGATTAGGAGAAGAGGCACTGGATTTATGTTGGAGTGTTTTTTACAGTTATTGATTAACCAGACTTGCTACATAACTCACAATCGACATAATTTGAAGACTCTAACGAAAATGTTTTTTTGCCTGAAGAGATCTAATCACAAAAGAAGTGCAGCTTTTGGTGCCGAAATGTGGAGGACCCCTTGGAAAGTTAAGTGGTAGCCTGTTAGTTGCTGATTGAGGTAATCGTGTTGAAATGGTACGAGCAAAGTAAAACCTTTGCCCGTAGAGTAATAATATTGGTTACAACGACAAAACGGCCATAGATTAAATAGCCTTGAGTCTCATAATGGAACTTTTCTTGCCACATAATTGTATCCAACCTGCTGCATAACCTGATCCTTCATTACCACATAACCCCAGTGTCCATGCTTATGTCATTCAAGGTTTTGATTACTACAGAATGGCAGCCTCTCTTTCATGGCAGTCTTTTTCCCTTCCATCACTAAAATATGCAGAAGGTTAAAACGGAAAAAAAGATGGACAATGGTGCGGTCAAGAAATTGGGCAGAATACAGTCTGCTTTAATCACGTCAAGAGCCTCTCGGCCATGGTGGCAATGCTTTGGAAGGGACAGAGCAGCACATGCCCTTTCCGCGCGTTTTCTTCCATATATAGAAGTATTTCTGAAAAGTTGGCATCTCTGCCCAGAACCTCCTTCCCCGTCTTACAAAGGCTGCACACATGTCTGCATCAGATGAACAAGGGCGCCTTTAGCCCACTTCCTGGGCCCTTCTCAAGAACCTCGGAGCAGGGTGCTTGCTGCACACAACATATTGCATTGCAGCTCATTACAAACAGAGCTACTGTGGGTTTAATACTGTGCGCATGGTAGGCTTCGCACACTTTGCTGCACGTCGTTGTTAATTTTAGAGCACTGCCCAAAATGCATTTGTATTTTTGCCGGATACTGAGCTTCAATTTGCTAACTGACCTTAAGGAACATATTTATATTAAATTAGGCAACATTTTATATATATATATATATATATATATATATATATATATATATATTACCTTTACACTTCCTCGTATCAGCCGGGATGCTTTTGCAGCGGTGCGCGCCAGGGTTCGAGGTAGCCCTGTATTAAAATTCAAACACCATGTACACGAATGTACTCGCACATTCCTTCGTCAAGAATACAATGCGATCTCAAAAGTGCTTGGGAATCCTTTTTATTTTCATGGCACCAAACCGAGAAAACCCTAACGTGTTTCGGCGTCATCACGCCTTGCTCACGGGTGAATTCCTTTTATTTCACTGCATACATATATACAAGTTATCTCGTGCACTGTGATCTCGTAACCGACATAAAAGGTGGACATGCGCTGAAAGCGTATTACAAATCATTGGAAAAGCATCGGACATTTTGTAATGAGTTCACAAGTGCATAAATCGTACTTAACATGCTCAAACAATGTTCATCTCTTAATTCATTTTAAAATGAAAGATGTAAATGAATTCATACATTGGCAAAAACTATTATAATATTCACGTCTTTTCATTCAAGACTTCTGCTGTGATATCATGAATCATGTTTGAGAGAAAACTATTTTCTCATGCTTTTCCCACAGAGGTTTGGAAAGTGATCTATAAGCTAAACTGAGAGCATATTTTCTGTAAATTCACATTATCTTTCTCAGTCATGTGAGAATAAAGTCTGACATTCTCAGTAAAACATGTACATCCAACAAGGGCAGACCGACTGTCAGTTGATTCCTTTGTGTTCTACTGCAGCTTTCCAGAGTGTTCTACAGAACAACTAGAGTGCTAACAGTCCTACTTATGACAAACGTATTGCACATCTGAAGCCATCTTGATTGGAATAAAGTGGTAACTCTTAAAACATTTAATTTAAAAAGGAACAAAATGAGGGGGTTCATTTTGCCATAGAAAGTATGATTAGTGCTGCAGAAAGAAAAATTAGGGCACATTTTGAGTGACTTCTCAAATCCTCCTCTATTTCATTAAAATATTCTGACATGCAGACTGAAACATGCACTTTCAATACCAGCAGCAGACTTCCCTGGCGAGCAGTAGCTTTACTACAGTGATCTAATAAGCAACTAGAGTGCTAACATTCAGAATTTATGGCAAATGCGTGTCACATCTGAATGCCTTCTTGATGGAACCAAAGTAAAAAACTGAAAGTATTTCCTACTGAGGAGACTGCAGTAAATGAGGAAATTAGGAAACTTCATAACAAATAAATCTCCCAAGATGGCCACCAGAGACAAAAGAGCCCAAATGTAGCCCAAATATCACCCAGATGTAGCCCAAGTATAGCCCAATGACAGAATGTCCCAGAGTGTTCTTAAGAACAACTAGAGCGCTTACTGTCTTACTTATGACAAAAGTATGGCACACCTGAAGCCATCTTGATTGTAATAAACTGGTAACACTTAGAACATTTAATTTAAAAAGGAACACAATGAGGGGGGTTCATTTTGCCATAGAAATTATGATTAGTGCTGAAGAAAGAAAAATTAGGGCACATTTTGAGTGACTTCTCAAATCCTCTTCTATTTCATTAAAAAATTCTGATATGCAGACTGAAACATGCACTTTTAATACCAGCAGCAGACTTCCGTGGTGAGCAGTAGCTTTACTACAGTGATCTAATGAGCAACTAGAGTGCTAACATTCAGAATTTATGGCAAATGTGTGACATATCTGAATACCTTCTTGATGGAATCAAAGTAAAAAACTGAAAGCATTTCCTACTGAGGAGACTGCAGTAAATGAGGAAATGAGGAAACTTCATAACAAATAAATCTCCCAAGATGGCCACCAGAGACAAAAGAGCCCAAATGCAGTACAAATATCACTCAGATGTAGCCTACATGTAGCCCAATGACAGAAGTGTGCAAAACACTTATTTTTTGTGTATTTGCAGTTTTATATAGTGCAGACTTGTCATGTATTGGAGTGCTTTACATGAGCATTGGTTACATCACACAAGATCAAATTCATTTTGGTTGTAGACATGGGGATATTAAGTGATTTGACCAGAATCAAAGCATGTTGAGCTGAAGCAGAAACTCCAACCTGGTTCCCCAGTTGCAAAGTCTGCAGCTCTGGAAGTAACACCACATCCTCTCCCCTAGGTGCAACATTTAATCAAGTGGTCAACTGGATATAAAAACATAAAGATTACAAATAATTTAAAAGTTCTTTGTCGCTATTTGAAAACTCAGAAAATATGTACTCATTTTAGTTTTTTAGAGCACTAACCATAATTGTGATGCAAATAAGACCCTCTCATATATGTAATTTCTAAAGGAAATGCTCTAGGTATTACAGTTTTGATTACATCAAGATGACGTCAGGCGTTCCATACTTTTGTAATAAATATAGAATGTTAGCAATCTAGTTGTTCTTTTGGGATACTGTTGAGAGGCATAGGCCAGGGGCACGGACTCTGAAAACTGAAGGCAGGTAGGAGAGTGCAGAGGCAACAATTTGACCACACTGCGCAGGCAGGAAGGGCAGTGGCAGCACAACAGACAGTGGAAAGGGCAGTGGAAAGGGGGGCAGGGGCAACAAACCAACAATACAGGCTGTGGCAATATAATAGACCATTGTGGGCAGAAGGAAGAGGCAATGGTAGTACAACCATACATGCCAACAGACCCGTTTCAGCCAGGAAACGTCCAATGTTTTAAAGCTCAAATGGGCTTTATTTGATCTGTCTCCTGTCTACAATCTCCTCTTTTTCAATGTAACTCAAAGAGGAAAATCAATACCCCAGTTTTTTTTCAAAATCTCCCTCTTACCAAGTTCAAAATGTTCTCAAGTATGGTACATTGGATCGTGGTAGGCAGGAGGAATTGGGGTAGGGACATGGATTTGGATAACAGAGCACAGGAGGGACATGGAGAGGTGCACCAAACTGGCCCTACAGGGCAGGCATCAGGGTTTGCAGCAGCACAATACACCACACAGGGCATGCGGGACGGGAGTGCAACACAACAATCCATAGAAAGCAATAGGGAGGGGACAGGACCATGCACATGGACAACAGAGAACAGAGGGGAAAGAGGCAAAGGTAGCTAGCTGACCATAATGGACAGACAGGAGAGAAAACTGCAGCATAACAGACCATAAAGGGCAGGAGGGATGGATCAGGGGCATTACAATGGAACAGACAAGCCAGGAGGGAGGGAATAGGGGTCTGCACATGGAAACAGAGGGCTGGGGGCAAGGGGGCAGGGCAGGAGCAGCAAGATGACAATGGAGGTCAGGCAGGATGGGCACTAGAAACAAGACACACGATGGAGAGCAACAGTGAGACTATGAAGGCATACACACAGACCATGGAGGGAAGGTGGGAGGGGGTCAGGGGCAGCTAGCTGACCACACAGGACAGGTGGGAGGGGCCACTGCAGCACAGAAGACCATGCATGGCAAGCAGGAGGGTTAGTGGCAGCACAATGGCTATGATGGGTAAGAAGGAGGGTGCAGGGGCATGCACAAAGGACCATGGAGGATAGAAGGGAGGGTCAGGACCTGGGCACAGACAAGAGAGTTCAGGGGAAGGGGCCTCACAACAGACCACGTGGGGCAAGCAGGAGGAACAGTTGCAGCACAACAGACCAGGGAGGGCAGAAGGGTGTGGCAGTAAAATGGACCATGGAGGACAGGAGGAAGGGGATAGGGACATGGCATATGGACAGGAAGGGTGGAGGTGGCAGGGACAGGTTACAGTCATCTGACAATGCTAGGCAGGTGGGAGGGGAGTGGCAGCTCAACAGAACACTCAGAGTAGATAGGAGTGGCAGGTCCATGGAACAAGGTGGGCAAAAAGGATGGAGCAGGGGCATGCACAAAGACATCGGAGGCCAGGGGGGAGAAGAATAGGGGCAGCAAGCTTAGCACAGAGGTTAAGCAGGAGGTCAATGATGGGCCATAGAATTGGGCAATGGAGGGCAGGAGGAGTGGACTGGTACATCATGCTAAATGGAGGGCAGTGGCGGCACATCAGACCATGCATGGCAGGAGGGAGGAGGCTAGTCCATGGATTCAGACAACAGAGGATTGGGAGGAGGTGGATGGGGCAGCAAGCTAACTGTTCAGAGAAGGTGGGTATTAGGAACTTTATTGTTTTTAAAATGTGTGTCTGTGCGAACTACTTAAAATATGAACAAGTATGCAGCATAATCTCACTTTTATTCAGGAAGAAGAGGACGTTTGTGACTGTGACTCCGGGCTCACTTGGCAGAAACACCCCCTGACCCTCCACCCCCATCGCAAAATGTAATGCCTGTGAAAAGGGTAGGTGGATGCAGTGTTATATAGAACATAGTCCTGAGAGCATGATTGAAAATGAAAACTAGATATAGTATATGGCATAAGCTATGCACCATAAAGTGTGATATAAGATGAACCGGGGCGTCAAATATAATATGCAATACATTGGGCGCAATGCTAGATTCATTGGAGAGCGCGAGATAGCACAGGCACTAGCGCGTGCTATGCGATATGCGCCTTTGAGTGTAATATGCACAGGGCAGTGTTGTGTAACCTAACTAGTCTCTAAAGTTGTAATATAAAATATGTGTTGGGGAGTGTAACGTTGTATATGCACTGTGACAAAGATGTGGATCCCAGATTGTAATATGTATGGCATAGCGCTGTGCGTTATAACATAGGCATCGAGGAAGGCACGTTAGATGGGGCAATATAACCCGGGGGTTTCTTGCATATTTTGGTCGAATTTTTGTCGAATCCCCTTTGAATGGCTTGGTGTGTGTGTGTATTAAATGTACCCGTCAATAGCTACCCATGTTTGTATAAATAAACGACAAGGGTGTCTACTTGGAGAGTACCCACCGGCGGGGGCGCCGGGATTAGGCACGGTAGGGCGTCAGACACGTCAGAGCTTCACTAGCGGTGTAAATACATTCCACGTGGACTCATTGTATGCATAGTCGCCTTTTAATGAATATCACGCAAATCGTCATGGTGATAGGTACATACGGTTTGTCCAGCATGTCCTAGGTGTTTCTATAAATATATATATTTTTAAAAATAATTTTAAAAAAAAAGGCCTCTCATTGCATGCTGGGACTCGCTTTATTTAAAACATTTATCCATCCTTGAGTAGGATCCATAAAGCGAGTACAAACGGAACCCACTCAGGGTATTCAATGTCGATAGCTCCAGGGAAATACAAGTCCCAGCATGCAATGAGAAGAGCCCACTAAGGGCGACAACCAATGAACACATACGGTGAAAATTCAAATAAAAGGAGCACCTCCCAATGACTCGTGACAGCCTATGATTAAGGGGCAGCAAGCCCTGAAACGCGTCAGGCATTATTCCACCGTGATGCAAAGGTCGGGTCAAATCAATGAAAACCAGGGGGGGCGTGGCTTCGGCGTCTTCGGTGATGGCCGCCGATTTCGGGAGCTTCGTGGTGCCGTGACACAGTGCACCCTCTCCAGGATATTTTCGCTCCTTTTCGGAGCGCGGAAAGTGCATTTATCAGCGTCGGAAGTGTATCCTGATGCAACGCAATATCTTTCCCACCGTTTGGTGAGCTTCTAACAGCTTTTTCTCCTCAAAACGGCCGAAATGCACTCGCAGCCGCCATTTTGTTTTCATTTTTCAGGCGTTTTTCGCATTCCCTGCTATTCTACCTCAGAAGTTGCGTATTTTCGCCTGAAATGACTGCCTAACCAGAATCTTTCTATTTTTCTATGGTCTCATTGATTTCCTGTGTTATGATGCGCTTGGGTCTTCATATTTGAACATTGCAGCTGTGCTATTTATTTACCTCAAGTTATTTGGCTTCACGTCTGGATCTGGATTTGTGGGTTAAAAACTGATTTGTCAAGGCTCCATATTTCTGCCAGCTTGCTTTGCTTTGCGTAACAATACTCTCCGGGTCAGAATCTTTTGGAGCCGTCACCAACATTTCTGCGTCTAGAGTGGTATTGTGTTTGTTCTCAATTTGGAAGCTTTCTACAGTGATTTTGTTCTCTGGAACTTTGCTGAGAATCTCCCTCTTTCAATTCTAAACTATGGCGACATCTCGGACCAGCCGTAAAGAAGTGCCGCAATCCGCTGGTGCCTCTTTAGAGGACTTCAACCCTTTTACTATTTTACCAGAAAATACAGATGAAGCTCTCAGTGACTCTATGGCCATAAAAGGCTCCTCTTCTTCTACGACTTGTTTGGGCTCCAAACAGGGGTCTAAAATTCCATCTTCAGCTCCCTTCACACCTAGAAAAAGAGGGAAAGCGAATCCTCCATCTCCCACTAACTCCTCTACGCCTCTTTCAATGGAACTTCTTCTTGAGGAGATCCGTGCCCTCAAACCCTATATGGAGGAAACCAACACCCGTTTGCTGAGCTTAGAGGATAACTGGTCTCACACTGAGCAGTGGGTTGATGTTCTGGAGAAACGTGTTGACGCTGTTCAGGAGTTCGCTGACAAGGTTCCTCTTATTCATAAAGATGTTGAACGTCTTCAGCAACAGGTTGAACAGTTGGAAAATCGTAATAGGCGTAATAACTTACGCATTTATGGTTTGGCTGAAGGTTCTAACGCCATATCCTATTTTCAGACATTTCTTCCGACTCTTCTTGGTCTTCCGGAATCTCCTCCATTAAATATCCAGCGTGCACACCGTTTGGGCCAGAGTCCCCGTTCTCCATCTTCATCAACAAAACCCAGAGGAGTAATTTTGTACTTTCTGGAGTATACGGATCTACTTAAGGTCTTACAAGCAGCCAAACAAAGAGGAAACATTTTCTGGAATGGTTCCAACATCTTCTTCGCTCAGGATTATGCCAAAATAACTGCTGACCGTCGAAAATGGTTTATAGATATGAGACCAGCTCTACGCAGTTTGAACGCACGTTACGGCTTATTCCACCCCTGCCTTTTTAAAGTGACTCACAACAACAGAACCACCAACTATGAAGACCCAGCTGTCCTGCAACAATTTTTGGACTTTTGTAAAGGAATTTCCATGGATATCTCTAAACCATGATATGTCGTGTAGTGTTTGTTGCGTATCTACCCGTAAATGTACACTTCGTGTGTATCAGTCATATTCGTAAGTTTTTGGTGTCATTATCACGTCTCACATTAATTGTTATCTTATTTTATTTCTTTTTTACCAGGTTGTGGTTTCCGTGCTCCCCTACTTAATATTCTTCGTTTCGCCTGGATGGTCTTTCTCTGTGTACTTCGCGTCCTGCGTCCTCCCGTCTGACGTGTGGCCCTCCCCATATGGCTCCACCTACCCCGTTATTCTTGTTCTTTTGTGGTACGTTTTTCTGTTATTGTACTGTTTTATCAATTGTTAGCTTTAATTTGTCCTTTTGTTCCCTGTTTCTTTCTCTCTTTCCCTCCTTTTTCCTCACTCCTCTGTTCTTCTTTATCTCTGGTTTTTCCTTTATATTTCTCATTTGTCTAAAACTTTTCTCTTATCCTCATTTTCATTTTTCTATACTGTTTCCTGATCTTCTCTGTTTCTCACTGCTATTTTTCCACAATAAGAAGTTGTTTTCATGTTTTGCTGTGTTCTTTGATTGCCTCTGCCTTTATGCACAATATATTCTTTTACGAACAGTTTTTAATATGTTTAAATAAGATCTAATATGTCGTTAAACATTATATCTTGGAATGTTAAAGGTTTGGGTTCTCCTATCAAACGTCAACGAGTTTTGTCTCATATTGCAAACTTAAAAGGAGATATTGTTCTTCTACAAGAAATTCATATACCAGACACTGAAATAGCTAAATTGAGACGATGTTGGGTGGGCCATGTTTTCGCATCACCAGGTTCCGGAAAACGCAATGGCGTTGCTATTCTCTGTCACAAACGCTTAGATGTTCAACTCATAAGTCAAGATAATGATTCTGAGGGTAGATGGGTTGTGATCTCCTTACTAATTAACAAGATTCCTCTTACTATTTTTAATGTTGATGCCCCCACTTCGCCGGATAAATTGTTTTGGCCTCAAATTCTCTCCCGTTTAATGCAATGTACTGATGACTACTCAATTTTTGGGGGGGATTGCAATATGATTGTGGATCCCTTTATTGACAGGAATTCCAGCTCCAGGTTTGTCCCATCTTTTAAGCATTTTCAATTCATGTCTACTATTTCTCAAAGAGCTCTTGTAGACTCTTGGAGGCTTTGCCATCCCATACTACAAGAGTATACTTATTATTCACCTGCTCACTCCTCCCAATCCCGAATAGATTACCTTTTTATTTCCAAGGCTCTTCTTCAGCACATTTCTCATTCGGACATAGGTTCTATTCTACTCTCTGATCATGCCCCGGTTTCCTTGAGTTTAGATTTACTTCCTCCCATTAAAGGAAATAGACGCTGGAGATTCAATAACTCTCTTCTTTTAGACCCTAAGTTCACGCCAGCCTTTCTCGAATTCGCTTCCTTATTCTTTGTAGAAAATGAATCCCCCCAATTATCTCCTCAACTTGTATGGGATTCCTTTAAAGCTGCTTCTAGAGATTTTGTTATATCCTTTGTTGCCCGAAAACGACGTGCAGCTTTTCTTTCTTCTCAAGCACTTACTTTACAAATTAAAAAACTGGAACATCTTTATTATTTATCGAAAAGTCAATCTACCTTGAAAGAATTAATTAGTGCTAAACTCTCTTTCAATAAGCTTTCTACTGACTCTGCAAATTTATATTTACTCAAGTCTAGCGCAGAACAAATCTGGCAATCTTCTTGCTAAATATCTCAAGATCAAAAAGGAACGTACTAAAATTGATTCTATCGTATCCTCTGCTAATGCCGTGCTTCATAAAGATGAAGACATTCTTTTGGAGTTTTCTAATTTTTATAATTCCCTATATACTCCTGAATCTACTCCTCTTTTATCTGACATTGATCAGTATTTAGCTTCCATCTCTCCGCCTCCTTCTTTAGATGTTGACTTCTCTGCTTTAGAGTCTGATATTCATACTAAAGATATTCTTACTGCTATTCAGTCACTTAAAAAGGGGAAAGCTCCAGGTCCTGACGGTTTTACCATAGAATTTTATACCCACTTTTCCAAATTACTTATCCCCAAACTACTTAATTTATTCCTGTTTTTTATATCTTCCCGAAAATCTGAAGGTTCTTTTCAAGAGGCTTTGATTTGTCTTCTTCCAAAAGAGGGTAAAGATCATACACTATGTAAAAACTACAGACCTATTTCTTTAATCAATCTGGACTATAACATTTTTGCAAAGATTCTTGCGCTTCGTTTGGATAATATTTTACCTCATTTAATTGGCAAAGAACAATGTGGTTTCATTAAAGGCCGTCATCTCTCAGATAACACTCGCCTCTTTTTCAATGTCCTTAGTAAATCTCACTCCCATAAGTCTTCGTTAGCAGCCGTAGCTTTGGATGCTGAAAAAGCTTTTGACAGGGTTAATTGGCAGTTTATATTTTCGACTCTTACTTGGTTTGGTTTTGGCCCTAGATTTCTTTCCTATATTTCTCTACTCTACTCTTTTCCAAGGTCGTTTATTTTAGCTAATGGCCTTGTTTCTTCTTCTTTCCCACTTCTCCGCGGTGTCAGACAAGGTTGTCCTCTTTCTCCTCTTTTATTTATTTTGACTTTAGAACCCTTTTTATCTAAAATCCGGATGAACGACAATATTACTGGTTTCCCTTATGGCGATAAACACTTAAAAATCTCGGCGTATGCTGATGATATTCTTTTATTTCTATCTAATCCTCAGACCTCTCTACCGGCTTTTCTTTCAGAAGTTTCTTCTTTTTCTTCTGTTTCAGGATACAAACTTAATGTAGATAAATGTGAAATTCTTCCATTAAATAAATATTGTTTCCATGCTGATTTTGTATCTTCTTCTTTCCACTGGAACCCTACCAAAATTAAATACCTAGGTTTATGGTTCACTCCTTCTATTAAGGAAACTGTATCGCTCAATCTTAAGAACCTCCAGTCAACTTTAATTAGCTCCACAACACGATGGCATCCCTTGTTTTTATCTTGGTGGGGTAGATTGGATTCTGTAAAAATGATGTTGGTTCCTATAATCTTATTTTTCTTATCTAATCTGCCTGTTAACATCCCTAAATCCTGTTACAAACAAATATATACTATTTTATCAAAATTTTTGTGGCAGAACAAAAAATCTAGGATGTCTTTTTCCAAACTTAAACAACCTAAAAACTTGGGTGGGGTTAATTTCCCCGATTTTGCATTATACCATACTTCCTTCTTTCTTAAGAATTCCTCTTCATTATTATCCCAAAATACGACTGATTTGTTATCATTACCTCTGTGGGTAGATATTGAATCCTCTTTCATTTACCCTCTCTCATTTGATGACTTTTTATCCATATCGAATACTCCTCAGAAATTCTCCCTTCCCATTCTTAAACATACTCGTAAAACTCTTCATCCTCTTATGCTAGATGGTTTAGATGATCGTACTCATTTCTTGCAATCACCGATTTGGTATAATACTCGTATTAAGATCAAAAATCGGACTCAATTTTTGGAAAGAATGGTTCAATCTTGGTCTTAAATGGACTCATCAACTTTTCATGGGCGATACTTGCATACCCTTCCCTATATTGCAACAGCGTTTCTCCCTTCCCTCCTCATTCCATTATAAATATAAATTATTGACCTTAGCTGCCCAAAGTTCCTATGATAAACTCATGACTCCCTCCACACAGATCATTTCTTCTCCTGTTACGATTTCATTCTTGAAATCGAACCCCTCAGCTTCTCAAATTTACAATAAATTGAGACACACTAGTCAGACTCGAGACAAATCTGCAGTTGAAACTAATTGGGAATCCGATTTAAACACTTCCTTTTCCACGTCAGTATGGGATAACATTTGGACTAAGATAAGGAAATCTTCTAGGGCAGCAAATACTACACAAACATTATTTTTTATATATAATAGACTTTTAATTACTCCAGCCAAATTACATCAGATTAATCCTCTCTCTCCCTCTACTTGTTGGTCATGTCCGGCTCCTGTTGCAGACCTTAATCATATGTTGTTTACTTGCCCGGTCATTCATCAATTTTGGATTAAAGTTTGGCAGCAAATTAACAAAATATTTCACACGCATATCCCCTTTTCTTTCTCTCATATTTTTCTAGGTAGTGTTGCGGAAGTTTGGTCCTCATCCACTTCCCTTAATACCCTCATTATTGACTTACTCATTGCTGTTGCCTTTCAACAGATCACTAAGTCGTGGAAAAATGCTTCTAATGTTTCTTTTCAGGCCTGGTGGTATGGCGTTTGTTATAATCATAGGTTAGATAGAGCTTATGTTTACCCGATCACTCTGGATATTAAACGTGACCTCTTGTGGCTTCCTGTTACCAATTTTTTAGATTTATCTGCTCAATCATTACCATCCCATTTTCCAGCCATAGAAGAAGTTTCCAAGCCTCCTTAAATTAAGGTTACTTACATTAAGGTAACTTAAATGTTGTTCTATTTTATATATACTCTCAATATATAAGTGAATTTGTGGTAGTGAGTTCATTATGATGTACCTGTTATATTTTGTGTATAATACTTTTCTATGGTATTATTATAGGATTTACATATATTTTTCTTTTTCTCTCCCTCCCCCCTTCTTCTCCCCTCTCCTCTTTTTCTTCTTTCCTTATTATATATAGCCTATTTTCTATTAGTATTGCTTCTATATGCTAGATTGTATTATTGATGTATCTTCTGCTTATATTCAATAAACTTTCTTTAACCTTAAAAAAAATCAATGAAAGCCAGAGGGTTGGCCTGCAGCGAGTGCGTCTTGATAAAGCTCCAGGGCATTTGTTTATTAATTAACTAACACGGAGTCCGGCCGCGTCAGGACTGCACCATCTTCGCCACACTGAATGAAGAGGCTGGGGATCGAAACTACTTTGGACCGTTCCAGCACTGCAGGCTAGATGTAATGTACTCACCTCTGCCTCATGGATCCTACTCAAGGGTGGATAAATGTTTTAAATAAAGCGAGTACAAACGGAACCCACTCAGGGTATTCAATGTCGATAGCTCCAGGGAAATACAAGTCCCAGGATGCAATGAGAAGAGCCCACTAAGGGCGACAACCAATGAACACATGCGGTGAAAATTCAAATAAAAGGAGCACCTCCCAATGACTCGTGACAGCCTATGATTAAGGGGCAGCAAGCCCTGAAACGCGTCAGGCATTATTCCACCGTGATGCAAAGGTCGGGTCAAATCAATGAAAGCCAGAGGGTTGGCCTGCAGCGAGTGCGTCTGAAAAAGCTCCAGGGCATTTGTTTATTAATATATATAAATATACATATATATTTATTTATTACTAGCGTCTTAATGCCACCCTATGCCTGTACATAACAGGCACTGCCCAATTTGGTGAACGTGAAAGTTGTGACCTAGGAAAGATAGATGGCTGAGCTAGCCATGCCAGTCTCTCTTAGCTGCATTTAACTCACAGCCATCACACTAGCTTAAATCATTACATTCGTCTCAATGTCTTGCTTGTATAAATAACACACAGTCATGTGACGGAGATGCCATGCTCATGGGTTGTTTTGCAAGCAAGGAAAATAAGGTTAACTTACCACAGTTGTGTAGTTAAAGACAGGTGTTGTTGGGTTGCAGTGGGCTCTTCACAACTCTGGGCCCGAGTACCAGTGTCATTCAGCCTGAAGGACCAACAAAAGCTGTGTCTCTGAAAGTTTTGGTTAGTAACTTAATTCAACTGTCACTTTTCTAATGCAACTCTGTTCGTAAACGTAATCGGAACATCTCTCCAGGTTGAAAATGACCTCCGGTATTGTCGAAGAATTTGACCTTGGCCCTACCATCACAAGGTCCGATTTAGCAAGGAGCATCGGCGTGCAGGAGATATGCACACATTATGTTTAAAATGCACAGACAGTGGCGGCTGGTATTAAGGGGCGTTGGGGGCATTGCCATACCTACCAGCATAGGGGAAAACTAAACACCATGGAGCAGTTTTAAAACTTTTAAATCTGCTCCATGGTGTTAATTCTCTCTGATCTCCCCCATGAAACTATGTAAAATCTTTTTTTTTGTACTAGTCACTGTGCGCATGTGCAAAGCTGGGTGAGGGCTAATCCTTACCCTCGAGGCACAAGCGAGGAGGAGGTGACATCAGCCTTGTGGGAGTAGCTGCATAAAGTGGCAGTACATGGATTTAAATGAGGCGCTAAGGAATTGGCTTAGGGCACGGTCAGTGGAGCGCCATTCAGGATAATGGGAAGGGGCTGGGCTGGCGCACAGTGCAGGGGGTGGTAACAATTGCAGCACTCCTTTCGCCTCAGTGAATTAGGCTTCCTAATTGGGTAAGGCCGAGGCGACCTTAGGGGAGTGGCTATGCCATAATTTCAGTTTGGCGCTCCTCTTTCCGGGACACAGTTGCTGGAAAAAGAATGGCACCTGCAGCCATGGTTTCAAATAACATACGTGCAGGTAAGCCTTTACTCTTTTTTGAACCCCATTGAACTTTTTTCGGAGGGTGGTGAGGGAAGTAAACAATGTTTCAGATGTCATTCGGCGCTGGATCGCTGATGGTGAGTGGGATACCGGCTCGTGCCAAGTGTGGCATCTGGCAGCACGTTATTAATCCTTATCTTGGCCATCCATGTGCGGATCCTGGCGGGAATATTGAATCAGAGGCTCGGCCTCGTATCATCTGCCCACACCTGGAAGGATGAATGAAATTGTGGAGACACGGGAAGCATATAATAATCTTTATAGGATTTCCAGTTTCCCTTACTCTTCTTTGCCTGTCTCCCTTTACCATTCTCGGTGTTTCTAAACCCCCTCTCGTTCTGACACCGCTTTCCCCCCTTCTCTCAGTGTCAGCATGCCCACCTCGTGCCCTTTAATTAATCGGAAGGTTTGAACCAAGCTATTTCTTGTATAGGCAATGCTAAGTTTTACAATATGGTCAAATACGTGCAACATACAGCATTCATGGCACGGGCATGTGTTGTGTGAGTTGCCCAGGGTCGCACATTGCCATGTGGGGAAGTACGCATGGTTCTGATACTCTCCCTTTGTATATGACAGATATTCAGTGGGCTGCACTGACTGCCGATGCCAAATACTGGCCAGTTTAACAGCCCTCGGGACAGGAGCAAGGCAGCCTCAGGTCTGAGGTAAATGTGTGAGGTTCAACACAGACTATCGAGCTTCCGTCATCCTGCCCAGATTCAATATAAGGGTGCACCTGATTTTAAGATATGCACCCTCTCCGGGAGTATACCCCAACTGTTCTGATGTGTAGAGTCGTAAGCCCATTATAACCCATGGACTTGGCTTTTTTTTTAGAATGTGGATAGGGGCGGGAGACTACCGATTTTTGTAGCAAATAATTATTGTAAGTGAACGTTAAAATTGCCCACCCGCTGGTTTTCCTCATGCCTTCCTACATGAAGTTTTCATGGCAGCTGTGCCAGTTGAACGTTTGCACTTGTGCAGGAACTAGGAACCCTATTTACTTTGGACACGTTTTGCTTCGTGTTTTGCTGCAGTGTTGTTATGTCCTGTGTGCAACTCTGCAGGGTTGTAACGTTCTGTGTGCAGCACTGCAGGGTAATGTGTTGTGGGCCTTCCATCTAGCAGTCACACATGATCTAGAACATGAATACACCAAATACCGAAGAAAATCCAAATATCTACCACAAAACATCACACAAGAAGAGAGGAAGGCTATTAAAAACCTTAAAGAAAGAAAAGACCTGATCGTTAAGGAGGCTGACAAAGGTGGAAACCCAGTAACACTCCATATTGATGACTACATCCAAGAGGCGAACCGACAACTTGCCGACAAGGCCTGCTACGAACTCCTCAACAAAGATCCCACGAAAGACATACTCAAATCAATCATCACCATGCTTGACAAATGGTACGCCTCAGGACTCATATCACAATCAGAAAAACTATTCCTGTATATTCCATACCCCACCATGCCCACTCTATACCTCCTTCCAAAGATCCACAAGGGCATCTACCCTCCACCAGAAAGACCTATCATAGCAGGTATTAACTCACCGTGCTCCAGGTTAGGGGAATATGTGGACAGAAAACTACAAGGACTCATGAAGGAGATACCATCCTTTATCCAAGACACAAAAGACATCCTGGACAAACTTCAAGATATTACCTGGGAACCAGACTTCATATTGGTTTGCATAGACATTGTCAGCCTTTGTACATCTATCCAACACCAGGACGGACTCAACGCAGTGCAACTATCACTATGGACACAATCTGCAAATCTACTAGAAAGTAACAAAATGACCCTGGAAATGCTTAACTTCTGTCTGAAAATCAATGTCTTCAGCTTCAATGGAAAATATACCGACAGATACGCGGTACGGCCATGGGAGCCAAATTCGCGCCGCCGTACGCATGCATCCTAATGAGCCATGTGGAGAAATTCTGGCTGTGGGACCCAGGATTTGCCGAGTTCACGGCCCATATCGTAATGTGGCGGCGCTATATTGATGACATCCTATGTATCTGGCAAGGAGATGAGACATCGCTCAAAAGATTCTTGAAGCAACTAGACACAAACCCATGGGGAATAAAAACAACCCATACCTAGGTGTAACACTTTATGTCAAAGACAACACCTTACAAAGTAAACTATATCGGAAGGAAACAGCAGCAAACTCCATCTTACGCGCTGACAGCTTCCACCCACGACATAACATAAGGAACATTCCAAAAGGAGAACTGCTAAGAACACGCAGAAACTGCAGTGAAGACGAGGTTTTTAAAACGAAAGGAGAAGAAATTGTATCAAGACTCACACAACGATGATATGAACAATCAATGTTAAAAAACACAATGACCACAGTGGCCAAAATAGAGAGGAAGCAGATGTTCAGAAAAAACAAAGGAGAAAAAAAGAATGACTCAGCAATACTCTTTGTAACCGACTACAACATCGGCCATCACCAAATCAGACAAAGCCTCAAAAAACATTGGCACTTGTTACAACAAACACCTAACCTCACTCAAGACCTCAAAACATACCCAGAAATCACATTTAGACGTGCACCAAACCTGAAGGACATGCTCTGCCAATCAGAATTTGAAGACAAACGGAACATAGTCACTACATTCTTAGACAGGCCTCCGGGATTCCACACCTGCTAAAAATGCAGCATCTGCAAACTAAGCTGCAACAAAACGACATGAGTACCGATAACGCAAGGGAGAGAATTCATCATAAAAGCAAAAAGATTGACTGTAATAGTAAATTCTGTATTTACGTGATAATCTGCCCCTGCAACCTTCCGTATATCGGCAGCACAATCAGACCATTACGGACCAGGATTCAGGAACACTACCGCAACATCAATAAACATACTTCAGGCCATCCACTCACCGAACATTTTGAAGACAGCCACCCTCACAAAAAAGACTTCTGCTTCTTTGGTTTGGAGATTATACACCAAACTAAGAGAGGGGGAAACCGTGAACTCAAACTACGGAGACGCGAAAGTGAACTAATCATGAACTACAAAACTACAAATCTGGGGCTTAACAAGGATGCGGAAATGCATGTATGGTTAGGAGATGATTAGCTGCTCCTTGCTCCCACATATTGGTTAAACCGCCCCCCTTAGCCCAAAGACACCACCACCTCACTTTCCCTCTCTGCCTCTCTTAACACCTTCTACCAGAGGCTCTCCCTATGTTACCAGAGAATACACAGAGTGCTTCTTTCGAAATGTCATTTATTCGGATATGGGTCCATGCCAAAGGCGCAATTTGTTTGGCGTCAATATGCTCAACTGGACATTAATATGCCACTTTTTTTCATTTTTAGTGGTAACTGATATATGTCCTGAAAATACAGAACACTCGTAAAATTCCATATGTATTACATGTCTGACGCATCATTGTTATTTTTTCTAAAGGTGCCATTTAGCTTAATATGTCTACCAGCACGCCTGTCTCTTCTAGACATTTTCCCCATTCTAACATGGCGGTCGATAAATACCGTCCCGCTCACCCGCCAGTTAATCTTTCTTTCAATAAACACCCCATTCCAATATGGCGCCCAGCGCAAGCACCTCGTCTCTTCCGGGTTATTACCCGGAAGCTCCTACACGCGACCTCCATATCATTGCCCGCTGCCACTGGCTTTACATCACAACCAAAGCCGCAGAAACCCACTGAACCTGGCATTAGCCGAGACCGGAGGTAAGAGATACATCACTACCCCCTTCATGTCCTACCAGACTTCAGCCCATATGGTACGATTTTACATTTTTGTTTTTCATTGTCCTTTTTCCCCTTTTTAGAATCTTCGGGTTCACAAACCCTTTCCTTTCACAAAGATACCCCATTACGTGACTACCCGGTAAGGGAATCTTGATGTCACTGTGCACTTTATACGATATTGCTCACTTATTCAGCAAAGTGCACTCGTATGTTTTGCTTCTCCCAAACACTCCCCAACTACATCCCAATTCCGCTAAGGTTTGGCATTCACGTCCTACTTCACGACTTACAGTTTGTCGAGCATCTATGAGCACTTTCCACATTCTGGGATAGCTCCACTTTTCAAACCACAGGTTTCTTTCCGTGTTTTAGACCGCACCCACCGATATGTTTTTCACTTCATAATTACATTCCTATTTAGTTATTGCATGTTACTGCATTCATCCAACCTAAAAATCACGATGTATCTTGACCGATGACGCGCTTCTCCCTCGGTTCACACTAGTCACCGATTCATCACTTTTGGCGCCACGCACCTATTTACCCGCGTTTTCGCTAACAACCCGTATTAGATGTAACTAATGTCAATTTCCTTTCTTTCATCTCATACCTGACCCGGCTACCTTTGACGCTGCAATCCCATTCATACTGTAAATATATGCTCACTTCTTACAATTGTTTGCCAATTGACATCTTGGCTCTGACTTAACGTATACTCGTAACGCTGGGTTCAATTGTGACTATCTGTTTTCACTCATGTCTATATAATTTGTCTCCTGCGTTTCATGATTGCGTCATCACTATATAACTTTTGGAACCCACAATGACTTGTCTTAAAATTGTTGACTCTCTCGACTACCCTGCTCTTATATGACATGCAATTCCTTTTCTCTCCCTCCCTAAATGACCGCTTGGCTTCTAATCTAAATTTTTTTTCGTTATTATGATGTTTTCGTAAACATGCACCTTGTAAACCGGCAACAGTTTTGATTTTGTTCTGCATACGCGCGCTGCCCCGAAATGGGGCTCCTTGACATTTTACACTATATTACTTTCTTCCATCTCTGATGCCATTATGTTTTAAATTGACTGTCCTTAAACTATTGTGTTAATGCTAAAATTGTATTGTATGACATGGATTCCTGTAAATGCCAACCTTCCCCGCTTAATATAACTATCTACATTCTTTTCACCTTCAACACGATTAAATACCCGAATCACATCACCTATTCTTTCCTTGCTACTTAACCACATTTTGCACAATTGTTCTAATATACTCCTTTCAACCTCCACCTTACCTCCCTCTATGCCCCCACCCATATACTCTTCCTTCTAATCACACCAAAACTTCCTTTAACAACCTTTGCTAATCCCTCGCACCTCAACTCTGCTCCTTTTCCTTTTTCTTTCCCCTCTCTCTTCCCTTACTTATTTTTGACTTACCCTTTCTTCCGTCCCTACCACCCACAACCTTGTATGTCTTGTACACGTGACTTACCAACTCTGTGTAAATAACCCTTGCTGTAACACTGCCTATGTACAGCCCTGAGGAAGCCCTAGGCCTGATGGCCAGTTAAGGGGCGAAACACGTGTTGGCTGTGCCATCCCTTTTCTTTTCTAGCAGACGAATAAAAGCACGAATATCTTACCATCACCATCGGATCTACTTGCATCAATTGGATATTTCATCCTAATTAACTTAAAACTTATACTCTTGCCCGGATACATCTACAAAATAATGTGTTGTGGGCAGCACTGCAGGGTTGAGATGTGATGCTTTGTTCTCAGAGCCTGAACCAAGGTCTCTGACCCTCTGGCACCGCCAGGCTGCAGTAAAGTTTGACAGTGTAAAGATCCCGTTTGAAGGCAGTAGTAAACAGTAGTATTGAAAGAGCTGTTCTTCACACCTTCTGGTTTGCTTGAAAATGCACCATTTGCCAATTCTTTTTTTCAAAATGTTCTCATGGGGAGAACCCCCCCGAACCTCCCGTAGGTTTTATGCCACACCACTTTCAAATGTCACCAGATGCCACTGTGCACAGACTGTTTAGTTGGAAAACCCTTCATCCCAGTGGCGGACTCACACTACAAATCTATTTGAGGTGCAAAGTTTAGGTGGCCACTTCTCTTTTCTGCAGGTTTGTCCCTCCTTTTGCATGCCTCTATGGTGCCCTGCACTTAGTGCGTTTACCAAATGTCCCGCTTTTGTGTCTGAAGCAGAGACACACAGCCACATTAATGTGCTGCGAAGAAGCACTGAGATTGCTGCAAGACAGAGGCGAAGCTGGAAAGCCTTGAGGCACGATGTGGTGTCCGTGAGGGGCCCTTATTTTTTAGGTCCAGTCTGTGCAGCGAATGCGCTGCTCTGTGAGGCATGCTTTATTTGAGTATGTACTTGAAGCCCAGCACACTCTCCACCCATAGTTGTCATTGGCTTGTGTTATTGGCCTTCGTAAATGCTGGCTTCTGATTCGTTAATAGACTTGTTAGTCCGTCCTTAGTACGGCCTTGTCTCTTTTCCTAACCTCCCATGAGGACTGACCCTTTTACTTCTGTTGTTACACGGTACATCTTATTTGCTCTGTAAGCACTAATTTCTTTAACGCGTTTCTCCTACAGCAGGCATGACATGCTTTCCTGTAACATTCAGCGCGCCATGCACACTTTCACTTTCAAAGCACCTGGGGACAATGGTGGGCGCTACTTTTAAATGAAATGGGTCTCGCATTTACAAGAGTTTCAGTTATAGGCTTTGTAAATGACAATGCCTTTTATTTATGTGTTAATTATCAAACAGATAAATAAAAGGCGTTGTCATTTACAATGCCAATAGCTTAAACTCACGCAAGTGCGAGACCTATTGCATTGCAAATGCTTGTTTTTTATCTAACGTAGTAAAACACCAATTTCCCCTTTCCTCACCTGCTTTCTTCCCCCATTCCTTTACACCTAAATGCAAGCACCGGCCACTGCACACATTTACTACCTGGTCAGAGCTGATGGTAAATAAATGTGCAAAACCACATGGAATGGTGACATCCATGTGACTTTACAGCCAGCAAAATGAGTACCACACTGTATTTCCCAAATTAATAGGGATTTACTTGTAAGTGCACAGTACTTGGAAGATTTTACATCATGGTTCTGGTAAAGTGAAATCACCCTAGTACTGTGCAACTTGTAAATAAAGCCTTAGAATACTTTTTGAACAATTATATCATCGGATAGATTTTTAGTGGGCACCTAATTTAATTACTTTTCGTTAGACCACATAAACTATTTTTCTTACATTTTCTATTTCCTCTCTCATCTGTCTAGTTAGATAGTGACATATAGTCTCGCAGCAGAGAATCCTAGACTGAAAATTAAATTTAATTTACAGAAAAAAGCTACATTAGCACAGGAGGTGCGAAAAATTGCATGCTTTATACTAAGTTAGAGTGAATATGGTTTGTGGTCTGTGTGACGTTTTTACACAAGGGCAGCCTCATGTAAAAAGTCACAAGAGGTACTGGCAACAGAATGGTTAGAGCAGAAAATGTATCTCAGCGAGAGATGTTCTATCCCCTCCGTCTAACATGGGTGTAAATTATGCATAATTGTGTCATGCAAAACTCCACGAAATTACGCAAATTTTATGTAACAAAATTTTTCGGAATTTGCTAATTTTATATTTGTAACTAAAACTTCACCACATCATTAATAATTAGCACTGCTTTTCAGAAAGATATGCAATAGCACATTTCTCTAAATCTTCCCCTCAGTATTTTTGATTGGACCCAATCAAAGTGATTGACATGGGCTATAATACCTGCAAACGATCCATCCACTGCAACGTGCAGCAGAACATAAATATGCCATCTGACCAGCTACCCACTAGTGTCTACAGGACAGGACTACTAGCTTTCATCTAGAACCCGCAACAGTAAGGAGTAAGCATATTGCAGCCAGGGACATATTAGTGTGCTGATCCAGTCATCAATTTGGCAAAACTCGATTAGAGTCAGAGACTGATTATTTTAATGCGAGGCAAGACGTCAGGAATTGAATGATGTACACATGAGTCCACATGATTCTTCTTGCAACAACTGACTCGCTTGCCGGTGGTATGCCAAAAATGCTGTTGGCTCTAATGCGAGCAATGCAAATGGGTCCAAAAATTATAGTAAAAAAAGGAAAAATGGCTAGACGTGGGTTGTGCAGAGGGTTCTTCCCACCTCTGGACCCCGGAGCCACTACACTTGCTGCAAGTATGACATGTACGCCACTGTAGTTTGCCCTGGACGCAGCAATGTGTTTAAACAAGAATGTTTACTGGCTTGGAATTTGTGAACACAACACAACGAACATCAAAGGAGCCAAATACTACATGAACTATAATGAATTTAATTTGACATTCAGTATGTGATTCCTTTTCTATTCGTCTGTGAAGTTCTACTGTAAAAAACTGAACTATGGGGCATATGTATCAAAATCTATTTGCGATTCTCAAATAGCGATTTTTTGAGAATCGCTATTTGGGAATCGCAAACGAGATGTAAGTAAAAATTCGCAAATTCTTAGCGATTCCTTGGAATTCCTTAATTGCGATTCGCAAATTGCGAATCGCAATTAAGGAATACCTTCCCATTCATTCCTATGGGCCAGGAGGCCCATAGGAATGAATGGGAAGACATTCTCAATTAGCGATTCGCAATTAGAGAATCGCAAATTGAGAAAAATTTCAAGGGTGCAAGGGTGTCATAAGGACACCCTAATGCACCCCTGAAATGAGCATGTGTGCGCATGTGGCGCACATACATGCCCTAAGGGCATGTATGTGCACCACATGGCACTTTGAAAAATGCCAAAAAGTGCATCTTTCAAAGAAATCGCAAATTACCACCAACTTGAAGTTGGTGGTAATTTGCGATTTCTTAAGAAGAAATCGCACAACTTGGGTGCTTGTTACATCGCATTTAAGGAATCGCAATTTGCAATTCCTTAAATGCAATCGCAAAATAGAGAATCGCAAATTTGCGATTCTCTAATTTGCGATGCCCTTTTGGGATGATACATCCCAAAAGGCCTTTTCCCATTCGCAAATGGGCCGATTCTGAGAATTGGCCCGTTTGCGAACGGGAAAAGGGCTTGATACATATGCCCCTATTAGAATATAAATAGCGAACTTCTGAAATATTGCAAATTAGGCATTAATGTTCAGTACATTCTATTTGTAAAGTGAACTACAGTTAAAAATCGTGATTTTGATTGTTGCAGACTGTACTCACCGTTCCTGATACATCTGGCATACAGCACCTTTCCTCGGATGCACTTCAGTCTGAGTGGTGGTGATTCTTCATGTTGAATGTAGTCATTTGATAGGCACATAAATTCAATTACTTGATCATGCTCAAGATACAATTTTACTTCGTTGGACCATCGAAATCTTATGTTGTTTTTGGTCATTTCTTCTGGATCTGGCGTGCATGGTTCTGTCAAAGACACACAATGTGGATTGTTATTTATGGGTTTCATCAAATACAAATTCCATGGTATTCAATTGTTTCCTGCGACAGTGACAATAGAAAGAGAAATCTAAGATCCAGTATGTGCTCCCTAATGTTACACCGCATTCCATTTTGAAGCATATGGCTGGTCGGGGATAGCAGTTGCTTCTCCTAGCTTGCTCTTTGGCAATCCTGGTACATCCCATGCTACTGCTGGTCTCTTGGGTAATGAAGCCACTGGCAGGGACATGAAGAAAAACAGTGCTCCACCAGCCCAAGAACATTTGCAATTTTCAGACTTTGGTCCTTATTATGAATCTGGCAGTCCATGGACGGCTAGACCCACGGTGGCGGTCTCCCAACCACCTTATTACGACTAGGGGAGTTGGGCCACTTTGGACCACCAAAACCGCTGCAACCACCATTCCCTGGCGGTTTTGCAGTGGTCATGAGCCACTGCGGCCCCTCCAAGCATATTACAAGTTTTCTCACTGCCACACTTTTCATGTCGGTACGACCGCCATGAAAAGTGTGGCGGTGAGGAAATGAAGGGGGCTCTACAAGGCCCCCTGATGCCTCACGTCTGGTGGATGCACACAGAGGGGCACAACATGTGCCCCCCTGTGAGCATCCACAGCAGTACCTGCACAGCAGGGACTGCAGCAGTCATTTCATAGGTATTACAATGTGAAAGCCAAAGAACAGTCTGCCAGACAGGAGAAACTTCTAATATGGTGGGCAGTTCAAACATGGGTTTGGTGGTGCAGGCAATCTAGCTCCCACACTGTCAAACTCATAATAAGCCCTTAGAGAGAGCGCGAGAGGAGCGAGGGGCATACTCCTTACCTGGCATACGACGGGAGCGCTGGACTACGGCTCCCAGGTTTCTTGGAGACTCCGCCCCCACCCACAGGCACTTCCGCTCCCGGAGGCGCTAAAACAGACGGCTCCCTCGGTGGAGCGGGGGAGAGAGAGCGAGAGAGGAGCGAGGGGCATACTCCTTACCTGGCATACCATGGGAGCGCTGGACTATGGCTCCCAGGTTTCTTGGAGACTCCGCCCCCACCCACAGGCACTTCCGCGCCCGGAGGCGCTAAAACAGATGGCTCCCTCGGTGGAGCGGGGGAGAGAGAGCACGAGAGGAGCGAGGGGCATACTCCTTACCTGGCATACGACGGGAGCGCTGGACTACGGCTCCCAGGTTTCTTGGAGACTCCGCCCCCACCCACAGGCACTTCCGCGCCCGGAGGCGCTAAAACAGACGGCTCCCTCGGTGGAGCGGGGGAGAGACAGCGCGAGAGGAGCGAGGGGCATACTCCTTACCTGGCATACGACGGGAGCGCTGGACTACGGCTCCCAGGTTTCTTGGAGACTCCGCCCCCACCCACAGGCACTTCCGCGCCCGGAGGCGCTAAAACAGACGGCTCCCTCCGCGTCGCGGGACGCGCGCGGGCGGCGCCGGACTGAGCCCGGGCAGAGGGCGGGCCCTCTGAGGCCTGAGGAGACTGGACTGGGTCAGGTACTTTATATGTCCCTAACTGCCCCAACCGTGCCTCTGAGCTCGTAAGCTATTTAATATTCGTGTATGAGTAGTGTTTTTGTTCTCCCTTTCCTTTTAATTTGTGTGCGAGTGCGTTGAGTATAGGGTATCTGTGGAAGTTGTATTGTATTATTCTACATAATGGTGAAATCGAAAACAGATAAAGTGATGGTAGGTCCTGCTACTTTAGATAACTTCTTGGTAAGGAAAGTAACCCAGATTAATAAAGACAGACGTGTATCTTTGGGGAAAGATACTGTGATAGACGAAATATCATCAGAAAATTTCCCTATTAGTCAGACCCAAGACTGTGAAATTAACACGAGTGATGTTAACTCTACCGACCGCCCAGTCCCCATCTCCGTAGATGTGGAGGTTTATTCTGATTCCCGGGCTTTGTTGAATCCAGTCAGTGGAGACACTGGAGTGTTGAATGAGATCGAACCTGAAATCAGGCATTTGAGATCCTGTAGAACGCGGTCTCAAAGGGAGAATGGGAAATATTATAATTTGAAGTCTAAGTCAAAAAAAAAGGTTGGTAAGGCTACTAGTAGCCCCGCTATAACAACCCCTTTTGTATTTACGGCCACTAACGGTAATGTCAGTGGTAATGTCAATGGTAATGGGAATGGCAATGGAGCAAACTTAAACTCGGATCTGCTTGCTTCACTTATAAAAAACCTAGAGGCTTCTCTTTCAGAAAAAATAGAGGAGCTAATTAAACCACTGCTCACTAAAATTGACACCCTAGCTAAGGAAGTGACAAGGCTGGGTGGTTTGTTATTGTCTCAGGAAACTATAACTCCTAGTGGAAATGTACACTTTGGCGGCAAAAGGAGTGATATCGCTGAATCTAATGATCCACAAAATAAAGGGAGGGGGGATTCCATTGCTGCAGTTGTGACAGGACCCATAAAATCTATTTGACCGGATATTCCAGTGGTAACCACTCTGCTGCACCAATCATCTATAAACCCTCATAGCAGTATATCTCCCAGACCCATGAGGCATAACTGCTACTTTAACTTAACACCAGACTGTGCCCCGTATGTGGCCGTATTGACTAATGTGCCTCCCTGTGGCACTCACCCTGCTTCTCCCCATGATGAATCTCATATCTCTCTGAAAAACAAGACTGTGGCTTGGCTTAACAAAAATTGTGTTTTTCCGACCTCATATTTTGATCAGATATTAACAGTAAGGCGTGTAAACTGGGTGGGTCCGTCCAAAAAGTCTGGGTCGGGGGATTGCATAGTTGTAAATTTTAAATATCCCCAGCATGTGGCAACTGTTCTTCTGAGAGCCTCCACACTTGTATATAATACGAACAGTATTTGCGTACGCCCCCTGGGATACTTTTATGCGCACTTGTGTAAACCACCATCGCAACAGAGCTTAACCAGGCGGGGGCCCGAATCTTATACACCCGTGCAAGAAACCCAACGACTTCATAACATCATTAATACCTGTGGCTTAGGTTGTCCCATTGGCACCCATAATAGGGGCGCCAGCACAGGACACTATCAATATGGGTCGAATTTAAACCTACAGAACAGGTATGAGGTGTTATCTGGACTTGAGTTGTGTGATTGACAGGGAGCACCTGCAGCTCAGGATACTAGGGCTACAGGTGAATCTATAAACTCAGATAACCAGGTGGCCAAAACGCCAGGATGCCTTGTTGTCTCCTGGAATATTGCGGGGCTTGCCGCCAAAATGGCTGATGAAAACTGGGTGACCTTCATTAAGCAATTCTCGATTGTCTGTCTACAAGAGACTTGGGAACTAGGTTGTAATCTCTTCTTAAAAGGGTATAAGGCCTTCTTTGTGCCAGCCTTGCCATCTCTGCGGGGTAGGCCCAAGGGGGGCCTCGTAATTTTCGTTTCCATATTAATATCTTGTGAAATTCGAAGAATTGAATCTCACCATACAGGTATAATGGGCCTAATTCTAAAAGGAGGTAATGTCTCTGCTGGCTTGGTGAACTTTTATAATGCTGTTTATGATAGTACTGGCAGGAATCATATTTATTTTTTAAATCTTTTTGTTTCTAATTTTATGGGAAATGTGGGCCATAACCTCATGATTATGGGGGATTTTAACCTGCATCTTTGTACAGACCCATTGAACAAGTGTCTCCCAGAAATGATTTGCGATCATGCTGACTGTCTTCATATGGAGCACACAAAGGAAGGGGAAATGTGTAATGACTTACTGAATGACCATGACCTCTCTTTTGTGGAAATATGGATTTTTATGACCAGTTATGTCCCCTATCTTGGACCCCAACGGCTTCATGTATAAATCACAAGTACATGTATGTTTCCTCCAGTTCCAGTTATGAAGATGCAAACATATGCGCGTCCACCGTCAACATGTCCTCTTTCAGACCCGCCATGAATGGGCCGGATATTCTATTCCTAAGTATGAAAGGCCACCGGCTTTATATGGTTCATTTATCCCATTTTACAGTCCAGGCGAGTAGGCCCTGATTCTGCCATTAAGCCTTTTCCTGCCTTCTGCCTCTGAAAGCTCCAGTCTGAGCTCGCATCTGTATCCATGAACTTTGTCCTACTCCCTGCGCGGCTAACGGTGCCTGACTCGGCCTGTCTGCTTGCCAAGAACTGTATTTCACCTTCGAGATTATCTGCTCCGCTCCCCATCCAATGCATTCCTGTCTAGTAGTTTAAGTAAACATTCTTCCAGCTACCGAGCAAAGGGCCCGGCTTCTCTGTCTTTATGCAAGTAATTCATAGCCCTGTTACTATGGAAGATTTCTGCCCTTGCATCTCATGTAGACACTTAGACGCTTGTACACGCACTCACAGTCAGTATAGAATAGATTTTGTTCGAGAGACCTTTCCTTTTGGATAACATAGTTCTTTAAACATAGGATGTTAGATATGATTTGGGATAAGGTTGACTTGACCCCCCAGACTTCTGTCTCCACATATAGAGCTAAATGTCAAGTCCCCTTCACCCCCTAGTTGCACGTCAATCACACGTCATGCTGCTGCGCGCGCATCTCTGCCAAGTATTTTTGCTGACATTGCGAAATTCTTTCATGGAACCACCCATTTGTGACATCATACCTAATGACGTTCTTTAGTTACGCCTAGTTACACCCATTTTAGTTACGCATGTATGTTTTTATCTCTGTTATCAACTGTTACGCCTCCTGCATCTGTTTCACTGTAATGCCTCTTCTATAAAAATGATTACCTGTCAATAAATTATTGTCCTTCACTTCCTGAACCTTCGTGGTGATGGAATATGGAGTCCACAATTCGAATTGATTTTGGAATAAAGCCCGTTCCGAACCTCTAATACCACGGATTCTGCCTCTTATTTTACTGAGCTATTATTATAAATTTTCCGCATCAAATTAAGTACCGGTAATTAAATTATTTACCACATATATGGCGCCCGAATAGGGACACTTTCTCATCTCACGCGCCGGAGGTGCGTTGCAGGCCCGGTCTCCTGCCACAGCTGGACGGACAACAACGCGTACCCACAGGATTTCCTGTATCTCCCTCCTGCCGAGCGGGGGTAACTGAGGCTGCGATCAACACCCAGACGAGGCGGTGAGAAGTGCGAAGTATCCCGACCAGAGCCTAGCTGAGAGAGCAAGATCCGAGGTATACAGAGGCCCACCAGTTTCCGAAGTTTCGAGTCGAGTCCAGTCCGGTTCAAGTCCAGTTCAGTTCAGTTCCGAGGCCTTCCGTTCCGAGCTACCCGGTGAGTACCATTGTCGGGGAGGCGTTCTGACGTGCACATAGGTTGTGCCGGTCAAGACGGGTTTGGGTACACAAATCCGGTCTGCACTGTTTCAGCAGTGTATCTGTACTGTTCAGCAGTATATCTAGTATGTCTAGTATATAATTCAGAATTACCTAGTTAGTGCCGAGTATTATGCTTAATGACTAGTTCCCTAAATGGCCATCATTGTTGTTCATTAAATGTTAAATGTTAAATGTTTTAAATACGTTCTGCATATTGTGGTGTGAATGACTGTTCATTATTGTGTTTTGTTGTATTAAACGTGTTCAAAATTAGGTATCAGATCAGTTCTCAATATGCCGCTCTTTTCAAAATTAAGACAGATCAAAACTAGAAAAGGGGTACTCGAAGAAGCTGTTCCCATTCCTCCTAGGGACACTCCAGGGTACTTCATGTATCATAAACATGGCCTAGACGCCATATTATTTCTTGATTTATGGGTAGACTACACCAAGGAATTACCCGAAAGTCAGAGGTGGCCCGCAGCTGGGACCTGGGATGCAGATTGCATCATGAAAGTAGAGGAAGAATTATGGAAAAAGAAAGCTAGACAGTCACAGAAAGATGCCATTGAATTATGGCGTAAAGAATCATATAGACGTACAGAAAAAGCGCTCAGACAGGAAGAGAAAAGTAAGGAGAATTCAAATAAAGTCCGAGAAAATGTATTAATTGAAGAAGGTACTCGAGTAAAATCAGAACAAGTAGACAGGCAAAGAAATGCCCTTATGAATGGTATGTATCCTCTTCTGGCCGAAGGGTTACCTAAGGCTACTCCGGAGATACCAAAAGGCTTGCCACCCCCATTGTTTCCGATAAAAGCACATCCCAAAGGGCATCCCAGAACCGCAGAAGATGTTTTCCTTTCCTCTTATTTAGACGACGCAGCTCCCGAGTATGCTAATACTGCGCCACATAGACCGCCTGCCGAGGGGGTTCAACGCCAAGACCCTCCTCCGTCTGTACCTCCGCAGCAACAAACTCCGACGCAAGTTCCGGCAAGCACATCTGTTTCTACAGCTGTATCCACACCTATGGTTGCTATATCACGTTCAACGAATCCTTTCACATCCAGCACCCCAGGTGGTGCTACAGGAGGTACATCAAACATTTTTTCCACGCCACCCAGAGCAAATAAACTTTCCTTTCAAGAATTAGCCCACCAACGTACGCCCAAACTAGTAACTCCCGACATGCTTAAGGAACTTCTAGTAGATTGTAGATACGACCCTGTGCCCGGCAAAGAGGACGAAATGCTGCTGGCATCATTACGTATCCGACGAGCTGCAATATATTTAGGGAGGCTACCAGGAATGACTACACATTTAGAAAATATATATCACTTTGTCCAGTCAGGGCGAGATTCTGAAAGTATTAATCGAGCCATGGAGTACCAGAAAGTGGAGATACAGGGGGAACTGTTACGTTTCCTCATAAATTGTGTGATCAGAAACCAAGACCGACCAGGGGTAAATCCGGAAGAAATGCGAATTCTTACCACATGGAGTCGGAATATATCAGAGGGGAGACATGATAAACGATTAAGTATAGTAGCTATGTGCCGAAAGATCCGCAAAGAAGTAGAACGAATACACGAAGAAAGATTAGCAGTAGACCAGCCTGAACAAACCGAGGAGGAGGAAGAATTAGAACTGCCCACAGGACAGTTAGAAACCATGGCCTATGTAGGTAGAGGAAGATCTTGCAATAATACTAGATGCTTTACTGATCCGATACGTCCGATACGTCCAGATAATAGCAGAAATTTCCAAACCCCTATAATAAATATAAGGTCCCCCGAACATTCGTTCCAAGCCGCTGACAAATTACTCCGAGAACAAAGGGGTTATCATATACTCGATTCTATGGACGAACAAGAATTAGCCAGGTCAGCCGTTCACTGGGTTGATAGTCCCGGAAAATATAGTGATGATACACTAGCGCACACGTTTTTGAACCTCACCCCAGATGAACAGCGTTTAGCTGGTATCTATATGATTCAACAACTCCTTATATTATATAAAAGCCAACACTCCGATCCTGGTCCCCTACCTGATATATTGACTGAATTACTCACGAATAAATGGAGAGGTTCAGGTACGGAGTTAATTAGAGAAATACTAGAATACAGAAAGCAGTACATTCTTTTTGTATGCCCCGAACATGTCTCACTGCCCATCAAGGAAAGAACGACGTATTACATGGATAGACAGAATCCCTTACGCGAAGTGCACCCGATAAAAGGTGATGACAATCAGTTTAAACGTGTGTTTGTATACACACCCATATCTAAAATAGAACTATTAGAAATGAAGAAAGTGGTACCCAGTCATGACAAAGACCCAGCGGGTTTCCACCGTGAAATTAAAGACATGTTGCTCATGGGAGAGTATACCTATCCCGACATTATGAAAATATTGAAGGTATTAATGCCTGCGGGCATCTACGAAAAACTCAAGGAAAAGGATTGGGAGGTGGGAGACCAAAAGATAGATTGGACAGCATTAGAAAACGAAGAAACAGCTCGAGGTCCAGGTTCAGGGCTTGGGGAAAAGACCAAAACACTACCAGGTTTACTAGTACAGGTACTGCCACGTTTATTAACTACGAAAAAGGAAGACTGGGGTGCAATCTCAGCCTGTAAACAAAAGCAAGATGAAGACACTAGTGATTTCTATGCCCGATTCGAAAAATGTTTTGGTATAAATAGTGGAATAAAAGCAAGTAGCGAATCGTATCCACATCTGTTTGTGACAAAATTAGTTGAAAATTCCTTGCCCCAAGTTAAGAATAGAGAATTGAAATTCGAGAGTACCTGGCAAGGTAACACTCCGTCACAAATGTTCCAAATGCTACAGTACCATCACAATAGAATTAGAGAGGAACAAGAACATGAACAAAGACGCATGAAAGACACGAAAATGAAAATGCTAGTTTCCCATACAGTTCCAGCTGACGGTCATAAAAAGGGTATGACACAGTCCAGTGTTTCAGTAGGTTCTGTAAAAGGGACATGCAACTATTGTAAACAGCCAGGTCATTATGTACACGATTGTCCAGTTTTAAAACATAATATCGCCATAGGTAATACAAAAGAAAGACCACGGCCACTTAGACAGGATCAGAACCAACAAGGAGCCCCACAGCATGCACAGTCCATGCCAGCTCCGCAACAGTCTATGCCAGCTCCACCACCGCAGCCTATTGCTGCCACACAAACAACGACACAACAGATGTACCAGACCGCACAGTATGACTATCCTGATTATCAATGATACTCATGAAACAGCCTAGAGAGGGAAGTTGGCTTACCCCTTATCGAGGTCCCTGTAGATCAAGAAGGACCTTATGTACACAGTGAACTATTAGGCCAAGATAGAAAATTTTTACTTGATACAGGGGCAAGCCGAACAACCATAAAACGTAGTGAAGTTCCAGGGGCACCCCTCTCAGGCTCACAGAATATTTCCCTTGGCTTTTCAGGAAAACCTATCATTAACGAAGTATCACAGCCTCTTCCACTTACGATTGGTCCCTTGACACGAACTACAGATTTATTGCTTACTAAATCCTGTCCAGAAAACTTGTTAGGTATAAAAACATTGAAAGCTCTAGGAGCTATAATATGTTGTTCTCCGGAAGGAGTAAGATTGTTTCTACGTGATTTCAAAGGGCACTATGTGTCCCGAGACATGGATCACCGACTGCAGACTTTACCCACACATTTATGGGCACAAGGCCCTACAGATGTTGGTTGCATGAACATTACACCATATCGAGTCACACTAAAGACAGGAGTGGTACTACCACGAATGCGACAATACAAGTTACCCCCAGATGCTGTAGTGGCTTTACTGCAAATCATTGACGAGCTTATTACCCAAGGAGTGGTTGTGGAAACCGACTCCAATGTATGTAATTCCCCGATAATTCCGATTCTTAAACGAACTGATCCAAAAGCCCCGCCAGTATATCGATTGGTTATTGATCTGCGCGAATTAAATAAATGTATTGTACCACAATACCCCGTAGTCCCAGACATTTCTTCATTACTGACAGCCATTGATTCCGAAGCAACATTCTTTACTGTAATTGATCTCAAGAATGCCTTTTTCAGCGTCCCAATAGATCCGGAAAGCCAATACTTGTTCGGATTTAGTTTAAATGGACGAAGCTTTAAATTCACACGCGCACCTCAAGGATTCACAGAAAGCCCCAGCATCTATAGCCAAGCACTGAAACGAGAACTTGACAGTATCCACATGCCAGTCAACACTGCCCTGCTTCAATATGTCGATGATCTGCTGATCACCGCTAGAAGCGAACCTGAATGTGAAAAATCCTCACTGACGGTTTTACAATTTTTGGCCGAAAAGGGGCACAAGGTGTCCCCTTCTAAGCTGCAATTCTGTGTCCAGCGAGTTGTTTACCTTGGGCACTCGCTGTCCAAGGAGGGAAGGCAGCTTACACCAGATCGCATCCAGTTAATTGCTAACATGCCAATACCCAAGACACAAAAGGAGGTGCGGGCTTTCATAGGCCTCACTTCATACTGTAGGCAGTGGATCCCTCAGTATGCATTTCTAGCAAAACCACTCATTCAGTTGACAACGCAAGAGGCAGCCACATCGACTGTTCTCCCTTGGACTCAGGAACATACACAAGCTTTTGAAAGCCTAAAGAAAGCTTTATGTCAAGCACCTGTTTTAGCAACACCATGTTACAATAAACAGTTTACACTCTTTGTTACAGAACGCGAAGGTACTGCCTTGTCAGTACTCACACAGGAACAAGCAGGATCACACAAACCATGTGCTTATTTTTCTAGTACATTAGATCCCGTAGCTCAGGCTCTGCCTGCGTGCCTGAAATCAGTGGCAGCGACAGCTTTAGCAATCAGACAAAGCGATGCCATAGTGTTAGGACATCCATTGACAGTACAAGTACCACACGCAGTAGAGGTTCTTGTGAACCGAACACAAACACAACACTTGACTATAGCAAGACTCACCGGTTACGAATTAACATTGTTTCAGCCACACATAGAAATCAGACGTTGTAGTACATTGAATCCTGCCACACTGTTACCAGTAAACGGAACAGACCCACTAGCACATGATTGTATTGAAGTTATCACTATCACGACGAAACCTAGACAAGACTTGACAGACGTCCCATTGTCAGACTCAGACCTGACGTTGTATGTAGATGGTTCATGTATGAGAACAAGTACAGGAGAGCTAGTGGCCGCGTATGCAGTCACAACAGACACTGAAGTCATTGAAACAAATTGCATAAATACCTTGTCAGCTCAAGCAGCAGAGCTCATCGCTCTGACACAAGCCTGTATTCAAGCCACAAATAAAAAAGTCAACATATACACTGATTCACGTTATGCATTCGGAGTTGTACATGACTTCGGCGTGCTGTGGCGAGAGAGAGGTTATTTAACTTCTCACGGTGCCCACATTCAGCACGGACCCCTCATTCATGCCTTATTAGATGCAATACATCTACCCACTGCAATATCAATTATGAAATGTAAAGCTCATACGAAAGTTACTGATATCATTTCCCAAGGCAATGATCTAGCTGACAGAACAGCTAAACAGACTGCTCAAACTCACACATCTGATATGACAAAGACAATAGTTCCGACACCAACACATTGCATGACGGTTAAGGATCCCGCTCTTGACGTAATTGACATACAGACACATGCTACACCAGATGAAATAAAGAAATGGACTGAATTAGGAGGGATCCAAACGGATCAAGGATGGATGACGAAGGAAAAATCTGTATGGTTCCTTCCTGATTCTATGGTTCAAGTTATCATTAATACAATACATAGTCCAGCGCACCTAGGAGAAAAAGCTATGCTAGACAGCATTCAACACATTTGGTTCAACAAACATTTACGAGCAGCAGCTAAACAAAAAGTTCGTACCTGTATGATCTGTTGTCAGTTTAACCCAGGTAAAAGCATTCCCGTAGAACAGGGTGGATTTCAGCCTCCTGATCACCCTTTTGAAGTCCTCCAGATGGATTATATCCAGATGGAACGATGTCGAGGATTCAAATATGTTCTTGTAGTTGTCTGTGCTCTTTCCCGTTGGACAGAGGCATACCCGGTTTCAGATTACACTGCCCCGACTACTGCCAAACAGTTGGTTCGAGAATTCTTCCCACGGTACGGTTTACCACGTGTTGTCTACTCAGATAACGGCCAGCCGTTCTCATCCGAACTAATGAAACACGTTTCACTTTTGTTAGGCTATCAGTGGAAATTTCACTGTGTCCGACACCCCGAGGCAGCAGGTCTCGTGGAACGACATAATCAAACTCTGAAAATTAGATTGTCCAAAATATGTAGAGAGAAAGGTGTCGACTGGGTAGTAGCCTTACCAGTTGCACTCTTTTACATGAGAATGGTAGCGCACTCTCGAACAGGGCTATCCCCTTATGAGGTGATCTTTGGCAGACCACCAAATATGTGGGGGACGCCTATACCACGCAAAATAACTGATGTTGACTGTAATATGCTGACAGATTACTTGGCTTCCTTGATGTCTGCACTACAATCTTGTCGTTCACAGGTAGCTGCAGCCTTTCCCGACAACACCGAGGTGAAACCCCATGACGTAGTTCCCGGGGACCTGGTGTTAGTGCGAAATTTTGACCGGAAGACTCAGCTGGATCCTAGGTGGAAATCGCCTCAACTTGTACTGCTCACCACGAGGACAGCCGTGAAGATCGAAGGTCGCAAAGGCTGGATACATTCAAGTCATATCAAGAAATTTCATGGACTACCGTCTGATGTAAACGATACACCTCGGGTGTCTTCACCGATTGACTCAAAGCTTCCTTTGGTTGAACAGAGTGATAAGGAACTATACAAACTAAAACTACGGTCTAATAAGTCAGACAATTTGATTGTTTAAGTCCTCTCCAAGGTGAATCGGTCGAATTTGTCTCTGACATGTATCCCCTAGACCTGAATAGAGAAAGAAACCGAAAGATGCAGTTGAAACAACATGCGTACTGTACATCACTGCGTAGTCATTGCACAGTGACGTTATTAATTTTGTTTTTCTTAAGTCTTTTAATAATCGCTGCAAGTATATTGTTGCACATATATTATCCTATTTCTAAACATGTTTACAATGTTACTGCTGAACATTCTTTTAGTGAATTACCCCTGCATGAGTTGTCCTATAGATTTGCGCTGCGCAATAACACTTTTATTAGTATGTTACATCATTCCCATCAGGCTAGCCATGCTACAAATTGTTGGATATGTGGTCGACTCCCTCCCTATCAGAACTATAAGGGAATTCTGCCTCTCTTTCCATATCCGTTCACACACAATGGCTCCTGTGGAGCATGGTTTAGTTTGATTAATTCCCTAGATTCGAATTCCGCAGTTTATCAAGACAACTGGGTATGGGGAAACCTGAACTTAGTTTTGCTTAAAGTCTGCTACCCTAACAAGGAGGGACTTCCCAAAAGAACAGGAACTGATCTAGAAAATGAAGTATATGGATTAGGGAATTTCACGCTTAATCTCATGATCCTGAATGTTGAATCCGAAGCTGCACCAATTTTGCCCGCTATGTCAGTATTTCCAGTTAAAGGTGAATTATGTGTAAGAAAGAATGGTTCCATACATATGGGCCATAGTAGATGCACCACTGTAATAGAATTCAGTGATCAAGGCAAATCTACATTTAGAGCTTCTCGTCATTCCTACTTCGTATGTGGTCAGACTGCATATATACATTTGCCTCTAGATTGGGATGGTACCTGCTACATCGGAATCCTTTTGCCACCTGTTTTCCTAGCTCCTCCTGATTATCACAGAAATACTCATTTAGTACACAATAGAGAACGGAGAGATCTCCCAATCGTCGACTACACTGAAACAGCATGGGAAAAATACACAGATTTCAATAAAGGTCTCTTTCCCTATATAGGTACAGTTACCAATAGTAAGCTGATACGTAGATTAACCAGAACCCTTGAAGCAGTAGTGAACGAAACTATTTCCGCCTTAGGCAATTTAACAGAAGAGCAGTCGGCTATGCGGATTGTTGTGCTTCAAAATCGTCTTGTCCTTGACGTCATCCTGGCCGATAGGGGCGGAGCTTGTAGGGTCATCGGATCAAGTTGTTGCATTTTCATACCAGAAAATTCGCCATCTGTATATAAAGCCATAACTCGCCTTCATAAGATTGTAAGCCAGATACACCAGAATCCAGGCACCTGGACTTGGTCCGGTTGGTTTTGGAGTGTATTGTCAGCCTGGGGATGGAGGGTCCTATCCTTCCTAGGTATTGGCTTTCTCATACTATTCAGTTGCTGCTTATGCCTACAATGTGGACCAGCGATTTGTGGTCTGTGTGCCACATCGTGTATTCCACCACCAAGATTTCATTCATCCCGGAAGAAGAAAGAAGAACAAATGATGCTATATGAACAGATCGACGGATTGATGAAGATTGATATCTCCTAAGGGCAAGTAGGGGACAAGGAGGGAATGTGGAAATATGGATTTTTATGACCAGTTATGTCCCCTATCTTGGACCCCAACGGCTTCATGTATAAATCACAAGTACATGTATGTTTCCTCCAGTTCCAGTTATGAAGACGCAAACATATGTGCGTCCACCGCCAACATGTCCTCTTTCAGACCCGCCATGAATGGGCCGGATATTCTATTCCTAAGTATGAAAGGCCACCGGCTTTATATGG
This sequence comes from Triturus cristatus, assembly GCF_964204655.1. NCBI lineage: Eukaryota > Metazoa > Chordata > Amphibia > Caudata > Salamandridae > Triturus > Triturus cristatus. Next base: position 369,089,991 of record NC_140586.1, read on the forward strand.
TTCATTTATCCCATTTTACAGTCCAGGCGAGTAGGCCCTGATTCTGCCATTAAGCCTTTTCCTGCCTTCTGCCTCTGAAAGCTCCAGTCTGAGCTCGCATCTGTATCCATGAACTTTGTCCTACTCCCTGCGCGGCTAACGGTGCCTGACTCGGCCTGTCTGCTTGCCAAGAACTGTATTTCACCTTCGAGATTATCTGCTCCGCTCCCCATCCAATGCATTCCTGTCTAGTAGTTTAAGTAAACATTCTTCCAGCTACCGAGCAAAGGGCCCGGCTTCTCTGTCTTTATGCAAGTAATTCATAGCCCTGTTACTATGGAAGATTTCTGCCCTTGCATCTCATGTAGACACTTAGACGCTTGTACACGCACTCACAGTCAGTATAGAATAGATTTTGTTCGAGAGACCTTTCCTTTTGGATAACATAGTTCTTTAAACATAGGATGTTAGATATGATTTGGGATTAGGTTGACTTGACCCCCCAGACTTCTGTCTCCACATATAGAGCTAAATGTCAAGTCCCCTTCACCCCCTAGTTGCACGTCAATCACACGTCATGCTGCTGCGCGCGCATCTCTGCCAAGTATTTTTGCTGACATTGCGAAATTCTTTCATGGAACCACCCATTTGTGACATCATACCTAATGACGTTCTTTAGTTACGCCTAGTTACACCCATTTTAGTTACGCATGTATGTTTTTATCTCTGTTATCAACTGTTACGCCTCCTGCATCTGTTTCACTGTAATGCCTCTTCTATAAAAATGATTACCTGTCAATAAAGTATTGTCCTTCACTTCCTGAACCTTCGTGGTGATGGAATATGGAGTCCACAATTCGAATTGATTTTGGAATAAAGCCCGTTCCGAACCTCTAATACCACGGATTCTGCCTCTTATTTTACTGAGCTATTATTATAAATTTTCCGCATCAAATTAAGTACCGGTAATTAAATTATTTACCACACTTTGGCTATGTCATTAAAGGACCCGTTATTTCGCTTTGATACCCCTACTTTTAAGGGGCATGGGAGGGGTACCTTCATAGATCATATTCTTGTTTCATGTACGTTGCAGATTTTTGTAGACTGTTTTTGTATTGTTTTCAGTGAATTTAGTGACCATAACCCTCTCACAATCTGTTTAAAATGTCCATGGTTTAAAAAAGGTAATAAGATCATCCATCAAGGTAGACTGGGCACAACTGATGGGAGGAGGCGGTTAAAATGGTCTATGGTCTCTGCGGATACTCTTTATAAGAATATTTCCACAGGGTGTGCAGAGGACATAAAAGTCTGTATTAATGATGGGTATGAACCTAGGCTGGTCTTAGAGGCTTATCAAAATATTACGGAGAAGGTCTCAGTGTTGTTATCGGTCCCTAATAAAACTCGGGCTAATATTGCCCCAAGATGGTTCAGTCACGATTGCACCTTAGCTGCACGCAAACTGAGGGTTGCCTTGTCAGCAACTCCGAGGAATAGGGAGGTGATAAAACTCTGTAGAAAGGAATATAAGGCTATTATTGCTGCACGTAAGGAGTTTTTGAGGAAAGAGGCTTGGGAGGAACTGCTTGAGCCCTCCACCCTGAATAATAGTACCAAATTATGGACTCTGGTGAAGAAACCCTTTCTCACAGAGGACCCCGGAGATGGACTTGTTTGTTGTATAACCAAAGAGGAATGGGAAAGTCATTTTAAAAGCCTGTACTATTCCGTGGCCGATGGAATTATGGTCACAGTTCCCCATGATAGGGATAGTACTGCCATTATCTGTGACACAAGGGAGGTCCTGGCTGCTATAAGGGGTCTTACTGCAAATAAAGCGCCGGGTCCTGATGGGATCCCACCGGACCTTTATAAATCTGATCCAGACTTCTGGGCTCCCATCTTGGCTGCAGTTCTTAACGCTGCGGCCTTAGTGGGTTGTCCCGGAACATGGGGTTTGTCAACTATAGTTCCTGTCTTTAAGAAGGGAGATAGGGGAAGTGCCCTTTGTTATCGACCAATTTCCCTCATCGATTCGATGGTCAAGATCATGGGGAGAGTTATACTTCAACGACTAACAAGTTGGACGAATGAAAATAACATTATGTCTACCTCCCAATACGGTTTCTGCGAAGGGCGCTCCACTATAACCCAGTGCCTCAATTTGTTTCTTATTCTGAATAAATATACTGTTGTACAGAAGGGAACAATTCACCTTGCCTTCATGGACCTGTCCTCAGCCTTTGACTGTGTCAACAGAGGGAGGCTGTGGCGGACCATGAAGGATAAAGGCATTGATGGGGGGATTGTGGAGTTCCTAGCGGATTTGCATAAAGATACAAGAGCAAATGTGAGGTTTTCATCGACCGGGGAAACTACAGGAACTTTTAGTATTAACAAAAGAGTACGACAGGGATGTATTTTGGCCCCCTTTCTTTTTAACTTTTATATAAATGACTTAGAGGCTGATTTACTAGAGGTAAAATCAGATTGCCCTAGAGCCGGGGTAAGGGGTATTCCTGTACTTTTATATGCCGACGATGCGGTCTTAATTTCACGAACAGAATTAGGTCTACAGGCACTTTTGAACGCTTTTAACAAATTTATGTCTGATAGGGACCTCATGGTCAATAATTCGAAATCTTACATAATGCATGTTGGCCGTCAACCTACAAAGAAGTTCATTTTTAAACTAAATGATGTTCTGATCCCCATCACCCAGACATTTTCTTATCTGGGTGTCCTATTTGACACTAAGCTCAGATGGGTCCCACACTTGGCTAAGAAAAAGGGGGAAATGATTAGAGTTAATGCCTCCATTTTCAATTTCGCATCTAAATTGGGGAAAAAGCCAAATGTGGCCTTGATGAAACTATATAATGCCAAAACCATTGCCACTGCAGCATATGGCAGCGAGATATGGGGCTACATAAATGGCGAACAACTACAAATCGTTGAAAATAACTTTTTAAAGCGTCTGTTATGTGTCCCAGCCAGCACACCGAATCTAATTGTACATGAAGAACTTGGCTGCCCGTATCTATCCGACACTGTTGGACTGAAACCATTGTTATGCTGGTTAAAAATATGGTCAAACGTTGAGATTCCCTTAACACATTTGATAGTGGAAGACCTCGTATCACTTGATCATGCAATGTGTGTACCTTGGCTTAAATATTTAAAGTCCCAATTTCAGAGGCTGGGTCGCCTGAATCTGTTTGTGAATCCCAGGGATATAGTTAAAGGTGATGTTATTGCAATTAAGAGAGCTTTTATTTTGGATTGTAATGCTCTTAGAGATGAAGTCGAGCTTTTGAAACCTAATGTTAGAAAGTATATCATGTTGAGTACTTGTGATACCATGGAAAAGTATCTAACATGCTCCTTTACCTCTCATGAGAAATTTTTGTTGACCCGTTTTAGGTTTAACATCTTCCATCATCTTTTAATTAGACCTAAGTCGGACATTTTTAAGAAACCTGCAGCACCCTGTGGCTGCGACGGGAAGTCTCCACAGGACCTGCTGCATTTTATGTTTTTATGTACTTTTTATGAATATCCCCGCAGGCGTTATCTTGTCACACTTTTAAAGAAATTAAATTTTAAACAAATTAGACCTGCCCTTATGTACCTACAGCTGTTGCACCCGGATAGTGTTCTCCAGGTGCTAGAATTCCTAAAACTGGTTATGAGACTAAGAAAATGTTTAGATGAGTAACCGTAAATTACTATGTAGCATCCGCAGCCCAATGCATTAACGCACTTTTTCTGTATTGATTTTGAATATGCACGCTTTTAGAAATTTTATGCGTTGTATGTATTCGTGATTGGCTTTGTAATTAATCTGTGATCTTGTGATGTTTTAACATGTATTGCTGATTTTTGTGTACTTTTGTGGATTGAAATATATCCGAAATAAAGTCAATATGAATGAATGAATAAGCCCTTTGTCTTTTCACCAGCATCAAATGTCAGAATTTGTGGAGGCCAAAGGCGGGGCAAAACGTCAATTCTGGAATGTCATGGGGGATCAAAGGGTGCGTAATGTTATACTGCTAGCCTTTTAGAGAATTGACATCCAAGGCCTTTGGCAGAGAAGCTCCTTTTCTTCTTCTTGGTGTTCTGTCTCACTCACTAGCACGCTGCTGTGATGCTCTTTCTTGGGTCCTCTAGGGTACACCACAGGTCTTGCATGAGAGCTTTTCAACACTGCTGGTGTACTCACCCATTTATCATGTATACGTATTGCAATCACCTCAGAGGTTATGTCGATCTACAGGCTGGGAAGTTAGGACCATAGACTAGTCATCAGCTTTTTAGACCACCTTTTGAATATAACATTGGTTACTCATAGGTTACTAGTAGTGAATCCTTCAGTGTCCATTCATCTGCTTGAAAATCTTCACATTTCTAGACCACTACTACTACTGATACTACTACTATCAAGATGGAGTCTATTTCCTTGTATATACTGCTTCATTTTCCCTTTCCTGTACTTGCTTGACAATACTCTTAATTTTCTTTGTTGTAGCGTGCTTCCTCCTACCCCTTTCTTCTCCTCTTTCTGAAACTCCCCCAACAGTCTTCCTAATTCTCATCTCAAACACTCATTTTCAGTTGTGCTACAGAGACTTATACTGCTGATCCTTTTTTTAAATGCCCTCTACTTCCGGTCCTTACCACATTCCTACATTTACCTCAACCAGCTCACTTCCTTCTGGATCCTTTTCTTTTCAGCAGATGCCTCTCATGAATCTGGGCTGAGTTATCTCTAAAGTCCTTGAGTGTTTGCAATTTACAACCCAATGACCTCATTTTGCACTTCCCAATATACCAGAATTATAATCTCGGAGTATCATCTTCATCATGGTTATGCCTTTATCCCTCAATTTGGTGACATAAAGTCATATTAGACTTCTGCTCACAATTCTTCCATCATACAATTACTTCACCCTCACTTGGACAACTTGCACTAAAAGTTGATCTTACATATATTGTGATTAAGCTATTTTCTTCCTTTTGCCCTTAACCCTATTATTAACTTTAATGGTCTCTGGCCTACTCGCCTTGTCACCAACTGCAATTATATGTAAGTGGTTCTGAGACGCAATCTGGGCCCTTGTCCCAAAAAAAGAAATATTGGACCTAATTGAAGGCCTTAACCACCACCCCCTTCTAGCTCTGATCTCTTTTTGATTTCTCTCCTGAATATCCCTCTTCTCTATGACCACTACAACTGTGTACTGGGTCACAAAGAATACATGAGCTGACTCATGTTGACGTACTGATGGCCTAACAGGTCCTTTGGACTGGCTGCTACTAGAAATGTCTAGCAGGCAAAGGCGTTATCATAACACCTCATATCCTGCTGGATTCACAGAGCACATTTCCTCTAAATTGCTCAAATGGCATAAGTATTTAACCTTAGACTATGTATTTTTACAGGCCAATGCCCCACGCAGGTTGCCAGAACATGTTCTGGGGGAAGTGGAAGTTATCTCTCACTGTCAAGTGGTGCCTCGGTCAGAGGTAGCTTTTAACATGCAAGTTAAACACAATAATTCCTCCAGAATATACCATGTCTCGGACTTTTGTCCCCTCCCTCCCCCCAGTTCCGAATAAGATCAAACATTCCTGTAATAAGACAGTTATTCCCTTATGGAGCAGGTTTCAGCCTCTGTCATTGATGGATATGAATGTCTGATGCAAGGAAACTTTGATCACATCCTTCATGAGAATGGTTACTGTGATTTAGGGGATAAAAAGTTTAGTGCAAAAATAAATAAGGCTGGATTTGAAAAAATGTATGTATTCTGTCATGGAATTTGCAGGTTTTGCTTCACAGTTTCATGATCTAGCGTGGGTAACTTTTGATAGCAATTTTCACATTAGAGTGCACCAAGACAAGTAGCTATTGCACCGCTACATCTAGAGTTCCAGTTTTATGTCACCTGGTGGTATTCTTATAGATTTTTGTTGTTTGTTTCTTCTATGATTAGATGCCTGTCTAATGATCACTCCAATTTTTGGCTTCGCTGTTGTTTTTAATGGATCTCACGTTCTCTAAATAAAGCCATCATTTTGGTAGGGACCCTCTTCTGTATTTGGTAAAGTTATCAGACTTGTATTTAGTCCAGCAGGAAAGGAATCATTTTCCCTAATCAATATGGGTGACTTCAATGCAAAAATAGGAAATGGATTGACATTGTTGGAACTCTGTGGACCAGGGATTTACAAAATTGTCATCTGATGCTAAGGAGGATGATGGCAGGATTGAAAGACAAGTGAGTTTTTTGATAAATTTCATATGATCCCATATTATAAATGTGTCTATGGGATCTTTACCACTAGCTACTAAAGTATTTCCATACTTCCCTAAAAAATATAAATTAATCCTGATGGGTTGTGATTTCTTAAATATATGGACAAATGGCATCAACTATTCATGCTTCTGTAATTCTAGGCCCAGATTAAATTCACATTCTTTAGAAACATGCACTGTGCAACGACAGAAAATTGTCATCACACCAATATACTCATAAAGAAGAAGCTTTGCTCTTTGAAACATTTTCAGCCAACAATGCCTAGCCTGAATGAACAATAATTTATTTTCTGGAAACTACATTTTTCAAACAAATATTTTGGCCTAAAATAGGCTAAGCACTTAATTTCAAACAATTGCATTAATGTTCCAATTTACACAAATCATGGTTTCCCTTGGTTGTGACTCAAGTTGTACATGATATGCTTCCCATAACTGTGGACATATAATGAATTCTTGTAAATACCTAGACATTCTGGTGGCGCAGACCAAGCTCCATGCATGCAGTTGACTTTGTTGTTTCCACTTATCCTATAGTAATTTTGACACTTATATTCCACTGTGGATCCTGAAGGATAGGAGAGCTGTGGGAAGTCAGTAATATCTCCATTGTGAACGAATGGCACCGGACCACACTCGCTGCCTTCCTCTAAAATGAAACAAATTCCTTGTCATATAAATGTCACTCAAAAATGTGAAATCAACATCGAAAGTGGAAGTTAAACAAACTAACTTTTGTTTTTGTGGTCAGAAAAAAGCTCCTTGTCTTTAGCAGTGTTGGTACTGCATAAGAGTCACTTGGCTGTAGTGTAGACCTTGTCTCTGAAAGGCTTGTTCATCAAACCATATCCACTTAACTAGAATTTGAACGCACACGTGTGGAGGAGTGTTCCCCCACTCTCCAGAGTCAGTGACAGAAAAATAAAATCATAGTTAAACAACATAATTTTATTTTTCTGTGACTGGTTTAGGCATGTGTGTAGGGCAGGAGTGGTGGACACTTAGAAGTGAGCATGTAAGTTTGTCCGCCTGTCTTAGTTCGGCCAAACAGACATGCGCATTTCTATTTCTCCAACCCAGCTGTGGATGGAGGAAAGCCGGAGGCTCCCAGGGACTGTCTGAGCGACATACCAGGCTGCTGAGACCAATCCTGACACTGCATTCATAGCATGACAGCAGTGTCTAGATTGGGTAGGGAGCCTGCTTTCCCAGAGACTGCTGAGACAGCACCAAGACATTATCAGAGCCAGCGTCAGGAAAAGGAAAGGTATGTTTTTTTTTTTAGTATTTTCCCCGACTCTTCCCTGTCCCTCGACCCCCCCCCCCCCCCCCCCCCCCGTCGCCCACACTCTCTCCCACTTTCTTTTTATGGTGGCTGCCACTGGTAACGTCTCAGATGCTGTTTCATGATGCAGAAGGGGTCTATGCGCTTTGTTTTGGTGTCTTCGGCACATACATTAACTGGAAATATCTCTGAATTAATTTATGTTTTGCTGACAAAAAATGGTCAGAAATACCTTGCAGTAATTGCACAGCTGTGCACCTTATTTTAAGCAATTGTACTTTCTAAAGTGTGTCTAGTTAACTCTTAGTTTTATAGCTTGAGTACCTGTGTTCAAACACCAAAGTTCATCAATTGAGAGATGCAATCACTGCTAACTCAGAAAAATTCTAAGTTAAATATGTGTGCTTCAGAAAGTTAATTTGCATGAAAACAGCTGCACAGATGTACCTGAATGAGGGAAACAGTCAGAATACCGTAGGCAAAGCCACAGTTGTTCCGACTACGCAAGCGCTGCCACGCTTGCCTTGATCATGCTGGTTGCAGCTCGGCGGAACCAGAGAGATGCCAGGAAGAGAGGATGCTTTGAGGTAAGTGGGGCTTGGGGCCGGGTTTGGGGGGTAGTTTGTATGGGTTGGGGGTACGGTTGGTGATGTCAAGGTCGTTTTCAGGGCTGGGAGTCAGGTCGGTTTCAGGCTGGGTCGGGTTGTTTTCAGGGCTCGTGGGTAGTTTTTAGGGCTGGGGTGTCAGAATTGATTTCAGGGCTAGGGGTTCGGGAGTAGTTTTAAGGGCTGGGGAGTCAGGGTCATTGTCAGGGCTGGGGAGAGGGGCCGGGGTTAGTTTTCAGGGCTGGGCAGTCTGGGGTAGTTTTCAGGGCTGGAGGAGGGTTGTGGCATTTTTTTAAATTATGGGATAGGATATTAGGCCTAAGGGCAGTGGAAGGTGTTGAGGTGTTTTAGGGACAGCGTGGGGTAGGAGGGGTTCGGGCTAGTGTATGTTAAGGGATAGGGTTTTAGGCCTCAGGGCAGGGGGGTTATGAGAAGTCGTTCGTTTTTAGTGCTATGGGGAGGGCGGCCAGTTTTTATAGGGCTCAGGGGGGGTGGGGGTCGGGGTAGTTTTTTAAAATAGGGGTAAGGGGTTTAGGCTGAAGGGCAGTGAAAGGGGTTGGGGTAGTTTTAGAGCCAGCGTGGGGAGGGAGGGGATCAGTAGTGTATATTAAGGGTTAGGGACAGCTTGGGGATGGAAGGGGGTTGGGGTATTTGGACTTCAGGGCAGGGGGCAGGTAGGGGGTTAGTAGCTCAGGGCAGGGGGAGGGGGATTGCGACCTTAGTCACGCATACCCCTTTACCATTCATGCCTTTAACACGAAAATGCATGGTAAAGGCATGCGTGGTAATGGAATGCGTTGTTAAGATGCATTTGTGGTTCGGGGACGTGGAAGAAGTATGTGTGGTTTAACCATACGTGCCTCTATCATACAACCCCTGAATGAATAAACACATTTAACATACAGCCACAGGAGCTGGGCATGATGCCATCCATTACAGAGCATAGTCACAGATGGTGCCCGTGCATTTGTTTTGTTCAAAACTGATGTGTCTAACAAACTAAATACAGGATGTTTTTAGTTAATACATGAGCATATTAACTCATGAAGAGTTAATGCATGACTTATAGACAGCTTAGCTCAGATATCGTCAGCCCATACACAAAGGCCCATATTTTTGTAAAGTAACGCAACCAGCGCAGTGCAACAAGTCACCTTGCTGTGAGGCGTATTTAAAAAATGTCGGTGCATTCCTGCCTTTGTCCCTGCGCTGACGCCATTTTGGCTGCCTAGTGCCAATTCTGGCACACTTGCACCATTTTGCAAGAGTGCCTGTCTTGCATGCAGGATTGTTTTTGTGCAGGAAGGGGCACCTTATCTCACCTTCCTGCACAAAGACACTTCTGAGAGGCATATTACTCTTTCTATGTGTGCTGTAGAATGCAGCACACATACAAAGAGGAAGTAATGAGGAGAAATAAAGATATTTCTTGTTGTTATACCTCCCCTTAAAAGGTGTAGCATTTTGGCGTATTCCCAGGTTTATCAGTTCTGGTAAATCTGGGAATGCGTAAAAATTGATGCAATGCCCATGGAATGCTTTCCCGGGACAGAGTTACACACCGCAGTGATTTGTGCCGTGTTGCATTACTCCTGATTTATGAAGCCACTCAGGAACACACAAAGTGGCCTTGCGTGGCTTCATAAATCCCATTTTTGAGTTGTGTTGCGCATGCACCATGTTGCGTGGTGCAAGTGCGATGCACTTAGCCTCATAAATATGGCCCTAACTCTGAGAATTTTGGAGGTAATCCATGCACTATAGACAGGTCAATTTTGAGAACAAGAAACACACAGACTGCATTTTCATCTGCACTCCGCTGTGAACAGCAACATGGTAGGGTCACAAGTGTACTCACACATACACAGCACTTTGACTGTTTTAATTCGACTGCACTGTCTAAAGCACATACATTTAACTGCCAATTTCTCCAAGTTTGTACACAGGATGCAGACTGTGCATCTCGGAAAAAATGAGCAGTGATTGCAGCTCTCTGTATTGAAGATATGTAGACTGTAGCTCCTGCATTTCGTGCAATTGCAACAAAAAAGGTGTACACCTGTGCCGTGTGAGAGCACATCTGGTTATGACACAGTCGATGGTGTGCATTAGCTCAGCTATGAAAATGTGTGTGCAATTCTAGGTAGCAGCGTTATGTCAATCTTATTGCCATGCTTCATGTTGGTGTGACTTTGAAGAAGTACCTAATTTTACACAGCATCAGCTTGGATTATGTAAATGAGAGCTGTCAGGAAAGCTCTACACGCACTCTTGTGATGCATTCTGAAAGCGGCTGGAATCACATTTTTTCAAGATTCCTGAAAGAAAAGGTCTTTGCTATGATTTATCAACTGTTTATTTACTCCACCATGTTGCTACAAATAGTTCCAAGTGTCCCCTCTTGACGGTCGGAAAGCTTAAATTAATTCTAGAAACAGTACATTTCATGGGCCTCCTTCATAAGCACCGGGGCTTATTAGGATGGCGGGCAAATCGCACCCACCGAGCCGGCGGTAGCCACCGCCGGCCCGGCGGGGGTGATCTGCCCGCCATCCTCCTAAGAATGACCCCCGCCACATTAGGATGGGAAGACCGTCTGCCGCTTTTCCGCCGGTCGACTCGTCGACCGGGCGGAAAAGGGCCTGAATATGGTGGCGGTGTCTGCAAGACTCCACAATTCATATCACGATACAGGCGGAGAGCAGTCTTTCCATGGTGGCGGAAAGGCATGCGGTGTTTATGATCAGCAAAGTACTATTTGTTCTGTACCCATAAACATTTCTGTTAAAGTGCGTGTGTGGTAGATGTGCAATAGCGCAGTTATTATGATATACCATTATACTTAAACATCATCACTTTAAATAAATTTGTGTCCAGGAAAATACAAAAACTAGTAAGAATTAACCATTTATAAAAAAGTTCAATAAAATGGCTACATAAAACTTGAGCTGGTTGTTCATAAGATCATGAAGATTTTACTAAAAACATAAAAACGTTTAAAATGCGTGGTGATTAATAGTACTTCTATATTTACGCAGGAGAATAGCTTTTTCACTTTCGGTACCATATGGCCTTGGCCAGTGGTCTTCCCCGCGTATCAACCCCACTCCATTGATTGCAGCGCCATCTTCGGAGGCTTTCAAGTCAACCTTTTTCAAGTTAAAAATGATGTGTTCTTGCTAAACAGTAATTCAGTGACAATACAATACATGGTTAAGAATATCCAGTCGCCTTGGATTTTAAACATCTCTGCTCCTGCCAAGTAGTGCACCATTACTACTAGATAGGTGCTTCAGAGAGGCAGCCTAAATATAGAATTACATTTTTTGCCCTCTCTTTTTCCCTTATAAAGTTATTAGCCAATAGGAATCGGCTAAATCCAAATACTATTAGGCAAGAGTTGTCGGTTTTTAATATTCTCATCATATCATTCATTCTCCTGACACTAAGGTTCCTGCCTATAGGTTTTATCCACTTACTTCTAGCGGAATTATATGCAGGGCAGAAAAACAGGACATGTAGAATGTCATCATCAACCCCCATCTGGCATAAAGTACAATGGGACTCCCCCTCCTTAAGTTGTGGCATTGACCATTTGGCAGCTAAACTCTTTATTTGCAATACACTGTATCTGAATTTTAGGTATAGGAACTTTGCCAATTGTGGTTCTATCTCATCTAGGAATGGCTCAAAACCAGGGGTCATTTTGTCCTGAAGGAATTGTACGGTGACCCTACCCTGTGTGCTACTTGAAGTTACCCTCTCTCTAATAAAGTCCCAAAATAACCACTTGATCTCACATTTTGATTCAGGAGTCAGCAGACTCTGATTCATCTAGTATCTGCTCAGACCCAGATCAAAGAGCCATGTTCTAATATGGATTGACCAAGGAAAGGAAACTTGGGTATCGAGTGCCAGCAGTTCAGTAAATGATTCTCTGTACACTGCTAGTTCTGGTGTTGTCCAAGTTCTAATCCAAAATGACAGGGTTCTCCAAATTGCTAGATGCTCCAAGCGTTTAATGCCCAAGTCATAGGTCAGGGGGACCAATGGAGTATGTTGAGGAAGGGCGACAAGCATTCTCAGGATCTTGTTTTCAGTGATAGTTAGAGATTTGGGAGTGCCCCTTCCCCAAATCTCCACACCGGACAGAGCCGCAGTTCCAGAGCGGGGGTTATGGCTTTTGACGATGTTGCAGCTTGTTTTTTTATAATTGGAATAGAATTTTGCATTACAATAGCCTTCGACTTCTTTATCTGTGTGCCCCAGGAAAGTTTAGAGTCTAAAGTGACTCCTAAATATACAAAGTTTGATACATGTTCTAATAATGTGCCATTCAAGTATATTTTGCTCTTAAAACTTCTGTGAGGCCATATAGTCATGTATTTAGTTTTAGTTGGGTTCACCTCGAGGCCTTTTGCTCTGCAATATTTATTAAGGCTGTGGAGCAAGTTCTACAGGCCACTAGGTGTTTGGGACAGCAGGATAGTATCGTCCGCAAATGTTAAGGCGCAGATATGATTACCCCCTAGTTTTGGCGATTCATGGACACAATTTTGGAGATGTTCAACCAGATTGTTTACATACAAGAGAAACAAGGTCACTCCCCTTTTGACTGGGATCTCATCAGTAAGCTCGCCACCTTTGCCCCATCATACCTTAGTGTAGTTGTCCTGGTGTAGCCTAATATTTTGGATCAAGATCTCGTCAGGTACACCCTGTTGTTGTAGGTTTTCCCACAACTGTGCCCTTGGGATGGAATCGAATGCCGCCTTTAAGTCAATAAAGGCGGCATATAGGTGCTAGATCTTAATCTTGTATATTTCCACCCTAAAATCAGGAGTCTAAACACTTGATCGATTGTACATATTTTCTGCCTAAAGCCAGCTTGGCTCGTTGATAGTATATTCTCTGTTGTAATCCAATCTGTAAGCCTAGTTAAAATGTGTTTGGCATAGACCTTCTGTAGAACGTCTATCAGGCTTATTTGCCTATAATTTGCAGGCTCTTCCCTGCTGCCCTTTTTATAAATGGGAACTATCTCAGCTCCCTTCCAGGATGCTGGCACCGGCTGCCCCCTAGCTATTGCATTTGTTAATTCATTTATGTACGGTACCCATACTTCCTGGCTGTGTTTAAATAAATCCCCCTGTATTCTATCAGGGCCTGGTGCCTGAGATTGCCTAATGGCTGCTACAGTGAGCGCCGTATCCTCCATGCTAAACTTTAAAGGTGGTATTTGACTTGTAGTCAGGAGCACCCAGGAGTTGGTTACGGAGTGGTTAGCTGGATCTGAATCAACAGTGATATCAAAGAGGTTTGTAAAGTGCCTCAGCCAGGTGGTGGGGTCTAGATAGTGGTCGGAGGCAGTTACGTCATGTTTGGTTCCATGGGTCATTAGTTTCCAAAACATGGCTTGATTCCTATTGTTTGCCGCTACTATAAGCTCTTCCCAAATACTATCTTCCTTTTTTCTTTGGTCTATCTTTTGTACTTTCTTATATATTGTTCTCTCTAGTCTAATCTCATGTGCATTTTTATTTTTTAGGGCATCAATAAGCCGGGTTTGGCCAATCTACATTCCCCATCATACCAAGGATTTGATGACTGAGCCCCTGCCTTCGAAATACCAGTTTGTATCCGTGGGTTAGTTAGGTGAACTTGTATTTCTTTCTACCAATTTTTGATGAATGTCTGTTATCTTATTGATTTCACGGTTTTGTTCCAGATACGGTCCTACAAGGTCACTAAAGATGTTATAAATGGAGGTTAGGGGTTCGACTTGGTCAAATACAGCAGGCCATCTAACTGACCTTCGATTATTACTTACCGGAGGCTGCCTTGGTTCTTCTCTTGGGTCTGATTCTAGTGAAGAATGGATTGGAAAGTATTTCCGATTTAAAGCTAAGCATAGCGGGAAGTGGTCACTCTCTGGTCTCTTATCGACTTTGAAGTCCTGTGCATATGCCCAGTGTGATGTACTGATAAGCATGTAGTCTATTCTTGACCTAGAGTTTCCTCTTGAAAAGGTGTTTGCGCAGGCAAGGTCTGAGGCGAAGCAACTATTGCATGCTCTAAGACCTTTCTCGATGGTGAAATTGAACATTTAGATACCAGAGGTGGTACACCTCGCTGTGCTTTTTGCTTGAAGGAGGGGAATCCCTCTAAACTGATCTTCCTCTTCAGACCCTACGTCGAGTCCCACCATAGGTTCATACCAGCAATTAAATCCCCCCCTTATAATGGTGGCATCATTTGGGTTGATGGATCCCAGGACCTCCTTAAAGTGTTCTAGCAGGGGTGCTTCTTTTGAGCCTTCCCTAGGTCTTACATATATATTAAAATGATACAGCTGTATTGCATTAGAAAACTTGAGTTTCAGGCCCAGGATGTCCAGTGAACCTGTGGCTACAGTTTCTATAATTACATTTAGGTTAACTTTTACCCATATTATCAGCCCTCCCGATGCCCTCCCTTTTTTTGATTGTAATGCCTCTATACTAAAGGTTCTGTACCCTAGTTTGTGGAGTGATTCCCTGGCCCGTGTATCTTGAAATAGACAAAGATTGAAGTCCTCTACATAGCTCTGTCAATCCGGTTCCTTAATTTTTTGCTTGAGCCCAGCTATGTTCCAAGAAATGATCATTATCAAATTGGAGGTCAGGAGTGTATGGTTAGTCGGCATGTCACTAGGTGCTAGACGGGCATTTCCCTTCCCTATTAGATAGATGTTTTCTTCCCTTGTTTCAGTTTGTGAGGCATGAAAAGTAACATCAGAGTTTGGTTGGAGACTAAAACATGGGCTAGAGCTGACGGGATTTGTATCTTGTTCAGGTACAAGACAGGTATTTCCATCCCCTATTAGATGGATGTTATCTTCCCTGGTTTCAATTTCTGAGGCATGAAGAATAGCATCAGAGCTTGATTGAGGACTAAAACACGGACTAAAGCTGGCCAGGTTCATATCTTGTTCCGGGGGGGCTCCCTTTACCATCTTCTTAATCCTGTTCTGTCTTGCCAGTCAATCCATAGCATTTAAGTTCTTTGTCTCCTGCCTGTCTTGGTGTGGGTTGGTGCTGATGACTAGCTCAGGAGTGTTTTGTTTGATGGTAATCAATGAGTTAAAGAGAGTATGTGACAGGAGGTTCATGTCAATTAAGCTATCTGCTATAAATGTTGAATGGAACGATAACTTTATATCATCCATACTCCCCTTTTTCTGCTGGAATCTTTCAGCTCTTACGATATCAGATCTTACTACCGAGAGACACTGGCGATTGTATCTGATCCAGTGAATCGCTTTATTTATCAGAGAATCCTCATCTTCTCTGGAGCCCTGATTTAATCTTGGGACATTTATCAAAAATACGTTATATATGTTGGGCTTATACTCAAGTGTTGGGTTTGTGAATGGGTGTTCTGTAGATGATAATGACCTTCCCCCTCCCAGCCATTTTTTGAGTTTGGACCTGGCTCGTAGTGACTTAATGGTTTCATTCTGGGTACATTATTGGGCGCCTAAAGGGCTAGAGTGCGTCCCTCATTATTCAAAGGGTTGCGTGGCACAGTTGGTTCATTCAAATAGGTTCTATGTGCATTTCGTCTTGATGAATGAGGACCTGTCCTATTTGGGTGCATGTTCAGATCTGGTGGATCCTTTGTAAGATTTTTGATGGATGCGCCAGGTGGATGTATTGATCGCTTGCTTGCCCTATTAGTCAGATCCGGTGTTTCACCAGGGTACAAAGAGCAGTTTATCAATTTACATTTTCTTTGGGCGCTATAGACAGACATTTTAGCAAGTGCGAGAGCATTCTCCTCAGTCCTACAATCTCCTTTTGTGTGGAGTTCTGCTTTTGGCAAAGGTCCCTCAGTAGCTCATTAAATTTTTATAATTCCGTTTGGGTCCCTACTTCTCTCAAGCCTGATGAAAGGTACGTTATACTCTCTATCATCTCCACTTGGCCCTCAGTATTTTCTTTGTGGTTATCTGCTAAAATTGAATATCTATTAGAGCATTCTAAGTTTATAAAGTCCCTAGTTGGGGCAATGGGCTCTTCTGGATCTGAAGTGGCTTTTTCTGGGGGGGAATCTTTTTGGGAAGAAATAACTTGCGTATCTGAGGGGGACTCTGAGGCGCCATGCACAGTTACTAAAGGATTTTTTGCTTTGGGATTTGTTTTGCAAAAATCGCTTTGCCTCGCTTGTTAAAGTATGTAGAGATTTTTTAGGGCCTTAAGGTGCCACTTCATTTCCATTTGGTGGCATATTTTTGACCTCCTCAATCAACTCATCAATAGCTGCTTGTGTGCAATTGTCTGCAGCAGAGGTCGCTGCTTCACTATATTTAGCCATCTTCTTTCTGCCTGCTACTGACTCTAGTGCCTTCCTTTTCCCAATTTTTCCTACCAGCAAGCCGCTCAAACTTGTTTGCAGGGTTTTTAGCTATAGTAGCAGGGGAAGCTGTCAGGCTTTTACAACATCCACAATATCCACAGGGTAATTGTAACAGGGAGGATGTACACTATCTATTCCGCTAATAAAAATTGTTCGCAGCATCCCTAGGCCTATGTGTCAGAGATAAATGTTCAATTATTTATGCCAGTCGAAATAAGGCAAGTACATAAATCTTTATAATCCTTTTTAAAGTAGAAGCGGTCTACTGCTAGGCAAGAGAGGTCTTCCAAAAGGTTCAATATGGGCGCAACTTTTAGTCCAAATTTATAGTTCAAAGAGTGGTATCACAATAAAGCTGGTGGGTCAGTTGGAGAGCAGGATCACATACAGCGCACTAAGTTCCATAAAAATAAATGATTGGAAGTAGTTCTTACCCCAATGCGGCTTGAGTTTATAGTAGAGGGAATTCTCTGTTGCTGCCAGTCTTTGGTCCTGGGCACGCCCGCGCGTCCTGGGCACGCCCGCATGCGTTCCGCGCTGCGGGAGTGTGCGGGTGTTTTTATGTGCCTCCAGGTGCCATGGCGAAGTGTTGGCGGCCCTTCCAGCCTCAGGGCTCCTGGAATGTGAAGTCCTCTGCCCCCGGTCTGCTCCCAGAACGGCCCGTGCTGCGGGAGTGTGCGGGTGTTTTTATGTGCCTCCACGCACGATGGGGAAGTGTTGGCGGCCCTTCCTGCCGCAGTGGCTCCTGGACTGTGAAGTCCACTGCCCCTGGTCTGCTCCCAGAACGTCCCGCGCTGCGAGAGTGCGTGGGTGTTTTTATGCGCCTCCAGGCACGATGGCGAAGTGTTGGCAGCCCTTACTGCCGCAGGGGCTCCTGGAATGTGAAGTCCTCTGCCCCCAGTCTGCTCCCAGAACGTCCAACTTAGATCACACTCTTTCTTCATTTTTCAAGCATTCGATCTAAACCTTTTTTGTTTTTTTTCAGTGAGAGGCCCTAACCAAGGGCATCATTACGATGGCGGTAACGGTACACAGGACCGAACGCCAGACATGCGGCGGTCCCGCTATTGCAATTAGGATGCGACCGCCACCCTGGTGGTCGCATCCAGCATATATTACATTTCGGTGGGCGGTGCTGTAAGCAGCACCCGCCACAATGCAATATATGCATGTTGTGCATTGGCATGCACAACGTGACAGGCACTGTGCCGTGCCTGCCACCCTGTGTATGCCAATGTAGGGGGGTACCATAGGAACACCCAGTGCAACCATCAACCCCCCACCCCTCCTGGGGATCCACAACATGCCCCCAATGCCTATCTCCGCATGTCTTTCAATGGCGGAGCCTCCGCCATGGAAAGGAAAGGCAGGCATACTAATATGGACGCACAGCCACCATATTGACTCCCTTTTCCGCCCGGCCGGCAATCTGACTGGCGAAAAAGCGGCGGACGGTCTTTCCATCCGCTGCGGTCCCCCTCGCCATACTAATATGGCGGGGGTGAACCGGGGTCATTTGGCGGGCGGATCGCCACCGTCCGCATCCAAATAGTATACAGTGCTAACCAGGTGTACTCTAATTTATTTTATAGCTGAAGACAGGAGTTTAGAATTCTGCTACTCAATGGCAAGATTGATGACACAATTAGACGCAATCAATATTTAGTCAGAGCCATTTCTTTTATAAAGGGTTTGTTTTATTTACTAGGAATGGGAGGCAATTCAAATTAGCAATAACTCATAAAACCATAAGGTACAAAAACCATCTGCACACAATGAGTTTATTGTGTATTATTTACTTATTTTTTTGTGTCATAAAGTATTTGTGTTCCAAGCACACAGCCAACTCCTAGATTACATCTTGATTGCTCACTCTCGCCGTACTTGGAGGGTGAAGAGTTAACAAAAATAATTTGGTTCTCAAAATGGAGTTCAATCGAACCTGAGGTACTGGAACGTGAGTTGTAAACAATAATACCCTCCTCAGAGATTATCCAGTAAAAACTCATTTCCCTAAGGCCCACAAAAAAGGCCCCACAAAGTCCTGAGTAATTATCAATGTCCTGCCATATAGTATGCCCTGTAAACGAGCAATGGTGCAATGGTGATCAACACTGCTGAGGATTACAGAAGTACTGGAGTTGAAGTATGTTTAGAAACCGAAGGTGGTCCCTTTCCAAGCTCTACAAACTTTAATGCCCGGTGGTAGCCATACTTTAAAGCTATGAACGGGCATTAAAGCACAACCTGCACATCTCAGATGCCTGGGACCTGCCAGTTGAAGGCCATTGATTTTATTACAAGTGTCTTTGTCTGGCCACTAAACAACCTTTGCCTGAAAAAGTGGTTACAACACAAATGAGAGAGCCAAAACATGGCCCTCATTAGAGCCCAAAGAACCAATAGCAGTCATTCCAGAGACTGTTGTGCTGATTCAATTCAATGCTGATTGACACTACAAAGCAGCTCAAACCAACTGCACAGCTTGCCCATTGTCTGTCACCTATTCAGAACCCACTGGTGTTGTCCTATTAAACCATGGGTGGGTCCCATTAATGCTTTAAAATCCATTGGCAAGGAATAAGACTAGAAACTGAGTGATATCTACTGATAATGACATTCAGTAGGTGGTGCCATTATACAAGTGTCTGTCACAGGAGCTTGCTAAGAGTAACAACAGGAATATCATAGACACCTATATTACTGGAATATGTGGCACATAAAACAATGCTGGTCACATTGGCGCTTGACTCTGAACTTGTGTGAAGTGACCGGAGTTCCAAGCAAAATAGACCCAACAATGGTGGTTGAGATAGACGATAACAGAGGAAAACATGGCGAACACATTATTCCTCAAACCACATACTAGAAAACTAGGAAAATTGCGTGCAGCACATGACCCAATAAATGAATGTTTGTATCAGGATAATAAAATTCAGCCACCGATGTGCATGTCTGAAAACTGTGTCAATACGAAGACCAGCAGGTGACTTCCAAAGTTGCAAAATACTACTCTCTACTAAAGAACATGATATCAAAAATACCATGACCAAATAGCTATCTAGCACAGATGTCCTGTGAATACTCATAATACGTACTTTTGTATCATGCATAGGCTTGTTAGTATCCAACTTTCTGATATTTGCTATGAGAATCTGATTGAGTGGAGATGCAGGGGCGCTAAGAAGAGGTGAAATACAACAAAGCCTCATTAACAAGTGAATGGTCTTTAAAAGACCTGTGAAGTACTTGGGTGCGGTGGCTGTGTGTGTTCCCGGGAAGCTGTCTCAGCGCGGGGTGAGGTGACAGTGGGTGACAAGGACAGCAGGGTGACGCGACGGAGGGTAGCAGCTAGTGAGAGCAGCGGGTGAGGTGACAGCTGGAGGAAGACAGAGTGCGACAGAGGGAGGGAGAGGGGGAAGACAGAGAGGGAGAGACAGAGAGAGCGAGGGAGACAGGGGGAGAGGAAGGGAGAGGGAGGGATAGGGAGGGAGAGGGAGAGGGAGGGAGGGAGACAGAGAGAGAACAGGGAGGGAGGGAGACAGAGAGAGAGGGAGACAAACATAGTGAGTGAGACAGAGGGAGACAGAGTGAGTGAGACAGAGTGAGACAGAGTGAGTGAGACAGAGGGAAACAGAGTGAGTGAGACAGAGGGAGACAGTGGGAGTGAGACAGAGGGAGACAGAGGGAGGGAGACAGAGGGAGACGGAGGGAGGGAGACAGAGGGAGAGAGAGGGAGACAGAGAGAGAGGGAGGGAGACAGAGAGGGAGGGAGACACAGAGGGAGGGAGACAGAGTGGGAGACAGAGTGAGGGAGACAGAGTGAGTGAGACAGAGGGAGACAGAGTGAGTGAGACAGAGGGAGACAGAGTGAGTGAGACAGAGTGAGTGAGACATAGTGAGACAGAGTGAGTGAAACAGAGGGAGACAGTGAGTGAAACAGAGGGAGACAGTGAGTGAAACAGAGGGAGACGGAGGGAGGGAGATGGCGGGAGGGAGACAGAAGGAGAGAGAGGGAGACAGACAGAGAAGGAGGGAGACAGAGAGGGAGGGAGACAGAGAGGGAGGGAGACAAACACAGTGAGTGCGATAGAGAGAGAGAGCTAGAGAGCTAGAGAGCTAGAGAGAGGGAGGGGGAGGGGGGGAGGGAGGGAGACAGACAGAAAGGGAGACAGAGAGAGAGGGAGACAGACAGTGAGGGAGACAGACAGAGAGGGAGACAGGGAGGGAGGGAGACAGACAGGGAGGGAGACAGAGGGAGGGAGGGAGAGAGAGGGAGGGAGAGAGAGGGAGGGAGAGAGAGAGGGAGACAGAGAGGGAGGGCGACAGAGAGGGAGGGAGAGAAACACAGTGAGTGAGAGAGAGGGAGGGAAAGAGGGAGGGAGAGAGGGAGGGAGAGAGAGGGGGAGGGAGACGGCAGGAGGGAGACGGAGGAAGGGAGAGAGAGGGGGAGGGAGACGGCAGGAGGGAGACGGAGGGAGGGAGACAGAGGGAGGGAGAGGGAAGGAGGTAGAGGGAAGGAGAGGGAGGGAGACAGAGAGAGGGAGAGGGAAGGAGAGGGAGGGGAGACAGAGAGAGGGAGGGAGACACAGAGAGGGAGGGAGACAGAGAGGGAGGGAGAGAGAGAGGGAGGGAGAGAGGGAGGGAGGGAGAGAGAGGGGGAGGGAGACGGAGGGAGGGAGACGGAAGGAGAGGGAGACGGAGGGAGGGAGAGGGAAGGAGGGAGAGGTAAGGAGAGGGAGGGAGACAGAGAGAGGGAGAGGGAAGGAGAGGGAGGGAGACAGAGAGAAGGAGAGGGAAGGAGAGGGAGGGAGACAGGGAGAGGGAGGGAGACAGAGAGAGGGAGGGAGGGAGACAGAGGGAGGGAGGGAGACAGAGGGAGGGAGGGAGAGGGGGAGACAGGCCAGAGTGAGACAGGGAGACAAGAGGGAGGGATGGAGACAAGAGGGAGAGAGGGAGGGAGACAAGAGGGAGGGAGGGAGACAAGAGATAGGGAGGGAGACAGGGAGAGAGGGAGGGAGACAGGGAGAGAGGGAGGGAGACAGGGAGAAAGGGAGAGAAACAGAGTGAGGGAGACAGAGGGAGAGAGAGAGAGAGGGAGAGAGACGGAGAGAGAGAGGGAGGGAGATGGAGAGAGAGAGGGAGAGTGATAGAGGGAGGTAGAGAGAGGGAGGGAGGGAGACAGAGCGAGATAGATAGATAGATAGATAGATAGATAGATAGATAGATAGATAGATAGATAGATAGATAGATAGATAGATAGGTAGATAGATAGATAGATAGATAGATAGATAGATAGATAGATAGATAGATAGATAGAGATGTGTGAGTGCCGGGTCTGGTGGCTCAGTGGATGAAGGTGTCCGCTGCAGGGGCCTGTGTTCAACCTCATGGTCATAGTTTTTTTTTTTAGCTAGCTCTGCCCCCTCCCCCACTGCCCCCGCCCCCACCGGTGCAGCCCTCGGACACAAACCACCCTGTAAATTTGGCCCCCGAGAGAAAGTTTGTGAGTACCCATGGAGTAGAGGGTGAAAAATATTTAAAGCTTAAATAATTAATAAATATTTGCTAATTATTAGTGAATAATTAATTGATACATTTTTATGGTAACTGTTGTCTTTAATTTTGTGTGGGGAATGTGAATTTCTAAGGGTAATGTTTGGTGAGTAAAACAATTTTTATATATGTTACATTTATTTATGATTAATAATAATTGTGTATTTGATAATACATTATATTCATTTTCGAGGTACACTTTTATACAAATTTAGATGTGTGTTGTGAAATGTGTGGTGTCATAGGGTAGGAAATAAAAAGTATTGTTTTTGTTAATTAATGTTTTGGATTATAATTAATTTATATTAAAGATAGTTATTTGTTTGTAAATTATTTTTTAAGTTATTAAAAATACATGTTTGTAGTTAAATGTTTTAATTTTTTAACATTCTAATATGTTACAATGTTTTGTTATTTTTTAAGTTTCATATATTTTTATTTTTGTGTTATTGACAAATTGTGAACTGTACTTAATAATTTTATATTTTTCTTTTTCTTTTTAAATATTAATTTTAACCCTCTGCTATCCAACATTTTCCCTACTGTTGCACTCTCTGGAGTGGGAATACTAATATTTACCTCTACACTATCCAACAATTTCCCTACTTTTGCACTCTCTGGATTGGGAATAGTAATTTATACTCCTCCGCTATCTGACACATTCCCTACTGTTGCACTCTCTGGAGTGAAATAGAAATGTTTACCATTCGCTATCCGACACATTCCCTACTGTTGCACTCTCTGGAGTGGGAATAGTAATTTTTACCCCTACGCTATCCAACAGTTTCCCTACTGTTGCACTCTCTGGAGTAGGAATAGTAAATTGAACCTCTCCACTATCCAACACCTTTCCTACTGTTGCACTCTCTGGGGTTGGAATAGTGATTTTTACACTTTGCTATCCAACACTTTCCCTACTGTTGCACTCTCTGGAGTGGGAATAGTAATTTTTACTCCTACGCTATCCAACACTTTCCCTACTGTTGCACTCAGTGGAGTGGGAATAGTAATTTTTACCCCTAGGCTATCCAACACTTTCCCTACTGTTGCACTCTCTGGAGTGGGAATAGTAAATTGAATCTCTCCGCTATCCAACACTTTTCCTACTGTTGCACTCTCTGGAGTCGGAATAGTGATTTTTACACTTTGCTATCCAACACTTTCCCTACAGTTGCACTCTCTGGAGTGGGAACAGTAATTTTTACTCCTACGCTATCCAAACACTTTCCCTACTGTTGCACTCACTGGAGTGGGAATAGTAACTTTTACCCCTAGGCTATCCAACACTTTCCCTACTATTGCAGTCACTGTATTGGGAATAGTAATTTTTACCCCTACTCTATCCAACACTTTCCCTACTGTTGCACTCATTGGAGTGGGAATAGTAATTTTTGCCCTTATGCTATCCAACACTTTCCCTACTGTTGCATTCTCTGGAGTGGGAATAGTAATTTTTACTTATCCCCTATCCAACACTTTCCCTACTGTTGCACTTAGGGGCCGATTCCGATGGCCGGTCAGACAGCTGTCCGTAGCCTTACCCTGCGACCGACACGTACCCAGAGCCGGTCCATCCTGTATATGAAGTACGATGCGCATAACTGCCAAAAACACGACCGACACGTAGGCTGTGAATCAAGCCCCATTCTCCGTCCGAGCCGTAACTCCCAAAGAGGAACCATGTCGCCCGGAAGCAGTATCCACAGCAGTTTCCGGCATGACAAGTACGATACGTACTTCCTACGCGCCGGGCGGGTCGTCACGTACAGCACGTCACAGCATCCGGAAAACAAGCATATCAGCTACGATTCGCGCCACAAATCAATACACGGCTACAAAACGGAACAGCTTGCAGCGGGTACGAGACGGAGCAACAAGCAGCGTGTACGACACGAACACATCATGAATCCCATCGCGCAGGTCATACCAGTACTCTACATCTATGACCCGGTCAGGGACCGACGCAGACGGCGCAGACAGTAAGTCAGACACCTACCACATAAACAAACGACACGTACCCGCAAAATGGCACACACACACAGGGGATGCATATCCTGGCCACTAACAACAGCCCACCATAGGGGTTGCATGGCCAGCACCACTAACACCACCACCCAAAGGGGGCCTGTTGCCCATCACCCCTGCCACCCCCACTCATAGGGCTTATGTTGTCCATCACCCCTGCCACCCCCACTCATAGGGAACCTGTTGACCATCTCTCCTGCCACCCACACCCATAGGGGGCCTGTTGACCATCTCTCCTGCCACCCACACCCATAGGGGGCCTGTTGCCCATCACCCCTGCCACCCACACCCATGGGGGCCTGTTGCCCATCACCCCTGCCACCCCCACCCATAGGGAACCTGTTGACCATCACCCCTGCCACCCCCACTCACAGGGCTTATGTTGCCCATCCCCCCTGCCACCCACACCCATAGGGGGCCTGTTGCCCATCACCCCTGCCACCCCCACTCACAGGGGACCTGTTGCCCATCACCCCTGCCACCCACACCCATAGGGGGCCTGTTGCCCATCACCCCTGCCACCCCCACTCACAGGGCTTATGTTTCCCATCCCCTGCCACCCCCACCCATAGGGAACCTGTCGACCATCACCCCTGCCACCCACACCCATAGGGCTTATGTTTCCCATCACCCCTGCCACCCCACTCACAGGGCTTATGTTGCCCATCACCCCTGCCACCCCCACTCACAGGGGACCTGTTGCCCATCACCCCTGCCACCCACACCCATAGGGGGCCTGTTGCCCATCACCCCTGCCACCCACACCCATAGGGGGCCTGTTGCCCATCACCCCTGCCACCCCCACTCACAGGCCTTATGTTGCCCATCACCCCTGTCACCCCCACTCACAGGGCTTATGTTGCCCATCACCCCTGCCACCCACACCCATAGGGGGCCTGTTGCCCATCACCCCTGCCACCCCCACTCACAGGGGACCTGTTGCCCATCACCCCTGCCACCCACCCCCATAGGGGGTCTGTTGCCCATCACCCCTGCCACCCACACCCATAGGGCTTATGTTTCCCATCACCCCTGCCACCCCCACTCACAGGGCTTATGTTTCCCATCACCCCTGCCACCCCCACCCATAGGGAACCTGTTGACCATCACCCCTGCCACCCCCACTCACAGGCCTTATGTTGCCCATCACCCCTGCCACCCCCAGGAGACCTGCTGGCCATCACCCCTGCCACCCACACCCATAGGGGTCCTGTTGCCCATCACCCCTGCCACCCACACTCATAGGGCTTATGTTTCCCATAACCCCTGCCACCCCCACTCACAGGGCTTATGTTGCCCATCACCCCTGCCACCCCCACTCACAGGGGACCTGTTGCCCATCACTCCTGCCACCCACACCCATAGGGGGCCTGTTGCCCATCACCCCTGCCACCCCCAGCCATAGGATGGGTGATGCGCAACATATCCAGCATACGCAAACATCAGTTATGTCCGCAAAATACATCCCCACGACATCATGACAACAGTGTGTAGTCTGTGACAAATGCCCACAACAGTGAATATGGCTACGGGCATACAATGTAAGTAACAGCACATGTGTGACCAACACATGAGTGTGACATACACAAGGCAAGCATCACCATAGCACTGTGGCAATGTAAAAAGAGCACCCCCTCACTGTGTAGAACAGAAGTCAAGTTGGGGCTCACAAAATGCAGCAGATGTGGAGCATTGTGGTGATGGGGACCAAACCCCCCTTAACACAGTGACCAAAAGGTAAGTGTCATCATGGTCAAAGCTGCAAATAACAAACAGCATGTATGATCCCTGCTCCCAACACATCAAACACTTCTGGGGGAAAATAGTGGTTGTGTCCCATACACACAGAGATGTGTTGAGGAAAACAGTGCTGTGGAAACATAACACTTCCGGCCATGCGCAGACAAGCACAACACATAGGGGCTGACAATGCACACAGTGTACAATGACACAACACCAGAAGTGACCATCACCAAGCATGCACACATCTCGAAAATAGACACACCAACCAAAACAACATGTGTAGACTGTAGGTGTCAGCTCACTAACTCACAATCCATGCCAGCAATGGCACCCAACAACCAGGATGAATGTGCACAATGATGTGAAATGCCTCACAGGGACAGCATGCAAAATCATAGAAACAGCATCTAGACAAAGGCCCACAACAGCAATACCAATGCACTGGTGCAGATGCACAAACACAAACAGGCAAACTCACACTGCACATCCGACGCAACATGTGTGTGTGTGTGTGTGTGTGTGTGTCTCAGTGTCCCCAGGCAACTACACAACACATAAGGGGGGCTGAACCACAGTGACACAGATGTGGACACAGTGCCATACAAAAGTAAACCATCATTGGGACACCCTCAGTGGGCAATCAGGCGTTGGGAGATGAGAGGAAGTACAACAGACACATGTGACACTAGCTGGAATGAACACCAACTAACACAGCAAGAGACTGACACACAACAGCACAATCCCCAGGGACAAGATATTGGGGTGACACAAGCATGCATGACACCTCCACTGTGATGACAAAGGCGGATGTCGTACAAACTGGGAAACCCAGACATGTGTCCTGTGCCACAAACGTACATCACAACTACACAAACACAAATCACTCAGCATGGCCCCTCATCCATGGACAAACGGGAGCTAGGGGTCCATCCATGCAAACATTCACATCAGTCCACCCTCAACACCACACACCTGAACTGCAACAATGTGTATCTGTGAAGCCCACATGGACAGGTGACATTGCACATGCCCACATGACAAACACAGGAATGTTGGCAGGAACTAAGGTGCACACACACATCACACAAAGACTGCTTACAACCCTGGGGAATGACAGACACACTGCACAGTATGCAGTACATGGCCATGACCTCAAAGCTCATGTGACCTTCACAATCCTTGCCACAGTCCCAGCACTATGCAGATGCCAAGGAGGAACACAAGGCACCCATGCTGACACCTGCCAGCATCGCTGCCGTGAACCCGACAAGTGGGAGCAGTCACACACACATACAAATGTCTCAATCACTGAAAACTACCACCTAGGGACAACTACATGATATTGCGAACAAAAAAGTGCCTTGAGGAACCCTCACTGTGTCTCATCTGTGTCTGACAACATCATCAACACTCAGAACTGACAAATCACAATGATGATACACCAATTAACAGTAGTGAGTCATGCACCCACACATCTGGTTGCCCATTGGAAAAGTAGTGGGATTAACCCAGTACCACTCAGCAAGCATCAACAACAGGAACATATCAAGGGAACACTGTCTGTGTATGAACAGGGATGTGGACACACACACATGCACATGCACATACAACACACAGCATAGGCCCAGGCCCAGGCCATGTCACTGGACAACACACTAACTTGAGGGGACACAACTCCTGTGGGAGCCCAGCTGTGCCAAACATATTCACTGCAAGTCCCACTCATGTCTGCAGAACACTTGGTCAGTCAGCCATCAGTTACCGCACACTTAAGGCTCTGGTCACACCAGCCTGGGTACGGGAGTCACCCCTAAGTCAGCTGCACATACCCCAAACATATGTCCAGCAAGTAGCACAGAGGACCCAGTTTCTCCTATTACAGTGATGCCCACACCTGTAAGGCCAGTAGTGATGAGCACAAAGTATGTGGAAGTGACAATTTGGACAATGGGAAGCAAATCATATGTGCAGGGGTGCAAGCCACATATGTTAGCATGCCAATGAAATGCTCACATAGAGATGTACACAAATAGTTGATCCAGGCACACTCAGGTAGCTGCAAAGGATGACATGGATACCCACCAGAATAGGATACATATCT
The DNA here is from genome assembly GCF_964204655.1 of Triturus cristatus. Classification (NCBI taxonomy): domain Eukaryota; kingdom Metazoa; phylum Chordata; class Amphibia; order Caudata; family Salamandridae; genus Triturus; species Triturus cristatus. The sequence continues at coordinate 369,118,010 of NC_140586.1, forward strand.
CATGGACCACAGGGAGTACCTCACATCAACACATCAGTATGTAACATTGTAAACCAAGCATTACAGGTGCAAGGGCATCTAAAACAACCTCAACATGATGTAGCGCTAAATCAAGTTCACAGGGACAAAGTAAAAAGCTTTATTCAGCATATGAAAAGTGAAACGTCTGTTCCAACAAAAGTCCAATGGCCAGTACATGTCCAAAGGGCAAGGAGTGAACTAGAGTCACAAACTCAGTATATGAAATTCGAAACGTCTGTGCAAACAAAAGGCCAATGGCCAGTCCATGTCAAATTGCCAAGGAGTGAACTAGAGTCACAAATTCAGTATATGAAATTCCAAACGTCTGTGCAAACAAAAGGCCAATGGCCAGTCCATGTCAAATTGCCAAGGAGTGAACTAGAGTGACAACTGTCACACCTTGCTTGCCTGCACTGCTACGGACCGGGGTCATCCCCTCGGAGGGGCATACATGGGGGCAGGCCAGGCACCGCTGGGACAGGATCAGGGCGCAGCAGAAGGAGGCAGTGAAGAGGTGGGGGATGCAGGCGAGACACTTGCACTGCAATGGAGATGAATGAAGTGGTGGGTGCTGTCACAACTGTGGGGCACAAGTCAGATGGGGTGGAGCTGCGTGCTGGCGGGGGGGGTCTTGCTCTTCTTGCGCCGGGGGGACTTGCGGGTGGGCGTATCGTTCTGAGTGCGCCTGGGGGAGGGTGTCCGGGTGTGAGGGGCACTCCCTTCTGTGTATGGGGACTTCCTCTTCCCCTTGTAATCAGGATCTGCTGGGTCAGTGGGGAAGAGGCCACGTCACAGAGGAAGAGCTTCTGGGGGGATGGGGTTACAGGTGAGGCAAGGGAAGGGGGCTGAGAGGGAGAGGTCTCGGAGGACTGTGGAGTGGTTGTGTATGACTGTCTGTGTGTCAGCAAACCAGCCCCTGTGAGTGTGGAATCAGTCCCCTGCGCTTGCTTGTGTGCACGTCTAGCCCTTGGTTTGGGGGTTTCTGTTCTTTGGACAGGTTGTGTGCTGGGAGTTGTGAGTGCTGCAGGGGTAGGAGGGGTGTGGGACTGTTGGAGGAGGGATACTGCTGCCGTCAGGGAGGAGGCCACGGACTGGTTGGTCCTCCCGAGAAAATGCCCTCCATGAATGACACCAGTTGTGTCAACAGACCTGTGTGTGCATGGAGGACCTTCAGCATCGACATCTGCCCCACATGCATCTTTCGAAGTAGGTCCTCAGACTCCTCACTCAGGGCAGCAGGGCACACAGGGGCAGGGGATGCGGTGCCTGGCACAAAGGAGACATGCTCACGAACACGGGAGCCCACAGGGACCTCTGGGATGGGAGCCAATGGGAGGAGGGTGGTGGCAGAGACAGCCTCACTAGCTGGGGTTTGGTGGCCGCTGACACCCGCCTCCACAGGGGAGTCATCCTCAGAGCTGCTGTGGCCTTCCGCTGGGGGGGTGGTGCTGACGACTCCTCTGTGTGGCTCAAATCACCATCCGTGCCACTGGGTCCACCTGACTCCTCTCCTTCTGTCCCTGTAAGGCTCTGTGGCTCCTCCTGTTCCGTGGAGCTGTCCCCTCTTGTGGCCGTGGATGTATCTCGATAGGAATAGGAAGTAAGAGAACAACATCAGTCACCTGCACAGACTGCACACACAACAGTGAGTACATCACATCAAAGGGCAAGCCCTGGCATCATCAGCTGAACACAGCTCAAAGTGCCAACACTGTTTAGAATAAGACAATTGTCATTTCCAACATCAAACATGGCACACATATCCCTCCTTGACTTGCACACATATGTCTGTTGCATGTTGGATGCTAATACCCCAATGTGCCAACATGCACCACCCACACATTAGTTGTACATGCAAGTGAACATGTAGGAGTATGTCACTAGACCCACAGTACATCTCTTGCGACTGACTCAGCAAATGCTGTCCGGATGAAGGGATGGGCAGAGACTCATTTCACATGCTTGGGATGCATGCCAGCAACACACACTATGATGTACTCATGTCCTGATGGGCAAGGCCATAATGGGGTGCATGGTGCTCACTTGAACACAAAGCAGGCTCACTCATAGCAAGTTCAATGCCATGGCACTGGGATGCCCTGTAAGTCAGTCAACACTGCCTCCTGTCACAGGGGCAGGGCATCCAGACAACAACAATATGCACTGACTCACAATCCTAGCTCAGGGGCAAATATGACTCTGCAGATGACCGGCGCACTTGCCCATCCCATGCAAACAACATATCCAGGACCCAGAAGACCCCACTTCATGAAAATCAGACATATGAGTCTCAGCAAACACAAATCCATGAACTTTAACACATCACAGTCTGCCATGCATATAACCCAGTTGCTTGAGGGACACAGTTGCATACACCATTGTGCTCTGCCAGATGCTCACACACCTATATGTTACACAGGTCTTGTCTCCCACAGTCGCATTGCAGATGTCATGCTGACCCTCGGAATCATGGACACCCCAGTTGTACGTAGCAACAAGCCACACCCCAATGACACAGAGGCACACACCTGAGGGCACATGTCACGAAGCACAACCTGCAATTTCATACACAGGCGTGGGATTACAGAGTGTTTCAGAATGCCCTTGAGGGGGCAGGACTGGGCAGGACTAAGTGAAACAGTGTTGTGCCCCGGACAGTAGTCAGGTGGCTAAGCAATTGTGGCATACTTTGCGATACCTACTCCTGATGCCCAAAAATTGGAGTACCCTGCTGCATGGTTTTGTATTGAAAACCCCAGAAACATGTTGCGAGTCAGACCAGCAATTGGTACACATCTCAAGGGCACACACAGTTCACATGTCAGATCTCAGGCATTGTGTAAACAATTGACCCACCCATGACACACACAACAGAGTCACGGGAACTGATGCTGACTGGTACCTGATACATAGCTGACTGCAGGGACACAGTTCCCTAGTGACACAACCAAAAGACTGTAGGGGCCATACCTGTGGAACAGATGAGGAGGGTGCATCACACAGATGAGGGACCTGATTTTGGGACTACAAGACCTACGTAATGTGGAAGTGTGACCCGGACAAAATAATGCTATTTGCACGTCAGACATAGTACACAGATCAGGCATGGACTTACCCCCTTCCTGCTGCTGTCTGGCCTTCAGCTGCCTATCCAGGTCTGGGAAGACCACCGCCAGTATCCGGAGCATGTGGGGAGTCAGGGTCCGGTGTCCGCCCCTCCTGCGTGGAGGTGACAGCTTCAGCTGGACTCTAGCTATCCTCCGGGTCCTGCCCCGAAGGTCCTGCCACCTCTTCTGGCAGTTGCGGCTGCAGTGCTTGTAGACCCCCACTGAACGAACAGCCCGGGCGATGGTCAGCCAGATCTCCTGCTTCTGGTGGACATCAACCTGTGAGGAGGACAAAGTGAAAAGTACATTAACACACATGCCCCAGATTTGTGCAGCACACAATTAGATATACATCTCATCATCACAAAGGGAAAATAATTACACAGGTAGTGCAACCCTGGGGAATGAAATCTCACATGCATGTCTGACATGTTAACAATGCATGGATAGTTTAAGCTGGCAAAAATGCACTTTAGCAGCAGGAAAAATATTCAGAACATGTCCCTACACACTTTGGGGGATGAAAGTAGTCAGTGATAATGCTTGCCACTGCTGTACACACTGCTAGTCAGACAACATGCTTAATTAGGAAGGCAGTGGACAGCACACTCACCTGCTCCCCTGGTGTCCCATAGAGCTTTCTGTACTCTGGAAGGAGCCCGTCCAGCAGGGCCTGGTTCTCCTCCTCAGTGAAGGCTGGGGCCCTCTCCAGTGTACGTGCCATAGCAGGAGCCAGAGGATGCATAGACAGCAGCAGTGGTAGCAGTGATGTGGTCCAGTAGCATGTAGTGCAGGCAAGTGAGCTCCCTGGGGTCCAGCCAGCCTTATATCTGTGCTGCAGAGGCAGACTCTGTGCCATGTGTCCAAAGTGATAGGTCCAACACGGTTGCATTCTATGAGTCTGACCAATCCATTTAAAAGTACGACTCGTATACGCCTTCCGCATCGTTCAAATCTTCACCTTCATGGAACACTTGAAATTGCAACATTGTTGTAGGCATCCAACTGAATTTCCAGTGCACAACTCATACAAGTTTTGAATCCACATCCGTCTCCATGACAGTCCTGAGCCAATGGGTGCGCCCGGCTCATTCAACTGACAGTACAACGCGTATTTTGAATGTACACATGCACTCGTCTCCATACGATTCAATGGCCAAGGCGTACGCACAGCTCGGACATGACCCATGCAATGCGTACGCATTGGCATCTGCGTCGGACATCATTGCATTCAATGACAATGCGTACGCACGGCTCGGACATGACCCGTGCAATGCGTACGCATTGTCACCCACGTCGGACATCATTGCATTCAATGACAATGCGTACGCACGGCTCGGACATGACCCGTGCAATGCGTACGCATTGTCACCCGCGTCGGACATCATTGCATTCAATGACAATGCGTACGCACGGCTCGGACATGACCCGTGCAATTCGTACGCATTGTCACCCGCGTCGGACATTGTTGCATTCAATGACAATGCGCACGCACAGCTCAGACATAACCCGTGCAATGTGTACGCACGGCTCGGACATGACCCGTGCAATTTGTACGCATTGTCACCCACGGCGGACATCATTGCATTCAATGACAATGCGTACGCACAGCTCGGACATGACCCGTGCAATGCGTACTCACGGCTCGAACATGACCCGTGCAATGCGTACGCATTGTCACCCGCGTCGGACATCATTGCATTCAATGACAAGGCATACGCACGGCTCGGACATGACCCGTGCAATGGGTGCGCATTGTCACCTGCATCGGACCGCATTAGTGTGACTATTAGACGGATGCAACACACATATTCTCGCCATGGACACCTGCACACACCTGCCACACTATAGCATTGGCCACACAGTGTCCCATGGCATGTGAAGCTTCATTCCCTGGGTGTTTGAGGGGGCCACATCAGTTTTTTGTCTGACACTTTGTGCAGCCACTCCCAGGCTGTTATCTTGTACATGGGGGCAGAGTCCTTTGTGTGTTGTGCACATTAGCACTGTGATGTGCAATTGGACAGTAATGGGCATGAGTGAAGGCCACAGCGTCAGGTTGGATATGTTTGGGGCATGTCACATACACCCTGAGTCCTGGGGGTGATGGCATGTACATCACAGTGAGACCTGTAGCTCCAATGCTGCTATGCACCCACAGTCTGTGTGCATGTTGTGTCTCAGATGTGTCTGATCACATGTTACCAATGGGTGACAGTCTCCACATCCATGTGGTATATGCACCAACCTTGATCGGGTGTGTGTCTAAGAGACGTACATGTAGGGCCGGCATGAACAACAGTGGCCACTACCTGTGGGACTTACGCTTGCCTTGTGGTGTGTACGTGCTACGCCATGTCCATTGCTGTGTTGATGTGGCAATACAGGGAGCCTGGGTTTCTGCATGGCAAAGATCTGTGATGCCTGGGAGACATGAGTCCTCATTAGTCACTGGGGTGGGTTTTTGGAACGTTGCAGCAGCACATAGGTTGGGTGACAAAGCCAGATGATTAGCCCATCGCACTACATGGGACTCATGTGGACATGTGGAATTGAGATATGAGGTGGTGGTCTTGTAGGTGACATATGTGTCCATGACCAACAGCACACACCTCAGTACATTGTGTAATGTCATGAACTAGCATGTGAGAGTGATCATGGTCATGGCCACATGGGGGGATGTACTCACAATCGTCCTTTGTGCATCTCTGGACTGCAGGGCACCAGCTGTGCATCGTCCGTTCCCAGACCTTGCAACCATGCAGGAACGCCACAGCATCAGATGGTACCGATTCACCAGGCCATTGATTGAGGAGTTGGCGGAGCAGTTGGCGCCACATCTGCTACCTGGCTGGACATACCCTACAGCACTGACTCCAGAGGTGAAGGTGATGGCAGCCCTGCACTTCTTTGCGACTCGTACCTTCCAGTACATTGTGGCTACTGCTGGTGGTATGTCACAAACGATGTTTAGTCGGGTGCTACGCGATGTCTTGGAGGGGATGTTGCAATTCCTCGACCTCTATATCAAGTTTCCAAGCCAAGATGAACTCCCTGAAATTAAGGATGCCTTTTATACACTGGGGAGGATGCCAAACGTCATTGGATCCATTGACGGGACACATGTTGCCCTGATACCACCACAGGCACATGAGCAGGCATACCATAACAGGAAGCACTACCATTCGATCAATGCTCTGGTGGTCTGTCTTGCTGACATGTTGATCACATGTGTGTGCATGGTTCCCTGGTTCGGCGCACGATGCCTACATAATGAGGAGTAGTCACATTGCAACGCTGATGTCACAGATGCCAGCTCAGCGTGCCTGGCTTGTCGGTGTGTACTGACTGTTTCTCATTGTGTGTGTTTGTCAGTGTTGTATTCCGCACTCCTTCCAAACTCATCTACTTGCTCATTTTTGTGTGTGTAGGTGACTCCGGATACCCCAACATGGCGTGGTTGCTGATATCCCTCAGGAACCCTGTGACACCAGCCGAGCTGCGCTACAATGAGGCACATGGTCGGAGCAGGAGGGTGATTGAGCGGACATTCGGCCTCCTGAAAAGCCGCTTTCGCTGCCTGGACAAGACCGGAGGGGCCCTCCCATATGAGCCTGCAAAGGTGTGCAAAATAATACTGGTCTGCTGCATGCTACACAACATGGCGGTGCGGAAGGAGGTGCCTCTCATCCTGGATGAGGATGACGACGACCAACGTCTGGCACCTGTGGAGGATCCCGGCCTGGGCCAAGATGCCAGTGATGATGAAGATGATGGTGACGTCCGCTCCCAGCTCATCAACAACTTCTTCACCTGAAAGTGAGTTTCCAGGGTTGTTATGTGAATGTATGGAGGTAGCCAGGAATGTGTTGAGCCAGCTCTGTTGCTGCCTGAGTGTGTCTGTGTGCCACTTGACTGGATGCGTACTGTGATGTGTCCTTTCAGGTGCTGTGTACTCCACAATAGGGTAGTACGGCTAACTAGTGTTTGTGTAGGTGTTTTGCAACATGTTTTGTGCATGTGTATTGCATTTCTCTCCTGTTCGTCTGTGCTTTTGACTGTATCTTGTCTGTCCTTCCCAGGGTCCTTTGCATGTTGTCTGGTCACCACTGACCACCAACACCCAAAAGCCAACACCAGTGTGTAAGTTGACAATTCCCATCAACTGATGTACCACACATCCCTGGACTTCCATTCTCCAAAACATAGTGAGCGTGTGTCCACTGTTACGCAGAATTACCGTGCAACTATTGTGGAATAAACGTGTTGCTGATGTGTAATGAACCTGTGCTACGCTTTGTTATATGTGTTGTCTGTCTTCCCACATCTGAGTAATATCTGCTTACCTCACCTGTGGACTTGTTACCACTGACTGTGCTTGGTGTTGTGTCTGTGCATGCCAATGTGTTTCAGGTCTACCTCATTGTGTGTGATGAGTCACATGGCCATTGTGAGTATGTTTTGTGTTGCCATAGTGGTGTGTCTCCCTCACATGTGTCACATCCCCATGACTGACCTTACGTTGGTCACATTGTTGCAGTATTTGGCATGCACTCTGTTGTGTAGCAGATCGACTTCGCCCTGAACATGACAAGTTGGAATCACAACAGAGGCAAGTATGGTGTACTGGTGAGTTTATTTACAAACTCGTGTGAGTGAGGTGCACAGGATGGTGGGTGTTGTACAGTGGTTTGGGAATCCAAAGTTCACATTTGAGTTGGAAGTGCTGGTAGATGAAATGTCCAGAGTAAAGTCCACAGTCATCTGCTACATTGGCCCAACATGAACCCTCCATGTCATGTGGGCGAGTTGTGTGCGATTGGACAAGGTGAATGGGTTGCGCACAAAGAACATTGTTCAGAACAGGTTTAGAGGCCCTGGGGGATGTGCTGGGACATCTGCCTCTCACATGTCCTTCTTCGGATGACCCCTCTTCTTCCAGGGGGAGGATCCTCATGTGCAGGCCTCTGCGGTGCAGGGGACTCTCCGCCAGAGTCCTCCTCCCTCCCTGTGGCGCTGGCAGATGGTGTTGCGACAGATGTTGTGGACACACAGTGGGGTGGGGACAGGTTGGTGTTGATCTGGCGGAGGCATTGTAGTATGTCCGATGCACCGCAGTAAGGGCATCCCAGTTTGCCTCCATGCAGGCATGGTGGGCGACCTGCTCCTGTTTTATGTCCTTGAGGATCCCCACTACCTGGCCAAATCCTCCGGTGCTATCCTGGTACGCATCTATGATGCGTGCCAGTTGGGGGTCATCATGCAGTCCAGATCCCTCTGCAAGGTGTGCCCTGTGCCTCCCACCCCTCCCAGTACCCCTCTCCACACGGGCAGGACCAGCGGCGGTACGCACAGGTGACCCTGGGACCCCTTGGGTGGTGTTGCTGGTGGTGTTGGCTGTAGCTTCCGGGGGGGTCCTGTGTCCCTGTGCTGTGGGTGTTGATTGTCCTTGGTCTGTCCGTGTTGGCAGGGGTGCCCTGTCGGTGTCCAGATGGTGGAGGTGTGGGTACAGGGGGGGCAGATGTTGCTGTTGCTGGTGCTGCATGATGGCTCACACCGGAGGGGCCAGGTTGGTCGTCGTCATCCGAAGAGGACGGTGAGAGAGTCCGACCAGAGAGCTCAGTGTCCAACAGAGTCTGGAACTGGGTATCCTCGTCATTTGTCAGTGGGTGCCCAGCACGACCTCTGTTTGGAAGAGACACACAATGTGATTTATGTTTCTACATGCATCGTTGGTTCACAAACATGACGTTTTCTACTTTTCTAACAGATGCCTGCCTGTACACTGCTTTTTCCCAGCTTGTCACAGACAGAGTTTGATCTTGTTGTTGGCCATTTGCCAGCATGGCCTTGTGCTTCCCACAACAGAGCCCAGCGTCAGACATCTTGTCGGTCCCTTCCCACTCCCTGTGAGGCGAGTATGGTTCAGGTTGATCTTGCTGGGCCATGTGGGTGGGTGTAGGCTGTCTGTGACTGCGAGTCCCATCATACTCTTGGCTACACCCCACTTCCCAGCATGCCCATGCTTCCTCCCTCTTGACTCTGCTTCCCTGTGAGGGGGTGTGACAGCAATGGCAAGAAGGCTGACTGTGGAATCCTGGTGTTTGTTTGGCTACAAGTCCCAAGTGAGCCCCTGTGCTTCACACAGCAGCACCCAGTACGGGGGATCTTTTGCTGATATTTCAATGAGGTGTGTGTCAATGCATTGTACACGGTGAGTTGTGTGGAGTTTGTGTTGGGGGTGTGTCTCCCTATGCTGATTAGTATGGTCAGGGCTGTCAGTCCTCCTTCCCATCATGACACGTGCTTCCATTGTAGGGCGTGCAAGTTGTCTTTCAGGATGTCATTCAGTGGTGTCCTGCTTGTGATTTGCGCACATGCTCTAGCAGGGCCTTGTGCTCCCCACAGCAGGACCCAGTGTCAGCCCTCATGTCAGTCATTTTCCACTGTTTACCACAAAGAGCCGCTCCTAGTGTGATAACCCAAACGAGTTACAAGAACGTCGTAAGTGTGGGCACCTCACAAAAAGTTACGGACTGGTCTCACACACCACCTGGTGTCATGCTTCATCATTGACCAGTCCTCGCCCTCTAAAACCTTCGTTTGATAGAGGGCGGGCATGCACTTGACGACAAGGATGCACTTTCTAAATGACTGAGTGGGGGCCCGTGAAATTGTGAGTGAGGTTAAAAATCATTATAGTAATCAGAGGTAATTTTAATGTGACTGAAAACTAAATCATATTAAAATGTATGTGACGGTGAATGGGGTAATTAGTGTCCCCTAACCGTCTTGTGGGTGGTCAACATGTTTCTGCCAGAGTGGCCGTGTTGGGTCCATGGCATTCATCAGGACCTAATTATAAATGGGGGCTCCGTTCTTACCAAGTGCTGGTAAGACGCTATCACTGTGTGAGTGTAGCGAAGGCCACACTTCACTTCATAGAATGCTTCCAATGGTGAAGCCCTAATCAGATAGACAACTTGTCCCAAGGGGGGAAGGGGGACGGGGGTAATCCACTGTTGGTCACTTATGTATGTTGCTTATAGATGTTTCTCACGATTTTGCAGCTTTTCTGTTGGGGGTGTTCTTATGTGGAGCTGGTGCTTTGTTTTCTCCTTCTCCGTTAGACGCAAAACGGACTTTTGCGTCTAACGGAGAAGGAGAAAACAAAGCACCAGCTCCACATAAGAACACCCCCAACAGAAAAGCTGCAAAATCGTGAGAAACATCTATAAGCAACATACATGAGTGACCAACAGTGGATTACCCCCGTCCCCCTTCCCCCCTTGGGACAAGTTGTCTATCTGATTAGGGCTTCACCATTGGAAGCATTCTATGAAGTGAAGTGTGGCCTTCGCTACACTCACACAGTGGTAGTGTCTTACCAGCACTTGGTAAGAACGGAGCCCCCATTTATAATTAGGTCCTGATGAATGCCATGGACCCAACACGGCCACTCCGGCAGAAACATGTTGACCACCCACAAGACGGTTAGGGGACACTAATTACCCCATTCACCGTCACATACATTTTAATATCATTTAGTTTTCAGTCACATTAAAATTACCTCTGATTACTATAATGATTTTTAACCTCACTCACAATTTCACGGGCCCCCACTCAGTCATTTAGAAAGTGCATCCTTGTCGTCAAGTGCATGCCCGCCCTCTATCAAACGAAGGACCAGTCCGTAACTTTTTGTGAGATGCCCACACTTACGACGTTCTTGTAACTCGTTTGGGTTATCACACTAGGAGCGGCTCTTTGTAGTAAACAGTTATAGTGGAGGCTGCCAGCTCCTAGAACCCCATGCCTCTCGTTCCCCCTCCACAGATTTAGTGGAGTCTTCTTGTGTGTTAACAGTCATTTTCCACTCCCTGTGATGTGGGCATGTTTCAGAGGGGTCTTGATGGGCCAATCAGGAGGGGGAGCATTATCTGTGACTACAGGCCCCATCATGCTTTTGTCTACACTCACTTCACCTGCATCCCCACTATTCCTTCCTGACAGTCACCTGCACTGTGAGGTGGTGTATTTGTGGTGGCAAACTGTCTTGCTGGATGTATTTGGCTTCGTGCCAGTGGCTTACTCTATTTGTTTGTAGGTTGGTGCATGTCATGACACAGTCCCCAGTCACTATGAGATGGCAGGTATTGTGTTTGTGTGACTGGCATACACATCTTGGGTTGATTATCTATTGGTTAGTGTAGGTTTGCTTGAGGTGCTTGGTTTCACTGTCCCCTTGCCACACAATCTTGGGTTTGTTGTTTGTGTACTCACCAGTCTCTGGGATGTCTGTTAGGCCATGGACACTCTCTGGTGGTAGGATGTCCCACACCTTCTCCTCCCAGGTCCTGAAGTAGACTGGTTGGGCAGGAGGGCCACCGCGGGTGCGCTGACTCAAGGCGTGATCTTTCTCGATTAATTTCTTGACCCTCCTGCGCACGTCATACCACCTGTTCTGGATATCGTCCTTTTTGCGCAACGTTGGTGCTTGTGCGTTCACCTTGTCTGCAATCCTCGCCCACATCATTCTGTGAGATGGGGGTCCTTTGAACCAATGCACCAAACAAATGTGGCTCTACTCTGATGATCTCGTCTACCAGCACTTCTAACTCACTATCTGTGAACTTTGGATTCTTCTTTGGAGGCATGGTGATGGGTGGTGGTGGTGAGGGATGTGTGTGTGAGGATGCAAGTGATGTTGGTTTGGTGTTGGTTTTGCTGTGTGTATGTGTGTGTGCTTTTGTATGAAGTGCTGATGGTGTGTGAGTTGTGACAGAGGCGTAGCTAGAGCTTGTGGCGCCCGGGGCTATCCCTCAGATTGCCGCCCCTGGAGAGGGGGATAAGGGGTGCTGGGGAAAAAGGACCGAGAGACACATAGTATCGCCGCTAATAGTTACCTCGATCATGCAAGTTACATGCACATACATGACACCGTCCAAGGCTACACAGTTAAATACACCGGTGACTGGCAGTACAAAGGAGAGCACACAGACTGCCACCCTGCAGGATTTCAGGAAGGGCCTAACAACAGGGTTATTCGATTAACGTCCCTAATCAGCAGCACCGCCCCCACCCTCCAGCGCCTAGATACCCTCACAGGTGATAAGTAGCGCTATGCAAATCCTGTTTGTTTGATTGATTGACACCCGATTTCCACACATCGTTTGTGCGCTACATTAGTTTTATCTGTAAAATTGTATGTCTTTGCAAGTTAAATGACCACTTCAATGGAGATTGTGCTGTCTATAAATGACACTGCGCGAACACACCATGCTTTAATGATATATGTTCAACATTGTGAGTTCAGTGATGAAGCACTGATGGCAGCGACGCCACTCTGAAAATTGTTCGAGCACGACTGGGTGTTCCCAATCCTGTTTCTCTTGGTTATTACCTTCTCTGACTCAACGAAATTCTAGTCCCCCTCCCATATGAATGTGTCACAAGCCCTCTGGACATTATTAAGGCAGGTATTGGCTTGATAATGTGGTAACCAGATATTTTACTCATTTGCATTTTTAAAGAAGGGCGCATGTTGTGTGTGTTTTTAGTGTCTCACCAGAGTGACCAAAAAAAGAAGCCTGCTGTGGTAGGCCCTTTATAGTTTTCAGAGCTTGATACAGTCTCTGACAATTCTATGTTTATTTGTAAATTGCTGGCCTCTGTGCTAAGGCTGGGTGTTAAGCAGTCTGGATTCCTCCTTGCACAATTGTTGGCTCAATTACTTTAACTGTAACTCTAAACCTAGAACACAAACCCTAACCACAAACCTGCGGTAAGACCCAATCAAAGCACTTGTGTTTATCCAAACCTTAAAACTAACCTGCAATCTAAGCATAATCATACATGTATCTCTAAACCTAATGTTAATCCAAGCGATGCTAATAATTCCAGTCCTCGTTCCACCCCTATCCCATTCATCTAACCATCACCCTCATCCTAGTTGTAACCTAATTCTTTCTAACACTAATATTGACTGTCACTCCAACTCAAACACTAATACCAGCTTTAATGCAACCCCTATCTCGTGCCCTAACTCGAGAATAGCAGATCTTGTTTCTGTGCAAGATTTGTGCATGCTGTGGTGCCTTATGTTAAAAACAAGATCTGCAAACTTTAATCCATTCTCTAGATGTCACCAGGTAGGTATGTGAAACTGCCCTACTCACTGGCCTATCGAGCCTGGCTTCCCCAACATTATTATTAATCTCAGCAGTAAGGCTTACTGCAAACATGGAAAAGGGCAGACCACAGCTCATCAGTTAGAGAATGTCTGAGCTCGCTCCCAGTAGAGAAACACTGCATACTTAGGACAGTGTGCATAACCTTCAAAGCCCTTCACCAACCTACCTAGCATCAGCAATTACATGTCACTGGGCAAAACAGAAACCCCAGAAACAAAGAAGCACTGATGCTTGTAGCTCTGAAATTCAATATAAAAAAATCGTATGGCCTTATTTAGAGATTGGTGAATGGAATACTCTGCCACACAGTGGCACATATCCTGTGCTCTGTATACAAAGGCTATAGGCTACAATGCACCTGTAATACATTTGTGTCTGAGCATCCCATCAGCAAAACTCCGAAGTAGGCCCTTACTCCATCTCAATAACAGCACCCAGAATATGGATTTTTTATTTATCCAATAAAGCTCCATATTCATGCCTCATAACACCTAATACTAACACTTACCTTTGTGACATTTAATTGCAGCTCTCTCCAGCACCTGCACCGCCACATATGCAGTGTCATTCTTAAATCAAATATTGTAGAGTGAAGAACAAACTGACTACTTAACGTTCACTATAAGACAACACGTCTTTGCTAACATGGATTTATATGACTTGGATGCATTTCTCAAAATAGGTATCTACAAATTGCAAAATGCTCTGCCATCATCCTGAACATTTCTTTGTAAATATGTATGTTTATTATTTGGAATCATTTCTCAAATTTTTTTGTAAAAAAAAAAAAATGTAGAGTACTTTAACATCGTCTGCGTGTGGTATAAAATTTCAAATAAAGAAATAAAAACGTAGAAATTACCAGCATTCGCAGGGTTCTATTCTTTATGGAATGCTCTCCGATACCCCACTGTACAACCGGCGGCCATGTCTACGTTTCTACAGGGCAATGCCTGCAATGTTCAGTTCATGGTTTGTGCACGTGGAGGGGCGCAGCTGGCACCGAAAGTACAGATAACAGCAGCAGGCCGGACATAAAGGAAGCATAGCTGCCAAGGTTTCAGATTGCTAAGTGTCACATTTTTATAATGTCAGCGTAATTATGAGTGACATTTCAACAACTATGAGTGACACTTTTTTCGCAAGGAAAATCAAGCAATAAAAACAAAGGCAACATAAATATCAGAAATTACACCCATTTGAGCAATGAGAAACTGTAAGAATTTTTTAAAACGGCTGCAAAGCACTGGAAATGGAAGGGTACACGCGTAGCTTAGAGGCCACAACCTCTCTGCAGACTGTAATTTATCTCAAAAGGACACACTGAGCAATTTGATAAAAATCAATTTGTTGATAACAGCAGGGTGTGCGTCACCGCCCGTTATTTATTAACAATCTGAAGCTATGTTGCATTGCTTGTATAAGCAATTAACATTTAGACACAATTAAGCATGGGGGTGCATGCATGCCTCAGGAGAAAAGTTGATTAAAGTACACATAGGCTAGGGGTCACAATTCGGCTGTAGGCAGTTTTATTTCAAATATATACTTTTTGAGAGAGTGAGCATTAAAAAGCCCACACTATCTAAGAGTACTTGCACCAGTGCGTGTTATGTAGCAGACTGTAAAAGTAGTCTAAAAAATACATATGGCACTGCACAGAAGTGTTTGCTTTAAAGCATACCTGTACTCGTACTGACTCCTGAAGATGAATGACTTCTTGTGGCAGCTGTGCATCAGATCCCACGCGCAGGTGTCGACATGAGAAGCTTAGACAGCTCCTATACTTCTGCACAGGTTCGCCAGTGACTCAGAAGGCCTGCCACACTCGAGTAAGCCATAGGTAGGCCTGAGGTCATGGGTCGAGTCGCCAGGCGGGATCTCATCATGCTACTTTCAGCTGCTCTCAGCGGCCTTGCCCAGCACTTATCAGGCTGTTGACCAACTTAAGTTAGCCACGGACGGCGTTGCCTGGGCCCGCCTGTCCTGGATGGCGTGCGTCGGTGGTGGGAATCAATCCATTTAGGGGAGGGGATGTGGTCCGTCGGCTGCGTTACCGACTTTGGTGCAGGAAACCAGGGTTCGAGCCTCGAGGTCGCGTCCACATCCTGTGATTCTGGGCAAATCACTTAATCTCCCCGTGCCTGAATATGTAATGTAAATACGGTGCTCATGTACAGCGCTCCAATACCTTCGGGTCGAGTTTGCGCTATATAAAAGATGCAAAAAAATAAAAATCCCCACCGGGACATGGTCGAGTAGCTCGAAGCTGGCTCCCGCGCTATCACATTGTGCAGAATTATGGCGTCGCCTAAACGTGCAGCACAAACCTTCGATAAATGCCGCCCGCTCGATGTGCACCGCGGGCGGCAGCTGAGCTCAGCATGACTGCGGGACCTGGCTGTGACTCGTCCCCGCCTTAGCCCGTGTCTGTGCGCGGGAGGTTGGCATTGCCCAGGACTCGAGAGACTGGTGACCCGGTCGCGACTCGCGCACGCACCACACCACCACCACTATGCGGTGCGTGCAGCGTGCGTGCGCTTGTGCAGTAGTTGCAGGTCACGTGAGCTTGCTTGCACCTCAAACAGGGCCGCGAGGCACTGGCGGCAGAGCGTAACGAAGGTTGAGGGGGCCCCCCTGCAAGGTACATGGAGGGGCTCCCATTATGGATTTTTGCCGGAGCTCTCAGACCCGAGTACTGTGCTGAGGGGGCCCCCTGCAGCTCACCCCCCCCCCCCCCGCACCGCAGGGGCAGCGGGGGCCTGTGTTATGCCACTGGACAAAGAATGTGTTAAGGCACCTGCCTTAAGCATCTGCCTCAGGAAAGTGGCAGAGTGTGAGGGAAAAACTCTTGCTTTACATCCCTAGTAAGGTGTTTATTAAGGCGTATTGCAGCGTGTGTTCTACAGCCATGCGAAGAACTTACAGCACGCCCATGAGTAAAAGGAAGAGCAGCACACGGTAAGGGAAACTTGCTCTTCATCCTCAGCAGAACGTTTAGCGGAGGATATCGGCAGTGTGTGTAACTGCTGTACGAAGAGTAACTATCACTGCTGTGAGTAAGGGTGATTTTTTTAGTATTCTGCTTCGCTGTGTCTTAGGAGGAGGTGTTAAGAAGTGGCAGCAGGGGGCGTGTAGAATCGGTAACGTTTACCGCCTGTGTCAGGTGCACTGTCAAAGTTGTGGTGCTTTGCTACACTCTGGAGTGACTTCCTCTTTTCAAGAACTTCTTGTGAATATCTCTGTAGTGTAACTGCAGCTTCTTTTTGGGTACAGTGCCATCAGTGCCTCAGTGTGAGCCTTGTGATAGGAGCGCCAACGAGGGTATTTCGATTGTGCTTCAAGGGTCTCAAGATGCGCTCAGTTGCGCACAGTTCCATATCCTCACAGTGGTGGTCTCAATTCTCAGCCCATCAGACAGGCACAGGCCATACTGGTTAGAATGCTGGTCCACAGTGTTCTGTGAAATGAGGCCTAAAATCACAATCCCGCAGCTTTTCAGCAGAGTGATGTATTTCAGGGCTCCGGCCAAAATGGCTGCCCTGTGCCACACTAACAGAGTAATTGGAAATGCAGAGTCTGTACTGAAGCTGATCAGCGTGCAGGATGGAAAGATAATGGGAAGTGGAATCCAGAACAGCAATAAACAGCATAACCATCAAGACCAAAACAGTGGCATTGTTTGGCTAATTGGAGATCATGCCCCTAACTGTCCACTGAAATGTAGGAGAAACTAAGGATTTGGAGACAAGCTCCACAAAGCAGTAAAATGATGATTTAATGATAGACAACCACCGAGTGTAGATGAAGTCTGTCTAATCTTGCCGCTGAGTGAAGGTTATTTTTCGAGGATGCGGGCATAGGTGCAGTGGAGGAGCCCACTGTTATATATCACACTCAGCTTTCCTCATAACAAGCAACAATCTAGCTATGCCAAAGATCCACATGACAGATGCCCAAGAGGAAGAAGCTTTTCCTGTCAGTACCAATCTGCTTTTAATTGCAGTTTTAGGTGACATGCTCGAGTCCTCGGATGACAGCCACCCATGTTTTCTCATATACTATGGAAGTCCAAAAGGCAGGATGTGTTTAGATGAAACAGAACTGAAATGTTTTTAATTATATCATACAGTTTGCACTCAGCAAATAAAGGTACACTAATCCCTCTCTTTGATTCTACCACAGTGCTTCATACTGGCACCGATTGCGGATCTTCCTAAAAAAGATCTTGACCTATCATTATAACAGTATACTGATGACACTCAAGTTTACGTTAAACTGGACTTCACTGAATCTACCTCCATGATCACACCTGCTCTACAAGTCACAGAAATGCGCACAGGCAGAAATACTGAAGTTACTCAAAGCCTGAATTTCTGTTACTTCCCCCAAAGCTAGCTGTATAAGCAAGAGTTTGTGGCTTGAAATCATTACCAATGCTGGCATTACTATAAAAGGTCCCCTCACTGCCAAATTCCTAGCATCCTTCTTTGGTGAAACCCTTCCTCTCAAGGAGCATATTCAAAGCATGGCTAAACTGGCAAGATTTCAACTTCACAAACTCAAACACTTAAAGCATAGCCTCTTCCATAAACCTTGAAAATAACAGCAGGAGAGGATGTGGTCTAATGGCTACGGCAGTCAACCTCAAATCTGGCGAACGGGGTTCGAGTCTTGGCAATGACACTCAACATCCTGTGATTCTGGGCAAATCACGTAATCTACCCGTCCCTAACAAAAACGAATGTGCCCTTGTGTAATGCAACTGGTGCTCATGTGAAAGCTTCAATACGTTCAGGTCGAGTTAGCACTATATAAAAATCAGAGGGGAAAAAACAGCAGTGAATTTGAAAACTTGGACCACACCATAGCTCTGCTCACTACCCTCCCCAAAACCAGACAAGCCTTACTCAGAGCCGTGCCAAATCATGCTACGTGATTTGTGAGGAGTGCCCAAAACCATGAACATGTCACCCAACTCTCACTTTCTTCAAATGACAACACATTGATCATAAATGAACTATGAGAACTGCCTGCCTTGCCTACAACCCCAGAAATGCCTAACAAAAAAAAAATGAATGTGTCTCCTCATGTAATGTAACTGGTGCTATGTAAAGCGATCTGATATCGGATTGGATTCGGGTCAAGTTCGTGCTTTATAAAACTCTGCAAAAAAAAATCTCTCATAAATTACCCATACCTGGAGAGTCACAAAACCTACGATTCAAAAAAGTTCTCTCTGTACCCCGCAGTTCAAGAGTTGTGCCTTGCACAGAGCCTCCCTTTTCAGGCAACTTTCCGAAAGTGCCAAATGCACTTTTTGTAGTCTGCAGTACTCCTTCAGCTATTACTGTTTTCAAACACCTCCCAAAACATACTAACTGAGAAATATTTTCATGTGACTGCAAATTGTTTCACCCAGTGCTTTTTTTCCTACTGGTACTGCACAGCTCTGAAATTGTTTCATTAGTTTCCTCCAATAATACTATCATTATATCATTTTGTACAGTGTCAGAGTTCCGGGTGGGTGGAGCTCAAGCAATAGAAAACACCAGTAAATAAATCAATAAATATCTTAGGCTTACATACCACATTTAGCATAACGCTGCCACTCCTTGCATTACAGCTGCTACACTTTCCCTGCCTCTTTTCTTGTGTGCTGGTCGCTTGTCCCCTTCATCATGCGGTCGGCCTGATAATGCTGACTTAACCTTACAGACATCATGGGCCGCACGCCCCTGCCCTGGAGTGCTTTTAGCCTATTAGCTCCCGTGACCAGAACTTGTTTCTGTTGCTCATTGCAACACAAGTGCGCTCTTCCCTGTTAGCACAGGAGGCACCTGACCTATGACCTTACCGGGAAGCGAGTTATAAGTAATCAATTTAAATTGCCAGGTAATGAACCCTTCTTAGACTTATTGTAAGATCCGCTATATTACAAAGATAGGTTACGCATCCAACAAGTTTTGGGAAACATTTTTTAAGGCAAACGTTGTACAATTTCTCAGGGGTGTCTTAGCTTCATCACAGAGCTAATAAAACTCTTGTGTAATACAGAGCACAGCTCAGTCGGGGACAACTTACAGCTCATTCCATGTTTGTGCTTACCAGCAGAGCCGGTCCTGGGCATGGGCGAGCTGGGCCTTATCATCAGGATTATAAATGTTGATTTACTGCTGCCAGCCAGCCAAGCCACGGCGCCCGCCACAACCACCAGCCACCTTGCTTCGCTTTCACTCTAATCACGGTCTCAAATGAGCAGAACGGGGCCGGGGGCCCGGGGCCTATATTACCTTGGCGTTTAATCCCGGCCCGGCAGCCCGCGCACCCACGATGATGCATCATGCATGCATTCCTCCCATTTCATTCCACCCGATTGGAACAGGCGAAGACTCACCTGCCAGGGCAGCAGAGAGGGCAGCAAGGCTAGCCAGGGGCAGGCTAAAAATAATTAAATCATGGCTGGTGGTCGCCGTTGCACGGTGCCTCTCAGTCCTTTCTGGGATCATTGGGATGCCTCCTCACCGCGGCCTCACCAGTCACGCGCACTTTTAATTGCAATGCGCATGACAAGTGATCACCAACCCCACCCTAAGAGTGACACGGCGGCGGAGACATCTGCGCGCTGTGCACCATTACCTTTTTTTTTAATTTTACCATTTAATTTATGAAGACAAATCTCTAGAGCAAGCTTATGTTACTGAACCTAGCACCTATTAATTAATTACCTATCCCAGACGGTCACGGATGTGCTGCTGACTCCACTGAGGGGGCCCCTGGAGCACGCCCCCCCCTTTAATTTATGAAGTCTAGAGCGAGTTTATCCTAACGCAAGTTACGTAACCCCTACCTATTAATGAATTACATCACATATGTGTATTGTGTAGTGCTTACTAACTCCGCGCTGCCACGCGGCCGCCGCCTCCGAAACAGTGCCGCCTGGGGCGGTCCGCCCCCCTCGCCCCCCCCTAGCTACGCCACTGAGTTGTGAGTGTGTCTGTGGTTGCTGTGTACTGGTGTTTGCTGCTGGCTGTGGCTCCTGTTTGCAAAGGATGATGGTAGTGATTGTAGTCCTTTATATAGTTGTAGTTCTGGGTGTGTCTTTGTCCAATTAATTTGTGTTGGGTATTTATTGGCTTAGTCATTGCTTGTTTGGTCCTTTTTTTGTGTTTTTTCCTTTGTGTTTTGTAGGCATGAAGGAGACATTCATGTGACGGAAACGGACGCTGCTGTTGTCTCGTGCGGGCTTCTCCGCCTCGTTCACGCTGCCTGTCTTCTGTGTTTGGTAGGCGTCGTTCGCGGCGGTCTCTATTGCTTGTGTGCCGGGTTGTCTGTGCATGTCGGTCGTGCGGCTTGGTCTCCGTGCGAGTCGGTCTGGTTTTACACGCATTGCATCGTACTGCGCTAATCGTACATCGCGGGTACGGGTCGGTCGGGTTGATTCCGGGTTCGTGTCGGTCGGTGAAAATCGCGTTGGTTTTCCGGCCGGATCACTATTTGCCCTCCTGCTCGGTCGTACGGCTTGTATTCCGTACGTGTCGGTTCTAATTCACTCGCGTTGCATCGTACTGCACGGGTCGTACGGTGCTGGTCCGTGTCGGTCGGTATTCGGTCCGGGTCCGTGTCGGTCGGTTTGTTTTGCGGCCGGAATCGGAATCGACCCCTTAGTGTAGTGTAAAATGTAGTTTTAAAAGATTAATATTTATTTTAATATTTTATTTAATAATATACATTTATATATATTTTATTTTTTATTTTATGTTACAGGTGTATGTGAATATATATATGTATTTACATTTTTTAAAATTTATTTCTAACATTTTATAATTTATTAAAATGAATGTTTAATAATTAATATTAATTACATATATATTACATTTTATATATGTATGTTTAATTTATTTTTCTATTACATTTATTATGTTTAATTGTTAACATTTTATAATAATTGTAAATATTAAGGTATTACTTAATGTATTGTACATGATTTTTATATATTTTCGATATTTTTAACTTCTATATATTGTTTTCGATATTTTTGTACTTATCATGATGGAGATAGGATGTCGATATTCTTGACATCAATATTTATGTGCCAATATTTTGGTACCTTGATATTGTGGTCCTCGATATTTTGTCAGTGATTCCCCATTAGATACCCCACCATGGATGTGGTGAGGGCTTGAGGTGGCCAGCGACTTACAGTGGAGACTGCACGATGGGCGAGTGCGGCAGCTGCAGGCCTTGATATTCTCTGAGGGCTATGCGTTCTCAGACCCTGGCGTCAGCAGAAGCAGGATGCCCGGGCGATTGAGGTGACGCTCTGCTGGGGTTTTTTGCCCTTGGCTGATTACGGGGCAATCTACTGGGCCACCGCTGTGGCCAGCGGCGCTGGTTGGAAGTCCGCAATGGGGGTGGAATCTGGGGCTCCTGAGCACTCTGACAACTGCTTGAGCCTTGGTGGTGACTCGGGAGATGGATCCCTGATGTGTCTGAACCGGACTATTGTCCCTAATGGAGGAGGTGAGGCAACGGTGGCGGACTGAGGGAGGACACGTCGCTAACACTCCATACAGTCCATTCTTACTGCCACGTCAGGGAGTGGGGTGAGGCCTATCTGCCATGTTGGTGCCCCGGCGCGGGGTTGCTGCAGCTGTTCTGGTTTGTGAAAGGCCCACCTGAGAGTTGGTAGGGGCACCTGAGGTGTCCTGTGTGCCGTAAGGAGCCCACCCCATCCCCGGAAGTGGAAACGCTGGAAACATATGTGATGCAGGGGAAAATAGGATACATTATATCCAAACACACACAGAGTTGAGGCCTATAAACTCCATGCAAAGGTTTAAAGTTAGAAGCAGTTTTAGGCCTCAGTAAGAACACAGGCTTTTGCGAGAAATAGTTAAAAAATACCATGCCAAAAAAAGTGTTTTGCTGAATTATTCAGGTCACACAGTTCATTGAAATGTCAGGAAGTTGCCTGCAAGGCCAGGAAATAGCTTACAGTTAGCAAATTGAACTTCTGCATGAAGCGTCGATCATATCTTCCTTCAGACTCAGGACACCAGTAGCGCTATAGGTGTAGAAACTGCAAAAATAGGTTACCAGAAGTTCCATCTGCTAGAGAGACGGGACAAAATGCATCGATCACATAAGAGCCTGCTTCCTCAGAAGGGCTGTGATTTCTTACACCTTTAAGCTTGAACACGTACATAGAAAGAAATACCAGGTGCACATCAAGCCTTAGTACATACTGATGCACATGTCAAGATCCCACCTACAAGTCAGATAGCTGGTAACTCGCTTCTCCAGAAACCACAGCTTCACACCTAACCGGCTAGATGGCTTACCGGAAAAAAACACATGCAAAGGGTCAGATAAGCTTGGCCAACAGGCATTGAGCAGGACATAACCACTCGCTGTGTAGTTAGATATATTTGTCTTTGCTCCGCTTAGGTTCCGAGAATCAAAACTCACAGGGGGTTTCAATGCTCATCATGTGAGGCTAGGCCCACCTACATGCGCTTCTATTTCAGAGAAATTGCTACATCTACTGATGCCATCTTGTATGTCCTGTGGAAACATTGCTTCCGTCAATGGTCAACTTGTGACCTTTTCCTCTGTGGTTTGGAAGAATAAATAGAGCTGATTCTGAGCTAAAACGAGAGACGTCAAGTTGTATCTCCTTTGAGTTGAACTGATCTTTCCTGTAGTGACTGATACTCACTACAGTTTTGTAATTAAACCCATATTGTGTAGTCAAATTGCTGTTCTTCCCTCTAACATATGGCAGGAGGCAAGCCCGGAGACAGACAGTGACTGCCTGGTGGCTTCTACTGGGAGCCCTCTGGCTCAGAGTTATCCGCATTATCTAGGAGAGTCACTTGTGGCTGCAGGGGGCATGGTGTGTGCCCCGTGAGCTCCTCTGTGGGACAGCCCCCTCCTGGGGCGTGGCTGTGCTGGGCCGGTGTACTATTGTTGCATCGGGCTTAGGTAGTACACATTATCGTGCTGCTGGACTCTACTGAATCGACACCTAGGTGGAAATCCTCCAGTGCTCCTCGCCCTTGCTCTGGAGATTAGGACCACCCGGGGATCGCAACCTCGCCACTGCTAGCCTTGTGGAGCTCCTGTGCTTATTAATGGTGTCTCTCTGAAGAGTGGGGGAACACACATGTGGCAAGTTGTGACTAGCCAGGCACGGTTTGTCCTAAGACAATCAGGCCCCCACCTCAAAAGTCCATCATGGCCATGCTGGGGGCCACACCGATCCATGCAGATCCAATTAAACAATTGGAGTGCCCCACTAGAGAAGCATACCAGCATGTTTGACAAAATCCTGCAGGCAATACAGGACTCCAAGACGGCAATGGAAGCTCAGCTGTCATTCATATAGGTTAAGACTAGCCTGATGTGGGCAGACTATGATAAGCTTCTGGAACAAGTGGATGAGGAGGAATCCTCACTGGCCTCCCTCACGCTTTTGATGAGAAACATCCAGGAACAGCTAAACGCTCTTCAGGTTGAGGTGCGGACACTCCAGGTGAGGGCTGAGGATGCAGAGGGATGCTCTTGCCGTAATATTATCCGCTTGTTAGGTTTCCTGAAAGAAGAGGAGGGCCCGAACACTGAGCTGTTCCTTGAAGACTGGCTGATGAATACGATCCTGAATAATAAAGGCCCAAAATTCTTCTCAGTTGAGAGGGCGCACAGGGTCGCCGGCTGCCCCCTGGTGCTAGGGGCCTCCACATGCCCGATTATAGCATGTTTACTTAACTTTCAAGACAGAAATCTACTACTTCAGTTATGCAGAGCAAAAGGCCCCTAGGCTACTGAGGTCCAAAAGCAGCATAGTACCTTTGCAGCAGTTAAAGCCCAACTCCATGCCTTGAATTTTCCATATGCCTTACTGTTTCTGGCCTGCCTGCATGTGGTGGACACAGGTACCACACACTTCTACGCATCGCCAGAAGTGGCCTGACAATGGCTTTGTGCCAAGGGTGATCAGCTGGGCTGGTCCGAGGGTAAGTCCAGGTGCTTCCCACCACCCGCGCAGGCCACAGTCTCACCCCTCTGAAGAACAAGCTGCACTGGAGCGGGCACAAGAGGTGGCAGAGATCTCTACCCTTGGCACAAACAGGTACTACGAGCTTGCATTGGACACTGACCTAGACTCGAAGCTTGGGACTTTTTGACTCATGCGCCTCTGAGCAGGGGTCACTGCGGACAACGGTGGGTTACCCCCGACAGGATCAGTTGGAATCCTGAGGTGCCACTGATGGTAAGTCACTGTTGCTTTTGTCGGATGTGGGGAGGTCCTGGGCTGCCTGCTCGTTTCTCTTTGGAGCCCTTGATGAGACAATGACTTCTGAATAGAGACATTGTAATTGTAAGTAACATGGCTGGGCCTGATGCAAGTTGCAAGGGCTATGGCACCCGGATAAGGGCTCCACTTGTTCCTCCTCCGATAGAGTTGTCTGCATAGACATGTTCTTGTTGCAGGCAAAAATTTTAGGTCAGCTGCACTGTTTGTGGTGTTGTGTCATAAGGCCAGAAAATGTTCAGGCTTGGGATAAGGGAGTTGTTTATTTCCCTTGTTTGACTGTGTTTTCTATTCTCTTTTCTAACCTTTGGCTGGTGAGGAGGTTGGCGGGTGGCTGGGACAAGTGTGGAGGGATGGCGGGGAGTGTCGCTGTTTTTGAGGCCCTTGGATTGCACTGTATGCCATTATCTGTGTTACTTTTAGCACCCTGACTTGGAATGTCTGAGGTATGGGACCACTACTAGAAGAATCAGAATATATGCCTATCTTAGATGCCAGCATGTCCACTTTGTATATCTCCAGGAGACACACATGACCGCGGGGGAACTTGACAAAGTTAGTAAATGATGGAGCGGTCAGGTCTATGGTGCGGGATTCTCTGCATACGTCCGAGGGGTCCTGGTTTGGTTTGCCCCAGATCTTTCTAATGGGAAACACAGCCTCCTGATTGATAAAGAGGGCCGTTATATGACCCTAGAGGGAAAGTTGGACAGACTCCTGTTCTTTTTAGTATCCCTTTATGTGCCCAACACCTAACATGGAGAGTTTCTAGACTCCTTCTCACCAACTATGTTACTTGACCCAAAGGCTCCGGGGCTTTGGGGTGGTGACTTTAATTGCATACGTGATACAGATTTGGACTACTCCATCCCCCCACTACTGGGCACACATGGTTTACAGGCGACTAAACATTGTCAGCACTGGACTTGCGCTACTAAGGTGTTTGATGTCTGGCACCTGGGCCACCCTGGGGAGGCTGACTACTCCAACAATGCACAGGGGCACCAGGTCCACACTAGTCTGAATTATTTATTTTGTAACACCGACTGTTGGACCCTCATGTCATGTTCATGTTCCAGTAGGAAAGGGCAGGGGCTACCATTCCAACTTTGAGGCTCTGCACATAGGCACTACAAGACACAGTGCACAGGGACACCATCGCCACACAGCTTGCTCAGTGCTTCACCGATAATGCAGGATCTGTGGGCTGTTGAGGACTCAAACTGGATGCCTTAAAGGTGGTTATGCGGGGACACTGTATCAGTACGACATTAGGGCTTCTGATGACACTCACACATACTGTACTGGACATGGAGACGCTTTTATGAACAACTGAGACATGCATATGCCGCACAACCCCGAGTTACGGACCTTCATTGTCAATATCAGGAGGAGGTAAGACGACTGTGTGCTCTTGATTATAGGACCACCTTAGCCCGCTACCAGGCTGATGGCAATGAGCCAGGGTCACACTGGCATGGTTAGTGCTATCTGAGGTCCCCAGTAGATTGGTACCATACAGGACAACGCGGGCCACATGGTGAGTACACAGACTGACATCAATGAAGTATTCACACAATATTATGAACAGTTGTATTCCCCTCCTCTGGAACCAACCGTGGTGCAGCTTCAGGACTATCTCCGATTGGTGGTACCTCCCCTTTTGACCCCGATCCAGCTGCTGGAGCTGGAACAACCCCTACAGTTGGAGGAAACCCATCTGGCCATTCGTCAAATGATCAACAGATAAAACCATAGGCACCGACCATGAAATACTATGCTACCTACAGGGAATCCCTAGCCCCTCATCTGTTAGCAGTTTATCGGGAGGCACATGACCGGGGGACTCTCTGGGAGACCCTCGTAGTGGTGCTACTAACCAGGCAGGGACCCTCTCGAGGTGAATTCTCATGGCCTGCTGTCAATGCTGAACATTGACTATAGAGTATTATGATCCTGGCCAAAAAAATGATTCTGGTGCTT
The DNA here is from genome assembly GCF_964204655.1 of Triturus cristatus. Taxonomy (NCBI): domain Eukaryota; kingdom Metazoa; phylum Chordata; class Amphibia; order Caudata; family Salamandridae; genus Triturus; species Triturus cristatus. The sequence goes on from NC_140586.1 coordinate 369,144,631, forward strand.
GGTTCGTTAGTCCACTCCGACTAATATAAGTTTGTGCCATGACAGGCAACACACTCCAACACTCGGCCTCTTTGCCATATCTTGGACGCTGTATCCTGGGAGGCTGGCCATCCGGTGGTGGTCTCCCTGGATTTTGAAATAGCGTTTGACATGCTGCGTTGGTCTAATTTGCTATGAGCACTTGAAGCATTCGGGATGGGCCTTAGATTCATGCAATGGATCAGGATTCTATATACCATCCCACAGGCTAGGGTCAGCGCTGGCTGTCGGATTTCACACTCTTTTCCCATCAGACCGAGACCCATTAATGGTGCTTCCTGTCTCTGGTGATCTTTGTACTAGCCATGGAGCCGCTGGCTTTCCAGTTGCTCACTAGGGGCTCATCATGGAGTATCAAGGTGGGATTGGATTGGCACACCATGTCCGTATATGCAGATCATGCCATGGTATCTTTAAGGGACCAGGCACTTATTCTACTGGCCCTGTTCGACCTGCTTGATTATTTTGGTGACATGGCAGGCCTCAGGGTAAACTGGGGCAAGTCCTGTATTTTCCCACTATGCTGGGTCAAGCCTGAACATTTCATGGCGCAGGGGCAGGGCATCTCCCCTGGAGCTTTGAGACATTCCATTAGCTATGTATGAATGACTACCATACAGACAGGGACTTGATTGACTGAAATTATGGCAGGATCCTGACCTCACTTCTTCTATCCCTACATTTTTGGACCTGGCTGCCCCTCTCACCCATGGATAGGACTTCAATAGTGATGGGTAGGGTTTTTTTATAGTGAAGATGATAGTTCTTCCTCTCTTTAATACTTTTATGCGGCCCTGCCAGTGATTCCCCCAAGATTTTTCTCTTCTACTCTGTGGAGTTTAGAATCCAAGTTCATTTGGGGACCTGTTTAAAAGAGAGTTTCGCTTCTGATGATTCAGCAACCTATGCTGAAGGGGTGATTTGTAGTCCCTAACCTGGAACTGTATTTCGCAGAGGCCCAATTGCAGTTAACCATACGATGGCTAGCTGGTAATGAGGCTGATAAGGGTAGACCTATCCAGATGGACTTGCAGGATGTGAATATACTAGAATAGCTGCTCTCACCCAGAGGTCCAGCTAAGGGAATGAGTGGGCTTCCACGTGTGGTCAAGCCTGTTTGGGCTTGTTACATGCAACCTCGCCACGCACTGGTCTCTTATTCACCGCAGCAGCCACTCTGGAGTGTGCCTGGTTTCAAAGGTTTACTTGAGACTCACAATCATTCCCCCTGGTGAGAGGCAGGGATTGGTGTACTGGGAGACCTATATGAAGAGAGCGCTCCATTCTCCTTCCAGGGTCTTAGGGAACTCTATGGACTGGGGCCTGGCCCCTTTCTTAAAAATCATGCAATTATCACTGCGATTGGCGAGGTATGCTCTCTGGGGCATGCTGAACCGCCACTCCATTTGGGTCTGCAGCAATTTTTAACACTTTGCATGGGGCATCGGGCTATGTCAGCGCTATATGCTGCACTACGCACAAGTTGCACTGATCTCTTAATTCGATACAAAACCAAGTGGGATGAGTGCCTGAGCATGGATTGACATTGGGCTTTACCCAATTCAACTACCTGCATCAGACCTACTTTACGCCACAAGCCTCCACAAATGTTTCCAGGGATATTTCAGGCCTGTCCATGATGTGGACATGTAGATGCCATGTTTATGCACATGGTATGCGAGTGTACTTCGATGCTGAATGTTTGGACCCAGGTGATGGATTAGGTGTCAATGGGGATTGATGTGAAGCTACCACTATACCCCTCCTTTGTATTTTGGGGATCACAAAGCGCACCAAGAGCAACAAACACTACAAGTACAACCTACAGTAGATATATTGCTGTGGCTTGGAATACCCCACATCCACTCATGCTTCGATGCTGGCTCCAGGTGACTCGCACTGGCGGAGGCAGACGTCATGATGCGTGATCGCCAGCTGAGGGGAGGTGATGGTGCTGCCATGCTTTGGGACACCAGTGTCCATAAATTATTTGACTGATTACACAAGCCTCCTACCTACATGACAGACTCTCTGGTACCGCAATCTGGATGGACATGGGTATCTGGGTAGCACAGGCTTCATCTTATGTGCATGAGTGATGCGTTGCATTGGGGCCTATGTGGAGCCTGGGAGGGGACCACGTGGGGATACACCTTCATTCCCTCTCCCCCTACCACCCACAAGTGATGAAGTATTGGCACATGATGGTGTTTAAGAGCTCCGGATATGCCTTCCGCTGCTCCCCAACAAGCTGCCTAGAGCGGCGTCAGCTGAAGAGTTTTGTTAGTTGTTTGCTCTGTTTTAGTACGGGCATTTTGGACTGCTCCTCTATGAGACTAGAAGCACTGTGACAAATTGGTCTCTTAGCCTAACTGTTTTACATGCTACATTCATTTGTTTTCATTGTGTGACTTTCTGGCAAGACACTTTCTTTGTATACAAATTGTGCCATGTTTGATTCCTTGATAATATCTACTGCTGCATTCTGTCTAAATAGGTTCCATGTATAAATGCCAATAAAGATATTTAAAAAGAAAAAAAAATATGTTAGCAAAGAAAAATGAGTAAGTTTTTAATGAAAATTCAGTAATTCTATTCTTAATCTTCATTATCATTCCTTTGGAGATTTTTGAGGGCTGGACTTCTCATGGTAGACCTAGTACTTTTATTTAGACATATTTTTAAGGGTGTGTGTGGGTTGATTCCTTAGTATTTCAGAAATGTCAACACAGCAGCAGCCAATAAGCAGCGACAAATAGGAAGTGCAGATAAATAGGGCGTGTCTGGGCCACAAAAGGAGGGGCACCTACATAAGGCAATTGATTCAAGGTGGCACAGTGCATTTTTAGGAGGTAAAATGTGTGGAAACTCACTAAAGGAGTGTCTGTGGAATAGAGAAAGTAAAAGCAGGGAACAGGTAAGCAAAACAGCTGGGTAATTCATGAGAGAAGTGTCTGTGTACGCACCTTGCAGATGAATAATCATTTCTGTTTCACACTACCCACTTAGCAGAGAGGCTTTCAGGTATAGATCTCTATTGGTCCCACTTCATGAGTCGCCTGTTCAGATACACTAGCATTTTAATCAACCACTCAATGTATTTACGGAATTAGTTTCACTATTAACTTGCTAAGCAGTGTTTTAGGTGGGCTGGGTCCTGTCTCTACTGGGGCTTCATTTCTGTCCATGACAGCTTTGTCTCAGCAAAAGAAAGTCAAAAGCAAAAAATAAAAGAATTGAAAACCTAAACATCAGCCTTGGAGGAATTTATTAACTAAAGCCAGAGTGCAGGACACCTGGGGAATGAAGGAGGAGGACTGTTAAGGTGGAGAAAGATGACTAGTAGGAGGATAAGAACCAGGCTGACCAAGGCTACAGGCGACCAAGAACAAACAGACAATGAATAACCGGACCAGGAGAAACAGGCTCAGTAATACTTGGACCAGGGTGAGGAGGATCAGGGGCATTTGAAGCAGTAGGATCAGGATCTGGGGAATGAGGGCCAGAATATTAGAAGGACCAATGGAAGAAGTTCCAGGAGGCCCTGGACTAGCAGTAGGAGGAGGGCTGTGAGAGTCTGGGAGCACTAACCAGGGCTAGGGGGTCTAGGAACCTAGGGACAGGAGTAGGAGACCCAGAAGGACTGGATCTAAGTTGATCAATACCAGGATGAAATGAGAAAGGAGAACCAGGGACAGGACAACCAGGACCATATAGATCAGATCGAAGAGGACCAGGAGCCGAAGTTTCATGATCAGTTGGACCAAAATCAGATGGTCCTTGAGGGCCAGACTTAGGAGAATCATACACCAGGATGACAATGACTACATGGACCAATATGACCTGCACCAAGAGATTTATAAGGACCAGGGTCAGGGGGCAAGGACAAGGAAGACCAGAACCAGGAGAAGCACAAGGATAATGATTACTAGCCAGAGAGGGAAAGAACAAGAAGGACCATGACCTTTAGGATCAGCGTCAAGAAGACCAGGACTAGGAAGATAAGTTCAAGAAGTACTAGGCTCATTAGAACCTAAACTATTAGACACAGGAAAAAGTGAATCAGATCAAAGAATCAAGGGAAGGACAAGGACTGTGAAAACCAAGAATAGGAGGATCAACGCGAGGAGGACCAGGTTTATTTATTTATTAAATTTGTAAGGTGCGGCAGCTACCACAGAAGGGTTTCCCGGCGCCGGGGAAGACCAATAGAATGTATAGCAGCTTAGTGAGATTACTGGTTAAAAAGCCGAGTCTTCAAGGATTTGCGGAAACGGGCATAGACTGTTTCGTTCCGGATAGCTAAGGGAAGTGAGTTCCATAGTGAGGGGCCAAGGTAAGCAAACGATCTACCTCCCATCCGGGATAGTTTGATTCTGGGTACAGAGAAGTTCCCTTGAGTGGATGAGCGAAGGCAGCGGGTAGGCACATAGGTGCTGACCAGAGATTGCAGATACTGCGGTGCAGCGCCTATTTTGATTTTAAACATGTAGCTCAGGGCTTAGAACTTGATTCGGTTCTCCACCCTGAGCCAATGCAAGTCCCGCAGATGGCTAGAGATAGAGGTAGCTCCGGGAACCCTGGAAAGATGTCTTGCAGCAGAGTTTTGTACCATCGGCAGCCTGCAAATCACTGCCTTGTTGGATCCGAGATATGGAACGTTTCCGTAGTCCAGTCTTGAGGTGATAAGAGCTTGGACTACTGTTCTCTGAGTGGACTCAGGCAACATCCAGATCACCTTTTGAGCCACTTCAAGATGGTGAAACAGGAGGCAGTAACCTTGACTGCCTGATGGTACATATTAAGCGAGTCATCAACGGTTACGCCTAAATTGCGGACTTGACTGGAGGGCAGAGGAAGTGCTCCCATCTCACTGGGCCAATATTGTGGGCCCCAGAGATCTTTGTTTTTACCAAGGATCAGGACCTCGGTTTTCTCTCCGTGAAGTTTTAGGTGGTTAGTATGTATCCATGATGCAATTTTCCCTAAGCCCAGCTGAAGGAGGGATGATACACCTCTACTTTCCATGGAGAGAGAGAAGATAATCTGGGAGTCATCTGCGTAGGAGAACAGACTCAGGCCAGCATCTTCCGCGGTATCAGCTAAAGGTCTGACATATAGGTTTAAAAGCAGGGGGCTAAGGATGGAGCCCTGAGGCACCCCATAGGGTGAGAGATGGATGTCAGAGCTGGCTGTTGCAGAAAAGATTTGGAAAGTGCAGTTAGCCAGGAAAGAGATGAGCCAGTTTAAGGCTGAGCAACAGATGTCTAGCAATCTCAATGTTTTTACTAGTATTGTGTGAGATACCGTGTCAAATGCTGCGCTTAGGTCTAGCAATATGAGGGCAACAGTATCTCCAACATCGTGATGGCGACGCAGCCTTTCCGTAACCCCCAGTAGTGTTGTTTGCATGGAGAAACCCGCTCTGAAACCAGATTGTGATGGGTGGAGGATTTTGTTGGTTTCTACAAATTTAGAGAGCTGGGAGTGGATGTGTTTCTCCCAAATTTTTGAAAAAGCCTGCAGCAGAGAGATGGGCCGATAGTTGGAGGGTAAGTCGGGGTCGGCATTGGGCTTTTTAAAGAGAGGGGTCACCATGGCGTGCTTCCAGTCTGGTGGTACTGTAGCTTCAAGTAGGGAAGCTACAGGAGGTCCATAATGGCAAGCAGAGGTGGTGGCTCAAGCTGCTGGAGCACTGAAATAGGTAGAGGGTCCTTGGGTGAACCGGATTTTACACTATCTAGGAGGTTTTTGAGGAAGTCTGCGTTGAGTAGGGGCCAGGAGTCCAGGTTGTTTGAGGGAGTACCAAGCACTTTGTCCTGGTCGAGAAGGGTATAGTCCGCTATGTGAGGTATGAATGTTGGTTGGAGGGAGTTAGCGGATTGCGATGGAGTGGGGTTGTCACATCGTGTGTTCACAATATCCGAATAGATTTTTGAGCAGTACAGAGCGTCAGACATGGGTGTTGAGACATACTCAGCACGGGCTGATTTGCAGAGGTTAAGATATAATTTTTTGGCCTTTTTATAAACATTAACAGGAAATAGAGGACCAGGAGGTTTAGACCAAGGACTCAGGCAACCAAAATCCAAAACCAAAGGGATACGCTCTAAGAAGACTAGGGAACTGGCCAGGACTAAGGATAACAGGAAGATAAGAGAAAAGAGAACCAAAATCTCTCATGCTAAGACTTCAAACAAAAGGATGAGGAGGAAAAGGCAAACCAAGATAAAGGAGGAAAGAGATTGAGAGTTAGGAACAGAATGCTCATGCCCAGGAGAACTGTAACAAGAAGGACCATGACCAGTTGGTGTAGAGCCACTAGCACAAGGAGAAAAGAAGGACCATGAACGGAAGGATCAGAGAAGGATGAGGACCAAGGAGGCTAGGAAGAGGTCTAGGATTGCCAAGGCTGCAAGATCTAAGAACCAGGGTCTGGAGTACCAAGAGGTGTAGAAAGACCAGGATGTGCTGTAGCAGGGCCAGGTCACGAAAAAGATGTCAGCCAAAATCAGGAAGACCAATGGAACTGAACCTTAGTGACCAGAGGGATCAGGGCACAAATGACCAGGCCCTGGAGGACCATAACAAAAAGAACCAGGACCAGGAAAGACCAAGAGGTTAAGGTACAGGGAAAATTGGACCAGGATAAGTCAATTCTGAAGGAAAGTACTAAGACGATCAAATCTAGTGGGCACAAAATCAGAAGGAGGAACAAGGACTGTGAGAATCAGTAATAGGGGGGTCCAGGGTTAGGCAGACCTGAACCAGGGTGAGGACTACTAGATCAGGATCTGGAGGATAAGGAGTAGAGGCAACCAGTACCAAAAGAGCAAGAGCCAGGACAATGAGGACCAATGGGGCCACAATTAGGGGACCAGGAACATCAGGGCAGAGATGTTCAGGAGGATCAATACCTGGCATATCAGAACAAGGTGGGCCAGTATGAGGATATAAATGAGGACCAGAAAAATTGGGGTGAGGGCAGAATGACAGGAGTCAGGGGACCAAGATTGGTGGCTAGGACCAGATTGGCCCGAGGAGGAAACAGTATGACTGGCACAAGGAAAATCAGAACTAAAAGAATGAGAAAGCGCATAGCCAGGATGACAAGGAGCAGGAGGACTTGGATGACAAGGAGCAGGAGGACTTGGAGTACCAAGGTCACATCATGACCAGATGGAGGAGGAAGAGGGACATCAGAAGCAGGTTGAGTCAGTCCATTAGGATCAGAGACTAGAAGAACAAGTTTCTTACCTATGGTAATGTTCCTTCTGGTATATTCTCTATCTAACCTCAGATTTCTTACGTTTTGAATATTTCCAAGACATCAGGACCTAGAAATGTTTTAAGCAGTACCACAATTCTCCAAAAGGTTGTGTTGTGCCGCTACACAGTGAAGTTGTTCCGCTGTGTGTGGGATAGCATCTAAGCACCCCTTGCACATGCTGACGTCAGTTGCTTCCTAGGCTCACCACGCCCTCAGATGATGAGCCTAACAGCAAATCTGGCTTGATCAGGGTGCAGATATTTACACTTGGGACCATTTTAGCTGGAAAAGAGACCAGTTCAGAGAACGGGGAGGATGAGAGAGTCAGTGAGGAATCTGCAATTAGGTAGAATATCTGTCAAAATAGAGTTACCGAAGATAAGAAACTTGTTCATCTGATAAATACTTTCACAGCAGTGCATAAACGCTAGGCTATCAAGTAATGTGGACAACAACTAGCAGAAATAAGGATAAAAGAAGGAAAAGAGAAGAAAAACTAATACAGGGCATTGCACTAAGGACATTTCAGAATTTCCGTTTTACATAGCATTCATTCAGAACATACCGTTACAACTTTGTCATACATCACATCTATACCCGTGTGCTCAGACGTAAACCGAAAGGATAGCCCCACAGCGACAACCACGTGTGAGACATCTCTAAAGGTTGATGACATAGAGTCTGTTTTCAGGAGCGCACATCTCTCCGTCCAGTTGGTTGACATACAGTTGTAAAAGATGAGGGTGCCAGTTGATCCCTGCCATTTGTATAAGGGAAAAGTTAGGAAATTATACGAGGGGGCTGATTTCTGCATATATTTCACTGAAGCCCCTCAGAATGCATCATCAAATAGTCCCTCAGTTGTTACCATATGTTCTGTGGACTTGAGGCAAGTGGCTGCAATTTGGCATATGTGTCGCTAGTGGTGTCACAGTAGATTAAGTCGCAAACCCAGGCCCTCACCTTTGGGACTTGAAGTCCCCCCCCCCCAATGTAACAAGACCTGTATCTTAGCAATAAGCAAAGCAATAGCAATGAATCACCTCACTCTCACCTGTATAGGCTGACATACCCCAACAGGGCCGTCAGTGGTGTGGGTTGTAGTGTGTAAGCGATCATCAGGGACAAGTGGTGCAAGACCTCGCCCCAGTATGTCAATATGGGCCCACAGTTCAAAGCCAAGTGCGAGAAGTCCGCCTGCTCCGCTGCACATCTGGAACAAGTGGGTGATTTGGTTGGATCTATTTTGGCTAGTAGGTATGGTGTGTCATATGCTCTATGTAAATATTTAAAGTGCAGAAGCTTATGCCGATGAATGTTTGAGACATAGCATGTCTGCTCACAGCACTATAGCCGTGTGTGATCCAGCAAGGAACATCCCAGATCTATTTCCCAGGCAGTCCGTGCTCTCGTCCCAGCCACTGGCTGGCGTGTTAAGGATACGTGGTAAAGACACGAAACAAGATGGGCCCAATCAGCCGCCGTGATGATTAATGTGAGCTGGGGGAAGTCTACCGACTCCTTTAAGGAAGATGGGAGCCCCGTATATATGGCGCTTCGTACTCTGTGCAAAATAAATTTGTCCATGTATGAAGGCCCGCGACTTGCTATTAAGTTATCCACAGTGAGCAACTGTGCATCTCTAAAAAAATCACCAATTGTCTGTAGTCCATACAGAGCAAACGTTCTCTTGGTAAGTGTTTCCGTCATTAGGGCTAACCAGGGTTTATCTAGCAGCAGTATACGCGGGGAACACAGAAAATCAGCATTTAGGTATCTTCGTAACTTGGTCCAGGCCCAGTATGTGGATTGCAAAGTTTGTATTTCTGTTGGGTTCCTAGACAGTCCCTGGGGTATTATAGAAGAGAGTGGGCAAGGGCGAGCCTGCGAGCAATCCGGTTTCAGATACTGTACCCGAACATCAGGATGGTACCAGTAATATGCAAAGTTTATTTGTGCTATCAGATAATATAAGTAGAAGCCCGGGACACTAACTCACCCGTGCTGATACGGCATGGATAAAGTTCTCCATCCCATCTGTAGTTGTCTACCAGGCCATATCAAATAAATAAGCAGTCTGCGTAGCATCTCAAATAATTTATTTGTAAGGGCAATAGGGATATTAAGAAACAAGTAAAAAAAAGTGGGGGAGGACCACCATTTTAATAATGGCGATCCTTTAAGCGATCGAAAGGGGTTGTTTGATCCACTGTTCAATTTGCATTGTAAGTTTATCAATCGCTGGTTCATAATTGAGGTGAATAACCTCCGGAGCACTGCGATGTAGGAAAATACCCAAGAATCTAGAAGGGTCAGTGCAACAGTGCAGTGGGAAGTCTATGGCAAATTGAGTGGTAGCCTGCATCAATGAGAAGATCTCTGACTTATTCCAGTTAATGGCAAATCCGGAGAAAACCTTGAAGTGTACCACCTCTCGAAGCATAGGGGGAAGGTTAGTTGAAGGCTCTCTGGAAAATAGCATTACATCATCAGCATAAAAAGAGGCAAGGAGCGGTCCCTGCTGATATCTCAGTCCGCACTGTAGGTGTTGCTCCAGCAAATACTGTGCAAGGGGGTCCATAGCAATGATAAACAGCAGGGTAGATATTGGGCATCCCTGCCGGGTGCCGCACCTTAGTTGGAATTGCTCAGTTAGTACACAGTTCTCTCGGAGGTGACCTACTGGGCTGGTATATAGCAGGCAAACTAGATTGGAGAAAGCGGTTGGAATCCCCAGCTTCTGCAATGTGACATGCAGGAAGGACCACTCCAGTGAGTCGAACATTTGTTCGGCGTCCAATAAAATTGCTGCAGCCGAAAGTGTAGGGTCAAGTTGGTTAAGAACCACAAATATTGCACGTAGATTCACTGAGTTTGAACGGTTTATGATAAATCCAGCCTGGAATGGGCAAACTATCTTATCCACCAGTAGGGATAAGCGTGTGGCAAGTACCTTGGCCAAAATGTTGCAGTCTTGGTTTAACAACTATAAGGGCCTATAAGGTGTGCAATAATGAGATGGCTTATCGGGTTTAAGCAAGAGTGTTCTTATTGCTTCCTGCATGGTGGGGAGGAGAGACCCCTCCTCAAGAGCCTCGGCATATACCTCTAGCAGCCGGGGAGCCAATAGGCTCATGTAGGCTTTGTAGAAATCGCTCCTCAGCCCGTCCATGCCAGGGGCACAGTTACCAGTGAGGTCATCTACAGCCTGCGAGATTTCGTCCGCGTCAGTCGGTGCTGCTAGAAATTGACGTTGCCCCTCATCAATCCAAACCAAGGCAATATCCCCCCCATGTGAGCTATGTTCCATCATCAAGCTCAAGCTGCGCAGCATAAGAGGACTAATACTTACGGTGGAGCAGCCTGGCCAGCGTTCGACCAGGCTGCTCATTCTCATCATATGGCCAAGCCCTAGCATATTTGCCAATATAGCTCACCTACTGCACCACCAGCTCCTGAAATTCCACCAGGAGCATTGCATGCTCATGCACAGTAGGGGGTCCCCTGTCCGAGTACGCCCATCAATTTCGCGGAGTCTACCCTCTACTGCTTCAAGTTCCCTGTGAATGGAGCCCAGCACTCCTGCCTGTTTTGCAATACACACTCCCCTAATGAAAGCGTTCCAGCGGGTAGACCTACCACTTCACTGTTCCAGTGTTTCACTAGAAATATTTAATCACAGCTTCCCTGACCTCACTACGAAATACATCGTGAAAAAGCACCTCCGAGGGAAATTGCCAAGAAACGTAAGAGCGCGCAAAATTGGAAATGGTGAAGGCCAGGAGCACAAGCGAATTATCTTATAATGAACGCGGGTGATGATTGACACTGGTAACAGCTAGCAGGAGGTGGGGAGAGAGACACCAATGGTCTATATGATACCACGAGCAGTGTGGGGCTGAGTAAAATGAGTAATCCCAGACCATAGGATGGTGGGCCCTCGAGGGATCTTTAAGAAAAAAGGATTGCAATAGAGAGGTGAGTGTCTGCACTGCGCAAGGTTTACTGATCTGTTGTGTTCAGTTGGGGGTACAGGGTCATATTGAAGTCTCCCCCCATTATTATATTGTCAATTTCTAGTCTGGTAATGTGCGCAGCTATGCTAGGTAAAAACTCGGGAGAATCTACATTTGGTGCATACACATTAATCAAAAGGAGCAAGTCATTTCCCATCATGCCCGCCACCAGGAGTTACTGACCATCATCATCGGCTACCACTTCCTGGACTCGGAAAGTGAGCAACTTATGGACCACAATACATACACCCCGGGAGCAGGTGCTATAGCTAGCAAAGAAGCAATTGTCCCTCATGTTGCTGCAAAGCGATTTGTGGGAAGTGGGGCATAGTGAGCCTCCTGTAAAAAAGCCACCTGAATGGCATGTCTGGCCAAATAGGACAATACCTGATGTCCTTTCGGGGGGTTGGAAAGCCCTCTAATGTTCCATGTAAGATACTTCAGCAATAACCCCTCATGCTTCATTGTTGGTGGGGACATTTATGTGTAATAGTGGGATGCATGTAGATATAAGTGGGTGTGCGCTATCTTTATGTTAAATGTTAAATGTTACTGGATTTCTAAAGCGCATGGCTGCCCGTGAGCGTCCCAGCGCTGAATGAGTACAGGTGGAGTCGTAAGGGGGTTTCACGGGAACAGCCATGTTTTCAGAGATTTTCGGAAGGCCAACAGATTAGGCTGTGCACGAATGTCAGGAGGGAGTGAGTTCCATAATTTGGAAGCATTATAGGAGAAGCGCCGACTTCCTGATCGTGCTCTCTTGATCTTAGGTGGCAGAGTTAAATGAGCATTAGAGGATCGGAGAGGTCTAGAAGTGGTGTAAGGAGTCACCAGGTCTTTAAAGATGGGAGGGGCCTTGCCGTTGAGGATTTTATGCGTGAGACAGAGCGCCTTAAATTGCACTCTTTCAACCACGGGTAGCCAGTGGAGTGCTTTGATAGCCGGCTTGGACGAACACCGGCTCTTGGTGTTGGTGAGGATCCGTGCTGCCGCGTTCTGAACCACCTGCAATTTGGTAGTGACTTTCCGCGGGGCACCCAAAAACAGTGCATTGCCATAATCCAAGCGTGACAGGATGAGGCCTTGGATAAGGAGTTTCCTTGATGGAAAAGGGAGTAATGGCAGAATTTTTCGGGCAGATCGCAAAAGCCCATAACAGACCCCAGCAGTTTTCCTAGCATGAGTGTGCATGGTGAGATTTTGGTCAAGCCATAGTCCGAGGCTTTTGATCTCGGTTTTAGGGGTAGGAGGCTTGCCCATGCATGGGGGCCATAAAGATTCTGGCCGGAAGTGAGCCTGGTTCCCCATTACCAGTATCTCCGTCTTGTCGCTGTTGAGCTTCAAGTGCGAGCTATCCATCCAGCTGACTATGTCTTTCAGACAGGAATAAAGGTTGGTGGTAGGGTTTTCCTGCTGAGAAAGGGAGACTACCAGCTGGGTGTCATCAGCGTACGTTAGGAGTTTAATCCCGTGGGGGGTGACTATTTTTTCCAAAGGGGACATATATACGTTGAAGAGCGTGGGGCTCAGCGAGGAGCCCTGTGGTACTCCGCAACGCATAGGGGTCTCCCTGGAAGTACAGTCACCCTCGATCACCTGGAATGAACGGTCATGAAGAAAGGATTTAATCCAGGTCAGGGCGACACCTGTAATCCCAAGATCACTGAGTCGCTGGACCAGGATTTGGTGGTTGACAGTGTCGAAGGCCGCGCTCAGATCCAGGAGGATCACTGCCACTGAACCTCCTGAATCAATGATCTTCCTGGCCTCCTCGACCACCGTCACCATTGTTGTCTCCGTGCCCTGTCCGGGGCGAAAACCCGTCTGAGATGGTTTAAGTAATTCATTCGATTCCAGGTAGTGGGAAAGCTGGACATTTATGAATTTTTCTGTCATTTTACTGATGCAGGGGAGGAGCGAAATGGGCCTGAAGTTGCCTAGGTTAAGGGGGTCTAGATTAGGTTTTTTTAGTAGTGCTCTAACCTTCGCCTTTTTCCAGCTGGGGGGGACCACTCCGAGTGCCAATGAGGCATTAATCAGGTGTACCATAGGTCCGAAGATGGTAGGTGTTATTTGCTTTAGGATTTTAACTGGTGCAGGGTCAGAAGGTGAGCCACTTTTAAGAGATTGAAAGATGGGGGCCAAGGTTTCCTTGCTTATGGGAGTGAACGTCTCAAGTCTAGAGTTGAGGTTCTGGGCTTGTATTAGGGAAATAGGTGAAAGATCCGGGGGATGGACGGAAGTTGCTGCAGAATGTTTTGAATTTTTTGATCGAAATACGTGGCCAACTTATCACAATGGTTGTCTGCAAGGACAGATGGACAAGTGGACTCCGGGGTTTTCAGGAGAAGTTTTACAATGCGAAAAGTCTCCCTCGATGAGCAAGATGCATCATTAATTTTCTCCTGAAAAAACAAAGTTTGAGCATTTTTCAAGGCTTTTTTATAATTGAGGATGGCCAACCTGTATTCCATCTTGCTATTGGGGTCGAAGTCTTTCCGCCAAGTTCTTTCAGCCCTTTTGCATTGCTTCTTCAGGAGGTGGGTTTCCTGGGTGAACCATGGGGCGGAAGTTTTTTTGCGGGTTGTCCAAAATGGTTTGTAAGGGAGGATGGTATTAAGGGAATTTTCTATCCAAGATGAAAACTCCACATCCGCTGTTACGGGGTCGATGGCAAAGATGGGCTTGGAGAGGTCCAGGATGTATTCCCATTTTTTGAGGTCTAGTTTAGCCCAGGGACGTACCGGTCTACCGGGAGATGGAGTGGGAGGAACGTTGGTCGGAATCTCCCAACTGAAGGGGAATAAGCCTGTGGTCTGACCAGGGCAGAGGAATCGGGGCATTGATTTTCAAGGTGTTAATGTTACAGAAAATAGGGTCAAGTAAATGACCATGACTGTGCGTGGGTTGGTCATTCTGTAGATGAAGATGATGAGTGGCAAGGTCTAAAAGCAGCTCTGATGCGGTGTTGTCCTCCCCGTTATCGAAGTGGATATTAAAATCCCCTAAGACAAGTAAGTTAGACAGAGTGCTTGTCATAGCTGTGGAGAATTCCACAAGGGAGCTACAAAATTGGCCCAAGGCTCCTGGGGGACGGTAAATAAGAGCTCCTGAGAGTGAATTACAGGAGGACAATTGAATGCTAAAATGAACATTTTCACAGTTCAGTAAAGGGCTGTCCCGAAACCTGCATGAAAGATGTTCCTTATGAATAATGGCTATCCCTCCCCCATTTCCCTTCACTCGATCCAAGTGTTGTATAAGATATCCCTGCGGTAACGCCAGTACCAGGTCAAAATCGGAGTCTGGGGTGAGCCACGTATCCGTGAGAAATAGTATCTCAAATTGTACAAAAACAACACCAAATGCACCACTTAAACAATGTAAATTAAATAAAGTCCAAGTTCTTAAGTTGTTTTATCGTTTTCTCAAAAAGATTCTTCTTTATTTTAAAGTGAATATTGCAATTAAAAAACAATTTTCCAACACAGCCAAAGCAGCCGACGCGTTTCGTCCACCTCTGGACTTCTTCAGGGCTGCAACAGATATATACAAAAGCGCATTGTAAATATTTAACATAAGGACAAGGCACAAACAGATACAACATAATAATAATAAAAAAATCTATATATATGCCGAACATATACAGACGCATATTTAATACCAAAAAAGTTATTCATAACCCATACAAACACAATTTTATCATGTTTCAACTGAAGCAATTAAGACGCAATTTATGATTTTCCAGGAAGAGACATATATTCATATAATCGCAGTTACTACATCAAACAATATTAATGTAACTAATATAATGATGCCTATGGTCAATAAGTGTTTCAACCAAATATTAGAGCACTCCTCTCGAAATGTTCCAACCAGAGCCTAATAAGGCTAATTCCAACCATAAGGCAAGAGAAGGATAACCAAAGAAATGGGAAAATGAAGAGGAAACAAGGTATCAGATAAAACACCTAGTGTAGAGCAAAATGTAAAGTACAAATCTAAGTAACAATTGAAAAAAGGGGGGGGAGGAAAGCCGATAAAACATATAAAGACATAGTGACTACAGGAAAAAAGGAGAAAAAAGAAAAAAAAAATGAATACACACCAAGGAAAAATTAAGAGGGATAAATAATGTTTTCACGTCCTAGTTTTCTTGTTTCGGTTCCCTCACAATTTCAGATATCCAAAATGTGGCAGTTAGAAGTGCATGTTTCTAAAAAGACAAAGATGACATGTAACGTCCATAGTTGTGTCAAGGACCTAAGTAAAGAACAGATCAAGTCCAAAGTAAAAGTGAATAAGGTAATACTCACTTAATGTCTTGTAGACAGCTAAAAATCAGAGTGGCGAAGTATTAAATTGGACAACCCAAATGAGGCTTTGACAGAAATAATAGTGGTCTGTATCGAAATTTCATTCAAATTGTAGGGCAGCTATAATGCAGTAGAGATACCTATAGTAAAAGACAAAGAAATATGTCCAAATGTAACCATAATAATAATCATGATAATGAGAAAATGAACTAATGCTTCCTAATGGAGAAGTTTGCGAGGTAAAATAACCTATTGCTATGAAAAGATCACCCATCTACGGACCAAAGGGTGACAACAAGTAAAAGTTTAAAGGGCTGCTATGGCGATCAACCCAGCTATAACAAGTATCTACACCAAAATGCAACCTCAGGTAAGAAGTGATAAAAATTGTATAAAAGCGATCTAATGCGCGGGTGCGGCAAACAGTACTGACTGAGTACTAGATGTGGTAACTCATGACATTTCCAGTTCTGAGTACAAGCTCGGTCTTGTCTACAAAAAATGAATTATTGTCTATAAGTGACAGGGCAGGTATCCTTGTGCCATTTAGCCAAAGGCACAGAACTCACAAACTCTAAAGCAGAGTACTTGATACTGTGCTAGCACTTACCCGAGTCCGTATCTCGGAGAAGAGGTCAAAATCCACCTGTCCTGTCGAGCAGCCGCAGGACCTATGAAACGAAAGTCCTGTATTTATAGTCTGTTTAACAGGGTGAAAGTGATCACACCTGGTTTAAAGAGCGCTGAAAATTACTACGAAAAAACGAAGGACTCAATACCCACAGGTACTATAGCCGCCATCTTTGAGTGGTAGAAGAAACCTTTAAAGTAATACATTATATACGCGGAGTCGTCCCTCCTCAACAAGTAAATCCTAATATATACGATCATTAAAGGCCGAAAAAAATCCATAATGGCATACTTGAAACTGCCAATAAAAATAGCCTATATCCGGATAACGTTCTAATGAACAAAAATAGAGTGGCCATTGTCACAGCGAAAAAAACGCCATCATTGAGTGGCGAAAAAAGCTTGTATAAATAGCGGAAAGATCTAAAATACGGTGAATGAGAGGACCTACCCCTACATAACTGCTGCTGCAAACTGAGATAATAATCGATAAAGCGTCAATCTGTGAACGAAGGACTCAAAAGTCCACAGGTACTTAAGCCGCCATCTTTGAGTGGTGAAAGAGCCCTTTAAGGTAATGCAGTGTATAAGAGGAGTGGTCCCTCCTCAACGGTTAAATCCTAGTGTATACGGTCATTTACGGACGAAAGAGATTCCATAATAACGTGCTTAAAATTGCCAGTGAAAAGAACCAATATCCGGATACCGTTCTAATGAACGAAATAGAGTGGCCATTGTCGGAGCGAATATAATTGCCAACATAGGGTGGCAAGAAGCTTATGTAAAAAACGGGAAAATCTAAGATAAGGTGTGTTAGAGGACCTATCCCTACATAACCAATGTTGCAAACTGAGAATAATATCGATATAACGTCAATCTGTGAATGGGAAATGAATAAAATCGCCATATTTTACAGAATAAAGTGCATCATTGTGGCGTTTGAATCGAGTGAGGGAAATTTCCAGACCATAGATGTATCTAGTCTGAGCTACAAAGGGCACCAAGCATATTAGTGCCATCCCTGGAAAATGTAATAAACCATGCGTGTAAGGCGGGCGGATCAATGGTGGTAATGGGAAAGTAGTGTTTTCCTCGAAGGGGGGTCACCCATATGGGAAATCATCAGTATGAAGGGAGCTAGATATTTGTAGTAGTCAGATAAAGCTAAGAAAAATAGGGATAATGAAAACCCTCCTAGGGGACGCGTGAAAGCTGAAATAAAAGGGTCACATGAATGATAAGCAAAAATAGCTATAGGCAAATACTCCCGTATTAGCAAAAGGAACCAGGTCATATAACATGTTGAAAGGGGTGCTCATTGAGAACATGATATAGATCCAATTTTTTGAATAGAAATACAATTGTGAAAATCACATAAAATCATTCTCATCTTACACTTACGAGGACAGGAGGTGTTCCTAACGCAATATTAGCCTTGCATGTATCCTTAAGTTTCTAAACCAGCCAGTATAGGTATGGTCACAAAATAGGTAAAACTTAAGTGAGAACCTGATGGATCTAAAGAAAATAGTGCATCTCTGATTTTTAGCTGTCTACAAGACATTAAGTGAGTATTACCTTATTCACTTTTACTTTGGACTTGATCTGTTCTTTACTTAGGTCCTTGACACAACTATGGACGTTACATGTCATCTTTGTCTTTTTAGAAACATGCACTTCTAACTGCCACATTTTGGATATCTGAAATTGTGAGGGAACCGAAACAAGAAAACTAGGACGTGAAGACATTATTTATCCCTCTTAATTTTTCCTTGGTGTGTATACATTTTTTTTCTTCTTTTTTCTCCTTTTTTCCTGTACTCACTATGTCTTTATATGTTTTATCGGCTTCCCCCCCCCCCTTTTTTCAATTGTTACTTAGATTTGTACTTTACATTTTGCTCTACACTAGGTGTTTTATCTGATACCTTGTTTCCTCTTCATTTTCCCATTTCTTTGGTTATCCTTCTCTTGCCTTATGGTTGGAATTAGCCTTATTAGGCTCTGGTTGGAACATTTCGAGAGGAGTGCTCTAATATTTGGTTGAAACACTTATTGACCATAGGCATCATTATATTAGTTACATTAATATTGTTTGATGTAGTAACTGCGATTATATGAATATATGGCTCTTCCTGGAAAATCATAAATTGCGTCTTAATTGCTTCAGTTGAAACATGATAAAATTGTGTTTGTATGGGTTATGAATAACTTTTTTGGTATTAAATATGCGTCTGTATATGTTCGGCATATATATAGATATTTTTATTATTATTATGTTGTATCTGTTTGTGCCTTGTCCTTATGTTAAATATTTACAATGCGCTTTTGTATATATCTGTTGCAGCCCTGAAGAAGTCCAGAGGTGGACGAAACGCGTCGGCTGCTTTGGCTGTGTTGGAAAATTGTTTTTTAATTGCAATATTCACTGTAAAATAAAGAAGAATCTTTTTGAGAAAACGAAAAACAACTTAAGAACTTGGACTTTATTTAATTTACATTGTTTAAGTGGTGCATTTGGTGTTGTTTTTGTACATGTATTTTCCAGTCACTGGAACGGCATTGTGCTGGCGGGTGTCAACCAAAATTGCACACTTAGGGTGAATGGACTATATCACCAACATTTATATTGAGTTATTTTAAATCCGGTGCTGCTCTAGAGGGCTACCGCTAGCATTGTGGTTTGGTTGTTCAAGTATCTCAAATTGCTCTTCTTCTAGAAGCATGAAGATTTCATGACTATGTTTGGGCAGGGATCTACAATTTAGCAGGGCCATCTTAATGATGGTCCGGGGTGTTTGAATTTTCGTCACCGGGGTGAATTTGTAAAAACAGTGCGCACAGTGAGTAGAAGAACTTTCACCTTGAAGAATAGTCGTACAGAGAGGCTGGGGGGGCGATATAGTTGCATCAGAGAGTCTCTGGAGTATGATATAGTAGGTTGAGTGGAAGAGACCAGGGTGGCAGGCCCCAGGCCCGTCCTGGCGCGGACGGGCACAGACGGGCTTGCCTTAGGCGCGCCTTCGGCGCGCTGACGGCGTGCCCGCTGCGCTCGTCCGCTGCGCTTCCTCCAAATACACATTTAATACGAGGAGGGGGGTTAGGGGAGGGGCGTGGCTTCAAAAGGGGGCGTGGCCTCGGTGCATGCCGGCAATGGCGCCCACGAGTGGTAGCTTGTTTGTGTGCTTGACAACGCTAGCGTCCGCTGTGCCAGGAGTAAAAGATGCTTTTCCGCAGCAAAGTTGCAAGGTAGGAGAGTTATTTTAAAACAAAGAAAATCTACATAACACACAGATCTTTAAAAACGTGTAACGCTCCCGGCTTCCGCCTCAGGAGTACTAATTCTGTGGAAGGGCTCGTTCTCGGTGCTTTTAACTGGGCGGAGGGGGCGTGGCCTCAAAAGGGGGAGTGGCCTCGGTGCACGCCGGCAATGGCGTCCACGAGTGGTAGCTTGTTTGTGTGCTTGACAATGCTAGCGTCCGCTGTGCCAGGAGTAAAAGATGCTTTTCCGCACCAAAGTTGCAAGGTAGGAGAGTTATTTTAAAACAAAGAAAATCTACATAACACACAGATCTTTAAAAACGTGTAACGCTCCCGGCTTCCGCCTCAGGAGTACTAATTCTGTGGAAGGGCTCGTTCTCGGTGCTTTTAACTGGGCGGAGGGGGCGTGGCCTCAAAAGGGGGCGTGGCCTCGGTGCACGCCGGCAATGGCGTCCACGAGTGGTAGCTTGTTTGTGTGCTTGACAACGCTAGCGTCCGCTGTGCCAGGAGTAAAAGATGCTTTTCCGCAGCAAAGTTGCAAGGTAGGAGAGTTATTTTAAAACAAAGAAAATCTACATAACACACAGATCTTTAAAAACGTGTAACGCTCCCGGCTTCCGCCTCAGGAGTACTAATTCTGTGGAAGGGCTCGTTCTCGGTGCTTTTAACTGGGCGGAGGGGCGTGGCCTCAAAAGGGGGCGTGGCCTCGGTGCACGCCGGCAATGGCGTCCACGAGTGGTAGCTTGTTTGTGTGCTTGACAACGCTAGCGTCCGCTGTGCCAGGAGTAAAAGATGCTTTTCCGCAGCAAAGTTGCAAGGTAGGAGAGTTATTTTAAAACAAAGAAAATCTACAAAACACACAGATCTTTAAAAACGTGTAACGCGACCCGGCTTCCGCCTCAGGAGTACTAATTCTGTGGAAGGGCTCGTTCTCGGTGCTTTTAACTGGGCGGAGGGGGCGTGGCCTCAAAAGGGGGCGTGGCCTTGGTGCACGCCGGCAATGGCGTCCACGAGTGGTAGCTTGTTTGTGTGCTTGACAATGCTAGCGTCCGCTGTGCCAGGAGTAAAAGATGCTTTTCCGCAGCAAAGTTGCAAGGTAGGAGAGTTATTTTAAAACAAAGAAAATCTACATAACACACAGATCTTTAAAAACGTGTAACGCTCCCGGCTTCCGCCTCAGGAGTACTAATTTATGTCTGTTCAGCAGTATTATTTGTGCCCTAGGAAGAAGAACTTGTAAGCAAGTAACTTCTAAAAAAAACTGAAGCCCCAAACCCTTCAACCACACCGGATAAAGATAAACCAGCATCCAGTGAATCCCTTCATTATCCTAATATAAGGACACGCTTTTTGCACTGTTGGCGTAAAGTCCCAGCCTTAGTATGTAACAGTCTCTGCTTCTCGAGCAAGTCGAAGTGCTATATCACGATCGTGATAACTGAAGAGTTTAGCGATAATCAATCTTGGAGGTGTGCCAGGCGCCGGGGTCAGCCTGAGCAATATGTGGGCCCTCTCAACTGAAAATGTTGAGGAAAAAACTTCTCAGCCAAATAACTCCACCAGGACTTCCTCGATGTAACTGGCCATGGGGCCAGTGTTCGTGGATTCAGTCACCCCAGCTATACGTATATCGTTACGGCGTGACCGAGACTCCAAGTCTTCCGCCTTGGAGGCAACTATTTTGAGGAGTCGTTTAACTCTCTCCAATCTCTTACTAGTAGTGGGCTGGATATCTTCCAAGTCAGATATTCGCTGTTGCACTGCAGCTATACAGGTCCCTTTTTGCTCTATTCGGCCGTGCATGTCTTCCAGATGGGATGTGAGCGTGCCCAGCCACGCATCGATTGATTAAAAACTGGACCGTATCTCTGCCATTATGTCTGCAGTCTGCTCCTGGGGGACCCTCCGTTTTATCGAGCCTGAGGGTCTTTGCTGCGTCAAAGGAAAGCTGGCGCTGCTTAGGATATGTGTGCCCCATTGTGGCGCATAGCAGTGTGTAGTATTGCAGGGTACAAGAATAGTATGCAGCACCATAGTGCCCACAGCGGAATTCGAAGCCCAAAATCCAATCTCCTCAGCAGGGGGTTGGGTAAGCCACACCAACTGGTTCATCAAGCTGTTTTTAAGTGCTCCAGCTAGCATTCATTTATGTGGGCACCGTGCCTGGAAGCACATTTCTCATGTAGAGCTCAGCAATCGCCACTGGCAAGCTTGCATGATATATCCCTTTTGGAGCTCCCCTCTGTGATACACTTCACCCCACATGTGGGGAGGTTGGGACAGGAGTGCCTGGTCCCCCGTTGGCTGTCAGGGTTGTCACAGTGCACCGCTTCCAAAATGTTTTTTGTGGCAGAGAGACAACATCCCCTATAAACACAGGCACACACCACTGCGGCCTGCCGTTAAATCGTCCTGTCACTTCACTCTCTGTGTTCAGCTGTAGTGGTGGCAGTCCGACCGCACTTAGGCCCAGCAACCGCTAGGCACCACGGGACCGGGGGGTGGGGGGGGGGCAGATAGAGCGGTAGACGGCTGCAAATATCTTGTTTGGCTCCGGATCTTCATGGTCAGGCACCCATCTTGGTCGTCTGCCTTGCTATGCCTCCCTGATAAATACTTCTAAATGCCGATCACTCATCTTTTGAATAGATACTAGAGGAGTAACTCCCAGGTGGTAGATCTGTGAACTGACTGAAACCAAAAGGTTTTGCAGGACCGAGCAGGCAAAATACTATTCTCATTAGGCCTGGCTCTCTAGACAGTATTGCTTCGTGAGCGTATAGAGTGACACACATGTAGCAGTCGGGCAAATATCCAGAACAGGCGCTCCACATGCCAACGCAGTGGAAGCAGCCTCGGATCTAGTGAAACAAGCCAGCAGGTTTTTTTTGGCCTGCTTCTAGGCCAATACTTAATAGATTTTAATTGAAGAACACGATCCACTGAGAGATGCTTATCTTCTACACTGCCTTGTCATTTTTTGGAATCCCACAAAGAGATAATCTTCCAAACAATGTTTCCTTGTACTATCAATGTAAAAGCTAAGAGTCCTTTTCTGATTTAGTCGATGGAGTCTCTCTTCTTCCTTAGAGGGGTGAGGTGGAGAAAAGAATGCCAGTAAGGTGATGTTTTGTCTGATGCGAAAAAGAGGCACCACTTTCCGAACTAAGGAAGCTCGGGTTCTCAAGACCAGCTTGTGTGGGAAGAAAGCAGTTGTATAGTAGGTTGACAGAAAGGGCTTGCAGTTTACTCACCCAGCGCACCAATGTTATGGTGATGAGCAACTCTGTCTTGAGGGTGAGAAGCCATAGTGGTCAGCTGTGCAGTGGTTCAAAACGTGTACACATAAAGAAGATGAGGACCAAGCTGCAACCCGATGGAGGCATGATAAAGGGAGAGGGTTTAAACAAATGCTGCAAACCTTTAAAAAAAATACATCACAATGGGTGATTAAAATAAAGAAGGCTGACCCATCAACCGCAAAAAGTGGACAGGTGCCCTTAAACTGTGCCCAAAGCTAGTTCATAATGGGCTAGGGACAAGGCAAAAAGCAATACTTCACATAACGTGGCTTTAAGTGGGTCAATTCATCAAGTACCACACCAAACCTCAGACTTGTCCCAATCACACGCATATACTGAATTTGTTTAGAGATGCCTCGTGCCTGGTGCCAAGATGAAATCTACAACCTCAGGAGGGAGAGCAAAAGCAGTCAGATGTCATTGTTCAATCTCTAAACATGGAGGTGAAGACTGCCACCGGCACAGGTGCAGGACCCTGCCCTGCTGCAGCAACAGAAGATCCTTCTGAGGTGGTAGCCTGAACAAAGCTCAGATTCCCATGTCCAGGATTTCTGGTCATCACACTCTCTGTGTCCAATACAATACCACTTGGATGGCTTATGCTCAGTCATTTACTATCTTCTTTAGAACTCAGGGCAAGAGAGGTATCAGTGGAAAATGATACAGGAGTTCCGAGTTCCATTCTAGCAGGACCGCGTCTCCAGTGGTGGCTCCTCCGCTATGGTGGAGGAGTGTCACCCCACTGCTTTTGAGCAGTGTATGGTAAAGTAAACATAAAATGATAATAACTTTGAGTTATCATTGTAAGTTCCTTTGCAGGTGGGCGGGTAGGTTGGGCTGTGCTACTCTCTAAGAAAAGCAGGAGAGGAGTGGTTTGCCCACTCCTAAGTGCGTAATGGCTGTTTGGTTCAGTCATGCACACTTTCCCCATTTTCCATGCAGGCTGCATCACAGTCTGTGTGGAGAACAAGCCCAGGCCCCCATTCCCTGGCTGAGCGTCGAACCAGGATGCTCAAAACCAATCACAACACTGTATTGAAGCGTTTTGATTGGTCAGGGGAGCCCGGCTGTTCTTTTTAGCTTCATGTCTCACGAGGAGAGCAGGAACAAGGAGCAGAGATGCGGGACCTGGCAGCAGGGTAAGTGTATAATTTTTTTTCTTTGCGTAATGCTGTGCCCCTCCTCCACCACGCCCACCCCCTTGAGCCCCCCACTCCCGCCCACCACCCACAAGTCATGAAGGCTGCCACAGCGCGTCACCAAAAGAGAGACACCTTGGAAACTCCTATGAACAAAAGTGCTGACAATGCATATTCTCAGTGCTGGAAAAAAAGATCAGGCCAAGGTTCTCCCCATTTGCAGAAGTGACTTTGCACCACTGACCCAGCCATTGCCCAGCAACCACCTCTGCAGGTCTTTTGCATACTCTTCTTAAATCAGTTCATGACTGGAGAGGTCCTCCTGATACTTTGCCCATTGAGACTTCAGGTCTCACAGCAGAACTCGGATATGCCAACTGGAATGTTTGACTAACAGGATGCAGGAGTCCCATTGGTCCCAGCAGCCTGAGAGTTATCCTCACTGAGATCCATGACAGAGGCTGAAACATTGGGATCAAAGTGTGAATGTCCTAGACTCTCCATTCAAAGTTATATCACAAAACCTGCACCATTTCCAGAATATCTCCTATATGGGGGAACATTCAAGAAGTAGTCAGGTGTGCATAGAAGGCCAGAAGAGAGTTTTGCCCAAGCCCGAGAAGGCTGTCTACCAGAGCTTCATTGAATGGAATCAGGGGCTAATAATTTCTTTGACCAGGCATAAGAACCTCGGTGAAGACATTAGTCTTCACCTCTGTAGTGGGCAAATAGAGTTTGAGAACCTTGGCCTTCCTTCACATGACCATGGCAAAGGAAGCACTTTCTTCCATGGCAGGGCTGGAGGTGAAACTAGCCTAGTGTCTGGCAGGGTGCCCAGGCAACCGGTGCCCTCAAGAGCCTTATAACAATTGTAATCAGTATATGGTTGGTTAAATTAATTCCCAGAATCATATGCATCTTTGTCAGAATCCATAAAAAAAAATGAGACTTTGGGCCCTTTCTTGAGGCAGGGGCAAAGAATTGGAAACTGATGTGTTGCCCAAAGACTGCAGCCCAAATAGGTCAGAGTGCAGCCTTGGTCAAGGACGAAGTAGAACACATTTGTAGTCGGAGAGCACAAAAGGTTGTACTATGTCATCTGGTTTCAATGGCATTGGAACCAGCATAGGTACTCCAGGGTATGGCATGGGTCATTATGGCAGGATTAGAGATGGCCTCAAAGCCTGTGTGGTCTACATGTCGGTCTAGAGGTTCGAGCTTGCGCTGAGGGCAGACCTGCTGGTTGGGTCCCAGGTCCAGAGGAGCCCGTAATGTGCCAAAGAGCCGCAGTATGGCTATACAGAATTATTTGATTTGCTGTGGTGTCGTTAAAGGCTCTCCAAGACAATGGGCAGAATTGGATCTGCAGGGGCATGGCTTCAGGAGTGAGACAGGTAGGCACATTGACGCCCTTAAGTCTACTTGGAGTTTAACTGTGGGGATAAGGGGCCCAGTCACACTTAGACTTTTTTACTTTTTTTCTTCCACTTTTTTCCAAGACTTCCACCACAGTGATGATTGGCCATAGGAATGACTTTGGGAGTAGGAACATGGCCTTCGATTCGACCGTTCATGGTGTAGAGTCTTCCGGTACTTGGTGATGTAGAGCTTTGCTCATGGCCCTGGATGGCTTTTGGTTTCATCCTGGAGCAGTCACTGCAGGTACTGGAGTAGTATTCCGACACCAGGCACCGCAGGCAAACCTGATGGGGGTCTGTCACTGAGATTTGCTTGCAACAGCCCCTATAAGGTTCAAACCCTGTATTCTTAAGAGGTAACATTTTGTAGTTTCAAAGTGACGTCTGGTTGTGCAGAAATAAAGGAACTAACATTAGTGCATGCAAGTGGCACCTACAAGCGGTTCCGCGTATCAATTCTGGAGCAAAATAACGTAGGCATGGTGCTGGACGGCACCACCAACCAGTGCACATGGGTAGTGCTTAAAACTTTTCTGGATCCAGTTTGATGCCTGGGGAATATTCAGAAGGTGAGGGATCTGTGATTAGAAGTATCTTTCAAAATGAAGAGTATTCAGTGGACTAGATAAAATGAACTAGAATGATCAGAATTAGATTAACTAGATTAGGGGGGGGCTAGAACATCTAAAAGCCCTAGATTAAGTGAACTAGTAGGACTAGATTACGGGCGAGAAGGATAAATCAGACCAGGTACAGAGCTAGGAGGGACATGGAGAGAGACCAGAACCAAGATGAGGAGTACCGTATGGAAAAGGTGGACCAGGACCTGGTATAGCAGTACCAGGGTGACTAGGATCAATGGGACCAGGAAAACCAGGGCCAGTAGCACCAAGGGGACCTTAAAAGCACCAGTATGACCATACTCAAGAGGACCGAATAAGGAAGATGAGGATCACAAGATACAGTACCATGGTGACCAAGAGGAAAAAGAAAAGGGCAAGAAAGATCCAGATGACCCAAACCCAAAGGGCTACGATTGTCCAACTCAAGAGGACCAGGACAAAGAAAGACAGGTGGAGCAGCACTAAGCAAATCCCAATACCAGGGTACGGAGGATCAGTAGGATCAGGAAAAATGGGACCAGGGCCAGGGGAACCAGGAAGGACCAATACAAGGAAAGCAAGGACCAGGAAGTGCCATGAAAGAGCAGCGAGCAGGGGACCAAAGACAGGAAGGATGGGAACCTAAAGTACCACATCCAGTACCAGAGTGACCAGAGCTAGGGGCATTAGAGCAACCCAGAAAAAGAGAACTTAGACCAGGAGCACCAGACCAGGAGGCATAGAGGGGCCAGGAGGCAAAGGAAGAAGACTGGTAAGGGGAGTAGATCTCTCTGATTGTAGGCCGCATGCATTAGGAAACCCTTTTTCTAAACATTTCTTACTCATGTTTCTTGTTGGACCTGACCTTCTCTGAAGGGTCACCCCAAAGTTTTCCCATCCACTCTTGTGTTTCTGAATTTTTTTTTGTTGTTTTTAGGATTATGTGTACTTGACCACATCTTACCAGCGATAAAGTGCTTTTGCTTGCTCCTTAACACATGGCAAAATTACACTGCACCTAATTGGCGCAGTTAATTTATTTCTAATCCCCTAGTTAATAGTACTACATGTACCCAGGGCCTGTACATTAAATTCTAATAGAGGGTCTTCAGCACTCATTGCGCCATTCACTAAAATAGCCTTTCCAAAACATGCCTCAGACCTGCCACTGCAGCCTGGAGTGCTATTTTAAACTGCCATTTCGACTTGACAAAATAAACCTTTTGCGAGGGCTAAACCTTCCTTTTTTAATACTTGTAAGAATGGCTCTGTTGTTGGAGTTTGTGCATTCCTCCCAGACAGTGACACAAAGGGGACTAAGTATGGGCAGGATGGGCAATCATGATAGGATGGCAGGTGGCAGGGCGGAATCCTGCCTTACTTACACTTCAAAGGGCCTTACCTCTCACACACACAAGGAAACTTGACACCAGTCTTTTGTTACCATAGACTGCTTGGTGCCTTAACAGGGGAAGGGAAAAACTTTCCAGAACCAGATTTGGAGGGGGGAGAACAAGAGGTCCCCTGCCAATACACAAAGGCTGACACCAGGTATAAATATTGAACACCCAGAAAAACTATTTGGATCAGAATAAGGACTTCCCTTCTGCTTGAATGACTGCCCTGCTTCCCGGGTAAAGAAAACTGGACCTGCTCCTTGAACCCAGGACTATCTAATGTAACTCCAAGGGCTAGCTGGCTTGCATTTTATGTGAGCCTCAGGGACACTACAATATCCAGTGCCGCTGAAAATTACCTGCCTGTTGCTGGTCCCTGCTGGAGTGAGTCCAAACCCTCAAGTTGTGTCCGACCTAGTTCTGACCCCTTCTGGTACTAAAGCAGCCTCCTCCTATCAAAACCCAAATCCTGGAATTTAATAATTTTTCCAGCAAGAACCAACAAGAGCCTGGGACCTACCTGCAAACTGAGCCAACAAAGGTGAATTGCCAGTGGGACTGACTTGCAGCAGCTCCCCTATGTTATTTTTGAGCAGCAGCAAATTCTCATCAGTGGATCTCTCCACAACAGTATCTGACTAAGGGCAGCCCTATTCGGCTACAGCCTGCAGTCTTGTACCACTGGAGGGATCTCAGCTCTAAAAGAACTTCTAAATCAAAAGTTAGAAATCATCTCCGAGCTTAATGATGACTGGCACCTCATCGACGACAATAACCTTGTTGGCTTGAAAATCTAAATTTTCCTGCCTGGGGCTTTTCCCAACACCATCCACAGCTGCACCAAGAATTCATTGAGCGGTTCTCAGGCATCAAAGAGCTACTCTCTGGTACATCCTGCTGCCTTCCCAGTTGAGGACTCTATCTTCTCCTGGATTTCTTTAGAATATCTATCAAGTCCGAAGGAAACTCTTGACTGGGGCGATCCTAGTACCTACATCCGACATCCGATCCATCGTGGCCCGACTTAACTTGTGACTTTGTCCTGGGCTTGCATGGCCAGGTACCTGCAGTTAGCACTTTGTTCTTTTTGGCACTATTTTTCACCAAAGAAAATAAAAATTCATAACTCTGGTTCTACAGATTGGATTTAATTTATTTTGGTGTCCTTTTTTAAATCAATATTTACTCTATTCTTCTATTTTGGTGTGGTTTTTACGTGTGTTGTGTTCTCACTTTAACACTGTTTGTGTGCTGCATAAATACCTCATGCATTGCCTCTAAGATAAACCTGACTGCCAAGGTACCAGGAAGTTAAGTACGGGGCAAGGATAAGGACTGTGTTTACTATTTGAGTGGGGCTTCCTCCCCTCACAACTAACCCATTTTTTACTCTTCTTATGTTGTCAGCCCCTAGCAACCTCCATCTTTTCAGCCCCCTTGAAGTACTGAAGAAAAGTATGGGCTCCAACATGGCAGCATGCAATATGGGTATAAATCAAGGACTGTCACTCAATGCATTGGCCACTGGGTGACCAGCAGAGTGACCAAGAGAATCAACACTGTAGAGAGTTCTGAGGAGCACTGAGTGATAGAAAATGCTCTCTGATGCTGCCACAGTGTTCTTAGAGTGGCATAAAATGGGTGAATGGAGGAACTCAGAGGCTGAAGTTATCAAAATCATCAGTTTCTAACAAAGAT
Source organism: Triturus cristatus (assembly GCF_964204655.1). Lineage (NCBI taxonomy): Eukaryota > Metazoa > Chordata > Amphibia > Caudata > Salamandridae > Triturus > Triturus cristatus. The sequence continues at coordinate 369,173,719 of NC_140586.1, forward strand.
GGTCAAAGGGCTATGGCAGTCAGCAAAGAGGATCTCAGGATCAAAAGACGGCTCTGACAAGCAGCAGAGGGGGGTCGGGGAAGCTGCAGATAGATAGGCTTAGATAGTCAACAGACAAAGGCTCTGAATGCCAGATGTGTTAGCACTGGGAACTAAAGCAGCAGTGGTAACCAGATAAGTGAGCTATAAAGCTCTGAGGGCGAGTTAGGTAGGTGGAGCTATGTATGTGGCCAGTTTGGCCTCTGTGGTAAATCACTAGAACACTATCCAGCAAAACCTTTGGTTGCAGAGGTGTTTGAAAGGAAGGATAAGTTTTAAAGCTGAAGTGCTGTGAGGCTAGCCTAGTTCAGGCAGAAGTGATCTGAGAACTGAGAGACAGGCTGTTAGGGAAAATAACAAAAAACACAAGTTTAAGCAAGTATTCAGATGGTTACAGTTGCTTTGACAACCATGTTAGGGAAATTCCACTTATAACGTATTAAGGTAATCCCAATGTTGTCCTACGGGATAGAAAGGCCTTGCAATAGCGAAAAATTACTTTGGGAGTTTCTCACTACAAAGACATGTAAAACCTAAAAGTACATGAGATGCTTTTTTCATACATTGCATCCTGCCTTGAGGGTTACACAGCACCTACCTAGGGGTCACATACATATATTGGGGTCTGCCAAAAGGGTTATTTTGCCAGGTCGATATGGCAGCATAGACTGCAGGGGCAGGCCTGAGACATGCTTAAAGGGCTGCTTATGTGGATGGCACAATCAGTCCTGCAGGCTCCTTAGTAGCATTTACTTTTCAGGCCCTGGGAAAAAGAGGTACCACTTTACTAGGGACTTATAGGTAAATATGCAAATTGGGGATGAACCTATATTACCATATTTAGGCGAGAGAGCAAAACCACTTTAGCACCGGTTAGTAGTGGAAAGATCACTGAGTCCTAATACCAGCAAAAACGAGATAAAGAGAAATGGAGGGAGGCAGACAAAATGTTCAGGGAAAGACCACCTTAAGGCTGTCAGGCCTAACAGCTTTCATCGAGCCTTTCTCCTCTCATCTATCCCTCCACTACCCTTCTGCTCTGTTAAAGTAGTTCTGGTTTAAAGCAGAACCACTTCTGCCATGCCCTGAACTCACGGACTGGCCCAGGAACTGATATACCTTAGATGCATTAGAGAGAGAGTGAAGCCACATGGATGGATGGATGAATCACAGGTATAAACTAACTGCCTGCTTCTCAAAGACTCAAGTTAAAAAGATGTGTTTTTGCTGGGTTGCTCAGTAACTTCTAATTCCTGATCAGGATTATGCTTCCACTTTATCAAACTAAAAATTCGAATTAGCAAGTGTAACTTTTTTCTTTATCACTAGGACATGTTTTTTGCAGTGGAGATTCGATTGCCATATACCCCCATTAAATGCTGGGGTGTTCACTTTGTCCCACCTTGGTGCCCTTCCCCATGTCCCCAGCATTGTTCGTATGGCCTCCTAAGTATTGACGAGGCCACCAGGCCTGCTCTTGTGGGTTTCATATAGTACTCGGATTTACGTGCTCTAAAATTGGCGGATGTGCGTTTATTGTATAACCAGGTAGTTCTCTTATACTGACGTTTAATACAATTTGTTTCCTGTGCTTTTCTAGCTGGTCCTGCTAGAGCTGGTGCGCCTGCTCAGGCACAGCAAGCTGTGGGACTTGTAATTAGTCTGGTTTTTGTATATTCGGTTATAGGCAAACGCCAAACTAATCGTGAGGACATTTCCTTTTGGATTCCCCAGAAAATAGATCAACTTGATGCTGTGTTTCCCATTACGGGACCACAAGAAAAACATAGAATTTAACCACATGTTTGCCCAATGGTCTGATACCCCCTTTGGCTGACTGCAAAACCTGGGGGACTGTGTTTGCCCCAGTATATACACTCTGTTATCGCACTCCCTCGATGGGCATTCTGCCCAACATCCTCACACAAATCCAGAATGAGCATGGGTCAGGTCCTGCCTTCAATTTAGGGATGAAACTAGTTGGAAATTTCCCAGTTGTTTCCAAAATGATTCTTTCTAATGTTAAAGGTGAAGCAGCCTATTTAGCTATGCACCAGCTACTTGTCTCAGTGGCTGTTGCTGAATGCGAACGTGAGTTGTCTGTTATCATTTCTCAGGTATAGACGTCCTTAGGATGTAATAGTTTGGAGACCAGACCTTCCATCTCCACTCTTGTCAAACCTTCTTCTCACAAAGAACCCATCCTGAGAAAACATGAGTTCAATCTAAACAACCACAACAGAAAGGTAGACCTCATGTGGTTTACCACCACCAGAATACTCTGAAAAGCATTATGATTTTCATGATAGCTCTAAAACTGAGACTCCTGATCACTTTCAGGTCCCTGATACCCATTCTCCTCATTCCTTTCAGGACTCGTTTGACTCACAGTACGACAGAGGAGAGTGATCTGATCGTCGACAAGGAGAGTGTGTGCAACCTAAACAGGACACACAAAGCTCATTTGGCATGAAGATTAAAAAGGAGGATCAACCACCTCCATATCGGCCCCCTTTTCAAAAGAAAAAAGTTGCAGCATTGACTGCTAAATTTGCCCCGTTGGTGAGAACCCTTCTCCTGGACCGGAGTTGGGTGGTGACTCAATTCAACAGCATGGTAGAAGTCACCATAATGCGCATGACACTCTGCCAGGTTCTGGAGGCGAGAGCAATGAAACATTTGTTATGGTAGAGACTGCAGACACCCACGTAGCACCCCCTGACAGACTCTACAAAGTAGATAGTCAAATTGAAGGTGACATCAAACGCACCATTAAGGCTATCTTTTGTGACAGTTTGATTTCTTCATATGATATTTTTGGCAGAAGTTGATTGGCCACCTGCTTTTGTTCTGGCTTGTCCCCAGGGTGAGGATGTTATTATCCCTTCCTTTTCACATCTAGTCCCAGATGAAGTTAAACAAGCATTTGCTCTGAATGGGCCCTTGCTTTGGCCCCCGCATTATATCGCAACAAAGCTGATTGGGATAAGGGATTCACCTTCTCATGGTATTCCTATACATTACAATCAGCAACCTCAGCCAAAATATCCCATTAAACGTGATGAAAAAGTGGCCATAAAAGACATCTTACTCAGTGTCTGTACCAGGGAGTTGGGTATCTCAGATGAACAACCCTATTTTTTTGGTTTTAAAACCTGATCACTCTTATCGTATTGTATTAGGTTACCTACATTTGAATAGTCATATGAATTATGTTTTATATTTCTAGTTTTACGATTTGCACATGATATATTGCACTGCCACTTTATTCCCCATAAACAAACCAAGAATAACTTAAAGGGGAAAAAGGCCTTTATGTGTAGAAGGGCTTGAAATGATCTTTGTAAATATTGACCCAAGATTAGATTATTTTTGCCACAATTATATTATCTACTATTGTGTGCAATTAGAATTTGATGAATTTAATGTTTGATTGTATTTTATAGTTTTAAACTGATGTCTTTTTCTAACTTTTTATGGTTTATATAAATTGAAGGATGTAATCATGAAAATGCTTTTAAGATATTGGATATCGAAATAAAGCTATTTTTGATTGATTGAATAGTCATACACGTACACATTCCGCAACCTCAGACAGAATATTCCTTTAAACGTGATGCCAAAGTGGCCATAAAAGACATTCTTACTCAGTTTGAGTACAAGAGAGTTGTGTATCTCAGATGGGCAATCCTCTTTTTTTGGTTTTAAAACCTGATCACTCTAATCGCATTCTATTAGGTTACCGACATTTGAATAGTCATACACGTACATTCAAGGTTCAGAATACACACAGGACAGCATTGATTAACCATAGTGTTCATAAAAAATGTAAAACCATGTTTGATATTTCTATTGTTTTTTTAGTCACACTTTGGCTGGTGAGAGCCGTGATTCATCCGTGTTTACCGCCTTTGGATCCCGAAGGTGAAACCCTTGTTTACCTAGGGGCTGTAAGAACAGCCCAGGTGTTTTTGAGGCACGGATTGTGTCAACTTTGCTTGACTTTGGCCCTAATGCTTTGTCTTATGTCGATAACATCTAATTAATAGATGATGAATTGAATCCTCATTTGGCTAGAGTGGATCGCATAATTACACGATTTGCTGAACTTGGTTACAAGTAAAATTTTTCACAGTCACACGTTTGCCTTTCTCAGTGTCTTTTTCCTTGGTTATGGAATAACAGATGAGGGTAGAAGCTTAGCCCCTCACATTTTGGAAAAATGTGCCCAATTGCAACTATCCAATACGCTCAAAAGCTCTTTGCTTGTTTTTTTATATTTCAGGAGGACTTATATTTCCTAATGAGCTCGACCTATCAAACCACTTTATGCTTTGATACATCCAGATTTTTCCACTTCCTGCTGGTTGCCTGTGCACATTGAGACACTATGGGGCATATCAGCAACAACCGGCGATAATTATCGCTAAGCGCAATTAGCGCTAGGATAATTATCGCTGGCTAGCGTGGATTTTTATCGCTGAGATAGCATGCTATTAGCAACACTTATCTCAAAAGCGATAAAAATCCTAGAGCTAACTGCCAAACGTGAGATTATCACTGGAAACCCAGCGTTAATCCCATAAAGTTTGGCGATAGCTTACTGATAGGGCCTCACATACTTAGCCATGATGTCCACCTTACATAGGATATCATGGCTTAGTCAGTTTCAAAGCAGGCGTAAGGAAAGTAGCGATAACAGAGGTTATCGCTACTTTTCTTGTCGCTATGCTGCTTTGCGTGAGGCTTAATAGGAGAAATGTCACTTAGCGTCATTTCTCCTGTTATCCTGGGGAGTAACGCCCACTTTGCATCTCATTAGATATGCAAAGATGAGCGTTAGGAATTCAGGCGCTAAGGCAAGGTTTCACGCGATAGCGTGACCTTGCTAATATAGCGATAAAATTATCGCTGCTTTTCGGCCGAAAACGGCCTCAAAAGCGGCGATAATTTCATATCGCCGTCTTGTAGATATGCCCCTTTGAGCTTTACAAACTGCTTTGCTTGAAACACGACATTTACATACACGTCTTAACACAACAAATTTGGTTATCCGGATTTTGCCGGGTACAATTGGATTTATTGATGCCACAGTCATTCAAGGTGATACAATCCCCATTACATATAAGTCGCATTTATATTTCATGGCAGAAATGTGTTTTGATTCCATTAAAAAATCTTTACAGCAGTCCAGACGGCCATCCTGAAAGAACGCTCTCTGGCTCAAGGTAAGCACAATATTCTTGTTTCTCCGGTGCCTTGGAGGCTGTCATTAAGGCTGGTGTTCCTAATTCCAAAACGCTTCCTCCCCGATGGATTCAATGGGCAACTCCCTTAACAGCCGTGGATGTCGATTTTGTCTTTGACCCTTCTTTGCAAATGCAAGAATTTTTGCAATATGAGCATGTTGATCTAATGCCTTCTTCAGTTCTTCCGCTTGATGAATGCAAGTGTATCTTCTATTCAGATGGTTCAACGCAACAGGCTATAGGTTCTAAACAGAAATATTCTGCAGCATGGGGCATCGTTTTAGGCACTATGTTACATGGCATTTTCCAACCTACACTTACTCAAACTTAGCTGAACTGAAGGCTCTGCTTCTTGCACTTGAACATACAAATCCCGAATTCCCCACACCTATAGTGTGTGATTTATTTTACTGTGTCCAATCATTTATGATAATTTGCGTTTTTCGAAACAAAATGATTTCAAGGATTCCAAGGGTAGCACAATCTAATATAAAATGTTTTGGGTTAGAGTGGCTGATTTGAAGGATAAACTGGCACTGGCTCATGTCTTTCATACATTGGGTCATCAACGTGTGGGAGCACATGCAGTAGGGAATTCTCTGGCTGATGTGGCAGCCAAATATGCAGTAGCTGCATGTAAGATAGCACCAGTTATGCATTCAAAAACTTGCATTGATGACATCTTGGCAGCTGTTCATGCTTTTCATGTCAGCACCACCTTACCTAAAGGTTTTCCTTTTAAATATGTATATTTTCCCAGTGACCAGCAAGTTCCCTATGTAACTATACCAATGGTTGGCGATCGCATGGTATCCAACCTTGACCTCCGATATTCTTTAATAGTTGCTGCTCATGAAGGGGTTGCTTCCGCACATGCGGAGTGGCTGCTACCATTTCACAACGTTACTGGTAGCAGGGTCTGTACCAGCAAACTAAAAAATATGTCTTATGTTATGACATTTGCCAGCAAATTAAAAGTTCTACTGTGTCTCGACAACCACAGATACATTTGTTGATTTCTAATCAGCCTTTTGGCTGTGTTTATTTAGATCATAGGGGTCCTTTAATTTCCGATACTCCTTCCAAATTTATTTTTGCTGCAGTTGATTCTTGCTCCAGGTTCATCTGGGTTTGACCACAGCACTCGGCTGACGCTCAAACTGTTATTAAAGATTTGCAAGTCTTTGTCTGAACTTATGCCTGTCACGCATTTCACTCGGACCAAGGTCCGGCTTTCGCCTCTAAGGCGTACGATGCTGCAATGAAGTCCATGGGTGTGCAAGTGCATTTTTCTTCTCCGTATATGCCTCAGGGTAATTCTTTTGTGGGAAGAATGAACAGTGATATAAAGCAGTCCTTAACAGCTGGAGTATTAGGTACAGGTTGTGGCTTGTTGAATCATCTCTATTGGGTTCAACAAGCATTAAATAATCTCCCTAAAAGATCTCTGGGTTGGGGGCCCTGTTACGAAATGCTGTTTGGCTTCAAGATGTATGTTCCAGACCTTGATGGCTCAGATGTTGTGGCGGCAGACATGACCGTAGACGTAGATAACAACTGTGCTGTCTTACAGGATCTACAAAACTGCTGTGATTCCCTGGCTTTGAAACATTTGCTTGCAACTCTCTCATCGAGTCCTGATGCTCACATTCCTGTATCTGGTTGGCTTCCCAAAGTTGGAGATCTTGTGCCCGAAAAAGTTGCTATCAAAAAGGAATTCAGCCCAACGTTCCATGCTCCTGTGCCACTTCCAGGACATAAAGAAAATTGCTTTGTCTCCATTGAACATGTCAAGCTACACTGGATGGGCGATTCTCCATAGTATGCCCAGGGGTGCTCCTACTCAACCCCTCTCATTTGCAGCCCTTGAGCATCACTATTTCTGCTTCTTCCTGGCTGCCAGAAGAGGGGGGGGGTAGGGGAGGCCGAGACTGCCATCGATATGGTACCTGTTTCTACTTTTTCATCTTCTATTATGAAGGTTGTTTATACTGATCCGCCATTAGATGCCCCTTCTGAGTTACATTTTTCAAATCCGACTGCTGAGTCAGAGCCTCCTCTTTTCCAGTTGAGTTCCTCTGGGTACTATATGGATCAAGACCAGTTTTCTTCAGTCAGTTCTTCGATTTCTTCAGCTTTGTGTCCACACCCTGCAGGGATTTATGTTCTTATTTCCTGGCTGAAATGCACTTATCTAGTCCCCCCTTGGATATATGTCTGGATAGTATTTTCCTTGATATTTTTATTCATGTGTATTGGATTTGTGACTGTTTTTTCCCTCTTGATCAACCGCCATTACCTCCCAGAGCACTCTGCTACAGAACTGGCCGATGGGGTGTCCCCCCCCCCCCCATTCCTCCTCACATAAAATAAAAAGCGACTTGTCTCTTCTCAACATTTCAGCCATTCCAGTGACTGATCACATTGTTTGGGATAACATTTCTTTTAATGTGTGCGGTACGATGGAGACTCTGCAGATACCATATGTGTTCAAAGTTTCCATGGGTGATGAAATAGTACCAGGGTTACAGACAGATGATTTGGATGTTGACACTGTGAATTCAATGTTTTCTGAATTAGAATATTACACTGTGTTTGAATCAGCAGATATATATCTTTACTCCACCAGTTACACTGAGATGTTCTGCTACCACCATTATGGACATCACTTTCTTCATAAAGCACGTGGGGAACATCCCCGTTATAATTATACACAGTGGGAACATTGTCCAACTCCATTACAAGGAAGTTAAAAAACACAGACAAATAAGTACACATTTTATGAGCTATGACATTTCAGAGTCATATTACTTTAAATTGGTTCCGTCCCCGCAGAAACAATATATGCTCATTCAGACCACGCTAATATTTGCGGCTTCATTTGTCGACCAGCTAGCCCTTAAAGGCTTTGGGTATTGGAAAAACAATATTGATTTGAAATCAATTTGAGGCACAAGATCCTGGCAGGTCCAGGGCAAAGAAGCTTTATTTCGAGCCTGTCTTATTCCTAGATAATTTTTTTTTAAACATAACGATCCGACAGACTACTGACCTATTATACAGTTTAGTTGGACCCAAAAATGCACACGTTCCTTGGCATTATCTGATTTGTACTCCTTTATTTCTGCCCTTTAATTTAACACACAAACAATGATCAATGGCTATGAAAGACCCAACTTATACCATGCTACATTTCAAGGAGTTAAAATACTCCCATTCTCCTTCGCAGAAACACCTTTAGATGTGTGGTTAGTACATGGAATTATTTCATTGCCCATCTCGACCTTTCAGTTCACAGCTTTCATGAAACATTTTCCAATAGGTAGATATGAATCCTCTGGGAGCAACTACATAAATGAATTATGGTCCCTGTCCTTTACCTAACGATGTGAGCGTGCTGATAGGGAGGTTTTTCTTACAAGAGAGGAGTGTGACTCTACTGCCAGACATTCACTTGTTTGTTAGCACGTTAAAATTCATGGCGTATGTAATGCTTCGGCACCTAATGCGGATTGTTATTTAAAAGGAACTCCAGTTTCTGTGATTCTTCCCTTTATTACAGTACTTTCGAATGGAAGCTATCTAATTCTTAATAATCAAGACTGCTGTGGTATGCAGGCGGGAGTCTCGTATATAGTATCCGTTTCCCAAATAGTCAACTTGCTTCAACGATGTCTTGTTTTCCCCACCGCATGGAATTGTAGATAGCTCATTGTGGCCTTCCATTCCAACTTTGAAAGCAGAGTTTGACAAGCTAAGCAGACTCAAAACATTATTGCTCTTAACAAGAAGTGGATCTCACATCTGCTCGTGAGAGCTTTGAATTGCAGGTAGGTAGAACATCCAATGAAATACAATAATTTCTAAATACCAATCTTCCCCTGTATTTCAGAGAACTGATACATCAAATATTTAATGCCTCTGATACAGTGGGTTTAGCCCACTTTTTTAAAATTGTGAGCTCCAGCCTCGTGACATCTTTCCAAACTATCTTTGGCGTAATTCTGACTTTTATACTCTCCATTTTTTCCAGCGTGTTGGTAGGGTTCCCATTGTTGCTGTTCCCCCTGTGTGGGATTCTCGTTCTGCTGCTGCTGTTCCGAAATAGATGTTCCTGCTGTGGACGCCCGAGAGCTGGCAAATGCAAAAACAACAGTTGATGGACAGAATGCACAACAATGTCATACATTCACCCCAGTACAGTGATCAGGGCCTAAATCCATCGTTTTTTTGCTCACCATGCCACCCCAGTTTAGACCTGGCCATATGCAAATCAGTCTTGACCCTGTGCCTCATGGGAACAGTCCAGCCCGAATTGCCAAGTCAGGTCCTCCCTGGACCGGAAACAAGCATCCTAGGACCGGTTTCGGGGTTTCACCCCTCTTCAGCCAGGATAGCTTGATTCCAGTGGCATGGAGAGCACGGGACTCACGTCTGAGCATACCCGTCCCACTCGGGGTGACAAATGCAAAAACAAAAGTTGATGGACAGAATGCAGAACAATGTCATACATTCACCCCAGTACAGAGATCGGGGCCTAAATCCATCGTTTTTTTGCTCACCATGCCACCCCAGTTTAGACCTGGCCATATGCAAATCAGTCTTGACCCTGTTCCTCATGGAAATAGTCCAGCCCGAATTGCCAAGCCAGGTCCTCCCTGGACCCGAAACAAGCATCCTAGGACCGGTTTCGGGGTTTCACCCCTCTTCAGCCAGGATAGCTTGATTCCAGTGGCATGGAGAGCACGGGACTCACGTCTGATCATACCCGTCCCACTTGGGGTGACAAATGCAAAAACAACAGAGCTGGCACCACCCCAATGCTACCGTGAGCGTATGCTTCAAATTTTTGGAATACTTCCATTGCTAGTAGACCAGGATTGGTGTTTAACATTTCAATATGCTTACTTCTCCTGCGGACAACCTGTGTTTCACAGACACCCGCTGCCCTGAATTAGGAGCTGTTGATGTGTCCCTTAGTGACCCATTATCAGGGATCTTCCTTGGGTTTGTGATTTGCACATCACCTGAAACTGGAGCCAATTTCCAACGAGGATTCCTGTGCAATGACACAGTGATTACTAGATTAAAGTTTCATCGAAATCAATGCAGATTGCCCATTGACTGTCACTGCTGTAGGCGGGACTGAAGATCATGTCTGTTCCTTGGAGCTTCCGAATTAGGCAGTCGGCTTATCCTCCTATGTGGAGTTTTACTCCATCATAAAGTCCTTTGCTTTTGCAATGACAAACTACTACTGAATGACTCCAACATGCCTTAATTGGATATTTTTTTTTAATCAAATTGTCATTATAATGCGTTTCAAATATTTCAGTTCTTAGCAACAGCTTTCAGCTTGTTTATCTTCCAACTTCTGTTATCCTATTCTGTGCTCCTTCCTGACCAAGGGGAGGGTGTCATGTGGTTAGTGCATGGCTCTTTGTAGTTTTCCCTATGTTACCCTAATTGTTCATGATACAGGCAGAATTTGATTTGCACATGTTACTATATAGATGCGTATTTTTGTGCCACATTGTACTTTCACACAGAACTTGCAGTTGTTTGCGCTTTCTGTTCTTTCCTGGGATTTAGTCTGAACACAGTAGACACGGTCAAACAACAATGTCCCTTGTTATTTCGCCCTGGTCAGGCATCAGCACCTATGCACAACACATGGGTGCAGCTGTTGTTTATGAGCATGTATGCCTTGTCATATAGGGATGCACAGCATAGCAATGTAACACATACTTAGAGAAAAGACCGCGGCTGTATCTGAGATCTAGAATGATTATCTGTGTATGCTAAGGTACCGGGTCCACTACTAATCCCAGAGATCTTTGCTGTATAATCAGTTTGCTTTTAGGGAAGGGGAGGGGGGTTAGGCTAATCTGTCTTATGACATGACAGGGCTTTTCATAATATACGGTTTACTGACTATGTAGATGGTATTTTTATTAGGCAGTTATTTTCTGATTGTGGCATGTATACTGCATTCTAGAGCACAATAGTTTAAATAAACATTTGAAACTTCCTTCGTGTCTCTATCATATCTTATTGTGGACGATTACAAGTGTGTGAGCGAAAGGGGGTGTCCTGTCACCACAATCCCTGGGAGGGTCGTGAGTGTTGTGTCTGGGGTGTCAATTCACTTGTCTCTCTGTGTAGGAGTAGGAGGGCAAGGGAGACACTATAGCTAGTCAGACTCGGGCTCATGGTACTGAGGTGGTATGGTGACTCAGTTTCTTTCTACCGATGTTCTATGGTCCCAAGCATAGTTTCTAGGTTGAGGTTGGTTTAGCAGATGTTTAAAACAATTGCAGAAACAACACATCCTCATGGAATCAACATATCTAGACCCTGTGCTGAGGGTGTGGACTACTGACTGGTCATTCTGATACTGTGAGAGGGTGACATTCATACTGCAGATGATCGATCGGAGATGATGCTGGCTCACTAAACTGTCAAATACTCAGATGCTACAGATCTTGTATTTTCCTTTTCGTGGCCTGAGGCTGATGACCACATGGCTCCTAGCCAACCTCGGCCACTTAGGTGTTCTTCACATAGATTTATAAGTCAGCTTAGCTTTCTGAAGGTTTAACATGAAAAGGGTTTGCTACACCTATCATGTGCAGTCTAGATCTTTGTGCAGGTATTAAATCTCTGACTCTCATTGGTTCACATCACGCAAACCTTCACATATCATTCCAGATTTAGACACAGTCTAGAGAGAGAAGCAGCAGCATGGCGTAGTTTTAGTTCTCAGTGATATATCTGACCAATGCTGGTGTGCAGGACCTCTTTTGCATCTAGCCATCTACGAAATACTGCCTCAGGCAGGCCAGAGACAACCCTTCTGTGGTGTCCAGGGAGGGTAGCCAAAGGTAACCAGAGATCTATCTTTTTCAAATGTTCAAGCACTCCTACATCCTGTTTCCTATCAACCCTGTTTCATCCCCTTCCACCTTTATCTGACTTCTGACTTCCAGGTGTATCCTATTCCTACCTAGTCTCTTTCCTGCTTCTCCTAACCTCATGAAATTGCTTCTCAAATGTTTAGAGGCTAATGTTTACTGTAGCACTCTGTCTACACTTTACATGAGCCTCCATTTCTCCCACACCATTCACTCTCCATCCTCTTTAACCCAAGATCAATTACCAAAAGATGCCTGTATGTCAATGACCTTATCTCCCATTTAAATCCACCCAGCTCTTTTCATCACTGAAACCAGGCAGGGGAGGATGAAGTCTCACCCCCTTCACCAGGCTATGCCATATAGCTACTAAATCCTCACAAGAAAGTAACCTAATGAGAAGACTGATAGAGTAGCAGTGATCGTCCTTACTTACCACCAACATCCAGGATGTTCAGCAGACGATTGCAAATTTTAGCTTGACTTCTGCTCCCTTTTTCAGCATGCTTTCTTTCCATTGATCAACCTAATGCTTATCATTCGCAAGTGCCAACCTCATTCCCCTTTCTGACTGCCCATCATACAAAAGTACCTCTGCATTTTTTGGAACGTAACAACATTGTATTCAACAAACTAAACTGGACTCAAACCAGATCCTTCCTTTTGAACCTACAATTCATGAAATTACTTCAATTGATCTCTGGTCATAAGTACAGTGGAAGACAAACCTTCCACATGATCCTTAATATGCCAGGCTACTTCATTGTGACAGCAAATTAACCATGTACGACCACAGCAATATTCCCTTTGATCTCACCAACCATTTGTTCCTACCACATCACAAACAATAATCAACAAGGCTGTCTTGAGATCAAGGAAGAAGCTAGATTCCAATGGTCTCCATTCACATCTGATTGATACATTACCAATTAACCACATAATGAGCAAATGCAGCAAATCTAAAATGCAGACATCTTTCAACCCCTACATATTGTAAATAACTGGATATCATTTATGACCCTTTACACCTGATACCCAATGTTTCCTACATAGGCCACAAAATGTCAACCATGCACAGCAAGCAGTGTTATTTTTTAGCTGACAATGCAGATGTTCTTTGGGCTGTGTTAGTGGAATAAAGGACTATACAAATGCTGCAATGTATAATAGTACAGCACTGGAGAACTTTTTCTTCCTTTTGCTGTCCAGCATTTACTGGATTCTGAAGTTAAGAGTCACTTGTTAGACCCATATTAAATGGTCAAGGGCCACACAGCCATCTCCATTTGTTCCCATCGTCTCAGAGACCAGTAACAACATAGAAAAGGGAAAGAAAGGGGGGGCTAAGTATGTTTCACTAGAGCATAAGGAAGAATCAGTAAGTGCAGGCTATCATGTCACTATGGGCTTAGGCAGTCAGATGAAGTTTAATGATCTTGTGCTCATGCAGTATTAATTGGCTGCTACAAGCACCTGTCACCACGTAGCCTGGAGTATTGGGCCAGTAGCTCATTTCAATCAAAATGGGTACAAATTGGGTGTCCACCAGCCATGAGACCTCCACCAAACATAAAAACCAAACAACAGAGCAAAATCTGACAGATAGCCCATGTAAACCAAGCAGGCAACTCGAACCACTTGGCAAAGTAGTTCTTCCATGGGTCACCCTTCTTTCAGAGCTGGAAAATGTCTTGCAAAAGACGCCAGCTGCTCTTATGTTGGCCTATAGTCTGATGTCACATCCACAGTCACAATGAGTAGTCCAGACTCCTATAGCATCTTGCATATGGTATGCTCTTGACAGCTGTATGGACTAGTCATCATCAAATGACACAAAGTGCATTAAGAAGACAGTCTCAAGATAACATAATAATTGCAGGCTGAGTTCACTGATGCCCAGAAGGTGTTTCATGTAACTCCTTCCTCTGCTTTTGAACATTGTTCCTACTTCTTCAATGCAGACTTCCACAATGTGAGTGTGTTGTTTTATGGCTACGCCATGCCCGTGGGGGCTGAAATGAGATCCCCTGACCTTACAGTTGCTGCTAAAGAAAAAAACAAATAGATTTTAGGGGTTTGTCTTAAGACTATTTTGCACACATATGCAGGCCACTAAAAATCCATGCTTCTCAGCTTCACTAAGTCTCTTACTGCAGCAAGCAAGGCAGGTATGAAAATGGCATACCTACACAGAAATCCTGCAACGCTCTAAGCTTCCACCAAGTTCCACTGCATATGTCATCAGCCACTGAATCACACTAGAGTAAGGCCCCCTCAAATGCTCCAATGTGCCTCAATGACTGTTTGTGTAATTGTTTACATCATTGAATTGCGCACAGAAACAGCCTAATGTGTAACATAATTCCAGTGAATGGCTACAGGTATTTTGAGTAGCAAATTGTGTCATATCACAAATACGTGTACATTTTTCAGTGCACTGTGAAAATGGCTGCAGTGCAAAAAATTGTTTCTCAAACATCGGCTGTAATTTAGTCACAGCGTTTACCACCACAAAGATGCAAGGTATTCCATGTATGAAAAATGCCTTTTGTTGCCATGCCTGTGGTTGAAATGACATTAAAGCTATTATCAACTCACTCCCAGCTACAGGGGCAGTAGTCACTGCTCCACTGCCTCCTCTTTTTTCTCAATATTGGACTGCCTAGGTGACACCTGCTTCAAATGTTTGATTAAATGCAGTGGTTGGCTGGTGAACAGCAAGGCTCTGTGACACCCAAGGCCTCTACAAATACAACTTTTCTTGGATGTCAGTGGGCTGGAATGTGACATAAACTTGAACCTGGCCCTTTTTGCATGGTTATGCCCAAACTTTTTGTCTTCCCCCTATTTCTTCTGACCTGTTTTTGCTGGCTTTGGGACTCTAGGCAACATGCCAGTGCTAACTAGTGCTAAAGTGCATATGCTCTCTGTCTAAATTGTATTTGTGATTGGTTTGTCCATGAGTGGCATATTTGATTTACTAGTGAGTCCCTAGTAAAGTGCACCGGATTTGCCCAGGGCCTGTAAACCAAATGCTTCTAGTAGACCTGCAGCACTGATTGTGCCACCCAGGAATAGCCCTGCAAACATGCCGCAGACCTGCCACTGCAGTGTCTGTGAGTGCAGGTTTAAACTTTCTTTTCAACCTGGCAAGCGCACCCACTATTCAGGCCCAAACCTTCCATGTAAATCACCCCTAAGGTAGGCCCAAGGCGCCCCATGGGCAGGGTGCAGCAGAACATTTTCAAAAGGTACGACGTGTACTGGTGTGTTTTACATGTCCTAATAGGGAAATACTGCAAATTTTGTTTTCACTATTGCAAGGACTATTTTTCCCACAGGGTAGCATGGGGATTGCCATAAAATAGCTTTTAAGTGTAATTTCCCATTGGGAGTAGATAGAGATTTGAAGTTTGGGGTCTCTGAACTCACAATTTAAAAATACATATTTCGGTGAAGTTGGTTTTTAAATTGTGTGTTTGAAAATGCCACTTTTTGAAAGTGGGCATTTTCTTGGTTAACTATTCTGTGCCTCTGCCTGTATGTAGAATACACGTTTTGATTGGCTGACAGTTGGGCTCTCGTGCATCCACTCTAGACAGTCACACAAAGGGATTTGAGGTGTGCCTTGCATATCCTGATGGGCCATCACCAGGCTACAGTGGTGGGAGGAGTTGTCACTGACAACTGAATAGGGCTGTTCCTGTCCTGAAACAAAGCTGTCTCCACCCCCCTGTGTTGTCTCTGGAGCCAGGTCAGGAAAGGCAGGGAATTATGCACTACGAAGACTTTCCTTTGACGTTTGCCTACTTCAAAGGCAGCAATGGATATAAGTATTAGACCACTGACATCCCAAATTCAGAACACTTCTGGACTGAGAACATTCAGTCAGGAATAAAAGCTGGATGCTGTAGAAGGGAATGCCACTCTGCCTGTTGCTTTGTTGTGCTGGCCTGATGCTTACTGCTTCTGTCCTGGCAGTGAAAGGACTGGACTTTGCTTTCTGTATCCTGCTTCCAAGGTTCTTCAAGGTCTTGTGCGTGCTTACCTCCTGTTAAAAAGTCTCAGGATCATCAAAGACTTCACCTACCAGTTTCTTCTGCTGAAAGTCCTGAATTTTCAAGTGGTGCCAAATCCAGTTCCTGGGCCCTCGGAAGTGTAACCTAGTGATCTTAAAGAGAAAGTCCACGCATCAACTTCCAGCACCTGTTTTTTCGATTCTCTGCTGCCAAAGATCAATGCATCAACACTGCCTGCTCCAAAATGTGGTTCCCAATGAACACATCGACCATGACTTTCACAGCAGGCCCAAGCTTGCCCTCGCAGCGCGTCACAAAAATCACCGCAATGTGAGTCTTGAGCACCATGTCACCGACTTCCGTGGCACTCGCTCCGACTCCAATGCAGCACCTGCATCACGGCTGTGAAATCAACGTACTTGCATTGCAGCTGTGAAATTGATGCAGGGCGTGCTTTGCCACAATCGCATAGACGCAGCAAGTCTGCATTTTTGACGCATTGTCCCTGGCGCCGATTCTTCATCAACACCGCACTGCAGTAAGGAACCGAGGCCGCTTGTGTCCGGAAACTGATGCATCACCCCCCTACCAGTATGGAACTGAGGTATTACCTCCCCTGCCAAGCAGTAAGGAACCAACGCTTTGCCTCCCCTGCCAGTAAGGAACCGACGCATTGCTTTGCTTTTCCAGGGCCTCACCTCCCCTGCGCCTAGCACCATCTTCAATTTTTGGCGCTTCCAAGGTACATTGTGCTAAAATGAACGCATCCATTGATTTCTATGAACTAAACTTTCTTGATCTTTTAAAAGTAATGTTGTGTATGTTGTATTTTGTTGTTTTGGTCTTGATTTATTCAGATACATATTGCCTAATTTTCTAAAGAGTGTTTTCACTGTGTTACTGTGTGTATATACAAATACTTTCCTCATTGCCTCTGAGATAAGCCTGACTGCTCGTGCCAAGCTATCAAGGGGATGAGCAGGGGTTATCTTAGCTGTGTGACTCCCTTACCCTGACTAGAGTGAGGGTCACTTTGACAGGGTGCAAACCATGTGTCAATTTGAGACCCAGTTTCTAACACATAGTATCCTGTTATAGCCAATTAACCTATTCTATCACTCTGAGCAATGTTAATGGTCCAGTGAACCTTACCTTATCCACTCATTACTTATCCTTGATAATAACAATTTGTGGGCTGATGAAATTTTCCTTTTTGGCTAAACGCAAAACCTTCTTTTCAACAAAGTCAGATGGCAAGAGCCTTCTATGATTAAATTGTCAGTTCAGTATTAGACACCCATATTTTATTTTATCTCATTTTATATACATAGTCTGGCTAAAAGACTTGGTGAGACATGGCTCAAGCATGGCTGTGTGACTGTTGGTGCCTCACTGAATGAATGAATTAAGGATTTATAGAGCGCAGGAATCACCCCTGAAGGGGTATGTCCATGCTGCAGGTGGAGGTCTAGAGGATGAAATAGGCGGTCAGTTGTTAGGAGCTCTGTTTTCAGAAGTTTCCTAAACTTGAGATAATTCAGACACTTGCATAAGTGGACGGGGAGTGAGTTCTAGTATCGAGGGGCCAGGTAGGAGAGGGTTTTGCTATCGGCACTGAAATATAGTAGCCAAAGGGGGCTTATAGTGGTCGAACTATGCTTGTTTTATTATACTGACATCATTGGGCAACATTTGAATATTCTGGCTATAGATTGTAGCTAGACTTTCCCAATTGTACACTACTTCCCAAGGCACACTTAGTCCAGCCTAGCCATTTTATCTTCTTTAAAGTCCTATTGGGGGAGACCTAGAGCATAAAATGGAGATTGTGGAGTCTGTCCCCACCACTGATTACTGGTAGGAACAGATGGGTGACAACTGGACAACTTGCTGGGTTTGGGGCCATACAGAGTGTGGGAGGATCTGTAAAGAGTGCAGGCAGTTGGGAAAGGTGCTCAGACCAGGAACGTGACTAGATGGCAGCTGAGCAGCACTGATTCCCATGGTTGTTTAGAGATGTCCCTCGCAGTAGTAAGTATTTTTTCTTACTGCCACAAAGGGTTAGGGATGATGCCCCTCATTTCTTTCCACCCATAGTTTAAAACAAAATTGCCAGAGTTTCAAGTCTTCAGACGTTGCAACTTTGCAAACCCCTGAATATGAGTGTCATTACATATTGGGTGCTGTAAAAAGGGCAAGAGTATGAGCAACAGCTTGGGTGTAGTTGCGGCAGCTACTTTTGGCTCAGTCACACTATATGCCAAAATCAAAACCTTACATTGTAATTATTGGCTTTTATGCTCTTCAGAATTTAGGAGTGCAGCTCACACTATGCAAAGAAATTCCACAGGCTAGACCTGTGATTTGGTTTCATATCCCATGTCTTTAGGCTTGTATACTCCAAACACATTCCACTTCATCATGACATCGAGGTGTAACTTACATAGGTTTTGGTGCCAGTAGAATTGGTGAAGGTCAGTATCCAATTTTGAAGTATCAGTATTTCGCTATGGGCTCTAAATTATAATGTAAAAACAAGTAATTATGTCTCTTAGGAGAGGCAGCTCAAGTTGCTCTAGTATCTGTTTGGTGATGTTACTGATGTTTCTTCTTCTATCCGCTTTGAAAGGTGTTTTAGGAGCAGACTTGGTATTAGTGTTGTTAACGAGGGCTTGCAGTATTGCCTTTGGTGAGAAAACTTAAACTACTCCTTGTGCATCATCGTCATTATCTTCTTTGATGAGACTGGCTGTTAATTATAGATTAGGTAAGACATTCTGATCTTCTATACCACTGACCATTGCTGCTGAAGATGAAAATGTACTTTGCTTAAAAAAACCTGCAGTAGAATATTGTATCTCGGGGCGTGGCTTGGTGGCCGGCGGAGATGTCGGCGCTCCATTGAAGCTCCCAACCCGGCGCGGAGGAAGCGCGCTCACAGCATGCCAAGCAGGTCGCTTTCTGGCTGAGCTGCGCCATGAACGGACGTTGCTGTCAACGGAGAATGCTTCGCGACCTCAAGTGGCGGCATTCTGCAATTTTCGAAAGCTAACGCGGCCGCGCTATTCTATGAGGCGGCGGCCGCCATTTTGTTTACCGGAGCCTGCTGCTTATCGCTACACAGTATACTGCCACAAGATTTCCTGAATTATAAAACTGAAAGTCACTTCTCAGTTTTTGCAGCAATAAATATAAACGTTTGAGAAGAGGAAAGTGAATTTGAATTTTGACTGTTTATGTGGCACTACCTCTTCAGTCAAGTGACACCTGATATCAGTTCGTCCTCTGCCTCCCAGCACAAGTCTCAGCACCTCGGGCTGTTCTAATGCAAGCAGAACAGAGATTATTAATGGACTGCCCAGAGAGAGGGTAACATTGGGAAGTAACATATGACACATTAAATGCTCTGCTTGTATTTGTTTTCAAAGACATTTTATGCAGATGTAATGAGCAGGGAGGTAACCAAACCCTACATAGCGCATAGTTTAAAGATAATATTCTGGGTGGTTTAGCCTGGCGCTTGACGGAGTTGGCAGCGCTTCACTGCGGCCGACAAAATCCTACCAAGAGAGCTATCTTGCCTACAAGGTCACATTGTTGTATGTCCTAATCCTTTAATATTCAGATGCGAGTCCGGGGGTGACGCAGAGGTCCAGTTTTACCTCACTTCTATATAGAGGCTGGGGTGGTGTGGTTCCAAGCGCCTTTCTTTCTTTCACTTTTATTTTAGCGCCACTTCTGCAGTATATAACAGAGCCGTAGTGGCTTACCTACATTACTTTGAGCAATTGTGTAGGAATAATTCTTTTGCAGAGAGACGCTCTCTTGCTTCTTGGCTCTGTTTCGATCTGCCTCACAGTATATCCTCAAACAACTTAGCTTCATACCTTGCAGTGCGGTCTAAGTGATTTCATCTTACATGGGAAGTACAAAAGGTGCTAGCTCTGCTATTTCAAAACCTTAACGCATTTTTATCAAAAATTCTAAAGTCTTCTCAGCATTATCTGACTTGGAGAGTCTGGGTCTACTTACGTCGGACGAGTGCGGCACGGATATACAACCACCTGCAGGGAAATCTAATACGAAAAGGTTAAAAAAAGAAATCCCCATCTCCGCCAAAATCTACTTCTCCTGTATCAATGGAACTTCTATTACAGGAAATCAGGGCCCTTAGGCCGTTCATGGAGGAAACAAACACAAAGTTACAATCTCTATCCGACAATTGATCGCAACTTGATGCTAGACTCTCAACTGTGGAACAGAGCGTCTCCTCTTTTCAGGATACCACGTCTTGCGTTACCTCTCTAAAGTCTCAAGTGTCAACTCTTCAAAAATAGGTTGAGGACCTTGAAAACCGAAGCAGGAGGAATAATCTACGCATATACAATTTAGCAGAGGGGGTCGAAGGTTCAGATCCCGTCACCTTTTTCCAGTCATTCCTGCCCAAGATTCTTCATTTGCCAGAAGACACTAGGCTGAACATACAACGTGCTCATAGGCTCGGTCGTGCTCCCAACAGCGCAATGTCTATACAGAAGAGGAGTTATCTTATATTTCTTGGAGTATACAGACTTGTTAAAAGTTAAAAGCCAGAAGATCACCTGGTCTGGTACCACAATATTTTTTGCACAGGATAACTCCAGGGCTACTGCGTCAAGACGTAAGGCCTTTCTCAATATGAGACCAACTCTTCGGTCAATGGGCGCCAGATACGGCTTGTTCCACCCATGCTTGTTCAAAGTAACCTACAATAATAATACCATCTCATATGATGACCCAGTACGTCTACGAAGTTTCATCAATGTGCACAGCACAGATTCCATGGATTCTTCAGGATCATCTTCCTCACATGGAACTTAATTATTTCAGTCTGCTACTTGGATTGTCTTTTCTCATGTTGTTTATCATATTTTTGCCACTATATGTTACTACGTTTTAGTCACATCCTAGTTATTACTATGTAGCACTTCAAGTTTTTTTTTCTTTTTTTTTATGCTTACCATATAAATTAGAGTTAACCTCTTCATCTTACTTCTTTTTGTTTTTAACCGTCAGATTTTTGTCTTGGCGTGTCCCCTCCAAGGTCCGGTTCGATCCTTCGTGGATGTCTCGTCTGCTCCATGTGGTCCCACTTCTCCCCACTCTTTCTCTCCCTCACTGTAAGTATATCTTTCGTTTTGTCTTTTATTTTTTGTCCTGTTTCGCACACGATCTCTTCTTTTCTTCTACTTCTGGTGTCCTATATATTATCATCTTTTTTTTTTCTTCTCTTTCTTACCTCTATACTTTTCTCTTTTTCAATTCATTATCCAGCATTTTTTTCTTCTTCTTCTTTCTCCTTCTTACATATGTCTCATCTTCTCATCACTTTCATGCCTTATAGTTTATCAATGTTATCTCTTTTCTTATGGTCAATATTCTCAATACCTTACATCTCTTCCCTATTTACCTTTCTGCTATTTTTTTTAATTCTCGTCATTCTTTCTCACTAATCCACAATGATGTTGAAACATATCAGTTATCTCCCCTAGAGTATTTGCTATATTTTATTTTTGATTACTCATGTCATTGAAGCTCATTTCATGGAATGTTAGGGGTCTAAACTCGCCTATCAAAAGACAAAGAGTCCTTACTCACTTAGCTAAACTAAATGCTGACTTGGTGTTTCTACAAGAGACTCATCTAACAGATGCTGAATCTTCAAAATTAAAAAGAGGGTGGGTAGGGAATGTCTTCTCATCTCCAGGAGATAGGAAACGCAATGGCGTAACGATACTTTGTCGCAAGTCACTTCCACTCTCACTTCAGTCCCAAGAATCGGACAGTGACGATAGATGGGTATCTGTCAAACTGTTATTAAAAGATGTTCTGGTTTCTCTTCTTAATGTTTATGCCCCCACATCTGGTGAACCCTCTTTTTGGTCCACATTAGCCAAACAGGTTGCACACTCAATGGAAGACAATTTTATATTAGGTGGTGACTATAATCAGGTTTTTGACCCTTTTATAGACAGAAATTCTAGATTTCCATTTGTTCCTAACAAACCGCATAAATCCTTCATTCATTCAATAAGCCAACACAAACTTCTAGATGCTTGGCGGTTGTGCAATCCAATTACCAGGGAATATACTTTTTACTCCCCTACCCACCATACTCAGTCTAGGATTGATTACATTTTTATTCCCACCACATATCACAAACACTAACATATGCAGATATTGGTCCTATTTTAATTTCAGACCATGCTCCTGTTTCAGTTGGTATTGATATTTTGCCTAAATCCTTGCTCCCTAAAAGATGGCGTTTCAATAATGCTCTTCTTCTAAACCCACATTTTACCACTTCTTTTACTAATTTTTCTAACGAATACTTTGAATTGAATCATACAGACAATATCCCATTTTCAACCATATGGGATGCTTACAAGGCTTCAGCGAGAGACTTCATCATTGGTTTTGTTGCTAAACATCGTAGATCTAGCCGTCAACAGACTAAAAATCTTCTTCAAGCCATCAAGAAGCTAGAGCACTCATATCATACTTCATACTCAAAGGATTGCCTCACAGCTCTTATAAATGCTAAGATACAATTTAACAAAAAATCGACTGACGACACCTCATTATACTTGTTAAAATCCAGTGCTAAGTTCTATGGTGGTAAGAATAAAGCCGGCAAAATACAAGCTAATTACTTAAAGATTAGGCAGAACAAATTAAATATAGAATCGATATATGATACTAACTTGAACTTAAAATTTAAAGACGCTGAAATTCTAAGTGAATTTTCTCTCTTTTACAAATCCCTGTATTCATCCGAAACACAACCCACTGAACAATCCTTATCCCATTTCTTCTCTAACATACCAAAACCTCACCTTTCCTCTCTAGACCTGTCCTCCTTAGAGTCAGATATCACACAACAGGAATTACTGTCTGCACTACAACTTCTCAAAAAAGATAAAGCACCAGGTCCAGATGTCTTCACTGTAGAATTCTACCTGCACTTTTCCAAAATTCTTTTACCTAAGTTGCATCTTTTAATATATTTCTTTATCTCTTCCAACGAGTCCTCTGGAACCTTTTCAGAAGCACACATCTGCCTTATTCCTAAGGATGGTAAAGACTCTAAGTTCTGTAAAAATTATAGGCCCATTTCACTGGTCAACATTGATTACAACATTTTCTCAAAAGCATTAGCTATTACACTGGACGCCTACCTACCAAATTTATTGGGAAAAGAACAGTCTGGCTTTGTTAAGGGTCGCTTCATTACAGATAATACCCGACTTCTTTTTAACATCCTGTCCAAGTCTTCCCGTCTGCAGCACTCCCTGGCTGCAATCGCTTTAGATGCGGAAAAAGCATTTGATAGGGTTGAGTGGACTTACCTGTTTTATACTCTTAAATGGTTTGGCTTTGGTCCTAAGTTCATTTCTCTGATCTCTCTCCTTTATTCCAATCCCCGAGCTGCAGTCCGCGCCAATGGTTTAGTCTCCTCTTTTTTTAATTTAGGTAGAGGAGTCCGCCAAGGATGCCCCCTATCTCCCTTTTTGTTTAACTTGGCTTTAGAACCTTTCCTCTCCAAACTTCGCCAGAACTCCCATATACATGGCTTTAAGACGACCAACTTTCATATCAAACTTGCAGCTTACGCTGATGACATTTTGCTTTTCATCTCTGATCCAAATGAATCGATTCCTGCCTTGTTAGCTGAAGTCCAGCAGTATTCCCTTATTTCTGGCTATAAGCTGAATAATGACAAATGCGAAATTTTGCCCTTAACTAAATACACTTTCAAAACGGACTATAGCGCCTCTAATTTCACATGGAGCTCTAATTATATTAAATATCTAGGACTTTATATCACCCCTAGCATTTCTGATACAGTAGGACTTTGTTTGAATAAGTGTATCCAAAAGCTTGTAGACTTCACCACTAAATGGCATCCCCTTTACCTTTCATGGTGGGGGCGCTTGGACACTATAAAAATGATGTTGACGTCCACAGTTCTATATACTTTATCTAATATACCAATCCCGATTCCTGCTAAACTATTACATAAAATCAACTCAATTATTTCCTCCTTCTTATGGAATAACAAAAAACCTAGAATGTCTTTGCAAAAGCTAATGCGCCCTAAAGACGAAGGTGGAATCAATTTTCCAGATTTTAGAACGTATCAGAAAGCATTCCTCCTGCGCCAGGCATCCTTTTGGCTACTTGAGCCTACAGATGATCGCCCCTTGTGGACTTTAGTTGAAAATTTCTTCTTATCTCCCTTTTCCTTCCAAGAATATCTATCCTTTTCAAATAAACCACAGTCCCTCTCCACCCCCATAATTAAGTTTACTTCTAAATTTCTTAGGCCATCATCTCCTTCCCAACGACACACTATAGACTCCTTTCTTAATTCTACTATTTGGCATAATAAGAACCTACTCATTCGTGATAAAACGTTTTACTGGAAAACTTGGAGACAAAAAGGATTACTTTGAGTTCACCAGTTCTTTTCCCAATCAGTTTTTCTACCCTTTTCTTCACTCAGCCAAATATTTAACTTGCCCACTTCATTTATTACTAAATATAGTCTTTTAAAAGAAGCCGTAATGACCACTTACACTCAACTATCCAATGCCCCTGCTGTGCCGAATAACGCTGACTCCATCTCACACTTATATACCATATTACAACATCCATCCAAAGCTTCCACTATCTATAATTTTCTACAACGCACAGCCATCACCAGGCAGAAATCCACAATTGAAGTAGCATGGGAACATGATTTTCAAACTTCTTGGGCTATCCCTTTATGGAGGAACTTATGGATTAAAATACGTAAATCTTCTAGAGCAGCAAATTTAACGCAAACACTGTTCTTTGCTTATAATAGACTTTTATTATCACCATATGTTTTAAGCAAAAGTTTTTCAAATGTTTCCGATGTATGTTGGACATGTTTATCTCCAAAAGCCGATTTATTTCACATGCTGTTTTCTTGTGATTTTGTTTGCAATTTTTGGAAACAAGTTTGGACTCAAATCAATTTAATTTTTGACACTAAGATTCCTTTTTCCTTTACCAATGTCTTCTTAGGGAGCCTCTCGCCTGTGTGGGAAAACATGATGTTTAATGTAAAAATTATAGACCTGTTATTAGCTGTCGCTTTTCAGCAAATTACTATAAACTGGAAAGACTTTACAAAAATTTCTTATAGAGCTTGGTGGTATAATGTTTGCCATAACCACAGGTTAGATACTGCTTTTGTTTATCCTCTAACAATGGCGACGAAATGTTTGGACTTATGGTCACCTGTTACAAGTTTTCTTGATGTAAGTGCTCAATGGTTTTCTCAGCCACATCCATTATAACAAGAAGTTCCCAAACCTCCCTGATCCCCTGAATGTTCCTACTTTTTTCCTATATTTCACAAGTCCTCAGATTGTAGATGTTTTTTTATATCTTTTTATTGTCATTTATGAGTCTGTTTCGTATTCTTATAAATACGTTTATGCTGGATATTTTATTATGAGGTTATTGAGATGTACTTCGTATTGACACCTATGTATTACTCAATAAAGCTTTCTTGAACTAAAAAAAAGAATATTGTATCTCATGTGACGTGGCCATCTTGGAAGCTATGCCTCTGATAATTGTAGAACAAATTTACCTTGCACATCTTCAAAGGCACAAATCCTTATTCAATGGCAACGGTGCATAAATCTTTGAAAACACATATCATGCATCTGTGGCACAGAATTAGAGCTAAGCTCAACACAAACGTCCCCCACACGAGAATAGGCAAAGCTATGATGTGTTGACTCAATTTAATATCATGGTGCCTCTTTAAAATGGAACTGTGCAGTGTTTTGGGTTTTTAGCAATCTCACAGCCTAATAAATTGGTAAACAAGGAGTGCACTGATCTAGTATTACCAGAGGACGCCATGTCATCGGAACATTTCTATTCCTTTGTAGTCCTTTTGACAAAACACAGGATATTTAGACGTGTTATACAAATCGATCTATTTGAACTAAACGTGGACCACGTTTCTGAGAATGCACCTATTTGTTAAAGAAAGCCCAGCAGTGGAACTCAGGTGACCTGGGGTAGATGGTGATCAGTTAACCCTGCATTGGTTCAAGACAGAGAAAAAAATATCCTTACCTGCTCAGAATGGATCTTTCTCTCCATGCCTGAGGCTTCACCCAGGGTTCAAATGTGTAGTACACTGGCTTGCAGCATATGCACTTTGCAACAAATCTAGCAGTGTACATTTAGTAAAATAAAATATATAAACATACTTAAGCATACAGATGGTTCCGTCCATTGACTGTCTTCACATATCACATAAGATTGGTTTTTGAAAACGAATCCTTTTTTGCATCTGTATGTCACTCTTTCACCAGCCTTATAGCTTTGTCTTGGTTTGTCTACAAATTCTCCATCTTTAATGTTTGGTGCAGCACCACATGATGTAGCTGGAAAATAAAATTCACAGGTGTTTGACACATCAGGTTAACACTCAACAGCCATATTATTGTTTCATCTTGTTATTTTCCGAGGTTCCCCAAAATTTGCCCCCACTTGTCACAAAACATTTCCACGAGGGAGCCTAAGAGGATTGTGTATTTGAATAGATGCCTTGTAAGTGCATTTTAAAGCATTGTTGTGGTATGCGTTGCTGTGGTTAATGTCACTGAAGTGAATGTCAGTGAGGGGTAAGTAAACATTTTGTAGTGGATTCATTGTATGTAAATTGCATGGTGTTGGGCAGTGCATTAATGACCTATTCAACTTGCAAGAATAATTCAGGAGAAGTGGCCTTCTAGGTCACAGTGATGTTAATCCTCTCTCCTAGCATTTAGGAAACAACTAAAACATTTCACATTAAATGGCTCTACCTCCATTTTTAAGGCAGATGGGTAATTGTGGCTTGAACACATAACGTAATGCAACATAACATAATGCAATGTAACGTAAAATAATATAACATAGCGTAATATAACATAACGTAACAGAACATGCATAACATAACATAATGTAATGTAACTAAGATAACATAACAGTACATGACATAACATAACATGACATAACACAATGTAACATAGCAACATTTAAATGATGTTCTACCAAAATCTATAAATCAGATACTAGATGACCATTAAATAGAGTTCCAATAACAAACAAAAGTAAATCTGCTGATGGAATAGTGCAATATTACTTATCAACAAGAAACCAGACTACTATGGCAAATAGGCCTCAAAAGAAATGCACATACTCCAAGGCATTTGCTGTATGATGGCCAGTTCAACACTCAAAATAGGTATAAATCCAAATTTCAAAGTAAAACCTCACAGTAGTGATGATTCATTAAGGTTTTACACTGCTTTAAGTGTCACTTAGGATTTATGTTATGTACTCTATTGTTATACCTAAACTTTGCTTTCCTAAGAACTGAAGATCAATCCAGTTGCTTGAAAGACTTATTGACAAGGAGAGTTTTTAATCTAAGCATCTCACATGAAATCTATTTTTTCCTGATCATTGAGAACTGCCTTCAGGCTGAGAACATATGAACTGTTAGTTTTTAGGTCTCGCCTAGCTATCGCGTAAGCGATCGCTATGCGAGACTATAGTAAGGGGCTCCCAAAAGTGCTCCCAAAAGCGGATTGCATGGCGAGCACGCGCACAATCACGTGCATTGTGCCGCCATGCAATCCGTTTGTTATCGTACTTCAAAGGGTCCGCTCCCCCGCCTGGAATGCGCTCCCCCGCCCCCGCCAAGCGCGCGCGCCACGCTCCACCAGGCTTGTCTTGTTGATTCAAACTGGCTATATTTGTGACTGCAAAAGTCCAATTCAGAACGTATTAAAGTAACTCTGCACATCAGAAATGTCTTTGCGACGGGCAAAATGAACATTGAGAGCCGCGACGCAAAGTGAGTGCATAACCGGCATCCTCTCCTGGTAACAAAGCGTTCACTCACAAACCGTCCTTCAGTCAGAAACTGGCTGTCGAGTGCAGTCAGTAACTTTTACGTATTTGCTCATTTACTAATCGGTATAAAATGTCCGTGCATTTGTAAAAAGTGATACACAACTGCTTCCTGCATCCCTTGTGATGCTGGAAAGTGGATCACCTCCCACCCTTCACCTCGGGTCCTCTGCTCTGCTGTATCACTTAACTGCAGTGTATCTGCTGTTTACCTTCACCACAGTCTTTTCAAGGTTACACTCCTCCTAAGTTCTGACACTACTACCCACCTGCTGCATCGCATCCCTCCATTCCTTTCACAGTGACATTTCACGCAGTCTATCTGCTTAATTCACTCCGTCCTTTGGCTACAATTCACCGCTCTCTGCTGCCACCCGGCGGAGATCTGAGTACTGCAGCCTCTCACAACAGTCATTCCGCGCTTCTCGCCGCATGAACAAGTGTGATTGTTTTATTCCATCACCCTTGGGGCCTTGTCTCCTGACAGGTTATACAAGAGTGAACCTGCTCAGCCAGTTCATCTGACTTTAGTAGCACAGTTGCCTCCAGTCTCTTACTCGTTTGAAATTCGGCGCGTCCTGTGGGCTATACCCAAGGCTTTCAGTAGGCCGGGTCCTGGCGGTGCTCAGCACCGGCAGTTCTAACAAGCATTTGCAATGCAATAGGTCTCGCATTTACGCAAGTTTGAGCTATTGACATTTTAAACGACAATGCCTTTTATTTATGTTTTGGTTTTTAAAACATAAGTAAAAGGCATTGTTATTTACAATGCCAATACCTTAAACTCCCGTAAATGCGAGACCTATTGCATTGCAAATGCTTGTTCTGTTTGTCAGGAAATGTTGAGCACCTTCATTTTCTCCATATCACAGATGTATTGTGTTTTGCAACATGTGTCTTCTTCATGTATTCTTTATTAGGTTGCTTACAAGCTTACCCTTGTTTTTCTAATTGACATTCTCTACTCCCTCTTCCTGCCCCCTTTCACCACATGGATGTATTTGGCTTCCGGAGAGTGTAACTGCAGTGGTGACACTCTGTGAACCATGCATCACAGAGTTGTCTACTTTTCTTATTTTCTTCTTGATTACTTTGGATTTATACTGAAAACCTACGTAAAAATAGTTTACAGAGTTGAATTAGGAGAGAGAAATGATTTACAGTGGCAAATAATGTGCTTGCTCTCTGTGGATTTTTAAGAATTTTTAAGAACAATGGTCCCTAGTTTAATCTTAATTAAGGTGACTATTTCAACATAGACTTCAATGAGACCTATGTGTATTCCTCCTGTGTCCAGCCGGACAAAGGAACATTTATTGTTGAGTTTCACAAGGTTAGAAAATAGGATAATGAAGAATGATGAAACAGGGGCACAATCCTGTACCGAGTTTTCAACAAAGGGAAAGGGAGTAAGATAAAAGTAGAAAGAAATAACAGGCAAAAGGCTTTGGGAGCAAACATGGGGGCTTACAATACAATAATGGACTTAAGTAAGCTCAGACCAACAGAAACCACAATACATTTTCACAGTGGATACAATGTGGTACTGTTATAGAAAGTCGACGTGACGTTTCGATCCCTAGCTCCTAGTGCAGTGGGATCATCATCAGGACTCAAAATTACAAAAAATTGCCTGGTATGAATGCAATGCCTAAAGAACACTTTGGAATGAGTTTCAATCTGGGAGTCAGGCAGGTTCGTCCGCGTTGGATGCGGGAAGTGGCAGCGACGATGGCTTTTTCCGGTTAAACTGAGCTTGGGGATTTGGGCTCAATAGAACAATGTACTAACCGCGTCTGAATCGGACCGCGGGCGGCAGCGGCAATGGCTGTCCGTGTTCAGTTACGAGCTCAAGGGAGTCTCGGCACAGCGGTGAAGGACATCCGTGGCGACCTGCAATGGGGCAGCCATTGCCGCTGCCGCCCGCGCTCCGATTCAGACGCGGTTAGTACATTGTTCTATTGAGCCCAAATCCCCAAGCTCAGTTTAACCGAAAAAGCCATCGTCGCTGCCACTTCCCGCATCCAACGCGGACGAACCTGCCTGACTCCCAGATTGAAACTCATTCCAAAGTGTTCTTTAGGCATTGCATTCATACCAGGCAATTTTTTGTAATTTTGAGTCCTGATGATGATCCCACTGCACTAGGAGCTAGGGATCGAAACGTCACGTCGACTTTCTATAACAGTACCACATTGTATCCACTGTGAAAATGTATTGTGGTTTTTGTTGGTCTGAGCTTACTTAAGTCCATTATTGTATTGTAAGCCCCCATGTTTGCTCCCAAAGCCTTTTGCCTGTTATTTCTTTCTACTTTTATCTTACTCCCTTTCTCTTTGTTGAAAACTCGGTACAGGATTGTGCCCCTGTTTCATCATTCTTCATTATCCTATTTTCTAACCTTGTGAAACTCAAGAATAAATGTTCCTTTGTCCGGCTGGACACAGGAGGAATACACATAGGTCTCATTGAAGTCTATGTTGAAATAGTCACCTTAATTAAGATTAAACTAGGGACCATTGTTCTTAAAAATACATAATTACCCGTGGTCCTTAGCTACCTTTATCGCGTCTCCCTTGTTACCTATATGCTCTCTGTGGATAGCCAGGCTAAGGAATTTACTTGAATCATCTACTGAAACCATATATACTTGCCCTCTGAATTAGAGAGCTAAGGGCCAGATGTACTACCCTTTCCTTTAGCGACTCGCAATTTGCGACACATTGCGAGTCGCAAATTGTGAGGCGCTAAATGAAATGTACAACAGTGTGTTTACACAGTTTTGCAATTCCCAATAGGGTCGCAAATTGCGAGGCTCATTAATATTAATGAGCCTCTCGCAATTTGCGAGCCCATTGTGAATGCCAGCCCTCCCAGGGATGGTGGCCTGCTGGGCTCAGCAGACCACTATGTCTGGGACTGGTTTTTAATAAAGCAGCTTTTTTTAAAAAATGAAACGTTTTCGTTTCATTTTTTAAGGGCAGGCAGTGGCCCCTGGGACCACTGCCTGCCCGTAATACATTATTTTGCATGAATTTGCAGAGGGGACCCCCTTCCCATTTACAAATGCATTACCAACTACTTGAAGTAGGTGTAATTGTGAGTGTTTTGCGACCGCAATTGGGTTTGCAAAACATTTAGTACATTTGTTTTGAGACTCAGTATTTGGAAGGGAACGCCCCTTCCAAATAGTGAGTCGCAAAACCTATTAAGCGAGTCGCAAAAAAATTGTGATTTGCTAAATAGGCTATTTACATGGCCCAATATGTTTTTACATGCGCAAAAGGTTTTGCAAACCCATTTGGGCATACAAAAACAGGTCGTACATCTGGCCCATAGAGTCTGTCATTCACAAATAGAATGCGTCATGCAAAATAAGGGAGAACAGAGCCTTACTATGGAAGAAAGAAC
This sequence comes from Triturus cristatus, assembly GCF_964204655.1. Taxonomy (NCBI): domain Eukaryota; kingdom Metazoa; phylum Chordata; class Amphibia; order Caudata; family Salamandridae; genus Triturus; species Triturus cristatus. The sequence continues at coordinate 369,205,345 of NC_140586.1, forward strand.
AGAGTTGCAGTGGCGTTTGAATAATAAAAAAGCATTGAACGGACAAGCCATATTCAACATGGATCAGGAACTAGCCATATCATTGGATATCAGCCACTCCAGTTGCTTGCTGCAGCAAGAGCTGGATCCTTGGCAAGTTATCGTGCAGGGTACTAGATCGGTAAATTAAGTATTAAGAGATTTGGTCTGGTGCCTCTGTTGTCTCAAACCTGGTTACAGACAGGTTGCAAAGCAGCATCAGTCTCAGGAATGGCAATATCTCAGAGGTCCATTATGTGATTCACATGGAGTGTACCAGGTGGAGGTCACTGGGTCAACCAAAAACAAAATTTTGAAATTATCGCATAGGCAGAAGTATTTAAATTCAAGTGGAATACATTATACTGCTTAGGAATATGTCAGCAAATTGATAATCTAGTTTCACCTAAATTACTTAGATCTTTGGTTGGATCCCAGATCTAAAAGCTACAGTTTTTTGGTATAGCATTGAGTTTGGAGTTCAAATTATGTCTTCCCTCTAACTTTCAATATGCCATGGGTTCTGATGCACAGAGATTGAAATTGATTCTGGTCATGGCTCTATGAAGTAATGAAGCAAGTTTACAATTTCTACTACAATTTCCTTTGAAATCTCTATCGCCTATTCCCAATTAACATGAGTAGTTTTGGCATTTGAAGAGTCCTTTGCATGTTTTACATTACATTATGATTTCCTGCCTCCGGGGACCTGCAATGTTTCAGGTCATAATGGGGGTTCCCAGGCCTGTCAAGTGAGTCAGAGTCACATCAAATAACTGTGGGCGAGAAGTGCAATAATGAGTTATCACCTACCAGAGACCTTGGTCTTGGTGTTTGCATCCTGCTTTGGAGCCTATTGAGGAGGATCATAGTTTTGATACACCTGGTGAAATGCAGCAAGGACTATAGGATTATTTAAATAGCTAAATCAGGAAGGTGCTGTTTGGTCTTGGGGATTGGACATTTAAGGAATTCTGTTCAAGCAATCCGATGGCTTGAGAGTTAATAGTGAACTTGAAGACACTGGGCAAGTAATGCCCTACCTTTATACTATTGGGAAGATAAATCAGTTTGCATTAATTTTATTTGTTAGAGCAATGAATACTGGGATGGTTCTCGTACTGGTGGTTTTGTGACAAATGTTATATTGAACAAGCACCCCCGCCTCCCTATGAAATGACATTTGTTGTTTTCCCCCTGTTGGGAGGGAAAGACATAGTGAGCTTCTTGCATAACATGTTGTTCTAAATGAGAACTGTTAAGAGAAGTTGTAGAAGCCTGGCAATATATGACAGCTATTTTTGGAAGAAAGTTCTGTTAAAGCATGGTGAAAGATTTAGAGACTGAAGAGGAATTGACAGTTGCAAGAGATGCAGGAAGAATGTTTTTGTTTCATGGACTATCATTTCCCCAGGGTGTTTGGGAAAAGTTGATCCTATCAGTTACATTTGCTTTTGTCATACAGAACTTTAGAGATAGTCACAATGCTAATCTCCACATTTCTAAAATAATTCTGTCACAACCACAATATGAAAAATCACCATTTTGCCTTTATTATGGCCACAAAAGCACAATTTTTGGGGCTTCACATTCAGATTAATGTTTAATGAGCTATGAGAGAGCCGCAGAGAATAAGGGTATGCATACTCTATAAAATGTCAATATTTATCAAACCTTCTCCATTGCAGAGCAATACTTACAAATGCACTTTGGAAGAAAATGCCACTCTCCCTTTAAACACTGTGTTTGTCTTTCCGAAATCACTTTATATTCAGATTCACATATAAAACTGACTGTGGCTCCTGAGACATACTGTGCCCTCAATCCTATTACTGAGCCATAGTCGATGGATGGCATGTTGCATGGGCTTTCTGCAAAAAAGAGAATATTGTGAATTAAAAGAGATGCTATTATGTGTTCAGCTTTTCAATTAATTATGTTCTTTCATTATGTAGCACTTGGGATAAGTTGATTTGGTACAATAATTTATTCATCTTTATTGTATAGCACAAACAATCTTAAAGAGCCAAATATCTTATCAGCCGCAGCCGCTGCAGGTAAGAGCGGTGGGGCCAGGTGAGGGAGGATTTCGAGAGACGACCACGAGGGAAAACGTATTATTTATTTAATTTTCCCTCGTGGTCATCTCTTGAAATCCCCCCTCACCTGGCTCCATCGCCCCACCGCTCTTACCTGCAGCAGCCACGGCTGTATCGTATCTATTAAGGCAATAGTAATATATGGCTCAAAGGACAGTTCAAAGTCACAGTACGTTGTATGTTTGAGTTGTTCAGTTGGATGAAAACATTCAAATAGTTAATGTACAAAAACTAATTTCTTTTGCTCTATGTTGTTTACAACTTCTCTTATGCTAGATGTGCAACTCTGAGATTATTCTTGTATTTTCTCTTCAGTTCGCTTGTTTGCTAAAATTGGAAATTCGGATTGAAGAAAAGGTAAACTCCAGGACTTTGGATTCAGAAGCATCTGTGGTTTCCCTGCCACTCACCTTCAGATATGAGCCAGCCCCTACCCCACCGCAGCCTATATTGGTCTGAATGACACAAAAACTATGTGCTTCATTACAAAAAGCCCAGTAATTACGGGGGAGGGGGAGATACTGGGGGCAGAGTTAATGATTCTATTCATTTTAATATTTCCCCTGCCCCACACTAGCTGCACGGTATCACAAGTTTCCAGGTCTGCAATTGGGAAAATATATGGGTGTTAGAATTACCAGATCCACTTGAGCTTGTGGTTTTTTGATTCTAGATCCGTTATATGCACATCTCCCACCTGCTTCCAACACATTAAAAATATTAACAGTAAAGCAATGGATTTTACAGAGGCCCTTCCTGTAAAATCATTTTTACTCAGGTGGAATGGTATCAATTACTAGGATAATGAGTGCTTATCAGTTTCAAAATAGTGCAGTTTCTGTTTTTATGAGTGCCTTGAGATTTCTGGTAATGCATGCTCCTCGTGTTTTATAATATAACACAGGTAAGCAACTAATGATAATTTTACTTGGCAAAATAATTATACATTTGTAGTCTATTCACCTTTAGTTTTTGACATTGGTGTATGTTGTCAGAAGGTGTCAGAAGAGTGGTCAGGAAAATGTTAGGCAAATGCGGTGAATAGCCTTCACGCTACAGCTTTGTGATGGCCCACAAACCTTTGTAAATGCATTTTCGGTATAATTTGGCAGATTAAAGCAACACCATAAGGATTCATTAAAGAATGGGGTTGAAGATTTTTGAGAATCCATCAATCAACCAAGTTTTCACATGGGGTGTAGAGTAAGGAGAGACATGTTAGGAAGTATTCATTACAACTGGGAAAATAGAAAGAAAAGAAGGGAATTTATCTAATTTCCCAACCATATGCCTGTGTCCTCCTTCTAGTGAATAAAAATGGAAACCAAGAATACATGAATATTTTGATTAGTTCCTATTCGCTCCACTTGGTATCTTTTCCAGGATTAAGTTATGCACGCTGAGTTAGGCACATTTGCGAATCAGATGTAATTTATGGCAATGCTTAGGGGAAATATTTAGAAACTGAGGGGTCAATAACAAAAGCATTGATGAGTTAATAAAGTAGTATTATTTTAAGTATTCTGTAGAATAACCTTCAATGTATTTGTAAATTAACCCAAAACATCAAAAGCAGAATAAAATGAGAATATTCTGGTAATATCACATACAATTAGTACAAAGGGAAAGGACTTGCCCTCATTGCACTTTTGCTAAAACTGTTACGATGACTAAAAAAGAAGATGGGCTAATTCACAAACTCAGTTATAAATATGTGAAGCAGTACTCCTCTAGATTTACTTCCCCCTATTCATAAATTCCTGTGTGAATCATTTCCTCCCTGGAGTGCTATGTCACGCTCTCACAAATGCCTTCATGAATCAGTGCCGGCTGTTAAGAGAAGATGCTTTTGCTCAGAAGCTCCGCCTATTTACTACTTACAGACACAATGTATTTTGAATAAAAGCTTAGGAAAAAGCTTTGAATTTAAATGCATGCTTTACTTTTCCTGAGAGGGTACAAAGCAATCTAAGTTAAAAATAATATACTTTTTTCGAAAAAAAATAAATAAAAAAAAAATAATAATAATAATAATATACTTACCACTACATTTGGGGGTAGCTGTCCACCTCCCACCAATGCAAGTGCTTTCATTGAATCCAGTGATACGATAGCCAGGATTACAGAGGTAGGTTACGGTATCATCACTGTAGAAATAGTTCTTGCTGGTAGGCATCAGATATTTTCCATTGATTATTGTAGGTGGTTTACTACAGCTTCTTCTTTCTGTGTAAAAAAAAATCACAGTTCTTCGTTAAAATATAGAATAATAGGTGTTTCTTAGGAGTGGAAACTTGAATATGCCACTGCTTTCATGAACAATTCAAAGGGCAACATCAATGGAGTACTGTCTTTGCAAAGCTCGTGGTCCGCAGCCCGATTTGGAGGTGGGTGGGCCTTAAGTCAACAGCAGAGCCTACTTCAGCACCGCTGCCCACATCCTCTAATGGCGGCCTAACATAGCAGGGACCGCCGAAGGGTTTACCATCCCACTGCCCGCACGCCGATTTTATAGCAATCATTTTTATTGATTTTCAGAACAACAGTATCAGTGCACATGTGTAGTCATACAATAACAAGTAACTGCCGGGTGTCCCCCGGCCATAGGTATCTACTGAATGCCCCATAGGTGGTTCAGACGCTCCATGTGCGGTCCAGGGGAACCCCTCCTCAGACTCCTCTGGTACCCCGTCCCACCCCCCCCCCCCCACTACCCCCCTCCCCCCCCCCGCTACCCCCCTCCCACCACCCCCCCCCCAGAGGCAGCTGCAAAGCGTCCGAAGAAAAAAGAAAAAAGGGGGAACAGTTTCAGTCCGTGGAGTGCCAGGTCCTGAAGATACGCATCGTCCTCCACGTGGGCGGGAAGACGGCTGCCGGGAGGCCCCTAGATAAGTAGGTCAGCAACGAGCCCCACGCACGCCGATTTTAGAGTGGGCAATTGGATGCCTTTTTTTTTTGCTGGTGATGAGGTACAGTAAAAAAAATTACAAATTTCCTCACATCATGCAGAAAACTTCCATGGTGTGTGGGTAATTAGTTTCTCCTTTTTCAAAAACATACACCCATTTTGGAGGTTTGTTTTTTAAAAATGAAAAACTGTGTAACAGTTTGAGTGGCAGCAATCCTGTTTGATGGAGCTTTTAGTCAAACTTTTACAACATTGACAGGAACCGGCATGGCTGCGGTCTCTGCCAATGTTAAGAAATGCCAAAGGGACCAACAGACATCTCTATTTTCCTCCAATCTTAAATCCAGATCCTAGCTCTTTTGGTTGAGGTATGTTTACCTCAGAATGAATTAAAGTGGGCATTATAGTCTACACATACAAGCAGTCCATAATGGATCAAAATGGAATTGCACATGGGGTAAAGTGCCTGCAAACTAAAGATATCAGGATACTGCTGGCAAGATAGATCAGCTTAATATTCACTTTGATCTGCAGGTGACAAATTAGAATACTTTGCAAAACATCTCAGCCACTCCTCTTTCCAAGGTCTGTAAAATGAGTACTATTTCATTGGTAAAACTAATGCCACAAATCTTACAGTGCTCGCAAAAGGAAAAACCCCAGTATAAAGAGTTATATGAAAAATGCTGTCATTATTTATTGCACATTACAGCCACATTCCATGAACAGAAGTGCCAGTCAGAAGGCTAACGAAATTCATAAGGTTATAGAGCTCTGAGTAGTAATATCCTTATTTAGTATTTTGAATACGGGGGTGTGGCTTGGCGCTGCTATAAGATGGCTGTGTCTGAGAAGCTCTGGAGCGGTCACAGGACCGAATCAGCCGAAATTTGCCCAAACTGCTCCGAAGCGCTACATCCTGGCAGGATATCAAATGGAAGCTTCTTCTGCCCAAGCAGGTTTGTTTTCTTACCTGCATGCTTGTCTTTTCCTGCTCATATGAAGCAGGCGCACTGACGGACGTTCCGTGCCCGCCATTTGAAAAACACTTGTTTGCATTAATTCAGCAATGCCTTCTTTTCTGTTTCGCAGTGTGAATTACTCTCATGTTTTCTTCATTTTTGCAAATTATTTTACTGAGTCCACAATATATTCATAAGAAAAAGTAAGAATTGTCCTGTCTGCTGTTTGACATTCATTTCTCCTCACTGCTTTGGGTGCATGTATTACAGACACTGCCTTCATATTCTTCTTCAGTACTGTTTTGATATATTTTCCTCACTTATCCTAAGGGATGAACCAAAGGATTGAGGCCTCTCACATCCAATACAAGCAACTCCTCACATAACTTCTGCATATGCCCAGCAAATTCATTCCCTGTACTGGTGGAAAATATGGAGGACAGTAGTCAAGAGTCAACTTCGACATCCAATACGTCTTCTGTTGGAAACAGTGCAACTTGCCTTAAAATTACTTCTAAATAAAGCTCAAGTGCCCCACAAGCTACTAAAAGAGTTAAAAAGACCCTCCATCTCTCATAAAAATAATCAACGTTTTCTCAATGGAACTTTTGCTTGAAGAAATCAGAGTTCTAAAGCCCTATATGGAAGACACTAACAATAAGCTGCATATTTTAAATAATAATTGGTTCCTCATGGATAACAAGGTAACAGATGTGGAGCAAAGAGTTAGTGACATCAAAGATACTATACAGACTCTTACAAATCTACGATCTGAGGTATCTCAACTAAAAGGGCATGCTTAGGACTTTGAAAATCAGCGCAGATGAAGCATCCTTCACATTTATGGCTTAGCGTATGCGGTGCAAGTTAATGATCCTGTATAATCTTTTTAATCATTTCTCCCTAAGATTCTAGATCTTTACGCCTCTCCAAAATTAAATATGCAGCAAACGCATCTACTTCCTAGAATATGTTGAACTTTTTCAAGTTAATAAAGCAGCTAAGGCCAATGGGAGAATTCCAAGGTCTGGTTCGCAGGTATTCTTTGCACAGGATTTTGCTAAAGCCAAGGCAGACAGGAGGAAAGCATTTGTGGATATGAGACCAGCTCTTCTTGCTTTGCACTCAAGATTTGGACTTTTTCATCCTTGCTTGTTTAAAGTAACATATAAAAACAAAACTATGACTTATGAGGATCCTGTGATCCTGCAATGTTTTTTTGATAAATGTATAGGAGAAGAGATGGATTCCTCAAAGTTTTCTTCAACCTGACTCTAGCAATGCGTTGAGATTGCATGAGATAACTCTGATGATACTCAAGTTAAATGTTATAAGTTATATAATCTATTTGTGTGTATCTTTCCTCATGTAACCTGTTTTCTAGTTAGCCTTTTTATTTATTTGTAGAACTTCTTTCCAGGTATTGTTTGATGTGCATCCCCAGGACTCCATCATTATTGGGTTTTGTTTGTGGTCTAATTTACCCCTTGTCAGCTACGTCAAGGTTCCTGTTGTACCATCTCCCTTATGTGGTGTCACCACCCTCAACGTTTTATGTGTTTAATAGGTATGTTCACTTTATTATTTTGTCTTTTATGTCCCTATCCCTTTTCTACCATTATCTCTCTTTATCTTCTTACGTTTTTTTCTCCTTCCCTGCTTATTTTATGGATCTCCTACTTTAGCCTACTATACTCCTTAACTTTCTTACTTTAATACTTCTACTTTCCTTTCTTTTGTTATCCATTATCAGTTAATATGGAGAGTTAATGTATACTGTCCTATGTTTAAATTAATATTTTTAACCATTACTACTCAATGGTTATTTTATGTAAATTTCTCTATATATTTCCTATTCTTTTGTTCTAATTTCAATACTGCTTGGCTTACTTATATAAATACCAATTATAAATAATAAATTGAACTTTGTAGACTTTGGCAAATTTAACTTAAACTATGTCTATATGTGTAATTACATGGAATGTTAAGGGGTTAGGTTCTCCCATTAAGCAACAATGAGTACTTACACATCTAGCCAAGCTAAATCCAGATGTTGCTTTACTACAAGAAACGCATGTTCTTGACAAAGACGTTTGAAAACGTATTCATAATTGGATAGGACATGCTTTTGCATTGCCAGGGACCGGTAAACGTAATGGAGTTGTTGTCCTATGTAAAAAAATACTTTAGATGTTAAGTTGTTATTATAAGAAATGGACACAGAAGGTTGATGGCTCCTTTTACAACTCGCCATTAATAACATACCGATAACAGTCTTCAATGTTTAGGCACTCACACATTTAGATAAATCCTACTACCTCACCATTACAAATAAATTGATGTCTATTGCAGATGGCTATCTAATTTTTGGGGGAGAATGTAATCTTTTCTTAGACCCATTTTTTTGATTGCTCTTATAATACAAATTTTCTACTCTCCTCCATGCATAGACGATTCACTACAACCATCAAACAGAGAGACCTTATTGACACATGGAAGCTCGGAAATCCCTGTCTACAAGTATATACTTTCTTTTCTCCTGTCCACTTCTCCCAATCCAGAATTATTTATTTGTTTGTCTCCAAATCTTTGTCTCAACACATCTTACATGCAGATAGTGGAACCATATTAGTTTCATATCATGCCCCAGTCACTTTAGATTTGGAATTGCTTCTTATTACTCCCATGATTAAACATTTATTTTTTAATACTTTTAATACAGAGCTTTATTTTACCCTAATTTTACTCAGTGTTTTCAAAATGTTATTTATTAGTACTTCCTTTTAAATGAATCACCAGACCTATTCTTCCAAACCATTTGGTATGCTTTTAAAGCTGCCTCACATTACTTTATTTTATCATATGTCTCTACTAAAAAGAAAACAAATACTAAAAAGGCATTCGGCATTATGAAACATATTGAATTCTTAGAACAAACCAATTTTGCATCCAAATCCAAGCCATGTATAGATGAATTAGTTAAAGTTAAATTTAAATTCAACAAAATCTCCACAGACTATGCTGCTTCTTACCTTCTCAGGCCGTGCACTAAATATTATGGAAGACAAAACATAGTAGGCAAACTCTTAGCGATTGTTTGAAAGTTAAAAAAGAACAGGTTAAAATTTAAACAATATTATTTAATAGGGAAATCCCGGTAACTGAAGATAATGACATTGTAGCAAAAGTTTCGGATTATTACAAAAATCTTCATTCTCCGGAAACAAATCTGTCTCATGTCGATATTGATCAATACTTATCTATTCAAAAACAATTTGACTTAAACCCAGATTTTCCTTCTCTTGATGCTTATACTGCACTCCAAGATATTCACAAAGCAATTAACTATATCAAACAAATTAATTTTACAAACATTTTTCAAAAACATTGGTCCCTAAACTGCATAAACTTTTTACATCTTGTACCAGGACAAATTCAGCCTCTGGTACCTTTCAAGGTTCTTTAATTTGTCGAATTCCCAAAGCAGGTAAGGACTTGTACAAATTATCAGTCAGAAATTATGTAAAAATTATCGACCTTGTTAACTCTGATTGTAACATTTTTGCTAAAATCCTCGCACTCTGTTTGGATCCTCACCTTCCCACTTTAATAGGTCAAGAACAATCAGGTTTTGTTAAGGGCCATTATCTTTCAGATAATACTAGAACTTTTTTCAACATTTTAAGTAAATCTAAAACATACTCAAAATCATTAGTAGCTATATCTCTAGATGCTGGGAAGGCTTTTGATTGTGTTCACTGGAATTTTCTTTTTTCTACACACTCTTACTTCGGATTTGGTAAAAAATGTATTAACTTAAAGTCTATTCTATATTCTTTACCTAAAGCATCAGTCTTTGTTAATGGCTTAACTTCTCCTTCTTTCCCTCTTAATGGAGGAGTTAGACAGGGTTGCGCTATATCTCCTATCCTTTTTTTTAATTTTTATTTTATTTGTATTGTATTTATCCAACAGACAGCCAAAAAGACAATACATCAGACAACGAATTGTCTGCTATGTTGATGGTTCATGTGTCAGAATATATAGCAGTCGCCAATCATTAACCAAACAAAAACAACATAAGAGCATTGCAATCAAATTGTACAGTAAAAATCACATTGATCATATTATATCACAGCAGAAGAAATAATATCACTAGCATGCTATGGTTAATTACATTGTGTGCACCACCCAGACTACCACTAGCTGGCTATTTGTCCAGACAAACCCAGCCAGGTATAGTGTCCCCAGTGATTTTTCTAGGTTCACTCCGGTGTTTCATTCAGAGGGTCAAGTTGTAAGTAATCCTTGAGTGGCTGCCAAATGTCCAGGGGCCTTGAGGTCTCAGGCAATAGTGTTGCATAATTGTCGCTCGTTGTGTTGCAATAGAGAAGATCCCGAAGCCACTCTTTTATTGTTGGTGGGTGTGGTCTACCCCATTTCAAGGAGATTTGACGTTTTGCCAACAGAAGGGCTATTGCAATGAACCTCCAAATGCACCTTTTAATGAGCTTAACAATGCTATCAGTGGTGTAGGATGCAAGATTTGTTCGACCATGAGTGACAGGTGGCAGAACACCCTCCCCAATATGTCTGAATCACTATACAGCTCCAGGCCCGATGTGCAAAGTAAGCTTCCAATGCCGGGCACTTGGCACATGCACTAGAGGTGCTAGGGTGCATCCTGGATACTAACTTCGGGGTAATGTATATTCTGTGGAGGTATTTGTAATGTAACAGTTTGTGCTCGTAGTTGGTCGAGATATACCGCGTCTATGAACAGCAGTATGTCCAGGTTCCATCCAGCAGTGGTTCCCCTAGGTCTCGTTCCTAGGCCGCCCTAGCTTTAAGGCCCACTGCAGGCTTTAGGGTTTGTGAAAAGTGATATAGGCGGGAGACCAGGTGGGTGGAGTCTGTAGAGTTAATGACCAGTGTGAGAGGAGGAAAATCTTTCGGTTCTGTACCTGTGTCAGGTAAGACGCTCAGCAGGGCACTCCTCACCCTATGGAGGAGAAAGCTATCCATATATTTACCGTCCCCCCTGGACATCAATTCGACAATTGTGCATGGGCGGGAATCCTTGAGTAAGTTTTTTTTAGTAAGGGTTTCAGTCGTAGGAGGCAACCAAGGGTTGTCAACTAAAGGTATATATGGGGAGTATAAGAAGTCACGTTGTAAGTAGCGTTGTAACTTAGTCCACACTCAGCAAGCCGTTGCCATCATTTCTATCTCAGTGGGGTGACGCGGAAGACCTAGGGGCAGAATCGTTGGAAATGAGTTTGGATGTATCTGGGATCGCTCGGGTCTGAGCATCTGGGTGGTACCAAAAGTATGAAAAGTGCGTCTGTGCTACTAGATGGTATAAATAAACGTCGGGGACTCCAAACCCCCCTCTCTCAAATGGCATTGTCAGAGTGGTCAGACTTATGCAAGGATGTTTGCCCGCCCAAATGAGGCGCGTCAGCAGGAAACACAAGGTATTAAAAAAGGACGTGGTTAAGGCAATTGGAATATTTAAGAATAGATATAACAGCCGTGGCAGTACTACCATTTTAATTATGGCGGTCCTGACAGCTATAGAGAGAGGGAGTTTAATCCATCAGTCGATCTGTCCCGTAAGGCGGTCGATTGCCGGCCCGTAGTTAAGGCAGATGACCTCTGCAGCATCACAATGTAAATAAATGCCCAAATACTTGGGGGGGTCGGTACACCATCTCAGTGGAAACTCTATGTCAACCTGGGTAGTGGCGGGGTTAGTGGAAACATTTCTGACTTGACACAATTTATGGCTAATCCAGAGTGCACCCCAAAGCGAACCACCTCTCTCAACAGTGAGGGAAGGTTCTCCGCCGGCCGTCGGACGAATAGCATGATGTCATCCACGTAGAAGGAGGCAGCAAGCGGGCCAGTATGGAGTTGTAAACCCCGATGGGGGCGGCGCTCCTGGATATGCCAGGCAAGTGGGTCTATTGCAACAATAAATTATAGTGGGGACAGCAGACATCCCTGCCTTGTGCCACTAGTGAGCGGAAATTGTGTTGTGATTGTCCAGTTTACCCGGAGTCGGGCCACTGGGTGGGAGTACAATAGGCGGATTAGGTTTAAATCCCCAATTTTTGCATTACTGCATATAAAAAGGACCACTCTAATGAATAAAATGCCTTTTCAGCATCCAGCAGAACCACTGCTGCTGGAAGCGATGGTTCCATCTGATTTATTATTGAAAATACTGTCCGTAAATTAAGTGTTGTGGATCTGCCGGGGGCAAATCCCGCTTGAAAAGGACATAATGTAGTGTCAACTAGTAAAGGAAGGAGGGTGACTAAAAATTTTAGCAAGGATTTTATAATCATGGTTAAGTATTGACAACGGTCTGTAGGACTGGCACTGATTAGGAGACTTGCCGGGTTTTAGCAATGAGGTCACTATGGCCTCCCGCATTGACGGGGAGAGGGAACCGCTCTCTAGAACGTCAGAGTAGGCCTTAATAAGGGGAGGTACGAGTACATCTTGGTAGGCTTTATAGAAGTCCCTGGTAGGACCGCTGGACCCAGGGGCCTGCCCACTGGCTAAATCTTTTATCGCCTGCTTGATCTCTTCAGCATCTATTGGTGCTGCAAGGAACTCTTGTTGTTCATCCTCCAGCAAAACCATGGCTATTTCCTGCCGATAGTCTCTAACAGCCTGCCCTCCAGGAGGACCTCGAGGTTCATACAAACATGTGTAACATGTTAGCAGGGCAGCGGATATATCAGCATTCAAAGTCAGTGATGCCCCTGTGTCTGTATCTTATTGTGTAATGTATGCCGATTGATATTGTGAGCGGAGTGGCCTTCTGGACCTCTCTCCCTCCCCATACACACGGGCCTTGGCATACTTATCAAGATATTTGACCACTCTGGCAGCTGCGTCAGAGAATTCAACCATTTGTGCAAAGACGATGGATCTGCGAGCGCCACTTTGTCCGTCTCTTTAAGTTTCTGTTTGATCTTATCAAGCTCATTTCGAATTGAACGAAGCACACCAGCATGCTGGGAGATGCTTACACCGCAGATAACTGCTTTAAATGCGTCCCAGAGCGTCAACTGTGACTCCACCGTGCCGTCATTTAAATCAAAGTATTCCTGTATGGCATCCCTCACTTCATTACGGAACACCTGATCTAAGAGAGCAGAGGCGGGGAATAGCCATAATGGGCGCTGTTTGGGCAGCATGGAATAGGCGAGCTCGAGGAGGACCGGGGAATGGTCCGATATTGTGCAGGGTAAATACTCGATGTTGCGGACATCCAGCATTAGTTGTGGTGTGAGATACCAGTGATCTATATGGGACCAGGAATTGTGCGGGGCTGGATAATAGGAATAATTACAGATTCCTGGATGGTGTGAGTGCAAGGGTCAGACAACAGTGAGTGCTGCAGAAGATTTAAAAGGCCTTGAGTGGAATGTGGTTTTGTGATGCGTCCCGGGCCAGTAGTGTCAGTGGCGGGATCAAGCGTGAGGTTGAATACGCCCCCCATCAATATAACGTCCGCACTTGTGCTATCAATTGCTGTTGTTATTGCAGGAAAAAAGTCAGTGGAGTCTGTGTTTGGGGCATATACATTTATGAGAAATATACTATCACCCCCCAGCATTCCCTGCACTAAGACATATCTGCCGTCAGGATTGTCAATTACATCGACAGCCTGTAAAGGAAGAGAACGATGAAGTAAAATGCATACGCCTCGTGAATATGAGCTATAACAAGAAAATAATCGGTTCTCGCCCCAATTGGATGCAAACTTGTGCGTAGTGTGAGGTGCATAGTGAGTCTCCTGTAAGAAGGCGATTTGAATGGAGTGTCTGGCCAAATATGCCAATACCTGTCTACTTTTTTTAGGATTGCTTAATCCTCGTATATTCCATGAGAGACATCTATGGTGGATTCCGGAACTATTGTCCCTGCTATCTGTCATAGAATTATCCTTGGGATCAATATGTGTAACCAAGGGTCAGTACTATACACACTCTGCACTGTGAATAATAGCAATGTTCCATTCAAACCAACATAACAGCAAATACAACTAAAACTAAAAAAAAAAAAAAAACCCCGCCACCCCCATCAGATAAACACAAACAAGGCACCCGGTGAATCCCATCATAGGAAGAAACACTGAGGACATAAGGTAAATAGGGAGGGAGAAGGAAGGGGAAAAGATTAGGAATCATCCTGCGGGGGATGGCACCACTCCAATGGAACCTCGGGTTGTAGGATATCTTATATCAGCTATGTCCGTCACACCATTATCCATTGCACTATTACGGTTCAGTCCCATCAGTGCGAAGAGACAAAAGAATCACCACTTGCTAGATCTATATACAATAGTACCTTGAGTCGCTTCAGGTATTTGCATATATGTCCAAAATGGATTACAATATTCTACATCTGATATATACATAGGCTATCGAGCTGCAGAGTGATAGAGAGTCAAGGACCAGGGCTATTGTCATCAGGTTGCCGTTGCGCTGCTGGAGGTGGTTTGTAGTTTTACCAAAATAGTTCAACTTCCGCGAGGGAATCAAAATATAGACATTGCCACCAAGTTGGATGCAGAGCCTGGCTGGGTCGAGCATGGCATATTATACATTTGCCTTTTGGAGGACACGTTTTACATTTGGGTACTTACGTCATGTTTCCTGCACTAGCGGCGTAAAGTCGGGAAAGAGGGATATGGTGGAACCCTGGTAGTTAAATATGCCACGCTCTCTGGCCAGTCGAAGAGCTACGTCGCAGTCGTTGTATTTAAGGATCTTGGCGACTATGACTCTCGGAGGTGCCCCAGGAACTGGGGGAGGGCCAAGAGTCCGATGGGCTCATTCCAGCGCGAATGATGTGGAGCACACCTCCCTTCCGAAAATTCGTCGACTCCGCAATTCCAGAGATGCGGATATTGTTTCTGCGGGAGCGCGCCTCCAAATCCTCTGCTTTGGTAGTAAGTTGTTTAAGGAGTGATTCGGTGCGCTCCAGGCTTTTCTGGATGGAGGGCTGTGCATCCTTCAGGTCGTAAATACGTTGTTCTGTACCGCATATTTTTGTGTCTTGTGCCTCCAAATGGCCGTTTATAGCATCCAATCGGCTATTTAGTGTGCCCAGGCTGATCCATTGATGGATTTAAAACCCGCCCGGAGCTCAGCCATTATGGCGGTGGCCCCCTCAAGTTGGCTATTCTCCTCCCCTGCAGCATTTTCTGCCTCATCCATCCTAGGGGTCTTGCCCAGCTCAAAGTTGAGCTGGCGCTGTTTGGGGTCACTGCGGCCCATTGTAGGATCACATACTGAGGAGCGCACCTACTGTGAAGTACCCTGGTATAATTGAGGGCAACCCAAGTCAGGGCCGTGGATATGTAGGAGGTACCAGTCCCACAGCCTCAGGAGGGGATGGGTGCCTTTCGGGCTAGGGCAGCTGACCGGGTGTTTCAGGGTGCTGCTTTGCGGTGGAGGCGGGTGGCTATGTAGTGCCATGTCGCTATATGCAGAGGATGTTTGGCCCAAGCTGCGGGTGAGTTGGGGCCCAACCGATGTCAGCGTAGGTAGGAAAATATAAGTAATTGCAGCTGGGTTCGGGAGCCCCGCCACTGCAGCACTCTAGACAGTGTAGGTATAGCTTGCTCACGTGCACAGCACTATGTGGCCCGGCAGGGTAGAGTAGTTAATAACAAAGAGAGAGAACCCCGCCCCTCACTTCAAACTGCAGCCGATCGCATTAATTGTAGCCCAGCATGTCGGTACCTTATGGGAATGTGTCTCCCAGTCATCTGGTGGTTGCAGGCTCGGTCCTCACTCGACTGCGGGGTAGATCAGATTCGGCCTCTGCACGCGCGTGCCCAGCCCCGCCCTCAGACTCACCCGAGTCCTGTGTCGACTCGGGGCCTCCGAAAGCCGCGTCAGGTCCAGGCAAGCTGCGCCTCTGATTTCTGCATTTCCGTCAGCCCGGCAGGATATCAGCAGCTCATTCTGCTCACCGGCGCTCCGCAAGCTGGCGTCACCGCAGCAGAGCTGAAATTGCTGTGGTGTTACGCGGTGTGGCGGACTTCGTCATCTGAGAGTGCCGTAGCACCTGAGTCAGGCGGCCATATTGGTCGCTGGCTCGGCCATGCCCCCGTACTTGAATCTTTTCTATCTCGCATCCGACTGAACACCAATATACAGGGCTTTAAACATGGAGATATACATATCAAATGTTTGGTGTATGCGGATGATATTATTTTCCTATATGTCTTGTCCTGACTCCTCTCTAAAAACTTTCTTAGATACAGTTTCCATTTTTGCAAAATTTTCCAGCTGCAAACTTAATGCCGACAAGTGTGAAACTCTTCTACTTAATAAATGGTGTTTTAAATATGAATTCACATATTCAAATTTTCTTTAGAACCCTACCAAAATAAAATATTCACTTCTTTGATTCACTAATTCCCTGAATGATACTGTTTCCACTGACTTCAAAACTCTTTCTTCCACCCTTAAAAATCTCATGACACAATGGAATACTTTGTTCCTTTCAAGGTGGGGTAGATTGGATTCTATCAAAATGATGTTAGTCCCCATAATATGTTTTTACCTTTCAACAGTTCCAATTAATATTCTGCCATGTATTTTTTTTTAAAAAAGAATTCTATCCTAATCACTTTTTTAGGGAATAATTAAACATCTCAAACTTCAATGTACTAAGCAAGGAGCTGTTAATTTCACAGTTTTCAATCTTATCATACTGCTTTCTTCTTAAAACATTCAATCCCTTTTTGTCACGGAAATCATTTACATCAACGTCCTTTGTGGGCGGACTTGGAATTATCTTTTATTAATTTGTTAGACATGGCTTTTTCAGAGGATTCGCCCCCAGACTTTTTGCTTTATGGCTTTCTGTTTTTTACCTACTTTTGGTTGGTGTTAGGACTCTGGGCACTTTACCACTGCTAATCAATACTAAAGTGCATATATTCTCCGTGTAAATTGTGTTTTTGGATTGGCTTATTTGATATACTACTAAGTCCCTATTACTTTGCACATGTGTGTCCAGGGCCTGTAAATCAAATGCTGCAGGTGGGCCTGCAGCACTGATTGTGCCACCCACACAAGTAGCCTTTCAAAGGGTTCTGAGACCTGCCACTGTGGTGTCTGCACGCAGCTTTTACTGCCATGTCTACCTGGCAAGTGCACCAACTTGCCAGGCCCTGACCTTCCCTTTTCTCACATGTAACGCACCCATCAGGTATGCCCTCAAGTAAGTCCAAGATACCTGCAGTGTATGTGAAAGGTAGGACATGTACTGGTGTGTGTTGCATGTCCTAATAGTGAAATACTTCGGTTTCACTGTTTAAAGGTTATCTCTCCAATAGGTTAACATGGGAGCTGCTTGGTAACACTTTACCAAGGTAGCTTGCCAGTGGGAGCTGATAGAGAAATGGAGTTTAGTATGCCTAAACTAAAAAATATATCTTTTAGTAAAGATTTTTATTTTCTTGTCCAACCATCCTGTGTGCCTCTGCCTTTTGTGTATTCGCTGTCTGGGTTTAGAGTGGCAGGAGATATGCATTCACACTAGATAGACACAAGGGGGGTGGGGGTTGTGGTGTGTCCTTCCTTTCCCGGGTGACTCATTGCCAGGCTGAATGGAACTGGCTGCATTTAGAATAGTGGGAGGAGTTGTTGCTTGCACCTGCACAGACTGTGGCTGCCTCTCACAAAGCTGTGTCCGCCTCCTGTGGTGAACCTGTCCTGAGTCAGGCTGAACAGGTTTATGTGTGCAAGAGGAACTTTATTTGTACCAACTTTAAAGGAAAATGTGGTGTAAATATTTGGGCCCTGATCCCAGAACTTTATATAACTGTTGGACTAAGCAACCTGCCAGGAAGAAGAGTTGGAAGAGCTGTGAGGAGAGACTACCACTTTGTTGTGTGTTTTGCTGGGTTGACCTGCAGTTGCTGCTTCTGTCTTGGGCAGGGAACAGACTGGAATGTTCTTTCTGCATTCTAGGTATCTCCAAGGGCTTGATGTAAAGCTTGCCTCCATCTGGAAGTCTCAGGGAAATCAGACTTCAACGTCTTCTGGATACCGGCTTCTGGAACTGGATAAATCAGCTACCACAGAGGAGAAAGGTAACCCAACGCCATCGTTGATGCCATTGCTGGCTCCATTGCATAGCTCTGCTTCACACTGCAGCCCGATGCCTGCCGGTGCCTCCGACTTCAAACAACTCACGGAGTTTGACCTGTAACCAGACGACGCCTGCACCGACTTCCGGAAACTGACACCTGCTGACGCATTTCCTCTGGAGCTCACCACACTGTCCGACACCCTGCATCTCCAAACATACTGTTTTACGGGTCTCCCCGATGCCATAGCTGACCACCGATGCTGAGTTCAGCCGGAACTGTTGGATTTGTCAGCTCACGACGCGGTGATAGACCTGGACGGAGCAATCAACATCAAGGAACTGTATATGAAGTCTATTTTTGCTTTATTGGTATCGTGGAGTACAGTTTGTTGGATTTTTAGCACTTTAGTTTTGTTTTACACAGATAAATATTGGGTATTTTTCTAAAACAGGTATAGTATTCTTTTGTAGTATTTTCACAGTATTACTGCTGGTTATGTGCAAATGTTTTACACACTGCCTCTAGGATAAGTCTGACTGTGCGTGCCAAGCTCCCAAGGGGGTGAGCAGGGGTTATTTTAGATTTGTAATCCCCTTATCCTGACTAAAGTGATGGATTCTGCCTGGCTTAGGTGCATACCCTAGCAAGCCAGAAAACCCATTTCTAACATTATCTCTTTACTTTTGTAGAATTTCTGTCTTTCGCTCACCGTCCCGCTAACATGTCATTACCCATCTTAAAAAACACTTGTAAGATATTACAACTCATCTTGATTTCTAGTCTCTCCACTTTAGAACAAGTTCTTCAATTTTCCATCTGGTACAATAAACTCATTAAAATTAATAACAGATGTATATTTTGGAAATCTTGGCGAGAAAAAGGTTTGTTATGAACTTATCAGTGAATACACTACCATCCAGTGATTTCTTTCTCTCAAGCCAAAGCAACATTTAATTTTCCCAATTCATATAAACCCAACTATCACATTTTAAGTGCAATTCCATTTGAATTTTACAATTCCCTCTCTTCCAACACCTCCCCAACACCTATAACCTCCTCTCTACAATTACTGCCAACTTTCCCTTCTGCCTCCCCAGCATACATGCACATCTCACTGCCTCACCTCAATACAGACAGAAGACTTCCCTGGAGTTACAATGGGAAACTGATTTGCAAACTTCTTTCTCTATTTCTTTATGGAATAAGGTTTGGATAAAGATTCTCAAAACTTCATGTGCTGCAAATGCTACTCAAACATTATTCTTCATATATAAGAGACTAATGTTTCCTCCAGATATCTTATGTAAAATGAATTCCAACATGTCGTCAACATGTTGGATGTGTCATCTATCTAATTCAACGTTATAACACATTTTTCAATACCGTCACATATACCCATTCTGGCTTTAAGTCTGGTCATAACCACATTTTTTATACACAGGTTCCTTTTTCATTCATAAATGTATTTTTAGGGAGCCTTCCTGAAGCATGGAAGAATTAATATACAAATTGTAGACTTATTAATTGCCATAGGATTTCAGAATATAACAAAGAATGGGAAAAATGCTCTTATTCAATCTCCTTAGAAGCATGGTGGGATGGTGTTTGTTATAACCATAGACTGGACAAGAATCACGTTACTCCAATTCTTTGGCTGTCAAGAGAGATGTTCTTGAGTCACCAGTAACTACTCTGCTAAATTGTTATGCTTTAGCGACTAACTTGCACCAGCCCATTCATGAAGAAGTTTCAAAACCAACTTAACTTTCCTTACCTTTAACATTGAACTAATAGTAGTTGTAAAGATCGGTTTATTATATTGTACTTTCACTTACATTGTCATTGTATTTCTATGCAACAAGGAATGTTTTATTTCTATTTTTACTCTCCACTTTTTCTTTTCTTTAATTTTCTTTTATTGTTTTTAATATGTAGAGATCATATTTAATTCAGTTACTCACATAGAACTCATTGTATTAACTTA
Organism: Triturus cristatus; assembly: GCF_964204655.1. Classification (NCBI taxonomy): domain Eukaryota; kingdom Metazoa; phylum Chordata; class Amphibia; order Caudata; family Salamandridae; genus Triturus; species Triturus cristatus. The sequence goes on from NC_140586.1 coordinate 369,225,452, forward strand.
TGGTCTATTCAGTTTTTATTATGACTGCTTCCATGACTTTATCTGTATTATTTATATCTCAATGAAGTTATCTTTTTAAACAACAAAAAAAATAGAATATGTGAATGCACAGTCGTCCATTTGCAACTCCCTTTTAATCCCATGGTCTCTTGTTCCTTCTGACGTTAGACCCTCCGGTAAAATATAGATGAGTCAATTCACAAGCAGCATTTTTTAGAAAATAGATGCCAATTTCCTAATCAAAACTTGTGACCGCTTTTTTTACAGGCCAGTGTATACTTTTGTAAACAGAACTTTGTGCTAACACGTTCATATACAAAATTCTGAATCGTAATGTCACAGTCCAACTTATCTCAATGTTCATGATATAGGTCGCATATTGTGATTTACTACTATAGGATGCAATCAAAGGGACAGCGGCCTGCTACGGTCAGTAGACCATGTTGGTGATTGTATTTTAATAAAGTGCATATGTAGCCCTGTTTCCTTAAAAAAAATGGAACTGCATTGAAGTGAAAAACTACTTTTTTTAAAGAAACTTTGTTTAAGAGGTGGCATTGTCTACACCCAACAAACCTTTTTTTTATTTACAAAGGGTAAGCGGGTCTGAAGGGAACACCTTACCCTCTGCATATTGGTTACCACCCCAACTTGGGAGTCATTAACTTCTCAATGTTTTGCAAGTTCAGCCCAAACATATTAAAACATTGCATTATCAATAGTTTCCAAATAGCAGTTTGTAATGCATTTCAGAACTCTTTTAGGGATTTCTAACCTCTTACCGAATCGTTAAATGGGTTTATTACAGACTAAAAAGCCATTTAGCAGTTGAAAACCCCGTGATTTAGAAAATCACAAGTTTTGGAAATTCTAAATGACTTTGTATATCGTGCCTTAAAGATGTACTACAGTAATATTACTCATGTACTACAAAATGCTATTCACAAATCTATGCGCAGAGACGTCTGCCTCCACTTCTCCTATTTTATGTAAGCTGAGATTTCTCCCACAATGGCAGAGATCTCTGCACAAGTAGGCACACATTTGAGTAGTAAGTGGGAGAGGGCTGAACATGGGGGATGCTTACTAGTAAGTGGGTGGTGTTTAGGGAAATTTGAGGAAGGGTTTAGGGAGGAATGTGCTAATATAAACACATACCCACAAAAAGAGTAACCACATTGCTATTCACAAATGACACATCTAAAGTTACAACAAAGGTATATCAACAGATGTAAAGTTACTCCAGCTCAGCCAAGGAGCAAGTCAAAAACCTTACATAATGACCCACAGGTTTTGCAACACAGTGACATAGAGAGCAATGGAGGCAGGGACATAAAAAAACACCACCCAGTAACTAATGTTAAAACAATTACATTTTATATATATTTTTTCTATGAAAAACAAAATATGAAAGTGATGTTATACGAGGTAAAAACATCAGTAAAAGAGTACTATTTTAAATTTTAAAAAGCACTGAAACTCACCAGGTATAGCTAACACAAGTAAATGTAAATTGTGGCCTGGCTTTGTGCAATGATTTAATCAATGATGTCATTTTAGTTGATATCAGTGATGTTATCATTGATATCATAGAACATGTCATGAGTGTTGCAATGGGAGGTCATAAGCAGTGCATGGCTAGAGCACAAGTTATACTTACTTGAGTTAAATATAATAGGTGAATTTCAGTGGTTCTTTAGTTTAAAATGTTACATTTTCAACTGACTATACCATAATTGTGACCTTTGTATCTTTCAGTGAATTTTTAGGGTTATGGTAAAGTAAGATTTCATTGTCATACCAAACCATTCCAAACCCTGTCACAGCCAGGTCCTGAGCCCAACCACCATAGTCAGCCAACCCCCCACCATAGGTGGCCTTTGGTTGTTCGTGATGTGGGGTTATCCACAGTTCTTGGCCTTCAGCCAGACCCTGTGCCCAAACTCAGGAGTCTTTGGGCCAACACTGTCTCCTGTGGGACCTTCGCAGGTTTGTGGCAAGCCCAAATGTTTTTTTCATATTGACCCCAGGGGTGTCCCTGTGGGACCTCCCCCACATGGTCCAGGGGGTCAGTATACCCCTACTTTATCCGTCTACCTTATATTTGTTATTTCTCAGCTGTGAGATCAAGAGGGAGCATTTGCTTTTGCAGGAGCAAGACCACCAAAGGAAATGTGTGGTTGGGTCCCCCCTCCTTTCTCTTCCCTCACTTGATGGATCACTCCAAAACTTTCCAGGAAGTGCTGAAGTCGATTGACTTTTTTTAACCCGTTCGCAGCTAGGCCTTCCCCCGCCCCCGTGCTAAGCCTTTATTTGGCAATTTGGGGTAGTGCATGCTGAGGCTACTGTAACTTTTTGTCCACAAAGGGTATCCACGTCAATTTTATGTCCTTTTTTACCAACACCCTGAGGATTCTAAAGGTACCCAGGTTTTGTGGACTTCTCTGGAGGGGACCCAGAAATTAGCCAAAATACAGCTAAATTTGGTATTTGTATTTAAAAAAGTGGAAAAAAGTGCTGCAGAAGAAAGCATCTGTCTTTTTCCCTGCAAATGGTATTAACAAAGGGTTTGTGGTGCTGAATTGACCATCTTCTCAGCTGTCAGGGACCGGCAGACTTTTGTCAGAAAACAAGATTTTCTACACAGTTTTGGCATTTGACTGGGACAAAGCCTATTTTTGAAATTTTTTGTGGTTTCAACGTCCTTCCAGTTAGTTGTAGAAATGGGTGTGAAAGCAATAATGGATCCCAGAAGGCTATACATTTCTGAAAGTAGATTTCAGGAAGGGGTCATTTGTGTAGATCCTTTAAGGTTTTTTAATAGAAACTGAAAGAAAATAAAAAATATTGAAATTGAGTTTAAAAAAACAGCCATTTGTGCCAACGTTTTCACCTGTAACTTCTTCTAAGTATGACTGATTTTTAAAATCAATATACCTTTAAATCTGAGGAACCCGGAGCCAATAACTGAGGTGCGTCTTGCAATGGTTATTCATTGGGTACCGGGTACATAGCTAGTCAATAGGTAAAATATAAAGAGTGAAAAATAGGTAGCAATGAAACCTATATATTGCTGAAATGGGAACAAAATATAGAATTTAGAAGCAGTGGTTATTTGCACATTACTAAAATTGTGGGAACCCATTCAAGCATGTGAATTAACGGCCATTTTTAAAAAATGAACTATTTTTTTACAAATCGTCTTACATCAAGATGGCAGAGATGCAAAGAAAGTCAATTGGTAAAAACACTTGTTCTACTATTCTGTGTTCCCCTAAGTCTTCCATTAATAATGCTACCTCACTTATGTGGGTAGGTCTAGTGCCTGTGACACGAAACGGCCTAACACGCAACGTGGACACCACAATTTTCCAGTGAACACTGACCCTTTTTTTGCAATGTGCCTAGCTGTGGATTTTGGACCCTAGCTCAGCCGGCACCTAGGGAAACTTAGTAAACCTATACATTTTTGAAAACTAGACATCCAGGGGAATCCAGGATGGGGTGACTTGTGTAGCTGTCAACAGGTTCTTTTAACCGGAATCCTTTACAAACTTCAAACTTTGTCAAAACATATGACATTTTCCTCACATTTCTATACATGATCTAAAAAAAATTATCTCGGGTGTCTAGGACACATTCTGCATCCCTGGGAGAGACAGAAAGACTCAATGCATCAATTTGGATTGGGGAGTGAAGTCCCTTGCCCAAGGGGCCGCTCCTCCCTCCCTGGTATCTAGTGGCTAGATCCCTGCTAGGGGATCGCCCTTCTGTGGTGATCCCCAAGCTGGGATTCACTGGGGAGGGGTAACATTGAAAAGGGGAGATTGTCCCTTTTCCAAAGATACCCCTCCTGTGTGTTTTGGTTCTCGGGGGCTGAGATATCCCCACGAGCACTGAAACAGGTTTCAGTTTAATATTCAATGTAATGGCGTTAGCGCGCCATGCGCCCGATCGTCATTACATTGAAGATAAAAAAATGCCCCGGGAGGTGTGGGAAGCTCTTCCCCAACTCCTGAGGCAAAAAATGGAAATCCCTCTGCTGTCTGCAGCAGAGGGATTTTGTGCTCGGGTGTGCATGACGGAATGGTTCCGTCATGAGCGCATGAGCACTGGTTCTCATGACGGAACCATTCCGACATGAGCTCGGAAGGGGTTAAAGCTTTGTGAAGATTCGATAGACGGTGCCAAAGTTACTAATAAAATCAAAAACCCTTCCTGTAGCCACACCTACAGCCTGAACCGCTGAACAGACTTACACCAAGTTTGGCAGGGAGGTAGATGTCGGTTCAAGGAAGTTCAGTAGTTTTTGAGAAATGTAAGTTTAAAATATAGTGATATCTCTGGCCACAGATATTTCGCGGAGGTTTGTGATGAATCTCGAATGCACGTGCCACTGGGAATGCTCTGATTGGCTGTACAGAACCTGACCAGCAAGTTGTGGCCACCATTTTATTGCTTGGGAACGGTTCCCTTCGTTGAAAATCTATGTGAAAGCCCACATAAGGGGTCAGGGTGGAGATACTCTGACCCCATGGTTGAGAAATGGGGGTGTTATTGACACAAGTTATGTGCCCAAAATTGATATTTTTAATTGCGCGCGACATTCGTCGACATTGTCGCAACTGCCAGTGCCCCCTCCCCGTGTACCATCGTGGGGACATCACGACTATCGACGTCATCGCAAATATTGGTGGAAATATAACAAAATATATCAATGAATCATACATTTGCATTGTTATAGAGATATTGAGATATTGATAAATGTTTTTATAGTGTTATTTATATAGTGAGTTATCTACTGTGATGGTTAGATTTAATTATATTGTTATAATTTTTTTATGTGGTGGTGGCTTTTGAATTCCTGCTTTTGCTTATGCGACGTAACCGCGGGGATCACGATTACTGTTGTCATTGCGATCTATGGCCTCACTGCATTAAAGGTTTTAGAGATGGTTGTTCTAGATATACACTAGAAAATCATGAGTTTGAAGTGTACAGTTAAAAAACCCTAGTATGTAAAATACTGTAATATGTGTGCATATATGTGATATGTGTTTTCACTTTATGGAAAAGGCACGATCGGTGCGGTTAACAACCTCATCTCGGTGACGTCCGTAGTCGCGAATACAAATTCTTTATGGTAAAGGTGGCTTTCTTCGAAATTGATCACAGAAAGAAAAGTTAAGACAATATTTTACTAAATATTTAGAGTTAAACTTTATTTAAAAAAAAATCTTTAGGTATTTTTCAGTATGTGAAATACATTTACTGATGACAGAATCTCCACAGTAAATGCAGCAATGTTGTGCCAACCTACCAAATTGTTAAAAATAAAACCAAGTATTATTGTATTTTCTGATAAACACATATGAAATCAAAATAGGATTGGTGTATTATATAAATATAATACACAATATCCAATTATAGAAAGAAAGTACAAAATTCTTAGAGGTTCACTTACAAAAATATGGACGTTACAATTCAGAAATAGAATTTAAAATAAAGTAGAAACTGAAAAAACCAAAGGGTACAGGGATGTTATAGTTAGGAAAAAGAATTTTGAAAAAAAACTAGGAAATTCACTGAAAAATCCTAAGGTTACAAGGACCCTATAGTTTGGCTGATTATTCACTGGTATAAAAACCAGAGAAATATAGCAGTTATAATTAGCTGAGCTAACTATAACTCACGTCCCCACAATGCACTGCTTATGACCTCACATATTACATCAGTCTTGACATGGTCAGTGACATCACTGATAACATCTCTGATGACATCATCCACAGATTCTCTGATGTAGCCACTTACACCCCATGCAACCTTTCATACACCCACTCCAACTTTCACACTAATATTCTTGAAACCATTGACACACCCACACTAATACTTACATACCCACTCACTGATTTATAGGTCTGCACATACATCCACTCAGACACCCATACAGCTACTCGTACACGAACTCACTCACTAATAAAGCCACTGATATATCTACTCATACAGCCACACAACCACTCACACACTCTCAGTCACCCATAGAGTCACTCACATGCCTACACATACACCCATAGAGTCAATCACACAGTCACTTACTCACCTATACAGTTATACACACACCAACTCACTTATTCAGATACTAACACATACTTACTCACATATACAGCCCCTGACACAAGCGCACACTCACCCATACATCCACTCTCACAATCACTCATTCACACATACAATCACTAAAATAATCCAACACTCACCTATTTTGCCTTTCACATATGCAGTTACTCACCATATACCACTAACACAACTATTCACTCACTGACACAGCCATGTGTACACTCACTCACCCATACAGCCCCATCAGATACACTCATGAACCCATACAGCCAGTGATTCACCCACTCACTCATTCATGCAGGGAGTCACACACCCCATCACCCACCCACACAGACACTCATATACCCATACAGGTACTCAGACAACCAATTTATAACCCGTATAGCCACTCATGTATCTACTCACCAACTAATGCAGCCACTTACACACCAACTGTCAGCCTGAAACAGACATTCACATAAATTAGTCACTCACTTATCCATTCACTGTCACACGTATAATCACTCACTTTTACAGTCATTCACGCACCCAGTAAATCATCCATACAGGGATGCATACTCCCACTGATTCATCAATACACTTTGGTATATATATATTTAACACTCATAAACTTTTTAGAAACACTCACAGTCACTGGATTATGTCATCAGTGATGTCATCACCCATACCATTAGCAAGACTGGCTTGGCATTTCTTGATGTATGGATTGAACTGTCAGAGGACGACATTAGAACAACCGTCTACAAGCAGCCTACAGACAGAAGCAATTGCTTGTTATTTCAAAGTTTACATCCACCCAGCTTAGTATGCAATTTACCTTACTCGCAATTTCTAAGAACAAGGAGAATATCCTCAGATATCACAACATGTAAAACAACGTTGGCAGAACAAAAAGAGCGATTCAAGAACAATGAAACTGCTGGAGGAACATGAACGGTGAGCACTTTCCATTACATAAGACAAATTATCGCAAAAAAACCCGAAAGATTCTTCAAAGAGGATAGTGTTTGTGTCAGCATTTTCTACTAAATCCAACATGATTAAAAACATCATTAATAACTGTTGGGAAATACTACAGTGAAATGGATTTTCACTGTCTTTTTGACCAGAAACCGATGTTTGCATACACCAGAACGCGTAATCCAAAATAAATTTTGCCCAAGAAGATTCCACCCATTGACCACAAAAAAGAAGGGACAAAAACATGTTTAAATTGTGTACACTGCAATAATGTAACAACCTACATCATCTTAGTACATCCACAGACGGGAGAAAAAATAAAGTTGACTCATTCAGCTGAATGCAATTCCAGCAACTTAAATTATGCCATCAAATGCTACAGTGCGAAATATACTGGATCAGGAAACTGGATACAATAAATCCCAAAGGACTCAATGATAAAATAGAGATGGGATGTTTCCTACGATAAATGTATCACCGCTTGCTCAGTCAATATTCAACACCTAATTGCCTTTCTTCAATCCTCTGTTGACAAATTCCTCATACAGTATTTCACTTAAAATGTCCTATTTTCCACTCACACCAAATGTCACCGCAGCTACACACAATTTTTTAATCTCATTGTGTCCACACACAAGGTTCCTTTACTCCAAGTTTTTATGATCGTCAAAGAAATCATCCTGGTTTAACTATCATTTATGCAGTTATCTGTTTACATTTCATTCTTTGAGCACACTGACAACCACATACACATTTCTTGCAGTTGGCAGCGTACAAATATAGATGATTGGCATTCCTCGAGTGTGATTAATATCTGCGATGGATACATTTCGGGCAAGAGAATTATTAGTTTATAACCTGAAGTTCCCCTTAGAAAAACAGCGATGCATCATGAATAGCGGTTCAGCCTCCTTTTACATTTACTAGGAGTCCACTATTTGAACACAATAGATGAAGTCTATTACCACTCTCAACCCACATGAACATGCACATTATTCCTGCTTTTTTAAAGAAATCTATGATGGCACTTTGTATTTAACACCAGCGTTATTCTAAAGATTGATGCATGGAGTATACGTTACATACAGAGTTTTTTCCTCTATGTGATTCTCTATTTGAACTTTGTTTCTCGGGGCATATCCGTTCGCACATATAAATTTCAAGATGGCGCCCATAGTTACCCACAATTAGACTAGCCCAAGGGAGAGGCGTATCGCAATGTACATACTTTTGTCTTCACAAACTTGATCCATTTAAACTACCACACTTGCCCCCAACCCACACGCCTCTGTGAGACTCGGACCCTGTTGCTAATATTAAATACGTTAGTTGGAAGAGCTCTGAGGAGAGACTACCACTTTGTTGTGTGCTTTGCTGGGTTGACCTGCAGTCGCTGCTTCTGTATTGGGCAGGGAACCGACTGGACTGTTCTTTCTGCATTCTAGGTATCTCTAAGGGCTTGATGTAAAGCTTGCCTCCAGCTGGAAGTCTCAGGGAAATCAAAGACTTCAACGTCTTCTGGATACCGGTTTCTGGAACTGGATAAATCAGCTACCACAGAGGAGAAAGGTAACCCAACGCCATCGTTGATGCCATTGCTGGCTCCATTGCATAGCTCTGCTTCACACTGCAGCCCGATGCCTGCCGGTGCTCCCGACTTCAAACAACTCACGGAGTTTGACCTGTAACCAGACGACGCCTGCACCGACTTCCAGAACTGACACCTGCTGACGCATTTCCTCTGGAGCTCACCACACTGTCCGACACCCTGCATCTCCAAACATACTGTTTTACGGGTCTCCCCGATGCCATAGCTGACCACCGATGCTGAGTTCAGCCGGAACTAATGGATTTGTCAGCTCACGACGCGGTGATAGACCTGGACGGCGCTATCAACATCAAGGAACTGTATATGAAGTCTATTTTTGCTTTATTGGTATCGTGGAGTACTGTTTGTTGGATTTTCAGCATTTTAGTTTTGTTTTACACAAATAAATATTGGGTATTTTTCTAAAACAGGTATGGTATTCTTTTGTAGTATTTTCACAGTATTACTGCTGGTGATGTGCAAATGTTTTACACACTGCCTCTAGGATAAGTCTGACTGTGCGTGCCAAGCTCCCAAGGGGGTGAGCAGGGGTTATTTTAGATTTGTATTCCCCTTATCCTGACTAAAGTGAGGGATTCTGCCTGGCTTAGGTGCATACCCTAGCCAGCCAGAAAACCCATTTCTAACCTTATCTCTTTACTTTTGTAGAATTTCTGTCTTTCGCTCACCGTCCCGCTAACATGTCATTACCCATCTTAAAAAACACTTGTAAGATATTACAACTCATCTTGATTTCTAGTCTCTCCACTTTAGAACAATGTCTTCAATTTTCCATCTGGTACAATAAACTCATTAAAATTAATAACAGATGTATATTTTGGAAATCTTGGCGAGAAAAAGGTTTGTTATGAACTTATCAGTGAATACACTACCATCCAGTGATTTCTTTCTCTCAAGCCAAAGCAACATTTAATTTTCCCAATTCATATAAACCCAAATATCACATTTTAAGTGCAATTCCATTTGAATTTTACAATTCCCTCTCTTCCAACACCTCCCCAAAACCTATAACCTCCTCTCTACAATTACTGCCAACTTTCCCTTCTGCCTCCCCAGCATACATGCACATCTCACTGCCTCACCTCAATACAGACAGAATACTTCCCTGGAGTTACAATGGGAAACTGATTTGCAAACCTCTTTCTCTATTTCTTTATGGAATAAGGTTTGGATAAAGATTCTCAAAACTTCATGTGCTGCAAATGCTACTCAAACATTATTCTTCATATATAAGAGACTAATGTTTCCTCCAGATATCTTATGTAAAATTAATTCCAACATGTCGTCAACATGTTGGATGTGTCATCTATCTAATTCAATGTTATAACACGTTTTTGAATACCGTCACATATACCCATTCTGGCTTTAAGTCTGGTCATAACCACATTTTTTATACACAGGTTCCTTTTTCATTCATAAATGTATTTTTAGGGAGCCTTCCTGAAGAATGGAAGAATTGTGACCTTAATATACAAATTGTAGACTTATTAATTGCCATAGGATTTCAGAATATAACAAAGAATGGGGAAAATGCTCTTATTCAATCTCCTTAGAAGCATGGTGGGATGGTATTTGTTATAACCATAGACTGGACAAGAATCACGTTACTCCAATTCTTTGGCTGTCAAGAGAGATATTCTTGAATCACCAGTAACTACTCTGCTAAATTGTTATGCTTTAGCGACTAACTTGCACCAGCCCATTCATGAAGAAGTTTCAAAACCTACTTAACTTTCCTTACCTTTAACATTGTACTAATAGTAGTTGTAAAGATCGGTTTATTATATTGTACTTTCACTTACATTGTCATTGTATTTCTATGCAACATGGAATGTTTTATTTCTATTTTTACTCTCCACTTTTTCTTTTCTTTAATTTTCTTTTATTGTTTTTTATATGTGGAGATCATATTTAATTCAGTTACTCACATAGAACTCATTGTATTAACTTATGGTTTATTCAGTTTTTATTATGACTGCTTCCATGACTTTATCTGTATTATTTATATCTCAATGAAGTTATCTTTTTACAAAAAAAAAAATAGAATATGTGAATGCACAGTCGTCCATTTGCAGCTCCCTTTTAATCCCATGGTCTCTTTTTCCTTCTGACGTTAGACCCTCCGGTAAGAGACAAGTAGGTTTAATATAGAGGAGTCAATTCACAAGCAGCATTTTTTAGAAAATAGATGCCAATTTCCTAATCAAAACTTGTGACTGCTTTTTTTACAGGCCAGTGTATACTTTTGTAAACAGACCTTTGTGCTAACAGGTTCATATACAAAATTCGGAATCGTAATGTCACAATCCAACTTATCTCAATGTTCATGATATAGGTCGCATATTGTGATTTACTACTATAGGATGCAATCAAAGGGACAGCGGCCTGCTACGGTCAGTAGACCATGTTGGTGATTGTATTTTAATAAAGTGCATATGTAGCCCTGTTTCCTTAAAAAAAATGGAACTGCATTGAAGTGAAAAACTACTTTTTTTAAAGAAACTTTGTTTAAGAGGTGGCATTGTCTACACCCAACAAACCTTTTTTTTGATTTACAAAGGGTAAGCGGCTCTGAAGGGAACACCTTACCCTCTGCATATTGGTTACCACCCCAACTTGGGAGTCATTAACTTCTCAATGTTTTGCAAGTTCAGCCCAAACATATTAAAACATTGCATTATGAATAGTTTCCAAATAGCAGTTTGTAATGCATTTCAGAACTCTTTTAGGGATTTCTAACCTCTTACCGAATCGTTAAATGGGTTTATTACAGACTAAAAAGCCATTTAGCAGTTGAAAACCCTGTGATTTAGAAAATCACAAGTTTTGCAACTGCTAAATGACTTTGTATATCGTGCCTTAAAGAAGTACTACAGTAATATTACTCATGTACTACAAAATGCTATTCACAAATCTATGCGCAGAGACGTCTGCCTCCACTTCTCCTATTTTATGTAAGCCGAGATTTCTCCCACAATGGCAGAGATCTCTGCACAAGTAGGCACACATTTGAGTAGTAAGTGGGAGAGGGCTGAAAATGGGGGATGCTTACTAGTAAGTGGGTGGTGTTTAGGGAAATTTGAGGAAGGGTTTAGGGAGGAATGTGCCAATATAAACATATACCCACAAAAAGAGTAACCACATTGCTATTCACAAATGACACATCTAAAGTTACAACAAAAGGTATATCAACAGATGTAAAGTTACTCCAGTTCAGCCAAGGAGCAAGTCAAAAACCATACATAATGACCCACAGGTTTTGCAACACAGTGACATAGAGAGCAATGGAGGCAGGGACATAAAATAACACCACCCAGTAACTAATGTTAAAACAATTACATTTTATATATATTTTTTCTATGAAAAACAAAATATGGAAAGTGATGTTATAAGAGGTAAAAACATCAGTAAAAGAGCACTATTTTAAATTTAAAAACGCACTGAAACTCACCAGGTATAGCTAACACAAGTAAATGTAAATTGTGGCCTGGCTTTGTGCAATGATTTAATCAATGATGTCATTTTAGTTGATATCAGTAATGTTATCATTGATATCATAGAACATGTCATGAGTGTTGCAATGTGAGGTCATAAGCAGTGCATGGCTAGAGCACAAGTTATAGTTACTTGAGTTAAATATAATAGGTGAATTTCAGTGGTTCTTTAGTTTAAAATGTTACATTTTCAACTGACTATACCATAATTTTGACCTTTGTATCTTTCAGTGAATTTTTAGGGTTATGGTAAAGTAAGATTTCATTGTCATACCAAACCATTCCAAACCCTGTCACAGCCAGGTCCTGAGCCCAACCACCATAGTCAGCCAATCCCCCACCACAGGTGGCCTTTGGTTGTTCGTGATGTGGGGTTATCCACAGTTCTTGGCCTTCAGCCAGACCCTGTGCCCAAACTCAGGAGTCTTTGGGCCAACACTGTCTCCTGTGGGACCTTCGCAGGTTTGTGGCAAGCCCAAATGTTTTTTTCATATTGACCCCAGGGGTGTCCCTGTGGGACATCCCCCACATGGTCCAGGGGGTCAGTATACCCCTACTTTGTCCCTGTATACCTTATATCTGTTATTTCTCAGCTGTGAAATCAAGAGGGAGCCTTTGCTTTTGCAGGAGCAAGACCACCAAAGGAAATGTGTGGTTGGGTCCCCCCTCCTTTCTCGTTCCTCACTTGATGGATCAGTCCAAAACTTTCCAGGAAGTGCTGAAGTCGATTGACTTTTTTTAACCCGTTCGCAGCTAGGCCTTCCCCCGCCCCCATGCTAAGCCTTTATTTGACAATTTGGGGTAGTGCATGCTGAGGCTACTGTAACGTTTTGTCCACATTGGTTATCCACGTCAAATTTATGTCCTTTTTTACCAATACCCTGAGGATTCTAAAGGTACCCAGGTTTTGTGGACTTCTCTGGAGGGGACCCAGAAATTAGCCAAAATACAGCTAAATTTGTTGTTTTTAAAAAAGTGAAAAAAAGTGCTGCAGAAGAAAGCATCTGTCTTTTTCTCTGCAAATGGTATTAACAAAGGGTTTGTGGTGCTGAATTGACCATCTTCTCAGCTTTCAGGGACCGGCAGACTTTTGTCAAAAAAACAAGATTTTCTACACAGTTTTGGCATTTGACTGGGACATAGCCTATTTTTGCAATTTTTTGTGGTATCAACCTCCTTCCAGTTAGTTGTAGAAATGGGTGTGAAAGCAACAATGGATCCCAGAAGGCTATACATTTCTGAAAGTAGATTTCAGGAAGGGGTCATTTGTGTAGATCCTTCAAGGTTTTTTAATAGAAACTAACATAAAATAAAAAATATTGAAATTGAGTTTAAAAAAACAGCCATTTGTGCCAACGTTTTCACCTGTAACTTCTTCTAAGTATGACTGATTTTTAAAAGCAATATACCTTTAAATCTGAGGAACCCGGAGCCAATAACTGAGGTGCGTCTTGCAATGGTTATTCATTGGGTACCGGGTACATAGCTAGTCAATTGGTAAAATATAAAGAGTGAAAAATAGGTAGCAAGGAAACCTATATATTCCTGAAATGGGAACAAAATATAGAGTTTAGAAGCAGTGGTTATTTGCACATCACTAAAATTGTGGGTACCCATTCAAGCATGTGAATTAACAGCCATTTAAAAAAAATGAATTCTTTTTTTACAAATCGTCTTACATTAAGATGGCAGAGATGCAAAGAAAGTCAATTGGTAAAAACATTTGTTCTACTATGCTGTGTTCCCCTAAGTCTTCCATTAATAATGCTACCTCACTTATGTGGGTAGGTCTAGTGCCTGTGACAGGAAACGGCCTAACACGCAACGTGGACACCACAATTTTCCAGTGAAAACTGACCCTTTTTTTGCAATGTGCCTAGCTGTGGATTTTGGACCCTAGCTCAGCCGGCACCTAGGGAAACTTAGCAAACCTATACATTTTTGAAAACTAGACATCCAGGGGAATCCCGGATGGGGTGACTTGTGTGGCTGTCACCAGGTTCTTTTAACCGGAATCCTTTACAAACTTCAAACTTTGTCAAAACATACAACATTTTCCTCACATTTCTATACATGATCTATAAAAATTATCTCGGGTGTCCAGGGCACTTTCTGCATCCCTGGGAGAGACAGAAAGACTCAATGCACCAATTTGGATTGGGGAGTGAAGGCCCTTGCCCAAGGGGCCGCTCCTCCCTCCCTGGTATCTAGTGGCTAGATCCCTGCTAGGGGATCGCCCTCCTGCAGTGATCCCCAAGCTGGGATTCACTGGGGAGGGGTAACATTGAAAAGGGGAGATTGTCCCTTTTCCAAAGATACCTCTCCTGTGTGTTTTGGTTCTCGGGGGCTGAGATATCCCCACGAGCACTGAAACAGGTTTCAGTTTAATTTTCAATGTAATGGCGTTAGCGCGCCATGCGCCCGATCGTCATTACATTGAAGATAAAAAATGCCCTGGGAGGTGTGGGAAGCTCTTCCCCAACTCCTGAGGCAAAAAATGGAAATCCCTCTGCTGTCTGCAGCAGAGGGATTTTGTGCTCGGGTGTGCATGACGGAATGGTTCCGTCATGAGCGCATGAGCACTGGTACTCATGATGGAACCATTCCGACATGAGCTCGGAAGGGGTTAAAGCTTTGTGAAGATTCGATAGATGGTGCGAAAGTTACTAATAAAATAAAAAACCCTTCCTGTAGCCACACCTACAGCCTGAACCGCTGAACGGACTTACACCAAGTTTGGCAGGGAGGTAGATGTTGGTTCAAGGAAGTTCAGTAGTTTTTGAGAAATGTAAGTTTAAAATATAGTGATATCTCTGGCCACAGATATTTCACTGAGGTTTGTGATGAATCTCGAATGCACGTGCCACTGGGAATGCTCTGATTGGCTGTACAGAACCTGACCAGCAAGTTGTGGCCACCATTTTATTGGTTGTGAACGGTTCCCGTGGCTGAAAATCTATGTGAAAGCCCACATAAGGGGTCAGGGTGGAGATACTCTGACCCCATGGTTGAGAAATGGGGGTGTTATTGACACAAATTATGTGTCCAAAATTGATATTTTTAATTGCGCGCGACATTCGTCGACAATGTCACAACTGCCAGTGCCCCCTCCCCGTGTACCATCATGGGGACATCACGACTATCGAAGTCATCGCAACAATTGGTGGAAATATAACAAAATATATCAATGAATCATACATTTGCATTGTTATAGAGATATTGAGATATTGATAAATGTTTTTATAGTGTTATTTGCATAGTGAGTTATCTACTGTGATGGTTAGATTTAATTATATTGTTATAATTTTTGTATGTGGTGCTGGCTTTTGAATTCCTGATTTTGCTTATGCGACGTAACTGCGGGGATCACGATTACTGTTGTCATTGCGATCTATGGCCTCACTGCATTAAAGGTTTTAGAGATGGTTGTTCTAGATATACACTAGAAAATCATGAGTTTGAAGTGTACAGTTAAAAAACCCTAGTATGTAAAATACTGTAATATGTGTGCATATATGTGATATGTGTTTTCACTTTATGGAAAAGGCACGATCGGTGCGGTTAAAAACCTCATCTCGGTGACGTCCGTAGTCGCGAATACAAATTTTTTATGGTAAAGGTGGCTTTCATCGAAATTGATCACAGAAAGAAAAGTTAAGACAATATTTTACTAAATATTTAGAGTTAAACTTTATTTTAAAAAAAATCTTTAGGTATTTTTCAGTATGTGAAATACATTTACTGATGACAGAAAATGCAGCAATGTTGTGCCAACCTACCAAATTGTTAAAAATTAAACCAAGTATTATTGTATTTTCTGATAAACACATATGAAATCAAAATAAGATTGGTGTATTATATAAATATAATACACAATATCCAATTATAGAAAGAAAGTACAAAATTCTTAGAGGCTCACTTACAAAAATATGGACGTTACAATTCAGAAATAGAATTTTAAAAAAAGTAGAAACTGAAAAAACCAAACACTCATAAACTTTTTAGAGACACTCACAGTCACTGGATGATGTCATCAGTGATGTCATCACCCATACCATTAGCAAGACTGGCTTGGCATTTCTTGATGTATGGATTGAACTGTCAGAGGACGACATTAGAACAACCGTCTACAAGAAGCCTACAGACAGAAGCAATTCCTTGTTATTTCAAAGTTTACATCCACCCAGCTTAGTACGCAATTTACCTTACTCACAATTTCTAAGAACAAGGAGAATATCCTCAGATATCACAACATGTAAAACAATGTTGGCAGAACAAAAAGAGAGATTCAAGAACAATGAAACTGCTGGAGGAACATGAACGGTGAGCACTTTCCATTACACAAGACAAATTATCACAAAAAAAACCGAAAGATTCTTCAAAGAGGATAGTGTTTGTGTCTGCATTTTCTACTAAATCCAACATGATTAAAAACATCATTAATAACTGTTGGGAAAAACTACAGTGAAATGGATTTTCACTGTCTTTTTGACCAGAAACCGATGTTTGCATACACCAGAACGCGTAATCCAAAATAAATTTTGCCCAAGAAGATTCCACCCATTGACCACAAAAGAGAAGGGACAAAAACATGTTTAAATTGTGTACACTGCAAAAATGTAACAACCTACATCATCTTAGTACATCCACAGATGGGAGAAAAAATAAAGTTGACTCATTCAACTGAATGCAATTCCAGCAACTGAAATTATGCCATCAAATGCTACAGTGCGAAATATACTGGATCAGGAAACTGGATACAATAAATCCCAAAGGACTCAATGATAAAATAGAGATGGGATGTTTCCTATGATAAATGTATCACCGCTTGCTCAGTCAATATTCAACACCTAATTGCCTTTCTTCAATCCTCTGTTGACAAATTCCTCATACAGTATTTCACTTAAAATGCCCTATTTTCCACTCACACCAAATGTCACCGCAGCTACACACAATGTTTTAATCTCATTGTGTCCACACACAAGGTTCCTTTACTCCAAGTTTTTATGATCTTCAACGAAATCATCCTGGTTTAACTATCATTTATGCAGTTATCTTTTTACATTTCATTCTTTGAGCACACTGACAACCACATACACATTTCATGCAGTTGGCAGCGTACAAACATGTATAGGTGATCGGCATTCCTCGAGTGTGATTAATATCTGCGATGGATACATTTCGGGCAAGAGAGTTATTAGTTTATAACCTGAAGTTCCCCTTAGAAAAACAGCGATGCGTCATGCGGTTCAGCCTCCTTTTACATTTACTAGGAGTCCACTAGTTGAACACAATAGATGAAGTCTATTACCACTCTCAACCCACATGAACATGCACATTATTCCAGCTTTTTTAAAGAAATCTATGATGGCACTTTGTATTTAACACCAGCATTATTCTAACGATTGATGCATGGAGTATACGTTACATACAGAGTTTTTTCCTCTATGTGATTCTCTATTTGAACTTTGTTTCTCGGGGCATATCCGTTCGCACATTTAAATTGCAAGATGGCGCCCATAGTTACCCAGAATTAGACTAGACCGAGGGAGAGGCGTATTGCAATGTACATACTTTTGTCTTCACGAACTCGATCCATTTAAACTACCACACTGGCCCCCAACCCACACGCCTCTGTGAGACTCGGACCCTGTTGCTAATATTAAATACGTTATGACTTGAAAGGTAAGAACTTATTTATATGGGGTCGGCACCCTCCGGTCAGCCGAGCTATGAGACCACAATTCATTGGGCTTCCTTTTCTTGCGGCGCAGTTTTCGGTTGCAACTGAGAAACCCACCACATTCTTCAGGAATTTTGTTTCACAAGGTATGGACATGTTCGAATCTTTTTGAAATGGTCATAGACTGTCCTGTCCTTGTATTTTGTTCATCCCCCTGGTTCTTTCGTTCGTTTCTTCAGATAGACTCATTTCCACATTTAGCAAGCAAACACTTGTGTATCTGCTGTGAGTATTTTCAGCATTTTGTGGATCTTGGCACTATCGGAATGCGGGTTTTAAAGTTGCACGTTAGTTTCTCCTTTTTCCAGAGGGTTAGCGATCACGTTATCTGGCAGTGACAATGGTATGGAACTTTGTGAACACTTTGGCAGGTTAGTAATGGAGTAACAATTTCATTGTGGTGTTTGTTATTTTTCACTTGAAGGTGTGTTTGAACACATATGCTTTTAATCACTCTGACTCGGCAGTTCACACCTTGCAGGAGCATTTTCTAGCTACACATCAAAATCAGTTCGAAACACACAAATGAATGTAGGGCATTTCAATGTATAGGCTGGCATGTGTTTTGTTCACAAAAAATAGACCATGTATGTACATTAGAACTGTTTATTTTCTTTTCATTGCAGATTTTTCCCTGAAGAAGGGACATGAGTCTGGAAATGCATTGGGTACACACTCTGAATGTGGTTTTGTAAAATTCAGGGATCATGAATTGAATTCTTTGTATATAGAGTGTTAGTATGATTGAATTGGATCATTGTTTATTGTAAAATAAAGTGCACATATATAAAAAAAATATGCTAAGCACTGGGTGAAATAAATGTGATTTATGTTCATTATCATTATATGAAATATTGTAAAAATTGTTAAATATATTGTTTGATAGTGGTGCACATTTTGGCCAAGCTGCCTGATGGGACTTTGCCTTTTTCTCTCACATAGCATGTGCTAGGCAGCAACAAGTGCCACACACTACATAAATAACTGGAGTACACAATCAACACACCTTCTTCCACACACTATATCAGAGCCTGCATTAAAAGCAATCAAGCCAAGAGAGATCATCAAAGACCAGTAGGGGTATTGGACCCTTTATAAGCTCCTAATTCATAGGCTATTATTTCCATGTGTTCTTTTTGGACCTTTGTCCCTCACAAGGCCGTACAAAGCTTTTGGGTGTCAATGCTTACTGTACAAATTTGCAACACAGCAACACATGGTGTCACTGAAACCAAACTACAGCTGGCTGATGAGCCTTTACTAGGGTGAACCCTGTCCTAGGTTGCTTGTCTTCTGGTTCAGGGAGGCCCTGGCCTGGTAGTTCGGGCTGGACTATTCCCATTGGAGCAGGGTCAAGACTGATTTTCATATGGCTGGGTCCAAACTGAGGTGGCATTGTGTGCAGAATAACAATGAACTGGGATATGGGTTATTATCAGTCACTAAGATTATTTTAAGCATTCTATCCATCTCCTTTCTGTGTATTTTACTGTACAAAGTTGGCCCAGTTTGCACCTTTGACTAAATTACCTTCATCACATGAACTAATGCTACTTTTTGTCCAACATATTATAATTACATGAATTACCACTAATTAATGTAACTGACAAGAGGGCCAAAAAGTATTGCTAGGTTATTGAATACCTAACTACATTATTTTGGGACTGTTAATTTGAAGTCCACAAGCCATCTTCCACAGACAGATAGATTGAAAGATTGAACCAATCTTTAGAACAATACACGGGATGCTGTATCATGGAACATCTGATCCAAGATTTCACTAGCTGAGGCAGAATACAGTAACTCCCTTAATAATGCCTTCAGGTTCACCACCTTCTCTTGTTCTCATGTTTTCAATCCCTCTTTATTGCCCTTATATATCAGGTTAGAGACAGAGGCCCACTTTATATTTGGCAGATGGCGTAATCTCTGTTGGTCTGCAGGTGGATACTACTCTGCCAGGCAAGTTTATAAATGACAGCCAAGCTGGCGGTCATCTATAATACATTGTCAGAAACCGCCATCATGGCATCACAGCTCCCGTCAATGCATTTTTCTCTTTTTCGTTTTGAAATTAAAAAAAATTCAATGCTCTCTCCACATTGGGGGTCCTCACCTACTGTGAGGGCAGAATTTAGCAGTTTTCACTGCACCTTACCACGAGGGTTTCCTGGCGGTGACTGGCAGTGAAAACTCATCTGTAATTCCGTCCATCAAAATTGGGTGGGCGAAATGACAGGTCAGCCTCTGACAGCCCTTACTACTCAGGGCCGTAGGAGGGGTTATTCATAGTGGAGATGGAGTAGACTGTAAGGTGATCCTGCAGTTAAATTTGGTGGGGGTCTGCATACTTGGCGGTAAGCATACTCCGTCACAGTCGAATCAGGAGGATCCACTTCTATCAATTCCGCTCCATCAGTACTTGTGGATGACTCATGTGAAAATAAGCATAAGGGAATTTTGGATTCCTGAGTACAAATCTTGGCTGTAGAATATGCTATAGCCTAGAATTGTTATGACACTTCACAGTTTTCATGAGCATCTTCCACTTTTGTATATGTTCCCAGATTGATGAAATACTTTCACTTTTCTTTCTCACACAAACCTTCAGGTGGTTTTAGAAGGGGATCTATGTTGGGGGTAGAAGGAGGGCACTATCATGGTTAAATTCAGAAGAGCCGAGGAAAAAGGTATTGGCGGAGAAACAGGATTTATAGAGCTCCCTGGAAAGATTGGAGAATATCGTAGCTCAACTCTTTCTAGCTGGGGTACACATACAAAGAACAACAGAGACTTTCACTTCTGGGTCTGGGCAAGCAAAGGCATGGGAGCACTCACCCTGGTTAGAGTGCGTACCAGAGAGATGGAGCCTGGCATCTTTTCATGTGTTATATATCTCCTGCTCCCCAGCCGTGGCCAGTGTAGGTAAGAGCTGTGGGGCCGGGTGGGGGAAGGGTGAGGGAAAATTAAATAAATAATTAATTTCCCTTGTTGTCTGTCGAAATCCCCCCCACCTGGCCCCACCGCTCTTACCTGCATGGGCCGTGGCTGCTGCTCCCTCATTGTTGGTTAGCGTATTGGAGTCCTTCACATTTGCTACTTTGGGTTTTACTTCCTCAGTTTCACATACTACTTAGAGAATTAGCTGTTTCCTAAATGTCTGTGCTTCTAATTGCTTGGGCCACATGGCAGTGGTGTGACAGTGTCCGCAGAGGTCCGGGGGCATATTGATATGCCCATAGGGGCTCACCATTGCAACATGTCTGAACTAACTGTTAAGTTGAATTTATAATTTTGCATAAACTTGTAACTGCCTCAATGATTATTGGTGCGCAAGGATAATGATTGAACATAGGTCATCATTTTAAGGAACAAACATGTCGTAGAAATAAACCAGACACTGTCACTGGAGTTAGTAAGCTAGGTGGGAACACTACTTTCTCATTGGTATTCTACTTGGAGATTTCACCTCCTTTAAACAGCCAAAGTCTTTGGGTGGAATACTGAGGAGAAATGTAACAATCTGCATAGCAAATCAGATTTCCACGTTATTCCTGAATAACTCATAATCCCTATCACTTTTCTACTATGAAATTAACAGAAATTCTCAGTAATTATTATTCTGGTTGGAAAGAAATTAAGAGGATTTTTACAAGCCACTCGTAATGAGAGCCCATGTTTGTATTGAATAGCATTGGTCCGTTGCCAATAGCTAAAGAAAACTGTTTGTAGGTCACACCTAAATTCATATAAAGCAAAATGCAGCATGATTCTACATTTGCCTTTATCAGGTCCAAAACTTTACTGCTCATTACACAACAAATAGAATAAGATAGTACCTTCCCAGTGCATATATAACTGCACTGTCACTGTTTTTCTAGTTTTATTGCCAGGTAGTGTGTATTTTCAAGTGGAAATGTAGTTTTCCATAGTATTATGTTCAGGGACGGGGTTCCTTTCTAATGGATGGACCTACTACTGTGGTATACCAAGAGTGCTTGGAATATAGTCAGATCTTGGATCACCTCTGGACCAAATGCCCTTGAGGTCTGAAAAAGGAATTTTATGCAGAAATCATCCCGCAGGATAACATTATAGGCCTTACTTTTATTATGCTAACTCAGTGCAAAGTTTAAAGATAAGATTTACTATCCAGCGAAAATCAGGATTTGCATTGGAATGTATTTAATTTTCTCTAATTTGGTTTGGGGGGGCGTAGCTTGGCGCCGGCTCAAGATGGCAGTGTGGACCAGAGGCCTAGTGAGGTGGCACATGAAGAAGCCTCTGAGGAGCGATGACTTCCTTCACTTTCTGCCCGGAATTTTTCTAGGAAGCACTGCGATGTGGCTTGCTCTGTTTTTTAGGTTTGGGAGCTTGTAATTCTCTCTATATTAAGAACAAGTCTTCCAGTCACCATCTCCTACAGATTTATGGCGTGCTGAGGAGACTGCTGGAGCATGACGTCAGCTTTTTCCTCAGCTAGCTATGAAAATTAATGGCTGTGGATTGGATGGGAGGATTAACCCTTAAGGCAGAGGCACATTTGAAGCTGGTACTTTCTACTGCTTGTAAATATTATGTGAATTGAAGCGCATATTTTTTCCGTATGCTCCTTCCTATATCCATTTTTTCATGGAGGAACTATTTAGTCATGCCATTTCCCTTGCAAGTTGCTGACCTTTTTTTTTTTTAACTTGATGATTCATGCTGAGGATTGAACTTGCTTGGCTTATTGTGCTTTTGTGTCTTTTCAAGCCGTTTATGAGGATAATTTCTTCCGCATTGATCTGCCTAAGTCTCTCTCTTTTTTTTTTCTTTCTCTCCATAATCACTTTTTTACAGCCTTTCATAACAAGCTTTTGTAAACGGGCAGGTCACAAAACACCAGACTTTCTTCAGGCAAGTTTTCTAAATCTGCTTCAGAGCATCGCCGTTTTTTCAAAATGGAGGGTATCTCACCTCACAAGAGAGCTGGCACATCTTCTTCCTCAGTCATGTCAGCTGTGACTGTTCAGCCTGTCACCAGCAAAGCTACGCCTAAAGGGCTCAAAAAAGATCCACTGTTGCCATCTAAGTCTCCTCCTAGTGCTTCTCTAGACCTACTTTTAGAGGAAATAAGAGCTTTATGCCCCTTTATGGAAGAAAAATATGTTAGATTACAAAATCTTTGAAAAAGATGGATTCTTATGGCGTAGCGAATTTCTACTGTTGAGCATCAAATTTGTGATTTCAAAGACACTCTATCTAAGGTTACTCTTCTTCAGGAGCTGGTATCTGGTCTACATAGTCAGGTTGAGGATTTGGAAAATCGCAGTCAAAGGAACAGCCTTCGTATTTATGGCTTGCTTGAGGGCATGGAGGGTACTAATCCTACATCTTTTTTCAAAACCTTTCTGCCACAGCTTTTGGGTCTTCCAGAAGATCCCTCTATAAACATCCAATGAGCTCATAGACATGGACATCTTCCTAAAACTCCAACCGCATCAGGGAGTCATCCTGTATTTTCTAGAGTATACAGAGTTAATGCAGGTCATTGCCTCTGCCAGGCAACTTAAATGTATATCTTGGTCTGGACGTGATTTATTCCTTTCTTAAGACTGTGCCAAAGCTACTATGGATCGACATAAGGAGTTCTTAAGTATGTGACCGATGCTTCGTTCCCTTGGAGCTCGATTTGGATTATTTCATCCATGCTTCTTCAAAGTCTCCTACAACAATAATGCTACTGTCTATGAGGATCCATCTCGCTTGAAGGAATTTCTTGCTGGTCAAAGAGCAGAGACCATGGATGATACCACATCCTCTTCTTTGCTCAAATGACACTATATTGTTTTGTTCTTTTTGCCTCTTTCAGCCTCTTTATGCATTGCTATCTTTAAATAAAGGAAAACGTAAATTTTTTATTTGGAGATAGTTCATAAATCCGTAGAACAAAGAATATTCAAAGGAAGACATACATTAGTACCACAGAGAAAATATCCACATGATTCGAGCCGATGTTTAAAACCATACACAGTAAAAATGACGAGATTTATTAAGTGCAATCATTCACATCAATAATTATACAATTATTATAAGAGGATATCTATTCCAGCAGCGTAACAGTCTCAATCAATGTTTTAACCCCAGTTCTCCCATAGAGCCCTATAATTTACTAAGTAACTGTGTGAAAGTTGGGATGTCCTTTGACCTCAATCTTTGTAGAATCAGCAACCGAGCTGCCAGGACCAAGATAAATATCTGATTGTTTTGTAGGGCAGTAGCTGTTAGGCCTGTAGAATATCCTAAAACTATTGTCTGGGTGTCCAGTATATGAGGAATTTTCAGCGTATCATGACAGTATCTGTTAATACTTTCCCAAAACCCATCTAGTTCCGAACACCCACAGATGATATGGGTCCAGTTTCCCCCTCTCTCTAGATTACAGTGAAAGCAATTTGATGAAATCTGGGGATTGATTTTATGCAATAAGTCTGGAGTGGGGTACAACAGCCATTTAGAATAAAATTGCATCCACTTATAGTTAGCCGCTTTCGCAAGGAATATTAAACTTATTGATCTGATTCCAATCTACACTGGAGATATACAGTCCTTCTTGATTTCCTCATTTTCTATGTGCTTTCTGACATAATTAGTCTACCCCTTGAGTCAGGGACAGGTAGGCCCAGCCACTTATTGAGATACGATGTGTATGGTTTACTAAGTGCCCTATGAGGTCGCTTGCATCGCTGATATGTGTGGAATTAAGTTCCGGCAAAAAGCCTTTAACCCTGACATATGACCATTGCATAATAATTGTGCTATGTTTGAGTAATGGTTCTATTTCGGACCAGGTTTTCCAATCTCCCAATAAGAAGTCTCCTATTTTACAGAAGCCCTGATTTCTCCAGTTCGCCAAAACCACTGGATCTAGTAATAAATCTTGGCCTACATGGATATCAGAGAGGAAAGTTTCTCCATTTCGAGTGTGGATTGAATAGTACCTAAACAGCATTTTTTTCTGTTTGATGCTCCATTGAAGGGTTTTGCATCTCACTTTTTTTTTAATTAAACGCATACAATCTCGGATTAGATATTCCTTATAAATTAAATCTAAAAAGAAATTATCATACCAGTTGATGTTTAAAACGTTTGTTGTTCTATATATGATGTGTGCAAAATTAGCATAGTAGTACTCTTTTAAGTCGGGGAGAGCTAGTCCCCCTTTTGACACTGGTAAAAAGTATTTACATTGAAAGCTTAGACACCTTATTTGCCCATATGGATGTGGAAAAAAGGCCTTGTACTTCCTTAAAAAAAATTAATTTGGACCGCATTGGGGATGGCTAAACAAAGAAAGTTACATAGTGGTAGAATCATCATGCGAATTATGGCTACTCGGTATATTATTGATCCTGGAAGTTCTTTCCATTTTAACAGTTTATTCTTTATTTTATTTATGAGGGGGATATAATTCAGGGCGTAAAGATCATTAATATTTTCTGCTACGTATACCCCTAAATACCTCTTGGGCCATCTATTAACCAGTAAAACCAAGTTTGACAATAATGACTCAGGTGTGCAATTGGAAAGCAAAATCTCCATCTTGGATGTATTGGTTTTATAGCCCCAGATGGATTGAAAATCCCAAAACAGGTTAAAAATTTGCATTTGCACATCCCTTTCAGGTTTTAGAAAAAGGGCTATATCGTCGGCATATAATTTGATGTTAGTCATTCCAGGCATTGGGGATGTTATACTACTTATAGAGCGAATGGCTATGGCCAGAGGTTCTATGAAACAAGCGAAGAGCAGAGAGGGGAGGGGGCAGCCTTGTCTTGTCCCCCTAACTCCTCTGCAAGCGCCCACCTTCTTAGCAGTTATTATTATTTGAGCCATAGCCCCCTCATAACATTTTGAAATGACTGCAATCAACTCAGAGGGAAGCCGAATTTTGCAAGTGAGTAATACAGGCTTTCCCAACACATGAGGTCGAAAGCCTTTTCTGCGTCAAAAAGCATGGTCTGATATTAGATTTTATTTTGTGTAAAATAATCCAGTGCTTCGATTAAAAAAGTGGTGTTAAAAGATAATTGTCACCCTGAGACAAAGCCACATCGATCTTTCTGAATTATAGACCCTGTGTTGTTGCTAATTCTGTTAGCAAGTAATTTGGCTATAATCTTGTAGTCTGAATTCAACAAACTGATGGGTCTATCTTATCTTTGTCATTTTATAAGACTCTAACGACAACAGCTGGATGAAAAAAAGATGGAGTTCCCCCGCCGTGTAAAATATAGTTGGCTAAAATCAAGAGTTCACTATTCAGACAACTTTTTTTTTAAACTCAATCGGGATACCGTCTTTCCCAAGTCGGCCATTACATTTGTACATTGGTTTGCGATTAATTCTGGGATTTGTAATCCTTTAAAAAAAGGAATCCAGTTTCTTACTATCCACCTCTTGTCTAACGGAATAAATGGATTCATAATGCCTGACAAAGTCGCTTTGTATAATATTTTCATTTCTGATGCGGTGCTTAGTCAGCTTATCGCTAAGTGCATGTACTCTATCCTGAGCTTGTTTGTCTTTTGTTTGCCAGGCAAAAAATCTGCCTGTGAACTCACTCTCTTTGTATACTTTCTGAAGATAGACAGAATTAGCAGTGTAAACTTTAGTGTAGTAATAATCTTGCATCTCCTGGTGCGCCTGCTCCAATGCCAGTTTATTCCCGCTGTTTTTTCCCTCAAGTATTGCTCATTTGTGTACTTAAATTTGGCTTCAAGGTGGTTTCTCTGTAAGATCTGCACGTGTCTATTGGCGATCAACTTGGATGATATAACCCCACAGATTGAGGCTTTAAAGGCCTCCCAGACGTTCTCTAATGGGGCCGTGCCCCTATTATTCTGAAAGACACCCTTTATCTCCCCATGGATTTCCTTACATAAGTCTTCGTTTTCCAGCAGAATTCTATTAAATGTCTATTTTAGGGTATTTTTATCCCTGCCTATTCCCGATACTTTTAATGCATGGTCTGAGAAACTATTTTGTATATGAATGCAGTTAGACTGAGATAATTCCCTAGAGATTAAAAAATAGTCAAGCGTGGCGACCGAGTTATATTTTGTTGAATAGCATGAATACTCTTTTTTCTCTGGGTATCTTGACCACCAGCCGTCTATTAAGTTTAAATGTGTCATGCATTCCTTTAGTGCAGCTCCTACCTATCGTTTATTTTGTTTCTGCAACCTTGAAGATGAATCTAGACCTGGATTCTCTAAATAATTAAAATCCCCACCTAAAATAATTGATCCAGGGATTAACAATAATGCATGATACAGATCCAATAGGGGAGCGGGATTATCCTCTATTGGGGCGTAGATTGTTCCTATAGTCAGCTTAGTATTGTTGATTATACCATTAACCCCTTCGCTGCTAGGCCTTTTCCCCCCTGTGCTAAGCCTTTTTTTGGCTATTTGGGGTAGTTCGCGCTTAGGCCCCTGTAACTTTTTGACCACATAAGGTATCCACGCCAAATTTGCATCCTTTTTTTCCAACATCATGGGGATTCTAAAGGTACCCAGGGTTTGTGGATTCCCCTTGAGGGGACCCAGAAATTAGCCAAAATACAGCTAAATATTGTGTTTTTGGGGAAAAATGCGAAAAAAGGGATACAGATGAAAGCGTCTGTTTTTTTTCCTGCAAATGGTATAAAAAAATGGGTTATGCTGCTGAAATCCCCATCTTGCCAGCTTTCAGGGAAAAGTAGACTTTTGTCAGAAAACCACAATTTGTTACACAGTTTTGGCATTTTTCTGGGACATTGCCTATTTTTGCAATTTTGCTATTTTTTGTGCTTTCAACCTCCTTCCAGTTAATGGTAGAAATGGGTATGAAAGCAATAATGTATATAAAGTAGACAACATTCTGAATTCAGCAAGAGGTCATTTGTGTAGGTCTTTCAAGGTTTCTTTATTGAAACTAACAGTTATATATAGGAAAAATTGAAAATTAGTTGAAAAAAACAGCCTTTTGTGTCAACGTTTTCACATGTAACTTCTTCTAATTATGACAACTCTTTGAAAGCAATATACCGTTACATTTGCTGGACCTTCCTGGTTATGGGGATATTTAGGACTTGTAGGTTCACCCAGAACCCGACGAACCCTCTGGGTAGGAAAATGTTGGGGGACCCTCGCAAGCCACACCTCGCTGGACTCCCCTGTGTGTCTAGTTTTCAGAAATGTTTGGGTTTGGTAGTTTTCCAAGATGGCTGCCGAGCCCGGGGACAAAAACCCAGGTGACCCCCCTTGCAAAACCAGGTTGTTTTGTGATAGGTCATTTTGATGTCGCCTCAATAGGTTTTGGGCCCTTGCCTATCATGGGTACTTGACCCACCTACGCGGGTGAGGTATCATTTTTATCAGAAGACCTGGTGGAACGCTGGGTGGGAGGAAATTTGGGGATCCACGAAGATTCCAGAACTTTCCCACACAGAAATTTGAGAAAAAAGTGCATTTTTCAGCGAAACCTGAGGTTTGCAGGGGATTGTGGGTAGGAAAACGTTAGGGGACCCACGCAAGCCATACCTCGCTGGACTCCCCCGGGTGTCTACTTTTAAGAAATGTGTGGGTTTGGTAGGTTTCCCTAGATGGCCGCCTAGCCCGGGCCAAAAACTCATGGGACCCCCCTTGCAAAACCAGGGTGTTTTGTGATAGGAAATTTTGATGTCGCCTCAATAGGTTTTGTGCCCTTGCCTGTCGCGGGTACTTGACTCACCCACATGAATGAGGTATCATTTTTATTGGGAGACGTGGGGGATCTCTGGGTGGGAGGAAATTTGTGGATCCACGTAGATTCCAGAACTTTCCCACACAGAAATATGAGAAGAAAGGGATTTTTTCAGCTAAATTTGAGGTTTGCAGGGGATTCTGGGTAGGAAAACGTTGGGGGACCCAAGCAAGCCATACCTCGCTGAACTCCCCCAGGTCTAGTTTTCAGAAATGTGTGTGTTTGGTAGGTTTCCCCCGGGGCCAAAAACTCATGGGACCCCCCTTGCAAAACCAAGTTGTTTTGTGATAGGTAAATTTGATGTCGCCTCAATAGATTTTGAGCCCTTGCCTATCGAGGGCACTAGGCCTACCCACGCAAGTGAGGTACCATTTTTCTTGGAAGACTTTGGGGAACACGGGGTCGGTGGAATTTTGTGGACCCACGCAGATTCCAGAACTTTCCACCAAAGAAATGTGAGGAAAATGTATTTTGTTGGACAAATATTTAGGTTTGCAAGGGATTCTGGGTAACAGAATCTGGTGAGAGCCAGTCAAGTCACCCCATCCTGGATTCCCTGGGTGTCTAGTTTTCAAAAATGTATAGGTTTACTAGGTTTCCCTTGGTGCCGGCAGAGCTAGGGTTCAAAATCAACAGCTAAGCACTTTGCAAAAAAAGGGTCAGTTTTCACTGTGAAAATGTGGCGTGACCACGTTGCGTTTTGGGCCGTGTCCTGTTGCGGGCACTAGGCCTACACATGCAAGTGAGGTACCATTTTTCTCGGAAGACTTTGGAGAATGCGGGGTGGGTGGAATTTTGTGGATCCACGCAGATTCCAGAACTTTCCACCACAGAAATGTGAGGAAAATGTGTTTTTTTTAAAAACAAATTTTTAGGTTTGCAAGTGATTGTGGTTAACAGAACCTGGTGAGAGCCGGTCAAGTCACCCCGTACTCGATTCCCCTGGCTGTCTAGTTTTGAAAAATGTATAGGTTTGCTAGTTTTCCCAAGGTGCCGGCAGAGCTAGGGTTCAAAATCTACAGCTAGGCACTTTGCAAAAAAAAGGGTCAGTTCTCACTGTGAAAATGTGGTGTGTCCACGTTGCGTTTAGGGCCATTTCCTGTCGCGGGCACTATGCCTACCCACACAGGTGAGGTACCATTTTTCCCTGAAGACTTTGGGGAACTCGGGGTGGGTGGAATTTTGTGGATCCACGCAGATTCCAGAACTTTCGCCACAGAAATGTGAGGAAAATGTGTTTGTATTTAAAAATATTTAGGTTTGCAAGGGATTCTGGGTAGCAGAACCTGGCGAGAGCCAGTCAAGTCACCTCATCCTAGATTCCCCTGGGTGTCTAGTTTTAAAAAATGTACAGGTTTGCTAGGTTTCCCTATGTGCCGGCTGCGCTAGGGCCCAAAATCCACAGGTAGGCACATTGCTAAAAACGAGTCCGTGCCTAGTCAGCTTTCTGCCGTCCTGGGGGGGTATCAGGGGTGGGGTTGCCCTGATATGCCTCCAAGGGGGGCAGAAACACTGTGGCTATTTGATTGAGGTGTAGGGGCATTGGTATGGCCATTCTGGGCAGCCCCATGCATAAAAAAGCCAGCGTAATCATTGGCGTCTTGTGGGCTTTTTGCCCCCCCGGGGGGCAGATTGGGGGCTACTGCCCCACATGCCTCCGGGGGGGCAGAAAGGCTGTAATTTTTGCGGGGGAGTTGGCAGGGACATGGGCATGCCCGTTTTGGGCAGCCTCCACCCTAATTCAAATTTGTCCCAAAAAATCCCTTGAATCTAGTAGGCTTTTTGGCCCCCCTGGGGGGTAGATTGGGGGCTACTGCCCGATCTGCCCCCCAGGGGAGGCATTTGCGGGGAAGGTAGTAGGGGCATGGGCATGCCCGTTTTGGGCAGCACCCACCCTAATTCAAATTTGCCCCAAAAAATCCCTGGCGTTTAGTGGGCTTTTTGCCCACCCCAAGGGGTCAGATTGGGGGCTAATGCCCCCATCTTCCCCCCCGGGGGGGCAGAAAGCCCACTAGATGCCATGGATTTTTTTGGACAAATTTTAATTAGGGTGAGGCTGCCCAAAAAGGGCATGCCAATACCCCCACACTAATTAAAATTTGGCCAAACAAATCCCTGGCTTCTAGTGGTCTTTTTGCCCCACCAGGGGGCAGATTGGTGGCTACTGCCTCATCTGCCCAGGGGGGGCAGGAAGTCTGTAATTTTTGCGGGGGAGGGGGTGGGGGCATGGGCATGCCCATTTTGGGCAGCCCCCAACCTAATTCATATTTGCCCCAAAAAATCCCTGGAGTTTAGTGGGCTTTTTGCCCCCCGTGGGGGCAGATTGGGGGCTAATGCCCCCATCTGCCCTGCAGGGGGGGGCAGAAAGCCCACTAGATGCCAGGGATTCTTTTGGGAAAATTTTAATTAGGGTGGGGGCTGCCCAAAATGGGCATGCCAATGCCCCTACCCTAATTCAAATTTGCCCCAAAAAATCCCTGGCTTCTAGTGGGCTTTTTGCCCTCCGGGGGGGCAGATTGGTGGCTACTGCCCCATCTGCCCCCCAGGGGAGGCAGGAAGGCTGTAATTTTTGCAGGGGAGAGGGCGGGGGCATGGGCATGCCCATTTTGGGCAGCCCCCAACCTAATTTAAATTTGCCCAAACAAATCCCTGGCGTCTAGTGGGCTCCTTGCCCCCCCAGTAGGCAGATTGGGGGCTAATGCCCCCATCTGCCCCCGGGGGGCAGAAAGGCTGTAATATGTGCTGGGGAGGGGTGGGGGCATTGGCATGCCCATTTTGGGCAGCCCCCACCCTAATTCGGATTTGCCCCCAAAAAATCCCTGGCGTCTAGTGGGCTTTTTGTCCCCCCCGGGGGGCAGATTGGAGGCTACTGCTCCAATCTGCCCCCCTCCCTGGTGCTAGTGGGTGGATTCCTGCTTGGGGATCACCCTCCTGGGGTGATCCCCAAGCAGGGATCCACTAGGGAAGGCTACCATTGGAAAGGGGAGATTCTGCCCTTTACTACGATACCTCTCCCAAGTTTTTTGGTGCTCGGGGGGCTGAGATAGCCCCTCGAGCTTTGAAACACTGAAACCAAAACTAAGTTTCAGTTTCTTTTTTGTTACAATGACAATAGTGCGCCATGCGCGCAATCGTCATTGAAACAAAAGCTCAACATAGGCCTGGAGAGGTTGGGGAAGCTCTTCCCCACCTCCCCAGGCAAAAAAAAAAAGGGAAATCCCTCTGCTGCCTGCAACAGAGGGATTCTCTGAGCATGTGCTCATGACGGAACCATTCTGCCATGAGCACTGAAAGGGTTAACAAATCCCCATATGCCTTCTTTATCTATTTGGGAGTATGTAGTCTGAAAGGGAAAGAATTTACCTACAAAGATTTCTACCCCTCTTTGAGCTATGCCTATCGATGAGAGATAGCTGCTACCAGCCCACTGCTGGAACATGTTGAATGGAAGTTTTCCATTAGCAGTGTAGGGGCATATCAGCAAGGGCCGGCGATAATTATCGCTAAGCGCACTTAGGGCTAGGATAATTATAGCCGGCTACCATGGAATTTTATCGCTGAGATAGCTTGCTATGAGCAACGCTTATCTCAAAAGCGATACAATTGCTCACGCTAACAGCCAAAAGTGAGATAATCGCTGGAAATCCAGCGATAATCTCACACATTTTGGCGTTAGCTTGCTGATAAGGCAGGGCATACTTAGCCATTATATCCACCTTACATTGGATATAATGGCTAAGTCAGGGTGAAAGCAGGTGTAAGGAAAGTAGCGTTAACTGTGGTTAACGCTACTTTTCTTATCGCTATGCCTGTTAGCGATTCCCTTGATAATTGGAGAAATGTCGGTTCGCGACATTTCTCCAGTTATCTTGGGAAGGAACGCCCACTTTGCATCTCATTAGAGATGCAAAGGTGGGCGTTATGGGAAAGGGAACTAAAGCAAGGAATCACGCGTTAGCGTGACCTTGATGCTTAAGCGATAAAATTATCGCCGCTTTTCGTCCGAAAATGGACGCTAAAGCGGCGATAATTTGTCATCGTCAGCTTGCTGATATGCCCCCATAATAGGTTTCCTGCAACAGGATAATATCTGGGGAGCTACTTTTAGGCATTCTTCGACAGCTCATGCTTTAATTTTGTTATTCAGGCCCTGGCGTTAAAAGAAAGGATTCTAACGCCATCTCTAGCTGCCTGTTGATTAAGCGCCATTACTGATGGTGATAAATATTCAGCCTAGTATGCGCCAGATTATATACATTGATATAAGATAAATTGTATAACTATGAAGTGACAATACAAATAAGGTGCTTAGAAATGTTAAACAATAATGTAAATTTCCTAAAAGAATTTACACAATACTGAGTTAAAAACTTAGGGGCAGATTTACAAGTCCCTTGCGCCTCTTTTACGCCGCCGTTGCGTCACTTTTGTGATGCAGCGGCGGCGCAAAACCAGCGCGATGCTGCGGGGTATCTACAACATGACGCATCTGGGAGATACGTCATGTTGTAAAGCCCTGTGCCAGAAGTAGGCGTTCCTGTGCAGGGGGGGGCGTTCCATCGCAGGAACGCCTCCTTAAAGTGGCTGAGTGAAATCTACAAGATTTCACTGACTCACTTTTGAGCCCATGCTGCGTCAACTCCAGCAATGCGCTGCATTTACGGCACAGATGCGTCACGCATCTGTCCGTTTTTGCCCCATGGTGCGCCGCATCCATGGTGGCGGAGGCGTGACGCACAATAACTAGCACATCCCTGCTGACATGCAGGGATGCGCCAGTTATTGTAAATCTGCCCCTTAGGGCCAGATGTAGGTGGCCAAATACCGAGCGGTAACGCAGAAATTCACAGAATTTCTGTGTTACCGACCGGTATTTGACAGAGTGCAATGTAGGTGAGTTGAAACCTACTTGCAAAATAAGGAATCGCAAAATAGCGATTCCTTATTTTGCTCTTGCATTTAAGGAATCGGAAATACTCATTCCTTAAATGCAATGGGGCAGATTTACGAGGACTGGCGCATCCCTGCATATCAGCAGGAATGCGCCAGGTAAGATGCGTCACGCAAGTTTACCCTTGCGCCACCACAGGTGCGCCACATTTACAATGTGGCGCATCGTGGCGCAAGGATAAACAGATGTGCGACGCATCTGATGGCGTAAGGGCGGCACATTGCTGGAGTCGTGTCGCAAGCGCGACGCAACTCCAGCAATGCTCAGGGGCTGCCCATACCTAACATGCTGCGTCACGCCTTACGCCTGCTTCAAGCAGGCGCAGGGTTTTGACACAGCGGCATCGGAAAAGTGACTCAGTGAAATCTTGTAGATTTCCCTGCGTCACTTTTCCGAGGCTTTTTCCGACGGAACGCCCACCCTGCATACATTAAACCTGACGCAGGATTAATGTGGCGCAGGGCTTTACAACGTGACGCATCTCCCTAGATGCGTCACGTTGTAAACAAGGCGCAACATGGCACATGGTTTACGCCACCGCTGTTTCACACAAGTGAACTAACGGCAGCGTAAATGTGTCGCAAGGGGTTTGTAAATCTGCCCCAATGTACGTAGCACTAAAAATAGTGCACTTCAGCCTTAAGGAACCGCTAATTACCACCAACTTCAAGTTGGTGGTAAGTAGCGATTTCCTTTGAAAAAGCACTTTTTTGCTTTTTTAAATGTGCCATGTGGCACACATCCATGCCCTTAGGGCATGTATGTGTGCCACATGTGCACACATGCACATTTCAGGGGTGCAACAGGGTGTCCTTTGGACACCCTGGCTCCCTTGAAATAGCTCCCGCTAAGACCGCAATACCGAATCACTAATAGTGAATATCTTCCCATTCATTCCTATGGGCCTCCTAGCCCATAGGAATGAATGGGTAGGTATTCCTTAATAACGAATCTCAATTACTGATTCGTGATTAAGGAATGTTAAGGAATCGCTAATATTTTAGCGATTCCTACCTACATTCCATTTAGCGAGTCCTTAATAGCGATTCGGTAAAAATCGCTATTAAGGACTCGCTAAATTGAAGTTACCTTCTGGCCCTTAATCTGTAAACAATTGACAAATAAAGTGACAGTGCAAGTAGAGAGCTTAATTAGTGCGTGCAGCTTCGTGATTCCCTGAAGGCGCACTGACCCTTGGCGTCTAAAAAATGTTATCTGGCGCCGCAAATAAATGATACTAAGCATAAAGCTTAATTTATAAATAGTATAGATATAAAGTGACAGTGCGAATAAAGTGCTTAACAACAATGCCCAAAATTAATCAACTTTCCTAGAGAAGCTTACGTATAGCATGGCTGAGAACATGAACTGTAAACAATTAACAAATAAAGTGGCATTGCATTTAAAGTGCTCGGTTGTATGAAAGTGTAGGGGGCGGAGCAAGATGGCGGACTGACGCCGTCTTTCGGGAGCAGACCGCAGCGGCTCCTGGTGTATTGGGCCCGTGCCGGCACTACTATGGTTTGCGATCAAAACAGGAACATGAAGCACGAATTTTTGATATCATGAATTAATTTACGGAGGAGAAGGGAAAAAGAAGCAAAGTGAACGCGGAAAAAAAACTTCCTGGTTTTACGGCTCTTACCGACCGGATGCAGCTTCTCCTGCAAAGCTGCCTCAGCTGTTCACTTCTGGCCCGATACATTGAGCGAGTGCCGGTCTGGCGCTCTGCATATCGGCTTCCCCAAAATTTGCATTTTCTTTATCACAGATACTCCTGCAGTACGCTCACTGAAGAAATGGCTCCAACGAGAAGTGGCAGAGGAGCAAACCGCCAACTGACAGAAGCGTTAGCAGCTGCAATGACCTCAATAACAACGGTGAGTGGGGGAGGTACCGACACCAGTAAAGTCACAGCGGCAGAGGATTCTGCTGAGAACATTCAATCGACTAAAATAAATGAAACGATTGGGGTTTTGCAGGAAGGGCTGGAGGTCACTGGGAGTGCTGAAAGTACTGTTTCAATTAAAAAACTCAGCAGGCAGGTTGTTCAATATCTCCAGTCTGGTAAGATATTGGAAATTACTGACAAAGTGCTATACTCCTCTGGTGAGAACAACTTAGCGGACAATATTATTAATGCTATAGCTTGCAACCCAAAACAAAGCTGCACAAAACTAAGACTTTGCGACAGAAAGCTTGAGCCAAGAACTAACAGGGAGAGATCTGAACTAGAGATGCAAACGGACCTTAAAACTTTAAACGCAAACACAAATGGCGGAGATTGTCTTGAAAATTTAGGGTGGGGTATCAGAGACAGCTACAATGAACTCTCAATACCTGACCCTCCAGAAGCGCTGGATGGTGATATACCCCATGAGTTGTTGGCGAGTCTGGAGGACTCGATATCTGTGGATAACTCTGATACTTCACTAGGAGAACAAGAGCAATGTTCTTCTAAAATACCAAGGGAACAGCGCCCACAAAAGGAGCCTAAGAAGAAGAAAACAAATAAAATGGATGTTTCTAAAAAAAACTAAGCATACCAATAACTTAAGAAAACGACAAGTGTACTAAATAAAAGCACTGCACTAGAAAAGAAGACACAGGTAAAAGAAGATCTGAAGAACAGCCCAATGAGAAAATGGGTGCAGTCTAAGGGAGGAATCAAGAAGGCTATCGCTAGGCTCTCAGGAATGGGGCTTACTGATGGAGGGTGTGTGTCAGATAAGTCTTTGGTGCTAACGGAAATGGCGATATCAAGAAAGGACGATCATATAGGCTCTGAGCGGATGCAAAACCCGGAGAAGGTGTCAAGTGCCCCGGATATTGCTGCAGGACTGATCCCTATATCTCACATGGATAATAACGA
This sequence comes from Triturus cristatus, assembly GCF_964204655.1. Classification (NCBI taxonomy): domain Eukaryota; kingdom Metazoa; phylum Chordata; class Amphibia; order Caudata; family Salamandridae; genus Triturus; species Triturus cristatus. The sequence goes on from NC_140586.1 coordinate 369,261,965, forward strand.
CAGCAACGATCCTCCTTCCTCTTTACTCATCTCTCCATCCTTAAAGCTACCTCAAGAACGGACTCCAACTCCAACTCGATGCTCTCTTACTTTAGAAGAACAAGGTTTAGTGGATCACAGCACTCAGGGTAGAGAAACAGCCATGCTAAATACGATCCTGCTAGCTCTCAACGAGCAGAGAGAAGAAACACAAGCTTTTTTTTCTCAAGTCAGAATTGATAATGGAAAAATTCAACAAACGTTGAAAGAGGTTATGGAGAAAGTCAGATTGGTGACGGAAGAGGTGGTGGAGCTTCACCAAAGAGTAGTTAGTATCGAAGAGGATTCATCTAGAACTACTAGCTTTGCTGAAAAACATGAGGTACAATTAAAAGATGTACAGGCTAAACTCGAGGATATGGAGAACAGACAGCGGCGACAGAATCTTAAACTTTTTGGGATACCCGAAGGTTTGGAGGGGGCAGACCCCAGAGTTTACATAGTCCAGATTATGCAAAAGGCCTTCCCTGGGCTGGGAGATTGGGATTGGGATTGCCAGATCCAAAGGGCACACAGACTCCCAATAGTACAACGCCAGAAGAACCCTCAATATCCCAGGCCATTCTTACTTTACTTTGGCAATTATTTGCTGCGGCAAGCCGTCTCAGTAAAGGCTGGTCCTAGGTCACCGGTAGTGGTGGATTCCATCTCCATGTTTTTTAGATCAGACTATTGTAAGAATACTATGGACAAGAGATGGCAGCTAGGGCAACTGATCGACCCATTGAAGGAACTGGGTGTACAAGCCTACTTGCAAGAGCCTGCAAGACTTAAAGTTATTAGGAATGGGCAAAGTTACTTCTTTTTTTCTAAATTAGAGGTAGAGGAGGCAATGCAAAAATGGAAAAAGGAAGGGTCAGGCTGAATGTGAAAAATGTGGAAAAAACCCCCAAAAAACCCTTCAATCTTTATTAGTATAAATGTGTATAGACATATGCTTCCTTTCCTCTCCCTTTATTATTCTTCTCCTCCCCTTCTTTTTTTTTTTTTCTTTTTTCCTGTTTTGTGCATATGGTCTGGGGGGTTCCTAGACTGGGAGCCAAGGGGGGCGGTTGAACCCTAGACAGCTGCCATTACAACGGCAGCTGATAGAAGAGGATGTATTCCCCCCTCAAGTAGTAGGGAAGATGCGGATGTGAAGGGTGGGAAGAGGGTAGGGGGGTGGGGGTGGACTTTTCTGATGTGTGAAATGATACCTATCAGAAAAAATAAAAAAATCAACAAGAATTTGGTATCAAATAATGGAACGAATCTTGGTACTTTAGGGATTGCTAAAAAAAAAAAAAAAGCAAGGAAAGATGATACTTTATTTTATACAATGGCTGTAATAAAGTTTATAGCTTGGAATGTTGCAGGATTGAACAGTAGGAATAAGAGGCGGTTGGTAGAAGAAGAATTGTGGATGTATAATCCACATTTTGTCTTACTGTCAGAAACACATATAGCTCGAAAAGATCGAGGGGTTCTGAAACAGTTGGGATATGAAATAATTGTAAGCTCAGATCAAGATTCCCCAACCAGAGGTGTTGCTATTTTAAAACATAAGCATTTAAAATGCACGATCGAAAAATCACTAACAGATAAAAGCGGCAGATGGGCTATCACACAGGTTACGATTGAGGGCAGAAAATATGTTCTGTGTGTAATATATGGCTCAAATATTGATGAATATCAAATAATAGATAAATTAAATATTGAATTGCTTAGCTGGGAAGGTGACAAGATCGTGATGGGGGACTTTAACTGTATTATGAACTACGCGATGGATACCACCAGACGAAATGCGTTTCATAGGATGAGAAAGACACGCGCAGCGATCAATGAGATGGGACGAATACAGGCTATTAGAGATGTTTGGCGAGAATTATACCCCGATGTGCCGGGTTACACTTATTACTCTGCTGCCCATAGATTATGTTCTCGCATAGATATGGCATGGGTGCCAGATGAAATTCTAGAGTCTTGCACAATGGAGATATGTCCTAGGGTCACTTCAGACCATAATCCTATTCTCTTGATATTTAATATGCAGTTAATGAAAAAACAGACAAGGGGGTTTTCGTTTCCTCGGTATTTACTAACAGACGAAATTTATATAGCAAATATCAAACAACATCTGAGAGAATATCTTGACATTAACAACGGCTCTGCGGAACTAACAATAGTTTGGGACTCGTGCAAGGCTAGCATCAGAGGATTTACACAGCAATATATCTGGAAGCAGAACAGGGAGCGCAAGGAAGAGGCGGGAAAAATTATTAAAGATATTATAAATGCAGAAAAGCAACAAGCAGAAGCACTACTAAATGATCTTCAATGTGCAGAAGCTATAGGATTTGAATTGATAAACTTAAGATTAGTATTAAAGCGACCACTTAAGGAGAAGATAGCAGTTAAAATTAATAAGTATAGACTGTCTCAATACGAAAGCGGGGAAAACATTAGGAAACTTTTAGCATTTAAAATAGCAGATGAAAAAGCGAAAACACATATTAAAAAAATTAAAGGTCTTAACAATAAAATCTATGAATCTCCAAATCAGATACTGGGGCAGTTTGCTCTATATTATCAAAAATTATATATGCCAGAGATTCAACCTCAAATGAGTGATATTGTAAATTATGCACAGACATACATAACAAAAAGGATAGCCAACGAGATGTCAGAATCATTGTCAGAAGATATTCAGGAGGAAGAAATTAAAGAAGCTATTGCATCCTTGCCATCAGGTAAAGCATCAGGGGAGGATTCAATCCCTCTAGAACTGTATAAACTGTGTACAGAGGAGCTACTTCCATTTCTCACACAACTTATTAGATACATCGGAACAGAGGGGAATGCCCCTGATTCCTGGAATGTTACCCGGATAATTTTTTTCCTAAAAAAGAATAATCCTCCAGAAGAATGTGGGTCATATAGACCCATATCACTGATAAATGTGGATGCAAAAAAATTTGCCAAAATTCTTGCAACTCGATTGGCACCAATAATGCCTGAATTAGTAACATCCCAACAGCATGGGTTTATATTAGGAAGGGACACCGTGGCTCATGTGAACACGGCTATAATAGCGTTTGATGTTGCAAGAATAAAGGCAGCCCCACTTGGTATGATATTATTAGATGCTGAGAAAGCATTCGACCGAGTGGGGTGGGACTTTCTTTGGGTGGTATTATCAGCATTTGGGATTAAGGGCAAATTTTTACATCTAATTAAGTCCCTCTATTATTATCCTACTGCTAGATTGGCTTATGCAGGACTACAATCTGACCTGTTTCCTATATCTCGAGGTACACATCAAGGGTGTCCTTTATCACCATTATTATTTGCATTACAAATAGAACCTTTCATATCAGCATTGAAAAGTCAAACTAGGATCATTCCCTTCTTACATGATTCGATTAGCTTAAAAATCACGGCTTATGCTGATGATATTGCTTTATATACATCGGATGCTAAATCTGCAGTAAATGAGGTGGTCAACGAGGCAGAGAGATATGGTTCAATATCAGGCTATAGACTTAATACTAGCAAAACCCAAGTATTAATGAATTACAAAGACAATGAACCAATAGCCGGAGTCTGCAATGAGGTTACATACTTGGGGGTTAAATTAACTGCTAGAATAGATAAAATTATCGAAATAAATTATGAAAGCCTACTTAAGGAAACTGCTAAATTACTTAAAAAATGGCATAAGGTTCCTATAGGTATCATTGGCCGTATAAACATAATCAAAATGAAAATATTGCCCAAATTTATTTATTTATTCTGGTCTATCCCCCTAAGATTAAATGCATCTTTTTTCAAACGCCTAGATGGAATCTGTGGCAGCTTTATCTGGGGATATAAAAATGCGCGTAGAGCAATTCATCTACTTAAGCTTCCATGTAGTCAAGGAGGTCTGGATTTTCCAGACTTTAAACTATATTTCTGGGCAGCTTTCTTAGGTCGGATAAGAAGTTTAATATATCCTGCAGGACAGAATGCATGTTTTTAGTTCAAACTTATGTTAGGAGAGGAATATAAGATGTTCTTATTCAGAATAAATGATCCAAACTATTTCAAGCGGGTTAGATTCAAGGTCGCACGTGACATTGTAAATATATGGCGTTCTATTATGCTTAATTGTAATACATCATTTTTTCATGACAAGCTTCCCTTATGGGGTAATCCGGGCTTACCAGCAATCTTTCAAGATGTAGAGGGTAAGCGATGGGCTAGCTTTGGCATAAAATGCTTGGGTGACATAATCCATCAAAATGGATTTATGAATTTTGAGAAATTAAAAACTATATATAAGTTAAAGCCATACATGCAATTTGAATATTACCAAATTCGAGACTATTTTATTCGAAGTATGAAATTGACAAATGTTACAGGCTCTGCTATTTGGGAACAAATATATAAGGAGAACATAAAATCACTAATAAGTACAGGATATAAAACTTTATGTATATCTAAGGTAGATGACTGTGATAGGTTAGCTGAAAGCTTGGGACGTAAATTAGGGATTTCAGTTACAGCTAATGCTATATCGCGAGCATTTTCTAGAATTAATAACTCGGTACATTCTTCAAATTTGAGGCTACAACAATTTAGAACAATTTGTCAATTATATTATACACCACAAAGGATATCAAGGTGGCTATCTCAAGGTTCTTCTAGTGAACGCACAAAATGCCCAAAGTGTAAATTATATGCAGCTGACTTAAAGCACATGTTCTTTTTATGCCCTCTACTAAAAAATTACTGGCAGAAGGTAACTGAATTAATTTCTGAAAAATTAGGGAAGGAATTAGTATTTTCAATTACAGAGGTACTAATTGGAGCTCAGAGCACTGATGGTAGGCAAGCAGACTTAATATCTATACTACTGGTTAGTACTAGGTTGACAATTGCTCGTGCATGGATTTTACCTACATCCCCATCAGTATTGGAATGGTGGGGACTAGTTAAAGAAACATATGATATGGAATTAGCATTAGCTAAAATAAGAGGTGTACGTGCATTGTGTAAATTTAACAAGATATGGCGACCTTTACTCTGAAGTATTTATGTTAAAGTATGTAAATAGTAATAGAAGCTCTTTATACTTGCTAGCTGAATAGATTTGGAGGTTCTCTTTTTCTTATAACCTCTCCTTTTTTCTCTCTGTATTATCAGGTTTATGCTTTTGTTTTTCTTCTTTTCTAAATCAAACTGTATGTACCAATTTTTCTGTATTTGTATTTTTTTTTTTCTTGTTGATAAAAATCAAAAGGTTAAAAAGTGCTCGGTTGTAGTAAATGGGCCTGTAGTTTCTTGAAAACATACTACCCCTTGATCTTCAAGGAGCTCTATCGGATCTCTTGGGGCCTTCCAAATGTAATGTAATTCGGTTTTGTATAGCGCTGGTTGCACTCCATGGAGCATCTTTGCGCTTCTGAGTACGAGACAGGATCTGATGAAAAGATTCTTATGATGTTTCGGAGATGAAGTGTTATTTCCTGACATTGCCAATCGCCTAAACAATGACTGGCATACATTACAATACTGAAAGATTTAGCCAAAGTAAAGTGTCCGTGCATTTAAAGTCCAAGTAAAATGACCATAAACTACTAATAGAGCCTATAGTGCGAAGAAAAATTACAGTACTACCTAAGGCTCTATCTTGATTTTCATACATTTCTTTCCCTGTCATCTTGTGGATGCCACTGGATCTAAAAGAACTATCTCCTTTTCTCCCCCATGCTTCACCTTCACTCCCTGTTTGCCCCCTCACCCGTAATGTGTTCCCCTCCCTGTGTGTATGGAAGAGTAACCCACTTCTCCTCCAATCTCTCCTTGGGAATGCTGGGTGCCATGTAGCTGCACCCCTCTCCTTGTGCGTTTCTACTACTGGAGGATGTGCTACCTCCGTATCCCTGGCAGCCCCGCCCTGCTTATTCAGGTGCTACTGGAACATCGTTATCTTAAGAGGCCCTGCAATTCCTTATACCTCAAACCTACAGTACACTGATTATGGTTAGCTCTTTTAGTTCCTAGCATAGGTTTGAGATCTGTTGAAAAATGTCCTGTGCTTTGACAACAATATCTAATATGTAAAATGTTTCCTTTGACAGAATTTCAATTTCGATTGTTAGACAATAGTTGCCTGTGCTCCCTTGAGTCAATCATCCTCATGAATTCCCAGAGCCTCTTTGCCGCCAGAGCTGACATGTCTGAATAGATTCTGAAATGCCGTGCTTCTTGTGTAGACAATGTTCTTTTCTCAATGGCTTTGGAAAAGGTATTCTCCTTTATGCAAAAATTGGCAACAGTTAATTAATAAAATGGTGCGGGGAAATTTTGCATTAGGAGAGCGTTGGAAAGGTACTCTATGGGCTCTACTAATGGTTAGGTCCCCCTCTAGTTCAGGAATTCATTTCTTCAGTAGGGTGTTAGCCCACTCTCGCACCTGGGACCCTTCAACAGCCTCAGGTACACCTACCAGGCGAAAGTTGGATCTTCTGTTGACATTTTCCATGTCCTGCAATTTAGATTCAAGGGCCTCTGTGTTGTGTTTGAGTTGGGGAAATTCCTGATCATAAGTTATTATTCTATCTTCAAGGTAAGATATGCGCTTTTCAACCTAATTCAGCCATTATGGGATTTTCTGCAAAGAGTCTTCCATTTGGGAAAGCCTAGCATGCAGTGAGGCAATCTCCATCACCTGTGAAACCCAAAGTTCTTTGATCTCTGAAAGAATCACTTAAAAAAAATTTGAATTGTGTGATCTGTTTCTTTTTCAGCCTCCAAACTTTGGAGGGACGCGCTGTTGCTTATTGAAATGGTCTTTCATGATGGGAGGTGAGCTGTGGGGCCTTCTGTATCATCCACTTGTAGAGTGCAGGGAAGCAAAGATGCAGGAGTCTGTGGTGGAATAGCTTGCATTAACAGTGAGGCCGAGGGATGACTGGATAAAATTGAAGCTGTTGTTGTGAAGTGAGACTTATAAAACAGCGGAAACTGTTTGCAGCAGGTGAGGGTGGGTAAGGATTCTACCATAGACGTTTTCTGTGAGGAGGCCGCCGTTTCCAAGCTGACTATCCCTTCTTCTGATCTTGATTCGGTGGGGCCCTCCCCTTGTGCTTGAATAGATTCTGGCATTATCCGATGAAGATCGCTAGGCCTATTCTCAGATATGGCAACCTGCGCCCCCGAAGACTGTGCTTTTTCCTGGGCAATCAGATGCTGCACTTTCAAATCCATTCTTTGTTGTGTGTTCCACAGTATATGAGGGCTGCCTGCTGTCTTCTCCGTACCTGGTTTACCACGTGTCTTTATCTGTATAGCAATCGGCTGGTTGCTGGTTTGGATGCCTGGTAAAGGGCTTGTGCTTAGGTCCCTTTGTTTAATCATGTGCATGCTTCTGAGCCCCCCTTGCTGCTGGCCTTTGTCGGCCATCCTCTCATTCACACTCCTCCTGGGTCTGCTTTCCTGCCTTTTGCTCTTTCCTTTTCCCACTCTTTTTTTTTTTACATACAAAACATTGTGTCTTTTGTTTATATATTTCCCCTGCGTTCGACACACTGAGTTCGGGCACTGCTGCAACTGTTTAGTCCTTTAAGCAATGAGTGCCACTCGGTCTATATTTTTGCCACCACAGCTCACCTTACTTCACTGAAAACGCAGCCACCAAGCCCCCGTCCACTGTCTAAGCCCTGCACCAGCCTGTCACTGCACCATTATCGTTTTCTGGCAGCAGCGAGTATAGTCTGCTTTTACTGCCGGTTTCCCCACCTCCGCGGGCCTCGGGTGCATAAAGTTGAAGGAAAACGTTAATTAGCTTCCAGTTATAACTGCTGTTTTTTCTACCCGTTTCTGCACCTCTACAGGTTTGTTTTACTCGTCATCGACTTTTTCCCCCACCGGTGCGCCATCTCCGGGCTCCGTCCTTCACCCTTCTCCTCCGGCATCCGAGATTGCTTCTGGGGTCGGAGCTACACGAGGGAGAAACGATGCACTAGCTGCGACGCAGCATTGCTATCTTGTATGATATATGCAGTTGTATTAGACAGATGTGTTTTCATTGTTCATGTATGGTTTTGAATTTTGCTGCAGCATTTGAGACGTTCCTGGTTATTATTTGCTGTATCCTACTAATTATAACCTTTTCTTTCCTACAGGAGTTTTTCATCTTGTTTCGTGTTCCTGACTCCCGTCATTTGCATTACTGCTCTTCACGTGCCTCCCCTTCCTCTGGGGTCTTGCCTCTCCGTCCCTTCCCGTGCCCCTCCCCCGCCTTCATCAATGGTTTATGTAGGTATGTTTATTTTTAATACATATTCTTCTTTCTTCATTCCTTCCTCTTCTTATACTTCGACCATTTCTCCTTCTTTCCTCTATTCCATTTAATACACTTGTTCTTCTTTTCATTTTTTTCATTTTCTGTATTTTGTCTGTGGTTGGATAGCTTCCTTTTTTTGCATTTACTGCATTTCTTTTTTACCATTAGTTATGTGTCGACTTTTCACTTTTTTAAGGATATGTCCGATTGTACTTATAGCACTGCTTCTTTTCAATGTTCTTGACAGTAGTTTCTTTCAATGTTAGAGGGGTTAATTTCCGCTCTTAAATGTCAGCAAGTTGTATCGCATTTGTCCACCCTCAATGCGCACATTGTGTACACACCTTAAAGAACAGGACTGTATGAAAATGCGCAGGGGTTGGGTGGGAGATGTGTTTTTCTTACCGGGCACTGGTAAAAAAATGCTGTTCTTATCGTGTGCCATAACTTGCTAAAGGTTCAAATGCTTTCACAAGAGTCGGACTCAGAGGGTAGACGGTTGTTGCTTGTACTAACTATCAACAAAGTTTGTAATATTTTTTTTAATGTGTATGGTTCTACTGCTCCTGATTGCCAGTCTTGGTCTACTGTTGCCCAGAAACTATTGCAGCATTCAGATGACAGTTAAATACTAGCTGGGAACTGTAACCATTGTGTCGATCTCATTATAGATAGGCACTCTTCAGCTCACTATATCCCCAAATAAACACAAAAAACTTCTGTGCATGCTATTTGTCAGCACCACCTGACGGATGCCTGGTCATTATGCAACCCTTCCTTGAGGGAATACCCTTATTTTTCCTAGCCCATCATACCCAGTCTAGGATAAATCTTATTTTTCTCTCTCGCCATCGTGCTCAATCTTTACATAGTGCAGAGATTGCTCTATTCTAATCTCCGATCACGCCCCAGAAGCAGTCCAGCTTAATCTTTTACATATATGCAACATTCTTAAACGATGGAGATTCAATGACTGTCTCCTGCTGGCAGTGATTTTGCATCTTCATTCATTTCCTTTTTTCATTTTAATCTTTCTGATACTATTCCCTTTTGTACCAATTGGGATGCTTTTAAGACTTCGGGCCCGAGATTTTATCATAAATTTTGTCTCCAAGAAAAGGAAAGCTTCACAGGCCCTTTCCAAAACATTACTTTAGAACATCAAAAGTCTTGAACATATTTACAAAACTTCTTAGACACAACAGTCTTCACAACACCTTATTGCAGCAAAATTATCTTTTAATAAAGTGTCCACTGAGCTGGCCTCATCTTATCTTCTTATGTCTAGTGCCAAATATTATGGAGGCCAAAATCAATCTGGCAAGTTGCTAGCAAATTATCTTAAAAATAAACAAAACAAGCTATTTATTGGAGCTATTACAGATGATTTTGATCATACACACACTCTTGACCCAGACATTTTGGATCAATTTCGCCACTTTTATGTCAATTTATATACACCTGAATGTTTATCTTCAGATCAAGACATTCTGTATTATCTTTCCTCTAATCAAAAATCGGATTTTTCTCATATTGATTTTTCTTATTTGGAAAAAGAACTATCGCTTTCAGAGTTACATCTTGCTATGCTTTCCCTTCAAAAAGATAAAGCCCCTGGGCCCGATGGTTTTACTGCAGAATTTTCACCCTATAAACTTGAAAACTTTTTGGGATTCTCTAATCTGACATAATCATTTGATACAACTAAAGAATAGGCCTATTTATCGGCCCTCTTGGAGAACTAAAGGGTTACTTTGGGTCAAACAATTGTTTAAACATTATTCTTTTAATTCTTTATCAGAGGCTTCCACGCTGTTTGGTTTATCATCTGCTTCTCATCATAGATTTTTGCTCCTTCAAAATCTCATATTTCACTCTTAATTCATCGTCTTCCATCAATTTTACCAATCTTCTGTTTACGAATCCAAAGGCCTCTTCTTTATATTCCCTCTCCCAAAATAATATTATTGATCATCATAAATCCCCAATCAAATTTGCTTGGGAAGATGGCCTTCAAGTTACCATACCTGTCTCTACATGGGAACAGATTTGGATCAAGATTAGAAAATCCTCCCTTTCAGCCAATACAACGTAAACCATTTTTTGTTGTTTATCATAGGCTTTTACAATGGCTGTTGTTCTCCATAGAATTCATCACGAAAATTGTGGTCACCAATTACTCACCTTTTAGAGAACTCTGCCAAACGATTCCCTATACTTTCCCCTGGAATTCAAGAAGTACTTAAACCCCCCTAATTCCCATTCTAATTGCAAATTATTTTCGTATTCTATTGTAATTGGTTGATTACATGTTTATACATTTTTCTTGATACTTGCAATCGAACATTATGCAGTGTGGTTATCATTTATATTTCAGTCCTTCTCCCTCGCCCCCTTACTTTTTATTGATCAAGAATTTTATTTTTTCATTCTCTAATGTGTATCCATATGTATTTCAATGAATATTTTCCCTTTTAATTTGCTTCAAGGGTGTGTTCCATGGGTAGTACATGGGAATTCCGAGGCAACCAACCATGGGTTTTAGGAAAATCCTTATCTACCAACATTGATAGACTGGACTTGTGGCAAAACCACATGCCTCATTGAGGGAAACATATTGAGAAATGTTTCCATTTATCCAAGTTTTTCCAAATTCTCATGTGTGGTGCACTGTATAGCACACATACAAAGTGGGAAATCCTTAAGGCACAGTTTTTGTACTGGAACTGTCTCCTTTCAGAACAAAACCCATGCTTTACAGAACACCCACACCCTTGCACTGGGGTGAGTGCTGGTGCTTGGAACCAAAAGTGTGCCAAGACAGGTGGAGAGAAAAATTTACCATATGTTAGCAGATATGGCTCATTTTTTCTTTTCCCCTTTTGAGGCAAGGCAGCGCAGCAACTTTGGTGCTGCGCTGCCTTGAGCTAAATAATAGTAAATCTGGGTCTATTTCTTTTGAACTTGAAGTACTAAATAAAAGGCTTTCTAGTCTGAACTGTTAATAATGAGTAATTGTCATAGATTAAGCCTAAGTCTCTTTAAATGGGTAACAGTTTCAATATATCTCACCACTTTTGTCTTTCGAACTTAAAAACAACTTACATTTGCATGACTGTCTTAAGTAAAAATGTATTTTAAAAAAAGTAAAGTAATCTTAACATCTTTGTATACTGACCAATACATTGAGGAGGAGATTTCCAACTTCCATTCTCACATGATATGGTATTTGAGCCATAAAGTATGTAGTTTGTCTTGCAACTGTACACAACAGTTTCACCATGCTCATATTTAGATTGCATAGTTTGTTCTTCTGTATTTGGCAGTTTAGGAGGTTCTAGACATTCCATCTCTCTACCTATAAAAGAGAATGTATGGTCAAAAAGGTTCGAAATGTCATTGCTAGTGTGTTAAAAACCACATCATAATTATTATTGCCAGTTTTTCTTATGCGAAAACATAAGCAGTATCTCACCAATGTGTCTTAAGTCAGACTCTAGCATAGCAATGATGTCCTGGGTTCTGGTGCAAGCAAGGAAAATAGCCCTTTGGCTGCAGCTGGGACATTAAAATACAGAAATGTTCAGGGTTCGACAGGCCCTTCAGGGTTCTGGCCCTGGTGCCACTGGACCTGTTGCACCAGTGGTAGCTATGCCCCTGGTACGACTAATAAAAACTTACTCTAAGAGCCCTCAATCCACTACCACAATCCATACAGAAAACTGCGAAAATGACATTGTGTGATTCTCAGTACGGTTATTAATATCGAAATATAATGAGAAAGACAATCACTGATCATCACAAAGTTTTTCATGACATTATTTAAGCAAGTCACTAATAAATGTAATAGCATAATCCTGAAATTGAGATCATACACATGATGACAATACATGTTTGACAATTACAAAAAAGTCACAAAAAATAACATAAAGGGCATTGTGCTTTTGCACCATCACTAGTCGGCGAGAGGAACAAAACAGGACAAAAAAGGAGAAACATTAGGGTACATTTTTACTTCCATGAGACCCAGAAGGGTCAGTGGTCGAAACGTGCTAATACCTTTCATCAGGGGCTACAAGAACTTTCATGGAAGCCAATCAAGAGACTGAAATGGTTTTGTGCGACTTCCTAAAAACATGCCACCACCACCTGTACATATTCATTTCAAAATGCAGGACGGAAAAACTCCATATGAAAACTGAACATACTTTAATATTCCAAGTCTAGGAACTGGAACTGTACCCTAGTAATTCTCATTTTTTAAATTCTGTTAAGTTGCTGTCAAGGATTGGTGATGGTAAAAATGCAGTTGTAATGAGCAGAACAGTATCTCACCCGGGAATACTGCATCAACCTGCTCGTAATCAGGTTCTAAATGTTAACGTTAAAATCAGTCAAATGTTTTAACCAAAAGCAGGTTGCCAATGAGGGGTATACACTCACTTTACCAGATTTCTAAAACTTTGGCAATGATCTTTTGTGTACGGGTGCCTCAAAAATGGCTAGAGAAGTATTGAGAATTTGTATTTGATTGTCTGGGACCTCTATTCAGTTCTCCAAAGCACATGAGAATTGACAATAACAGAAGCCTATATACTAAGCAAAAGGAGTTTAAACACACTTCTTAAATACTAAAGAAAATAATAAAATGGAGAAGACTAATTTGAAATATCATTTTAGCACATGGCCTAAAATCTGAAGGTGCATATGTTTGTCCTGTATGAAAATCTTGAACAATGGGTGTTGCTATGGCTAGGACCATGAAGAAGCTCTGGCACCAGGTAGCGTCCCTAGAGCAAACATGTGGCCTGAAGTGTTGAGTCATCTCAGCTGGTTGGTCACTGCATCAGCCTTGGCCCATGCAGGTAAGAGCGGTGGGGCCAGATGGGGGGGGATTTTGTCAGATGATAACATTGGAAAATTAATTGTTTATTTAATTTTCCCTTGTCGTTGTCTGGCGAAATCGCGTCCACCTACCCTACTATCCCACAGCTCTTACGTGAACGAACCGTGGCTGCATAGAACAGACAGCACACCCTCTTTTGGTGTTGAGATGTCAGTGACTCCGATGCTGGAGGTATAAGAGTGCAGTTGGTTCTGAGTGCCTCCTACCACTGCGTTGGAAAAACCAAGATGGCTGCTGCCATGAATCAGAGAGGAAGAAGGCCTCCACACCTGTCCATGGAATTAGATAAGCTTTAGAACATTTATTGATGGCGTGACTGGACCCTTGAAGAGCCATCTGCAATGGATGGCACCCTGATGGATAGTAGATGATGGTAGTGAGCCCAGTTTTAAGCTTTGCTGACAGATATCGAAAGAAGATCTGGCCCCCCTTCCCGATCAAAGATATCCTCACAAAAATAAATGCAGAACTCTGCACAGGGCTTTCATGCATGATCCATGGCCGACACCTGCTGACCATCGTATTGGCAATGCCTGAGGTGGTTCCTCAAGACAGGTGAGCATGAGTGGACATGCAAATTCATGTGGGTCACAGTCTTGCAGTGCTAATTACTTGGGCCCTCATTTAAGAGGATTCGGTGTAGGGCAGCACAGGAAGTCTCTTGCTGCACTGCCCCATGCCAAAGTGAAAGGGCAGGAATGCACAGTATTTAAGCAATACAGTGTATTCCTGTCCTTTCCCCCTATACTGGCACCGATTTGACAGCCTAGCTCAAATGCAGGCACCCTAGCACCATGGTGCAAGAGTGCCTGTGTTGTCAGCTGTGGTCCAGTGTAAAGTGCATGCGCTCTCTGTGTATGTGTGGTGAGATGGGCTTGCCCTCCCATAGTAATGCATGGGGGATGTGTGTGTCCCTGGTAATTCCTGGTATGAGAGGAGTGTAGGGGCGAGTTTAGAATGTGAGAACTCGTGAGAATAAATGCTGCGCAATGGTGTGCGCAGATTTATGGTGACTGGTGAGGAAATGCCACTTTTAGAAGTTGGCATTTTTGTGAGCTGTGTGTCTGCCTGCCTGATGTGAATTGCATTTCTGGCTTGTGAGTGACAGGAGCTGAGGGGCGTGGGTGGCTCAGGAGGGGCGGGATGAGTCAGTGCTAGGCTGAATGGGACACCTGAGCTGAGAGTGGTGGGAGGAGAGATCCCCTGACTCTGAATAGGATGGTGCTTCCCTAGTACAATGCTGGCTCCGCCCCCTGTTGTCCGTCTAATCACTGAACCCCCATCTGACAAAGGAGAGAGGAACTGAGCACAACAAAGTGCTCCAAAGCTCCCCTAAACCAGTTGCAACTGGTTTGCCCAAGCACTGCACTAAAGACAAAGGAAAAGGGTGTATAAAAGTCGGGGCTGTGACCCCATAAGGTTGCTCATAACGTTGGACATGTACTTTTAAGTTTCACATGTCCAACAATTGAAAAACTCTTATATTTGTTTTTTACTACAGCAAGGCCTACCTCTCCCATAGACTAACATTGGAGTTATCGTATCACATTTATTAAGCTGTAATTTCCAAATGGGAGCAGGTAATTAGTTAATGCTTGGTGTCCTTGGAATTGCAGTGAAAAATCCTAACTTATGGTGAAGTCAGATTTTTTATTACAAATTTTATTATCTCGCTTTTAGAAACCTGCCATTTTCCTGCATTAGTCATTTAGTGCCTGTAGCCTGTACCTGAGCCACATGACTGGGAAACACTGACAGCTGAGCTTTGTGTATTCCTCTTAGACAGCCGCACACAATAGGGAGCTAAGTGTGTCTGGATGGGCCATCATCTGCAGCGTGGGAGAGAGGAGCTGGGCACAGCCCCACTAACACTAGAATAGCCTGTGTCCTGCCTCTGCGCAAAGGGCAAAAAGAATAATTGATGGAAAGGGCTGCATAACCCCTGTGGTTAGTCTGAAACCAGGACACGGAGGGCAGGATACCTGGGGACCTCAAAGAGAAACCTCTAGCAGCTTCTCCCCCATTTCATAAGGCACAACTGGGTATAAATACTGTAGCTAAGACACCATAACTTCAGTACTCTTCCAGATCTGTGAATACTCTGCCAGGAAGAAGGACTGTTGAGCTGCTGATGGACTGCCGCTCTGCCAGACTGCTTCCCTACTGGACAATTGCCTTAGTGTGCCAATCTGCTGCATACGGCTCTTTTGCCTGAGTGATAAGGACTGGGCCTGCATCTCTTGAACCAGAAGCTCAGAGTGACTCCAAGGGCTAGTTGACTAACCTCCTGACTTGAGCCTCAGGGAGAGAAGGTTCCAAAAACCTTGACCCAACCCCTAGACTCTGGCATCTGTGTGTCTTCCCTGCCAAGTGGTGCTAACCCGGTCCTGGGCCCTTGGGAGGGGTCTAAGGTACTCTGCCAGCCTCTGTGGATGCAGCAGAACCAACACATTTCCTCTGCTGCGTGGCGCAACCCCGAGCAGAACTGACACTTTGTCGGTACTGCATGGATTGGAACCAGTGCAAAGACTTGCATCACATTGCAGCCCGTTGGCGCATCGGAACCGCATCCACAGCACAGGTCCTTGCATCCCTCGGTGACGACAACCTCAACAATCATGCTGGACTCCACATTGCAGCTTCGCTGCGCATCACCCTGACTGTGCAGTGCATCCTCGACTCCTAATGTCACATCACAAGTCATGGTCAACAGCTTCCCTGCCAACAATGTAGGACCTCGCACTGCAGTCTGGCAGCATCTCAGAAACAATACATCGCTTCAGCTGCGCAATACATCCTCGAAGTGGATCCTCACAACTCTCTGCAACCCAGGATTTAAGGAACTTTGTTCAGCGCTCCAAACTGGGTCCCTATAGCTGGTCTGCGCTCCATTGCGGTCGGCCTGAACTTGTGACTTTGTCTCGGTCCGACATGCGCTTTACACCTTTTGGGAATTTTTCCACTGAAATCTATCAACTTGAATATCTTCGGTTCTACTAATGTGATCTTTGTTGTTTTGGTTTTGCTTTATTTATAAAAAAATACTCAATTGTTTTAACTATGTGGTAGGCTCCTTTGTGGTGTATGTTTTACTGTTTGAAGTGTTACACAAACACTTTACATATTGCCTCTGAGTTAAGCCTGACTACTCTGTGCCAAGCTACTCGAGGGTTGAGCACAGGTTAATTTAGGTTTTTTTTGTGACTTCACCGTCAGAAACATTGTGGTTGCTGCTAGAGAAGGGTTTTCACTCCCTCAACCAGTAACCCAATTTCTTACAAAAACATTCTCTGAACCCACTGACATGGATGATATGGAGTCCCCATCCACAAAAGGCGTCATGCCCTCTTGATACAGGCATTCAAGGGCTGTTTGATGTAGCATTTAAATAAATCCTTATCAGTGCTGTGTAACATGCTGTAGACAGTTGAAATAAGTTTGAAAAAATTGGATCTTGCAATGGTAGAAGGCATCCATGAGATGGACGAATCAAAGTTCCAGGTCCAAAAGCATGGTCCACACTGAGAGGTAGAGTTAAGATCTCCTTGATAGGATCAACTATAGAGAGAACAGGTCACAAAATAACCTGGTAATCAAGGATGTCCTAAATACGATCCAGAATTCAAAGTTTGAGGAGTTTATTCAGGAACTGTTCTATACTCTCCTGCAGCTCCAAGATAATTGAATTGTTCATGTGGACAGCACCCATTGGAATTATACTAACCACCAAATTAAAAATAACCTGACACCAGGAATACTAATCCAGGTTAATTCATATAACTCAAGATGGCGATCCTATGTTCAGCATCTAAAGAAAAAATGATAAAATATAAGTTTGCCTCAATCGTCCTATTTCAAGATGTATAGACACTGACTCTAGTGAAGTGGAAATCCCTTAAGGTAGAAACTGACTATCAATGATCAAAACAGATCCCATATAGGTGGGGATACCTGTAACATTTATATTTCTTGATAAATTATAAACAGCACTCAGTACCCACCAGAGACGAGGGAGTCAAACTCTTGAACCTTAAATCTGTTTGGGAGAGGAAAGAGGATTTACCAGATGGCCATCAACAAGAATGGCAATCAAAAAAGTATAAAAGAACAAACAACAGGGAGAGCAAAAATATCAGCTGGAGGGCAGAACAGAGACTGAGCTGCACTAAGAGATCACCTAATTGCTGAATGGACCATTGCTGGTTACCTGAAGTCTCCCTGATGTATCTCTTTACATAATTTGTGGAGTCGCAGACCCTATCTACTTGTACATGCTGATATTGTGATCTTGCCTGGCATTGTTTCACCTTCACCTGACTCAGCTCATTTCTAATGCTTGTGCATATGTTGTATTTCATTTTGCTTGTGTCCCGGGGCTTTATTGATCCAGTTTTACCATGTGACTTCAGGATACATACTGTGGTAGGTTGATAATTAAAGGCAATGATTTAATGCAGAGAATCTCTGCATTCTTCAGTTACTGGATTATGGTGTTGCTTGGCAGAACCATGAGATACCAGACTCCATACAAAGCGTGCCTCAAATATGATAGGGGGATTGGTTTTAATAACCTTACACAACAAGCATTGGAAATACAACAAGTCTCGCATTTGTTTGAGTTAGTTATTGGCATTGTGAATGGTAATGTCTTTTACTTACCAAGGAAGGAGGGAAGGAGTAGAAGAGAGATTTTGAGGTAAGGTGCTTATGCCTGGAACACAAGTGAGAGAAGTAGAAAAGATAGAGAAGGGTAGGAAGAAAAATAGGGGTAGAGGGTCAGAAAGAACTGGGTGAAGGACTACGGAACAGTTCCTCATAGGTGCTGGCAAAAATGGAGTCTGTATCCTAACAGATGAAAGTTTTTTGACGGTGCAAACTCAATTTGCACAGTTTGAAGAACATGTGACAAAAGTACAAGTGAGTTCAAGCATGGGCACCCAGGTCTCTACAGTACACCCCCCCCCGTTGTTAGTGATCACCGGTGCGTAAGAAAATATTAAATACAGTTAATACAATATTAATCGCCTTTGGTGCAGTGGTCGAAGTGGGGAAAAAAGTTGGGGAACTGTGAGCGGAGAATCAGACGGCGGGAATAACCCGAGGATTGAGTCAGTGGGCAAAGCCGGAGGTGTGGCAAGAAAGAGCAAAACATCCTAATCCCAAGCCATTTGTCTCTGAGGCATACAGTTTCTGTCATCGGCACTTCTCCTCTCTTTTTCCACAAGAGCAGTTCCAACAAGAATGGCAAAATATCCTAGTTTGCAAATGTTTTCCATATAGTTATGGCTCTGCCATATTTGTCACATAATACATTATTTGCTGCATAATCAGATGCTTTTAACTAATAAATTGTTTGTTGTTCAAAAGTTACTTAAAATGTGACTTGTGTTGCTGCAAATTGGAGGCCCCTTTGCAAAGATTGACTGGTTACCTTTCTCACTGCTGCATTTGTATGTTACACTGATACTAATGAGGCAAAATATTTATAGAGACTGTTAGTATGTGTAAAAATATCAAAACAATATGGTATTTGAAAATATACTGCATTAATCTGCAGCTTTTTATTGCTGCGTAATTTAGTCAACACTGCCGCATAAGTTTGTCCTCCATTGCTGCATAATACCAGTGTCCCCAAGGCAGGCAGCACATGTTAAAAGTGCTTGTGAGAAAGTGAAATTTGTGAACTTAGTTTGATGAGCATGGAAATCCTGCATTGCCAATCCATTGTGAGCTGCAGTTACTACTGCTGAAACAAGGCCAATGGAGGTACCAATGAGTGAGGCAGACAGGCCTCAAGGGACACAATTGTGACCCGCTATAAACACCTGAATGAAACTTAATTCAAATTATGGACTAGATAAGAGTAATATTCTGCCTGGGAAAAAAAGCAACAACATTGTCGAAAAAACAAGCACTCATAGGGAATGCAAGATTAAGTAAAGCATGTGAAATGTAAGCAGGAACAATATGGTTACCTTAATGCTTTTACACTCATTATTTAGAGATCAATGAGTGCTTTTGCCTGAAAAGTTAAGCAAATGACTACAGGGCCCTGAAGGGATATGTTTCAATTTCCAATGCTTATATACTTACGAAATGTAAGCATTATGGATTAAAAAGACCACTTTCCTGAATACAGAGCTGCGGTACACATTTTATAAACTAAAATAATTAAAACAGCTGATAAGAACCACATTAAATGTTTACCAATCTA
Source organism: Triturus cristatus (assembly GCF_964204655.1). Taxonomy (NCBI): domain Eukaryota; kingdom Metazoa; phylum Chordata; class Amphibia; order Caudata; family Salamandridae; genus Triturus; species Triturus cristatus. The sequence continues at coordinate 369,281,435 of NC_140586.1, forward strand.
CCCATCAACCAGGTAGTGCAGTACACCAGGAATGGAACACTTCTCCACTCAGGGAAAAAATGCTGTTCAAAGATAGACGAGAAAACAAAAGCGGCGCTTCACTGGCAGACTCTGTAAAGTGGTGCTAACATGTTTGGGTGTTAATAAAACCATAAACCAATAGCAATCAGACCTGATCAATGTGGGCACATAATTTTATAAATTATATGAGTGGGAATGTATTTTATCTACCCCACCAACAACCCTTCATTTTTTCATAGGTATTGTCCCAACTCATTCTAGCCCGACCTGCTTCAATGTAAAACAACCTTCAGGTTACCAGTCACTGTGTCCTAAACAAATACCCTCCACTTAAACAGGTGTATATGAAAAAAAAATTGTGAAAAGTCAAGAGAGCACCGGACGTGCGCTACACCATAGGAGCTTGCTGGTTGGTTCTCAACAGTTGTGCCAAAGTTTTCATCATCGGTAGCTATCTCGCCTGAAAAATATATTTGGTGTCCAGAAAAAACGGTGAAAAATAATGGTTTGTGTGTATCACAAAAAGCAAAAAAGACCCAGTGAAATTAAAATTGAGATAAGCCACACATCCACCAAGTGCCAACTTTATTCATGACTCGTGGGCCTATTCAAAGTAAAAAACAACTGCATGCTTGCAGATCAATTAAAGATGGTCCGACATGTGTCATTGCCTGTTTAGCTTAGTGGCAATTTTGTCAGGGCTTGTGGTCATAATCCACCTTTCTGGACCCTTGTTTTGTATGCACAGAGACTGTTAAACACAAAAAGAAGGTTCATTAAAAGGACATCCAACCAATCAGACCTCCGTCTTAACCTCTTCAAACACACACATCACATACGCCTACGTTATTGATGGTCAATTTTTACCGGGTAGTAGCCAAGGCCCCGCGTACCAGCTATCCACCTCATCAACAGGTACTCAATTCTGCTGTGAGACCTTTCTTACAAGACACTCGTGTTGTCCCAACTCTATATAGAAATACAAACGAACGTTAGTCTGTCCTTTTCATCAAACGCTCTGTGGGCACTTCATCCTAGTCACGTATCCGTACTGCGAAAACAGCGGCACTTAATCACCCTCTACATCTTTGTCTGTTTAAAGTTGTGCCCAACCATCAGCTCAGCCATGTTATTGCCATTTTAAAAAATGGCATAATTGTTTATCTTTATACAGTGTAACCACACTCACCACTTGGCGTTATCGATTCTGGTTGCGACTCCACATCTTAATCACCCTCAGATTGCGGGGACCAATCACCTTCTGATTTCTACATGCTTTTTTGACTAGTATCGAAAACCATGCATGCTGCAACTCTGTATTGTTAAGCTCTCCCTCAACCTGGGGTTACAAACACTCACCTATCTCAGTAGCTCACTGCCCCCAAATCATTTTACCATGTGTGCAGGCGGAGGCGCGTTATCTCATTCCTCTGCTCGTAGCAATGGGAGATCCAATTTAAGTAGACGGTCCGCATTTGAGAGAATTAATTTTTTCTTTTGTAAATTTGTAGTAAAACACTTCATATCTTTTGGGGGGGTTAGAACACCATCTCTGATTCCAAAGAGCGGTTATATAACCCATATCAGAGCCCTGATACAGTTATTCACACACTGATCTTAATCCACTCAATGTAATCATTTAATCCAATCTGATCTGCCTTCTCTAAAAAAATCTAACGTGCCTCCCTCTTGGTTAATGTTCTCTCAATATTGTTGGCATCACCTACCACCTTTTCTAGAACCACCCAAGTCAGTGTTCTAGCAACATGGTTCTCTTATTTAAAGTGTTGTACCAGCATGGTAGTGAGTTTGCCTGCATGAATCGTGTTCAAGTGCTCCTGAATGTGAATCTTAATCTTTCGAGACGTGAGCCCTATATAGTGCAACCCACATAGACAAGTCAAACGGTAGATAACACTCACCATATTACAATTGCTGAATTTCGTCAGGTGCCACGTTTTCCCATTCAGCAACCGAATACTGTTTGTCTTCTCAGTTAAACCACACACTGAACATGACCCACAAGGGTAATGTCCATGGGGAATCGATGACTCTTTGAGGCGTAGTTTTGAACGAGTATGCACCAGTTTGTCCTTTAAATTACAGGCCCATCTAAACGCAAACCTTGGTTGTGGTATCTTAAAATCTGTCGTAGACAGTAATGACAAATGGCGGATCTTAGTTGCCAATGGATCAAGAGTCATGACAACCGGCAGGCAATCACTTTTAGTTCTCAAATTTTTCTCCAAACCAATCAGGCCACTTTGCGATCACTCTGTCTTGCTTTATTTAACCCGTTCCCCGCTCATGACGGAACCACTCCGTCATGAGCCACGGGCGCCGTGTGCTCATGACGGAGTGGTTCGCCCACGCGGCGCTAATTCCCCGCCTGTGCGGGCGATTAGCGCAGTGGGTGGAGTCATGACGGAACCACGCCGTCATGAGCACAGCTCACCCGTGACTCATGACGGCGTGGTTCCGTCATGAGCACAGCGGCGCCGTCAAGCCCCCAAACCCCCCCAGCGCTGCGGCGGAATTCGCGCCGCAGCGAAGGGGTTAATTATGTATTTATTATTTGTGTTTTGTACCTTTTTTCTCTCCGTCCCAAGGCTGCATTTTGGAATAGAAAAATTTCAGTAGAAGACATTTCCAGCAAAAGTGTTTCTTCTCTTTTTAGATCCATTTTCACAGGGGAACAAATGAAGGAAAGGAGAGGAAAGGAAAGAGAGGATAAGAGCTGTTTCTTAAAGTTATGTTTTTCAGCAAGTGAGGTGGGGTGGAAAAGAAAGGGGATAGGAGGAAGAGGAAGAAAGAGAGGGGTGGAGGGGGCCAGCGGCAGAGCAGGAGAAGTGTTAGAAACAAGGATTTATGGAAATTGAATAAATACTCGGCAGAAGTGTAACAAGTCCATAAAGTTACCATACCCTGCATTCCCTCCCCCATGCTGTTAACTACACACTTGTGGGATAAAAAAACAGAACAAATGAACGGACAGAGTGTGCGAGCTCTGCAGCTTTAGTGAGAATCGTTTCTTCCCCAACTCGAAAAGTCAGATTTACAGCCTGCTTCTGGGGAGACATCTGCTGTCTTTGTTCTTATTACCAAGGGCAGTGGCAAACTGCCCCTCATGTCACTGCTCCTCACACAAAGCAGGGGCTGGCATACCTGGGATGCCATGGCTCTGATGATGGGGCAGAAGGGGGAAACCAGCTCAGCAGCTTTCTTAAACAAGGATGGAAAGGCTAATCAGTAGTTTTCTTAAGCAAGGATGGAAAGTTAAAATAACAAGCAATGGAGAAGGAGGCAGCAGTAACACAACTGTGGATTTAAGAGGACGAGTGAGGAAGAATGCTATATTTAAATGTAAGCAGCTAGGGCGCTAAAGCTAAACACAGACAAACAGAAACAGAGCAGGAAACCAAGAAAAGAAATAGTCCCCCAGAGAACAGATAAACAACCATAGCGGAATGAGACAATACTAAACTCCTGCTCTGTGGGAGGAAAAAAAGAGAGAAAGGAGGGACAAAGAGGCAGGACTGACTACTAGCAAGCAGGGATTTTTGAAGGACACTCAATCAGTCATTTGTTAAGCGCACTACATACCCGCAAGGGTCTCAAGGCGCTGGGGGGGAGGAGGTGGGGCCGCTACTGATCGAACAGCCAGGTCTTCAGTATCCTCCTAAAGGTCAGCAGGTCTTGGGTCTGTCGTAGGCTCAGTGGAAGGGTGTTCCATGTCTTGGCGGCAAGGTGGGAAAAGGATCTCCCGCCGGTGGTTGTTTTTCGGATGCGCGGGACGGTGGCGAGTGAGAGGTCGGCGGAGCGTAGCTGGTGGTTGGGGGTGTAGAAGGAGAGCCGTCTGTTGAGGTAGGCTGGGCCGGTCTTGTGGAGTGCCTTGTGTGCGTGGATGAGGAGCTTGAAGGATATCCTCTTGATGATGGGGAGCCAGTGCAGGTTTCTTAGGTGGGGGGTGATGTGGCAGTGTCGTGGTACATTGAGGATCAGTCGTGCCGAGGCGTTTTGGATGCGCTGTAGTCGGTTGATGAGCTTGGTCGGGGCTCCCGCATAGAGGGCATTTCCGTAGTCGAGTCTGCTGCTGACGAGGGCCAGGGTGACTGTCTTCCTTGTATCTGTCGAGATCCATCTATAGATCTTTCGGAGCATGTGGAGGGTGTTGAAGCAGGAGGAGGAGACAGCGTTGACTTGCTTGGTCATTGAGAGCGTTGAGTCGAGGATGATTCCCAGGTTGCGTGCGTGGTCGGTGGGGGTCGGGGCTGCCCCCAGTGTCGTTGGCCACCAGGAGTCGTCCCAGGCTGACGGGTTGGAGCCGAGGATGAAGACCTCCGTTTTGTCCGAGTTCAGCTTCAGACGGCTGATCTTCATCCAGTCGGCGACGGCCTTCATTTCTTCGTGGAGGTTGGCTTTGGCGGTGATGGGGTCCTTGGTGAGGGAGAGGATCAGTTGAGTGTCGTCGGCGTAGGAGATTATGTTGAGGTCATGCTGTCGGGCGACGTGTGTGAGTGGGGCCATGTAAATGTTGAACAGTGTCGGGCTGAGGGAGGATCCCGGGGTACGCCACAGATGATCTCGGAGGCTTTGGAACGGAACGGGGGAAGGCGGATGCTCTGGGTTCTGCCGGAGAGGAAGGATGTGGTCCATTCCAGAGCCTTGTCTCCGATCCCTGCGGCATGGAGGTGTGCACGTAGTGTGCGGTGGCAGACAGTGTCGAAGGCGGCGGAGAGGTCTAGGAGGATGAGTGCTGCGGTCTCCCCGTTGTCTAGCAGGGACCTGTTGTCATCGGTGGCGGCGATGAGGGCGGTCATGGTGCTGTGGTTGCTGCGGAACCCAGATTGGGAAGGATCCAGGATTCTGTTCTCTTGGAGGTATCGGGTTAGCTATCTGTTGACGATTTTCTCGATGACCTTGGCTGGGAAGGGGAGCAGAGAGATGGGCTGGAAGTTCTTGAGGTCTCTTGGGTCTGCCTTGGGTTTTTTGAGTAGGGCGTTGATCTCGGCGTGTTTCCAGTTCTCTGGGAAGCTCACTGTCTCGAGGAATAGATTGATGACGTTGCGCAGGTGGGGTGCGATGGAGCTGCTTGCTTTGTTGGAGACGTGGTGCGGGAATGGGTCTGACGGAGAGCCGGAGTGGATTGTGCTCATGGTCTTGATGGTGTCATCGACGCTCACGCTGGTCCAGGCTAGCAAGAGGACGTGGTCGATGGTGTGTGGAGGGTCTGTTGTGTTGCTGTCTGTTGGGGCTGTCTGGGTGTTGAAGCTGTCGTGGATGTCTGCTATCTTGCGGTGGAAGCAGGTGGCGAGGGAGTCGCGCAGGGCTTGCGACGGCGGGATGTCGTTGGTGTTGGAGCTGGGGTTGGAGAGTTCCTTCACGATGTTGAAGAGCTCCTTGCTGTTGTGTGCGTTGTTGTCGAGGCGGTCTTTGAAGGAGGTCTTCTTGGCAGCCCTGATGAGGTGGTGGTGGTTGCGGACGGTGTCCTTGTGTGCTGCGTGGCTGTCCGGAGTTTGTTCACTGTGCCATTTCTTTTCTAGTTTCTGGCAGGCTTGCTTGGAAGCTAGGAGTTCTGGGGTGAACCAGCTGGCCCTTTTGCTGGTGTCTCTGTGGGGGGGTTTCTTCAGCGGGGATAGGGTGTTGGCGCAGTCCTCGATCCAGCGTCAGAGGTTGTGGGCAGCGTCGTCGGTGTTGGAGGGTTCGGCGGGTGGGCTGAGAGCGAGGTTTGCATGTAGTTGGTCTTCGGTGATTTTGCTCCAGCGGCGGCGGGGGATCTGTTGGGTGTGGTGGTGTGTGGTGTGTTTCTTGGAAGGTGAAGTGGATGCAGGGGTGGTCGGTCCAGAGGAGTTCGGTGGTGTGGCTGACAAAGACGTGCGGGCTTGAGGAGAAGACGGGGTCGAGCGTGTGGCCGGCGGAGTGGGTGGGCATTGTGATGAGTTATTTCAGTCCGAGGTTGGCGAGGTTATCGATCAGGGTTGTGGAGTTGTTGTCGTTGTTGTTCTCAAGGTGAAAGTTCAGGTCTCCGAGGAGAATGTAGTCGGTGGAGGTCAGGGCGTGCGTGCTGATGAAGTCGGCGATGGAGTCGCTGAACTGGGGGCGGGGTCCAGGGGGTCGGTAGACGAGGGTGCCTCTGAGGGTGGAGTTGGGGTCTGTGTGGATCTGGAAATGCATGTGTTTGGCAGTGCTGAGTGCGTCGTCGGTGCTGGTCGAGACCCTGATGCTATTCTTGTGGATGATGGCGATTCCTCCTCCGACTCCGTTGGTGCGGTCTCTGCGGGTGATCTTGTAGCCATCTGGGATGGCTATGGCGATGTCAAGTGCGGAGGAGTTGTTCAACCAAGTCTCTGTCAGGAAGGCGACGTCCGGGGAAGTTGTGTTGAGCAGGTCCCAGAGCTCGACGGCGTGATTATGTGCAGAGTGGGTGTTCAGTAGTATGCATCAGAGGTGGTTGAGGTCTTTCTTGGCGGGTGGTTCGTCGGCTCTGTGTCTGGTGTAGCTGCAGTTCCGGCAGGTGAAGGGACCGTGTGTGTGTTTCAGGGCGGCCTTGAAGCAGGTGTGAGTCCGTCCGGGGTTGACAGCGTGCAGAGTGCTGGCGTCGTAGTGGCGGGTGCGGAGGCCAGGGGTTCTGGCGCTGGGCATGGTCCAGGCGCGGACGGGCGCAGACGGGCTTGCCTTAGGCGTGCCAGCAGCCGGCATATATGGGGAGGTGGGAGGGAGGAGCAGCTGGGAGGCGGGGGCAGCAAATGGGCACTCAGGGGGGCGGGGCTGCAGGGGACGCAGCGGCGGGGGAGGTGAGGGGCGACAAAGGAAACAGAAGGCAAAAGGGCACAACAATTGAGGGGGAAACGAGTGGCACAGAAGGCAAAAAAATCACAAAAAACGGGGGGGAAGGAGTGGCACAGAAGGCAAAAAAGTCACAAGAAAGGGCAAAAAGGTCACAAAAATCGGGGGGAAACGAGTGGCACAGAAGGCAAAAAGGTCACAAAAAACAGGGGGAAACGAGTGGCACAGAAGGCAAAAGGCCACAAGAAAGGGCAAAAAGGTCACAAAAATCGGGGGGAAACGAGTGGCACAGAAGGCTAAAGGTCACAAGAAAGGGCAAAAAGGTCACAAAAATCGGGGGGAAACGAGTGGCACAGAAGGCAAAAGGTCACAAAAAACGGGGAAACGAGTGGCACAGAAGGCAAAAGGTCACAAGAAAGGGCAAAAAGGTCACAAAAAACGGGGAAACGAGTGGCACAGAAGGCAAAAGGTCACAAGAAAGGGCAAAGAGGTCACAAAAATTGGGGGGAAACAAGTGGCACAGAAGGAAAAAAGGTCACAAAAAAGGGCAAAGAGGTCACAAAAATCAGGGGGAAACGAGTGGCACAGAAGGCAAAAAGGTCACAGAAATGGAGGGGCAGCTAAGCAACAGAAGGCAAAAACGGGCAGAGAGACACGGGGGCAGCGAGGGGAACAGAAGGAAAAACCGGGAAGAGAGACACGGGGGCAGCGAGGGGAACAGAGGGAGAGAACGGGCACAAACCACGTACAGGCATCGGGGGAGACAGACAACAGCAGTCACAGACACAAAAATGAAAATGCAGGCACTACAACGAGAGCAATGAAAAATACAGACAATACAATGGAAGATGAGCAAACCTACGGCCTACCATTGGCCACCAGAGATGAGGCGCAGGTGGTAGCCTGCGGGTGGAGGAGAGCCTTGAACTTCCTCAGCAGCGGCAATTGGGGCAGGGACACACAAGTGGCGCTGTGCGGAGGGGGAGCGACCTACCTGGAAGGGTCAAATGAAGAAACAAATGAAAAGCAATGTCAAGAAATGGGATGGACTTGATGCCTACAGACCGATTACAGCAGGTCTCGAAGACAAAGCTGCGCTGTCTAGCTCGACCTAAAAACGATATTGTTCATGCTTTTTGAAAGTTTCAGATGAACTATCCCTGGCTAAGAGGGCTGCTTAATTATGTTGATTTAGGTGAGCTCTGGGAGCCTCAAAGGTTGAGATCTAGGCTCTGTCCTTTATAATACCACTTAATTACGCAATCCAAGTTTAGAGGTCTGGCATTTCTGTTCAGGAACGGGGCTATTTACAGACTAGAGTCAGCTTATAGAGACAAAGAGGGGGCACCTTCACAGTAGGATTTATACAATAATTTCTAGCTACTTCCCCAAGAAATTGAGGGAAATGTTCTACTTACAGCTTTTTCCTAATATGGCTTGGTTTTCAGGACACAATTTAGTGATTTGAGGGGAACTGAATGCTGCTCTGACTCCAGTGGCTTCACACAAGAGCCCCACCTGAACTTTCAGCTGGTATAGAAGATCTAAGTCTCACTGACATATGTAGAACTATTCTTTTCTAAAGTCCACAGATCTCATTCACGCCTGGACTACTACCTAATTTCTTTGACTCTAACGAACTTGGTCATGCCAATAGATACTGGTACCCAAGTTCTTTTAGAGAATGCACATTTAATCCTAGGCTAAACCAATGCTAGAGAGTGAATGAAATCCCATCATGCAATCATGTTCTTAAAGCTGGTATTCATGAAGCCATAACAAATTATGTGGCTGGGAGTGATACTGAAGTGATGCCCTGGGTTACAATAGGGGATGCAGCAAAGGTGGCAATCTGCTTGGATCAGCAGTACAGTTGAGTCCATTATGCAGCACAGCAGTTATTCAGGCAGAGCTTCAGTTACAAGCTCAGTAGTTTTTTTAAGGGGTCAGAAACCCAGTACTTATACTCAAAAGCTCCTTTGATGTAGGGGTGACTTAAAAGCAGCTCATTGAAAGTCACAGGTCCTCAGTTCAACCACGTCCTGTCTGCCAGGCAATCTGTGGAGGGTAATCAGCCCTTTTTTGTGGGGTCAGGCCACTACCTATTGAAGCATAAGTGTCATCCCCATCCTCTCTTCGTGCCCAGGAAGGGCCATTAGAATACAGATGTATGTAGATGGATACTCAGCCACACCTTGCCTTCCAGTGAGTGTGGCTGTCTGGAGGGAATTCACAAAGGGCACCTTGTCCAGGCATGTATTGTAGACAGGCTGCAAAGCACACAGATGTATAAGCACAGAGAAATGTCCACTTTCTAAAAGTGCCATTTCTAAAATAGTAATGCTAAATCCAAATTTACCAGTAAGGCGGATTTGTCATTAACATACCAAACATATGAAACATGAAAATGCTGCTCTTCTCTGAATGGGAATTACGACTTAAAATGTACTAAGGAAATCACAATGCTAATCTATGAGAGGAGTAGGCCTCATAGTAGTGAAAAATGAAATAGGCTGTTTGTCACTAACAGGACATTTAAAACATACCAGTGCATGTCCTAATTTTCATTACACAGCACCCTGCACTTAGGACCACCTAAGGCCTACCTTAGGGTTGACGTGTAATAAAAGGGTTGAATGACTACTACAGGTTTGAAAGGCTACTACTGTGGGTGGCACAATCAGTGCTGCAGGCCCACTAATAACATTTAATTTACAGGCCCTGGGTATATGGTATGCCACTTTACAAGGGACTTACAAGTAAATCAAATATGCCAAACAGGTGTATAAAAATTATACAATGTTTAGAGGAGAGAGCAATTTAGCACTGGTCAGCAGTAGTAAAGTGCCCAAAGTCCTAAAGCCAGCAAAAAAAAGGTCAGAAAAAGAGGAAGAGGAAGGCATAATGTTTGGGTGGCCCTTTAGAGAGGGCCATTTTCCAACACAACTGCCCTACCAGCCTCAAGCCAGGGTAGCCTAACCAATACCTTGATGGACTTCCCTGCTTAGTGCGATACAACCTGGACAATAGCCCACCACTGCAGGGGTGCTTGCCAGTTGTACGCCTCCCTGAAACCAGTTGGATCCCTCTATCTATGCTCTCAGGGGCCACTAAGCTAACTCATGATGAATCTTTCTCCTTACCTGTGGACCACATCTGTGCAAAACCTAACCGTAATTTGCTCACAGTTGCATCCAAGTAGGTAGACAGTACCATCGTGCCCAGCAAATTGATGTGGCCCATTCCACACCTTGGGTCTGACTTCTGTCCCCAACCCAACGAAATCTCTCTCCACAAGGACAGTAACCAACAGAGGCCACTGGCAGCTGTCAGTGTCAAGAGCCAGGCCACAGGCCATCCAGAGGTCTCTGTCTTCTGTGGTTTCTCAGAGTGGGGTGTAGAAGCCCCAGGTGTCTAGCACCCTTCGTCCACTCTACCTCACACAAGTTTAGGGGTGGTATCCTGCAATTGGTCTTTCAACCTCGGGTCTGTACCCTTGGGCTGGACAGGAGTCAGGGGTGAGTTCTTCATCCCACTGCCCCTACTTCTGGGATTCTGTACCCTCCATTTGGGAGTAGTACCACAGAAAACTGAACTGTCAGGGCACCTGTGGTGGTTGCCCTTCCCAGTTCTAGAGACACTGGGGGAAACTCATTTTCCAGAATGCAGTCAATCTGCATCTGTGGACTAACTATGACACTGGGTCACCTCCCCACCCCTATATTGGGACACCTGGGCTACAAGGTGGAAAAGGTCTGCCCATGGGCTGGAGTCACTCTACACACGTAGCCGGTGTACTGCTCTCTGGAAACTATCTCTTCCACAACCATAGTCCTGCTATCCCCAGATCCCTCATAGCAGTGATTGGGACCTGATTCACTTCCACTTGGTGGCAGTGGCAACTCCCACTCTCATGGATCACCAGCTCACCCTCTGAGTCTATCTCCCAGCTGAGGGAGATCATGGCATGCTTCATGACCTGCCCCTGGTGACTACCCTCCCCTAAGGCCACCCCTGTAGAATTTCTACCAGTGGGTGGTTCTTTGGACAGAGTCCCCCTGCTTGTGTCCTACCTGGGAACTCTAAAAGCAATGGGTTGGAAGTGGGGCGCCCAGGGCCAACACCCTGATCCTCCCTCCCTCTTCTCAGAAGGGACATGGGAACCCTTTCCTTCCCCCTTAACCTAAGACATGTCTGGGTACCTCTGGACCTCCCCCTCACTCTGTTGGGAGGAACCTGTCACACCCTACTTGGGGGTACCCTCAGCTACCTTTCTGGACACTCTGTTGCATATTCAGAGGTCCTGGAGTCAGTAAATGTGCTATCAACCGAGTGTTGGCACTGCTCTGAAAAACAAGTGTCAATGAAGTGCTCCTTTAAAAACCAGTTGTACATCCCTTCATAATCATTAACTTTCCTGCCCCTCACCAAGCCCTTCAGTGCCTTATCAGCATAGTCCAAGAAATCCATCCTAGTTTGTGTAGAGAGTTTGCGACTGGCCCTGAACCGTTTCCTGTACTTCTCAGGGGTCAGCCCAAACTTGCTGACTAAAATGGCCTTCATGGCAGTGTAGCTGGTCCGGTCTCCCACCTCTAATGTAAGGATTGTGTCCCTCCCCACTGTGGGCATGTACCGCCATAAACTACCCCCATGCAGAACTCCTCTGGGACTCTGTGCACTTCCAAAGCCACTTCAGAGGCTGCCAACCATTTATCAATGTCATCCCCCACTCCATAACTGGCCATCATATCCTTGAGTATGTGAAATCTGGACTGACTAGAGGGCACTAGGATGGCTTTTCTATACAGCTCTCTGAGGCTAAGCTCATGGGCCATCTTACTTTCTTCCATGGCCAGCCTATTCTCTTCTAGAGCTTGCTCCTTCATTAATTTAGCAAGGGCATGCTCCCTGTCAAACCTGGCAAGCTCTAGCTTTAGTTTTCTTTCCTCCCTCCTGTCCTCAAGCTCCTCTGGGGACAGGTTCTTTGAAGATACACTGCTGCCTGGTTTAGAGTGGACTTCCAGTCCTGGGAAAAAAATGCTCCCCCTTTGTCAGCTACAAGGCAAGACCCCCTATCAGATTCTGTTTTGGTAATTCCTCAGACTCAGAACCCTCCTCCTCGTACACTTCTCCTTCTGGGTGAACTGCTGCGCATACTCTTGATATTAAGGCTTTCTGTAGCCCTGTCTCCTTGGCACTTCCTCTATGGTAGACCCTTCTCTCTAGGCAGAACCCCCTGAGCAAGGCCACTGTGTAGGTTTCCAGATTACCTGTTTGAATTCCATATTGGCAGATAGGACCACAGACATTGCAGAAATAATATGAATTCGGCAAAAGGACTTTGCAAAAAATCAAAAGATGTCAGATCAGGGAGAATTAAAAAAAAGCTCAAATTGGTCTTAGTACTGAGTTGTAGTTAACAATGAGTTACTATGTGGTATTGCACAAACACACATCCTATCCTTACCTCTGATCACCAATGTTAGAAATGGGATTCCTGGTTGGCTGAGGTATGCACCCAGGCCAGGCAGGAACCGCCACTCCAGTCAGGGTAAGCTAAATACACAATAAACGATAACATGTGCTCACCTTCTGGTAGCTTGGCACAGAACAGTCAGGCTTATCTAAAGAAGTAATGTGTAAATTATTTGTGCAACACACTCACAAAGTTGCACAATTAATACACCAGTAAAAGACTCCATATACAGGTTTATAAAAATAGATTATTATATTCTGAGCAGAACAAGACCAAAATACCAACATTCCAATGTATAGAAGTTGAGATATTGAATTTTAAAGGAATATTGTAGTAAAGTGCTTAGAAGCAAGCAGCCCTAAAAAGATTACTTTTGTTTGTGCTGGACTGGGGCAAAGTCAAAGTTTGCGGCAACCGTGATGGGGCGCCGGCTGGCTACAGGACTCACGCAGGCCCCAATAAACAAAGTACCTTTCCTGGTCGCAAACAGCTAAATGTGTTGATGTCGAGGCCAACAGAAGCAACCTGCATCAATATTCTCCACACAGTGAAGGCGATGGCGCAGTTCTGAAGACGGGTGCCAGAGTTGAGAGGCGCCAAGCGATTCTGCCACACAGTCAAGGGGATGCTTTGATCTAACCAAGCTGCAGCATGGGCAATACGCTGTCCGATGCATCAATCTTTGGAGTTAAGGAGCTGGTTCAGAGGCGATGCGCCAATTTTACTCCAGCTACCAGGTCATTGTGCCATTTTTTTGCTACACACATACACAAGATGCGTCAAAATCTATGTTGCAAGTATCTGGGCCACTTCCAGCGAGCCAGGCAATAAATCCAGGGTAGAGACTTTGATATCCTTGAGTCTCAAGCAACAGGAGGCAAGCCAACAATCCCTCGGAGCTCACTTGGAATGAAGGCAGAGTCAGAGAGCAGCAGGCAGCAGGGCAACAAACAGGAAAGCAGGCTTTCCAGATCAGCAGTCCAGTTGAGTTCTTTAAACGGCACAGTGGTTATTCTGGCAGCGCTTCAGTTACAAGTCCAGTAGAGTCTGAATTTAGGAGGTCAGAGACCCAGTACTTATACCCAGAAGTGCCTTTGTTGTGGGGGTGACTTCAAGCATCTCCTTGAATTCAGATGTCCTCCTTTCAACCCAGTACTGTCTGCCAGGCTATCTGTGGGGGATAATCAGCCCTGTGTGTGGGGTCAGGTCACTACCTATTGAAGTGTAAGTGTCAGTCCCATCCTCCCTTCCTACCCAGGAGACACTACACACAATAAAAATCCAACACCAAATTATAAAAATGGAAAATATTTCAACAACAAATAGACACCAAAATGGCAAAGATCCAATGTAAAACTAGCGCTTAGAAGCAAATAGTTCTCAAAGGGTGAAAAACGTCCTGCTGGACCGGGGCAAAGTCCAGAGTTCAGGCCACCCACGATGTAACACTTTTACACTTACTTCCAGAAGTGTTTCTTGATGTGAGAAAGTAGTCATAGCATCAGCCAGGGGTTCATATTCTCTGGTTTGCCTCTTAGGACTAGGACTACAACTCCCACAATGCACCTGCACCTTGTCAGCTTATGGAGCTTTTAACAAAAGTTGCTTCAAACTTCTGGAGCTTTTTCCAGAGTGTTTCTTTGAGGGTTCAAAGTGTCCACAAAACCAATTCAGGCATCTAGAATCTCTGAGATGGTCCTTGGGATATTGGGACTACAATTCCCACACTATACCTGGCCAAATCCTCAAAAGTCCACTGGACGCACTCCAGACTGGAGATTTATTAGTGAAGATGGTGCAGGTGAGATCTTTTAACCTGTTGCTTTCAGGGAGTCCACCCCTTTTGCTTTCTGAAACAAGGCAAAGCCCTTAGGCCTGCAGTTCCAAGGTTCAGTACTTATGAGTGAAGACCTCTGGTTTGAAGGCCAGGGTTCCAGCACGGCAGACCTTCTTCTCATTGTCGTTTCAGGCAGGGAGTTATTGTAGCTCTTTAGTACCTGTTGCTCTCAGGGAGTCCCTCCTCAATCCTTTTTAAGTAAGGCAAAGTCTTTAGGGCTGTAGTTCAAAGTTTGCTGCAGGTGCAGTCCTTATGAGTGCAGTCCTCTTGGGGTGTAGACCAGGGGTTTCAGCAGGACAGTCCTTCTTCTTTTCATTTTTCCAGGCAGGGGTCTGAGTTGCTAGGCAGTTCCTTCATTTTCATTCAGTGTTCCTGGGTGTCAAGCAGGTGGGCACCACTGACCAATGGGATACAAAGTGTTACCCAGGGGTGGGGCCACTTCCTCCAAAGTGTGGCATATTCTTTTTCCAGAAATCACTTCCAAAATCCAAAATGGAAAAACTTTCTCCTTGAAGTTAAGATCTGGCTAAGCCATCCCACTGGTGTGGCTAAGTTTCCTTAACACTTCCCTTTCAACCCCTCTGCTAATCTAATTAAAGGGGCTTCTGTCTGGCTTGGGGGTGCAGGATGTGGGGGGTGAGCCTGTGCTGCCCTAAACTATCATTCCCTCTTTGAAGACCAGTTTGGCTATTCCACTCCATCCTGCCATTTGCTCTGCAGCTTGCAGTTCTCCTCCCACAGGAACTCCTTTGTCACTAGTCAGGACACTTCACACCTCATTATGACAACTTGTCTCAGCCTGGCAGAGTTTGACCAATCAGAGCAGGGCTGCTGCAAGGCTGGATTTTGTCTAACAGAAAAGAAATTTCTATAACTTATTTTCTGTTATAATTATAATAATTCCAACAGTAGCAAGTTGTATTTATTCTAATTATGATTTTGATACTTTAAAGTATATTTTTAGATCCTTTCTTTCAATAGTTGCACTTTAATAAAGTATTCCATTGTTAGTCTATGAAGCCATTGTACTACAATTGGGAAAAACAAAATTGGCTGTTTTCCCTAAGCAGGGCATATAAAATATATTTTATAATATCCCTGCTTATAGTTACAAGGCACCCTACCCCTGGGGCACCTTGGGGAGACCTTAGGGGTGACATGTAACAAATAAGGTAGTTTAAGACTTTGGAAGTACCTTTAATTCCAAAAGTCGCATTTGCATAAAATGTACGTTTAAAAGCAGTCTGCAAGGCAGGGCTGGCTTTTAAAATGACAGCAGGCACCACAGCAGTGCACACTTAAATGCATTAGATCTGCTGGGCCTCTAAACCTACAAGCCCTACGACTTACAGGTGGGTTGTCAGTATCAATTGTAATTATACCTAATTACATGTACTTTTAATCAGAGCATTTAAGTATATGTTTCAATTTAAAACACTGGAAATAATTACATGATACACGCTGCTCATAACGTTGCAACATCCACTAAAATTTATAGAGATAGAAAGGATTTAAGTGGATGTTGAAAAACTATGAGCAGCGTTTTCAGAGATGACGATGTGATATCATGTAGCTATTTTCATTCATTGAAACAAATATTGTAATGCATCTAGTGGCGTTTTGCACACAGGAATGTGATACCGTGAGGATAAAGAAAGGACTTACAGATTGCAACGCTGTAATACATATACTGATTAATGACACTGATTTCCGAGCATAACAGGATGATTCTGATTTTGCAGCCTCAATAGATCTTAATGCTGACATGGGTCTGGACGTAACATGTCAGTAACAGTACAACTGATCAGATCGTGAGATTGTCGTACACCAAGACGAGGTACATTGAATAATAATTCTTGGTAATAATTACTGTCAGGGTCTCTCCATGTCATGGGGTTGTGAATCTAACAGTTTGGCTTTCCCCTTGGCATAGGTACTACAATACTATCGGCACCAGATATAAGTAAAATGATAGATCTGATACTTTGGTACAGTTATTAAGCCTCTTAGCGTTCATTGAGCATCACGTTGTGATGTTGGGAGTCTTTTGAAATTTCTAGTCAACACATGTGGAATTACACTCACAAGGTAAATTTCTAGTATCACTTTACTTTATATCATTTTGTGAGTATAAACAATTTGGGCTTACTATACCATTGTATTTATAATGCTTAGAAAAACTACTAGAATTCTAAATATTTTGTGAGCGTATACAAAACGACCTGGCCCTGAAAACAGGACCTAAGACAGCAAAAACGTTTTTTCAACAAACAATTCATAAGAGAAATTTTAACTATATACATTTGTTAATTGAGGTTTGTAGTGCACTAGTATTGGAGAAAACATGTCAGCTTATAATCAGGTACCAATAATGCAATAATACACCAATAGGGGGTGTGAGTCTCGAAAGGGTGGAGCAATCAAATGCTAATCTCGGAAAAACATATAACAGACACTATAATGGTTGGTTGCTAAGGCAAGATTTAAGGATCTGAATGTCTCTTTTTCATGATAAACTGTACAAAATGTGCAACCTGCCTATAACGATCAAAGTATGTGTTGTAATAGCCTCATGAGAACAAACATTTCTTTGAGTTTGGGTAAAACAAATCTGAGGAAAATGCTGTGTGCACAGTGATTATGTCATTGAAGGACAAAAACTAGGTTATTATGTGATTTTATAATCTATTACTGCATGTTACGTTAACTTGAAATATGTGTACTATATGCGAGTATTTGGCATTTTGTGTGTAAAGAATATGTAAAATGATTTTAAATAAATTTTATATGTATTATCTGTATTTTGCAGTACTGAAGAAGTCTCTGCTTAGGGACGAAACGTGTTGGCAGCAAGAAGATTGTGAATAAAGAAACTCTTTTAAGAAAAAGTTTGACGAAGTCTCTGCACTATGTAATTCAAACTATTTCATATCCTATATATCTCATATGACGAATGGTGGGTGCTGAATCATCCTCTTGCACCAAACCAATTATGCCAAGTTTAGAGGAGAGAGCACGTGCACTTTAGCACTAGTCAGCAGTGTTAAAATGCCCAGAGTCCTAAAGCCAACAAAATACCGTACAAAAAGAAGAGGAGGAAATCAAAAAGTATGGGGTGACCCTTCAGAAGAGGCAATTTTCCAACACACTGCATAATATTTGTAACATCATGTTGAAATTGTAAAGCTATGTAATTTTAATTGGTTCATAACAATTTACCTGTTGCACCACATACACTTTTATGTCTTGTAATTTGCCAAGAATAATCTTAAATAGGTTTCAGTTTAACTCTTGCACAGGCTGCATTTCATATCACTTTTATTTCAAATTGGTATTGAGTTTATGACTCACTGAATAGGACACTGCTATCTCATCCAAAGTGTACTTGGGGACATGACACAGGGATTCTATTTAAACTGGAGCCATCAGGTGCTCTTGTCCTGCAGCTCTTCATTTGTGATTCCAAGGCTTAAGTGAGCACAACCACACAACTCATGTTTGAAGATGTATTTTGGTATTCGAGCAAAATATCGAGTTAAAAATATCGGGATACAGAAATATCAGAAATTAAATATCATGACACTCAAATATTCTGATGCACAAATATTGTTGAAAAAGGATATTGTTTTTTGAGGTAAGTAAAATCCTTTTAAATAATATTGATGTTTTTGATATTGTTTTCAATAATGTAGAGGTTAAAAATATTGTTTTTAAATTATTTGAATGTGTTTAATTCTTCAGTGGTACTATTTTAACATAAATGTTTATTTTTTTAAATATAGCTTGTAATTCTTTAGTGATTTAGTATTTTTTAAATATTTTTTAATAGAAATGTATAGTGTTGTGGGGGTTGCTGGGTTTGTAAGGGGGTAGGGTGGGGAGATTATTAAATATTTAATAAAAATATATTTAATTATATGATTGATATTTATTATGTAAATTATGTAATACTGATTAATTTTTGTTATATGTTATATGTGAGCTGTTAGGTTTGTATGGATATTGGTTGGGAAGTTAACTAAGTAATAAACAAGTTCCTTTCCAAATAAAGATAGCAGACCCAATTCATAAAGCAACTTACTGTACTTGGGGTATAAAAGGGGCTGGTTTTATCATCATCCTTGTATCGCAAAACCTCTTTACTCCTGTTGGTGTGTTATTTCGCTCTTGTTGGTGTGATTCCTTTCTCCTGTTGGTGGTCTAGCTCTTTGCGTTCTGTCCAGCATAATTTACTCTAGATCGTGCCAAGATAGAATACCCCATCAGTGCCTTTTTCTGCCGGGGTCTCCGGGAAGAGATAATATTATGTTTGAGCTGATTTTCCACGTTGATGGACCAAATATTATCAATCGAGCAACGCATAAGTGAACATAGGTCTTTGAAACGTAGAAGCCAAACTCAATTTTCTCAGAGTGCTCGACAACCAGTGAGACAACCTGAAGCTTCTACAACAGAGTCTTCCATATCATCAAGAGAACAGCCAATGCAAATTGCCCTTGCCTGTGGATCATTTACAGGATCTGAAAGAGAATCTCGATGGAAACATGGGCTACGTATGTATTGTGGATCCCCCGGACATTTACTTCATTCATGCCCAATTCGCTATCAGAAGGCTTTGAGAAATGCAGGATCCCACTCACTTCAGATGGGGAGAGGACAGGAATATGTGATAGCCCTTTCATTTGTACGTCAAATGAACTACTGGTCTCTTTCTCTTGCCTATGTAGGTGGAAATTCCTAATGAAAAGATTGAAAAGGTATTGGTACTTTTGGATAGCGGAGTCAGTGGACTATACCTGGATAATAACTCAGTGATTGAAAGAGAAATACACGGAATACTCTCTGGACGTGTCAAGGAGATGATTATTCTTTGAAGCTAACCTCTGGAGGACATCATGAGGTGCTCTTCTTTGACCTCATTACTTCTCCTAATAATGTTTTGATATTAGGTATTCCTTGGCTCGTTGGACACAACCTGTACAACAACTGGGTAACAAGGACCATCGCTCTTTCTTCCCAGATTAGTCACCAATTGTGTTATGTTACTGAAGATTATTGGACTCCAAAGGAACTGTCAAGGAAAATTGTGATCGATCGTGGAACTGTCAATGTCCTGTAAGGACTTCCTGCTCATTATCAAGAATTCACAGATTTATTTGAAAACCGTAAAGAAACTTTGTGACCTCACCAGACTATGATTATGCCATTCCCATAGACCTTAGCACCACCTTTCCATTGGGAACAATTTACTTCCTCTAGGAGTGTAAAAGAGAGGCATAGAGGCTATACCTGGAAGAAAATCTAAAAAATTGTCCCATTACTTGATCCTCTTCACCCGTGGGGCTTCACAATTTTTCAAAGCAAAAAAAGTGAATGAACTCAGACCTTGCATAGGCTTCAGGGGACTCATTTACAAAAATTGGGCAAGTATTTTTGCTGTGCTGCCGTATGCCAAACTGAAAGGGCAGGAATGTACTGTATTTATGAGACACAGTGCATTGCTGTCCTTTCAGCCAGCCCCCGTGCACAATATGGTACGTAGTGTCAATGCCGACACCCATGTAACATGGTAAAGGCTGTCTGCATTGTTGGCAGGATTGTTTTTCTGCAGGACCTCCCTACACAAAAACAATCCATGGAGGCGTTTTCCTCTTTCTATGTCTTCGATGAGGCAAGTAAACTGAAGTACAGGAACACTATCAGGCGTTACCATGCCAAAAAAACCCTGTTCAATCGCCCTACTTTTCTACAAAAAAATCATCATTCTGCTAATTCTCCTAAAAAGAGCTTTCAGATCTTGAAGGATATCACAGAGCCTAATTCTGTAGGTTCTGCCCTAGAAGCTTCAATTGAGCACAGCAATAATTTGGTGTTATTTTTCCAGAGAAAGATCCTAGACGTCTCGTCTTCCTTACCTGCAGAAAGCATCACTGAGCAGCCTTTTGAAAGGCAGCCTCCCTCTGCTCAATTGAAGGGACAATTACTGTTTTTTCTGCTCTTATAGTAAGTTCACCCGCTGCTCTTTTAGCAATGGTAAACTCCAGCTCCCCCTGGATCCTGCCCCATTCACATCTTACTCCATGAGTTTGATAGCATTGCCCCCACCTTGGTTGACTCATTGAATTGGTCCCTCTTTAGTGGGGAAGTCCTCTCGCAAAGGAAATATGCAGTGGTGAAACTGCTTGTAAAAAACCAGGGCTTGATCCTCTCTGCCTCAGTAATTGCAGGCCGATCTCTCTTTTATGGGGTCCGGCAAAGCTCCTGGAAAAGCATGTCAATAAACATCTTTCTGCATTCCTTGAGACCAATGGAATCCTCCCCCCCACTCAAATGGGTTTAGACCACAGCACAGAAACAGCTTTGCTGACTGTGGTCATGGAACTCAAATCCCTCCTGGGCCAAGGAGGCTCAGCAGCCAATATCCTATTGGACTTGAGCGCAGCCTTAAACACGGTAGACTACCCCACATTCATTTATAGGATTTACAAAGTGGGCATCGAAGGCCAAGCCTTGAAATGGCTCTCCTCCTTCCTGAAGAATAGAACTTTACAAGTGCTTGACCATTTCTGGTAATCTAAGAGCCTCTCATTGCCACAGGATTCTTCTTTGAGTCCAACTCTTTTCAACTGTTATGTGCTCCCGCTTGGCTGGAATTGGCAAATCGTTTAGGTTGTCTCTAGCTTCTCATATAGATGACACCTAGCTGGTGATTTCCATTTCCCCTGATTCCAGCTCTAACCACCTTAGACAGGCCTTGGGTCTTCAGGAAGTAGCCAGATAGATGGCCAATTGCAAACTGTATCTCAATGAGTATAAAACCAAGGTCATGGTACTGGGCAATAATTTAAGCAAAAATGTCCCAGCTCACTTGCATGACTTCCTTGAAGGTCTTGTTAGTCCCAAAGAGGTGATATTAAAGAGTCTGGGTGTGTGGCTGGACTCCAGGCTTACTATGGAGCACCAAGCAAATAAATTAGCATGAAGCTGCTTTGGTATTCTTAGAATTCTAAAAAAGGTCCTTCATCGGTTACCTTTCATAGCCAGAAGACTCATTGGCCAGGCTCCTGCCATCTCTCACCTGGACTATGGTAATACACTCTATCTTGGCTCTCCTTGTTATGTGATGAAAAGGCTTCAGACAATTCTGAATGCCGCCGCTCAGCTTCCTCTGAATCTTCCCAGGCACCAATCTCTCAAGAAGGAATTGAATGATCTCCATTTGCTCCCAGTGGAGGAACGCGTTCCACTTAAGGCCTTCTGCATTTTGCATAGGTCTTGTCATAAGAGATGTCTCACTCTGTTAAGATCACTAGCTAGCCCATACAGTTTTGGAAGTTCAATAAGTTCCTCCTGTGCCCATTTGCTGCAGGTCTCCAAAGTTAGAAGATCACACTGGGAAGTCCGGTCTTTCTCTTATCAGGCCTCCAAGCTCTGTAATTCTCTCCCTTTGGATCTAAGCCAGAGGTCCAATGGGCTGTCCTTTCATAAGGCCATGAAAACTTGGCTTCACATTCCTTAGTCTTGCCGGCCAGTGGAAACTATGAGGAGTTGTTCTAATGCTGGGAGGCCTCTGAGAAGCTATGCACTCTATAAGAACCATAGAATAGAATAGAACAGAACAGAACAGAACATTGGGGCAAATCTTTGTGCATGAAATATTTCACCTACATGGCCTTCCTTGGGTTATCGTGTCCAATTGAGGCCCACAAAATACATTTTGATTTTGGAAGCAGTTTTGTAAATCCCTGTAAATTGAGGTTTCCTTGTCCTCTGGTTTCCACCCTGAGACCAATGGCCAGACAGAAAATCTTAACCAGAATCTCAAACAATTCAGTCAATGCTTTTGCGAATCAACTTGGAGTGACTGGTGCACCTTTTTTGACCCTTGCTAAATACTCTTACAATAATTTTGTTCCGACTGTTTTCAGGACTACACTATATTTTTGTCGGTATGGGCTACATCCTCGATCCAACCCATCAGGTCTGCAATGTACCTTACTGTTTCTGGTACCGCTAGTTTCTTTTGTCATCTTCAAACAGTGAGACATAAGATTTCCCTAAATTTGCAGGCATCCATTCAGAGAATGAAAGCCTCTGCTGAGGCCCATCAGTGTCAGTCCCCCGCTTATCAAGACAAGGTTTGGCTTTCTTCTAAATTTCTACCCACTCACCTGTTCCAAAACAAGTTCAAACCCTGATTTTATGGGCCTTTCTAGATTGTTCCCATTGCTAATCCTGTGGCTTTTAAGGTTAAGTTGCCATTTCTTAGAAAATACATCCTGTACTTCATACTGCTCAGCTAAAACCCTATGTACCAGATCCATTTCACAGAACTTTTTCACAGCCTCCTTGCCTTTTGGTAATTGAAAACCTGAATATCAGAAGACATTTGTGATTCCCATTTCTTTAGGAATCACTTACAGTTCTTGATCCACTTTAAGGGTAATCCACCAAATAAGAGGTCATGGGAAAATGCTTTAGCAGTTCATGGCCCTCTCCTAGTCCAGCATTTCTTTCAGCAGTTACTTGACAAACTAGGAGCCTTGAGAGGGGGTTGTACTGTTAGACAGCAGACCACAATGTGGCCTGTGCCCCTCCCAACAACCCCTCTCATATCCTGTGCTTTACAGCTGGTTGCATGTATCATTTACCTGCAGAGTGAAGAGGCGGCAGGCCGCCGCATACACCTGTAGGCAGCTCCTCATAGCGGTTGGCCCGCCTGTGCTGTATCTGGCAATCCTCCTCCCAGGGTCCATGCTGGAAGCCTCCATAGTTCTTTTCCTTTCCCAGAATACCTGGAGAGGATTCTAGGGAGTTGTATCTTCCCAAACTAAGATGGCAGTCATTTCCCTTGTAATCCTTGGTTCCTTCCCAATTTAAGATGGCGGCCCCAATGCATGAGGCAATTTCGTGTTCTGGGGGTTTAAATAGGGCTGTTTTTCTCTTCATCCTTGCATCGCAACAGCTTTTCACTCCTGTTGGTGTGTTTCTTTGCTCCTGTTGATGTTTTATCTCACTACTGTGGGTGGGTCCTGCTCATGTTGGCGTGATTTCTCGCTCCTGTTGGTGGTCTAGCCTTTGTTGGAGGTTCTGCCTCTAACCAGTTTCTCTAGCAGAATCCCGGCATTCTGTATTTGTCCGCTGGATCCATTTCCTCAGTTCTTGCCCTACTAAAGCCAAACAGTCATCATTGAAGATTTTTTCTCTTCAGGGTTTTTCCTTTCTTGGGGTTCCTTCTGGGAGACACTATCTGCTTAGGCGCTCATAGTGTCTGCGGTATCGTGGCTACTGGAAGAGCTCACATTTACCTCTGGCAGACCAAGACTGTCAATAGCTTGGCTCTAAGATCGTCTCATCGTCCAAGTTCTGCAAACAGAAGTTGTCCATCTGAGAGGGTCGACATTGTATGCTTTTCTTTAATTTCTTTCAGTTTTTCACCTGTGAACCACTGCAAGGTGTTTCTGGTTACAGACTAGAGTGTACTCTTTAAAGAGTCAGTAAACATGAAATGAGCACAATGCATTCTACCATCATTGTATGCTTCCTGGTAAAACTTTAAATTAAGTTGTTTGAAACAAATCTTCCACAACACATTTTTTCAAGACCAGTAAAACTAATTTTGGAAATCTGACTATCATATTTTTTAATTCTGAACGTGCATCACTCTATATGAAAAGTTTTTTTTTCTATTTTACTATAAAGTATTTGTCTTTAACCTGTATGTGTTTTTTTCCAACAAATGTATTTACCATTCTTTGCATTATAGCTATTTGGATCACATATACATACTGTTCTTTGGAATAGGATACTTGATATCTGCATCATGATATATTAACATAAAAATAAAAAAACACAAACCGAGGGGCATATCAGCAACACCCGGCAATAATTATCGCTCTGCGCTCTTAGTGTGAGGATAATTATCGCCGGGTAACGTGGATTTTTATCGCTGAGATAGCGTGCTCTCAGCAACGCTTATCTCCTCAGCGATAAAAATCCTCACGCTAACTGCCTAACGTGAGATTATCGCTGGAAACCCAGCGATAATCTCACGCAATGTGACGTTAGCTTGCTGATAGGGACTCACAAACGTAGCCATGATATCCACCCTCCATAGGTTATCATGGCTAAGTCAGTCCTGAAGCAGGCGTAAGGAAAGTAGCGATAACAGGGGTTATCGCTACTTTTCCTGACGCTATGCTTCATAGCGTGGGGCTTGATGATAGGAGAAATGTCGCTTAGCGACATTTCTCCTGCCATGTTAGGTCAGGAACGCCCACTTTGCCTCTCATTAGAGATGCAAAGCTGGGCGTAAAGAATCCCCATGCTAAAGCAAGGTTTCACGCGTTAGCGTGGCATTGCTAATAAGGCGATAAAATTATCGCTGCCTTTCGGCCGAAAACGGCCGCAAAAGCGGCGATAATTTTTTAACGCCTGCTTGTAAATATGCCCCAATATTTAGAAAAAATATTTGTTTTTCAGTTCATCCAATATTGAAGGTGTTGAGTGTGTTTTAGAAGGTGTTCCCTTTCCTGGGGGATTTAGTCCCAGCAGTCACCCAAACAGAGATTCTCGGACTTTGATAGGAGTGGGATTAATAAAGTACAATTTTGCTACACAGTCCAGTGAGGTGTCAAACTGGGTAAAACACACATGCCAAGTTTGAATATAGTCTCAAGAACCTATGTGTACATCTTATGGATCATCCATAACTGTCATATTTCTCTAGCGCAGCTCAGATTCAGAATACATGCTTTCTGTCTCCCTGCTGGGCCAAGTTAATTACTCAGCTTTACAGCAGAGGGAATAAAGGCCTCATCACACAAGGACAATCTGCATCTGGTAATTAGCTGTCACAGTGCATATGGGGTGGGACAGCGCAGGCCCAATGACCAAAGGAGGAAGCAAAAACATTTGGAGACAACACAGGAGGGGCTTTTGGTGAGAAAGTCCGTGGCAGTGATGGCAGATAGGGGTGGAACTGAAACCCTCAGAGGAGCTCTGCAGATAGACAACTTGATGACTCCATATTGGATTGTTTCAAAATGCTGCACGGAAGGTTGAGGCAGGGGTGGAGGTCTGATTTGGCATCCTGGGATTGGCCGGTGGGGGGGAGGCTGGCATCTAGAATTTTCCACCCACGCATAAAAACCACAGCACAAGGGAGAGACAGTAAGCATGACCCTTGATCTGGATGATGACAACAACAATGCGAAGGACGGCTGGAAGAACAAGTCACCCAATGCCCTGATAAACTGAGGACTCTGTCTTCAAGTGACCTCCGGGACTAGATGGATCTCCCTAGGACCAGTGACGTTGGCCCTTTTAGACCCCCTGAGGACCAGTTGGGGGAAAACCAGGACTTCTGTTCCCAAGCAGAAGGGGAGGAACACCAGGAACCAGGAAAAGGAGAAACCTGATTCAGGGAGCCAGCAAATCCAGCTCCCTGCAGGGTGCACACTTTTTAATGGGTCCTGCTGAAACTGTGGCAGGTGCCAAGGGGATACAATCAGTAGTAAAATGAGCTCCAGATCAGGAAAATCAACCCAACGATGCCAGAGATGTGCCCATTTAAAGATTAGGGCGGAGCAGAATATTTCATTCTGCTGCCGGAATTTGCAGAATTTGGCGACTCCACGTTACCTTTGTAATGGGCAGTTTTCGCCGAATTCCGCCAAACGCCATGTAGTGGAATCTTTTCCTCGAGAGGCTCCAAAATGCAAATGGGAGTGAGAGTTTGTGTCCCCTAGTGCCATTTTCTAATGCGGGCGGTCGCTGTCAGAGGGCCACTTCTCAAGTAGATTTGCTGTCGCTCAAGTAGATTTTTGAGCAGCAGCAAAACCAACTTGAATGGCCCCACACTCTTGCGCACTGCGTGGTATCATTGGCAATGATTTTTCTGCACTGTTCACACTACTGGTGCTAAATTGCAGTGCGGGCAACATGACATGCATATTTTGTGCCCATTGGAGGAACTCTGCAGAATCTTTTGGAGTTTTTTGTAACTTAGTGGAATTCTGCAGAGTGAAACTCTGCAAGTTCTGCCCGCCCCTATTAAGGATCTTGTCTTTTAAACCCTTTTGCTGAAATGGAGTGCATGGAGCTCTACCGTAGGTTCTCAAGTTATCCCCAGCATGGGCCAGGGCTCGGTGATCGTCGTAAAGGTTTTAGTTCTTAAATTACCCAGGAAGGGGATTAGAGAACAGGGCTCCCATTCTGGGCCTTAAGGCACAATCCTCAGGGCGAAGGCAATATTGAATGGGGTCTGGGACCCCACCACCAGACCCATGGTGCAACAGGAAATGAGGGAGAGTGCTGCTGTGCTCCCCCCTAGTGTCCAGGGATGCTCTGCTCCTGTATCCAGGGGCAGCAGGGTGCTCACACCAGTATCCCCATCCTGTTCGCTTGGAGCAGGCAGGGAGAATGTAGTTGCCAGCTCCATCAATGGCAGCCAGCTGTGCCGGCAAGGTGGGAAGCCTGCTGCGGCAGCTGGGAGAAGCTCACTATGCTGCCACCAATACAGTGAGCACCTGGGTGTCCGGTGGGCACTGACATCCAGGATCCTAAAAAAGAAAAAGAAATAAAAAGAAAAACTCATTGCACGAAGCCGCTGTACCCAATTCGTGGTCCAGGAAGCAGCTCATTAAATAATCATGCTCCCGGCATGGAGCACCACAATGCCCTGAAATGGCACATTTCCTTTCCCTCGTGGTTCCTCAAGGAGGGGCATATGCACCACCAACGCTGGCAAGGAAGTGTGTAGGGGCTGCATAACATAGAATCCCCCATTGGATAGCTTTAGGAAATAGCAGTGTGTCGCTCAAGCCACCGAATACAAGGCCTGCAGAGATTTTCCTCAGTAATTTAAGCACTCTCGGCTTGAGCTTTTGCACTACAGTTTGGGAGTGCAGGGACCTTAGTTGCTGGTACTATGGCTGCATTATATGTTGCATAAATGTGTGAAAGATGTGTGAAAGAAAGACTTAGACAAGTTATGTTAATTTTCCATGTTTAGTAGAATATATATATCCTGACAGTGATTTTTGATAAATGCTGCAATTCTTTTATTGCATTTACACATGATTCCGATGATAAGATGGTTATCTTTAAATGTAGTTATTGTTCTTATAATGTGATGAATCCTTGACAAAACCAATATGCCTGTCCTTTATATTGGTGCGGTGACCCTCGCAAAGTCAATATGTATGTGTTATTGAAGAGGACACCTCCTTGTACTGTATTGTTGTATCTGGTATGGGGATATTGTGATTATGGGATTCATGACCCACTAAGGGTCAAATGTGATATCAGAATGTCACCAAAGGAATTTCTGCCTCCCTCATGTATATATTTGTAAATCAGTGCATAGTATGTAGTGGTGTGTGTGTAATAAATGTCCTTTTCCTATTTCAAAGTAAAAGCACAGGCTGGAAGCTCATTTATTGAGTGGTACTGCATAACAGAGAATTGGGATTGCTGCCCACATCACCCCCTCTAAGTAGGCCTTTTACTGCTCTGCTTCGCTATCCTGAGAGAGACCAGCGCTAGAATGAAGCGGTTGGTTCCCATTAAGAAACAATTGAATTTGATTTAAAATTTGTTCTGTGTCAGAGCGTTGCTGTTTATCTTTACTACAGCATGTTCTTGTCATGTTAAACCACCCCACTAGCAACATCTACCTTTTTTGTGCAACACACTTCCTTGTCAAGATCCTGTGTGATTCTTTGATACCACAAAGGCACTCCAGTCATCCAAGTAATGTAAACGGATCCTTGGCTCTTTAATAACCAAGGTGCAGCATTGATCACTTACATGTGCCCATTTCCTTTTTGGGAGGCACAGGCGATCACTTGCTTTTAGCTAGTTCTGCATCTCAACGTGTCCTTACTGAGACAACATTTGCCAGGCATTTTACAGGTCTTGCATCAGCCTTGCAGATTATCCGATTGTACCCACATGGCCATATGGGTTCCGTGGTACTCAATCTATCTTGCGTTGCGGTCAGCTTTAACTTCTTCAGCCATGATCTTCCTTCTTTTACTTCACATGTACTTTCAGGGTTCTTCTGGGACCCAGCTCTTCATGGTTCTACTCCGATGCTCATATTTTGCATACATTTCCTAAAGCAATGTAACCATGAGCTTGATAAATAGATCACTAACTGTTTCAGAAGAAAGGAAGGATATGTTAAGTTTGGTCTTTGACTTCTTTCCTAAGATTTATCACATAGAATTTTCGTTAAAGTCTCTGTTGTGATAGGGCACAGTTAGAATCGTTAAAGTCCTTGGGCCAGATTCACAAAAGTAATCTGAGACAAAATCCTAACTTTATGACTTTCGGTATTCACAAAAGGCATTTAGCAGTAGTACAAAGTTAGGAATCCTAGCAGTCCAGGCTGGACTGTTCCCATTAGAGCAGGGTCAAGACTGATTTGCATATGGCTGATTCCAAACTAAGGTGGCGTGGTGGGCAAAAAACAATGAACCGGGAATGAGGCCAGAGCATTTGCCAGTGGCTGAGATTAATTGAAGCATTCCATCCATTCACCTTGTTGTTGTTCCAGGTAGCTACATGTCACTCTCCTCCAATGGATGCTACTTCTGCTAGGACAATATGCCCCAATTGGTGTACTACTCCAATTCCAGAAACTTTAACCTCACAACTCTCAGGAGAAGGGTGACATGCAAAACCTATGACATGGTAGTATGAATGGGCAACGAGCAGCAGCACAAAATAAGGTTTGGAATTACTGGCTGACTTCAGTATTATAAGATGTCGTTCTGTGTGTGGTATCAGAATATCTCCCCAATCACAGCACATGGTGCAGATTCGTACTCATACCTACATACCTCACACTCCACAGTGCTGCCATACATGATCTGCTGCCATACATGATCTGCTGCCACTAGCCACTTCAGCCTGCCAACACATTTCAGGTTGTGTTTTCTGGCTCATCTGGGAGCATGAGGAACAAGGTTGGCAGGTAGGTAGCGGGCTGTTTAGCTCATTGGGAGACTATATTGGCCAACTGAGGTTTTACTGGCATATGTGGAGGCAGCTCTGTGCAGTTGAGGTGGCTCTGGTATTTGAAATTCTAAATATACCACCATGTGGTAGGTACGGAAGCTGCAATTGAAATTGGGAGCTAAACCTGTGCCTTTGTAGGCTATACTGTAGGTTTTCGGGCTGCTATTGAGGCTAAACCTGCACATGGAACGATGGCACTCGACATTTGATTCTAAACATGCACTTTGTGAGAATGGATGAAGTATTTGAGGCAGTAGGTGGCTGTTGGGGATGCTGCAACTGGCATTTTCAGTCAGAACTGTGCATGGAAAGTTATTCTGGGCATACAGAGGCTACAGAGGTCCATTGACTGTACCTACAGAAGGGAAGACTGCATTCAGTATTTGAAGTTCTACCTACTTGAGAGGTCTGTTTTGGGCATATAAAGCTAAACATGCAAATGAAGGGGATGCTCTGCTCATTGAAGGGTCTACATGCACATGTGCTGGCTTACGGACTAGTTTAGAAGGGGCTGCACTACGTATTGGTAGTAAGGAGGCTGCCTTGGGAATGTGAAACCATACATGCTCATGTTGATGCTATTATGGATATTTGTGGTGATGGAGCAGGATTTCGCAAAAGAAGCCTGCTCGAATGAATACCCCCATAATACATACTAACAGTAAGTAGTAGTAGAAAACTAATGTGCACCTTACACAAGCACGAGGGAAATAGCTTTGCGTATGTGTGCACTAACGTGAAATAATATAAGAAAGAACTAAAACGCTATTTACATTGTGCTTAGAAAGAAATGAGAAATAATGCATGACTAGGCCGCATGTGCATTTCGTAGCCTGCATGTTGCATTGTGCTTTGAAATAATAAATAATGCAGTTTTTTGCTTAAAGCTATGCTTGGAAAAACGCTAACAGGGAATAGTGCAAAGGTGGGTGGTAAACAGTGAAAACTAAGTTCTCATATAATTAATGAATGTTCATTTCCCATTTTCTATAGTGTGCTCGGTGAGATGCCATTTCCCCTTAACTTGGCCGGATAAGAGAGGGGCGGGATTAATGAGAGAAACTGATCTGTCAAAGACACACTGAAGCACTGAGCACAGCAGAAGAAGCGCCAGGGTGAAGGCCGATGTGATGATCGTCTGCCAAGGGATGTGTTTGACTGTGGGACAAAAAAACTCCTTCCACCGACATTGCTTAAACTAATGTGCAATTGTAACATGAATAAATCGTGAGAACGGAACAATTATGAAATCATGAGAATGGATGTAGAACAATGAATGAGCACAAAACTTTGAATGAGGTCACTGTGGTGTGACCCGTCACCCCCTAAATACACCAATCAGCTGTCAAGTTTAGTCAAAAGTTTCAAATGATGTGGGATGTACATGTAGGTTTTAGGGTATAACTGGGGTGCCTTAGGGGGTGTGGTTGTGTTAGGCTGGCTACAGAGAGAGAGGGGGGAGATGCGTCACTGTTTGTCGGTTTGCAGACAGGCCTAGCTGTTCCTGTCCTGTACCTGTCCCTGTTATCTTTTTTTCCTGACTCTATTCAGGGAACCCCCACCATCACTTTGGCCAGAGGGGTGGTTTTCTACAGATCCTTCAGGTTGGTATTATTCTGACTCGTTCTTGCATAAATTACTTGCAAATTTATTCTGTCCCTGAAACATTTGCTTCTTCATCTATCCACTCCGTCATAGGTATCTTGTCGCGTATTATTTAGATGAAACGTATGTCTCTTTATCTAGCCCCTCCGTTAGATGTATTATTGTTCTGCATTTTATTTTTTTGCTTAAACTGATGTCTCTTAATCTATCCACTCCTTCATGTACAATGTCATTATTTTATTGATGAGTTTGTTTCTATCTGAAATTGCTGATGATTTTTCTCTCCCTTTGTGAGTTCATTGTTTGCACTTGTGACTGTATGCATTGAGCATTTTATCATTTTATTGACCATATTGAGATAAAACTTTATTAACCTTATCGAGAGTCTGATGATTATTTAGCTGACTTGATAGTTAGTTAGATAGTGCCATCTTTACCATCAACTATTCAACTAATTGGTTCATCGACCAAGTAGCAGGAAAGGTGATGTACACGTGTAGATATATATTCAGACATGTTAAACATGAATCTATGGAGAAATTTAATTGTTATTTGTAACGAATTGACCCCAGCACATCAGGGATTTGGGTGAATGTGTATGGGCCGTTGTTCTGTGATTGGTATTGGCCTTGCGCTGGATCAGTGGCTAACCCTGAGCATATGAAGACTGCACTCTACATTTCAAATAAAATATAAGACAAGGAGAGTTTGTAATGGACGTATACGGCTAAGCCTGCAAATGGGGAGGCTCGAATGGACATACAAGACTAAGGGCCTCGATTTGAAGCCCCTTGTGCCACAAATGATTTACTATTTTTAACACAGAGGCGATGCAATCAGTGCACAACACTGTTCCTTATCTCCAAACATTGGGCACAATACGTCAGTTTGTAGAGCCCTCCGCCACATTGTACCTGCGCCAGGTGTAATGTATGCAGGATAAGTGTTCTCAAGCAAAAAGTCACATAGAAATTGTGGTGTGAAATTTACCTTTCACTCCGTCACTCTACGACTTAACTGCATCAATATCCTTATGCTTGGTCAGGCCAGGCATAAGGATTGACGTAGGGCTTTTACAATGAGACTCGCCTATGTGCTGTGACACATTGATGGAGTTGCGTCAGTTTTACGACCAACTCCAGGAATGGTCTCTTTTGCGCCAATAGATGCATCAAAAATTCTGACGCATCTTTTAATCCTTGCTCCATGGAGCCCTGTATTATCAACACAACACATCTATGGTGTTGCTAGGGCATTTGACGCAGGCACAAGTAAACTAACGCATTGATACCAATGCATCAGTTTATTGTAAATGAGGCCAGCAGGGCCTGATTACGAGCATGACATCCCGTCCCCCAAATTACAATTTCATTATATCCTATGGAACTTGTAATATGGAAGACAGGATATCCGTCAACGTTTGTGATGGAGTATCCCATCCCCGAAGATCGTAATCAGGCCCTAAGTGAGTTTTGAAAATATATTTATCGTTATGGGACTGCAATGGTCATATGGATGTCTCCTAACATATGTGCCTTTGGAACTGTAGCTGAGCATTTAAGTCTGTGTTTGAACCTTTAGAACTGTTATTTGGTATTTAGGGGTAATCCCTGAGCAGTTGAAGGTTCAGCTGTTTACATGGGCATATTATTATTTATGCTTAAACACCTGGAGGTTGTGCTTGGGATATTTGAGGATTCACCCTAGTGTTTGAGGTTGTTTCTGCGCATTATGACCTTTACTCGTGCACCTATTTCTGTGTCTTTACAGTTGAGGAAATACTTGTGTACTTAAAGCTATGGCTGAACCTATCCTTGTATTTCTGGCTGTAATTAGGCCTTTGGGACTTTGGGCCTGATTTAGACTTAGTGGATGGGATACTCCATCCCAGACATGACGGATATCCCGCCCGCCGTATTACAAGTGCCATAGGATATAATGCACGTGTAATACGATGGGCGGGATATCTGTCACGGTTGTGGAGGAGTATCCCATCCACCAAGATCTAAATTAGGCCCTAAGTCTTGGCATTTGTGGCTGTGTATGTGAAGATACATTAGGGAATCTGAAACTAAACTTGTTCATTAGAAGCTGCAAACTGGCCTTTGAAGCTATAATTGGTCTTAAGAGGCAGTTTTAGAGCACATGGTGACTGTATCTGAGAAAGTGCTAACTGTATGGATAATACATTAGAGTTGTGTCCCTGTCGTATCATCATCATGAAATACCATATACCAAAGTTACTATGTGACTGATAAGTAACACAAATTCACTTTTTTGTAATTGAATTAACCTAGCCTATTTATTTTTGGATTGAGGTCTAAGGTCACACAACAACATTTCAATTGATATCATGGTGGGTTAAACGTCATGCAGCGTAATCTCCTATAACGTCATGAAAGAGAAGACGAAAGGTTCATGGTTTCACTTCTGCTGTGCCTGACATTTCCCTCAACATGTCATAGAATTCATGAAAATATTTCCTCTGTTTACTTGTGTCTAAGTATAGATATTATGTTCACAAACTCTTTACAGTATGTGTACAGAATTACATGAAACTATATGCACCATTCCTCAAACAAGGATTAAAGTGAAGTATCAATTCTATTAAAAACAAAAATGCAAAAGGACCTTATTATGCCTACCAGGGGGAGGGTAGAGGTAATGATCTCCACCACGCTGATGAAGAACTGTCTGCCATATTTAGAGATTGGCAGGTGGAGATATATATGCTGTGAAGGGAGCAGCTGCTCCCTTTACAGCAGTGAAGTTTACTGGGGAAGCACCATGTTTAAAGGACAGCTCAGCAAACTTTTTTTGTTTTTGAGAAAAGAAACTCCCAAAGCAGAAATTAGTTTTCTCTGAACAAAAAGTAACCAACTTACAGGAACAGGAGCCTTGGATGTAAAAAATGGACAGGAGAAATAGGTGACGGTTGTCCCTGTCTCAATAAGGTGGCACGACAATCACAGTGCCTGTAATTCGCTGGTTTTCGTTCTTCCTCCCACTCATAAAAACTCTGCATCTGGCCCTGACTTCTTTGACTGTAAGTAACGGTGACTCAATATTACAGAAATACAATTATTAATCGTGTTGGAACTTACCAACAGCTGGATCTGAATCATCGAATATAAGATACTCAGGGCGACTAAATTCAAATTTATCTGAAAAATTAAACATTTCAGAAATTAGAAAAACAGTAGCCCATATGCCAACGACAAGTCATTCTACAATAAATGTAATCGCACTATGACACAAGAAATGCACTTTGAGGTCGGATTCTATTCCTCCCTCCTCCACATCAGCCTCTGCTGTACTTGTCATCACTCCAATATGCATAGTTGTTCTTAGTCTCATCTGTGTGTTCTCTCCCTTGCTCCTGAGGCACATTGTTTTAATAGACTGTTTGCTGCACATTTCGCCTTAGCCTTGCTCTGTACTCAAACTCTAAAATGGCAATATATCTCTGTGCTTTAATAGGGTGCCCCTTACGTGTTTCCCTTATTTTCAATTTACAAGCTTAGGCTCTGTATAGTCACTCCACCCTTCCTTCTCATCCCTCCCTTGAGCACAAGAATAAGCGTGAGACATCTCTCGTGTGAGCAGCCACTCCCAATGTTTGTTTTGCTGCAATGCCTGCTGTTGCTGTAACGTACATCTTTTTAGTTACTACAAAAACCCAAAACTTAACGATGAAGTTTACTAATGTCTTAAGATTGAGCACCTGCATGGTAATTTGCGAAATCATCAACATAGTCAACATAATATTTGTGTATGTGAACTCTATGACCTTAGAGGTAGCTCAAGATGCATAAAATGTGATCCAGATCTCAGAAGGGTCTGAGCCTCACAGGAGTGCCATGGAGCACTTGTGAATGTCATCCATGGGCTGCCTTCTGAGACAGCCAAAAGTGATGAGCAGAAGAATGAGGTACTTGGAGGGAGAATAAATGGTTAACCGGGATTTTTTGTGTGGGTGAAAACAGACTATCAGAAGAGAGACAGGTTCTCGTGGGTAGAGGAATATATTAAAAAAACACGATTTTGAGAAAAATAGGGCATTTCGTCCTTAGCCTCTGCGAATCCTGAAACTGTGCTGCTGTCCATTCATTGTACAATGAGGCTATCACATTTAAAGAAGGACGATGTATTCAGAATCAAATGGTAAACAGTAATTGTACATGTATACTTCTTTGTCTGATGACATGTAAAAAGTTAAATGAAAGTGAAACAAGAACAACCATCTTCTATGCCTAGTGGTAACTGCTCGCCATCGGGCTCTGTGGGATCAGGCGCAGGCATGTGCACTAAGACAAAAAGAGACATCTATAATGTTAAGGTTTATTTTAACTGCTAAAAGACTCAACACAAATATTCATTATCAATATCTGATCCTTAAATGCACCCAAAATCATGTGTCACTATTAAAGTAGTGCTTAAGACCCTTTTGCCCATGTCAGATTGCAACAAATGACGTACAACAGGGCAAAGTGTGAACGTGAGCACAGATCACTAGACTCGCAGTTCCACTCGGGTACTTGTTCCCTCTGTCGAAAAGGAGTCTGTTAAGTCTTGGAAGGGGCTTCTCATCTCACATTTTGCTACCGATAGTTTTGGGCATAGCAGAGATGCTAATGGTAATGGTACAGCTAATGATAGTGCAGCTTATTCTTCTGAAAAGGCCAAACACAAGAGTAATTGGCAGCACTGCTGCCACTCTGCAGGCTCTCCTTGTCTCTCAACTTTTCCTTACCTATTCATACTATCTTCATTTTCATTGTTTTTTTCTCAGACGCTTCTTATTACTAGCTTCACAGCTGGTTAAATTGATTCAGTGAGCTTAGCAGTCACTTAAGAGAAAGTTCACTCTTACCTAGGGCCAGATGTACGATCGTTTTTAGAGGTAGCGAATGGAGAATAGGGCTGTTTGTGACCGATAAAATGGCTTTTAGCATGTACTAACCCTATTTTGTGAGTCGGTAACCTATTATCAATTCGCAAAATAGGGTTTGCGTGTCGGTATTAGGAAGGGGTGTGCCAAAGGCCTATCTTCCTAATAGCGAGTCGCAGGGGCATGTATGAATTTTTTTAGACTGGAATGTGGCTGCAAAACATCCATATCTTACTGTCTTGTGAAGGAGGAGGTAACCGGTTCTCAAACAGGAAGGGGTCCCCACATTGGATGCCAACATTTTTTAAGGGCAGACAGTGGTCCCACAGACCGCTGAGGGACCACTGCCTACTCTTAAAAAATGAAAAGTTAGCTTTTCATTTTTGTTTCTGAAATGCAACCTGTTTTCCTTTAAAGAAAATGGGATGCATTCCAAAAAAAGGTTACTTTATTTCAAAAAGCAATCACAGACATGGTGGTCTGCTGACCCCAGCAGGCCACCATCCCTGTGAGTGAAGGCCATTCCCAATGGGTCGCAAATTGTGACCTGCCTCATGAATATTGATTAAACATTTCATTTGCAACCCTAATAGGAATCGCTAAATGTGTCTGACAGACATTAGTACATTTCATTTTGTGAGTCTCTAATTGCAAATTGCAAAAAGAATCGCAGTTAGTGACTCGCAAAATGAAATGGTCGTACAGCTGGCTCTCAGTTATTTATTTAACTGTCATCAGGTATAGCATTGGTTGAACATTACATCCTTCAAAGATTTAGTGCAGACCTAGTCAAGTCAAGTCTTGCTTATGATCTGGCATTCCTTAGATCTATATGGTTAGTCAGAACTTTCCCTTTCCCGTGCCTTACCAGGAGGCAATAGGTACTTTGGATGCCATCTTGGGAGGTGTTCCTCCCACGTGCTTTGTCTCTATCTCCGTTGCGGTCTAGTAAGTGACATAAACATGGATGCACACAGCGGGTGCGCTGATGGCACATAAAAGGCAAGCCAGTTTGCTCCTGTCCATGCCTGGACCAGGGCCAGATACTGTCGGAGTGAAATCGGAGGTAAGTACTGACTATCTATGCTCTTTACAATATGCTCTCTCGTACTGCTTCCACATTCAGACCCTGAAAACAATTGGCATAAATATCCCTTCTTACTGTGCGATCAAGCTTCCAAATACATTTCGGCCAAAGCTGTGTTCAGTAAGGGTATCTGTAGGATGACAAATGGGTCAACCAATTAGTTGATTAATCTCTATTATGCGCTTTTAAACACTAGGGGGCCATATTATACATTTTGCCCAGAGGGCGCAACAGGTGTGTGTACGCACTTTGAGCGCCCCCGGGGCACAAATGTATTACAGAAGGGGCTTCAGAAGCTTGTATGTCTTCTGCTGTAATACTGATTGCGCTGGTGCACACGCAGCGTTGGCACTATTATGAGACAGTGTTCGCTCAATTGCATGGGCGCATGGCCCCATGCAAATGATTACATGACTTTTCCTCTGCACCCGCTTTGCATTACCGACATAAATGCAGAGGCAAACATGCCTTTAGGAGGCACTCTCAAAGTGTGCCACAAATAGAGGGTCTAAATATCTCCCCACTATGGTTAGCAGGGCTGTGGATAAAAATTCCAGGCAGCAGTGATGCAATTTGATTCACAATTTTGAATAATTTATTAATGTGTTCAAATATTTACCTCTGCAAGAAGGAAGCTTTGGATACCATCCAAAGTAATAGCACTGGATCTTCTCAGCTCCATCCAATTTAAATCCTTCTTTACATTTAAGTTTGGCAACATCACCATTTTTAAAGCTCCTTGTGCGTCCTCTGGAATCAACATTTAGTGAACATGTAATTTCTGAAAAGCAACAAAGAAAGATTTTCATTGTAGGTTCGACACTAGGTTCAGATATAGAAAGGGCAGTACAACAACATGGTAGCTTTAAGTATTGGAAGGGAATTACTGTTAAGGGTACAGTTGGCAAAATAAATCTGAAGAATAGTGCTTTTCCCACAAAGCAAACATGAAAGTTCATTACAGGGTTAACACCACTGGCCCTCGCTGAGATATGTTGAACTCATGATACTGCTGTTTATGGCTGGGTAAACCCCTCTGATGCTAATCAATGATGAGGTTGGTCCTACGGGGTCCTAAATAACCGCCCTTCCCTGAGTGGATGATGGAGAATGCAGTCCTCAATTTTCTCTTTATTCAAATCTCCTGGAATAAAGCTGGGTTTTTAAGGTTCATGGGCTAATCTGTGTCATACAGTTGTTCTTGGGCACACACCATATAGTGTTTCTTCAAGAGACTTCACATCAAGAAGTTTTTTCAAAAAATGAGTATGTGACTTTCGAAATTCAAAAAGTTTCATCTTCATATGCCCACAGAATTGGTGCCCTGATAACTTTGACTACTGGTGAACTGGTAAAGAGAGATCCATTGTTCTTGCTGTAAAGACTGAGATGATAAAGAATGGGCACAAGCATTTAATAGTTTGCAATGTTTATCAACATTTATTAAAAGTGAAAGCAAAAGATCGGCTGAACGCCTCTATTGAATATTTGTCTGCCCTCTTGGATCATTACTCACGTAAATTATTTATTTATATAAGCACTTTTAACTCATTGTGAGAAAAACACTACATTCAATCAATGAGATAGCGCGGTCAGGCACCTGTGCAGGGCGGGGCGGAAACCAACATAAGTCTTTGGAAGATTGTTCAGACCATACTGCAAGAGGCTGTAACTAGAATGGGTCCATGAGGCATGGCTGAGATGTGGCAGATCTTTCCGCCTGAAAGCAGCCCCTCTAACCTCCATCCTATCGAGGAAATGCCAGAGTGGCGGAATTGTCAGTCCGGCACACTTATCGCCCAGAGTCCCATCTCTGCCTGGCACAGCAGGCAGCCAAAAGAACCCTGCAAGGAGAAGGCTCAAACCTTCCAGGGGAAACCCTCCTGATGCATTGTATAGATCAGAACCAATTCAATAAGATACCTGATTCCGGCTGAAATGCCACATGAATGAATTTGATTACCGGTGATTTCAATTGGTGCATGCATGCTAATGATATGGGTGGTAGTGGTTTCCACAGTGCAGGGACTGCAGCACTAATCATTAATAAAAACTAATAATTAGCACAAGAAGGATAATCAGTAGAGGTTTTTTCAATGCACTTTTGCCAGTTGGATAAATGTTTCAGCAGTGATAAAAGTGTAAATCCACAACCTCTCTCTAAAGTAGGTGCAAACAATCTGCTTGAGTACACTTTTGCAGTTACATTCTTTAAAACAATGTTCATATAGATAGTGATCTTCCTCTCTAGAAATGTATAATCCCCTCTGACATGGTGCTTTCTGCAATAAATTAATAAACTGGAACAAATTACCAAAGACCATATGTTGGCGTTATGATATTAGATAATCTTCCATCATTCGGAAAAACAATGTGTATAGTAAAATCGTCTTGGCCCTTGATTTAAGAAACTCTACATTTGGTGTGTGAGATTCTAGCTGATGGGATAAAGAAATCTGATCTTATGTCTCTGTCTACTCTTACAAGCAGGATAAACAGGATTAAATAACGAGGTATTATGCAGCTTGTTCTAATATTTATGATGATTTATGGAATAATCAGCAGTGCAAAAATAAAAACACTCTAGTGTATTCAAAGAATTAGATGTCCTGGCTTGGCAGTTCGGGCTGGACTGTTCCCATGAGGAACAGGGTCAAGACTGACTTGCCTATTGCTGGGTCTGAAGTGGGGTGCCAAAGTGAGCTAAAGAACGATGATGGATTCAACCAAGATCTGTGACTGGGGGTGAGTGTCTGAAAAGTTTCAGCGCTCCGTCCATCCTCACCTTGGGTTTGCTTTGTTTGCCCTAAGCTGGCAGGGTATGCCCAGATGTGGCTCCCTTGCTCACTTTGCCACTTGATTCAAGCTAACCTGGCTGATGAGGAGTATTATCCCAAAACCAGTCCTAGGATGCTTGTTTCTGTTCCATGGAAGACCTGGCTTGGCAGCTCGGGCTGGACTGTTCGCATGAGCAACAGGGTCAAGAGTGATTGTCATATGGCTGGGTCTGACCAGGGGAGGTGGAGTGAGCATAAGAATGATGATGGACTTAACCCAAATCTGGAGTGGGGATGAGCGTCTAAAAACTTTCAGCACTCTGGCCATCATCACCTTATGTTTGCAAAGAATCAGAACAGCATAAAATGTCTTGTTTGTCTGTAAAATAAAGACAAGGTCCCATAGTAGTAGAATGCTGTATAAACTGATGGCATGGTAAGCAAAGAATGTGTTTTATAAGCAAAAATAAGGAATTATATGATAGACTTAGAAAGAGCAGCAGTAGAAATTGGTCCCATACACACATGCCATGATTGCTTTAAAAGAGTAGGATATAACCTTCTTAAATTTTTCTAGCCTTTTTTTTATTTTGGACTGCCCAGTTTTTGGATCTCTGCTGCAAGCGAATCTCACCAACTGAGTCTCACCCACTGTAAGCTTCTGTGAAATGGCTTTGAGTACTATCTACCAGTGCCCACCTTTAAGAATAATGTCAGGTGCTGCACAGCTGAGGTGAACAAGTGTGGGGCATGTGATTGGGACTACTGCTTAACTCAACACATTATATACACACATGTAGACAAGTGTCACTTTAATAAATTGTTTATCACCTGTGCCGGCATAATAACCTAATTGGGCATCCAAAAAGATATATGACCATATAGTGCAAGGCTGTAGTGCTTCGCTGTGAGGCTGTAGATTTTTACTGTATTCACACTGTAGGTGAGAACTTGACAAAAGTTTTAACTTGTCATTTGGTTTAGCATACAGAATTTTTTTTAAATGGTTAAAACATTCTAGAGTGCAAATATAATTAATTTGGTCACATCTGCACTCCTTTATGCACTTTGGGCTTTGCATGCCATTTTTCACAGAAATAAAGGGAGACAACCATATTTCTGGCACCACTCAATGGAGAGGCTCCCTTTGTTATCTTCCATATAGGTACCCCAATATCGGCTTAGGTACTACATGCACCTTTAACCTACATTGCCCTCATACTGCACTACATAATGGTTCTTAGGACTGACCTTTTACCTTGTTGAGGTAATGACTAGAGGACCTGGTGTTTTCTCCAAAAGGCCTAAGCCTCATTCATTATGCATGAGGATTCTTGGAATCACAGCTGGACTGCAGGCCGATCATCTCCTGCATAAAAACAATGTCAAGTGTCAATCCTTCCGTCATCCTAGTTCGACATGACACAGCGAGGTATAACTCCAGGGGGTATCACTTTTGGGTATATATATATATATACCATCTCTTGCTAAGGTAGAGAGAGGAGAAAAGGACTTCCATGCCGACACACTAACGCAAGACACTGAGACTCCTGCATGCAGACACTCCAACTCGCAGTGGTCTGACATCACTTGCGGGGTGTCCACCTCGAGACCAGAACGGGGTCCCACAGTCTCTCACTTCAGGTAATGAGGTTGACTTTATCCTAGAGGGATTATTGGCTTTACACCCACATATATGCTAGGTACATTTAGGTACATCTAGTTAGGGCCGCATCGTAGAAGTACGCTTTTATTACTGTCATATATTTTTATACTTGCCTGTATTTATCGTTTTAGCACTATGGTAGAAATCTACCATCCTTTTACTCTGTTGGTGCTTAGCATTATTTATATCTGTTAATGTCTATTGGTTATTTTAGCACACTTATTTTACACTAGAATGATGATGGTTAAATAAATGCTTATTGAAAAAACGTCCCCATCATTTATTCTGTGTATCTCTCCGAGAAGAAGTGAGCACGAGTGACTGAGCGAAAAGTAGCACACTGTTTCCACGATTCTGAGGGATCAGGGTTGTCATGTTCGGTGGTTGACAAGAACTATTCTCTCCTTGGTAAGAGGAGTTTCTAGTGGCACCGTAAGCTAGCTGGTATACAGGCTGGCATACTCAGTGGGGGTGTCCAGAATCAGTTTGGACACCAATTCCGCAGGGTATGTTGTCTAAACCAGCAGATTCTGTATAGGATTATAGGAGCTACATGACATGGCACTGCCAGCGTTGTTTTGCTACTTATTCAACAGTCAAATCTGAGTAGTTCAGTCGTGCTTTTCTCAGAGAGCCCAACTCACATTACTCCAAAAACGTCTGACGTTAGAAGGGAACTATGCTGCCACAGCTTAGTATGCAAAAATTCCTATTGATTGGCTGTAGGTGTATCAAGCTTGAAGGACAAACAGTTGCTATTGTGCATAAAACCCTATCTCAGTTTCCTTGAAACTCTTTGTTGACAAACTCTGTCAACAATGACAGAAGACGACACCACAGTGTCACAAAAACGTGCGTTAATTGAGGAAGAACTAGAAGGGGAAATTAACATTTCAGAAAATGTTAGAACTACCCTTACCTTAAAACTAGCTGAATATCATTTCCCAGCTAGGGGTGGGACAGTAACTTTCGTGATTGAGGCTCACAGATCATATAGAACAGAGGTATTCTATTCATGGGTTACATTCCCACAAGCAGATGCACAAACACATACATTTCATTCTTACACTGAAGAAGAACTTCCACATGAATACTGTCCGTATGAGGACATTGAAATTCCGCTCACCTACCAGGGTGCACATAAACTGCTTTAAAGGCACGCTTTCCCATACTAAAGACAAAGTAAGACTAGGTCCGCACGACGAGACAGAGCAACTTGGCCAGTCCTTGAGGCTTACACACTGCATCCAGACACTGACACAATGCCAGTAGCAGATTTACGTCCGCTTCACAAAGAAATAATAAAACTTTACAGAAACTTAACACAATTTGTGATGAGAACACTCACACTTCAGCCAACAAAAGCTACACAAGCAGGACCCATTCAGGGAAAGGCAACCAAAATTACACCACTAACGTCAAACGCAGTTACGGGTAAAATGCCCACTAAACGTCAACAAATGCCATTCTGGTTAGCTCAGAAAATTACACAGCTAGAGGTAGTACATCTGCGCACAAGCCCTCAAGAAAAAAACAGAATGCTTACAATCTGCTTGCCAATGGGGATAGCTCCCCAGTTAGAGGATTGTACAGGTTTCACTGCAAAATATATAAGAACTCATGGTATGCCTTCACTAGCAGTAATACCAGACATATTAAGACAAATACAAACTGAGTATGGAGCAGGACCTGCTCTGAACTTAGGGATGAATTGCTAGGCAATTTTGCCCAGGTATCATCTATAATATTAGCATATATAAAAGGGGAGACAGCAGCAGTGGCAATACGCCAACATCTGAGGGAGTTCACTCCTTTACAACAGGAAGTCGTATTACCTAAAATGATTGCAGACACTTATGCTGAATTAGGTAGAGATAGTTTGGGAGCTAGAGCATTAAAACCTCAACTCATGG
Organism: Triturus cristatus; assembly: GCF_964204655.1. Lineage (NCBI taxonomy): Eukaryota > Metazoa > Chordata > Amphibia > Caudata > Salamandridae > Triturus > Triturus cristatus. The sequence continues at coordinate 369,324,521 of NC_140586.1, forward strand.
GTGGTCCTGAAAAGGATAACACCAAGCAAGCACCTGATTCTTCCAAGAAGAAATGGGATAATAACAATAAAAAACAAAAGAATAGATCTCAGACCAGTGGGTCTCCTCAACAGGAGCCCTCCGAAAGGAAACGCAACCTTAGGAATAGAGATAACATAAAAAAACCTGACAGGTATCAGGATACTGATACACGTGCCTCTTCATTCAAATTCTGAAGTAATTCTGTTACCCTACCGCTGAACAACCTGGGGCTATTCTTATACCCTAGTGAGAGTCAACCAAATTGACCTTGGAAGCCTAACATGGAAAACGTGGTCAAATACCTGCTTTCAGGCGCTATGTTTTGGCAGAAGAAGCCATTTAAGATGTCTAGTGTTGTTTTATATTTCTTCTGCAAAATGTTATTCATTAATGCGTCACAGTGTGTATTCAGTACTGCAAATAATTTAGTGCATGTGTTCAGATGTCTGTAATCTAAAACTTGACGATGTTTCATTACGGGAAGTGGGGGATAGAGCAATACCAAATATGAATCGAATCGAAGAATACGTTTAATTCTAGCTGTACACGAGGGTCTAGGTTCTGCATACGCAGGAATTACTGCGACAATTTCATTATTGAACCAATGCTCTTGGTGGCCTGGTTTAACTAAACAGACAAAGAACTTTGTCTTAAAATGTGACATCTGTCAGCAGATGAAGGGTTCCACAGTAGCACGTCCAGCGCAGACACCTTTTCCAATATCAGACAGTCCACTAGCGTGTGTCTATCAGGACCACTGCGGCCCCCTGCATTGGGATGGGGCTTACAGATATATCATGGTAGCAGTGGTTTCATGCTCGGGATTCCTATGGGTATGGCCTCAGCACTCGGCTGACGCTCGAACTGTTATAAAAGACTTGCGTGTCTTTATAGGGACATACGCAGTTGGCACATTACATTCTGACTGCGTCCCGCGTTTAGCTCTAGGGCGTAGAAGGAAGCCATGGAAATTTTGGGTGTAGCACTGCGGTACTCCTCTTCGTACCATCTGAGGGAAATTTGGTTGTGGAGAGGAAAAACCGTGACTTAAAGCAGTCTTTAACAGCTAGGCTATTAGGTTCAGGTGGTAGTTGGATCAATCACGTATATGGGGTACAGCGTGCCCTCAACAATATGCCAAGAAGTTCTCTAGGGGGTGTCACGCCTTTTGACGTCCTATTTGAGATAGGAATGTGGGTACCTGATCTCGATTGTGAAGGCACAGTGGCGGATGAAAAACAATTTGACATCAATAAACGTTTGGCTATTTTACAGGATCTAAATGAATCCAGAGTACTACTTAGCAATGTGAAAGTGAAATGGACCGCCACTGGGGAAGTCAAATCAGTCACGGCAAAACCTGTCTGGGTCCCAAAAGTCGTCGATCTGGTCAGAGAAAAGATCGAGGACAAAAAAAGAATTTGGGCCATCCTACAGAAAGCCTGTACCTGTCCTGGCTGTTGAAGGAACAAGAACAGTACTTCTTCCGCCTCCCGCCAGTAAAAAATAAAAGAGATTCATCTCCATTGATCTGATCAAACCACACTATGTGGCCGATACTGAATAGTAGGCCATGTGGGCTCCTGGGTAGCCGACGTTCTCCTCTTGCTACCATACAAGTAGTTGAGGCTGAAAAACTATTAACATTCGAAGAGTCTCCAACAATGAAATGGAACTCATTCCTGTTCAAATTTAACATCAGAACTCAAGTGAAACACAAATATCAATTCAACTAAATACTGATTTCTACATCAATATACCTCAAAAAGAGACACCTGCCAGTTCAACAGCACCTGCTGAGCTACCAAAGATTGATCGAACTGCATCTGGCTACTTCATCGATTTTGATACCTTCTCTCTTGATCCCAGCGAATCTGAGACAACACCAGCTCCAGTTTCCAGTAAGCAACAAGTTAGTGAGCTCTACATTTTTCTGAAAAAGACTCACTTGGTATCACCTTGGCTCCAGCTCTGGATTATATCTGCAATATTGTTTTTTCTGTTCTGGATTGGCCTATTGACTGTCTTTTGCCTACTTATGAAGGGAAAATATCTCCCAGAACGCTCTGCAGTATCCAATGTGAACTTGGTCCTGAAACCTCATCCGTCATCTCATCGTGAACAAAGAGACTTGTTTTCCGTGAACATTACAGCTGTTCCAATTCCTGATGGTATTGTTTGGGACAAAGTTGATTATGATGTATTTGGCCCGAAAGAACTTTTGAAAATACCACATTTATTTCAAGTATCTTTAAACGATATTATTACCTCCAGTATATTTTCCGATGATTGTGACTTTGAAACTGAGAATAATATGTTGTCTGATATAGAGAAATCCACTGCATTCTCAAATAATGAAATTTTAGAAGACACATCTGATTACGATAGCACGTACTGTTTCCATCATTATGGTCATCACTTTTTACACAAATCTTGTATCCCTAGAAATGTTTACACATACCATCAATGGGAACATTGCCCAATACCGCCAAAAGGTAGTTTGAAAAGTTTCGCACAGAAATGTTCTTATTGTTCAGGGTTTAGCACTTTTGACCCGACCTCATTTTATTATAAGGTTATACCTACACCTGCACAGAAAAATATGCTAACTAACACCAAACAGATTTACTCTACATCCCAGGCATTGCCTATCTTGTTACTGTAAACTCCAGGGTTAATTGCTGTATGCAAGTATTGTTTCCACCAACCCACACAATCAGGGAGGTGCAGTTATGGCCTTCGTTGAATGATTCCTTTAAACAGTTTGATACTCTGAGCCAAATGAAAGCCAACCGTGCCTTTAACCTCCGCCCGACAAACTTATGATCGTTAGGTTGCAAGGCCCTCCGCCGAGATTCAGGCACTGATAAGAAAAAACTGCCTTTTCCATTTCACAGAAATGGTACAACGTCTCTTTAACATGTCCGACACGACGGGTATTGTCCACCTATTTAAGACCACAGGTTCTGGACTGTTATGCACCTTTCGGACAATCGTCGGAGTTGTTCCCAATTTTATACACTCCATATTCTGAAGCATTTTTGAAGTGTTTTTGGTGAACCTGTTTGTCCTTTTTCTGCTACGCAATGGATGTCCCAGTCATCAAGGAGATGGAACAAACGCTCTTGAAGCGCCGATACCATGATCACATGGTACGCCATCCGGGCACACCTCGACTTCCAGAACTAAGCGAGTCTTGGTTCTTGTCATTTAGACCAGTCTGGATCGACTGTATTCGGCCTGTCCTCCGATGCCAATTCTACGGACGAGAATGCATGCACAAATTGCGACACCGGACGTTGATGCTTTACTGGACCCGATTACGGCCCATGTTCTGCAGTGTCCTCAGCGTATTCCAATGTTGATGTCTGCATTCTTAGAGCTTAGAGGATGCTTCAGCTTCTGTCAGGAAGGATAATGGCTCCTCAACAAATACTTAGGCCTCGGACGACACTAGCGCCTCACAAGCAATGGCTGTGGTGAATGCGTAGGAACATCTGTGCTCGATTGACCTGATCTGCGAGTAGTTGAAGGGATCGTCATCTGCGGTTGCAGGCCACAGTGATGTTGCGTCTCCCATCCATGACACAAACATTTGGCTCATCGTGTGCTGGGAAAATGTGGCTTTTTATCAACCAAACTTGAAGTTTTAAACAAGACACTTTAGTCTAAGCCTCATGGCTTTCAGTCACTCTATGTTCAAATAATAGCTGCGAACATAACTTAGATTTCTATCGCCTTCTTTACATTTTTTTTTAACCATTAATTAGACTTTTTATATTTTTATGGACTTTTTTTAAAGACTTATTTGCGTATTATATTTAGCAGTACGGTTGATTTTTTAGTATGTCGTCCAGCTGGATGAGGATTGAGTGTTATGTTCCATATAGGTACCCCACTATCGGCTTAGGTACTACATGCACCTTTAACCTACATTGCCCACAAATTGCACTACATAACGGTTCTTAGGACTGACTTTTTACCCAGTTGAGGTAATGACTAAAGGACCTGGGGTTTTCTCCGAAAGGTCTAACCTCATTCATTATGCATGAGTATTCTTGGAATCATGACTGGGCAGCAGGTCGAACATCTCCTGCAAAAAAACTATGTACAAGGGTCACTCCTTCCATCATCCTAGTTTGACATGACACAGCGAGGTACATCCCCAGTGGGTATCACTTTTGGATATATATACACCATCTCTTGCTAAGGTAGAGAGAGGAGAAAAGGATTTCTATGCCGATACACTGACACAAGACGCTGAGGCTTCTGCACGCAGACACTCCATGTTCGTTGGTTGTCAAGAACTATTTTCTCCTTAGTAAGAGGGGTTTCTAGTGGCACTGCAAGCTAGCTCGTATACAGACTGACATACTCAGTGGGGGTGCCTGGTATCAGTTTGGACACCAAGCCCGCAGTGTATGTTGTCTAAACGCGCAGATTCTATATAGGTTTATAGGAACTACATGACACCTTTTGATGGTCTGAGGGGAAGGAACCAAGTTACTTTGTTGGTTAAGAGTTAGGTTACAGGCTGTGAGAGAGAAGAGCTTGATGAACAAGTTACTTACCTTCGGTAACGATATATCTGTAAGAAACATTAGTTAGTTAGATTCCTCACCTTAGAATATCCCTAGGCGTCAGGCTGGATCCGGAAAGATTTTTCGTCAAAAATACCCTTGCACGTTGCTAGGCATCGTCTGCAGCTCCGCGTCTGACGTCAGTTCTTGTACATAGCTTTCCGCGCCAGGAACGCAGAGCCATGCAAGAGATCGACACTGGTGCCAAAAAATTCTAGGGCCCTGAAAGGGATGACCTCAACCCTAGATAACGGTGCGCAGAACGGGTAGAATGGGTGGGGCGGTGAGGAATCTAACTAACTAATGTTTCTTACAGATATATTGTTACCGAAGGTAAGTAACTTGTTCATCTGAAAGAAACACGTTAGTTAGATTCCTCACCTTAGAATAGATACCCCAGCAATACCAACCCCGGTGGTGGGCCCGTGAACCAAGATCACACCAGAAAGTCCTGGAGAACAGAACGGCCAAAGAAGCCGTCTCTCCGGACTTGGCTGTCCAGGCAATAGTGTTTGGAAAACGTGTGCAGCGAGGCCCACGTTGCTGCCTGACAAATGTCCTGCAAAGGGACTCCCTGGCCCAGGGCAGTGGTCGCCGCTGTGGCCCAAGTGGAATGGGCCCTCAGCCCTACAGGAGGTTCGTTTTTAGCTAAGGAGTAACAGGCCTTGATACACAAAACGACCCACCGAGAGATGGTTCGCTTGTGCACCACCCGCCCCTTCTTAGCACCCACGAAGCCAACAAAGAGTTGGTCGTCTACCCGGAACTGTTTGGTGCGGTCCAGATAGAAGGACAGCGCCCGTTTTGGGTCCAGACGGTGGAGCCTCTTGTCCTCTTTCGAGGGATGCGGAGGCGAAAAGAAGGTGGGCAGCATAGCAGACTGTCCGATGTGAAAGGCAGTCACCACCTTAGGGAGAAAGGAAGGACGAGTCCTGAGAACAACTTTGTCCGGATGGACAGAAAGGAAAGGAGGCTTAGAAGAGAGAGCCTGGAGCTCACTCACCCTTCTAGCAGAGGTGATGGCAACCAGGAAAGCAGTCTTAAGCGTCAACAGATGAAGGGGACAATTATGAAGTGGCTCAAAGGGAGCGCACATCAGAAACGTCAATACCAGATTCAAATCCCACTATAGGCATTACGAAAGGGACAGGACGAAACATATGAGTAATGCCCTTAAAGAATCGAGAAACAACAGGGGATTTGAAAAGAGAAGGCTGATCAGGAAGCCGTAAGAAAGCAGAAATAGCTGAAAGATATCCTTTAAGGTTGCCCAGAGCAAAGCCCTGCTGGGCCATAGAAAGAAGAAAGAGGAGAACCTCAGAAAGAGGGGCAGAAAGGGGATCCACAGCCTTTGCTGTGCACCATGCCACAAATTTGTTCCACCTGCAGGCGTATACCGATTTTGTGGAGGGACGCCTGGCTGCCAGAATAACATTACAGACTTCAGGAGGCAAGTCAAATGGCATCAACTGCCGCTGCTCAATCTCCACGCATGGAGGTGGAGGCTGGACAGGTTCGGGTGGAGGACCGTTCCCTGCTGCTGCGACAGAAGGTCCTCCTGAAAAGGCAGTCGTATCGGGAGATCGATCGACAGACTGAGTAGCTCGGGATACCAGTATCTTCGTGCCCAATCCGGAGCCACCAAGATGACTTGGGCCCGGTCGTGCCTGATCTTCTTCAGCACTCTGGGCAGAAGTGGTATAGGCGGAAAGGCGTACAACAGGCCGCAACTCCACTTGCGACGAAAAGCGTCTCCGAGCGAGTGCCGCCTTGGAAACTCCAACGCGCAGAACTGCTGACATTGCGCGTTCTCTTCGGTGGCGAATAGATCTAACCAGGGCTCTCCCCACTGCCGAAAGAGGCCTTGCGCCACGTCCGAGTTTAGATGCCATTTGTGATCCATCATGCACCGGCAGCTGAGTTCGTCTGCTCTGGCGTTCAGAGAGCCCGCCAGATGTTGAACCACCAGGGTGATGCCCTGATGTTCCAGCCATGTTCAGAGGTGCAGAGCCTCCTGACAAAGGGTCCACGACCCCACCCCGCCCTGTTTGTTGCAATACCACATGGCAGTGGTGTTGTACGTGAACACCTGCACTACACTTCCCCGGACAGAGGGAAGGAATGCCTTCAGTGCAAGTCGGATCACCCTCAGCTCCAGAAGGTTGATATGGAGCCGAGACTCTGCCGGAGACCAGAGGCCTCTGATTTCCGCCTCTCCCATGTGGCCCCCCCATCCCAGAAGGGACGCATCCGTCAATACTACATGCTCCGGTTGGGGTAGGGAGAGGGATCTGCCACTGACCCAATCGCGGTTCGTGCGCCACCACTGAAACTGTCTTGCAGTGCCCTCCGAGATCAACACATGGTCGGACAGGTTGCCCCGATGCTGGGCCCACTGAAACTTCAGGTCCCACTGCAGAGCCAGCATCCGCCATCTGGCGTGATGCACCAACAGGATGCAGGAGGCCATCAGAACCAGAAACCGCAGCACCAACCTGACCGAAACCCGGGATGGAGGCCGAAAGATGGGAATCAGAGCTTGAATATCCCGGACCCGCTGCTCCGGAGGATAGGCCCGGGACCGCGCCGAGTCCAGAACCGCTCCGATGAAGAGGAGCTTCTGGGAGGGACTCAGATACGACTTCGGCACATTGATGGAGAACCCCAGCAAATGCAAGAGGTCGGCCATAGTCTGGAGGTGGGAGACAACTGCCTGGGGCGAGCCCACCTTCAACAACCAGTCGTCGAGATAGGGGAAGACTAGAGCCCCCAATCTGCGCAGATGAGCTGCGACCAGCGCCATCCCTTTCATGAACACCCGAGGGGCATCGGTGAGGCCGAAGGGGAGCACGGTAAACTGAAAATACTCTTGGCCCACCGTGAACCGCAGGTAACGCCGGTGGGCCGGCAGGACGGGGATGTGGAAATAAGCGTCCTGCAAGTCCAACGCTACCATCAGTCTTCAGGGTCTAGGGCAGCCAGAACCTGAGCTAAGGTGAGCATCTTGAACTTCTCCTTCCAGAGGAAGGCGTTGACGCTCCTGAGGTCCAAGATAGGACGGAGGCCCCCTTTGACCTTCTTGGGAACCAGAAAGTAGTGGGAATAACAACCACAACATACTTCTGGACCAGGAACGCGCTCGATGGCCATCTTGGCCAAGAGGGCCGTAACTTCCTCCTGCAGAAGTTGCAAGTTATCCCCTGAAATTTGGTGGCACTGCTGTGGCATGGCTGGAGGGGTCGCCCTGAAGGGGAGGGAGTAGCCCCTTCAGACTATTTGCAGCACCCACCTGTCCGATGTGATGGTACGCTAGTGGAGCAGGTCATGGCGAACTCTGCCTCCCACTGGCATGGAATGGGCCTGAAAGTTCGGACTAGGAGGGCTTTGAGGCGGATGCTGCTGGGGTAGATGTGGACAGACCGGCACGTTGTCCCCCTGTACCGCCTCGGCGGAATCCACGTCCGCGTGGTGGTTGGTTCTGCAGCCGGTGGCTAGGTGGACGTAAGGGGGGCGCCCCTTCGTCGTCCACGAAAGGGGCAAAAAGCGGAAGTTTGCTGGCGTGGGCCGAGAGGCCCAATGACTTGGCTGTAGCCCTGGAGTCCTTAAAGCGCTCCAGCGCACTATCCGCGTTGTCGCCAAAAAGGCAACTGCCATCGAAGGGCATGTCCATGAGGGTGCTCTGGACATCCCCGGAAAACTCGTGGACCTCAGCCAGGCGTGGTGACGAAGCACCACCGTGGTCGACATTGCCCTGCCCAGCAAGTCCGTTGTGTTCAGTCCACATCGGGTTGCATGCCGTGCCGCATCCTGCCCTTCGGCCTCCTCTGGACACTGGGGCAGCACGTCCTCCACTGTATCCCACAGGGTGTGGGAGTAACAGTCCAAAAGGCACGGAGTGTTGATAGACCGCAACTCCAAACTAAGAGAGGAGAACAGTTTCTTTCCAAACTGTTCTAACCTTTTGGATTCCCAATCCGGGGGAGTGGACGGGAAGGAGGTCTGGGAGGTAGAGGCCTGGATAACCAGGCTCTCGTGCGTGGGGTGTATGGACAGAAAACTGGGGTCGCCCGGTGCAGGGCGGTGGCACCGGGCCACGTTCCGGTCCATAGGAGGAACTGTGGAGGGCTTGGACCAGGTGCCCTTCAGAACGTCAATCAGTGCTTCATTAAACTGCAGCAGGGGCTCCGAGGAGCTTGCTGACGGTCGGAGCACTTCAGTGAGGAGATTAGTCCTCACGGCCACAGCAGGCAGCTCCAGCCCAAGGGCATCAGCCGCCTTGCGCAGCACCACAGAAAATGTAGCCCCTTCCTCCGAAGCCACGGTCGGAGGAGAAATGAAGCCAGTGTCAGGAGAGGTGTCAAGACCACTGGCATCCCCCAGTTCGTCTGTCCAGTCCTGAGATAACTGGCCCTGCCGGGCCAGAGGGTCCTCAGATCCCTCCCAGTCGTCACCATCATCCGATTCCTGGTATACAGGTGGAATGATCGGAGCCGGGCGGAAGATGAAATTGCAACCCATCGGTGTCGGGTGTGGTGCCGGGCGGCACCGCTCCGACGCTGGGCCTGGACCAGGACTAAACCGGGGAACGGCAACGTCCGAAGGTGGCGCCGGATGCGGCACCGGAGGAGTCTGCGGAGGGGTCGAAGGTCTGGATCCCTTGGGGACCTGCGGCGTCGGGACCGGAGTCGACGACGGCGCCGGGGCCGGAGCCGCTGGCTCGCTAGGCCTCCCAGTCAAGCCTGCGGGGCCCGAGGGCATGCCGGCAGGCGTCGACGGCGGAGCCAGGTTCCTCATGGCCACGAGGAAGTCCCTGACCTCTGCAGGAGTCGTGTCAGACCCAGGGACCGGAGGGTATGGGGTCGGACGGGACTCCTGTGGCTCCGATGGAGCCGCGCGGGTGGTGCCATCCGAACCCTCAGCCAAGTCGCGCGACCGGTGAGGGGAGCCAGAAGAGCGATGTCGCCGCTTTGACTTCTTGCTGTGCTTTGACTTACCGGATCTTGAAGACTTGGACCCCAACGAGCGGTGATGGCTGCGGCTCCGTGACCGGTCCCTTGACCTCCTTCTCGACCGGGACCTAGAACGGCGCGGAGCCGACTGCTGGAACTCGAGCAGCTTGCGGGACCGCTCCCGCCTAGCTTTCAAAGTCAAGGCCCGGAAGTCGAGGCACGACTCGGCATCGTGGTCAGCCCAAGGCAATAGAGGCACCGGTGGTGGTGGTCCGTGACCGACATCAGTCGGTGACAGGAGTCACAAGCTTTGAAGCCAGGCATCCCTATCGGCACCAGAGTCGAGGTCGACGTGAATGGAACCAAAAGAGTTCAAAAAAGTTTAGTCAAAAAGTGACTAAAAGGGTATGCTCTTCCCGGATCAGCGCTTACTTGCGCGGAAAAAAGAACTGACGTCAGCGCACGAGGGCGGCGTCTAAGTACTCCGACGACGTCATGCTGGCGATCACGACACCGACGACGGATGCGGAGCCGCAGACGACACCTAGCGTCACGCAAGGGTATTGCTGACTAAAAATCTTTCCGGATCCAGCCTGACGCCTGGGGATATTCTAAGGTGAGGAATCTAACTAACGTGTTTCTTTCAGATTTAAGCGTTTTGAAAACTCCTATAATGTTGTCCAGGAGGAATGGTCGAGGTGAAGTGGAAATTTTGGAATGAAGAGGTGACAACATTCTAGAAGTCTTCATCGCCATTGCTAAATTTTTGGATAAGGGAAAAACTATGAGAAGAACGGGAAACTAAAGAGGTAGATGAGCACAGCAACTTGCTGATGTATCCCTGCATTGAGAGGACTGCAGGCTCGAACTTCGAAGGACTTTGTTGTCCTATGATCTTCCACCTTCACTCTTAGGGAGAGTAGAGTATAGTGTGGACTTGCTGGGGACATTGAAGGAGAGGTTTTTCTTGGACTACTAGGGATCACTTCTATGGTGGTTATCTCTGGAGAGGGACCTCAATACGTCTGGACACACAGATAACCTGCAAGTGGACTGTCCTGGAGAGTGCTGGAAGGCAGTGTAAGCTGCCCCAAGGACTCGATGGTGCTGCTCAAGGTAGGTCCCAGAGAGAAGAAAAGTGCCTTGTCTCTGCACAACTTCCCACTCCTGTGAGGAGGTAGTTTGGTACCAGAGCTGCCAAAGAACCTTGACCATTGAGCTGAGCAGCTAAATAAAGGAGAGAAGGCCATGAGCTCTCTCTCATTGGTGAGAGACCTATTAAAAGATCTAAGATAATCTGTCAAACATTTAGAGGTGAGCTGGCCCTAAAATTCCACTCCTAGTGGGTAGAGTGTGCTCCAGGAGCAACAATGCGAAAACACCATGCAAAATGCCTAAAGGGGCCTGAGGATTCTGGTCTTGGCTTTGGTGTTCATGGGCAGCATTGAAGAGAGCCTCAGAAGTCACACATGGTCTCCACAGATTCAAAGCTGGGTCATCTGATGGTACCCTGATATTATTCCTGGGAAGGGCCAGTGTCCCAGGAAAGTTTAAATGCTGGGGATATGGAGGCGAGCACATGTGGCATTCCCCCGCTACTTGCTGTTTCCTCCCTCAGTGAGGGTCAGTGCCCTAGGATTATCACAAATTAGCATATCTTGCTCCGTTCAGAAGAACACCCAGGGAAGGCAAGAGCCTGGGGATCAAGGTTGTGTACTTCCTAATACTCTTGTCTGTGGCAATGAGAAGCACACATTGGTCTACATCCATCTGTTTGGATTTGGGTTTCCCAGGTGGGCATTTTTGTTGCAAGCAGGACCACCACATGTGGGGGCAGGGCACCCCCTCACACAAATGGGAGTGTGCCATTCAGCACATCTGCACAACAACAAAAAACATTGAAAAATGGAAAGGCTAACAGCATAACCCAGGAGACTGGGGCTGCCTTAATTTGCATGTTTTGCAGTGTTCTACGAGAGGAGGAACACCGGTAAGTGAGTGAATTTGCTTTGGAGCTACGAAGGAGCAGCTGTGGGCCCCCCAACTCCACAAGGAGCCCCTTTCTGTGTCATTTGAGTCACAGAAAGAGTGATTCTGTAGATAAAAAAGGAATCCTGGACTGGAGGCCTTTGTTTAAAGACTCTGTGGTACATGAAAATTTGGTACCAGGTCTTGTCTTTTCTTTGTAGATAGGTTAACTGTCTAAGAAAATCCTCAATGTCGGATAATGTTCAACATAAAAATCTTTATTGATGTATACACTGCTGCTAGCAAATCACTGTGTATATTGTTTTTGTTATTGAAATGTGATACTACCCTGAAAGTTTGATGTGTATTTTATTTGTCTCTATAGTTTGCTTGTAATGATTATGGTGACACCGTCACAAAAGCAAGAAGACCTGAGTTGTGATCAACACCTCTCTACTGTTAGGTTGTGCTCATAGAAGGTACGGTGTGCAAACTGTGAAAGGTACCTTTAGCGCACGGGTCTTCAGTACACTTAGGGATTACCCGACTTTTGAGAACTTTAATAAGTGTGTGTCCTCGATTAGTTGAGGCACTTTCAAGGGTGTCTCCATAGGCATTGCGACCTGCTATTGGGTAAATTATTTGTTAAATAGTGTGTAGCCTTTAAGAGTGCATGTAATACAGTATTTTACTTTTTACAAGAAAAAGTAATGGCTAGAAAGCTGGGTAAGCCTTGGACTGTTTTGCTTCACTACCTTCAGAGTCAAGTGCCAAAAAGGGCATTTGGTTCCAGTTTAGATGCCTGCATCACAGGGCTCCAGAACACTAGCAGTGAAAGATCCCAGTTGATAGAAGTGAGACAAAGTACCTCTCAGACCTTGGACCATCAAACACAGATTTCTTACAGTTGCTAATTAAGTACATTACATTTATTGGCACAAATAGTTGATTTATACAACTCTGGTAGACAATTATTAACAAGCAGATACCAAAGAGCAAACCATGACACCTAATAAAATAGTTTAATTGCTCACACTAAATTTTACCAGGCTATGGGACCAAATAGGTCAGCTATTGAGATTCTTGAGGTAGACCCTACACTTAGGAAATTCCCATTGTTACCAGTTTTCTAATAAGTTAAAGCGCTAGACTCCTTTTCCTGGAGTCATAAAAGGGCAACATTTTAAACAATATACATAATAAAAGGGTGACTATGATAACCCTCCAAAATAATTATCTAATTACCTTGCATAAATGTTATTAAACGATCTAGAAAATTGGACAGCAGGAATTGACATTTCTTCTGGCCCAAATGGGCTTAATAGCATGGGAGTACTCTAAGAACAATGTAATATTATCAAGTATGAGGGCATGGGCACCTCTCTAGAAAAAGGTCCATACTTGCACTGTTGCTTGTGGATGAGAGAGAAGCTTTCGGCACGGTGGACACATCCGTGCTAGGGCAGAAGCTAGTTTGGATGGCAATCAATTAATATTTGTGGTTTAAGATCAGGACCCTCGCTGAAGATGCCTGGTTAAAGGTTCAGACTAACCTTAGTGGGCAACTGAATTCTCACCTCTGTGAGCTTGGGCTGTTTCCCTACTTTCTTATGCAGGCAGCCTGTCTTTCAATCCAAGACTCCTCTAGGCTTACAAAGGCTGCTTTATTGACTAGTATAATATAAAAATCATAAGCATTAGGTAGCCAATAGAGAAGATTAAAATGTTGACCCTCAATGGTTACAGTAAGATTAATCTCACAAAATAATTTAGGTGTATGGGAAGTAGCACTGTAGAGGTACTGTTATGTACACTTACATCTCTTAGTGTGTCATCCCAAAAATGTCCAACTCCTGCTAGGTAAAAGTGCAAAGGTGGAACAGTCCTCTCTATTTGTACTAATTTGTATGGATAGTTAATAATTATTCACATTTTATTCTCAGTTCAGATATTTTGAGGACAATTCACAAAGGCATGTAAGAGTGTGTAAAAGAACACTACATAGAACCGCCTTTGTGAATAGGCGGCATAGATTCTACATTTCTGCCACATGGATTAACAAAACCTTTGTCAGGGCGCCAAACGTAATAGACCATAGGAGGACTCCTCTGGCCTATGGAAATGACATGTTCAAAATGCATCCCATTACCTACTTCTGAAGTTCAGTGGTGTAAGGCAAAGCAACATACCTTGGCACTGTGGGTTATATCGCCATCCTTCTGTTGTACATTCTGATGTGTCCACAATGTGCCTTTGGTAGCTGTGATATCCATCATTACATTCATATTGAACTGTATCTTCTACATTGAAAAACTGCTTTTTGGGCTTGTAGCTCTTAATCGTGCCAGTCAACGTTAATTTGCACATTCCTGTAGTAGTAAGCATAGTAAAATGATTATCATTCAATCATGAGAATTATAAAAACATGCTGCTATCTAAACACTGTCATTAACGTACAGACATTTTCATATTATCTCACCCCTTTCACCACAAGGGTAAAATAATTACTCTACGTATAGAGGCGCTGTGAGAATATTATTGGTATTTAGGTAAATAGAAGTGTAGCATTCCATATGATGATAAAAAACAATACAGCATGTGAAATGGTGAATTGCATAGTACTGCTCTCTGATGAGGCACCTAATGGATAACATATCTGCAGAGGTTTTAGTTACAGTTGATTGTCGAACCCACCAATATATGCAAGATCATGAGGGGAAGGCATATTTATGTGTGTTAATGCCCAACAGAGGGTTATTAACAGCAATCTACTAATTTCACATAATACAGGTAAATAAACACTCCAATTGACTCTGTTTCAATCACTGTCTTTGACCCTTAGAAAGTGCATGGTGCTAATTGTGCAATATGGCTGAGAGTAATAATTAAAAAGTACCCCAAATCACACCTCAACATCACCTTCAAATTTGCTTCTTTCAGATGCTACAACATGATTTTGAGTTTGGTTGGCGAATTTGCCATTTTACCTTTAATGCAGGCACCCAAGCGCCATAGTGTAAGGGTGCCTACGTTGCCCTGCTGACTGATTTTGTGCAGGAAGGGACACCTTCCTGCACAAGCCCAACAATTCAGGCAATTTCCATTTTCTATATGTGCTGCAGAATGCAGCACACATAGAAAAAGGAAAAAAACTAAATTGTTCTCCTTGTTGCGCCTCTCCTAACTCTATCCCTGGGAACGACTTAGATTCTGAAGCATTCCCAGGTTTATGAATTCTCGTAATTCTGGGAAGGCATCAGATTCTATGGGTGTTGTGTGGGAATACCCACAGCAACACTCATGGAACGCCCTTTTCACGCAGTCTTCTGCATGAAAGGGGCACATATTTACAAGGCCATGAAAAGCTACGTAAAGTGGCTTTACGTGGCTTTGTAAATATGCCGCAGCACATTGCGCCTCCAGAACATCAACAAAGTGACATTCCAGCAGCACAAAAGTGCTGCAAGTGGTCACATAAATTAGGCCTCTAGAACAAATAACAACACCATATATCTGTTAGCACAAAGCAATCATTGTGTAAAAAGTATGTAATTGGAAAGGATAATTTGTACTAAATCTATCAGTACTATCTAAGTATACATCTATGTTCACAATAAACTATCTGTCCATTGTTCAAGTACTGAGATAAATTAGAACTGATGGTATTGGTGGACAGCCAATGAGGCACGCAGCATGCCCACTTGAAGTTACTTAATTTGTTGAGAATGTCTTTGGTGTCCTGAATGGAAAGGATGGAGAGCAAGATATGCGTCTACATACTGATAACATTTCATCGGGAAACAGCCTTAACAACAAATTCATAACAGCGAGTATACTAAACAACGAATCCTCAACAACGACCTTTACTTGAACCACAACCTCATTAACCACTACTGTACACGAACAACGACCACCTTAACCACTACTGTACATGAACCATGACTTAATAAACCAGAGGTAAGTGTCAATAATTAAATAATTAATCTTAAATGCAAGTGTAATTATATTAAAATAATTGCAATTATAAACGGAGTGCAAGGTACTTAATTTTTCTTTTTTTTGTTTGGAGTTGTGCCAATATTTTATTCAGAAATCACTGACGGGGAATAATCATAATGTAAGTCACAAAATATTAGAACATCAGAACAAGCGCCAAGTCCAGTCTCCCTTTTCCTGCGGAGGCTCTTGTGATGGACCCTAATGCTCAGTAACCAGTCCCTGATCATAGAGTGTTGGTGGCGATCCGAGACTAGAGGATTCTGGGTACCCAGTGCCATTAGGGTAGCTGGGTGTGGCTGGCGCTACTTCTTACCAGAGGCCTTGATTGCGGACTTGGTGACTTTGCCAGCACTGGCAGCCTTCTTCTCAACCTCCTTGATAACTCCGACACCTACCGTCTGCCTCATGTCGCGGACAGCAAAACGACCAAGAAGTATTTAATTTTAATCACGCTGTCGATATATTAGTCATAATAAACCAGGAGTAAGTGTCAATAATTAAATAATTTATCTTAAATGCAAGTGTATTTATATTAAAACACTGCAAATAGGAACTTAGGTATTTAATTTTAATCACGCTGACGCTATACTAGTCTTTCTTTTAATTTACTCTGTTAGGCCATTAGACGGCATTGTTTGTTTGTTTTTCACAGATGCAAACTAGATCTGTGCTCGATGCGACTGGTTGTCACATTTAAAATTGTTTAAAAATGGAGAATAAACTTCTTAATATGTGTAAAATAAGTCAAATCTTTTTACAAATGAAAAAATGTTTTCAAATACATTTAAAAAAACAAATTCTGTAAGACCTTGCTTATTTTAGTATAGTTTTAATAAGTGCAAATGTATTTAGTAAGCCTTCTAGACAAAATTGAAAAAACAGATAATGGATTAGTATTTTATTGTCCCTCCCCGGGGCTTTATTATAATTAAAATGCATGCGGGGGGCTCATGCCTCCCCCCATGCAGCCTCTGGGCCGCCACCTCCCCGGGGCTTTAATAATTACATGTGGGGGGCACACGGTCCCCCCACAGCCCTGGGGACCGCCACCTTCCCGGGGCTCTGTTTTAAAAAAATGTTGTGTGGACTTCATCCGCCAAGCAGGAGGCGCGTTTGCAGAGTGGTGTAAAAAGGGGGCATGGCCTCGGACCACTCCCAGCAATCTAGCTGTGTGGGGTTTACTAGAGATAACAGGAGGGCTAGTTGGCCCCCAGGGACCCTCAGGGGGCAAGGGGACTTCATCCCTCAACCAAGAGCGCGCCAGGAGGTGTGTTTGCAGAGTGGTGCAGAAAGGGGGAGTGGCCTATGTCCACCTCTCAGCAATCTCACTGTGTGGGGCTTACTGGAGGTGTCAAGTAGGCTAGTTGGCCCCTAAGGACCCCCAGCATCGAAGGGGACTTTAATCCCCATCTAAGAGCGTGCCAGGGAGCACGTTTGCAGAGTGGTGGGCAAAGGGGGTGTTATGTGGGACTTACTGGAGGTCATAGTAGGGGTAGTTGGCTCCCAAGGACGTCCTTGGGGGCCAACTAACCCTCCTGTTACCTCCTGAAAGTCCCACACAGTGGTATTGCTAAGAGGTCTTCGGAGGTCACGCCCCCCTTTCTCCACCAGCCCAGCCAAGTATCACACATCAGGCGTTAGACTAACGCATTTTAATGTGGTGATCCGCATCACCGCATTAATATGCATTGTCATGCATTTTCAGCTTCTGTTGTCCACCTGCTGTGAGCCTGGTGAACTGTAATTCAACTCTGTATCTTACAATATGTAACAACATATTGTAATATAGAGTCAAATAGTTCAGTTAACAATGCTGCTGCAGCGCCGTTTGCTATTTCTAAGGTGTTTGCGTCAACATCACGTCCTCTTTAATTAGGTGCTGACTTAGTCGACGTCACGTCCTCTTTAATTAGGCTGCTGACTTAGGCAGCTCTAGCTGGGCGTGCCGTGGAATAAACTTTTATTTGACGTCATGGGAGGGGCCAATGGATACTCCTGAGACAGGCAGGAGTGTGCGCACTCTACGCAGTTTTTATATTAAGTAGAACTGCTGGGCTGGCAGTGGCGGCAATCGTGGCAGTGCAGATCACGGTACACCTGGGCCCAGCAGGAGAACACCGGCCCTCGGGATTATTAGTCGACTCATGCCCGGGCGTTCTGTTGCTGCGGGGCAGGGGTTAATGCTGTACCTGCAGACTTACATGTGGCACTAGCTGCCAACTCTGCAGGTGGTTTGGCAGCACCCGTTGGGACTTCACGGGTACAAGGCACCGCTGGGGTTAAGGTTATTTTTTATTAGATGCATCTTAATTTGCAAAGCTGTTGTGGTATTATAATTATTTCTTTTTACAGGTGGTTGAACTGAAAATTTAAAGCCACGGTGTGCCAAGGCACTGTGTTAAATGAAATGCACGTTATTCTCAGATACTAGGTTGAACAATAACTAGTGGCTAACGAACGCCCTTAATCTATTGGCTTTGTTCCAAATTCGGCCCTTGGTCGGAGCGAACATATTCTGTGTAGAAACGCAGGTATCCTGACTGCACCGGCGGTGTCTTTCAGCTCCTGCCTCGGTAAAGCTTTACATTTTCCAGTCTAGGCTTTTTCCTGGGGCACTGTGTTCCCCTTTTCTGGTCTGTTAGCCTGAGGAAGATTCCCTATGGTCACCTTCAGAGCCATATCTAAATATCTATTCATTCATGAGACTTTTACTCTGAGTGTTTACGCGGCTAAAGCTCTATAAGTTACCTTTGGATGGCAGCCCTTTGTCAATGAAACCCGATTACAATCAATTAGGAGCCTATACGTTAATGACTACAAGTAGTGTTCACCTTGTTTGCAAGTATTTTAGTTTTACAAGCATCTGTTGCTGTCTTCTTTTCCTCCAGAAATTTTAATACAACAATAAAAATGTCACGATACAGATCAGAATTTTGGCTGATTATTAAGTAGAGAAAAGAGTTAATATGACAGCTGCAAAGTATGTGTTGAATGCAGATCAGGGAGAGTGCATAATGTAAATCGGTCAGTGCTATGTTCGAGACATCCTTTATTACTTGCATGAGTGTATAAGGTAAAATCCCAGTGAGCTATTAACTGTCATAGAAGAGCTGCAGCATGCAAACTGCAAAGTACAGATTAGAGTGCTATAATTCCCCCCCCCAGTCCTTCATTATTAGAATGTTGCAAAAAGGGTTCATTTTGGTAAAAAAAAAAATCAGTCATTATTAACCTCTTATATGCCCATGACGAGATAGTCTCGTCATGGAGCACGGTTGCGCTGTGCCCATGACGAGACTATCTCGTCATGGACCCCGCCCGCTAATGAAAGGCCCGGCACAGGCGGGGGAAAGGGCGGGGCCCTCAAGGGGTTAAAGAGAACCCCCTAACCACGGTGTTACATTTTAAATTCTGAGTTTGTGCTTCTCTAGACCAAGCACTCTTAAACTATACTGTCTATCAGTATGGAGGACATGTGCCTATTACCCCTTGTAGTCCTCCATCCTATGTAACATTCCTATACACTGATTTACACATTTTGATTGATTGATTGATATAATGTGTGTGTGATGTAGAGTGCTCTGACACCCTGCACCGGTCTGAGTGGCACTATAATCCAAATTAAATGCATCTCAGCAAGAGAGTGGTTATGGAGACTTGAGGGGCACTGTTAAAGGGTGGTAGTGAGGGAATCCGCAGGGAATCTTTGCACATGTTCGTTTATTGCTGCCTATAATCTTTTAACTTCGTTCTCACTCGAGGTTTTGTTGGGAATTTAAATTTAATATTACTTTTTAAAAATACTTTTAAAGGTCTCTTATCTGAGAATTGTGAGCCGTGTGCATGACTTTGACTTCCCGTTCGACCTCTGCGGTACCCGTATGTTAAAGTGTGTTTGCACCGGGGTTGACGGTCTAGTCTTTTTCCCCCACTACTTAAGCACGCTGGACCATCCGCGCAGCAGGCGTGCCGCTGGCGCGCCAAAGGCAAGACCGTCTGCACCCATCGGCGCAAGGAGCGCGACCAGCGTCTCAACCCCTGTTCGTGTAGTGCCCCAAACGTATAGTAGAAATCAGCTGTTGGCCCTGAAAAGCAACACATGCGTGACTTCTGACATGCTCCATCAGAACAAGAACAAAGGTGAGCTCCGGTGTTCTAAATGCTCATATCGACTGTACACAGGCCTCGCTAACCGTCCTGAGGCCATAACATTGACAGGCAGAGGAAGGGGAGTATTAAAGACTAATACCGTTATGGAAGGAGACACGAGGGGAACAACTAATAATAACGACACTAACGGGGAAATCAAAGCCCCGAAGGCAGTGCGTGAACAATATGTTCTGTGTCTTTTGCTTAATGCTTGGTCAGTGGTAAAACACAAATACCAATTAGAGGACCTGGTTCAACTTCATAGTCCCGATATAGTCTTTTTGACCGAGACCTGGACAGACAACACCTCAGGCCCAAATTGGAATATAGCCCTGCCAGCAGGATAATTAGTCATCTCCCAAGACAGGGAGGAGGGTAGGGGGGGCATAGCCATTATCCACCAAGACTACATGAAGGTACGTGTGGAAGCCATCTCAGCTCTTCCAGCTGAGGTGTTACATTTCTGTATAAAATGTAATAATCTCACGACCTTTCGAGGACTTCTCATCTATCGCCCCCCAGGGCCCAGAGCGGCGTTCACCCAGGCATTATTGACGCTCCTAGAGTCCTACACAGACCCCCACTCTCTTACCATCCTAGGGGACTTTAACTATCACCTAGAATTAACGAGAAAGTCAGATACTGTTAGACGTTTAGACAACTTAGCAGCGTTTAGTTTAATTCAAATAGTAACCAAACCCACCCACCAGGCAGGCCATACTCTGGATGGCATATTCTCTAATAATCCGCACATTGATCTGACGAAAATATCAACTCTCCCATGTGCCGACCATATGTCTGTCCATTTTGATATTAAGGTCATGCTGCCTATTCATTACACCCAAACTAAACCCTCTAAGGTACAAATTCGAAGGTGGAACAAGGTCCTAGGTAAGGAACTAGAATTGGCCCTAGGCCACCTCCCCGCCCCGTTATCAAATGACAATAATGTAGCAGCATTCCAGTTCAACGATTGGCTTAGGGCAGCAGCTAACTGCATTGCGCCTGAGAAACTGGTGGTGTTAAAGAGGTCCAAGTTGTCATCACCGCGGTATAACCCGGAGCTAAATCTCCTCAAAGTAAACTGCAGGAAAGCTGAGCGTCTCTGGAGACTAGACTATAGTTCGGGTAGGAAAGCAATTTATAATCTAGCTCTTCAACAGTATAAAGTAGCAATAATTGCGGCCAAGAAGCTACATTTTACAACTAAGATTGAGGAAGCTGGCAACTCTGCTAAGGAGCTTTTAAAATCAGTTAAACTGCTGGCCAAACCGCAGCAAGAAAATACATTTAAACCAGATCAGGATATGTGCAATAAATTGGCAGCATATTTTCAGAACATTGTGCAGGTGATATATGATGACCTTATGAATACTCGGAGAACACCCGACAACCATTGTCGATTGCCTGGTGTGGAAGGACTGACTCATTGCAGATTATCCTGTTTTCAGGCTCTAACCAAATGTGAGGTACAAAAACTTCTCCTTTCTATTATGTCCGGTTCCCCCAGAGACCCCTGTCCCCCAACTATTATGCACTTGACCTCTATGAGGATTTGTGTTAATCTTACACCCCTTATTAATCAAGTCCTGGAATCAGGTAGATATCCGGTAGCTTGGAAAAGAGCAGTTATCTGGCCAATTTAAAAAAAAACATCCCTAGACCACACCGAACCTAAAAATTATCGCCCCATTGCTGGCCTACCAATAATAGCCAAAATCATGGCGAAGTCAATCAATAAGACACTGACTAACTACCTAGATGCCAACAATGTGCTGGACTCTACGCAGCATGGCTTTCGGTCTTGCCATTCTACTGAATCAGCCCTAATTACTGCTAAGGAAGTAATCCGAAAAATAGTAGATGGAGGGCGCAGAGCTGTCCTCGTACCCCTCGACCTATCAGCAGCATTTGATACCGTGAACCACACGGTGTTAATGCAGCGGCTGAGGGACGTGGGAATCGAGGACATGGCTCTGCCCCTCCTCTCTTCGTTTCAGGAGGCAAGGGAGCAGAGCTTGCATTGGGAGGGCTTACAATAAGATAATTTCCATCTTCCCTGTGGGGTCCCTCAGGGATCAACGTCTATGTCACCCCACTGGCCAGACACCTCAGGAGGCATTGATTTGCCTTGGTCTCTTATGCGGATGACTCCCAGCTTGTGATCTCTATATCCAATCAACCGAGGTCACAGCTGCCAGTTTCCATGTATGTCTCACTGAGATTATGACCTGGATGAACCATAGCTTCCTGAAAATCAACACCAACAAAACTGAGGTGATCGAGTTTGGCCAGGGCTGACCCCTTTGGAATGACTCTTGGTGGCCGGCAGAAGCCGGTGAATGTCCAAGCCCCACTGCTAAGGTCAGGAATCTCGGAATCGTCTTCGATGACCAGTTGAATTTTTCCACCCAACTCACCAGTCTCACTTCCTCCTGCTTCTTCCTATTAAAAACTTTGAGGAAAACTTTTCCTTTTATCGCGCAAGAAGACGGTGGTGGTCGGCCTTTTTTGTCCAAACTGGACTATTGTAACACCCTTTTTCTGGGAATTGATAAGACGCAGATAAGAAAACTGCAATCATTACAGAATGCGGCAGCACGCCTGCTTTTAAACATACCAAAAGAACAATCAACTTCGGCAGGGATAAAATCACCAGCAGCGAGCGAAATTTAAGGCCTTGTGCCTGGTGCACAAGGCACTATATGGTGGGGGTGCTGAGGATATTCAAAAAATGTTCTTACCCTATACCCCCTCGCGCGTTTTAAGATCAGCAAATTTAGGCCTAATACATACCACAAAGATTAGGCGGGCAAGGTGGGTTGGTAGGGTGTTGTCGAATTCTGCAGCAAAACTTTGGAATAGAATGCCAGTAGCAATGAGATTTCAGTTCAATAGGAAGCTTTTTAGGAAGACATTGAAAACATGGCTGTTTGCCTCTGCCTAGTTCTCTCGGAGAATGCAGAGGTTTCTCCCTCCCACATACACATACACTAGAGCCAAGATGTCACGGCATTCGAGCGCTTTAAAAACATTTATCCTATCCTATGGTGGTCATTGGGGGGCGTCAACAAACAAACAAACAAACCGGCCCGGGATATAAGAACATACATATAGCTGACAACTGTAGAAGAGTAGGATCTGCTTCACATGTTTACCCCCACGTTTTGCTGGTGTTTCACTGTTTTTTTACTTTAGTCTGGCTGGGACCCTGCTATTCAGGACCCCAGCCTAGCTGCTTCCTCTCTAAAATGATTCCATGTACTTTAGGTACATGACAGATTGGATTTGAGGTGCCCTGGTAAGCCCCTAGTATATGGTACCCAGGGCAAAGGTACCACAGAGGCCTACCAGGGGCTGAAGCATGTATTATGCCACCCCTGGAAAGCCACCCAAAATGACACCACAGGTCTGCCACTGCAGTCTGGGTAAGGTGGTGCTTGCACCCCTTACTGTGATATAGGTTACCTATATCACTATATATCTATACACACACATGTAAACCTATAAGTCACTCCTATGGCAGGCCTTATCAATCCTGAAGGCAGAGTGCTTGGTTCTTCTGTGAGAGGGTGCCCCTGCATGAGCAGAGCAGTGTTTGGTGTCAAACACCTTGGAGTCATACCCCCACACCAGTAACTGGTGTGGGAGTATGATCCCACCCTTCTAGAGGGAGAGACATGACAGCACTGGTATACCCTGTAGAAACTTAATAGAGCCCAGGCATCACAAAATGGATGCTGCAGCCACAGACACGGGTCTGGCCTCCTGCTGATGACCCCAACTCTGGCAGGGGAGGCCTGGACAATAGGTTTCCTGTCACAGGGATGTGTAACCACCTCCCAGACAGGCTTATGTGTATTGGGGCTGGGTGGGAGCACTCTCAGAGTGCTTTGAAGTCCTGCACTGGGGGCACATTTGGTGTCCCTGTGCATAGTCCAGCTCAAACCGGTTCAGGGGCTTCCAGCCCCTGCTCTGGGGCGAAACTGGACAAAGGAAATGGGTGTAGCCATCCATCTTTCCAAACCCTCCCATAGGTGGGTCCCCAGAGTATGTCCAACACCCTACCTTAGTATAAGTATGGGACCCCAGTCCTTAGGACTTTGGATGTATGACGTTACAACGCACACTTTTACAACGCATGCACTTACAACGCATTTTTTACAACGCATAATCCATTACAACGCATGACATTACAACGCATGACACTACAACGCATTTTTAAAAAATACCTTTACAACGCATTTCCATTACAACGCATACTACCTTTACAACGCATACCATTACAACGCATAATATTAAATTACATTTAAGGTAAGTATTAGATAGTATAGGGGTAAAAATTACTATTCTAACTCCAGGGGGTGCAACAGTAGGGTAAGTGTTGGATAGTATAGGGGTAAAAATTACTTTTCTAACTCCAGGGGGTGCATCAGTAGGGTAAGTGTTGGATAGTATAGGGGTAAAAATTACTATTCTAACTCCAGGGGGTGCATCAGTAGGGTAAGTGTTGGATAGTATAGGGGTAAAAATTACTATTCTAACTCCAGGGGGTGCAACAGTAGGGTAAGTGTTGGATAGTATAGGGGTAAAAATTACTATTCTAACTCCAGGGGGTGCAACAGTAGGGTAAGTGTTGGATAGTATAGGGGTAAAAATTACTATTCTAACTCCAGGGGGTGCATCAGTAGGGTAAGTGTTGGATAGTATAGGGGTAAAAATTACTATTCTAACTCCAGGGGGTGCATCAGTAGGGTAAGTGTTGGATAGTATAGGGGTAAAAATTACTATTCTAACTCCAGGGGGTGCATCAGTAGGGTAAGTGTTGGATAGTATAGGGGTAAAAATTACTATTCTAACTCCAGGGGGTGCATCAGTAGGGTAAGTGTTGGATAGTATAGGGGTAAAAATTACTATTCTAACTCCAGGGGGTGCATCAGTAGGGTAAGTGTTGGATAGTATAGGGGTAAAAATTACTATTCTAACTCCAGGGGGTGCATCAGTAGGGTAAGTGTTGGATAGTATAGGGGTAAAAATTACTATTCTAACTCCAGGGGGTGCAACAGTAGGGTAAGTGTTGGATAGTGTAGTGTAATATTATGCGTTGTAATGGTATGCGTTGTAATGGTAGTATGCGTTGTAATGGAATGCGTTGTAAAGGTAGTTTTTAAAAATGCGTTGTAGTGTCATGCGTTGTAATGTCATGCGTTGTAATGGATTATGCGTTGTAAAAAATGCGTTGTAAAGGTAGTGCGTTGTAAAAGTTGCGTTGTAAAGGTTGTTCCCCTAAGACTTTAGATTACCCTGGACGAAACTCTGAAGCTGAATCCTGGACCTTCGACGCTCTGCTCAAGACCAGAAGAAATCTCACTTGGGGTCAAGGAGTGACTCCCCTGCTTGGCAGGCACCAAAGAAGCAATTTGCCAGTCTGCATCATCGAAGCTCCCGCCGGACTCTGAAGCATTTGTAGCCCTGGAAGAGGATTTCCAGACATCTCAGAGGCCGACCCAAGTCCCCAGCAAAGCTGAGACCCGCAGCCCTTGTGAGTAGCGTGGAACCAGAACTCCTGGTCACCGTGCATTTCTGCAAGTGCATTAACTTCTTGATATCTCTTGAAGTCATGCTTGGGCTGACTGGTACCCCCAGCTCAAGCACTAAATCCACCGAAGATTGTTGGTCTGGTCATTCCGAGTGACCCGTGGGCTGCCATTTTGTGTTTTGTCTTGAGGTCCCTTCGCGATCTCTGGTCCGTTGACTGGTGGGTCCCTGAGGGGGTAACTTTGCATTTCCTTGGGCTTCCCCGGTTGCTCCAGATGTGCCCTAACTCCCAATCAAGTGGTGAGTCCCACAGACCTTGTTGGTCTTCACCGAAGCATCTTTCTGGTTTCTGCGTGGGTTGCTGTTGCCAAGGCTTGCTGTGTCCAATCCGGGCACCGACACTGCAGCACTCGACATCCTTCATGGGACAGCACGAATCCAGCTCCTGGTTGTCCTTGACACCTCCTGGACCTCGTGGCTGAAGAGTCAAGCTTCACCTCATTCAGCTGAAATCACCCGACATCGATGGGCATCTGCTCATCGCCTTCCTGGTCACTGGCTAGTGACCCAGACTCTGTCCCCTCTGCTTTCAAGTTCTTCTCATCTTCGATCCAGGCTTGGATCTCTTTGGACACTTTGCATCTTCACGGCACCAGCACTTCTTCGCCTGCTCCCATTGAAATTGACGATGCGACCCGACACCAAAAGACACCTATGCACCCGGCTTCCCTGGGTGAGGTAACACAAGTACTCCGGTGCTCCCGTTAGTGTTAGCACTAGAACTTCCGGAGTCCAAAAGGGTTTGGTCCTGACTCATTTCTAAGTGTTCCTAATCTTTAAAAATCTAACTGCGACTTTCCCCATAGAAGCTAACGGGAGCTCACGGCTGTGTTCACACACTGCACACGGCCCCCGTGGGTCCCCTATGTCACTACCTTGGCTGATTCCTTGGGGTCCCAGCGATTCTACAGGCTCTAGTCCTTGTGTCTAGTTAAGTCGTGGTTCTTATACCACTATTTCAGTATATGGTTTGGCTCGCCCCTAGGGCCTGACCTGTATTTGTGCTTATTGAAGTGTAACTTATATGTTTTGACATCTAGTCTCATAAAGAGACTAGAAGGGTGTGTTTAGTAATAAATACATATATTTTATGTATATATCTATACCTGGTCTGGATATCTTCATTTAGTGACTCAAGAGATTATAGACTGGTAAAACAAGCTGCTTTACATTCCTTCAAGACTTAGCCTGAAGGCTGCTCTCCATAGCTACCACTAGGATAGTAAGTAAGTAATTTGTTTATTTGTACATGATTCATTAATATCTTTACAAAACAATAAAACATTGCTAAACATTTTTACAATTTCATTATACGCAGTTTCCTCAATTTTACAGGTTTACTTCTCAGTTCATAATTGTCCATAAAATGTTCGGGGTCATCAAATGTCTGGCTTTTTATGGTCCTTTTCCAGTGTGCTCTTGTGTCTTTTTTCCACTAGTTCAAAGAACTTTACGACCCGACAGTTTAATTTTGTTTTAGTGGGGTTAAAACACAATTTGACAGCCTGCCTGCATGTCCAAACGCCAAGTGATTTGAAGGAGGGACGTAATAGATTGTACTTCAAATCTTTTAATTTAGGACAGATACACATGACGTGGATGATGTCTTCCTTGTCAGCTTAGCACAAGCGGCATTGCTGCGAGCAGTTTTTTCTCTCCCAAGGTGGTAAGTGCGGGGTTACCGGGATCACGCCGAGGCGTAATTTTAAAACCTTTTCTTTTGTTTTTAAGTTCATTCCTATGTTAAGATATGCTTGTGGCTGCGTTCTTCCGTAATCGCCAAGCGTGATCCACCCGTGCGCTCTTTTTATTTACGCCTCCTTGTCCTCAATAGAGGAGATGATTTGTGCTGACTTTTTTGAAAATCAGTAGATCTGTTGGAGTACTCCAGATGTCTGATAGTCCCAGGACTTGAAGTGAATCAAATAGATAATCTCTGGCTGAGGATTTGCGATGTCAGAGCAGCTCTTCCCATGGGTTAGAGTTTAAAGAACCAGCCTCAGCACTGAAAATCTTGCGCCAGTTGGTAGCATAAGCACTCCACCTTTCTAGTGTTTGTTTCAAAAAAACAAATTCTAACCGGATTTGTGCGGGTGAGACATATCTTGGCAGGTTAAAGATAGCCCTATAGGAGTTAGCTATTAATGTATCCAGTAATGCGGCATCCCTTGAAGGGGTTCACTCCCATATGTGAGAGTCGGCTGTAACTTTGCACGCAAAACCTGGAGAAGAGGGTTGAGCGTTCGGTCGGGGAGTATGGCTTTTAAGGATTTTATCGCCAGGTGAGTCACAGTTCCCTTTCCTTGTAAGGACTCCAGTTGGGGTTTGAACGAGTTCTTGTTGTCCAGGACTACTCCCAAGTATTTATAGGTGGTTACCAAGTCCAGCCCTTGTCCGTTTACGTGCCATTTAATTATCCTTTTTTTCCCTGTAGTTCACTGCCATGACCTTGGATTTATTAAATTTATTTTGCAAAGCATTCTTTTCTGAAAAGGAATGAGCTACATTTAGAAGGTGTTGAAGGCCAATCGGTGTCCGGCTTATCAGCACCAGGTCCTCCGCGTAGAGCAGATTGGACAGTGGAATTTTCCCTAATTTCGGTGCAAGACAGAAGCATTTGTCAAGTTCCCTTGGTAAATCTGCAAGAAAAAAGTTAAATAAGAGTGGTGCTAAAACACAACCCTGCTTTAACCCTTTCGTTGTCGGAATAGGGTTAGAGAGGTGTGTACCTGTTCCCAATTTAACCTTAATCCAGGTATTTGAGTGGAGTAATATCAACACGTCTAGAAGATGTTTGGGTATTCCCCAGTTGTCCAGTTTCTGCCAGAGTTTGTTACGATCCGTGTGGTCGAATGTGGCAGCGTAATCAATGAAGGAAAGGAAAAGAGGCGATTTGGTCTATTTAACTGCATCCATCAGCAGGGTCAGTGCCGTTATATTAGTTGTGGTCCCTTGACCCTTGCTGAAACCAGTCTAATTGATCGGGATTACTGAGTTTTCAGATGCCCGTGATGTTAGCTCCTCCAGTATAGTTCCTGCAAAGTACTTGGCCTCCACGTCGAAAAGGGAAATAAGCCGATAGTTATTTGGATGTTTCCTATTGCCATGTTTGAAGATTGGGCTTATTACTGACCCATGCCAAGATTCCGAAAGAGTCAAGGTGTTCTTTATATTACTGAATGTTGGTGTTAGTGCTACGCTCCAGAATTCCGCGTCTGATTTGTATAGCATTGGTGGGATGCCATTTGGGTCAGGTGCACCTGTTGGTCTGCCCCTGGCTATTTGCCTTTTAACTTCGGCAGGTGTGGTAGCCAGATGTACAGACTCATTGGAGAAAGAAGAACTTGGGTTGAGCACTAATTTATCCATCAGGGGTGATGGCTTGGCTCCATTAGCGCTGGATTCTTGGGTCGTGGCCATTGTGTGGTAATTGCCCATTTTTTCCCTCCGAGCTTCTTTGCTGGACTCCTTTGTCCCCACCTCTTCAAGGCTGTCCTCTTTGTCAGTATTTATGTTGTTGAAGTGCTTGAAGAGGTAATTTGTCCATGCTTCCTCCGTTACATTAGAGTTTAGGCCATGATGGTCTGGGTTCTTTATTCTCTTAATCATTTGCCAGAACCTTGAACTATTTTGCCGTTTTACTTCACAGAGGAGTTTCGCCCATAGCTCGTCATTTATTTGTTTCTTTTTTTCCCATTTCTCCAGTTTTAACAATTTTTTCGCTTTCCATTGGGTAATTTGCAAGTCATGATTTGTTGGATCCTTTCGCATCTGTCTCACTGTTCGATTTATTATCTGTTTTTGCGTTTTCATATCTGGAGTGAGTTGTGATTTGGTTAATACTCCCTTTTCATGACTTGTCCAGTTCGATTATGTTTTTAATAATTTAAGGTTAGTGGCTAGGATGAAGTTTTGCCATACTTCTGACAAATTTGTTGTGGAGCTTGCCAGTTGAGTAAAAAGAGTTTTCGCTGCAAGGCTTGTGGAGCTGATGTTACAGGGATTGCACTGGAGCCGCCTTAAGTTTGAAGTCACTTAAATGTCAATATCTGTGTATGGTTCAGTCTCAGGAAACAAATTGACTTTTATTGTGGCTTCCTGAGGCAAGTGGTCGCTGAGATCGCTCGTCCCTATCTTGAACGCTGTTACATTGCCAAACATATTTATGGATGTAAATGTATAGTCCAAGTGGGAAGATTGCTTATCTGAATGAAAAGTTGCGACCGGTGGATCGTCTTCTGTGTAGTGCCCATTCAAGGCCCTTAAATTAAAATGCTCTAATTGCTATAGTAAGTTTTGAGCAATTTGTTGGTTTTTTAATTTTTGTGAAACCCTGTCTTGGCACTCCCCATGCTGCGCTAAGATCTTGGTCAAGACCATCACCTGGATCCGAGCTGATAAGGAACATGTTGAAGTCGCCTGCCAGGATGATTAAGCCAGAATCCTCCTTGTCCAGTACTTTTCCTAAGGCTTTTATCAGTTCGTTGGCAGCTTGTTGTTTCCCTTTGGGGTGGATGTAAGTGTTGATTACTATAACTTCTTGAACTTGATTATTTAACCTGAGTGAGATCTTTGCCACCTGTATTATGCTTGGAGGTTCTATTTGAGATTCTGTTGTCGTGATCTCACCTATCGTTGCTATAGAGGCAAAAATCATTAGACCCCCGGATCTACGACCAAAGATGGAACTTTTGCTTGCTGGAATACAACAGGATGTGAACCCTTGCAGCTCAAATGCCTTTTCCTCCCAGGTTTCTTGAAACAGTAACAGAGCAAATGAGTTTAAGTATTGCAGAAACTCTGGGTCGTTGCTTTTGCTGGCTAAACCGTTGATGTTCCAAGTGCATAAGCTAATTTGCCTGGTCTTAGCCAATGAATGATCAAGGTTTCTTCTCCTTTGTCAATTTGGACGATCAAGTTTGTTGATGGTACGTTGGATCAACCTCCAGTTTTGTGGAGCGCCCGACGATACATGACTTGGGTGCCTTAGTTCTTGTCCTGAGAAGAACGTTTTTGTGTCTTGGGATTGCACTCTTGGGGAAGTGCTTCTTGCTCCTTTTAATACTGAGTTGGTGTTTCTTCGCGTAGGTGACCTAACAGGGGGTAGAAAAGGTGTTGGATAGGGGGGTTGCTTTTCAAGAACCAGTTTTATCCCCCATTGTTTGAACATTGCCTCCTCCTCCAGGATTTTTTTTGCAATCTTGGTGGAGTTCCAGGTTGCTTTAGTTGTTTCCGAGCGTTGTGGATCATTGTTAGACAGAAACTCTATTTGGAGGAGGTCAGAGGAACTAATGTTTCCTAGGCTTGTGATCGAATGTAAAAGTCTTAGTATGCTCCCCCTGTTCAGTATATTGTCTCTTCCTCAGGACGTATATTCTGGAGTAAAGAGAATAGTGGTCGGACTGTTCTGATGATGCACTGTTTGTTCTGTTTGCGGTCCCTTACGGCCGGGATGACCTGACTGGGAGGAACTACTTGAGCTGCCAGTAACTGGGCAGGTTTGTTGCGCGCTTTGTTGCCTGTCTCTCCCAGGTTCTCTGATGATGTCAGTTGCTCCTCGTGTAGGTAGCTACCACTAGGATAGCTTTCAATAAAGGTTGTCTTTAACCTATAACCAATAAGGGGTTGTTTGGACTGATACAAGGTGCCCAATATAACTAGTGGACAGCATATATCAGGCCAACTTCTCACAACAACAAGCAGAGTGCTCTTCTGCAAAGGCCAAAGTCATACAACTAAATTGAATTATCTCCTGTCTTGGTGACTCCACTGTTGATTAAGCGGTCGTCCAATATTAGCAGGCTTGAGAGCATCAATGAGCGCCCTGACTGCCTGTAACCTATGTGCACCTCAGCCTCACTCTCTTGAGCATTGCCCGATGCGGAGTGTCTTTGGCCACTGACCGATCAGATTACAAGTTCCCTTCCATTTCCTGTGCTTTGCAGGTATGTTTTAAGATCTTCTTAAGAGTTTCTCATTGCTCAAATGGGTTTAATTTCTGATAATTGTATGTTTCCCTCGTCTTCCTTGCTTGATTTTTCTTGCGAGGAAGTGTCACTCATAGTCGTTGAATGTCACTCATAATTACACTGAAATTATGAAAATTACACACATAGCAATCTGAAACCTTGGCAGCTATGCTCCACCCCTCTGCAAACACGCCTCCTGGCACACTCCAGGTTGGGGTATGAAGTCCACTTTACTCCTGAGGTACTTTGGGGGCCAAGAAGCCCTCCTGGTACCTCCAGTAAGTCCTATGCAGCGGAATTCCTAAGCACTGTCGGAGGCCCAGCCCCCTTTCACCACCCCTCTGCAAATGCAACTACTAGTTAAAGAAGCATTTGGAATGTAATAGGTCTCACATTTGTGAAATTTACGGCTAATGGCATTGTAAATGTAAACTTTTTTACTAATGTCTTTTGGATTGGAGTGGATGTACGTTGTGTGTAGTGGAATTATGTGGTATGTTGTGCAGTGAAATTATGTGGATAGAAAGTATGTGGTATTTAGTGTATAGGAGTTATGTAGAGTGAGATTATGTGTATGGAGAGTAATTATGTGGT
The DNA here is from genome assembly GCF_964204655.1 of Triturus cristatus. NCBI lineage: Eukaryota > Metazoa > Chordata > Amphibia > Caudata > Salamandridae > Triturus > Triturus cristatus. The sequence goes on from NC_140586.1 coordinate 369,356,348, forward strand.
ATGCTAGTCTGAGTTGTGGAGTGGTAACCTGAGCGTTAGTCTCCCTCATTTACATAGAAACTAAATCATAAACTCAATAAGAAAAAAAAAGAAGGAACCACTGAGGAGCTCTTCTGGACCTAGTCAGAGGTATGAGCAGGGCCACTGGAATTATGCGACTGTTCGGCTGCACCGATTTTTTGCATAATTAGACATTTCCCGTATTTGCCACATTCCATAATCTGCTGCATAATCTGCAGATCTGAACAAAAAAAAACTTGTTTCTAGTTCAAACCACTCAAACGTTACCAAATATGCAGCGACAAGTGTTATAGGGTTGTGAAAGGCCCTTTGCAAACCTGGATTGGTCCCTTGTTACTTATTGCTAAATGTGGGTATTAAATTGGTACTAATGGTGCGTAAACCACTCTTGCTATTTTGTTCTCCTGTCTTGCCTATTTCTGCATTTATCTTGCTTCTTTGTGTACCCTAATTTTTTCTGCACTTGTTTTGCCTCTTTCTGCACATCTCTTCCACTTCCTGCACCTTCTTCTTTGAACACCTCTCTTGCTTCCTTCTGTACCTCTCTTCCTTCTTTCTTCTGCACATCTCTTGCTTCTTTCTGCACCTCTGTTGCTTCTTTCTGCACCCCTGTTCCCTCTTTCTGCACCTCTCCTGCCTGTTTCTGCACCTCTGTTGGTTCTTTCTGCACTCCTCTTGCCTCTTTTTGCACCTCTGTTGCTTCTTTCTACACCCCACTTGCCACTTTCTGTATCCCTGTTCCCTCTTTCTGCATGTTTCTTCCCTCTTTCTGCACTTCTCGTCCCTCAATCTACACCCCTCTTGCCTCTTTCTGCACCCCTCTTCCATCTTTCTGTACCTCTCTTGCCTCTTTCTGCACCCCTGTTCCCTCTTTCTGCACCTCTCCTGCCTGTTTCTGCACCTCTGTTGGTTCTTTCTGCACTCCTCTTGCCTCTTTCTGCACCTCTGTTGCTTCTTTCTACACCCCACTTGCCAATTTCTGTATCCCTGTTCCCTCTTTCTGCATGTTTCTTCCCTCTTTCTGCACTTCTCGTCCCTCAATCTACACCCCTCTTGCCTCTTTCTGCACCTCACTTGCCTCTTTCTGCACCTCTATTGCCTCGTTCTGCACCTGTCTTGCCTCATTCAGGATCTCACTTGCCTCTTTCTGCACTTCTCTTGCTTTTTTTGAAATAGAAGTGCAGAAGAAGGAACAGAGGTGCAGAAAGAGGCAACAGGGGTGCAGAAAGAGGGAAGGGGGATTGAGAAAGAGGCAAGGGGCTACAGAATGAAGCAAGAAAGCTGTTGAAAAAACAAAAGAAGTGCAAAAAGAAACAACAGAGGTGCAGGAAGAGGCAAGATTGGTCCAGAAAGAGAGAAGAGGGGTGCAGAAAGAGGTAAAACGGGTGCAGAAAGAAGCAAGAGAGGTGCAGAATGAAACAAAAGAAGAACAGAAAAAAGGAACAGAGGTGCAGAAAGAGACAAGAGGAGTACAGAAAGAGGGAAGAGGTGTACAGAAAGAGGCAGAAGGAATACAGAAACAAACAAGAGAGGTGCAGAAATAGGCAATAGAAGTACAGAAAGAAGCAACATAGATGCAGAAAGGTGAAGTGGAGTGAAGAAAGAGGCAAGAGAAATACAGAAAGAAGCAAGAGTTGCAGAAAGAAATAAAATAAGTGGAGAAAGAAGAAACAGAGGTGCAGAAAGAGACAGCAGGAGTGAAGAAAGAGGGAACAGGGATGGAGAAATAGGCAAGGGGGTATAGAAATAAGCAAGAGAGCCACAGAAAGAAAAGAAGTGCAGAAAGAAGGAACAGAGGTGCAGAAAGAGGCGAGAGGGGTGCTGAAAGAAGCAAAAGAGGTGCATAAAGAGGCAAGAGGAGTGCAGGAAGAGGTAAGAGGGGTGCAGAAAGAGGCACAAGGGGTACAGAAAGAAGCGAGAGAGGTGCAGAAAGAAGCAAGAGAACTGCAGAAACAAGCATTAAAGATGCAGAAAGGGGGAAGTGTGATAGAGAAAAAGGCAAGAGGGATACAGTAAGAAACAAGAGAGATGCAGAAAGAAACAAAAGAAGTGCGGAAAGAATGAAGAGAGGTACAGAAACAGGCAAGAGGGGTGCAGAAAGTGGGAAGAGGGATGTGAAAGAGGCACCGAGGGTGTAGAAAGAAGCAAGGGGGTGCAGAAAAAAGCAAGAGAGTTGCAGAAAGAAACAAAAGAAGTGCAGAAAGAAGGAACAGAGGTACAGAAAGAGGCAGGAGGGTTGCAGAAAGAGGGAAGAGGGGTGCAGAAAGAGGTACAAGGGTTGCAGAAAGAAGGGACAGAGGTGCAGAAAGAAGCAAGAAAAGTGCAGAAAGAAGCAACAGAGGTGCAGAAAGTGGGATGAGGGGTGGAGAAAGAGGCAAGAGAAATGCACAAAGAAGCAAAAGAGATGCAAAAAGGTGGAACAGGGGTGGAGAAAGTGGCAAGAGGGCTGCAGAAAGAAGCAAGAGAGGTGCAGAAAGAAACAAAAGAAAAGCAGAAAGAAGGAACAGAGATGCAGAAAGAAGCAAGAGGGGTGCAGAGAGAGGGAAGAGGGATGCAAAAAGAAGCACGAGTGGTGCAAAAAGAACCAAGAGAGGTGCAGAAAGAAGGTACAGAGATGCAGAAAGAGGCACGCGCGGTGCAAAAAGAAGCAAGAGATGTGTAGAAAGAAACAAAAGAAGTGCAGAAAGAAGCAACAGAGGTGCAGAAAGAGGCAAGAGGATTGCAGGAAGAGGGAAGAGAGGTGCAGAAAGAGGCACGAGGGGTGCAGAAAGAAGTGAGAGAGGTGCAGAAAGAAGCAAGAGAACTGCAGAAAGAAGCAACAGATGCAGAAAGGGGGAAGTGTGATAGAGAAAGAGGCAAGATGGATACAGAAAGAAACACGAGAGGTGCAGAAAGGAACAAAAGCAGTGCGGAAAGAATGAAAAGAGGTACAGAAACAGGCAAGAGGGGTGCAGAAAATCGAAAGAGGAATGTGAAAGAGGCACCAGGGATGTAGAAAGAAGCAAGAGGGGTGCAGAAAGAAGCAAGAGTCTTTCAGAAAGAAACAAAAGAAGTACAGAAAGAAGGAACAGAGGTGCAGAAAGAGGCAGGAGGGTTGCAGAAAGAAGGAAGAGGGGTGCAGAAAGAGGCACAAGGGTTGCAGAAAGAAGCAACAGAGGTGCAGAAAGTGGGATGAGGGGTGGAGAAAGAGGCAAGAGAAATGCACAAAGAAGCAACAGAGATCCAAAAAAGGGGGAACAGGGGTGGAGAAAGTGGCAAAAGGGATGCAGAAAGAGGCAAGAGAGGTGCAGAAAGAAACAAAAGAAGAGCAGAAAGAAGGAACAGAGGTGCAGAAAGAAGCAAGAGGGGTGCAGAGAGAGGGATGCAAAAAGGAGCACGAGTGGTGCAAAAAAAAAGCAGGAGAGGTGCAGAAAGAAGGTACAGAGGTGCAGAAAGAGGCACGAGCAGTGCAAAAAGAAGCAAGAGATGTGTAGAAAGAAACAAAAGAAGTGCAGAAAGAAGCAACAGAGGTGCAAAAAGAGGCAAGAAGAGTGCAGGAAGAGGGAAGAGGGGTGCAGAAAGAGGCATGAGGGGTGCAGAAAGAAGTGAGAGAGGTGCAGAAAGAAGCAAGAGAACTGCATAAAGAAGCCACAAAGAAGCAGAAAGAGGGAAGTGTGATGGAGAATGAGGCAAGAGGTATACAGAAAGAAACAAGAGAGGTGCAGAAAGAAACAAACGTGCAGAAAGAATGAAGAGAGGTACAGAAACAGGCAAGAGGAGTGCAGAAAGTGGGAAAAGGGATATGCAAGAGGCACCAGGGGTGTAGAAAGAAGCAAGAGTGGTGCAGAAAGAAGCAACAGAGGTGCAGAAAGTGGGATGAGAGGTGGAGAAAGAGACAAGAGAAATGCACAAAGAAGCAACAGAGATGCAAAAAGGGGGAACAGGGGGGAAGAAAGTGGCAAGAGAGATACAGAAAGAAGCAAGAGGGGTGCAGAAAGAAACAAATGAAGAGCAGAAAGAAGGAACAGAGGTGCAGAAAGAAGCAAGAGGGGTGCAGAGAGAGGGAAGAGGGATGCAAGAAGGAGCACGAGTGGTGAAAAAAGAAACAAGAGAGGTGCAGAAAGAGGCACGAGTGGTGCAAAAAGAAACAAGAGATGTGTAGAAAGAAACAAAAGACGTCCAGAAAGAAGCAACGGAGGAGCAGAAAGAGGCAAGATGAGTGCAGGAAGAGGGAAGAGCGGTGCAGAAAGAGGCACGAGGGGTGCAGAAAGAAGCAAAAGAGGTGCAGAAAGAAGCAAGAGAACTGCAGAAACAAGCAACAAAGATGCAGAAAGGGGGAAGTGTGGAAGAGAAAGAGGCAAGGGGAATATAGAAAGGATCAAGATAGGTGCAGAAAGAAACAAAAGTGTAGGAGGAAGGAAGAGAGGTACAGAAAGAGGCATGACATGTACAAAAAGATGAAAGAGGGATGCAAAAAAGAGCACGAGGGGTGCAAAAAGAAGCAAGGGAGGTGCAGAAAGAAGGTACAGAGGTGCAGAAAGAGGCACAAGCGGTGCAAAAAGAAGTAATAGATGTATAGAAAGAAACAAAAGAAGTGCAGAATGAAGCAACTGAGGTGCAGAAAGAGGCAAGAGGAGTGCAGGAAGAGGGAAGAGAGGTACAGAAAGAGGCACGAGGGTGCAGAAAGAAGCAAGAGAGGTGCAGAAAGAAGCAAGAGAACTGCAGAAAGTAGCAACAAAGATGCAGAAAGGGGAAGTGTAGTAGAGAAAGAGACAAGAGGGATAGAGAAAGAAACTAGAGATGCAGAAAGAAACAAAAGAAGTGCAGAAAAAAGGAAGAGAGGTACAGAAACAGGGAAGAGGGGTGGAGAAAGTAGAAAGAGGGATGTGAAAGAGGCACCAGAGGTGCAGAAGGAAGAAAGAGGGGTGCAGAAAGAAGCAGGACACTTGCAGAAAGAAACAAAAGAAGTGCAGAAAGAAGGAACAGAGGAGCAAAAAGAGGCAGGAGGGTGCAGAAAGAGGGGGGTACAGAAAGAGGCACAATGGTTGCAGAAAGAAGGGACAGAGGTGCAGATAGAAGCAAGAGAAGTACAGAAAGAAGCAACAGAGGAGCAGTAAGGGGGATGAGGGGTAGAGAAAAAGGCAAAAGAAGTGCACACAGAAGCAACAGAAATGCAAAATGGGTAACAGGGGTGGAGAAAGTGGCAAGAGGGGTGCAGGCTCAAGCAAGAGAGGTGCAGAAAGAAACAAAAGAAGAGTAGAAAGAAGGAACAGAGGTCAAGAAAGGGGCAAGAGAAGTGCAGAAAGAGGGAAGAGGGGGCAGAAAGAAGACAAAATGGTGCAGAAAGAAGCAAAGAGGTGCAGAAAGAAGCAAGAGTAGTGCAGAAAGAAGCAATAGAGTTGCAGAAAGAGGCAAGAGGGGTCTAAAGAAAGGAAGAGGGGTGTAGAAAGACGCACGGGGTGCAGAAACAAGCAAGAGATGTGCAGAAAGAAATAAAAGAAGTGCAGAAAGAAGGAACAGAGATGCAGAATGGCGCAACAGGGGTGCAGAAAGAAGGACGAGGGGTGGAGTAAAAGGTATGGGCGTGCAGAAAGAAGCATGAGAGCTGCAGAAATAAACAAAAGAAGTGCAGAAAGAAGAGACAGAGGTGCAGAAAGAGGCAAGTGGGATACAGAAAGAGGCAAAAGGGATACAGAAAAAAGAGAGGTGCAGAAAGAAACAAAAGAAGTACGGAAAGAGGGAACAGAGGTGCAGAAATAGGCAAGAGGGATGCAGAAAGAGACAAAAGGGGTACAGAAAGAGTGGGAGGTGCAGAAAATAAAAAAGTGCAGAAAGAAGGAACAGAGGTGCAGAAAGAGGCAAGAGGGGTGCAGAAAGAGACATGAGGGGTGCAGAAAGAAGCAAGAGGGGTGCAGAAAGAAACAAAAGAAGTGCAGGGAAAAGGTACAGAGGTTAAGAAAGAAGCAGGAAAAGTGTAAAAAGTAGCAAAAGAGGTGCAGAAAGAGGAATGAGTGGTGGAGAAAGAGGCAAGAGAAGCACAGAAAGAAGTAACAGAGATGTAAAAAGGGGAACATGGTTAGAGAAAGTGGCAAGAGGGATGTAGATAGAAGCAGGAGAGATGCAGAAATAAACTAAAGAAGAGCAGAAAGAAGGAACAGGTGAAGAAAGAGGCAAGAGGAGTGCTGAAAGAGGGAAGAGGGGTGCAGAAAGAAGAAAGAGTGGTGCAGAAAGAAGCAAAGAGGTGCAGAAAGAATCAAGAGTAGGGCAGAAAGAAGCAACAGTGGTGAAGAAGGAGGCAGGAGGGGTGCAAAGAGAGGGAGAGGGGTGTAGAAAGAGGCATGAGGGGTACAGAAAGTAGAAAGAGATGTGCAGAAATAAATTAAAGGAGGGCAGAAAGAAGGAACAAAGGTGCAGAAAGGGGCAACAGGGGTGCAGAAAGAGGGAAGAGGGGTGGAGCAAGAGGCATGGGCGTGCTGAAAGAAGCTTGAGAGCTGCAGAAAGAAACAAAAGAATTGCCGAAAGAAGGAACAGAGGTGCAGAAAGAGGCAGGAGGGGTACAGAAAGAGGCAAAAGGGGTGCAGAAAGAAGCGACAGGTGCAGAAAGAAACAAAAGAAGTACAGAAAGAAGGAACAGAGGCACAGAAGGTGCAAGGTGGGTGCACAAAGAGGGAAGGGGGTGTGAAAGGCATACATAGTACAAGAAGAAGACAGAGGTGCAGAGAGAAGCAAAATAAGTGCAGAAAGAAGGAACAGAGGTGCAGAAAGAGGCAAGAGGGATACAGAAAGAGGCAAAAGGGATACAGAAAAAAGAGAGAGGTGCAGAAAGAAACAAATAAGTGCAGAAAGAAGGAACAGAGGTGCAGAAAGAGGCAAGAGGGGATCAGAAAGAAACAAAAGAAGTGCAGAGTAGTGCAGAAAGAAGTGCAGAAAGAAGCAACAGAGGTGCAGAAAGAGGCAATAGGAGTGCAGAAAGAGGCAAGAGGGATGCAGAAAGAGGCACGAGGAGTACAGAAAAAGGAAAGAGGGGTGTGAAAGAGGCAGGAGTGGTCCATAACAAAGCAATAGGGGTGCAGAAAGAAGCAAGAGAGTTTCAGAAAGAAACAAAAGAAGTGTAGAAAGAATGAACAGAGGTGCAGAAAGAGGCAAGAGGGGTGCAGGAAGAGGGGTGCAGAAAGAGGCACAAGGGTTGCAGAAAGATGGGACAGAGGTGCAGAAAGAAGCAAGAGAGGTGCAGAAAGAAGCAAGAGAAGTACAGAAAGAAGCAACAGAGGTGCAGAAATAGGGATGAGGCGTGGAGAAAGAGGCAAGAGTAGTGCAGAAAGAAGCAACAGAGATGCAAACATTGGGAACGGGGTGGAGAAAGTAGAAAGAGGGATGCAGAAAGAATAAAGAGAGGTGCAGAAATAAGAAAGAGTGGTGCAGAAAGAAGCAAAGAGGTGCAGAAAGAAGCAACAGAGATGCAGAAAGAGGCAAGAGGGGTGGAAAGAGAGGAAAGAGGGGTGCAAAGAGAGGAAAGAGGGGTGCAGAATGTAGGAGAGTAGGATCTGCTTCACATGGTTAGCCCCACTTTTTGCTGGTGTTTCACTGTTTTTCGACTTTAGTCTGGCTGGGGCCCTGCTATTCACCCTAGCTGCTTCCTCTCTAAAATGATTCCATGTACTTTAGGTACACTCCAGATTGGCTTCTGGGGTACCCTTGTGAGTCCCTAGTATATGGTATACTATGTACCCAGGGCATAGGTTCCCCAGAGGCCTACCAGGGGCTGAAGCATGCATTGTGCCACCCCTGGAAAGCCCTCCAAAATGACACCACAGGTCTGCTACTGAAGCCTGAGTAAGGTGGTGCATGCACCCCTTACTGAGGTATAGGTTCACTATACCTCACCTATCACTGCACATAGAAACCTATCAGTCACCCCTATGGCAGGCCTTATCAATCCTGAAGACAGGATGATTGGTTATATGTAAGAGGGTACCCAGGCATGAGCTGAGCCCCTCTGCAGCCTTCGGAATCTCTTCTCCAGGGTTGTCAGTGGTGCAGCCTGACCACATACTCTTAAGTGATTTATAACTAAAACGGTTAATACTAACTTTGGACTAACTGCACGGAAATATGTTGTGTCAAACACCTTGGAATCATACCCCCACATCAAATCCTGATGTGGGAATATGATCCCACCCTTCTAGAGGAAGAGACATGACAGCACCGGTATACCCGGTACCAACTTTACTGAGCCCTGGCATCACAAAATGGATGCTGTAGCCACAGACATAAGTCTGGCCTCCTGCTGCTAACCAAAACTCCAGCAGGGGAGGCCTGGACAATAGGTTTCCTGTCACAGGGAGGTGTAACCACCTCGCAGAGAATCTGATGTGTATTGGGGCTGGGTGTGAGCACTCTCAGAGTGCTTTGAAGTCCTGCACTGGGGGCACATTTGGTGTCCCTGTGCATAGTCCAGCTCAAACCAGTTCAGGGACTTCCAGCCCCTGCTCTGGAACGAAATGGGTGTAGCCACCTGTAGGAGAGTAGGATCTGCTTCACATGTGTACCTCCACTTTTTGCTGGTGTTTCACTGTTTTTCGGCCTTAGTCTGGCTGTGGCCCTGCTAATCAGGACCCCAGCCTAGCTGCTTCCTCTCTAAAATGGTTTCCATGTACATTAGGTACATCTCTAATTGGATTTTGGAGTGCCTTATAAGCCCCTAGTATATGGTATACTATGTACCTAGGGCACCGGTACCTCAGAGGCCAACAAGGGGCTGAAGCATGTATTATGCCACCCCTGGGAAGCACTCCAAAATGACACCACAGGTCTGCTACTGCAGCCTGTGTAAGGTGGTGCCTGCACCCCTTACTGTGATATAGGCTACCTATATCACTACCATTGCACACACATAAAACCTACAGGTCACTCCTATGGCAGGCCTTTACAATCCTGAAGGCGAAGTGCTTGGTTTTTAAGTGAGAGGGTGTCCCTGCATGAGCAGAGCCCCTCTGCAGCGTTCAGAGTACCTCCTCTGATGCTGTTTGTGGTGCAGCCTGACCATATACTCTTAAGTGCATTATAACCTCGCGGTAAATGCTAACTTTGGACTGGCTGCACGGAAACATGTTGTGTTTGGTGTCAAACACTTTGGAATACTATCCTCCGCCAGTTCTGGCAGCGGGGGTAGCATTCCACCGTTCTAGAGTGAGAGACATGTTCACACTGGCCTATCCGGTAAAGACTTTCTAAAGCTCTGGCATCACAAAATGGATGCCACTGCCACAGACACCAGTCTGGCCTCCTGCTGCTGACCGAAACTCCGGCAGGGGAGGCCTGGACAATAGGTTTCCTGTCCCAGGGAGGTGTAACCACCTCCCCAGACAGGCAGATGTGTATTGGGGCTTGGTGGGGGCACTCTGGTGCTTTGAAGTCCTCCACTGGGACCACACTTGGTGTCCCTGTGCATAGTCCAGTTCAAAACGGTTGCAGGGGCTACCTGCCCCTGCTCTGGCATAAAACTGGACAAAGGAAATGGGTGTAACCACCCCTCTTTCCAAACCCTCCCATAGGTGGGTCCCTGGAGTATATCCAACCCCCAAACTTAGTATAAGTATGGGAACCCAGTCCTTGAGACATTAGATTACTCTGGACGAAACTCTGCAACATATATCCTGGACGTTCGATGTTCTATTTCAACTAGAAGACTGAAGAAATCTCCCTTGGGGTTAAGGAGTGACTCCCCTGCTTGGCAGGCACCAAAGAAGCAACTGTCCGGTCTGCAACTCTGAAGCTCCCGCCGGACGCCGAAGTCTTTGCATCACCAGAGGTGTATTTCCAGACTTCCCCAAGGCAACCCTGAGTCCAAAGCAAAGCTGAGGCCCGTGGCTATCGTGGGTGATGTGGAACCGTGACCCCTGGACACCGTGATCTTTTGCTGGTCCATCATCTTCCTGGTCTTCCTTGAAGTTGTGCTTTGGGCTCCCAGTAGCTCCAGCCTTGGGCTTCTACAGCACTGAAGATATCTGGCCTCCACTCCACGAGTGACACATGGGCCAGTTTCCAGTGCGACTGCTCGAAGCTCCTTCGCGATCGCTAGCCTGTTGGCTAGTGGGTCCCCATGAAGACAACTCCTCTTCTGATTGGGCTTCCCTGGCTGCTCCAGATATACCCTGACTTACCCTGGCTAGGTGAGTCCCCTAGACCTTGCTGGTCTGCACCAACGTCCTTCTTTTATTTCCACGTGACTTGCGGTTGCCAAGGCTTGTTGGGTCCATTCTGGTCGCTGACTCCGCAGCACTCGACAGACTTTGTGGGAGAGCTCGAATCCAGCTCCTGGTCATCATTAACACCTCCTGGACCTCTTGGCTGAAGAGTCAAGACATCCCTCAACTCACCTGAGGCAGCCGAAATCTGTGGGCATTGGACTATCGTGCCCCTGGTCACTGGTAAGTGACCCAGACTCTGTCCCCTCTGCTCTCAGGTTTCTTCCATCCTCCATTCAGGCTTGGATCTCTTCGGACACTTCTCCTCTTCACGGCAGCAGCACTTCTTTGCCAGCTTCCATTGAAAACGACGCCGCGACCCGACACCATTTGACACCGATGCACCCGGCTTCCCTGGGTGAGGTAACTTGAGTGCTCAGGTGCTCCCATGGGTGTTGGCCATAGACACCTCTAAGTCCAAAAGGGTTTGCTTGCAGTCGTCCTCTAAGTGTCCTTAAGCTCTTAATTTCCAACCGTGACTGTCCCCATAGAAGTTAAAGGCGATTCGCAGCTGTGTTCTCACACTGCACGCGTCCCCCGTGGGTCCCCTGTGTCACTGCCCTTGGTGGTTCCTTGTGGTCCAAGCACTTCTACAGGCTCTAGGCCTTGTGTCTAGCTCACTCATGGTTCTTATACCACTTTATTGGTATATGGTTTGGTACGCCCCTAGGGCCCAAACGTGTATTGGTGCTTTTACTGTTGAATACTGACTGTTAACTTAAGTACTTCGAACTCTAGCCTCATAAAGAGACTAGAGGGGTGTGTTTTATCTTAAATACATATATTTTGAATATATACCTGGTGTGGTTGTCCTTTCATTTGGTCATTCAAGAGATTATAGACTGGTAAAACAAGCTGCTTTACATTCCTTCAAGACTTAGCCTGAAGGCTGCTCTCCATAGCTACCACTAGGATAGCTTTCAAGAAAGGTTGTGTTTAAACTATCACCATAAGGGGTTGTTTGGACTGATACAGGGTGCCCACTATAACTAGTGGACAGCATATATCAGGCCAACTTCTCACATTGGTGTGCAGCGGGTGGGATTCCAGCTTGCTATTGTTTTACCAGATAATCTCAATTGAATTGATCAACTGAAAACCACTAAAGGTACCTTAGGTACATATAATATCAAGATTAGTCTACAGTAAGTTCTATTGAACTTAGAGTTGTATGACAAGGGTCTAGCACACCCTTTCTACAACTCAAGAGAGTTTAGTAGGCCACACTAGTGTAGGTAGTGCAATACACCACACCACACTAGTAATGTCTAATCAGCCAGGAACCAGTGGGTCCCTGCCAGAAGCCAGTGGGCTTCTCCCCTATAAATATGAGGGTCTCACCTTTGCTCAGCTTAGAGCCTTATGTTCCATTAGGAAGCTGAAGACAGGCAGAAGCCCAACCACCCAGCATCTCTTGCAGATACTCCGGCTGGATGATCTCTCAGGGCCTAGTGGGCCTGAAGGGGTAGGCAGAGTGGGTGGGGCAGCAGCTGAGGGTGGACCTAGGGGTGGAACTCCCCCTGGCTCAACCTCTGCTGCTGACCAGACTGATGACAATGATCAGGATCTCGGAAACCCAGCTCCACTGGATGAGGATGATGAGGAGGAGTACAATGCTCCCCTCTTTGTCCCTCTAGAAAGAGTTGAAAGGAGGGATAGAAGGGATAGATCTCTCTCAAGGGAGTCTGTCCAGTCTACCTCATCTGTAGGGACCTCTGTTTTTTCTCACAGAGGGAGGGAAACCTCCCAGGAGAGGAGCGAGAGACTGCTGAAGTATGAGCAAGCTCAGCTTAACCTCAGAAAGCAGCAGATGGCCCTAGATAGGAACGCCCTCGAGCTCAACAGAGCTAGAAAAAAGGCAGGGCTAGCGCCCCTCGGTGGCAGCAACTTCCCTAGAGTTGGGGGGAAAGTTTATGACCATGGAAACCTAAGTAAGATTGTCCCTCCCTACCAGAGTGGGGATGACATCCACAAATAGATAACTGCCTTGGAGAGGGCCTGTAAAGTACAGAGGGTCCCCCAAGGGCAGTGGGCAGCAATCTTATGGCTCTCCTTTGCAGATAAAGGTAGAGATAAGCTCCTCACAGTAAGAGAAGAGGAGCCTGATGATTACCAGGTCTTGAAAAGTGCACTGATAGATGGGTTTGGCCTTACCACTGAGCAATGCAGGTTAACATTCAGGGATACCCAAAAGGCACAAAATCAAGACTGGGTGGACTTTGTTGACTGTTCTGCTAAGGCTCTGGAAGGTTGGTTATTGGGCAGTAAGGTGTGCGACGTCACAGGATTGTACAATCTGATAATGAGGGAGAAGATTCTTAATAACTGTCAAAATCAGCTGCTGCACCAGTACCTGGTAGACTCTGATCTGACCTCTCCCCAAGAATTGGGAAAGAAGGCAGACAAATGGGTCAGAACCAGGGTGCGGCAGAAGGTAAAGAACCAAAGTGGTGACCCTAAGAAGCACGATTCTAAGAACTCTGACAAGGGTAGGGAGAAGGGTAAAGACCAGAAGTCGTCACAAGGTCCCCAAAAATCTTCTTCAGGTGGGGATTCACAGTCTAACAAAGGGAAAGGCCAAAAGAAACCATGGTGCAAAGTCTGTAAGCAAAAGACACACTGGACCACTGATTGCACCAAGTCCAAACAGAATACTCCAGCCCCCACCAATGCCCCTAAGGCACCTGCTCCCCCTAGTGCAGTTACAATTGGTGGTGCCAAGGGTTTAGTATGGTTGACCCTGGGTATTGAGTTGTGCTCTGGCCTAGTCAGAGAAACCACTCAGACTGTTCTTGTCTGTATTGGGGGCATGGATATGACCCCCTCTGTGAGTCCCAGTAACTTGGGCAAATACAGGCAACAGCCTTTAATCAATGGAGTACAGGCTTCGGCATTCAGGGACACAGCAGCAAGTGTCACTCTTGTGGATCCTGGGCAGATTATACTTGGTGAAATGTACTAAGTGACCAATGCTAGCAATGTCAGAACAGACCATTCTCTGGCAGTTGTTAACTTCTCCTGGGGAGGGGTAACTGGCCTTAAGAAAGTTGTGGTGAGTGCAGACCTACCAGTCGAATGCTTGCTTGGCAATGATCTAGAGACTTCAGCTTGGGCAGAAGTAGAGCTCAGGACTCATGCAGAAATACTGGGAATCCCTGCAGATGTGCTTGCTGTGACCAGGTCACAGGCCAAAATGTCTGAAACTGAACAGACCTTCGATTCTGGAATAATGGACCAAGTGCCACCCAAGAGGAGGAGCAGAAGGGTTAAGGCAGAGCCTCCCCCCCCCCCGACTCAGAAGGAGGATCAGTCTCTTTAGGGAGATGATCACAGTCCTGAAGAAGGAACTGTCTCAGAGGAGCTTGAGCCTGATCAGGTTGAGTTCTTGGGGACAGGGGGCCATTCCAGGGAAGATCTGAGCCAGGAGCAGCAGAGCTGCCCCTCTCTTGAACCCCTCAGACAGCAAGCTGCTGCTGAGCCTGCTGGGAATGCTAGTGGTCCCCATAAGGTGTATTGGATGATGGACTCCTGTTTTCAGAGTGTAGAGACCCCAAGCCTGGTGCCAGCAGGAGGTTGGTTATACCTCTGAAGTTCAGGGGCTTCCTATTGACCCTAGCCCATGATATCCCTTTAGCAGGCCACCTGGGCCAGAACAAGACTTGGGACAGACTTGTCCCTCACTTTCACTGGCCCCACATGTCTTAAGACACAAAGGAGTTTTGTAGCTCCTGTGTAACCTGCCAAGCCAGTGGCAAAGCAGGTGTCATTACAAAGGCCCCCCTGATACCACTACCTGTGGTGGGGGTGCCCTTTGAAAGAGCATGGATTGACATTGTTGGTCCCATGAATCCCCATACAGCATCTGGGCACAGATTTATCCTGGTGGTAGTGGATCATGCTACCAGGTACTCAGAAGCTATTCCCCTTAGGACCACTACAGCACCTGTGGTGGCAAGAGCCCTGTTGGGAATTTTCTCAAGAGTGGGTTTTCCTAAGGAGGTAGTATCAGACAGAGGTACCAACTCATAGATACTTTGGCCTCAGCCAAGTACCTTAGCACATTTGACTTGACAGCTGGCTACTGGCAGATCAGACTAGCTGATGATGCAAAGCCAAAAACAGCATTTTCAACCCCCAGTGGGCATTACCAATTTGTGGTGATGCCCGTTGGTTTGAAGAATGCACCTGCCACTTTCCAATGGTTGATGAATACAGTTATCACAGGTCTGGAAGCCAACAGTGCAGCTTATCTAGATGATATTGCCGTCTTTAGCTCCACCTGGGAGGATCACCTGGTCCACCTAAGGAATGTTTTGGAGGCCCTGCAAAAAGCAGGCCTCACTATCAAGGCCACCAAGTGCCAGATAAGGCAGAGTCAGGTTGTGTACCTGGGCCACCTTGTAGGTGGAGGTCAGGTTCAACCACTGCAGAGCAAAATCCAGACCATCATGGACTGGGTTGCTCCAACCACCCAGACTCAGGTGAGAGCATTCTTAGGCCTGACTGGGTACTATAGGAGATTTGTCAAGGGGTATGGATCAATAGTGACACCCCTGAATGACTTAGCTGTCCACTGAACCTTTTGGGGCATTTTTTTAGAAGTTATCTGTCAAAAGGCATTTGATGACCTGAAGCAGGCCATGTGCACTGCTCCCATTCTACAAAGTCCTGATTACTCCAAGAAGTTCATTGTCCAAACAGATGCAACTGAATTGGGGGTAGGAGCTGTACTGTCACAACTGAATGATGAAGGTCAGGATCAGCCAGTAGCTTTTATAAGCAGAAGGCTGACCCCTAGAGAGAAACGTTGGTCAGCCATTGAGAGGGAGGCCTTTGCTGTGGTTTGGGCACTAAAGAAGTTGAGGCCATACTTGTTTGGTACTCAATTCCTTGTTTAGACAGACCATAAGCCCCTCTTATGGCTAAAACAAATGAAGGGTGAAAACCCCAAACTGCTTAGGTGGTCCATTTCCCTACAGGGGATGGACTTTACAGTAGAACATAGACCTGGGAGTAACCATGCCAATGCAAATGGACTCTCTAGGTATTTCCACTTAGAACATGAAGACTCATCTGGTCAAGGTTAGTTTAATGTCCCTGCGTTGGGGGGTGGGGGGGTTGTGTAGCAGAGTAGGATCTGCTTCACATGGGTACCCCCACTTTTTGCTGGTGTTTCATTGTTTTTCGTCCTTAGTCTGGCTGTGGCCCTGCTAATCAGGACCCCAGCCTAGCTGCTTCCTCTCTAAAATGGTTTCCATGTACATTAGGTACATCTGTAATTGGATTCTGGAGTGCCTTATAAGCTCCTAGTATATGGTATACTATGTACCTAGGGCATAGGTACCTCAGAGACCTACAAGGGGCTGAAGCATGTATTATGCCACCCCTGGGAAGCACTCCAAAATGACACCACAGGTCTGCTACTGCAGCCTGGGTAAGGTGGTGCCTGCACCCCTTACTGTGGTATAGGCTACCTATATCACTACCATTGCACAAACATATAAAACCTATAAGTCACTCCTATGGCAGGCCTTGACAATCCTGAAGGCAGAGTGCTTGGTTTTTATGTGAGAGGGTGCCCCTGCATGAGCAGAGCCCCTCTGCAGCGTTCAGAGAACCTCCTCTGATGCTCTTGTGGTACAGCCTGACCATATACTCTTAAGTGCATTATAACCTCACGGTAAATGCTAACTTTGGACTGGCTGCATGGAAACATGTTGTGTTTGGTGTCAAACACTTTGGAATACTACCCCCCTCTGCCAGTACTGGCGGCGGGGGTAGCATTTCACCCTTCTAGAGGGAGAGACATGTTCACACTGGCCTACCCGGTAAAGAATTTCTAAAGCCCTGGCATCACAAAATGGATGCCACTACCACAGACAAGGGTCTGGCCTTCTGCTGCAGACCGAAACTCCAGCAGGGGAGGCCTGGACAATAGGTTTCCTGTCCCATTGAGGTGTAACCACCTCCCCAGACAGGCAGTTGTGTATTGGGGCTGGGCGGGAGCACTCTCTGGTGCTTTGAAGTCCTGCACTGGGAGCACACTTGGTGTCCCTGTGCATAGTCAAGTTCAAACCGGTTTCAGGGGCTACCTGCCCCTGCTCTGGCGCAAAACTGGACAAAGGAAATAGGTGTAACCACCCCTCTTGCCAAACCCTCCCATAGGTGGATCCCTAGAGAATGTCCAACCCCCAAACTTAGTATAAGTATGGGAACCCAGTCCTTGAGACTTTAGATTACCCTGGACGAAACTCTGCAACATATATCCTGGACCTTCGACTTTCTATTTTCACTAGAAGACTGAAGAAATCTCCCTTGGGGTCAAGGAGTGACTCCCCTGCTTGGCAGGCACCAAAGAAGCAACTGTCTGGTCTGCAACTCTGAAGCTCTCGCCGGACACTGAAGTCTTTGCATCACCAGAGGTGGATTTCCAGACTTCCCTGAGGCTACCCTGAATCCACAGCAAAGCTAAGGCCCGTGGCTATCGTGGGTGACGTGGAACCGCTGACCCCTGGACACCGTGATCTTTTGCCGGTCCATCATCTTCCTGGTCTTCCTTGAAGTTGTTCTTTGGGCTCCGAGTAGCCCCAGCCTTGGGCATCTACAGCACCGAAGATCTCTGGCCTCCACTTCACGAGTGACCGGTGGGCCAGTTTCCAGTGTGACTGCTTGAGGGTCCTTCACGATCGCTAGCCTGTTGGCTAGTGGGTCCCCACAAAGGCAACTCCTCTTCTGATTGGGCTTTCCTGGCTGCTCCAGATGTGCCCTGACTTACCCTCACTGGGCGAGTCCCCCAGACCTTGCTGGTCTGCACCAACGTCCTTCTATTTCCACGTGACTTGCCATTGCCAAGGCTTGTTGGGTCCATTCTGGTCGCTGACTCCGCAGCACTCGACAGACTTCGTGGGACAGCTTGAATCCAGCTCCTGGTTGTCGTCAACACCTCCTGGACCTCGAGGCTGAAGAGCCAAGACACCCGTCAACTCACCTGAAGCACCCAACATCTGTGGGCATTGGACTATCGTGCCCCTGGTCACTGGTAAGTGACCCAGACTCTGTCCCCTCTTCTTTCAGTTTCCTTCCATCCTCGATCCAGGCATTGATCTCTTCGGACACTTCTCCTCTTCACGCAGCAGCACTTCTTTGCCAGCTCCCATTGAAAATGACGCTGCGACCCGACACCATTTGACACCTATGCACCAGGCTTCCCGGGGTAAGGTAACTCGAGTACTCTGGTGCTCCCGTGGGTGTTGGCCCTAGACATCTCTAAGTACAAAAGGGTTTGCTTATAGTCATCCTATAAGTGTCCTTAAACTCTTAATTTCCAACAGCGACTTTCCCCATAGAAGTTAAAGCCGATTCGCTGCTGTGTTCTCACACTGCACGCGTCCCCCGTGGGTCCCCTGTGTCACTGCCTTGGGTGGTTCCTTCTGGTACAAGCACTTCTACAGACTCTAGACCTTGTGTCTAGCTTATTTGTGGTTCTTATACCACTTTATTGGTATGTGGTGTAGTACGCCCCTAGGGCCCAAACGTGTATTTGGGCTTTTACTGTTGAATACTGACTTGTAACTTAAGTACTTCGAACTCTAGCCTCATAAAGAGACTAGAGGGGTGTGTTTTATCTTAAATACATATATTTTGAATATATACCTGATGTGGTTGTCCTTTCATTTGGTCATTCAAGAGATTATAGACTGGTAAAAGAAGCTGCTTTACATTCCTTCGAGACTTAGCCTGAAGGCTGCTCTCCAGAGCTACCACTATGATAGCTTTCAAGAAAGGTTGTCTTTAACCTATCACCATAAGGGGTTGTTTGGACTGATACAGGGTGCCCACTATAACTAGTGGACAGCATATATCAGACCAACTTCTCACACCACCCCTCTTTCCAAACCCTCCCAAAGGTGGGTCCCTAGAGCTATTCCAACCCCATCCTTAGGTATAAGTAAGGAGCCCCTGGCAACAGGACTTTAGATATCCCTGGACGAAACTCTGAAGCTGAATCCTGGCACTTCAATGCTCTACTCAAGATCAGAGGACTGAAGAAATCTCCCTTGGGGTCGAGGAGTGACTCCCCTGCTTGGCAGGCACCAACGAAGCATTGTCGGTCTGCATCTCCGAAGCTCCTGCTGGACTCCGAAGTATTTGCAGCCCAGGAAGCGGATTTCCAGACATCTCACAGGCCGACCCAAGTCCCCAGCAAAGCTGAGACCCGCAGCCCTCATGAGTAGCGTGGAACCAGAACTCCTGGTCACCGTACACATTTGCAAGTGCATTGATCTCTCTACGTCTCTTGAAGTCGTACTTGGGGTTACTTGTAGCACCCTCTTCGAGCACCATCTGCACCGAAGATTGTGGGCCTACACTCCACGAGTGTTCCGTGAGCCCGCTTCTTGCATTTCAGTTCGAGGCTCCTTCGCGATCCCTGGTCTGTCGACAGGTAGGTCCCTGTGAAGGTAACTTTGATTTTCCTTGGGCTTCCCTGGTTGCTCCAGACATGCCATGATTACCCACTGCATGGTGAGTCCCTCAGACCGTGCTGGTCAGCACCTAAACATCTTTCTCCTTTCTCTGTGGGTTACTGTTGCCAAGGCTTGTTGTGTCCAACCCGGACACCGATGCTGCAGCACTCGACATCCTTCGTGGGACAGCTCGAATCCAGCTCCTGTTCATCCTCGATGCCTCCTGGTCCTCATGGCTGAAGAGTCAAGCTTCACCTTCTTCACCTGAAATCACACGACTTCGGTGGGCATTCGCCTATCGTGCCCCTGGTCCTGGCAAGTGACCCAAACTCTGTCACCTCTGCTTTCTGGTTCATCTCGACCTCGATCCAGGCTTGGATCTCTTCGGATACATCACAACGCGACCAGACACCATTTCACACCTATGCACCCGGCTCCCCTGAGTGAGTTAACACAAGTACTCCAGTGCTCCCATGGGTGTTGACCCTAGAACTTCCTAAGTCCCAAAGGGTTTGGTCCTGACTCATTTCTAAGTTACCCTAATCTTTAAAAATCTAACCACGACTTTACCCATAGAAGCTAACGGGAATGCGTGGCTGTGTTCTCACACTGCATACACCCCCCTTGGGTCCCCTGTGTCACTACCTTGGGTGGTTCCTTGGGGTCCCAGCGATTCTACAGGCTCTAGGCCTTGTGTCTAGTTAAGTCGTGGTTCTTATACCACTATTTTAGTATATGGTTTGGCTCGCCCCTTGGGCCTGATGTGTATTTGTGCTATTTTACTGTACTATTCAAAATGTAACTTATGTGTTTTGTTTGACTTCTAGCCTCATAAAGAGACTAGTAGGGTGTGTTTAGAAATAAATACATATATTTTATATATATACCTGGTGTGGCTTTCTTTCATTTAGCCATTCAAGACATTATAGACTGGTAAAAGAAGCTGCTTTGCATTCCTTCAAGACTTAGCCTGAAGGCTGCTCTCCATAGCTACCACTAGGATAGCCTTCAATAAAGGTTGTCTTTAACCTATCATCAATAAGGGAATTTTTGGACTGGTACAGGGTGCCCACTATAATTAGTGGACAGCATATAACAGGCCAACTTCTCACATCGAAAGAGGCATGAGGGGTGCAGAAAGAAGCAAGAGATGTGCAGAAAGACACAAAAGAAGTGCAGAAAGAAGAATGAGAGCTGCAGAAAGAAAGAAAAGAATTGCAGAAAGAAGGAACAGAGGTGCTGAAAGAGGCAAGAGGGATACAGAAAGAGGCAAAAGGGGTGCAGAAAGAAGCAAGAGGTGCAGAAAGAAACAATAGAAGTGCAGAAAGAAAGAAAAAGGTGCAGAAAGTGTCAAGAGGGGTGCACAAAGAGGGAAGAGGGATGTGAAAGAGGCACGCGGTGTGCAGGATAAATCCAGAGGTGCAGTAAGAAACAAAATAAGTACAGAAAGAAGCAACAGAGTTGCATAAATAGAGAAGAAGTGTGCAAAAAGAGGGATGCAGAAAGAAGCAATAGATATGCAGAAAGAAACAAAAGAAGTGCAAAAAGAGAGAACAGGGGTGCAGAAAGAGGATGAATTGGTGGAGAAAGAGGCAAGGGGGTGCAGAAAGAAGCAAGAGAGCCAAAGAAAGAAACAGAAGTGCAGAAAGAAGGAACAGAGGTACAGAAAGAGGCAAGAGGGGTGCGGGAAGAGGGGTGTGAAAGAGGCACCAGGTGTACAGAAAGAAGCAACAGACGTGCAGAAAGAGGGAAGAGGGGTGGAGGAAGAGACAAGGGAATTGCAGAAAGAAGCAACAGAGATGCAGAAAGGGGGAAGAGGTGTAGGGAAAGCGGCAAGAGGGGTTCAGAAAGAAGCAAAAGATGTGCAGAAAGAAACAAAAGATGTGCAGAACGAAGGAACAGAGGTGCAGAAAGAGGCAAGAGGAGTGAAGAAAGAGGAGAAGAGTGCAGAAAGAGGCACAGGTTGTGCAGGAAGAAGCAAGAGAGGTGCAGAAAGACGCAAGATAAGTGTAGAAAGAAGCAACAGAGATGCAGAAAGAGGGAGGAAGGGTAAGAAAGAGGCAAGAGAGGTGTAGAAAGAGGCAAGAGGGGTACACAAAGAAGCAAGTGAGGTGCAGAAGGAGGCAACAATAGTGCAGAAAGTAGAAGAGATGTACAGAAAGAGGCAAGAGGGGTACAGAAGGAGGGATATTGGGTGTAGAAGGAGGCAAGAGAGGTGCAGCATTTTTGGTAACGTTTGAGCCATTTGAGCTAGAAATAAGGCTATTTTTGTTCAAATCTGCAGATTAGGCAGCAGATGATGGATAATGTGGGTAATGCAGAAAATGTATAATTGTGCAAAATTCGGTGCAGCCAAACAGTCACATAATTTCAGTGGCCCTGCTCATATCTCTTACTAGGTCCAGAAGTGCTCCTCAGTGATTCCTTATTTTTTTTGTCGCATTGAATTCATAGTTTAGCTTCTATGGAAACGAGGATGACTAAACCTGAGGTTACCACTTCACAACACAGACTACCATACCACATAATTACTCTCCATAACACATAATCCCACTCTACATAATTCCTATACACTAAATACCACATCCTTTCTATCCACATAATTTCACTGCACAACATACCACATAATTCCACTACACACAACGTACATCCACTCCACTCCCAAAAAAAATAGTAAAACACGTTTGTATTTTCAATGCCAATAACTCTAACTCTTGCAAAATGCAAAACCTATTACATTGCAAATGCTTCTTTAACTAGCAGTCGCGGTTGCAGAGTGGTGGATAAAGGGTGCTGGGCTTCCGACCAGCGCTCAGGAATTATGCTGCATAGGAATTACAGGCAGTACCAGGAGGGCTTCTTGGCCCCCAGAGTCCCTCAGGAGTAAAGTGGACTTCATACCCCAACCCGCAGTGTGTCAGGAGGAATGTTTGCAGAGCGGTAGAGAAAGGAGGGCAAGGCCTCCGAAGACCTCTTAGCAATCCCACTGTGTGGGACTTACTGGAGGTAACAGCAGGGGTAGTCATCCCCAAGGACATCTTTGGGGGCCAACTTCGACTCCTATTACCTCCAGTAAATCCCACACAGCAGCCTTGGTAAGTTCTCAAAACAGGCCACGCTCCCTTCCACCACCAGTCTGCAAACTCGCTCCCCGGCATGCTCTTGGTTGGGGGATGAAGTCCCCTTGCCTCCTGCGGTTCCTTGGGGGCCAACTAACCCTACTCTTATCTCTAGTAAGCCTCACACAGATGGTTACTGAGACTGGTCTGAGACCACGCCCCCTTTTTACACCACTCTGCAAATGTGCCACCTGGCACACTACTGCTCGGGGGATGAAGTCCACTTTAGTCCTGAGGTCCTCAGGATACAAGAGGACCTCATCACCCCACCAGCAGTGTGTTAAGAGGCACGTTTGCAGAGCGGTGTAAAAAGAGGCATTGCCTCGGACACCTCTCAGCAATCCCACTGTGGGAGGATTACTGAGGTACCTGGTGGGCTAGTTGGCACCTAAGGACCGTTAAGAATCTAGGGGACTTAATCCCCCAACTCAGAATGCACCAGGAGGCGCGTTTTCAGAATGGTGCAGGAAGGGGGCGGGGCCCCCGGCGAGATTCCGGCTTTTTTTCTTCTTTTTTTATAGTTAGAAGGGGGGCTCTGTGACCCCTTCTCTCAATATTTTATGGGCCCTGGCGACATTTCTTAAAAAAAATATATAGGAAACGGGAAGGGAGCTGAGCGGCCCTACTCCCGAGGCTTATTTCGGCACCAGGGACTCCATCCCCAGGGGCATAGCCACAATATTTATTTTAAAAAAATATCTATTTTTTTAAGGAGGGTGGCCGCGCTGCCCCCCCAAGCCCATTATTTGCCCGGGGACCCCATCCCCCGGGGCTGTGCCTCATTATTTCATTTATGTTTTATCTTTATTGGATGGAGGGACTCGTGGTCTCCCTTCCCTTGGCTACTTCTGGCCCGGGGGACCCATCCCCCGGGGCCTGGCCAGCCTTGATTTTTCTTTTTAGAGGGAGGCTGCGTGGCCCCCCTCCTGAGGCCAATTATGGCCCTGGTGACCCCATCCCACTGGGCCTGACCTTACATTGGGGACCGCAGTGGGATCCTAATGCCCCCGCAGTCCCAGCCGGCTCCCTGCCTCCTGCGGGAGCTGGCATTGGTTTTGGACAAGGGAAGCTGCTGAAATGCATCTCTCCTTGTCCAAAAGCAATACTGCTTTGCTTCATGAAAGCGAGAGCAGGTTTCCTGCTCTCGCTTCCATGATTCAAAGCAGAGATTGCAATGACAGGGAGGGAGCTGTGCACCTGCCCTGTCATTGCAAACTGCAATCTCCCGGGTTGGGCACCACGGAATATTGCTGGAGCCGGCCCTAGGGGGTGGCGTTCCCCAGGCCAAGGAGAACTCCAGGAGAGAGATCTCCTGGCCCCCCCTCCCAACATGTAAATAGCCCCGGGGAGGTGGTGGTCCCCGGGGATCCATAACAGACCCCTGTACTTCAATAATTAGTGCCAAGAGGAGGTGGTGGCCCCCAAAGAGGTGGTGGCTACCGGGGAGGTGATGTCATCAATGATGTCACTGACTATGTCATGAGTGATGTAATATGTGACATCATCAGCAGTGCATTGCGGGGGTGCGAGTTATAGTTAGCTCAACTAACTATAACGGCCACATTTCTCTGGTTTTGTATGAGTGAAATGTTCAACTACCTATATCGTTCCTGAAACCTGTGTTTTTTTCGTAGAGTTTCCAAGGTTTTTTAAATGCTAATTTCTAATTATAACTTCCCTGAAACCTATGTTTTTTTCAGTGAATTGCTAAGGTTTTTTTAAATGCTAATTTCTAACTGTAACGTCTCTGAAATCGAAAATAATTTCAGTGAATTTCTAAGGATTTTTAAATGCTAATTTCTAACTATAACATAGTAGTCGCTTTTGCAGAATGGTGCAGAAAAGGGACTGGGCCTCCAATCAGCGCTCATGAATTCTGCTGTGTTGGACTTACAGGAGGTACCAGGAGGGCTACTTGACCCCCCCAAAGTCCATCAGGAGTAAAGTTTACTTCATCCCCCAACCAGTACTGTGCCAGGAGGCACATTTGCAGAGTGTTGGAGAAAGGTGAGCATGGCCTCCGAAGACCTGTTAGCAATCCCACTGTGTGGGACTTACTGGAGGTAACAAGAGGGGTAGTTGGCCCCCCAAGGACAACCTTGGCGGCCAACTACCCCTCCTATTACCTCCAGTAAGTCCCACACAGTAGGATTGCTAAGTGATCAAAGTAGGCCACGCCCCCTTTGCCCACCAGTCTGCATACGAGCTCCCTGATGCACTCTTGAATGGGGATTAGAGTCCCCTTTGCTGCTGGGGGTCGTTGGGGTCTGACTAGCCTACCTGACACCTCCAGTAAGCCCCAGATAGTGGGGTTGGTGAGACTGTGGACACAGGCTACGCACCCTTTCTCCACCACTCTGCAAGCGCGCCTCCTGACGCGCTCTTGGTTGGAGGATGAAGTCCCCTTGTCTCCTGAGGGTCCCTGGGGGCCAACTAGCCCTCCTGTTATCCCTAGTAAGCCCCACAGAGCTGGATTGCTGACACTGGTCCGAGGCCATGCCCCCTTTTTACGCCACTCTGCAAACGTGCCTCCTGGCACACTGCTGCTCGGGGGATGAAGTCCACTTTAGTCCTGAGGTCCTCAGGACACAATAGGACCTCATCGCTCCACCAGCAATGCACCAGGAGGAGCGTTTGCAGAGTGGTGTTAAAAGGGGCGTGGCCTCGGACCACCTCTCAGCAATCCCATGGTGTGGTGTTTACTGGAGGTACCTAGTGGGCTAGATGGCCCCTAAGGACCACTAAGATTCTAGGGGACTTAATCCCCAATCCAGAATGCATCAGGAGGCGCGTTTGCACAGTGGTGCAGGGAGGGGAGGAGGTGGGGCCTCCGGCGAGATGCCTGCTTCTCTTTTTTTTAAATTATTGTTAGAAAGGAGGCTGTGAAGCCCCCTTCTCTTAATAATTTGTGGGCCCTGGAGAACCCATACCCCATAGCCTGACCAATTTAAAAAAAAAAAAACGGGAAGAGGGCCGAGTGGCACCCACCCAGTCGATTTCTGCCCCAGGGAACCCCATCCCGGGGCATGGCCTCGTTTATTTTTTTTATTATTAGTTATATGGGAGGGGGGTGCGTGGCCCCCCTTCTTTGGGTGACTTTTGGCCCCGGGAACCCCATCCCCCCTGCGCATGGCCTCATTTTCTTTATTTTATTTTTTTATTACACTGGAGGGGGTCGCTTGGCCCCCTTCCCTGGGTCACTTTTGGCCCCAGGGACCCCATCCCCTGGGGCAGGCCAATCTTTTTTTATTTTTATTATTTTACCTCCCGGGTCATTTTCGACCCCGGGGACCACAAGGGGAGCCCCAATGCCCCCTGCCTCGTGCAGGAGCCAGAATTGCTTTTGGACAAAGGGAGCTGCTGATATGCAGCTCACCTTGTCCAAAAGTAATTTGCTTAGCTTCATGGAAGCGAGAGCAATTTTCTGCACTCACTTCCATAAAGCGAAGCACAAGTTTGCAATGACAGGGAGGGAGCACGGTCCCACCCTGTCACCCGGGACATTGTTGGAGCTGACCCGGGGGTGGTGGCGGTCCCCAGTGCCAAGGAGGGCTCCTGGCGGGGGTCTGTGTGGCCCCTCTCCCAACTGTAATAAAGCCCCGGGTAGGTGGTGGTCCCCGGAGCCGGGGTCCGCAACGGACCCCGTATTTAAATAAAGTGTGCCCCGGGGAGGTGGTGGTCCCCAGGGCAGTGTGGGGGGGGGCAGGAGGCCACCCACACTTAATGCAAATTATTAATGCCCCGGGGAGGTGGCAGTCCCCGGGGAGGCGTGGAGGGGCAGGAGCCCGCCCACACATTTTATTAAAAGCCCCGGGGAGGTGGCGGTCCCCGGGGCTGTGGGGGGCCCGTGTGCCCCCTGTGCATAATTAATAAAGCCCTGGGGAGGTAGCAGGCCCTGGGGCTGTGGGGCCCGCACGGCCCCCATATTTATTTAGCACATTGCCCCTGGGACCTGGCCCAACTGGGGGTTCATTTTTTTCAGCAGGATTATTTTTACAATATATATATTTTACAAAAATGCTTTTTTTTACCCTGGCGGTGGGGACCCTGTGGGAACCCCTGAGCAGGCCAAGTGGGTCAGGGTGTTTTTGCCCTGCCCCCTTTTTTTTTTTTTTAAACCTTTTTTTGTGTGACTCAGTTCTACCGAGTCACAGGATGGCTGCCAACCCCTCCTGGTTTGAAGTGTTGGCAGCCAATCAGAAACAAGCTTGTGATCGGGAGGGTTCAGCTAATCAGATCTCATAATTCTCAAATCTGAATATCTGTAAATCTTTAAATATCTCAAAAACTACTGAAGGGATTTACACCATTTTTTAAAAAACTTGCTTTCTGGACCAAACGCTAACTTTTTGCCAAATTTGGTGTGATTCCGTTCAGCAGTTCGGGCTGTAGCTGTGTCTAAAGTTTCCTATGAAAATTAACATGGAGAAAACACATTTTGGAACCCCCCTTTTTTCTCTGCCCCCGTTTTGGAGTAGTTTGTTGTTTATATCTATGACTTGAATCGTTAGCACTGGCATGTTAAATTCTGGCAACAATGTCTTGGCGATGGCATGTGATCAAGGCCGAGTGTCGGCCAAAATGCTTCATGGCGGACAAAATGGGTTTAATTCAATAACACATATATC
This sequence comes from Triturus cristatus, assembly GCF_964204655.1. Classification (NCBI taxonomy): domain Eukaryota; kingdom Metazoa; phylum Chordata; class Amphibia; order Caudata; family Salamandridae; genus Triturus; species Triturus cristatus. The sequence continues at coordinate 369,382,807 of NC_140586.1, forward strand.
TGCATATAAGCTGGGTCCACACTTGTTCTTTGTGGAGAAGATCGCTAACCAACAAGGGTTTGAATATTTACCGGATTGACATCCTCCGGCTTGTGGACCCCCTCCCTGTAAGCAGGCTCTGTAGCAGGTAAGTCAAACTCCCGGTGGTTTGGGTCAGCGGGCTCCCGGGGCTGATTTGGCTGGAACCCCCGAGGAATCTAGCAGCCACCGGAAACGGAAAAGATGGAGCTCCCTGCAGACAAGAAAGACGCGCCGTACTGTTCAGAGCAGTGAGAAGAAGAGCTCAACTCGAGGGTACTGTTCGGAGGAGCAGACATCGGGAAAGAAGTCAGGCGACTGACTGTCCAACACTCAAGGTACGGTGCAAAATAGTCACAAGCAGGTGGGGAGGTGTGCATCCCAAGAACTCCCAGCGGCACTGACCGAATGAGGAGTATTCACGGGAACTGTTTAATTTTATATATTCACCATGTCTGCCGACACGCTGAGAAATAGAGAAACAGCCACGGAGGAGATGTTTTTCGACTCTCCCTCAGAACCACAAGGTGCCAACAATGGTGCAAATGAGGTGCCCAGTGGAAGTGTAAAGGGACTAAAAGACAACTATCGGACGCTAGAGAAGCTTATGCGTCAGGAACACTCAAAATGGTGGGAGGCGTGGTCACTCCAGAGGTACCTGGATATCGGGACAATTCCTAGGGGCCTCCGAATTATGATCGCCCCTAGCTATGAAATGCCCAATCCCCTTATGATGGCTGAGTGGGCAGAATCCAATTTAGAGTTGTCTTGTAGACTTGTAGTGATACTAATTAAATATGCAGAGATAGACAGAGCTGAATTGCAATTGAAAATCGACGCCCTGGAAAATGAAATTAAACAACTCGGTGATTCCCAAATGAGAAAGAAATTGCACGAAGAAATGCTAGGTAGGCTACATAAAGAAGAGGAAAAAATCAAAATGAGGAAAACCTACAAATTTAGAAGGGACAGAGACGATTATGCCAATGGTTAGGTTTTTACTTTTGTCCGATGTTATGATTTAATGAGAACAGCCACTGCCAACAAACGCATGCAGATCTCTGGGCAAACGAATAGAGATCAACAGCAAGCAGAATCCGCGTCTGCATCTGACTTAAGCTCAGTACCAGAGAGAGAGTCCGATACAGAGACCATAGAAAGAAGGCCGGATCATAGTACTATTAGGCTAATGTTGGGGAAGGAATTGGACATTTTAAAAAGGAGCAGAAGAGATACACTATGCCCTTGAAACAAGGAGCCGGCCAGAACAAGAACACCCAGAGAAGAAGGGGGATAAGGCAAGCCTGCAGAAAAGGAGAATGTCAAGAAACAGGGTCGAGGTGGGGGAACCGCAAGTAGTAGGTACCCCGCAACTCCCCCTTAACTCCACCACTACTCAATGTGCCAATTCGATCATTAATTTGACAGACATAAATTTGACCAAAGCAGAACAACAGCTTTTTTCACTGGGATTATCCTACTGCCCAGAATCTAATTTCAACTAAAGGCAAACAAGGGTTTGATATTTCCAAATTTACTAGGAAATTGAAACTGAAAATATATATATAGATGTTATCAGTATTTTATCATAAATATGTATAAAGATCCTCACTAGTGTTTAGGCCTCCTGGCTGTTTAGAATCAAACTGTAATATAAAGTTAGTTTCCAGACATCTTAGTTTGGCTTCACGGTCTCCCCCCACTTTTTTGTGGCGGGACAGCCTCTATGACATTTTATTTAAGCTGTCTCAGATTACTATTGTGGCATGTTTTAAAATGTCTTGCCACTAGATAGTTGGCATCATTATTTCAGATGGCCCTGATGAGTTGGAGGATTCTCTTATGTACAGCTAACTTGGTTCTTCCTATGTACTTAAGATTGCAACTGCATTCTAAGAAGTACACAGCATACTCTGTTTTACAGGTCAAATGCTGTTTAATATCCTGTGATTTGCCGTTGAATGCTGTTTTGTTTGAAGTTGCATTCATGCCATATTGGCACGCCTTACATGAGGAGCACTTAAAGAATCCCTTTCCGGCTGTTAGCCACATACCTCTGCTTTGATCCTCCGGGCTGCTTTTCACCAGCATATCGCCCATGCTCATGGTCTTTCTAAATGTGATCGCTTGACTGGATGGTAAGAGCTTGCCTATCACAGGGTCATCCCTAACTATGGGCCAATTTCCCCTAACTATTGCCCTTAGTTGCTTTTCTTGCCTGGAAAATGCTAAAATAAGTCTAGTAGGTTGTTGGGCTTCATCACTTACTTTGGCTGTCTCAATACTATTCTATTTATGCAATAAATCATCTCTTGCCTGCTCTTTAGATCTTCTTATAGCCGCGTCCACTACCTCTGTTCTGTATCCCCTTGCCAGGAAACGTGCTCTACTTTCTGCTTCCTTTTTACTGGCGTCTTTTTCATTGCTAAATATACGCCTCATGCGAAGCATTTCCCTGTAGGCGATGCTTTTAACTAAATGAGGGGGATGCGCACTTGAAGCATGTAGCAATGTATACCCTGATGTCGGTTTCCTGAATAGTGTAGTGGACAGACAATTATTGATTACTTCAATCTGTACATCTAAAAATGTCACAGTGTCTTTACTTAAAGTCGAGGTAAACTGTAAATTAATATCATTCTTGTTGATCTGTACAATAAAATCCGTAGCATTCTGCTCATCGCCATTCCACACAATAAATAAATCATCTATAAATCGCAGCCATTTTACCATATTTGCTGAGTTTATTTGCTTATATTGTTGCATGAGGACCAACTCCTCTCACCAGCCCATAAACAAACAGGCATAACTGGGGGAGAAGCTGGCCCCCATCGCCACTCCCTGTATTTGTTGATACATTTGGCTGTTAAATAAAAATAAATTATTCTCTAAGCAAAACAGTAACATAGTGAGAAGCATTTTGGTATGCTGCGTATACTTGATAGGTCTGTTTGACAGAAAATATTCCACAGCTCACATTCCATCTTTGTTTATGATGCATGTATATAATGATGATACATCCAGAGCTGTGAGCAGATATTCTGGCTTCCATTGATTACTTTTAATCTTCCTCAAAAAATCCCCCGTGTCCTGAACATGATTTTACTTTATGTACATAATCCTGCAGGAAAAAGTCAATGTATCTAGATACGTTCTCAAGTGGGCCATCACAGGCTGCAATGATGGGCCTGCCCAGTGGTTTATGAATTCTTTTATGCATTTTGTAGATTAAATAAATCATCGGGATGGTTGGATGCTCTTTCTTAAGATACTTGAACTCCTCCCAGCTTAGAAGGCCCATACTTTTCCAAGCAAGAAGCTGTTAAAAAAAGAGTTCCTGGGTGTTTTTGAATTTCAATGGAGCATTCCTTCTCATTTAGTTGACTGTTTGCTTCATCCAGATATTCCTTTAACAGCCATAAAACTACGTTTCCGCCCTTGTCGGAATTGCGTATCACCACATTGTTTTCTTTTCTTAATTTGGCGATCAATTGATAATATTTGCTTTCTTGGTTGGTGATATTCTTTTGTGTTCAATTAGCGATGATATTTAATTTCTTGACTTGCGCAACGATCTGTTCATTGAACACATCTATAGAGTCTCTGGCCATAATAGGTACAAATCTAGATTTTGTTTTGAAGGGGGTTGCCGGTTTGGCACAGTTTTCTAATGCCACATATTGGTGTCGGATAGGGTCTGCAGAGTTCACTTGGCTACTGCTGGTACTAGTTGTCGCTTCTTCCCCTCCTGCCAAATCTTGTAAGTCCTGTAATAGATCCAAGTCTGATATAGTCAAACTGGGGGGGCTAATGTCGATGTTAGGCTGTACGAGGTCACCTCGATCCTTATGATTACCTCTTGATTGATGACTTTTCTTAAGTTTAAGTTTTCTTATAAACATATATATCAGCCATTGTTTGAGTATAGTTGAAATTTGATTCAGGACAATAGGATAATCCTAGGGATAGGAGCTGCTGTTCTGCTGCTGTCAAATTAATGTTTGCCAAATCGACAATTGTGTTTGCCTCTTGAGTTCTGGTGGGATTCAGGGTTTTGGGGCTGGAATTGCATGAAACATCTTTATATATATATATGTATATACATATATACATTATATATATATATATATATATTACCTACTGGCGGTCGCCAGTAGGTAGGTATAGTTAGGACATATTATCCATAGGAAATCTGCAACATTCTATTTGGAATAACTTTGGCGCCGGTAGACGAATCTTCGTGAATTTTTCAAAACTGGTGGGGCGCTCCAGTCTGCTCCTATCCTGAATGTCTCAGGGTGATTCGTCAAGCGGTGGCCGAGAAAAAAGGAGGGTCCCAAAACATGTTTTCCCCATGCAATTTCCCATAGGAACCTTTAATCGCAGCTACAGCCCGAACTGCTGAACAGAATTACACCAAATTTGGCAAAGAGGTAGACCTTGGTTCACACTCATGCCTTGTTAAATGGTGTAAATCCATTCACTATTTCCTGAGAAAATCAAAATCACATATATCTATGGCAGCAGTGGATCTGCGCACCCTGCCGAGCACGAGCTGTATGCTAATTGGCTGTCAACACTCCAAACCAGGAAGTGTTGGCAGCCATGTTGAACCGAGGCACAAGAAAGCAGAAAAAAAAACTCGCAAAACGCAAAAAGGGGGCAGGGTAGAAACACCCTGACCCCCTAGGCCTGCTCAGGGGGTCCCACAGGGCCAAAAAAAGCATTTTTTTTTAAAATAAATCGTCGCGATTTGCGCACCCAGCCAAATCCCGGGGGCAATACTTATTATGTAAAGGGGGGCCCAGATGGGCCACCCAGCCCTTGGGACCGCCACACCCCGGAGCTTCTTTGAATTAGGTGGGGGGGCTCTCAGGCCCCCCCAGCCCCGGGGACCGCCACCCCCGGGGCTTCTTTAAATTAGTTGCGGGTGGCTCTCAGGCCCCCCCGCAGCCCTGGGGACCACCACCCCCGGGGCTCGATTTAGTACTGTTCCTGAAAAGTACTTCTAACTGTACTTACCAGTAACTTGAATTTCCTTCCATAGGCTAACATTGACTGGTTTCACTTGGAAATTCTTCTAAGTGTGGAGTTTTGGAACTTTAAAATATTCTTCTAAAATTAGCCGAACTACGAATTCCGATTTACTCACCTGTTAACAGGACAGAACTCAGTGCTGCATCTTTGAGTCCAGTACTGATCCTGAAAAGTAATTCTAACCGTACTTACCAGTAACTTGAATTTCCATCCATAGGATATCATTGCCTGCTTTTTTGCAGAAAAACTTTCAGTCGATTTTTGAAAGTTACAAATATTCCTCTAAAATCAGCCGAACTACGAATTCCGATTTACTCACCTGTTATCAGGAGAGATCTCAGTGCTGCATCTTTGAGCCCAGTACTGATCCTGAAAAGTAATTCTAACCGTACTTACCAGTAACTTGAATTTCCTTCCATAGGATAACATTGGTAATTCCAACTGAAAAAGTTTCTAAGTGTCAACTTTTAAAATACAATAATATTCCTTAAAAATCACTATTGTAACCAAAACGCTTTTACTTAACTGTTTACAGCTCATGTCCTGGGACTGAATCTAGGATCAAGTCCTATGGTTAGAAAAGTAATCTACAAACTAACTAATTGCATTTAGCCAGAAATTCCCGTTGAGCTCAATGCTGCATTGTGTTTGAAATTGTGTTGCCTAATGCAACAAACTGTAACTATTGCATTAAAAAAGTCTATTGCCTATTTGAAAAGTATTTAACTAAAGTAACTCATCCTGAGAAAGTATATGTTGATACCTTTTTGGTTCTAAAATAAATCAACTATATCTTTTGATACAAAACAATTGGCCTAAAGTTCAGTTCTTGAGTGTGTGAGACCATTGCTGGCTGAGTGTCTACAACAAATGCTTCACACTGTCCTCTGATACTGCCTTACTGCTCGACCAAGCTACCACTTAGAGAGTAAGGTTATATCTAACCTATCTATACCTCTGCCAAACCTCTGGGGACTGGGGACTCTATACACACTGTATCTTACTTTGGTCCAGTATATATAGAGCCACTTTCCTACACCATCCCCTCCCTTTACCACTGTGTAAACACGCCCTGTGTCCGTTTTAATTTGGGAGATTAAGTCCCCTTGAATCCTGAGTGTCCCTAGGGTCCAAGTAGACCACTAGGGACCTCCAGTAAGCGCCACAGAGCTGCATTGCAGAGAGGTGTAAAAAGGGGCACGGCCTGGGCCACCTGTCTGAAACACAGCACAGTGGCGCTTACTGGAAGCACCTGGTGGGCTAGTTAGCCCCCTGGGGCTCTCAGGATTGAAGGGGAATTATTTCCCCAAATTAAAACGTGCCACAGGACGTGTTTTCACACGTCACCTCAGGCCCCATCCCCTCCCTTCACCACAGTGTGAGTATTCATGCAGTGAGCCAGGCCTTAGCACATGGATTACTTCAAACGCCTATCCACTATGCATGCAGTCCTCTAACCACCTACACACTTGTCTTTCACACCTTTACACTTGTCTTTCACACCTTCAATTCCCCAGTCAGTATTCATACACTTCCAGCAAACACCCTGTCACTCCCCTTGCACTCCTCTAGTGACCCATTCAGCATCATGTACTAATCCATTGAATGCACCAAAACCCAAACACTTATAAATTCACCCAGGCACACTCCTTGCAGTACTTTAGTCATTCAGTCAGTACCCAAGTATTCATGCAGTGAGCCGGGCCTTAGCACATGGACTGCTTCAAACCCCTATCCACTATGCATGCAGTCCCCTAACTAACCAACACACTGATAGTTCTGCACTTATACATTCAACAACAAACAAAATTTCAGTTTCAATATTTAAAAAAATATTTTTATTTCCATTTATATTAAAAATATATAATGTAATTTAAAAAATAAAATATGTAAAAATAAACAGTTAAAAAACTGTAGAAAATCAGTATAAAAAATACATATAACTATTATTACATTTAAAAATTATAATTTAAAAAACCTTCAAAATTCACTGAAAAAAACCATAGGTTTCAGACATGTTATAGTTAGGAATTAGCATTTAAAAAACCTTAGAAATTCACTGAAAAAAACCATAGGTTTCAGGGTTTGTTATAGTTAACTGGACATTTCACTCGTACAAAAACATTGAAATTCCACCGTTATAGTTAGTTCTGCTACCTATAACACGCACGCCTGCAATCCACTGCTGATGATGTCACATATTACATCATTCATGACATGGTCAGTGACATCACTGATGACATCTCAAATGACATCATGTATGAACGCGAAACACGGAAGTGGTGGGAGGCCACCAGCTTACAAAGCTATATTGATGAGAACAGAGTTCCAAGAGGCTTAAGAGTCTACACAGTTCCCTCATATGAGAACCCAGATCTGCAGCTGTTGACAGATTGGGCAGAACATACTGCACAATATTGCCAAGGGACACTGGGAATATTGGTTAAATATGCCTGGAGCGACCGTGATAAAGCGCTCAGTGGGATCAAGGAGTTAGAAGAGGAGCTAGCTAAAGAGGAAGATAAGAAAATGATTGAGGATCTAATGGGACAAATGAAGGCAAGATTGCTCAAATATGAACAAAAGATAAAAAATCGGAAACAAGAGAAATTTCTACGTGATGAAAATGACTACTTACAAGGCAGGGTTTTAACTTTTGCCCGTAAATTTGACGGTCCAAGAAAGGAGCTGAGTTTAAGATCTAAACAAATTCCCCAAAGAATGGAAACCTCAGAATCTGATCTCACAGAGGATGAATCAGGAGATGAACAAACAGGAAGACCAATGGAAGGGAGGGGAATCCAGACTCCTTTTCACGACGAGTTTCAAATCATTCGTCAGTCCTGGTTATGGGGAGGCAAGAACAAACCACTGGTAAGAAGTGCAGAAAAACGCGACGAGCTGGGGGTGGCATCCAAAAAACAGTAGATACCACTAATTTAACAGTGGTTAATTTAACGGAAAAATCCCTTTTGGAGACTGAAGTCAAAGTACTAAGCCTAGGATTAACTTTCTGTCCTAGTAATCACCTGGAATATACACGAAATAGGATTGATCTTTTCAGTTTTGTGCGCAAATTAAAACTGCATAAATATTTTAAATTGAGAGCGAATATGAAAGATCCTATGAGAATAACGTCAAGGTTGACTGTGACGGACATGTTGACTGGAAAAGATCTGCCAGCAATTGAACTCTTGGAAGATCTCCGATCAGAAATAGAAGGAGACTCAACAACTAATGATGATATGGCTACAAGGGCCAGAAATGTAGGTATTGAGCAAGAAAGAGAAGAAAGTCCATTTAGATCTAAATCCCTCTTCAACCCACAAATGCCGTTTGATGCGATAGATGTGTTCTCGGAAACCATGGTGAAGGATCTTTTAAGATATAGGTCGAAAAATATGCCAAGGAGTGAAAAGAACAATCTATCGAAGATGGAACAAATAGCACTACAGAACCTGAGACAGGATGCGTCTGTAATCATAAAGCCCTCCGATAAAGGGGGACCTTTGGTCCTTCAAACGAGGGAACAATACTGTAAGGAGGCCTTACGCTAACTATCAGACGAACAATGTTATCAGAAAACAACAAATGATATGTATCAGAAGAGTATAAAAACCTATGATGAATTAATTCAAAAATGGTACAACAAATCAATGTTAGGCCAAGAAGAACATTTATTTCATCGTAGTTCAAATCCAGTAGTTCCCACTTTTTACCACATTCCAAAACTGCATAAGGATAGCCTGCATCCACCGGGCAGGCCAATTGTGTCGTCTTTGAATGGTCTGACTGAGCATTTATCAATGTTTATAAATCACTTTTTATTTCCGTTTATGGCACAATTGGATTCCTATGTGAAAGATACGAACGATTTTTTTAACGGAATTACGCAACTTACGTGGGATCCTACTTACCAATTGATGGTACTCGACATCACTAGCCTCTATACTTGTAGAGATCATAGGGATGGTGTTAAAGCTGCAAAATTCTATCTAGAAAAACAACAGTTACGATATGCAAAACATAATCAAATGTTGATTGAGTTTTTGGAGTTTTGCCTAAAAAACAACATTGTTTTTATTTGAGGATCAACATTATAGACAGTTGTCTGGTACAGCGATGGTCACCTGCTTCGCTCCCAGCTATGCAAACTTGTTTGTTGGCTGGTGGGAGGAGCAGGTGCCCAAAACCTACGAGTGCGAGAACAATTGCGGAAAGGTAGTTGAGTGGTATCAATATATCGATGACTTGTTCATTGTGTGGCAGGGGACAGTGGACTCTGCTCTTGGGTATGTCGATATTCTCAATACAAATAATGTTAACTTGCACTTCTCGGGAACTGTGAGTCCAGTGGCAGTAGAATACCTGGACCTGAGAGTGTTTGTAGAAGAGGGCAGGATTCAGACAGCCTTATACCGCAAGTCCACCGCAGGAAATTCTACATTATTCGCAACCAGTAGTCATCCTCCTAAACTTGTTCAAAGCATACCCTATGGTGAATTACTTAGGCTGAAGAGGAACAGCACTAGAGAGAAGGACTTTGAGGTGGCTGCCTTAGAAAGCATAGCCAGGTTTTCTATAAGGGGGTATGATCACAAAATATTGAATGCCACATTGCGTAAAGTCAGCGGAATTCCAAGAGATAAACTGTTAATTGATAAAGAAAAACAGAGAGATGATAAGGGTAAAATCCGATTGGTTACCCCTTATTCTGCAGAAGCCAATCATTTAAAACATATACTTAAAAAGAATTGGCATATTCTGAAAACAGACAACATTATATGTGACGACATTCCAGCCTATCCCCTGGTGACATTTAAGAAAGCAAGGTCACTTCGGGATATGTTGGTTAGAAGTCATTTGGAAAAAGTACCACAGAGAGTGAGCACGTTAAAAGAAATGATGGGCTTTTTTCCGTGCAACAGGTGTAAAGCCTGCGCAAACAGTAATAGGGTCCTATCATACAAAATACCAGACAAAGGAAAGGAAAGGAAGATAACCAAATTTATCACTTGTAGTACACCATATGCAGTATACTGCCTAGTATGCCCTTGTGGGCTACAGTATATAGGCAGTACGGTCCATCAACTGAAGATTAGAATATTGGAACATCTGAGGGCTTTTGATAAGAAAGATTCTGCATACCCTGTAGCACGCCATTTTGCTGAAAAACATCAGAGTGACCGAAATCAGCTACAATTTTATGGTTCGGATTCCGTTCCCCTAAATGTCCGAGGGGGTGACCGGGTCCGCAAATTGTGGAGACTCGAGTCCCGTTATATAAAAGACTTACTCATAAAGTTTCCAAAAGGCCTGAACAGTGGAGAAGAGTTAGCGGTACATATAGGTTCCTGAATCTGAGATATTTAGTTATCATCTGGGATTAATATGAATTGGGATAATAGACAGGAACCATTGCAATTGAAGTTGTAATCGCTACATGAATTTGTTTTCCTAATCATTATTGAGATTGCAAAGTAAAACATAAATAAAAAATAATAACAAATAATAACAATGAAAATGAAAATGAAAATAAAAATAACGTAAGCCCCGACTTAACAGTAGACTGCAATAAGGCATTGTATTAGAAGTGAGACAAAGCAGGGACCATTGCCGATCCACAGCGAGACAATTAATAAATACCTAATTATTTAGCAGATGGCAAAACCGATATACGAATGATGATATGTGTATGGAAGATGTTTATAAAACAACAATTGTGAAATTAGTTTTATAATTATGAACTTTATGGTGATGATATGCAATTATGTTTATTCACAATTGAGGTTCATTGATGTATATAATTATGGTATAAAAGCATGATTTCATGTCAGCAATGAGGTGAATATGAAATGCTGGTTCATATAAAACCTTTTAAAAATGGCGCGTCCAGTATAATGAACACGCTGGTCCCTTTTTTGTTTCACTGTTCTTATAAACATGGTTCTCTCAGGTGTGTCATCAACACCGAAGAAGGCAGTTCGCCGAAACGCATTTGTTGCTGGCCATTGGAGAATAAAGTTTTCCTTTTACGTCCCCGAGAGTGCGAAAATTCTTTCATAATTGAGGAGAATAGAGCGGGCATACAGTGCGGCATCCACAGCCGCAAATCCACACCCGCCTGGGAGTGCTTTGTTTTAAAGTGGAACCGGAGCGCGCATATATATATATATATACATATATATATACATATATATATATATATATATATGACCAGCCGAAACGCGTCGTCTGGTGTGAATAAACTTTACACTTACCTGCAGACTACGGAGTGGCTCGTCATTCTTCCTAGGATTTATGGGAGAACTTCATTGCAATATATATATATATATATATATTACCTACTGGCGGTCGCCAGTAGGTAGTTATAGTTAGGACCCTGTTTCCATAGGAAAAGCGCAACATTCTACTTTGAATAACTTTGGCGCCGGACGACGAATCCTCACGAAATTTTCAAAATAGGTGGGGCGCTACGCTCCGCTCCTACCCTGAAAGTCTCGGGGGGATTCGTCAAGCGGGGGCTGAGATAAAAGGGGGGTCCCAAAACGCGTTTTTCCCATGCATTTTTCCATAGGACCTTTAGACACAGCTACAGCCTGAATGGCTGAACAGAGTTCCTTGAAATTTGGCAGAGAGGTAGTCCTCAGGTCAAGGAAGTGCCTTTTGTAGGTTTGGTGTAAATCTGTTCAGTAGTTCCTGAGAAAATAGCCTTTAAATCAATATATATATCTGAGCCAGCTTACGGTGCGCTTACGGTGCGCTTACCGTACGCGTACGGTGACGTGCGCGAGCGCGATTCTGATTGGCTGATAGATCTTAGTAAACATTCGAATCGGTCGAAACCAGGAAGCGGCGGCCGCCATTTCGTGTGTTTCAGTCAGAAAAAAAAGGGAGATAACTTGAAAAGGGGGCAAGGAAGAGAGTTACAGACCCCCTAACATTTGAAAGGGGGTCAAAGAAGGACAGAAAAGTACAAAAAAAACATTTATTAATTTTTTTTAAAAATCGCGGGGTACGCGTACGGTAAGCTTACCGTACGCGTACGGTAGGAAAAAAAAATTAAAAATGAAATGAAATGCAGATTTAAGTGTTTAGATATTAGGGGGCTCTAAAAAGAGCCGTTGTGTTTATTAAGTGATTTTTTAGTGGTACCTACAAGTAAGTACCGATGCAGAGTCTAAGGTTCAAGAGGAAGACTCTGTTCCCTTCATCATTGAAGTGTACACCATCTCCTCTATAAATGTCTTGCATGTCGTAACGCAAGTTGTTGTGGTAAATGGAACCCATACCATAGTCACGGAGGAAAGCAGAAACAGATTTGTTGACGTGCTTCCTTGCTTTGTCAGTCTGCGGACAAAAATGATTGGACCAGTTCCATTTTTGCCTTTGGCATATGTTAGAATACACAAAGGCAGTTTTAGGTAAAAGTGAAAACAGTTGTGCAAAGGTCTCCTTCATAAGCATTTCCAGACCTACCCCAGTCAAAGTGCCTAGGTCATTGCCACCACAGTGCACTATTATGAGGTCAGGGTGTTGGATTTGCATGAAGGATTTCACCAATGGCATCAATTGGTGCCACTTTAACCCTCTCTGACCAATCCATTTAATGTCTACATTTGGCAAAGCAAGGTCTCTCACCATACCTGTTTTCTCTGCATACTTTTCACTCCAGAAGACATAGCTGTGTCCTACAATCCACACTGTGAACATCTTCCAAGGAGATCTGGATGCACTCAGGAGGTGTATTTCAGTAGAATGGGAAAAAGAAATGAAAGACAGTTTGGAAATGGAGGCATACATATTTTTTTAAAATAAAATGAACTCATTGGCTGTTTCATACCATTCTACACTAAAAACTAGGCTGTATGTGTAAATTTATAGAAGCATGTTTTGTATTGGTACAGAAAAATGTGTTACCAAACAACAGTACTATGGATTTGCTGTTAGGTTTGAAAAGTCAAGCACTCCTGCTCTTTGGAAATGAAACATTGTTTGGTGAACTTCTGACCTAACTCTACACAGCAGTGTTTCAAGAGCTGTTGCTATGGTAGCAGGCAGAAGTCAAGTTGGGGGAAGGGTACTAGGCAGAAGTCAAGTCGGGGGAAGGGTACTTTTGGAAAAGGGTTGGTTTTCAACCAATAGAAATGTGTGATTACATTTGAAAAAAAGGGGGAAGCACTGAGATTTGAACCTTACATGTATATGTGTGGAAAAAGAGAGGGAAACTTTGCCATTATCTGGTTCTGCTGAGAGGAGAGAGGTGTACAGAACAGAGATCCTGGCTCTGATAATCTGCTGTTTGAGTGCCACATTTCTTTCACAACTAACTAATTTTAAAGGTGAGTTAAGAGTTTGAGAGGGGATGTATATGGTAAATTAAGAAATGAATAATAGAATTGGAATTCCTTTTGTTGAAGTTGTGTTTATTATTTTGTGTTTTGGGAGAAATTTAAATGTGAGGAACATGTAAAATAATATGGACTATGTTTTTACGATAAATTAAGGTGTACTGCTATAAATAAGGAATACTTTTAGGGTTTGAGGTTCCAGTCAGTAATGCAAATACATTCAGCATCACTAAGGCTGGTTGCCCTTGCTGGAGTGTAGTCAGTCACCCAGGTTACACATGTTGCTGGTCTCAGAAAGCTTTTTGGTATTGCTCTGGTGATTTTACATTTGCATTAGATGGAAAGGGGGAGCTATTTTTTTATGCAGAAGCAGACTCTTAGCACACAGCCAGCTGCTTATCCTGTGGTATCATGCACAGTATTCACAACCGAGTGGGGTTTGAGGTTGCAGTCAGTAATGCAAATACATTTAGCATCACTAAGGCTGGTTGCCCTTGCTGGAGTGTAGTCAGTCACCCAGGTTACACATGTTGCTGGTCTCAGAAAGCTGTTTGGACATGTGCTTTTATAAGAATCTGAAAAGTGGATTCAAAATGTGACAGACTGTAAAAGTACTTATCACTTGCCAAAAAAAAGAGTAGTAAGTGTGCTTTCAAATTGGCAAAGAAATTTCGTTTTCTGACTAATATCAAAACATGACTCTGTGTGGAAAGAGGAATTACAGGCAGAGATTTATTGCGTATTGCTCTGGTGATTTTACATTTGCATTAGATGGAAAGGGGGAGCTATTTTTTTCTGCAGAAGCAGACTCTTAGCACACAGCCAGCTGCTTATCCTGTGGAATCATGCACAGTATTCACAACCGAGTGGGGTTTGAGGTTGCACTTAGTAATGCAAATACAAACATGTAAAATAATATGGACTATGTTTTCACCATAAATTAAGGTGTAGTGGTATAAATGAGGAATACTTTTAGGGTTTGAGGTTGCAGTCACTAATGCAAATACATTGAGCATCTCTAAGGCTGGTTGCCCTTGCTGGAGTGTAGTCAGTCACCCAGGTTACACATGTTGCTGGTCTCAGAAAGCTGTTTGTTATTGCTCTGGTGATTCTACATTTGCATTAGATGGAAAGGGGGAGCTATTTTTTTGTGCAGAAGCAGACTCTTAGCACACACCCAGCTGCTTATCCTGTGGAATCATGCACAGTATTCACAACCGAGTGGGGTTTGAGGTTGCAGTCAGTAATGCAAATACATTCAGCATCACTAAGGCTGGTTGCCCTTGCTGGAGTGTAGTCAGTCACCCAGGTTACACATGGTGCTGGTCTCAAAAAGCAGTTTGGACATGTGCTTTTATCAGAATCTGAAAAGTGGATTCAAAATGTGTCAGACTGTAAAAGTACTTATTACTTGCCAAAAAAGTAGTAGAAAGTGTGCTTTCCAATTGGCAAAGAAATTTCGTTTTCTGCCTAATTTCAAAGCATGACTTGTTTTTAGATATTTAATTTGTGAAGGTGTTATTGTGATTTTCACTTCTAGGAAAGGGGTACATATTATTTTAAGATTTGAAAAGATCATAAAAAATGTAATATATTTAAATAAAAAAAAGGAATTTTTTTTAGTTTTTTTCAGGTATTGCTGAAGAGCAGTGAACAAAAATTAAGATGCCTACAAAATCCAGACTAAGGAAAAACCACAAAAAAAACTATATTTGAAAACAACTGGAGGACCTAAGTTAGTTGGAGATGCTCATGTTGGGAAAAAGAAAAAGTCTTCTGGTAAGCAGACAAAAGATTTTTTAAAGAACATCTTCAAAAAAAGGAAAAATGTACAAAATGTCTGTACTGGAAAGAATGTTTTCAATAGAAAAGAACAGGAACAAATTGAGAATTTAGTTAATGCAAATATACCTTCTGCAACAATAAAGATTAACTTAAACAGAAAAACAGCGTTTAAAGAGATACGTAGAAAAATGTTTCAGAGAAGAGTTATGTCCAATTTGATAAAGGATGTGAAGAAATATAAGCAAAAGGCAAAATATTATAAGAGAAAAAAAGAAATTGAAGCCATTGCAGCAAAGGCATTAGAATTAAAAAGGAAACTATTCATTTTAATTTTGAATAGGATGCGTACATTAGATAAAATGGTTAATGTACTGAAATCACAAAGCAAAAGGAAAAGAGTAGTGAAAAGAACAAACTTTTGTAAAGTGTTTTTAGGAGAATGGATGCATAGGTCAAGTAGTGAACCTTTTTTTAATGAAGAGAGTTATTTTCAAAGTAATAGTTTGCTGCATGCAGTTGACACCAGAGGTCGTGCTTACGAAGTGAAAAATGGTTGCATAATGGAGAAGGAGAAAATGGTTCCTAGAGATGAAGTACAAGTGATGGCGGATGAGGCTATGGGGAGACGTCCTAAAGCCCCAGTGTACACTTGGAATTGTAGTAGTATTTGCACTGTGCGTCAGGAATCTATTGATAAATTTCGTGAGTTTCTAAGAGAATATAGTAAAAAAAGTGTGAAACAGAAGATTAAGGTGCTTCAAAGTCTAGATCCATGCAGAGTGAGAGAGAATACTGGTTTGCAGGGTCATTCTCTGGCTTTTCTATCTAGAAAAGTGTGTAAAACTGTTTTTCATCATTTTAGGATGCTGGCTGTTCATCATACTGAAATGAGAAAGTTTGTGAGACGGTTGTATTTTGCTAAAAGTCCAGCAATAAAGTTAGATGAATTGAATAGGGCTCTGTTCCGTGGAACGGTATCAGATGTAGAGAAGGGTATTGATGAAATTCAGTTTTGTTATTTTGGTCCTGAACAAGACAGTGCAGAAAAGGACACAGTAAATGAGGAAGAAGTGGAAGAGAATGTAGAACCCTCTGTAAGTAAGACATTTAATGATCACATAACAAAATTTGCAATAATCTCTAATGAAAGACCAAATGTTACTTGTATTTGTTGCCGCAGAACTCATTATAGAAAACAAACCAGGAATGTTGATCTCTACAGAAAAAGTGGAAATGAAGATAATTATAAGTGGAAGGATTTTGCCACATATATATTTCTTGAAAATTGTTTTGAATTGGGTGAAGATCAGCGTATTTGTAAATACTGTTACAACAAGTTAGAGGAAAATAGAATGCCGACCAGAGCTGTACATAATAATTTAGAATTGGATGTTATTCCTGCCGAACTTTCTGAATTAAATACATATGAGTCTATACTTATTCAATGTGTTCATCCGTTCCAGACCATAGTACGTATGGAGCCCAAAACTGGTAAATTACCTCCTTCAGATTTACTGAGAGGTTTAAAAGGTAGAGTGGTGTATTTGCCCATGGATTTGAAAAAAAATATGGAAACTATTGATGCAGATACTTTGGAAACTGAACCATTAGTTATTCTGGTTAATGGTGTACCTACAAAGAATAAGAAGATTTGGCAGGAGCTGGTAGATGTACGGAAAGTACAAAGAGCAAATTTTTATTTGAAAAGGAATAACAAATGGTATGAATCAATTTATATAGAAGAAGAAGAAGAAGAAGATTTACAAGAAGACACAGAAACACCAACTGGACAAATTGAAAAAGTGGACAAGTCAAAGGAAGAAGAAATTTATGAACATTTTAGCATACATCCTCTTCATTCAAAAGAAGTTATGGGAGACTTTCAGATGAAGAAAGCAAAAGGAACTCCCGTGAGTGTATGGGAGGAGAGCTTGGAAGCTCGATGTTTTCCCCAGCTGTTTCCTACAGGAAAAGGAGGACGATACGATGAACGTCCAGAACAGATTCCAGCTTCTGAGTATCGGACTACAAGACTATATGCAGAAGATCCAAGATTTCGACAAAGTATTCCTTATTTATTCCATCTTTTATTTGAAAGCGACTTGTCTGCATTATCATATGCAGTAAATCACATTTTAAAAAGTGGAGTACATTTACAAAATGTGTCTGCTAAGGATTTTATGGAGAAAGTGCAGCACCGAGATGATCATTTGGAAACACAACTGATCAATCTGATGGCTTGTCAGCGTGGGACAAATGAATATTGGTACCGACGCCATGGTGAATTAAAATGCATGTTACGAAATTTAGGAACACCAACATGGTTCCTTACCCTAAGCTGTGCTGAGTACGCTTGGGATGATTTACTGGATTTTCTACGAGAGGCAAACTCAAACATTAAAAACATTGAATACAAGACAGCTGGAGAACTGTGCTCATTGGATCCGGTTAATGTTTGCAGATATTTCAATCATAGAGTTGAGGCTATGATGTCCTTCATCTGCAATAAAAAAAATCCACCTCTTGGAGAAGTAGAGGATTTCTTTTGGAGAAAAGAGTACCAGGCAAGAGGTGCTCCTCATATTCATATGCTGTTGTGGATCAAGGATGCCCCAAAGTTTGGAACAGATACTGATGAAGCAGTGTTATCTTTCATTGAAGAATATGCAACATGTGCTATACCAAAAAGCACAGAAGAGAAAAAGTTAAAGGAGCAAGTTTTACGTTTCCAAAGTCATCGGTGTGGAAAATACTGTCGACGGAAATACAAGAGCAAAGATAAATACTACATTAAATGTCGATTTGGATTTCCTAGACCTGTTCTTTCAAATGGAAGAGTAAACAGTTTTATGTCTTCTGTGAGACATACTATTACAAGAAAATCACCTAAGAATACCTACAACCTTAAACGAAAAGAAGAATCAAAAAATATAAATGACTACAACCCAGTCATTTTATCCATGTTGAATGCTAACATGGATATACAGTATGTAGCTGACAATTCCATTGCTGTTGCTCGATATGTAACGTCTTACATTACTAAATCAGAAAAAACTGAATTGAAAGAAATGTGGGAAGAGATTTCTCACGAGAAGACTGTCAGTAAGAAGCTGTACAGTTTCAGTTTAAAGATGTTATCGCATCGAGAAATTGGATCCTACGAATGTTCAGATAGGTTATCTTCTGCAAGTCTCTACTCGAAATCAAGAAGAATAATTTGGGCAAGTTTAGGCCTTGCAGCAATGAGAAATCGGGTACTGAAATCTGTTGGAGAAATTGAATATTTGGCCGAGAATGACCCAGAAAGTACAGATATTTTGAAATCAAACATGTTGGACACATATTATCCCAAGAGAAGTCATCATCTGGAGAACATGTGTCTCTATGAAGTGCTGCAGAACTACATTTATTCACGGAAAGCTGCAGAAGACATCAACAATGGAAAATATAAGGTCATTGGTGAGGAAGGATGTTTAGTGAAGCAAACAAAAGGAAGTTTGATAAATCACAGGAAGCTGAGTTGCGACACTACTGACAAAAAGGAATTTTACTACTTGGCTCTTTTACAACTATTTAAACCATGGCGTACAGAGGATGAACTACTGGGAGAATTTCAAAGCTATGAAGATTCATTTAATGCTTGCAAAGACAGCATACAATGCAGTACATTCACAACTTATGTGCAAATGTTAAATGAAGAAATTGAACAGGAAACTACAATTGCAGCTGAAGTAGCTAGAGACAGTTCTCAAGACAGCCAAAGTTCAGGAACACTCAGTCAAGATCCCCTAGGACAACCAATCGTTGAAAATGAAGCTGCAATAGCCATGAATGAAGTGGAAACGGCTATGAATCAAGCTCAAGAAGAATTTATAGACTTACCAAATTTGGAAAGACAACTGAATGAAGAGCAGCAACAAATTTATGAAGAAATCAGAAACAAAATTGATCACGGATTACTACATGAAAAAAAAGAGTGCTCATGCACATCATTTCATCCAATCAGGATGTATGTAAGCGGACAAGCTGGAACTGGAAAAAGTTTCCTAATAAAAGTCATCAGAAGCTACCTACAGCAAAAAACGGATTCTACTTTGTCTTGTGTGGTTACTGCTCCAACTGGGTTAGCAGCATATAACATAAAAGGAATCACCTTACATCGTTTGCTAGTGTTACCAGTGGAGCATGAGAACAAAATACAATACCACAAGCTAACTGGAGAAGCATGCTTGGAAGTTTCAAGAGTATTGAAGAAGATGCAAGTTCTCATTATTGATGAGGTGAGCATGGTATCAAACTTAATGCTTGCCTTTGTGCATTTAAGAATGCAGCAAACTCTAAGGACAGACTATGACGTGTTATTTGGTGGAAAACATGTCATAGTTTTTGGGGATCTTCTACAGCTTACTCCAGTTAAAGGACAACCAGTGTTTAATACTGTGACACATGAAGACACAAAGAAGTCATTGGGAAGCATCGGTAATGCAAATATTTGGTCCTTCTTTGAGTACAAGGAACTTACTACTAATATGAGACAAGCAAACGATGAAGAATATGGAAGTATTCTGAAAGATATCAGAATTGGACTACTCACTGAAGCTGGCACAAAAGCATTACAGAGTCGGTTGCTACATAATTTATTTCCAAAGGAAGAAATAGTTGCAGAGAAGATATACAAGAACATTGCAGAAAAGAAAAGTGTCATCTGCTTAATGCCAACTCTACGTGAATGCTCAATATTCAATGAGGAGCTTTTGAAATTGGAAAAGGAAGATATCAGGAAATTGGAAGCAGTGGACAAAATTCAGGATGGAAGAATTACTATCACATTAACAGGCAAACTGAAAAATAAATTGGATTCACTAGAGAAGAACATTTCCAAAACTGCTGGATTAGAAAAAAATCTATATGTTTGCATGAACTGTAGAGTATTTTTAAGGAGAAATTTGGATGTTGAAAAAGGTTTAGTTAATGGAGCTATGGGAAGAGTTGTGGGTTATATTAATTATCAGAAAAAATATGGAATTGAATGTTTAAAAATAAAGTTTGATCAGATAGAAGAAGTAATAGACATTTGTCGTTGTACAGTTCGTTTTATGCTTGTGAAAGACTTATATGTACAAAGGAAACAGTTTCCGTTTTCTCTAGCATATGCTGTAACTATTCACAAGTCTCAAGGATTGACTGTAGATTGTGCATTTGTAAACATTGGTTCAACTGTGTTCAAAGAAGGTATGGCTTATGTAGCTTTGTCACGAGTGAAAACATTATCTGGTTTATTCATGATAGACTTTGATGATTCAAAAGTTAGTGCTGATGCAAATTGTGTAAAGGAGTACAATAGATTAAGAAGAACCTATGCTCCTCATTTAGGTCAGTATCCTGTGTTAGAGAAACGTGTAGTTTCTCGTAAAAGGAGAAATGAGAATATCTGTAATGAGGATGTAGAGAGGAGGAAAAAAAAGAGGAGTGATGTAATTGCAAGCAAAAAGAAAAAGGAAAATGAAGAAGAGGTTGTAGGATGTCATTTTGAAAATAGCTCTGGTGTCAACTGCTATGCTAATGTAGTGCTGAATGTTGCATTTTATCTGGAAAGTTTGCAAGAGCAGATAATAGTAAATCAGAGAAAAAGATTCTGTTCTGAGTTGAGTCTCCTTTTTCAAAAGCTGAGTAATGATAAAACTCAAATAGAAAGTGCTACTGAAATTAGAAAACTTTTAGATGTATGTTCAGGATGTACACAGTTTTCTCAAAATGTACAGCAAGACGCACAGGAATTCTTGTTGTATTTTCTTCAGGTACTGGAAGAAGAAGGTGTACACATTGAAAATTTGTTTGGTCTCTCTTATAAATGGGAACATAGTTGTGTAAACTGTTACAATACATGTGGCTCTAATGTTGATTCTGAAAGGTTTATTTATTTAACATTGCCAGAGAGTAAAACAGTCACTTTTGCTAAATTAGTTAAAGATGCTAATCATAGCATGCAATGCGGTGAGTGTAAATCTGACATGTTTTCAACGTTAATTTTAAAGGAATACGGACAGTATGTAATTTTAATGATGCAACGATGTAGAGCTGATGGTTCAAAATTGGATACTTTAATAAAGAAGTTTACAGGACAGCAATTATCAATTTCAGGAAAAACTTTTGTAACAGTTGCAATAATTTTCCATGATGGACCTACTGTAACTTCTGGTCATTACACAGTTTATCTAAAATGTAAAAAAGGCTGGACAATGTGTAATGATTGTCAATTGGTTTTTAAGCAACGTTTGCCGTTTGATTTAGCAAATTCCTATCTAATCTTCCTGAAACCTAAATTTTAGAGAGAATTGGCAACATCTGTACAAAACAATTTTACCATTTTATTGGATTACCATTGGAATTTACAAATTAAAAGATTTTTAAAATTACCATTTGGCCTAAAGGAAAGGTAACCAATTGTATTGTGGACTTATATAATTCTTAATTAATGTTTCGGAAATCAACATTTTAGAGAGAATCGGTAACATCTGTACAATTAAAATTTTTGTATTTTATTGGATTACCGTTGGAAATTTAATCAAAAAAGATTATTAAAATTACCATTTGGCCTAAAGGAAAGGTAGTCAATTGTATTATGGACTTAATTAAATCCTAATTAATTTTTCGGAAACCAAAATTTTAGAGAGAATCGGTAACATCTGTACAATTTAAATTTTGGAAATTTATTGGATTATCGTTGGAAATTTAATCAAAAAATAATTTCAAAAATTAACATTTGGCCTAAAGGAAAGGAAACTAGATGTATTGTGGATTTATTTGAGATATATATTTTTTGAGATTATGCTTCTGAAAGAAAATTGTCAGACGGTATTTTTTAGAAATAGTTTTTGTTATTAGATGATATTTTAAATGAATAATATTTTGCATTTCTATAATGTTATGTTTAACTGAGAATTGATTCTGGGCTTTTTTTAAACAATCTTTGAGATTGTTATTTTTTTTTTGCCCGCTGTTAACTGATGAATGCAATTGCTTTCACGATTTATAGTGAAATGCAATATATTCTGAAAACAGCAAAAAAAAGGCAAAAAATTGTTTTTGGAAAATATGTAAATATGTGTACTGTATTATAAAATGTTTTATTAAATATTAATACTTTTTTCTTTTTTTTCAGATTGAGAAAGAAAATTTACGAAAACTTGAACCATTTTTATAGCAATTATAATTACATTTTAACTAATAAATAATTTTTTGAGTGGGTATGGTAAGTCAGAAATTTTATGGTCCCTTTTTTCCACTTCTCCACAATCACATTTTCAGTTTTTCATTGTAATCTCTCAAGGACCTTGTAATGTGATAATTGATTTTTAGTGTTTTTAAAAAAAAAAAAAAAAAAATTACGCGTACCGTACGGTAAAAAAAAAATCAAAAAAAAGTTTAAAAAAATATATAAAAAAAAGTTTAAAGGTAAGGTTGGCTCTTAAAAGAGCCGTTGTGTTCGTACAGGGACAGAGGAAAGAAAGAATGGGAATATTAGTCGGTAGGACAAATGTGCTGGTCTATTTTATTGTTAACTAGGGCAACACTGGTCTCCCTATGACAAATTAGACCATGACAATGGGCACACCGCATTGTAACCCTCGCAAACCGAGGGTTAGTTTCCAGAGGACCAGAAAAAGGAGATGCTCCCCCCACAGATGAAGGGCTCAGCTGACCTGCCGAAGATGGACTCGGCCTTGCAGATGATGGACCAGGCTGAGCTGCTGTGGATGTGCTTGGTTGACTTACTGAAGGGTTTCCTCCAGTATGTCGAGCATATGTCCTACCGTGTACATCATGAAGGTGTCTCAACATAGTGTGATTCCCAAAGGAATACTTCTTGTTAGGATTCCCTCTTGAAAGTACACGGTCACACAGCTTACAAGTCACTAAAGGTGCATTTACCTTTTTCTTGCCCTCTGGAAAAGAAAAATACTCCCATATGAAAGAGCTCTTTTGTTTCCTCCTTCTCTGCCTCAAGGTAGTGCTGCTAGCCTCACTCTCTGAAGAGGTCTGCTGTTCTGCCATCGTATCACAAAGACAACTCAGCTCCTTCTCCAAAGGGATCACAAGCAGAAATGAGGGGAATGGGTGTGGTGTAGGAGAGTTCTAGAACTGAAAGTAGTAAAAACCAATCAAAAGTGTTGTTTCTTGATCACATGACCCAACGTGCGCGTACGTTACGCTTACGGTGCACTTACGGTGCGCTTACGGTAAAAGTACGCATGCGCGTAAAAAAGACACGCGCACGCGCGCATGCGCAAAACAGGCACACCCCTTCACTTCCGCGTAACATGTGCGTGCAGCGTACACGTTACGCGCCGCGTGCGCGTGACGCACGTCTACGCAAATTGCGTAACTGAACGCAAACAGCGTAGAAATCTAACGTACTAAAAGCAAGACGTACGCTTACCGTACGCGCACATTAAAAAAATACTAATAAAAAAAAAAAAGGGAAAAAAAGATTCACTATGTTATACTACTAAATCGTACCTGTTTAGTTTAAAAAAAAGGTAAAAATAAAAAATTGTAGAATTTTTAAAATTTAACCATAGTCTTTCAAGAGGATATAATTTTTTTTTAAAAATATGTAAAAAACATTGCAAAAAAAAAAAAAAAAAAAAGGTAAATATAAGAATTAGCATTTAAAAAACCTTGCAAATTCACTGAAAAAACCATGGGTTTCACACATGTTATAGTTAGGAATTAGCATTTAAAAAACCTTAGAAATTCAATGAAAAAACCAAAGGTTTCACACATGTTATAGTTAGCTGGACATTTCACTCGTAAAAAACCAATGAAATTCCCCCGTTATAGTTAGTTCAGCTAACTATAACTCGCGCGCCCGCAATGCACTGCTGATGACGTCACATATTACATCACTCATGACATGGTCAGTGACATCACTCATGACATCACTGATGACATCTCAAATGACATCACTGATGACATCATCCTTGTGATAGAGTGGCAGACCTCCTCTCACCCTAATATATCCTTTGATACACACATTCAAAAATAGAGACTAAAATTTTCAAAACAATGGACATACCAATACCAGTTACAACAACCTCTTCAGTACTTCTAAGATCCACATACACATCCACTCCTTCACCAACAGTCCTATACAGTCACTCATACATGTACTCACTCATCATATGTACTCATACACCTATACATCCTGTTACACAATGCCACTCATCCATAGAGTTACTCACACACATAGTCACTCATGCTAATAAAGAATCAAACATCCATTTACTTGCATCTACAGTTATACACACACCACCACACTTACTTCTACAGAAACTTACACATACTTAGTCTTTTAAACAATCACTTATAGAAACACATACTTATTCATACAGTAACTCTTTCAATCTCTCACTCTCACATATACTCACTTATATACACCAATAGTCACATATACTAGTTTAAAACATATGTAGTTACTCATAGAGACACTATTTTGACAGTCATTCACTCACTAACACACCCATGCACACACTCATCTACCCATACAGTCCTGCACACATGCTGTCTTCAACACATACAAACAGTGAGTCACTCATTCATGCACCTATGCACTACGTAATACCCCTCTCCGAACCATACAGACATCAGACACTTATACTGATACTCAAAAAACCAACTAATAACCTATATAGACACTCATGTAGCTACTCACCAACCCATGCAGCCACTTATACACAAAGTGAGAGACTGATACAGATATTTACATATTTAAACATTACTCACTAAGCCATGTATTCACTAAGATACACATAATCAGTCAGTTATGCAATCAATTTTACAAAAACAAATCATCCATTTAGACACTTATATACCCATTTATTCCTCCATCGACCTTGAGATATACATATATAAAACATATGTAATTTTCAGAAAAACACACATTCACTGGATGATGTCATCAGTGATGTCATCAGTGATGTCATTTGAGATGTCATCAGTGATGTCATGAGTGATGTTACTGACCATGTCATGAGTGATGTAATATGTGACGTCATCAGCAGTGCATTGCGGGCGCGCGAGTTATAGTTAGCTGAACTAACTATAACGGGGGAATTTCATTGGTTTTTTTACGAGTGAAATGTCCAGCTAACTATAACATGTGTGAAACCTTTGGTTTTTTCATTGAATTATATATATATATACATACATACACACATATACACACCACTTCCGATAATATATATTCAAATCATGAAAGAAGATGTTAGGTCTGGTTTTATTGTAATAAAATATAATATGTAGGAACATTTTTCTTAAATTATCACTATTGTGATTAAGGAATTGCAATGCTTCTACTTCAATATATTTTCGATTGAAATTGAAAATATCTGTGGCTTTTTGTCTCCTTATTTTTAAAACAGAGAATTTGTATTGAAAAGGTTGGGTATTTCCTTTTATTCACCAGGTTTGTTCCATTTAGTCACCATGTATTGTCATAACGCATTTTAACAAGTGTATAAACTGTTAATGAAATTGCTGGTTATTGTAAACTCATTTTTATTTGTAAGTGCATTGACGTGCCATTAACAAATAAGAAATAAAACAATGTAAAACAAAACATCTAGGACTTTAATCTATAATCAAATGTGGAGACCTATGTGATGAAGAACTGCAATGGATACAAATTATCATACAAAACAAAAGTAAACATCCAGATGCGTTCTCTTTCTATCGAACATACACACACACGCATATAAAAACTCCTCAGCCCCACTCGAAGCACCAATTCCAAATGTTTTATTTCCTTTTACCTTGCTCTGACACTTGTCTCACCATTCCACCTGCTAAGTGGGATCTGGAGAAGCCCACCAAACACTGCAGGCACTTGGTCTTCCTGGTGGCTTAGGAAACAGGAAATGGAACTGTGTCTGTGTTTCCTGATCCTCTTGCAGGCCCATCATTGACCTGGCTGCAGTCCATACAACCAAAAGCTCTTGCCTGAGGAGCAAGCACTGTGGCTTTTTGTCCCTTTTTTTTAAAACAGAGGATTTGTAATGGAAAGGTTGGGTATTTCCTTTTATTCGCCACGTTTGTTCCATTTAGTCACCATGTATTGCCATAACGCATTTTAATAAGTATATACACTGTCAATTAAATTGCAGGTTAATATCAACTCATTTTTATTTGTAAGTGCATTGACGTGCCATTAACAAATAAGAAATAAAACAATGTAAAACTAAACATCTAGGACTTTAGTCCAGAATCAAATGCGCAGACCACTGTGATGAAGAACTGCAATGGATACAAATTATTATACAAAACAAAAGTAAACATCCAGGTGCATTCCCTCTCTATCGCATACACACACACAAACAAAAACTCCTCACCCCCACCCAAAGCACCAATTCCCAATGTTTTATTTCCTTTTACCTTACTCTGACACTTGTCTCACCATTCTACCTGCTAAGTGGGATCTGGAGAAGCCCACCAAACACTGCAGTCACTTGGTCTTCCTGGTGGCTTAGGAAACAGGAAATGGAACTGTGCCTGTGTTTCCTGATCCTCTTGCAGGCCCATCATTGACCTGGCTGCAGTCCATACACCCAAAGGCTCTTGCCTGAGGAGCAAGCACTGTGGCTAAGAGGAAATAAAAGCCTGCCAAGGAAAGACAGCAGCAGTCTACAGGGGAGAATGTAGGGAATGGTAAGAGTAAGGGATTAGTGGCCTGCCCTTCTTCTCTGTTGTGATCCGCTCTAGTGCCCGGACACCTCGTTGAGGTAGCTGTGCGCTTTTCCAAATGCCCTTTATTATTATTATTATTATTATTATTATTATTATTATTACAAGAAGCAAAGTATAGATAGCTTTTACTCTGCTAAACCCAGATCCGTATCTGCTACCCACATTCAGTGAGTGACCATGCCAAGCTGTCTTTTACGTACATACACATCAAAGGAGTGCAAGTGACAAAGATCATCAAATTTATTTTCCCATATCAAGAGCACAAGCATTCCGTATCACGCTGAGGTTTAACATTCCATGCCTTCCTATTGTGCGCATTGCAGTGAACGATGTCTCGAACCACTTTCCATCCATTCATGCATAGTATGCCTGTAGGTACTAGTAACTACACAGATGGCCTGAAATTAGTTCCGGTTGTCAGCTTCCTTGATGTGACAATTCTGGGCAGATTGGATTCTGACACATATGGACACCCCCTGCCAGTGATCAGTATGCTAATAGTTGAAGAATGCACTTAAGAGCCCTTATTAAAATCTTAACCATGTTCGAAGCATGCAAAGAGGGAGTTTGTGCTGTTTTCTAGGGTTACCAGTTCCACCACCCAAAAGAGATGAATGAAATATTAAATTACTCACGAATGCACGTCGCTTGAGAAAACTTTCCATTTGAAAGGCACTCTACTGTTCCAGCCTCTTGTCCTTCATGAGTGAAAAAATCAGGGTGGCAGCGGAAGGATACAGTTTGCCCTTCTGTATAAAGTGTTTTTTAAAAATCATATCCATATTGTTAAAGTAGGACCGCGCACACGCACCTAAAAGAAAGAGGATATGGTAAGCCATGTCTGTATAATGTTGAATAAACACATTTACAATAAAAATCATGTTTCACTACATGGACTTCAACGCATCTAACATCAATGGGCTGGACCATGCCTTCTTGCTGGAGAATATTGGTTCAGCCAGAAACAGATCATTATTAGCAATACCAAAATTAATATTGAAATAATCTGCAGAGACAGGTTCTCTTACCTGCCGTCTTCACGGTGGCCACACCAATAGGAAAACAACCTTTACCTACGAGGAATGTGGGAAATGTTGCAGGTAATTTAGACATCTCCTTCCCGCCACTGACTGACTCAGTAGTCAAATCCTCTGACACTCTTTAGAAGTATATTCCTTTGCACTGTATTCTCTTACTTGCAACCTTTGTGCTGGTGTTATCTAGACATTAAAAACACTAAACAGGTAGTCAGGGGCACATGACTGCATCTTGTGCTGCCTTCTGGAGAAGCAGGACTCTTTATAGTTAACATTCTTTCAAGTATCTCTGCAAAACGCACTAGGCAATAAAGATATGACCCATGCCCTTCTAGCAGAAAAATGTGAAGTATTTCTACTGAAATGTTGTGATTTCCTCCACTAAGGGGGGCACACCTCGTTTAGTCTCCTAAGTTGGAAGAGGAAATATACCTATCGTACCTCCCTCTTTGAAACGAATAATGGCAGGTGGCTCTCATTTCTTTCAAGGGAGTTGGGTTTCAGACAACCCTGTCATAGAAATTCTCTTCTGCAGAGAACACTTGCAAAAGAGAGCCACACAGAGCTCCTTAAAATATAGACACACTTTGATTGGTCATTTACAAAATACAATTGTATATAAAGTCTTATTTGTCTACTAATCATGCATATCAAAATAATGATAATTATTGTGAAAATCTTTCACAAACAACCCTTTTCTATTAACCTACATTCTTATCTATTCTGCATAAATGATCTCATCCTTTCAACTACTTGGCTATGTTGGGTTACGGCAGCAGAAGAGATGTGCCAATTCTGCTGGATCCACAGAGGCTGGCAAGTACTTTAGGGCCACTTCCAAGGGTCAAGGACTAGGGCGGCATTACTTGGCAGGGTAGGCTCACAGATAGTAGAGTACAGGTGGAGGAGCAATATGATGGACGCCTGTTGTGGCAGTGAGGCTTCAGGTCAGGAGGCCAGCCTACGAGCACTTGGGGGTCACTCTGGGGTTCTGGGTTAAAGAGATGCAGGTCCAGTCCATCTCAACCAGGCAAGAGCGTAGAAGGTAGCAGGTTAGCAAAGCAGGGTTGTAGTTCCTTCAGAGTAGCAGCCCATCAGAGTGGCAGTTCTTTCAGCAGCAGAGCAGTCCTTCCTGGCAGGGCATCCACAGTTCCAGAAATATATTGAAGAGGTGGTGTCTGAGGTCCAACATTTATACCAAGTTCCTCCTTTGAAGTGTGATAGATGCTTCTATAGGCATTCTTTGAAGTGCACAGTTGGCCTGCCTCGCCTACCCTGGGGTTATGCAGCCCTTTGTGTGGAGCTTTGCCCAGCTCCTTCCTCCCATACTCCTAGGGATGGTCCTTCCAGGCACACATAAGCTTTCTATTGTGTCTGGTTGTCTAGAAGGAATGCACAATGCCCAACTGTCAACTATCCCAGTAATGTGTCCCAGTGACAGGATGCAGGCATTAAATGGCTAAGGCAGGAAAATGTCAGCTTCTTGAAAGTGGCAATTTCAAAATTGTAATTTAAATCGGATTTCACCATAAGTTAGAATTTTTCATTACAATTTCAAAGACACTAAACATGAACTGGCTACCTGTTCCTATTTGGAAATTGCAGCCAACTAACCCTTTCAGTGCTCATGACGGAATGGTTCTGTCATGAGCACAAGTGCTGCTGTGCTCATGACGGAACCATTCCCTCATGAGCACTCGCTCAGAGAATCCCTCTGCTGCAGGCAGCAGAGGGATTTCCCTTTTTTCTGCCTGGGGAGGTGGGGAAGAGCTCCCCTAACCTCCACAGGCCTATTTTTATTTTGTGTTGCAATGACGAAACAGAAACTTAGTTTCAGTTTCAGTATTTCAGTGCTCATGGGGCTATCTCAGCCCCCCGAGCACCGAAACACTTGAGAGAGGTATCGTTGGAAAGGGGAGAATCTCCCCGTTCCAAGGGTACCCTTCCCTAGTGGATACCTGCTTTGGGATCACCCCAGGAGGGCGATCACCAAGCAGGGATCTACCCACTAGCACCAGGGAGGGGGGAGCGGCCCCTTGGGCAAGGGCCTTTGCTCCCCCATGTTTTTTGGGCCAGTGCTTGTGGGGCTATCCCAGCCCCCCCCCGAGCACCGAAACACTTGGGAGAGGTATCGTTGGAAAGGGGAGAATCTTCTCGTTCCAATGGTTCCCTTCCCTAGTGGATCCCTGATTGGGGATCACCCCAGGAGGGCGATCCCCAAGCAGGGATCCACCCACTAGCACCAGGGAGGGGGTAGCGGCCCCGTGGGCAATGGCCTTTGCTCCCCCATGTATTTTGGGCCAAATTCAGTCTTTCTCCCCCCCCTTGGAGCCAGATGGGGCAGTAGCCCCCAATCTGCCCCCCTGGGGGGCAGCAAGGCCACTAGACGCCAGGGATTTTTTATGGGCAAATTTTAATTAGGGTGGGGGAGGGGGTGGGGGCATGGGCATGCCCGTTTTGGGCAGCCCCCACCCTAATTAAAATTTGCCCAAAAAAATCCCTGGCACCTAGTGGGCTTTCTGCCACCTCTGGTGGGCAGATGGGGGCATTAGCCCACTAGACACAGGGATTGTTTTGGGAAAATTTGAATTAGGGTGGGGGCTGCCCAAAACGGTCATGCCCATGCCCCCACCCCCTCCCCCGCAAAAATCACAGCCTTCCTGCCCCCCCTGGGGGCAGATGGGATAGTAGCCTACAATCTGCCCCCGGGGCATAAAGCCCACTAGACACCAGAGATTTTGTTTGGGCAAATTTTAATCAGGGTGGGGGCATTGGCATGCCCGTTTTGGGCAGCCCCACCCTAATTAAAATTTGCACCAAAAAATCCCTGGTGTCTAGTGGGATTTCTGCCACCCCGGCGGGAAGTTGGGAGCATTAGCTCCCAATCTGCCCCCCCCGGGGGGGCAAAAAGCCCACTAGACGCCAGGGAGTTTTTTTGGGCAAATTTGAATTAGGGTGGGGCTGCCCAAAATAGGCATGCCCATGCCCCTACCCCTGCAGAAATGACAGCCTTTCTGCCCCCCTGGGGGGCAGATGGGGCAGTAGCCCCCAATCTGACCCCCGTGGGGACAAAAAGCCCACTAGACGCCAGGGATGTTTTTGGGCAAATTTGAATTAGGGTGGGGGCTGGCCAAAAAGGGAATGCCAATGCCCTCACCCTCTCGCAAAAACTACATCCTTCCTGCCCCCCCTGAGGGGTCAAAAAGCCCACTAGACGCCAATGCTGGCTTTTTTTATGCATGGGGGTGGGCGCTGCCCAGAATGGGCATACCAATGCCCCCACCCCTCAAAAAAAATGCCACAGTGGTTCTGCCCACTTGGGGGCATATCTGGGCACCCCCACCCCCTGATACCCCCCCCAGGGCGGCAGAAAGCAGACTAGGCCCAGACTTGTTTTTAGCAATGTGCCTACTTGTGGATTTTGGGCCCTAGCGCAGCCGGCATAAAGGGAAACCTAGCAAACCTGTACACTGCTATGTGGACACACCACATTTTCACAGTGAAAACTGACCCTTTTTTTGCAAAGAGCCTAGCTGTAGATTTTCAACCCTAGCTCTGCTGGCACCTAGGGAAACCTGGCAAACCTATACATTTTTTAAAACTAGACACCCAGGGGAATCCATGATGGAGTGACTTGACTGGCTCTCACCAGGTTCTGTTACCTAGAATCCCTTGCAAATCTAAAAATTTGTCTTAGAAAAACACATTTTCCTCACATTTCTGGGGTGGATTTTCTGTAATCTATGTGCATCCACAAAATTCCACACACCCCGCGTTCCCCAAAGCCTCCTGAGAAAAATGGTAGCTCATTTTTGTGAGTAGGCCTAGTGCCCGCGACAGGCAAGGGCCCAAAACCTATTGTCGCAACATTGAAATTACCTATTACAAAAGAACCTGGTTTTGCAAGGGGGGGTCGCATGAGTTTTTGGCCCCCGGCACTTACCAAACCCACACATTTCTGAAAACTAGACTCCTGGGGGAGTCCAGCGAGGTATGGCTTGCGTGAGTCCCCTAACGTTTTCCTACCCAGAATCTCCTGCAAACCTCAAATTTAGCTGAAAAAAAATCACTTTTTTCTCAAATTTCTGTGTGGGAAAGTTCTGGAATATATGTGGATCCACAAATTTCCTCCCACCCAGCGTTCCCTCAGGTCTCCCGATAAAAATGATACCTCACCTGCATGGGTGGGTCAAGTACCCGTGACAGGCAAGGGCCCAAAACCTATTGAGGCAACATCAAAATTACCTATCACAAAACAACCTGCTTTTGCAAGGGAGTCACCTGGGTTTTTGTCCCCGGGCTCGGCGGCCATCTTGGGAAACTACCAAACCCAAACATTTCTGAAAACTAGACACCCGGGGGAGTCCAGCGTGGTATGTCTTGCGTGGGTTCTCCAACGTTTTCCTACACAGAATCCCCTGCAAACCTCAAATTTAGCTGAAAAATATCAAATTTTCCATACATTTGTGTGTGGGATCATAATACCGGCACAAATGTCCTACCACCCAGCGTTCCCCTTGTTCTCCCGAGTAAAATGATACCTCACTTGTGTGGGTGGGCCAAAGGCCTGTGACTAGGAAGAGCCCAAAACATAGGGATTTAAAGTATAGCACCGAGAATTCTAAGTGCTACATTTTTTTAGAAATATGTTTTTAGCCTATTCTGCTTTGGACACCCACACAAGTGAGGTATCATTTTACTCGGGAGGACAAGGGGAACGCTGAGTGGTAGGACATTTGTGCCAGCACGGTGATTCCACGCAAAAATATGTAGAAAATATGTTTTTTTCAGCTAAATGTGAGGTTTGCAGGGAATTCTGGGTAGGGAAACGTTGGGGGATCCACGCAAGCCATACCTCATTGGACTCTCCAGGGTGTCTAGTTTTCAGAACCATGTAGCGTGTGGA
This sequence comes from Triturus cristatus, assembly GCF_964204655.1. Classification (NCBI taxonomy): domain Eukaryota; kingdom Metazoa; phylum Chordata; class Amphibia; order Caudata; family Salamandridae; genus Triturus; species Triturus cristatus. Next base: position 369,415,686 of record NC_140586.1, read on the forward strand.
TTTGGTTGGTGTCCCTAGATGGCGGCGAGCCCGGGGCTAAAAAACACAAGTGCCCCCTCCCAAAATCAGGTAGTTTTGTTATAGGTAATTTTGAAGTCTCCACAATACGGTTTGGGCCATTTCGTGTTTCAGCCACTTTGCCTACCTACACAGGTGAGGTACCATTTTTATTGGGAGACCTGGGGGAAGGCTGGGTGGGAGGAAATTTGTGGATCCACAGAGATTCCAGAACATTCCCATACAGAAATGTGAGAAAAAAAGTGATTTTTTCAGTTAAATTTGAGGTTTGCAGGGGATTCTGGGTAGACAAATGTTAGGGGACCCATGTAAGCCATACGGCACTGGACTCTCCCGGGTGTCCAGGTTTCAGAAATGTGTGGGTTTGGTAGGTTTCCCTAGATGGCCGCTGAGCCTGGGGCCAAAAACTCATGGGACCCCCCTTGTAAAACCAGGTTGTTTTGTGATAGGTAGTTTTGATGTCGCTTCAATAGGTTTTTGGCCGCTTCCTGTAGCGGGCCCTAGGCCTACCCACACAAGTGAGGTACCATTTTTCTCAGAAGACTTTGGGGAACACGGGGTGGGGGAAATTTGTGGTTCCACACAGATTCCAGAACTTTCCACCACAGAAATGTGGGGAAAATGTGTTTTTTTGACAAAGTTTTAGGATTGCAAAGGATTCTGGGTAACAGAGCCTGGTGAGAGCCAGTCAAGTCACCCCATCCAGGATTCCCCTGGGTGTCTAGTTTTATAAAATGTAAAGGTTTGCAATGTTTCCCTAGGTGCCGGCAGAGCTAGGGTTCAATATCTACAGCTAGGCACTTTGCAAAAAAAGGGTCAGTTTTCACTCTAAAAATGTTGTGTGTTGACGTTGCGTTTTGAGCCATTTCCTGTCACGGGCACTAGGCCTACCCACACAAGTGAGGTACCATTTTTCTCAGAAGACTTTGGGGAACGCAGGGTGGATGGAAATGTGTGGATCCACGCAGATTCCAGAACTTTCCACCACAGAAATGTGAGGAAAATGTGTTTTATTTTTACAAATTTTTAGGTTTGTAAGGGATTCTGAATAACAGAACCTGGTGAAAGCCAATCAAGTCAACCCATCCTGAATTCCCCTGGGTGTCTAGTTTTCAAAAATGTATAGGTTTGCTAGGTTTCCCTAGGTGCCGCCAGAGCTAGGGTTCAAAATCTACAGCTAGGCACTTGGCAAAAAAAGGGTCAGTTTTCACTGTAAAAATAAAATTGTGTCTACGTTGCTATTTTGAGCCGTTTCCTGTTGCGGGCACTAGGCCTACCCACACAAGTGAGGTACGATTTTTATCGGGAGACTTAGGGTAACACAGAATTGTAGAGCAACTGTTATTACCTTTGAACTTTCGATGCATATCTGCCTTCCAAATGAAAGACAATGTGTAAAAAATACGTCATTTTGAAAAATGACCTATAATTCTCATGCTAGTATGGGTACTCACAATTTCGGAAATGTGTATATATCTACTGTTTCTAAACTCTTTATTTTTTTCCTATTTCATAAATACATAGGTGTGTTTCATATATTTTCCCAAATGAATTGCTCTATACCCGATACATAATAAAAAACCATTGCAAGACGCTGCTCAGTTTTTGGCTCAGGGTTCGTCAGGGTCTTGGTGAACCTACAAGTCCTATACATTCCCACAACAAGAAAAGTCCAGCGGATGTAACGGTATATTGCTTTCAAACAGCTCTCATAACTTGAAGAAGTTACAGGTGAAAACGTTGGCACAAAAGGCTGCTTTTTTCAACTAATTTTCAATTTTTCCTATATTCAAGTGTTAGTTTCTATAAAGAAACCTTGACAGATCTACACCAGTGACCCCTTGCTGAATTCAGAATTTTGTCTACTTTTCAAAAATGTATAGCTTTCCAGGATCTATTATTGATTTCATTCCCATATCTACCATTAACTGAAAACCAGAAAAATGCCAAAACTGTGTAAACAATTATGGTTTTCTGACAAATGTCTGCTTGTCCCTGAAAGCTGAGAAGATGGTGATTTCAGCACCACAACTCCTTTTTTGATACCATTTGCGGGGAAAAAAACAGATGCTTTCATCTGTAGCCCTTTTTTCCCATTCCCCCCCCCCCAAAAAAAAACTTTTGCTGTATTTTGGCTAAATTCTGAGTCCCCTCCAGGGGAATCCACAAACCCTGGGTACCTTTAGAATCCTCATGATGTTGGAAGAAAAGGACGCAAATTTGGCGTGGATATCTTATGTGGTCAAAATGTTACAAGGGCCTAAGCACAAACTACCCCAAATAGCCAAAAAAGGGCTTAGTACGGGGGGGGGGGGAAAGGCCTAGCAGCGAAGGGGTTAAATGTAATACGGTAATTCCTATGTTATCCTATGGGAGATGTAGGCCTTACAGCAGTGAAAAACAAATGTAAGAGTTTTTCACTACCAGGATGTGTAAAACTTAAAAGCACAAGTCCTACGATTTAAACACATTGCACCCTGCCCTCTGGGCTGTCCAGGGCATACACAAGGGGTGACTTGCAAATATTAAAAAGGAGGGTTTGTGCCTGGCAAATGACTTATTTTGACAGGTCGAAATGTCAGTTTTAAACTGCACCCACAGGCTGAAATGGCAGGCCTGATACATGGTTAATGTGCTATTTAAGTGGGTGGCCAGTCAGTGCTGCAGGTCCGATAATAGCATTTTATTCACAGGCCCCACGCCGAGATATTGCCACTTTATTAGGGACTTACAAGCATATTAATAATGCCAGTTGGGTATACGTCAATGTTACCATGTTTTAAGGAGTCAGCACATGCACCTTAGCACTGGTTAGCAGAGGCAAAGTGCCCAAAGTACTAAGGCCAGCAAAATGAGATCAGCAAAAATTGGGGGAAGGGGAGGATTAGGCAAAAGGTTTGGGGGAAGACCACCCTAAGGCTGACAGATCTAACAACTACTTATTCCAGTGATCTTTAACTGCCCATACACTACCAAATCAACCTATAGACTGTCAGTTTAACTTCCTTTTTTGACATTCAGGCATAAATCTAGGGTATGGATGCTCAACACATCAAATGGAAATGCTTCTTTAGAGATTGTGAATTATACTTCAAATACTCTTATAAACAAGGAAAAATGAGGATTCAATCTTTAAAGAGGTACAAGATTATATCTGTAATTAAGTGCTAGCCTCACACACCACTAAAGATGACCACTTAAACACTGTATTCAGCTGAGAAACAGCCAAGCACCCACTACTGAACAACACACAGGATCAAGAGCATATTCCTCCTATCTTTCCCACTAACACCAGTTTGTTCACATGGGCACCTCGTAGGTAGGCATTAGAGTCTTACTTCTCCACCCTAGATCATTTTTAAAGTTACAACCTATAAGGTAAATGGATGAATATCACCTTCAAAAGGTTAAAAATCCTTCAAGAGTTGACAGCTGCGTAGACTAGGGTGTCTGTTTCCTCCAAAAGACCAGTGACATATGCGCTCCAGGCGCTTCCTGGGGGGGGGTATATCTAGCATTGTGCACAGTCATAGGGTGTGCATCTAATGGCAAAATATTTCCACTATGTAGTGCAGACGTTTCTATACAACGTCGGAAAGAAGGTGGTGCTAAATGTGTCTTAACAGAAGATTACCATTTCAATAACAAATATACATATATGTATGTCACAAATAATGCCAACAGTAATCTATGCACTACAATGCAGATCCTCACTTCCTTAGCAATAGGCTCTCTGAATGTGGAAGGGGACCTAAACATGTCCATATGCATACAGCTTGATAAGACAGGGACATTCTATGGGGGAACAGTGTTCTTGTACAGCTGAGGGCATGCCTGAGGGATATGTGCTTGGTAGATGTGGTAGCCCAGAGACAGTTTGTTGCATAAGTCATGGTGTGCATAGAATATGTACTAGTAGAAAATGAGTTTCAAGGTTACTTGGAGGAGACCGAGAAGGACCCATTGACTGTCATACCCTTGCTATCTGGTGTGCACATTAAAAGGTTTAGACAGTTATATAGAGAAACCAGTGGCTAATTACAGATTCTTGGGCCCCTTCTGGATGGCATAGAGGTGATTAAAATCATACAAGATGGTGTAGGGAATAATTTGATTTTAATTTCAACCAAGGGATAAATTCAGTCATGACATGGCTCACTCTTAAAAAGATCATCAGAGGCCACTCAAAAGCGGAACATAGGCAAATGCTTTTGATTCCATTTGCCCTTGTTTCCAGCATAGTGTGAAACTGTTTCTAATTCTCCAGTGGGAGGGATGATTTCTCACTATGGTTTTCCTGGATGACAAGATACTGTAGGACTATGATTTGCTTGCATGGGAGCACTTGTCCAATAATTGTTTTCCAGAGCTACGCCAGCACCGGATTGATAGCAAGCTGACTAACCCGAGGAAGCTTCCTGAGGAGGCGGACCGCTGGGTGAGCACCCGGGTCCACAAGAGTCATGTGGGAGACTTCGCCAAAGTTGGGCAGGGTCCCTAGCAGAGGAGTGGGGGGGACAAGGGTAAACAGAGGGAGTTCCAGAAAGTGCCCCAAAGTAATCCCCAAGGGAACCAAGGGAAGGGTTCCCAGCCTCCCCCTGAGAAAAAGGCAGGGGTCCTGACAGTTAAGCCTGTTGACAGGGGGACCAAGACCTGTTTTAAGTGTGGTGTAGTAGGCCACTGTTCTTATGATGCTAGATGTCCCCTATATGGGAAAACAGTACCCACTTGTGCACCGCCCCGGCATGTGGCTAGTGTAGCCCTGGGGGAGGAGATGGGTGTCCAAGGTAGGTGGGGTCCCGCAGAGATGTCCCTAGTTCTCTAGGGGACTGTGAGGTGGTCCCCAGGACCCAGCTGCCTGATAACACTGCTGCTGTTGCTGCTCGGGCTTGACTCATGGCAAGACAGCTTGTTTTGCAGCCTGTATCCCGCTGCAATCCGCTGTGACTCATTGCGGTTGGTCTGCCTACAACCTGAGAGCCTGAGACCCGCTTGAACGCCCGACCCACCTGAGACCCGCCACTTCCTGCCACCCCCTACCTGGTGGCTCTTCCCCTGCTGCCCCGTCCCGGACCGAACTGCACCACGCGGAGTCGCTTCCCCGCAGCAGGATTGCTGGTGGTGGAGGATGGCGGTGGAGGCCACTTGTGGAGGTGAGAGGTGTGGGGGGGCTGGCAAATAGCAGGGGTCACGGGGTGGCTGTGTGCCTGGTGTGCTTGGCTCCCGCAAGCAAACAGCAGGATTTTCTCTACTCTACTGGATTGATTGAATTGAAACCTGAGGCCTGCATCACAAGCCTGAGCCCGGCTGAGCTTGAGCCTGCTAGACTTGTGTCCGCTATGCGCTGTGCTGTGCTCCGCGAGGGCAGCGCGCGCCGAGTTGCACTGTTGCACTGCTGCTACAGAGGGGACCAGAGCTAGGCTGCACTACTGTTACAGAGGGGACCGGAGGCATTGATGGAGAGCTGTGTGGAGGGGCTTTACCAGCGCCTTTCAGCGACTTGTCAGCCCCACACAATCTTCCCACTTTCTGACTGTCAGCGGATCAGAGCACTGATGGCGCTGATCACTGACCTCGTTGCACCGACAGTAGCAGTCAATGACTACGCGATCGCGCGAAGGCAGAGGCGCCAGTTCTGAGGAATTCGCTCTACCCGGCTCAAGCCTCTAAAAGACACTGCATCACTTGGAGGCAGGAGCAGAGAGCAGCAAGGAACGGAGCGGAATGGAGTGGGGCAGGGCAGGGAAGCAAGGGAAGCAAGATCAAAACAAGAGCGCAGCCACCACTAGGCCGCACCACTTGGGCACGCAGAGAGAACAACGTAGCTTTAAGAAGCCTCACCTCGATAACTTCTCTGCAATACCGCACAATTCCACTCAAAAAACACACAAACGTATGAAGAAGAGCAGAGAGTGAGGTCATGGAGAGAAAGGCGGTCACTCACAACCGTCCTCACGAACAGGAATAAAAAGTGTAAAATATTGGGCGAGTCTGGCAAAGGACTAGTCACGGCAGAACCTTTTACCCCCTTGGTAAACAACACTCTGGTGGCAATCGAAGGAGCATCACCAGGGAAGACATCTAAAACCGGCTTTCAGCCTAAAATGTATACAAAATTCTCCTTTTTAAAAGATGTGGGGGGCTTATTAAACATCAACAACCCTGAATCAAGAGGGCTTCCTTCGCCACTGCATCCGCAGGTCTTACCCCTGAAGGATATAGCAGCACCACCAACTACATCATCGAATAAGGCTTAAAACCCAAAGCAAGACAACAGCACAAGACGCATGAGACGCAGAGAGTCTTAATGCTGTTATATATCAAGAACAACAAGAACCCTAAAATGATAAAGGAGCCGGACGAGAAAAGGAGGAAAGAAAGGAGAGGGTCAAGCAGGAGCCGGCCACAGGCACTGGAGCTGGAGCCGGAAGCATGAAAGCACGGAGCCCGTGGGCAAGCATGCTATCGCTCACTAGTGATCAGGAAGGAGACCACCAAAAAATGTAAAACCCCAAAGATCCGGGCAAAGATTCGGGCATGTGGAAGATTCCATTGGAGCCAAACATTCTGATTGCTCCCAACTCAAACTTGAACCCATACCGGTTAGAGGAATTACAGGATCAAAAAGAAAGCAAAAAGGGCTACTACCATCCGCCCACCCGTTGTATGCAAAAATTGCACCAAATAAACAATCAAATCATAGAGCACCAGCTAGAGAACACAGTGGAAGAGGCTGGAAAAATGTTTAAATCCATTGGGCCATCTGAAACGGGTGCACAGTTACTAAATATGCGGAAAGGGGCAATAGCCCGGAGAATAATACAGCTCGAGGAAGCCATAAGGATGACGAAAATTAAGTGCCCTACCTCACTACTGAGGAATGGGTAAAGCTGGTAGCCTCTTATCTACCAGATTTACCTCATGCAGAGGGGACCAAAACGCAGTCAGGCGTGCCAACTGAGGAACCCCCAATGGGCTCAATTAATATATGAGGATCACTCCTCAACACTATGCAGCTCTTGCTCATGGCAATGCAATACCACTCAGATAAAATGAACATTCAATTATCTCTCCTCAATTTTCTGGTGGTCCACGTCTCAAATATCGACAACAGACTGACAGAGATGAGCAATTTCATCAAGAGAGTACAAGACGACACCCAAATTGTTAATTCGAGCTGCTCTTGCCTCGCTATCATAGATAAACTTTTAGCCTTACCGGCACTTATGGGGGAGCTCCTCCTCGATTTAAAAGAGACAATAAAAAGCTGCAGGTCCAACAAATATCACAACTCAAGTCGACATTATGGAGAAATACGACCTAGCAACAACATCACAGCAGCACCCAGCGCGAGGAGCCTCCCGTTACCCTGACAAACTTTAAGGGCCCCATAGATAAATCAACTTGAGGGAGGTCAAGCCTGACATTCATGGGGAAAAGGGGGCTGAATATCACCTCGTAAAAGGGGCTCAAATCACTCAAGAGGTGTGACTGGGATTGGACCCTGCCCGTAATGAGCTCACATATTTACAACAACAAATAATGCTGGCACAAGAAGGGATCACTGACCATGATACACTAGGACAAGTCCAGGGCACTGAGGTGATGGATACAATAAGGTCTGGGCAGAAAAATCGCCGGAAACAGAAGAGAAAGGGGAGAAACAAGTTAATTACCATCAAGAACGCTCCCATTAAATCAAACTTCCTGGCATCTGCCACATCCCTAATAGGAAACCAATCTGCGCCAAGCCCAAACAGGGCATTGGCATCCCCACAGCCCTTACAAAGCTCCGAGATCCAGTCCAATCGAATAGACAGCCCCACCCTGAAGATTTCTACCACTCAAGGATGTGGCATGAATGAGGAGCACACACTGAAACCAAGTACGGAGGAAACACAATCATCCCAGACCATGATCTCCTCAGCTACTCAGACAAACCATATGTGTAACGAGAACGCAAGGAGCTCCAACTCAAGCATCAGGCTGGACAACCAGCCCACGGCTACTAGAGGAACCTCTGCCTTAACTCATATAGCAAATGCTTCAGTTTGGCTGAGGGCCAACAAATCAACATTTATGGCTCTGACAAACTCTGGGATTAATGAGGAGCTGCAAGCCCCAGGGGTCCGTTACAGCAACTCACGACAGGAGGAATCAAAGATAATTCTGTTTATCTCGGAATATGAATCCAAAGGGAGAGGGAACATCTTGAATAGAGGAAATATTCTGCGACAATTAACCAGCATTAGTAACCTAAAATTGCCTCAAGCGACCTGGTGTCCGTAGAATTTGTATGTCAAAAATATCTGGCAAACCAAGAAATATCCAAAACAACCTGGGCCGCACAGGACATAGCAGAGAGAATAATGAGGGAAGAACAACAACTGAACGCCTGGGGGATCAGATTGAAACACCAGAAAGAAACAGGTTACTCAGAGCCTCTGTTATACGAGTTGCAGTCAGATGATGGCCATAAGCCGGGGCACATGGGCTCCACAAGGCAAACTTACTCAGTACTCAAAGAAGCTTGCAGTGCAGAATCAAACATCTGGAATCCTATGCTAGCGGATGAGAATAAGATGTCAAACAACAACTGGACCTGGATATCACGAACCATCAATTCCCGACCAAGGAATACCTGACAGGGCAGGAAGTCAGTTAACAAAGCGCATCAATTAAAGCTTTGCTCATGGAACATCAACAGACTAGGGTCCAAAGCCATGGATAAAGAACTTTTGCTCTATTTCCAAGATTTTGATCTCATCTTACAGCAAGAGACCTGGCTGGTTGAGCCGCTGCAAATGCAAGGATATAAGTCCTATCACCTTCCGGCCTGCAAGGAAGCCAAGTTCGGTCATCCAAAGGGTGGTCTCGCAATCTTCACCTCCATCAAAACGATAACTACAGCTAAGGAACTACTTAATACGGCAACAACAACTAATGGCATACAAGCAATTAAGCTGGAACTAACAGGTCTCGCCGACAACCAGCAGTTAATACTTGTCAACATCTACCTCCACCCATGGGATAAAAAGGCCAGTGTCAAACTGCTGGTTTCTGATTTATCAAGACTACTTGAAGAATACGCCACCTTGAATCTTATAGTATCAGGAGACTTTAATATGCTACTAACAGGGTCATATGAAAGGACGAAATAGTGGAAGAACAGCTTCGGCCCTGGGGGATTCCACATCAGGAAGCAAGTAAGTGGGGCAAGGAAATCAGCTCAGCAAAGGAGCTCCTCAGGGATCTGGAAAACTTGAACCTGGTTGCGCTGAACGGGCGTTTCCAGTGAGATTGCCCACCGGCAGCTACGTTTCACAGCGCACTTGCAAATACAACAATCGACCACACTTTCACGTCATACTCCCTGTTTAACAAAATAGTTGACTTTAGGATATGAAGTTTAGACCAGAGTGACCATCTACCACAAGAGATTACTCTGGACGCTTATGGCACTGCATCCACTGAGCAACCAGTCCGCTTAGGCTCGGTGTTCACGACCAACCTAAGAAGAATTAAATGCAAAATTTCTAAATTGGAGAACTTCCTGCTCGAGGCAAAAAATCTGTGGGAGGAAAAAAAGAAGGAGAACAAGAATGTGATTTTCAGTTGGGCTAATTTTACTGAAAATCTTGGCACACTACACACAAAAGAAGAAGGGAGGGACGTAACTAGAGCAGTTGTGGCCCGACTAAGGTCTTAGTCCACACCATTGAGCAGGCAATACTATCTTCTAAGAGGAGCAATTAAAGCAACTAAAGCAATTAAAGTAAGGAATAAACAGAGCAATACGAAAACTCCACCGGGCAGGGGCAGACGTCAATCTTCAAGCCAAGCTAAGATCACTAAAAACTAGCAAGAAAAAATGTATCGGGGAAGCAAGCCGCAAAGCCACATAAACAGCATGGGCCACAATTCTACACGATGCGAAAGCCAAAAACAGCTCCAAGTTTTGGCACACAGTGAAAAGATATAGGAGAGTAGGATATGCACTTATGTTGCCATTACTTTTTTTCTGATGTTAACACTGGTTTCTGGCTATAGTCTGGCTGAGACCCTGATAATCAGGGCCCCAGCCTCTCTGTTCTGTCTAAACAACTTGGAGTGCATATTAGATGCACTAGTGATTGGATACTGTGGTACCTTATGGGCCCCTAGTATATGGTACCTTAGGTACCAAGGGCATAGGTACTTCACAGGCCTACCAGGGGCTGAAGCATGTATTATGCCACCCCTGGAAAAAAAAAGCAGACTAAATCTGACACCACAGGCCTGCTACTGCAGCCTGGGTGTGGTAGCGTTAGCACTCCTCACTGAGATATAGGTTCCCTATATCTCACCTTACACACACATATAAACCTATCAGTCACCCCTAAGGCAGGCCCTATCAATCCTGAGGGCAGGGTGCTTGGTTTCCATGTGAGGGGGTGCCTCGCCTGAGCAGGGCCCCTCTGCAGCTCTCAGAGTCCATTCTCTGTGGCTGTTTGTGGATGCGGTTAAACCATATACTCTTAAGTGCATTATAACCTCGCGGTAAATGCTAACTCTGGGATGGGTGCATCAAAACATGTTGTGTTTTGTGTCAAACGCTTTGCAATCATACCCCCACACCAGTAACTGGTGTGGGAGTATGATCCCACCCTTCTAGAGGGATAGACATGTACCTACTGTGGAAACAAGGCAGAATCCTGAAAGAGCCCTGGCATCACAAAATGGATGCCACCAGCACAGACACTGGGCTGCCCTCCTGCTGCTGACCGAAACTCACAGTGGAGGAGGCCCAACAATAGGCATCCTGTCACAGGGAGGTGTCACCACCTTCCAGACAGGATTTAGTGTATTGGGGCTGGGTGGGTGCACTCCTAGAGTGCTTTGAAGTCCTGCACTGGGGGAGCAGTAGGCTCCTCTGTGCATATGCCAGCTCAAACTGGTTCAGGGGCTACCTGCCCCTGCTCTGGCGCGAAACTGGACAAATGGAAGTGGGTGTAACCACCCACTCCCCTGACCCTCCCATAGGAGTGGTCATAGAGAGAGTCTTTTAGTATAAGATAGAGAACCCTTGCCATTGCATACTAGATATCCCTGGATGATGCTCTGAAGAAGAATCCTGGACCTTCGACGTTCCACTACCTTTGGAAGACTGAAGTATCTCCCTTGGAGTCGAGGAGTGACTCCCCTGCTTTGCAGGCACCAAAACTTTGAATCAACAGTCGCAAACTTTTCCGCTCCCGCCGGAGTCCGAAGTCCCTGCAGCCCCGGAAGTGGATTTCCTGACTTCTCGACGGCCATCGTGAGTCCCCAGCAGAGCTGAGGCGAGTGGACCCCACGAGTGATGAGGAACAGCAATACCCGGGTACCCTGCACTATTTTCCACTGCAATCCCTTCACGACATTCTACGAACTTGTGCATTGGACCACGTATGGTCCAAGCCTCCAGCAGAATTTCCACTGATGATTAGAGGCCTACCTCATCCCGAGTGACCGTGGGCTCCTGTGAAGTGAATCCTCACGAGGCGTCTTCGATATCCCTTGCCCGTTGCCTTGTGGGTCCTCTGAAGACTTTTCTATCAAACCAAAGGGCTCTCCTGGTTGCTCCATGCCTGCCCTGACTTATCCTTGCTGGGTGAATCCCTCAGACCTTGATGGTCTGCACCGCTGACTTTCATCACTTTCCACGAGACTTGCTGTAGCCAAGGCTTGTTGGCTCCAATCCGGTTGCCGATATCTCAGTAAGCTTCAAACTTTGTGGGACACTCCGAATCCAGCTCCTGGTTGTCATCGACGCCTCCTGGACCTCGTGGCTGAAGAGTCAAGACACCCGTGATCACCTGAAATCACCCGACGACTGTGGGCATCCATATTCTTGGGCCGGGTCACTGGCAAGTGAGTTTGAACACTGTCTCCTCTGCTTTCAGGTCTTCTTTCTTCTGAATCCATCCTTGGATTCCACCGGACACTTCTCCTGTCTTCACAAGCAGCAAGTCTTCTTTGGCTCCCATTGAAAACGACGCCGCGACCCGACACCAAAAGACACCTATGCACCCAGCTTCCCTGGGTGAGGCGTCTCCCGTGAGTCCTTTTCTTACCTGCCTTGGGTGGATTAGTGAGGCCCCAGTGCTTCTGAGGACCTTAGGCCTTCTCCCTTCTCAAGTCGTTCTTCTTATACCTCTTTGTTAGTATATGGTCTGGTACGCCCCTAGGGCCCTAGCCATATAAGTGCTTAATTTGTTGTGAAACATTGATTTGTGCATATGTTCCTGACTTCTAATCTCATAAAGAGATTAGTAGAGTGTGTCAAGAAATAAATACATATATATTTTATATATATATACCTGTGTGGTGTCCTTTCATTTGGTAATTCAAGAGATTATAAGGTAAAACAAGCTGCTTTACATTCCTCAGAGACTTAGCCTGAAGGCTGCTCTCCACAGTTACCACTAGGATAGCTTTCTTTAAAAGGTTGTCTTAAACCTATCTACCATAAGAGTCGAATTGGACTGGTGCAAGGTGGCCACTATAACTAGTGACCAGCATATGCCAGGCCAACTTCTCACAAGAGACTACAGAACCCAAGGGCTCTAGGAATAAATTCTCACATCACCAAAGAGGAATGTTTAAGTACCTTTGGGATCACTTTAATAGTGGGCAAACAAAAACACACAGGAAGCCCTGGAGTGCAGCAGGGCCGGCTTAGGCCCACCAAAGCAAGACGAAGAGGCCAACCACGGAGTAAGGCCAAAACAAATCAAGAGTGGAATCACCAATGTGAGAAGTTGGCCTGGTATATGTTGTCCACTAGTTATAGTGGGCACCTTGCACCAGTACAAACAACCCCTTATTGATGATAGGTTATAGACAACCTTTATTGAAAGCTATCCTAGTGGTAGCTAGGGAGAGCAGCCTTCAGGCTCAGTCTTGAAGGAATATAAAGCAGCTTGTTTTACCAGTCTATAATCTCTTGAATGGCTAAATGGAAGACAACCACACCAGGTATATATATAAAATATATGTATTTATTTCTAAACACACCCTACTAGTCTCTTTATGAGGCTAGAGGTCCAAACACATAAGTTACACTTCAAATATTAGAGTAAAACAGCACAAATACACATCAGGCCCTAGGGGCAAGCCAAACCATATACTAAAATAGTGGTATAAAAACCATGACTTAACTAGACACAAGGCCTAGAGCCTGTAGAATAGCTGGGACCCCAAGGAACCACTCAAGTAGTGACACAGGGGACCCAAGGGCGCCGTGTGCAGTGTGAGAACACAGCCGTGAGCTCCTGTTAGCTTCTGTGGGGAAAGTCACGGTTAGATTTTTAAAGATTAGGGACACTTAGAGGTCAGCTAGGACCAAACCCTTTTGGACTTAGGAAGTTCTAGGGTCAACACCCGTAGGAGCAGGGGAGTACTCGAGTTACCTCACCCAGGGGAGCTCGGTGCATAGGTGTCAAATGGAGTCGGGTCGCGTCGTCGTTTTCAATGGGAGCTGGCGAAGAAGTGCTGCTGCCGGGAAGATGTGAAGTGTCCGAAGAGATCCAAGCCTGCATCAAAGTCAAGAAGAACCTGAAAGCAGAGGGGACAGAGTCGGGGTCACTAGCCAGTGACCAGGGGTACGATAAGCGAATGCCCACCGATGTCGGGTGATTTCAGGTGAAGGAGGTGAAGCTTGACTCTTCAGCCACGAGGACCAGGAGGTGTCGAGGATGACTAGGAGCTGGATTCGAGCTATCCCACGAAGGATGTCTCGTGCCGCAGCGTTGGTGCCCGGATTGGACAAAACAAGCCTTGGCAACAGCAAACCCATGCAGAAAGGAGAAAGATGCTTCGGTGCAGACCAGCAAGGTCTGAGGGACTCACCAAGTGGTGGGGAGTCAGGGTACATCTGGAGCAACCAGGGAATCCCAAGGAAAAACAAAGTTGCCTTCACAGGGACCCACCAGTCGACGGACCAGGGATAGCGATGGAGCCGCAAGCGGAAACGCAAGAAGCGGTCTCACGGAACACTCGTGGAGTGTAGGCCCACAATCTTAGGTGGAGATACTGCTCGAGGTGGGGGCTACAAGTAACTCAAAGCACGACTTCAAGAGACATCGGGAATTTAATGTACTTGCAAATCTGCACGGTGACCACCAGTTCCGGTTTCACGTTACTCAAGAGGGCTGCGGGTCTCAGATTTGCTTGGGACTCAGGACGGCCTGTGAGAAGTCTGGAAATCCTCTTCCCGGGCTGCAGATGCTTCGGAGTCTGGCAAGAGTTTCAGAGATGCAGACCGGCAAAATGCTTTGTTGCTGCCTGCGAAGCAGGGGAGTCACTCCTTGACACAAAGGGAGATGTCTTCAGTCCGCTAGTCTTGAGTAGAGCGTCGAAGTTCCAGGATTCAGTTGCAGAGTTTCATCCAGGGATATCTAAAGTCCTGTTGCCAGGGGTTCCTTACTTATACCTAAGAAAGGGGTTGGACTAAATCAAGGGACCCACTTATGGGAGGGTTTGGAAAGAGGGATGGCAACACCCATTTCCTTTGTGCAGTTTCACGCCAGAGCAGGGACTGGTAGCCCCTGAACCGATTTGAGCTGGACTATGCACAGGGACACCAAATGTGCCCCCAGTGCAGGACTTCAAAGCACTCTGAGAGTGCTCCCACCCAGCCCCAATACACATCAGCCTGTCTGGGAGATGGTTACATCTCTCTGTGACAGGAAACCTATTGTCCAGGCCTCCCATTCCGGAGTTTCGGTCAGCAGCAGGAAGCCAGACCCGTGTCTGTGGCTGCAGCATCCATTTTGTGATGACAGTTTTTTTTAAGTTGGTACCGGGTATACCAGTGCTGTCATGTCTCTCCCTCTAGAAGGGTGGGATCCTACACCCACACCAGTTACTGGTATTTTGGTATGATTCCAAGGTGTTTGACACCAAACGCAACATGTTTCCGTGCAGCCAGTCCAAAGTTAGCATATGGTCAGGCTGTACCACTGACAACCCCGGAGGATAGATTCTGAAGGCTGCAGAGGGACTCAGCTCATGCCTGGGCACCCTCTCACATATAACCAAGCACCCTGCCTTCAGGATTGATAAGGCCTGCCATAGGGGTGACTGATAGGTTTCTATGTGCAGTGATAGGTGAGGTATGTTGAATCTATACCTCAGTAAGGGGTGCATGCACCACCTTACCCAGGCTGCAATAGCAGACCTGTGGTGTCATTTTGGAGGGCTTTCCAGGGGTGGCATAATACATGCTTCAACCCCTGGTAGGCCTCTGGGGTACCTATGCCCTGGGTACATAGTATACCATATACTAGGGACTCACAAGGGTACCCCAGAATCCAATCTTGAGTGTACCTAAAGTACATGGAATCAATTTATAAGAGAAAGCAGATAGGCTGGGGACCTGAATAGCAGGTTCCCTGCCAAACAAAGTCAAAAACCATCAAAACACCAGAAAAAAACGTGGGGGGGTCCATGTAGTTAGATTCCATCTTCCTGCAACCAAGGGCAGAGCTGAGGGTGCACCAGGCCCCAATGACATACCACTGATTCCATACAAGTGACACTCTGACGATTGGGCATCAGAACTCCTGCCACTCTTCTCGCACATTATGGAAACAGAAAAAATACCAGACTGCTGGAAGGGGTTTATTATCTCTCCGATACACAAGAAAGGTAGCAAAAACAACGCAGAAAACTATAGACTGGTTGCATTAATAGATAATTGATGCCAAATTTTATGCAGGACTACTGTTGGAAGAACTTACAGAATGGGCATCGGAAACGGCATCAATCCCAATTAATCAATCAGTCTTCCAGAAAAGTATTGGCACATCGACAAACATACTGGCACTATCACTTTTAATAGATTCTACTAAACATGTCAAAAAATCGCTACACGTCTGCTTTATAGACTATTCGGCTGCCTTTGACAGCATCAACAGGAATAAACTCTCGACAAAACTCTCCAAAATGAAAATTAAGAGTACACTTCTGAACCAGTTGATCTTACTTCACAGTGACACCTGGATACAAATTAAGCTCGGCGCTGAAGAAAATATATCGCGGAGAATCCTGACAGCCAAAGGTCTGAAGCAGAGGTGTGTGCTGGCACCGATTCTGTTCAACTTGTTCTTGGCAGACCTCTCGCCAGAACTGGACAAGTGTTATCACCATGCCCCGAACTTCAGAGGCTTTCCTCTTTCGAACTTACTCTGTGCAGACGATTTGGTTTTGATCAGCCGCACCCCAATCGGTCTACAACACCTGTTAAATATCACGAGCAACTTTTCTAGCAGTAATGGACTACGCATAAACTTGGGCAAAACTAAAGTGATGGTTGTCAACCGGAAAAACAAATCACACTACTTCCAATGGGAGCTGGAAGGGATGAAACTCGATATTGTCAATGAATTCAAATACTTGGGTGTAATTTTAGACCATAAAGGCATGTTCCTTCTGCAAAAAGGCAAAGGAACCCTTATAGCAGTCGCAACAAAAAATTTTAAACAAAAAATAAGCAGCCTGAGTTTCACCCCCTTACTACAAGTCATTCGATCAAAACTCCTCCCAACTGTCACTTATGGAAGTGAGTGCCGCAGGGAGAGATGCCGACACTCTGGACAGGACGATAACAAAGGCAATGAGAATCATTTTGAACCTCCCACGGTATACATCACCAGCCCAAATCAGACTAGAGTTTGGCCTACCAAAACAACAGATAGCACGTAAGGGGGCAGACTTGAAATGCTGGCACAAAATAAAAGGAGCAGAGCCAGGGTCATTAAACTAATTTTTATGGAATAAACTTCGCCGGAAAAAAGGCAGTGCAGCTTTGACTTACCTAAAAGACTCCATGGACAGCTTGGTCTTAGAAGCTCATTGGGACACAATTGGGGCCCACAAAACCTTCAAGGAGCTTGTCAACAAAACAGTAAAAATATTGTCTGCTCTTGAGGACAAAGTCTCCCTCTTGGGAAGGGCCCAAGGACGGTTTAATAAAACTGCGTGAAGGTAGATGGTAGAAGGTAGGTTGGTCATCCAGAGCTACAACAGCTACTCCCCACAACCCTATCTGGGCACTGGGTTTACCAGGGCCAAAAAAGAAAACATTTTGCACTTAAGGATGGGCATCCTACCAACACTGTCGCATTTACCACCATGGAAACGGCCACAATCTATAACATTGTGCAGACAGTGTGCCGAGGTAAAGGAAGACATTCTACACCTTCTGTGCACATGCAAATGTTTAGATAGGGAAAGAAGATCCATACTAAAGCCTGCCTTCAACAGATTATGGATAAGAACATGTAGACAGGCAGTTAAGGCCTGTTTTGAAGGAGAGGACATCCGGCTGGCCTGCTGTCTGGTTTGTTTCTTGGATGTGGCCGGAACAAAACTAAGGACGGCGGAGAAGGAATATAACATCAAACTATAAAGGACAGCAATCTGTAACCTCTTGAGCATCTCTAAAAGACCATAGTGACCTCATTAATAATGTTTTTTCTATAAAAGAAAACCACTTATATGGAGGATATACAGATTTTAATAGTGTTTTAACTGGAAAAGTATTACATGATTTTTAGTATTTTAAACTGACGGCCATAAGTGCTCATTCTCCTCCCCCACAATAAACTTGACTTAAAACAAATTATTCTCAAGGGAAGAACAATTATACCAGAGATTGTGCTCATAGGTATACAGAACTGCTATAAGTGACTTGTTCTGATAGGACTGGAGAGAAGATAATGAATAGACGGCCTCAGCATCTTATGTGAAGAGCTAATGATGTGATAATAATGTGTGTTTTAACCAGTTATATACATATTCCTCTTTTTATTTTTAACGATCTTTTTTTATGCAAAGGTTTTTATTAACTAAGCATATAATAAATACATGACTTACTTACACTAAGAAGTACAGGCAGTGGGTGTCCATCGATGGCCAAAGGGTTGAGGCTCTGAGAGACACCGGAGCCAGTGTGACAGCTGTCAGTTGTCGGCTAGTGTCTGAAGAGCAGGTAATCCCCAATGCATTTTACCCAGTTGTTGCCGCTGACAACACAGAGAGCCACTGCAAGGTGTCTCAGGTTCCCTTTGAGTGGGGGATCTCAGGGACTCGTCAAGTAGCTGTGAGGCCAGCCATGCCTATTGATTGTCTGTTGGGTAACGAGTTGGAGAGCTCCCCTTGGGCTAAGGTGGAGCGAAGTGCTCATTTAGAGATGTTGGGTTTGCCTGAGTGGGGATGCGTGAATACTCGGTCCACGGCAGCCAGTAAGGGTGTTCAAGAGGACCTGGAGCCTGAAAGAGTGGGCCAGGTACCTGCCTTAAGGAGAAGAGGCCGTGGCGCGGGAAACCCGCCCCAACATTTCCCACGGTCCCGGAGGAGGCAGACCTTGAGGGGGATGTCCTGGAACCCACAGGGTAACAGGTAGCTGAACTGGGGGACCTGCCTGAGCTGACCCATTGGCAGCAGGAAAGAGGACCCTCCAGGGAAGAGTTCTGCGAGGAGCAGAGGAAGTGCCCTTCTCTTGTGGGTTTGCAGCAGCAGGCTACAAACCAGGCAGCAGGTGACCAGTCTGTATCTCATTGGATCTACTGGGAGAATGGTCTCCTGCATAGTGAGCCTAAGGTTGCTGAGCCTGGGTCAGCCCATGTGCTGGTGGTACCCCAGCGCTTCAGAGACTTCCTACTGGGGCTGGCTCATGATGTGCCTTTAGCAGGACATTTGGGGCAGGACAAGACCTTTGAAAGGTTTTTACCCACTTTTATTGGTCCCAAATGTGCAAGAGTTCAGGCACTCATTGCATGACCTGTCAGACTTGCCAGGCAAGTGGAAATAGTGGGAGGAAGCACAAGGCACCGCTCCAGCCATTCCCTGTGGTCAGAACACCCTTTGAAAGGGTGGACATTGACATTGTGGGGCCTCTGGATCCCAACACAGCCATGGGCAACAGGTTCATCCTGGTCTTGGTAGACCATGCCACCCAGTACCCCAAAGCCATCCCTCTCAGCACTGTGACGGCCCTCGTGGTGGGATGTGCACTGATGGGTGCACAGAGAGGTGGTGTTAGACCGTGGTGCAAACTTAATTTCCAAGTATATGGAGTCCCTGTGGCAGGAGTGCGGTGTAACGTACAAATTCACCACTCCTTACCACCCCCAAGGTAATGGGCTGGTTGAGAGATTCAACCTGACCCTCAAAGGCATGATTATGGGTCTTGAGGAACCTATGAGGTGTAAGTGGGACGTTCTCCTACAATGCCTTCTCTTTGCTTACCGTGAGGTGCCACCGAAGTCCCTAGGGTTCAGCCCCTTTGAACTTCTCTATAGTCACCCAGCAAGAGGACCTCTGAGTTTGGTTAAGGAAGGCTCATCAGGATGTATATGGCTACATGCTGGCCTTCAGGAACCAGACTAGGTGATTCACACAACTCCCTCAGGCGAATCTGGAAGCCAGCCAGGAGGAGAAGAAGCAGTGGTACGACCAAAATGCCACTCTGGTTGAGCTTCAGCCTGGTCAGAAAGTGTGGGTCATGGCCGCAGTGGAGCCCTTTGCAATCCAAGATAAGTGGACCAGACCATTTGAGGTGGTGGAGCGCAAGAGTGATGTCACCTACTTTGTGGACTTGCAGTCTCCAAGGAACCCTTTGCGGGTACTACATGTCAACCGCCTGAAGACCCACTTAGAGAGGTCCGAAGCGGGCATGCTCCTAGCAACAGATGCTGGAATGGAGGAGGAAACTGAGCCTCTTCCTGACCTCCTGTCTGCAACAGGGCAAGATGGGTCAGTGGACGGTGTAAACCTCTCTTTCACCCTGACCACTGAGCAGCAGAATGACTGTCACCAGTTGCTGGGACAGTTTTCTGATCCGTTCTCCCTGATTCCCAATGTCACTGATTGGTGTGCCCATGATGTAGACACTGGGGACAGTCCTCCTGTTAAGCACAAAACTTACAGAGTGACTGACAGGGTGAGAGCTTGCATCAAGGAGGATGTCTCCAAGATGCTTGTGTTGGGGGTGATTGAGTCCTCTAACAGTCCTTGGGCCAGCCCAGTGGTCTTGGTCCCAAAGGCTGCCACACCGGGTGTCACGCCAGAACTTCAGTTCTGTGTGGACTACCGAGGGCTCAATTCAGTCACCAGGACTGACTCGCATCCCATCCCCAGAGCTGATGAGCTCATTGATCGGTTAGGGGCTGCCCGGTACCTCAGCACATTTGACTTAACGTCTGGGTAATGGTAGATCGCCTTGACTGATGGGGCAACAGAGAGGTCAGCATTATCCACACCAGATGGGCACTACCAGTTCTGGGTTATGCCCTTTGGGATGAAGAATGCCCCTGCCACCTTTCAGAGGTTGGTCAACCAAGTGTTGGCTGGAATTGGAATTGGAATTGGAAGTGCATTTGTAGAGCGCGAATTGCTGCCCGAAGGCGTCCAAGCGCTAAGAGTACCAATAGTCCGACCAGTGGACTCAGGAGAGGGGGAGAGAGGCTGGAGTGGAAGAGTTCAGTGCCGCCTACCTGAATGAAATTGCAGTGTTTAGCGCCAGTTGGGAAAAACATCTGCCCCACCTCTGGGAAGTGTGGATGGAGCTGCGGAGAGCAGGCCTCACGATCAAGGCGAGTAGGTGCCAGATCGGGCAGGGTTCCATGGTGTACTTGGGACAACAGGTGAGGAGCAGCCAGGTGGCGCCCCCAACAGCCAAACATTGAGACCATCCTGGCTTGGGAACCCCCAAGACCCATACAGAGGGGAGAGCCTTTTTAGGATTCACTGGGTATTACAGGAGGTTTCTCAAGGGGTATGGTAGTATTGTTGCCCCTTGACAGAGCTGACTTCCAGGAAGCAGCCCAAGAAAGTGATCGTGACTGACACCTGTCAGAAAGCTTTTGATGCCCTGAAGACTACCATGTGCACGGCGCCCGTGCTCCTGGTGCCCAACTTCTCAAAAGAGTTTATTGTCCAAACAAACACTTCAGAGCATGGTGTGGGGGCTGTTTTGTCACAGATGAATAAGGAGGGCGTAGACCAACCTGTAGCCTTCATTAGTAGGAGGTTACTTCCACGGACACAGAGGTGGAGTGCAATTGAACGTGAGGCATTTGCTGTGGTCTGGGCACTGAAGAAGTTGAGACCATACTTGTTTGGGACTCACTTCCGGGTTCAGACAGACCACAGGCAATTCAGATGGTTGATGCAGATGAGGGGTGAGAGTCCAATGCTGTTGAGGTGGTCCATTTCCCTACAGGGAAAGGACTTCACAGTGGAACACCGCCCTGGTACAGAACACGCCAATGCTTATGGTCTGTCCAGTTTTTTCCACCTTAGTGATGAGAACTCCCAAGAGGGAGGGTAGTTCTCCCCACATATCAGGTGGAGGGGACACGTGTTAGACCTGGCACCATTGGTGTGGGACTCCCTTCCATTTTTTGCTGTTGCCTCCTGTGTTTTTGCTATGTGTTGCTGGTTTAGATGCTTTGGGCACTGTGTCACTGCTATTCAGTGCCACAGTACAAGTGCTCCCTATGTTAAATTGATGTATGGATTAGTCACTCCATGATATATTTGGTTTACCTGTCAGACCCTAGTACAGTGCACTGCGTGTGCCCAGGACCTAAATCAAATGAAGCTGGGGGCTTGCAGCACTGGTTGTGCCGCCCAGGGATGCCATTGCAGAGCCTGTGTGCAGTCTGGTACTGCCTTGTTGACTTGGCAAGTACACCCACTTGCCAGTCCCTAAACCTCCCTTTTCTGCATGTTAGTCAACCCTAAGGTAGGCCCAAGGGGAGGGTGCATTTTATGTAAGAGGTAGGACATGCCCTGATGTGTGTGGCATGTCCTGATAGTGAATTACAGCCACTTTTGTTTTTCACTGTTGCAAGGCTACCTGCTTCCATAGGCCAGAATGCGCAGTTTGATTATAACACGTTATAATCATAACTGACCCAGGGAACATGGTAGAAAAAAGAATTTAGTATGCCTGAACTCAGAATGATAGAATACATATTTTAGTGAAGTTGGTTTTAACATTCTTTGTTTGAAAATACCACTTTTAGAAAGTAGGTATTTTCTTGCCTAACTATCCAAGCCTGCCTCTGCTAGGTTGTGTATTCCAGTCTGGTTTGTGAGTGATAGGGGCTGAGGGGGCTCCAGGAGACAGGGTGAGTCAGCACAAGGCTGAATAGACCTATTTGCATGAGGAGTGGTGGGAGGAGTAGCACCTGGGCCTGAATCGGGCTGTGCCTGCCTTCCACAATGCTAGTTCCTCGTCCTGTAGGTTTTCTGAGGACCCTGGCCCACACTGACAAAGGAAGAAGTTGTACACTGGCAGGATGAACCCAGAACTGGTTTGGACTAGGTACAGACACTCTCTGCCTTCAGAGAAAAGGGATGTCTGTGTATAAAAAGGGGGACCCAGACCCAGATTACTTCTGGGAATAAAGACAACCTTTTGCTGAGGAGAAGAACCAGAGAAGCTGTAGGAGGAGACTACCCCTGTGCTTTGTGTTTGGAGGGTTGGCCTGCAGTGGTTGCATCATTGCCAAAGAAAGGAGAAAAGGACTGAGTGTCCTTTCATCATCTTGAAGAAGAATCTCCAAGGGCTTGAACTTTGAGCTTGCCTCCTGCCTGAAGTCTCAGGGATGCAAGACTTCACCACCAGCTCCCCACTGAATTCCCTTTCTGGGAATTGAAGTGCCTGCTGTTGTACTGGGCCTTCTGAGAGACGGCGTGTTGCTGGGAGCTGGATGCGCGACTCAACGACGAGTAGCGCATCACCACCACAGCAGTTGCCGCTGCATTGCCGAAGAAGCGTGCCGCCGCTGTCGCCATCGCATCACCGAAGCGCGTCGCATTACCGGAGAAGCGTGCTGCAGTCACAGAGGTCCCCGTCGCATCACCTGAGAAGCGTGTCTCAGGGCCTGTCGTGGCTCAGAAGATCACTGAATCAACGCACCGCTGTGAGGCGTGCATGCATCGCATCAACGTTGTCGCATCGTAGCCACGATGCCATTTTGTCGCATCGCAATGGATCGTCGCATCGAGGCGCCATCTTCTCGCATCGTACTGGAGAGCAGTAAGATACCGACGCATCACCTGCCCACACATTAAGGAAGCGAGCTTCAACTTCCCTGCGCAGCAGTAAGGAACCGACACATCCACTTCCCTGAGTGTAAGGAACCGCTGCATCACCTTCCCTGCAACCCTTTTGTTTGCCTTGCAAGACTCATCCAAGGTACTTTGAAAGTAAAGTGTTGCATTTACAATCTTAAGTGAACTGAGCTATTTCCTACTATTTTAAAGTCTATTTTTGATTACAGTATTTTGGATTTTTGTCTTTTGGTCTTGTGTTAAGTCTAGAAAAGAATACTTATTTTTCTAAACCTGGGTGGTGCCCATCTGTAGTGTTTTCACTGTATTAATGTATGTGTTCACAAATGCTTTACACACTGCCTCTGAGACAAGCCTGCCTGCTCGAGCCAAGCTACCAAGGGGGTGAGCAGGGGTTATTTTAGGAGTGTAGCCCCTTACCCTGACTAGACCCAAAGGTCCCTATTTGGTCAAAGGTACCTACCTCTGCCAACTAGAGACCCCCAAATCTAACACATTTTATATAAAGCAAAGCTCTAAAGAATGCAAGGGCCCTGGCAGGAAAGGAGATTAAAGAGGCCAGAAGTCATTTGTATGGAGCCTTTTTTCAATATTGTGATAGAACAGGCCATGAAGGGGTTAACAGAAAAAAAGTTTATAATAATATGGTTTCTTCCAATGCCTTTCTTATGGAATACTCAGGTCAACCACATACATTCTTCCTGATAAGGTTTTGGAGGTTGCGATGGTGGAGGTTCAAATAATCCCTCCACAACCAGCGTCTCTTGTCACAGGATGCTTGAGTGTTGCAGACAGTCCAGGGTGCTGAAAAAGAGGTCTCTAGAGACTCAATAAAAATGTTTCCTAACAGATCACTCAATAATGGACCTGATCATTTTTTTTCAGAAAGGAGTGATCCACCCTTCTTCCAGGTATGTCAATTACCTTATCTACAATATCTTTCTTGTAAACTAAGAAGACAAAGAGTTTCATTTAGTTGGAGTTTAACCAATCAAAACAGTGTAGACACTCCAAAATGGAGGGAATCCACCAACTGAGGAGACTGGATGGTCAGTCTGAACCAGAATGATACTTATCTCTCACTGCCAATATCTGTCCTATCCTATTGATTATTCTAAGTCAAGTGGCAGGACAAGATATTTTCCATTCACCACCCTAACTGCCAGGCTTGTGTGAGCTCTAAGGTGTTTCACCAAGCGAATGAGACCTGTAGTTGAATTCCTTTGGGCAAAGGAAACATGGCAATTTCTTTATTTAGAGGGCATGATCTTTATGACTCAGGAAGTAACTTTGTTATTAGATCAGTTAAGGATGATAATCTCCTTCCTCCAAGATTTAGGGGCCTATTACCCAATCTTTCTTGCAATGCAGGGCAGCAAGCAAAGTTGCTGTGCTGCATTGCGTGAAAAGGAGAAAGCATAAATACTTGATATATGGAAAGATATGGAGCATTTCAACTCTCTCCTTGCATTAATGCACTGTGTGCAGCCTAGAACAAACACAGATACCTTCGTACCATAGTTCAAGTGTGCCTGAGTTACTACCAGAATTGTTTTTGTACAGGAAGGTGCTACTTCCTTTGCAAGCTCTGAAATGCATACCTTAAAAAATAGTCTATTGTAGCCAAGCATGAGCGACAGGAAGATGTAGGTGCATCAATGTTTGCTGCTGCTAGTGTATGTGAAGAACGTTTAACACCAGGGCCCGTCTCAGGGTCTTGCCTTTGACCAGGCCATGAACCCAAACCAAGCGCATGCAGCAAACCCTACCAAAAGCTCCTAACCAGCATTTACTTCCTCTTACACTTTTGTACTTGTGGGATATCAGATACCTCGTTGATGTTTTGGTTTTAGTCTTTCAATGTGCTGCACTATTGCAGTGCCAGTTGCTGCTGCTGTGTAATACTTGAGTGTATCATCTTCTACAATTAGCAAAGACTAGAAATGTTATTCGGTTATCAGTAGAAAGTGCAGAACCTGTGCAGTGCCCTTATCGAGCCAATGGTTACCTTGTGAGCCATGCAAATGCTGCCATACAATTGAAGGACGGCTAGACTGTCAACTGTCTCCCTACATTTACAAAACATTAAAAATAGCCAGATATCAGGTCTGGCTTTGAATTTGTATCCTAAGAAAACTGAACAACAACAACAATTAAAATAATAAGAATAATAAATAATAATTATAATAATAATTATAATAATTATACTACTAATAATAATAATAATAGTAATATTCTTCATTACCCTGAGCTGTCCCTTTAGGGTTTCTAAATTACTCACGGCGGCATCTTGGTGCAGGGGTCCATCCTTCGTCAGTACATGTGATTCTGCCAGATCCATATCCTGATTCAGTTGCATAGCCTCCATCGCACTCATAATTTATTTCTCTTCCTTTTGTCATTGGAAAATAGTAACCTCGATAGTTCTCATAAGACCAGTAGCTTAGTCTTCCGTTTTCTATATCTGGATAATCACAAGCTTTACCTGGGAAAAAAGCAAATCATTTAAGCCTGGCTCCTCATATTAAAATATAACTTCATCATTAATTCTTCCACCTTGGGATGTGGACAAGCAGTGTGCAAAAGAATTCATTCCCAAATATCTCTTCTCTTCGGGTTTAACCACTTTACTGAAGATGTATTTTAACCAAAACTCTATGTTCTGGCAGCATTTCGTCAAATTCTGCTCTCAGCTGAGTTGACATCATGCATTGTTTGACTACTACCTGCATCAAAGGGACTCACAAATTACATTTGACCCATTGAAGCCAATCCAGACGTGAACGAGGAATCCTACATCAAGCATGAAGTTAATGTGAATTCCTTCAAAATCTCACTAAAAAAGACAACATCTCTAAAAGATATATGTAACTGTTGACTCGTTATTTTCAGGATCAGTGGTTCAACCTGCAAGGGAAATAAGAATATGCATCTCAAATGAATGGGTAAGATGGCAAAAAATGATCACTACTGTAAAGGTACCAAGGATCAACTTGACAGCACTCAGTCATGCCAAATTCAAAATTCCAATGATAATGAGAAGTTCAGTTAAACATTATATCCAAGTTGTGTGTGCCATATGATGTTGAATTTCCAGAGGCTACCATATCAAAAGTTCATACTTCCATGCATTGCAGAACACAGTACAGTTTAATCATTGTTGTCACCTTTGTCTAGGAGTTCCATAGCTCCTTTGACGACATCACCCATCTTCTCCAGCTTTTAGAAAAGACATGACTTACCTCTCTTGTGATGTATTCATTTTCTTTTTCCATTGAGTTGTTTGCGTAAGATTCAGAAGGGGTAAACTATTGCATTAGTACTGTCATGCATTCTTCATAATTCTGGAACCATGGCTGTTCTTCCATTTAAAAACATTCCAGGAATCAAACGTGTGAGCCAGCAGTGGTGCATGCTAATTTCATGATGCATTGAAATCAATTTTTTTATTAGCCCTGCACCCTCCCTTAGGTTTCTCATATAATCTGCTTCCTACCAGCACTGCCCCTTCAAGCTGTACTCCTGCACTGCACTGTTCTGCATTATGTAGTTCAGGTTTGCTTGCACAAAACTATCCTTCTTTTCTCATGACATATGTAATATATATACCCCCCTCCCCCCTTAGAGTAGAGATGTTTCCCTGCTCATTGCTGACAGAACTTAACAAACTGGCAGAATATACAATCCCACAGAACATTGCTGCGTCACATAAACATCAAGGGAGTAGACAATGATTTAGGACAGTAACAGGATAGGCAAATGCATAAAATACTAAATATTCCTTCAATCCTCATGTCTCCCTACAGTACATCTTCAGTCCTGATACCTTTGTTCTTTTTTTCTGATACCTCATTCACTTTTTCTGTTGTCATTTCTGCATGGTTCACTTCCTAAAGTGATTCCTCAGCCCTAATTCTTCCGCAGCTTCTTCTATCCTACTGCTTTCTTACTGTGCCCCTGGACTGCTACTCCCTCTAACAGCATCACTTCACACCCACCACCACCACTTCTGTAGGCCTCACTTCCATGGTGCATCTATTAATCCTAACAAGTGTCATTCGCTTCCTTGAGTTTTCGTGTAGTATTGTCCTCACACTGCAATGTTCAATTAGAACTGCTATTTCCCTACAGTGCTGTGGTAAGCCTGCTTATTTCCTTCTTTCTTTGTTACAGTGGGAATCAATCTATTCACCTACATCCATCATGTTGCTGTCCATTTACACCAACTGATTTTGGATAGTGGCACTACATTGGGATTCCCTCTCTTCCCTACTCTTATGCCTAATTGCAACACCCAATGAGCCAGATCAGAAAATATTTTTACTGGAGTGTAGGACAGTGGCCCTTTGTGACATGGTCACCCCCACTTTTTGCCTGGCATTCAATGCACTTTTTACAGAAAATCCACTGCTAATTAGGTCCCCAGTGCCAAATCTCTTTCCCTAAACTATACAATTGTTCACCCGATTGGCAATACCATCAGCACGCCCTAAAAGTTCCTAGGAAATGATACCACTGATACCTATGGAATGGGGCACTAAAGAGGATCTCTAAGGTCTGCAGCATGTATTGTGCCACCCTAATGGACCCCTCACGCAACACCAGTAGAACGTCATTGCAAGCTGAGTGTCTTGGTGCAGACAAAAGAAAAAACACAACATGCCACACTTGTGTGTGCAATGTCTGCACTCACTGCATTCAGTATAGGTAAGTCACCCATACAGCAGGCCTTACAAACCGAAGGCAGGGTGCACTATACTACAAGTTTGAACATGAGCAGATATGCCACTGTGATGTTTAATCTGATTCTTAGATATTACAAGTGAACAGGGAGGCCATTTTAAATACATGTGCAGGACGCTGGTGAAAACGAGTTCCCCTACTACATGATGGCTTCACTGAAACTAGAGGTGCTTGCTATCAGACATCTTGTATTAATAAACCCACACTGATTCCAGGGATGGATTTAGTTCATGCACCCACAGGGCACGTTAGAGGTTCCCCCTGAAAACCTTCCGACTACTAGTGACTGGGGTAGACCAGCCTGTCACCATAGAAAAGTTTCTGACCCACTGCAGGTGAGAGCCCCCGCTCTATGAGGGCAGAAACAATGCCTGCTCTGGGCGGAGGTGTTGCCACTCTCCTCCCAAACTACACTTCCCCAGCGCAAATAAGGCTGGAGTTTGGCTTATTGAAACAATCTTTGGCCAGGCATGGCGCCCACATCATCTGCTGGAATAAGATCAGATCATCTGCCCCTAGCACTCTAAACCGGCTCCTATGGCAAGACCTCCAGTAGAGGGACACATCCCCTGCAAGAACCGATCTACAGGACTCTCTGTTAACCACTGGGTTCTATGACCACTGGAACACACAGATCCATCATTTAGCCTTTAAGAAGCTGGTCTGGAAATCTATAAAACAACTCTATTTGGTGGAGGACAAAGCCGCCTTCTCTGCCAGATTTCACACCTGGATGACTTTGAATACCTATAAAAATGACACTCCTTAAAAATACTTTAATCTGGGATTCCCGAAATCATGAAAAATAAAATTCTTAAGGCATCGCCTTGGGCTGCTCCCGTGCACTCAGAACCTCCCACCATGGCTGCGGGCCAACCATAACTTTTTGCAGCTTGTGCAATAACGGCCAGGAAGATATTGTGCACCTACTCTGTACCTGCAAGGAGATGCTGCAGGAATGTAGACAGCTGCTAAAGACCCCCTTCAAACAGAGGGGATTTCGCTCAAGACAGCAAGCAGTCCTGGCTGCATACTAGCAAGCTTTCTTGCGCTAGCCGAACAAAAAATACCATCAGCCTCCACTCACAGACTTAGAAAGACCACCAGGTGAAGCCCTACCAGGAATTCACAGCTGGTCTACCAGAAATTGCTTTATGCAGGCTCTGACTCTGAGGAGCGCCAGCAGCTTCACACACTGGTGAACCAAGCATATTCCATTTAATCAAGGAAGGGATGTCGCTCCCACTAAGGCTGAGCTGGGAAGGACTCATCGAATCCAGCACCTTAGAATGTCTGTGGAGCACCCTCCTGAACTGATCGCATTGTTTGCACCGGCAACAAACTCTGCAATAGCACACACGCAGAGTTCCCCATTCTTTTTTTTTTTTTAAATCAAACTGTTTTTTAACTGTCACCAATCCAACTCATCTAAAGTTTTTACAGTTTTCTTTCTAAAATATAAGTGTGCATCTCCACATTTTATCATGCTCCTAAGGTTTTTATCAAAGTTTTTGTACTGCAATGGATTTTAGTAACTGTGCACGTGAAATAAATTTGACATTTTCCTCCAGAACAGGATGGCTAAGTAATCACCATATCAAGGCAGGAGGCTTCAAGGGCCTCTGCCACCTTTTATATGTGATCCCAGCATCCCAAGACAGGGGAAATGCCATCCTCATGCCCTAGGCCCATTTGGCACAACGGCAGGTAAAAAGTTAGCTAGTCAAGAGGCCAGTTCACTACCAGGTCAGATACCCCCTTAGGTGTGCTGCCTGGTGTGAACACCAACCTTAGAATTCTACTATCTTGATTTTTGCTGACGGTGAGATTTCCTATGGAAACACGGTCCTAACTATAACTATCTACTGGCGACCGCCAGTAGATAATATATATATATATATATATATATGTATATATCCCGCCAAACTTTCAAAACAAGAGTAATCGACGCCGTGTCTGTGCGCAAAATATATTTAATGCCAGCTGAAAATGCTAGACGCGTTTCGCCTGTCCTGCAGGCTTGTTCACTAGCAATTCAATAAAGTTACAATGGCTTTTTTTAACTGTGAATGTGAACAAGTCACATGTGAACTACAACAATAAAACTGGTCAACAAACTAGTAGTTTCTCATAATGTGTCACAGGGATTAAAGTTAATTAAAGGTAAAATACCAAAATACAAGCTCAATTAATCATAATCATTTCATAATTAAACAGCATGGATTCCATTGCGTTATATTTCAGAAATTACATTATGTAGTTAGTCATTGGCGCACTTTTTTCACAAAACAGGCTAAACCACAATTTTTGACCCTAGTGGTCCAATCATAGCCTGTGCTTGTTAAAAGACCGAAAACTGTTGACGAAACCAGTGTTGCGTCAATATTGAATAAACCAATAAGTTGGTATGACCAAATAGTCAAAGTTAAGTGTATCAATAGTGAAACCCTGAATGACTTAGCTGTCCACTGAACCTTTTGGGGCATTTTTTTAGAAGTTATCTGTCAAAAGGCATTTGATGACCTGAAGCAGGCCATGTGCACTGCTCCCATTCTACAAAGTCCTGATTACTCCAAGAAGTTCATTGTCCAAACAGATGCAACTGAATTCGGGGTAGGAGCTGTACTGTCACAACTGAATGATGAAGGTCAGGATCATGAAACGTGAAGAGTGCACTCCCCAAGACATGGGGTGTGTCCCTCGGGCACAGATGTAGTCCTCTCAAGGAGGTTTCAAATGTTATTTAAATGAGTGGAGTTGAGCTTTCATCGATTTGAAAAAACTTTATTCATCGTTTTTGGTGGCGTTCATTTCAAACACGTCACAGTGAACATTGACATAAGTTGCACACTCCCAATGCATTTCGGCATGAGCCTTCATCGGGGGAGATCTACAAATGGTAAAGAGGATGAATGAATGTGGGATCCATAGATAGCATAGCATTTATTTACATTGAGTGTTGTTGGTTAAATGAACGAAAAGGTGAAAAAAACTGGTTAATCGGAGTGATAAAAAGATCAAACGAATGTGGGTGACTCGTTTATGAAAGGTGAATCATCGCGTATGTATAGCTCAGTCTCAATGGAATATATAGTGCTTTTAATAAAGAAAGTCCCCTAAGGAATATCCAAGGAATGGTTACAGGCGGTAGAAAATTACCATAAAACGTGCGAGTAGAAAATACGAGTAAAGACGTGTAAAGTGTTCTTACCGGGTGCTTAACGCCTCATCGTGTCGTCCGTGTGGTCCGTGTGTGGCTGTTCGCGTCTACAATTGTTTAGGGACGAGTTTAAATGTTAGGAGAGAGGCGTTGAAAGTGTGTCACGTGTCGAGTAACAGTGTGTATGAACATAGGACTAAAGGGTTGTGAGGGTAAAAATGGTGAAAGGACTAATGTGGCCAGGAATACCCAATCCGTCATCGCTAACGAGTAAAGCGTTAATGAAAATGTGTAAAAGAAACGTGAAATGATTACAAAGTGGTGGTGAATGTTGTCAAAGGAACAGTTGTGAGCAGAAATGTCATTTAACGGGGGATATTTATAAGTAGTTCAAAGTCGAAGATACTTTGTACGATAGCTAGCAAGTGATATGTAGTACTAAATTAGTAATGTTAATAAATCAATGATTAAACATATTCACAATTCATATGGCAATGCAGACATGAGAAATAAGTACTTATGTAAATGATTATAGATAACATGAAAATTCAGTACGATCATTTAAACCGTCCGGTTTCATCGAGTTCAAAAAATAAATCCAATGGTTTTCTCTTTGCAACATAAAGTTGCGATTGTCTCTCCCTTCTTTCTTTGTTACTGTTTCCAAAACACAAAATTTTAGTTGACTAATGTTATGGCCAACTTCCAAAAAGTGTTGAGCGACTGATGATTTTTGTTGTTTAGTCCTAATGTTGGATTTGTGCTCGTTGAGTCTTATTTTCATTTTTCTTTCAGTTTGTCCAACATAAATTTTGCCACAGGGGCATTTGAGCATGTAGATAACATTAGATGTATCACAGGTTGCCGTTGTTTTCAATTTGATTTTATGCCCTTTCATAGGGTGTGTGATATAATCACCTTTAATGATGTTATTACAGTTATTACAGTTCAAGCAAGGGATAGTTCCTTTGAATGGAAGTGTTGTGAGAGGTAGATGTTGTTGTTTCAAAATTTCACCAATGTTCTTATTGCGTGTGTAGGCGAAAATTGGTTCCTCATCAAAAATATGGTTGAAGTCCTGTTCTAATTTAAGCAATTGCCAATGCTTTTTGATTATTCGTCTGTAGCTTGTACTCATGGTAGAATATTTGGAAACTACCGTAACTTGATTGCTGGTTGATTTAGGTGGTGTGATGAGAAGTTGATCTCGGTGTTTAGAGTCAGATCTTTCTTTCGCTTTTAGTAGTACCTGATCAGGGTAACCACGAATTTTGAATCTTTGTGTAAGGATGTTAAGTTGGTCCAGCGATTTATCATGATTCGATACAATTCTTTTTACTCTGAGCATTTGGGAGTATGGGAGATGTTGTTTGAGTGGTGGCGGGTGAAAACTTTGATAATGGAGCGTATTGTTCCTGTCTGTGTTTTTTCTATATAGGTCAGTCTCAAAACCCGTAGGTGTTTTAATGATGGTGACGTCCAGAAAGTTAATGATGTCTGAATGGATGTTGAAAGTGAATTGTAATCGTTGGTCAATTTGGTTTAGGTTGTCAAGGTGATTCTTAAGAGCGTGATCAGAACCTTTCCATATAATGAAAATATCATCAATGAATCTGAGATATAGTTTTAAGTGGCTGATCCAAGTAGGGAAACTTAAAATGTGATCTTCCTCGAATTGATTCATGAAAATATTGGCGTACGCTGGGGCAGCGCAATTTCCCATAGATGTACCAGTTAGCTGTTGATACCATTCATTGTTGTGTACAAAATAGCTGTGAAAAAGGGTGAATTGCATTAGTTCCATCAAGAAGACCTGTAAGTTGTGTGGGTGTTTGGAGTGTAACAATGCCTGCTCGATAGCCTCTAAACCCATTTGATGAGGGATGGAGGTGTATAGGGAATTAACGTCCACTGTACATAAGATAATGTGTTCATCTTCTGATATAGATACTTGATTGAGTTTAATTAGAAAGTCAGTGGTATCTTTCAGAAATGATTTCATGGAGTTAACACTGGGTTGAAGATGGCGGTCTAGAAATTTGCCAACTGGTTCATGAAGACTACCACGTGTGGAAACAATAGGTCGACAAGGAGGTTTGGTGGGATGCTTGTGGATTTTAGGTACCATAAAGATGGTTGGACTTTTTGGGTTGGGTTGAATAAGGAAATTTTGAACCTTCTCATTAATGGTGCCATTATCAACGGCAGCTTGTACAATGGCCTGTAGGATCACACTGTATTGTGTTGTAGGATTACTTTCCAATTTCAGATATGTTTCAGAGTCCTGGACGTGAGTTGATATTTGAGAGTTGTAATAATCTGAATTAAGTACAACTAGTGCTCCGCCTTTATCTGCTTTGGTACAGATGATGTCGGGATTACCGGCGATGGATCTTAGAATACCTATCTCTTTGTTGGTGAGATTACTGCGTGTTGATCTACTTCTGCTGTAGTTGAGTTTAGATAAATCGTTCTTTACACATGATTCAAATAGGTCCAGACATTTGTGGCTAACAGGAGCCATAAATGTGCTTTTGGGTCGTAAACCCATCAAGGGGTCTTCTTCTTGTTCCTTTGTAGGTGTCAAAATGTTGTCAAAGAAGTGTCGAAGTCTAAGTTTCCTCATGAGCTTATAAAAGCTGATGTGCAATTCAAGTAGGTTGCTGGTCGTTGTTGGTATGAAAGATGTGCCCTTCTGTAAGACTTTCAGTTCGATATCACTGAAGGTGTACTTAGAGATGTTAATAACCAAGTTGTTTATTGATTGGTTTTCTTTGTACGGTCCCTCTTGGCTGAGGTGGTACGAGTTTGTGGTGGATCCTTGTCCTTTTCTTTGGTTTTTTCTGTGGCTCCTCCTGGGTCGTCTTGTCCTGTGGGGCCTACCTCTAAAAAAGGAGTTGTTTCGCTATTCAGGGTTGTAGTTGACGTTGATGGTGTGTCTGCTAAAGTTGTTGTTGGTATTTTATCCTTTGCAGGAGGCCTTCTTTGTGGTTGTGTGCGATCACTGTCAGAGGATGAGGTTTCAGTGTTGTTGGTGTACGGTTTATTTTGTCTCCGTCTGGCATAGATTTCGGCCCAGGAGTATACCTCCCCCATTTTATAATCCGTTGTATCCCTGCGGAATTATCGGATTTTGCGTTCGTTAACTTCAGCTGAGTGTTTTGCCAACTGCTTATTGATGTCCTCCAAAATTACATTAAGATCTTCTGTGGTTAATGATTTTTCTAGTTCGGTTTTAATATCATGTATTTCTTTAGTGAGTTCCTCCAAGATAGTTGATAATTCTTCTATAATTAATAGGATCAAGTCTAGGGAACATTTATTAAGAATTGCGAACCATTTGTCTTTAAACTTCTGTTGGTTTTTACATAAGGATGGTTTAAGTGGTATTCTGAGTCCCCTTGGAATTCTCTGAGCTTTGTGGTATCTGATCAATGTACTCGCATGTAAGCGTTGGTTGATTTGTTTCTTCGAAAGGCATAGAAGCTGACGTATATTCTGCTCCTTTGTGTTCCTGGTTGAAAAGGTGGTTACATCCTCTTCTATGAGCGCGTAGATCCTAGATACTTCCTCTTGACCGTAAGCAAATGTCTCTGCTCTTGTATCCGTTAGATGAGAAATTTCGTCAAATTGCATGGTGGTTTGGTTTGCGTGCTGCGTACTAGTTTTCGGAATATAAGTATCAAAGCAGAACAAGGTGTGTAGTACACGCACTGCGTGATGGTCGTTTAGTTGCTAATTGGTTGTTTCGTGCTCCAAGGTCTCGCTTTCCGAAAATGAGAGAGTAGAAACGTGAAGAGTGCACTCCCCAAGACATGGGGTGTGTCCCTCGGGCACAGATATTTTGTACACAACAATGAATGGTATCAACAGCTAACTGGTACATCTATGGGAAATTGCGCTGCCCCAGCGTACGCCAATATTTTCATGAATCAATTCGAGGAAGATCACATTTTAAGTTTACCTACTTGGATCAGCCACTTAAAAAGGAGCAGAATATACGTCAGCTTCTATACCTTTCGAAGAAACAAATCAACCAACGCTTACATGCGAGTACATTGATCAGATACCACAAAGCTCAGAGAATTCCAAGGGGACTCAGAATACCACTTAAACCATCCTTATGTAAAAACCAACAGAAGTTTAAAGACAAATGGTTCGCAATTCTTAATAAATGTTCCCTAGACTTGATCCTATTAATTATAGAAGAATTATCAACTATCTTGGAGGAACTCACTAAAGAAATACATGATATTAAAACCGAACTAGAAAAATCATTAACCACAGAAGATCTTAATGTAATTTTGGAGGACATCAATAAGCAGTTGGCAAAACACTCAGCTGAAGTTAACGAACGCAAAATCCGAAAATTCCGCAGGGATACAACGGATTATAAAATGGGGGAGGTATACTCCTGGGCCGAAATCTATGCCAGACGGAGACAAAATAAACCGTACACCAACAACACTGAAACCTCATCCTCTGACAGTGATCGCACACAACCACAAAGAAGGCCTCCTGCAAAGGATAAAATACCAACAACAACTTTAGCAGACACACCATCAACGTCAACTACAACCCTGAATAGCGAAACAACTCCTTTTTTAGAGGTAGGCCCCACAGGACAAGACGACCCAGGAGGAGCCACAGAAAAAACCAAAGAAAAGGACAAGGATCCACCACAAACTCGTACCACCTCAGCCAAGAGGGACCGTACAAAGAAAACCAATCAATAAACAACTTGGTTATTAACATCTCTAAGTACACCTTCAGTGATATCGAACTGAAAGTCTTACAGAAGGGCACATCTTTCGTACCAACAACGACCAGCAACCTACTTGAATTGCACATCAGCTTTTATAAGCTCATGAGGAAACTTAGACTTCGACACTTCTTTGACAACATTTTGACACCTACAAAGGAACAAGAAGAAGACCCCTTGATGGGTTTACGACCCAAAAGCACATTTATGGCTCCTGTTAGCCACAAAT
Organism: Triturus cristatus; assembly: GCF_964204655.1. Taxonomy (NCBI): domain Eukaryota; kingdom Metazoa; phylum Chordata; class Amphibia; order Caudata; family Salamandridae; genus Triturus; species Triturus cristatus. The sequence continues at coordinate 369,451,707 of NC_140586.1, forward strand.
GTCTGGACCTATTTGAATCATGTGTAAAGAACGATTTATCTAAACTCAACTACAGCAGAAGTAGATCAACACGCAGTAATCTCACCAACAAAGAGATAGGTATTCTAAGATCCATCGCCGGTAATCCCGACATCATCTGTACCAAAGCAGATAAAGGCGGAGCACTAGTTGTACTTAATTCAGATTATTACAACTCTCAAATATCAACTCACGTCCAGGACTCTGAAACATATCTGAAATTGGAAAGTAATCCTACAACACAATACAGTGTGATCCTACAGGCCATTGTACAAGCTGCCGTTGATAATGGCACCATTAATGAGAAGGTTCAAAATTTCCTTATTCAACCCAACCCAAAAAGTCCAACCATCTTTATGGTACCTAAAATCCACAAGCATCCCACCAAACCTCCTTGTCGACCTATTGTTTCCACACGTGGTAGTCTTCATGAACCAGTTGGCAAATTTCTAGACCGCCATCTTCAACCCAGTGTTAACTCCATGAAATCATTTCTGAAAGATACCACTGACTTTCTAATTAAACTCAATCAAGTATCTATATCAGAAGATGAACACATTATCTTATGTACAGTGGACGTTAATTCCCTATACACCTCCATCCCTCATCAAATGGGTTTAGAGGCTATCGAGCAGGCATTGTTACACTCCAAACACCCACACAACTTACAGGTCTTCTTGATGGAACTAATGCAATTCACCCTTTTTCACAGCTATTTTGTACACAACAATGAATGGTATCAACAGCTAACTGGTACATCTATGGGAAATTGCGCTGCCCCAGCGTACGCCAATATTTTCATGAATCAATTCGAGGAAGATCACATTTTAAGTTTACCTACTTGGATCAGCCACTTAAAACTATATCTCAGATTCATTGATGATATTTTCATTATATGGAAAGGTTCTGATCACGCTCTTAAGAATCACCTTGACAACCTAAACCAAATTGACCAACGATTACAATTCACTTTCAACATCCATTCAGACATCATTAACTTTCTGGACGTCACCATCATTAAAACACCTACGGGTTTTGAGACTGACCTATATAGAAAAAACACAGACAGGAACAATACGCTCCATTATCAAAGTTTTCACCCGCCACCACTCAAACAACATCTCCCATACTCCCAAATGCTCAGAGTAAAAAGAATTGTATCGAATCATGATAAATCGCTGGACCAACTTAACATCCTTACACAAAGATTCAAAATTCGTGGTTACCCTGATCAGGTACTACTAAAAGCGAAAGAAAGATCTGACTCTAAACACCGAGATCAACTTCTCATCACACCACCTAAATCAACCAGCAATCAAGTTACGGTAGTTTCCAAATATTCTACCATGAGTACAAGCTACAGACGAATAATCAAAAAGCATTGGCAATTGCTTAAATTAGAACAGGACTTCAACCATATTTTTGATGAGGAACCAATTTTTGCCTACACACGCAATAAGAACATTGGTGAAATTTTGAAACAACAACTTCTACCTCTCACAACACTTCCATTCAAAGGAACTATCCCTTGCTTGAACTGTAATAACTGTAATAACGTCATTAAAGGTGATTATATCACACACCCTATGAAAGGGCATAAAATCAAATTGAAAACAACGGCAACCTGTGATACATCTAATGTTATCTACATGCTCAAATGCCCCTGTGGCAAAATTTATGTTGGACAAACTGAAAGAAAAATGAAAATAAGACTCAACGAGCACAAAACCAACATTAGGACTAAACAACAAAAATCATCAGTCGCTCAACACTTTTTGGAAGTTGGCCACAACATTAGTCAACTAAAATTTTGTGTTTTGGAAACAGTAACAAAGAAAGAAGGGAGAGACAATCGCAACTTTATGTTGCAAAGAGAAAACCATTGGATTTATTTTTTGAACTCGATGAAACCGGACGGTTTAAATGATCGTACTGAATTTTCATGTTATCTATAATCATTTACATAAGTACTTATTTCTCATGTCTGCATTGCCATATGAATTGTGAATATGTTTAATCATTGATTTATTAACATTACTAATTTAGTACTACATATCACTTGCTAGCTATCGTACAAAGTATCCTCGACTTTGAACTACTTATAAATATCCCCCGTTAAATGACATTTCTGCTCACAACTGTTCCTTTGACAACATTCACCACCACTTTGTAATCATTTCACGTTTCTTTTACACATTTTCATTAACGCTTTACTCGTTAGCGATGACGGATTGGGTATTCCTGGCCACATTAGTCCTTTCACCATTTTTACCCTCACAACCCTTTAGTCCTATGTTCATACACACTGTTACTCGACACGTGACACACTTTCAACGCCTATCTCCTAACATTTAAACTCGTCCCTAAACAATTGTAGACGCGAACAGCCACACACGGACCACACGGACGACACGATGAGGCGTTAAGCACCCGGTAAGAACACTTTACACGTCTTTACTCGTACTTTCTACTCGCACGTTTTATGGTAATTTTCTACCGCCTGTAACCATTCCTTGGATATTCCTTAGGGGACTTTCTTTATTAAAAGCACTATATATTCCATTGAGACTGAGCTATACATACGCGATGATTCACCTTTCATAAACGAGTCACCCACATTCGTTTGATCTTTTTATCACTCCGATTAACCAGTTTTTTTCACCTTTTCGTTCATTTAACCAACAACACTCAATGTAAATAAATGCTATGCTATCTATGGATCCCACATTCATTCATCCTCTTTACCATTTGTAGATCTCCCCCGATGAAGGCTCATGCCGAAATGCATTGGGAGTGTGCAACTTATGTCAGTGTTCACTGTGACGTGTTTGAAATGAACGCCACCAAAAACGATGAATAAAGTTTTTTCAAATCGATGAAAGCTCAACTCTACTCATTTAAATAACATTTGAAACCTCCTTGAGAGGACTACATCTGTGCCCGAGGGACACACCCCATGTCTTGGGGAGTGCACTCTTCACGTTTCTACTCTCTCATTTTCGGAAAGCGAGACCTTGGAGCACGAAACAACCAATTAGCAACTAAACGACCATCACGCAGTGCGTGTACTACATACCTTGTTCTGCTTTGAAGGTCAGGATCAGCCAGTAGCTTTTATAAGCAGAAGGCTGACCCCTAGAGAGAAACGTTGGTCAGCCATTGAGAGGGAGGCCTTTGCTGTGGTTTGGGCACTAAAGAAGTTGAGGCCATACTTGTTTGGTACTCAATTCCTTGTTCAGACAGACCATAAGCCCCTCTTATGGCTAAAACAAATGAAGGGTGAAAACCCCAAACTGCTTAGGTGGTCCATTTCCCTACAGGGGATGGACTTTACAGTAGAACATAGACCTGGGATTAACCATGCCAATGCAAATGGACTCTCTAGGTATTTCCACTTAGAACATGAAGACTCATCTGGTCAAGGTTAGTTTAATGTCCCTGCGTTGGGGGGTGGGGGGGTTGTGTAGCAGAGTAGGATCTGCTTCACATGGGTACCCCCACTTTTTGCTGGTGTTTCACTGTTTTTCGTCCTTAGTCTGGCTGTGGCCCTGCTAATCAGGACCCCAGCCTAGCTGCTTCCTCTCTAAAATGGTTTCCATGTACATTAGGTACATCTCTAATTGGATTCTGGAGTGCCTTATAAGCCCCTAGTACATGGTATACTATGTACCTAGGGCATAGGTACCTCAGAGACCTACAAGGGGCTGAAGCATGTATTATGCCACCCCTGGGAAGCACTCCAAAATGACACCACAGGTCTGCTACTGCAGCCTGGGTAAGGTGGTGCCTGCACCCCTTACTGTGGTATAGGCTACCTATATCACTACCATTGCACAAACATATAAAACCTATAAGTCACTCCTATGGCAGGCCTTGACAATCCTGAAGGCAGAGTGCTTGATTTTTATGTGAGAGGGTGCCCCTGCATGAGCAGAGCTCCTCTGCAGCGTTCAGAGAACCTCCTCTGATGCTCTTGTGGTACAGCCTGACCATATACTCTTAAGTGCATTATAACCTCACGGTAAATGCTAACTTTGGACTGGCTGCATGGAAACATGTTGTGTTTGGTGTCAAACACTTTGGAATACTACCCCCCTCCGCCAGTACTGGCGGCGGGGGTAGCATTTCACCCTTCTAGAGGGAGAGACATGTTCACACTGGCCTACCCGGTAAAGAATTTCCAAAGCCCTGGCATCACAAAATGGATGCCACTACCACAGACAAGGGTCTGGCCTTCTGCTGCAGACCGAAACTCCAGCAGGGGAGGCCTGGACAATAGGTTTCCTGTCCCATTGAGGTGTAACCACCTCCCCAGACAGGCAGTTGTGTATTGGGGCTGGGCGGGAGCACTCTCTGGTGCTTTGAAGTCCTGCACTGGGAGCACACTTGGTGTCCCTGTGCATAGTCAAGTTCAAACCGGTTTCAGGGGCTACCTGCCCCTGCTCTGGCGCAAAACTGGACAAAGGAAATAGGTGTAACCACCCCTCTTGCCAAACCCTCCCATAGGTGGATCCCTAGAGTATGTCCAACCCCCAAACTTAGTATAAGTATGGGAACCCAGTCCTTGAGACTTTAGATTACCCTGGACGAAACTCTGCAACATATATCCTGGACCTTCGACTTTCTATTTTCACTAGAAGACTGAAGAAATCTCCCTTGGGGTCAAGGAGTGACTCCCCTGCTTGGCAGGCACCAAAGAAGCAACTGTCTGGTCTGCAACTCTGAAGCTCTCTCCGGACACTGAAGTCTTTGCATCACCAGAGGTGGATTTCCAGACTTCCCCGAGGCTACCCTGAGTCCACAGCAAAGCTAAGGCCCGTGGCTATCGTGGGTGACGTGGAACCGTGACCCCTGGACACCGTGATCTTTTGCCGGTCCATCATCTTCCTGGTCTTCCTTGAAGTTGTGCTTTGGGCTCCGAGTAGCCCCAGCCTTGGGCATCTACAGCACCGAAGATCTCTGGCCTCCACTTCACGAGTGACCAGTGGGCCAGTTTCCAGTGTGACTGCTTGAGGGTCCTTCACGATCGCTAGCCTGTTGGCTAGTGGGTCCCCACAAAGGCAACTCCTCTTCTGATTGGGCTTTCCTGGCTGCTCCAGATGTGCCCTGACTTACCCTCACTGGGCGAGTCCCTCAGACCTTGCTGGTCTGCACCAACGTCTTTCTATTTCCACGTGACTTGCCATTGCCAAGGCTTGTTGGGTCAATTCTGGTCGCTGACTCCGCAGCACTCGACAGACTTCGTGGGACAGCTTGAATCCAGCTCCTGGTTGTCATCAACACCTCCTGGACCTCGAGGCTGAAGAGTCAAGACACCCGTCAACTCACCTGAAGCACCCAACATCTGTGGGCATTGGACTATCGTGCCCCTGGTCACTGGTAAGTGACCCAGACTCTGTCCCCACTGCTTTCAGTTTCCTTCCATCCTCGATCCAGGCATGGATCTCTTCGGACACTTCTCCTCTTCACGCAGCAGCACTTCTTTGCCAGCTCCCATTGAAAATGACGCTGCGACCCGACACCATTTGACACCTATGCACCAGGCTTCCCTGGGTGAGGTAACTCGAGTACTCTGGTGCTCCCGTGGGTGTTGGCCCTAGACATCTCTAAGTACAAAAGGGTTTGCTTATAGTCATCCTATAAGTGTCCTTAAACTCTTAATTTCCAACCGCGACTTTCCCCATAGAAGTTAAAGCCGATTCGCTGCTGTGTTCTCACACTGCACGCGTCCCCCGTGGGTCCCCTGTGTCACTGCCTTGGGTGGTTCCTTGTGGTCCAAGCACTTCTACAGACTCTAGACCTTGTGTCTAGCTTATTTGTGGTTCTTATACCACTTTATTGGTATGTGGTGTAGTACGCCCCTAGGGCCCAAACGTGTATTTGTGCTTTTACTGTTGAATACTGACTTGTAACTTAAGTACTTCGAACTCTAGCCTCATAAAGAGACTAGAGGGGTGTGTTTTATCTTAAATACATATATTTTGAATATATACCTGATGTGGTTGTCCTTTCATTTGGTCATTCAAGAGATTATAGACTGGTAAAAGAAGCTGCTTTACATTCCTTCGAGACTTAGCCTGAAGGCTGCTCTCCAGAGCTACCACTATGATAGCTTTCAAGAAAGGTTGTCTTTAACCTATCACCATAAGGGGTTGTTTGGACTGATACAGGGTGCCCACTATAACTAGTGGACAGCATATATCAGACCAACTTCTCACACCACCCCTCTTTCCAAACCCTCCCATAGGTGGGTCCCTAGAGCTATTCCAACCCCTTCCTTAGGTATAAGTAAGGAGCCCCTGGCAACAGGACTTTAGATATCCCTGGACGAAACTCTGAAGCTGAATCCTGGCACTTCAATGCTCTACTCAAGATCAGAGGACTGAAGAAGTCTCCCTTGGGGTCGAGGAGTGACTCCCCTGCTTGGCAGGCACCAACGAAGCATTTTGTCGGTCTGCATCTCCGAAGCTCCTGCTGGACTCCGAAGTATTTGCAGCCCAGGAAGCGGATTTCCAGACATCTCACAGGCCGACCCAAGTCCCCAGCAAAGCTGAGACCCGCAGCCCTCATGAGTAGCGTGGAACCAGAACTCCTGGTCACCATACACATTTGCAAGTGCATTGATCTCTCTACGTCTCTTGAAGTCGTACTTGGGGTTACTTGTAGCCCCTTCCTCGAGCATCATCTGCATCGAAGATTGTGGGCCTACACTCCACGAGTGTTCCGTGAGCCCGCTTCTTGCATTTCAGTTCGAGGCTCCTTCGCGATCCCTGGTCTGTCGACAGGTAGGTCCCTGTGAAGGTAACTTTGATTTTCCTTGGGCTTCCCTGGTTGCTCCAGACATGGGATGACTACCCACTGCATGGTGAGTCCCTCAGACCGTGCTGGTCAGCACCTAAACATCTTTCTCCTTTCTCTGTGGGTTACTGTTGCCAAGGCTTGTTGTGTCCAACCCGGACACCGATGCTGCAGCACTCGACATCCTTCGTGGGACAGCTCGAATCCAGCTCCTGTTCATCCTCGATGCCTCCTGGTCCTCATGGCTGAAGAGTCAAGCTTCACCTTCTTCACCTGAAATCACACGACTTCGGTGGGCATTCGCCTATCGTGCCCCTGGTCCTGGCAAGTGACCCAAACTCTGTACCCTCTGCTTTCTGGTTCATCTCGACCTCGATCCAGGCTTGGATCTCTTCGGATACATCACAACGCGACCAGACACCATTTCACACCGATGCACCCGGCTCCCCTGAGTGAGTTAACACAAGTACTCCAGTGCTCCCATGGGTGTTGACCCTAGAACTTCCTAAGTCCCAAAGGGTTTGGTCCTAACTCATTTCTAAGTTACCCTAATCTTTAAAAATCTAACCACGACTTTACCCATAGAAGCTAACGGGAGTGCGTGGCTGTGTTCTCACACTGCACACACCCCCCTTGGGTCCCCTGTGTCACTACCTTGGGTGGTTCCTTGGGGTCCCAGCGATTCTACAGGCTCTAGGCCTTGTGTCTAGTTAAGTCGTGGTTCTTATACCACTATTTTAGTATATGGTTTGGCTCGCCCCTTGGGCCTGATGTGTATTTGTGCTATTTTACTGTACTCTTCAAAGTGTAACTTATGTGTTTTGTTTGACTTCTAGCCTCATAAAGAGACTAGTAGGGTGTGTTTAGAAATAAATACATATATTTTATATATATACCTGGTGTGGCTTTCTTTCATTTAGCCATTCAAGACATTATAGACTGGTAAAAGAAGCTGCTTTACATTCCTTCAAGACTTAGCCTGAAGGCTGCTCTCCATAGCTACCACTAGGATAGCCTTCAATAAAGGTTGTCTTTAACCTATCATCAATAAGGGAATTTTTGGACTGGTACAGGGTGCCCACTATAATTAGTGGACAGCATATACCAGGCCAACTTCTCACACCGAAAGAGGCATGAGGGGTGCAGAAAGAAGCAAGAGATGTGCAGAAAGACACAAAAGAAGTGCAGAAAGAAGAATGAGAGCTGCAGAAAGAAAGAAAAGAATTGCAGAAAGAAGGAACAGAGGTGCTGAAAGAGGCAAGAGGGATACAGAAAGAGGCAAAAGGGGTGCAGAAAGAAGCAAGAGGTGCAGAAAGAAACAATAGAAGTGCAGAAAGAAAGAAAAAGGTGCAGAAAGTGTCAAGAGGGGTGCACAAAGAGGGAAGAGGGATGTGAAAGAGGCACGCGGTGTGCAGGATAAATCCAGAGGTGCAGTAAGAAACAAAATAAGTACAGAAAGAAGCAACAGAGTTGCATAAATAGAGAAGAAGTGTGCAAAAAGAGGGATGCAGAAAGAAGCAATAGATATGCAGAAAGAAACAAAAGAAGTGCAAAAAGCGAGAACAGGGGTGCAGAAAGAGGATGAATTGGTGGAGAAAGAGGCAAGGGGGTGCAGAAAGAAGCAAGAGAGCCAAAGAAAGAAACAGAAGTGCAGAAAGAAGGAACAGAGGTACAGAAAGAGGCAAGAGGGGTGCGGGAAGAGGGGTGTGAAAGAGGCACCAGGGGTACAGAAAGAAGCAACAGACGTGTAGAAAGAGGGAAAAGGGGTGGAGGAAGAGACAAGGGAATTGCAGAAAGAAGCAACAGAGATGCAGAAAGGGGGAAGAGGGGTAGGGAAAGCGGCAAGAGGGGTTCAGAAAGAAGCAAAAGATGTGCAGAAAGAAACAAAAGATGTGCAGAACGAAGGAACAGAGGTGCAGAAAGAGGCAAGAGGAGTGAAGAAAGAGGAGAAGAGTGCAGAAAGAGGCACAGGTTGTGCAGGAAGAAGCAAGAGAGGTGCAGAAAGACGCAAGATAAGTGTAGAAAGAAGCAACAGAGATGCAGAAAGAGGGAGGAAGGGTAAGAAAGAGGCAAGAGAGGTGTAGAAAGAGGCAAGAGGGGTACACAAAGAAGCAAGTGAGGTGCAGAAGGAGGCAACAATAGTGCAGAAAGTAGAAGAGATGTACAGAAAGAGGCAAGAGGGGTACAGAAGGAGGGATATTGGGTGTAGAAGGAGGCAAGAGAGGTGCAGCATTTTTGGTAACGTTTGAGCCATTTGAGCTAGAAATAAGGCTATTTTTGTTCAAATCTGCAGATTAGGCAGCAGATGATGGATAATGTGGGTAATGCAGAAAATGTATAATTGTGCAAAATTCGGTGCAGCCAAACAGTCACATAATTTCAGTGGCCCTGCGCATATCTCTTACTAGGTCCAGAAGTGCTCCTCAGTGATTCCTTATTTTTTTGTCGCATTGAATTCATAGTTTAGCTTCTATGGAAATGAGGATGACTAAACCTGAGGTTACCACTCCACAACACAGACTACCATACCACATAATTACTCTCCATAACACATAATCCCACTCTACATAATTCCTATACACTAAATACCACATCCTTTCTATCCACATAATTTCACTGCACAACATACCACATAATTCCACTATACACAACGTACATCCACTGCAATCCCAAAAAAACTAGTAAAACACGTTTGTATTTTCAATGCCAATAACTCTAACTCTTGCAAAATGCAAAACCTATTACATTGCAAATGCTTCTTTAACCAGCAGTCGCGTTTGCAGAGTGGTGGATAAAGGGTGCTGGGCTTCCGACCAGCGCTCAGGAATTATGCTGCATAGGAATTACAGGCAGTACCAGGAGGGCTTCTTGGCCCCCAGAGTCCCTCAGGAGTAAAGTGGACTTCATACCCCAACCCGCAGTGTGTCAGGAGGCATGTTTGCAGAGCGGTAGAGAAAGGAGGGCAAGGCCTCCGAAGACCTCTTAGCAATCCCACTGTGTGGGACTTACTGGAGGTAACAGCAGGGGTAGTCATCCCCAAGGACATCTTTGGGGGCCAACTTCGACTCCTATTACCTCCAGTAAATCCCACACAGCAGCCTTGGTAAGTTCTCAAAACAGGCCACGCTCCCTTCCACCACCAGTCTGCAAACTCGCTCCCCGGCATGCTCTTGGTTGGGGGATGAAGTCCCCTTGCCTCCTGCGGTTCCTTGGGGGCCAACTAACCCTACTCTTATCTCTAGTAAGCCTCACACAGATGGTTACTGAGACTGGTCTGAGACCACGCCCCCTTTTTACACCACTCTGCAAATGTCCACTTTAGTCCTGAGGTCCTCAGGATACAAGAGGACCTCATCACCCCACCAGCAGTGTGTTAAGAGGCACGTTTGCAGAGCGGTGTAAAAAGAGGCATTGCCTCGGACACCTCTCAGCAATCCCACTGTGGGAGGATTACTGAGGTACCTGGTAGGCTAGTTGGCACCTAAGGACCGTTAAGAATCTAGGGGACCTAATCCCCCAACTCAGAATGCACCAGGAGGCGCGTTTTCAGAATGGTGCAGGAAGGGGGCAGGGCCCCCGGCGAGATGCCGGCTTTTTTTCTTCTTTTTTTATAGTTAGAAGGGGGGCTCTGTGACCCCTTCTCTCAATATTTTATGGGCCCTGGGGACACCATCCTCCAAGGCCTGCGACATTTCTTAAAAAAAAAAAATAGGAAACGGGAAGGGGGCTGAGCGGCCCTACTCCCGAGGCTTATTTCGGCACCAGGGACCCCATCCCCAGGGGCATAGCCACAATATTTATTTAAAAAAAATATCTATTTTTTTAAGGAGGGTGGCCGCGCTGCCCCCCCATGCCCATTATTTGCCTGGGGATCCCATCCCCCAGGGCTGTGCCTCATTATTTCACTTATGTTTTATCTTTATTGGATGGAGGGACTCGTGGTCTCCCTTCCCTTGGCTACTTCTGGCCTGGGGGACCCATCCCCCGGGGCTTGGCCAGCCTTGATTTTTCTTTTTAGAGGGAGGCTGCGTGGCCCCCCTCCTGAGGCCAATTATGGCCCTGGTGACCCCATCCCACTGGGCCTGACCTTACATTGGGGACCGCAGTGGGATCCTAATGCCCCCGCAGTCCCAGCCGGCTCCATGCCTCCTGCGGGAGCTGGCATTGGTTTTGGACAAGGGAAGCTGCTGAAATGCATCTCTCCTTGTCCAAAAGCAATACTGCTTTGCTTCATGAAAGCGAGAGCAGGTTTCCTGCTCTCGCTTCCATGATTCAAAGCAGAGATTGCAATGACAGGGAGGGAGCTGTGCACCTGCCATTGCAAACTGCAATCTCCCGGGGTTGGGCACCTCGGAATATTGCTGGAGCCGGCCCTAGGGGGTGGCGTTCCCCAGGCCAAGGAGACCTCCAGGAGAGAGATCTCCTGGCCCCCCCTCCCAACATGTAAATAGCCCCGGGGAGGTGGTGGTCCCCGGGGATCCATAACAGACCCCTGTACTTCAATAATTATTGCCAAGAGGAGGTGGTGGCCCCCAAAGAGGTGGTGGCTCCCGGGGAGGTGATGTCATCAATGATGTCACTGACTATGTCATGAGTGATGTAATATGTGACATCATCAGCAGTGCATTGCAGGGGTGTGAGTTATAGTTAGCTCAACTAACTATAACGGCCAAATTTCTCTGGTTTTGTATGAGTGAAATGTTCAACTACCTATATCGTTCCTGAAACCTGTGTTTTTTTCGTAGAGTTTCCAAGGTTTTTTAAATGCTAATTTCTAATTATAACTTCCCTGAAACCTATGTTTTTTTCAGTGAATTGCTAAGGTTTTTTTAAATGCTAATTTCTAACTGTAACATAGTAGTCGCTTTTGCAGAATGGTGCAGAAAAGGGACTGGGCCTCCAATCAGCGCTCATGAATTCTGCTGTGTTGGACTTACAGGAGGTACCAGGAGGGCTACTTGACCCCCCCAAAGTCCATCAGGAGTAAAGTTTACTTCATCCCCCAACCAGTACTGTGCCAGGAGGCACATTTGCAGAGTGTTGGAGAAAGGTGAGCATGGCCTCCGAAGACCTGTTAGCAATCCCACTGTGTGGGACTTACTGGAGGTAACAGGAGGGGTAGTTGGCCCCCCAAGGACAACCTTGGCGGCCAACTACCCCTCCTATTACCTCCAGTAAGTCCCACACAGTAGGATTGCTAAGTGATCAAAGTAGGCCACGCCCCCTTTGCCCACCAGTCTGCATACGAGCTCCCTGATGCACTCTTGAATGGGGATTAGAGTCCCCTTTGCTGCTGGGGGTCGTTGGGGTCTGACTAGCCTACCTGACACCTCCAGTAAGCCCCAGATAGTGGGGTTGGTGAGACTGTGGACACAGGCTACGCACCCTTTCTCCACCACTCTGCAAGCGCGCCTCCTGACGCGCTCTTGGTTGGAGGATGAAGTCCCCTTGTCTCCTGAGGGTCCCTGGGGGCCAACTAGCCCTCCTGTTATCCCTAGTAAGCCCCACAGAGCTGGATTGCTGACACTGGTCCGAGGCCATGCCCCCTTTTTACGCCACTCTGCAAACGTGCCTCCTGGCACACTGCTGCTCGGGGGATGAAGTCCACTTTAGTCCTGAGGTCCTCAGGACACAATAGGACCTCATCGCTCCACCAGCAATGCACCAGGAGGAGCGTTTGCAGAGTGGTGTTAAAAGGGGCATGGCCTCGGACCACCTCTCTGCAATCCCATGGTGTGGTGTTTACTGGAGGTACCTAGTGGGCTAGATGGCCCCTAAGGACCATTAGGATTCTAGGGGACTTAATCCCCAATCCAGAATGCATCAGGAGGCGCGTTTGCACAGTGGTGCAGGGAGGGGGTGGGGCCTCCGGCGAGATGCCTGCTTCTCTTTTTTTTAAATTATTGTTAGAAGGGAGGCTGTGAAGCCCCCTTCTCTTAATAATTTGTGGGCCCTGGAGAACCCATACCCCATAGCCTGACCAATTTAAAAAAAAAAAAAAAACGGGAAGAGGGCCGAGTGGCACCCACCCAGTCAATTTCGGCCCCAGGGAACCCCATCCCCGGGGCATGGTATCGTTTATTTTTTTTATTATTAGTTATATGGGAGTAGGGTGCGTGGCCCCCCTTCTTTGGGTGACTTTTGGCCCCGGGAACCCCATCCCCCGTGCGCATGGCCTCATTTTCTTTATTTTATTTTTTTATTACTCTGGAGGGGGTCGCTCGGCCCCCTTACCTGGGTCACTTTTGGCCCCAGGGACCCCATCCCCTGGGGCTGGCCAATCTTTTTTTATTTTTATTATTTTACCTCCCGGGTCATTTTCGACCCCGGGGACCACAAGGGGAAACCCAATGCCCCCTGCCTCGTGCAGGAGCCAGAATTGCTTTTGGACAAAGGGAGCTGCTGATATGCAGCTCACCTTGTCCAAAAGTAATTTGCTTAGCTTCATGGAAGCGAGAGCAATTTTCTGCACTCACTTCCATAAAGCGAAGCACAAGTTTGCAATGACAGGGAGGGAGCACGGTCCCACCCTGTCACCCGGGACATTGCTGGAGCTGACCCGGGGGTGGTGGCGGTCCCCAGTGCCAAGGAGGGCTCCTGGCGGGGGTCTGTGTGGCCCCTCTCCCAACTGTAATAAAGCCCCGGGTAGGTGGTGGTCCCCGGGGCAGTGTGGGGGGGGGGCAGAAGGCCACCCACACTTAATGCAAATTATTAATGCCCCGGGGAGGTGGCGCCCCCCAGGGCTCGGGGGCCCACAAGGCCCCCCAATAACTGAATGCCCCGGGGAGGTGGTAGTCCCCGGGGAGGCGTGGGGGGCAGGAGCCCGCCCACACATTTTATTAAAAGCCCCGGGGAGGTGGCGGTCCCCGGGGCTGTGGGGGGCCCGTGTGCCCCCTGTGCATAATTAATAAAGCCCTGGGGAGGTAGCAGGCCCCGGGGCTGTGGGGCCCGCACGGCCCCCATATTTATTTAGCACATTGCCCCTGGGACCTGGCCCAACTGGGGGTTCATTTTTTTCAGCAGGATTATTTTTACAATATATATATTTTACAAAAATGCTTTTTTTTACCCTGGCGGTGGGGACCCTGTGGGAACCCCTGAGCAGGCCAAGTGGGTCAGGGTGTTTTTGCCCTGCCCCCTTTTTTTTTTAAAAACCTTTTTTTGTGTGACTCAGTTCTACCGAGTCACAGGATGGCTGCCAACCCCTCCTGGTTTGAAGTGTTGGCAGCCAATCAGAAACAAGCTTGTGATCGGGAGGGTTCAGCTAATCAGATCTCATAATTCTCAAATCTGAATATCTGTAAATCTTTAAATATCTCAAAAACTACTGAAGGGATTTACACCATTTTTTAAAAAACTTGCTTTCTGGACCAAATGCTAACTTTTTGCCAAATTTGGTGTGATTCCGTTCAGCAGTTCGGGCTGTAGCTGTGTCTAAAGTTTCCTATGAAAATTAACATGGAGAAAACACATTTTGGAACCCCCCTTTTTTCTCTGCCCCCGTTTTGGAGTAGTTTGTTGTTTATATCTATGACTTGAATCGTTAGCACTGGCATGTTAAATTCTGGCAACAATGTCTTGGCGATGGCATGTGATCAAGGCCGAGTGTCGGCCAAAACGCTTCATGGCGGACAAAATGGGTTTAATTCAATAACACATATATCTGCATACAAGCTGGGTCCACACTTGTTCTTTGTGGAGAAGATCGCTAACCAACAAGGGTTTGAATATTTACCGGATTGACATCCTCCGGCTTGTGGACCCCCTCCCTGTAAGCAGGCTCTGTAGCAGGTAAGTCAAACTCCCGGTGGTTTGGGTCAGCGGGCTCCCGGGGCTGATTTGGCTGGAACCCCCGAGGAATCTAGCAGCCACCGGAAACGGAAAAGATGGAGCTCCCTGCAGACAAGAAAGACGCGCCGTACTGTTCAGAGCAGTGAGAAGAAGAGCTCAACTCGAGGGTACTGTTCGGAGGAGCAGACATCGGGAAAGAAGTCAGGCGACTGACTGTCCAACACTCAAGGTACGGTGCAAAATAGTCACAAGCAGGTGGGGAGGTGTGCATCCCAAGAACTCCCAGCGGCACTGACCGAATGAGGAGTATTCACGGGAACTGTTTAATTTTATATATTCACCATGTCTGCCGACACGCTGAGAAATAGAGAAACAGCCACGGAGGAGATGTTTTCCGACTCTCCCTCAGAACCACAAGGTGCCAACAATGGTGCAAATGAGGTGCCCAGTGGAAGTGTAAAGGGACTAAAAGACAACTATCGGACGCTAGAGAAGCTTATGCGTCAGGAACAGTCAAAATGGTGGGAGGCGTGGTCACTCCAGAGGTACCTGGATGTCGGGACAATTCCTAGGGGCCTCCGAATTATGATCGCCCCTAGCTACGAAATGCCCAATCCCCTTATGATGGCTGAGTGGGCAGAATCCAATTTAGAGTTGTCTTGTAGACTTGTAGTGATACTAATTTAATATGCAGAGATAGACAGAGCTGAATTGCAATTGAAAATCGACGCCCTGGAAAATGAAATTAAACAACACGGTGATTCCCAAATGAGACAGAAATTACACGAAGAAATGCTAGGTAGGCTACATAAAGAAGAGGAAAAAATCAAAATGAGGAAAACCTACAAATTTAGAAGGGACAGAGACGATTATGCCAATGGTTAGGTTTTTACTTTTGTCCGATGTTATGATTTAATGAGAACAGCCACTGCCAACAAACGCATGCAGATCTCTGGGCAAACGAATAGAGATCAACAGCAAGCAGAATCCGCGTCTGCATCTGACTTAAGCTCAGTACCAGAGAGAGAGTCCGATACAGAGACCATAGAAAGAAGGCCGGATCAGAGTACTATTAGGCTAATGTTGGGGAAGGAATTGGACATTTTAAAAAGGAGCAGAAGAGATACACTATGCCCTTGAAACAAGGGGCCGGCCAGAACAAGAACACCCAGAGAAGAAGGGGGATAAGGCAAGCCTGCAGAAAAGGAGAATGTCAAGAAACAGGGTCGAGGTGGGGGAACCGCAAGTAGTAGGTACCCCGCAAACCCCCTCAACTCCACCACTACCCAATGTGCCAATTCAATCATTAATTTGACAGACATAAATTTGACCAAAGCAGAACAACAGCTTTTTTCACTGGGATTATCCTACTGCCCAGAATCTAATTTCAACTAAAGGCAAACAAGGGTTTGATATTTCCAAATTTACTAGGAAATTGAAACTGAAAATATATATATAGATGTTATCAGTATTTTATCATAAATATGTATAAAGATCCTCACTAGTGTTTAGGCCTCCTGGCTGTTTAGAATCAAACTGTAATATAAAGTTAGTTTCCAGACATCTTAGTTTGGCTTCACGGTCTCCCCCCACTTTTTTGTGGCGGGACAGCCTCTATGACATTTTATTTAAGCTGTCTCAGATTACTATTGTGGCATGTTTTAAAATGTCTTGCCACTAGATAGTTGGCATCATTATTTCAGATGGCCCTGATGAGTTGGAGGATTCTCTTATGTACAGCTAACTTGGTTCTTCCTATGTACTTAAGATTGCAACTGCATTCTAAGAAGTACACAGCATACTCTGTTTTACAGGTCAAATGCTGTTTAATATCCTGTGATTTGCCGTTGAATGCTGTTTTGTTTGAAGTTGCATTCATGCCATATTGGCACGCCTTACATGAGGAGCACTTAAAGAATCCCTTTCCGGCTGTTAGCCACATACCTCTGCTTTGATCCTCCGGGCTGCTTTTCACCAGCATATCGCCCATGCTCATGGTCTTTCTAAATGTGATCGCTTGACTGGATGGTAAGAGCTTGCCTATCACAGGGTCATCCCTAACTATGGGCCAATTTCCCCTAACTATTGCCCTTAGTTGCTTTTCTTGCCTGGAAAATGCTAAAATAAGTCTAGTAGGTTGTTGGGCTTCATCACTTACTTTGGCTGTCTCAATACTATTCTATTTATGCAATAAATCATCTCTTGCCTGCTCTTTAGATCTTCTTATAGCCGCGTCCACTACCTCTGTTCTGTATCCCCTTGCCAGGAAACGTGCTCTACTTTCTGCTTCTTTTTTACTGGCGTCTTTTTCATTGCTAAATATACGCCTCATGCGAAGCATTTCCCTGTAGGCGATGCTTTTAACTAAATGAGGGGGATGCGCACTTGAAGCATGTAGCAATGTATACCCTGATGTCGGTTTCCTGAATAGTGTAGTGGACAGACAATTATTGATTACTTCAATCTGTACATCTAAAAATGTCACAGTGTCTTTACTTAAAGTCGAGGTAAACTGTAAATTAATATCATTCTTGTTGATCTGTACAATAAAATCCGTAGCATTCTGCTCATCGCCATTCCACACAATAAATAAATCATCTATAAATCGCAGCCATTTTACCATATTTGCTGAGTTTATTTGCTTATATTGTTGCATGAGGACCAACTCCTCTCACCAGCCCATAAACAAACAGGCATAACTGGGGGAGAAGCTGGCCCCCATCGCCACTCCCTGTATTTGTTGAAACATTTGGCTGTTAAATAAAAATAAATTATTCTCTAAGCAAAACAGTAACATAGTGAGAAGCATTTTGGTATGCTGCGTATACTTGATAGGTCTGTTTGACAGAAAATATTCCACAGCTCACATTCCATCTTTGTTTATGATGCATGTATATAATGATGATACATCCAGAGCTGTGAGCAGATATTCTGGCTTCCATTGAATACTTTTAATCTTCCTCAAAAAATCCCCTGTGTCCTGAACATGATTTTACTTTATGTACATAATCCTGCAGGAAAATGTCAATGTATCTAGATACGTTCTCAAGTGGGCCATCACAGGCTGCAATGATGGGCCTTCCCAGTGGTTTATGAATTCTTTTATGCATTTTGTAGATTAAATAAATCATCGGGATGGTTGGATGCTCTTTCTTAAGATACTTGAACTCCTCCCAGCTTAGAAGGCCCATACTTTTCCAAGCAAGAAGCTGTTAAAAAAAGAGTTCCTGGGTGTTTTTGAATTTCAATGGAGCATTCCTTCTCATTTAGTTGACTGTTTGCTTCATTCAGATATTCCTTTAACAGCCATAAAACTACGTTTCCGCCCTTGTCGGAATTGCGTATCACCACATTGTTTTCTTTTCTTAATTTGGCGATCAATTGATAATATTTGCTTTCTTGGTTGGTGATATTCTTTTGTATTCAATTAGCGATGATATTTAATTTCTTGACTTGCGCAACGATCTGTTCATTGAACACATCTATAGAGTCTCTGGCCATAATAGGTACAAATCTAGATTTTGTTTTGAAGTGGGTTGCCGGTTTGGCACAGTTTTCTAATGCCACATATTGGTGTCGGATAGGGTCTGCAGAGTTCACTTGGCTACTGCTGGTACTAGTTGTCGCTTCTTCCCCTCCTGCCAAATCTTGTAAGTCCTGTAATAGATCCAAGTCTGATATAGTCACACTGGGGGGGCTAATGTCGATGTTAGGCTGTACGAGGTCACCTCGATCCTTATGATTACCTCTTGATTGATGACTTTTCTTAAGTTTAAGTTTTCTTATAAACATATATATCAGCCATTTTTTGAGTATAGTTGAAATTTGATTCAGGACAATAGGATAATCCTAGGGATAGGAGCTGCTGTTCTGCTGCTGTCAAATTAATGTTTGCCAAATCGACAATTGTGTTTGCCTCTTGAGTTCTGGTGGGATTCAGGGTTTTGGGGTTGGAATTGCATGAAACATCTTTATATATATATATATATGTATATACATATATACATTATATTGGCTGCCCCCCTGCACAATATGGAATGGACTCCTTTGAAGCACGAAGGTGGGCAAGCTATGACCTTTGAATCGAAATTTAACTTTAAATAAGAAGGATGTAATGCTGTATTTATGGTGCGTGCTGGTCACTGTAGTTAATTACGAATAACACTGGGACTGAAACCTTGAAAATTTGGACACTGCTTTAAACATGCAAATGTACTAAACAAAGATAACAATCTGAATATTATGTTGAAATGGTACTATGCAGTCCCAAAGTGAAAAAGAAGAAAAAACGAAAAACAAACTGTGACCAGCGCTTTTAACTGTGCATACTAGAATCCCTCTTCACTGTTTACCAACAGAGTGTATTTAAACTCCAAGTCACTTGTTCCCCACAGCTGCATATGATTAAGACACGATAGTGTTGAAACGCGTTATGCTTTTACTTTCACGCTGTCTGCTGAATAAAATCTATTTGACTGACCTCTCGACTGGATGGGCTTGTATTTCATGCTGGATGGTAGCGTGAATTTTCGGTTGGAATATTTAGGCGGTGACGTCGCCAGCAAGCCCCGACCCGCTAGGAAGGGTGTCCAATTCGTCAAAGTTTCATGTGGATTTTTGTGAAGGATGCCCGCCGGCTGCAGTCATGAAAATGAAGGATGGATTTCTGCTGAGCCACCGCTGTAATAGGAGGCTGTGCCACTATCGATATGGGAGGCCTGATGGTTGAAAACTTTCAGAATGATGCATGCAGCCAGGGT
Organism: Triturus cristatus; assembly: GCF_964204655.1. Classification (NCBI taxonomy): domain Eukaryota; kingdom Metazoa; phylum Chordata; class Amphibia; order Caudata; family Salamandridae; genus Triturus; species Triturus cristatus. Next base: position 369,471,074 of record NC_140586.1, read on the forward strand.
TTGCTGTGGATTTCCCCAGCACTTCGAGAGCAAGGAAAATGAATAAATGCGGGCAACTAGGAAAAGAGTGAAACTTTCAGCTTTCACTTTGTGGAACAATGCCTTTGAGCGGAATGGAGGAATAATAATCATTGGCTACCCCCCTGCACAATATGGAATGGACTCCTTTGAAGCACGAAGGTGGGCAAGCTATGACCTTTGAATCGAAATTTAACTTTAAATAAGAAGGATGTAATGTTGTATTTATGGTGCGTGCTGGTCACTGTAGTTAATTACGAATAACACTGGGACTGAAACCTTGAAAATTTGGACACTAATTTAAACATGGAAATGTACTAAACAAAGATAACAATCTGAATATTATGTTGAAATGGTACTATGCAGTCCCAAAGTGAAAAAGAAGAAAAAACGAAAAACAAACTGTGACCAGCGCTTTTAACTGTGCATACTAGAATCCCTCTTCACTGTTTACCAACAGAGTGTATTTAAACTCCAAGTCACTTGTTCCCCACAGCTGCATATGATTAAGACACGATAGTGTTGAAACGCGTTATGCTTTTACTTTCACGCTGTCTGCTGAATAAAATCTATTTGACTGACCTCTCGACTGGATGGGCTTGTATTTCATGCTGGATGGTAGCGTGAATTTTCGGTTGGAATATATATATATATATATATATATATTACCTACTGGCGGTCGCCAGTAGGTAGTTATAGTTAGGACATATTATCCATAGGAAATCTGCAACATTCTATTTGGAATAACTTTGGCGCCGGTTGACGAATCTTCGTGAAATTTTCAAAACTGGTGGGGCGCTCCAGTCTGCTCCTATCCTGAATGTCTCAGGGTGATTCGTCAAGCAGTGGCCGAGAAAAAAGGAGGGTCCCAAAACATGTTTTCCCCATGCAATTTCCCATAGGAACCTTTAATCGCAGCTACAGCCCGAACTGCTGAACAGAATTACACCAAATTTGGCAAAGAGGTAGACCTTGGTTCACACTCATGCCTTGTTAAATGGTGTAAATCCATTCAGTATTTCCTGAGAAAATCAAAATCACATATATCTATGGCAGCAGTGGATCTGCGCACCCTGCCGAGCACGAGCTGTATGCTAATTGGCTGTCAACACTCCAAACCAGGAAGTGTTGGCAGCCATGTTGAACCGAGGCACAAGAAAGCAGAAAAAAAACTCGCAAAACGCAAAAAGGGGGCAGGGTAGAAACACCCTGACCCCCTAGGCCTGCTCAGGGGGTCCCACAGGGCCAAAAAAAGCATTTTTTTAAAAAATAAATCATCGCGATTCGCGCACCCAGCCAAATCCCGGGGGCAATACTTATTATGTAAAGGGGGGCCCAGATGGGCCCCCCAGCCACTGGGACCGCCACACCCCGGAGCTTCTTTGAATTAGGTGGGGGGGCTCTCAGGCCCCCCCAGCCCCGGGGACCGCCACCCCCGGGGCTTCTTTAAATTAGTTGCGGGTGGCTCTCAGGCCCCCCCGCAGCACTGGGGACCACCACCCCCGGGGCTCGATTTAGTACTGTTCCTGAAAAGTACTTCTAACTGTACTTACCAGTAACTTGAATTTCCTTCCATAGGCTAACATTGACTGGTTTCACTTGGAAATTCTTCTAAGTGTGGAGTTTTGGAACTTCAAAATATTCTTCTAAAATTAGCCGAACTACGAATTCCGATTTACTCACCTGTTAACAGGACAGAACTCAGTGCCGCATCTTTGAGTCCAGTACTGATCCTGAAAAGTAATTCTAACCGTACTTACCAGTAACTTGAATTTCCATCCATAGGATATCATTGCCTGCTTTTTTGCAGAAAAACTTTCAGTCGATTTTTGAAAGTTACAAATATTCCTCTAAAATCAGCCGAACTACGAATTCCGATTTACTCACCTGTTATCAGGAGAGATCTCAGTGCTGCATCTTTGAGCCCAGTACTGATCCTGAAAAGTAATTCTAACCGTACTTACCAGTAACTTGAATTTCCTTCCATAGGATAACATTGGTAATTCCAACTGAAAAAGTGTCAACTTTTAAAATACAATAATATTCCTTAAAAATCACTATTGTAACCAAAACGCTTTTACTTAACTGTTTACAGCTCATGTCCCGGGACTGAATCTAGGATCCAGTCCTATGGTTAGAAAAGTAATCTACAAACTAACTAATTGCATTTAGCCAGAAATTCCCATTGAGCTCAATGCTGCATTGTGTTTAAAATTGTGTTGCCTAATGCAACAAACTGTAACTATTGCATTAAAAAAGTCTATTGCCTATGTGAAAAGTATTTAACTAAAGTAACTCATCCTGAGAAAGTATATTTTGATACCTTGTTGGTTCTAAAATAAATCAACTATATCTTTTGATACAAAACAATTGGCCTAAAGTTCAGTTCTTGAGTGTGTGAGACCATTGCTGACTGAGTGTCTACAACAAATGCTTCACACTGTCCTCTGATACTGCCTTACTGCTCGACCAAGCTACCACTTAGAGAGTAAGGTTATATCTAACTTTAACCTCTGCCAAACCTCTGGGGACTGGGGACTCTATACACACTGTATCTTACTTTGGTCCAGTATATATAGAGCCACTTTCCTACACCATCCCCTCCCTTTACCACTGTGTAAACATGCCCTGTGTCCGTTTTAATTTGGGAGATTAAGTCCCCTTGAATCCTGAGTGTCCCTAGGGTCCAAGTAGACCACTAGGGACCGCCAGTAAGCGCCACAGAGCTGCGTTGCAGAGAGGTGTAAAAAGGGGCATGGCCTGGGCCACCTGTCTGAAACACAGCACAGTGGCGCTTACTGGAAGCACCTGGTGGGCTAGTTAGCCCCCTGGGGCTCTCAGGATTGAAGGGGAATTATTTCCCCAAATTAAAACGCGCCACAGGACGTGTTTTCACACGTCACCTCAGGCCCCATCCCCTCCCTTCACCACAGTGTGAGTATTCATGCAGTGAGCCAGGCCTTAGCACATGGACTGCTTCAAACGCCTATCCACTATGCATGCAGTCCTCTAACCACCTACACACTTGTCTTTCACACCTTCACACTTGTCTTTCACACCTTCAATTCCCCAGTCAGTATTCATACACTTCCAGCAAACACCCTGTCACTCCCCTTGCACTCCTCTAGTGACCCATTCAGCATCATGTACTAATCCATTCAATGCACCAAAACCCAAACACTTATAAATTCACCCAGGCACACTCCTTGCAGTACTCTAGTCATTCAGTCAGTACCCAAGTATTCATGCAGTGAGCCGGGCCTTAGCACATGGACTGCTTCAAACCCCTATCCACTATGCATGCAGTCCCCTAACTAACCAACACACTGATAGTTCTGCACTTATACATTCAACAACAAACAAAATTTCAGTTTCAATATTTAAAAAAATATTTTTATTTCCATTTATATTAAAAATATATAATGTAATTTAAAAAATAAAATATGTAAAAATAAACAGTTAAAAAACTGTAGAAAATCAGTATAAAAAAATACATATAACTATTATTACATTTAAAAATTATAATTTAAAAAACCTTCAAAATTCACTGAAAAAAACCATAGGTTTCAGACATGTTATAGTTAGGAATTAGCATTTAAAAAACCTTAGAAATTCACTGAAAAAAAGCATAGGTTTCAGGGTTTGTTATAGTTAACTGGACATTTCACTCGTACAAAAACATTGAAATTCCTCCGTTATAGTTAGTTCTGCTACCTATAACACGCACGCCTGCAATCCACTGCTGATGATGTCACATATTACATCATTCATGACATGGTCAGTGACATCACTGATGACATCTCAAATGACATCATGTATGAACGCGAAACACGGAAGTGGTGGGAGGCCACCAGCTTACAAAGCTATATTGATGAGAACAGAGTTCCAAGAGGCTTAAGAGTCTACACAGTTCCCTCATATGAGAACCCAGATCTGCAGCTGTTGACAGATTGGGTAGAACATACTGCACAATATTGCCAAGGGACACTGGGAATATTGGTTAAATATGCCTGGAGCAACCGTGATAAAGCGCTCAGTGGGATCAAGGAGTTAGAAGAGGAGCTAGCTAAAGAGGAAGATAAGAAAATGATTGAGGATCTAATGGGACAAATGAAGGCAAGATTGCTCACATATGAACAAAAGATAAAAAATCGGAAACAAGAGAAATTTCTACGTGATGAAAATGACTACTTACAGGGCAGGGTTTTAACTTTTGCCCGTAAATTTGACGGTCCAAGAAAGGAACTGAGTTTAAGATCTAAACAAATTCCCCAAAGAGTGGAAACCTCAGAATCTGATCTCACAGAGAATGAATCAGGAGATGAACAAACAGGAAGACCAATGGAAGGGAGGGGAATCCAGACTCCTTTTCACGACGAGTTTCAAATTATTCGTCAGTCCTGGTTATGGGGAGGCAAGAACAAACCACTGGTAAGAAGTGCAGAAAAACGCGACGAGCTGGGGGTGGCATCCAAAAAACAGTAGATACCACTAATTTAACAGTGGTTAATTTAACGGAAAAATCCCTTTTGGAGACTGAAGTCAAAGTACTAAGCCTAGGATTAACTTTCTGTCCTCGTAATCACCTGGAATATACACAAACTAGGATTGATCTTTTCAGTTTTGTGCGCAAATTAAAACTGCATAAATATTTTAAATTGAGAGCGAATATGAAAGATCCTATGAGAATAACGTCAAGGTTGACCGTGATGGACATGTTGACTGGAAAAGATCTGCCAGCAATTGAACTCTTGGAAGATCTCCGATCAGAAATAGAAGGAGACTCAACAACTAATGATGATATGGCTACAAGGGCCAGAAATGTAGGTATTGAGCAAGAAAGAGAAGAAAGTCCATTTAAATCTAAATCCCTCTTCAACCCACAAATGCCGTTTGATGCGATAGATGTGTTCTCGGAAACCATGGTGAAGGATCTTTTAAGATATAGGTCGAAAAATATGCCAAGGAGTGAAAAGAACAATCTATCGAAGATGGAACAAATAGCACTACAGAACCTGAGACAGGATGCGTCTGTAATCATAAAGCCCTCCGATAAAGGGGGACCTTTGGTCCTTCAAACGAGGGAACAATACTGTAAGGAGGCCTTACGCTAACTATCAGACGAACAATGTTATCAGAAAACAACAAATGATATGTATCAGAAGAGTATAAAAACCTATGATGAATTAATTCAAAAATGGCACAACAAATCAATGTTAGGCCAAGAAGAACATTTATTTCATCGTAGTTCAAATCCAGTAGTTCCCACTTTTTACCACATTCCAAAACTGCATAAGGATAGCCTGCATCCACCGGGCAGGCCAATTGTGTCGTCTTTGAATGGTCTGACTGAGCATTTATCAATGTTTATAAATCACTTTTTATTTCCTTTTATGGCACAATTGGATTCCTATGTGAAAGATACGAAGGATTTTTTTAACGGAATTACGCAACTTACGTGGGATCCTACTTACCAATTGATGGTACTCGACATCACTAGCCTCTATACTTGTAGAGATCATAGGGATGGTTTTAAAGCTGTGAAATTCTATCTAGAAAAACAACAGTTACGATATGCAGAACATAATCAAATGTTGATTGAGTTTTTGGAGTTTTGGCTAAAAAACAATATAGTTTTTATTTGAGGATCAACATTATAGACAGTTGTCTGGTACAGCGATGGTCACCTGCTTTGCTCCCAGCTATGCAAACTTGTTTGTTGGCTGGTGGGAGGAGCAGGTGCCCAAAACCTACGAGTGCGGGAACAATTGCGGAAAGGTAGTTGAGTGGTATCAATATATCGATGACTTGTTCATTGTGTGGCAGGGGACAGTGGACTCTGCTCTTGGGTATGTCGATATTCTCAATACAAATAATGTTAACTTGCACTTCTCGGGAACTGTGAGTCCAGTGGCAGTAGAATACCTGGACCTGAGAGTGTTTGTAGAAGAGGGCAGGATTCAGACAGCCTTATACCGCAAGTCCACCGCAGGAAATTCTACATTATTCGCAACCAGTAGTCATCCTCCTAAATTTGTTCAAAGCATACCCTATGGTGAATTACTTAGGCTGAAGAGGAACAGCACTAGAGAGAAGGACTTTGAGGTGGCTGCCTTAGAAAGCATAGCCAGGTTTTCTGTAAGGGGGTATGATCACAAAATATTGAATGCCACATTGCGTAAAGTCAGCGGAATCCCAAGAGATAAACTGTTAATTGATAAAGAAAAACAGAGAGATGATAAGGGTAAATTCCGATTGGTTACCCCTTATTCTGCAGAAGCCAATCATTTAAAACATATACTTAAAAAGAATTGGCATATTCTGAAAACAGACAACATTATATGTGACGACATTCCAGCCTATCCCCTGGTGACATTTAAGAAAGCAAGGTCACTTCGGGATATGTTGGTTAGAAGTCATTTGGAAAAAGTACCACAGAGAGTGAGCACGTTAAAAGAAATGATGGGCTTTTTTCCGTGCAGCAGGTGTAAAGCCTGCGCAAACAGTAATAGGGTCCTATCATACAAAATACCAGACAAAGGAAAGGAAAGGAAGATAACAAAATTTATCACTTGTAGTACACCATATGCAGTATACTGCCTAGTATGCCCTTGTGGGCTACAGTATATAGGCAGTACGGTCCATCAACTGAAGATTAGAATATTGGAACATCTGAGGGCTTTTGATAAGAAAGATTCTGCATACCCTGTAGCACGCCATTTTGCTGAGAAACATCAGAGTGACCGAAATCAGCTACAATTTTATGGTTCGGATTCCGTTCCCCTAAATGTCCGAGGGGGTGACCGGGTCCGCAAATTGTGGAGACTCGAGTCCCGTTATATAATAGACTTACTCACAAAGTTTCCAAAAGGCCTGAACAGTGGAGAAGAGTTAGCGGTACATATAGGTTCCTGAATCTGAGATATTTAGTTATCATCTGGGATTAATATGAATTGAGATAATAGACAGGAACCATTGCAATTGAAGTTGTAATCGCTACATGAATTTGTTTTCCTAATCATTATTGAGATTGCAAAGTAAAACATAAATAAAAAATAATAACAAATAATAACAATGAAAATGAAAATGAAAATAAAAATAACGTAAGCCCCAACTTAACAGTAGACTGCAATAAGGCATTGTATTAGAAGTGAGACAAAGCAGGGACCATTGCCGATCCACAGCGAGACAATTAATAAATACCTAATTATTTAGCACATGGCAAAACCGATATACGAATGATGATATGTGTTTGGAAGATGATTATAAAACAACAATTGTGAAATTAGTTTTATAATTATGAACTTTATGGTGATGATATGCAATTATGTTTATTCACAATTGAGGTTCATTGATGTATATAATTATGGTATAAAAGCATGATTTCATGTCAGCAATGAGGTGAATATGAAATGCTGGTTCATATAAAACCTTTTAAAAATGGCGCGTCCAGTATAATGAACACGCTGGTCCCTTTTTTGTTTCACTGTTCTTATAAACATGGTTCTCTCCGGTGTGTCATCAACACCGAAGAAGGCAGTTCGCCGAAACGCATTTGTTGCTGGCCATTGGAGAATAAAGTTTTCCTTTTACGTCCCAGAGAGTGCGAAAATTCTTTCATAATTGAGGAGAATAGAGCGGGCATACAGTGCGGCATCCACAGCCGCAAATCCGCACCCGCCTGGGAGTGCTTCGTTTTAAAGTGGAACCGGAGCGCGCATATATATATATATATATTACCTACTGGCGGTCGCCAGTAGGTAGTTATAGTTAGGACCACGTTTCCATAGGAAATCCGCAACATTCTATTTTGAATAACTTTTGCGCCGGTCGACGAATCCTCGCGAATAGGTGGGGCGCTACGCTCCTACCCTGAAAGTCTCGGGGGGATTCGTCAAGCGGGGGCTGAGATAAAAGGGGGGTCCCAAAACGCGTTTTTCCCATGCATTTTTCCATAGGACCTTTAGACAGGGCTACAGCCCGAATGGCTGAACAGAATTACTAGAAATTTGGCAGAGAGGTAGTCCTCAGGTCAAGGAAGTGCCTTTTGTAGGTTTGGTGTAAATCTGTTCAGTAGATTCTGAGAAAATAGCCTTTAAATCAATATATATATCTGAGCCAGCTTACGGTGCGCTTACGGTACGCTTACCGTACGCGTACAGTGGCGTGCGCGAGCGCGATTCTGATTGGCTCTTAGATCTTAGTAAACATTCGAATCGGCCGAAACCAGGAAGCAGTGGCCGCCATTTTCTCTCTCGCACTGAGAGCGATTTTTAAAATTTAAAGCCCAAAAACATGTAAAGGGGCTGTTTAGACAGCTCCCACACACATAGGCATGTAGAGGGAGTCCCCAAAGATCCTCCAAGGCCAAAAACGGAATTTTTATTTTTTCGGTATTTTCGCCGATTACGCTTACCGTACGCGTACGGTAAAAAATAATTTTAAAAAAAAACATCATCCACACTCTCTGCCCCCCGAGTGCAATAGGTCGCCGAAGGCCACCAATTGTGCATGGCTTATCACAGCTGAAAAAAACTAAAATTTAAAAAAAAAAAAAATTTTTTTTAAAATTATCCACACTATCTCCACCCCGTGTTTAAATGGTGCCCGAAGGGCACCATTTGTGCATGGCTTATAAAATATACGAAAAATTAAAATATTACTTTTCAAAACGAAGTGCATCATATGTCCTCCATGTGCGCACGGTGCGCGAAGCGCATCTTGCGTACATGGCCCATGTAGCGTAACGTGGGCACGCGGTGCGCGAAGCGCACCGCGTGCTCACTGTGCGCGCACGGTGCGCGAAGCGCACCGTGCGCGCACAGAACGAACTGCGTTAAGTGGGCGCGCACGCCACGAATGGCGTAAAGTAACTTAGCATTTAAAAAAACGTACAAATTCACTGAAAAAACCATAGGTTTCACACACGTTATAGTTAGGAATTAGCATTTAAAAAACCTTGCAAATTCACTGAAAAAACCATAGGTTTCACACATGTTATAGTTAGCGGAAATTTTACTGATAAAAAACCAATGAAATTCCCCCGTTACAGTTACTGCAGGCAACTATAACTCACGCGACCGCAATCTTCTGCTGATGACATATGTGTCTTTATGAAAAAAAAATATTTGTAATATATGTATAGCTAAAAATGTATGGAAGAAGACATGGGCAAATAAGTGTCTAAATACAGTATTAGCATCAGCAGAGGATTGCGGTCGCGTGAGTTATAGTTGCCTGCAGTAACTATAACGGGGGAATTTCATTGGTTTTTTATCAGTAAAATTTCCGCCAACTATAACATGTGTGAAACCTATGGTTTTTTCAGTGAATATATATATATATATATATATATATATATATATATATATATATATATATATATATATATATATATATATATATATATATATATATATATATATATATATATATACATACATACATACACACATATACACACCACTTCCGATAATATATATTCAAATCATGAAAGAAGATGTTAGGTCTGGTTTTATTGTAATAAAATTTAATATGTAGGAACATTTTTCTTAAATTATCACTATTGTGATTAAGGAATTGCAATGCTTCTACTTCAATATATTTTCGATTGAAATTGAAAATTTCTGTGGCTTTTTGTCTCCTTATTTTTAAAACAGAGAATTTGTATTGAAAAGGTTGGGTATTTCCTTTTATTCGCCAGGTTTGTTCCATTTAGTCACCATGTATTGTCATAACGCATTTTAACAAGTGTATAAACTGTTAATGAAATTGCTGGTTATTGTAAACTCATTTTTATTTGTAAGTGCATTGACGTGCCATTAACAAATAAGAAATAAAACAATGTAAAACAAAACATCTAGGACTTTAGTCTATAATCAAATGTGGAGATCTATGTGATGAAGAACTGCAATGGATACAAATTATCATACAAAACAAAAGTAAACATCCAGATGCGTTCTCTTTCTATCGCACATACACACACACGCATATAAAAACTCCTCAGCCCCACTCGAAGCACCAATTCCAAATGTTTTATTTCCTTTTACCTTGCTCTGACACTTGTCTCACCATTCCACCTGCTAAGTGGGATCTGGAGAAGCCCACCAAACACTGCAGTCACTTGGTCTTCCTGGTGGCTTAGGAAACAGGAGATGGAACTGTGTCTGTGTTTCCTGATCCTCTTGCAGGCCCATCATTGACCTGGCTGCAGTCCATACAACCAAAAGCTCTTGCCTGAGGAGCAAGCACTGTGGCTTTTTGTCCCTTTTTTTTTAAAACAGAGGATTTGTAATGGAAAGGTTGGGTATTTCCTTTTATTCGCCACGTTTGTTCCATTTAGTCACCATGTATTGCCATAACGCATTTTAATAAGTATATACACTGTCAATTAAATTGCAGGTTAATCACTTAATGTCAACTCATTTTTATTTGTAAGTGCATTGACGTGCCATTAACAAGTAAGAAATAAAACAATGTAAAACTAAACATCTAGGACTTTAGTCCAGAATCAAATGCGCAGACCACTGTGATGAAGAACTGCAATGGATACTAATTATTATACAAAACAAAAGTAAACATCCAGGTGCATTCCCTCTCTATCGCATACACACACACAAACAAAAACTCCTCACCCCCACCCAAAGCACCAATTCCCAATGTTTTATTTCCTTTTACCTTACTCTGACACTTGTCTCACCATTCCACCTGCTAAGTGGGATCTGGAGAAGCCCACCAAACACTGCAGTCACTTGGTCTTCCTGGTGGCTTAGGAAACAGGAAATGGAACTGTGCCTGTGTTTCCTGATCCTCTTGCAGGCCCATCATTGACCTGGCTGCAGTCCATACACCCAAAGGCTCTTGCCTGAGGAGCAAGCACTGTGGCTAAGAGGAAATAAAAGCCTGCCAAGGAAAGACAGCAGCAGTCTACAGGGGAGAATGTAGGGAATGGTAAGAGTAAGGGATTAGTGGCCTGCCCTTCTTCTCTGTTGTGATCCGCTCTAGTGCCCGGACACCTCGTTGAGGTAGCTGTGCGCTTTTCCAAATGCCCTTTATTATTATTATTATTATTATTATTATTATTATTATTATTATTATTATTATTATTATTATTATTACAAGAAGCAAAGTATAGATAACTTTTACTCTGCTAAACCCAGATCCGTATCTGCTACCCACATTCAGTGAGTGACCATGCCAAGCTGTCTTTTACGTACATACACATCAAAGGAGTGCAAGTGAGAAAGATCATCAAATGTATTTTCCCATATCAAGAGCACAAGCATTCCGTATCACGCTGAGGTTTAACATTCCATGCCTTCCTATTGTGCGCATTGCAGTGAACGATGTCTCGAACCACTTTCCATCCACTCATGCATAGTATGCCTGTAGGCACTAGTAACCACACAGATGGCCAGAAATTATTTCCGGTTGTCAGCTTCTGACACATATGGACACCCCCTGCCAGTGATCAGTATGCTAATAGTTGAAGAATGCACTTAAGGGCCTTATTAAAATCTTAACCATGTTCGAAGCATGCAAAGAGGGAGTTTGTGCTGTTTTCTAGGGTTACCAGTTCCACCACCCAAAAGAGATAAATGAAATATTAAATTACTCACGAATGCACGTCGCTTGAGAAAACTTTCCATTTGAAAGGCACTCTACTGTTCCAGCCTCTTGTCCTTCATGAGTGAAAAAATCAGGGTGGCAGCGGAAGGATACAGTTTGCCCTTCTGTATAAAGTGTTTTTTTAAAAATCATATCCATATTGTTAAAGTAGGACCGCGCACACGCACCTAAAAGAAAGAGGTTATGGTAAGCCATGTCTGTATAATGTTGAATAAACACATTTACAATAAAAATCATGTTTCACTACATGGACTTCAACGCATCTAACATCAATGGGCTGGACCATGCCTTCTTGCTGGAGAATATTGGTTCAGCCAGAAACAGATCATTATTAGCAATACCAAAATTAATATTGAAATAATCTGCAGAGACAGGTTCTCTTACCTGCCGTCTTCACAGTGGCCACACCAATAGGAAAACAACCGTAACCTACGAGGAATGTGGGAAATGTTGCAGGTAATTTAGACATCTCCTTCCCGCCACTGACTGACTCAGTAGTCAAATCCTCTGACACTCTTTAGAAGTATATTCCTTTGCACTGTATTCTCTTACTTGCAACCTTTGTGCTGGTGTTATCTAGACATTAAAAACACTAAACAGGTAGTCAGGGGCACATGACTGCATCTTGTGCTGCCTTCTGGAGAAGCAGGACTCTTTATAGTTAACATTCTTTCAAGTTTCTCTGCAAAACGCACTAGGCAATAAAGGTATGACCCATGCCCTTCTAGCAGAAAAATGTGAAGTATTTCTACTGAAATGTTGTGATTTCCTCCACTAAGGGGGGCACACCTCGTTTAGTCTCCTAAGTTGGAAGAGGAAATATACCTATCGTACCTCCCTCTTTGAAACGAATAATGGCAGGTGGCTCTCATTTCTTTCAAGGGAGTTGAGTTTCAGACAACCCTGTCATAGAAATTCTCTTCTGCAGGGAACACTTGCAAAAGAGAGCCACACAGAGCTCCTTAAAATATAGACACACTTTGATTGGTCATTTACAAAATACAATTGTATATAAAGTCTTATTTGTCTACTAATCATGCATATCAAAATAATGATAATTATTGTGAAAATCTTTCACAAAAAACCCTTCTCTATTAACCTACATTCTTATCTATTCTGCATAAATGATCTCATCCTTTCAACTACTTGGCTATGTTGGGTTACGGCAGCAGAAGAGATGTGCCAATTCTGCTGGATCCACAGAGGCTGGCAAGTACTTTAGGGCCACTTCCAAGGGTCAAGGACTAGGGCGGCATTACTTGGCAGGGTAGGCTCACAGATAGTAGAGTACAGGTGGAGGAGCAATATGATGGACGCCTGTTGTGGCAGTGAGGCTTCAGGTCAGGAGGCCAGCCTACGAGCACTTGGGGGTCACTCTGGGGTTCTGGGTTAAAGAGATGCAGGTCCAGTCCCTCTCAACCAGGCAAGAGCGTAGAAGGCAGCAGGTTAGCAAAGCAGGGTTGTAGTTCCTTCAGAGTAGCAGCCCATCAGAGTGGCAGTTCTTTCAGCAGCACAGCAGTCCTTCCTGGCAGGGCATCCACAGTTCCAGAAATATATTGAAGAGGTGGTGTCTGAGGCCCAACATTTATACCAAGTTCCTCCTTTGAAGTGGGATAGATGCTTCTATAGGCATTCTTTGAAGTGCACAGTTGGCCTGCCTCGCCTACCCTGGGGTTATGCAGCCCTTTGTGTGGAGCTTTGCCCAGCTCCTTCCTCCCATACTCCTAGGGATGGTCCTTCCAGGCACACATAAGCTTTCTATTGTGTCTGGTTGTCTAGAAGGAATGCACAATGCCCAACTGTCAACTATCCCAGTAATGTGTCCCAGTGACAGGATGCAGGCATTAAATGGCTAAGGCAGGAAAATGTCAGCTTCTTGAAAGTGGCAATTTCAAAATTGTAATTTAAATCGGATTTCACCATAAGTTAGAATTTTTCATTACAATTTCAAAGACACTAAACATGAACTGGCTACCTGTTCCTATTTGGAAATTGCAGCCAACTAACCCTTTCAGTGCTCATGACGGAATGGTTCTGTCATGAGCACAAGTGCTGCTGTGCTCATGACGGAACCATTCCCTCATGAGCACTCGCTCAGAGAATCCCTCTGCTGCAGTCAGCAGAGGGATTTCCCTTTTTTTTGCCTGGGGAGGTGGGGAAGAGCTCCCCTAACCTCCCCAGGCCTATTTTTATTTTTTGTTGCAATGACGAAACAGAAACTTAGTTTCAGTTTCAGTATTTCAGTGCTCATGGGGCTATCTCAGCCCCCCGAGCACCGAAACACTTGGGAGAGGTATCTTTGGAAAGGGGAGAATCTCCCCGTTCCAAGGGTACCCTTCCCTAGTGGATACCTGCTTTGGGATCACCCCAGGAGGGCGATCACCAAGCAGGGATCCACCCACTAGCACCAGGGAGGGGGGAGCGGCCCCTTGGGCAAGGGCCTTTGCTCCCCCCATGTTTTTTGGGCCAGTGCTTGTGGGGCTATCCCAGCCCTCCCGAGCACCGAAACACTTGGGAGAGGTATCGTTGGAAAGGGGAGAATCTTCTCTTTCCAATGGTTCCCTTCCCTAGTGGATCCCTGCTTGGGGATCACCCCAGGAGGGCGATCCCCAAGCAGGGATCCACCCACTAGCACCAGGGAGGGGGTAGCGGCCCCGTGGGCAATGGCCTTTGCTCCCCCCATGTATTTTGGGCCAAATTCAGTCTTTCTCCCCCCCCTTGGAGCCAGATGGGGCAGTAGCCCCCAATCTGCCCCCCTGGGGGGCAGGAAGGCCACTAGATGCCAGGGATTTTTTATGGGCAAATTTTAATTAGGGTGGGGGAGGGGGTGGGGGCATGGGCATGCCCGTATTGGGCAGCCCCCACCCTAATTAAAATTTGCCCAAAAAAATCCCTGGCACCTAGTGGGCTTTCTGCCACCTCTGGTGGGCAGATGGGGGCATTAGCCCCCAATCTGCCCCCTGGGGGATCAAAAAGCCCACTAGACACAGGGATTGTTTTGGGAAAATTTGAATTAGGGTGGGGGCTGCCCAAAACGGTCATGCCCATGCCCCCACCCCCTCCCCCGCAAAAATTACAGCCTTCCTGCCCCCCCTGGGGGCAGATGGGATAGTAGCCTACAATCTGCCCCCCGGGGGCATAAAGCCCACTAGACACCAGAGATTTTGTTTGGGCAAATTTTAATTAGGGTGGGGGCATTGGCATGCCCGTTTTGGGCAGCCCCACCCTAATTTAAATTTGCACCAAAAAATCCCTGGTGTCTAGTGGGCTTTCTGCCCCCCCGGCGGGAAGTTGGGAGCATTAGCTCCCAATCTGCCCCCCCCCGGGGGGTGCAAAAAGCCCACTAGACGCCAGGGAGTTTTTTTGGGCACATTTGAATTAGGGTGGGGCTGCCCAAAACAGGCATGCCCATGCCCCTACCCCTGCAGAAATGACAGCCTTTCTGCCCCCCTGGGGGGCAGATGGGGCAGTAGCCCCCAATCTGACCCCCGTGGGGGCAAAAAGCCCACTAGACGCCAGGGATTTTTTTGGGCAAATTTGAATTAGGGTGGGGGCTGGCCAAAAAAGGAATGCCAATGCCCCCACCCTCTCGCAAAAACTACATCCTTTCTGCCCCCCCTGGGGGGTCAAAAAGCCCACTAGACGCCAATGCTGGCTTTTTTTATGCATGGGGTGGGCACTGCCCAGAATGGGCATACCAATGCCCCCACCCCCCAAAATAAATGCCACAGTGGTTCTGCCCACTTGGGGGCATATCTGGGCACCCCCACCCCCTGATACCCCCCCCCAGAGCGGCAGAAAGCAGACTAGGCCCAGACTTGTTTTTAGCAATGTGCCTACTTGTGGATTTTGGGCCCTAGCGCAGCCGGCATAAAGGGAAACCTAGCAAACCTGTACATTTTTAAAAACTAGACACCCAGGGGAACCCAGGATGGGTTGACTTGACTGGATCTCACCAGGTTCTGTTACCCAAAATCCATTGCAAACCTAAAAATGTGTTAAACAAAAACATTTTCCTCACATTTCTGAGGTTGAAAGTTCTGGAATCTGCGTGGATCCACAAATTTCCACCCACTCCGCGCTCCCCAAAGTCTTTTGAGAAAAATGGTAACTCATTTGTGTGGGTAGGCCTAGTGCCCTCAATAGGGAATGGCTCAAACTGCTATGTGGACACACCACATTTTCACAGTGAAAACGGACCCTTTTTTTGCAAAGAGCCTAGCTGTAGATTTTCAACCCTAGCTCTGCTGGCACCTAGGGAAACCTGGCAAACCTATACATTTTTTAAAACTAGACACCCAGGGGAATCCATGATGGAGTGACTTGACTGGCTCTCACCAGGTTCTGTTACCTAGAATCCCTTGCAAACCTAAAAATTTGTCTTAGAAAAACACATTTTCCTCACATTTCTGGGGTGGATTTTCTGTAATCTATGTGCATCCACAAAATTCCACACACCCTGCGTTCCCCAAAGCCTCCCGTGAAAAATGGTACCTCATTTTTGTGAGTAGGCCTAGTGCCCGCGACAGGCAAGGGCCCAAAACCTATTGTCGCGACATCAAAATTACCTATTACAAAAGAACCTGGTTTTGCAAGGGGGGGTCGCATGAGTTTTTGGCCCCCGGCACTTACCAAACCCACACATTTCTGAAAACTAGACTCCTGGGAGAGTCCAGCAAGGTATGGCTTGCGTGAGTCCCCTAACGTTTTCCTACCCAGAATCTCCTGCAAACCTCAAATTTAGCTGAAAAAAAATCACTTTTTTCTCAAATTTCTGTGTGGGAAAGTTCTGGAATATATGTGGATCCACAAATTTCCTCCCACCCAGCGTTCCCTCAGGTCTCCCGATAAAAATGATACCTCACCTGCATGGGTGGGTCAAGTACCCGTGACAGGCAAGGGCCCAAAACCTATCGAGGCGGCATCAAAATTTCCTATAAAAAAATAACCTGGTTTTGCAAGGGGGGTCCCATGAGTTTTTGGGCACGGGCTCGGCGGCCATCTAGGGAAACCTACCAAACCCACACATTTCTGAAAACTAGACACGTGGGGAAGTCCAGCGAGGTATGGCTTGCATGGGTCCCCTAACATTTTCCTACCCAGAATCCCCTGCAAATCTCAAATTTAGCTGAAAAAAAATCACTTTTTTCTCAAATTTCTGTGTGGGAAAGTTCTGGAATCTACGTGGATCCACACATTTCCTCCCACCCAGCGGTCCCCCAGGGCTCCCGATAAAAATGATACCTGACTCGCGTAGGTGGGTTAAGTACCCGCGACAGGCAAGGGCCCAAAACCTATTGAGGCAACATCAAAATTACCTATCACAAAACAACCTGCTTTTGCAAGGGAGTCACCTGGGTTTTTGTCCCCGGGCTCGGCGGCCATTTTGGGAAACTACCAAACCCAAACATTTCTGAAAACTAGACACCCGGGGGAGTCCAGCGTGGTATGTCTTGCGTGGGTTCCCCAACGTTTTCCTACACAGAATCCCCTGCAAACCTCAAATTTAGCTGAAAAATATCAAATTTTCCATACATTTGTGTGTGGGATCATAATACCGGCACAAATGTCCTACCACCCAGCGTTCCCCTTGTTCTCCCGAGTAAAATGATACCTCACTTGTGTGGGTGGGCCAAAGGCCTATGACTAGGAAGAGCCCAAAACATAGGGATTTAAAGTATAGCACCGAGAATTCTAAGTGCTACATTTTTTTAAAAATATGTTTTTAGCCAATTCTGCTTTGGACACCCACACAAGTGAGGTATCATTTTACACTGGAGGACAAGGGGAACGCTGAGTGGTAGGACATTTGTGCCAGCACGGTGATTCCACGCAAAAATATGTAGAAAATATGTTTTTTTCAGCTAAATGTGAGGTTTGCAGGGAATTCTGGGTAGGGAAACGTTGGGGGATCCACGCAAGCCATACCTCATTGGACTCTCCAGGGTGTCTAGTTTTCAGAAACATGTAGCGTGTGGATTTGGTTGGTGTCCCTAGATGGCGGCGAGCCCGGGGCTAAAAAAACAGGTGCCCCCTCCCAAAATCAGGTAGTTTTGTTATAGGTAATTTTGAAGTCTCCACAATACGGTTTGGGCCATTTCGTGTTTCAGCCACTTTGCCTACCTACACAGGTGAGGTACCATTTTTATTGGGAGACCTGGGGGAAGGCTGGGTGGGAGGAAATTTGTGGATCCACAGAGATTCCAGAACATTCCCACACAGAAATTTGAGAAAAAAAGTGATTTTTTTCAGTTAAATTTGAGGTTTGCAGGGGATTCTGGGTAGACAAATGTTAGGGGACCCATGTAAGCCATACGGCACTGGACTCTCCCGGGTGTCCAGGTTTCAGAAATGTGTGGGTTTGGTAGGTTTCCCTAGATGGCCGCTGAGCCTGGGGCCAAAAACTCATGGGACCCCCCTTGTAAAACCAGGTTGTTTTGTGATAGGTAGTTTTGATGTCGCTTCAATAGGTTTTTGGCCGCTTCCTGTAGCGGGCCCTAGGCCTACCCACACAAGTGAGGTACCATTTTTCTCAGAAGACTTTGGGGAACACGGGGTGGGGGAAATTTGTGGTTCCACACAGATTCCAGAACTTTCCACCACAGAAATGTGGGGAAAATGTGTTTTTTTGACAAAGTTTTAGGATTGCAAAGGATTCTGGGTAACAGAGCCTGGTGAGAGCCAGTCAAGTCACCCCATCCTGGATTCCCCTGGGTGTCTAGTTTTATAAAATGTAAAGGTTTGCAATGTTTCCCTAGGTGCCGGCAGAGCTAGGGTTCAATATCTACAGCTAGGCACTTTGCAAAAAAAGGGTCAGTTTTCACTCTAAAAATGTTGTGTGTTGACGTTGCGTTTCGAGCCATTTCCTGTCACGGGCACTAGGCCTACCCACACAAGTGAGGTACCATTTTTCTCAGAAGACTTTGGGGAACGCAGGGTGGATGGAAATTTGTGGATCCACGCAGATTCCAGAACTTTCCACCACAGAAATGTGAGGAAAATGTGTTTTATTTTTACAAATTTTTAGGTTTGTAAGGGATTCTGAATAACAGAACCTGGTGAAAGCCAATCAAGTCAACCCATCCTGAATTCCCCTGGGTGTCTAGTTTTCAAAAATGTATAGGTTTGCTATGTTACCCTAGGTGCCGGCAGAGCTAGTGTTCAAAATCTACAGCCAGACACTTTGCAAAAAAAGGGTCTGTTTTCACTCTGAAAATGTGGTGTTTCCACGTTGCGTTTTGGGCCGTTTCCTGTTGCGGGCACTAGGCCTACCCACACAAGTGAGGTACCATTTTTCTTGGAAGACTTTGGGGAACGCAGGGTGGATGGAAATTTGTGGATCCACGCAGATTCCAGAACTTTCCACCACAGAAATGTGAGGAAAATGTGTTTTATTTTTACAAATGTTTAGGTTTGTAAGGGATTCTGAATAACAGAACCTGGTGAAAGCCAATCAAGTCAACCCATCCTGAATTCCCCTGGGTGTCTAGTTTTCAAAAATGTATAGGTTTGCTAGGTTTCCCTAGGTGCCGCCAGAGCTAGGGTTCAAAATCTACAGCTAGGCACTTGGCAAAAAAAGGGTCAGTTTTCACTGTAAAAATAAATGTGTGTCTACGTTGCTATTTTGAGCCGTTTCCTGTTGCGGGCACTAGGCCTACCCACACAAGTGAGGTACGATTTTTATTGGGAGACTTAGGGTAACACAGAATTGTAGAGCAACTGTTATTACCTTTGAACTTTCGATGCATATCTGCCTTCCAAATGAAAGACAATGTGTAAAAAATACGTCATTTTGAAAAATGACCTATAATTCTCATGCTAGTATGGGTACTCACAATTTCGGAAATGTGTATATATCTACTGTTTCTAAACTCTATATTTTTTTTCCTATTTCATAAATACATAGGTGTCTTTCATATATTTTCCCAAATGAATTGCTCTATACCCGATACATAATAAAAAACCATTGCAAGACGCTGCTCAGTTTTTGGCTCAGGATTCGTCAGGGTCTTGGTGAACCTACAAGTCCTATACATTCCCACAACAAGAAAAGTCCAGCGGATGTAACGGTATATTGCTTTCAAACAGCTCTCATAACTTGAAGAAGTTACAGGTGAAAACGTTGGCACAAAAGGCTGCTTTTTTCAACTAATTTTCAATTTTTCCTATATTCAAGTGTTAGTTTCTATAAAGAAACCTTGACGGATCTACACAAGTGACCCCTTGCTGAATTCAGAATTTTGTCTACTTTTCAAAAATGTATAGCTGTCCAGGATCTATTATTGATTTCATTCCCATATCTACCATTAACTGAAAACCAGAAAAATGCCAAAACTGTGTAAACAATTTTGGTTTTCTGACAAATGTCTGCTTTTCCCTGAAAGCTGAGAAGATGGTGATTTCAGCACCACAACTCCTTTTTTGATACCATTTGCGGGGGAAAAAACAGATGCTTTCATCTGTAGCCCTTTTTTCCCATTCCCCCCCCCAAAAAAACTTTTGCTGTATTTTGGCTAAATTCTGAGTCCCCTCCAGGGGAATCCACAAACCCTGGGTACCTTTAGAATCCTTATGATGTTGGAAGAAAAGGACGCAAATTTGGCGTGGATATCTTATGTGGTCAAAAGATTACAAGGGCCTAAGCGCAAACTACCCCAAATAGCCAAAAAAGGGCTTAGTACAGGGGGGGGGAAAGGCCTAGCAGCGAAGGGGTTAAATGTAATACGGTAATTCCTATGTTATCCTATGGGAGATGTAGGCCTTACAGCAGTGAAAAACAAATGTAAGAGTTTTTCACTACCAGGATGTGTAAAACTTAAAAGCACAAGTCCTACGATTTAAACACATTGCACCCTGCCCTCTGGGCTGTCCAGGGCATTCACAAGGGGTGACTTACAAATATTAAAAAGGAGGGTTTGTGCCTGGCAAATGACTTATTTTGGCAGGTCGAAATGTCAGTTTTAAACTGCACCCACAGGCTGAAATGGCAGGCCTGATACATGGTTAATGTGCTATTTAAGTGGGTGGCCAGTCAGTGCTGCAGGTCCGATAATAGCATTTTATTCACAGGCCCCACGCCGAGATATTGCCACTTTATTAGGGACTTACAAGCATATTAATAATGCCAGTTGGGTATACGTCAATGTTACCATGTTTTAAGGAGTCAGCACATGCACCTTAGCACTGGTTAGCAGAGGCAAAGTGCCCAAAGTACTAAGGCCAGCAAAATGAGATCAGCAAAAATTGGGGGAAGGGGAGGATTAGGTGAAAAGTTTGGGGGAAGACCACCCTAAGGCTGACAGATCTAACAACTACTTATTCCAGTGATCTTTAACTGCCCACACACTACCAAATCAACCTATAGACTGTCAGTTTAACTTCCTTTTTTGACATTCAGGCATAAATCTAGGGTATGGATGCTCAACACATACAATGGAAATGCTTCTTTAGAGATTGTGAATTATACTTCAAATACTCTTATAAACAAGGAAAAATGAGGTTTCAATCTTTAAAGAGGTACAAGATTATATCTGTAATTAAGTGCTAGCCTCACACACCACTAAAGATGACCACTTAAACACTGTATTCAGCTGAGAAACAGCCAAGCACCCACTACTGAACAACACACAGGATCAAGAGCATATTCCTCCTATCTTTCCCACTAACACCAGTTTGTTCACATGGGCACCTCGTAGGTAGGCATTAGAGTCTTACTTCTCCACCCTAGATCATTTTTAAAGTTACAACCTATAAGGTAAATGGATGAATATCACCTTCAAAAGGTTAAAAATCCTTCAAGAGTTGACAGCTGCGTAGACTAGGGTGTCTGTTTCCTCCAAAAGACCAGTGACATATGCGCTCCAGGCGCTTCCTGGGGGGGTATATCTAGCATTGTGCACAGTCATAGGTTGTGCATCTAATGGCAAAATATTTCCACTATGTAGTGCAGTCGTTTCTATACAAAGTCGGAAAGAAGGTGGTGCTAAATGTGTCTTAACAGAAGATTACCATTTCAATAACAAATATACATATATGTATGTCACAAATAATGCCAACAGTAATCTATGCACTACAATGCAGATCCTCACTTCCTTAGCAATAGGCTCTCTGAATGTGGAAGGGGACCTAAACATGTCCATATGCATACAGCTTGATAAGACAGGGACATTCTATGGGGGAACAGTGTTCTTGTACAGCTGAGGGCATGCCTGAGGGATATGTGCTTGGTAGATGTGGTAGCCCAGAGAAAGTTTGGTGCATAAGTCATGGTGTGCATAGAATACGTACTAGTAGAAAATGAGTTTCAAGGTTACTTGGAGGAGACCGAGAAGGACCCATTGACTGTCATACCCTTGCTATCTGGTGTGCACATTAAAAGGTTTAGACAGTTATATAGAGAAACCAGTGGCTAATTACAGATTCTTGGGCCCCTTCTGGATGGCATAGAGGTGATTAAAATCATACAAGATGGTGTAGGGAATAATTTGATTTTAATTTCAACCAAGGGATAAATTCAGTCATGACATGGCTCACTCTTAAAAAGATCATCAGAGGCCACTCAAAAGCGGAACATAGGCAAATGCTTTTGATTCCATTTGCCCTTGTTTCCAGCATAGTGTGAAACTGTTTCTAATTCTCCAGTGGGAGGGATGATTTCTCACTATGGTTTTCCTGGATGACAAGATACTGTAGGACTATGATTTGCTTGCATGGGAGCACTTGTCCAATAATTATTTTCCAGAGCTACGCCAGCACCGGATTGATAGCAAGCTGACTAACCCGAGGAAGTTTCCTGAGGAGGCGGACCGCTGGGTGAGCACCCGGGTCCACAAGGGTCATGTGGGAGACTTCGCCAAAGTTGGGCAGGGTCCCTAGCAGAGGAGTGGGGGGGACAAGGGTAAACAGAGGGAGTTCCAGAAAGTGCCCCAAAGTAATCCCCAAGGGAACCAAGGGAAGGGTTCCCAGCCTCCCCCTGAGAAAAAGGCAGGGGCCCTGACAGTTAAGCCTGTTGACGGGACCAAGACCTGTTTTAGGTGTAGTGTAGTAGGCCACTGTTCTTATGATGCTAGATGTCCCCTATATGGGAAAACAGTACCCACTTGTGCACCGCCCCGGCATGTGGCTAGTGTAGCCCTGGGGGAGGAGATGGGTGTCCAAGGTAGGTGGGGTCCCGCAGAGATGTCCCTAGTTCTCTAGGGGACTGTGAGGTGGTCCCCAGGACGCAGCTGCCTGATAACACTGCTGCTGTTGCTGCTCGGGCTTGACTCATGGCTGGACAGCTTGTTTTGCAGCCTGTATCCCGCTGCAATCCGCTGTGACTCATTGCGGTTGGTCTGCCTACAACCTGAGAGCCTGAGACCCGCTTGAACGCCCGACCCACCTGAGACCCGCCACTTCCTGCCACCCCCTACCTGGTGGCTCTTCCCCTGCTGCCCCGTCCCGGACCGAACTGCACCACGCGGAGTCGCTTCCCCGCAGCAGGATTGCTGGTGGTGGAGGATGGCGGTGGAGGCCAGTTGTGGAGGTGAGAGGTGTGGGGGGGCTGGCGAATAGCAGGGGTCACGGGGTGGCTGTGTGCCTGGTGTGCTTGGCTCCCGCAAGCAAACAGCAGGATTTTCTCTACTCTACTGGATTGATTGAATTGAAACCTGAGGCCTGCATCACAAGCCTGAGCCCGGCTGAGCTTGAGCCTGCCAGACTTGTGTGCGCTATGCGCTGTGCTGTGCTCCGCGAGGGCAGCGCGCGCCGAGTTGCACTGTTGCACTGCTGCTACAGAGGGGACCAGAGCTAGGCTGCACTACTGTTACAGAGGGGACCGGAGGCATTGATGGAGAGCTGTGTGGAGGGGCTTTACCAGCGGATCAGAGCACTGATGGCGCTGATCACTGACCTCGTTGCACCGACAGTAGCAGTCAATGACTACGCGATCGCGCGAAGGCAGAGGCGCCAGTTCTGAGGAATTCGCTCTACCCGGCTCAAGCCTCTAAAAGACACTGCATCACTTGGAGGCAGGAGCAGAGAGCAGCAAGGAACGGAGCGGAATGGAGTGGGGCAGGGCAGGGAAGCAAGGGAAGCAAGATCAAAACAAGAGCGCAGCCACCACTAGGCCGCACCACTTGGGCACGCAGAGAGAACAACGTAGCTTTAAGAAGCCTCACCTCGATAACTTCTCTGCAATACCGCACAATTCCACTCAAAAAACACACAAACGTATGAAGAAGAGCAGAGAGTGAGGTCATGGAGAGAAAGGCGGTCACTCACAACCGTCCTCACGAACAGGAATAAAAAGAGTAAAATATTGGGCGAGTCTGGCAAAGGACTAGTCACGGCAGAACCTTTTACCCCCTTGGTAAACAACACTCTGGTGGCAATCGAAGGAGCATCACCAGGGAAGACATCTAAAACCGGCTTTCAGCCTAAAATGTATACAAAATTCTCCTTTTTAAAAGATGTGGGGGGCTTATTAAACATCAACAACCCTGAATCAAGAGGGCTTCCTTCGCCACTGCACCCGCAGGTCTTACCCCTGAAGGATATAGCAGCACCACCAACTACATCATCGAATAAGGCTTAAAACCCAAAACAAGACAACAGCACAAGACGCATGAGACGCAGAGAGTCTTAATGCTGTTATATATCAAGAACAACAAGAACCCTAAAATGATAAAGGAGCCGGACGACAAAAGGAGGAAAGAAAGGAGAGGGTCAAGCAGGAGCCGGCCACAGGCGCTGGAGCTGGAGCCGGAGGCATGAAAGCACGGAGCCCATGGGCAAGCATGCTATCGCTCACTAGTGATCAGGAAGGAGACCACCAAAAAATGTAAAACCCCAAAGATCCGGGCAAAGATTCGGGCATGTGGAAGATTCCATTGGAGCCAGACATTCTGATTGCTCCCAACTCAAACTTGAACCCATACCGGTTAGAGGAATTACAGGATCAAAAAGAAAGCAAAAAGGGCTACTACCATCCGCCCACCCGTTGTATGCAAAAATTGCAAAAATTGCACCAAATAAACAATCAAATCATAGAGCACCAGCTAGAGAACACAGTGGAAGAGGCTGGAAAAATGTTTAAATCCATTGGGCCATCTGAAACGGGTGCACAGTTACTAAATATGCGGAAAGGGTCAATAGCCCGGAGAATAATACAGCTCGAGGAAGCCATAAGGATGACGAAAATGAAGTGCCCTACCTCACTACTGAGGAATGGGTAAAGCTGGTAGCCTCTTATCTACCAGATTTACCTCATGCAGAGGGGACCAAAACGCAGTCAGGCGTGCCAACTGAGGAACCCCCAATGGGCTCAATTAATATATGAGGATCACTCCTCAACACTATGCAGCTCTTGCTCATGGCAATGCAATACTGTTGTACTTACACTTCCTGCTGCTCAGCCAGTATGCATGAGTATGTGTGTATGGAATGTTGGAATGCGTGATGACTGTGTAGAATGTTGGTGTGCCTAGTGGACTGGAGGAATGACAGTTGGAGGAGTAGGCTGAGCAGCAAAGATGCAGCTCCTGGTGGGATCTTGAATTAGCCTGCTTAACATATTTACTTGGCATCTTGAGATCTTGAACTAACTTGTAACTTACCAATAAACATCTACTTGAACTTACCTCGTGACTACAATCCATCTTTTCTACATTGGCGACGATCTGGAAGAAACCCTGCGTGACAAGACTACTGAAGGTTAAGATACTGATATTTTTATCGAACT
The DNA here is from genome assembly GCF_964204655.1 of Triturus cristatus. NCBI lineage: Eukaryota > Metazoa > Chordata > Amphibia > Caudata > Salamandridae > Triturus > Triturus cristatus. Next base: position 369,496,440 of record NC_140586.1, read on the forward strand.
GTATGGATTGAAGAAACTACTCGACGAAAAGAAACTTAAAAATCAAGGAAAAGAACGCCCTCGTAAATCCCACCAGTGTCCTTCACCATCTGGACAGCCTACCCAGGGCGCTTCACATTCCTTATGGCTTTATACTTCAAAAGAAACGGATACATCGCTGATCAGTAGACATCAAGGTCTGGCATATTTTTATTGTTGGCTACATTATTGGACTTTCAGAATTATTCGGAGACAGTGGTTAAGAGCACAAAATGTATGGCAATGTTTTGATCAACTGTTATCAACAGAAGACATGGTTGTGAGGAGTGTTTAAAGTGACGCTTTGGGTGAGGCGAGATCTGCACAGCGAGCACTTTATTTAAGGCGTGATTAACACGACGCTTTGGATGAGGCGAGATCCACACTGCGAGCACTTTGTGTAAGGAGTCCTTGGTGCGGTGCTTTGGGTGAGGCGACAACTGCACTGTACGGTATTATTTTGTTTTTATTTTTGCTTCCTGTACCGAAGGCATGAGGTTATGGACAGATGGAGGTAAGCCCAATTTTTGAATTTCATTGTGGGCCCCAGCCGTTTTCCCCTACAAGTGACAGTTCATCGACCAATTTAAATCACTACATCGCGCGCTCGCCTTGTGTGTGGACATTGCGCGTGCAGCCTTACCGCGTTCCTGAGTCCAGCGAAGCTGCTGTGCTTCCTCTGTGACGTTTGCTGGTCTCCGAGGTTCTAATGCATTACGCTTTGCAGCACGGTGGGGCCGGGAGCCATCCTGCACGGCGTCACCGGTGCGTGCCTCCATTTTCTGTTTGGCGCTCTCCTTCGTGCCCAGCAATTTCACGCACAATGTGATGTCTGCCAACCACGTTTCTTTTGCGTGTCAATAAAGTTATTTTGACCGTTGACTCCATGCAACACCGAGGAATTGGATTGCTGTCAGCCTCATTATCTTGCTCCGTAGCTCTTCGCATTCTTTCAAAGTTGTGGTGATATCCTTCAGAAACTTTCAAAGTTAGCACTCTTGCGCTGTGCTCTCGTTGTGATGTCCACGTTCTTTACAGCATATTGACAGTTTTTGTGAACACTGATGTTTTGAAGTCAAGCCACGCTACTCACCGGAAATGTCTAGATGAGGCGAATTGGACTTAAATCGGCGTGGGACAGTTCGTGCCTTTTCGGGTGAGAGAGTTCGCTCACCGGCGTTTGTTCTTCCTTTCTTATAGATAGTCATCTGCCATGAGTTTTGAACTACGATTTTATTTGCTTGTAATGGCTTATGTTTTGTTTTAATGACATTCTAAGGTGTTTGACAAGTGTGTGTAAGGGGAGGTGTACTTCAGTTTCATCTTATTTAGTACACCAGGTAATCTGTTATTTACACTGTGTTTTGTTCTATCTTTACTCATATTTTAATTGAGTTGTTGCATATGTGGTATGCATTTAGTGTGAGCTTTATTTGCTAGTTATCTTCAGGGCACTATGCTTAGATGTTTCCTTTAGGGTAGTTGTGTATTAGAGCTGGTCTCTATATACTTGTTTTTATCTTTCGGTGTGGGTGGTGCGCACACCCTTTACACTGATTTCACCTTTTACAGCATGTGTGCCTAATTTTTGTGAAGATTGTTTGCCTAGTAGTGTGGGTCGTTTACCCATTTTACACTTGCATTACCCGTATAATTTCTAGCGGTGTGGGTTACTTTTCCTTTACACTGATTTCACCTTTTACAGCATGTGTGCCTAATTTTTGTGAAGATTGTTTGCCTAGTAGTGTGGGTCGTTTACCCATTTTACACTTGCATTACCTGTATAATTTCTAGCGGTGTGGGTTACTTTTCCTTTACACCTATATTTTTGTTTTGTTTTCCCTGCATACTTGTGTAGTTGGTGGTTTAGCCAAGTATTGTAACTTGTTGTGCGCAATGGGCAGTGTACCCTTTTCTTAAATTTTTAATGCGCATTGGGCTGTGTTTCCCATACATTATATATTTTGGAGCGCAATGGGCAGTGTATCCTTTTCTAAAATTTATGGTGCGCAATGGGCCGTGTTCCCTATATATTATATATATTTTGTCTGTTTTTTTGGTGCGCAATGGGCAGTGTACCCTATAATTGTTTATTTTGTATGCATTTAAGTAAATGCATTGAGTTTTCCATAGTGTTCCTTATATGGTTGTGGCGTGTAGAACAGTGTGATTGGTTTGGAATTTACACTCCGCGGGTGTCCTCCATTCTCCAAGTCCTACACTTTGTCCTCTTTAGTGCGTGGTGTGTTGAAGTGGGTGACTAGTTGGGTTATATTCTTTATTGGTATCAACTCTTCTCCCAACCTTGCACAGTATTTCCATGCTAAAATTGAATTTAATATAGTGGTTTAGAGGATAGCCTTCATTTCTGGATTCTGCTTCTTTATGTTTCCAAGGGAAGGGGATGTGCTATGTTATGTTCGTATTTTCTCATTTGCACTCTTTTCCTTGCTGTATACTTTCACTCACTTTTCCATTCTCTGTTCTTTTGCAATACGTACCTATTTTCTTGCAGCTTCAATGTTCTTCCTCATCTTGCATCCTTTCTTCACCTAAAATATTCTTTTGGTTGCAATGTTTCAACAAGCCCTCTGCATATGGGTGCTACCCTCTTAAAAGCTTGTTCTGTTTTTTAGTTCGTTGATTTCTCAAGGGAAGAGGATATGTTGTACTTACACTTCCTGCTGCTCAGCCAGTATGCATGAGTATGTGTGTATGGAATGTTGGAATGCGTGATGACTGTGTAGAATGTTGGTGTGCCTGGTGGACTGGAGGAATGACAGTTGGAGGAGTAGGCTGAGCAGCAAAGATGCAGCTCCTGGTGGGATCTTGAATTAGCCTGCTTAACATATTTACTTGGCATCTTGAGATCTTGAACTAACTTGTAACTTACCAATAAACATCTACTTGAACTTACCTCGTGACTACAATCCATCTTTTCTACAAATACCACTCAGATAAAATGAACATTCAATTATCTCTCCTCAATTTTCTGGTGGTCCACGTCTCAAATATCGACAACAAACTGACAGAGATGAGCAATTTCATCAAGAGAGTACAAGACGACACCCAAATTGTTAATTCGAGCTGCTCTTGCCTCGCTATCATAGATAAACTTTTAACCTTACCGGCACTTATGGGGGAGCTCCTCATCGATTTAAAAGAGACAATAAAAAGCTGCAGGTCCAACAAATATCACAACTCAAGTCGACATTATGGAGAAATACGACCTAGCAACAACATCACAGCAGCACCCAGCGCGAGGAGCCTCCCGTTACCCTGACAAAATTTAAGGGGCCCCATAGATAAATCAACTTGACAACAAGCCTGACATTCATGGGGAAAAGGGGGCTGAATATCACCTCGTAAAAGGGGCTCAAATCACTCAAGAGGTGTGACTGGGATTGGACCCTGCCCGTAATGAGCTCACATATTTTCAACAACAAATAATGCTGGCACAAGAAGGGATCACTGACCATGATACACTAGGACAAGTCCAGGGCACTGAGGTGATGGATACAATAAGGTCTGGGCAGAAAAATCGCCGGAAACAGAAGAGAAAGGGGAGAAACAAGTTAATTACCATCAAGAACGCTCCCATTAAATCATACTTCCTGGCATCCAGTCCAATCGAATAGACAGCCCCACCCTGAAGATTTCTACCACTCAAGGATGTGGCATGAATGAGGAGCACACACTGAAACCAAGTACGGAGGAAACACAATCATCCCAGACCATGATCTCCTCAGCTACTCAGACAAACCATATGTGTAACGAGAATGCAAGGAGCTCCAACTCAAGCATCAGGCTGGACAACCAGCCAACGGCTACTAGAGGAACCTCTGCCTTAACTCATATAGCAAATGCTTCAGTTTGGCTGAGGGCCAACAAATCAACATTTATGGCTCTGACAAACTCTGGGATTAATGAGGAGCTGCAAGCCCCAGGGGTCCGTTACAGCAACTCACGACAGGAGGAATCAAAGATAATTCTGTTTATCTCGGAATATGAATCCAAAGGGAGAGGGGACATCTTGAATAGAGGAAATATTCTGCAACAATTAACCAGCATTAGTAACCTAAAATTGCCTCAAGCGACCTGGTGTCCGTAGAATTTGTATGTCAAAAATATCTGGCAAACCAAGAAATATCCAAAACAACCTGGGCCACACAGGACATAGCAGAGAGAATAATGAGGGAAGAACAACAACTGAACGCCTGGGGGATCAGATTGAAACACCAGAAAGAACCAGGTTACTCAGAGCCTCTGTTATATGAGTTGCAGTCATATGATGGCCATAAGCCGGGGAACATGGGCTCCACAAGGCAAACTTACTCAGTACTCAAAGAAGCTTGCAGTGCAGAATCAAACATCTGGAATCCTATGCTAGCGGATGAGAATAAGATGTCAAACAACAACTGGACCTGGATATCACGAACCATCAATTCCCGACCAAGGAATACCTGACAGGGCAGGAAGTCAGTTAACAAAGCGCATCAATTAAAGCTTTGCTCATGGAACATCAACAGACTAGGGTCCAAAGCCATGGATAAAGAACTTTTGCTCTATTTCCAAGATTTTGATCTCATCTTACAGCAAGAGACCTGGCTGGTTGAGCCGCTGCAAATGCAAGGATATAAGTCCTATCACCTTCCGGCCTGCAAGGAAGCCAAGTTCGGTCATCCAAAGGGTGGTCTCGCAATCTTCACCTCCATCAAAACGATAACTACAGCTAAGGAACTACTTAATAGGGCAACAACAACTAATGGCATACAAGCAATTAAGCTGGAACTAACAGGTCTCGCCGACAACCAGCAGTTAATACTTGTCAACATCTACCTCCACCCATGGGATAAAAAGGCCAGTGTCAAATTGCTGGTTTCTGATTTATCAAGACTACTTGAAGAATACGCCACCTTGAATCTTATAGTATCAGGAGACTTTAATATGCTACTAACAGGGTCATATGAAAGGACTAAATAGTGGAAGAACAGCTTCGGGTCTGGGGGATTCCACATCAGGAAGCAAGTAATTGGGGCAAGGAAATCAGCTCAGCAAAGGAGCTCCTCAGGGATCTGGAAAACTTGAACCTGGTTGCGCTGAACGGGCGTTTCCAGTGAGATTGCCCACCGGTAGCTACGTTTCACAGCGCACTTGCAAATACAACAATCGACCACACTTTCACGTCATACTCCCTGTTTAACAAAATAGTTGACTTTAGGATATGAAGTTTAGACCAGAGTAACCATCTACCACAAGAGATTACTCTGGACGCTTATGGCACTGCATCCACTGAGCAACCAGTCCGCTTAGGCTCGGTGTTCACGACCAACCTAAGAAGAATTAAATGCAAAATTTCTAAATTGGAGAACTTCCTCCTCGAGGCAAAAAATCTGTGGGAGGAAAAAAAGAAGGAGAACAAGAATGTGATTTTCAGTTGGGCTAATTTTACTGAAAATCTTGGCACACTACACACAAAAGAAGAAGGGAGGGACGTAACTAGAGCAGTTGTGTCCCGACTAAGGTCTTAGTCCACACCATTGAGCAGGCAATACTATCTTCTAAGAGGAGCAATTAAAGCAACTAAAGCAATTAAAGTAAGGAATAAACAGAGCAATACGAAAACTCCACCGGGCAGGGGCAGACGTCACTCTTCAAGCCAAGCTAAGATCACTAAAAACTAGCAAGAAAAAATGTATCGGGGAAGCAAGCCGCAAAGCCACATAAACAGCATGGGCCACAATTCTACACGATGCGAAAGCCAAAAACAGCTCCAAGTTTTGGCACACAGTGAAAAGATATAGGAGAGTAGGATATACACTTATGTTGCCATTACTTTTTTTCTGATGTTAACACTGGTTTCTGGCTATAGTCTGGCTGAGACCCTGATAATCAGAGCCCCAGCCTCTCTGTTCTGTCTAAACAACTTGGAGTGCATATTAGATGCACTAGTGATTGGATATTGTGGTACCTTATGGGCCCCTAGTATATGGTACCTTAGGTACCAAGGGCATAGGTACTTCACAGGCCTACCAGGGGCTGAAGCATGTATTATGCCACCCCTGGGAAGCAGACTAAATCTGACACCACAGGCCTGCTTCTGCAGCCTGGGTGTGGTAGTGTTAGCACTCCTCACTGAGATACAGGTTCCCTATATCTCACCTTACACACACATATAAACCTATCAGTCACCCCTAAGGCAGGCCCTATCAATCCTGAGGGCAGGGTGCTTGGTTTCCATGTGAGGGGGTGCCTCGCCTGAGCAGGGCCCCTCTGCAGCTCTCAGAGTCCATTCTCTGTGGCTGTTTGTGGATGCGGTTAAACCATATACTCTTAAGTGCATTATAACCTCGCGGTAAATGCTAACTCTGGGATGGGTGCATCAAAACATGTTGTGTTTTGTGTCAAACGCTTTGGAATCATACCCCCACACCAGTAACTGGTGTGGGAGTATGATCCCACCCTTCTAGAGGGATAGACATGTACCTACTGTGGAAACAAGGCAGAATCCTGAATGAGCCCTGGCATCACAAAATGGATGCCACCAGCACAGACACTGGGCTGCCCTCCTGCTGCTGACCGAAACTCACAGTGGAGGAGGCCCAACAATAGGCCTCCTGTCACAGGGAGGTGTCACCACCTTCCAGACAGGATTTAGTGTATTGGGGCTGGGTGGGTGCACTCCTAGAGTGCTTTGAAGTCCTGCACTGGGGGAGCAGTAGGCTCCTCTGTGCATATGCCAGCTCAAACTGGTTCAGGGGCTACCTGCCCCTGCTCTGGCGCGAAACTGGACAAAGGGAAGTCGGTGTAACCACCCACTCCCCTGACCCTCCCATAGGAGTGGTCATAGAGATAGTCCCTCCCTTTCTTTTAGTATAAGATAGAGAACCCTTGCCATTGCAAACTAGATATCCCTGGATGATGCTCTGAAGAAGAATCCTGGACCTTCGACGTTCCACTACCTTTGGAAGACTGAAGTATCTCCCTTGGAGTCGAGGAGTGACTCCCCTGCTTTGCAGGCACCAAAACTTTGAATCAACAGTCGCAAACTTTTCCGCTCCCGCCGGAGTCCGAAGTCCCTGCAGCCCCGGAAGTGGATTTCCTGACTTCTTGACGGCCATCGTGAGTCCCCAGCAGAGCTGAGGCGAGTGGACCCCACGAGTGATGAGGAACAGCAATACCCGGGTACCCTGCACTATTTTCGACTGCAATCCCTTCACGACATTCTACGAACTTGTGCATTGGACCACGTATGGTCCAAGCCTCCAGCAGAATTTCCACCGATGATTAGAGGCCTACCTCATCCCGAGTGACCGTGGGCTCCTGTGAAGTGAATCCTCACAAGGCGTCATCGATATCCCTTGCCCGTTGCCTTGTGGGTCCTCTGAAGACTTTTCTATCAAACCAAAGGGCTCTCCTGGTTGCTCCATGCCTGCCCTGACTTATCCTTGCTGGGTGAGTCCCTCAGACCTTGATGGTCTGCACCGCTGACTTTCATCACTTTCCACGAGACTTGCTGTAGCCAAGGCTTGTTGGCTCCAATCTGGTTGCCAACATCTCAGTAAGCTTCAAACTTTGTGGGACACTCCGAATCCAGCTCCTGGTTGTCATCGACGCCTCCTGGACCTCGTGGCTGAAGAGTCAAGACACCCGTGATCACCTGAAATCACCCGACGACTGTGGGCATCCATCTTCTTGGGCCCGGGTCACTGGCAAGTGAGTTTGAACACTGTCTCCTCTGCTTTCAGGTCTTCTTTCTTCTGAATCCATCCTTGGATTCCACCGGACACTTCTCCTGTCTTCACAAGCAGCAAGTCTTCTTTGGCTCCCATTGAAAACAACGCCGCGACCCGACACCAAAAGACACCTATGCACCCAGCTTCCCTGGGTGAGGCGTCTCCCGTGAGTCCTTTACTTACCTGCCTTGGGTGGATTAGTGAGGCCCCAGTGCTTCTGAAGACCTTAGGCCTTCTCCCTTCTCAAGTCGTTCTTCTTATACGTCTTTTTTAGTATATGGTCTGGTACGCCCCTAGGGCCCTAGCCATATAAGTGCTTAATTTGTTGTGAAACATTGATTTGTGCATATGTTCCTGACTTCTAATCTCATAAAGAGATTAGTAGAGTGTGTCAAGAAATAAATACATATATATTTTAGATATATATACCTGTGTGGTGTCCTTTCATTTGGTAATTCAAAAGATTATAAGGTAAAACAAGCTGCTTTACATTCCTCAGAGACTTAACCTGAAGGCTGCTCTCCAGAGCTACCACTAGGATAGCTTTCTTTAAAAGGTTGTCTTAAACCTATCTACCATAAGAGTCGAATTGGACTGGTGCAAGGTGGCCACTATAACTAGTGACCAGCATATGCCAGGCCAACTTCTCACAAGAGACTACAGAACACAAGGGCTCTAGGAATAAATTCTCACATCACCAAAGAGGAATGTTTAAGTACCTTTGGGATCACTTTAATAGTGGGCAAACAAAAACACACAGGAAGCCCTGGAGTACAGCAGGGCCGGCTTAGGCCCACCAAAGCAAGACGAAGAGGCCAACCACGGAGTAAGGCCAAAACAAATCAAGAGTGGAATCACCAATGTGAAAAGTTGGCCTGGTATATGTTGTCCACTAGTTATAGTGGGCACCTTGCACCCGTACAAACAACCCCTTATTGATGATAGGTTAAAGACAACCTTTATTGAAAGCTATCCTAGTGGTAGCTATGGAGAGCAGCCTTCAGGCTCAGTCTTGAAGGAATATAAAGCAGCTTGTTTTACCAGTCTATAATCTCTTGAATGGCTAAATGGAAGACAACCACACCAGGTATATATATAAAATATATGTATTTATTTCTAAACACACCCTACTAGTCTCTTTATGAGGCTAGAGGTCCAAACACATAAGTTACACTTCAAATATTAGAGTAAAACAGCACAAATACACATCAGGCCCTAGGGGCAAGCCAAACCATTTACTAAAATAGTGGTATAAAAACCATGACTTAACTAGACACAAGGCCTAGAGCCTGTAGAATCGCTGGGACCCCAAGGAACCACTCAAGGTAGTGACACAGGGGACCCAAGGGCGCCGTGTGCAGTGTGAGAACACAGCCGTGAGCTCCTGTTAGCTTCTGTGGGGAAAGTCATGGTTAGATTTTTAAAGATTAGGGACACTTAGAGGTCAGCTAGGACCAAACCCTTTTGGACTTAGGAAGTTCTAGGGTCAACACCCATAGGAGCACCGGAGTACTCGAGTTACCTCACCCAGGGGAGCTCGGTGCATAGGTGTCAAATGGAGTCGGGTCGCGTCGTCGTTTTCAATGGGAGCTGGCGAAGAAGTGCTGCTGCCGGGAAGATGTGAAGTGTCCGAAGAGATCCAAGCCTGCATCAAAGTCAAGAAGAACCTGAAAGCAGAGGGGACAGAGTCGGGGTCACTAGCCAGTGACCAGGGGTACGATAAGCGAATGCCCACCGATGTCGGGTGATTTCAGGTGAAGGAGGTGAAGCTTGACTCTTCAGCCACGAGGACCAGGAGGTGTCGAGGATGACTAGGAGCTGGATTCGAGCTATCCCACGAAGGATGTCTCGTGCCGCAGCGTTGGTGCCCGGATTGGACAAAACAAGCCTTGGCAAGAGCAAACCCATGCAGAAAGGAGAAAGATGCTTCAGTGCAGACCAGCAAGGTCTGAGGGACTCACCACGTGGTGAGGAGTCAGGGCACATCTGGAGCAACCAGGGAATCCCAAGGAAAAACAAAGTTGCCTTCACAGGGACCCACCAGTCGACGGACCAGGGATAGCGATGGAGCCGCGAGCGGAAACGCAAGAAGCGGTCTCACGGAACACTCGTGGAGTGTAGGCCCACAATCTTAGGTGGAGATACTGCTCGAGGTGGGGGCTACAAGTAACCCAAAGCACGACTTCAAGAGACATCGGGAATTTAATGCACTTGCAAATCTGCACGGTGACCACCAGTTCCGGTTCCACGTTACTCAAGAGGGCTGCGGGTCTCAGATTTGCTGGGGACTCAGGACGGCCTGTGAGAAGTCTGGAAATCCTCTTCCTGGGCTGCAGATGCTTCGGAGTCTGGCAGGAGTTTCAGAGATGCAGACCAGCAAAATGCTTTGTTGCTGCCTGCGAAGCAGGGGAGTCACTCCTTGACACAAAGGGAGATGTCTTCAGTCCGCTAGTCTTGAGTAGAGCGTCGAAGTTCCAGGATTCAGTTGCAGAGTTTCATCCAGGGATATCTAAAGTCCTGTTGCCAGGGGTTCCTTACTTATACCTAAGAAAGGGGTTGGACTAAATCAAGGGACCCACTTACGGGAGGGTTTGGAAAGAGGGATGGCAACACCCATTTCCTTTGTGCAGTTTCACGCCAGAGCAGGGGCTGGTAGCCCCTGAACCGATTTGAACTGGACTGTGCACAGGGACACCAAATGTGCCCCCAGTGCAGGACTTCAAAGCACTCTGAGAGTGCTCCCACCCAGCCCCAATACACATCAGCCTGTCTGGGAGGTGGTTACATCTCTCTGTGACAGGAAACCTATTGTCCAGGCCTCCCATTCCGGAGTTTCGGTCAGCAGCAAGAAGCCAGACCCGTGTCTGTGGCTGCAGCATCCATTTTGTGATGACAGTTTTTTTTTAAGTTGGTACCGGGTATACCAGTGCTGTCATGTCTCTCCCTCTAGAAGGGTGGGATCCAACACCCACACCAGTTACTGGTGTTTTGGTATGATTCCAAGGTGTTTGACACCAAACGCAACATGTTTCCGTGCAGCCAGTCCAAAGTTAGCATATGGTCAGGCTGTACCACTGACAACCCCGAAGGATAGATTCTGAAGGCTGCAGAGGGACTCAGCTCATGCCTGGGCACCCTCTCACATATAACCAAGCACCCTGCCTTCAGGATTGATAAGGCCTGCCATAGGGGTGACTGATAGGTTTCTATGTGCAGTGATAGGTGAGGTATAGTGACTCTATACCTCAGTAAGGGGTGCATGCACCACCTTACCCAGGCTGCAATAGCAGACCTGTGGTGTCATTTTGGAGGGCTTTACAGGGGTGGCATAATACATGCTTCAACCCCTGGTAGGCCTCTGGGGTACCTATGCCCTGGGTACATAGTATACCATATACTAGGGACTCACAAGGGTACCCCAGAATCCAATCTTGAGTGTACCTAAAGTACATGGAATCAATTTATAAGAGAAAGCAGATAGGCTGGGGACCTGAATAGCAGGTTCCCTGCCAAACAAAGTCAAAAACCATCAAAACACCAGAAAAAAACGTGGGGGGTCCATGTAGTTAGATTCCATCTTCCTGCAACCAAGGGCAGAGCTGAGGGTGCACCAGGCCCCAATGACATACCACTGATTCCATACAAGTGAGACTCTGACGATTGGGCATCAGAACTCCTGCCACTCTTCTCGCACATTATGGAAACAGAAAAAATACCAGACTCCTGGAAGGGGTTTATTATCTCTCCGATACACAAGAAAGGTAGCAAAAACATCGCAGAAAACTATAGACTGGTTGCATTAATAGATAATTGATGTCAAATTTTACGCAGGACTGCTGTTGGAAGAACTTACAGAATGGGCATCGGAAACGGCATCAATCCCAATTAATCAATCAGTCTTCCAGAAAAGTATTGGCACATCGACAAACATACTGGCACTATCACTTTTAATCGATTCTACTAAACATGTCAAAAAATCGCTACACGTCTGCTTTATAGACTATTCGGCTGCCTTTGACAGCATCAACAGGAATAAACTCTCGGCAAAACTCTCCAAAATGAAAATTAAGAGTACACTTCTGAACCAGTTGATCTTACTTCACAGTGACACCTGGATACAAATTAAGCTCGGCGCTGAAGAAAATATATCGCGGAGAATCCTGACAGCCAAAGGTCTGAAGCAGAGGTGTGTGCTGGCACCGATTCTGTTCAACTTGTTCTTGGCAGACCTCTCGCCAGAACTGGACAAGTGTTATCACCATGCCCCGAACTTCAGAGGCTTTCCTCTTTCGAACTTACTCTGTGCAGACGATTTGGTTTTGATCAGCCGCACCCCAATCGGTCTACAACACCTGTTAAATATCACGAGCAACTTTTCTAGCAGTAATGGACTACGCATAAACTTGGGCAAAACTAAAGTGATGGTTGTCAACCGGAAAAACAAATCACACTACTTCCAATGGGAGCTGGAAGGGATGAAACTCGATATTGTCAATGAATTCAAATACTTGGGTGTAATTTTAGACAATAAAGGCATGTTCCTTCTGCAAAAAGGCAAAGGAACCCTTATAGCAGTCGCACCAAAAAATTTTAAACAAAAAATAAGCAGCCTGAGTTTCACCCCCTTACTACAAGTCATTCGAGCAAAACTCCTCCCAACTGTCACTTATGGAAGTGAGTGCCGCAGGGAGAGATGCCGACACTCTGGACAGGACGGTAACAAAGGCAATGAGAATCATTTTGAACCTCCCACGGTATACATCACCAGCCCAAATCAGACTAGAGTTTGGCCTACCAAAACAACAGATAGCACGTAAGGGGGCAGACTTGAAATGCTGGCACAAAATAAAAGGAGCAGAGCCAGGGTCATTAACCCCTTCGCTGCTGCGGACATTCCGCTGCAGCGCTGGGGGGGGCAGGGGGGCAGCGCGGTGGGCCTGTGCTCATGACGGAGCCGCTCCGTCATGAGCCACAGTTGAGCTGTGCTCATGACGGAACGGTTCCGTCATGACTCCGCCCATTTGCGTTGTCCCCCCGCACAGGCGGGGAAACAGCGCCGCGCAGGCGGAGCGGCCGCCAACGGGAGTGTCATGACGGAACCGTTCCGTCATGAGCACACGGCAACCGTGGCTCATGACGGAACGGTTCCGTCATGAGCGGGGAAGGGGTTAAACTAATTTTTATGGAATGAACTTCGCCGGAAAAAAGGCAGTGCAGCTTTCACTTACCTAAAAGACTCCATGGACAGCTTGGTCTTAGAAGCTCATTGGGACACAATTGGGGCCCACAAAACCTTCACGGAGCTTGTCAACAAAACAGTAAAAATATTGTCTGCTCTTGAGGACAAAGTCTCCCTCTTGGGAAGGTCCCAAGGACGGTTTAATAAAACTGCGTGAAGGTAGATGGTAGAAGGTAGGTTGGTCATCCAGAGCTACAACAGCTACTCCCCACAACCCTATCTGGGCACTGGGTTTACCAGGGCCAAAAAAGAAAACATTTTGCACTTAAGGATGGGCATCCTACCAACACTGTCGCATTTACCACCATGGAAACGGCCACAATCTATAACATTGTGCAGACAGTGTGCCGAGGTAAAGGAAGACCTTCTACACATTCTGTGCACATGCAAATGTTTAGATAGGGAAAGAAGATCTATACTAAAGCCTGCCTTCAACAGATTATGGATAAGAACATGTAGACAGGCAGTTAAGGCCTGTTTTGAAGGAGAGGACATCCGGCTGGCCTGCTGTCTGGTTTGTTTCTTGGATGTGGCCGGAACAAAACTAAGGACGGCGGAGAAGGAATATAACATCAAACTATAAAGGACAGCAATCTGTAACCTCTTGAGCATCTCTAAAAGACCATAGTGACCTCATTAATAATGTTTTTTTCTATAAAAGAAAACCACTTATATGGAGGATATACAGATTTTAATAGTGTTTTAACTGGAAAAGTATTACATGATTTTTAGTATTTTAAACTGACGGCCATAAGTTCTCATTCTCCTCCCCCCACAATAAACTTGACTTAAAACAAATTATTCTCAAGGGAAGAACAATGATACCAGAGATTGTTCTCATAGGTATACAGAACTGCTATAAGTGACTTGTTCTGATAGGACTGGAGAGAAGATAATGAATAGACAGCCTCAGCATCTTATGTGAAGAGCTAATGATGTGATAATAATGTGTGTTTTAACCAGTTATATACATATTTCTCTTTTTATTTTTAACGATCTTTTTTTATGCAAAGGTTTTTATTAACTAAGCATATAATAAATACATGACTTACTTACACTAAGAAGTACAGGCAGTGGGTGTCCATCGATGGCCAAAGGGTTGAGGCTCTGAGAGACACCGGAGCCAGTGTGACAGCTGTCAGTTGTCGGCTAGTGTCTGAAGAGCAGGTAATCCCCAATGCATTTTACCCAGTTGTTGCCGCTGACAACACAGAGAGCCACTGCAAGGTGGCTCAGGTTCCCTTTGAGTGGGGGATCTCAGGGACTCTTCAAGTAGCTGTGAGGCCAGCCATGCCTGTTGATTGTCTGTTGGGTAACGAGTTGGAGAGCTCCCCTTGGGCTAAGGTGGAGCGAAGTGCTCATTTAGAGATGTTGGGTTTGCCTGAGTGGGGATGCGTGAATACTCGGTCCACGGCAGCCAGTAAGGGTGTTCAAGAGGACCTGGAGCCTGAAAGAGTGGGCCAGGTACCTGCCTTAAGGAGAAGAGGCCGTGGCGCGGGAAACCCGCCCCCACAGTTCCCACGGTCCTGGAGGAGGCAGACCTTGAGGGGGATGTCCTGGAACCGACAGGGTAACAGGTAGCTGAACTGGGGGACCTGCCTGAGCTGACCCATTGGCAGCAGGAAAGAGGACCCTCCAGGGAAGAGTTCTGCGAGGAGCAGAGGAAGTGCCCTTCTCTTGTGGGTTTGCAGCAGCAGGCTACAAACCAGGCAGCAGGTGATCAGTCTGGATCACATTGGATCTACTGGGAGAATGGTCTCCTGTATAGTGAGCCTAAGGTTGCTGAGCCTGGGTCAGCCCATGTGCTGGTGGTACCCCAGCGCTTCAGAGACTTCCTACTGGGGCTGGCTCATGATGTGCCTTTAGCAGGACATTTGGGGCAGGACAAGACCTTTGAAAGGTTTTTACCCACTTTTATTGGTCCCAAATGTGCAAGAGTTCAGGCACTCATTGCAGGACCTGTCAGACTTGCCAGGCAAGTGGAAATAGTGGGAGGAAGCACAAGGCACCTCTCCAGCCATTCCCTGTGGTCAGAACACCCTTTGAAAGGGTGGACATTGACATTGTGGGGCCTCTGGATCCCAACACAGCCATGGGCAACAGGTTCATCCTGGTCTTGGTAGACCATGCCACCCAGTACCCCAAAGCCATCCCTCTCAGCACTGTGACGGCCCTCGTGGTGGGATGTGCACTGATGGGGATTTTCTCCCACGTGGGGTTCCCCAGAGAGGTGGTGTTAGACCGTGGTGCAAACTTAATTTCCAAGTATATGGAGTCCCTGTGGCAGGAGTGCGGTGTAACGTACAAATTCACCACTCCTTACCACCCCCAAGGTAATGGGCTGGTTGAGAGATTCAACCTGACCCTCAAAGGCATGATTATGGGTCTTGAGGAACCTATGAGGTGTAAGTGGGACGTTCTTTTACAATGCCTTCTCTTTGCTTACCGTGAGGTGCCACCGAAGTCCCTAGGGTTCAGCCCCTTTGAACTTCTCTATGGTCACCCAGCAAGAGGACCTCTGAGTTTGGTTAAGGAAGGCTCATCAGGATGTATATGGCTACATGCTGGCCTTCAGGAACCAGACTAGGTGATTCACACAACTCGCTCAGGCGAATCTGGAAGCCAGCCAGGAGGAGAAGAAGCAGTGGTACGACCAAAATTCCACTCTGGTTGAGCTTCAGCCTGGTCAGAAAGTGTGGGTCATGGCCGCAGTGGAGCCCTTTGCAATTCAAGATAAGTGGACCAGACCATTTGAGGTGGTGGAGCGCAAGAGTGATGTCACCTACTTTGTGGACTTGCAGTCTCCAAGGAACCCTTTGCGGGTACTACATGTCAACCGCCTGAAGACCCACTTAGAGAGGTCCGAAGCGGGCATGCTCCTAGCAACAGATGCTGGAATGGAGGAGGAAACTGAGCCTCCTCCTGACCTCCTGTCTGCAACAGGGCAAGATGGGTCAGTGGACGGTGTAAACCTCTCTTTCACCCTGACCACTGAGCAGCAGAATGACTGTCACCAGTTGTTGGGACAGTTTTCTGATCCATTCTCCCTGATTCCCAGTGTCACTGATTGGTGTGTCCATGATGTAGACACTGGGGACAGTCCTCCTGTTAAGCACAAAACTTACAGAGTGACTGACAGGGTGAGAGCTTGCATCAAGGAGGATGTCTCCAAGATGCTTGTGTTGGGGGTGATTGAGTCCTCTAACAGTCCTTGGGCCAGCCCAGTGGTCTTGGTCCCAAAGGCTGCCACACCGGGTGTCATGCCAGAACTTCTGTTCTGTGTGGACTACCGAGGGCTCAATTCAGTCACCAGGACTGACTCGCATCCCATCCCCAGAGCTGATGAGCTCATTGATCGGTTAGGGGCTGCCCGGTACCTCAGCACATTTGACTTAACGTCTGGGTAATGGTAGATCGCCTTGACTGATGGGGCAACAGAGAGGTCAGCATTATCCACACCAGATGGGCACTACCAGTTCTGGGTTATGCCCTTTGGGATGAAGAATGCCCCTGCCACCTTTCAGAGGTTGGTCAACCAAGTGTTGGCTGGAGTGGAAGAGTTCAGTGCCGCCTACCTGAATGACATTGCAGTGTTTAGCGCCAGTTGGGAAAAACATCTGCCCCACCTCTGGGAAGTGTGGATGGAGCTGCGGAGAGCAGGCCTCACGATCAAGGCGAGTAGGTGCCAGATCGGGCAGGGTTCCATGGTGTACTTGGGACACCAGGTGAGGAGCGGCCAGGTGGCGCCCCCAACAGCCAAACATTGAGACCATCCTGGCTTGGGAACCCCCAAGACCCATACAGAGGGGAGAGCCTTTTTAGGATTCACTGGGTATTACAGGAGGTTTCTCAAGGGGTATGGTAGTATTGTTGCCCCTTGACAGAGCTGACTTCCAGGAAGCAGCCCAAGAAAGTGATCGTGACTGACACCTGTCAGAAAGCTTTTGATGCCCTGAAGACTACCATGTGCACGGCGCCCGTGCTCCTGGTGCCCAACTTCTCAAAAGAGTTTGTTGTCCAAACAAACACTTCAGAGCATGGTGTGGGGGCTGTTTTGTCACAGATGAATAAGGAGGGCGTAGACCAACCTGTAGCCTTCATTAGTAGGAGGTTACTTCCACGGACACAGAGGTGGAGTGCAATTGAACGTGAGGCATTTGCTGTGGTCTGGGCACTGAAGAAGTTGAGACCATACTTGTTTGGGACTCACTTCCGGGTTCAGACAGACCACAGGCAATTCAGATGGTTGATGCAGATGAGGGGTGAGAATCCAATGCTGTTGAGGTGGTCCATTTCCCTACAGGGAAAGGACTTCACAGTGGAACACTGCCCTGGTACAGAACACGCCAATGCTTATGGTCTGTCCAGTTTTTTCCACCTTAGTGATGAGAACTCCCAAGAGGGAGGGTAGTTCTCCCCACATATCAGGTGGAGGGGACACGTGTTAGACCTGGCACCATTGGTGTGGGACTCCCTTCCATGTTTTGCTGTTGCCTCCTGTGTTTTTGCTATGTGTTGCTGGTTTAGATGCTTTGGGCACTGTGCCACTGCTATTCAGTGCCACAGTACAAGTGCTCCCTATGTTAAATTGATGTATGGATTAGTCACTCCATGATATATTTGGTTTACTTGCCAGACCCTAGTACAGTGCACTGCGTGTGCCCAGGACCTAAATCAAATGAAGCTGGGGGCTTGCAGCACTGGTTGTGCCGCCCAGGGATGCCATTGCAGAGCCTGTGTGCAGTCTGGTACTGCCATGTTGACTTGGCAAGTACACCCACTTGCCAGTCCCTAAACCTTCCCTTTTCTGCATGTTAGTCAACCCTAAGGTAGGCCCAAGGGGAGGGTGCATTTTATGTAAGAGGTAGGACATGCCCTGATGTGTGTGGCATGTCCTGATAGTGAATTACAGCCACTTTTGTTTTTCACTGTTGCAAGGCTACCTGCTTCCATAGGCCAGAATGCGCAGTTTGATTATAACACGTTATAATCATAACTGACCCAGGGAACATGGTAGAAAAAAGAATTTAGTATGCCTGAACTCAGAATGATAAAATACATATTTTAGTGAAGTTGGTTTTAACATTCTTTGTTTGAAAATACCACTTTTAGAAAGTAGGTATTTTCTTGCCTAACTATCCAAGCCTGCCTCTGCTAGGTTGTGTATTCCAGTCTGGTTTGTGAGTGATAGGGGCTGAGGGGGCTCCAGGAGACAGGGTGAGTCAGCACAAGGCTGAATAGACCTATTTGCATGAGGAGTGGTGGGAGGAGTAGCACCTGGGCCTGAATAGGGCTGTGCCTGCCTTCCACAATGCTAGTTCCTCGTCCTGTAGTTTGTCTGAGGACCCTGGCCCACACTGACAAAGGAAGAAGTTGTACACTGGCAGGATGCACCCAGAACTGGTTTGGACTAGGTACAGACACTCTCTGCCTTCAGAGAAAAGGGATGTCTGTGTATAAAAAGGGGGACCCAGACCCAGATTACTTCTGGGAATAAAGACAACCTTTTGCTGAGGAGAAGAACCAGAGAAGCTGTAGGAGGAGACTACCCCTGTGCTTTGTGTTTGGAGGGTTGGCCTGCAGTGGTTGCTTCATTGCCAAAGAAAGGAGAAAAGGACTGAGTGTCCTTTCATCATCTTGAAGAAGAATCTCCAAGGGCTTGAACTTTGAGCTTGCCTCCTGCCTGAAGTCTCAGGGATGCAAGACTTCACCACCAGCTCCCCACTGAATTCCCTTTCTGGGAATTGAAGTGCCTGCTGTTGTACTGGGCCTTCTGAGAGACGGCGTGTTGCTGGGAGCTGGATGCGCGACTCAACGACGAGTAGCGCATCACCACCGCAGCAGTTGCCGCTGCATTGCCGAAGAAGCGTGCCGCCGCTGTCGCCATCGCATCACCGAAGCGCGTCGCATTACCGGAGAAGCGTGCTGCAGTCACAGAGGTCCCCGTCGCATCACCTGAGAAGCGTGTCTCAGGGCCTGTCGTGGCTCAGAAGATCACTGAATCAACGCACCGCTGTGAGGCGTGCATGCATCGCATCAACGTTGTCGCATCGTAGCCACGATGCCATTTTGTCGCATCGCAATGGATCGTCGCATCGAGGCGCCATCTTCTCGCATCGTACTGGAGAGCAGTAAGATACCGACGCATCACCTGCCCACACATTAAGGAAGCGAGCATCAACTTCCCTGCTCAGCAGTAAGGAACCGACACATCCACTTCCCTGAGTGTAAGGAACCGCTGCATCACCTTCCCTGCAACCCTTTTGTTTGCCTTGCAAGACTCATCCAAGGTACTTTGAAAGTAAAGTGTCGCATTTACAATCTTAAGTGAACTGAGCTATTTCCTACTATTTTAAAGTCTATTTTTGATTACAGTATTTTGGATTTTTGTCTTTTGGTCTTGTGTTAAGTCTAGAAAAGAATACTTATTTTTCTAAACCTGTGTGGTGCCCATCTGTAGTGTTTTCACTGTATTAATGTATGTGTTCACAAATGCTTTACACACTGCCTCTAAGATAAGCCTGCCTGCTCGAGCCAAGCTACCAAGGAGGTGAGCAGGGGTGATTTTAGGAGTGTAGCCCCTTACCCTGACTAGACGCAAAGGTCCCTATTTGGTCAAAGGTACCTACCTCTGCCAACTAGAGACCCCCAAATCTAACACATTTTATATAAAGCAAAGCTCTAAAGAATGCAAGGGCCCTGGCAGGAAAGGAGATTAAAGAGGCCAGAAGTCATTTGTATGGAGCCTTTTTTCAATATTGTGATAGAACAGGCCATGAAGGGGTTAACAGAAAAAAAGTTTATAATAATATGGTTTCTTCCAATGCCTTTCTTATGGAATACTCAGGTCAACCACATACATTCTTCCTGATAAGGTTTTGGAGGTTGCGATGGTGGAGGTTCAAATAATCCCTCCACAACCAGCGTCTCTTGTCACAGGATGCTTGAGTGTTGCAGACAGTCCAGGGTGCTGAAAAAGAGGTCTCTAGAGACTCAATAAAAATGTTTCCTAACAGATCACTCAATAATGGACCTGATCAATTTTTTTCAGAAAGGAGTGATCCACCCTTCTTCCAGGTATGTCAATTACATTATCTACAATATCTTTCTTGTAAACTAAGAAGACAAAGAGTTTCATTTAGTTGGAGTTTAACCAATCAAAACAGTGTAGACACTCCAAAATGGAGGGAATCCACCAACTGAGGAGACTGGATGGTCAGTCTGAACCAGAATGATACGTATCTCTCACTGCCAATATCTGTCCTATCCTATTGATTATTCTAAGTCAAGTGGTAGGACAAGATATTTTCCATTCACCACCCTAACTGCCAGGCTTGTGTGAGCTCTAAGGTGTTTCACCAAGCGAATGAGACCTGTAGTTGAATTCCTTTGGGCAAAGGAAACCTGGCAATTTCTTTATTTAGAGGGCATGATCTTTATGACTCAGGAAGTAACTTTGTTATTAGATCAGTTAAGGATGATAATCTCCTTCCTCCAAGATTTAGGGGCCTATTACCCAATCTTTCTTGCAATGCAGGGCAGCAAGCAAAGTTGCTGTGCTGCATTGCGTGAAAAGGAGAAAGCATAAATACTTGATATATGGAAAGATATGGAGCATTTCAACTCTCTCCTTGCATTAATGCACTGTGTGCAGCCTAGAACAAACACAGACACCTTCGTACCATAGTTCAAGGGTGCCTGAGTTACTACCAGAATTGTTTTTGTACAGGAAGGTGCTACTTCCTTTGCAAGCTCTGAAATGCATGCCTTAAAAAATAGTCCATTGTAGCCAAGCATGAGCGACAGGAAGATGTAGGTGCATCAATGTTTGCTGCTGCTAGTGTATGTGAAGAACGTTTAACACCAGGACCCGTCTCAGGGTCTTGCCTTTGACCAGGCCATGAACCCAAACCAAGCGCATGCAGCAAACCCTACCAAAAGCTCCTAACCAGCATTTACTTCCTCTTACATTTTTGTACTTGTGGGATATCAGATACCTCGTTGATGTTTTGGTTTTAGTCTTTCAATGTGCTGCACTATTGCAGTGCCAGTTGCTGCTGCTGTGTAATACTTGAGTGTATCATCTTCTACAATTAGCAAAGACTAGAAATGTTATTCGGTTATCAGTAGAAAGTGCAGAACCTGTGCAGTGCCCTTATCGAGCCAATGGTTACCTTGTGAGCCATGCCAATGCTGCCATACAATTGAAGGACGGCTAGACTGTCAACTGTCTCCCTACATTTACAAAACATTAAAAATAGACATATATCAGGTCTGGCTTTGAATTTGTATCCTAAGAAAACTGAACAACAACAACAATTATATTAATAAGAATAATAAATAATAATTATAATAATAATTATAATAATTATACTACTACTAATAATAATAATAGTAATATTCTTCATTACCCTGAGCTGTCCCTTTAGGGTTTCTAAATTACTCACGGCGGCATCTTGGTGCAGGGGTCCATCCTTCGTCAGTACATGTGATTCTGCCAGATCCATATCCTGATTCAGTTGCATAGCCTCCATCGCACTCATAATTTATTTCTCTTCCTTTTGTCATTGGAAAATAGTAACCTCGATAGTTCTCATAAGACCAGTAGCTTAGTCTTCCGTTTTCTATATCTGGATAATCACAAGCTTTACCTGGGAAAAAAGCAAATCATTTAAGCCTGGCTCCTCATATTAAAATATAACTTCATCATTAATTCTTCCACCTTGGGATGTAGACAAGCAGTGTGCAAGAGAAATCATTACCAAATATCTCTTCTCTTCGGGTTTAACCATTTTACTGAAGATGTATTTTAACCAAAACTCTATGTTCTGGCAGCATTTCGTCAAATTCTGCTCTCAGCTGAGTTGATATCATGCATTGTTTGACTACTACCTGCATCAAAGGAACTCACAAATTACATTTGACCCATTGAAGCCAATCCAGACGTGAACGAGGAATCCTACATCAAGCATGAAGTTAATGTGAATTCCTTCAAAATCTCACTAAAAAAGACAACATCTCTAAAAGATATATGTAACTGTTGACTCGTTATTTTCAGGATCAGTGGTTCAACCTGCAAAGAAAATAAGAATATGCATCTCAAATGAATGGGTAAGATGGCAAAAAATGATCACTACTGTAAAGGTACCAAGGATCAACTTGACAGCACTCAGTCATGCCAAATTCAAAATTCCAATGATAATGAGAAGTTCAGTTAAACATTATATCCAAGTTGTGTGTGCCATATGATGTTGAATTTCCAGAGGCTACCATATCAAAAGTTCATACTTCCATGCATTGCAGAACACAGTACAGTTTAATCATTGTTGTCACCTTTGTCTAGGAGTTCCATAGCTCCTTTGACGACATCACCCATCTTCTCCAGCTTTTAGAAAAGACATGACTTACCTCTCTTGTGATGTATTAATTTTCTTTTTCCATTGAGTTGTTTGCGTAAGATTCAGAAGGGGTAAACTATTGCATTAGTACTGTCATGCATTCTTCATAATTCTGGAACCATGGCTGTTCTTCCATTTAAAAACATTCCAGGAATCAAACGTGTGAGCCAGCAGTGGTGCATGCTAATTTCATGGTGCATTGAAATCAATTTTTTAATTAGCCCTGCACCCTCCCTTAGGTTTCTCATATAATCTGCTTCCTACCAGCACTGCCCCTTCAAGCTGTACTCCTGCACTGCACTGTTCTGCATTATGTAGTTCAGGTTTGCTTGCACAAAACTATCCTTCTTTTCTCATGACATATGTAATATATATACCCCCCTCCACCCTTGGAGTAGAGATGTTTCCCTGCTCATTGCTGACAGAACTTAACAAACTGGCAGAATATACAATCCCACAGAACATTGCTGCGTCACATAAACATCAAGGGAGTAGACAATGATTTAGGACAGTAACAGGATAGGCAAATGCATAAAATACTAAATATTCCTTTAATCCTCATGTCTCCCTACAGTACATCTTCAGTCCTGATACCTTTGTTCTTTTTTTCTGATACCTCATTCACTTTTTCTGTTGTCATTTCTGCATGGTTCACTTCCTAAAGTGATTCCTCAGCCCTAATTCTTCCGCAGCTTCTTCTATCCTACTGCTTTCTTACTGTGCCCCTGGACTGCTACTCCCTCTAACAGCATCACTTCACACCCACCACCACCACTTCTGTAGGCCTCACTTCCATGGTGCATCTATTAATCCTAACAAGTGTCATTCACTTCCTTGAGTTTTCGTGTAGTATTGTCCTCACACTGCAATGTTCAATTAGAACTGCTATTTCCCTACAGTGCTGTGGTAAGCCTGCTTGTTTCCTTCTTTCTTTGTTACAGTGGGAATCAATCTATTCACCTACATCCATCATGTTGCTGTCCATTTACACCAACTGATTTTGGATAGTGGCACTACATTGGGATTCCCTCTCTTCCCTACTCTTATGCCTAATTGCAACACCCAATGAGCCAGATCAGAAAATATTTTTACTGGAGTGTAGGACAGTGGCCCTTTGTGACATGGTCACCCCCACTTTTTGCCTGGCATTCAATGCACTTTTTACAGAAAATCAACTGCTAATTAGGTCCCCAGTGCCAAATCTCTTTCCCTAAACTATACAATTGTTCACCCGATTGGCAATACCTTCAGCACGCACTAAAAGTTCCTAGGAAATGATACCACTGATACCTATGGAATGGGGCACTAAAGAGGATCTCTAAGGTCTGCAGCATGTATTGTGCCACCCTAATGGACCCCTCACGCAACACCAGTAGAACGTCATTGCAAGCTGAGTGTCTTGGTGCAGACAAAAGAAAAAACACAACATGCCACACTTGTGTGTGCAATGTCTGCACTCACTGCATTTAGTATAGGTAAGTCACCCATACAGCAGGCCTTACAAACCGAAGGCAGGGTGCACTATACTACAAGTTTGAACATGAGCAGATATGCCACTGTGATGTTTAATCTGATTCTTAGATATTACAAGTGAACAGGGAGGCCATTTTAAATACATGTGCAGGACACTGGTGAAAACGAGTTCCCCTGCGACATGATGGCTTCACTTAAACTAGAGGTGCTTGCTATCAGACATCTTGTATTAATAAACCCACACTGATTCCAGGGATGGATTTAGTTCATGCACCCACAGGGCACGTTAGAGGTTCCCCCTGAAAACCTTCCGACTACTAGTTACTGGGGTAGACCAGCCTGTCACCATAGAAAAGTTTCTGACCCACTGCAGGTGAGAGCCCCCGCTCTATGAGGGCAGAAACAATGCCTGCTCTGGGCAGAGGTGTTGCCACTCTCCTCCCAAACTACACTTCCCCAGCGCAAATAAGGCTGGAGTTTGGCTTATTGAAACAATCTTTGGCCAGGCATGGCGCCCACATCATCTGCTGGAATAAGATCAGATCATCTGCCCCTAGCACTCTAAACCGGCTCCTATGGCAAGACCTCCAGTAGAGGGACACATCCCCTGCAAGAACCGATCTACAGGACTCTCTGTTAACCACTGGGTTCTATGACCACTGGAACACACAGATCCATCATTTAGCCTTTAAGAATCTGGTCTGGAAATCTATAAAACAACTCTATTTGGTGGAGGACAAAGCCACCTTCTCTGCCAGATTTCACACCTGGATGACTTTGAATACCTATAAAAATGACACTCCTTAAAAATACTTTAACCTGGGATTCCCGAAATCATGAAAAATAAAATTCTTAAGGCATCGCCTTGGGCTGCTCCCGTGCACTCAGAACCTCCCACCATGGCTGCGGGCCAACCATAACTTTTTGCAGCTTGTGCAATAACGGCCAGGAAGATATTGTGCACCTACTCTGTACCTGCAAGGAGATGCTGCAGGAATGTAGACAGCTGCTAAAGACCCCCTTCAATCAGAGGAGATTTCGCTCAAGACAGCAAGCAGTCCTGGTTGCATACTAGCAAGCTTTCTTGCGCTAGCCGAACAAAAAATACCATCAGCCTCCACTCACAGACTTAGAAAGACCACCAGGTGAAGCCCTACCAGGAATTCACAGCTGGTCTACCAGAAATTGCTTTATGCAGGCTCTGACTCTGAGGAGCGCCAGCAGCTTCACACACTGGTGAACCAAGCATATCCCATTTAATCAAGGAAGGGATGTCGCTCCCACTTAGGCTGAGCTGGGAAGGACTCATCGAATCCAGCACCTTAGAACGTCTGTGGAGCACCCTCCTGAACTGATCGCATTGTTTGCACCGGCAACAAACTCTGCAATAGCACACACGCAGAGTTCCCCATTCTTTTTTTTTTTTTAAATCAAACTGTTTTTTAACTGTCACCAATCCAACTCATCTAAAGTTTTTACAGTTTTCTTTCTAAAATATAAGTGTGCATCTCCACATTTTATCATGCTCCTAAGGCTTTTATCAAAGTTTTTGTACTGCAATGGATTTTAGTAACTGTGCACGTGAAATAAATTTGACATTTTCCTCCAGAACAGGATAGCTAAGTAATCACCATATCAAGGCAGGAGGCTTCAAGAGCCTCTGCCACCTTTTATATGTGATCCCAGCATCCCAAGACAGGGGAAATGCCATCCTCATGCCCTAGGCCCATTTGGCACAACGGCAGGTAAAATGTTAGCTAGTCAAGAGGCCTGGTAACTACCAGGTCAGATACCTTCTTAGGTGTGCTGCCTAATGTGAACACCAACCTTAGAATTCTATTATATCTTGATTTTTGGTGGAGATTTGCTCTCTGGTTCAGGGTTATGCACACTTTCCACAGGAAGTGGTCATAGAGAGGATGTAGTCACTCTAAAGGTGAGTAGCCGATTGGCTTCTACATGTCACTCCCCTTAATGTACCTAAATTGAGTTTTCAGGGGTACCCCTGATACCAGGAATTTAAATTTTGATGGATTAAGAAGAGAACACAGAGAGCTGCAAGTAAAAGTAAGAACTGAAGACTGCTGTGGACTGTTGGCTCCAAACCCTGCCTGCTGCACGAAGGGCCTGATTTAGATTTTGGCACACTAGTTACTCCATCGCAACGGTGATGGATATCCTGTCCGCTGAAATTATAATTAATGAGATTTATATTTCAGTGGACGGGCTATCTGTCACCGTTGTAATGGGGTAATCCATTTGCAGAAATCCAAATCAGGCCCTAAGTCGTAAAAATCGCGACCCAGCAACTCATCCTACAGCTGAAAGCTTGCCAAGAACCCCGATAGGCTGCCAGCACTTCGGAAATTGCCAGCAAACTCCCTTATAGTTGAGGAGCTACTCTCCTGCAGTCCAAAGGCATGGAAATACAAAGTCCGGTCTACTGAGTTGCTGCTCCCTGGCCAGCCTGAAGCAGCAGCCTCTCCTGAGGAGTATCCTGTGCTCCTGAAGGTCAGCTCTGTCCCCCCACCAAGTAAGAGGACACCAGGATCAACCAAAGCTGCATGGACCAATAACGGGGGTACCGCACCCCTTTGCAAAAAGCCAAGATTGCGAGAGTTCAGTTGGGACTCTAATGACTCCAAGACAAAGCAGCCATCGAGCAACATCAGCACCGCAGAGCCATACTTCCCGAGTGGCCTACCTGTCCTGATATTTGCCCCCTCAACTGGCAACACACACAACCGCAAGGCTCTAGGATGAACAGAGCCGAAAGCCCAGCCCGGGCACTGACAAATAGGCTGTGCCGCCTTATCCCCAAGGCCCTTGTGACCAGAGCCCCTCATTGGGAGCCCTAGAACGTGTCCCAAAGTCCCCCATTGCAGCCTGTGTCCAGATGCTCCCCTTCTTTCTACTGACGTAGAGCACACAGCTACCAACCCGACCAGCACTTCTGCACCCAAATGTCCCAGGATAGGTAACGAGTAACTACTGGTGGTACTTTGGAATTTGCCCCCCACAGCCCTAAGTCCCAAAGGAGAGTGCCAGAAAACAAACATGGCTAATTATATGCAATATATGCCTTTTCTCCCTTAGGAAAGCATTGCTGAAGAAAGACACATTTAAGTGAATATTTTAGTTACCTGCCAAGATCGATATTTTAAAAGTACCTACTTGAAAACGAAGTTCCTGGTATTAAAATGAATATAAAAATATGACTTTTTTTAAAAAAATTGTTCTCAGATTTATTCTTGGGTGCGTCTCTCATTTATTGCCTCTGTATATGTTAACAAATACTTAGCACTACCCTCTGATATCCCTAACAGCTCAACCACACTACCACAAAATAGAGCATTTGGGATATAATTTGTGCCTCTGTAACCAACTGGGGTTTGCCTGGCTATTTGCACAGTGTACCTTGTTTTGGTCCACTATATAAAGAGCCAACTTCCTACATGGTGTTAGTTCATGCTCACGTTGGTATGTTGAAGCAGTGATTGATGCAAACACCTCTTTACGCTGTATTATGAAAGCAAATGTTTGAGAACATTTGTTCTTTTGCACTTTGTTGGGGTGGTGATGTGTTCTGCTCTATGGCTTCTTAAACTGCACAATGGTGCCTCTTAAGGGCATCCTACATTCAGCGGAGCCTCTCATCCAAGGCCTGCTGAAATATAATCACAGTACCCCATCCTGATGGAACTCTTTAAACTCCCATTGCAGCCTGCATCACCCTCAAAGCCCCCTGAATCATTTATAAAGCCATCACAACCAGTGATCCTGCTTATTTGGCACTAAGAAATCAAGGCAGCAAGCTTTTTTCCAACTATGCACCCAGGATCTAGAACAACATCCCTGTATCCTACAGGACTGCCCGAAACCTGTTTCAATTTAGGAAAGAGTTGAAAACTGACCTCTTCAAAGAACTCTAACGCATAATTCATTATTTATCCACAACCCATCTATCTTGCCCATCAGTTGTTTTGGTGTTTTGTGCTCTGTTGTGTTTTATTTATGTTATTTTCTTGCTTTCTATATTTTATTATATAACACTTTCTTGTTTACTTTAGATTTGCCAACAAATGCTGCTACATTTCCAACTAAAAGCAGCACATGCTTATAAAGTTGCTGTGATAAGCAACCATCTACAGGTGGCAAAATAGAAATGCTCAGGTCCTTCAGCTTTTTGACACACCGCTCAGCCCAAAACAGTGGCAGAGACAGTTGTTCAGATTTACCAATCCTTTCTGCCAGTGCAGTGGTTCACAAAAAGTGATGCAAACAGGAACAAAATCCTGAATTGGGATTTATATTTCAGTGCACATCCTGATTTGTGGTGGAAAGTTGCCCTAAAAATACGTAAAAAGTGGTCTGCACTACTTTGTGTCAAAGGGCATCCCATGAGTGTAACACGGTGTTCACATGCACCACACATGGGTTTTGCTACAAAGCCCTATGCACTAAACAAGCATTTGCAATACAATCGGTCTCGCCTTCGGGACCTTATAAGTCTTTATCCAGGCAGCACATTTGCCCGGGGGCTGCAACATCTACTGTTCTTCTATTAAAATGTATCCCAAAAAGCATCTAACCTTTCAGTGAAATACATTTTAGTTCTTAGTGTGGGAGGCAAGGGTGTTCATCTCAACACATCTTGTAAGATGCCTCCTCGGTGGCCAATTCACTAATTAGCAATTGCTCACGCACGAGGGAGGCTAATTAATAGAATTGTTTCTCATGGATATTGTGAGGGTGCAACTTTTTGATTAGCTGCATATCGGGGCCATTGATCGCCGATTTCCAGTGCTAACTTTTTAGCAACCATTTGGAATTCTGGGATTTGTAGTCTTGCCAACTATAGGCCTACAAATGACTGTGGGATAAAAAGCCAGGGCTGGATACTGGTGTCGCTGAAGACATGGGACCGGCCTACAACTATTCATTTATTGAGGGCTTCGCAAGCTTTATAAATGTAGTTGATGGTAAATATTGCAGACTGGGGGGCAATGGATGGCACTTATGGAGAGGGCGTGGTGGGTGATGATTGAGACTGACATCATGGTTTGACATTAATGTTTAACATTTCCCGAGCCCAACATCACAATTATAAGCGGGGTATTATTTTATTGGTTTTTTGGTCTTTATCAATCCTTATTTCCTCATCTTATTAAAATATATCTATATCTTTTTTTCACCGGTGAAAATTGTAAACTATCAAGTATATTCCCATTTGTTTTGCAAGTAAACGCACACTCCACTCCGGTTTCTGTAGTTTTAGTGTGCTAAGTAGTCATTATCTATAAAAACAATGCATCCGCCTAGAAACAACAGCATTGTAGCACTGACGTGACGACTGCGCTGTTATTAATGTCCATTGAGAAACTGTACCTCTTTTTTCAACCCCATGCACTGTCAAGGCAGTCATCAATGTTTCTGGTGGTCATGACTGATAGCAACAATAGTCACCCAACAAAAGACCTGAATTTAAGAAAATTTGAAAAGAAAATATTTGTATATGTTATCTTTCACTAGTAGGAATAATTATACTATAAATTAAATGCTACAGCATTAATAACTTAATTTTAAGTTACAAATATTATTTTGATTACATTAAAATAACATTATTTTTGCTCATGTTGAAATGAAATAAAATTCCACTTAAAGTGTGCCCCAGGCAGAACAGTGTGGCTGCTGGGGCAGAGAGCAGAGTCCCTGACCAGGAGGTCAGAGGTCTTGCTCACACGCCCGAGCAGCAGCCGCTATTAACTAGGGAAGGGGGAGGGAAGCGCAGCTGGGAGGTGGGAGCGGGAACCAGCAGGGGGGAGAGGCCACAGGGGCAGCAGCAACAGGAAAGGAAACGAGCACGGAGGAGACAAACAGGAAAAAATAAACAGAAAGACGGAAACTAACAAATACAAAGGCACAGTAACAAAAGACAGATGAAGACAGAAAATGGGCACAAACACAAAGACAGACAACAGCGGAACGGCAGAAGAGCTATGCTCTCCCTCTAAACGACCAGGGATAAGACTTAGGCAGGAGCCTGAGGGTGGAGGAAGGCCTCGAACACTTACCTTCTTAGAGAGGTCTAGGGGGCAGCGGCATAACAGCCGAGCTGCTGGGGCAGGGAGCAGAGTCCCTGAGGTCAGAGGTCTTACAACATCTGTTGGCAGCCATGCCCGACCAATTAATGTTTATCTGATTGTTTCGTTTTTGTTATCTAAGTAATGTATTGTTGATACTAGTACAGCTCTTTGGATATGAAGGCTGTAAAAAATCTGATAAATACATGATATATCACATTCCTTGACATAAAACAGGCTTAATATTGGTATGGGCCAATATGAGAAGCACCTGTATGCAATCTTACTGCTTCTTCACAGTTTTATGTTCATTAGTTAATGAGTAATTGTTTGAGTCCA
This sequence comes from Triturus cristatus, assembly GCF_964204655.1. Taxonomy (NCBI): domain Eukaryota; kingdom Metazoa; phylum Chordata; class Amphibia; order Caudata; family Salamandridae; genus Triturus; species Triturus cristatus. The sequence goes on from NC_140586.1 coordinate 369,526,726, forward strand.
GGCCTGAAACAGAGCTTATGTGGCAATGTTTTGCTTGTGTTGTTTTTTAATTATGGCAAATAAGGGGCATATGTATCAACAGCGACAGCGTTTCCCGCGCCAGGAGGCGCTTAAAAACCCGGCACTTCCTCCGCGTCGCGGGACGCGCGCGGGCGTCGCCGGGCTAAGCCCGGGAAAAGGGCGGGCCCTCTTAGGCCCTCAGAGGCTGAGTGAGGCTGGGCTGGGCCCCGTCTCTTTGGTGAGTGACTTTGGGACACTACCTGATATTGGAGAACGGTTTGTTGTTGAAGTGGTAATCTTAGGGGGGCTGGTCGTGTTTCCCACGGTACGCTAGCTAATTCTATCATAGCAGAAATGAATTCCAAAACAGGCAAAAGGACTATGGGTTTGGGGACTCTCGATAGCTACTTGAAACATGCTGAATCTGCCATTGTTAAAGAAATTGCATCAGTGGAACGCAGACTCTCATTAGAACCACCTAGGCTAGATGTGTTTCGTACCCCTCCAACGACCATTGCTGTCGGTGTACCCCCCGATGTTGCACATCCTTGTATTTCCCAAAATGGGTTAGGCATCGTGGAGTCTTCTATAGTCACACCTGCCTTGTCATCTAAATCGAGTTCTGCACCCTCTCCTGTGGGTGTCAGAACAAGACAATCAAGAGGTAATTCAAACCAGACATCATACGGGGGTAAAATCATGGCAGGTAAAAGAAAGGCAAACAACCCCATGGGAGCGCGGAAACAGGCTAAATTTCCAAGAAAGAGTAATTTCGCTCAGGGGTCGGCCCAGGTTAATCTTAGTGCTCCCCAATCAGCTGGAGAGACAATGTGTGGGGAAACAAATAATTGTACAACTCAGGGCCCCGATATTCTTAATAAAAATATAGGGCTTGAAATAGCGACAATTATCGATGCCCGTCTTAAGCTATTGACTGTACCGCTAATGGCCACATTGAAACGATTAGAGGATAGCATTATTAAAATTGAGTCACACCTTCAAGCTAAGGTTTTAATCGTAGAGCCAAGCTCTGCGGTAGTTGATCCTCTAACTGCGTGTACAGCCACAGTTGACAATATGTTGAATTCAATGATCACTACACATCAACAACCAACATCTCCCTGCACTACTCCGGCTGGAGGTCCTACTAGTTCAGTTTGGTTAAGAAAATTTTCTCTTTGGGCTGAAATAAAGGAATTCAGCCCAAAGAGAAAAATTTTCTTAACCAAATAGTTAATGGTGCTCTGTCTCTTTGGACCTCATTGAGCCCCTCTCCTTGTCCTACTAGTTCATCCAGACCCTCAAATCTTGCAGAAATAGTTCAGGGTAGGGAACCACGTATGCAGAACCCAAGGGGGAGGATATCTTCTCCGGATCGGCCCCTAGGGAGGGACTCGACACTACACTTACCACCAGAGGCCTGTCCCAAAGCTCGAGGATGGGAATAGGGAACACTGGTCCTCATTAAAAAACAAGGCCCTCCACTATTTATCGAACAAAACTGTTCTGGGGCAACATCTATACAGTAATTTTCTGATGATAAGACGAGTTTCTTGGGTGGGCAAGATCAATAAGTGTTTTGATGGTGACTGTATTGTCATAAGTTTTAGATCCCCTAGGCTGGTCGAGGACATTTTGAGGCAGGCAGGTTCTGCTGGAACTCACTATGACTATGTTAATGTCCTCCCTTTGGGTTTCTTCTATCCCCCAGCTTTTGACAAGAGGATGACCAATAACTTCCCAAAGAGTCGTGCCCCCCATGATTATGTTGTCCCTATCTCTAATAGATATTCTGCCCTATCCACTTTGGATGAGAATGAGTGACTAGGGCTGCAAGATTTAACTAGAGCGCCAGACATTCAGCCTGCGGCTCCAGATATAACGCCATCTATAGTCAATGGCCCTAGTCATGGTCCCATGGGTCCCTTAACTAAATTGGTTACCTGGAACATAGCTGGGCTGTGAAATAAAACAGATGACCCAGCCTGGAGAGACCTTATCTGTTCAGGTGAAGTAATCCGTCTTCAAGAGACTTGGGATACGGATAACACCTTGTGTATTGATGGATATAAAAGCTTTTTTGTGTCTGCTGTACCGTCTAATATGGGGAGGGCCAAGGGGGGGTTGGTTACCATGATTTCAGCTAGCATCTCTGGCTCGTTGACTCAACTTGACACAGGCTCATGCAATTGTCTGGCAGTTCAAATTTCCCTCAACGGGGGCAGTAATAATTTTTTAATTGTCAATTTTTATAATTCTTATTATAGAGATACCACGGTTGATCATCTCACCGCTTTAAATCGTTTCTTGGTAAAATTCAAGGAGGAAAATGAAATAAATTGTCCAATCATTAGTATGGGCGATTTCAATATTCATAGATGTCCAGAGAAATGTCTTCTGACGGATCCCCTTGGGCCAATAGAATCACGGGAGGCCCATTTTGAGCACTCAACTCAGGGTGCTCTTTTGGAAATAATCCTTGCTGACTATGGCCTGTTACTCCCCGCCATGGTGGATGAGAACATCCCAACATTTAAAGGGAACGGGAAAAACTCTGTGATTGATTATATTTTTATCAGCACAGAACTGGGGAACAGGACTATTGGATATTCAGCAGCCTGGACACATTTCAGTGACCATAATCCTGTGGTCCTCATTTTGTCTGATTTCTTTTCACAACCCGCTATGATCCCGGATAGAACGGACAAATCTCACATTCGCCCCACAGATCAGGACCGCAGGATCAGATGGAACAAAGTCATTCCTGATGATTTTTTTGCTAACTTAAAAAGGAAGGTTGGTCCAGAGTTGACCACATGCCTTGACCTAGAAGCAGGGAATGTGGAGGTATTAGGGGCGTATTCTGTAATCTGCTCCCAGATCTCTGCAGATCTTCGGTGCCCTGTTAAAATAAAGGACAAGGCTGAGTTGGGATGGTTTGACAAAAACTGTTCATTGGCCAACAGAAAGCTGAAGGCGGCCTTGAGCAGTAAACCTCTGAATCGGTCTAACATTGCCCAACTTAGGAAAGAATATACCAAAACTCTGGAAACCAGGAAAAAGGAAATCCGGGAGGACGCGTGGGAAGAACTTACTTCCGTTGATGTCCTTCGAAATAGTGCAAAGTTCTGGTCTGTTGTCAATAAACCTTTTTTTCGTGATCCCTGTAATAACCAATTAGATTGCGGTATTGGGGCACACCAGTGGTATTCTCACTTTAAGTCAGTCTACGAAGTGGGTATGAATGACGGATTGAATTCCCCCCTTCCCACTGTGAATCAATATACTTTATTTGTGACCAAAGGCGAGGTGGTTGAGGCCATCGGCAAGATGACGAGCAATAAGGCTCCAGGACCCAATGGCGTCCCATCGGACCTTTTTAAATCTGATATTGAGACTTGGTCTACAGTTTTAATGAATATTTTTAATAGGGTCTGTGTTGCAGGCATTCCGGCCTCTTGGTCCGAGTCTGTGATCATACCTATTTTTAAAAAGGGTAACAGAGGGGACCCTTGTTGTTACCGCCCTATCTCACTCATTGATTCCGCAGTAAAAGTCCTGGGGCGAGTAGCCTTGGGCAAAATAACAGAATGGTTGGAGGATACCAACACCCTTTCGTGCCTACAATATGGGTTTCGTAAGGGCCGGGGAACCATAGACCAAAGCCTGAATCTTTACCTCTTGATAGGTAAATATACCATAGCTAAGAAAGGGACGTTATATCTTGCCTTTATGGACTTATCCTCGGCTTTTGACCGAGTGAATCGGTCGAAACTGTGGGAACTCCTTCTCAATCAGGGAGTAGATGAAAATCTTGTTTATTTTTTAGCAGATCTTCACAGAGATCTTTCTGCTACTATTAGATTCGACCGTTTGGGTAACTGCACTGGCAAGATCGGAATCTCAAATGGTGTGAGGCAGGGCTGTATTTTAGCTCCCCTGCTTTTTACACTTTATATTAACGACCTAGCCACTGCCTTAATTAAGATCTGTAAGGATATTCCTAGGGCAGGGAAGTACCATATTCCTGCATTATTATATGCAGACGATGCTGCATTGTTAGCGCGTACGGCAGTAGGGCTTCAAAGTCTTTTAGATTCATTTGCTGATTTTATGAAAAGACTTGATTTAAGCGTGAATTTCGCTAAATCTCATGTTATGACTGTGGGTTGTAAACCCAAGAAAACCAAGACTATGCTTTGTGAGGGACATGTCTTAACTAGAATTACCAGTTTTCCATATTTGGGAGTTATTTTTGACGACAAGTCATCTTGGGTCCCTCAACTAGCTGCAAAACGAAACGCCTTTGCCAGATCAATCATAGGTGTGCTGGACTTTGCTCGCAAACTGGGGGTGAAACCCATGCAAGCTATATTGAATATTTACACAGCTAAATGTATCTCTATAGCTATGAATGGTGCGGACCTGTGGGGATTTAAAAATGTGAAGGATCTTCAGGTGGTAGAGGACAAGCTTTTAAAAACCATTCTATCACTTCCCCAGGCAACCTCCGGTTATATTGTACATCAAGAATGTGGGGTTGGTTATTTAACTGACCGGATAGCATTAGCCCCCCTATTAAAATGGTTATCAATCTGGCAAAACCCGGAACTTGAGCTAAACCGCGAAATTATAAAAGATTGCTTATCGCTAGAGTTCGGAAAGGCTATTCCTTGGTTGCGCTATGTTAAGAACCTAAGTGACGAAATAGGTCGCCCAGATATATTTGATAGCCCTAACAATTTATTAAAGGGAGACTTTAAATGGGTAAAAGACACACACAAGCATAGAACAACTTTAGCTAGAGAAGAAAAGGAGTTAACAAAACCCACAGTAAAGGCCCATCAGTTATTAATAACCACAGCCAGCATAGAACCTTACTTGACCGTAGTGAATAACATGAATCATCGCTTTCTATTGACCAGGTTTAGACTGAACAAATACCATCTTTTGCTCACTGATTCTGTGGGATGGGTGAAGGACAGGGACTTGGAGATCTGTTCATGTGACAGATTCTCCCTCAAGGATACTGCTCACTTTCTCTTTTTTTGTAAACATTTGTCCCCCCTCCGTAAAAAGTTCATCATCCCACTAATTAAGAACAAAGGATTTAGACAAGTCAAACCTGCTCTTTTGTATCTCCAGCTGCTAGGCACTACCTGGGAGATTTTTAACATAGCAAATTTGTTGGCTATTGCGATGAGATTAAGAAAAAAAATCAAGTGGACATAGTGTTGTTTTTAATTAATTGTGAATCCTGATTAAACTTGACCTAGTCTTATTTTAGTATTGTTTTAAAATTATCTGTAAACGTTCATTTTAAATGTTATTTATTGTATATATATGTGATGTTTTGTACTTTTATGGTTCTTGATTCGAGCGGAATAAAGTAATTTTGACTGACTGACTGACAGTTCAAGTCGACTGTGTCATCCTGTTTGTATTTGTCCCGTCTTGGCAGCATTTCACCGTTGACCACATTTTGATAATAGCACTCGATTTCTAAGAAAAAGTATATGTGATTTTACTAAAGAGAAAAATAGACTAATCTCATGCTAAATGCATTTTACAAATTCCAAACAAGCAGATAGAGGTTGAGAACTGACCAGGAGACATCAGACTACAGCAGAGATTCACACAGAGGAAAGATAAAGTAAGGAGGAAAGTTCTCACATTTCTCTTAAATCAATCTAACTGCAATAGGAATGCTGAACAATTACATCTGTGCAAAACAGGCTCATATGAAGCTAAGAGCACACAAATGTTTCATTGTCAAGAGAGCTCAAGAAGCACTTGTTACTGCAACATAGTTTTGCCACATAGCTCTACTTCCCAATTCAGTAGTGTTCATTTCAACATGTGCTCTATCAGAATTTACACTTATTACCGTAAAAAAGACATGCTTTAAGGAAGCATTAAATTAATAATTCTCAACTGATTTTAAGATTTTGACCTTGGCTTTAAGTGTTTCTAGGTGTAGATTCTACTGATATGTGTGTTTGATAAATTACAAAAATGTAGAACGTCAATGTGTTAAAACCAGTCTGACAAAACTCCTTTTTTGGTGAATTGTCAAAGTAGGGAATTCCCATTTCCAAGGAAAACTGAAGCTGAAAACTGAAAGCTTTCGATAGCAAAAAAACAAAGTCTTAACTTTCCTAAAATGAAAGGACATATTTGAAGAAAGCATTTTCAAATTTGAAAAAAAAGTGAAGGGTGATGGAAGCAAAACAAGGACTGCGCAGTCCCTTTTCTAGATCTATTATGACCCAATTTAAAAGAGAAAAGGGGAAGGAGAGCCAAAGAAGACAGTCCAAAAGAACAAAAAAACGAAAAAGGCAAGTAAACAAAAGAGGGTAATGGAAAATGAGGTAAGTACACATGAGTTTGAAAAATAAGCAGTGTGTGAGGAGCATCAGCACCCCATAGACACGGGGGAGGGACAAGGGGAAAGGAGTGGTAAAAAAAAAATTAGCCTAAAGAAGGAAGAAATAGGAAGTCCAAGGGTGAACTTTCCCTGATGAATGAAAGAAGGGAGAAGGTTGGGGTAGATTAAAAACATGAGGAAGCAGAAAGCAAGGAGTTAAATGTAGGGGGTACAGGGAGAACGCCTCCAATTAGAAAATGTTTATTTTTTTTATTAGGATCAAAAGTACAATTTGTGACATGAGTAGATTCATACTATAATAACAACATAATGCAGTCACCAGTTATATACCAGCTTCTGTTTGTTACCTTTTGTTTTTGTTATAATAACTCCACTCCTCTGCCCCCCCAGCCCATGCCCACATAGCAGACCCATAAGGGAAAAGCAATACACAACGTCAGTGGTGTCCTACAGTGCATCATCTGTTAACATCACCTCATTGAGATTGATTGATCTGTTTTACGTACGCACATTTACATCATATCTGGGTGGTTAAGCAGGTACATTGTGAACGGTGAACACAAATCTTTAGGCCTAGAGGCTTCCGGTAGTTCCTCTGCATAAACATTCAGTTGTTCCTTACAGAAAGCAAGATCTCTGACCCATTTAACCAGTGTTGGAGTAGCTCTAGAAATCCAGCACATGGCCACAGCACGCTTAGCAAATATAGTGCCAATGGCAAATATACGCCGGTTGCACGACTTAAGTCCCTTTAGATATCCCAGTAAGCAGCTCTCCGGTGTGCAATTAACCGTTCCTGATGTCATTTCAGTTAGTACCTGTGCCGCTCTCTTCCAGAACTGCGCTATTGCTGCACATTCCCACGCTAGATGAATACAATCCGCCCCATCCTGCCCACAGCGCGAACATCTGGCATCCTTTCATAGCCCAAACTTCCTCAATTGTGCCGGGGTATAGTAGACTTAGTGCAAATATTTAAAATGAATAATAGGTAGATTACAGTTGGCAGTCAAATTTCCAGTCAATTTACAGCAGACTTCCCAACTCTCCCAGGGCACGGGCGACGCAAGCACCGAGTTCCATTTATCTAATGCCGAAGAATCTAGTCAGTCATTTTCACTTTGAGATGTGTTGTACATTCTAGTGATTAGACTCTCACTTTCGTTGCCACTCAATAAAACCTGTAGCGCCTTTAACCCAATTGGTTCCCTCATGAAACTCGGACTTAATGAGTGCACCACCGCACAAAGCCTGGTATATATAAACTCATGCATTGCTTTGTATGACTGACCCACTTGGAAATCATTCAGCGTTTTAAACGTGCTGTTTCTGTACATATCCCCTAGCTTGATAATCCCCACTGACTGTAGTATCTCCTGTGCTCCGCACACTAGTGCCACCGAGATTCCCGGGTGGCCCTCAATGGGCATATCTGAAGCGTATTTGAGGTCTCTCCTAGCTCGCGCTGCAAGTGCTTTCCACGCCCAGACAGTACAAGCAACTGAATTTATTTCTTTCCTATGGCTTCCCTTGCAGGGATATAATATTCTAGCCACCAATGGTGCGGGATGTACCGTGTCCGCCTCTACCGCCAAATGTCAAACCTGCCTCCCCCCCCCCGTTCGAATGGTAGGGTCAGCGTGCTCCAGCTGCATCTCGGTTCCTTACTAGCCCACACTAATGACAGCAGACAGGACTGCAGTGTTTTAAAAAATGCTACGTTAAGTTTTATTGGGACAGTAACAAATAAGTAGAGTAACTTAAGCAGAATCGTCATTTTTACCACGGCTAATATGTCCGCCAGTGACAGCGGCACGCGCGTCCTACGTGATATTTTCTCCGTAATGTCTGTCACTGCCTTCCAATAATCCATTTTAAGTACAGTTTCAGGGTCTCTGGGCACCCACACACCCAAATACTTCACTGGGTCCACAGCCCAAAATAATCGATAATCCATCTGGAATTGTAGCGTACTGCCAGTTAACGGGAGGATAGTAGATTTCGCCCAGTTTGTTCCCAACCCCCATTGCCGTTCGAACAGGACATACTCCCGCAGCAAGTTTGCTAAATGAGTAGTCGGGTCTTGCACATACAGTAGCATGTCGCCCACATAGTGTGAAATGACTAGTGGGCATTGTCTGAACCCTAATGCGGCAACTGCATGCTTCTGACGGAATTTACAGGCCAGAGGTTCTAATGCCAGGGCAAATAACATTGGTGACAGTGGGCATTACTGCCGCGTGCCCCGACAGACTGAGATTGCCTCAGTTACCCAGCCATTAACTCACAGCCTGGCAGGTGGGTCGGTGTACAACAGCCTTATACACTTCAGAAAGAATGGCGGCATTCCCATTCTTTGCAGCACTACAAACATATACGCCCATTGCAACAAGTCGAAAGCTTTGGCGGCATCTGGCAATACCGCCTCTGCTGGGTATCAGGGTCTAGGTGGTGCATTACCGCAAAAATTGTATGGAGATTATGTACTGTAGATTGTTTGGGGACAAACTCAGATTGGTCAGGAAGGACCAATTTAGGGATCCGTGGTTGCAGCCAACATGCTATCATTTTTGCTAAACTTTTAGTATCTATATTTATGAGTGACAGCAGCCTATACGAATCACATGTTAGCCAGTTTATCAGGCTGTAAATGTGTGACCAACAGGGCAGCCCTGAGAGATGGGGGTAGTACTCCTGTCTCATATGCCTTGGCATACACCTTTAATAAGCTCTTCACAATAGGCTTTGTAAAATTCACTAGGAAGCCCGTCAATTCCGGCCACCTTACATGTGGGCAAGGTCATTATAGCTGCCTTAACATCTTCCACATCAAAAGGTTGGCTCAAATACTCACGCTGTTCATTCAATAACCACCCCAAAGAGACGTGTCGTCCCAGATAGTTCTTGATCTCGCCCTCAGAAGCCATTTGCCTGGTCCCATACAATTTAGAATAACAGGCCACAAAAATGTTACCTATCTCAGGAGTAGAGAGCTGAGCAACCTCACTTTCATCTAGCAATTCCATGATGTATTCCTGTCCCCTGGGTAATGCAAATTTATGTGCCAATGAACGGCTAGGCCTACCTCCCTCGCCATAGTATCTTGCCGTAGACTGCCGGGATTTATGCAATATCTCCTATTCCGCCGTTTCATTGTATTTTGTGACAAGCTTCCTTATGTGGGCCAAATTGTCAGCTCTGGGGTTCCTTTCATAGTCGCGTTCCAGCTTACCAATTCTATCTTCTAGGACTTACATTCTATTACGTAGGACTTACAACACTCCTGCTTGGGTGCCCATGCACTCTCCCCTTGTGGTGACCTTGAACGCCTCCCACGGGGTGCCTACACTTTCCAAAGTGCCCTTATTTTCTGAGAAGAAGTTGCCAATTGCCTCCATTATTTTGGCCCGAAAAACTATACCCATTAGGGAAGATGGTTGTAATCGCCACTGAAATGGAGGTCTGCTACATGTCGGTACCTTTAGTGTCAACAACACTGGGGGGTGATCAGACAACGTCCTAGCGAGATGCTTAACTGAAATGGTCCAAGGCACTGCCTCTCTCAACACAAGCCAATAATCCAGTCAGGACTATGAACCATGTACCGCTGACACAAATGTGCCCTCCTTCCCACCTGGGTTCTGGGCCCTCCATACATCAACTTGCCCTTCTGCCTCAATCAGTTCCCCCAATATCATTGCAGATTGTTTTCTTCTCCCATCTGCATTATTAGAGCAGTCCATTCTAGGCCCGAGACTGCCCCATATTACCACCACTGGCGGGTAGGATGCAATTCATCTCCACACATCATTAAAAAATGCAGGATCGTCAATATCGAGCCTATACGTATTAACTAGGAGCACCAACGTATGACCAAGCTTTCCCAGTGCTAACAGAACCCTCCCTTGCTCATCTACTTCAGACCTGACAAAAGTATATGGAGTCCCTTTTGTTTTTTTTTTAAATTCTTTTTATTAACAGTCATCGACTTCAAAGTAGAAAATAGGGCACATTACAATAATATATGCAATCCGATCAGGCACATTCAAAGGTAACTATGACATAGCACATTAAACACTACGGGACAAAACAAGGAGAATGCGTGTCATCAAGGGCTAGTTGTAATGGCGGGGTACAAATATTACCTCTGTAGTGATTCCATGGCCCCCATATCCGGGACCACTTCCAGGGGCAGCCTCGAGCCACATAAACAGTCTTTTCACGGAACATGCACCAGTCCATGCTGGTATTCCAGTCTTTCAGCGTTGGAGGGGCAACAGCCCCCCAGGCCTGGGCTATGTTTCTTTTAGCCACCATAAAACCAAGTGTGGCCCATTGTGTTTGGTGTGTATTCAGGTCAGTGGACTCCCAAATGTTGAGCAAACACCTACGCGCCTCCGGAAGCAGGGGGATTCCTAGGACCGTCCCCACCACTCCATGAATCTCCCTCCAGTAGGACTGGACGAGTGGGCATTCCCAGATGATATGTAGGAGCGTGCCCAGCTGGCCACATCGCCTACGACAGACCCCGGTGGGTGCCCTTTCCATCAGTACTAGTCTAGGTCCCGTCATGTATATTCTGTGTCGGATTTTAAGTTGGACCAGTCGCAGTCTTGCAGGGATAGCTACCACTCTGGGAGATGACATAGCCTCCTGCCAGTCTTCGTCGCCCAGTTCAATACCGTCCGCCACCCATTTTTGTTGAAGCTGTGTAAGAGGGTCCTCCATGTTATGTATTAATTTATTGTAAATTAGAGAGATAGACTTCTCTGGGAGGTGTCCATCTAATATCTTACTTTCCAGTGGAGAGGATTCGGGGGGGAGGAACCTGTGGGGAAGGCTGAGCGCAGGGCATGCCGTATTTGTCTGTATCGAAAATGCTCTGAGTCAGCCAGCTCATGCTGGTCCTGCAGGGAGGCGAACGTTTTTATATCCCTCTTTTCTCACATGTCTTGAACGCGGAAGATGCCTATCATATCCCACTTATCAAATCCCTTTGTCTGCCATAGGTGTCCCAGTTTCGCGGATTCCCATAAGGGGGTGGTCAATGTCACTTTACCCTCCCATCCCAAAGATCTGTAGGCGGTGCGCCAGACGGATATCGAGTGCCCGGTGGGGCCTGTTGGTGCAGGTCGAGCTGGTTTGGAATATACTGCTCTATTGTAGTTCCCACCTGGGAGAAACCATCTGTCCATTCGATAGCCAGGGTCATCGGGAGTTCCATAAGTGCCATGGTTCATGGCAGCCAGGTGGGCAGCCCAATAATATTTTTTAATGTCAGGAAGGGCGATACCTCCGTCATACCATTTCAGAGTCAATTTACTGAGAGCTATACGGGGTGATCCATTCCATAGTAGTTCCCTTTGGAGTAATTCAATTTCTTTGAAGTAAGCCGGGGGGACTGCTTCCAGCGAATTTTGTTGGGCATAAAGGAAGCGGTAGACGGACATCATTTTGAAGAGGGCGGCCCTCCCTAGGAGGGACAATGGGAGAGTTCTCCAACTGGCTATATCTCGCGGCAAACGACGGAGAGGGGGAAGAAGATTATTGTTATATCAGAGCGTAGGATTCAAGGATACAAATATCCCTAAGTAGTTGAACCCCGATGTAGTAATATGGATCGGGCAATTGGAGGGCAGGGCAGGTATTCCCCCATGAAGGGAATATAGATGAGATTTAGCCCAGTTTATTTTGAATCCGGAATATCTCCCGAACACTGCCAAAATGTCCAACAAGGCAACTAAAGATTTCTGAGGGTCAGTAAGGTAGAGCAACATGTCATCGGCGTAAAGCGATATCCGATCTTCCCAGTCTTCTGACCAGCGGAATCCTCTGGTCACTAGATCCTGCCGGATTCAGGCTACAAGCGGCTCCAGTGCCAGGGCAAATAAAAGGGGGGAGAGCGGGCAACCTTGACGGGTGCCCCGGCTCAGAGTGAAGGCGTCCGACTGCTACTACCTTCGCCAGAGGTGCCGCATATAGGAGGAGGACCCATCTGATGAATTCTGAACCAAACCCCAGCTTCTGGAGCACAGCAAAGAGATAAGGCCATTAGACCATATCAAACGCCATGGTAGCATCTAGGGAGACCAGGACCGCTGGCTCGCATATCGTACATGCTCTACCAAGCACCCCATGAACACGGCGAAGGTTTAATGCCGTATTCCGGCGTGAGATAAAGCCAGATTGATCTGGGTGGATGAGAGTGGTTAGGGCTTTAACTAGGCGATTAGCAAGGACCTTCGCAAGGATTTTCGGCTCAGCATTGAGAAGAGAAATAGGCCGATATGATGCACAGTCTGTTTTTGATTTGCCGTCTTTCTGAATTACAACAATGTTAGCAATGCGTTGATCTAGCGGAAGTTCTCCTAAATCCCTACTTTTCTTGTACATGGCTTTAATGTAAGCTGATATTTTGTCCGGGTAGAGTTTATATAGTTCTATGGGTATCCCATTAGGGCCAGAGGCCTTACCAGATTGAAGCAATCTAATGACCTGGTTGATTTCATCTGTGGTCAGAGAACTATTCAGGAATTGTTTATCAGCCGAGTCGAGGGTGGGCAGGGTAATGTCTCTTAACAGGTCAGTGGAGTCTTCTTCGGCATAGGGCATCCCCACCCTATAAACCGCTTCGAAATGTGCGGCGAATTGACAAGCTATAGCTTGGGGTTCTACTATTTTGGTGTTAGAGGCATCATGGAGAACCGCGACCAGTCTACTTGCCCGGTCTCGCTTATCCAGCCAAGTTATCAGTTTTCCTGCCTTGTCTCCCGAGTCATAAATTCTTCCAAGCTTTTCCCGTCCCAGAGTTCGAGCTGCATCTGTGACAAGAGCTTTATATTCATCCTGCTTAAGCCGCAGTAGGTGGAGCGTCTCAGGAGAGTCGTGCTCCTCCAGTTGTCCCTCAAGTCGGAGGATGCCGGTTTCTATGTCAAACACCGCTTTCTGCTGCTCCCGTTTGTGACCTGATATTAAAGACAGTGCTTTCCCCCTGATCACCGTTTTAAAGGCCTCCCAGAGTGTTTGGCTAGAGGCCACGGTGCCCACATTGTCTGTGAAGTAGCTGTCTGTTGTGACTAGGAGATCTTTGCGTATTTTAGGGTTACGAAGGTGCGAAGGGTTGATGGGGGTGATATGCCCCACCCGCTTGTGGTCTAGGAGAAAGTGTGCCCATAGCGGCGAATGATCGGAGATGCCCCAGGCTAAGTATTGGGCCTCCTGGACGAGTGAGGTTTGAGAGCTGGAACCAGGATGTAATCAAGGCGGGAAAAACTGCAGTGGGACCCGGAGTGGAATGTTTATTGCTTTGTCTCGGCCAGGTATCTATTAGTCCCATGGCTTCAAGGAAGTCTGGTAGTCCGTGGGAAGACGGCACCAACTCACAAGGGGGATGTCGATCCAGTTCGCCCGAGCACACTGAATTAAAGTCACCCCCCAAAACCAACAGCCCCTCCGGTAGTGAGAGAAGGGTAGTACGCAGGTCTTGGAACGTAGTCGATTGGAGGCCAGGTGGGACATAGATAGAGAACAGTGTGAGGATCCGTCCCTCCCAGGAGCCAGATATGCCTACATAACGACCCTTGTCATCGGTCCAAGTGGAGGCTACGCTGAGGGGGAACGCATTCCTAACCATAATGCCCACCCCCTGGAGCCAGTCGTGAATCCCGCATGCGCCGCTAGTTTGTATCCGTACCGGTTCATTGCCTTACAGGAGGGACCCAGGAGGTGTGTCTCTTGAAGAAGCACGACATCTGGACCCTGCTTCTTGATATATTGCAGGACCATACTCCGCTTAATTTTATCCCCCAGCCCATTGACATTCCAACTTAATATTTTAATACTTTTATCCCAGTGTGTGTGCGTTAATTACGTGGTGAGTCTCTTGTACCTTCGCTGTGCCTGTAGTTGTGCGTCGATGGGAAGAACTAAAAATGAAAAAACCCGCAAACCCCTCCAACAATCCCCCTCCCCGCTTCCCTGCCCTCTCAACTTCGAACTGTCCATACCAAACTGGCAGAGTGCCTTTCACCCAATTTCTAATACTAGAAAATAACTAAAGGTAGAAAAGAGGAGAATAGTCAACACTCCATCTCCCCGCCCCCCCAACCCTACTTTTAAGTCAAGTGTCCCCAATAGGTCCTCGTTGAGCTTCACTGGTGCCATACAGAGCAAGGTGAAATTATGTCCAACTGTGGGGCCTCATGGACCCCGTTACCTGAGTAAGTTCATGTGGACGATAAGGGCACCCAGCTACTCTCATTCTCAATCCTGAGACTCTTGATCTTCACCCCCTCTCCTCTCACCGGGCCACCGGAGATTCGACTGTCCAGCCAGTCCAAAGCCACTTCCGGATTGTCAAAGAACCATGCCCTTCCCTAAGTTTCCACACAGAGGCGAGCCGGGAACATCATGGCATATTTAAGTCCCTTTTCTCTGAGTTTCTTCTTGACGGCCATGAACGTTCGACGTTGTCTTTGCACCAATTGTGTAAAGTCCGGGAAAAAGGCGAGGATGGCATTCTCATAATGCAAAGGGGGTGCAGACTGTGCATGCTGCAGAATTGCGTCCCTGAAATTTAGGGCACGAGCTATTAAGGGGCGTGGAGGTGCACCAGGCTTAGGTCGTCCACCCGGGACTCTGTGTGTGCGCTCGATGGTGAAAAATGTTCCCAGTCCTTTAGGTTTGAGGTGGTTTAAGATAAGGTCCTCAACGAACAGGTCTAGTGCTGGTCCTTCCGAATTTTTAGGCACTCCCAGGATGCAGACGTTGTTGTGTCGAGACCGTCCTTCCTACTCATCCAGTTTACGTTTGGCCGTCTCACAGAAGGATTTAAGATCTCGCACTTCTTGTTGGAGCAGGGATACATCATCTGTCAAACTGGCTGTCTTTATATCCAGAGAGTTGACTTTCTTATTCATTTCGGCCCGGATGGGGTTCACATCAATGGAAATAGTGTCCATTTTGTGTTCTAAAGATGATTTGACCCCATTGATGGCTGATAGGACGTCCTGCAGTGTCAGGTCTGAGGTGGTACTTTCGGAGTCGTCCACCACCTTAGGAGTATGGTGCAGGTCCGTTGGCGAGCCCCTGGGAAGCGTGTATCGGTCCAGTTTATTCGATTGGACCTGTCTCGTGCTCTTTGGACCCCTGGCAGGGTCCTTATCTGTTTCTTATCTACCTGCCATTGTTCTCCTGAGCCCCTAGACACTCAGGCTGCGTCAGGACTGAGTCCTCTGCCGCAGGCGTGGGGAGGAACAGCAAAGATGGAGTGACCCCTGTGCAGGAACTGTCTGTTTACAGTGGGTATCGGGGTCAGCTGCAGTCGGTGCAGGGAGGTACGTCTGCACTATGTGCCTGTATCCGGCTGGTGAGCTAGCGTCTGCACACCGCACCTCTGGAAGTCACTGTCCCTCTGTGGCAGCAGCCCAGACCAGGGTGGGCGGCATGCGATTACAGGAAGATCCTTATTAAGCAGAAGGCGGTCATCAGCAGGGAAGCGAGGGCAACCACACACGCTCTTCCACACGGTGCCGCAACCCACCTTGATTGTGTCACATCAGCGTCTGCGCATCCAGAGGGACAGCTACGGCGGATCCCCGGCCACAGGGAGGGTCCTTCTGTTGGTGCTGCGCAACGGCTCGCCGGAAAGATGCAGTGAAGTCATCAGCTATGTATTCAGCAGCCGTGGGCTCGCAGGTGTTTGCAGGCAATGAGGCGATCACATCCCAGCCTCTGAGCACACCCCATCAACAGACACCTCAGGACCGTTGGAGTAACGCGAGGGGCAATCTACACTTCTGTGGCGGGCAGGTTAGCGAAGCACCAGCTCCATCAGGTCATCGCTCCGGTCTACGGTATACATCAGCGGGAGCAACCATCCCCACACACGATCTTGAGGGGGGGAGTCCCGCCACACAGCTGTTGTTGCGAGTGACAGCGCCGCCACAGGGTATAGCAACGCAACCAGTACCGCAGTATTCACGCTGACTAGCGACTTTCGGTCCAAGTGGCCGGCCCCACCGCACGTCTCGCCGGCAGCCTCAGCATTCCAGTCCCTGGCGTGAAGTAGTTGTCTAGTACCTAATAGACGGGGCCTCCTATCTCCGGTCCCGGGCACCGCTCGGGGGTCAGAGTTGCACGAAACAGCTACGTTCGCCTTCCGTTACATTTAGGGACATGGCGAGGCAGGATGACTGGCAGGATGATCATGTCAGGGAGACGGTCTTGACGGAGCCGAGGTCTTAGGCGGCCATCATGAACCGACGCTTGGCCACTCCCCCTGGAGTCCCTTTTTTAACCAAGAGCAATGTGCCCCTGGAGTGTGAGGAGAAGGATGAAGCAATTCTCACTGTGGCCCAGCGGGTACCCACCTTCAATTTGTTATGTTTGGTTAAATGCACCTCCTGGAGACATGCAATCTGTACATCTTGTCTATCTAAATAGGCTAATACATTACTGAATTTTTGGGGTAATTTAACTCCCGTACATTCCAAGTTGCTAGCTTAATGCTATCACCCAGATCTGCCCAATCTTATGTTTGCACAGTACATTCCACAAGTTATTCTGGCGTGGCCAGAGCGTATAAATAGAGCACATCACATCAATCTCCTCTGAGTCTGTCATGTCCCACCCCACCCCCACAAACCCCCAACCCACTTCAGCACCCCCTACTTGCTAAAGGTAACCCAAACTACAATAACTAAGCAGCTAAACACCCAGTTAACCCATATGAACATTTGGGGTAGTCCCATTTGGGGACACAAGAGTGCTCTCTGCCTCCCGCTGTGAATGGAAGGTGGTCAAGCTAATCCAATATGTTCATATTTTAGCTATTCAAACAGCCAGTGTGCATCATAAAAGTTTTAAGACCTGGGGCATTGTAGTAGTCCCACATCAATCCCCTTACAGCCCTTGCAGCCCAGGATCTCACTTCAAACCTCATTGCTCTTCCTCATTCAGTATTGCAGTGGGTTCCCGTCTGCGTTTCTTTAAAACTTTTCACATGTTCCATGGCCGCTCCCAGGTTTGTAAATATCTTGGATGGCCCCTCCAGACCAATCTTCAAATGCGCAGGATAAAGCATGGCACATGGAATGTTCTCTGCTTGCAGTAATTTATTTGTCGGGATGAATTCTCTCCTGGCAGTTTGCAGTGCATTGGTGAAATCCAGGAAGAACGCTAGATTGTTCCCTTGATGCGTAATATGCCCCATCTTTTGAGCAAGTCTAAGGTTTGTGTCCCTATCACGGTAATTCAGCAATCTTGCAATTATTGGCAGAGGCGGGGCACCCGGATTTGGCCGCATTGCAAGAGAGCGGTGATCATGTTCTACTACCAACATTGGGGATAGATTATCAGCTCCAAAATTCTCTTGCAGCAGTTTCTCCATAAGAGCTCCATCTCACCCACGTTTGTTTACTCCGGCAGCCCTATTATTCCTATGTTATTTCTTCTGGACCTCACCTCCAGGTCCTCATTATTAGCCTGTTTAACTGCCAGCACTTTTTCCATGTTTATCTTTTTGTCTCATACTGTTTGCAGGCCATCCTCCACTGTGGAAACTCATTGTTTCACCTCTCAAAGTCTGGCACCTTGTTTGTCCAACTTGGCTGCCATATTGTCCATCCGCAGATTCAACGCGTCGATCTTCCCATTGATAGTCTGCAAACTGTTGCATCTCAAGTAGCGTGGATTCCAACGTAGGTGTGGCATCTGAAAAGGTCTCCACCTCTGAGTCCGATGCTGCTTTCTGCTGCGACCCACTGACTTTAAATGTGAGGCTCGGCTGCGATTTATCTGGTTTGCCCAACTTGTACAATCATTTGCAGCACAATCTATACTGTCTACTTATTGAATTGGGCTGAAGCAGGCACACACCACCTATTCTCATGTTCTTACAGTGCAGTGAGGTGGCGCACAATATCTGAGTGAGCGCTTTTCCTTAATATGCCACACAAACTATGTCCTATCTTTCCAGCTCCCACCTCGCATGCAGCAACTGATCCACTTCTTCGCTCTGCCAGCACACAGGTTGCGACTCGTCTCCATGTGTCACTCGTGTACACTTTGTTGGGCCACTGCTCTTCAGTCTTGTCGCACTCAATTGGCCGCTGTTACTTCAGAGGGCCAGGGCCACCGCATGAAGTTTGGAGCTTCTGCTCTCCATCTACAACCATGCCTGTCTGCAGTCAGCCCGTCCATCGGAGGGGATCAGTAATCCGTAGCAGTTTCCTCCCCGTGGATCACCAACAGCTTGAGACCGGGGATGCCGCGCTGACCTTTGCACCCGTTCCAGCCACCTCCAATCAATCCAGGTGCCGCACAGCAAGATTTGTGTCCCACAGTCAGCCTCATCAGATAATCAACAGCTCGGCAATGTCCGCCGCTGTCCTCCCCCCGCACGCGGCCTGTCTTATCAGAGGGGGATCAGTGGCATGTGTCTGTTCCCTCTCGTTTGGGCCCACAACTAGCAGCCGGCGGCCTTCTCACAACTTGGCAGGACAGGCCACATGTATACCTCCGCTGAATGCCTCTTTTGTCGATTCCGTGATCCAAAATGCCTGATCAAGGTGGCAGCAACATGGTGTTTCCCGAGGTGTATTCTTTCTTTCTAGTAGCTCTTCGTTTCGTTGGGGCGCGGTAGCAGCGTCCGATTTGCTGCTCACTCCGGCTGCAGCCT
Organism: Triturus cristatus; assembly: GCF_964204655.1. Taxonomy (NCBI): domain Eukaryota; kingdom Metazoa; phylum Chordata; class Amphibia; order Caudata; family Salamandridae; genus Triturus; species Triturus cristatus. The sequence continues at coordinate 369,545,793 of NC_140586.1, forward strand.
TCGCGCAGTCCCGGACTCCCAGTCGCGGCTTCAAAATCGCCAAGTGCTTGCTCTCAAAGCTCCCTTATTACACAGCTGTGCCTCGGCCCCCCGATCACCTCCGCCCGTTCACCTCCCAGTTATCAGGGCCAAGGGGGTACCGGCCCACAGTTCAATGTCCAGAGGCCTCAGCAGCGAGTCATGGCCGCCATGTTGTCCATTCCGCGGCCTCTTCAGCTCACTCTCGTTTCACCTTCCACGGTGGGTAACAGGGTCCACACTTGATCTGAACAGCGTCAGTGCGATTTGCAACACTTTGCCTCACCAGATGGGCCGTTCTGCCCTGCCAGGGTACAGGATATTGGTCGGATTGCTGGCTCGACCGGCAGAGCTGCACTAAGGCACAGCCATCTTGCCATGCGCCCTCTAGCGCCCCCTAATTGCAAAATGATTAGGGAGGGATTCAAAAAGAAAAGGAGAAAAACAAACTGAGTTTAAGAATTGGGCAAGAAGAACATTTACTAGATTGTTTATATCAACATGGTGAATGCCTTTCATGAAGAACCATTTGTGGAAACCGATTCAACAAAAAATGGTTCATTAGAACCAGTTTTTGCAGGTTTGTTTTGCATCCGAAACATATAGAACCGTGGCTTCAATGTACTTTGGACAAATCATTTGTGTTTGATCTCAGACTATTGGGCATATTTACATGAAAATGGCACAGAGCAGTGCCGCAAGCAATTTTGCTGTTCCAAGCGCGTCATTTTCAAAACGCAGGGATGCACCGTATTAGCAAGAATACGGCATATCACTGTGCTCACCCCTGCGCCGGAGCTAAGAAAGCTGTCTTGCACCAATGCCGGCACCTTTGTACAATGATGCAAGGGTGCCTGCTTTGCAGGGATGATTACGGTTGTGCAGGAAGTGACACCTTTCTTCACACATTTTAACTGGAGCACCCAGCCATCTATCGTACATGTTGGTTTTCAGTCTTTCCTGTACAGAGCCACAAATCCAGGATGAAAGTTCAAGTCAACTGTGTCATCCTGTTTGTATTTTTCCCGTCTTGGCAGCATTTCATCGTTGACCACATTTTGATAAAAGCACTCGATTTCTAAGAAAAGGTATATGTGATTTTACGATAAAGCAAAAGAAACTAATCTCACTATAAATGCATTTTACAAATTCAAAATAGGCAGATAGAGGTTGAGAACTGACCAGGAGACATCAGAGATTCACACAGAGGAAAGATAAAGTAAGGAAGAAAGTTCTCACATTTCTCTTAAATTAATCTAACTGCAATAAGAATTCTGAACAATTAAATCTGTGCCAAACAGGCTCATATGAAACTAAGAGCGCACCAATGTTTCATTGACAAGAGAGCACAAGAAGCACTTGTTACTGCAACATAGTTATGCCACATAGCTCTACTTCCCAATTCAGTAGTGCTCATTTAATCAATCTCTGAAGGAAACATGTAACATGTGCTCTATCAGAATTTAGACTTATTACTGTCAAAAAGACATGCTTTAAGGGAGCATTAAATTAATAATTCTCAACTGATTTCAAGATTTTGACCTTGACTTTAAGAGAGAGGTTGAGAACTGACCAGGAGACATCAGACTACATCAGAGATTCACACAAAGGAAAGATAAAGTAAGGAGAACAGTTCTTATATTTCTCTTAAATCAATCTAACTGCAATAGGAATGCTGAACAAATGATGCAAGGGTGCCTGCTTTGGAGGGAGGATTATGGTTGTGCAAGAAGGGACACCTACATTCACAAAAACAATCATTAATGACGTTTTGCTCCTTCGGTGTGTGCTGCACAATGCAGCACACATAGAAAGAGCAAAAAACGAGGAGAAATAAAAGTATTTATCCTCGTTGCTTCACATTAACGCCTGCTTTTGAAAGGCGTTGGCTTTTAGTGCTGCCTCAGATTTACAGATCTTTGTAAATCCGGAGCAGTGTCAAAAAGCCATTGGTGTCGCTGGGAACACCCACAGCAACACCCATTGCATGCCCGCGAAAACTGCGTTGCAGAGGGCCATATTTACAAGGCTGGGTTGAGCCACACAGAGTGGATTAGTACGGCCCTTTAAATATGGGCTTGCATAGAGCGCCATCAGAGTGTCAAAAAATGTGACGCCCCAGTGTTGCTAGTGGCAGGCAAATATGTGCCCCTGTGTGAGAAATCTGCATCAGAGGGCAATTAGATGTTTCAATTGTGACAAATTTGAATCTCCTAACCTGAGTCCCCCATACTGTGCACCCCCACATTTGGGACTTTTAGCATTTGACTCAGGGTAGGGAGGCAGAGCAGTCCAACAGTGAAGCATGAAAGCTACATGGAGTATCTAAATGATAACAGCATGAATGTGAGTTTTACCAATTGCCACAGTAAAAATGAATTTTACTATTTGGATGTATGGCTGTACATTGCAAACAATAAAATACAAAGTAAATTGTATAGAAAAGATACCTCCACTAACAGCTTACTTAGAGCTGACAGTGCACATCCCGATCTGTCATCCCAGGCATCCCTTACGGTGAGATGATTAGACTAAAAAGGAACTTCAATATAAAACAGGATTTTGTGGAATGTTTGGATGATTTGAAACAGAGGTTATGTGACCGTGTATACCCTGATTCACTCTTAGAAAAGGCAGAGAAAAGAATCTCTAAGATTAAGAGAATGGGTACTTTCAAAACGAAACCTAAGAGAAAGCCCATTGAACGTGTAGCATTGGTTACTATTTATAATCAACACCATAATCAGATCTACACAATTCTATAGAAGAATTGGGATCTATTATAAGGTGTACCAGGATTGACTAATGTAATTATGGACAAACCCCTAGTTACATAAAAGATTATAAACAAAAGAATGAGGAATTACTTAAAACCCCAAAGAAGAAATTCAAACAGATTCTACATGGTTAACCCAACCCAAAGGTTTCTAGACCTTTGGTGGTTCTATTGTATGTGAGAATGGCTGTAAACTTAGGGAATTCCAAACAAACACACAAAAGAAATATTGAATTGATCAGTTCATCAATTGTAATACTACTTTTGTGATTTATGTCATAATTTTTAATTGCAGTAAAATCTATATTGGTAGTACCATCAGAGCTCTCAAAATGAGATACAGGAAAATAGGAGAGCAGTACATAATCTGATACATTTGACTACGAATAAAGAATAATTGGAAAAAGAGATTTCAAGACTCCTTGAGCAATACCTTTCGGATTTCGGGGATCTTGAGAAATTCTTTATAATTAAAAAATGCATTATGTATAGCTGCATGCTCCTTTTCATGATCTGATTATTTGGAGTGAGGTTTTTTCTCTTTTATTTGTGACTTCTAAGCTGTGGGGTCACAGTTAGTTGGGCATTATCAATTTATATATTATGAGAATTATTATACTAGTGCAGCCTACATTGCCTACACTGCTGTTCTTACAACTCTAGATGTTGTTGGCTAGAAATTCAGATTTCAGGAATGCAGCATTTAACACTCAATAAATAAATATCCAGTAAGTGTAATTTTTTCTAAAACAAAAAGTATTTACATGCAAAACGAAATACTACACACAAAATTATAAATATGCAAAAAACAATCACTAATAGAATTAAATGCAGATAACAGTGGTAAGTCAAGACTAGCCCCGAAAGGTTTGAAGCATCTTTAACAGTTTGTGGACCAGCAGATCACAACCCCTAAAACCACAATACCTCCATACATGCCATTAAGTATTCTTGCGTCTTTGTTACATTTAGATATTAAGTACACTTCAATGCTCTTACAAAAATATTTTACCTTTCACTATTTAAAAGCAAAGTTTCTATTTTTAACACAGTTTCAATAAGGAACATTTCTTACTGAGCACTGTGAGTATTTAATTGAAACACCATGGGCCGTTTTACACAAAGTGCCCCAAGGACGCCTCATTTTCTTGGCCAGCTTCGCGCGCACCTGGGTCACTTTTCTATTACAAAAGGGACCACAGACGCTTGTGCTGCCCCTTCTCTAATACGGAATGCTCTGGCACGCATACAGCGCCAGCGCTATCATCAGAGGGCATTCTCACAATTGCCTGGGGGTGTGGCCCCATGCAAATGAGGGAATGCCTTTGCCTCTGCACCTGTGTTGTATTAGAGACAAGGGCACAGTGGAAAAGAAGCTGACAGGGAGCACACTGATAGTGTGCCATCTAAAACGTGGCGCAGGGGCGTAGCCAAGATGGCGACGAGGTAGGACGTGCTTTCTGGAGCTCCTACCCGCCGTCCACTGAACTTAGCTTCGTACAGCTTCTGCGGGACCTGCTGACGGCTGCTGGCGCTGGCCGGGGACCGCCCTGAGATGTGCTGACCTCGGCTGCAGTGGGGTTCGGCGACGATCAAAGGCTCCGGGCGGCCGGGTGCTGGACGGCGGAGAGGCGACCAGGCCTTCATCGGAGGGTGCCGCGCTGAGGCTTCGTCGGGGCGGCGGCCAGCGCGGAGATTGCCGAGGCCAGCTAGCCGGTCCCGGCCTCCACCTTGAGACTCACCGTCCCGTCCGAGGGGCGACCCGCCGGATCCTGGGAGCTGCGACGGCCTATGAGGTGGAGCGAGGCGGACTGGATGCGGGGGTCCTGGGGCCCGCCGGACAGCTTGTGGTGGCCTAATTCCTGGACCGCGACGGGTCCGGAGCGGGCGCCGTTCATCCCCCGCGTTGGTGGCACTTGGGCCGGCGCTGGAGGCTGCCCCCTGAGATCGGCCCAGAGAGAGGTGTGTATCTGGTGGTGAGGATCAGACGGGGCCCTGGGACGGGCGAGGCGCCGCGCCAGGGGAGCTCGGTTCAGGAGACCTCCCAACGCACTGGTGCCCTCGCGGGCTGCCTCCCTTCTGCTTCCTGGAATGGCCTAGCGCCCAGCTGCGGAGATAGCAGAGGCCTCGTCCACCGGCTGCAGTAAGGAATCGCCCTGGCCGGTTACTCCCCGATGGGGCGGGGTTGAGTCCCGGCCTGGAGTGGAGGAGGCGACCCGCCGCATAGCCCGGCTGGGCCCGGAGGCGGAGGGGCTGAGGCATATCGGAGGCCAGACAGAGCGTGAGGGCCAAGACCAGGTAGGAGACGCCCACCTTTTCCGGGGGATCCGGGGGGTCCGACCCTCCAGTGCACCGGTGTGGGAGGACCCGGGTGACCACCCCTAACCCTGGAAAGTAGTCGGTTGTCGGCCTGAAGGGGGACAAGGCCTGTACCTGCCTAGCACACTCAGCGAAGGCCCAGGGGGGGACCTGTAAAAGAACCTACGGAACAGAGGGAGTGCCGCAGACAGACTTTGGCCACTGGGGATCCGTGGACCCCTCCTCTCTACATACTCAGTTAGATGACGTGCCTCGCTGGTCGGCAACTCCGCGAGGCACTCACTTTGGACCTGCTTGGCTGCCGGGAGTGGTGGTTTGGAGACGGTCCAGGGCCCTGAATTTGCGCTCTGGGGGTTCACATCTTGCTGTCCCTCAACACCCGGCAGCGGATTTGACGCGCCCCCTGGTGCGGGACCTTTGGTGAGACCTCATGACTATGCCCTCGTCTAGGTCGAGAAAACAGAAACCTTTGAAGGATATCTTCGGGCGCGCTCACTCTATCCCCAGCCCTGCAGGCGTGACCTCTACGATGGAGACTCCTCAGCAGCCCCCCAGTACCTGGGATGAGCCGATCACCAAAGCGTACATGGAATCCCTCTTTCAGGCTCTCAGGGCGGATCTGCAGACGGTGAAGGCTGACCTCACGGCTGAGATAAAGGAGATCCGCCGTGATGTTGATGACGTTGGGGAGCGTGTCGCTACTTTGGAGGAAATGAGCGATGCCGCAGTGTCAGACATGAACACGCTCCAACAGGAGATTCTCCGATTACAGGATCAGCACCTGGATGTCCAGATCCACCTGGAGGATTTGGAAAACAGATCCCGCAGGCATAACATCCGTATCCGGGGAGTGAAGACATCGGACGACACCAAAGATCTCTTTGCGTTCGCCGGGGGCCTGTTCCGCCACATCCTGGCGGCTCCGGAGGGCGCTGAGATCGTCTTGGACAGGGCGCACAGGGTTGGCCTGCCTCGGGGGCCCAACGCCCCTCCAGCGGACATACTGGTGTGTGTCCAGGACTTCAAAACCAAAGAGGCGATCCTCACGAAGGCGAGAGCCCTCCACCCTATCTCCTATCAGGGACACTCGCCAGTGCTCTATCAAGACCTGGCCCTGATTACCCTGCAGCGCCGCCGGCAATTTCGCCCCGTGACTGAACATCTGTGGCAGCGGGGTGTCCCGTACTCGTGGGGTCACCCATTTCACCTCATCTTTAGACTCAACAGCAAGCTCCACCAGCTGCGCTCACTCTCTGAATCTTGCCGATTGCTGGACCTGTCGCTGCCGAGTGAGGATGACGACTGTCAGAGCACGGGCTCGGGGTCCGAGCCCTCTGCATCGGGGTGGCGGCGCCGGGGTGGGCGCCGCCGAGCCTGGAGGCCCAACAAAACAGACATAGCAAAGAGCCAGTGGGATGCGCTGGCCTCCGCGATGGACGCCCTGGCCGGGGCAGGCCCAGGCGGCGAGTGAGCAGTAGACACGCATATTCTAGCGCAACTGATCCAAGAAGGCCCGGTGGGCGGCGGGGGGGGGGCCGAGACTCCCCCTTGGTCACATTATGGTTCCCACACAGACGCTCCCCTGGTCTACCCAAGGGGACGGACAATTTCTCTGGATGTTGACTTTTTTGTTTGTTGCTGCCAGTGTTTTTTTATCGCTGGAACAGCTGTTTATCAGGGGGTTTTGGGTGGGGTTTTTTGGGTATGGATTCCCTCATCCACTTTCTTCTCTTGCACCTCGAAAGATATCGCACAACCAATTTGACAGTCTGGATGGCCGCTCCCGTGTGTTTCATGGGGTTGGCGGCCTTCATCGCCCTCTGTTCTGCCTCTGGTCCCTAGATGACACACACCCCTCTTAAAGTCCTTACGCTAAATGTACGAGGATTGAATAATCCCGTCAAACGAAGAGCAATCCTTAGCTACTTGGAACACTCGAAAGCAGACATATGCCTCCTACAGGAGACCCATCTGCTGGCTAAGGGCCAACATAGATTACAATCCCGGGCCTTCCCTACACAGATGTTTTCTTCTGCCAACTCCAAAACAGCCAGGGTAGCTATATTGGTATCCCGATCCTTCACTGGCAGTGTCTTACAAAAAGGGGCGGAGATTAAGGGTCGCTTACTCACCTATCAATTCCTATCGGGGGTGGTAACCTTCGGGGTTGGTTCCATATATGCGCCCAATGAAGGACAGATCACTTTCCTCCTCAATGCCCTCGTTGAAGCCGCAGCGGCCGCGGACCGCCGTCTGCTGCTAGCTGGCGACCTTAACATTGTCTTCGACAACACTTTAGATCGTTCCTGTCAGAGAACTGGTCAGAAGGGGGTCCTGATGGCTGTTGGGCGGGCTCGACTCCGGGAGGTGGGGCTGTCGGATCTATGGCGCCACTTTCACCCGACCAGTCGAGGTTATACCTTCTACTCAGGGGGCACACAAAGCGTACGCACGCCTAGATTATTTTCTTAGCTCCCTACTACTTCAGGCCCACACTTTAAGCGCCAAAATTTTAACGGCCTCCCTCTCAGATCACTCCCCGGTTCTGGCTACCCTCCAGCTCCCGCCCTCTCTGCAGCCTCTCCGACACTGGCGCTTGCGCGACACATTGCTCCACCACCCCTCCGTCATAGCACAGCTCCAGAAAGCCATCACAAATTTCCTCACTCACAATGCTAACTCAGACACGACTCTAGCGACGCAGTGGTTAGCACTGAAATCAGTCATGAGGGGAGAATTTATAGCTATATCCTCTGCCCATAACAGTGAACGAAGTCACAAACGGGCGGCACTCTCCCAGCGCGTTTCGGAACTCGAACAGATGCATCAGAGAACTGGAGCCTCCCGTGCTTGGCGACAGCTATGCGTAGAAAGAAAGCAGCTCGCAGCCTTAGACCAGGACAGGGCTGAGTTTGCGGCTATTAGGCTCCGTCACTCGTACTATACGGGAGGGGATAGATGCGGCCGCCTCCTGGCCAACAAGCTACGGGAGAGTATACAGGCGCAGGGGGTTCATACAATCCGGACCCGGGGGGGGGGAGGCCGTAACGGACGACGCAGCTATAGCGGCAGTATTCCGTGATTTTTATGCGGACCTCTACACGGGGAGCACCTGGAAGCCCAGATCAGTGCTGATTACATAGAGGCGGCCCAGGTGCCTTCTTTAACCCCGGCGCAAGCGGACCATCTGGAAAGGGCTATTCAGATAGAGGAAGTCATCTCTGCAATCTCACGCCTCAAGTTGGGTAAATCACCTGGCCCCGACGGCTACACGCCTGCCTTTTATAAGACATTCTGCAGTCAAGTGGCCCCATTACTGACGGGCTTATTCAATACCTTTGACCAAGTGGGAACTATCCCAGAGGAAATGTTGGAGGGCGCGATAGTGGTTATCCCAAAACCTGGGAAGGACAGGACGGCTTGTGGCGCCTACAGGCCCATATCCTTGCTGAATATAGACATTAAATTATACACTAGCATTATAGCGACTCGGCTAGCGCCGCATATGGCCCACCTGGTTGACCCAGATCAAGCGGGCTTCATCCCTCAGAGACAAACAAGCGACAATACGAAGCGCATTTTACATCTGATTGAAAAGGCATCTCGCACACAAGGGGAATACATGCTTCTCGCCATTGACGCGGAGAAGGCCTTTGACAGGGTGCACTGGCCGTACCTGAAGATGGTCCTGGTAGGAGCAGGCTTTGGGGAGAAATTACGCACCAGAATTCTAAATTGTTATCGCTCCCCCAAGGCGACAGTCCGAGTCAATGGTTACACCTCCTCCCGATTCTCCATAGGAAGGGGCACTAGGCAGGGGTGCCCCCTGTCGCCCCTCCCATTCGCGCTTTATATGGAGCCCTTGACCCTTCGAGTCCGACGACATCCCCGTATAACCGGGATTAAATTTGGAGGGGACACTCACACCATTAGTCTTTACGCTGATGATATTCTGCTCTCCCTATTTGATCCAATACCGGCTTTACGCGCTCTCTTCGTTGAGCTGTATGGCTTTGCGCGAGGGTCGGGGTTTAAAATTAATCTGGACAAATCCATAGCGCTCAATATCTCACTCTCCCCGTCCACTCTGGCCCATATTCAGGAGGAGCATACCATGAGCTGGGCATCTGCTTCGATCCCCTACTTAGGTATTCAATTAGCCCCAACCCTCCAGGCCACGGTGGACATTAACTACTCTAGCCTTCGCTACCATATACGCAAAGAATTGAACAGATGGAAAACCTGCACGATCTCCTGGCTCGGTAGGATCGCGGCCACTAAAATGACAGTGCTTCGCAGATCTTGTACCTCTTCCAGACCCTTCCCCTTCGCCCCCCGTCGGGGTGGATCCAACAGACTCAGGCAGATCTAGCGCGCTTTATCTGGCACGCCGTAAGCCCCGTTTCCGACACACGGTAGCGGTTCTCCCGCCGGAAAGGGGTGGGGTAGGGCTCCCTGACCTTCAGCTATACTTCTATGCCTCCCAGCTTAGGTATTTAGTGGAATGGCACCAACTGGAATCGGAGAAGCACTGGTTGTTCCAGGACCAAGCGGTGGCAGCCATGCCGCTACAGGGCATTCCCTTTCTTCATAAACGACATAGACACCCCAATCTCTATGCCTCTCACATCACAAGCACTGTTTTGGAATACTGGGATCGCACTAACATTACCCACCGATTTACTTCCTTTCCGTCACCTCTTACTCCAATATTTGATAACCCTGAGTTTCAACCCGGTGCGGACGCTCGGACCTTCCGCGCCTGGTGTTCCTCCTCCTATAGGTCATTGGGTCATCTTTTCGATTTTGATGGCATCATTACATTCCCGCAGCTTAAGGAACACTACGGCTTCCCGGAATCAAAGCGTTTGGCCTATTTGCAAGTCAGACACTGGGCACTCCATCCACAGGTTAGGCCTCAGGCACAGCGCCTGCTGACCCCTTATGAAAAATGGCTGGTAACACGCACGTCTGATAAGAAAATAATCTCTGACCTCTACAAAATGCTTTTAGACACGACCACACAAACATACAATGCAGGCAGGGCTCGCTGGGAGAGGGACCTAGGCAGATCCCTCAGTCATAAAGAGTGGGAAGGCATCTATCATAGAGCACGGCACTCGGTCTACCACATGGGACTTACGGAGACCATGACTAAAATTGCCCCTTATTGGTACTACACGCCGGAGCGCTTGCATCGCTTTGACTCTCGCCGGAGTGAATTGTGTTGGAGGGGGTGCGGAGAGGTGGGCACTCTGGAGCATGTTCTCTGGAGTTGTACTTGCATACAGCCATACTGGTCCCAAGTCTTGGACGAAATAGACCTCCACCTGGAGACGCAGCTCCCGCGATTTCCCGCTTATGTCCTGCTGGGCTTACCCAATTCGCTGACATACCCACTCAAGTCCCGGAGGGGCCGGTTGATTGCTATTGCCTTAGGCGCAGCGACACAAAATATACTGTTACACTGGCGTTCTGCTCAGCTCCCAACGTTCTCCGGATGGCTCCAGAGACTCTGGCTAGTGCTCGGCATGGAGAAACTCACTCTCACTTTAGCTGGTAGAGGGCCCGAATTCCCAGAGCTATGGAGGCCCTTTCTAACCCTACTGGTGTCCGAATTCCGTGAGTTGACCTGCCCCCGTTATCTTCGATTGTTGCGCCTAGCAGACACACAAATTCCAGATGCCACTCCCCAGACCCGCTGCAAGCGACGGCGTTGACCCCTAGATAATAGCCTTATCCCTTCTGTTACAGTGGACGAGGGAATGGGTGGAGGGAGGTGGGGTATTGTTGGGTGTTTGTATGGTTTTATGTGGTTTCCTTCTTTTATAATTTGGAGGGCCCGCCCCACGCTTATCACCTTTAGTATCGATATGACAGACAACCTGGTTGTCTCACTGGTATTGTGCCTACGGAGTTGTGGGCTTCATTTTATATGTTTGAGTAAAACCAATAAACAGATTTAAACCATAAAACGTGGCGCACTGTCGGTGCGGCCCCTGATAACCACCCGGTGGAGGGAGAAAGTGGGTCCTCTGGACCCCCAAGACATCCCTTTTGAGTGGGTGCAGTCACTAACTGCACCAGCCTGCAAGGGGATCTCTAATCTCCCTTAAAAGTAGAGGCAGGTTGTCGCCTGCACAGCCAAACACAGAGCGGCTGCTTCAATACCACTCCGTTTTTAACATGAACATGCTGCCCTATGTCATCTATGTAATAGGGTGCACTTTCCCTGTTTGTGCCAGATGCACCTCATGACGAGGGGCATGTCACTGATATATTCAGACCTTGGTGCTTCAGTTTTAAGCCCTGAAGTACCCAGGGCCAAGTGCCCTTTAATGACACTCGTCAAATATTGGGGTGGGAGCAGCAACTCTCAATGACCCCATCCCACTCTAGAGGCTGACCCATGAGGGGCCAATGAAGAAGAGGCAGCAGTCTGGTAGCAGAGGTAAGGTTAACACCATCACCAAAAGGAGCATAGTTTAGTTTAAAGCCTAAATAGCCTAGAAAATAATTGCCCAAGTTAGATAAATGTCCAGATTATCTAAAGAAAGTCCTGATTCCAATGCTCAGAACCTGAAGGCTGGCAAAGCAGTACTGGAAGGTGATGCAAGAAGGCGATTGCTGGAGTGGTGTGAGTATCAATAGGGTTGAGAAATGTTGTTACTATGCTAGGATGTATTTTTGAAGTGTTGAAAATAGTAAGGGTTTTGACTGTTGGTGAAAATTTTGCTAATTTTTGACTTGATGGTTTTATTGATTATATTGGTAATTTCATAGGACTGAATTGTTGATTATTGAATATATGTTCTTAACATGAAAAGTTGTCTGGAAGCACAGGTACAGTGATACCTGGAAATTCCCTGGAAAGGAATAGCAGTGGTAAATGGAAGCCACACTGCTCTGAGGTTACTCGTCTGATAGAATAACACTGAGAAGCTATGCAGGGCTGGCAGTGTTAAAGTAGGGACTATTTTCTGTGTAAAAGTGAGAGTGATTGATAGCAAAGAGTTCGCTGGTGAAACTTTGGTGTTAAATCACCTAGAAAGGGTAACACTGAAGGAGTAGCAGGTTCTTCTGAGCTTAAGTGAAGGGTAAGCGGAAGGGATTTACTCGCAGTGTTTGAAGTGTAAACGGAAGTTCTTACTTTGTGAAGAGTAAGCGGAATGTGTTACTCGCAGTGAAAAGAAATCTATCCTTTATTTAGTGAAACAGGCAGAGTAGCGAATGTTTTTATGTTGTTACTAACAGACTTTTGATTAAGAAAACTCAGAAAAATATTGCAGTAAGATTTTGTTTCAGAGAGTCAGTAGTAGGAGTTGAACTGACTGAAATTGAAACTGACAGCATTGGAGAAAAGAAAATTAAATTGCATTGAACTATTGCAGAAATGAAAATCGTTGAAGGTTTAAAGAAACTGTTGGGAGGTAAAGTGACATTTTTTTCTTAATTGGTGATGCTCCTGAAGGAACACCCGTGCATTTTATGTCTACCAATTAGGGACAAAATTCATGTATGTGGGTTCACCAATGGTGCAAGATTACTGAAAAAGAGGGTCCTTTGAGGTTTCCAAAAGATGCTACTTTTGAATTGCAAATCATTGACAAATTAAGGGAAGTGTTATGTGAAATAAAGACACCATGTAGAGCTGCAAAATTTGAGGCCTTAAGCATATGGGAAAAGACAGCAAGAGACAAAGCAAGTGAGGATGAAAAGATAAAGCACCAGATGCAGGAGAAGGGAATTAATAATGATAAAAGGTTTCAAATAAATGATTCAGGGGATGAAATAATGGATGCATTGTTAACTGAGTGTCTGCCACTTTATGTGGTTCCCATTAAAAATACTGAAAATAGTGTACCAGTAAGTATTACAGTGGCTACTGCTTCTGTTGAACAGAGAGAAACACAGATTGAGAGAACTGTGAAGACATTCCAGATTGACCCACTATCTGTTGATTCAGCACTGACAGTGAAATCTCCAGGTATTACTGCTTCAAATATGACTGATTCAGTCAAAAAATTACAAACTGCAGATGCACAGGCAATGCCTAGAAAAATTGTGACTGTCCTAATTAATATGGCCCCTATTCAAAAGGTTCAAAGAGCTGCAGAAGGAGTAATTATGTCAGGGTTTATTTCAGAAACTCAGAATTCACAGATGATTGAACGGCAATTACCCCTTACAGTCCAAGCACTGAAAGGTGGGGGAAAATGGTATTTACATCTGCAGTCCAGGCTAAAATGAATATATTTGAAGATGGGATTTTTCAAACCTGCTGTGAGGAAGCAGCAGTGCCTAAAAAGATAGAGAGCATGGGGGGAACAAATTAACCCAGACCCTGAAAAAGAGAGACAGCTTAGTGTTTTAAATTCAACATTTGAACATGAAGAAATTAACAGTCCCTGCTGTTTAAATCATGAAAATGTGAACCAGTGTCAGGAGAAAGAATAAATTTCCCTGATTAAGGAAATAGCTACATATGCAGTAACTACACATGATAGACTGACTGATTTGGCTCAAAAGTATGAAATTGATGTTTCAGGAAGCTTTCCATTTCAGAAAAGTTTCAAGGTACATATAAATGATGAAGCAAATGAGAAAATGTTTTCTTCAGGAATGCAGCTGAACATTGCAGAAATAGGGCTTTGGGTGGGAGGAACATGGCGGCGGCAGGCTGACGCCCGTCGCAAGAGTCCCGAGGCCGGCAGATAGGCACAGCATGCAATGTGCGCTACATGATTAGGAGTTTTCCACCGTATAGGTGAGCAGGTATTGTTTGTCTCCTACCTTATCGGTGAACTGATAACTTGCTTTCATTTTGCTTTCCTCTTTGGTTGAGACGCCGGGTGAGGAGCCGATCCATCGCGCTCGGAGGCACTAGGACCCTGGAGACGCAAAACTGAAACTGACACTGACTCGGATGTTCTTTGCCGACGCAGAGGTAGCGGTGGCGGTTGGGAGAGACGAACGGCTTTGTGAAGCCCCCCAGGAGGTGAAGAAGATATCGGTTCAGCAGCAGCTCGGAGGAAGCAGGAGGACGCTTTGGTGTAAGGCACGAGCTGCTGTGATATCTGTTCAGTTTCCTTTCCTTCTTGCCAAACAGCAACAACCTTGGTAAGGAGCTTCCAAAGAGGGAAGGGTGGTTTGAATGATTACATGGATCTGATTTCGACGGAGACTAACTTAGATACTCCCTGTTGTGTGGTGAGCATGGTGGAAGAAGCACAGAAGCGAGGAGTTGTTGAGGTGCAGGCCCTTGACCATTTGAGGAGGAAAAATTCTAGAGACCCCCCGTTTGTACATAGAGCGCTATCAGTATCGCCTTTAAGAGGTAGAAATAGATACCAATTGAGGTCTCAGCAAGAGCTTATGTCAAACGGGGTGTTAGATTCCGGTATAAAGGAGGGTCCAACTCCGCTTACTCCCTTTAAGAAGAAGAGAAAGCAAGGAGACATCAAGAAAACAAAAGCCCCTAAGGGTCCACAACCCCAGAAGAATACACCGTCACTTAAGACCTTTTTCAAAATTATGCAGCAGGCTGGGGCTGGGGATGGGGGGGCTGCACCAATTCAGGGAAGTAGTAGCTCTCCTTTAGAGTTGATAAACCGATATGCACCCTTAGAGAATACGTTAGTCCCGGAGGGTGATGGTGAAAGCGGAAGTGGGGACCAGCCCCCCCCCCCCGTAGGTAGTTTATCTCTATCCCAAAATCCACATTCCTCATCAAGGGCCTCACCTACTCCGCTTGTAGTTGGCTTGGTTGGGCAGTGTCAAGTTCAAACCCCGATTCAGAAGGCTCCTCAGCTGTTGATGGATAACTCGGATGGAGAGGGGAGTTTGCTAGGTTCCCTGTTAAAGTCCCTGAAGGGGGACCTCATGGCTAAATTCGAGATTTCTGAGAGCAATCAAAAGAGCATCCATGATAGATTTGATACTCTCGAGTCCAGGCTGGATGATATTTGTGCTCATACTGGGTCTTTGGAGCTTAAAGCTTCTGCATTGTCAGAGTCGGTTCAAGAAAACGTTAAGGTAATTAATACTTTAAAAACGCAGAACCGGTCTCTTGCAATGGACATGGAACGGTTAGAGATGCAAGCTTGCAGGAATAATCTCAGAATCTTGAAGATTCCGGAAGGTGAAGAGCGCGGGGATATCAAGGACTTTGTCTGTAAACTTTTGAGGGAAGGGGTCCTGAAAGACCGCCCCGATATTGTTTTGGAGAGTGAAATTCAAAGGGTGCACAGGGAACCTTTTAGACTACATTCAGACAGGAAAGCTCCGAGAAAGATCCTGGTGAATTTTCAAACTTATAGTGTTAAAGAATTAATTCTAGGCAGATGTTTATCTAGCACCAGTCTCCTCCATAACGCACATCCATATCAAATTAGATCCGATATTGGGGGGAAAACTGCGCAGAGACAGTGGGAGTTGGGTTCTAGAATGCCAGAATTAAGATCTTTAGGTGTACAAGTTCAGTTGAAATTTCCTGCCCTTCTGAAAGTGATGTGGAGGAACAAAATGCATAATTTTAGCCAGCCAGAAGATGTTGACATTTTCTTATCCCAGATAAAAGAAGAAGGGGGTAAGGGGAATTGAATGTGAATATGAAATGAGAGAGTAGGGAGGAAAAAAGTTTCTGAAGGAGAGGGGAATGTGGAGGAAGGTGAGTGGAGGGAGGAAAGTGTAAGGAAAGGGTAAGGAGAAAGGGGAGAGGAAGGGAGGGGAAAAAGAGAAAAAAAATATATACATATAAAATAAAATAAAATAATATGGAAAGTAGGGGTAGGAGACAGGTGTATATAACTAAATGTTTCTGTTGTGAGCACAAACGGTATATGATGAAATATGTTTTGTGGATGGTAACTCCTATTTTATTTTATGTTTTTTTGGCGTGATATTTGCATGCCGTTGCCACTGGGGTCTGGGCTCCTGAATAGGCGATTTCAACGCCAGGAATGAAGGGTGGGTTCCTCACGGGAGGGTGGGGGAAGGGTCATAGGGGGGTTAGGAAATTTGTAAAATTGTCCTTGTATTGTGCAAGACTGCTTTTTCACGTTAATTGCTCTAGATGTTTGGTAAGATCAGTATTGTATGAGTGGATCAGTTAGCATAAAATTTCTCTCCTGGAACGTCAATGGTTTAGGATGCAGCAGGAAACAATGGAGGGTCTGCGAGTATTTAAGGAGTACGGAAGCCCACCTCATTTTGGTACAGGAAACACATTTAGAGGCAAGATTATGTGAACAAATCTTTCGTACATTGGGGTGGGTTCAGAATGTATTATGTTCACATCAGACAGGTTGCACCAGAGGTGTTGCCATAATCGTTAGATCGAACAGAGGGATTAAGGTCCAGAAATGGGAAACAGACAATTCAGGTAGATGGCTAGTGGCGGCTCTCTCTATAGCTGGTTTGGCCTTTACGTGTGCAGTATATTACGGCCCGAATGAGGATGATCCAGGTCCCATTCTAAAATTGAATGCATGCCTCTTACAGTACCCTGCCCCGGTTATCTTAGGGGGAGATTTTAATTTGGTTTTCGATGGGCAGGTAGATCGGACCTCAAGGGCTAAATATTGTGTTCCAACTAAAACTTTTATATCATTAAAGAATATTATGAAGGATTATAATCTATTGGATATTTGGAGAGTGAAAAATCCAGTTCAAAGAGAGTATTCCTTCTACAGTAAGAAATATAAGCAATTTTCGAGAATAGATTTTTTTTTGGCGGATCAATCTTTGCTTTCCAATACTGTCTCGGCGGCTTATACCTCGGTGGGCCTTTCCGACCATTCAGTGGTCGAACTCGTTCTCAGTTTAAGACTTACGAATACAGTAACTAGATGGACACTCGATAGATCACTCCTTATGGATGACAAAGTGAAGGTCCTTGTAAGTGCGGGAATAACTGAATTTTTTCATTTTCATCTTGGTTCCGCCACAGTACAAATGGTTTGGGAGTCCTTCAAAGCTTATTTAAGAGGCTTGTTAGGCTCGCAAATGTCATACAGGAGGAAAACTCGTAAGAGAGAAGAATTAGATGATATTAAAGCTATAAAAGATAAAGAATTAGATTTACAAAGGGCTGCTTTGGCAGATAGGAAGAGGATTCCCAAACTTGAGAGAGAACTGTTGGAATTACAAGCAGCGTTTAGCGCGAGGTGCGATAAGATTAATAAAGAAAAGTGGGAAGCCAGCAGGCTGAAAAATTTTGAGTATGGAGAAAAGTGTGGAGCTCTCTTAGCCTGGAAATCAAGGGTGGATAGGGTTAGGAATAATATAAAGGCTGTAGTACAAAGGGAATCTGGCTTATTAACTTCGGAGGATGAATTGATTAGAGATGAGGCAATGGGGTTTATGTCTACTTTATATCAAGAGGATACTAGAGTTGGATTGGGCGAGGTAGATGAGTGGCTCAATTCGGGTAATCTGCCCCAACTGACAGAGACAGACAAAACATACTTAGCCAGCGAAATTAAAGAGGGCGAAATACAGGAACAATTAAAGAAAATGAGCAGAGGAAAAGCCGCTGGCCCAGATGGGCTACCGATTGAAATGTATTCCGATAATCCTGAAACGGTTGTCCCCGTCCTTAAGACACTTTTTAACAGTATCCTTTTACAAGGAGGGCCTATCCCCCCATCTTGGTCGGAGGCTACTATAACCTTGCTAGTTAAACCAAATAAAGATCCACAAAAAATGGAGTCGTACAGACCAATTTCGTTGTTAAATTCGGATCTAAAAATTTTCTCTGGGATACTGGCTACTAGATTGGCGAGATCCATTAAAACAATTGTACACCCTGACCAGAGAGGGTTTATACCAGGTAGGCAGCTCAATGAACTCACGTTTCAGGCTTTAGGAGCAATAGATTATGCTGAAGTGAAAGGGCTGCCGCTGGCCATTATAGCAATAGATGCAGCCAAGGCCTTCGATCGGGTTAATTGGGGGTACCTTTGGGCCTCTTTGAGGAAGTTCGGCTTCCCTCTATTGTTTATAGAGGCGGTTAAATCCTTATATTCTGGACCTCGTGCAAAAGTCTTAGTGAATGGGGGGCTATCGGACTGGTTCAATATCACTAGAGGTACAAGGCAGGGTTGCCCCTTATCCCCATTATTGTTTAATGTTTATATAGAGCCTTTGGTTTGTACACTTAGAAGAGATAATACAATCATTCCTTTTAAAATCGGCGAACTGGAGTTGAAAACCGCACTGTATGCTGATGATCTTTTATTATATACTTCTAATCATGTCGAGGCAATCCCGCGGCTTTTTGAATTAGCGGAGGAATTTGGAAGAGTCTTGGGATATAAAATTAATCTGCAATAGAGCCCAACATCTCAGCCAAGGTATGGCAAGATCACTTTCAGTCCCTATATAAGTTACCTGAAGGGGAAAGGACTATTCCCACCCAGACGGTTAGCATTACTCCGAAAGGGGTGCCACTCACAATAAAGGAGGTCCGAGCGGCTATTGCCGGGCTGGCATCAGGCAAGGCACCAGGCTTCGATGGCCTGCCGGGTGATCTATTCAAACAAGAACCGGATGTTTGGGCACCCTATCTAACGATTCTATTTAATTCCATTTTGGGGGTATGGAGGTGCCAGATACTTGGCTGGGCGCAGAGATTGTCCCAATATTTAAAAAGGGTTCGCCTCTGCTCCCAGTCAACTACAGACCCATCAGTCTTATCGATGTTCCCCAAAAGATTTTTGGTAGACTCATGCTCAATCGCCTTCAGGATTGGATTGAAGAATGCGAAATTATGAGTCCATATCAAGCAGGGTTTAGAAAAGGTATTTCAACTATTGACCGGATTTTCCGCTTGAATCTTCTATATTGGAAGACTGTGTCAATCGAGGGCGGCAGCTTGTACACGGTGTTCGTGGACCTGCGAGCGGCCTTCGATTTAGTGCCCAGGGATAAATTATGGGCCGTCTTAACAGATTTAGGGGATAGCTTATTCATTCTGAAAAGATTACACCAGGGAAATTTTGCCAGGGTTAGGTGTGGAAGAGGGAGAACTCTTTCGGATGGTTTCCCCGTTGACAGGGGGGTTAGACAGGGTTGTGTGCTTGCACCGACCCTTTTCTGCCTCTTTGTCAACGGGGTCATTAACCATCTCAATGGGTTGAGCAACAGCGATGCCCCCAGGCTGGATGGCAGCAGGGTCCCTGCCATCATGTTTGCAGATGATACCCTGCTGCTTTCCAAATCCCCTATGGGCATACAACGGGTGTTGGACGGATTTGCGAACTTCTGTGTGAAGCGTGGATTGGAGATTAATGCTTCTAAAACCAAGTACATGATCTTCAACCCGCCCTCCTCAACACGCGCAAATCCCATGATAGGGTCCTCCAGATTAGAGAGGGTTTACACGTTCGATTATCTGGGGGTAACAATCAATCAGTCCATGACTTGGGATTCACACCGAACCAAGGCAAACCTGAAATTGATCCAGAAGATGGGTGGCATATCTAGGATGACAAGAGGATTGACCTATAAGCCATTTGGTGCCCGCCTCCAAATTTATAAAATCCAGGCAAGAGGGGCAGTGACATATGGGGCGAAATATGGGGATATACTGCCGCCCAGAAATTGCAGGTTACGGAGAACAACTTCTTAAGGCAATTGACAGCTTTACCGTCTAGTACCCCACTCCTCCCACTGAGACTAGACCTGGGCCTAAGACCCATTACAGAGGAGTTGGGACTTAAACCCATAACTTTCTGGCGCAAAATATGGAGCACGCCGGAACTATCTAATTATAGAGCTGAGCTTCTTGAGATTTTGCGTCTTGCTAAAGCCGCACAAATCCCATGGCTAAGATATATTAAACAAACATGCGAGTCACTAGGTAGACCGGATTTGTGGTCTGATCCAGGAAATGCATGCTGCAGGATCTCACGCAAATCTATCTCCAAGGTTTATTATGAGCATAACTTACGTGTCTTAATTGAGAGTGCACGGGAGGGGTCCCTATCAGAACATTTTCTGGGGTTTAAAGACTCATATCATCTAGAGCTTGCCTTTGATGATATTGGCCCTTCGAATACAAGGAAGTTATATATGCAATGGCGACATAGTACTCTCCCCCTCAGGGCGTATACAGACCGCTGGACATATTCCCAGCCCACAGTGCAATGCCCAGCTTGCGCTCATCCGCGAGAGACTGATTTGCATATTATTTTCTTTTGCCCAGCTTATCAAAGAGCAAGGAATTGCTGGCTTGTCCCACTCCTCAAAAATTTTGGCTTTAGGCAGCACTACCCAGCGTTTAGAATTTTAAAAACAGATTTATCGGCCCAATTGTATTAGCAGTCGCAAAATTTTTAACAGTAATGTGGTTTAGCCGTAACCGATGTATTAAGCTAAATATAGCTGAATGAATATTTTTGACGATTCTAGACCAATTGTTTTATGACTGATTTTAATGCAACTATGTGTGATATTTTTTATTGTCTAATTTTCAATTGTATACCTGTTGCACTCTTTTATGGTCCTAGTGACCGAAATAAAGATAGGTTCGTTTATATGGGCCACTAAATCGCCCAGGATAGCGTGGAAGAAATTGAGGAGGGGTTTGAATGTAGGGGGACTGGCTCTACCTGACTTGCTAATATACTGCCATGCCTTTCACTTTAAGAATTATAGAATTTTAGTTAACAAATTGGACTCTTCCTCACAAGGGCGCCTTTTTCAGGCTCTATTACATGATCAACCACAGGGTCTCGAGTGTTTCCTTCTTAAATTTGGAGACCAAAAATTCTTTAAAAAGATCCGCTTTAAGATTTTATAAACAGCACTTAAGAATTGGGGATTTATCCGGAAAACTCTCGGGATTCGTTACTTCAATCTACACGCCCCAATCTGGGATTCCCTAGGCACTCCTGAATGCCTCCTAGATCAACTATCTCAGCCTCTCAAATTAGCGGGGTCAAAATATGGGGAGACTTGTGTTGTGAGTCCAGGCTTATGGATTGGGAGTCTCTAGCGGATCTAACAAATGGATCCCTAACTAGGTTTAAGTTTTACCAACTGTCTGCGTGGTGGGTTAGACAATCTTGGGGATCGACAGAGGATTTCCCAATCATGGATTCTATTTGTAGGGTGGGAGGCTGGAAACGGGAAGTCTCTTTTTGGTATCAAACACTGGTTGGTTTTGGGGACAGTTTAACTTTAGAGGTAGGGAAACTTTGGGGCAATGGCTTAATAGGGAATACGGAGGAGATACAAAAAATTTGGAGAGACTCGTTTTCTATGTCTCAGAGAATCATTAAACCCGCTAATTTGAGGAGAAACCATTTGTTTACAGCTTATAGGGTTTATTGGACTCCGGCTAAACTGTCCAGGGTATCATCAGACAGTTTTTTTTGTCCAAGATGTAAATTCCCGGCAGCAGATGATACCCATATGTTTTTGGATTGTCCTAAGATCTCCAGTTATTGGGGGTCCGTTTGCTGTTTTCTTGAAGAGCTCTTATGTGTACCAATTGCCTGTTGTCCCAGATTGATTTTTTTTGGTATTTTACCAGGATATAATACGAATATTGCTGCACAACTCGTGTTTTATGTGATTGTCATTGCCAGGAGAGAAATCTGTAGACAATGGAAGTCTGAGATTCCTCCTAAATTTGCCGACTGTTTGAGAAATATTATGTGGATTAGCCAGTCAGATATTGTGTGTGATCAAAGGAGTACGGAGACGTTCTGGCCTCCACTTTTGGCTTGGTTAAAGAAAGATTTATGGGTCCAATGATTAAGCCAGGGGTTTGTGGTCCATCCTTTCCTAGCACCAACGGGATTCCCAGTGGTAAACGGAAATGGGTAAGACAGCCCTTCTCTGGGGGAATCCAGTGGCTGCACATAGGCCCCGAGGGCAGGAAACGAGATGGCCGGTGTGGAGGGCTTGGATAGTTCCCATCTAGAGCAATCACTATCTGGCGTATGTATGAGGACAAAAAAAAAAAAACAGAAGATTGCAGAAATAATTAAATATATTTTCAAATGCAATGGGTTTGAGAAAATAGGAGACAAATAGGCAAGAAAACATGAGAAGAAAAAGAAACCACCAGACCTTGTTAGGGAACATAATAAACAGGATGAGGGAGAAGCGTTTGCTTACTCATTGAGAGAAAAGGTGGGAGAAGTGCATGTTCATGTGCCAAGGAACAAAGGTGAACTTGCAGCACTTCTGAACACATTCCCACCATTAAGGGACAAACTTATGTTGTGGTACCCACAAGTTGATGGATTTGTTGAAATTTTAAAAGAGTTGTGCATTAATTTGCAAATGTTCTTTGACATTGCCATGCAGACTCAATTGTGGTTTAAATATAAAGTTGCTGTGCAAAGGTCAGGTGAGGAGACAATGAAAAGGGCTTACATGAATGCGTCATCATTTTCTGTTGTTATGGAGAAAAACGTAGCAGTGATTACTTTCGTGAAGGGCAGGGTGCCAGCAAAGGATGTTAACTGGGTATAGATTAAAGGAACATAGGATGGAAGAAAAGGTGCTATGGTTCGTCCAAAGTCAGGTTTGGATGTTGTACTGCTGGAAAAAGTATTCTTTTGCCATGTTTATAACAGATTTGAGCATTGGAAGTAGAAATTTAAATTCAAACATGATGCAGCAGTTGGAAATGTGCAAAAACAGAGAGAAATGCAGGTGCAAGATGTGTCAGCCAAGCAAATGCAAATGTCAGTTCAGGAACAAGTACCAATATCAGGAGTTTTTCAAGCTCAGATGCTTGCACAAAGTATAGAAAATGCTAAAATTAATTTAAATAAGCTGTCCAGAGCAAATGTGAATTTTTTCCAGAAACAATATCAGAACCCATTTCAGCAGGTTGCTATATTTGAAAATGAGAGTTTTAACCCTAACAATTCTGAATTTACCAAGTCCATTGTGAAAACAGTGGAAGGTCCAGACTTAGTTGTAGGAATTTTAAAAAGAGAAATTACAAACCCAGGGGCATATTATCAAGAAATGGCGTTAAAATTATCGCCGCTTTAGCGGCAGAAAACTGCCGCTAAAGCGGCGATAATGGGCTTGATAATATGCCCTGGAGAATTACCATAATAGCCCATGTTCTGGTGTCAACATGGGCTTCTATTAGAATTCTCTGCGGCATATTATCAAGCCCCTTATCGCCACTTTAGCGGCAGCTTTCTGCCGCTAAAGCGGCGATAATGTTAACACCGTGCTTGATAATATGCCCCCCAGTTTTAGAAGAATTTGCAGCAAAAATAGGTCCATTTGAGGAAAGTTACCAATTTGCTGTTTGTGACACAGGCCTGGCAGGAAAGCAATTGTTTTGCAAATTAAACAACACAGGTTACTGTACACCAGATAATGTTAATTTTCAGATTCCTGATGAGGATGTTATTTTAAAATGGCCCAACAAGAGACAGCTGTAGCATTCTTTTCAGAAAGGACAGTTGAAAAATGACCTTCTGATTTGACAGAAATAATAAAAACAGAAGTAATAGAGTTCACAGAGAAGGATGTCAGATTAATAAAATGTGCAGAACATGTCTTATTCAAATTAGAAACAGATGACATGTATTCAAGAACGCGATCAGTTGCAGACATTTTACCCATAATTGGAGATAAACTGAGTAAAGGATTTTTGATGGAATTGATTGAATGTTTATGTAACTTTCTGATCACAGGTTCACAGAAACTAAATGAAAAGAACAGATTAGTGCAGGAGATTAATAGCATAACTTGTCCATGTTGTCCTATGGTACCGAATCCAGCCAATATATTTTTTTCACATTTCATGTGCTGAAGAATGGCATACTGTTATTGATTTTTGTCAAGTTCATGTCACAGTGCCATTGCATGAGAATAGTCAGGAGTCCTGTCAAAAAGAAGATGAATGCCTGGGAACACATAATTGGAAATGAAGGTAGAATGGTGTCACCAGAGAGAGTGGAAATAATTTACCAGATGAATCCACCTCAAATTCAAAAAGAAGACATGAAGTTTTGGGGAATGGTTAGCTTCTGTAGAGAGTGGTTACTAAACCTTTCCCTAGTGGCTAAGCCTTTACTGAGGCTGACACACAAGTATGTGTCTGATCCGCACAACAATTGCACAAAAGCATTCCTAGAGTTGAAAGAGAAAAAGTGTTGCGCCCCAGCACTAGAAATGCAAGTTTATTTAAAAGAAAATACACCAATTTGCAGTGAGAGGGAGGGCTGCGCTCTCTCAGTGCCTGTTCAAAAACATGAATGTGTTCAAGGGTCTGTGATGTATTTCCCAATGACCTTTGACCCTAACGTCAATGAAACTGAATATGAGTGTCTAGATGTCATGAAAATATACATAAAGCCAAGATCAGACTTTAAGGATGAACGTCTGATTCACTCCAACAATGTCCATTTTGTAGATGGCCCATATTTGAAAGGTAACAATGACACTTTAAGAGCAGCACATGCTGTGCTTGCTATACATTATGTTGTCAAAGCTTCATGGCTTTCAGTAGTTACCGCAGCCCAAATTTCGAAATTGATTGCCCTTACCATAACATGCAGTATATCTGCTCAAATGGAAGACACTGTTGTCATGGGAGAGAGAAATGCTAATTCAGTTGCACAAAATTGTGTTCTGTTAGCATGTACATTCAATGGAACTTTCACAGGTGAATTAATAGAGGCTCAAGAAATTGTTTCAGAAGCAGAACAACAGGGTTGTATCAGAACTGTTTTTGAGAAAAGTGACAACTGCATAGTAGCAAATGTGTTATTGCAAAAACCGATGCCCAGGTATAGATTGCCAGTTTCTCTGAAATCAGATCATAATGAGGTTTCAAAGATGATGTGTGAAGAACCATAGATTAGACAAGGATTGGATTGTAGCTATCTCCCTGAAGCTTCAAGCTTAATAAAGCAACACAAAGACAGCACAGAGTTACACTTTGCAAAAGACTGTGTTTCAGCATCACCGAAGTGGCTTGAAAATAGACATGCAAATGCACTTGTGAAAAGCACAGATGAAAATACTAGCCATTGCTGAGAAGGTCTGACTGATGTGGAGCGTGCAGTTTCTCACCAGATTGCAGCTGCTGAACAAGATCTGCATAATAAATGGTGCCAAAACTTTGATCTGAGAGATGCTGTGAAATGGAAAGGCCTGTTCCAAATGATCCTGGCAAAGACTGTTGTGAAATGTGGTGGCCTTCCAAATTGGGTGCATGCCTCTCACACACGTATGGTCCTGTGTACTCCTGATAAAACAGCTCCTCTTCAAGAAGAGATGCCAGCAGTGGTCAAAAGACCACAGAAGAGGGTCAGTCAAGCTGTAAGGGAACACACAGAGTCTGAAGCAGCACTAGAGAAAACTGAAGTGGCACTGGAAAAGCAAAAAGTGGAAATTGACTTAGATGAACGCGGTGTCCAAAGGGTGAAAGAGTCCGATGCAGCCTCTGAAGAAGAAATTAGTGCTGTGGGCCCACGAGTGGCGGTAGGAAAAAGCTGGCTGAAAGGGTATTCAAAACATCTGCAGAGGTCCCTTGAAAAATCATTTGCACCCATAGCTGAAACATCTGAATCTGATCAAAGTGAAAATAAAAGTGAAAAACTTGGATTGGAAAAGTGCAGAGAATTGATGGTGCTCTGTCAGAGTTTCTCAGCACCTGAGTGGTAAATTGCATGGAAAAAGTACAGAAGGCCACACTCTATGAGCCACCCTGATGGCAAGCTGATGGAGAGCCAAGAAATGCTGAAACAGCTGAGAATTGTCAAGAGCTGAAGAGAAAAGAATCTTTGAACGATTAAAGAAAAAGAAGAAAAGAAAATAGAAAAGAGAACTGTTCTGTTGAATTTTCCTTTTATTATTTTAGTTACTTGTTTTAGAGAAGACTAACAGTTCCAAGAAGCTACTTACAGAACTCTGCACTAAACTTTGAGCTTGGCTATATATGATCTGATTACAGACAAAACTTGTGTTGCCTTAGAAATAGAGGTAAAATTGTTATATGCTCAGCTTTTGCAATAAAAATGTCATTTGTGAAAATAAATAAGTTTGATGATTTACAAAGCATTTGAGGTATCATGATTTGTTATCATCAAAGGGTGAGTTGACAGACCTAGATTTCATCAAGATTAAGCATCACTCTGTTTTGTGTTTCAGACAGACTGCATTTAAAATGGCACGCAGATTTTGGTGCAAGTGAAAAACACATGGCACATGAAACATGAAATGAGGCCTAGTCAAGTGCTTTTTAAAAGTGGCACTTTTGGTACATCATTAAGTGGGTCGCACACCGCTCGTCATACTAGCAAGTTGCCCCATAGGATTCTGGACAATGAAGTAGCAGCGGCGAGTACACCTATGCTACAAGTATTGAAAATAAATGCCATCCCTGGACACGTGTTTCGAGGTAGTTGCCTCTCGTCAGCAGGGAGCAGGTCTGTATGTGGGGTGCCGGTAGACTGCCAAAAGTACAAGGTTAAATACCTTTCACGGCGCGCGGGTGCGGGATCCTGACTCGTCAGCCGTGTAGCTCGAGGGAGCCTTTAAAGTCAATCATTAAGTGGGTCGCACACCGCTCGTCATACTAGCAAGTTGCCCCATAGGATTCTGGACAATGAAGTAGCAGCGGCGAGTACACCTATGCTACAAGTATTGAAAATAAATGCCATCCCTGGACACGTGTTTCGAGGTAGTTGCCTCTCGTCAGCAGGGAGCAGGTCTGTATGTGGGGTGCCGGTAGACTGCCAAAAGTACAAGGTTAAATACCTTTCACGGCGCGCGGGTGCGGGATCCTGACTCGTCAGCCGTGTAGCTCGAGGGAGCCTTTAAAGTCAATCATTAAGTGGGTCGCACACCGCTCGTCATACTAGCAAGTTGCCCCATAGGATTCTGGACAATGAAGTAGCAGCGGCGAGTACACCTATGCTACAAGTATTGAAAATAAATGCCATCCCTGGACACGTGTTTCGAGGTAGTTGCCTCTCGTCAGCAGGGAGCAGGTCTGTATGTGGGGTGCCGGTAGACTGCCAAAAGTACAAGGTTAAATACCTTTCACGGCGCGCGGGTGCGGGATCCTGACTCGTCAGCCGTGTAGCTCGAGGGAGCCTTTAAAGTCAATCATTAAGTGGGTCGCACACCGCTCGTCATACTAGCAAGTTGCCCCATAGGATTCTGGACAATGAAGTAGCAGCGGCGAGTACACCTATGCTACAAGTATTGAAAATAAATGCCATCCCTGGACACGTGTTTCGAGGTAGTTGCCTCTCGTCAGCAGGGAGCAGGTCTGTATGTGGGGTGCCGGTAGACTGCCAAAAGTACAAGGTTAAATACCTTTCACGGCGCGCGGGTGCGGGATCCTGACTCGTCAGCCGTGTAGCTCGAGGGAGCCTTTAAAGTCAATCATTAAGTGGGTCGCACACCGCTCGTCATACTAGCAAGTTGCCCCATAGGATTCTGGACAATGAAGTAGCAGCGGCGAGTACACCTATGCTACAAGTATTGAAAATAAATGCCATCCCTGGACACGTGTTTCGAGGTAGTTGCCTCTCGTCAGCAGGGAGCAGGTCTGTATGTGGGGTGCCGGTAGACTGCCAAAAGTACAAGGTTAAATACCTTTCTCGGCGCGCGGGTGCGGGATCCTGACTCGTCAGCCGTGTAGCTCGAGGGAGCCTTTAAAGTCAATCATTAAGTGGGTCGCACACCGCTCGTCATACTAGCAAGTTGCCCCATAGGATTCTGGACAATGAAGTAGCAGCGGCGAGTACACCTATGCTGACGAGAGGCAACTACCTCGAAACACGTGTCCAGGGATGGCATTTATTTTCAACACTTGTAGCATAGGTGTACTCGCCGCTGCTACTTCATTGTCCAGAATCCTATGGGGCAACTTGCTAGTATGACGAGCGGTGTGCGACCCACTTAATGATTGACTTTAAAGGCTCCCTCGAGCTACACGGCTGACGAGTCAGGATCCCGCACCCGCGCGCCGTGAAAGGTATTTAACCTTGTACTTTTGGCAGTCTACCGGCACCCCACATACAGACCTGCTCCCTGCTGACGAGAGGCAACTACCTCGAAACACGTGTCCAGGGATGGCATTTATTTTCAACACTTGTAGCATAGGTGTACTCGCCGCTGCTACTTCATTGTCCAGAATCCTATGGGGCAACTTGCTAGTATGACGAGCGGTGTGCGACCCACTTAATGATTGACTTTAAAGGCTCCCTCGAGCTACACGGCTGACGAGTCAGGATCCCGCACCCGCGCGCCGTGAAAGGTATTTAACCTTGTACTTTTGGCAGTCTACCGGCACCCCACATACAGACCTGCTCCCTGCTGACGAGAGGCAACTACCTCGAAACACGTGTCCAGGGATGGCATTTATTTTCAACACTTGTAGCATAGGTGTACTCGCCGCTGCTACTTCATTGTCCAGAATCCTATGGGGCAACTTGCTAGTATGACGAGCGGTGTGCGACCCACTTAATGATTGACTTTAAAGGCTCCCTCGAGCTACACGGCTGACGAGTCAGGATCCCGCACCCGCGCGCCGTGAAAGGTATTTAACCTTGTACTTTTGGCAGTCTACCGGCACCCCACATACAGACCTGCTCCCTGCTGACGAGAGGCAACTACCTCGAAACACGTGTCCAGGGATGGCATTTATTTTCAACACTTGTAGCATAGGTGTACTCGCCGCTGCTACTTCATTGTCCAGAATCCTATGGGGCAACTTGCTAGTATGACGAGCGGTGTGCGACCCACTTAATGATTGACTTTAAAGGCTCCCTCGAGCTACACGGCTGACGAGTCAGGATCCCGCACCCGCGCGCCGTGAAAGGTATTTAACCTTGTACTTTTGGCAGTCTACCGGCACCCCACATACAGACCTGCTCCCTGCTGACGAGAGGCAACTACCTCGAAACACGTGTCCAGGGATGGCATTTATTTTCAACACTTGTAGCATAGGTGTACTCGCCGCTGCTACTTCATTGTCCAGAATCCTATGGGGCAACTTGCTAGTATGACGAGCGGTGTGCGACCCACTTAATGATTGACTTTAAAGGCTCCCTCGAGCTACACGGCTGACGAGTCAGGATCCCGCACCCGCGCGCCGTGAAAGGTATTTAACCTTGTACTTTTGGCAGTCTACCGGCACCCCACATACAGACCTGCTCCCTGCTGACGAGAGGCAACTACCTCGAAACACGTGTCCAGGGATGGCATTTATTTTCAACACTTGTAGCATAGGTGTACTCGCCGCTGCTACTTCATTGTCCAGAATCCTATGGGGCAACTTGCTAGTATGACGAGCGGTGTGCGACCCACTTAATGATTGACTTTAAAGGCTCCCTCGAGCTACACGGCTGACGAGTCAGGATCCCGCACCCGCGCGCCGTGAAAGGTATTTAACCTTGTACTTTTGGCAGTCTACCGGCACCCCACATACAGACCTGCTCCCTGCTGACGAGAGGCAACTACCTCGAAACACGTGTCCAGGGATGGCATTTATTTTCAACACTTGTAGCATAGGTGTACTCGCCGCTGCTACTTCATTGTCCAGAATCCTATGGGGCAACTTGCTAGTATGACGAGCGGTGTGCGACCCACTTAATGATTGACTTTAAAGGCTCCCTCGAGCTACACGGCTGACGAGTCAGGATCCCGCACCCGCGCGCCGTGAAAGGTATTTAACCTTGTACTTTTGGCAGTCTACCGGCACCCCACATACAGACCTGCTCCCTGCTGACGAGAGGCAACTACCTCGAAACACGTGTCCAGGGATGGCATTTATTTTCAACACTTGTAGCATAGGTGTACTCGCCGCTGCTACTTCATTGTCCAGAATCCTATGGGGCAACTTGCTAGTATGACGAGCGGTGTGCGACCCACTTAATGATTGACTTTAAAGGCTCCCTCGAGCTACACGGCTGACGAGTCAGGATCCCGCACCCGCGCGCCGTGAAAGGTATTTAACCTTGTACTTTTGGCAGTCTACCGGCACCCCACATACAGACCTGCTCCCTGCTGACGAGAGGCAACTACCTCGAAACACGTGTCCAGGGATGGCATTTATTTTCAACACTTGTAGCATAGGTGTACTCGCCGCTGCTACTTCATTGTCCAGAATCCTATGGGGCAACTTGCTAGTATGACGAGCGGTGTGCGACCCACTTAATGATTGACTTTAAAGGCTCCCTCGAGCTACACGGCTGACGAGTCAGGATCCCGCACCCGCGCGCCGTGAAAGGTATTTAACCTTGTACTTTTGGCAGTCTACCGGCACCCCACATACAGACCTGCTCCCTGCTGACGAGAGGCAACTACCTCGAAACACGTGTCCAGGGATGGCATTTATTTTCAACACTTGTAGCATAGGTGTACTCGCCGCTGCTACTTCATTGTCCAGAATCCTATGGGGCAACTTGCTAGTATGACGAGCGGTGTGCGACCCACTTAATGATTGACTTTAAAGGCTCCCTCGAGCTACACGGCTGACGAGTCAGGATCCCGCACCCGCGCGCCGTGAAAGGTATTTAACCTTGTACTTTTGGCAGTCTACCGGCACCCCACATACAGACCTGCTCCCTGCTGACGAGAGGCAACTACCTCGAAACACGTGTCCAGGGATGGCATTTATTTTCAACACTTGTAGCATAGGTGTACTCGCCGCTGCTACTTCATTGTCCAGAATCCTATGGGGCAACTTGCTAGTATGACGAGCGGTGTGCGACCCACTTAATGATTGACTTTAAAGGCTCCCTCGAGCTACACGGCTGACGAGTCAGGATCCCGCACCCGCGCGCCGTGAAAGGTATTTAACCTTGTACTTTTGGCAGTCTACCGGCACCCCACATACAGACCTGCTCCCTGCTGACGAGAGGCAACTACCTCGAAACACGTGTCCAGGGATGGCATTTATTTTCAACACTTGTAGCATAGGTGTACTCGCCGCTGCTACTTCATTGTCCAGAATCCTATGGGGCAACTTGCTAGTATGACGAGCGGTGTGCGACCCACTTAATGATTGACTTTAAAGGCTCCCTCGAGCTACACGGCTGACGAGTCAGGATCCCGCACCCGCGCGCCGTGAAAGGTATTTAACCTTGTACTTTTGGCAGTCTACCGGCACCCCACATACAGACCTGCTCCCTGCTGACGAGAGGCAACTACCTCGAAACACGTGTCCAGGGATGGCATTTATTTTCAACACTTGTAGCATAGGTGTACTCGCCGCTGCTACTTCATTGTCCAGAATCCTATGGGGCAACTTGCTAGTATGACGAGCGGTGTGCGACCCACTTAATGATTGACTTTAAAGGCTCCCTCGAGCTACACGGCTGACGAGTCAGGATCCCGCACCCGCGCGCCGTGAAAGGTATTTAACCTTGTACTTTTGGCAGTCTACCGGCACCCCACATACAGACCTGCTCCCTGCTGACGAGAGGCAACTACCTCGAAACACGTGTCCAGGGATGGCATTTATTTTCAACACTTGTAGCATAGGTGTACTCGCCGCTGCTACTTCATTGTCCAGAATCCTATGGGGCAACTTGCTAGTATGACGAGCGGTGTGCGACCCACTTAATGATTGACTTTAAAGGCTCCCTCGAGCTACACGGCTGACGAGTCAGGATCCCGCACCCGCGCGCCGTGAAAGGTATTTAACCTTGTACTTTTGGCAGTCTACCGGCACCCCACATACAGACCTGCTCCCTGCTGACGAGAGGCAACTACCTCGAAACACGTGTCCAGGGATGGCATTTATTTTCAACACTTGTAGCATAGGTGTACTCGCCGCTGCTACTTCATTGTCCAGAATCCTATGGGGCAACTTGCTAGTATGACGAGCGGTGTGCGACCCACTTAATGATTGACTTTAAAGGCTCCCTCGAGCTACACGGCTGACGAGTCAGGATCCCGCACCCGCGCGCCGTGAAAGGTATTTAACCTTGTACTTTTGGCAGTCTACCGGCACCCCACATACAGACCTGCTCCCTGCTGACGAGAGGCAACTACCTCGAAACACGTGTCCAGGGATGGCATTTATTTTCAACACTTGTAGCATAGGTGTACTCGCCGCTGCTACTTCATTGTCCAGAATCCTATGGGGCAACTTGCTAGTATGACGAGCGGTGTGCGACCCACTTAATGATTGACTTTAAAGGCTCCCTCGAGCTACACGGCTGACGAGTCAGGATCCCGCACCCGCGCGCCGTGAAAGGTATTTAACCTTGTACTTTTGGCAGTCTACCGGCACCCCACATACAGACCTGCTCCCTGCTGACGAGAGGCAACTACCTCGAAACACGTGTCCAGGGATGGCATTTATTTTCAACACTTGTAGCATAGGTGTACTCGCCGCTGCTACTTCATTGTCCAGAATCCTATGGGGCAACTTGCTAGTATGACGAGCGGTGTGCGACCCACTTAATGATTGACTTTTGGTACATGCAAAGTGAAGGACATGAAATGAGGCCTGATCAAAATGCTTTCAGTCTGAAATGCTTGTGCTGAATTAACATGTGTTTTTGCAGTGTAGAGAAACTCGTGATTGCAGTTTCATTTTTAGCTTTGAAGATAAGCACAGAATGTGTTCTCTCCTCCCAGCTCCTTTCCCTTATAATCTACACTCCCTGTTCCCGTCTCAAGAGACTTTGGCTTTGTTGCATATTTAGACAATACATATTCAGTTCATAACACTTCTTTTTATAATGTGTATTAATTAATCAACACTACAAGTGGGGCAAACGCATTTTGCATAAAAAGCTATCTAAAACATTAGAGCATGTTGCTATGAATGTGTATTAATTGTTTGCGCTTTGAAAATTTGCACTGGTGCATGTTTATGCTATTTTGTACATTGCACATGTTTGCATGATGTGCATAAATAATAGAAAAGCTGCTTTAAACTAATAGCTTTTGCTAGGTATTATCTAATACAGGGTACTAGTATGGGGGGAGGTAAACATAATGGGTTTTATATCATAAATGAATAATCTTTTGTGTTTGTTTTGTTTTTGGGCCTACCATAAAATGGCTGCCTGGGAATCCACCATGGCTGTGAATTGTGCTGAATGAGAGACGCATGTGCAGAACCAGCTACATGAACTGCCAAGTGCCTCAAGTGAAGACACATGGGTCAAGGCCACAGTGAACTGTACATTCTTGTCATCGTGCAAATGTACCAGTGTTTGTGGGAAAGTGTCATTCCTGCGTGCGATGTGAAAGCAAGGAGGAAATGGATTCATACATTTTGTTCCTATTAAATGTTGCCATATTTGTATAATTATTGATGGTGAAACATATGACTGTGTTAAGCATTAACGCTTCCTTTGTTAAAACCGGTATGGGTTGGATTTGCAATTAGAACAGGATGGTGAGACCCTCATGTCATCTATGCTAACCAATCACAGTGCGAGTTTCTACTGAAACTGCAACATTATGAGTGTAGTCAACCAAGAATTAGAGTATAAATAATGACCCCATAGGGAGCGTGTCATATGGGTTAGGTACGTGAATGTCGCGGGTGCAGCCTGGGAGGAGATTGCGTCCGAGGAGGGACAGAGGGAGGTGGGGGTCTTGCTCAAATTTTTTCAGAGAGTCCTTGCACGTCATATTTTTGGCACGGCAGATCACATTCCTCTGAGGTCTTGTGAAGGGAGGGAAGCCTCTCTGTGTGAGAGACAGATGTTCAGACCAGGGCAGAAAGTGCAGCTGATGGACCAGATTTAGATTTAGATGCTAAAACTCTAAGTTTATGCTTTGACTAACTAACAAGTTTTGAAAAGATTTATTTGTCTTATGCATTTATTTCTCTTTATGGGACATTTTTGCCAATTATTAAATATTGATTAGCCTTGAAAAACTCACTCTTGAATTATATTTTCCTGAACTCTTTAAAGAATTCTGACTGACATTTGATGCCTCATTCCCTTCCTTTATGGAATGCCTTGTATTCAGTCTGTAATGTGTTCTGTATTAATTCTATTTTTCCTATTTTCAATTCTGTAACCTGATTGATATTTGACTAATGAATAAAGGGTCAGAGAGATTTAACTTGTAACTAGAAAATAAAACCCTTCAAAAATACTCACAATCCTCTTTATTGGCTTAAATATTAATTACATTTTGATTTTTCATGTTTATGTAAAGTCTCCTGGAAGTGATACACGTTGGCAAAGGTCCATCACCTTTACAGCGGTAAACTAGATGTAAAGGAGGTTTTGCATTGAGAAATTACCGTGAATTACTGCTGGGTCATCAGTCCTTATCCTACAGGAACTTCAAAGGATTATATCCCGCTACCTGTGATCACCGCTGTGGCCTGGTAAGCTTTTCTCTTTTTTTTATGTTTAGTGCATGGGTGTACGTGTGCATGTATGAATGTATTTATATAGTGTGTGCATGCTTCTGTGAATATTTGTGTGTATATGTGCATGTGAATGGTGGTTGTATGTGTGCATACTTGTGAATGTATACGTGTGAGTAAATATGCATGTAGCTGGGTGAGTGTGAGTATGTATGTGTGTGTACATGAAGCCCACCCACCTCCCCCTCCCCGCCTGCTTAAATTACTGGCCAAAACTGACTGAATGTTGTTTTCTTTACACCAAGCACAACCTTTGCTGCTACTGCTGTAAGACCAGAAATGTTTACTTTTTCTCTTTGCTGCCCTTTTTCAGCTACTTTTGAATCACTCTGTGGTTGTTTATTTTCCAATCTGTGAACCTGTCCTGGTGGGGCAACTGCCCACATTTACATGATGACCAGGTGATTTAACAGAGTCCATATGGTCGCTTCTGTCACCCAGCAGTAGAAGCAGCATTCAAACCAGTGCTGGGCATGGAAGATGCTTCCTCCTATTCCCCTCCACAACGTGAGAGTGGCAGTGAGCAGAAACTACACTCCAGGGGCCTATTCATAAAGGTAAACATACATGTATATATTTACATACATCTATATTTACTACTCCACCTAGTTATAACTCAACACTTTTCTTGCTATTTACCATTTCTGAGGATAGATTTATACTTAGGTGTAGACTTCCATGTCTCCATCTGTAAGTTTGTATATAGCATTTTATAATACATGAGTACTACTGTTGTAGTACTTATATACTATAAAATGCAATTTGGATATAGGCCCCTGAGTGTCTGGTGGGCCCAGTTCCTTACATAGCCAATCCTGATAGTTCTGGGTGCTCCCCAAGCAAAGGCAACAACATTCCTTATTCTAAAATGTGGACAATGGAGGTCAAAGTCCAAAATCCACATCTATTAAAAGCTTGGAGTGGTTGACACTCCATAAGGAAGATTCACCCCTAGCAGAATTCCAAAACTAGAGTTCCAAAAGGAAAAAGATTGGGGTTCTTCGAGTGTCAGCATCTGCTTTCCTACGCAATGGAATGCCCTTCCTCTGTCCACAAGGAAGAAAAAGTCACTACTCTCCTTTTACAAAGCATTCAAAGCTTAGCTTTGCTTTTAATCTATCTTTTTCTTTAGGTCCCACATTGTTGTTTGTTTGGCTCATTGACCTGATTATAGATGTGGTATAACTAAAACAATTTTAAACCTAAAAATCTCCATGATTATACTGTACCACTTAATTCATTATGGTGTGGATTACTGCATTATTAAATATGAAATCTGTTTGTGCTTTGTCTATAATACAATTTATCAAATTACAAAAGTGAGCATATGGACTTATATTTGTCCATTGGCATAGTATAAGAACCATAAAAAGAGGATATTGAAGTGCTTGCCACAACATAAACTATTGAATTACACCAAGAATAGATTTTCAGTTTCATAAAGCAAAATATGCTTTTTCAAAAATTCTTTAGTTCACTCTGAAATAAAGAGTGCACCACATATATTTATTCTCAAGCTTGGCAATGATGTACCACTGAAAGGGAGGTGGTTCTAACTTCAGGGGTACATATGAGCTCTTTGATGGTTGGCCTCAAGGATATACTTTATATGTGCCACAGAAATGTTTTGTTCTGATATACTGGTGTTTCTGAGTACAGTACCTTTCGTACCAAGGATCTGCACCCCGAGTGCGCATATAAAGATAGTACTCGGAAACGCCCATTGTGAATTCCCAAAGTCATAAAATTAGATGTTCGGTTTAAGTTAAGGCCAAATGTCTAAATTTACCTTTGTGAATCGGGCTCCACAAATTTATCCAGCGCAATTTTAGCAAAGTATGAATGAAGTATTCTCTTTAGGTGCTTTCGTCGCCATGTTCACTGTTGAGTTGCCAATCCTTAGCCAAAAATTGCCCTATTTTCATGATGCCCAAGTCCAATACATTAAAATAATCTATGTGAGATCTAGTAATGACTCTTGGTGAAGTTCCTATGTCTTCCTCAGTCAAAACAATACTACAATCTTTGTAGTTATTTGACATAGCGCTTTTAATTATCTGCTACCACATTTCATTGGTGCTCAATCATACCTGAACAATTTAAAGAGACCCTTAAGGTTTTCACCTTTTTAATGTTCTTATAATAACGTTAATCTACATAAAAGAACAGTGGGATGATGGAACCTTAGCAGACCTTCTAACTTGAGGCCTATTCTGTCAGCCTTTAAAGTCATCCAGATTGTATCCATCCAATGCTGTATTGCTGAATAAGGTACTAAAGAGTGAGGCAGCCTCTTTGGGACAAAGGCAAGTAAAGTGGAAGAAGAATTGCATATTGTAAAAAAGTGGATTATTAGATGGAGTGGGTTTTAGTCCACCACAACTGTCACTGTTCTTGTTAGGTCCACTAAAGGTTTCAGTAATTTAAAGCTGAGCTCAACCCCTAGTAGCAATGGCAAATAGCATACAGGCTTAACTTAAGAAAATGTGTAAAGCATTTCAAAGTACCAAAACAGTGAAAAAGTCAAAAACATAACTCAAAAATCCCATTCCAATTTATTAAACTAGGAATATTTTAATGAACAAATAGAGACCAAAACTACAAAACTCCAATAAGTGGAACCATAGATATTGCCAAAAAGCAAAAAGCATCAGCCGCAGGTAACTGGATAACCGGTGACGGCTCTGGTGGCTTACTTGACTAATGTGTCCACAGTAGGGGCCTGTGTTCAACCTCATGGTCACAAGTTCAAATCCCAGTGGGTCCACTCAGCCTGTTTTTCTTCTGAGGTTGATAATATAAGTACCATTGAGTTGGGTAACAATATACATCTGTTATTTAGCACCAAGATACCCTTGGGTGAACATGCACTTTACAAATACTTATGTTATGTACCAGGTTACGCTGAACCGAGACAATGGTAAAGTTTAAGGCTTACCTTGATATCCTGTGGGTTAGATACGAGACTCAGGCAGGTCCTGGTTTAAAAGTATATTTGGACTTAAAACTTTCAAGAATGGAATGTGGGCTGGTTCCAAAGCAGGGCTCAACAATGGCAGGTTGTTGAAGAGTGGGTCCCTGGTGCAGTCATCGATGAACGTGGGAAAGTTCTAAGAGGGCAGAGTCCACAGTCCATGCCCAGGAAGCCTTCAGCATCGATCAGCTTTGGTTTGGTGTCGCTCTAGGTGATGCCCTATACGTTCGGATTTAAAAACTTTTCTGGAAGTCATAATTTCTTCAGTGGGGTGAGCCAGCTATTGGTTCCAACCAGCAATTCAAAGTTGACTGCTTCGGCTCCAGGACTGTCAAGGTCTCCCACCGGTTTTTCAGGGAAAATGTTAGCAAAAAGTTTCAAAGTCTCAGTTT
The DNA here is from genome assembly GCF_964204655.1 of Triturus cristatus. NCBI lineage: Eukaryota > Metazoa > Chordata > Amphibia > Caudata > Salamandridae > Triturus > Triturus cristatus. The sequence goes on from NC_140586.1 coordinate 369,583,631, forward strand.
TTGCAGTAATACCAGTCAAGCGTTCCAGGACCTCAGGAACAGCATTTAGGGATCAGGACTCACTCCAAGAAGAAACCACCAGCAGGGACCTGGGCAGGTCCAGTTAGAACTGGTCAGGAGGGCTTGTCAGGAAAGTGAGCTTTTTGCAGCTTCTTAGTCCCTGTAGCTTAATTGAAGTTCAGACAAATCTTTGTCCTGGATACAAATTGGAGCAAGTATAGCACTTAGGGTTCTCCTCACAGGTCACAACAGCAGGAACTCATCCTTCTGTCTTCCACAGGTCCAGCAGTGCTCTGAAGATGGTACTGGGCGTGCCACATTTATGCCAATTGCCAGACTGTGGGTGAGGGAAACTCCTGGGCACTACCTAACGAATGAGGTAAAAGTTCCCGGGATGACCCTACCCACTTTTGCTTCACTCCCTGTGTGTTTTACTGCAAACTTTTCCACAGTACCCCTCTTTCACTGAAACCAATATGTGAGAATCGATCTTCCCCTGCGCAGAGCTCACAGTGCCCACCCAAAGGTGTAGCTATAATAATAGGCAAAACCTCCCTTGTGGTCACTCTAAACCAGTTCTGGGGTAGCGTCCTCTCCTACAATAGTGTGTATTTTTATAAGACTCCCACATATCACAGGACATTATTACGACGTATAAAATATATGGCAATCTACTATCATCTTGAAAGGAATATAAATTAGGTCACGAGAATTCAGCCCTAATTACAAGATTAACATAAGCCTTGCCACTTTGCTAAATATGCCCTCTTAGAGAAGGGCGGATCTGCATATTAACTCTGTCCTAGAAATGCAACTTAGAGGGCGTCTGCTGACTAAGGGTGGGTGGAATTTGTGAAATTGACTTTCGCAAATTATCGCGAAATTGCACAAAATCTCCGCGAGCATGCGAAACTTTCGCGAAGATGCGGAGATTGCTTTTCCCGCCCGTTCGCGATGTGTTTTTGCATGCTCGCGGGGAAATATATCTCTAACTTGCCCATGCGGTCGCTAATGGGCGCGGCCATCTTGCTCGCGATGCTTATTTCCTGTTCGCGATCGCAAGGACGTGTTCGCGATCGCAAACTCTCGTGGGATAGCGCGACCGGCTACCAACAATCCAACATCTTGTGGCGCGCGCGAATGGATAGGAAAACTCGTCGGCGAACGCAGGGACCGGGTAAGTTGCGATCGCGCACGCGCGAATGAATTTTTAAAGCACGAACAAGAAAAATACTTCCGTTTCGCGGCAGGTTTAGAAAGTTTTTACATTTTCGCGCTCTCCGCGGAACGTGAAAATGTCAAAATATCGCAAATTCCGCGAACGGAACGAAATTTCCCGCCCAGGCCTACTGCTGACATTGTATTTGTTCATCTTCCTTATCAGTCAGTGACTCATAGCATATATTGCGTGCATGAACAATGGCGTAGCAATATTTCCCTTCTCCCCATTTGCCAAGAAGAAATAAGGGTCATGAAAATTAGGGCTGTGCAATTTCCACATAACTTGCTTTCGCATGATTATGATACATTTTGGCAAAATTACATGAAATTATACATAATTAGGAGAAATGCAAATTTGTCATTTAGTGCCATATTTTAACTCAAAAAGCGTCCTTGTGACCGTTTTTTTCACGGGGATGCATTTTCTGCTAAAAGTATCATCCAAGGAAACGAAGGAACTGCAAACAACAGCTGCTCGTGTTCATTTGTTGTCTTACATTTGCGGTAATCTTTTACCACAAATGGGGGCATATCATCAAGCCCCGGAGATAAAACTATCGCCGCTTTAGCGCCCGTTTTCGGACAGAAAGTGGAGATACTTTTATTGCCTAATCATCAAGGTCCCGCTATCGCGTGAATCCTTGCATTATCGCCCTTTTCCCCAATGCCCATCTTTGCATCTCTAAAGAGATGCAAAGTGGGCGTTCCTGCCCTGACATAACTGGAGAAATGTCGCAAAGCAACATTTCTCCAATTATCAATGGGCACGCTAACCTGCAGAGCGACGAGCAAAGTAGCGATAACCTCTGTTATCGTTACTTTCCTTACGCCTGCTTCAAGTCTGACTTAGCCATGATATCCTATGTAAGGTGTGACTTGCCCTATCAGCAAGCTTTCACCAAACCTTGTGCGATTATCGCTGTATTTCCAGCAATAATCGCACAATTGGCTGCTTGCGCTCGGAATTTTATCGCTTTGGAGATAAGCGTTGCTGATAGCATGCTATCTCCGCGATAAAATTCAGAGTTGGCCGGCGATAATTATCCGCGCGCTAAGAGCGCTGAGCGATAATTATCGCATGGCCTTGATGATATGCCCCATGGTGCGTTATTACTTGACATGGAGTGATGGTGTAATTCAAGGCATTTCACGCAACAAGCATAAAGAAAATCTCCCGAAATTAGGCACATTAATCTGGTGTCATTTTCATGTATTCGAAGCCTAATGAAAATAAAAAAAATTCAAAGCACTCAGTGGGAGAGTAAGAGGTGCATTTCTAGGCCTCTCCTCTGAGGTTTAGTTGTAGCACAGAAGGATGGCTGCTTTTGGGAGGCATAAACACAGGGGTAGCGTCAACACTTAGAACACTGGCACATTCGTTGTCATTTTCGCTGTTGAAGTGAAAAACATAAGCTGCTGACATGCTGTATGCTAGAAACAAAAATAAATATAATACGCAGAGAAGAAGGACTCTGTTTTTGCGTAGCCATGTTCCAAATAGAATTTACAAACAGCTTTGGGTAAGGCAGAACCAACGTGCAGCTTGACATTTTTTAAAATTATTTATAAGGAAGACAATTGTCTCTACATCACCACAAAGTTTACATCCCCTAAACGCCCACCATATTTAGGGGCATTCCAATCCACTTCCCACCTTGAAAATAGTTTTATTCCAGCCATTGTGACCATATTTCGGCGGCTTTCCTATTCTCTAGAGGTACATTAGAAGCTGGACAGATAGTAGGTGCTCACAGCTCTAGCAGATATTTGAAATAAATACTCTTTCAACTACGTAGTCCATGACCAAGGTTTGAAAAGGGCATTTTGCTCTCTTTGCCTCAGTGAGAACTAAATGGGTAAAATATATGCTATCCACTTTATCTGGGGTGCAATTGCCTCCGGGGTGCAATTGCCTCCGATTTCACTTCCACCAGTAGTGAAAAGCCACAGAGCGATTCAAAGTGGGCCTTTTAGATACCCTCCAACACCATTGAGTCAGAATGTCTCATCTATGCTTTGGCACCTGTGTCTGCTCAATTCCAGAAGACCAATCTAAGATGTTCCTATGTCGACCCTCTTTAGGATAAGTTGCTGCCCACCTCTCCTCTGTTGTTCCTTTCCATCGGTTGCAGCTGATGTTTGTAGCTCTGCGGTCCTGAACCTACCACCTCGCTCTGTGGTAATGATTTTCGCTCTCTGGCAGCTGTAGTAAAAATGCGTGCACCAAGCATCATCAGCCGTGCACAGGCATTAATATAATCAAAGGGGATTGGAATTGAGAGATAGAATGGCATTCAGTTTGCCCCTTCATGATCTACGGATAGTAGCAGCCACGAGTGGAGACCCTATACACTTCTGGGTTTTCATATTGCCATCCACTTACACATCTACACAGTTTAAACCCAAGCCCACCCTCCTGGATGCTTGGACAGTGAATGTCATCAGTTTCATGGTATTCTGTTACTAATGCATTGTTTGTGTCAACACTAGAGTTACTAGCCCTGGGGCAGCTCCTTCGTTAAGGCGTCGCACCACTGACTAAATTGCCCCCAGAGATGGAAAAATGAGATAGTATTAAAGTTCATTTATTACCATTTTATCTTTCAAAACCCCGCCTCAAGTCGAGCATCAGGAGGGAGGGGGCATGGTGGGGGGGCTTTCTGCTGCTGCCAGTCAGTCAGTCAGCAGCAGAAAGCAGTGATGGGGCAGGGCACTTTAAGTTTAGAGTGTGCATGTGTTTTTGGCCGGCCGTTTTAAGACGGCCAGTCAGGCATGTGCATTTTAAACCTCTCTAACACAGCAGTCTTGGACACCTGGGTTGGAGGCAGAATAGTGCTCCAGTTTCCTCAGGAGCGTCAAAGAAGGCCGCTCCCTCCAATACCGGTGCTTCTTTCATGCTGCATTAGTGCAGTGCCAGGATTGGTTACTGCAGTTTTCTGGGTCACATGTTTGAGCCTGCCTGTCTGGAGAAGACCTGAGTGAAGAGGATGTCGGGCCAGGAAAGTAAGTGTAATTATATTTTTACTTATTTCTTTACTTTTATTTTTGTCTCACCCACCTCGCCACCCTCTGTACATGCCAGCCGCCACTTTACTAGCCATTAGTTGACTTTAAATGATCGCGAGGTGTATTAACTCATCAATGAAAACAACTTAAACTTAAGGTTTCCCACGACTGGTTGTGTCAAAGTCATGTGGGCACATCCCAGCTATCCTCCTAATGTCCAGATATTCCTTTCCAACATTTCTCTTCCTAATTTTTCACCCACCCCCAGTATAAAAAAGGTGCTTCCAATAATGGTGGCTGTCCCACTCTTCCGCCACTTTTAAATGTTACACCATGTTAAAGGATGACAGCTTGCGGTGTTCAAGGTGGCAGAGCCACTGCCAGCTCTGGCTGGAAAACTCATTTTACAGTCTGCCAACACTGATCCTTCAGTCCAGGAGCACACTGAAATTATGACAGCCTCCCAGGTGTAAGCATAACACTACAAGGCCTTGTTAGTTTGATGCTTATGTTCTTCCAGAGAATGGACCCCCAGTTTGGGGCTCTATCTCCAGGAAACACATAGTTGATGACTATTTCACCGTCAAGGCTTGGCATAATGTATTTGCTGCCACTGTGCTAACCTCCCCCTTCCCTAAAGTGTATTCCGTAAGGTAAGTGGGAGATGCTTCATGGAAAAATATGTGAAATAAAACAGAAAATCTTTGTATGTGGCTGCTGTTGGTGATGCCCAAAAATGTGTAACATTTGTCAAAAACTGTTACACTGATTTTCACCACAAAGCAGACACATCCAGGTAAATTCTGATCTGTCTCTGCAATATCTGGTCCCCACAGTGATGTGTAATATTGTGGGAATGGATGGATGGTGTGTTTGTGTGTCTGTGGGTGCACCTTACCAGTTCCCAAAATGCATAATATAGTCAGGCTCAGTTGGAGGTCAATGCTTTTGAATGCACTGCAGCCACGGATGTTCTGTTCGGTCATATTGGTCTGCAGGATTTATTGTTGACCTCTTCAGACAAACATTATACAAGATGAGACATAATACTGAGGGCATGAAGAGCTCTGCTGAAAGATGAGAGCAAGTAATATTTTAATTCAATTCCCTTTGTCTTTTCTTATAGTTTGATTGTTAGTGAAAATATTGTAGCAGTACTTCTCATGTCATCATTATAATATATTTATAAACATATTTATAAGCATATCATCAGTGCGCCATTTTGTAAATGCCTCCTCCATTGTGCGAATTCCCAACTCTGATTCTAATACCCCCTATTTATTCAGACCATAATAGTGCCTTATTACGAGCAACATGTGAGAATGCAATGAATCCACCATCATCACTCAGTACTTTTAAGTTCAAACCGAGTCCATTTTAACAACCATTCCCACTTTTTTTGCCGCCTCTGAGTTCACATAATCTGTAAACCATCTCCTCACTAGAAAACGCGCTAGACTACAGCGCAAAGCTGTGCATCGCCATTTTGGGTTCTCAATATAAAGTTTTTTTGTAAAGATGAAGTTAAATGTACAATAGCATTTTCTTTTTTCAGTTGCAGGTACGTCAGACCTGACTTGACAATTCAAGAGTGGTAAGTTAACCACCCAGTAGCCGCCACAACGTACCGCTACGCATTATTTGGTCCTGAAGAAAGCCTCAAGGTTCCAAGAGGCTGAAACATGTTGACCACAAACGACCACTAACAGTGCGGTAGATTAGTAACTGGATCTACGCACGCACCATTTTGTTTTTAATTTTCCACACCCCCATGTTTCTTTAATAAAAGCTTCTCAGATGGCGGTGTGGGGAATTTTAATTCACTTCACTTAGAGCACCATCACTCATCAATTGATCTCAGGACCCTACAGTAACACCAGTTGGTCTAACCTCCGGCTGGAGGTCAGCATAACTAACCAAACTATATAATTATTCTGTCACTGTACTGAAAGGCGGAGAATCAAGATATATCGCCTGTGAGAAGTTGGCCTGGCATATGGTGGTCACTAGTTTTAGTGGCCACCTTGCACCAGTCCAATTCGACTCTTATGGTAGATATGTTTAAGACAACCTTTTAAAGAAAGCTATCCTAGTGGTAGCTGTGGAGAGCAGCCTTCAGGCTAAGTCTCAGAGGAATGTAAAGCAGCCTGTTTTACCTTATAATGTCTTGAATTACCAAATGAAAGGACACCACACAGGTATATATATCAAATATATATGTATTTATTTCTAGACACACTCTACTAATCTCTTTATGAGGTTAGAAGCCAGGAACACATTCAAATATCAACGTTTCACAATAAGTTAAGCACAAATATGGCTGGGGTCCTAGGGGCGTACCAGACCATATACTAAAAAAGAGGTTTAGGAAAGTCGACTTGCAGAATGACAAGGCCTAGGGCCTGTAGAATCGCTGGGGCTTTACTAATGCAGTAAAAGCAGGTAAGTATCAGACCCACGGGAGACGCATGCAGTGTGAGAACACAGCCGCGGGTTCCCTATTGATTGCAATGGAGCAAGTCGTGGTTTGATTTTTAAAGTTTTAGTGTACTTCGAGGAAGTCTACAAGCAAGCCACTTACAAGGTAAGTAATTCGAGGGCCAACACACACTAGGGCACCGGAGTGCATGAGTTACCTCACCCAGGGAAGCCGGGTGCATAGGTGTCTTTTGGTGTCGGGTCTCGTCACTGTTTTCTATGGAGACCAAACAAGATTTGCTGCTTGCGAAGACTGAAGAAGTGTCCGATGGAATCCAAGGCTGGATTCAAGATGCAGATGACCTGTAAATTGAAGGGACAGTGTTCACAGTCACTTGCCAGTGACCCGGGGCCAGGAAGATGGATGCAAACGGAAGTCGGGTGATTTCAGGTGATCAAGGGTGTTTTGACTCTTCACTCACGAGGTCCAGGAGAGATCGACGATGACCAGCAGATGGATTTGGAGTGTCACACAAAGTCTGCAGTGGACTGCGGTATTGGCAACCGGATTGGAGCCAACAAGCCTTGGCAACAGCAAGTCTCATGAAAAGTCAATTTAGTCAATGGTGCAGACCAGCAAGGTCTGAGGGACTCACCCAGCGAAGGTGAGTGAGGACAGGCCTGGAGCAACCAGGGGAGTCCTTTGATTCAATAAGAAAGTCTTCGGGGGACCCACAAGACAGCAAGCAAAGGATCGCAAAGACGCCTCTTGAGGAAATGCTTCACAGGGGCCCACGGTCACTCAGGATGGGGTAGGCCTCTGATTCTCACTGCAAAACCTGATGGAGGCTTGGGCCACAAATGGTCCAATGCACAAGTTCGTAGAATGTCTTGAAGGGGTTGCACTTGACAATAGTGCACAGTACTCAGGTATTGCTGTTCCTCGTCACTCGTGGGGTCCACTCGCCTCAGCTCTGCTGGGGACTCACAATGGCTGTCGAGAAGTCAGAAAATCCACTTCTGGGGTTGCAGGGACTTCGGACTCCGGCAGGAGCGGGAAAGTTTGCGACCTTTGATTAGAGTTTTTGGTGCCTGCCAAGCAGGGGAGTCACTCCTTGACTCCAAGGGAGATTCTTCTGTCTTCCAAAGGTAGTGGAACGTCGAAGGGCCAGGATTCTTCTTTGTAGAGCATTGTCCTGGGTTATCTACTTTGCAATGGCAAGATTTCCTATCTTATAATGAAGATAGGGAAGGGACTAGCTCTAGGACCACTCCTCTGGGAGGGTCAGGGTAGGGGGTGGTTACACCCACTTCCCTTTGTCCAGTTTCACGCCAGAGCAGGGACAGGTAGCCCCTGAACCGGTTTGAGCTGGCATATGCACAGAGGAGCCTACTGCTCCCCCAGTGCAGGACTTCAAAGCACTTTAGGAGTGCACCCACCCAGCCCCAATACCGTTGTTGTTGTAATACTTTATTCGATAGCAAGGTATCATAAAAGTAAATACAAATACATCATAAATCGAATTAAATTCACTAATTACAATTTCATCATAATTTGCTAAAAACAGTATACAAATACACACTAAAAAGGAACATTTAAAATAAGTTTTCTTAAAATTCATGATTATAAATAAAAAGAACAACAAGCCCGGGGAACTGTAATCAAGGCCAAAGGATGTTATTTAAGAAAGTGCTAATTCATAAAACGGCACAGTTACACATTTTAACAGTCTACCCGGTACTCAATTGAACAAGCTTGGTTCGTATTTGTCACGCTTTCCCCAGAAATTTAGCAACCCCACAAATTACCATCAAGGATGTCAGGATGCGAAGGGCCTCTGAACACCGCCTTGTTCCCAATTTTCTACAAACTGGGCTTAGCCATCTTTTCCTGACACCCCTGTATGCCCTACAGGCAAACAGGAAGTGGCCCAGTGATTCAGTTGGATTAGAGCACCCCGGACAGCCTACTTGGTGGTGCTTAAAATTTTTCCAGCTACTAGTAAAAACATTCAGGGGTAGCGTGCCATACCTCATTTTAAGAAACAAAAATCTATCTCTTGGTGTAGAGATAAAATCAAGGAACGATTCCAGCTTCGGTACTGGCTTATGGGTAAAAAAATGATCAGTTAGTGTACCCCACTTGGGGTTTCCCAAGTCCCTTGCTTCTATCCTCACCCAGTACAATTTTTTGATGGTGTCTTTCGGCGGGGGCTGCTGTGATAGCCATTCTTCTTTTAACCCCAGGTTAATTACCAGGTCCCTTAAGTTTTTCAGCCAAGGAATCACCCCAGAGCCATTTAGATCAATAAGTTCATCAAGGACTGCAGCATAGTTACTAAGCTCTGGCGTCCTTCTAAGGCGAACCCAGAAAAGTAAAGGCCGGAGGCCGAGAATGTCTTTAATTGTGCGTCGTCCCAGGTCATGAAGTAATGGTTTAATGGGGGTAGAGACTGGGAGACCCACTAACTCTCTCATAAATTTATGCTCCGCTGTAACTAAGTCAGTGACTCTTTCAGATCCCCACAGTTCAGAGCCATAAGTTGCAGTGGATAATGCCTTACCCTCATAGACTGCTAGAACAGGGCTAATGGGTTTGCTAGAGGTCAAGCGATGGTCTCTAGCAATTGCTCCTGTCACTCTCTTAAAGTTTAGCAACATCTTAGCCCCAATACACTAAATCCTGTCTGGACGGTGGTGACACCTCCCATTGTTGGGCCTCCTCCACTGCGAGTTTCAGTCAGCAGCAGGAGGGCAGCCCAGTGTCTGTGCTGGTGGCATACATTTTGTGATGCCAGGGCTCTTTCAGATTTCTTCCGTGTTACCACAGTAGGTACATGTCGTCCCCTCTAGAAGGGTGGGATCATACTCCCACACCAGTTACTGGTGTGGGGGTATGATTCCAAGTTGTTTGACACCAAACACAACATGTTTTGATGCAGTCATTCCAAAGTTAGCATTTAGCGGTAGGTTATAATGCACTTAAAGAGTATATGGTTTAACCACATCCACAAACAGCCACAAGGAATAGACCCTGCCAGCTGCAGAGGGACCCTGCTCAGGCAGAGGCACCCCCTCACATTGTAAACCAAGCACCCTGATAAGGCCTGCCATAGGGGTGGCTGATAGGTTTATATGTGTGTGTATAGGAACCTATACCTCAGTGAGGAGTGCTAACACTACCTCACCCAGGCTGCAGTAGCAGGCCTGTGGTGCCAGATTTAGTCTGCTTCCCAGGGGTGGCATAATACATGCTTCAGCCCCTGGTAGGCCTGTGAAGTACCTATGCCCTTGTCACCTAGGGTACCATATACTAGGGGATCATAAGGTACCACAGTATCCAATCACTAGTGCATCTAGTATGCACTCAAAGTTGTTTAGAGAGAACAGAGAGGCTGGGGCCCTGATTAGCAGGGACCAGACAGACTACAGCCAGAAACCAGTGTATACATCAGAAAAAAAGTGGAGGCAACATAAGTGCAGATCCTACTCTCCTACACCGCCTGACACCTGTGTACAGATATGAGGGTTTTTTAAAAAGGATCCACAACTGAATAGACCCTGGTTACACAGGACAAGCGGTCCATTCTCTCTCCATTGATTCTTTGTATCATTATAATATGTCTAAAAGAAAGCGCAATCAAACGATAAAACCAGTGGACACTTACCTTTACAATAAGGCTTTGGATTCCAACCTTCCTCTGTGCATTCTGGAGTTCTGCCCTCATATTTATATCCCATCTCACAGTAGAATTCCAATCTCTCATCCTTCCTAAAAGCTGGCTTGCTGTTTGTAATTGTTATGTTATGTTATGTTATACATTTATTTTTATAGCGCACGGCTACTCCAAAGGAGTGTCCCGGCGCTTTATCGAGGCAGCTCAAAATAAAAAACATAACACCATACAGCGAACAACTGAAAAAAAGAACAGCAAAAATACTAAAGGTTAAAAAGCCAGGTCTTCAGGCTCTTCCTAAAGTGAAGCAAATTAATAGTTCCATGTGGAATTGCAGGCCCTGGGCAATTTATTTCTGAAAACAATGGAAACCAATGACAGTGAATACGTGTAATCGTCGTCATTTATTTTCTTGACTTATTGCAGCTCAAAATGGCATTAAGCTAGTGAGTAACTTCAACCACCACTCTCTGAAGCCTTGATCGATATCTGTGGGAGCTGTAAAATCCATAGAGAACGAAAGCTATCTAAACTTTGTTCTATTCTCAAGCTTGTTTTTTAACGGGAGTTTTATATAGAGCTAACTTGACCCGAAGGTATTGGGATCAGAGCACTTTACACCCACCAGTTGCGTTACATGAGGACACATTCATTTTTGTTAGGCACGCAGAGATTACGTGATTTGACCAGAATCACAGGATGTTTAGCGTCCCTGCCGAGACTTGAACCTGGTTTTCCAGATTTGAGGTCGACCGCCCTAGCCATTAGGCCAACTCCTCATCCCAACACACATGAGCCTATATCATGTGCTGGGAACAGTGGAACTCCCCACTATTAAAATAAAATCTTAAGCCACATTTGCTGGACTAGTGGGATTTTAGATGAGACATCATTACACATGAGTTTGGGTGTATTAAGATGGCTTGCTGGTGCAAATGAGACCCAGGGCTAATGTGAATAGAGTAGTCCATTCACAAACAGTGAAATCTCCGAAAGTAGTACCTTTATAGGTATCCACAAACTTTTTTAGTATTTTCCAGTGCATTGTTTCAAAGGTTCCTTGATTATCCCAAGTACTCTTTATTTCAGGTAATAGCTGCCCCTGGAAGATGTTTGCAGATGGCAAGAGAAGTCCAAAATAGTGAATAAATGCATGAATGACTATACTGGATATCCTTGGGAACTAAATCATGAACATGTGTGTTCTAACCTGAAATAGACAGTGCAAAAATAATTCAGAAGATGCAAATTCTTAAAGGGACAGTACCCCAATGAAATGATGACTAACAGCCCTGACTGCAAACAGAGAGGATTGGGGTCGGAGGAACATCACAGTTTGGGGGAGCCCTTAAATCAATCTCTATAAGTAATGAAAAGAATAGAGCAGAACTTAACTTCAATTTGGAGCGATAATGTTTCTTGTCTTGAGCCTCGATAAAATTTGTCTACACATAGACCCTGATGAAAAGCAGCCGTGAGTCAAATGGCCAACCACGCTATTTTTCGTGCCCAAACATGGGTTGTAGACGGGAGAAGATAGAGTAGAGGATTAGCGGTATCATGGATTGTTCGCATTCGGTTTTCTTCTTGGATACGCCCAAACATTTGCATGACTGAAAGTGTGAGAGAACCTGTGTTCATATTTGAAGCATAGCAAAAGAGTTTCTGAGGGTGGTCAGGTGGTCAAAAAGGCAACCTTTAAATGATTCCAGGAAAGTATCTTCCCAGTTTATCCTATAAAAAGGAATGCTGAACTGAGGCTTAGAAACATGCATAGCTCTAAATGTAATGCAAAGAGCATTGTCAAACTGCTGTAGTCTCACAAGATTGACAGACTAACTAGATTACATCAAGTGAAAAGACAGGGACCTAAAAAGCATCTTGTTAGAAATGGGGGTCTCTAGTTGGCATAGGTTGATACCTTTGTCCAAATAGAACCCTTGCTTCTAGTCAGGGTAAGGGTGATACACTTCTAAAATAGCCCCTGCTCACCCCCTTGGTAGCTTGGCACGAGCAGGCAGGCTTATCTCAGAGGCAGAGTGTGAGAAGTTGGCCTGGTATATACTGTCCACTAGTTATAGTGGGCACCTTGCACCAGTCCAAACAACCCCTTATTGATGATAAGTTAAAGACAACCTTTATTGAAAGCTATCCTAGTGGTAGCTATGGGGAGCAGCCTTCAGGCTAAGTCTTGAAGGAATGAAAAGCAGCTTGTTTTACCAGTCAAAATCTCTTGAATGGCTAACTGAAAGAAAACCACACCAGGTATATATAAAAGATATGTATTTATTTCTAAACACACCCTACTAGTCTCTTTATGAGGCTAGAGTTCTAAACACATAAGTTACCCTTCAAATGTTACAGTAAAATAGCACAAATACACGTCAGGCCCTAGGGGCAAGCCAAACCATATACTAAAATAGTGGTATAAGAACCCCGACTTAACTAGACACAAGGCCTAGAGCCTTTAGCATCACTGGGACCCCAAGGAACCACCCAAGGTAGTGACACAGGGGACCCACGGGGGCCGTGCGCAGTGTGAGAACACAGCCGCGAGCTCCCGTTAGCTTCTATGGGGAAAGTCGCAGTTAGATTTTTAAAGATTAGGGACACTTTGAGATGACTTAGGACCAAACCCTTTTGGACTTAGGAAGTTCCAAGGTCAACACCCACGGGAGCACTGGAGTACTCTAGTTACCTCACCCAGGGAAGGCGGGCGCATAGGTGTCAAATGGTGTCGGGTCGCGTCGTCGTTTTCAATGGGAGCTGGCGAAGAAGTGCTGCTGCCGGGAAGATGCGAAGTATCCGAAGAGATACAAGCCTGGATCAAAGTCGAGAAGAACCTGAAAGCAGAGGGGACAGAGTCTGGGTCACTAGCCAGTGACCAGGGGCACGATAGGCGAATGCCCACTGAAGTAGGGTGATTTCAGGTGAAGAAGGTGAAGCTTGACTCTTCAGCCACGAGGACCAGGAGGTGTCGAGGACAACCAGGAGCTGGATTCGAGCTGTCCCACGAAGGATGTTGAGTGCTGCAGCATCGGTGCCCGGATTGGACACAACAAGCCTTTGCAACAGCAACCCATGCAGCAAGGAGAAAGATGCTTCGGTGCAGACCAGCAAGATCTGAGGGACTCACCATGTGGTGGGGAGTCATGGCACGTCTGGAGCAACCAGGGAAGCCCAAGGACAATCAAAGTAGCCTTCACAGGGACCCACCAGTCAACAGACCAGGGATCGCGAAGGAGCCTCAAGCGGAAATGCAAGAAGCGGGCTCACGGAACACTCGTGGAGTGTAGGCCCACAACCTTCGGTGCAGTAACCCAAAGCATGACTTCGAGAGACATCGGGAAGTCAATTCACTTGCATATGTGCACATTGACCAGGAGTTCCGGTTCCACGTTACTCAGGAGGGCTGTGGGTCTCAGCTTTGCTGGGGACTCGGTCGGCCTCTGAGAAGTCTGGAAATCCTCCTCCTGTGCTGCAAATACTTCAGACTCCGGCAGGAGCTTTAGAGATGCAGACTGGCAAAATGCTTCTTTGGTGCCTGCCAAGCAGGGGAGTCACTCCTTGGCCCCAAGGAAGATTTCTTCAGTCCTCTAGTCTTCAGTAGAACGTCGAAGTTCCAGGATTCAGTTGCAGAGTTTCGTCCAGGGATGTCTAAAGTCCTGTTGCCAGAGGTTCCTTACTTATACCTAAGGAAGGGTTTGGACTATCTCAGGGGACCCATCTATGGGAGGGTTGGGAAAGAGGGGTGGCTACACCCATTTCCTTTGTCCAGTTTTGCGCCAGAGCAGGGGCTGGAAGCCCCTGAACCGGTTTGAGCTGGACTATGCACAGGGACACCAAATGTGCCCCCAGTGCAGGACTTCAAAGCAGTCTGAGAGTGCTCCCACCCAGCCCCAATACACATCAGCCTGTCTGGGAGGTGGTTACACCTCCCTGTGACAGGAAACCTATTGTCCAGGCCTCCCCTGCCGGAGATTCGGTCAGCAGCAGGAGGCCAGAACCGTGTCTGTGGCTGCACCATCCATTTTGTGATGCCAGGGCTCTGTTAAGTTGGTACCGGGTATACCGGTGCTGTCATGTCTCTCCCTCTAGAAGTGTGGGATCATACTCCCACACCAGTTACTGGTGTGGAGGTATGATTCCAAGGTGTTTGACACCGAACACAACATGTTTCCGTGCAACCAGTCTAAAGTTAGCATTTACCGTTTGGTTATAATGCTCTTGAGTATATGGTCAGGCTGCACCACAGACAACCCCGAAGAAGAGATTCCGAAGGCTGGAGAGGGGCTGAGCTCATGCCTGGGCACCCTCTCACATATAACTGAGCAGCCTGTCTTCAGCATTGATAAGGCCTGCCATAGGGGTGACTGATAGGTTTCTATGTGCAGTGATAGGTGAGGTATAGTGAACCTATACCTCAGTAAGGGGTGCATGCACCACCTTACCCAGGCTGCAGTAGCAGACCTGTGGTGTCATTTTGGAAGGCTTCCCAGGGGTGGCACAATACATGCTTCAGCCCCGGTATGCCTCTGGGGTACCTATGCCCTGGGTACATAGTATACCATATACTAGGGACTCACAAGGGTACCCCAGAATCAAATCTGGAGTGTACCTAAAGTACATGGAATCAATTTATAAGAGAAAGTAGATAGGTTGGGGACCTGAAGCGCAGGTTCCCAGCCAAACTAAATCAAAAATCATCAAAACACCAGGAAAAAAGTGGGGGCAACCATGTAGTCAGAATCCACCTTCCTACACAGAGTGTGAAGCATTTGTGAACTAGCACAGTGAAAACACTACAAATGGACACCAAACTGGAAATCTTTATCTAAACCAACAAGACCAAATACAATAAAAATCCAACATATAATACTCTTGAAAAATAGTACTTGTGCAAAATAAACTTTAAATTGCAGGAAGATCAATAAAAAACAATTCTGACTCGGTAGCTCCTCCTGGGGCTACTGCGATACTGAATACGACAGACTCTAACAATTCCAGCTGACCGCGCCGATACGGGCCAGATAAAGCATCAACAGACTCGGACACAGTACCTTTCTTGTTGCGACCAACAAGTCAGTGCGAGTCGGTCGGGGCAAACGTCGTGGTCGCGTTGTGAAGCAGAGTGTTGTGGCGGGCGGTGTCCTCACGATGCGGTGCAGGCAGCTGCTAGTTTACTGAGTCGGTGAGATCAGGGCTTATGTTGAAGGGTGTGACAGTGCGCGCTGCGGTGCTGGCAGGTCACGGTGCGGCAATGGAGCCAGATGATGTTCGGGTTAGCAGCGACAGAGTCGGTGGCATCCTTGCAGCATGTAGCGAAACATTGCGGAGTGCGGTGCCCACAGGACACTGTGCAAGCAGCGGCTCGTTGACGGAGTCGGTGAGACCAGGGTTGTGTTGTGAAGTGAGGCGTTGCTTTCAGGACACGGAATCCTGCGAGTGACTCGATGACAGAGTCGGTTACGCTTTTCTTCTGCAGCAACGATCAGAGACGTGCCCACAGACACAGTGAGGTCTTTGCTGGTCCTGAGACCTCTAGAACAGGGGGCAAGCTCAGTTCAAGCCCTTGGAGAACTTCTCTTCAAGCAGAGGGGACAAAGCAAGCAGCAAAGTCTTTCTCCTTTCCTTGGCAGCAAGTAGCCACTGCAGGCCAACCCCAGACAGCAAACAGCACAGGGGCAGTATTCTTCCTCAGCTTCTCCGGCTCTTCTCCTTGACAAAGGTTCCTCATGGTTTCCCAGAAATGATCTAAAAGTCTGGGGTCTGGGCCCCTCTTTTTATACACAAAAATCCTTTGTTCTCTGAAAGCAGAGAGTGTCTGTAACCAGCCAAAACCAGTTCTGTGGGGCACTTTGCTAGTGCACAACAACCTCCATTGTCAGTGTGAGCCCTGGCTCCAGACACACCACAGGGGGGCCATCATTGTGGAAGGCAGGCACAGCCCTATTCAAGTGTAGGTGCTGCTCCTCCCACCACTTCAAATGCAGACCAGGCTCATTCAGCCCAACCCTGACTCATCAGGCTCTCTGGAGTCACTACCCCTCTACAGCCCCTGTCATCCAAAAGCCATCCATGCAATTCACAAACCTAGCAGAGGCACACTGGATGGTTTAGGCAAGAAAATACCTACTTTCTAAAAGTGTTTTTTTCAAACCCAGAATGTAAGAATCACCCTCACTAAAAGATGCATTTTAACATTCTGAGTTCAGGCATATTAAACATTATTTTTCTACCTTGCTCCCAGTGCCAATTATGTTTATAAAATGTTATAAACAAACTACCCATCCTGTCCTATAGGAACAGGTAGCCTTGCAATAGTGAAAAACGAAATTGGCAGTATTTCACTATCAGGACATGCCACACACATCAGGGCATGTCAAACCTTTCACATACTATGCAGCCTGCTCACAGGGGTACCTTAGGCCTACCTTAGGGGTGACTAATATGTAGAAGAAGGAAGGTTTAGGGACTGGCAAGTGTGTGCACTTGCCAAGTCGACATGGCAGTCCCAGATGGCACACAGGCTCTGTGATGGCAGGCCAGAGTTACATTCTACAGGCTGCTTCTGTGGGTGGCACAATCAGTGCTGCAGCCTACTAGCAGCATTTGATTGACAGGTCCTGGGTACACACAGTGCACTATACTAGGGTCTGGCAAGTAAATCATATATGCCAATCATAGAATCACTAATCCATAACAACAATTTACAAAGGGAGCACTTGCACTTTGGCACTGGACAGCAGTGGCAAAGTGCCCAAAGCACCTAGACCAGCAAAACGGAGTCCAACACCCAGCAAAAACACAGGAGGCACAGGCAAAAAAATGCAGGGGAGACCCACACCAATGGTGCCATGTCTAACACATCTTATTCTTACTTTTGAACAAGATTTGAATGTTAATTGGGTGAGAATAGCCATGCAAGACAACATCTAGTTTTACAGGTAAAAAAACATTTCTTCTCCAGGAGGGTGTCCTCTTCAAATTAATATTCTTAGAGGAGAAAATGTAACAGGGCAGGGTCATAAGAAGAAGGTGTCCAGCAATCTTAACATGTAAGCAAGACATACCAGTCCAGGTCTGTGCAATAATATTTGCCTAAATCCTGACTAGGTTACTAAAGAGCAGCACTGCAAATTTCTGGCAGGGGAATGTTCTCCAACAGGGGTATGGTTGCTTTTCCTTTTGTGTAACAAGTTCTATGATAGCCAGCTGAATAAAAATGTATTCCTAACTTTAGTAAGCTGACTATCTGTTTTATATGAAAGTTAGAATTGAAATTAAGAAAATCAAAGAATTCAAAGCACTTCTTCCTGTGCATGAAAGAAAGCTAATGAACTAGCTGCTAAAAAACTCTATGTGTTACCTATCCATGGTAATAACAGTTACCAGAAGAGATAATGTCCAAGAAAGTAAGTTAATTTGCATTTATGCAGGGGTGTGGCTAAGTTGGGGGCGGCATTGGATGCTCTTTAAGTGTGCTCCATGCTGGGCCTGTATTGTCTTCTGACTGATCGTGGCAACCGACCTGCCGACTTTCCCACTTGCCTGTGCTGTTTTACCTGGGTGCTGGCACGAAGCAGAGCTACCGAAAGTATGGCTGGGGACCCACAAATGGTGACCAGAGATGACACTGGAGTGCGGGGCCTACGGCAATCACCTGCCACCGTTCCAGGAGAGCAGCGTGAGGATTGTGGCTAAATATGATTGCATGCAGCTCTACAACAGGTAGGGAGCCCCACTTTGCTGCTATCTGCTGTTGCCACAGCCAAGGAGTGAAAATATTTGTGGGGGGGAACATGGCAGATGGGAAGCACTCCCACCCGGCTGCCCCCTGGTGATAATAGGGCTTGGGGAGGGGCGGCCGATCAACTGCAGGCTTGCCCCCCCCCTGGGAATTTTGGGCCTTGGTGCAGCCTGGAGCCCAATAGTGCTCTATGGGCTTCATTTGGGCTGGGGGGTTACAAAACCGTAAATTGTGTCGCTGTGTCACCATCTTAAGTAAGGTGAAATGGCAGTCAGTTGGGTTTGTAGGTAGCTGATCAGGGTGGTTCTTTTGGTGGTGTTAAAATAATTTGCTGGTAGTTGTGGGAGGCAGGGAGGCAGGGAGTCCGGGAGAAATGTCGTCCCTACCTGTGGATCCCAGGGTGGCCGAAGCCATGCACCTGCTCGCTGAGGCAGGACACATGGAGCTGTTGCGGGTGTTGCCAGAGGTGTGGCAGGCACGAGAGGCAGCTGACGGGGTAGCCGTGGCGGTGTGGGCATGCTCCCCACTGCGGGCCCAGAGAGGAAAGAACAACAATGCGGTAGGTGCAGGTGGGCATGATGGCAGTGCGGCTGCACGTGGCCGAGCGCAATGAGGGAGGGGCCGGGGTGCCACAAGGCGTCCCGCACCTACATTTATGAAGGGAGCGGGCAGTGCCACATTAGGACACAAGCATGAGGTCACGGCTGCCCGATGAGGCAGCGCGGGGCATGAAGACAGCTGAGGGGGAGGGACAAGGGCATGCCGGGGGTGGTGGGGTGTAAGAATCCCAGTGGGGAGGGCCATCAGGGAAACAATGGGAAGGCACACAGAAGGAGCTTGAAGGGGAGGGAGCCAGGAAAGAGACACCGCTGAGGGAGAGGTGTTGGGAAATTTGGATGAGCAGGAGAAGGGGACAGAGAAAGGAGGGGCAGGCAGCTCAAAGCTGGTAGATGACTGGGAAAGGGAGGAGGAAATAGAAAGAGGGTTGGGGAGGGGAGGCCATGCAACAAGGGGGTGCAGGGGGACTAGATGGGGGCAGACACCTTCATTGGGGATGGAGGGTTGGTTGGAGCAGGCCCCGCAGGGTTTAGTTCATGCTGGTTGGAGGAGGGGGGTTGGTCCAAATCGGCTCAGTCACAGCCCTTGAGAAGGGAAGAACGAGAAAGGAAGGGAGGAATGATGGGCGGGGAGAAAGGGCAAGTAAGGGGCCCAGATCCTGTCATGGTAGCAGCAATGCTCGAATGGAGAGCTGAGGAGATGCAGGGAGGGAGTTTTGGGGGGGCAGGGGTTATGGTGTAAGCCTCCAACCGCAGTATATACATGCCAGGGAGAGGTTTCATGGGGGGCTCCAGAGCAGCGGGGGCAGTTGGATTATGACAAGGATAGTGTGGAGGAAGGGGAGATTGTCATGGACGAGGGAGGGGAACAGTACAGCATAGTAACAGTGTGCCTAGTGTGTTACAAATGGAGAGGAAGCAACAGCGCCCGGCCCATAACAGCGTGGTGCGAACCCCTGCACGACTTGTTAGGTGGTGGGATCCAGTGAGGATGACAACCTTGACACCAGAGAAGGGCAACAAAGAGGGAACTGATCTGAGTGATTCCAAGATAAAGGTGTCAGCTGGGACGAATGCAGAGAGAAGCGACGACACAGAGGGGATGAGCTTGCTGAAGGGTTTATACGTGAAGGATACAGGGGTGGGTACAGAAATGCAGGAATTGGATGGGGAGAAGAAAAAAGGGGGGCAGTGGGAAGCAGGCAGGGCAAAGAGCAGGGGACAGCATCAGGTAAGGAGGAGACGACAGGGGGAGACAAAGAAGATACTGGGGAACAAACAGATGAGAAAAAAGAGAGCCACGAGACAAAACTCAAGAGGCTGCCATACATGGGAGTGACAAAGCCATTAGGAGCCCACCTCATGTTGTCGACAAAGGAAAAAATTTGGCAAGGGGAGTACGTAGACATGCTGAAGTTGCTACACAGGGAGTTAAGGGCAAAGAAGGGCTCGAAGGAAGAGGAATTAGAGTTGTCCAAAAGACCTAAAGTAGCCAAGACCATTGAGAATTGGTCAGTGGCTTTCCTGATATTCCCAAGTGTATATTGCGAGAAATGCCCGGAGAGGTGTGTGTCTATCTTTAAATACATGGATGTAATCAGGAGAGCGCAGGTGACGTATGGGGGCTACGCATGGTCACATTATAATGAGGAGTTCAGGGCGAGACTTGCATGGGCCCCAGAAGCGAAGTGGGGAGAAATAGATGCAGACTTATATCAGCAGACAATGGTGGCAGTTAAGTTTGGGAAAACTACTTATATGGCCAGTGGCCGTCCCCTAGTGTAACACCCCTTTCAAAATCGCCCCACATGAGGGGGGTAGGATACGCAGCCAAAAGCTCAGGGGATGGACAGGGAGCATGCTGGGATTTTAACAAAGGAGCTTGCGCACAGGAATATTGCAAATTCAGGCATTATTGCGCGAAGTGTGCGGGTAGACAACCATTGATGCAATGTTACGGGGCAGGGTATAATGGTCAGAGGCAGCAGTGTAGCCAAGGTACACAGCAAAATGCAGGGAACAGGGGAGGTAGAGGAGCACAAGGCAGTATGGGAAAAGGCTCGTACACCCATTAACTAGCAATGCCTAAAGCAGTGGTTGGTATACTATCCCTATGGGGAGGATGCAACACTTTTGAGAGCTGGCTTTAAAGAAGGTTTTAAGCTAGGATATGAGGGCCGTCGGTCCGCCAGGTGGGCAAACAATTGGAAATCAGTAAATTCCCACAAAACAATAGTGCGAAACAAACTGTTTAAAGAAGTTGAAGAAGGGCGCATGGCAGACCCAATCACAGTTTGGCCTATGAAAGACTTGATAATTATACTAATCGGGGTAGTACCCAAGAAGGACACGGGGCAATACAGCACCTCCCATGGCCGGAAGGGGCATCTGTCAACGACTTTATAGCTGAAGACTTGACATCAGTTTCCTATTTGTCAGTAGACGTGGCCATGGAACTGGTAGAGACAAAGGGAGGTTTACGCATGTGGTGCAGGTTTCTGGAGGATTTCAATGGCATCCCAATGGTGACACCCAAAGAGTGGGATGTAAACATATACTCAGATGCAGCAGGAGCAGAGGGCTTCAGAGTATACTGGCAGGATAGATGGTGCGTGGAGCAGTGGCCACGTCACTGGAAGATCGAGAGAAGGAGCATTGCCTTTGGAAGCAATTTCCTATAGTAGTTGCAGTTACAGTATGGGCACAGGCCTTAGCACACAGGAAGGTCATTTTCAGGGGAGACAACATGGCAATAGTGCAAGTGGTGAATAAGCAATCTGCAAGGGATGCTCAGGTACTTAAGCTGATGCGGGTGTTTGTACTCATCTGTTTGAAACATGACATTTTGTTTTAAGCCAGACATGTGCCAGCTTTGTCTCGTTCACAGTGGGAGAGGTTCCATGGTCTAGCCACGGAGGCGGCCAGCTCCAATACTCAAGTGCCGGCAGGAATGTTCTCCATAGGAGAAAAAGGATACTCCAATTTGTGGTATGATCTTTGGCGGTATCCACTCGGAAGGCATATCAACAGGCATGGCGGGAATTTTTAGAAGGGGGGGCACAGAAAAGGACAGACAGGGAGGATGATGCGGTACAGTTTATTTTGTCAGAGGTTTTTCAAGGGTTACGACTGCAGACAAACTGGCAGGGATCGCGTTCATGTGGAAGCTGTGGTGGGGGTATACTCCATCAGCGGGCCTATTGGGCAGACGCATTCTAGAGGGCTGGGTCAGAGAGAGGGGCTATGACACGAGTGAAGAGACCAGTGTGCAACGAGTTGTTGGTAGGTCTACTAGGTGTAATTCATAGGATTTGCAGGAATCACAAGGAGAAAATACTATTTTCCACATTAATGTCTTAGATGTATTTTGGGTCTTTCCAAGTTTTTAACTGTTGGGACGGAAGGGCATTGCGGGTGTGCAATGGAGGGAAGTGGTAATGTGGGAAGGGAACGTGACAGTGAAGGTAAAACAATCTAAAACAGAGGGGGTATTGCCACATGGTGTCTGCATCTCAGCTATTCTGGGTGATGCGGAGAGCTTTGTTTTTTTCAGAGGAGGCCTCAGGCGAATATGGAACCCACTCTTTTTGGATCAGGGTAACAATAGACTCAGCAAAACAGGGCTGGGAAAAGGGCAGGTTAATGTTCTTGGGGTGGTGGACACCGAATTGCTAACCTCTTCGCTGCGGCGCAAATTCCGCCGCAGCGCTCCCGCAGTGCTGGACATTCCGATCTCGGGCGTGGTCATGACGTCTCCCGGCCATCGTCCGCACACGCCCATCGTGACTCATGACGGCCGGGAGACGTCATGAGCATGGAAGAGGTTAAAAGATATATAAAGTTGGGCGGAGTCAAGGTTGGGGAAAGACTAGTTTGTATATGTTCTTACATATGTGTCTTTTCAAGTGCGGTGGCGGGGCCAGCAGCAGTGGATCTGTCCATCTGGATTGTTGGCCATTCTATTATTAAATAGGCCAAGCGCCATGAATTGAGCAAAAGGAAAGGTTTGAGCCTTGGACTGGCCACCTCATTGTTTAATGTTTATTGGCAAGGAAAGGGGGGTATGCGATAGCATGAATTGTTTCCAGTTTTAAACAAGTTAATCAAGGTCAACGTTTGTCCGGATGTTTTTATTATACACCTGGGGAAGAACGAGGTGTGCAAGGGCTTGGTGCTTCTGAAACAAATGAAAATGGACCTTTTGGCGATAAAACAGCAGTGGTCAGGGTGCTATATCCTTTGGTCAGAGTTCATCCCCATAGGACATTGGAGGGCGGCAGTGTTGAAATAAAAATGTTTTAGCTGTGTTGTTTATGTATTGTATGTCTTAAGTTAGCATTTGCTGCACCATTTTATGTTTAACCGCCATTTTGATCCATGATCGAAATTAATTCTCCCTGTCTCTGCTGAAAGCAGCTGTGGTAACTTTTTGTTTCTTCAAGGTTGGGCCTTGCTGTACTAATGAATACACGGTTCTTATTAGCGCATACCTTTCCCACTAGATAGAGGCATGCCCCCACCTTTAGAGCGGCGGGCATTGGCAGAACGACCTTGACAGAAAGATAGTGTGTGTCCGGTCTCAGAATCGAAACCCATCCTTCTGTACCTCCTTTGTCTAGTTGCCTCCAACTGGAAATTTCCAGTCTGGGCGTGTCCTTATTGGTTCTGAATTGTATATAATGTATTACCATGCTTGCTGAAGGTAGTCCCTTTGTAGCAATCCCTGGAGGCTTGTCAGACTGGACTCCTCTTGAGTGTACCCGAATATACTTGGTTTGTATTCTCTACTGTTTGACAGACTCTTCATTTGTATGGAAAGCTGAGAAGTGGTCGCGAGTGACCCGGGTGGCCCTAATCGGGTTACTTCCTTCAGTTGTCGTCCGAACAGCAACTACATCGGGTGACCCATCCTCGCCCACGGACGGATGAGGAGGTCGGGGCCATCGTCGGGTCGGACGGGCAGACCAGGGATCCCTGCACAAGAGAGTTCTTGAACTCGCAGCTGCTCAGTCTGTCTGACTGGTCGGTACCTCACCAAGTGGTCATCTTGGCTGAGGCTGTGAATGGCGAAACCCTCGGATCTGACCGCTTAGTCCGAAGAGTCAGCAGTGGAGAATATATTTGTTTGACCTGTGTGCACCAGGTGAGTTTGTTTTGGTTCATTGTGAATATGTTACCATTTTGGTTTGTCTTTGACATGGTCTGAGGACTGATTTGGATACAAAGTGTTTGTGAACACTTTTCCAGGCAACATAACGAATTTTGCTTACTTTCGAAAATGCCTGAGTTCAGCTGGCTTTTGGTTTGTGGTACTATTTTGGTTTGTCTCTTTGGTAATGTCTGAGGACCGATGTTGGTTTGCATTTTGTACGCTCAGAGGACCGATTTTGGTTTGCATTTGGTAAAATCTGAGGATCGAATTTGGGAAAAGTATGCAAATACTTTGCCAGGGATAATTAGTGAACATGTTTTTTTTTGAGAATGCATTGTATAAGTAAACCGGTTTCTTTGTGCTTTCGTTGTTGTTCTACTGATGCTCAACTACAAGTAAGGCAGCCAGTGCCTCCAGAAGGCACTCCGAATATTGTTATGTATGTGAAGCATGGCCTAGGCCCTATTATGTTTATTACGCTGTGGCACAAATATACGAGGGACAATGCTGGATTGCAATGACCATTGACGGGCACTTTTGATGAGCAAAAGATCGAGTGTTTACAGAAACAATTGTTCAGGAGAAGAAGCAGACAGTTATGTTTGATTCCCTTAGAAAGTGGCAAAAAGTAGCTAGACAGCGGCGAATGAAAGTGGAAAAAGATGCCAGGAAAGGGAGACTGCAGACTTTGACTCAGAAGGCCGAGCATGTGACAAGGAAAAGTAAGAGATGGGTATTGACTGTGAAGATAAAAATGTTTGATTACAGATTGACAAATGTCATGTGGCCCAAGAAGAAAATGATACTTTTGTGGCAGAATTGTTAGACACCCGACCCCTACCTCCATATCTCCATATGCCCTGAAGAGGACATATCCTGCTCTTCCCTCACAGCCCCAGCTACCCGGTTTGTCTATCTCTGTTGTTTCTGCTTCTATTACTGTTGATCAGCCTGCTTTGACCACGGCACCTCCTATCCTTTCTTTGTCCTCGCAGTCTGTGGCCACTATGACTGTTAGTACTCCTGCCACATGTATTGCTTTAGTGTCTATTTCATCAGCCCTTGCATTTGCGACGGAGCCGGCAGCAACGCTGGTGCCTGTTACTTTTGTTGCTACTCCCACTGTATTTTTCCATTCCTGACATTACTGAGTAGTAGAACACTAGTCCGTGGGTTTGAAGATAGTGACAGGACAAAATTTAAAGAGCACATGAGTACGCATGTGTGATCTGACATGGGAGATGCAAAGAAAAAGGTAGTGGCTATTAAGGCTGCACAGTAGGCCTGAAACACCATTTATAGAATGGAAAGTGTGTGGTGTCATGAAAGATTATGAGCCCTTTGTACAACAGCATGCCCTTAAGCATATGTTTGCTACTATGATTAGGCTTTGGGTTCCGTGTTTCAAAGATGTAGCATCACAGGTTTTGTATGATATTAGAGGTCATGTGTACTTTACTAATATGCAGTCTGGTCCAGTTTTTAGTAGTGTTGTGATATTGGTCGCTCATGGTGTGCGACAGTTTAACAGATTTTTTTCTAATTTAAGAGATTACGAATCGATTGCAGGCTTCCAAAAGTATCTGATCCACCTCTCCCCCTTTTGTTATCTTGAATATGGCCCAGAACAATATGCATAGGGAAAATGAGGATAGGGGGAGGAAGGAGAAGAATAATAAGGACTCAAGGACGAAGGTGTTGTTGCAGCAGGCTTCTAAGGGGACTGGTATAGGATGTGGTGGTCCAGCCAAACAGTTTCCGTGCAAAAGCAGGCAGCGAGCCTTATTGCAAATTGTGCAGGCTTTGTTTAGAAAACGGAGGGGGGGATGGGGAGATTCTCACCAATACCTGTAACGGTCCTATCCTTTCTATTCTTAGGTGGACGCCCTTGTATTATCTTGATGACTATGAAGACGTTTATCGTTTTTTGATTGACTTGCGTGAAATTAATGGAGTCGTTATTCCCCAGTTTACAATCGTTACTGACATTCAAGATCTTTTGTCTATAATTCCCTCTTCAGCTACTTTCTTTTCTGTCCCTGACTAGAAGAGTACGTTCTTCAGCATTCCTATTCATCCTTCTAGCAGATATCTGTTTGGGTTCACCTGGATTTTTAGGTTCACATGGGTTCACCCCCACTGGTAGCAGTTTTTGGTTCCGTCGTGCTTCTCACGGCTATCCCGGTAGCTATTATTCGATAGCAAAAAGTATTGTAGATAACGTATTCTTTCAGTATGTCGACATTTATCTCAACATGGCCATAAAGTACCTTTTCCAAATTTCAGTATTTTCAACAGGAGGTCACCTACTTAGGTCACCTACTGTTGAAGGAGGGTAGGAGGCTGGCCCTGCTATACATGATCCTGCTGCACATTAAAGCCTGCTTTTGATGCCTGAATGTCAGCAGCCTCTTAGGTTTAACTCTTTTTTTATTAGTATTTTCATTATACTTACAATTGTATCCCTGCATCACAATTCGTAGTTAACACCTTGTCATTAATATATTTCTATTACATTTAGCACTGCTCTTATAAGCGTTATCCGCATAATTCACCTTATCCTTGTGAGGCGCTCTTTGTTCTTGAGCAAGAAAACGTAATAACATAAGGAGGTGAACACTTACCCCAAGAAAATTAAACAGTGTAACCCCTTCCTCCCTTCCCTCCCCAGAACTGGTATTCATATTGTCTATTTCCATGGTAAAACTGGTGTGTAGAGAGTAGTCAAGCTAAATTTCGATTTGTGCCGAGTGAATCTTCCGTTGCCCTTAGACGAAGGAGGCGGAGGTACCTTGGGCACGTAATTTCATTGAATTCGGCTGACAGCAGGGTCAGAAGAGGCTTCCACACTTCTTGAAATCCGGATTCAGAGTCTGTGAGGGAGGCATGTATGCGTTCCATCCCCAAGATGTACCATAATCTATGGAGCCAACCTATGTATTTGGGTGTCATGTGCGTGCCCCAGTGTGTTAAAATATTTTGAAGCGCCGCATCAAGAGCTAATCCCATCTGTTTTCCTTTGCGGGACTCCAATCGAAATGTTAAAGGGTTGGGCAGCCCTAATACTACATAGGCTGGGAATCTTGGGATCTGTGTCTCAAACTGTAGAATGAAGCGAGCAACGGCGGACCGCAGTAGCTGCACTTCCCTGCCGTACTCCTCTTATTAAGTTATCTGAAAGTGATAAAAGTTGGTGTGCACATGCAACCCCTGCACCTGCCGTTGTTAATTGCCAACTGCCAGGCAGAATAGGAACTGAACAAACTTGGAGTGGTGCACTCCCAAAAAGTCTTTTCAATAAGTCAGGTTGACTTGTTTCTTTACGTCAAATAATCCTTTATTTTCAATGTCACCCGACAACTTGAGCTCCAGCCAACGTGTTTCATTCATTAAAAAATGAACTTCTTCAGGGCATTGGTGAATGTATAAAGGCTGGGGAGCAACAAGCCTTAGATCCCCAAAGGTTGTAATGCGTGGGATGAAGAGCGTGTGACAATACTGCTCGTAGTAGTCGTCCCAAAACACGAGTGTGCCGTAGGTGCAAATTAATGCATCGTGTTCGGCCTCCTTGATAAGGGCCTTGAACCGTGATCCTGAAAGACTGCACGTTTTAGCCTGTCCTTCTCGAGTTACCAGTTCGGTGTCTCAAACTGTGTGTCTAGTTCATCCAATATTTAAAGTCAATACATGGACAGTACCAAACAGTCCCACAACAGATGTAGTAAGGTCCCTTCCTTCCCGCGACCCCGCCAGCAAGTAGGACTGTGGTCTGGATTCCCCTTGTTGAGGCGCACAGGCATCAGGTACCAATACGTAGCTGTCTTGAAAGCTGTTTTCTTACTGGCCGTGTTTTGAGCTGTGTGTTTGGCCCTATAGTATATATACCCCCAATCCTTCTTCGAAAGGTCCCTTCCTATTTCCGTCGCCCAGCGTCTCTGACTGGGAGTAGGCTATGCGGGTGCCGGCAGGGAAGCAGATCGTAAAGCTCGGAAATCAGTTTCTTATCATTTAGCTTTGTGGCCAGCCATTTTTCATATTTCGTCGGTTTTCTATTACCATTAGGGTGTATGTCAGGGTATAGTAGCCAGTGTCTTATCTGCATATAATGAAACCGTTTCGTCTCTGGAAGTTTGTAGTCCTGCTGCAGCTGAGGGAAGGAGATAATCCCCTCTAAGTCAAACAAATGGCCTGCTGCCTTACAGGACGTAGCTTGCCAAGCTGCAAATGCCCTGCCATCCATCCCCGGAGTGAATTCCCTGTTCTCCAATAAAGGCATTATCGGAGAGGGGAGTGTCATAAGCTCCCTTCTAGTAGCCACCTCATCCCACACTTCCATCACCGACCTAGTAATAGGTGACCCCTGTAGGCCCAGTGGCCTATCAGCCTTTTTCAAAAAGGGAACTTTCCACAGTGAAAGTTGGGCCAGAGCTCTATCCTGGAACATCCACCGCTTCTGTGACTCCTCTCTGTTCTACTCAACCAGGTATCTCATTTGGGCTGCTCTAAAATATTCCACTAGGTTCGGGATACCCATGTCTCCCTCCTCTAACTTCAAGTACCCCACTTCCCATCGCGTGCGTGGTCTCGCCCCTGGCCAAACAAAATGAAGCATTTCCTTCCGCATTGCAGTAAGTGCTCCCCTCGGCAGCCTGACCGGTAGCGTTTGAAACTGATATAATGCCTTGGGTAAGGTAGACATTTTGATCATGACCACACGACCCTTTAGTGACAACTGGTGGTGCCTCAATGACTGCAGATCCTTCGTGATCTGTCGGGTGAGTTTAGCATAATTCAAGGTGATAATTTGTTGAACTGACTGAGCCTGCTCGATCCCTAGGTACCGGATAGAGTCTGTAAACTGGACCCCTGAAAATCTAGATCAATCTATCAAAGGGCCCGTCAATGCCCCAACCAGGTTTAGAATCTGTGACTTCCCAACGTTGACCTTAAAACCGGAGACCCTTCCAAAGGATTACAGTTCCCTCATAAATGCCGGTACCGACCTCTCCGGAGACTCGAGTGAGGCTGAAATATCGTCGGCATAAAGGCTTATTGCTTGTCTTTCCCCACCAAATGGGATGCCCCAAATGTTCGGGTGATCCCTAACCTTCTGGGCAAGCAGTTTGATGTATAAGGTGAATTAAAGGGGCAACAACGGGCACCCCTGTCCGGTACCCTGTTGAATGGGGAAGGGGCGAGATGAGACCCCATTGACCCTAATGGAGGTAGTGGGGGAGCTATAACAGCTTGCTACCCAAGCTCTAAAGTGTTCCCCCATCCCAAAATGGATCAGTGTTTGTTCTAAGAAACCCCAGTCCACCCATCAAACGCCTTCTTGGGGTAACCGTCAACAGCAGGGCATTCATGTTTGTATGGTGGGTCTTATCTATCAAATGGAGGATCCGTTTGGTGTTGTCTCCACTTTGTCAATTTTGGATAAACCCCGCTTGGTCCGGGTCTATTATCCCGGGCATCAACGGACCCAGTCTTGCTGCCAGAATGCCCGTGAACAATTGAGGTCCACATTTAGCAAGGACACCGGTCGATATGAGTCACACTTCTTTTTAACCTTCCCCGGTTTTGGTAGGTCCACTATAGCCACTGCCAACATATCAGAAGGGATCCAGCCTGGCCCCCTGAATGAGTTCAATAATCTTGTCAGGACTGGTGCTAACAGATGACAAAAGGACTTATAAAAGCCCACCAAGAATCCGTCCGGCCCCGGCGACTTATGAAGTTTAAGACGTTATATCGTCCCCAATCCCTTCCTCTAGCTGAATCGGGGCATCTAACATTTCCGCTTGATCCCTAACTAATGTAGACTTTTGGTTCCCTTGTAGGTATGATGTCATGTGTTGTTCTGAGTTAGTCTCCCCCGTATACAAGTCCGTATAAAAGTCCTTGAATGTTTGCGCTATATCCTCGTTGTCTGTGAGTTCCCCCCCTTGTCATTCTCGATTGTCTGTATCCTCGTCCGTTGATTCTGTGCTCTAAGTTTACCCACCAACATGAGCCCCGTCCTATCCCCTCCGATGTAGTAGGAATGTTTTAATCGCAGGGCAGCGTACTCAGCTCTGCTAAGGTTTAGCCCAGCCAATTGCGCCCTTTCTGCCTTCAAATGTCGCCACACCCTAGGTAACCCCATTCGACTGTGTACCCTTTCCAGTTCTAAAACCTGTGCTGTTAGTTGTTCCCTTTTTTCCTTCCGAACTTTATTCTCTGCGGCTGAAATCGCAATTAGTTCCCCTCTCACCACCGCATTCAGGTCCCCCCATAGTGTGGCCACTGATGTATCTGGGGAGTCATTTACCACTAAATACTCCCTGATGCATTTAGTGAGTTGTTTGTTTTGTCAGTGCCTCTTTGTGAAGCATACTTTCCCTCCATCTCCAGCCCTCTGGTTGTTTCCATTGTTGAGGCAGCTGAAGGGAAACCGTCACCGCGTCGTGATCGGAGAATGCCGCTGGCAATATGTCAACCTCTCAAACCAACTCATTGATTTCCGCCATACCCGACAAATAATAGAGGCACGCGTATGTCCTGTGTGCATGAGAATAATATGAGAATTGTGATGTCTGGAGAGGTGCCTCCCGCCACAAATCCACCAAACCCATGGACTGGAGCCACTCTATCCCTTCTTGTGATAACTCTCCAGCCTGTGAGTATCTATTACCTGATCTATCGTTAGTATCATCCATAACTATAATTAGGTCCCACTCTATGATCGTCTTGGGCTCTTGTCTGTGCATGACCTCGGAGAGAGCCGACTTCAGGAATTTCTCCTGTCCTGTGTTAGGTGCGTAGATTGATTCTATCACCAGTGTATGTCCCCCACCCTTAAATGAATAAGCTAAAAGTCTTCCTTTAATTTCGGTTACCTTTTCTCCAACTGTTTCTTTAAAATGCTTAGCAACTAAAATAGCCACTCCCGCCTTTTTTACGGAGTAGACGAGAAGAACTGTTGGGGGAAGAATCGTGATCTCATTCTTTGTCAATCTTTTGAGAGGAGGTGAGTCTCCTGGAGGAGGCACATGTTTGCTTCCATGTTTTCCAAGTATGATAGGATAGCCTTCCTCTTAGTGGGGTTATTGAGGCCTCTTACGTTGAGTGTGAGAATTTTCAGTATGTACTGTGACATGACCTTTTGTTGTGGTTGTACCAGCATTGGCCTGGTTCTGGATCCTTGTGTTCTCTCTTCACCCTTATCCCCCAAGCCCTGCCTGTCCTCCGATGAATAAGATCTCTCTCTAGAGTGCCTTTAGCATGCATACCAGTTCCCCATCCTCCCCTCCCTAACCCCAACTGAAAACTTCAATGTTCCCCAAATTGTCCAGGGCCTGCCTTTCGTGTTCGCGTGTCCTTGGAATAAAAAATGATGGGTGCATTGTGTGGCCAAATCCCCAGGTCTCCCCGCTCCATTTGAGTGTCCCCACCGCCCGCCCAGCCCTGCTCTTGTCACTTATCTGTCCCCTAATTGTTCAGATTTCTTCCTGAGGGGGATGTCTCATCAGACAGTGTCTCCAACACCGACTGTCGATCTTGCGCCATCGTTATAGGGTCAGGTGCCATCGCTCACTCGTTGATGCGCCCCCCCATTGACCCGTTGCCATCTCTTTCTAGGGGTCTTGTGCTGCCATCCCTCCCCTCTTCCTGATGTGGGTTCTCAATTCCCAGCACTCGGCAAGTGTTCTGCATTGATCTGAGCTGATGTAGTTTGCCCTGCCATCTGAGGATCAGTCGGAAGGGATGACACCAGGAATATGTTACTCCTTGGTTCTGAAGATGTGTGGTTGCCACTCAAAACTCCCTTCTTTTTTGGAGAGTTATTAGGGCTAGATCTTGGTAGAGACCGATGGGGTGGTACTAGTACATTAGTGGTTGCTTGTCTCTGCCTTCCCGTAATATGCGCTCTTTTAGTTGAAAATCTGAAAGGTAGTCCGGAATGTCTGCCGGGTACGCCTGTCACTGCAGACCCACCCTGAGTGCGTGATCTATTTTAATTTCAAAGTCCGGTGGGGCTTCTAGTATGCTCCTGAAGAGACCCTGTAGGTATTGTGTGATGTCCGAGCCTTCTTCTTAAGGTGGAACTCCCTTAACGACCATGTTGTTTCTTTGAGAACAATTCTTCAGGTCTTCTGTGTGCGCCTGGAGATCGATCTGTTGAGCCTTGAGCCGAAGGATCTCCTGCTGTAGTTGTTCCACTTCCTCCTACCGGGCTTGCTCATTTTCTTTGATGGAAGCCACACGTTCTCCCACTGCATCAATGTCCCGCCTTACCTCCTACATCTCTCTTGCTTTCCTCCTTCAGCATCTGTAGATCTTCTTGCAGCGTGTTGAAGAGCATCTCCAGAAAGGAGCAAGTGACCGGGGCTTCAGTGGACTCCATATCTTGCCCAACTTGCATTGTTGGGGAGAGTCTACCCTCCCCACTACTTGCCATCGGAAGCTTGGTTAGCATCTCTTTTAGGTTCCGGTCCTTCTTTCCTCTCACTGAGGTCATGGCTGCCGCTACCCCTGCCGCCTCACCGGCCCATTCAGCTCTGTCCTGGGGGACTCCGTGTCTCTCAAGGGTGTCATCTCACAGGGCCCAGCCCCTCTTCTTCGCTGATGTTGCAGGGCTCGCAAGCGGTTACTTCCTCTGAGTATCTATCCCCAATGGGGCCCCAGGGATAACTCCACACCTTCCTCTCTCTGGCCTTGCTTCTGCACTCTCTCCTTGACTGCCCTCCTGGACTTCTGCCCCTCACCCTCGTTCTGCTTATCCAGTCTCGCCTACCCTTTCAGAGGGTACCACAGTAATTCGGCCTGCCGGTTGATCCTGTGGCCTCCAGACTTTCTTCTGTCCTGCTGCATTTAATACTCTGCCCTGGGTGCTCCCAATCTGCTTTTCACCATTTCCCCCTTGTTGCCGCCTACTTCAGCGGGGATGATAGAGCCCGTATCACTTGGGCTTGGGCCTTGTCCTCCCACTGTCCATGAGCCTGCTGGTACCTTGGTCCCCCGGCTCCTGCGACTCTGGATATATTGGCCTCTCATGCGTGGCTCCCGGGCGTGTCCGTTCCTGCTTGTCTCTGTTGTCTCGGGCTCCCTGTTCCCAGCGTGTCCGTGTCCCCAGTAGAAAGGGGGTCACACGTCACCCCACCTGGGGGCTCCACTTGCTGGCTGCGCTATAGCCCCCTTCCTCCTCCGTATTCTGTCTCCGTATCGCTGCGCCGCGTCTCACCTCCTCAGCTGCCACCTCCACCCGGCTGGCCCGCAGGGCCTAACACAGGAGTGCAAGGGTTCCCTCGGGCCGGCTGTCACAGTCCACACCCTGGAGCACTGTGGTCAGGGGGAGCAATTACTGGTGGTGAGGGCATTGTTCACCCTGGCTTTCACTCTCGCTGCTGCCCACCACGACATGTGCTGCAGGCAGGGGTCCACTTCAGTTTGCTCCTTCTCTCCGGCATTCCATCCCCGGGGACCCGGCCTTTCTTCTCTCCGGCACAGCCACCCCACTCCATGCCAACCAAGTATGTTGGGTGATGCTCCGCGGGCCAGTGCGGCAGCACTTTCTCTCACTGATATCCCTTCCCTCCGCCGAGGCGCCCTGCTTCAGGAATCAGCCCCGCAGGGTGCTGTGGGGTCCAGCTGCCTTTTCTTTGCACCGGCCTTGCTTGATCCCGTCAGCCTCTCTTGCTCTCGTATGGGCCCGGGCCCAGGCCCAGGAGACCAGCCCTGCCCATGCCCTATCCGCTGCTGCGTACCTGTCTCTTTCCTCCTGCTGCTCCAAGAGGTGCCCCGTTTTGTTTCACTGGAGTTGCTGTCAGCTACCGGGGAGTTCTATCTCGGGGGTTGGCCTCAGGGGTCTCTGCCAAGCCCGCCCGCCATTTTCTCTCTCCAGCCTTGCGTCGTCCCGGGGCCTGCACGCTCTCAGTAGCGGGTTCTAGCCCCGGGCATCCAGCTCATCTCACGCACCGTTGGTATTGAAGCGCTTGCCTCCCCCCAAAATACGACTCTCTGGGGGCTTACCGTGCGATTTGGGGCTGTATTGGGCAATCAGGAGCAGGGAGACAAGATAAACACATCTTACCCGCTCGCCATCTTGGCCACACCCCCTCAGCAGCCTTTTGAGCAATTAAAAACTGAGCTTTGCTTGGCTTTAGTGCCTGGTATGATAAAAGGTTTGTATTGTATGCCCATGAGATGGGTGTTTGCGCGCTTTCTGTTTCAAGATGAAAATATGGAGATAAGCAATGACTGTGTGCTTATTTCTCTGCTATGCTAAACACTGTACTGCGAGCCCTCCCGAGCTGTCTAAGAGCGGTCACGCCCGTGGCTGTCTTGATAAGGCTATTGGCTGGACTCGTACTTGATACTGACCTCACAGTCATGGTACTCCATGCTGTGGATACACCTTTGAATAAGATAAAGACGCAGCACCTCACCAGTGCACGTCCGACAGGTTATGACCTAACGCTGTACGATTAAATGCTGTGCCACTCTGAACCCAGCCACGTTACTACCACTCCCTTCTAAGAATGATGAGCTTCCGGATAGAAGAAGAGACTAAAGGACAGGTAGACCTGACTGATGTTCCCTTATCTGACCCCAAAGGGGAACTATATGTCGATGGCTCTTGCTTTAAGTTACCAGATGGCACTACAACTGCTGCGCATGCTAGAACTATACTGTGTACAGTAGTTGAGAAATCACAAGTTCCCTATACATAGGCCTGAGCTACAGAGCTCGTTCCCTTAACCTGAGCTCAGTACGACTTTAGAGTTGCAGGCACCTTAGATGGAGGCTTTTGTCTACTTTGACAAGCCCTTCGATATTGGCAATAGTACAATGTAGCATCTATCGGAAAGGTACTGATGATGTAAGTAGAGGAAAGGTTTTTACAGATCAGAAAGCTGAGAAAAAGCATGTACAAAAATGAAAAGAATTATTGTAGCTGGCCCCGCGGAGTGGGTCCCTGAAGTCACTATGCTTGAAGATGTGCTCATTAATGAGGAGACAAAGAGTGAGGCCACAGTAGAGGTAGCAATGTGACAAGACAGTACGGCAC
Organism: Triturus cristatus; assembly: GCF_964204655.1. NCBI lineage: Eukaryota > Metazoa > Chordata > Amphibia > Caudata > Salamandridae > Triturus > Triturus cristatus. The sequence continues at coordinate 369,618,462 of NC_140586.1, forward strand.
AATTGAATGATGACGGATGTTGGTTTGTTAAGTCAGGGAAGCAGAAAATGTCACCAGATGCATATGTTCTCCCTGTAGTCACGATGGCCCATGACCCAGCCCATATTACTTGTGCCAGTTAACCGAAAATGTGCATTCTATTCACCAACAGGTCCGCACGTCCCTGTCGTTACACCAGAGGGATGCGGACACGACATTCGGCCTGGAGAATATGGATGCAAACGGATGTACTAAATGCAGTGGTCCATCCAGCAATTTGAGTCTTTAAAGTGCCTCTGTTTGCCGAACCCTCTGTGCCTGGAGTCACCAGGTACAATTTGCACCCTCGGTTGAGGAATAATGCAGAGTAGTCAGGGATGGACTGTGCAAGTTAGGGTGTACTTTGCTATAGTACCAGTGGTGTTAGTTTAGGGTGAGGTCAGATTGGTGCACTGTTCTGACATTGGACAGGATAGATCGAATGTGCTCCCACGTGGGGTACATTATCCTGAGCGCCGTGGCAGTCATCGAGAGCTAGGACTGAGCAAGCTTCACCGCCAGTGCTCAAGAGTGCCAACGTTGATGAACAATAGGAGCCTACCAGTGAGGCTCAGACGGACACTGGGAACACTTCCCTTTGCTATCAGTTTCATTGCATTCCTTTTCTTGCTTCATAATGCATCCGTTTTTTCGGCCCATTAATGAGGAGGAGCAGCCATTTGCATCACCGCGTCTAGCGTTGGGTTGGTCCACATAGAGTAAAATGGTTTTCGCATAAATAGTTGTGATTGCATTAATAATTGTACTTTGAATAGCTTGGTTGCTGGAGAGAAAGTATCCTGTACATTCCTTGGTTGGTGCCACACCCACTGCTCCTAAGCACATCCTTGTTACTTTAGCTCCACTCAAAGAAGAGCATAGGTTTTCACATGCAGATAATGTATTCATACAAATGTTGCGCCAAACCCATAATGTCTCCAATACAACTAATTGTTCGGTTTGTGGGTCCCTCCCTTCAGTTAATCATAGGAGTGACAATTTCTTGTCCTTGCCATTGTCATATATCGGCAGCTGCAAGGGTTGGTTTCAATTGTTTCGACTGGTGTATCTTCAATTCCATCTTTCTGCTTTAGATATGACATCCACGGATTCTTGCACTGCACATGATTATGTAAGTTTCTACCAAGGGTTTACTCCCATAGGACCAGCAGAACAGGCGCACTATCCTCAAAGTCTTGTTTGAACACGTACCGTAGAGTGAGGAACAATGTTTGGTTTTAGATGGAAGTGGCTGACTTCCAATGGTTTAACACCTCTGAATATTTTCAATCATTCCGAAGTCGAAATATTACTGGAAATAAGCCGATTTCTGTAACAGGGATTAATGCAGCAGCTAGTTTTCATGCCCACGGGGCCGGGGAGATCAAGGTGGGTGAGAGTACATGTAATTTTACCTACTGGCTGAATATGACTAATAGTCTGCCTCTAGTCCTGCCACATAATGTTTACTTTGTCTGTGGGTCACAAGCTCATGTTTGGCTTCCGATGGGATGGCCAGGCAGATGTTACCTCTATTTCCTTCTTCCCCCTGTATATGTTGCCCCATCTAAGGATCATAAAATTCATCAGCCACAACGTAGATGTACGTTCCTGCCTGAGCCAAAAGGGTTGTTGACACAAAGGATATTCCCCTGTATACACTGTCTCCCAGCTTGTTACGCACATTGTTTCAATGTTCCCATCCCCAACCAGACAGTATCAGTACATGACATCAATGTTGCGATTATGCTCCAACAGGATATTGCCAAAATGATGTAGATTGATGAGGGTATCCTTGAATACTGACTGTATAACCAGAGCTTATCATGATGTTTCTTATTCTTGCAATATGTTATTAGTTTCTAGATAGTAACATAAAATAGTAAGCAAAGGCTAAATTGTTGGAATAAAAATGTTTTAGCTGTGCTGTTTATGTAATGTACGTCTTAAGTTAGCATTCACTGCACCATTTTATGGTTAACCGCCATTTTAAGCCATGATCAAAACTAATTCTCTCTGTCTCTGCTGAAAGCAGCTGTGGTATCTTTTTTGCTTCTTCAAGGTTGGGCCTTGCTGTACTAATGAATACACTGTTTTTATTAGCACAAACATTTCCCACTAGATAGAGGCCTACCCCCACCTTTAGAGAGGCGGCCATAGATAGAACGACCTTGACAGAAAGATAGTGTGTGCCAGGTCTCCGAAGCTAAACTCATCCTTCTGTACCTCCTTTGTCTAGCTGCCTCCAACTGGAAATTTCCAGTCTGGGTGTGTCCTTATTGGTGCTGAATTGTACATAATGTATCACCATGCTTGCTGAAGTTAGTCCCCCTGCAGCAATCCCAGGAGGCTGGTCAGACTGGACTCCGCTTGAGTGTAAATCAATAGATATACTTGGCTTGTATTCTCTACTGTCTGACCGACTCTTCATTTGTATGGAAGAATGAGAGGTGGTCGCGAGTGACCTGGGTGGCCCTTCAGCAGGGAGACCAGCAGCGATAGACAAGTCTAGGAGGAAAATCAATAGAGATATGAGACTTTTTTGCGAGAAAGAAGGTTTTGGGAGAGTGGAACATCCCGAGTTGAGGTATGCAGTGGTATATTTTTTCATGGACGATGGGATGCATTTCTCTCGCTACAGGATGGAACTATACCTCATTCAGATTAAATAGGTTCTGGATAGGTCATTAAACATAAAAAGGTACCCTAAAAAAATAGTTTAGGACAGGTCAGAAAAGTCAGGGCAGGCAGGGACACTCTGAGTGGTGTTTGGTAACCAGTTTTATATGTTTACAGGTTAGGTTTATGGTTGGGAACAAGTTAATCCGGGAGCAGGCAATAAGGGGAAGTGAACATAGGAAATGCTTAGTTAGGTAGATGTTTAAGGGAAGTAGGTAAGAGGTTACAAGGTTAAAGTGAGGAAATATGGATTTTTATGATCAATTGTGTCCCCTATCTTAGACCCCAACGGCTCCTTGTACGTGCTACAAGTACATGTATGTTCCCTCCACTTCCAGCTATGAAGACGCAAATACATGTGCGTCCAACGTTAACATGTCCTCTTTCAGATCCACCATGAATGGGTCGAATATTCCGTTCCTAAGTATGCTTTGCCACCGTCTTTATATGGTGCACCTTTCACGTTTTTCAGCTCTGGCAAGTTAGGCCCTGAATTCTGCCATCGAGCCTTTTCCTGCTTTCTGCCTCTGAATGCTCCAGCCTGGACCTGCATCTGTATCCATGACCTTTGTTTTACTCCCTGCGCGGCTAACGGTGCCTGGCTCGGCCTGTTGCCTGCCAAGACTGTATTTCGCCTTCAAGTTATCTGCTCCGCTCCTCGACCAATACATTCCTGTCTAGTAGTTTAGGTAAACATCCTTCCAGCTGCAGAGCAAAGGGCCCGGCCTCACTGTCTCCGTACAAGTAATTCATAGCTCCTGTTACCATGGTAGGCCCATGCCCCCTCGCATTTCATGTAGACACGTAGACGCTTATACACGCACTAGCAGTCAGTATAGAATAGCCTCTGCCCAAGAGACCTTTCCTTCCAGATAATACAGTTCCTTAAACACAAGATATTAGATACGATTTGGGATTAGGTTGTTCTGACATCCCAGACTTCTGTCTCCTCATGTAGGGCTAAATGTCAAGTCTCCTTCACCCTCCAGTTACACGTCAATCACACGTCATGCAGCTGCGCGCGCATCTCTGCCATATATTTCTGCTGACATTGCAGGATTCTCTTATGGATCCACCCACCTGTGACATCCTTATAATGACGTTTCTAGTACACGCCCTTATGCACGCCTATTGTAACGCCTTTTTCATTACGTATGTGTATTCTTATCTCTCCTATCAGCTGTTACGCCTTCTGCATCTGCCTTTACTGTAATGCATTGACTATATATATGATAACCTGTCAATAATGTATTGTCTATCCCTTCCCGAACCTTCGTGGTGACGGAACCCGATTGCCTGGTTCGAACCAATTCCTTTGTAAGGAATAAAACCCCTTTTAAAACCTCAAATACCACGGATTCTGCCTCTTATTTTTACTGAGTTATTCTTATTGAACTTTACCGCATAAATTAAGTCTAGGTAATTTAAATTTACCACATAATTGGCGCCCAAACAGGGACTCCTCCCCCACCCCACACGCCGGAGGTGTGTTGCAGGCCCGGTCCCCTGCCACAGCCGGACGGACAACTACGCGTACCCGCAGGATTTCCTGTACCTCCCTCAGGCCAACGGAGGTGACTGAGGCTGCGATCAACACCCAGACGAGGCGGTGAGGAGTGCGGAGGATCCCGACCAGAGCCTAGCTGAGAGAGCAAGATCCGAGGTTTACAGAGGCCCACCAGGTTCCGAAGTTCAGTTCCGAAGTACCTACGTCATGAGTCGAGTCGAGTCCAGTCCAGGTCCAGTCCAGTTCAGAGTTTCCGAGGCCTTCCGTTCCGTGCTTCCCGGTGAGTACCGTTGCTGGGGACGCATCTAGACGTGCGCATTAGTTTGTGCCGGTCAAGACGGGTTTGGGTACACAGATCCGGTCTGCACTGTTTCAGCAGTGTATCTGTACTGTTTAGCAGTACATCCAGTATTATGCCAGTTAGCTAGTTTTATTCTAATTATCGTTGTTCGTTTTAAATGTTTTAATATGTTTTAAATGTCGTGGTATGAGTGATTGTTCGATCTTCATTACTGTGTTTATTGTATTAATTGTGTTCAAGTCCGAGTAAGAATCAAGTAGCAAGGTTTAAGATGCCGTTATTCTCAAAATTAAGACAGATAAAAACTAGAAAAGGGATACTTGAGGAAGCCGTTCCCATTCCACCTAGGGACACTCCAGGGTACTTTATGTACCATAAACATGGCCTAGATGCCGTATTATATCTCGATTTATGGGTGGACTACACCAAGGATTTAGCAGAGAATCAGAGATGGCCCGCTGCTGGGACATGGGATGCAGATTGCATCATGAGAGTAGAAGAAGCATTATGGAAAAAGAAAGCCAGACAGTCACAGAAAGATGCCATTGAATTATGGCGTAAAGAATCGCATAGACGCACAGAGAAAGCGTTCAGAAAAGAAGAGAAAAGTAGGGAGGATTCAGACAAAGCCCGAGAAAACATATTAATTGAGGAAGGTATCCGAGTAAAAACAGAACAAGTAGACAGACAACGAAACACTCTTATGAATGGTATGTATCCTCTTCTGGCCGAGGGTTTACCTAAGGCCACCCTGGAAGTACCAAAAGATCTGCCACCTCCATTGCTTCCGACTAAATTGCACCCCAAGACCGCAAGGGACATTTTCCTTTCTTCCTATTTAGACGATGCAGCCCCCGAATATGTTAATGTTCCGCCGCCACGCACACCACCTGCTAACGGCGCTCGACCCCAAGATAATCTGCCCCCACCTCCGCAGCAACAAACTCCTTCTCACGTTCCAAACCTTCCGCCTGTTCCTACACTCCTTCCTGCACCTATTCTCCCTACCTTGCACCCAACAAATCCTTTTGGACCTGGCACCTCAGGAGGTGCGATAGGAGGTTTTTCTACGCCACCGCCAACACATCGATTGACTTTTAGGGATTTAGCACACCAACGTACACCTCAAACAGCGAATTACAATATATTTAATGAGCCTCTTACAGACTGTAGATATGATCCAGTACCCGGTAAAGACGACAGAATGATGCTATCATCAGTACGTCTACGACGAGTTGCGAACTATTTAATAATGCTACCAGGAATGATTAATCATCTAGACAAAATATATCACTTTGTCCAGACAGGGCAAGGTCCTGAAAGTATTGGCGAGGCCATGGCATACCAGAAAGTGGACACGCAAAAACTGTTGTTACGCTTCTTCATAAACTGCTTGATAAGAAACAGAGATAGGCCTGATGTAGACCCGGAAGAAATGCAAGCACTTAACAAATGGGGTCAGAATATAGCAGACGGAAAACATGATAAACAGAAGAGTATAGAAATTATGTACCGAAAGATCCGAAAAACAGTAGAACAAATACATGAAAGAGGAATAGATGCAGATAAGACTGAATCCTCGGGGGAGGAGGAACAATCAGAAACGACAACAGGACAATTACAATTACCAGCTAGAGAAATGATAGCTTATGTAGGTAAGGGAAGATCTTTTAATAATTCAATGCGTCCGATACGTCCAGAAAGTAAGAGAATTTTTCAAGCAGCCATGTCAAATCCAAAGACCCCTGAACACTTATTTCAGGCTACTGATAAAATACTTCAAGAACGAATGGGGTACCATGTACTCGATTCTATGGATGAACAAGAATTAGCCAGGTCAGCAGTACAATGGGCTGACAGTTCTGATAAATATAGTGATGACGCGCTAGCACACACGTTTTTGAATCTTTCACCAGACGAACAGCGTTTAGCTGGTATATACATGATACAACACCTCCTTATATTGTATAAAAGCCAACACTCCGATCCTGGTCCCCTACCGGAGATACTGATAGAACTACTCATGAATAAATGGAGAGGTCTAGGTACCGATCTAATTAAAGAAATTCTAGAACATCGGCACAGATACAGTGCCTTCCTGTGTCCAGAGCTTGATCCAGCTCCCTCCATGGAAAGAAAAATGTATTACATAGACAGACAGAATCCCTTACGCGAAGTGCACCCAGTTAAAAATGATGATAATACTTTTACACGCGTGTTTGTGTACACGCCCATAACTAAAATAGAACTATTGGAAATGAAAAAATTAGTGCCCAGCCATGACAAAGATCCAGCAGGTTTTCACCGCGAACTAAAAGACATGTTACTCATGGGTGACTATACCTATCCTGACATTATGAAAATATTAAAAGTATTATTGCCTGCCGGTATTTACGAGAAACTCAAAGAAAAAGAATGGGAGGTGGGAGAGCAAAAGATTGATTGGACTGAATTAGAAAACGAAGAAAATGCCCGAACTCCAGGCCGAGGGTTTGGGGACAAAACTAAAGCGTTACCAGGATTGTTAGTACAAGTATTGCCACGTTTATTAACTACGAAAAAGGAAGACTGGGGTGCAATCTCAGCTTGCAAACAGAAACCCGATGAAGACACTAGTGATTTTTATTCCCGATTTGAAAAATGTTTTGGTATTAATAGCGGCCTGAAAGCAAGTAGTGATTCATATCCACATCTTTTTGTAACAAAATTAGTCGAGAATTCCCTGCCCCAGGTTAAGAACAGAGTATTGAAAGTCGAGAGCACTTGGCAAGCTAATACCCCTTCACAAATGTTACAAATGTTACAGTACCACCAGAATAGAATTAGAGAAGAACAAGAACACGAACAAAGACGTATGAAAGACACGAAAATGAAAATGCTCGTTGCTCAGTCAGTTCCAGCTGACGGTCATAAAAAGGGTGCGACACAGTCCAGTAATTCAGCGGTTCCTGTTAAAGGGACATGCAACTATTGTAAACAGCCAGGTCATTATATAAATGATTGTGCAGTTCTGAAACACAATATCTCTACGGGTAAAACCAAGGAGAGACCGCGTCCACTTAGACAGGATCAGATCCAACCACAAGTACCTCAGAATGTACAGCCTATGCCAGCTTCACAACAGACCGTAGCAGTATCACAGCCACAGCCAAGTGCCGCAACACAAAACACGACACAACAGATGTACCAGTATGCACAAAATGACTATCCCGATTATCAGTGATATACATGAAACAGCCTAGAGAGGGAGGTTGGCTTACCCCTTATTGAGGTTCCTGTAGATCAAGAGGGTCCTTATGTACATAGTCAAGTATTAGGGAAAGACAGAAAGTTTTTAATTGATACAGGGGCAAGCAGAACAACTATAAGTCACGACGAGGTTCCAGGGGCACCCCTCTCAGGCTCACAGAATATTTCCCTTGGATTTTCAGGAAAGCCTATTGTTAACGAAGTATCGCAACCTCTTCCTCTTGCAGTTGGTCCATTGACACGGACTACAGATTTATTGCTTACAAAATCATGCCCAGAAAACTTGTTAGGTATAAAGACGCTGAAAGCTCTAGGAGCTGTAATATGTTGTTCCCCGGAAGGGGTACGACTATTTTTGCGTGACTTTAAAGGTCACTATGTATTGAGAGACATGGATCACCGGTTACAGAATGTACCTGCACATTTATGGGCACAAGGCCCCACTGATGTAGATTGTATGCACATTACACCATATCGAGTCACACTCAAAGCAGGAGTGGTATTACCACGAATTCGACAATACAAGTTACCTCCAGATGCTGTAGTGGCTTTGCTGCAAATCATTGACGAGCTCATTGCACAAGGAGTGGTTGTGGAAACCGACTCCAATGTATGTAATTCTCCGATCATTCCAATTCTTAAACGTACTGATCCAAATGCACCCCCAGTTTATCGATTAGTTATTGATCTGCGCGAATTGAATAAATGCATTGTACCACAATATCCCGTGGTTCCAGATATCTCTTCATTATTGACAGCTATTGATTCCGAAGCAACGTTCTTTACTGTAATTGACCTCAAGAACGCCTTCTTTAGCGTCCCAATCGATCCGGAAAGCCAATATTTGTTCGGATTCTGTTTAAATGGACGACGCTTCAAATTTGCACGCGCACCTCAAGGATTCACAGAAAGCCCCAGCATCTATAGCCAAGCACTGAAAAGACAACTTGACAGTATCCACATGCCTGTTAACACTGCCCTGCTTCAGTATGTCGATGATCTGCTGATCACCGCCCGAAGCGAGCCCGAATGTGAAAAAGCATCACTGACGGTTTTACATTTTCTGGCCGACAAGGGGCACAAGGTGTCCCCTTCGAAGCTACAATTCTGTGTTCAGCAAGTTGTGTACCTTGGGCACTTGCTGTCCAAAGGGGGGAGACAGCTCACACCTGACCGCATCCAGTTAATTGTAAACATGTCACCACCCAAGACACAAAAGGAGGTGCGGGCCTTCATAGGCCTCACTTCGTACTGTAGACAATGGATTCCCCAATATGCATTTCTAGCAAAACCACTCATTCAGTTGACAACCCAGGAGGCAGCGACATCGGCTGTCCTCCCTTGGACTCAGGAACATACACAAGCTTTTGAAGACTTAAAGAAAGCCTTATGTCAAGCACATGTTTTAGCGACACCATGTTACAGTAAGCCTTTTACACTTTTTGTTACAGAACGTGAAGGTACTGCCTTGTCAGTACTCACTCAGGAACAAGCAGGTTCACACAAACCGTGTGCTTACTTTTCTAGCACATTAGATCCAGTAGCCCAGGCTCTGCCTGCGTGCCTGAAATCAGATGCAGCAACGGCCTTAGCCATAAGACAAAGTGACTCGATAGTGCTGGGCCACCCTCTGACAGTGCAAGTACCACACGCAGTAGAGGTTCTCTTGAACCGGACACAAACACAGCACTTGACTATAGCACGACTGACAGGTTATGAATTAACATTGTTTCAGCCACACATAGAAATCAGACGCTGTAGTACATTAAATCCTGCCACACTTTTGCCATTAAGTGGAACAGACCCATTGGCACATGATTGTATCGAAGTCATTACTATTACGACGAAACCCAGACAAGACTTGACAGACATTCCATTACCAGATCCAGACCTGACACTTTATGTGGATGGTTCTTGCATGAGAACAAGTACAGGAGAGTTAGTGGCCGCTTACGCAGTCACGACAGACACCGAAGTTATTGAAACGAATTGTATTGACACCTTGTCAGCTCAAGCAGCAGAGCTCATCGCTCTGACACAAGCCTGTATTCAAGCCAAAAATAAGAGAGTTAACATATACACAGATTCACGTTATGCATTCGGAGTTGTACACGACTTCGGAGTCCTTTGGCGAGAAAGAGGTTATTTAACTTCTCACGGTGCCAACATTCAACACGGTCCCCTCATTCAAGCTCTGTTAGATGCAATACATCTGCCTACTGCGATATCTATCATGAAGTGCAAAGCCCATACAAAAGTCACCGATATCACTTCCCAGGGTAACGACTTAGCAGACCGAACAGCTAAGCAAACAGCTCAGAATCGGACTCATGCAACTGACTTGACAAAGACAATAGTTCCGACATCGACACACTGCATGACAGTTAGGGATCCCGCCCTTGATGTAATTGACATACAGACACATGCTACACTAGAGGAAATCAAGAAATGGACTGAACTAGGAGGGATCCAAACAGATCAGGGATGGATGACGAAGGGAAAATCTACATGGTTCCTCCCCGACTCCATGGTTCAAGTTATCATTAACACAATACATAGTCCAGCGCATCTAGGAGAGAAAGCTATGCTAGACAGTATTCAAAACATTTGGTTCAAAAAACACTTACGAGCAGCAGCCAAACAGAAAGTGCGTACTTGCATGATTTGTTGTCAGTTCAACCCAGGTAAAAGCATTCCTGTAGAGCAAGGTGGATTTCAACCTCCCGATCATCCTTTTGAAGTCCTCCAGATGGATTATATCCAGATGGAACGTTGTCGAGGATTCAAATATGTCCTCGTAGTTGTATGCGCACTTTCCCGTTGGACAGAAGCATATCCAGTCCCAGATTACACTGCTCCGACCACTGCCAAGCAGCTGGTTCGTGAATTCTTCCCACGGTATGGTTTGCCCCGTATCGTGTACTCAGATAACGGTCAGCCGTTCTCATCCGAGCTAATGAAACACATTTCACTCCTGTTAGGCTATCAATGGAAATTCCACTGTGTCCGGCATCCCGAGGCAGCAGGTCTCGTGGAGCGTCATAATCCGACTCTGAAAATTCGACTTTCTAAAGTCTGCAGAGAGAAAGGCGTCGACTGGATTGTAGCTTTACCAGTTGCGCTCTTTTACATGAGAATGATAGCACATTCTCGAACAGGGCTATCCCCGTACGAGGTGGTCTTCGGTAGGCCACCAAATATGTGGGGGACGCCTATACCTCGAAAAATCACTGATGTTGATTGTAATATGCTGACAGATTACCTTGCTTCCTTGATGTCTGCACTACAATCTTGCCGTTCACAGGTAGCTGCAGCCTTTCCCGACAACACCGAGGTGAAGCCCCATGAAGTGGTTCCTGGTGATTACGTGTTTATAAGAAATTTCGACAGGAGGAGCCCGCTGGAGCCCCGCTGGCAAACGCCGAAATTACTACTTCTGACCACGAGGACAGCAGTGAAGATTGAGGGTCGCAAGGGTTGGCTACACTCGAGCCATATCAAGAAATTTCACGGACTGCCTTCTGATTTGAACTCTCAGCCCTGCCCTCCTCCACAGACTGACTCAAAACTCCCCCTGGTCGAGAAAACTGCTTCCCAGGAATATAAACTGAAACTAAGGTCTAGCAAGTCAGACAATTTAATTGTTTAAGTCCTCTCCTAGGTGAATCGGTTAAATTAGTTTCTGACATGTATCCCCTAGACCGAAATAGAGAAAGAGATAGACAGAAACAGCTCAAGAAACGTGCATATTGTAAATCACTTCGTAGTCACTGTATAGTGACATTATTGATTATGTTTTTTCTAAGTCTTCTGATTATTGCTGCAAGTGTACTGTTGCACATATACTACCCTATTTTCAAGCATGCACATTCTGCTTTCAATGTTACTGCCGAACACTCTTTTAGCGAATTACCTCCGCATGAGTTGTCCTACAGACTTGCGCTGCGCAACAACACATTCATTAGTATGTTACATCACTCCCATCAGACCAACAACGCTACAAATTGTTGGATATGTGGCCGACTCCCTCCCTACCAGAAATACAAGGGAGTTCTGCCCCTCTTTCCGTACCCATTCACACACAATGGTTCCTGTGGTGCATGGTTTAGTTTGATTAATTCTTTAGATTCAAATACCGTAGTTTACCAGGGCAACTGGGTATGGGGAAACCTGAACTTAGTTTTGCTTAAAGTCTGCTACACTAACAAGGAGGGACTTCCCAAAAGGACAGGAACTGATCTAGAAAATGAAGTATATGGATTAGGTAACTTTACACTTAACCTCATGATTCTGAATGTTGAATCCGAAACTGATACGCAAATTAACCAGAACCCTTGAAGCAGTAGTGAATGAAACTACTTCTGCCCTAGGCAACTTAACAGAGGAGCAGTCTGCGATGCGGATTGTTGTTCTCCAAAATCGTCTTGTCCTTGACGTCATCCTGGCCGATAGGGGCGGAGCCTGTAGAGTCATCGGATCGAGCTGCTGTGTTTTCATTCCAGAAAACGCGCCATCAGTATATAAAGCCATAACTCGTCTTCATAAGATTGCAAGTCAGATACACCAGAATCCAGGCACCTAGACTTGGTCCGGTTGGTTCTGGAGTGTGTTGTCAGCCTGGGGATGGAAGGTCCTATCCTTCCTAGGTATTGGCCTTCTCATAGTATTCAGTTGCTGCCTGTGTCTACAATGTGGGCCAGCGATTTGCGGCCTGTGTGCCACATCGTGTATTCCACATTCAGGTTCTCATTCAAGATCCCGTAAGAAGAAAGAAGAGCAAATGATGTTACATGAACAGATTGATGGATTCATGAGGATTGATATATCATGAAGGGTCCGTAGGGGACAAGGAGGGACTGAGGAAATATGGATTTTTATGATCAATTGTGTCCCCTATCTTAGACCCCAACGGCTCCTTGTACGTGCTACAAGTACATGTATGTTCCCTCCACTTCCAGCTATGAAGACGCAAATACATGTGCGTCCAACGTTAACATGTCCTCTTTCAGATCCACCATGAATGGGTCGAATATTCCGTTCCTAAGTATGCTTTGCCACCGTCTTTATATGGTGCACCTTTCACGTTTTTCAGCTCTGGCAAGTTAGGCCCTGAATTCTGCCATCGAGCCTTTTCCTGCTTTCTGCCTCTGAATGCTCCAGCCTGGACCTGCATCTGTATCCATGACCTTTGTTTTACTCCCTGCGCGGCTAACGGTGCCTGGCTCGGCCTGTTGCCTGCCAAGACTGTATTTCGCCTTCAAGTTATCTGCTCCGCTCCTCGACCAATACATTCCTGTCTAGTAGTTTAGGTAAACATCCTTCCAGCTGCAGAGCAAAGGGCCCGGCCTCACTGTCTCCGTACAAGTAATTCATAGCTCCTGTTACCATGGTAGGCCCATGCCCCCTCGCATTTCATGTAGACACGTAGACGCTTATACACGCACTAGCAGTCAGTATAGAATAGCCTCTGCCCAAGAGACCTTTCTTTCCAGATAATACAGTTCCTTAAACACAAGATATTAGATACGATTTGGGATTAGGTTGTTCTGACATCCCAGACTTCTGTCTCCTCATGTAGGGCTAAATGTCAAGTCTCCTTCACCCTCCAGTTACACGTCAATCACACGTCATGCAGCTGCGCGCGCATCTCTGCCATATATTTCTGCTGACATTGCAGGATTCTCTTATGGATCCACCCACCTGTGACATCCTTATAATGACGTTTCTAGTACACGCCCTTATGCACGCCTATTGTAACGCCTTTTTCATTACGTATGTGTATTCTTATCTCTCCTATCAGCTGTTACGCCTTCTGCATCTGCCTTTACTGTAATGCATTGACTATATATATGATAACCTGTCAATAATGTATTGTCTATCCCTTCCCGAACCTTCGTGGTGACGGAACCCGATTGCCTGGTTCGAACCAATTCCTTTGTAAGGAATAAAACCCCTTTTAAAACCTCAAATACCACGGATTCTGCCTCTTATTTTTACTGAGTTATTCTTATTGAACTTTACCGCATAAATTAAGTCTAGGTAATTTAAATTTACCACAAAAGTTCAACAGTTAATGAACTAGTGGGTTTATAAATAGTTGCAAGGAAAGGAAAAGGGGAACCTTAGGGGTGGAGGCAGGAGGCAAGGTAGGTGAACAAAATGTATAGTGAGATTTCGTTTTGTACGGCAACAGCCAAGGTAAAGTTATTATGAGGTGCACCTGTCTTCAATAAAGCGCCCTTTTTCACACAATCCAAGCCTTTTTATAGTCTGTGCTGCGCCCCCCTTTGGCCCAATGTGGCTGGTCTGGTGGCTGCTGTATTGATGATATGCTCAGCAAACAGCACAAACTCCGATGCTGCGATTAAATGGACTGCCTACGGCAAACCACTGGTGTGAACCTGGGGCCATGCTGCCTAGAGTGGGGCTTGTTGGTGTCCTGCTTGGAGGACCTGTATCGCGAGGATTGACCCAGGAGCTTTGATGGGGTGACGTAAGGCTGGGAGAGAGCGCCCCCCCCAAGCGCATATTTGAGCCTGCTGCCTACAGACTGCTTACCAAGGGCTGCTGAGAACTTCTTGTGCAGTTAGGCCCCAAGGACAAGGAGCGCAATAGGGCCACTGGCTCTTGGAGACCCTGCACCTGAACATTAGCATGACGTGATGCAGGATGGTGAGCTGGGGCCCATTGGTGGTTCTCACCCCATCTGGAGGGCCCTTGCCGAGCACCACTGGTACCCTACGGGTCCTGATCTGACGTGGGGTGCCTCAAGAGGGAGTGCACACAGGCGAGGTTCTGGTGCTCACTTTCTGTTGGTTATCAATTAGACTTTATTTTTAGCCCTATATTGAGGGCCTTAACTAGTGGGGCCCAATTGCTGGAGCTACTCTAGGACCAGGCTTCTTTACGGAAGGGATATCCCCCTCACCTCTAGAACTGTAGACTCTGAACTGCGATGTCATCCTGGCCCGCTGTGAGAGATTCCTAGGGAGGTTCCTCTCCTTGTTCTCTTGCGGGTGCTGTTGGGAGCCTCTGGGGCGGCCACATCAAGAAGCACTGACTTGAAGGGATGACTGGTCAACCTGAGTGTATGCCTGCTTGCCTGGGCTAGGTGTGGGGAAACTGATCTCCCCCTGGAAACACCTTGGACAGCCTGGGATGTGGCATTCCCTCCTTGGTGCACACAGGATCCTGGTGAGGAGTCAAGATTCCTACGAGTTTCCATCATGCCCATATCCTACAGGAGTCACCCATTGCCCCCAGCCTAACACTACCATGATGGGGAAACCTAGGGCCAACAGGGCTCTGGCCCCTGACCCTAGTGCTTCGGCACCTCCATTGACCTCCGCTGACTAGACTGTTGGTGCCTTGCAACATCCGGTATTTACCCTTGACAAGCACTTGGCACACTATGAGAAGGTTGTCCATGCCATTCAAGACACCTGAACATCACTAGAAGCAAAAATAAATGCAGTTTCTCTGGACGTGAATCTGCTGAGGGTGTACCACCGAAAAGTAATGTTCCATGTTGAAGATGCAGAGACCAATCTGACCTCCATAGGACCCATGGTACGAGAGCTCCAGGCCAAACTGGACACAAAGAAGGAGGAGGTGGCCTCCTTACACATTCAAGCCAAGGACCCTGAGGGGCGCTCACAGTGAAACAACATTCGCTTCCTGGGGTTTCTGGAGCAATTGGAACACCCCAGAGCCAAGCTTTTCCTTGAGGAGTGGCTGATGACCACCCTGCTGGAGAACAGGGTCCCTATGCTGTTCTCTGTGGTAAGGGTGCGGCGGATCCTGGGAAGGCCACCCACACCTGGAGCACCACAACGAGCCACTCATTGCTCGATTCCTCAACTACGGGGATCAGGACCTCATACTACAGTGTTTCCACATGAAGGGCCCTTGGCAATATGAGAAAATGGAAATAGCGGCATAGGTCATGGCCCAGGTGCAGCCACTTTGGGGCTCCTACATAAATGTTAAACAGCACCTCCGACATGCAGCCAAGACCAGTCTGGTGGAGGGAGACTGGGTGATCCCACTACCAAAATGCAGGAGGCACAGAGCCACCGGGACACGGCCTAACCAGGATGAGGTGGCCACGGAGCAGGCCTGAGTGGTGTAGACTGCCAACCAGCATAGCACAATCCCTTTCACAGTACTGTGGCTGGAACCTGACCTGGACTCATGTTCAGACAGAAGTGCATTCGAGACTTCATCCATGAGCAGTGTCCATGCTCCAAAAGTCACATCGAGGTCAGCTGATGACCTACTGTGACCGCCCTAGTGCCTCTGGAACTTTCACTCCTACCCACAGTGAGTACTACCAGACCCTCCTGCATCACAGGAACTTATGATCATGACAGTGGGTCGGATGTCAGTCCCGGACAGTGGAGATCAGGCACATAGGTTGAATCACATCCCCACCAGTGTTCCAAAGAGGACTTGTTTGTTTGTTTTTCTAATTTGTTTAATCTTTGTTTACATGTTGGGAAATTTTTAACAGGGTCGCACATGTCCACTGTTCTGGGGGTATCTAGCTGATTTGGCTCTTAGTTGCTCATGTTTTAATTACTGTTCTGATTGAGTCTACCAGGCGGCACCACAAGCGATGGATAATGACCACCTTTGTGACATGTTGCTTCCACCAGGAGATAGAGAGGAGCACCACATCCTCCACCATGACTCCCACCACTAGGTCACACAATGGGGACAACCACTGACCTCATAGTATCATATCTTGACGTGTAATGTGCGCGGTATGGCCACTTCCGCATAAAGGTATTGCATTTACGGTTATATTAAACGTCGGCATGCACATATTGCCATGCTACAGGAAAACATCTCACATCAGCGGAACCACAAAAGTTCCGCACAAAGTGGATGAGGCAGGTGTATGACACATCCATGTCATGGTATCTCTGGGGAGTGCTCATCTGAATCACGCAAGGGGTCCCATTTTCTAAGGACAATCACAGGGTGGACACTTTCCAGGACCGCAGAGACCACATTGCTCTACCTTACATAATCGTCTTCATGAACACTATTTAAGAACCTTGCCTTGAAAAAGCCCTCGGCCTTCCGGCCACCGAGCGAAACACGTGTCGGCTGTTCCTCTGTTTGTTTTTCACTGTGACGAGGTGTAACATTGAAAACAAATAAAGAACCTAAAACAATAGGGATATTACCTTCTTCAATAATTTCAGAAACAAGGGGTACAAACCTCCGCCAACTTCTTGAGGATGCCTAGATACACTCACTCCAGCGCTTTTTTGAGAACCACAGCACCCAGGGTTGGTGTTGGGGTGGGATTTCAATTGCTTACCAGATGTTGAGATTGACTGCTCTCTCCCTCCCTGCGCACTGCCACCTGCGTTTGCACCACACAACACTTTCACAATTGACTCACCCACTGATGCTTACATGACATATTGCGCCTAGAACATCCACTGGATCGTGAATACTCATTTTACTCCCCGGTTTATGATGTGCACACCAGGATATACCTTTTGCCCTGCACAGAAAAACTGGGAGTGCTGATCAACCGGGCAAAGTAATTAGCATGCACCCTCTTGTACCATTGCCCCCTGTTGGTCGCCCTGAGGTAGGGCAGACAATGTCCCACAATGGCAGCTGTAGACAGACGCTTTATCTGACCACCCTTTGGGGGGGCCTGGCACAGTGTATCATACACTATGTTGGCAAAGATTAGGGCTCCACTTCCTCCCAGGTGCCTGAGTGGGACTCAAACAAAGTTACCGCATGGGACCACTGACTGGCAGCAACGTGGAGTTTACGATGACGTCTGCAGAGGGACTTAATGGATCTTGACTGAGAGTTAAGGCCCTTAGAGGTAAAGGTGGCTAATTGCAGCATGACGTTCATGCAAGTCCAACGCTCGTCAAGCAAGCAGACATACGCAGAAAAGCGCCTGGGGAAACATGATTGCAAGAGGCGTACATCTATGCTGCATGTCGAGGGGTATCATTCGGGCCGACGGATGGCATGGCTAGTGAAGAAGAACCAGCAACATACCCTGATCGGGATGATCAGATGGGAGGATGGCGTAACAGTTAGATCATAGGCGGCCGTTATCTCTGCATTCCGGGAGTATTATCGGGCACTGTACATAGTGACAGACCCCCTGCCACCGCGTCACATTCAGAGATTTGTATGCGCTATGACACTGTTCAATCGGAGCCATCTGCAGTGGGCCAAGGTGGATCCATCCCTGTAGTTGGAGAAGACATGAGCAGTTAATTCCCAAATTGCACTGAATAAAACGACAGGCACAGATGGGCTACTGATTGAGTATTATTACAGTTTTTCCACTCAAACTACTCAATATCTGCTGGAAATGTTCCATGAGGCTAAAACAACAAGGTGCCTCCCTGACTCACTCTGAGAGGCCCTCACAGTAGTCCTGACTAAACCTGGCAAAGACCCACTAGACATTCGCTTCTACTGCCCTCTCTCACTAATGAACCTTGACTGTAAGATACCAGGCAGAGTACTAGTGAACCTGCTCCCTGTCATTAGTGCTCTTGTACATGTCAACCAGGCTTGAGTGATACCGAGGTGCAGTACTTTCATGAACATTCGTCGTCTATTGTACCTTCTACACGGCACTTCCGCCAAGGCCTTTGGCCAGGTGACTGTGTCATTTAACATCGAAAAGGCGCTTGACACCCTAAGCTGGGACTTCCTCCTCCGTACCCTAGAACATCTGGGGTTCTGTCCAGGCTATCTAGGCTACATGTAATCTGAACCATAGACTGAAGGTGAGGGTAAGGACCGGTCGACTGATCTAAGTCAGCTTTGTGGCCCAGAGACGCATTAGACCTCACTAAACGGTGCCCTAGCAAGGGAGCTGTTGGCCTGCTAACTTTGAAGTGGGGGATTCAGGGGAGCTAGGCATACATGATGTCATCATGCTGTATCTGGATGATACCCTGGTTTATCTTTGCAATGTGGAGGCCATCCTGCTGGGTGTAATTCTCCTGTTGGATAACTTTGGGGATGTCTCTGGGATCAGGGTGAACTGGCCTAGATCCTGTCTATTTACCCTGGCACCGCACCCTAAATAGCATAGTATCTTGGCATTCAGATATACTTTCAGATATCCTCATATCCTCACACTCCACCCCCTGGTCATCTATCCACTACATTCATTGCAACATCAAACCTAGATGCACTACCACTGGAAAGTTGCAGTTGGAAGCTGAAATGCTGAGAAAAACCTCTGACAATGCTCCCAGCCTACCCTGCTATCACAAGATTTTGGTCATCCCTGGCACTAGTAGGATCCCTTATTTTAATAGCTCTCCCATGTCACCTACCCAACTATTTACCATCCAACCCAATCAATCAGAACAAAGAACATCACCTACATTAAACTGCATGCTTTTAAATTGTTGATCAGTAGTCAAGTATTCCACTGAAATAGAGGAAACCATCCTACTATCCGAAATTGATGTTCGTTTTCTGACTGAAACCTGGCTACATGACCACTCATCCCCCATTAGTGATCTCCTCACCCCACCAGGCTTCTCAATCATTCCCAGTGACCATAAAGATCGTATCGGTGATGGATTAGCTGTCATACACAAAATCGATCTTTGCCTAAAACCCTTCCACACTGCTGATTACTCTACCTTTGAATATCTAGGATATGACCTCTCCTCCAAAGGCTTCAACCCTATCGAATTCCACATCATCCATAACCCACCAGACGATAAACCACATTTCTTGGAGGATCTAACAGACCTATTAGCACAGAACTCCCTGAAGGACACCACAGGCATTATACTAGAAGACCAAAACCTGCACCTGAAGGATGCTGAAGATACAACAGTGCAATCATTATCCACCCTCCTTGAAATGAAAGACCTCACCCAACACTGCAAAAAGAAAACTCACAATAAAGCCTCTAACATAGGTTAAATCATTCCCAGCCATAATACCATATCCCTCCATTACCTCCTACTCACCGAATTGACCATCCACCACCTAATTCTATTTGATCACATTGTCAACCAACCGAAGAGCCACACCCAAACTAATCGTCCTAAGCACTGGGCGAGGAATACCTCAATCAGAGTTAGAATCCCTAATAAATTCCCAAATTCTACCTCCACCCGAACTTACTTCGGCTGATGACCTCAACGCCCACTATGGTGGAATCCAAACAAGGGTTCAAGTATAACCCTCAAATAATTAAACCACCCAAAAAGGAGACATATAAGACAAAAAGGGGAAGATAGAGAAGAAAAGACAGCCCAGTATCATTTGGGCACAGGATACCATATATACAATATTTAAATGAAGTAGAAATATTTTGTTTATTATTATTAACAAAGTTAGACAAACAATCGCAAGACAATAATGGCGCTCATAGGTTTACACAAACAATAGAGAAAATACAATGTACAAACAAACAAAGTGGCTGAGGGACAATATACAAGGACGGGGTTCAGAAAAAACAGAAACAGCACAAAACAAAAACATGAGTCCTCTTCATTTAGGGCCACATTAAAGCGTCAGCGGCGTTTTGACCAAAAATGAACTTAGAAGGTCATCATCAGGACAAGAGAATAAATTTAGGAGCGTCCAAGCAATTTTCAATAAAACATTAAGGGCCATATGTAGGTAGGTAAATACCGGTCGGTAACGGCCGAAAATCGGTAATTTTCCCGTTAGCCCTTTCTAATGTAGGAGGCAGGTTTTAAGGATTCGGTAATTTACCGATTCCTTATTTTAAGGAATCGGTAAAATACCGAATCCTTATTTTAAGGAATCGGTAAAATACTAAGGGGCACATGCATCAACGAGAAAACTGGTCGCAAACGGGCAGATTAGCAGAATCTGCCCCTTTGCGACCGGTATTTTTGCATTTGGGATGCATCATCCCAAATGCAAAAATCGCAATTTAAGGAATCTCTAAATAGCGATTCCTTAAATTGCGATTGCATTTAAGGAATCCAAAATTGAGATTCCTTAAATGCAATGCATTAAAGTTAAAATATTAGCAATTTCGCTAATAGGGGGAGCAAATTACCATGAAGTTGAACTTCATGGTAATTTGCAAAAACTTTGAAAAATGCACTTTAGTGCATTTTTCAAAGTTTCATGTTGCGCACACACATGCCCTTAGAGCATGTGTGTGTGCAACATATGTGCACAGATCAATTTCAGGGGTGCAATAGGGTGTCATTTTGACACCCTTGCACCCTTGAAATTGCATGAGCAATTTGCGAGTACCTGCTGGTACTAGCAATTTGCTCATGCAATCTCCAAATCATTCCTATGGGCCTGGAGGCCCCTAGGAATGATTGGGACGGCATTCCTTAATTGCGACTCGCAATTTGCGAGTCGCAATTAAGGAATTTGTAGGAATCGCTATTTTTATAGCGATTCCTACATGCATAGGCTTTTGCAATTCCTTAATTGCGATTCCTTAAAAATCGCAATTAAGGAATCGCAAAAGTCTTTGTTGATGCATGTGCCAGTAAATCCTTAAAAGGTATGTAGGAGGCACTCAAGTGAGTGCATTTTTCAATTCAGGATTCATTATTTACCACCAACTACTAGTTGGTGGTAAATACCGAATACCTTTAACCCCTTCTGTGCCTATGACGAGCTGGACTCGTCATGGAGCACAGTCGCGCTGTGCCCATGACTAGTCCAGCTCGTCATGAGGCATTCCCTAGGGAATCCCTCTGGTGCGGGCACCAGAGGGATTCCCTTTAAACCAAAATAGCCTCGGGAGCTGGGGAAGAGCTAGCTCCCGAGGCCCCCCCCCCCCCCTTTCACTGTAATGACGAACGGCGCGCACGTCGCACTGACGTCATTACAGTGAAAGTGAAACTGAAATGAGCCAAGAGGCTCATTTCAGGTTTCACTTTGTACGTGCTCAGGGGGCTATCTCAGCCCCCTGAGCACGCAGAAAGATGGGAGAGGTATCGTTGGAAAGGGGAGCATCTCCCCTTTCCAATGGTACCCCTCCCCAGTGGATCTCTGCTTGGGGATCGCCACAGGAGGGCGATCCCCAAGCAGGGATCCACCCACTAGACACCAGGGAGGGGGGAGCGGCCCCTTGGGCAGGGGTCTTTGCTCCCCCCAAATTATTTTGGGCACATTTAGTTTTTTTGTCCCCCCTGGGGGGCAGGTGGTGGCAGTAGCCCCCAATCTGCCCCCCCGGGGGGGCAAAAAGCCCACTAGACACCAGGGAATTTTTTTGACAATCAAAATAGGGGTGGGGGCTGCCCAAAACGGGCAGGCCCATGACCCCACCCCACCCCCAAATTATCACAGTCTTTCTGCCCCCCTGGGGGGCAGATGGGGCATTGGCCCCTAATCTGCCCTTTCGGGGGGGCAGAAAGCCCACTTTACACCAGGGATTCATTTTCAGTTTTTTTTAGGGTGGGGGCTGCCCGAAACGGGCATGCCAATGCCCCCACCCACCCACCACCATTACAGCCTTTCTGCACCCCTGGGGGGCAGATGGGGCATGGGCTCCCAATCTGCCCCCCCCCGGGGGGGGCAAAAAGACCACTAGACACCAGGGAAATGTAAAAAAAAAAAATAGGGGTGGGGGCTGCCCAAAATGGGCAGGCCCATGCCCCCACTCCACCCCCCAATTATCACAGTCTTTCTGCCCCCCCCCCGGGGGGCAGATGGGGCATTGGCCCCTAATCTGCCCCTTCGGGTGGCAGAAAGCCCACTATACACCAGGGATTTGTTTTCAGTTTTTTTTTAGGGTGGGGGCTGCACGAAACGGGCATGCCAATGCCCCCACCCACCCACCACCATTACAGCCTTTCTGCACCCATGGGGGGCAGATGGGGCATTGGCCCCCAATCTGCCCCCCGGGGGGGCAAAAAGACCACTAGACACCAGGGAATTGTAAAAAAAAAAAAATAGGGGTGGGGGCTGCCACCCCACCCCCCCAATTATTACAGTCTTTCTGCCCTCCCCGTGGGGCAGATGGGGCATTGGCCCCTAATCTGCCCCTCCGGGGGGGGCAGAAAGCCCACTAAACACCAGGGATTTTTTTTGCGCAATTGTTTTTAGGGTGTGGGCTGCCCGAAACGGGCACGCCAATGCCCCCACCCTCCCCCCACAAAAATGACAGTCTTTCTGCCCCCCAGGAGGCAGATGGGAGCTGTAGCCCCCAATCTGGCCCCCCCTGGGGGCGCAGAATTCCCACTAGAAACCATGGATTTTTTTGTTTTATTAGTGATGGGGTAGGGGCTCCCCAAAATGGGCATGACAATACCCCACCCCACCCCCAGAGAAATTCCAGTCTTTCTGCCCGCCCCGGGAGGGCAGATGGTGGCAGTGGCCCCTGATCGGCCCCCTGGGGGGGCAGAAAGCCCACTAGGCGCCAGCGAGTACGCAGGCTTTTTTTATGCGTGGGGGTGGGGGCTGCCCAAAATGGTCATACCAGTTCCACCACCCCCATAAAAAATAGCCACAGTCTTTCTGCCCCTTTAGGGGCATATCAGGATGAAACCCCCTTCCCCGATTCCCCCCCAGGGCGGCAGAAAGGCCGCTGGCTCCGGATTTGTTTTAGCAATGTGCATACCTGTGGATTTTGGGCCCTAGCGCAGTTGGGACGTAGGCAAACCTAGCAAACCTGTACATTTTTTAAAACTAGACACCGAGGGGAATCCTGGATGGGTGACTTCACTGGCTCTCACCAGGTTCTGTTACCCATAATCCATTGCAAACCTAAAAATGTGTCCAAAATAACACATTTTCCTCACATTTCTGTGGTGGAAAGTTCTGGAATCTGCATGGGTCCACAAAATTCCACCCACCCTGCGTTCCCCAAAGTCTTCAGAGAAAAATGGTATCTCACTTGCGTGGGTAGGCCTAGTGCCCGCGTCAGGCAAGGGCCCAAAACCTATTGAGGAGACATCAAAATTACCTATCACAAAACAACCTGGTTTTGCAAAGGGGGTCCTATGAGTTTTTGGCCCCGGGCTTGGCGGCCACCTAGGGAAACCTACCAAACCCACACATTTCTGAAAACTAGACACCCGGGGGATTCCAGGGAGGTATGGCTTGCGTGGATCCCCCAACGTTTCCTTACCCAGAATGCCCTGCAAACCTCAAATTTAGCTGTAAAAATCACCTTTTTCACATATTTGTGTGTGGGAAAGTTGTGGCATCACCGGGCTGACACAAATTTCCTACCACCCAGTGTTCCCCCGGGTCTCCCGATAAAAACGGTGCCTCACTCGTGTGGGAGGCCCAAGTACCCGCGACAGGCAAGGGCCCAAAACGTTTTGAGGCGACATGAAAATTGCCTACCTCAAAACGACCTGGTTTTGCAAGGGGGGTCACCTGGGTTTTTGGCCCGGTGCTCGGCGGCCACCTAGGGGAACCTACCAAACCCACACATTTCTGAAAACTAGACACCCGGGGGATTCCAGGGAGGTATGGCTTGCGTGGATCCCCCAACGTTTCCTTACCCAGAATGCCCTGCAAACCTCAAATTTAGCTGTAAAAATCACCTTTTTCACACATTTTTGAGTGGGAAAGTTGTGGCATCCCAGTGATGCGGCGGCGTCTGCTGCGACGTCGATCCTCTTCTCCGGTGATGCGAGGCGCTTCGTGGTGTGAAGCGGCAGCGGCAGTTCGGCGACACGCTTCTTGCTCGTGAGTCGCGCTTCCAGCTCCTTGCGACACGCAGTCCCTCAGAAAGCCTCGCAAAACAGCAGGCACTTCCAAAGAACTCTTGGGGAGCTGGTGGGTGAAGTTTGTTGTCCCTGAGACCAGCAGGGGGCAAGCTGTTTTCTCAAGCCCTTGGAGATCCTTCACAAGTTGAAGAAAGTACACAAAGTTCCTTCTCTCCTCTCTTTGGCAGTCAGGCAACCACTGCAGGCCAATCTCTCAAGCTTAGGGATAGTCTCTCCTCAGTCTCTCCGGTTCTGCTCCTCAGCAAAGGTTTCTTCTTGTTTCCCAAAGTGATCTAAAGTTCTTGGGTTTGGGTCCCAATATTTATACCCAGTTTCTCTTTGTTCTCTGAAGCCAGAGAGGCCTCTGCCTAGTCCAAACCAGTTCTGGTCAGTCCTGGAGCACTTTGTTGACAAGACTCCTTTTTTTCCTTTCAGAGTGCAGGGCAGAGACATCAGACACACCACAAAAGGTGGAGCCAGCATTGTGGAAGGGAGGCACAGCCCTATTCAGGTCCCAGGTGCAACTCCTCCCACCCATCTAGATGCAGATCTCTCTATTCAGCCCTGTGCTGACTCATCCTGACTCCTGGAATCCCCCAGCCCCATTCACTCAAACTCCAGACAAGGAATACACAGCCTAGCAGAGGCAGGTTTGGATGGTTAGACAAGAAAATACCTACTTTCTAAAATTGGTATTTTCAAACACAGAATGTTAAAACCAACTTCACTAAAAGATGTATTTTATTATTCTGAGTTCAGGCATACTAAAATCGAATTTCTACCATGTTCCCTGAGTCAGTTAGGATTATAAGATGTAATAATCAAACTGCCCATTCTGGCCTATGGGGAACAGGTAGCCTTGCAATGGTGAAAAACGAAAATGGCTGTAATTTACTTTTAGGACACGCCACACACACCAGGGCATGTCCTACCTTATACTTACAATGCACCCTGCCCTTGGGCCTACCATAGGGGTGTCTTCTGATATGAAGAAAAGGGAAGGTTTAGGGACTGGCAAGTGGATGCACTTGCCCAGTCAGCATGGCAGTACCAGACTGCACACAGGCTTTACAATGGCAAGCCTTTAGACACACTTTTACAGGCTGCTTCTGTGGGTGGCACAACCAGTGCTGCAAGCCCACCAGCAGCGTTTGGATTACCAGCCCTGGGCACTCCTGATGCACTGTACTAGGGTCTGACAGGTAAACCAAACCAGCCAATCATGGAATCACTAATCTATACATCAATTTACAACAGGGAGCACTTGCACAGGGCCCAAAGCATCTAACACCAGCAAAAATACATGAGGCAGCAGCATAAAATGGAAGGGAGACCCACGCCAAGGTGCCAGGTCTAACAAGGAGGTTGTGAATACAACCCTCAGGCCTTTAAATTTGGCTCGTCCTTCAGATGGTGCCCGAACAGGGACTCCGCAACAGGGTTTTCTCCCCTGTAGTCGGGTGTAGAACCTGGGGTGGTTTCTGGTCAGTCAAGCAGATCTGACCCCTCACACACAAATACAGAGCTTGGTTCTCGCAGCTGCTCCGCCCCCCTATTGGACGGATCCCCGGCTAGTGGCCCTTGGCCGGGGTCCTGAAGGAGAAACTCTGGAGCTGACTGTTTGGTCCAGAGAGTCGGCAGTGGAGAATAATTTGCTTGACCTGAGTGCACCAGGTGAGTGATTTGATTCTTGATAAATTGTGGCACCACATCTGAATGACACTAGCCAGAGGGGCTGTGTCCTGAAACCTGAATGACACTAGCCAAAGGGGCTGTGTAGTGAAACCGGAATGACACTAGTCGACGGACTGTGTCCTGAAACCTGAACGACACTAGCCAGAGAGGCTGTGTCCTGAAACCAGAACGACACTAGTCGACGGACTGTGTCCTGAACCTGAACGGCACTCTGTGGAGGGCCCGAGTGTGTGGCAGGGGGTTGCACATGTTTGCGGGAGTTCACAGAATGTCCTGAGCTTATATGTCAGTTTTCGGGCTGACCTGGTCTGAATTTGGTGGGTCCGTGGGCCCTTGTAATAGGAGTTGTTCTTTGGATGTTTTGTAATTGTGTGTCTTAAGGTGGTGTGGTTCGGAGACCGGTGTGGATGAAGACGCAGATGTGGTGAGTGCATGAGTGAGAGTCGACAGAGTTCTCCGGACAGTTGATTTCGAAAAAGGGATGATGATTGTTATTTTGGTTCTTTTTATGTTTGTTTGCTAAAGATTGTGTTTGTGCTTATTTGACAATGCCTTGTTTCAATAAGTTGGGATGTTTTGGATGTTGTTGTCGTTCTGCTGATGCGCGGTTCAGAAAGAGCCAACCCGCACTTCCAGAGGGTACCCCGAGTTTTGATATCTATGTCAAGCATGGTATTGGTCCTATTGTGTTTCACACATTATGGAATAAGTATACTAAAGATAATGCTGAGTTACAATGGCCACTTACTGGTTCATTTGATGAACAGAAAATCAATTATTTGCAAGATATAATGTTTGCTAGGCGAAGTCGACAGTCTATGTTTGATTTTCTGAGAGTGTGGCAGAGGAAGCGGAGCAACGAAGTTTGAGGGAAGAGAAGGTGGCTAAGAGAAAAGAGACGCAGACCATTACACAGAAGGCGATAGCCTATGACAGGGAAAAGACCGAGAAAGGTATAGAATGTGAAGATAGGAGGTTTTAATTACAGGTTGATAAAAGCTATGTTTCTAGGGAAGAGGGGAACAAACTAATTGAGGAACTTCTAGACTCTCGTCTGCCGCCGCCATATGCCCGGTAGCGTATATACCCTACAGTCCTTGCTTCTTCTGCCCCGGCTTCGGGAACTACCCCTCCCAGTGCCCATGACACTACTGCATCGGCTTCCTGCCCTCCGCAAGGAGTGGATGTTGCCCCCATTCCTGCACCATCGCTTCTCCCTATGTACCGTTTTACACGCGCCTGTCATGATCGCTTCCCCTCCCATCACACCCCCAGCTTTGGACATCTATGCAACAGTGCCTGTCACTGCGTTAACCTCATCCTCCGTGAGCGCTACGCCTCAGTCATGGATGGGTACGGAGACCATGTACGCGGACCTTCAGACGCCGGCTGGCCAGGGGTGCCGGATCATGCGAAAAGAATAATAATGCGTTCCGCGGTGGGGATGGAAGAGAAGCAGGTTGTAGCGAATCAGGCAGCTCAGTGGGCTCGTAACCCAATGTATAGTGTGGAGGATATTTGGAGTTTGATGAAAGATTATGAACCTTTCATACAGCAGCATGCCCTTAAGCACTTGTCGACTATGTTGATTCAGTTGTGGGAGCAATGTTTTGGGTAAGTGGCGCCGCAGATTATTTATGACATACGAGACAGAGTGTACATGACGGACATAGCCCTGAATGAAGTTTTTAGTAATGTAACTACTTTGGTGGGTTATAGAGGTTGATTACGTCAGAAGGTCCCATTATTAGGAACCCAGCACCCTATGAGAGAGGTTCACCCCCTCTACCACCTTGAAATACCAGAATTGCGTGACTCTACGGATAGGGTATTTAACCCGCGTGTTGATGCCCGGTTTCAAGAACAGTGGATCTACACTCCTTGGAAGAGGAGTGAGGTTCTTTCCCTGAAAAGTAATTTACCAGACCTGAGGAAAAATCCAACAGCATATTATAAGGAACTGACAGAAGCGGCCAATTCCACTGTAATGACATTAACTGACATAGAACTTTTCTTTGGTTTGTTAGTACCGGTGGATACATGGAGACAGGTTCATACTCAGGACCATGTGCTCGAGTTAGGTGGTACATGGGAAGAAATCAAGGCATGGGACAAGGAGCGCAAGCCTGTGAGAAGCCAAAAGCAGAATTGCTGGCCCTACTGGGGCGTATCATTACTTACATGCACTCCCTTATCCCACTGAAGAAAGTGGATTGGGACAAGTTAACCGCATGCCGCCAGAAAAAGGACGAGAGTGAGTGTGATTTCTTTACCAGTTTTTAAGAAGTGTTTCTAGATTTCAGTTGCCAGGATTTGGCACAGGAAGGGGGAGACTTGATTATTTGTGAATAGGTTTGTCACAAACTTACTTCCTGAGATTATGGCTCGATTGGTTAACAAAAAAAGGGGGGGAAAAGAAGAGGTTTTTTAACGGTTAGGTTCACCCTCCATTTTATACAACTATCAAAAAGAACCTGAATGAACAGGTAAAAAGAGCCTAACCTGGGGGTGTGGGAAAAACAATATGTTTCCGCTAGTCACCCAAAGAAAAGAAAGGGCAAGACTGTGCCTTTCTTGAGTCCCCTCACTCACCAGGGTTTCCCCTTGGTGACATGCTTCATCATTGGGGTCCTCTCAGTCCTCTACGGGCTGAGGCGTGCTGCAACTTGCGTTGTTACGTAGGAGCACTTAAAACAAGTTCTATGTGTAGTGCAAGTGTTGTGAAGTGGAGTGGGATAAAGTGATTTAAAATAAACAACTAGTGGGCCAAATATACTTTATTCTTGCTCCTAGCTGAATAGTTAAAAACGGGGTAATATGCTAGAGGCCCTAACTGTAATGAGTAAGTGTGCCTAGCATATGGTCAACTAGTTTCGAGCTTCCCCTAGCTCTTCCTCAGGACCACACCGGGACCAGCCCAGTGTGAGAAACCACTCCTAGAAGACCTAAATAAGGTGAAAAAAATGTGAGTGAAACGCTGCAACTAATAAGCATGCGTTAAAATACATACGTAAGTATACGTCAGGATATATCTGTTGGATAAAGAAACACCATTAAGGAATCCAAGGCAGCAATATGCAACAATAAAATCAATAGTGATCACACTATACACCAGTGCAGGGTACATCCAGACTTCTTAATGTGCCGCTAAGTGGATGTTCAAAAAAGCATTAATAAAAAACTTCCATGCAGGCGCTGTGCTACAGGGTGAGTAAAAAGGTTATATGAATGCAATTGCTGTTCATACGCCAAACAAACATTAAAAAAAACATTAAAAAACATGCATCTGACATAACAAATAACACAAACAAGACTGACAAATAAGTAGACCATTACATACAATTTTAAAGGCAAATGATAAGCCTCATGGTCAACGGAGGGGGTGTGGAGATCTCGTACACCTAGAGAAAAATATACGAGTTTGTTAATGGGCTCGCGTGTCTTAATCAAATAGGATAATGCCCTATGATGAGCCTTCACGATTGGGAGGAGAGACGGAGTTGGAGCGAGACTCGAGATCGCCGTCATATATGTGAGCATGATCGGCTTCCCCCCTGGGCTTGTCACTTACTTGTACGTTGAAATCCGCACTCAGGGAACACCTACTAGCGCCCAGCCTCTCGGACCGCATATTGCTTGGTCATGCGCGGCCGTCTAATTTCAAGTGTCATTTCCGCATGGAAAGTGAGGGAGGACTCAGCCGTGTAGGTCCTTCCTGTGGTGGCCATGTTGGAATGGGAAGGATCGGGAAATATGCCCACAGAGGAATATTAAAGGACCTGTTGCGATCGTTCAAAGGAATATATGAGGGAATTTGTAGTTTCACGGTGGGGTGAAGGCTACCATTACTTATGGGCTGACATTGTGGATTTTTTACACAAAAGGCCCTAATAAAGAAAAAGTAGTACCTTTAGCCATGTATATCGATAGGATATTCGATCGCATGTGATCCATTAGAACAATAAAATAAACGAGAGGGAAATAAAAGAAAATGTGGAAAAAATGCGGAAAAAATGCCCCTCGTAAGTTGTTCCACTAGGTTTGGGATAGGGGAAGGTTTCTTAAGTTTATAGGAGAGTCTCTGCCACAAGAAGGATTATTTGTCAATAAAGTTACAGTAATTCAAAGTCTAGAAACCCAGGCAAATATTTTTTATGGGAACCTTTTTCAGGTTGGTAGGTAAAGTCTCATAATTCCCAGGAATCAAATAAATTGTCCCCATGGTATATCATCATTAAGACCATTGGTATCGGACCGCAATTTGAAAACCCAACGTTGCTCTTTTTCATGTAGTATCCTATCGATGTTGGGATGGTTATCCACGTGTTCAATAATGACCCACCTGAAGTCATTGGGTGTGTGGTGGTGTTCAAGGAAATGCGTGGTCATTTTTGTATTATTTCTTTTACACCTGAAATTGCTTCGGTGTTCGGTCATTCTGGTGTTTGCCTTTCTAGTGGTCATGCCCACATAGTGGAGATTGCACACACAAGTGATGAGATAAACTACACCTGTCGTGTTGCAGTTTGTGAATGATCTCAGATTCCATGTTGTACCATTGTTGTAAAGGACCGTTTTGGTCGTGGTGGTAAGATGGCACACACTGCAGTTGCCACACGGGTGGTGACCTACTGGTAATGGATGGAGTAGGCGTATAGGTCCAGTGATTTTTGCTGGGTTGGGTCTGGTATGCACCAGGTAGTTCCTCAAGTTTTTTGCTTTTTTATGGCTGAACATGGGTTTTTGTAAGTCCAGTCCTCCACTGTTTAGAATGCGCCAGTGTTTTTTTATTATTTTAGTTACTTTGTCTGAGGCGATGTTAAATGTGGTAATACAAATCTGTCTTCTGGGATTCTTTTCTGTATCCTTGGGTTTATGTTCGAGGAGGGCTTCCCTGTTGTTGTTGGAAGCTCTTTTTTGTGCCGTCGACACTAGGTGTTGTGGGTACTGTCGTTGGACTAGTTTCAGTGAGAGGTCCTTGGCCTGGATCTTATAATCTTGTCGAGTAGTGCAATTTCGTCTCAGGCGCAGGAATTGTCCAAATGGGAGATTGTTCTTCAGACTTCGCGGGTGGAAACTGTCATATGTTAGAAGGCAGTTTCTTGCGGTAGGTTTGAAATGTGTGGTTGTGATAAGGCGACCTTCCTGTGCTGATATATTCAGGTCAAGGAAGACCAGCTTGGACCTACTCATAGTGTAGGTGAATTTCAGAAAGGGGTCTTGTTGGTTCAACCAGAGTTGGAATAATTCAAAATCCGCTTCGCCACCTTCCCAGATGAGAAACACGTCGTCAATATACCTTTTCCATAACTTAATATGGTCGATATACGGATTGTTTTCATGGAGGATCTTATGTTTCTCCAGATGGTGTACATAGAGTCCCGCTACGCTCGGCGCGAAGGTACTCCCCATGCTGGTACCGTGCGTTTGTTTATATAGGGATTTATCAAATTGAATTGAAGACCATTACATACAATTTTAAAGGCAAATGATAAGCCTCATGGTCAACGGAGGGGGTGTGGAGATCTCGTACACCTAGAGAAAAATATACGAGTTTGTTAATGGGCTCGCGTGTCTTAATCAAATAGGATAATGCCCTATGATGAGCCTTCACGATTGGGAGGAGAGACGGAGTTGGAGCGAGACTCGAGATCGCCGTCATATATGTGAGCATGATCGGCTTCCCCCCTGGGCTTGTCACTTACTTGTACGTTGAAATCCGCACTCAGGGAACACCTACTAGCGCCCAGCCTCTCGGACCGCATATTGCTTGGTCATGCGCGGCCGTCTAATTTCAAGTGTCATTTCCGCATGGAAAGTGAGGGAGGACTCAGCCGTGTAGGTCCTTCCTGTGGTGGCCATGTTGGAATGGGAAGTGACCCCACAGAACGCCTACGGATAGAGATAGCAAATCTGGTTGAGGAATCACTGATCAATGATTGGATAAGTAAGAAAGAAGCTGATTTCTTGGAAAACAAAAAACCAGTAATTCCTTATTTTTACACCATCCCTAAAATACACAAATCTATGGTGACACCCCCCGGCAGACCTATAGTGTCAGGGATAGGTTCAATCCTGGAACCTTTGTCCAAATTTGCGGATGCTTTTTTGCGACCATTGGTCCAAGCTACAGAAACATACCTGCAGGACACAAAAGCTGTCCTTTGTCTATTGCAAGATCTAGAATTCGATCCCACAACAAGTATACTTATCAGTCTGGATGTGGAGAGCCTATACACAAGTTTGCCACACAAGGACACATTAGATATTCTGGAGGAAGTACTCTTTCTCAATAACTGGGATTATCACACACCCAGACATGTGGTCCTTGAATGTTGTCGTTTGGCTCTAACTGAAAACTTTTTTCAATTTGATGAATCCCTATATAAACAAACGCACGGTACCAGCATGGGGAGTACCTTCGCGCCGAGCGTAGCGGGACTCTATGTACACCATCTGGAGAAACATAAGATCCTCCATGAAAACAATCCGTATATCGACCATATTAAGTTATGGAAAAGGTATATTGACGACGTGTTTCTCATCTGGGAAGGTGGCGAAGCGGATTTTGAATTATTCCAACTCTGGTTGAACCAACAAGACCCCTTTCTGAAATTCACCTACACTATGAGTAGGTCCAAGCTGGTCTTCCTTGACCTGAATATATCAGCACAGGAAGGTCGCCTTATCACAACCACACATTTCAAACCTACCGCAAGAAACTGCCTTCTAACATATGACAGTTTCCACCCGCGAAGTCTGAAGAACAATCTCCCATTTGGACAATTCCTGCGCCTGAGACGAAATTGCACTACTCGACAAGATTATAAGATCCAGGCCAAGGACCTCTCACTGAAACTAGTCCAACGACAGTACCCACAACACCTAGTGTCGACGGCACAAAAAAGAGCTTCCAACAACAACAGGGAAGCCCTCCTCGAACATAAACCCAAGGATACAGAAAAGAATCCCAGAAGACAGATCTGTATTACCACATTTAACATCGCCTCAGACAAAGTAACTAAAATAATAAAAAAACACTGGCGCATTCTAAACAGTGGAGGACTGGACTTACAAAAACCCATGTTCAGCCATAAAAAAGCAAAAAACTTGAGGAACTACCTGGTGCATACCAGACCCAACCCAGCAAAAATCACTGGACCTATACGCCTACTCCATCCATTACCAGTAGGTCACCACCCGTGTGGCAACTGCAGTGTGTGCCATCTTACCACCACGACCAAAACGGTCCTTTACAACAATGGTACAACATGGAATCTGAGATCATTCACAAACTGCAACACGACAGGTGTAGTTTATCTCATCACTTGTGTGTGCAATCTCCACTATGTGGGCATGACCACTAGAAAGGCAAACACCAGAATGACCGAACACCGAAGCAATTTCAGGTGTAAAAGAAATAATACAAAAATGACCACGCATTTCCTTGAACACCACCACACACCCAATGACTTCAGGTGGGTCATTATTGAACACGTGGATAACCATCCCAACATCGATAGGATACTACATGAAAAAGAGCAACGTTGGGTTTTCAAATTGCGGTCCGATACCAATGGTCTTAATGATGATATACCATGGGGACAATTTATTTGATTCCTGGGAATTATGAGACTTTACCTACCAACCTGAAAAAGGTTCCCATAAAAAATATTTGCCTGGGTTTCTAGACTTTGAATTACTGTAACTTTATTGACAAATAATCCTTCTTGTGGCAGAGACTCTCCTATAAACTTAAGAAACCTTCCCCTCTCCCAAACCTAGTGGAACAACTTACGAGGGGCATTTTTTCCGCATTTTTTCCACATTTTCTTTTATTTCCCTCTCGTTTATTTTATTGTTCTAATGGATCACATGCGATCGAATATCCTATCGATATACATGGCTAAAGGTACTACTTTTTCTTTATTAGGGCCTTTTGTGTAAAAAATCCACAATGTCAGCCCATAAGTAATGGTAGCCTTCACCCCACCGTGAAACTACAAATTCCCTCATATATTCCTTTGAACGATCGCAACAGGTCCTTTAATATTCCTCTGTGGGCATATTTCCCGATCCTTCCCATTCCAACATGGCCACCACAGGAAGGACCTACACGGCTGAGTCCTCCCTCACTTTCCATGCGGAAATGACACTTGAAATTAGACGGCCGCGCATGACCAAGCAATATGCGGTCCGAGAGGCTGGGCGCTAGTAGGTGCTCCCTGAGTGCGGATTTCAACGTACAAGTAAGTGACAAGCCCAGGGGGGAAGCCGATCATGCTCACATATATGACGGCGATCTCGAGTCTCGCTCCAACTCCGTCTCTCCTCCCAATCGTGAAGGCTCATCATAGGGCATTATCCTATTTGATTAAGACACGCGAGCCCATTAACAAACTCGTATATTTTTCTCTAGGTGTACGAGATCTCCACACCCCCTCCGTTGACCATGAGGCTTATCATTTGCCTTTAAAATTGTATGTAATGGTCTACTTATTTGTCAGTCTTGTTTGTGTTATTTGTTATGTCAGATGCATGTTTTTTAATGTTTTTTTTAATGTTTGTTTGGCGTATGAACAGCAATTGCATTCATATAACCTTTTTACTCACCCTGTAGCACAGCGCCTGCATGGAAGTTTTTTATTAATGCTTTTTTGAACATCCACTTAGCGGCACATTAAGAAGTCTGGATGTACCCTGCACTGGTGTATAGTGTGATCACTATTGATTTTATTGTTGCATATTGCTGCCTTGGATTCCTTAATGGTGTTTCTTTATCCAACAGATATATCCTGACTTATACTTACGTATGTATTTTAACGCATGCTTATTAGTTGCAGCGTTTCACTCACATTTTTTTCACCTTATTTAGGTCTTCTAGGAGTGGTTTCTCACACTGGGCTGGTCCCGGTGTGGTCCTGAGGAAGAGCTAGGGGAAGCTCGAAACTAGTTGACCATATGCTAGGCACACTTACTCATTACAGTTAGGGCCTCTAGCATATTACCCCGTTTTTAACTATTCAGCTAGGAGCAAGAATAAAGTATATTTGGCCCACTAGTTGTTTATTTTAAATCACTTTATCCCACTCCACTTCACAACACTTGCACTACACATAGAACTTGTTTTAAGTGCTCCTACGTAACAACGCAAGTTGCAGCACGCCTCAGCCCGTAGAGGACTGAGAGGACCCCAATGATGAAGCATGTCACCAAGGGGAAACCCTGGTGAGTGAGG
Organism: Triturus cristatus; assembly: GCF_964204655.1. Lineage (NCBI taxonomy): Eukaryota > Metazoa > Chordata > Amphibia > Caudata > Salamandridae > Triturus > Triturus cristatus. The sequence continues at coordinate 369,653,840 of NC_140586.1, forward strand.
GGACTCAAGAAAGGCACAGTCTTGCCCTTTCTTTTCTTTGGGTGACTAGCGGAAACATATTGTTTTTCCCACACCCCCAGGTTAGGCTCTTTTTACCTGTTCATTCAGGTTCTTTTTGATAATTATGGCTCGATTGCAAGCCGCAGGGAGTACTTGGACGACATCCTCCTCGTCAGTGATATTGAGTATGGCTCAATATTATGAGAACAGAGAAAACGAAGACAAGGACACGGTAGAGAAGAAGACGAAGGATTTGAAGACCAGGGTGTTGTTGCAGCAGGCCATATGGGGTGGAGGTAGAGGACATGGCTCAGATTCAGGCCGGCGGGGTTTCGGGTCTACCAGGGGTGTTGCCAGTAGTGCGCCCGTGGGGTTAAATCAGTGTGTGTATTGTAAAAAGGAGGGACACTGGCTGAATGAGTGTCCGGAACAGCTGCAGAGCAGTAGAGGTTTTGGGGGTAGGGGTCGCAGTGGAGGAGGACGAGGTGACATGCGCCGAAAGAATGCCACAGGTAAAAGACAGAGTGTGAACCATTTTGATGAGAAAAGGGGGCGACAGTACTATCATGACGACTATGACTTGAATGAAGTGACGGGACTTTCACACAGCTAGGACAGCCAGGGACAGAGCAACGGACCAGTTCAGGTATCTGTAGATCAACGTGGACCTTATGTTACGGCGGATCTGCAGGGCCCCACCGAGAAATTTTTGGGTGAAATGGGGGCTATGAATAGCTCTGTTTCCCGTTCCCGGGGGCAGCTCTGTCTTGCCAGACCAACATTTCTGTGGGTTTTTCAGGTCTACTGGTTGTTAGCCCAATTTCCAAGCCCCTTTCTTTGACACTTGGTCCATTTACTGTTGATTCACTGTTCCTCCTGACGTCACATTGTGGGGAAAATTTAATGGGACGGGACGTGTTGAAAAGATTACATGCAACAATATATTGCTCTCCAGATTGTGTTTATATGACTGTAGGGCCGCAAGTTGCCTATGCCAAGCCATGCTTTGCAAAAGATGATCCCCTGCCCCCCGAGTTCCATGAGGTGCCGCGCATGTTATGGGCTATAGGTGATACTGATGTGGGGTTATTAGAGATCCCATTATAAACACAACTGGGCACACCTATATCTGTCATCCAAAGGCAAATAGCCGTCACAGGGTGAGAAAAGAGATTTACAATATTCAAAGACAATTATAGTTCAAAAAGCCACAAATCATATCATCCTTTAAATTCGGAAAGGGTTTTTCTTGAAGAAAGGACTTAAATCAGGTTCTTCTTTTATATTTTATTTTCGGTACATAATGGCATGAAAAGCAACGGCAGCCGACGTACGTTTCGCCCCCCTGGGCTTTTTCAAGGCTGCAAAAGGATATTATAATGCCATTGAATAAAACTAGTAATACTCCATGGTCACAAATTGAACATCATCCATCAATTTAAATGCCCTTTTTACAGGATGTTTACATTATAATTAAATAAAAGGCATGCGATTATCATATCCAATCTTGTGATGTTTCACCCAATAACTGTTGACGCCTTTATACGCCAAACCTATTTCAATATAGGATATACTCCTGTCATTGTTGTAACATATATCCCTAAAATGTATTTAGGCCAATAAGACTAGTTCGGAGTATAGAGGCACAGCTTGAGAATGTCACCTGAATAAAAACGTGCATTTGCTTACTCTTAGTGTCGTACTTTAGAATTTGGGACCGCGTAGGAGGCAGGGCCCTACCCCTGTCTATCCCGGTATTAGTGAACCGCGAATGGTTAATGCGGTATGTACAAGTGCTTTTTGTAACGTTTTAGCTATGAATGCACTGTGTATACGCTATTATACATCACTACGTGGGTTCCATTTTAGAAGCGGTGGCCATCTTATGGTTGCCCTCACATAGGCTACATAGCATGAAGCCAATACGGGCCTTTTAGAGCACATGTGCCTTTCTTTGACTTTTCTGTGACCTGGGCAGCTTGGCTCCGCTGTCCCAGGTCAAACTGGTCTCACGAGTTCCCCGTCCTCTGGCCACCTGTGATTAGCATCAGGGTTTGACACACCATAAAGTCTTTTCATCCTACACAAGCCTCCAGCTAATCTCTTTCGCACCTGACTGTTCCTGCTTTATGGCTTGTTTTCCAAACAGGAGATGCTCATGTTTATTGGGGCCTATCGATATCTGATGTGGGATCTGAGCCTTGCTGGGTAAATAATTACGGGCTGGCTTAACTGGAATGTGGGATGGTCATCATGACTCTGCCTTTTCGTTTGTAATGTATACATGTAATGGCCATATCGTAAACTAGGAATGTATGCCTGAAGCAGGATATTCTGTATTTAAGAAGAAGCCCGTTTCTGTGATTTTCAGCAGTCTCCTGAGAACAGACACGCTGTTGTACTTCTAGGATACCTGTAATTGGTCTGCAGCCAATAAACTGATCTTTGACTTCACCCAGAAGACTCTGTGTTTCTGTAGGTCTGAAACAGGAAGAACCCGAAGTCATAGGGTGTGTTCCCCTGCACCGCTGGGCTTAAAATACCCAGTACTTCATTAGTGAAAATCAATTGTCCACTCCGACTACACACCCTTGTGTTAATCGATAAAAAGGGAGAAAAAGCTTCAGAAGTATTTGGTTAGTATAGACTGTGTGTCATTTTTCAAAGAAAAGAGGGAAAAGCGCCGTTCGTTTCCGGTTTATCCTAAATTATGACAAAGTTTACCTTCTAGTATACTGCCCTCACCTTTATTTTTCAATTCTATTTACATCACGCAAAGGCACATGCTTCTGTGTCAAGTACATCTGCAATATAAAATGTTACAGCATAATGCTGATAAGGTGCTGATTCCTTGTATCACTTTGATGAAAAGGAATAATATTCATAAACTGATATAGTTTTAGAGCAGTTTATTCTTACCCGAAATATTTCGTGCTTGCGATGCAAATCCAATTTAAAACTGACATCCCCGTATCAATGCGCGTTGTAATAATGTGTGCGTTTATTTGGAGCGTGATATCCTAGACCTTGATAAGTCTTTATGCAGGACATGAAAAAAGAAGAAAACATAGAAAAAGGAGGTTTGTAGATAAATAGGATTCTGTCCATAGCTTATTTTAAGACAAACTCCGTGTGCTGATTACATAGAAAAACGGAGCCAGTATATGTACCTGAGTTCCATGTGAACGCGTTCTCCTCTCCACGGTCGGCACTTCTGCGTACAAACGACGCGGGCGCGTCCGCTGACGTCTTTTAAACCCTCGTGAAGCATGTCAATAGAAATAGGACTAACCGGTCCTAATGCTCTTGTATATATGATAAATAATTGAATGCGTGATTATAAATCATCCATTTAGAAGAACGGGTATAACTACGATGTTATTAGTAATACAGACTCGTATTACATACAGTGTCTGTTTCTGGATGCCAAAGTGTACCGTTATGTTCGTCAACAAAAACAATGCAACATGTTTTGGGCAGTCCACACATTTAGGATGAAAGTATGTTTGAAATATATATATTAACCCCTTCAGTGCCACGCCCTTTCCCCCTCCTGTGCCGGGCGTTTTATTAGTGGGTGGGGTTCATGACGAGATAGTCTCGTCATGGGCACAGCGCTACCGTGCTCCATGACGAGACTATCTCGTCATGGGCACTGAAGAGGTTAAAACTCATTCTACATATATAGACGCATTTCTTTTGTTTTATTTCTAAAATTGGGCTACAACAGTCAAATTAAGTTCCTTTTGTGCCCCAAAAACAAAGAAAAGATTTGTTCGATAATCCTGTGGTTAATATAAAGCCACAGTGATATTTTCACATTGAAGAAGTTATCAATGAGCATTGGTTTGTTGAATAATCCATATAATAATGGATAAAACCTATTGATGACATATCTGCGTTTGTGTCCAAAGCGATTCAGTGAGATTAAAAGAAATGGCCATTCTGTGATATATTATTGTAGGTCTTGACCACAAATCTTAGATAGACACATCTTATTTCTAAAGTTGGGCCACACTAATCAAATTTAGTTTGTTGTGTACCCCAAAGATGAAGAAAAAATTTTGTTCGATAGTACTGTGGTTAATGTAAAGCCACAGTAATATCTTCTCATTGAAGAAGTTATGGTAAAAAAATATCTATCAATGAGCATTCGTCTATGAATAATCCATAAAATCATGGATGAAACCTATTAAGGACAGTGACAAAGATTGTCTATTTTTATGTCCAATGCAGTTCAATGGGATTAAAAGAAATGGCCCTTCTGTAAAACATTATTGTAAATCCTGACCACAGATCTTGGTTGTTCATGATCTATGGATCTTTAACGATAAGGAATACAGTCACTTCAGAAAGGAAAAGAAAAAACCACACAAAAGTAAGAAAAAAGAGAGCAAATTTAGATTTAAACAACACCATTATCGTGAGTGGTCGTTCATGTTCACTTCTATCCCATTATAAGTGTGCTGATTAATAATTGTGTTGGTCTAATGTCTAGTCAAATAAAGGAACAACACTCCTGTCCATAAGACACATCCTCTTCAGACCCAATCTCCAAGTGTATGTAATTAACAAATATAAATACATTTCTTTGGCAGTAAGATATCCTGTGCACACTGTGATAAGTACTACCCCTACCCCTCCTGAACATATCATTGGTACTTTAGCCCCTCACAAAGAGAAACACCAGAAGCCCTACCAGGATAATGTTTTTATTCAGACATCGCATCAAACACATGCTGTTTATAATACAACCAATTGTTGGGTGTGTGGGTTATTACCTTCATCCACACATAAAAGTGAAAAATTATTGCCCGTACCATTATCCTATGGCAGCAGTTGTGAAGGTTGGTTCACCCTGATTAGTTTGGTCCGTCCCTTCTCCCAACCAGATAACCTGGATTCCAAAAATGTTCGATCCCGGTCGTCAATGACAATGTATGTATGCCCTCTGCATAGAAGCCCATCTGGTGCTTCCTCTGGCACTGAGCGTTTTGATCGCATTTTTGCAATTTCCTGTAATAGAGCAATAGGTAGGAGAATGAGGTGGAACGAAACAGATGCAGATAGGGACAGATTCCGCCAGCTGAATATATCTGAATACTACCAAGCTTTCCAGGTCCGCAATGTTACTGGAGATAAGCCCATACCCCTGGCGGTAGTGAATGTTAAGTCATCTTTTTGTGTCCAGGGTATTGGGGACATTGAGGTAGGAAATAGCAGCTGTAACGTCACTTCCATGCTGAGAATGCCTAGGAGTCCGCCACTGATCTCACCTTCTAATGTCTATTTTGTTTACGGGAATAATGGTTATGTATGGTTACCTGAAGGGTGGTTTGGGCGATGCTATCTCTCTTACCTCCTTCCCTTAGTGAATGTGGCCCCTTCTGATAATCACAAGACACATCGACTGCAGCCTAGACAGGTTTCCTTTTCACGGATCAAGAGGGTTATTAATGCGGATGACATCGACCAAACAGATACCTCCTTGCAGGAATTTACTGATATCATGAAAGGGTTGATCCCTTTCTGAGGCCCTATGTTCAGTAGTCGTAACATTCATCGTCTTGCTAGAGTAGTAGAGGGAGTCATCAATACCACTGCAGATATACTCACTAATATTACAGTTGAGCTTCAGGCTACGAGACTTGTTTTGCTCCAAAACCGGATGGTATTGGACATCATCCTGGCTGATAGGGGAGGAGCATGCCGCGTCATCGGGAGCAGCTGCTGTGTATATATACCAGACACTGCTTCGACTGTTAATTTAGCCATTCAGAAGCTACACAAATTAGCGTCAGAAATACATGAGGACAACAGTTCCTGGTCATTGGCCGGATGGTTCTGGAGCCTGTTATCATCATGGGGTTTGAAGATCCTTCTAGTTTTGATAGGGATTGCAGGTGTCATTCTCTTTTTTTGCCTTTGCATCCATTGTCTCCCAGTGTGTTGTGTTGTACGTTTTGCATCAGTAAGCTAACCCCTACTGCTCCATTGCCCAAGAATGACAGCAAGTATTCTCAGATGATGATGCAGGAAATACAGTCACTCATGTTGATTGATGATGGCGTATTCGATTGTTGAGGATATTTTTTTCACATTATGTTTGTTTTATTTCTGCCTTGATTGCATAACTGCTTAATAAAGATATTTTCTCTGCCTTTAGACATGTAAAGACCCTGCTGGCTAGCAAATAAATCTGTAGCTGGGATTGCTGCGCCTGACAGCGAGCACTGACTTGATCATTGGCTTTTGATGTATCCCCGACTCATCCACTCCTTTTGGGATCCACTGAGGATGATGTGGAATGGAATCTCGGACCACTCTCCCCATCGACAAATGTCATGGGGCCCTCCCGGTGGTGACATGTGGGGTCTGATGATAGTCTCTAAGAAACAAGTAGATAGGCTGCTCCACAGATTCTCCATTAGCAACAGCAATCCTTATGACCTTATTCAGAGTCCTCATGAAAGGTTCAACTTCCCCATTCGCCTGAGGTCACTTGGGGGTTATCTTCCGATGATGAATTCCTTGATATAACAGATACAGTGCAAACTCTTGTCCTTGAAAGGGGTGCCCATTTACAGTCTTGAGTTCCTGGAATAAACCATGTGTCGCCAGCACTTTCTCCAGTTTCGTGATCACTTCGCCGGCTCCCAGAGACGAGAGGATTTCAACTTCGGGTATTTCGAATAGCCGTCGATGATTATCATTGCATGCCTTCCATCAGGAAGGCTTCCAAAGTCCATGCTAACACTCATCCAGGGACCTTCCGGCCGCAGTTTGGTTACAATGAGGGGAGGAGGATTCGGGTCTCCGGTGGCCTGGCACCATGAACAAGACTGTATGGTAGTGTCCACCTTTTTATTCATCAGGGGAAACCGTACCTTGGTCCTCAACCGACTCTTGGTTTTTACCATGCACTGATGGCCGGCATGGGCAAGGCCTACCACTCGGTCCACAAGGGTGGATGGGATGACCAACCTATGTTCTCGAAGCAGACAACCATGAGGGTCGACACTCAGCTCATGCCTCACCAGGTAAAGGCTGTCAAGGATCCTTTGGGCTTCAGGAGTGAACGTTACTCCTTGTCCTCTGAGGTGATGCCACTGGCTACTTCGCACCGCCTCCACAGCTTTCTGCAGGCATTCGTCTTGAGCCGTAGCTTGGTAAAATTTGCTTAGAGATATTGGTAGCGGGTGTGACCTATCTTCTGCTTCTTCCATTTCACTGGTGGTCGCCTTTCTGGGATGTCGCGAGAGATAGTCCACGGGATTGTTAGTGCCCGGCTGGTACTCAATCCTACAGTTGTACTCCTGGAGCTGGAGCATCCACTTCTCAATGCATGGGGGTGTTTTGAGGCGGTGCCCATGAATAATGGAATCAGCGGCTTGTGGTCCGTAGTTACAAGGAAAGGTTTTCCATAGACATACAAATGGAAGTGCCTGCACCCCCAGTGAACCGCAATGGCCTCCTTTTCGATCTGAGAGTATCTTCTTTCCATGTCAGTCAGCGAACGGCTCACAAATGCCACTGGAGCCCACTCATCTTCCTCTCTGTAGAAGCACCGCTCCCAGTCCTTGAGGGCCCGCATCAACAGCTATTTGGGTATGTTGGTGAGGATCGAAATACCGCAGTGTGGTGCTACTGGAGAGGGCACCTTTGGTGGCCTGAAAAGCAACTGCTTGGTCCAGACCCCACGACCAGGGAACAGAGGACTTGGTGAGCGCTCGCAGCGGGATGGTGAGTGAAGAAAGGTCCTTAATAAATCTCCCGCAGTAATTCACCATTCCTAGAAAGCTGCGCATTTCTGTGATATTTGTGGGGGCAGGGGTTTCTTTGATGTCTCAAACTTTGCTCGGATCCGGGGCTACTCCTTCCGAGGAGAAGATGTATCCAAAGAATTGCAGCTTGGTCTGCAAAAACTCGCACTTCTCTTTGTGCAGGGTTAGTCCTGATTCTTGAATTCTTTGTAGGACTTGTCTGAGTAAATTCATTGTGTTCTACCACGGACTTGGCATGGAACAGAATGTCATCGCTCACATTGACTACTCCTGGGAAGTCCCCAAGAAGTTCCTGGATCGTGTTCTGGAACACTTCTGCTGCGCTGGAGATTCCGAAGCTCAAACGCTTGTAGCGTCTCAGTCCGACATGTGTTGAGAAAGTTGTTATATTCCAGGACTGCTCATCCAACACCAACTGGTGATACCTTGCTCTTAAGTCCAATTTGGAGAACCAACTAGCTCCGCTGAGTTCCCCAATGAGGTCATCTATGGTGGGTGTCAGATGCCTCTCCCTCTTGATGGCAGTATTCGGGATCCTCATGCCGACACATATCCTGACTTCTCCTGGCTGCTTCGGCTTCCTAGTGACTACTATTGGAGACACCCATGGTGTCAGACCATGCACCTTCTTAATAATGCCAGCTTTCTACAGCTTGCATAGCTCTTTCTCGACAAGCGGTCTTAGATGAAAGGCAATTCTCCTATGCCGCAGAGCCACCGGTTGTACCAACGGGTCAATGTGCAGGTGTATCTGCTTGTCACGGAGGAATCTGATGCCGTCAAATACTTTCGGAAAAGTGTCTAGGATCTGACTCACTCCCTCTTGATGGATATCAAAGGCGAAGATGACGATTCCTAGCGCTTCAGCTGACTTGCAGTCCAACAGCATGCCATGCCCCTCTTCCATCACAAACACCTGAGCGTCTACTTTGTGCTGGTCATACATTATTTTGGTCTTGAATTTTCCTTTTAGAATCAGAGGCTTGGTTTGGCCATAGGCAAACACCGTAACTTAACAAAGAAGAGAGGAAGGGTATAGAAGGGAATACTCCCGGTCCCCTTAATCGTATATGCATCAAACAAATGAAGGAGTATACCCTGAGGACAGAAAAGTATCCACGTGGTATAGGGGAAGACATACAAAAAAGGGGAAAGTTTCTCCTTTTTAGGAAGACCCCTCACTCACCAACCTAGTTGGTGATATGTTTCATCATTGGGGTCCCACCCGAATAGCCCAGTGCTATTCGGGTTTGCTTCAACACCTGATTACAGTGGAGCAGGTTTTGATCACAATAGTGCTGCACATGAGTGAAAACAAGTGAATTAAAAATTGTTCTAATTTAATTCCCTAGAATACTTTAATATGGAGCAACTGAACAATATTAAAAGCAGTGTAAGATACCGTGTTTGGCTAAATTGACCTCTGGTATCTTTGTGATGATAAAACGTGATAGTGGTCTACATGTTTCAACCTATCGGCGATATTACCAGGTTTTCTTCAGGACCTAGCTAAGTGAACCGAGCGATATACACGTGTTAAGGTGTACCCAACCCTTGGCCAATCTGATACCACACCGTTTACTCATAGTATGGCGACCTCTCATCAATTGCTGAAAGGGAAAAATCTGAAAGAGAAATAAACAATCGCACACAATTCAACTCAATTGCGTGTGCCATGACCTTTATTTATTAGTAGTGTACCTTCCGTGTTTAGCTCAGATTTAGAGTCGTTTTTATAAATGTGGGGCGCACAGTGATTCTGGCATTCCATGCATGGCATACCTTACATTTATGAGAAAGAAGTGAATGACATCTGCCAGTCGTTCATTCACTCAGGGCTGGTAGTCAACCCATTTCAGTAATTAGAACCCACACCGTTGTTTACGGTGGGTGTCTTGATGCTTGATTCAAAGAAAGAGCGTACATATAAAGTGAGATTTTTAGGTTAGAAAAGCATGCATGCTTGTTGTGAGCTTAAACAGACTGCCAAATGAGACAGTGGAAATTAGGGCTTACTAGAGACTCGATTTGGTCATGCCTCATGGAAGCCGGGGTTAGGGCGCTGGCTCTAGTCACACTCTAAGGAGAAAAGCGAGACGTTAGATTCCGGCGTATGCTTGGCAAATACCTTAATGTTGGTCCGTGGAGCAGCGGTGCCCAGGGAAAGGGCAGTATAGTATAGCATTCCAGTGAAATGCTCACGTAGTGTAATAGTAGTTTCTAAAACGGGGCATTAAAATCCATTATTACAGCAGGGCAATAAAATCCTTTAATATTCGTGCTTAGTTAGTCGTGCAAATGGATTCTGCAGCGGGGCTGTAAGTAACGCACTGATCGTATCCTTAAACAGATCTCTATCATCATCAGTGTACGAATAAAGAGGTCTGCAGTGCTGATATGTGTTGGGAAGTCAGTGACAATGGGGAAAGAGGCGGGTTTAAAAATAAACAATATATGGCAAGCAAAGACAGCCACGTCTCTTGTAAAGTGGTTAGGAGAACACAGTGGACGAGACAGACTCATTCTAACCTATTCGGATATTACTGTAGATGCACCCCTCGCGATGAGTGAGTATTCCCTTCTATAACCTTCCTCTCTTCTTTGTTAAGATATAGTCTAGGCAGCGCACAGCTACGAGAGTAGATTCTATTTGAGCTTATTTCTTTGACTGACAACTAAGGGGGAGAATCAAGGGCTATCCTACTCCACCGAAGAAGTGGATGCCATCTTGGGGGACCCCTCCCTATTCGCTGATGCAAGCGTAGCACAGACAATATCACAAACTACTGATTGGGACAACCTTTCTGAAATGAAAAGATATAGGATTAGGACGATATTACACGGAACTATCCTAAAATAATATCTAAGAAAAAACATGGCACCAAAAGGTCTACTGGTCACTAACACACCACGGATCTTTCTAGAGGACCCTGTGTTCAGGAAAGATTGGGCACAGATCGTGTGGCCCTGTACATGTGACTGGATTGTGTGAGACCATGCTGGTTGAAATACAACTCACAGAAAGCCACATAAAAATCAACATCACTGGCTATAAGAAAAAAATAGATGAACTCAACAAAGAGATTAATGAGTATAAGGGCAACCTAACCCAAAAGAAGGTTCAGAAATTCCAGAAGGATCTTAAGAGTTTCTCATATGTTAAGACCTATCCTTACTCAGTTCCAGAATGTATAACTCCTGTGAGAACTGAGAGAGATTCAGACATATCCAGCAATGATTCCACAGTCAGTAGTGGTTCTAGCACAGGAAGTGGTAGGTCAAGACAAAGAGGCAGAAACAGGCCCCAAAACACTTGGCCCACGTATAATACATAGATGATGGGGGGGGGGGGGGTTCAAGGCCCCTTTAACCCACAGCACCAGTAACCAATGTATGAATGGCAGCCACCATTCCCACAACCCTTATTCCCTCCAAACACGTTCAGGCCGGCTTTTTTAGGCAGGGGCAGAAGGGGAAGAGGCAGAAGAAAGGGAACAAACCAGGTACATTGGGAGGAGGAGGACCCAGTGGGCATCAACACACGGATCAAAGCACGGGAACCTCTAGCGGGGACAAGCAACAGCAGGGTTTAGTCACCAACCTAGCCCCCAGACCCCTTTCACCAACAGAAAAAAAAGTCCTCAACAAAGGACTGGTTTTGTCCCGACGTCTAAGTTAGACAAATTTAATCTCCATTGCGAGCTATCAGGTTTCTTCCGGAAACTGAAACTCAAAGCGTTCTTTGAGAAACAAGGCGACAATTCACCCACTGAAGATCAATGTGAAATGGGCTTACGCCTAAAATCGACATTCACGCCTCCTCGACACACCATCCCTGTGGAAATACTAACATTCGAACAAACTGTCTTCAACGACATTGAAAAACTGGAAACCAAACAACCCTTCTACAACATGAGTAGAGAGGAAAATCTTGCTTTGGAAGGTCTGAAGAGGTGTGAGGATATAGCCATAAAACAAGGAGGCAAAGGGGGAGGTGTTGTTGTGCAGGACAAGACGGCCTACCAAGCAGAATGTCGGAGACTATTGTCCGATGAGAGGAACTATCTTCCTTTACCATTCAATCCAATTCAGGATTTAAGACAAGAAATCAGATCCCTTGTTGACTATGCTGAAGCCAGGAGGCATATATCTAAAACATGAGGCAGACTATCTTACTAACAGTGAGGGCAAGGTCCCCTACTTTTACACCCTGCCGAAGATGCATAAGAACAAAAATCCTCCTCCTGGCAGACCCATCGTCTCCAGAATGGGGTCTCTTCTGGAACCTCTGTCGCGCTTTTGTGACTTCTTTCTAAAAACTTTGTTACAGAGCACTGAGACTTACTGGCAAGACACCAAGAGCCTACTCAACCTGTTAAAATATATTACAGTGGATAAAACAACAATCTTGGTGAGCTTTGACATTGAAAGCCTTTATACCAGCATCCCTCAAGATGACACCCTGGAAGTGCTGAAAAAAGCACTGGATGAGTCTAACTGGACATATAGGACACCTAAAGATGTCATCCTTGAGTGTGCCAGATTGGCGCTGAAGAAGAATTACTTTGAATTTGAGGGAGCTCTGTACCTCCAAATCGGGGGTATTTCGATGGGGAGCACCTTCGCCCCAAGTGTGGCCTGGCTCTATGTCTTTGAGTTTGAGAGGAAATTCATACTGAATGACCGGAACCCTTTCATTTCACATATCATGTTCTGGAAGAGATACATCAATGACGTCCTTGTCATTTGGCAAGGACCGAACAATGTTCTTACTGACTTCATTGTATGGATCAACACCTGTGATCGTAACCTGAAGTTTACCCACACAAGGGACCCCAACAACATGGTGTTTCTCGATGTTGTGATCACAAAAGAGAACGGGTGCCTGGAAACAAAGACCCACCACAAACCCACTGCTAAAAACAACTTGCTCAGATACGAGAGCTTCCATCCGAGGCACTGAGGGAGAATCTGCCCTACGGCCAATACCTTAGGTTGCGCCGCAATTGCAGCTAAACCACGAACTACCGCACCCAAGCAGTGGACCTCAACAGGAAATTGACAGACAGAGGGTACCCTGAAAGAAAACTGAACAAATGCCAGAAAAGAGCCCGCAACCAACTGAGAGAGGCCCTGTTAGAAGACAAGAGAACCACAGAGGAGGAAATACAACTTACGTGTGTCACAACTTATAGTACGGCTTCGAACCAAGTGACACGTTCCATCAAAAAAGACTGGGGCATCCTCAGGACAGGTAACCTACACTGGGAAAAACCATTCTTCTTCTTTAAGAAAGCAAGGAGTTTGAAGGATTCTCTAGTGAGCACACATCCCAGGAAGAAAGATCTTGACAATGCATCAACTGTTCTTAACCCCTTCACTGCCACGCCTTTTCCCACTCCTGTGCCAAGCCTTTTTTTGGCTATTTGGGGTAGTGCGCGATGAGGCCCCTGTAACTTTTTGACCACATAAGGTATCCACGCCAAATTTGTGTCCTTTTCTTCCAACATCATGGTGATTCTAAAGGTACTCAGGGTTTGTGGATTCTCCTACAGGGGTCACAGAAATGAGCCAAAATACAGCAAAATTTTGTTTTTTTTCGGAAAAATTGGAAAAACGGGCTGCAAATGAAAGCATCTGGGTTTTTCCCTGCAAATGTTATCAAAAAAGGGTTTATGGGGTTGAAATTACCATTTTCCCAGCTTTTCGGGGATACCAGACTTTTGTCAGAAACCCAACATTTTTTACACATTTTTGGCATTTTTCTGGGACATAGCCTATTTTTGCTATTTTTTGTGCTTTTGACCTCCTTCCAGTTAATGGCAGAAATGGGTACAAAAGCAATAATGGATCCTGGAAAGCTATACATTTTCGAGAAGAAGACAAAATTCTGAATTCAGCAAGGGGTCATTTGTGTAGATCCATCAAGGTTTTTTTTATAGAAACAAACAGTTAAATATAGGATAAATTGAAAATTAGTTGAAAAAAAAGCCTTTTGTGTCAACGTTTTCACCTGTAACTTCTTCTAATTATGACAGCTCTCTGAAAGCAATATAACGTTGCATCTGCTGGACATTACTGGTTGTGGGGATATATAGGACTTGTAGGTTCACCAAGAACCCGACGAACCCAGAGCCAAAAACTGAGCAGCAACTTGCAATGGTTTTTTATTATGTACCGGGTATATAGTAATTATTCTGTAAAAATGTGTACATGGAAAAATCGGTATGAAAGACACCTATGTATTTCTGAAATGGGAACAAAATATAGAGTTTAGAAACAGTAGATATTTGCACATTTCTGAAATTGGGAATACTCATACTAGCATGAGAATTATCAGTCAATTTTTAGAATGACTTCTTTTTCACACAATATCATTCATTTGGAAGGCAAAAATGCATCGAAAGACAATAGATAATAACAGTTCCTTTACAAATCTGAACTACCCTAAGTCTCCCGATAAAAATGGTACCTCACTTGTGTGGGTAGGCATAGTGCCCACGACAGGAAACGGCACAAAACGCAATGTGGTCACAACTCAATATCGCAGTGAAAATTTACCCTTTTTTTGCAAAGTGCCTAGGTCTAGTTTTCGAACCCTAGCTCTGCGGGCACCTTGGGAAACCTAGCAAACCTATACATTTTTGAAAACTAGACACCCAGGGGAATCCAGGATGGGGTGACTTGACTGCCTCCCACCAGGGTGTGTTACCCTGAATCCCTTGCAAACCTAAAAAATTGTCAAAAAAAACAAATTTCCCTCACATTTCTGTCGTGGTAAGTTCCAAAATCTGCGTGGATCCACAAATTTCCACTCACCACGCGTTCCCCAAAGTCTAACGAGAAAAACGGTACCTCATTTGTGTGGGTCGACCTAGTGACCGCGACAGTAAACGGCGCAAAACGCAACGTGGTCATACCTCAATTTCGCAGTGCAAAATGACCCTTTTTTGGCAAAATGTCTAGCTGTAGTTTTTGAACCCTAGCTCTGCGGGCACCTTGGGAAACCTAGCAAACCTATACATTTTTGAAAACTAGACACCCAGGGGAATCCAGGATGGGGTGACGTGACTGCCTCCCACCAGGGTCTGTTACCCAGAATCCCTTGCAAACCTAAAAAATTGTTTAAAAAAACCACATTTTCCCATCATTTCTGTGGTGGAAAGTTCCGGAATCTGCGTGGATCAACAAATTTCCACCCATCCCGGGTTCCCCAAAGTCTTACGAGAAAAACGGTACCTCACTTGTGTGGGTCGGCCTAGTGCCCGGGACAGGAAACGGCGCAAAACGCAACGTGGTCACACCTCAATTTCGCAGTGAAAAATGACCCTTTTTTGGCAAAATGACTAGCTGTAGTTTTTGAACCTTAGCTCTGCGGGCACCTTGGGAAACCTAGCAAACCTATACATTTTTGAAAACTAGACACCCAGGGAAATCCAGGATGGGGTGACTTGACTGCCTCCTACCAGGGTCTGTTACCCAGAATTCACTTTCCCTAGATGGCCGCCGAGCACCGGGCCAAAAACCCAGGTGGTTTTGAGATAGGCAATTTTGATGTCACCTCACTACGTTTTGGGCCCTTGCCTGTCGCGGGTACTTGGGCCTCCCACACAAGTGAGGCACCATTTTTACCGGGAGATCCAGGGGAACGCTGGGAGGTGGGAAATTTGAGTGAGCCCAGTGATGCCACAACTTTCCCACACAAAAATGTGTGAAAAAAGTGATTTTTTCAGCTAAAATTGAGGTTTGCAGGGGATTCTGGGTAAGGAAACGTTGGGGGATCCACGCAAGCCATACCTCCCTGGAAGCCGCCGGGTGTCTAGTTTTTAGAAATGTATGGGTTTGGTAGGTTTCCCTAGATGGCTGCCGAGCACCGGGCCAAAAACCCAGGTGACCCCCCTTGCAAAACAAGGTGGTTTTGAGATAGGCAATTTTGATGTCACCTCACTTCGTTTTGGGCCCTTGCCTGTCGCGGGTACTTGGCCTCCCACACAAGTGAGGCACCATTTTTACCGGGAGACCCAGGGGAACGCTGGGAGGTGGGAAATTTGAGTGAGCCCGGTGATGCCACAACTTTCCCACACAAAAATGTGTGAAAAAAGTGATTTTTTCAGCTAAAATTGAGGTTTGCAGGGGATTCTGGGTAAGGAAACGCTGGGGGATCCACGCAAACCATACCTCCCTGGAAGCCCCCGGGTGTCTAGATTTCAGAAATGTATGGGTTTGGTAGGTTTCCCTAGATGGCCACCGAGCACCGGGCCAAAAACCCAGGTGACCCCCCTTTCAAAACCAGGTGGTTTTGAGATAGGTAATTTTGATTTCACCACACTACGTTTTGGGCCCTTGCCTGTCGCGGGTACTTGGGCCTCCCACACAAGTGAGGCACCATTTTTACCAGGAGACCCATAGGAACGCTGGGAGGTGGGAAATTTGAGTGAGCCCGGTGATGCCACAACTTTCCCACACAAAAATGTGTGAAAAAAGTGATTTTTTCAGCTAAAATTGAGGTATGCAGGGAATTCTGGGTAAGGAAACGTTGGGGGATCCATGCAAGCCATACCTCCCTGGAAGCCCCCGGGTGTCTAGTTTTCAGAAATGTATGGGTTTGGTAGGTTTCCCTAGATGGCCGCCGAGCACGGGCCAAAAAGAAAAGTTGACCCCCTTGCAAAACCAGATCGTTTTGACATTGTTTGTTTCTACAGCGTGAGAATTTCGGCACAATATTGCAAGGAAAATGTGACAGACATTTTGAGGTTTGCAGGACATTGTGGATAAAATACATTTTTGGAATTCACAAGAGAGACATCACCATGAACTCCCGTGGGTTTACGACAATATCTACCGTTGGTGGGTTAATCTTACATGGAACATACACCTTGGCAGAGAAACTAAAAAGACAAAGATTCCTGCACAGCCATCTATTTCTCAAACGCACACACATACTGGTTGGATTTGGCACGAGGGTGAGTGATGGTTCAGTATATTAAATTTTATTAACAAGAGATTTCACTAAAATGAAATGCACTGTCAATAATTAAATGGAGAAAAAACTGAACCAATGACTCGCAGCTCGTTAGCTGTAAAGCCACGTCAAGGCACCAACCGCTTTACAGGCCATTCACACACCTTTCATACGTGATACATACAAGACCATTCGCACCACCAGGCACAAAAACAACACATTAAAAAATTCACAAAAGGGACAAGGTACACCCTGCTTCAGAAAGGCAAATATTACTGCACAGCCATCTAATTCTCAAGCACACACACATACTGGTTGGATTTGGCACGAGGGTGAGTGATGGTTCAGTATATACAATTTTATTAGCAAGTGATTTCACAAAAATGAAATGCACTGTTAATAATTGAAAGGGCGAGAAACTGAACCATTGACTCACAGCTCGTGAGCTGTAAAGCCACGACAAGGCACCAACCTCTTTACAGGCCATTCATACACCTTTCATACGTGTGAGACATACAAAACCATTCACACCGCCAGCCGCGGGCCCATCACATAACAAAACTCACACCAGCACACAGCGCCATTCAAGGGCCCATCACTTTCACACGCCCACATTCCTGACACAGCATCTACACAAGCTGATGGATTGCGTGGAGTGGCACTCAGCTAGCAGTGTGTGTAGTGACCAGCAGCAAGTCACTACTCACACACAGCCAGCCGAGCGCCAGTCCACGCACACTGCTAGCCGAGCGCCAGTCCACGCACACCGCTAGCTAAACACCAGTCCACGCACACCGTTAGCCAAGCGCCAGTCCAGGCACACCGCCAGCCAATCGCCAGTCCAGGCACACCGGCAGCCAAGTACCAGTCCACGCACACCGCCAGCCAAGCACCATTCCACGCACACCGCCAACCAAGTGCCAGTCCACACACACCGCCAACACATTTAGGATTTTTTTAGACAAAAATAAAACACAAACAAATCGCAAATAGATACAAATCTACAAACACAAAATCAGAAACTAAACACATTACACTAACGCCAACCTTGAAACAGAATACAGACCAGGCAGTTCACTTTACCACTCATGAATGCTCCCAAAAATTATTTTGCCTGTGGTACGCTCTAAAACAAGCAGGGACACACAGCCCAGGTTTAGAAGGACAGTCGTGGCAGTACATACGAATCTCCTTCCGCGTACCTCTTCGCCAACAGACTCTGCATCTCCTAGTGGGAAAATCTTTTGCCGGTGTGGGAGGGATGAAATCAGGAAAGTGGCGATCTTTCAATCGAACCACATCCTCCACCACTCCAAATCTAGGAACACTTGCCTGTTCCACAACAACAAGGCTAGCTATCACAGAGTGCTGAAACTGAAGAAATGTCAACTTTGACGCAGGAGAACACTCCTTGAACACAATAAAAGCATTGAAACTTGCTAATTCGAAGAAATGGATGGCCAACTTCTTATACCAAACATAAGCCTTCCGAATAGCAGAGTAAGGTTCCAACCTCTGATCTACTCTGTCAACACCACCCATGTGCTTATTGTAGTCTAGAATGCACACAGGTTTGCGCACTTCAGCAACCTGACCCCAAACAGCCACAGGTGAAGTACTCTTATCATGGATGGTAGTCAGCATGTACACATCCCTCCTGTCCACAAATTTTACAGCTAGTAGTTCATCACTACGCAAGGAACTGCACTGCCCCCTCTGAAGTTTTTTGCAAACAAGCTCTTTCGGATAACCTTTACGGTTAGAGCGGATTGTGCCACATACAAAAGTGTCCACTTTATACAATTCCTTAAATAATTGCACAGCAGTGTAGAAGTTATCAAGGTACAAATGGTGGCCTCTCTTAAACAGTCTACTAGCAAGATCCCACACAATTTTCTCTGAAACTCCAAAAGTGGACGGACAACCTGGGGGGTCAATAGAGTACACACGAAAATTAAAAACATATCCTGTCCTACTCTCAGACAACATATACAGCTTAATTCCATAGCGTGCCCTCTTGCTCGGGATGTACTGCCTAAAAACCAAACGGCCCTTGAACAAGACCAAAGACTCATCAATAGATATTTCTTTCCCTGGAGTATAGATCTCAGAAAATCGATCTACAAAGTGATCAAGAACGGGCCGAATCTTAAAAAGACGGTCACAGTCAGGGTGATCTCGTGGCAACGCCATAGAATTATCAACAAAATGCAGCATACGTAGCAAAAGTAAATACCGATTACGAGTCATAACTGCAGGAAATATGGCAGTTGCCAACAAGGGGCTAGTAGACCAATATGAAGCCAAGGTTGGCTTCCTTACCACACCCATCAATAAAGTCAAACCCAAAAACTTCTTAATCTCTTCCAGATATGTGGGAGTCCACCGGGTAGCTCTAGACTGGGGCCTAAGTTTGTCGCTGTTGTCCCTCAAAAACTGTTCAGCATACAAATTCGTCTGCTCAACAATCTCACCCAAAAATACATCATCCATAAACAACTGAAAAAACTGTATAGGCAAAAAGTGTTCACAATCCACTGTACACCCTGCATCACCGCTAAAGGCAGGCAACACCGGCTGCACCATGTTTGGATCAATCCAAAGACCAGCACTTCCAGTAGGAAGCCTAGCAGCCTCAGACTGCAATCCAGATGCCTCTTGCACCATCGGCACAGCAGTTTCCTCCTCTAAGACAGGCACTTCATCCGCACTGAGAGTTGCTTCATCCACACAAAGAGTACCTTCATCTGCACTGAGAGTACCTTCATCATCCGATGATTCCATGTTGAGAGAAAACTCACTGCCAGAATCTTCTCCTTACTCCTCTCCCTCAGACGCACTGTCAGTCTCATAATCATGCTCAGAGGAAGATTCAAGAAGCATACCAACCACCTGTTGAGCAGTCATTCTACGGCTAGCCATATTGCTTACTAATAAAGGTAACTTGTCAAACAAGTCAACAACAACAAACACTTTGTAAAATAAGTAATAAACAAAAAGCACCTTTATCAAAAACTCATATATACTCCAAAACAATACCACTCACTTGCCAGAGGCAGCTAAACTACTCACCACCACCTACTCTGTACAGACACAGTATGGATCAACAATACCCAACAAAAAAAGAAAGAGAAAAGCAATTACACATAAGACTATGCAAAACACATCGCAAAGAATTTCATGCTCAAACCACTATCTAAATATGCCGCCATTATGACATCACTTACAAAAAATTTAATTCAGACATTACAATATTACTCATTTGGAGTAAATACAACAACAAAAAATTCTTACCAAAACAATGCAACTACACAAAACTGCAGAACAACTACTGTCGAAACCGAAAACAGGAATCAAAAGCTTTATACTAGAATAAAAAGGAGAAAAATCTTTATTGTCACATATGCATATAATGCTCTAGACCATCACGTACTGTGCAAAATTTATTACTTGAACCTCCCACTTTCAAGAAGGAAAGATCGATGGCCCAATCCTTTACAAGCAACGCGGCGAGAATCTGGAACTCAGCCTCAGCTCCGGACCATCCCCTCCCTCTTCCCAGTCCTTCAAAACTGACCTCAAAGTTCTCCTCCTGCAAAGACACTTCCAAACTTAATTCACACCCTCTCTATTGTCTGAAGGAAGTCTTTACATTATAGAAAATTCTGTTCTCCATGCCCATAGACGTGCCTTCCCAGTGTGTTCCTGTGTTTTGAGTGTCTGCCATTTATTGCACTTTTATACCTCTACTTGTACTTTGTACTCTTTTGTAACTTGCATACATGTCACTTTTCCTCTTGTAACGTATTGTTTGCTACCTCTTGTATTTTGTTTGCTTTTGATACATGCACAATTACCACCATTGCCTCATGTAACATAACGTTTGCTCTTGTTTTCAGAGTGTCTGCCATTTATTGCAGTATTTTACCTCATGTGACATCCATCAGAGAGCTGCGTGAATAATTACCTGGTAATCCCCTCAGCACAATGCAAACACCCACCCGAAATAGGTACCCAGTGAGGTCACACCGTTCGCATCGCCCTAACCTGCTCAAGGTTCATGTGACCTCAGTGACAGTCACAGCGACTGGATCACTGTTGCTCTAGGGTGTGCTGCTTCGTAGGCCTGCCCGCAACACTGGAGATGAACTTCAGTATGGATTGTGGTGGACAGGCCTTCAAGGTTAACCCACAATTGACACCACTACAGTACACCTGCTTGTGCTAAGACATCAAGCCTTCTAAGGTCTAGTGGGGCCTTCTACGGTCTAGCATGGGAATGTGCTCTCTCAGTACAGTGGTGTGGTGGACTGGTCATGAATGCTGAACCCGGTTCCCCAGTTCCAAATTCTACAGCTCTGGCCATAGTGCCACATCCCCACTGAACGCCATACTTGCCCACTAAGAGAAACTCGCACTGCCTTCAGCTATAACCTAATTGTGCCCGCTATAAACACTTGGATGTGGCTCAATTCAAATTATGCACTTGATAAGAGTAATACGCTGCCTAAAAAAAAAAAAAAAGCAACCACTCATAGGGAATGCAAAGCATGTGAAATGTAAGCAGAAACAACATGGTTACCTAAACGATCTCTCACTAACTATTCAGAAATCAGTGAGTGGTTTCACCTGAAAAGTTATGGACATGACTAGAGGGCCCTGAAGGGAACCGTTTCACTGTCCATTGCTTACATCCTTACAAAACATAAGCAGTATGGTATAAAAAGACCACATCCATAAACACAGAGCCATGGTGCACATTGTGTTTTCCAATTCACCCATCAACCAGGTATTGCAGTACCTCCAGGAATGGTACACTCTCCCAACCTGGAAACAACAATGCTGTTCAAAGAAAGACGAGAAAACGAAAGTAGCACTTCACTGGCAAACTCTGTAAAGTGATGCTGGTGTATTTGGATGTAAAAAAAACAATCTGGCCACTTTGCAACCCCTCTGTCTTGCTTTATTTAGTTAGGTATATAATACATTCTATTTCTCTCCATCATGCTGCACTTTGGATTAGAAAATTTCAAATGAAGGCCATTTCTCGGCAGAGCGTTTTTCATTTTTGGATCCATTTCACAGAGAAGCAACTAGAAACACGAGCGTTTTTCATTTTTGAATACATTTCACAGGGAAGCAACTAGAAACACGAGCGTTTTTCATTCTTGAATCCATTTCACAGGGAAGCAACTAGAAACACGAGCGTTTTTCATTTTTGAATCCATTTCACAGGGAAGCAACTACAGACACACACCAACGAAGCCGAGCCTCGTGGCATGCCTTTGGCCTTCCATAGTGCCCCCACCCTAACCAACCCCACCAATGCAAAAATCCCCCCTCCCCAGCCCCAAAACTCACCTTTACTCTCCGACGCGCAGGAAGCAAATGGCTTCCTGCGCGTCGGAGAACAAAGGGGAAACCTCCAATGACGTCAGCGCGGCTCGCGCGCTGACGTCATTGATGACGCGGGGGTGGGGGGCGGGGGGAGGCAGGGGAAGGTCTTCCCCTGCCTTCCCAGTAAAAAAAAAAAAGATCGACCACTCACGGGGGGAGCGCCAGCGCTTCCCCCGTGGGTGGGTGCCATGACGAGCTGGACTCGTCATGGGCACAGCGCGACTTTGCTCCATGACGAGTCCAGCTCGTCATAGGCACAGAAGGGGTTAACGCATGGGGCCTACCGAACATCGTGGGCCATTTCCAATACGGGAACTGCAGCGTGTGCCACCTCACCAGCACGACAAAAATGCTTACACTCGAACCTGGGAAAGTGTGGACACAACGGGCACACACAAATTGCAACAGCGCGAACGTAGTGTATTTGATAACATGCCCATGTGGCCTCCAATATGTAGGCATGACCTGCAGAAAAATAAAACAAAGAATCTGCGAACACCGCAGCACCGTCACGTGTAAAAAAGTAACAACAAGACTACCAGAACACTTTCTTCACGTGAACCACACACCCAAATGATATGAGGTGGACAATAATTGAGCAAATTAAAACCGGGGACAAGATTCAACAACGCTTATTTGAGAAAGAACAGCGTTGGATATATAGACTATATAGACTATCCACACACAAAAATGGGCTAAACGAGAATATCCTGTGGAACTCAGTACTAAAAAGATAACGTCCTGCCAAATCACGTGACTACCAGAACCTCCATTGAATGTGAAATGATTCAATGGATTAACTTAGCGTTTATCAGATGTGCGCAACCACCATGCTACCCACTACATTCTCAGGGGAGTCACTGACACATGGCACGTACATATGGCCCCGTAGTTGAACCATATTTTTTCAACCACACATACCTTTCAGTCTTTCAGGCACACAACATACTGTAAATGTCTGGATCACTTTGATAATTGTGGTACCCTCGTGATTAGTGGTGATGCCTTCCTAACTCATCGCGAGGGGTGCATCTACAGTAATATCCGAATAGGTCAGAACGAGTCTGTCTCGTCCACTGTGTTCTCTTAACCACTTTGCAAGAGATGTGGCTGTCTTTGCTTGCTATATAATTTTTTTTTTAAACGCCCCTTTCCCCATTGTCACTGGCTTTCCAACACATATTAGCACTGCAGACCACTTTATTCGCACATGATGATGATGGAGATCTGTTTAAGGATATGATCAATGCGTTACTTACAGCCCCGCTGCAGAATCCATTTGTACGACTAACTAAGCACGAGTATTAAAGGATTTTAATGCCCCGCTGTAATTATGGATTTTAATGCCCCGTTGTAGAAACTACTATTACACTACGTGAGCATTTCACTGGAACGCTGTACTACACTGCCCTTTCCAATGCGAGGCCCCGCCACGCCACACAATGACGTAGTCACGTTCTGCCGTGACCTGCCGGTCATGTTACACGTGACGTACACGGAAGGACCCTGGAACCGGTCCGGGTTAAAACGCCGATGGAGTGCCCACACGGTGATCCTTGGGTCGCCATGATGGGTTCACATAATAGGCGGAATAGTGGGCGGCATGGTTTGATGGAGTAAGTACACTACTAATAAATAAAGGTCATGGCACACGTAATTGAGTTGAATTACGTGAGATTGTTTATTTCTCTTTCAGATTTTTCCCTTTCAGCAATTGATGAGAGGTCACCATACTGTGAGTACACTGTGTGGTATCAGATTGGCCAAGGGTTGGGTACACATTAGCGAGTGTATACCGCTCAGGTCACATAGCTAGGTCCTGAAGAAAACCTGAAACATGTAGACGACAATCACGTTTTATCATCACAAAGATACCAGAGGTCAATTTAGCCAAACACGGTATCTTACACTGCTTTTAATATTGTTCAGTTGCTCTATATTAAAGTATTCTAGAGAGTTAAATTAGAATAATTTTTAATTCACTTGTTTTCACTCACTCGCACCACTATTGCGATCAAAACCTGCTCCACTGTATTCAGGTGTTGAAGCACACCCGAATAGCATTCGGCTATTCAGGTGGGACCCCAATGATGAAGCATGTCACCAACTAGATTGGTGAGTGAGGGGTCTTCCTAAAAAGGGGAAACTTTCACTTTTTTTGTGTGTCTTCCCCTATACCACGTGGACACTTTGCTGTCCTCAGGGTATACTCCTTCATTTGTTTGATACATAGGCAAACACCTTCACCTTGGCCGGTGTCAATGATGGGGGAGATAGCAGACCCTTGTATTCTTCCCAAGACATAATGTATATGGTGGCACCCTTGTCGATTATTGCTGTTGCTAGGTGCCCATCTACCAGGACTTGGCATCGCGGGAGTCGCGTCTGGGTGTCGGCTGCGGATCCCACCATGAAGACTGAGTGCACCGTATGTTCTTCATGGGCATCATCGTCCATATCACTTCTGAGTTCCTGGGCCTCCGGTATCATGTTGCCCTGTGACCTTCCTGCTCATCCCCTGCTGGACCAACATACCCTCATGAAATGGTTAAATCTCCCGCAGGCCGTGCACCTCTTCCCTCTCCCTGGTCACTTCACCGGTCGGTGCGATGGCCCTCCACAGTATCCATTTGACTTGACCTTACCGGCCCGGGCACAGGCCATCGAAACAGTGGTGGTGGGGCTTTGTGTGCAAGCTACTGATCCAGTGGCCATGTTAGCAATCACGTTGACTGGCTCCAGCTTGACAGGTGATTGTAGAGCCACCTCCATGTGCGCCGCCCTGGCTTTGGATAATTGCTTGGTTCTCCCCAAGGTGAGTATGTCCGCCAATGACTTTCCTGACTCCTCCAGTATTCATTCCCTTACCTTTGCTGACGCATATCCCTGAATAATCTGGCCCCTTATCTCTTCTGTTTCATCTTCAAAATCACATGTTCCCGCCTGTTCTTTGAGACGTGCGTGAAAAGTGTGCAGGGACTCTTCCGGCTTCTGCCTCGCCTGCCGGAATATAAACCTTTCATAATCCCGGTGTACTATTGGCTCAAAGTGGGCATTTAGGGCCACAATTAGTGTGAGATGAGTCTTTGGCGCTGCTTCCACTGCCGTCTTTGCTATCCTCTGCACATCTTTCCCTCCTAGATGCAGAAGCATGGCACGCTTCTGGGCATTGTCCACCTTGGTCGCCTCAAAGAAGACAATCACGCGCTCCACCCACTCCTTCCATCTAGAGTCGTGCTCCTTCCACCACAAAGTGCTCCACAGCCAGTATATGGGCCATGATGCCCGCGTGTGGCCTGAAATCAGGGGGTAACTGCCTTCGTGGATAACCCTGGCCAGGTTATGGTACACCACTCACTGTGTGTGAGGCCCACTGGTCCAACCGCTGTGCTGATGCCCAGATGGTGGGAATCACTGCTCCCTGCTGCCACTCCAAACGCCCTCAGGAGCGATGGCGAGAATCACTGCTCCCTGCTGCCACTCCAGACGGAGCATGCACAGTCCCCCACGAGGGACGCACGTCAAACCCACATGCAGATAAGGTAGCACGAGCACCACGCATGAAGGAACATGTGCGCGGCTGCTTCCCTAAAGCCACGGGGGTCCAAACACCCTCATCGCCAATTTGTTTTGTCGCCCGCGGCACTCGTGGTAATTACCCGGTGCACGGTAGACCGATTAGGAGGTGACGCGCTATGCAGTAAATGCGCACTTAGTAGGCCGCAGTAATCAGACTCGGGACACTCGTGTGGGTTTGCTGGTAACAGCGCGTGGTCGGCTCTGACGCCGGTCACGCAAGCATACCCATATTTATTAGCGCTCAAACGCAGCGCGGGACAAATCATGGGAGTTCACGTCACCGGGTGAATCTCACTACACCCGGGATTCTTTGCAAACTTTTGGTATCGCCAAAAATTAAGATACATATCATCTCGTGATACAACGCCCCCTTGCGGTCAGCTGACCCGAACGTGTATGAGAAACCAGGCTGCTTGCTTTGACCGCATAGGAAGGAAAAACTTTTCTGCGGTCGTGACAAACACACTCAAGACAAATCAAGACAGTAAAGCACACATTTATTGATGCTATTCAGCGGGTTTGATCATTACCACTCACACAAGAAAAACACTGTCAACGATTTCAAAGAATGAAGAATGAAATGAATGAAGAGGTGTGGCGCCGCGGCCAGGGCGACTGACTCCGGAATCTGGGGATCACGGTTCGATCCCCGGCAACAACGGCAGATTAGCCCAGCATTAGCTTGCTTAATCTTCCCAATGGCCCCCAGCGCCTAGAGACCCTTATGGGTGATTGTTTGCGCTTTACAAATGTGGATTATTATTACCTCCATGCTGGTGGAGGTGCAAAGAGGGAGGGGGATGGTGTGCCTATGCCGGTTTTTGTGTGGATTTGGGGAGTTGTGATTGGATAGTCAATTTTTGTCTTTTTTGCCGGGGTCTTATGGGAGGTGTAGTTTTTGTTTGGTGGGTTCATTGTTGTGGGGGTTTCTAGAGAGAGTTGAGGGAGGAGGGAGGAGCCTAGTCCTCTCCTCTGTGTCCTGACATAGCATTCATGTGGCAGTTACTTACAATATTATCCATGGGGTGGTTGTTTTGAATGATGTTATATTGACAGGTTATAAATGTGTAAATCAGTTATCAGGCACATCACAAGATAAATTTAATTCAAAATTAGAGACTGACTGTTCAATAAAATGAAGTAGACCCAGTAAATTAAGGAGCACACAGGATGGCAAATAGAACTGAATGATTCACATGTTATTAAAAAGAAGAAAAACACATGTTAATAGAAAAGGCTATGTACACTCTGTGAGGGGAAAGCGGAGCCCCTTAAGTGATACCCAACTTAGAGTGAGCACACATTTTTTTAGTGTTTATAGATTACTGCCCTTTATTTATGCAGTTACTTATACCCTCTCCTGCAAGTGCTTGCACTTGTGTAGTGGGCTGAGCTGGTATCCTCTGGAAATGGTGTTTTGAAATGCAACACATTAAAAAGCATGACAAAATGTGAATTATTGATTTGTCTAGTAAATGCTGCAGATCTAGGGCCTTTATAACTGCCACATGAATAAATGCTGTGCATTGCCACAAGGAGGGAAACACTGGAATGGTGACTCCCTTTAAGTATTAAACAATAGGGATTGTGTGGGAAGGAATTGGAGGGCTGTAATAAAATTAGAAAACTAATCCTTTCTCTAAATACGGACGGAATCAGAATTGCTTTGATAACAAACAGTATGATGCAAACACTGCTTTTATCTAATGAAAACTTGGGCGGGAAAGTATGGACAGCTCTGATAGAGGGAGTAGACCACGAGTCTTGAAGACTATCTGGATTGGTTTTGTTTCGTTCATACACTCTTGTTTTTTAGGTCTCGGCTAGCGAAGGCTGCGCTTGCGCAGTCTCGCTCGCGAGATTTAACGTTTCAGGAGTGGGGCTTTAACTCGCCCCTTTTTTTCCCTCTTCTCCATGGGCTGGCCTCTTAAATGCTGGTCAGCCATTGGAGAAGAGCTCTGTCTCTCCAAACAAGCCCCGTCTTTTTCGGATTCAGGGGCGTGTTTTTTCGATTCTTTCGCTCCTCTGGATTGAAAACATTCCAGCCAATGGCAAGAGGAGAGAAAGAAAAACACGCCCCCGAATCCGAAAACGCCGCTGCGTTTCTCCGAGGCATTTCTGCTTGACCTCGGAGAAAGGCGGTGGTGTTAATGGCGTCCTCTCCCCTGCTCTCGGCTCCCGTGTTCGGCTGCTGCTCTGGTCTCCTCCCCCCGATCATGTATTAAATCCGAGCTTAATCACGGCGTCTCAGCTTCCGCAATGTGTGATTTTGGGCAAATTCTTTTTCACAAAGCCGCTTTTGTGCAAATCACAAATGACCGCACCTTCAAATGCGCGAGTTCGGAAAGCTCTGAAATGCGCCTACATGTTACAGAAATGCATTCTTTCAACTTTAAAGACATTTGATCATGTATTTGTTTGTGTCACAGCTCGCCAAGAAAGGTGGTGGTGTTAATGACGTCCTCTCCCCCTGCTCTCGGCTCCCATGTTCGGCTGCTGCTCTGGTCTCCTCCCCCCTGATCATGTATTAAATCCGAGCTTAATCACGGCGTCTCGGCTTCCGCACTGTGTGATTTTGGGCAAATTTTTTTTCACGAAGCCGCTTTTGTGCACATCACAAATGACCGCACCTTCAAATGCGTGAGTTCAGAAAGATCTGAAATGCGCCTACATGTTACAGAAATGCATTCTTTTAACTTTAAAGACATTTGATCATGTATTTGTTTGTGTCACAGCTCGCCAAGAAAGGCGGTGGTGTTAATGGCATCCTCTCCCTCTGCTCTCGGCTCCCGTGTTCGGCTGCTGCTCTGGTCTCCTCCCCCCTGATCATGTATTAAATCCGATCTTAATCACGGCGTCTCAGCTTCTGCACTGTGTGATTTTGGGCAAATTCTTTTTCACAAAGCCGCTTTTGTGCAAATCACAAATGACCGCACCTTCAAATGCGCAAGTTCGGAAAGCTCTGAAATGCGCCTACATGTTACAGAAATGCATTCTTTTAACTTTAAAGACATTTGATCATGTATTTGTTTGTGTCACAGCTCGCCAAGAAAGGCGGTGGTGTTAATGGCGTCCTCTCCCCCTGCTCTCGGCTCCCGTGTTCAGCTGCTGCTCTGGTCTCCTCCCCCCTGATCATGTATTAAATCCAAGCTTAATCACGGCGTCTCAGCTTCCGCACTGTGTGGTTTTGGGCAAATTCTTTTTCACGAAGCCGCTTTTGTGCACATCACAAATGACCGCACCTTCAAATGCGCGAGTTCGGAAAGCTCTGAAATGCGCCTACATGTTACAGAAATGCATTCTTTTAACTTTAAAGACATTTGATCATGTATTTGTTTGTGTCACAGCTCGCAAACCTTCACCCCTTCCCTCGCTCGCTCTCTCCCTATTCCCCGCCTCCCCTTTGCTTTCTCCCTCCCCTCACTTCCCCTTCCCTCATGTCCTCCACAATCCAAGCTTAATCACGGCGTCTCTGCTTCTGCACTGTGTGATTTTGGGCAAGTTGAACTGCACAATGCACGAGTTCGGAAAGCTCTGAAATGCGCCTACATGTTACAGAAATGCATTCTTTTAACTTTAAAGACATTTAATCATGTATTAAATCCGAGCTTAATCACGGCGTCTCAGCTTCCGCACTGTGTGATTTTGGGCAAATTCTTTTTCACGAAGCCACTATTGTGCACATCACAAATGACCGCACCTTCAAATGCGCAAGTTCGGAAAGCTCTGAAATGCGCCTACATGTTACAGAAATTCATTCTTTTAACTTTAAAGACATTTGATCATGTATTTGTTTGTGTCACAGCTCGCAAACCTTCACCCCTTCCCTCGCTCGCTCTCTCCCTATTCCCTGCCTCCCCTTTGCTTTCTCCCTCCCCTCACTTCCCCTTCCCTCATCTCCTCCACAATCCAAGCTTAATCACGGCGTCTCTGCTTCTGCACTGTGTGATTTTGGGCAAGTTGAACTGCACAATGCACGAGTTCGGAAAGCTCTGAAATGCGCCTACATGTTACAGAAATGCATTATTTTAACTTTAAAGACATTTGATCATGTATTAAATCCGAGCTTAATCACGGCGTCTCAGCTTCCGCACTGTGTGATTTTGGGCAAATTCTTTTTCACGAAGCCGCTATTGTGCACATCACAAATGACCGCACCTTCAAATGCGCGAGTTCGGAAAGCTCTGAAATGCGCCTACATGTTACAGAAATGCATTCTTTTAACTTTAAAGACATTTGATCATGTATTTGATTGTGTCACAGCTCGCCAACCTTCACCCCTTCCCTCGCTCGCTCTCTCCCTATTCCCCACCTCCCCTTTGGTTTCTCCCTCCCCTCACTTCCCCTTCCCTCATCTCCTCCACAATCCGAGCTTAATCACGGCGTCTCTGCTTCTGCACTGTGTGATTTTGGGCAAGTTGAACTGCACAATGCAAGAGTTCGGAAAGCTCTGAAATGCGCCTACATGTTACAGAAATGCATTCGTTTAACTTTAAAGACATTTGATCATGTATTTGTTTGTGTCACAGCTCGCCAACCTTCACCCCTTCCCTCGCTCGCTCTCTCCCTATTCCCCGCCTCCCCTTTGCTTTCTCCCTCCCCTCACTTCCCCTTCCCTCATCTCCTCCACAATCCGAGCTTAATCACGGCGTCTCTGCTTCTGCACTGTGTGATTTTGGGCAAGTTGAACTGCACAATGCACGAGTTCGGAAATCTCTGAAATGCGCCTACATGTTTCAGAAATGCATTCTTTTAACTTTAAAGACATTTGATCATGTATTAAATCCGAGCTTAATCACGGTGTCTCAGCTTCCGCACTGTGTGATTTTGGGTAAATTTTTTTCACGAAGCCGCTTTTGTGCACATCACAAATGACCGCACCTTCAAATGCTCGAGTTCGGAAAGCTCTGAAATGCGCCTACATGTTACAGAAATGCATTCTTTTAACTTTAAAGACATTTGATCATGTATTTGTTTGTGTCACAGAAACGCGTAAACTGAAAATCTATGCATAGCATAGTGTGCCACCTGACTGGTATTTTGCTGCTTCTGTCACTGTATCCAGATATAGAATACCACAAGTAAACAAGCATTGGCATAGCCAATAGGTCTCGCTTTTGGGACCTTATAAGTGTTTAGTCATGCAACAGTTGATGTTGTTGCACCAAGGATATTGTGCTGCATAACTAAATACTTATAATGTCCCAAAAGCGAGACCTATGTCCTCTCAGCGGCTTTGTGAAAAGGCACAAACTAAACTTTCCCTAATTCAGACATATGGTCTGCAGGTTACACCCACGTCACGCTTGCATGTACATCAGCCACCTGTGCTATTTCACTGGGACAATAACGTGCTCCTGCAGGGCTTATCTTCGCATCAGGTGAATGAACCCACTGAGAAAGCCTACTGGAATGAGAATATATGGTCAACATATTATACACAGTTTTCTGCTTTTACTACTTTAAAGGGATTAAAGCCCACGGTGAAAGGCGGAGGTGTTCATGGCGTCCTCTCCCCCTGCTCTCAGCTCCCTCGGTGCTCCCGTGTCCGGCCGCGTGTGTGTGTGTGTATGTGTGTGTGTGTAGGTGGCCCTGTGGGTGGCTCTATTTGTGTGTGGGTTGCTCTATGTGAGTGGCACTCTGTGGGTGGCTCTCAGCCGCGGCCCGTGGAGGGAGTTCCGTGGGGCGGTAAGGCGGGGCGGGGGAGGGGAGGGGCAGGGTGGGGGGTTCTAAAAACCGGAATATGGATAATTGCAGGTAAGTAAACAATTAAATAAATAAAACTAATTTTGTAGCGCGCGCTGCATCGCGCGCTACGAGATACCACAACACAATTTGTGAATAACTCGAAACTCTTTTCTTTCAAACTGGTTGTTCTTTCTTTTGACCTATTTGCAATACTTTTCTAATATGAAACTGCCCTCACTTCTGGGCAGTAGATAGCTTCATGTGTTTTTACAAACCAGTGATTCCATGCTTGAAGGATGCCCAGCTGAATTTTAATATTGACTTTGATGAAAGTTTATCAATCAATGGACATGCCTCTTTCTACAGTAGTGTCCCGGTATGTAGTACTTTGCAGATGGAGTCTTTGTCTGGAGGTCACCATCTTTAAGGGTCAGTTTCTACCAATTGCATATGACTTGAATACCTAGGTGCTAGTTGCGGTAGGTGAAGAAATACTTTGGGGCCCAGCGCTTAATATTTATTTATTGCAAACTAAGCGCCGGTGAGACCAAGGACCGAATCCCCTCAGTTTACCACACCCGGAGCATTTAAGCCAGATCGTCACGAGGCGATTTTGACCCCTATGTGCCATTAACTTGTTGAGAACGTAACATGTTTTGGAATTCAGCACATTCAGGCCAACGTGAGATTCGCAAGTAGCAAACAATTCACTTATTTGGCACCCATTGCAAAATCACTTTCTTTATTTGAAGCTAAAATCTCTGCCAATGTTTCTTATAAATAATGATAAATATATGTCCATTGATGAATGAAATCTACTGCATACTTTAGGCCCAGCATTCTTAGACTGAATTCCGACAGAGCTGGCGAGGATCAGAAGGGCGCCTCCCTGTTTGGACAGAGTGAAGTCAGCATTTTTGTAGCTCAAGAAAGAAGACCACGAGAAACGAGACCCGCAGGTCCATCTCCCCCCAGGTTCCTGCCTTCTACAGTAGACTCTGCCCAAACCCCAGCTCTGTCTTCACGCCCTGTCTTACAGATGTGCCTCGGCTTATGTTCGAAGATGCCAGGCAGGCACTGCGTACAGCACTCCCGCCCATACTCTGCCCAGTACGGCAGCCTCTTACCTTGGGCACCGCAGCAGGCCCACAGTATCAGCAGGACGGAGACCCCCAGCACCTTCATGCTGCAGCCGATCAGACTCGCCCGGTCCTTCCAGCTTCCTCGGCGCTTTGACGAAAGTGGGTTTAAATACCGCCTGGCCTTGGTTTTTAATCCGCGGTGCAAGGTGCTGCAGTTCCATGGAACGCAGTTACAACTTCCGCGGGCAGAGGTTATGCAAACTTACTTAGTAGGCGGTCCGAGCCGCTGGACCCCGCATTCCTGCGGTGTGCCGCCCCTCTATCTATTCAAGGCCACTTGAACATTCAATCATTAAAGGACCCCAGCTCCATTAAATCTAGTCAGCAGTGTCTGTGTTCGAAGGTAAACAAACAGTGTCGGCGGAACAAAAAACATTTCTGACTGGCGCCGTTTCATGTCCTTTGTGGTATTTTTAAAGCAGTGCCTGCTCCAAACACCCTTCAGCACTGTAGTATGAAAACAGTATTCTAGAGATGGTAATGAAGGATGAACAATTGTGCACATCAGTTGTATGGTATTTTGTTGTGCCACTGACTCGTTCTTTTTTGTATTGCTGTGTTCTTGTGCTTCATTACTGAAATAAGGTTTTGTTGTGTAAAGCTGTAGTTGTGTTTTGTTTAGACTATTTGTTGCGATACGCCTGGTTACATTTTAATTATGTTATTTGTTGAGAATTATAACTTTCAATGTTTGAGGGCGCCATGTAGAAACTGTTGCCTAGCACACCATGGTTTCTTACAAACAGCTTATACCTGTATGCACTTTAATATTATAGGCTGCTATTTTCGCACTGTATTTTACCGTGATGCGTTGTGCTGTTATTTGCTACCTCCTATTGTCCTTATATTCATTGATTTGTTATGTTAATTGCATATTTGCACTTACTACACTATGCTGCTATTGACATGAATTACCACTCCATTTAAAGGAGTGGTTGTTTTACATACTTGACCCTTTTTATAATATGAACATGTTATCTCTGATTATGCCACATATGTAAGTTGTTGTTATTTATTGTCATTGTTGTCTTTTTATTGAAAACATTCTTAAGGTATTATCTTATGCTGCTGTTTTTCTGACCTGTGCTTTTATGGATACTGCTTATCTGAATAAAGATTATTTGAATTGAATTAATGATGTTGTTATGCTGCTTTGTGTATGTGGTTGGGTTAGGTTCTATTATCCTCTTTAGCTGTGTTAACAAACGATGCTACATTTCCGGGCAAAAGCAGCACATGCCTTGAAAGTTCTCTGACGAGCGACCAGTTACTGCTGTCTACTCTAAGGGGATACAGTAGTACTGCTCCAGCCCTGCAACTATTTAACACACCCGTCTGAAATTAACGCTCCTAGTGCTTGCTTTATGTGACATGGCCACACCTATCTAAAATAAAATTTGATTGCCATAAATTGATTTCTTTTAATTTAACGTTTATCAAATTAGACCCTCCTCACGCCCTGAACTTCTTTCTTCCATTTACGAGAAAAGAAACTCGCTGCGCTCATTAGGAGCACCACACAAGACATAGAAACATAGGCATGCAGTTATAGCAAGGAGGCAACAGAGCGAGAGGAAGAAAGTGAGAGAAAGGGAGAGCAAGAAGCAGGGAGCATAAAAGCAAGAGGCAAAGTTCGATTAATCTAATGGAGGGCGATGCGAGGTGGACGAGTAGAGAGTGCGAATAGTTAGATGGAGGCTATAATAGAATGGGGTGGCAAACTTTCCACCTTCACTGCCAACGTTACACAAGCAGAGACCCTACGCACAAACTGAGACATTTGGCATGTGTAGCAGGAATACTTTTCACATTTGGAAACAATTTGCATGCAAATACACATCTGAAGATGTTTGATAGGATCCAGGGGGGATTATGAGTCACATGGTACATTTTTGGGGTTTTTATTCCATAATCGTTCCTCTAAATCAGCCCTTTTAAATGATGTCACTCGGCTGCAAATGGAACATATGTAGTCTTATTACTGTGTCATACTGTATACAATTTTAAACAGTGTTACTACCTCCTATAGTAAGCATTGAAAGCTGTCATTGCCACCTTTAGAGAGACTAAATATAGTGAAATAGAATTAAGACTTGAAACTCCAATGGTAAACACATTTATCCACAATAGATACTGCTGAGTGACCACCTACAGCCTCATATAGTTTATATAAGGATTAGTGTGGGTGCAAAAAAGGTTTCCTCCTACTCCCACCACTGGTGCTGCTGAACTTTGGGGTTGCCAAATAGCATGGCTGCCTACTCTTGATTCCACCTCATTCTTCTTTTACCTACCATGAGACCCCCCCGCTCATTTATCCCACTCTTGCAGGTTCTTTATCATCCCTTCTTTCTCCCTTTGCCACTATTTTTCCATCTTTCTCTTCCACCTTCTTTCCTCCTTTACTGCCTTTCTCTATCTTGTTCTGGGCAGTGGCGGCTCCTCTGCTAAGACGGAGGAGCGTCGCCCCACAAGAAAAACAAAATTATAATAACAATGTTATTATCATTTTATTTTCGATTATTGGCTATGTAAAGCCAGTACAGGAGTGGCAGGGCGGGGCTGCGCTTCCCGCAGAGCAGGGGAAGGAGTGTTAGCACTCTGCTAAGTGTGCATCAGGGTTTGGCAGGCCGTCTCGGGCCGGCCAACCCGTCATGCGCACTTGACATGTTCTCCGCTGGGCTGTGTTGTACAGCCCGATGGAGAACATGCCCATTATCCCATTCCTTGGCTGAAGAGGATGGAGGAAAGCGCCCGCAGGGAAGGTATTATTTTTTTCTTTGCCCCTTTTCTTTTTATTCTTTCCCCCCCCCCCCCCCCACCCCCCCGGTACTACCACTACTGCACAGTAGCAGCCACTACTGGTTCCGGGTCAAAATTAAATGATGACTAATGAGCCCTGGGCCCAAAAATGAGTATGAGTGGGCCATATTTGCAACCACCGGATCAAATTAGGCACTAGAGTGCCTCAGGACGCAAAGAAAACGGTCTCACATTTTACTTCTGTTTTTTTCCCCATTATATGCAAATATTGAAATACTAGGGAAGGAAGGGAGGTCAGAAATATGCATAATACAGGTAGCAAGTGCTATTAAAATAACGCCTTGACAGGATCCCTAACAAGGTGAACAATTCACTGATGTGGGAGGAGAACACTAGTTTAAGATCTAATCCTGACTTTACCTAAATATGCTGGAAATAAACAATGAATCTAAAATCTGTCCAGGGCCCACATTAACGTGATATTTCCCTGGGAGGGTGTTCTCTGGGCCCTTCAATCGTTATCACTGTCTTCTGTGCTATGGTCTAGTAGGCTAGTTGGAAACCTTAGAACCTTTAGACCTTGTGTTTAATCCTGGACTTCCCAATTGGCTAAATTGGTGCTCTTGTACAACCAGCTTTAGAACTTACTCCTTTGTCCTCATTTTGTGACCATTATTGGAAAGGATTAAAGTCTGTCTGAAAGCTGTTAGTAAAGTTGTGGTAAACAAACAAACAAAACAAAGCTGGAATGTAATGGCTGTTACTTCAGAGGGTTGAGGGCGGTGTCATGTGCCATGGTATAATCACCACAATGTAATATGTTGGTAATGTAATAGACTTTGAACCAAGCAGTACTGCATTAGAGATCTCCTTTTTCCGTAAAGTGCTTCTGCTCCCCCTGTCAACAAAGTTAAAATTGGCATACGTCTGATTGGCATATTAAACTTACCTATAAGTCCCTAGTATATGGTACCAAAGTGTACAGAGGGCCTGTAAGGTAAATGCCACAAGTGAACTCATTGGGCCATGCACTACAGTGGCAATGTAAACTTGACTGCAAGCCTGCAACCCGTAGCCTGGTTGTACAGTTGTTAACTGCAAATGTGACCTATTAAAATAACCCCTTTTAATAGGCCTAACTCCTCCATTTAAATATCAATACGTTATCTCTACGTCTACCTTACATGCCCACTGGGCAGGGTATTTACAAGTAGGACAAGTAAAGGTTTAATATTAAGCACCTTTACAGTGAAAAGATTCAAAAGACTATTTTCACTGTAGCAGTGTTAGCTGTTCCATAGGAAAACATTGGGATACAATTAGGCCCGGACGGAATTTCATTTACAACAGCTATACCCGGCTATTGATCCCATAATAGGGGCGAAACCCGTCCTGGGTTGCTTGTATTATGGTTCAGGAAGGACATAGACTGGCAGTTCTGACTGGATTGCTCCCATGAAGAGAAGGATCAAGGTTGATTTGCATATGGCTAGGCCCAAACTAAGGTGGCATGATGGATGAAAAACAATGAATTGGGATGAAACCTTGAGTGATCACCAGTGGCTGGGATTAATTCAAGCATTCCAAAGAACACTTTGTTTTTTGATGCCCTAAGTGTGACGGGCATACTTACACGTGGGTCCTGTGCTTACTGTGCCACTGGAATCAAGCCATACCTTGTATCGTGTAGTTACCACTAATCTGTAGGGTCTGCGTGTTTGTTGGACAACATAAACTTTGGCTGAAGTTCCCAGGCTGATTCCGGGCACCCCAGCAGTATATGTTGGCCTAGAGACCAGCTAGCTCACAGGGCCACCATAACCCCCCTACCCAAACAGGGTGCGATTGATTTCTGGCAACCACTGAACCTGGCAATCCTAATCCCCCAGGGATTGTGCTAACAGAACTACAACCCCTTTTCTCAGTCACTTGTGCACTCTTGTTCTCAGAGAAGTAGACAGAAAATAAACAATTGGACGTTTTTCAATATATTTATTGAACCAATGTCATTCTTGTATAGAATGCAATAACCAATAGACAGAAGCAGATTAAAGTGATTACAAGCACCAAAAGAGTAAATAGCAGATACATGTCCAGCATGGTGCTAAGACAGTGTATTTATGCAGGCATATAATACAAGGCAGTAATCAGACGTACTGCTACTATGCAATCCCTACTCTATGTTTACCTAGAGTGTGTGTAGGTGTAGAGCCAACAATCTCCCCAAAGGATGATCCAACCCCATTACCTGGCTGGAAAGAATGTAGGACCCAATACTGGTCATGAATCGGACACTTCTCACGGAGATGTCAGACAGCTGCTTGGTGAAGTCTCAGCATGCAGGGACCCTCATGGTCAGCTGAAGTGCCTCCTCAGCTAATCCCCTGAGACGATTATTTTTTATAATAAAAAGCATCCTTGCAATGAATGTATAGATTAGCAATGTTATGGATATTCAGATATCCGTGTTGCCCCGTGTATGAAGAAAGAACGGCATTTGTACATTGTGCGTAAAGGCCTTGTACGAGGCATCGTGATAATGTTGTGCAAAGCCAGATGTGTAAACAAAAGTAGTTTGAGAGAAACTAATCCAAAATTGTCACGCAAGAGAATATGTGCAAAAGGTCACAGCAATAATGTCATTGTGCACAAAAGAGGACAATATAAGAAAATGTGCAGCTTTGGTACATGAACCTAACTCTGTCACATAACACCCACTCGTCATACTAAGGGTCGACCTAAATAGCTATCTGAAAAAGGCAGCAGGCTATATAAAAATCAAACTATAAAAAGTTCTAAAACCACTTTTAAAATCATCAAAAAGCAATCTTCCCCTTTAAAGTACTCTTAAAAAGCAATTTAAAAGTCATTTTACTGTTTGCAACACAAGCACTCAGAAAGCCATGGTGCCTAAAATAAAAAGCAGAAAATCTTATGTTGATTTGTCTCGTTAAAAAACAGGCCGAATATTTCCAACCAAATGGAAAAGCCAATTGTTTATGTGTTCCAAGTTGTAGTCGCAACATTGCTGTTGCTGGCAACCGCAGACGACGTTCCCAGAGGCGTACCTCGAAGCAGGTTTATGGAGCAAAGGTGGTTCCATCCAATTCCCACAGCAGCCGCCGAGGGATGGACTGTTTCCTGTAAGCATTCCACAGAGCCGGTATGCAATTCACTAGGAACTTAACCATCCCAGGGTGGCTCGAAGAATGCATTCATCAGCAAAGGAATACGCTGGGGACAACTATACCCATGAGCCTTTAAGGGGTCCATTAGTACTTCAATGTCCAATGTCGCAACCAATTACAATCTGAGACAGAAATCCAGTGAGCATTTATGACTGCAGAGCAGGCAGCGGAATACTGGTTATAAGCCACACAGGCCTGAACGATAAGAACCGGTGTTCATTCAATTCTCGAAGCTGAGGTGTGC
The DNA here is from genome assembly GCF_964204655.1 of Triturus cristatus. Taxonomy (NCBI): domain Eukaryota; kingdom Metazoa; phylum Chordata; class Amphibia; order Caudata; family Salamandridae; genus Triturus; species Triturus cristatus. The sequence continues at coordinate 369,692,587 of NC_140586.1, forward strand.
TGAAGCAGTGTATCATGAGCTCCCAGAATTGCAGCACAAGCAGTGCTGTCTCCATTCCTGTTGGACCAGGGACATCCATTGCAGAGTGGAAAAATTAAATTTAAATCATAATTCCCAACACAAGTAGCAGGACAAGCGGGAGACCTCCAAAAATGTTTCTCAACATGGAATGTATGAAAGATGGGATAACTCAGAAAATCGTCTGAAATGTGCTAACCATTCTAGTGCCAATACATATAAAAGTGCACTAGTCCCTTTGTATCAGACATTTTAAAGATACAGTGGACAGTTCCCCAAAATTCAGTGCCATTCAGAAGCAGGAAAAAACCCGTCATCAAACCAATCCAGAGGACCAGAAATAGTAGTTTGACTGTAATCCAGAAACATGAAAGGGGAGTAACAAAGTATGTCTTTTTCAGCTAAAGATAGAGAGCACGCACTTGTAGCTTGAAAGGAAGAGGCGGCAGCGATGGTATTTCAGGTTCCGTGGAATTCGATGAGATTGTCGTCACAGTCCACGAAATAGCCTGACGCTGTTCGGTTTATTTTTGGCAGCTCGGCAGGTTTAGAAGAACTGGGAGATGATTCACTCTTTGGCATATTCACGTAGATGTCGTCAATATTTAAAATTGAAATTTGTGTTTCTGTACTAGTTGACTGTACAGTTGTAGCTGGTGCAACAGGAAGAATACATACTTTGTTGTTGTTTACTCTTTCTCGTTGGAAAGGGGAATCTTCTTTAGTTATTACAGCTTCCATCTGAACTTCCTGAAGGGCAGCGAGAAGAGTGCAGTGGCTACTCAGGAGTCCATGTGGCCTACTGTTGAGAAACAGCCACATAGTGTGGTTTAATCAGATCAATAGAGACTAACCTTTTGTCTCATCTAGCGGCAAGGATTGGAAGAGGTACAGTTCTGGTACCTTCAACAGCCAGGGCAGGTACATGAAGGCCCGAATTCTTCTTTGTCCACAATTTTCTCCCTGACCAGATCCTCAATCTTCAGGCCCCAACCGAGTCTTGACGTAAAAACCTTCACTTCTCCAGTGGCATGCATTTTACTTGGACATTACTTTGTGTGTCCCGGAATTCATTGAGTTCCTGTAAAACAGCCAAATGTTCATTGATGTCAAACGGTGTGTCTGCCGCCACTGTGCTGACATTATCGAGGTAGGTGATGCACATTGTCACCACAAAGAGAATTTCATATGGAGTACGACCACCCACGGATTTTCTTGGCAAGTTGTTGAGTGCTTGCTGGACCCCATATAGATGATGGACCCAACTGCGACCTGAACCTAGTAACCTTGCTGTTAAGGATTGCTTTAAGGCATGGTTTTTCATCTCAACTACCAAATTACCCTCAGGATGGTTGGGGGAGGTGTACCACAAGGTCACACTTAAACTTCCCATGGCTTCTTTGTAAGCCCAAGAGCTAAACATCAACCATGGTTGGAATGTAGTGTGCCAATTGCATATGTCCAGATAAAGACTTGCAAATCCTTGATAACAGTTCCGGCGTCCGCCGACCGCTTTGGCCGTGCCCACAGGAATCTGGAGCATGAATCTACTGTGACCAAGATGTAATTGTAAGCCCCATCTGATTGTAAGGGGCCTCAATACTCTAAATAGACACAAGCTAAAGGCTTGTTTGAAATCAATAGAGGTGTCTGTGGTGGATGTGCTACGGTGGAGCCCTTCATCTGCTGGCAGATGTCACATTTGAGGACAAAGTCCTTGGTCTGTTTAGTAAGACCTGGCCACCAATAGCACAGCTTTAGTCATAAAACTGTAGCAGTAATCCCTGCATGTGCTGGAACCCAGACCCTCATGTGCTGTTAGTATTAACCCCAATTTGTGATCAGTGTTTGGTATAACTCTATCCCCCACTTCTGGAATCTGAGCATACAGTATATTTTGTGCATCTAACTTGTAGGAGTACTTGAGTGGAAAACCTTTCGGCAGGTGAGTGTTGTTGCGTGCAGCATTGACAGTTACCATGATGTCTCTGTCTGTTCGCATGCTAGAACGAGTGATTGTAGCAGTGGCAGCAGTGCAAACTGTTGCCTTAGGGGCTTCATCAGATGAAGCCCCTAAGGCAACAGTTTGCATGAAATTCCCTGCAACATGAAAGCCAGCATATTGATGACTCAATGTGTGAATTCCATGAGCCGATAGAAAGCATTCTTGCAACTTGTGCTTGATTGTGCAACTCTTGGAATCTCGAAATCTATTCTGGCCCCAATAGTAAAGGTATTCAGTATATGACTGCACACAAAAATACGAATCACACACCATAAGTGTGGGGAATCCATGATCTGTATGTTGTAGTGCCAGTATCAAGGCTTTATATTATGCCAGCTTTGCTGTGCAGTCCCGCATGCAAGTCTTTTCTGGATGGAATTCTCCATCATGCATGCACCATTTTACAATTGCGCATGCTGCAGAATATTGGTGTCTCATCCCTATGGCAGGCTGAGCAGTCCCATCAGTGTAGATGATGTCATCATATTTGTTTAGAGGCAATATTTCATGCAGCAGAGGATGTTCTTGTTCATATTGCAGAAATGCTTGTGTTTGTAATGTAGAATCAAATATGTAGTCTATGTCTGTTGCTGTGAGAGAGTTAGCCCATTTCATCCATCATGGTTGTAATGCTTTAACATTTGGAAAGCTCGCTTTTGTAACGGATTCTAAGGCCGGTACCGGGGTAACCACAATTATGCACTTTTCCTAAGCTAGTGCTCTCTCTCTCGCACTACAGCAGTCTGTACTGCTTTGAGATTTTTTCAGTAGGTGCAAAAAGCATTTCAGCGTTTGTGTACAAATGTGATTTGTATACAATGGGTACTGTATCACCTTAGTTGAATGTGATGTATGTGTACCCGGTTGGTCCAGCAACTACGTGGATCACCAGGTTGGAAGCTATCATGTAAGCTTGTACTGAACGTCACTCTGGATTAAACCAGCCCTGAGCTATTCCTATACCCTTGAGGCAAACAACAAAATTCCCTATGTGTACCTAGCACTGAAAATGCTGTCAAATATCTCCTTTCAAGAGCTATATTTTGGCAGAAAAATCCATTTGAGATATCTAGTGTTGTTTTGTATTTTTTCCTCACAGTGTTATTCTTTAGTGCGTCACTGTGTGCATTTTGTACTGTGAGTAAATGTGTTTTAATGTCTGTAGTCTAATATTAGACGGTATGAATTGTCAGGATTCATTACAGGAAACAAGGGGTTATTCATTGATGAGGTGCAATTTTCTATTAAACCATGTTATTCAAGTTGTTCTAGAATTTTCCTGACTTGTGTTTTAACTTCAAGTTTTATTGGTTACTGTCTCCGGGGTTGAGGAGTTGACTTTAATGAGATCTCATGATGAGGTGACTCCTCATCCCACCCAAAATGATTGCGGAATATTGTAGGAGCTAGAGCTAAGGTGCACTCCTTGGCTTAATAATATTTTACTGATTATGGAACGAGGCCTGAAAACGCTGGAAAAATTAGCGTTTCCCCGTTTGGGCACTTCATTACGAGCTCAGGTGGCCAATCCTTTTCAGTTAAAAGAATATCATAACCATGGGGCAGATTTATGACGTCTGGCGCATCTCTGCTAATCAGCAGAGATGCGCCAGAAGAGTTGCGACGCATCTGCCCACCCGTGCACCACCATTGATGCGCCGCATTTACAATGCGGCGCACCGTGGCACTCAGATGGGCAGATGCGTGACGCATCTCCTGTCGGAAAGGCGGCGCATTGCTGGAGTTGCGTCACAAGCGCGACGCAGCTCCAACAAGGCTCGGGGTGCCCTATCCCTTACATGCTGCGTCAATCCTTACGCCTGCTTCAAGCAGGCGCAGGGTTTTGACGCAGCATGGCCTTAAAAGTGACTGAGTGAAATCTTGTAGATTTCACTCAGCCACTTTTAGGAGGTGTTCCTGCGCCGGAACGCCCCCCCCCCCCTGCTCCAGAACGCCTACATGTGGCGCAGGGCTTTACAACGTGACGCATCTGCCAGATGCGTCACGTTGTAAATACCCCCGCAGCATGGCGCAGGATTTGCGCCGCCGCTGCGTCACAAAAGAGATGCAACGGCGACGTAAATGAGGCGCAAGGGGCTCATAAATCTGCCCCTATATGTTTTGTTCTCCCAAAAGAGAGCCTTGATGTTCCTGGGTATGTCCCCCTCACACTGGAGTGTTATTTCATATCAACGATAGGGGACACTGACCCTTGTATCAGGTGTTTCCACAGTGATATGTTCACTCAGCGATACTGCCACCAGATAATCCAACAGGTTTTGCTGGAACGCTGCTATTTTAGAACTGTTAGAAGCTGCTAGACCGAACATTTTTAATCTTTTAAAAAACACTAGGAAAAATCGTGATTGTGACCTTTTTATGTGTTTTTCCAGTCATACTTGCTTTGCTTACTTTCCTGCCCGCTCTCCCCCGGTCCGCAGCTGCTGGCTGGCTCATTCTTCATTCAGCCTATCAGCGCGCAGGGGGGGCGGAGCCAAGGCTACCACCGGCTATTTCAAGCCGGTCGTAGCGCGGGATATCTACTTTTGCTGAAACGCTGCTATTTTAGAACTGTTAGAAGCTGCTAGACCGAATATTTTTAATCTTTTAAAAAACACTAGGAATAATCGTGATTGTGACCTTTTTATGTGTTTTTCCAGTCATACTTGCTTTGCTAACTTTCCTGCCCGCTCTCCTCCGGTCCGCAGCTGCTGGCTGGCTCATTCTTCATTCAGCCTATCAGCGCGCAGGGGGCGGAGCCAAGGCTACCACCGGCTATTTCAAGCCGGTCGTAGTGCGGGAAATCTACTTTTGCTGAAACGCTGCTATTTTAGAACTGTTAGAAGCTGCTAGACCGAATATTTTTAATATCTTTTAAAAAACACTAGGAAAAATCGTGATTGTGACCTTTTTATGTGTTTTTCCAGTCATACTTGCTTTGCTTACTTTCCTGCCCGCTCTCCCCCGGTCCGCAGCTGCTGGCTGGCTCATTCTTCATTCAGCCTATCAGCGCGCAGGGGGGCGGAGCCAAGGCTACCACCGGCTATTTCAAGCCGGTCGTAGCGCGGGAAATCTACTTTTGCTGAAACGCTGCTATTTTAGAACTGTTAGAAGCTGCTAGACCGAATATTTTTAATCTTTTAAAAAACACTAAGAAAAATCGTGATTGTGACCTTTTTATGTGTTTTTCCAGTCATACTTGCTTTGCTTACTTTCCTGCCCGCTCTCCCCCGGTCCGCAGCTGCTGGCTGGCTCATTCTTCATTCAGCCTATCAGCGCGCAGGGGGGCGGAGCTAAGGCTACCACCGGCTATTTCATGCCGGTAGTAGCACGGAAGCGCAGCGGACGTGCGCACCGGGTGCGCCGGCGGCACGCCAAAGGCGCGCCAAAGGCAAGCCCGTCTGCGCCCGTCTGCGCACTTCCGGGCCCTGGGGCCTGGCGCCATGCCCAGCGATTCATCTACACGTATGCTGAGTTGCTGGAACTTCAAACTGCCTCTGCCAATTTTGCACTCAGCTCTCTCACACGTTCTAGCATTCTCGAACAGGGTATCCTGACACAGAGGACCACCTTCCCTGAAATACACCGGGCTCACATATCTAAACCATCTACCCTGCAGTTGACACAGGACCACAATGCCCGCAAAACCTCAGCTATCTATCTTAACACTCGCTCTATGGTGAAACATCAATCTGATATCTTCCTTCTACTTAAATGTGAGCAGCCCGATCTTCTTCTGCTCACCGAAACTTGGCTGTCCCAAGAGTCATCTCCTGATATCCTGGCGGCATTGCCCTCCAACTATTGTATTATCCAGGCTAATCCCCCCCAGGGGAAAGTTGGAGGAGGAGTAGCCATTATTTCTCGCCGCAATGTTAGATACTAGACTCTCTCCCCACTTGACTTGTCCCTGGTTGATAACCTGGTAATAAAAATGGAGCTCGAACCTGGGGCTCCTTCACTTGTGTGTGTCCTGCTTTACAGGCCCCCTCAAGGCATGCCCCAAATTTCCCTACTCCCTGGCTGAACAAATAGCCCACTTGGCTACTAACCATGGCAGGGTCTTACTTATTGGCGACCTCTATTACTGGGCCAATGATACTCTCGGTGGCCCTAAATCGGCCGAGCTAACCGAGATACTCACCGAGCTCAGCTTCACCCAACACATATCCACGCCCACTCACATTAAAGGACACATTCTCGACCAGAACTGGACCATGAATATCCCTTTGCCTACGGTCTCCGTAGCACCTTGCCCCTGGTCCGATCATCATTTTATTCATTTCTCTATCTCTATTGAGGCCATGATTAAAAATCCCGGCTTAGCCACTCACGCCCGAAGAAACTGGAACAATCTGGAGAAATCACTTTTCTTCGATTTTCTTATGAATACCGCCCCATTGGACAACCCCATCCTTGACGCAGCCAGCGATCAGCTTACTAGTTGGCTTTTGACTGCCATGACAAGTTTGCTCCCCTTAGGAAGCCCCCTTCCCTCAGTCCTCATGACGCTCATAAATGGTTCTCCAATGAACTTAAACTCCTTAAACTTACCCTCAGGCAACTAGAAAGGAAATGGCGCTGCGACCATAAACCTGAAGATAAACTACTATACCTCAACTTTCGGAACTCCTACAAAAAATCCATCGCTACGGCCAAATCTAACTACTTCTCCACAAAAATCCTGTCTGCTACCAACCGCTCTAAGGAGATCTTCCGTATTGTCAACGAGCTCTCTAATCCTGAAAGAACTCTATGTAGCTTCCCACCCTCTCAAACCTTCTGTAATTTTCTAAACACTTTTTTTATTGATAAAATTAAGAAAATTAAGTCCAGCATCCCTGCTACCCTAGACTCGTCTCCTTCTTCTCCTCATAGTACTAACTCCTGCTCCTTATTGCATTTTCCCTTACTAACGGACCACACTCTCGCCAAACTCCTCTCTAAAGTCAAATCTGGCTCGCCCACTGATTGCTGCCCCCCCAGCATTCTGAAAGAAATTTTCACTACACTCCCACATCCCGTTCTCAATCTCTTAAATAAATCCCTTCTTCAAGGTACCGTCCCTGCCTCCTTCAATGAGGCCATTGTTATACCCCTTCTGAAAAAGACTGGCTCAGACCCCGCTATCCTCACCAACTATCGTCCCATTTCTCTTCTTCCTTTCCTGGCCAAGTTACTGGAAGCCCATGTTACTAGCTGCCTCACCGACTTTCTGGAGAAATCTGAATTCCTCGACCCCCACCAAGCTGGCTTTCGTCCGGCACATTCCACCGAGGCGGTCATCCTTACTGTTTTGGATATTCTCCGTGGTGAGGTTGACAGGGGCTTCCCACAGGCTCTGGTCCTACTTGATCTTTCGGCTGCTTTTGCCACGGTCGACCACCACCTCTTGGTCGGTCGTGTCAGGGAAGCAGGAATCTCTGGCCCCGCCCTAAGCTGGATCATCTCCTTTTTGGAAAACCGCTCTCAGGCAGTTCGAACAGCTCAGTTCACTGCTCGCAGTGTCCATACGTCTTGTGACGTCCCCCAGGGCTCCTCTCTTTCTCCTCTACTATTCAACCTCTATCTCCGTCCTCTTGTCCGTTCCCTGCAGGAGCGGAAAGTCAGCACCTTCAATTACGCCGATTATTTCCAACTTATCTTCTCCATTAGTAACACCCCTGAATCGGTCCAAGCATTTCAATCCACCATGCTGTTTATCAGCACTTGGATGAACAAAAATCACTTGAAACTTAATCCGGATAAAACGGAAATCATCTTAACTGGTGGTACTGCTAAAAATCCCTGGGGCCCCCACTTCTGGCCCGGAGAACTGGGTCAACATCCCATCCCCTCCAGCACAGCTAAAAGCCTGGGGGTGCATATCAGTCAAGACCTAACTTTGAAGCCCCAGATTAGCTCTGTGGTATCCACCTGTTTTTTCCAACTCCGGAAAATTTGCAAATACCTTACCCATGATGCTCGCATCCAAGTCATCATTGCCATGGTCATGTCACATATCGACTACGCCAACTCATTGTACTTTGGCATTCCCCTCTATTTATCTAAAAGGCTCCAGCTTATACAAAACCAGGCAGCGTGTCTAATCACCCACTAACCTAGGCATCACCATATCACCCCCGTTTTGAAGCATCTTCATTGGTTGCCTTGCTAGACCTGACCCCTGCACCTCACACCAGCCCCCAAACCCACGGCCTAGCCGATCCTCCCCACCAGAACTCACACGCACCCAACCCGGACTTCCCCGTCCATGGCCTTCCTCCCTTCGGCCACACCGGGCCCGCGTGCCCACTTCATGCACCAAGATGGCCGCCCGGCCCCAGCGCGACCCTGGCCTAGAGGCGCCACTCCGGCTGGAGGACATCGCGCTCCCCTTGGGATGAGAGAGGGAGGAGCAGTTTCTATCACACCTCTGCGCTTCCCTGGGGCGGTGGGTTTCGATCGACCTGCCGGCCTCCCCGAGGGCTGGCTCCACGCCTGCTGGGTGTCTGGGACTCCTCCCGACCCAGCCCTGGAAGGATCAAAAGACAATAGCAGGAAACCCCAACAAGCAACCCCCCAGGTGACAAGACCCCTGCCTGCACAGACTCCGGACATCAAAGAGGGGTCGCCCAATAACAAGGGGTGCTCGGGGACCGTCCGGCAGATTCGCCTTGGAACACCTGAGCCCTGCTGAGCGACTCGCGGCTCCCTGAAGATCGTAAGACCTCCGAACTTGTGCTTGAGCCCTGCTGAGTGACTCGCGGCTCCCTGAAGATCGTAAGACCTCCGAACTTGTGCTTGAGCCCTGCTGAGTGACTCGCGGCTCCCTGAAGATCGTAAGACCTCCGAACTTGTGCTTGAGCCCTGCTGAGTGACTCGTGGCTCCCCGAAGATCGTAAGACCACCGAACTTATATATGAGCCTTGCTGAGTGACTCGCGGCTCCTGCAGACTCTCTTGGTCCCGCCGGACCCCACGACGACAAGCGTATCCCCCAGCTCGAGGATTGTGAGCTGTGCGCCGGGTACTCTCCTGCATTTGATCCATACCCCCAAAGACTGTCCCGCTACCTCCTACTCCCCCTCCAAGACTCTGAGAGCCCACGCTCTGCTTGTATATATTTGCCGTGCGGATCATAAAGATCCTACTACTCTAACTTGATAAAGATTTGCTCGTAAGAACTCCTCGTGTGGTGTCCCTCTGTCGTGTGGTGCCGAGTGTGCGATCCTAGATACGAGGTTCCTCCCGGAGGAATCTCTCGCCAGTGCCCGGCTACGTTACTTCGAGGGTGGGTCTCAGGGCAGTCAGGGCCCCCTCCGGGCCCCTCTGAGGTCGCATTCTAACATTGCCTATTATTCAGCGTAGCGCTTTCAAGATCGGCTGCCTCATTTTCAAATCACTTAATGGACCCAGCCCAAAATTTGTCAATAACATGATTACAAAATATGCCCCTGCGCGCCATCTGCGCTCCGCTCGCAAAAACTTTCTTTTGACTCCCACTTTCAAACTCAAACGCACCGGCGGCACCAGGTTTTCGACCTTGGCCCCCCCGTTTTGGAATTCTCGCCCTTCTGAAATTCGTCTCTCTCCCTCTCTTCTCATTTTCAGACGCCTTCTAAAGACCTGGCTTTTCCAACAGGCTTTCTAACTGTTCTTTCTGGACCAGATTTCAGCTTAATTCAGCGCCATGAAACCTCCCCGGTGAACGTGCGCTTTACAAATTCTTATTGACGTGACATGACATGACATGACAACAGGTTCTGGCGTGCTATCAAGACATCTGCTGCGCTGTTCAGCATTGTCACTGCCTATTCCCTTTCAGAAGCACGGTCCTCAGTAACCTGGGCATGCCTTATTTTATTCCCAGCTACCTTCTTCTTTTTGAATTGAGGTTTATTAGTCTTTAGTTATTCTTCTATTTTAATGATGTAGTCTGATGAGTGTTGTGATTCCTTCTTCAATTTCACGTGCTCTTCTGGTCTGGGCTCTGACCGTCTACCTCTGTCTAAACGTGTATCGGTTGACTCCTGAAAGGAACAAGAGTAACTTGTATCAGTATCCTGATACCTGTCGGGCTTCCTAATGTTATCACGGTTTGTAAAATTATATTACTTCTCAGTGGTTTCCTATTGAGGAGACCCACCACGTGATTGTGTCTTGTTTTTTTTTTTTGTTTATTGTACCGTTTCTTCGTTAACAAATCAGGTGCTTGCATAGAGTTATCCTTTTCAGAATTACTCTTAGCTTGTGGTTTCCCAGTTCTGGCTCCCAAATTATCTCTACCTAGCGTAGCATAGGTTTCTTTGACAATTTGAGGCAATTCCTGTTCTTGCTGGGCAGGAGTGAACTTCCTCCGGCGTTGGTGTATAGCCAATGCTGCTGCCTCCCCCTTTATGTTACGTAACATAATGGCTGATACTGCTGCAAAATTGCCCATCAGTTTAAATCTCAAGTCCAGGGCAGGTGCTTCCCCATACTTATTCTGTACCTGTTTCGGTACCTCAGGTAACGCAGCCATAGAAGAGGTACCATGTGTGCTAGTGTAAACGGCAGAGGAGACTGTACCCCAAGTGGCACAGGCTTCCACCAGGGGAGCCATCCCCATATTGAAGCAAATAGTCAATATTCTGTGTGTCTCATGAAGGCCCGTATCGGGAAAAAGTGCTTCAAGCTGGCTAATTTTTTGTGCTATCCAGAATGGAATTTGCTCCCAACTGGTGGGAATCTTTCCCATAATGGCATTCAGTGTTTGTGGGTTGATACCAGTAGTAGCCAATTGTGGTTGTGCAGCCTGAGCAATCCGCGCAGGGTTAACTCTGAGTGTTTGCATAATGAACTGTGTAAGATTCTGTAGATTTTTACTAAATCTCTGTATAGTGTACGCATTTCTGCTGCAGTTAAATTTGCAGTGTTTGGATGCGGTGCGTATGATGCTAAGACCGGCCAAGCCGCTCCTTCTTTACTGAGTGGACTGAGTCTCATATTTTCTGTAGTGTGTGAGAGGGCGCCTTCAAACCAATTTATAGGCTCTTAGTAATAGAGAGGAATTTTTAGTTTCTCATATGAAATGTATTCATCAGGTGTTTCATTTTCGATATAGGTGTGAAGCAATTGTGTACAAGCATATGCAACTGGAAATTTAACCCATAAATAGAATACCTCTGAATGCTTTGTGTGCCTCATCCATGAAGGAAAAGTCTCCACCCGTAGCTGGGAGACCTCAATGTAATAATTTCATAGTAACTGCATGTCTGCAATTCTCTGCTAAGTTTAAAGCTCCTTCCTCAATGTTCTCTCTGTTTTCTGACGTTGTTTGAAGAAAAGGAAATTAGTAAATTAATTTATGGAAATAGTGTTCGCACAATGTGGGAATCTTTTATCCTACAAGCTTGAATAGCCTACAGCCATTACATAGGGTATAGCTACTCAGCTGAGGCGGATATCCCTACCACCATGGATGTTTCCAGTTTGGAATTGAGTAGGAGTCTCTGAGAAAGTATGATTGAACAACTCAGGTAGACCGTAAAATAAGAATCCAACCAACGTTGGGGGTGCCATGTCGTGTAGTTCCCACTAATCCATAGGTTCTGCATGTTTGTTGGACAACATAAACTTTGGGTGAGGTGCCTAGACTGACTCCGGATACCCCCGCAGTATATGTTGGCCTAGAGACCAGCTAGCTCACAGTGCCACCATAAGCCCCCTACCCGCACAGGGGCCGAATTGTTGCTGGCAACCACTGAACATGACAACCCTGATCGCCCAGGGATCATGGTAACAGATCTAGAACACTTTCATTCAGTCACTTGTGCACTCTTGTTCGTTTTTCAATATATTTATTGAACCAAATTTGTTCTTGCATAGAATACATGTGCCGTGATAAGCAGTAGACAGAAGTAGATGAATATGATTACAAGCACCAAAAGAGTGAATAGCAGATACAGGTCCACCATGGTGCTAAGACAGTGTATATATGCAGGCATATAATACAAGGTAGAAATAAGACGTACTCCTGCTATGCAATCCCTACTCTATGAGTACCTAGAGTGTGTGTAGGTGTAGAGCCAAGAACCCCCCAAGGGATGAACCAACCCCATTACCAGGCAGGAAAGAATGTAGGACCCAATCCTGGTCACGAATAGGACACCTCTCACGGAGATGTCAGACCGCTGCGTGGTGAAGTCTCAGCATGTAGGGACCCTCATGTTCAGCTGAAGGGCCTCCTCTGCTAATCCCCTAAAAGGCTTATTTTGTTTTTAAATAGAAAGCATCCTTGCGATGTACGTATAGATTAGCAATGTTATGGATCTACAGATAGCCCTGTCACCCTGTGGATGAAGATGGAACGTCATTTGTACATCGTGCGTAAAGGCCTTGTACTTGATGTTCGAGGCATCGTGATAATGTTGTGCATAGCCGGATGTGTAAATAAAAAAAGTTTCAGAGAAACAAATCTAACATTGTCACACACGCTAATATGTGCAAAAGGTCACAGCAATAATGTTATTGTGCAGAAAAGAGGACAATGTAAGAAAATGTGCAGCTTTGTCACATGGGCCTAACTCGGGCACATAACACTGGCTGATGAGCCATAATAAGGATAAACCCGGTCATCTGTTGCTTGCATTCTGGTTCAGGGGAACCTGGCCTGGGAGTTTGGGCCGGACTGCTCCGTTGAGGAGCAGAGTCAAGGCTGATTTGCATATGGGTGAATCCAAACTGAGGTGGGATGTTGGGTAAAAAATTATGGATTGGGATGCAGCCCGAGAAATTGCCAGTGGATGAGATTAATTCAAGCTTTCCATCCACCACTTTGTTTTTTGATGCTCTAAGTGTGACGGGTATGTTCAAACAAGAGTCCTGTGCTCACTGTACCACTAGAATCAAGCTATACCTGGCTGATGAGCCTATAATAAGGGCAAAACTGGTCCTTGGTTGCTTGTATCCTGGTTCAGCAAGGACCTGACTTGAACTGTTTTCAGGAGAAGGGTCAAGGCTAACTAGCATATAGCTGGGTCCAAACTCAGGGTGCATGGTGTGCAAAATAGTGATAGACTGGGCAATGGCCCAGTAATTACAGTGGCTGAGATTAATTCAAGCATTCCATCCATCACTTTTCCACATTTTGTATACTTTATTAATTGGTTCGTCAGCCAGGGAGATTGGTGAGACATCACCAGCAAGCCATGCTGTCATTAGTTGGTTGCTGACAGAGCAGTGCTGTGATTGGTCATTTCTGGATGAGGAGTCGACCTGCTGCCTGTGACCTGAAAACAGCCTTGAAGACTGGACCTGCTCTCCCTCTTTTATCGAGGATAAAGGAGTGGACTTCCAGGGTCATAAGGCTGACCTTTTGTTTGGGCTACAGGGACAGAAAAACAAGCTCGGGTAGCCTTTTCCTACATTCTCAGCTGATCAGTTCCACCTGTACCATCCCTGAACGCTGCTGCTGGTCTCTGCTGGAGTGAGTCTTGAGCCCCAATTGCTGTCCCCAAGGTCCTGACCACTTGGCTGTTGTCAGAGTGTACGCCTCCCATCAAATGCTGAAACCTGGGACTTACAAACTTTTTGACATCTTTCTGCTCTGAGAACCAACAGGGGACTGGGACCAACCTGCCAAGCAGTTCCTACAAAGGTGTGTTGCCACTGGGCCAAAGATTCAGATTGCTCCCGCTACGTTCTTCTCTGCAGCAGCAAATCCAATTCAGTGGAACCTTGAGAGAAAATATCTGACCTCATGAAGCCCTCTTTGGCTAAAGCCTTCAGCCTTGCCCCACTGGAAGAATCCGGGCTCCAAATAAGTGACAGAGTCCAAAGGTAGAAATCTTCAACAGGGAAGGTGCACAAAGTATCCAATCAGCAAGGGACCTTCTACGGGCATGATATTATAATTTCCCCTGCTCTGAGCTTTCCAGCCAAAAGTCAATGGCTTCACCGATACCTCGCTCAGTGGCTATCTGACTACGTGGAGCCCTCTTTAGTCACAGCCTGCTGCCTTGCCCCACTAGGGATGTTGACTTCATTTCCAGAGACAAATTCCAAATGTAAAACTTTTCACAGGCTTAAACCTGGTCCCTGTATGAGACATGTACACATATGCAGTCAGCCTTAAACCTTTATCCTTGTCATCATCTATCATAACCTGATGACCGCGATTAATGCTTAATGCTTTGTGGCGCTATTTTTAACCAAAAACTGTAGAAATGTGCAACTCCAGTTCTACTTGTTGAATGTTTGTCATTCTTGTGTCATTTTATTTAATAACATTTACTCCATTTTTTCTAAATTGGTTTGATTTTTTTCTTGTGTTGTTTTTTGACTTTATTATTGTTTGGGTACTGTATGAAATCTTTACAAGTTGCTTCAAAGTTAAGCCTGCCTGTCCTGTGCCACAGCTACAATAGGATGGAGATCATGTTAATTTAGTGACTCTAAGGGTTCACACTGACAAGGATTATGATTTTTATATGCGGTCAGCACTCACCCCATTAACTAATACCCCAATTTCTCATAGAGAGGACCAGGACAGACCCTCCAAATGGGGGACAAACCTGTAACATAAAATGGTATGGTCAGCCACCATATAAAAGAATGAGAAGAAAAAGAAGAGGAGTAGAGGTGTGAAAATTCTAATTGGCTTACCTGCTTGTTTACATGTCAATTTACTTCGCCATTGAATGGTGAATTTGTGTGGTTGGGAATGTGCGTTTGGAATAAATGAATGCAAGAATTTGGTAATGGTTTTTCTCTGCAATAATGAGTGCATGAGTGGATACATTGGTGAGTGATGTCCAGATGGATGAATGGATGGATGAATGAATAGATGAATGAATATGTTGGTGGATGAACAGGTAGATATCATTTGCAAAGGAGGTGCAATTGCAATGTTACATCTCCTAGTTGTGCACAAAGGCTTACGATTACATAGGTTGCCTGATTCACCTAACTCAGAAGATGGGAGACCTGGACCAAGCAGACCACTGCCTAACACAGACAGAATGTGTAAACCTTTGGCAAGTTACATGTATCCCCCTCTTGGGGTTTCTACATGTGCCAAGGTCAACCAAATAGGTGTTCTCCCCATTTCTCTCAAAGATAGTGTAGGGCCCAGTCCATTTGCCCTGTAAGGCCATAGGTGCCACAGGCTCCAAAAGAAAACCTACACCTTCTGCCCTGATTGGAACTCCACCATGGAAGCCTTTTGTTCATACCAGAGCTTCTGGAGCTCTTGGCCGGCCTCAAGGTTTTTGTTTACTTTTTTTATGTATTCAGCCATCCTTCAATGAAGGCCAAGCACATAATCCACAATGTCTTGCTTTGGTTCCTTGAGGGGGTCTCTTCCATCCTTCATAGACAAGACAGAGGAGCCCTCTTACAGGGATTCCAAACAAATTTTCAAAGGGGAAAGCCCTACTCCCTTTTGTGGCACGTCTCTGTAAGCAAAAAGCAGGCAAGGTAGTAAAACATCCCATCTCCTTCTGAGTTTTTCAGGGAGTCCACCAATCATGCCTTTTAGGGTCTTGTTAAATCTTGCAACAAGCCCATTTGTCTGTGGATGTTATGGTGTAGTCAACCTACAGGTCTCCCTAAACTCAATCCACATGTGTTTTACGTAGGCAGACATAAGGTTTGTACCTCTGTCTTTTACTACCTCCTTAGAAAGGTCAACCCTAATAAAAATACCAAGGAAGGCCTTGGCCACTACAGCGCAGTGGTGGTCCTTAGGGGAATTGCCTCAGGGTACCTGGTGGCATGCTCCACTACCACCACAATGAATGTATTCCCTGATGGTGTAGGAGGGTAAAGGGACCAACAATGTCAATTCCTTCCATTTCAAAGGGTACCACTGGCGGTGAAAATTAAGGAGCCATCAGGTGAAGTTGCAAAACTGCTTCACCTTCGGAGACATTCCTGGCCAGTAGAAGTGATTGACTAACTTACTCCAGGTTTTTTGTCTGGCCATGATACCCAGCGAAGGGAATGTGAGGGGGGTTCTCTAAACTGCTGAGGCACTACCACTCTCCTGGTGGCACCAAGTTTGGGGTCTCAGGCCTCAGTGTATAGGAGATCCTCCTCCAAATAGGTCCTGTGGGAACCACTGACATATCCCTTCTCCTGATCAGCAGCTGTCTGCCTCAGGCTTTCAAGAGTGGGACAGGTTCTCTCCCCCTGGCACAGATCTTCCCTAGAGTGTCCCCCTAGACGTAAGAGCTCTCCTGTGTAAGGTCCAAGCTCCTGAGGCTCAGTTCCCTCTGGGGCTCGCAAGTCTTCTTGCTTGGGAGATGGGACTTGGTCTGGTGTCTGTTTTGAAGCTAGTTTCCCACACTTCCTGCCCTTTCTCTTGGAAGGTTGTTCCATCATTTCAGGCTCCAACACTGGGCTTTACTTTGTGCTCTCGCTTTTACAAACACCCATTCAGATATTCCCAGCATAGCTGCATGGATTTTCCTCTCTACTTCAGCCCATGCTGAGTACTCCAAATCATTTCCAAGCAGACACTGTACAGGGATAGCAGGAGACACCATTACCCTTATGAGGCCACTAACCCCTCCCCAATCTCAGGTCACCAAGGCCATTTGATGTTCCTTAGCTTGATTATCAGTGTTAAGGACTGTATGGGTCTGTCCAAGGAGATGTTGGTTTGGGGACACCAGGGGCTCAGCCACCATGGTGATACTGGCACCAGTGTTTATCAGGGCTTCTTCCTAATCCCATTCATATTTGGTTCTCGCCTGTATCTCTCCAGGTTACTGGGCCAGACAGCCAGGGTAGCTACATCCACCCATCCCTCTGAGACTGGAGTTGCCTCTGTGAGCACCTTGACGTGGCCTGGTCTCACCTGTTATCCCATCTGGAGACTCACACGTGCATTTACTGCAGGTGTAATAGAGGCATTCTTTTTGTTTTTACATTGAGGGCCTCCAATTCAGTGTCCAAGTGCCTTAGTCATGACACCAAGCCTTTTGGGGATCCCAGTGTTTACCCTGGTACTCACCCTTGAGCTGTGAAGAGTTTCTGGGCTCACCCTCCTGAACAGGTTTTTGGAGGCCTGAAAAAGACTCATTTTAGTTTTTCTCTTTTTGGTCACCATCTTTCCTTGTTTTTTTTTGGCCTCTCTCTTTTGGTCACCTCCACCAGTGTTAATTTCGGTCACCCTTGTTTTGACCCAGTGGTCTACCTTCTTCCCCAACTCTAGCGGAGAAAGTGGACCTGGGTCTACCAGATACTGATGTAACTTCTCATTGTAAAAATTACTTAAAAGATGCTACTTCATAATTGAATTGTAAAGTCCTTCATAGTCATTCACAATGTTACCTGTTAACCAACCATCTAGTGTTTTCACTGAAAAGTCAACAAATTCCACCCAGGACTGACTCTGGGTTTTTCGAGTCTCCCTGAATCTTATTCTATACTCTTCAATGGTGAGTCCAAAGCCCTCAATCAGGGTACCCTTCATGAGGTCGTATGACTCAGCATCTTTTTTAGGCAATGTAGGGGGGTCTATCCCTGCATTTCCCTGAGAATAGTTCCCACAAGAGAGAAGCCCCATTTTTTTAAAAATACTTTTCTTGCTACACAGGCTATCTCAAATGCAGTGAACAATTTGGTGATGTCATTACCTTCTGAATATTTATGGGCAATCCCTCTGGGGAGTTTTGAGTCATAAGAACCTTTACTCTCCGTAGTTATTTGTGTGGTGCCAACAGAGATAGGTCCTAGGCCCATCACTTACCTTTGTCTTTCGATTTCCAGGAGCTGAGCTTTTAAGTTCAGTCTAGTGGTCAGTCTTTCTTGCATGAGGTCCTCATCTGAGGGGGCCTCGGCTGTGTCTGATAAGACTGACTCATGTCCATTCTCAGTATAATCTTCCTATCACTTATGTGGGTGTTTGTATTGGTCTCAGAGTGCCAGTATGGGTCTGAGAAATGGGTGTGTGAGTACCTGCATGGGTCAGTGACTGGATCTGTGAGTGCCTCTATTGGTCTGTGTATGGGTCTGTCAGTGCCTGCATGGGTCTGTGAGTGGGTATGTGAGTGGCTGTGTGGGTCTGTGAGTGGGTGTGACACTACCTATGAGGGGCTGTGAGTGGGTGTATGAGTGGCTGTGTGCGTCCAGTTCATTAAATATTTACCCCCAGTAAAACAACAAAGCGCACTATTTACAAATAAATGAAGGAATGTTTCAAAACTGCCTAATAATGTGTTTTTTCCAAGCTAATGTACAACTTGCAGCTCTTATCCTACAGGTCTGCAATCGAAACTACAAGTGCCCCAACACAGCCGCAGTCCGCACTTTCTTCGATCAAAGTTTTCAAAGACTGTTTTAAAAGGCCAATCTCTCAAGCAACTCAAATTCCAAACTGACTTTTGCAGTCTTGTCTTAAAAGATATTTTTATGCACTGCACCAGGACAAGACACATCTGGGCACCCAGATACCGGACAACAAACAACAGACAACAGGCCCAGACTACAGACATCTCATTTGAAGATGGCACTACAGCCTACAAATGCTTCCTAAATTATGTGTTTTTGTATTTTTGTATAAGCTCTTTCTTGCCAGGGTGCTCTCGAGCCCCTCTAGAGCCAATAGTATGCCTAATATCATGAGCTCTACTTCTACATTCTTGCAACGCATGCGCAGAGACCTCTCTCACCTCAAATACACCTACACTGAACAAAACACTAGTATTCCTCACACACTACACAGCGCACTCCTACACAACATCTGTTATCAGTGCATGACTATCATAGGCACACATACTACGAATATATCTCTTTACATCGCGGATTTCTCTCCACGATGCAAACGCAATGCGACCGGTCGTTACAACGACCACGTTGTCACAACACACTACCTTTACAACGCAAGTTCTTACAACGACTTGCACTAGATGGCTCGCTGGACTTAGGAATAGTATGATTTTCTATTCAATCTCCAGTGTGTGCAACATAAAGGAAAGTGTTGGAATAATAAATCATACTATTCCTTATCCTAGATCGCCATCTAGCGCAAGTCATTGTAACGACTTGCGCTGTAAAGGCAGTGCGTTGTGACAACCCGGTCGTTTTAACAACTGCATTGTGTTTGCATCGCGGAGTAAAATCTGCAATGTAAACGTTGTTTCCCACAAACTACGAACAGGTCATGTTACAGCTGTTCACTGATACCTGACAATGTAGGTGCAGATAGGCTTTGCTTATCACAGCAGATAGCCTCTGAAAAAGCAAAGTGCCTTGTTCATCTGTACCTATGCAGAATCAGACATAAATCCAACCCAATAGAGTAGAACCTCGAAGGACACTAGTAAACATCACCAGGTATAAAACCAACCCCACTGCACTACATCTCTTCACCCAGCCAAGTGATATCCAATCTGAGGTAGACAGCCGGGGTGGGCGGAGGTGGTGGAGTGCCACTATGCGGAATTCCAGGAGTTGCCTAAAAACTTAGTGGAATTTTGCTCAGCCCTACATGCAGGCAGCAGACCTGGAGGGTTCCTGACCCCCATACTGCCACCTGCTTTACACACTTACCTGGGTTTGGCGTTCTCTGCCATGCCCGGGCTGTCCTCCTCCTGATCTCCTCTCCTGGGTGCAAAAGCAAACCCCCTACGCTGTATGACAGAGGAGGACTGCGCATGCCACAGGGTGGTCACCGCAGGGACAAATTCTGCCATGCCACGGAATCAAGAGTTTTTGCCGAACTCTGTGTTCCCAGCGGAGCGTGGAATTGGCAAAACTCTGCAAACTTGACTGGTGGAGCGCAGTTCTCCATCCACCCCTGGGAGACAGGATGCGCAGACAGGGCACCATAGGGGAGAACACTGTTTGGCCCTGAGACTGCAGAAAAGAGGTTCCTGGAGGTAGCAAGACCACAGCACCATTGCAGAAACATGTCCGCTCCCACCTCCGTCTGTGGTCCCAGGCCGGCCCTTAACATCTCTGGGGCTACCTTCTATAACAACAAATGGACCCCAGACATGGAATTCCAGTTCAGGGCCTCTCATCTCAATCATGCGGGGGGAAATGAGTTTCATGGGAGGGGGGGGGGTCAAACGCAACCATAGACACCCTGTGCCAGGAAATCTGGGATGGCGATATCAATAGGTACATATGGCTAGAGAGGAAGGGGCAACCCCTAATTGAACAGCAACTTCAGTGGTACTCTTTAAGTTTCAGATGCAAAGGAACCATACCGTTGGGCAGCACTGAAAATTGCTGCATGGTAATGCACATACTAGACCTGCACTGGGGCACCTCCATGTTGATGACAACTGTGTGTGTAGACCTTCCCTACACTCAGTTCATCCCTGGATGGCGTGGCCTCTGCACCCTCATGACTATAAACACAACCGCCCTGGTTATCCCTGGAGAAGATCTGTCTGAGTTGTCTCAACATCCGTTACAGAAGAAAACAACTCTGTTGCATCAGGCTCAAGGGAGAAGAACTGCAGAGTATTTTAGCTGAGCCTAGTACAAGGACATTCCAGAAGAATTCAGACTGTTCACAGAGGCTAAAGTAAATGCCGGAGGGTCAATACCCTTTTTTACTCTGCAAACAAAAGTGAATGCCGGCTAGTTACAAATATTCAGATGGGAAATAATGAAGATGATCAACCATACTGAGCTTGGTCTAAACGCTATAAAGGAGGAATTGAGAGCATCGGCCTCATGGTGATGCAACATCGGTACATGATGGACTTGATGACCGCTATGGAGGGTGGGATGTGTGCCAGGATTGGTGCTTCCTGTTGTACTTTTATTCCCGGGAATGACCTGGACAATGGGACATTAGCCCATGCTATCCAAGAAATGTATTGTCTGCAAGCCGACATGAAGAAGGAGGGAGGTGCCCTGAAGCAGGACTGGTTGCAAAGTATCCCTCATTAAAAATATTCATGTAATTTATGCTGATTCTCATTGCTGGACTCCTGTTATGTGGTTTCCTGCAAGTGTGGGTTTGCCGTTGTAAAAAAGCGGTCCTCAAATTAGGTAGTATACACATAGCTAGTGAAAAGGTAACAGACACTACACACACACACTTTCTAATAACATAATAATGATGGTGACATAAGAGGAGGATAGGGTAGTTGAAGAATCAACTAGAGGGGGAATGTCGGAATGGGTGAATACGAACTCAATGAATGTCATGATATGTGCAGGCCAGCCACGGCAATACCAATAAATACAATATCAACGTATGTCATAACCTGTACTGGCACGACCATGCCAGTACCCTTCAATGCAATGTTAATGGATGTCAAAATCTGTACCCGCACTGTAGCGCTGACACTGGCAATAATGATATCAATGTATGTTATAATCCATGAAAATGCCAATACTGTTACTAGTAATAACAATGCCTATGTACGTTATGACCTAGGCAAACATAACCATGTCAATACCAGTAAGAACAATGTCAATGTATGCTATGAAAACTGTATGCACAGTGATAAGGATAACGATAAAAATGATGTCAGTGACTGACATATTATTTTCAGGAGTTTCAATGAACTCGTATCATTGCTGTCGGATTCACCCAAGGTGATCTCCCCATCAACCAGTCAGAGATATGTGATTAGACAAGTCCTATGATCCACACCCATGCCTATCGAATATCTGGTCACAGGTGGGGTCTCGTTTAACCTAAAGACAAACGCGTGCCCAGGGTAAACCCTGCTCGATCCCACAGATAGATAGTTGTACCACAAACAGGTTTGAGGAAATTGCCCTAGTAAAATTTATTTGGCCAAGGGCTTGCATACTCCAAAATACCACAAAGCTAGATACCACATGTAGATAGAAACACTCAATCAATCAGGACACAACGTGCACACCACACGTAGTGATCACACGCTCCTTATGCCGGGCATCTGGACACATACACCCTGGCCCACAATAGCTCCCCCCAAGGTCGAGAGCGATTTATGCCCTTATCAGATCCCCATATTTATTGATTTATAACTTAGATGCTTTTTTTGAATGTAGAAAATTGCTTTATTGTACCTTATGAACTGTATATTACAACAGCCAAAACTTTGTACACTGAGAGACTTTGAGCAGACAAACTCCATCGAGGTTCTCCCGGCCACATCATTTAATTAAACCAACTTTTTCCTGTTTTGCCTTTTCATTTATTTAAGGTAAACTCATATCCGAGCAACAGTACAATATATCCCTCTGTGCAATAACTCCAGATGCTTTAAAGAATTAAACATTGATGCATCAGCACATTTGACTAAGGCAGAGTGTTTAGGGGGATTCAATTTGTTTTTTGTATTTTTTTACTGAAGTATGGGTGGTGTGACTCCAATTATTTGAATATTCTTAGGTATTTTTTGGGAATGGGTATTTTGATTTCTGAAAAGTATGCAATGCAGATATGACCTAAAAAGCTCTAACCTACTCAAGGTGTTCTCTGTTGTCATGGACAAGAGCATCTCAAGTGATGCTGAAGCCAGGACCTTTCTAAAAAGGTCACCAGAAATGAACACTTTCCATCAATTGTTCTCGGGCTGTCACCTATTTTACGGCACTCACTTCCACAGAAGTGCAAGGCCAATTGTATCCAACATTTTTTATTTCTTTTTGCATTTTACATTATTTTTGGATTTTATTACGTTACATTGTTTATTTTAAAATCTTGCAAAGTGTTCCAATGCTATTATTTGGTAGGCTGTCCTAAAACAGCAAAGGTAAATATAATTGTGAAGCAGTTAATATTACGTGGGGCAGTCTGCTTGTCAGATTGCTTGGTTGACTCATGGTGGATGTGCAAGGATCCAAATAACAATCATAAACAAGTGGAAGTTCTGGAGTATTGGCAAGTGAATGTCAGTAATTCATGAGTGTTGGAGAAGTTAGGTATTGTATAGAACGGTGTAATGCACCTGTTGGCAGCTTCCAGAATTACCTTAGTGATATTGGAAACTCACGCATTTTCACTATCCAGGTAGAAAGAATTGTAAGTGGTGTAACCTGTATGTAAATAGGAAAGGCTCACAAGTGCCTCTGGTGCGGAGATTAGCACTGTGCTGTTTTTACATAGTGTGCCAATGTCTCTCTTGCATAGTCTCACTTACATAGTGTGCTAGTTCTCACTTGCCAGGAGGAAACACAGAGAATATGCAATGCTGCCACTTTGGGGCATATTAGCAACAACTTGCGATAATTATCGCAAACCGCGCTTAGTGCAATTTTTTTAATCGCCTCCTATCGCTGGAATCTATCGCGGAGATAACGCAGTATTACCAACGTTTATCTCCACGGCGATAAAAAATCCAGCGATAGCGGCGAATCCCATCCTTAACGTGAGATTTCCAGCGATAAAAATCCTATCGCTAAGGAAAATCTCGCTTATGGGCAGGAGGGGACTTAGCCGTAGAATCCACCTCCCATTGACTATTAGGGCTAAGTCAGGTTTTTACCAAGTGTAAAATCTTGACGCTAATCTCGGTTAGCGCGTGTTTATTTATCGCACCGCGGGTATTGCTAATAGACGATAGCTGTGTTAGCGACTGCTTTCAGTCGCTACCAGTTTGGGTATGGTCACTTTGCATGTCATTAGCAATAAATATCGCTGACATGCAAAGCGGGCCCCAAACCGGTTGCTATCGCCTGGAAGCTGTCGCTAACTGCTGTTAGCGACAGCTTGGTAATTGGGCGATAACAAAATCGTCGCTTTATCGGCAAAAAGAGCTGGTAAAGCGGCGATCTGCCCCTTGCTAATATGCCCCTTTGTTTTAGTAACAAAACAACTTCAATTTTCTAAAAACATAGAATGTTACATTGTATTAATGCCTCATCTACTTAACACAGTTTCTTCTGGCTTCCATTAAGCACAAAAAGGGAACCGGAACCCTTTTCACAAAGACACATCTCATTCAGACCATTTCACTTATCATGAATCATACGACAAATACATTTACAGAGAGGATCACTCTGGCTCCACACTCACCTCAAACATTTGTGATCGCATGCCGGGGAATGAGGAAAAAACAGATCCCAGAGGAGCCCTGCCTAAATAGGGTACCTGGTCATTAGTGACCCACTCTAGGGTCCCCTACACACTAGATCAAAGATTTGCCATCCAAATTTTAACCAATTGGTTCAACCATAACATAGGATTAAAACTTTACGAAGGATAGTGCTTGGCTCTGAGAAATATCGTGGGAGGCTTCCTAGCCTCACTCCTTGTTGTAAATGAACCTAGATAAACATTGGTTATGATGAACCCTACTCATTGTTTCTCACAAGACTTGTAGTCCATTAAAGCACTGGAGGAGGTTCTGCTATTGCCCTGCGAGAGGAGGCCACAGGAGAGTACTCGACTTCAACTAATGGGCATGTTGCAAGGGGAGCGGGATTGTCCAAATGACAAACTTTCATTTTTGGAATACTCTTAAATGTCTTGCAATGGAACTGGGCAGGTAGGTGGCTGAACATGTTGTCAACTCAATGACCCTCTTCCCAGATCTGTTGGCCTTTGCCACTGTCCACAATATGCACTCCCCAGTGCAACTGGAGTGGTGGGAGGCAGGAAATCCCACTGGCTCCGAGAAACAAGTACTCGTCTTTCCAACAATTGGAAGTCATTGAACCTGTCCTACCACCAAAGGGACCCCACTTTTCATGACTCTGTAGTGTGCCACTGTTTTGAGAGACAGTACTATAGAACTAGAGCTGCACAGCTGGAACCTTCCACATATTGACACAAACATTAGGAAGCACTGGGGCTTATTTACAAGCCCCTTTCTCTGCTGGTGCGTCACTTTTATTTAATATGGCCCCACTGTCCCTGAGGCACACCTCAGAACTTCCTCTCAGTCTCCTAGACATTCCAACTCACATATAGTGCAAGTTAACTGTAACACTTTACTAGTCTTTGCTGTGTCCAGCTGCTGCTCTTAGAAGACTACAGCTAGCCCACACCCTCCAGACTCTATACAAAGCTCTTTCACCGTCCTAATATAGACTCTCACCTCTGACCTGACACAGTGTGTACTCTTTTACTCACCTGGAAGAGGGGCCCTTACAGTTATATTTAGTATATTTCAGTGCGTATCTCATTTCAGACAAGGAAACACTACTTAGGATATAAACGTTTATTTAGCGACACAGACATAGGAACCATACCAGTTATAGTTTAACAGATGAATGAAGAGGCAATGTCCAGTTTTAACTATCAACTTCTTTACAAGTTAATAGCTTTAAAGCTTTTTTCATACCAAAAAAATTGAATGTGGTTTAAACAGCAACATTTTGAAGAGTCCCTAGAGACAATTAAACAATGCGCAGATGAACATGGCTTCAGGTCACAAGATGTGGAGACATATTTTGGTCATGAGATGAACTAATAGTTTTTTTTCTTCAGAATCATACAGGTCAGGAAATCAGGATTCTCTTTCTTCATTAGTTTATCCTCGAGTTCTAGGCTGAAGAGAAAAGCATTAATTAGTGATTAGCTAATTTTATTATGACACTGGAACACCATCACAGCTTTATCATAACATATATTTCAAACAAGAACATATGGCACATTAGCATGCACGATAGCGTCACTTAGAAACTGTCCAAGATGGCGACGAGTCAAAGATGGCAGATGCCTTAATCTGTGTCTACCTATTCTAGTCCTAGCTCCCCTTTGCAATGCCCTTGAGATGGACTGAGAGGCATTGACAAGATGAACGCCCAGAGTATGGAGGACTAGAACTCAGGCAGGTTCTTGCATGGGGAGAAAGAGTGATCGAGACTGCCCTGGGATGGCACTGGGAGGTACCTGTCTTTACTCCACCCTCTGCCAGAAGACTTGGAGAGTGGAGCTAAACTGAGGTGAGGCAGTGGACCAAGGGTTTGGGCATCCAGCTTCTCTTTAACTTGAAATCTGATTGGAGAGAGCCCTTTAATGCTGGGGATCACTCGGGGCCCACAGAGTGTCTAATAACAGCCGTGGCCCTGCGGGCCCTTGAGATAACTCGCTGAGGCCTGCAGGACCTACACTGCAGATGGCCACTCTTGAGGTGCCTGCAGGAAGTAAGGTAGTGGTGACCCTATGGGGCCTTCTGGGATCACTTCTGTCCCTGCTGCCTAGGGGTCAGTCAATAGAGGTCATCCCATGAAGGTATGTTTGGGCCGGAAAAGTGGCCTGACCTGGCCTCAGACACACAGATGTACACTTGAGGATCTCCCTGTAGGCGGCTGCTAAGACGGGATGTGGGGATCTCATTTGATCAAGGCAGACAGTGGGTAGACTAGCAGTCAGTGCTTCTACCTAATTAGATACCAGGGGAAAGCTCCCACAAAGGTGGCAGTGGGACTCACCACACCCTTGTTTCTTCTTTCCTGCTCACCCCACTATCCTCAGACACAGAAACAGCAGACTGGCTTTGTCCTCCCAATAGGAACAGGTCACTGAATGAGATATGTGAGCAGGCTCTGCTTAGTCCAGCATGTCTTTTATTGCCATAGACCCTCAAGATTAGCAGCTGATACTCCCTGGATGAGGTATAACTCTCATTGTCGCCTGACCTGACTATCTTGCCTATTAGCACAATACAGGCACTCATAGCATACTAGCTTCCGCCTGGATAGGTGGGGTGCCATGCAAAACTGTGAACATAATGAGAAGAGCTACCCTGTAATTCAACAATTCAAACAATCCCTCTGTGTGACTCATTCCTGCCCAGTTCACCCATCAGTTTGGGAACACTGGCACTCTGAGGAAGCTATTAAATTGAGACCTCAAGAGCAGGCAAAACCCTCTCAGCAAGGTACCAAAGGGAGCTGAGAACTACATTATGGAAACCAGGGGACTAAACCCTGAATCCAAACAAATCCCTGAGCCAAATCTAGACAACAGACCAGATCAGAAAGATTAAGGCTGATCCAAAGGCAGATCGAGGCCCCATAGAGAACTTGTGAAGGACCATAGCAAATTGATGCGCACCTTCTTTTTCACACTACATCGAACTCTGACATACAAGTGGTTAGCACAGGATGCCTCAATATTTAAAGGACAGGGCCAAAAGTTATGCTGCTTGAATTTCCGTGGACACCAACTCACATTAAGTGAGGTACGTTACATATTCATAAGGAACTGCTGGAATGGGGGAAGGGGCATGTCCCAACTAGGAATAAATCCTGATGAAAACCCAGAAGTGTTCTCTGCTATGTCGCTGATGACTACAACTGTAACTTCATACACACCTACAAATGACACAAATTCTGGATTCTGTGCTTAACTGGCACTCACTTATAACCCAGAATGTTTTGTCTTTTAACAGAGCGACATTATTATAGGAGATTTTTCCCACCGGCTCGGGCGTACTCAAATACAATCGATCCTGGAAATGTATGGGGCCAAGTGCAACCCACTAGTGATCTATGGCAGTGGAATATGTGAATAGGGCCAGGTCACCCAGATTCAAGTAGCCGAAAACAAATTCTTAAGAGGCCTTATGGGAGTTCCATATAGTGTTCTTTTTGAAATTGTCCACAAAGAACTAGGCTTAGATTACATTACTGACCAGCTCCGTCTTTGCCCTTTAAAACTTTGGCACTCAATGTGGGTAAAAGAGGAACTTAGTTTTAGCAGATTAATTTTGCAGGATTGTTTAAAACTAAATAATTTCTCCCTGGTCCCAAGGGTGGCGTATGTGGCGCATATTTTCGGACTCTAGGGATGCCCGACCTGTACGATAATTCCTCTATTATGACTCGCTCTAATGCCAAATAGGTTGAAACCACCTTCAGGGAAAAGTTGGCATCAGAACATGAGGACTTCACGTTAATGTAACACTCAATGCGTCACACGATTTTATTTCAAACTGTCAGCAATAGAGAACCTTATTTGACCTGGAATATGACACATCATCAACGCCAACAGTTGTCTTATTTCAGGTTGATTTTACTCCCCCGCCTAGTCCCTTTTAATCATGGCTGTTTTACATACTCAGACTTGCCCATTGTAATTGTGATAATACAGCGATCAACAATATGTTACATATTGTCATGCTTGGTCCAAAACATAATAATCTGTGACATATGTTTTTACGTCCAATTTTAAAACCAATGAATTTTACACAAGTCAAGCCTGCCTTACTGTATTTACAGCTGCTAAATTCTTCCACAGTTTGCTTTTTTTTGTACGTTTTCTCACGGGGTTTTAAAATAAGCGGCAATGATAATTTGTGTACCATTTTTAATGACATGACTTCTATGATTTTATTTGTAAAATCGAATAAAGATTATGCTGATGATGACACAAAGTCCTGAAGTTAACAACTTGACATACAGTGTCTGAGGCCTTAAAATCCTGACTAAGCACCTGAATATACTACGGGAGCTGCTGGGGATGGGAGCAGACATCTGCTTACTGCAGGAGACATGAAAATAAAACCAACATAAATAACTCCCAGAGTGATGCTATGCCAACCATGCACTTGGCAGAACGTAGACTCGAGCCACTGAGAATCAAAACCTCAAGGCAATGACGGAAGGTTTATGGATGTCTGCCTGCAGGGAGCAGAACTAGAAGTGGCATATGCAAAGAAAACACTACGGTCTAGTGAGATGTGGCAATACCTATAAGTCCTTCAGCAGGTTCCACAGAGGGCTTTTAAGGCTAGCTAATAGCAGAAGCTTTTTCTAACGGACCCTTGTGACCTCTCACTACTAGTGTCCCATCAGAGATAAGAAAAGAAATTGCTGACGAGATTTATCTTGCGCTGACTGAGAGATCACACCTGATGTTAGAGAAGAGCTAATCATGGAAAGTTTTCAGTTAGTATAGCAAGGTAGCATATCATAGCAGTCTGCCAAGAGTTATCCTTAGGCCAATTTACCTAGGATTTCAGAATAAAAATAAAGCAGTATAATTTCTGTCCACACAGCAGAATGTTGGTAATTCTTAAAGTTTTGGAGGGTATATTAGGGAAAAACTGAAATTCTAATGCATCAAAATTTCAAGCAAATAATTCTCAAGGACTGGCAAGTGAAACAAGCATTGAAAATGCAATAGGTCTCGCCTTTGATTAAGTTAAAGTCATTTGCTTTACTAATGGTATTGTATAGCAAAGCAAAAGGCTTTAACTGAATGAAAGGCGAGACCTATTGCATAGGGGCGTGGCCGATGTAATTAAGGGCGTGGCTTAAAACACTTAAGCTAAAAATCTGTGCTTAGCATAGTGTGCCGCCTGACTGGTATTTGCTCCTTCTGTCCATTAGTCCAGATATATAACACAAGTAACATTGCACCCACAACAAGCCAGCACTATTGGCTTTCTCGATTGCTGTAAATTGCATAAGGTACATAAGCAAAAACTATGAATTCACAGTATATTGTATTGAAAATGCTTCCGTTCTTGTCCTTTGACAAACATGCTTTTGCTCAGAGCTTTATGAAGGTGTTTTGCTTCCTCCCGGTCCCTTTCTCTCGAGCGCCAGCATTTTATTTTCTGTCAAACAGGTTCAAGTCTGACGTCCACTCAACATCTTGTGATTCCAAACAGGAGTATGTCCTTGCGCACATACACACTAATGTTTTAACCCCTTCAGTGCCACGCCCTTTCCCCCTCCTGTGCCGGGCGTTGCACTAGTGGGTGGGGTTCATGACGAGATAGTCTTGTCATGGGCACAGCGCAACCGTGCTCCATGACGAGACTATCTCGTCATGGGCACTGAAGAGGTTAACTTGTGAAGATTGTACCCAAACCTGGGCTGTAATTTTGAGGCTGTTCATCCGTGTGATGTGTATGATGTCTCTTTCGGACACATTGCTTTCTGTAACAATATTATGCTTTGTCTATGCTCTGTAGTCAAGCCCGAACGCTTAACTCACACAGCCCTAGAACCTACCACATCCTTCCAGAAATCTTTAGTAAAATGATGACGTGGGGTTGTTGAGAAGGTTATGTGACTATTATCATCTCCCTTGCTGGTGCAGTTCAACAGCAGGGCAGACAAGTTACAAGCTACACTAAATGACACGTTATCGACTGTCTCCATGCATGCGGGCAAACAGAGCAGTAACTCCTCACATGGCTTCCCAATGATGAGGCAGTAGAGCTTCAACCCAGAGGGTGCCTGAATGCCCCGAGGCGGGTTTCAAGCAGCAGATAAGCAGTTAATGAGTCAAAAGAACATCCTCGCGCCGACCAGTAAGAAATCCAATCTCGGGTGGGTACTAAAGAGGCTCCACGCTGTGTTACTGGCCAAGGGATGTGAAGTGTTCGAGGAAGCGCCGTGACTAAATGCAGACCATGGCGGTGGGGGCATCTGTGAGGGGATCCATGCTTTGTTGGTGGGTATCTCTGTACGACAATAACTGCTTCTGCTTCTGTGGGAGGGTAAGCACACCACACGATTACTCTGAAGAGGTGAGGCGGCAGCTGTTACACAAACATACTTGTTGCATCCACTGTGCTGCTTCAACTGATGCTCATGAAAAGCGCTATGATACCTTTGGGTCGAGTTCGCGCTATATGCTTCATGTAAGTGTAAAGTGCTGTCTGCTTCATATCAGAGTACAGTGATGCCTGCTGCATGTGTGTAGAGTGCTGCCTGCATCATCAGAGCACAGTGCTGCCTGGTTTGTGTCGGTTAGTGTATAGTCCTGTTTGCCTTGTGTCACCATGGTGCACTGCGTGTTTCATGTGAGTGTAAAGTGCCGCCTGCTTCACATGAGAGTACAGTACTGCCTGCTTCATGTGAATGTAAAGTGCTGCCTGCTTCGCATGGGAGTACAGTACTGCCTGCTTCATGCGAGTGTAAAGTGCTGCCTTCATCACCCGAGCACAATGCTGCCTGGTTTGTGTCGATTAGTGTATAGTGCTGTTTGCCTCATGTCACCCTGGCGCACTACGTGATCCATGAGACTTTAATGTGCTGCCTGCTTCATGGGATTGCACAGTGCTGTCTGCTTGATGTCATTATGAGTAAAGAGCTATGCCTCTGTGCTTTGCATATGCGTTTTCAGCGAGGAGTGCCTATCTGCTTGCAGGCTGTCAGCCCAGAGTGCTGCCTTTGTGATCACAGCCTCCTTGGCTGCTTCATTTGATGTTTTGCTATAGTCCTTCATTTGACAGCTTCATCTTGTTCTTAAAAAGGTCCAACCCATTTTAAACTACAATTCCTAGAATGCTGTTTTATGTAACGGGCAACGTAAAAAAATAAAATCCCATTGGTTGCTTCAGGTCACGGGTCACCGCTTGGTAGACGTGAGTTAACGACACATTTCTCCAACTGAACATAGCAATCTGCGTCATATCCCCCCCCTTCAAACTCCTGTTTATGCAGAGCTCTGACATTGCACAGCTACATGCGCAAGTAGCACAACCCGTGCAGGTGTTTTTCTTTGCATTCTGCGATGCTTAGTCCTGTGAATGTCATCATAACACCCGAACTACACATCCAAGATGCAAAGTAAAAGCAGGCCTGGGCGAGCTACCCAAGCATAGAAAGAGGAAATCAAGCGCTCCGTGTGACAACCAACAGGTTTCAGATCCATGCCTCAGCAGCTCAACGGTATGCAAAGTGGCGTTCTGTTGTTAATCCCGCAGATGCTCACTGCGGGGTGCCGACAAAAGCATGAAAGACAGCAACCTGAATGATTGGAACTGCACATCGCGATACTGACTGTCTCCAGGTACTAGACGGGCAGTATGACCACTGAATAGTTGCGACTGGTCAGAATATTGCCTCATTGGCATGTGGACAGAATCAAATGCTGTACAAGGAAATTAATAAATTAAGAAACTTGACTAACAAAATTATTGCCATAAGCCCCACGCGTTACGATGGCGACTTATAGTAACAAGATAGCGCAGAGCACAATGTTGCAAGAAACAAAATGCAGCCCACACGCAAGCCACCGCGCCTAAAGCGTATACTAAAAAGATAGCATCTAATGAACAAAATGCATTCCACAAGCAACACACCACACCTGAAGCGTATAGTAAAGATTTCAAATAACATAACCAATATCAAACAAAACATTCAGTGAAACATAACCCAATAGTAGTAAATGAACCCCACATGCAGACGCATGCAATAGTAAAAAAAAAAAAGTGCCACAGTAAATATTAATCCCACCGTCTCACGCTGCCAGTAAAACATCCAATCCCGGTGGGCGTGGCCTAAAGAGGACAGGGTGGCAACCAGGAGGGACTAGAAACCCTCCAGGGCAATCAACGAAGTATGTTCAGCATAATTAGTGATGAGAAACGATGCACGCCAATGAAAATTGCAGACGGAGCTGAGATACGAGTTCTGGAACCAAATTGATTCCAATAAGTCCTCGCATGGCGAGAGCACTGCATGCATGCTGCTAAAGCCAGGCGAGACCTAAAAAGATGTTCAGATGGTACACCTATTTAGAAATAAAATAGAGGGAATGGTGGAAAGATAGTGCGTTGGATTGTATAAGTGCTAGATATTGGGAAAAGATTTAGAGGCATATTTACAAGAAACTGATGCTGCGCCGCAAGCAATTTTGGGTAATTTTCTAACTACAGCAATACACTATATTTACAATATGGCGCATTCCTGTATTCACCCCTGCACCGGCACAAAAAAAGCAGTCTAGCACCAACACTGGCACCCTTGCACCATATTGCAAGGGTGCCTGCATTGCAGGAATGATTGTTGTTGTGATTGAAGGGACACCTTCCTTTACAAAAAGCAATCATCAATGGCATTTTGACCTTTCTATGTGGGCTGCAGAATGCAGCACACATAGAAAGAGTAAATAATGAGGAAAAATAAAAGTATTTCTCCTGGTTGGTCACTCTTACGCCACCCCTCGAGAGGTGTAAGTTTTTGGCACTATTTAAGATTTATATATCCCTGTAAATCTGGAGGTGTCAAAAAACAATAGGTGTTGCATGGGAACGCCCACAGCAAAATCCATTGCACGCCCCTTTAATTCAGAAACCTGCATCGAGGAGGACCATAGTTACAAGGCAGCATTAAGCCACGCAAAGTGGCTTAGTGACGCCCTGTAAATATGGAGCAGGGCACAGTGTCACCAGAGTGTCATCGAAAGTAATGCTCCGGTGGCTAATGCCCTTGTAGATATGCCTCTTAATCCTTAGTAGAGTATGAAGAAGTCCGTAATCTTCAGTGTTCGTGAAGGACGCTGAAGTTCATGGAGTTCACCCGAGGAGAACTTTAGTTTGCTAAGCCATCCGCAGGTGATACTTTTATTCTACAGGAAGTACCATCTCCATAAGGAGGAACAGCCAAGAGCAGGAAATAGACATAAGATAAATGGTACAGGGGCTGAGGAAAGCCTTGGGAGCCCAAGAGCAGGCAGTGTATTTAACCATTACCTGCAGGACCTTCGTTAGCCTTGGGTTACACCAGGTAAATACAGCTACTGTTCAGCAGCCATGGTCTGTAATTCGCATTCAGAGGAGCTGGACTTCATGAGTGAGGAGTTGGGCAGAGCAGATACTTAGAGGCATCAACAGATTCACAAGTTTTGCATGGAACAATTCCTGCTACTGAGAAGGCCAACTCCAAATGGGCATTCTTCACACTTGGAAAAGCTTGCGAAGTTTATGAAAAAGATACAGGAAGTTGTGAGTCGGCATCCTTCTCAACTTCGTACACTCTTAACGGAAAAGCTGAATCGGGCTGAGAGGATGTTGACTAAAATTGGTTTTAAATTGCATAAATGCCACTTGTATAATTTTATTGTAATAATGGATAAGTGGAATCAAATGTCTACCTGCTGTTCTATATGCATTTACCTGCTGGCAAAGAGCCTGACTTGGAGGAGAAAAGAGGCAAAAGGCTCAGGGAAAATTGTTAGAGTGATCAGGGGTAAAAAGTGGAAAGACACAAGCAAGATAGTGGGATTCCAGGTAACATCTTCCATAAATCACAGACTAAACTCTAATAGTAATCAGTGCATTTATAATCACCGTTGGAAGGTTGTTTATTAGTAGGTGCAGGCAGGTACCAACAGTTAGTAATAGCACCACTATGACAAATAAAGTCCAGTCAAATCTCAATAAATTAATCCTTGCTCAACCTTTGGTAGTTTAGCTGACAAGCAGTCAGACTTAACTTAAGAGACAGATGTGTAAAGCATTTAATATCATCAAAACAGTAAATAAGAAAAACACAAGGCACAATAAAAATTCAACACCAATTTATAAACATAGAGAATATTTTTATCTTCAAATAGACACTAGAATGACAACAATCCAATGCAGGAAACCAGATATATGAATTTTTAAAGATTAAATAAATTAATTTGCTTTCTAAAATCTACAGTATAAAGCACCAACTGCACCATTTAGTTGTGAGGACCTGGATAAAGTCAAAGTTTCAGTTCGACTGCGATGGAGCACGGGTCGGATACGATAAGCGGTAGGGCCGAGTCAAGATTTTACCCTATGACTTAGGGCCTGATTATGGGTTTCGTGGTCTTCCTGCAGGCCACCACACTAGCGCCCGAAGGAAGACCGCCAAACCCGTAGTCAGACCGCCTGCTGGATTATGAGTTTAATCCTGGCAGGTGGTCAGTGCTGCAGTGGTCCCATGGCGGTGCCTTTCTAAGTCTCAAAGGACAGCCTTAGAAATGCACCACAATGGGAGTGCCGCAGCATGTTTCTGCACGGGAAGAACTGCACCATGATGTGCATTTCTTCCTGTGCAGGACCACAGGGTGCAGAAATACAGGGGGGCACACCATGTGCCCCCCTGCATTCACCCTGATGCAAAGAGGCAACACAGGGCCTTGTAAGGGCCCACTGAGTTGCCTCAATGCCATCCTTTCCATGCTGGGCACACCGCCATGGAAATGATGGCAGTGAAACAACTCGTAATATGCTTGGTAGTGCCGCAGCGGTACCACCAGCATACTGAAACCTCTGACCGCTGCACCACCACCTTGGGATCAGGGATCTCTGCTGGTTGCGGCGCTTCTATGGCGGTCTAACCGGCAGAGTTGTAATACAGCGAGGTGGACTGCCAGTCTGGCGGTCCATGGACAACCACCACGACTAAAGCGGTCCTTGGATCGCCTAGGCCGTAATTAGACCCTTAATCACTTTTATGGAGCTTTTTCTCTTGACATCGAGCAATCGGGTCCTCGGAACCAGGTTTCAGTTTGATGACGCCAGCCTGAGGCAGCTTGATGCCTCTGTGAGTCCTGGAGGTCTTTGTCTTCATTGTCAATGGTGAGGAGCTCCGGAGCTTTCGGCAGGACAAACCAGCATGGTCAGGCCGAGTTGCAGTTTGACGTCACCGGCTTGACTCTCGTTGTCAATGCTGGTCTGCTTATGGAACTTTTCTCAAACGCTTGCCAAACATTCCCAACTTTTCAGAAGTTCTTCTCTGAGGATTTCTTGATGCAGGAAAGTGGTCCACAGCACCAGCTAAGGGTTCAGAAGCTCTGGTTTGCTTCTTGGGGTCTGAGACTACAACTCCCATAATGCACCTGGTCAATCCAAGTAAAATCCAGGTAAAGCTGGTCAGCTGGAGTTGTCCTTGTTGTGATGTTGCAGGTAGCTTCTTCCAGCACTCTTCTACCTGTTGCTGATCAGGGAGTCCACTCCCTGTCCTTTAAGACAGTCAAAGTATTTTTGTTGTGAATCCTTGATAGTGCAGCAGGTGCAGTCTTTATGAGTACACTCCCCTTTTGTGCAGTGCAAAGTTCCAGCAGGACAGTCCTTCTTCTCCAGATGTTTCCGGCAGAGATCTAAGAGGCAGTGCAGCTCTCCCATATTTATGCGATATTCTGGGCTGGCAAGAGGAATGCAACCCCAACCAATGGGGTTCCAGTTGCCACACTCTGTGATGACCACTTCCTGGGAAGTGTGGCATATTTCTGTCTCAGAATGCACATTTCCACAAAAGTCAAAATGGATAAAATCTCTCCTTGGAGTTCAGATCTGGCTAACCCAACCCATAGCTGTGGCTAACTTTTCCCTACACTCCCCATCCAGACCCTTTCCTAACGTAATTAGTGGAGCTACTATCTGGCTGGGGGTCAAGGAAGAGGGGGTGGACCTGGTTGCTGTGCTATCTGTGATCCTCCCTTTGAAGACCAGTTTAGTTCCCCAGTCCCCTTCCTATCCTGGCACTTACAGGCAGCAGATCTCCTCCCACCAGATAGCTCTATTGTTTCAGACCCAGGCCTCTTCCCACCTGATCAGGGACAAGTTTGGCTAAGGCTGTCAAAGGCTGGCCAATCAGAAGAGGCTTCTACAGAAATGCTTTAGGTAACTTAAGGAAAGCAAGTTCTAAAACGACTTTCCTGAAATATTCATAATAAATCCAACCCTGGCAATATGTTGAATTTATTGTAAATATTATTTTGATGCTTTAATTATGGTGCTAGCTCACTCCTGTCAAAACCTAGACTTTATTAAAGTGTAATAAAGCTTTCCCATGTTAGCCTATAGAGCTAGCAGCACTACAATGGGGAAAATGACTTGTACATCACCAGGGCATATAAAACATATTTTAAGAAGCTTTTTATTACAAATCACCCTAGACTGAAGGCACTTAGGAGAGACCTTAGGGGTGACTTATATGTAATAAAAAAGGTAGTTTTGCACTTTAGATGTACTTTTAGTTTCAAAGTCGAATTTTGACACAGTTTTATTTTAAAACCAGCCTGCAAGGCTGCACAGTAGTGCACACTTAAGTGCATTAAGTCCACTGCAGTCTCTTAACCTACATGCTCTACCATATACTACAGACTAAGAGGTAGTTTGTCTGAACCGATTTTAATTACACTAATTACCATATACCTATTAAGGACAAAGCACTAGCCCTGGGCGTGTTTAGCAGAGCCCTGGGCACTTTCAGAGTCAGTAACCACCAGTATCAGTCAAAACAGTGGGGGTCATCAGGGAAAAAAGAATGACTGCCCTACAATCTTTATACAATATATAATTTATATTTTATAGTAAGCCCATATACAATTCATGTGTTCACTAATTGATCTGCCGTCAGGAAAGAGCCTCCAATCCCATAAAGCCCTGTAGGTGCTCAAAACATCTATGGACCACAGAAGCTCAAAAAGAGGTCAATCCTCCTTACATTTTACCTAGGTCGGCATCAGCCTTTATCTCATCTTGCTCCATTGCTAACTGGTCACAGAGGATGCCCACATAGCAAAGACTTGCAGTGATTTTTGTCAACAATGATTTCCTGCTTTCTATTAACTGTTTATCAGTGCATCGATTAACTTCACTTTTGTGTCATTGTATTCTTTATATTGTTTCCTTTTTAGTGAGATTGGTTAGGCATTTTTTGATTTAACTATTACTTAAATGTATTGTTGCATGTGGTACATTAGATGTTCAACCTGCAGTTTTCTCTGAGAAAGGGATTGGTGATTGTGTAAAGCTACCAAGGGAAAAGACAGCACTTAAAGAGACTTCTTTACTCAATTGCAAATATATTTTATGACTTAGTGGGAGCTTGGTCACATGCTCACATCAATACTTCAGACTTCACCGTCCATAGTTAAGCAGCCAATTGGTCATACAAATTAGCCTCAAATGTGTTTTAAAATGGGCAAAATAGAAGCAACTGCATACATGATTTTTGTCACTCTTCGTAGAATGGACCGGAATCACAACCCACAAATATTGTGAACAGGGCTGAACTTAAAATGTGTTAGCAATTATACAGCATTGCTGTAGGAAGCTGACTCATTATATGATATATCAAAATTAGATTTCTTGTGTAAAGAGTCCAGGGGTTTCTTCATGAGTGGTCAGGGGGTTTGCTATGGCAATCCCAAGGTGCTCTTCTAGGGGTAGTGTGGTAGAGCAGCCTCAGGATTATCAGCGAGGAGTGTTAGACATCTGCAAATACACACATTACTCAATAAATGACACACATGACTTAAAAAGAAGATCCAAACCAATTTATAAATATTGCAAGTATCTTTATATATGTTTAGGCATCAGAAGAAAATCATTCAGGTAAGTACGGTTTTAAATATGTGCAATTTCTGGAAACTGCACTGATATCCTGTTGGAGCAAAAGTCAATGCGACATTCAGGTATAGTTCAGCGACGTACGGGACCCCTCTCCAGGAGTTGAGGTGAGTGGGGGTCAAGGTCCAAGGCAGCGCTAGCCAAACACCACCAGTGCCACTAGGGCAGCCAGGTAGGGAGGTGCAAAACAGAGTTGGTTACCCAATGTTATTCTATGGAGAACGATCGCTGTGAAAAGATGCTGCAGGCTTTGACTGGACGACCAGTTGGACTGAATCATCAGGGGCGTGCAAGCCTAACGAAGTTAGGCAACATAGGGACACTCTTGGTCCTCTTCTCCACGGCCAAGGGGCGACGGGTGCAGCAGTGTCCTGAGGCATCGGGGTTTCTTACCAGGAGCAGTTGCGGTAGAGGGCTTGCGTGCAATGGCTGCAGGCGACATTGGAGGATTCACGAGTGGTGAAACCACGATGGATCCAGTCTTTGGAAGGCTGGGGACCCACAATGTCACCAATGGGCAACTTCAACCCGGGCTTGGAGCGACGGGTGCAAAGGTGGCTTCAGGCATTGGGTTTTGATGGTTCCGGAGTCCTAAGAGTCCTTTCTTTGGAATTTCTGCAGGATGAAAGGAACAGTTCCACTGTTCCACAGGAGGTCTTGGTTTTTTATTGAAGCTAGGCAGTCTTCCCAGGTTTTGGATGCACAACAGCTGCAGGACGAGATGTCTTTGGCACAGTTTTGACGGAAAACAGCAGACAGGCCGGCATAGCTGTGGTCAAGTCAATTGCTCTCTTCAGTTTTTTGCTCTCACGGCTCTTTCATATCCTTCTTCTTTGTAGGTCTTCAGAATCTGTTTCTCTGGTACCAGTGACTCCCCTAAATGCTGGATTTAGGAGAGTTAGCGGAGTGTAGGATAGTAGCCAATGGGCTACTGACCCTTGGGGTCACTAAGCTTCCTATATGATCACTTCCTGTGGGAAGTGGGCATAACCGTGACCCAGAATTCCTAAGCATGCCATCACAAAGATAGCTACTTCTGAGAAGTTGTGTCCACTTCAGTTTAGCTCACCTTAGGGGTGGTACTAGCCTGGGGGTGGCATGCCTACCTGACTAGCAAATGTTCCTACCTGTCCAGGTACCGAAGGGACTTTGGACAAGTGTGATGGAGCGGAGGGTTACCAGCTAAATGATACACACAATCCACATACTCACCTGGGCCCATAAACATAAATATGTAAGCTAGTAAGCACCGCTCGGATCAATTTTGTGTGCTGATGCCTGCGAGATGAATTTACCTCACCAATTTTTACCATTCCTTCCGTCCGTATATAATCTCCTCTGATCAATGGACCTAGTTGTTAGCAGTTTAGGTGTAAATACCATCAAGTAAATACCTTTAAATGACCACAGACTTGTGAAGGTTTAAAAGTTTATATGATAAATTTCATGTGAAACCAGAAGCATAAAGTACAGTTTGTACACCGTTTTCTTTCAAGGAAGGAAAATCAGATTATTCAGAAACTTTGAACTAAATTAGGAAATGACAGTACCTGGAAAGGAAAAAAATTAGAGAGAGCAGTACAATGACATACTACACAGAGTTATATTTACCTATGATGGTATGGTAACCAACCCCTTGGCTTAGGGGCTGGAAAGGGTCCCCTGGGACAGGTCAGGAGACTGAAGCCTTCAGGACAGGATTCAGGACAGGAAAGGTGACCTCTTCTAGATGCAACGCCTGCGTTGCACCCCTCTCTGACACTATCTTCCTCCCCGGTTCTTCCGCGATGTTCTCTATTATGTGCCTCCTCGGTTCTTCCGCGATGTTCTCTATTTAATTTGGTACTAAGTTCTGTAGTTCGAATCTTTGCTCAATTCTCGGACAGCATCTCAGTCTCTCAGCATCTCTGCAGCATGAGCTCTCTCAGCATCTGCATCTATCTAACTAACTAAACTACCTCAATTATACTCTTCTAAGGGAAAAACCCACCCCAAATGTTTCAATGTTCATGAAACTCCTAATTCTGATTGGACAGGCAAGGGGAGATGATCATCACACCACGCTAAGTT
The DNA here is from genome assembly GCF_964204655.1 of Triturus cristatus. Classification (NCBI taxonomy): domain Eukaryota; kingdom Metazoa; phylum Chordata; class Amphibia; order Caudata; family Salamandridae; genus Triturus; species Triturus cristatus. Next base: position 369,732,630 of record NC_140586.1, read on the forward strand.
TAATACTTTTCTTTAAGCTTATTGTTCAATGTTTCCACCCCTTAATTTACTTTACCATGCTTTATTTCCCACCCGTATTCACAAGTTAATCAATACAATGTATACGATTTAATATTCAGCTTCCTCTAGTTCCGTGTAAGACAGTCAAGTTCCAGGACAAAGCAACATTCACGGCCTTGGCTGTGGTTCAAGAGCTTCATCATGGTTCCTGGCGGGTTACAACTGCGTAAGTACAGTCGTCACATGGGGTGTGGATTTCAGTCACCCTCAGAGGCCCAAATACGAACTAATGGTAAAGTCAGAAAGAGATATGTTAGAAATCAAAATAAAATATTTTCACTGTATACCACCTATCTCTACTCTAATCCCATTTACTTATAAAATCTTTTGCCTTAGCATTTTAGTAAAACTTACATAGTTTAGTCTCAGCAAAGCATGCGCATTATCATGTAGGTTTCAAGCGGCCATATTGGAAGCAACTGCGCAGCTGCAAAGATTTTCCCTCCAAACGATAGAACGTCATACTACGTAGATGCAGAAGACGCATGCGCAATACAGAATCCCACGTTTAGCAGCCATCTTTAGTGTCACTCGGGTTACTTGTTAGTAAAACACATAGGCAAGCTTCCCCTAGATTTGTGTGTACGAACATGTAGTGCAAATTAGTATTTACAAACACAATTATTAAGGGGTTACGAGTTATTTGAGAGGATTGCGTCCGAGCAAGTCTCTTTTTATATGAGGCCTTGCTCCATCAAGTGGGATGGCTTGCTCTAATGTGAGGGGGAGCCTGATACACATTTCAAAGGCAACAGCTCTTTGAAGCTTGCCATATTAAGAAGGCTAATCAGAAGGTCATCCGGTCGGAGGGGGTGTGACTCTCTCATCCCAGACTGGGTTTTTGTTTCTGACCTCCTGAGTGCAAAGACCCTCACCCTGGGAGGTCAGAAATCTGTCTTGAGTGGCAGGTTGGCAGAGACCAGTCAGCCAACCCACCAGAGGCTGGTAGTTTTTCAGGGGCACCTCCAAGGTGCCCTCTGGGTGCATGTATTAATAAACCCACCACTGGAATCAGTGTGGGTTTATTAATAAAAACTCATTTTCATCAGTGTTCAGCACGTTCTAAAAATGGCTTTCCTGTTTGCTAGCACTGGCAGTAATGGAACTGACCAGCACTAGGGCATATCCGCTCATGCAGGTATACCCTCACATGTAGTATTAAGTACTCTAGCTCATGGCTGTAAGGTCTGCTGTAGGGGTGACTTACAAACAGTGTTAGGCGACATGGCTCAGAGTGATGTGTGTCACGTCATGTTTTCGCTTTTGTCCACACCAAAACATGCAGCCTGCATTGGCAGTCTTGCATGTGTTTGGTAAGGGATCCCTTAAGGTGGCACAATTCATGCTGCAGCCTTTGATGGACCCTCTTTAGTACCCTAGGCCCTAGGTACCAGGGGTTGCATTTACTGGAGATTTAGAGAGGGTGCTAAAGGTAGTGCTGTTAAAAGCAAAACGACAATCGTGAACATTGCCTGCGCCATCTTGTCTGGTGGAAATTTCTATGTGCACATAAGCTACAGTCATTTTAATCTATCACAGCCATTTTGTACTCTGTTGGTCACCTTTGTTTCACCCTGCCCTTACTAGCATCCCTCTGACCCTCTGACCGACCTGGTATGTGTGTTGGGGGCTATAAACTCTATTGCCACAACAAACCTCAGCGCCACTTGCTGCCACAAACTCGTTTTTCCTCTCATCTCTGTTTACAGGCAAACATTTGGACACTCTACCCCTCACTGCACCTAGTCACACAAACAGGTTCCAAACACCAAAAAGACTCTTGCAACATGATTTATTGCACTGTAAACAGCAAGACTTGTTTTTACCAACAATGGGGCCTGTTTTTATCAACAGAATGGACTCTTAGATCTGGCCGGTCTCACATGTTTTAGACCCTGAAGCAAGGCCCAGCTGCAAGATAAGATTGTCTGTTTGACCTGGGTGGGAAGAGAATTACTGTTGGGCTTGTGTGACAACCTGCCTGGGGCTTGTGTAACCATGTTGATGAAACAAATGCATTGTGTCAAACCTGTATAAAAGGAAGAGCCAAAGGAGTTAACTGCAGAACACCTCCCTCAGACATCCCGGTGTCTGCAGTTGACGTGATCTCCTCATGAGAAATAAACCTTTTTCTTGTCTTCCAGTTTCCAGCGCTTGCCTCATTATTTTGATAGCGAACCCAACGTGAATTAGAGGTGGAACCCTGCACCAGGCAGCATTGAGGGTCTTAGAAGACTCGCTACCTTTCACAAATTGGCACCCAAACGTGAGGTCCCATCAGCGACTTGTGGGTCCGGTAGAGAGGTCCTAACGACGAAGTGAACGACTAAACGATTGGGGTATACCTGCCTGAGAAGACCCTTGTCTAGCTGCCGATCGACTGAACTTCACCGGTTCCGAACGGACCTCTCTCGAGTGACCTGCGGTCCTGACTGGGACCTTAGAGGAACACTGCATTGATTGTTGGAGTGAGAGGACAACCAGGCGCTGGAAGGGGAAGACGAAGAACTGTCCATACGGTCCGGGTAAGGTCGTGAAAAAACGACTTAAATTGATTGATTGATTGAATAGTTTGATTGAAATACTAGTATTTATTTTTTATTGAGTTATTTGAGACATTCCCTGCTTGCAAACAACGAAGAATAGGAATATTCTCGCTCTTTGCAGACAGCGAAGGACAGGTAGTGCAGACTTTTTGTCTAAATTAATTGAGATATTCATTTTGACCGATAAATACGTCATTCCTGTTTTCTCTAGATTGTTTGTTTGTAATTGTTTTGGACCGGACCGTTTGTTAGAGGTCAGTCAGCCGGCGCCGCCGGAAGGCACCCCTAACAAGGACATGTACGTAAAGTTTGGATTAGCCACCGAAGCTTATAGCAAACTATGGCATAAATACACTAGAAAGGACTGGGTAAATCAGTGGCCACTGACGGGATCTTTCAATCCTGCTAAAATCGAAACGTTAGAATTAGCTCTCCACAAAAAGAAAACTAGACCAGCCATGTTTGACAGTTTTGGTTTATGGCGAAAAGAGGCAGCTCAAAGAAAGAAAAGAGACGAAGCTAGACAAGATAAAGAAACGCGAACATCAGCTTACCAAGCCTGTAAAAAGTTAGAAGAAAAACTAAAAGAAAAATAAATAGATAAAAAGGATCAGGAATCAAAAATATCAGGTCAATGCCCTGTTAGAACGCCCTCAACTCTTTACCCCGAGTTACCGGCAAAACAAAGGGTAGATGATGATTTATTGTTAGGTCCCCCAATCATATACATGCCACCCCCTTACGCCCCTACTCAGCACGTAGTACAACGCCAGGATCCCCAAAGTATAGCCAGAGGTGGCACGATCGCCTCAGTCTCCACCGCCTCTGCTCCCACCAAGTCACCCACACCAAATGCCTCATCAAAGGATACAGTAGTAGAGGTAGGATCAAAAGAAAAAGGAGCGCCCACGGTCCCGCGATTAAGTACAAATGAGCAAGCAGGCATTGATAAAACAGTTAAATCCCTCATAGATAGGAAGGAGACAGAAGATTATGTAACTAGCATATGCAACTCCTATGTTGAAAATCACAAACGATACTTTATTGTACACCTCTGTTACCACACTCTTACTGCATATGAAGAGAAATACCAAGATGTAGGGCCCGAGCGACTAGTAGCTCTCTATAGGAAAGTAGACACCGGAGATGAAGGCGACAACGATGTTATAGAACTCTTTTCATCCACACTGGAAGTATTCCGTCACCTTGTGGAACAAGGACGGATAGATAAGGACAGGACATCTAAGATAGCAGGACCCCCGGTGGAAAAACCAGATAGCATGATGCCGATAAAAGAAGCTGCCCCTTATTGGGTACCTCCTAGAGGACAAGGGACTCATGACGATATAAACCATCAAGACGCTAGAGGAAGGGTGGTCTACAATTGGGTGTATCAGCCATATGGGACAGACAGGACATTTTGACGTTCCGTAAATCTTTACCGGATTTACGAGAAAAAAAAACACCGCCTTTTACACCGAGCTAGGTACCGCTCTAGGATCAACAATAATGACACTTGCCGACAGACTTGTTCTTCGGGTTATGTTTGCCAGCAGATGTGTGGAAACAGGTTAGGAAAATAGACCATACCGAACTGCTTGGTCATAACCTGGGAACAACTAAACACACTAGATAAACAGCGGAACCCTGGTCAAAAACCGGTTAAAGCAATATTGGACCTCACTGACAAAATAGTGCAGAAAGTGAAAACGCTGATCCCAGAGAAAAAGATAGACTGGTCCATAGTAACCGCGTGCCGCCAGAAACCACAAGAGGATGTCTCAGAGTATTTGTCCAGATTTGAAACGGTGTTCTCCGATTACAGTGGACAAGCCATGTCCACCGCAACCGGACACCACTTATTTGTGCAGAACTACGTCAAAGGACTACTGCCAGATGTATCCCAGAAATTACAAGCCAGCGAAAGTAGTTGGGTAGCATCTAAACCGGCGGCCATTCTCCAAATGGCCCAGTACTATGAGCATCAGAGAAACGAAAATGACAGGGCTACAGAAAGGAAAAAGAAGGACTTGAAGGAAAGGGTGATGATAGCACAACTCCAGGGGGCGAATACAGGAAAGGAGCAATATAGGGGAGGATACCAGCAGAATACCCCTAGAGTACAGCCACCTAGAAACAATTCATCGACATCATATGTGGGACGCCAAGCCCTAGGACAGGATCAATGTGCATTTTGCAAAGAATATGGACACTGGAAAACCCAATGCCCTGCTTTGTTAGGAGCTGGTAGGGGCAGGGGGGCGAGGGAAATGTGACCTCAATAGGATTTGACGGTACGCCCACCACCAACCCTTTGTCCCGACTGATCCCTTTTAACCTTGACAACAATAGCGTCGAAACGACATTCCTCCTCTCTTCTAACACCCCAGACGCCATTATGGGTCTCGACCTTTTGAAACACTTCCATGCGACTATCAAATGCTCACCAGACGGAGTGCGTGTCATCCTGTATGACAACCCTCAGCGCCATAGAGAGAACCCTTCTCAGCACATGTTTCCCATCTCCGAGACTGACGCATCCCTACTGGACACTTTGCCATCACACTTATGGGCTAAAGCTGATTCAGACGTAGGACGAATGATGATTGACCCAGTACACGTAACAATACGACAGGACGCAACCCTACCGAAAGTACCGCAGTACAAAATATCGCCAGAGGGTGAGAAGGCACTGACAGAGATTATACACTCTTTGGTAGAGGCAGGGGCGGTACAGGAAGTAGTGAGCAACGTTAGTAACAGTCCCATACTACCGATTGTAAAGAGACAGGGAGAGGGAGACGGAAAAGCCTACCGCTTCATCATTGACCTGCGGGAGATAAACAAAATCGTAGTGCCACAATACCCAGTAGTTTCCGACATCACGACAATTTGGACTTTAATCCCCTCCGCTGCCACCACCTTCACTGTAATTGACATCAAAAACGCATTCTTTTCCATACCTATACACGAGGACAGCCGACTTCTATTTGGATTCACCCTAAACTCCCGTTCGTACAGGTTTTGCAGAGCACCTCAGGGGTACACTGAGAGCCCAAGCATCTATAGCCAGGCGCTTAAAAGACAATTGGACGCCATACAATTGCCAGATTGAGTGGCACTAATACAATATGTAGACAACATCCTTCTAGCAGCAGACACCATACCAACAGCCGTCACAGCCACCATCAAACTACTCCATTTTCTTGCTGAGAATGGTCACAAGGTCTCCCAAAAGAAATTGCAGTTCTGTAAATCACATGTAACCTATTTGGGTCACCTTTTATCAAAAGAAGGGAGGAAACTCACGCCTGACAGGATCCAAACAATTCTAGACACCCCTGTCCCCAAAGATCAGAAGCAAGTCCGCTCTTGGATAGGCCTCACCTCATTTTGCCGACAGTGGTTACCGAACTTTAGCCTCATTGTCAAACCCCTTCTCTCCCTCCTGGCTAAAGACATCCCCTCGCCTCTCCCCTGGTCCCCTGAATGCCAGTCAGCCTTTAAAGAACTACGCAATGCCCTTTGTTCAGCGCCTGTCCTAGGAACCCCATATTACTCCAAACCATTCTTCCTCTACACGCACGAGAGGGAGGGATGTGCATTGTCTGTCCTAACACAATCAATTGGTCACAAACAACGCCCTTGTGCATATTTCTCTGCCACCCTCGATCCAGTAGCCAGAGCGCTGCCAGCGTGTCTGCGCGCTGTGGCAGCTGCAGCAGTATCGATACACCAGAGCGAAGGAATAGTGCTCTCCAATCCAGTCACTGTTTTAGTACCCCATGCAGTCGACACACTACTAAACCAGACCAAAACCCAACACTTGACTAGCGCCCGACTGACAGGATATGAGTTGACCCTGCTAGCACCGCATATTACTCTACAGCGATGCACCACCCTCAATCCAGCCACACTGTTACCCCTACCCGAAAATGATCCTAGCATGACTACACTACACAACTGTGTGACACTAACCGATGAACAAACAAAGAGTAGAATAGATCTCAGAGACACCGCCTTTCTAGAACCAGATGGAGAACTATGGGTGGATGGTTCGTGCATCAAACTTCCCGACGGCACCACCTCAGCTGCATACGCTGTCACCACAGCCCAAATCATTCTGGAAAAAGCCCGTATTCCCCAAGGTTCAGCCCAGGCTGCAGAACTCATTGCCCTCACACGAGCATGTATCCTAGCGACTGACACGACAGTTAACATATACACCGACAGCCAATATGCCTTTGGGGTGGTTCACCATGTTGGGATCTTATGGAAAGAAAGAGGGTTCCTGACTTCACACGATACACCCATCACGGTACACCCATCCTGCATGGAGATTTAGTCTCTGCCTTGACGCAAGCAGTCCTCCTCCCCAAGAAGTTAGCAGTGATAAAATGCTAAGCACATAGGAAAGTGACTGATCTCATTGGACAGGGAAATGCACTAGCAGATGTTACTGCCCAAGCCACGGCAGGAGACAGAACTACAACACGAATGTATGTGACCAGGTCACAAGCTGAACAATGGACTGACGCTAGGACCACTGTAAGGGACATACAGACTACAGGTACACAAGACGAATTGACCGAGTGGGAAAAGGTGGGACTAAAAGAAGAGGAAGATTGCTGGAGAACTAAAGACGGAAATAAATGGCTGTTACCCAATGCCTACCTCATCCCCATATTGACCATGGAACATTTACCAGCACACATAGGCTCCACCCCCATGATTGAACTAATCACCAGAGTATGGCATAATGTCAAGATAGCAGAATCTGCAAAACGCCTAATACAACAATGTATAGTCTGCCTACAACACAACCCAGGGAAGGGGACAGTAGTACCACGGGGGGGGTTTGGAGTCCCTGACCACCCCTTTGAAATCCTTCAAATGGATTACATTCAACTAGAGAGATGCCATGGTCTAAAATATGTCCTGGTGGTTGTGTGCGCTTTTAGCAAATGGGTGGAGGCATATCCCACCCGCGACAATACCGCCACTGCTAAAGTATTGCTGAAAGAATTCTTCTCCCGATACGGCCTTTGCAGAATTTTATGGAGCGACAACGGCCCCCACTTCGTAGCCGAGGTGATACAGAACATACTGAGGGGGTTGGGGGTAAAACAAAAGTTCCATGCCATCTTCCACCCCCAATCAGCGGGCCTGGTAGAGAGACACAATGCAACATTGAAGCTAAAACTAGCCAAAATAGTTGCCACGACCGGGTTGAAATGGCCCGACGCCCTTCCATTGGCATTGCTATCAATGCGCTCCACCCCAACCAAACACAGACTGACCCCGTATGAGGTGGTCTTCGGCAGGCCTATGAACATTTGGGCGGCACCAAGACCCACCTCCATTAACGATGTCCCGAACGTATTAATGTCGGATTCTTTGCATAATTTACAAACGAGCTAACAATTATCCACCAACAGGTGCAGCAAGCCTTGCCTGACGTATCTAGGGGCCCGGGACATGAAATAAAGCCAGGCGACCAAGTATTGATTCGCAACTTCCAAAGAACGAAGAATCTGGAGCCTAGGTGGACGGGCCCCTGGCAAGTCCTGATCACCACCGAACTGCCCTCCGAGTGGAAGGAAAACGAAACTGGCTGCACGCTCATCATTGCAAGCGAGTCCCTCCAACCCTGGCAACTGGTGGAGGTGCAAGAGGAAGTACTCGCGAAGAACCGACCAGCTCTGAGTTGCTACCCACAAGAAGACACCCTCGAACTATCAGAATTTCCCGACCCCACGGTGCCATCCAAGAAAGGGTACAACCTAAGATCGACGAAAGGAGGGAGATCCAACGACCAGGCCACTAACTGAGTCAAGGTCTCAGATCGGTAGCACAGTCAAACAACGCTACCAGGAAAGCGCCAAACAAAAGTCTGTGGTCCTACCAGTTGTTGAGCTCCTCGAAGATGATGGAAGAAACTGAACACCTGCAAAGCCGCCGCAAAGACACCAAGACTGCTAACCTGCACAGCATAAAGACAATTGCACTTGTAGCCGCATTTCTCACCTGTCTCCTGCTAATGATCGCACTCTGGATCATTGAAGAGAATGCACCTGTATACAGAACATTGTCACCCACCATGCAACCAATCACCAAGAAAGAACACTACCTGGTATCACTACCGCCACATCTCCGAGAACTACGCAAAGAATTCTGGAATAATTATTTTGTGCAGATGTTGCACCAGCACAATCTTGCCACCAATGCTACCAACTGTTGGGTCCGTGGGCTGTTACCACATGCCACTGAACATTCCATCCCTTTCATCCCTTCGCCCTTTTCTATTCACGGATCTTGCCTTGCCTGGATGATGCTCCTACAAGAAAGTTACAAAGACAATGCCACTTCCAACGAAACAATTGCCCAGTTCTACAACGAGTTCTAGCGAAACAAAACAGGAAGAACAGCTGCCCCCTTCTGCCCTCACACCTTCAATGCGACATTGCTGATGAATGTCCCCTCCAAAGAACGAGTGGAAATGCAAGTGTTCAATAATCCTAACAGAGCCACATTTTCCTAACTGAAGAAAAGAACTGCTGCAACACAGACTGTGGCCCTATCTGTGGTGAATGTCTCTGGCCTTGTATGCATTGAAGACTGTGGGACTAAGAATGTGGGTCACAGCACCTGTAGCATTGTAAGGACTTTGAACACTGCCAACCCTCCAGCGCTTGTTGCATCACCCAATATGTACTTTGTTTGTGGAACCAAAGCCTACACCTGGCTCCCAAGAAACTGGAGGGGCACATGCTACATCGCCTTTGTTTTGCCACCAACCTACACAGCCCATGCAGAGCATCATCAAGAAAAGCGTCCTAAAGACACTGATCAAGCAGACTCTGCCTCATCACAGTTCCTCGACGCAGCAAAAGGGCTCATCCCGCTATGGGGTCCGATGGCAAACAGCCGAGCCATCAGACATCTGTCCCAAGCGGTAGAGACCGCCCTGAACGTCACTGCTGGCATCCTCACCAACAACACTGCTGAGCTCCAAGCGGTCCGTCTGGTTACCCTGCAAAATCGCATGGTCCTGGACGTGGTACTGGCGGACCGTGGAGGAGCATGCCGCATCATCGATGCCAGCTGCTGTGTATACATTCCTGATAATTCACCTTCTGTCTATGAAGCAATCGAACATCTCCATAGACTGTCTTCAGAAATTCATCAGGGATCAGAGACTTGGACAATTGGAAGTTGGCTTTGGGGCATCTTGAAGGAGTGGGGTTTGAAATTATCAATGATTCTCTTGGTCCCAGTATTGACAATATGTGGTTGTTGTTTGGGTATACACTGTATACCACCTTTGTGTTCTCTTTGCATAACTACCTTGCACCCTAAGACTATGGACACTCGGCTACCAAAAATGAGAGTAATGTATGATCAAGAGATACAGGATATTGTGGAGATCGAAATAGACTGACAAGCTGGCTAGGTATGTTCAAAGGGGCCACTGTTAAAAGCAAAACAACAATCGTGAACATTGCCTGCGCCATCTTTTTTTTTTTTTGTCCTCATCTCTATCATGACTGCAAAGGCCAGACTATACAAAAAAGGCAACAAGGGCTTATTAGATAAGAGGCGTGCTGACTCAGTAGTCAACTGGTGAGAGTTGGCGGCTAACCGAGGAGGACCCCACTCTACAGCAACAGCCAATATCATACACAGCCCGGTGCCCAGTTGTTGAGTCGGCAACTGCTGACCATGTACCAATGACGCCAATGCTGACCACTTAGGCAAATAAGAGCTACTTGAAGTGGCAAGAAGATTGTATCATGGCTAGATAATCATCGGACTGGGGGAAAAAAAAAAAAGCCAACCGCTAAGCAATCCAATCTAGCAACAACCAAAAAGATTGGATTTCCAGACCTGGCCAGGTCAAGCTTCGAAATTTGGGAGATTGATAAACACCAGTCAAGTAAGGTTGGGGGATCAGGTTCTTTCCAACGTTTACAGATTTCCCTGCGTGCTACCAGCATACAATAAAAAAGAAGATTGTTTACTGGACTCCGAACCAAATCAAAAATTCCGAAGATTACTAGTCTAAGATCAATGACGACAGGAAAACCCAAGGAAGCAGTAAGATTCTTGCCGATGGCGTCCCAATAGAATGACAGGTAGGGGCATTCAAAAAACATGTGGATGTCGGAAGCTGATATCAAACCACACCGAGGACAAGCCACCTGATTGACTCTAGAAAACTTAGACAGCCTCTGTGGAGAATAATATGCCCTATGTATAGTAAATAGGTGATTTCTTCGAAGCCAAGCTGGCTTAACTATGTCCCACATAACTGTGCAGGATTTTATCCAAAAATCATGCACATTACAGCTGGATACCACGGGGCCCCAAAGTTGCTCAGGTAGATTGAATTCCCCGTCAATCTCTTTAAGTATTAAATTATACCACAGGGAAATCTCTTTTGAGACAGGTGGTTTGTCCAATAGGAGAGATACCAGTTGACTACTGCCCCCTACTGGAAAGTTCTTACAACGTGTATTTTGACTATGAAGAGCCTGTGCCCAGCTTGACATTTGGAGGAATTTAAATCTAGAAAAATTGGGACCTATTTTATTGCTTAAGAGTTCCCAAGGAAGCATCACCCCTTCATCAAATAGGTCCCCCCAAGTTGATATACCCGCCTCTTTCAATGGAGCTGATAATGCATCCCTTGTCCAGGCCGGGGGTACCGGTAGATCCCAAATGGGTGCTCTGTCCGAATAGTATCCCAGTTTAATAGATGATCTAATATTAAACCAAGTTTTAGCAAAACTCTGTAATACCTTGAGTTTAACCTTCTTAAAGTACTTGGGATCACCGAACTTAAATAAACAACCAGACTGTCCAAATCCTTCACCTTCCAACATGGCCGAAAACATTGTCCCTACCCCCTGATCAAGTGGCATTTTTAGCAGCATGCGGGCGTGGGAAAACTGGAATGCCCAAGCATAAATCTGTAGATCAGGCCCTGCCAGTCCCCCCTTCTCACGACGCCGCCTGATTTTTTTCCATGCAATCCTGACATTCTTTTTTTTCCAAATAAAAGAACTAATGTTGGCTTGTAATTTAGTCAAAGAAAATTTATCAAAATAAAGTGGAATTGTATTAAATAAGAACGAGAAGTTTGGCAGTATAGACATTTTAACCAGATTTGCACGTCCCAGAACCGACAAGGAGAGGTGTCCCCATGCTTCCATTCATTTCCGACACTCTTTAGCTACTGCAGATAGATTAGTAGACGCAATTAGATTGATATCCTTAACAATTCTTAGCCCCAAATATCTCAGGCTTGTGCTGAGTGGTACAATAAATCCTGTTAGATCCGTATTCCAAGCCATAATTTTGTTTTTTGAGGCATTCACCTCATACCCCGAAACATTCCCAAATTCAAGGGCTAGCTTGATGGCAGTAGGAAAGGCAGTACTAATCTCTGATGTTAAGATCATAACATCGTCCGCATACAGGGCCACCTTTTTCTCCCATGCTCTAAACTTAAAGGGCTTGATGATATCATTATCCCGTAATGTCTGAGCAAAAGGCTCAATGTAGAGATCAAAAAGCAGTGGAGAAAGAGGGCAGTCCTGGCGCGTTCCTCTTGTGATGTTAAAGGACTCGGATAGGCCCCCATTAACCAGAACGGATGCTAATGGGCTATGATATAAAAGTCGTACGGCTCTACGAAAGCCCTCACCCACGTTGAACCTGGCCAAGGCACCCGACAGGTACAACCAGTTGACTCTGTCGAATGCCTTGGTGGCGTCCAACGTGAGGATAGCCAATGGCAAAAAGTTAGTAGTAGCCATATCTATAGCACCCACTAGATCGTAGGTTAATTCAAAGAGCTGGCGACCCCTTACAAAACCCTTCTGGTTAGGATGTAAAATGTCCGAAGCAACCTTACCCAATCTCGTAGCCAAAAATGATGCAAAGATTTTATAGTCGGCATTGAGAATGGAAATGGGACGATATGACCCACACTCTGTGGAGGGCTTGCCGGGCTTGAGTATCAATGTGATAGAGGCGTTATTCCAGGAGCTAGGAGGAAGTACCCCTTCCTGCAATATTCGATTAAAAAGCAGAACAAGAAGAGGAGAAATCTCTTCCACCAGCTTCTTATATATTTCAGCTGGTAGGCCGTCAGGCCCTGCCGCCTTACCACACTTACTACTGCAAATTGCGGCTACCACTTCTTCCTCCGTAACTGCCATATCTAGAAAGGCTCTTTGGTCTGACGAGAGCGAAGGTAGGGATATATTGTTTAGCCACTCCCTAATACATTCTGGGGAGATGTCTTTATCCTCTTGATAAATCTCCTGAAAGAAATCTGTAAATGCCATTCTAATTTCTGCATCAGACGTTATGGACCCCGAGCTGGAAGTGATTGAATTAATTGTATTGCGGACCTGGTCAGTTCTGGATTTCCAAGCGAGCAATTTGCCAGCCCCTTCGCCAAATTCAAATTGGGCCAGTTTGCTAGCTTCCCATCTACAAAGCAGGGTTGCCTTAGAACCGAAGCCAATTGCATTTTCAGCTCAAGCAGTTTCTTTTTTTTAGCTGAAATAAGACTAGAATTATTACTACTACTACAGAGATCCAATTCCGCCTGCGCTAATAGGAGATTGGCTTCCATAGACACTACTTCCTGGGTATACTGCCTTCTGCGAAATGTGACCTTGTTTTTAATAGCTCCACGCAGAAAGCATTTAAACGCATCCCATACAGTGTTTGTACATGCTGTATTAATATTAAGTTGCATAAATTCACGTGCCTCCAATTTAAGGTAAGCAACATCATCCAATGATGAGAGAAAAATGCGATCAAAAGACCATGATCTAATAGGGAGCTCCACGATGCCTACAAGATCTAACTTTACTGCAGAATGGTCCGACAGATGAGAAGGCAAATAACTAACATTCTTTATGGAACCTTGCAAATTGCGACTAGTCAAAAAGAAATCAATCCTAGACTGGTGGCGATATTTAAAATTTCGAAAGGAAAAACCAGATTGCTGACCTGCCCTTACCCGCCAGATATCAATATACCCATATTGCTGCATACAATTAAGTAGAAACGCTCTAGACTTAGAAAGAACTTGCTGTCGACTCGATGGCGTTTTATCTAGAGCGTAGTCAAGCACGATGTTAAAATCCCCTGCGATAATAGTGGGTTCAGGGAAGTGCAAAAGCTGCGAAAATAGAGATTCTAATGCTGAGGGGTCATCTCTATTGGGCCCATAATACCCTACCAATGTTATTGGAAAACCTCTTATCACTACCATGGCAATTGCCCATCTCCCAGCCGGGTCTACCACCTGGCTAACTAATCTAGTGATAATAGTTTTCTTTAAAAAAATAGATACACCTCTCACATTAAGCGACTGAGAAGTAGAAACTGATATGTCTATCCACCTATTATTTTTAACCAATGCAGATATCTCGCTCTCCACCAAGTGAGTCTCCTGGAGAATAATGACCTGCGCATCATAATCACGTAGATATTGTAGGATTTTATTTGCCCTAGGCTTGGTGCGCAGGCCATTAACATTCCAGGAGAGAATCTTAAGATTACTCATGGCAATAGAGTCTATAGAAAAAAAACTTACAATTCTTATCCAACATTAAGAAAAAAGGACATGTCTGCAGCCAAAACAAAGATGAGGAACAGTTTCGCTTATATTCCCACCCTCCCCCACTGTTTTAGACCCTGAAGCAAGGCCCAGCTGCAAGATAAGATTGTCTGTTTGACCTGGGTGGGAAGAGAATTACTGTTGGGCTTGTGTGACAACCTGCCCGGGGCGGGGACTCCAAGCTTGTGTAACCATGTTGATGAAACAAATGCATTGTGTTAAACCTGTATAAAAGGAAGAGCCAAAGGAGTTAACTGCAGAACACCTCCCTCAGACATCCCGGTGTCTGCAGTTGACGTGATCTCCTCATGAGAAATAAACCTTTTTCTTGTCTTCCAGTTTCCAGCGCTTGCCTTATTATTTTGATAGCGAACCCAACGTGAATTAGAGGTGGAACCCTGCACCAGGCAGCATTGAGGGTTTTAGAAGACTGGCTGCCTTTCACAGTGCCAATTGGGGATACAATTGTATAGTTTTGGGGAAAGAGATTTGGCACTGGGGACCTGGTTAGCTGGAACCCAGTGCACTTCCAGTTGAAATTACATCAAGTACCAGGCAAAAAGTGGGGGTGACCACATCAATAAGGGGCACTTTCCTACAATCGCCATTCTGTCTGCAGAGTAAATGGTTTTCTGCATCTGGGAAATATTTGGGTATAACTTAGAATGTCGCTGAAGGTTTCATTAATTCTTCTTACTCTCACTGAGCATTTCTCTCATCTAGAAAGTCAATGCAAGGGTTCATCCATAACATAGTGTAGAATCTTGGGGCCTAGGCCCGCATGCAGGCATAATGAAGACACAGACACAAAGGTTGGGGTACTCGTAACTGGTCCGGGTCACATGCGCGCTGCCCATTTTATTAGCAGGGTCACCTGACCAGTGACACCTGTGATGGATGGGTGTGAGATGAGTGTAGAAGCCAGCCCTCGGGGAGTGGCTGGTTGAACATGACATTATTAAACACTAGAATGTGTCCAACAAGACACTATATCCCACCTAAAGTTTATTGAAATGAAACAACAGAGTCCAAGCTGTGGGAAAGAATAAAACAACAAAACAAAACACCACTGAGTATCTTCAAGCAAACAGGTGCAGCTGGGGGCACCTGGCACCATGGCATGCATTCACAGTTTCATCTGATGACAATGGACACGAATGCGATGTGCATGGAATCTGGAGCTCTCAATCACATCTCCGTGGGGTTGTAGGCCATATATGCAGTGTTGTTTGATTCCGCCTGCGCTTATGGTGTTGGAGTTATTCAAACAGCTCAAACCGCAGGATGCATCAGGAGTGGTGGTGGAGTTCACTGCAGAGATTTCTTTGGAGGTGCTCTGGCTCCATGAAAGGCAAACTCACCAAGACTGGCATAACCTTGCAATGTTTGAATGACTTCTTCTAAGGACTCAGTGCCTCCCAGTACCTGTCATTGAAGCAACTTCAGACTCATCCCTCGTGCCAGGATTTTCTCTCATCAGAATTCCCTTGATGTTCATTTTCACTGGGTTACCCCAGGACTGTCTGGGCTGTGCTGCCTCACTTAGGCCACGCAAATGGGTTGCTGTGGAACTCCCAACAGGGTCACGTCCAAGTTGCTTGTGCACCCACAAGGGTAGGTGATGCAATGGTCAGGGGTACACTCTTCAGCAGGACTCAGGTGCATGTGGGGTCTGGCAGATGGACTTCGGGTGAAAAGTCTCCCATGGCGCCAGGAATGCCTCATTGGTCTCCAGAGGTTTTAGAAGCATAAGGCTCCACGTTGGTGATGTAATGTAATGTAATGTAATGTAAAATATATTTCTATAGCGCTGCTATCACTCCAGGGAGTATCTTGGCGCTCCTTAGGTAGTTGTGGTGATGCACATGGTAATGATGACAATTTTACAATTTGATGACTCTCACTACAGGTACTGACATATTGCTGGGAGTGATGCAGACTGGAGGGACTTTGTAGCCACTTGCGGTTCTTCTTCTTCTAAGGAATGTGCAGCTGCTGGCAGGGATGCCATCTATCTCAACAGCCAGTGCAGTCTCCGGTAGTGGCACGAGTCCTCAGTCTTGTTGCTCTTCTTCCTTTCTCCTGCATGCCTGTGGTTGTCAGGATCTTCCATGTGACTGGTCTGTCACACACCTTTCTCTCCTCTTCTTCTTCTCCACTCCAACTTTCTGTCACGATGTGGCATTGTGCCACTCTCTTCTCCTCAACTCTTTCACACAGGTGTCATGCCATGCTCTTCTCTTCTCTCTTCTGCCCAGGCCTCTCAGTATGATGCTCTCTACACAGGGACCTCCCTGGTTGAAGCCTGTCAATAGGACTGTTTCACTTATTCACTGTCGACCTCTCACAGGTACGAGCATGTAGGCAGGACTTGACTCTTTACCTTCTCGTGGACCTCTGACAAGCTTGTCCTGTCTGTAGGATTTGACTCTTCTTTCTTCCTCGTGAACCTCTCGCATGTCCTGTATCTTCCTGAGGGATCACCTTGAAGCTCTGCTCCCTGGATGGAGGTTCATTTTCTTTCCGCTTTCACTCAAGAGTGTAGTGCTTGTGCCTAGAGGCTGCGCCATCAAAGTGATTGGTCCTACCGAAGTTCAAGCATTGTCGGTCACTTCATGCGACATTCGCACAAAGGGCCAACAGCCACCATCCGGTGCTGGGGTGGCCCGCTGGTGCGGCCTCTTTTGTGCGGCACTAATTCTAACTTCCAGTGAGTTCCCTCTCTCCTGGGCTCCTGCCAGTGCTGTCTGATTTCCAAGTGGGGTCCTCTGCGCACCTCTGATCTCGTGCTCTTGGTCTCTCACCTTGCGCAGGGTGTGATCTTGTGAGCTGGTGTCCCGTCTGACAGTGGTGGGGGTAATAGACAGTTTCTCTGTGGTTGCCTTGCGTGCCCGTTCTTCTCTCTTGCAGTGGTGGCCATTCACCACTAGGGGGTGTGCAGTGCTGTCTTCTTGCTTGTGGTGGCAGCTGCTAATGGGGCGCGTAGTGCTCTCTTTTATCACCATTAGCTTTACTTCTCCACACGTGGCCTCTGCTCTCTGGCCAATGTGCATTCGGGCTTCTCAGGGGAAACAATTCTCTGGTAGTACATACAGGCTGATGAGCAGCGCATTACGGGGTTTACTACCCTCCTTTGCTGCTGTGCTTCTTTTATTCTTCTGGGGTGCTGCCTTTGTAGGCTTTTCTGCTTTGGTCTGTGCTGCCTTGGGTCTCACTACCTTGGCTGAACTGTTCTGGGCCACTTGCGGCTTCTCAGCCTTGGCTTTCAGCGAACTCCAGGCAGAATTCTTGGCTGTGGCCGCTTTGAGCTTCCTGGGGCTCTTTGTGGAAATTTCCAGTCCATCCTCTCTAAAAAACTAGACAGCCCACAGGGAATGTGCGGCACTCACTTGGCCAAGCTCTGTCTGGGGTGGCAGAGTGGTAGTGTCCTGGTGCCACTAGGGTGCACTCGCTTCTAGCCACCTTCACAGACAGCAGTAAAGTACAGGGGGCAAAGTGGCAGCAAACAAATGTTTGTGCACATTTTGCTGCACAGTTCTGCTGCTGGAGCCAGTGCAGGATGGGCAGCAGGACATCTCTCTTGTGGCTTGTGTGTGACTCACTGCTCTGGGACACTTCCTAGGGCAGTGCCGCTTCTCTTCACAGGAGGCTGGTTCAGTGGGAAGCCAGAGCATTACAGAGAATTACCAGTTTTCTCTTTCTCTGCAGTTTGCAGAGGTGGCAGGCAGTGCTCACATCTTCCTCTTGCAAAGGTCTGGTAATTAGGACTGCTGAAGCTACTCTCACTCTTGCGCATGGACCACGGTATGCAGCGTCCTGCAGGCTATTTAATTGTGCCAGGCAGCAGAGCCGGCCTGAACTTACAGATGTGGTTGACTTTGCTGGGGTCGCCTTACATTTCATTCACATACTGGGTCCCGGTATGGTGCAGCAAGCTACCACTAGGTGGGTTTGTAAACACCTCTTCCCAAGCCATTGCAGTCTTTCCTTTGTCAGCGGACCTCAACAGACACTGGGATGCTGGCACAGGGCTTCCCTCACTGCTGGTGCGGCTTCAGGCTAAAGCCCAGCTTGTCTGTAACAGAATTAGCCCTGGTTAGGCCCCCGCTCACAAGTCAGTTGCTTACTGGGTCCGGATGCGGTACAGTGTTCTACCATTAGGTAGTGCTGCAGCCACCTCAGGAGGCCACAGCAGCTTTCTTACTGCTGCGGGCCACGTTGCTCAGTGTTGGTGCTGGCTTGGAGCCTGATTTAGATCTCGGCGGAGGGGGATCAGGCCCGATTCTAGAGGGTGGGCCGGGTGGGCCAGGCCCACCCAAACATGGGCCTTGGCCTTGGCAGTGAGGTCAGTAAGGCCAACAGAAAATGGCCACTGCAATTTAAAACGTTCTCTGAACGTTATTTTTCTTCTTTTCTTAGGAGTTACGTGATTGGACCTGGGCTCACACCTCCAATCCCGTATCTCCTATTAGAAAGGTGGGCTATCCCCACACACTCGTGCAGGTACAATGGGGGCATGGCGAAGGGGACAAATCCTTTCGTTGGCCCTGGATTTGTGTACCGTCCTGCTGCGTGGATATTTCATTCTTTTCAGCTGGTGAAGAGGAGTTTGTTTTTGCAGATTCATTTTCCTGACCCCATGAGCTGTTTATCAGATCGGGCTGTATCAGAGTTCGTAAGGAGCAGGTAAGAGAATGTGTGGCTATCGTTGCGTTTTTTTAATCTGTGAGCAAGACACATACTTTGTGTGCCGTGTATATTTCATTTAAATTGTTTGTATCATTATCATGACTGGTTCTGCCAAGGATGCATGACAACTAAATGTCCAGATAACTCTGGGGATTAATGATCCTGCTGGAGAGCAGTCTTTTGTAGCATTTAAATGCAGATAAACTGTAGTTAACGTGGATAGCCCAGTGGGTTACTGCCTTTTTCACAGAGATCCTTTGATTACTTGCAGTTCAGAAGTTACAATCCTAAAATAGGACAGTGACCTATGGACTGTCATCAAAGACCTCCCATACAAACCAAAATAGTATAATTATATATATATATATTTTTTGTATTGCTAGTTAGTTCGAATTTTCCCACTTTTTCATTGCTCTAATTTTGCAATAAAGAGTTTGGGCAGATATACATTCTAATCAGTAAAGCCAACCACTGGGGTATGCTTTAAATCCTGTGTTTGTGCTTCTCCACACCCAACCCTCTTAAAACATATTGCCCAGCAGCATGGATGACATGTGATTCCTACACCTGGTAATCCTCATTAGTTTATGTGACATTCCGTAAGGGCTGATTTACATACTTGCATGATTCATTGTCTCTGCATAATGTGTGCATGATGTACAGTGCTGTGACACCCTACACTACGAGTAGCGCTATACAACAAATAAAATGCATATGAGAGAGGGGCTACGGAGAAATGATGGGCACTGTTGGAAGGTGGCAATGAGGGAATCCGAGGGGGACATCATGGGGGAGGGGCTACGGAGCGATGAGGGGCACTGGTGGAGGGTGGCAAGGAGGTAATCCGAGGAGGAGGTCATGAGGGGTGAAGATACGGAGAGATGAGGGGCACTGGTGGAGGGTGGCAGTGAGGAAATCCGAGGAGGAGGTTGTGAGGGGGAGGGGCTTTGGAGCGATGAGGTGCACTGGTGGAGGATGCTAGGGAGGGAGTCTGAGGAGGAGGTCATGAGGGGAAGAGGGTACGGAGAGATGAAGGGCAGTGTTGGAGGGTGGCAATGAGGGAATCCGAGGGGGAGGTCATGGGGGTGGAGCTACGGAGAGATGAGGGGCACTGGTAGAGGGTGGTAGGGAGGGAGTCTGAGGAGGAGGTCATGTGGAGGGGCTATGAAGAGATGAGGGGCACTGGTGGAGGGTGGTAGTGGGGGAGTCTCAGAGGAGGGTGGCAATGAGGGAATCCGATGAGGAGGTCATGAGGGGAGGTGCTTTGGAGTGATGAGGGGCACTGGTGGAGGGTTGTAGGGAGGGAATCAGAGGAGGAGGTCAATGGGGGAGGGTCTATGGAGCGATGAGGGGCACTGGTGGAGGGTGGTAGGGAGGGAGTCTGAGGAGGAGGTCATGGGGAAGGGCTTTGGAGTGATGAGGGGCACTGGTGGAGGGTGGCATGGAGGGAATCAGAGGAGGAGGACAATGGGGGAGGGGCTATGGAGCGATGAGAGGCACTAGTGGAGGGTATTTGTGAGGGAGTCTGAGGAGTAGGTCATGGGGAAGTGCTTTGGAGTGATGAGGGACACTGGTGAAGGGTGGTAGGGAGGGAGTCTGAGGAGGAGGTCATGACTGAAAGGGAGAGATGAAGTGCACTGTTGGAGGGTGGTAGTAAAGGTGTCTACCGAGAAAGAGGTCAGTGGTGGGACGCCAATAAATACTTTCACACCAGCGCTAAAATAGACCCTGTAATGGCCTTTCTGTTTTTGCTTATTTAATTAGCAGTTGGGCCATTAGGGACACTGTGTAACATATTTTAAAGTGTGTGCTAATTATATTTATTGTTATATTCAGGGTTTTGAGTTTGAAGGTGATTTTACTAATGTTTTTTTAGTGGGAATAAGGAAAATGAAGCCGGGTGTTGGCTGATATGGGGCTGGGGACCAAGGTTAGCTGTGAGATAAGGTGCACGGTAGAGGGATGGTAGAAAATTGATAATCAGGCATGGAAGGGAGTGTGCTGCAGAGTCCGGGTTCAGGTGGATGTTTTTTTATGAAGAGAGATTCTCTCTAAAGGCTGGCAACGAGGGAGGCTGAGTAGCGTTACTTGCCTGATACTCCCACTTTAGAAACCTCCTCTTCCCATCAAAGGGACCTTACATGGGGAACGAAACACTTTTTGAGAGTGTTAACGATTAGAAAGAGATTTGGAAAATAATGCATTTTACTGGGCCTCGTAAGACTAAGTAGAGATAAAGGAGGGCCCTGAAGTAGGCCTTGCCAGATATATGGGCCCATCTCTAGGGGTGGATGGGACAACAATTTACCAGAAAGAGCCGAGGCAGTTGAGCCATCTGTTTGGCTTGGTTCAAAGACCCTGGCAACAATCCGAGAACTTTCTCAGCAGCAAGGGCTCAGGCAGCCCATCTTGAACATTCTGGATAGAGCAATAGCTGAAATGGAGACCAGATTCTCCCAAAAGAACATTGAACTTCTATCTTGGTTCCCTCATCACCTCATTTTCTTGATATGAACAAGTGTGAACCCCTCCTTGACCTAACTAATGTAATCAAAGCTACTCTTGCAGCAGAACCAACTGTTGCAAAACCATTGTTACAAAAAAAGTCCCAGATGGTGCAGCTGTTGACACCATTTGTGAACTGGTACGTGATTATGCTGAAGCTTTCCCAGCACTTCATGAAATGTATGATGTATGTATCTGCGCTGGTTATAGGGGTTTCAACCCCTGCCTGTGAGAGCTCCTTTTCAACCCTATCCCACGTCCTCACACCTTTCTGACACACATCGAATCATGATCGGAAACAGAATTTGACTATTTTAGCACATGAGAACGAGGTCACGGCAAACCTATGT
The DNA here is from genome assembly GCF_964204655.1 of Triturus cristatus. NCBI lineage: Eukaryota > Metazoa > Chordata > Amphibia > Caudata > Salamandridae > Triturus > Triturus cristatus. Next base: position 369,754,424 of record NC_140586.1, read on the forward strand.
ATGGATGAGTTTGTAAGGGAGTTTTCAAAGACCAATAGAATGTTACCTCTATAACTAGAACTGCTAGTTTTGAAATGGTCGGTGTGAAAACTGCTGGCAGTTTTCAAAAATACTCCTTTCTCTTTTTTCACGTGTTACTAATTTTCAAGAATTTTTATCTATGAAAGTACTTTGCAAAAAAATGACAAGAAAATAAAATGTATAACGTTACATTTGTGCAGAGAAATAAGTTTTGGGCAAATTGCAACGAGTAAATAGCCAGCCTTTCTAGTGAAATGGTGTCAAGGCTTTCGTATAGTAACAGGGACTTCCTTAATCTTGAATGCTTTATAATATGCTTAGCATTCAAGTACTTGTGTTGAAACAGGGGAGCTGGATTTCGGGGGTTTGCAGTTAGATTCAGACATTGCTCTTACTGCCTGGCCAGCTGGAATTCAAGGGTTTGCAGTTAGGTCCAGACATTGGTCTTACTTTCAAATACATCTCCACATGCTCTGTGTACAGACAGAAGCAATCCGTTGTATCATGCTGCCTGTTTGCAAGTACATATGATGTAATCTAGGGCTTGTAGGCTACCTCCTGAAGCGACAAATTGGGCCCGCAATGGCCCACCCGAATGCGCCCTTGGCCCACCCAAATAAAAATTCCTGGAGCCAGGCCTGAGGGGAATCCTCCGTCACAAAGGTGACGGATATCCTGTCGGCCTTTTTACGATACCATTATATCCTATGGGGAATGTAATATGGTGGACAGGATATCCATCACGTTTGTGAGAGAGTATTCCCTCCACCGAGATCTAAATCAGTCCCTTAGTCTTTCTGAAGGCAGCTGACTGCAGCGGGCCCACTTTACATGCAGCCACTTTCACTGTCCTAGCAGGGTGCAGCACGCTGCATCCTGGTAGCGCTGCGGATGTCTCTCTTGACAAGCCGCAGCAGTCTCTCCTCTGACTGTGGGCCTTGACAGTCACCGGGTATGCCGGTGCAGTTCTTTTGTGTGGCACTGGTGCGGTGGTCTACGCAGCACTGGTGTGGCAGGACAGTTCGTCCAATTCCACCTCAGCCCTCGTTGGGGCCGCCACATTTAGTTTGCTTGACACTTCTTTCACCTATGTGGCTATGGCAGCCTTCCTCGCACTATGCCGCCTTACTTGCCGGCCCTGTTGAACTCGTGGAATTCATACAGAATGCAGCTGGGCCAATCAGCGCTCCTCTCACCTGCTGGTGGGGCATTCTCTCCCTGTGCCAGTCGGCAGCGAGCAGGAACCTCAGACACGGTGCTGGCCGTGACATGTACAGGCATTGCTCTCCTTCGCCTGCTACATACCATTCTAACCGCAGGGCTCACCTCATGCCTGGTGGGTCATTGGACGCTGTTCCAAGTCTGCTACTGCCTTACATGGGATGCAGCAAGCTCACAGCAGGCAGACGGCAGGAGATTGAGGCTGGATGCCATCCTCTTTGCTCATCGGGTGGCCATTGTGCTGACAGGAGGTGCGGGTGCCTTGGGTGCAGGCTACACTTCCCCCACAAGGAACAGCTGAGTTGCTGCCAGTGCACATTCGGAGCAAACCCCTCCTTACCACTGTTGGGTCTTGGGCCCTAGACCCACATGCAGGCATATTAATGACATAGACACATAGGGGCACATTAGGATGGCGGGCGGACATCCCAATGTGAGGAGGGACCACCCGCCATAAGGGCGGGGGTCCTGTGGGGGCAATTAGGATGCGCCCGCCACAGTGGCAGGAGCTTCCCGCATATTTAACATTGCGGCGGGCGGTGCTTAAAGCACCACCCGCCGCAATGCTAAAAATGCATGTCGCACATTCCAATGCACAACGTGACAGGCACCGCACAGTGCCTGCCACATTGTCGATTGAAATGCAGGGGGTACCATAGGTACCCCCCATGTGCACCCCCCACTCCCCAGAGTCTCTGGGGGTCCGCAACAGGCCCCCGCAAGCAATTCCCGCATGCCTGTCCGTGTCGGCAATGCCGCCACGGAAAGGCATGTTTCCGCACCCATAGTAATATGGCTGGTGGTGTCTCACAGACACCGCCACCATATTAAACTCTTTTCCGCCCGGTCAACTTGTTGACCGGGCGGAAAAGAGGCGGACGGTCTTTCCGTCCGCCGCGGTTCCCCCCGCCATAGTATTATGGCGAGGGGAAATGGGTGGCGGGTGGGGACGGATCTCGGGCGGATCGCCACAGCCATGCGGGCGGTGGCGATCCACCCGAGATTCTAATGGGCCCCATAGTTGGGGGAACTCGTAACTGACCCAGGACACGTCTGCCCAGCCCCTTTATTAGCAGGGTCACCTGACCGGTGACGTCTGTGATGGATGGGTGTGGAATGAGTGTAGAATTTAGCCCTCTGGGAGTGGCTGGTTGAACATTACATTACTAAACACTAGAACGTGTCAAGCAGGACACAACACATAGGAGTAAAATTTTGCGAAGAATAGTTCTTGGCTCTGTAGAATAATGCAAGAGGCTTCGTTGTCTCATTCTTTGCTGGAAGTGAACCTAGCTAAACAATAATTACGATTATCCGGCCCTATTGATTCTCACAAGCCTTGTGATACATTAAGGCACTGGAGAAAGTTGCACTACTGCTCTGCGAGAAAAGGCAACAGGAGGACACTATACTATAATTAATGGGCATGTTGCAAAGGGAAGGGAGTGTCCAAATAACAAACTTTCATTTCGGTGAAGCCACTGAAATGTCTCGAAATGGAACTGTGCTGGTAGCAGACCTTTGGCAACTTATTGACCCTCTTCTCAGATCCGTTGGTCTATTCTACAGTCCACAATGTGCACTCTTCCGTGTTTCTGTAGTGGTGGGAGGCAGGAAATCCCCACTGGCACAGAGAAACTAGTACTCATCTTTCTGACTATTGGAAGTCATTAAGCCTGTGCAACCCCCAATTGGACTTGGCATGACTCTGTGTTGGTATGTTATATTGACATATAGTAGCATTGCATTAAATCCCATCAGCTGGAACCATCCCCAAAGATTGCCTCACATATTGAGAAACACTGTCACCCAGAAACACCTCAGCATTCCCTCTCAGTCTCCTAAACATTCAAACTCACATATAGTGCCAATTGACAGTAACACTTTTCTAGTCTTTCCTTCATCATCCTGCTGCTCTTTCTTGGAAACCTACGGCTAGCCTACACACTCCAGACTCTGTACATTATACTACCATATGTGGGACCAGTATGCATCAGGCGCAGAGAGCACTTTCACTCTCCTAATACAGACTGCCACCTCTGACCGGACACAGTCTGTACTCTTTCACTCACCTGAGAAAGGGACCCTTACACTTTTTGGGGCATATTATCAAGGACGGCGTTAGAAATTATCGGCGCTTTAGCCGCAGAAAACTGCCGCTAAAGCGGCGATAATGGGCTTGATAATATTCCGTTGTGAATTCCCATAGAAGCCCATGTTCTGGTGTCAACATGGACTTCTATGGGAATTCTCAAGGGCATATTATCAAGCCCATTATCGCCGCTTAAGCGGCAGTTTTCTGCGGCTAAAGCGGCGATAATTTCTAACGCCGTCCTTGATAATATGCCCCATAGTTAGTATATTTCAGTGCACACCTCATTTCAGAAAAAAACATTACTTAGGGTATAATAAATGTCTATTTGGCAACACAGACAAATGAACTATACGAGTACGAGTTTAACAGATAATTGAAGAGACATTGTCCAATTGTAATTAGCAGCTCATTTTACAAGTTTATTGAAGAGTCCGTAGAGGCAACAGTTAAGACACTTCCCTGATTAATGTGGTTTCAGGTCACAGGATGTGGGCATATGATCAGTGCTTTAAATGGAAAGAAAATAAGTGCAGGTACTCACCAAATTGAGATATGGACTAGGGGGTGGGGCTTGGGGGGCCGGGGCTAGCGGGGCGGGGCTGCGGGTAATTGCATGGGACACAGCCAGGGGCAAACATTTAATTTAACTGAGATTTAATTGGTGTGCAGATGTGTGTAATGATACTAAAGCATTTCTGGTATATCTTGAGTATTCCTTCCGCTTATATGTACAAAAAGGTACATTTAATATTAAAGTGGGTTCTCATGGTGCAACACCTAAATCACATATGACTTGCACAAGATATTTTCCTTAACACTTTTGGAAACATTTAACTATGGTTAACCCTCTTGTCTCATTGTCACCTAGCAGACATCACCCAGCCCCCCCTAGATGGCATAGCTTTGCCTCAAAGCTCCTTGCCTGCTCTAAAGTGTGATTCCCTCTTTCTGGAGGTGGGCAAGCAGCTGAAAGCTCGAACCAGGATGCCTGGCTCTGGCTCAGTTCCAGGTCGTCTTGCACCCTCAAGCCCAAAACGAGCTGAACTTTGATGTTGCATCTGCCTGCCAACCAAAGTCTAATCTCATGTGCGAATAAAGACTAAATAGTGACCTTTATTGTAATACAGGAGAGAAAGAAAGATATAGCCTCCTAGAGGGTGAATTGCAGAAGATGAAAGCAGACATTCTGGTATCAATTACAGCTTCCCCACATGACCAAACTGTGTGATCCCAGAGAAATATTTTATCTCACCAAGCCTCCATTTGCTTCGTTAGCACATATGATTGTATATTCAAATCCACAAGTTCCAGATGTTTGCTGTACAATCACAACTTGTGCTAGATTTAATACACTATAATGTTGCTTCATTCATGAAAAGAAAATAGGCCCTATATAATGTACACATGAAAATCGCCTTGCTTCCTAGTTCACTAATGGCAGCGTCGTCGCCGTGGGAGCAAAAACTCCTCTCAATGCTGTGATATAAGCTTATGCACCAAGGTGAAATGCTTCCATAGTATAAATAATATACTTTTATTTCAATAGGAATGTTTTCAAGGCTCCACTTATACCCAGGCTTTTAAGGCCAAGCCAGACTTTGTGGTTCGGCTCTGACTGGGCTCTCCTTGTTAATTTGTTGGTTTCCCAACTCTACCCTTCCCAGAGACCCTGCATTTACCCAAGAGAAAATGGCCTCTAAAAAAACACAAGCATTTGCAATGCAATAGGTCTCGTATTTGCAAGATTTTGAGCTATTGGCATTGCAAATGACAATGCCTTTCATTTATATGTTTAAAAAACCTGCAATAATAAAAGGCATTGTCATTTACAACACCAATAGGTCAAAGTCTCGAAAATGCGATGAAAAGGTATTTTGCAATGTGGTAAAATAATGACCTGGTGAGGCGCAGAGGGAGGGGGAGAAAGGAAGAACTAAGGGCAAGGGGCTGATACTTAAGTTTGCAGGAGGGAGCGAGGAAATGAGAGCAAGAAATACAGAAGGAAAAACAAAAGGAAAGAGAGGGGCGATAAAGGGAGAGGAGGACAAGAGAGCGCCAGTGGCTCATGGAGACGAGCGAAAGAAAAAGAGCGATGGCAGAAGAAAAAGAGATAACAGGAGGCAGTGAGGAGGGACAGTAAGGTAGCAAAGCGAAAGTAGAGGCAGAAAGAACAAGCATCATATGAACTGATATTACCCGTCAAGATGCACATTCTGAGCTACTAATAAAAATGACTCCAAGACTTGCAACTATAAAAGGGTGTACAGACTAAAATGATTTACTAAATAAACGGATATTTTTAAACATTTTTCCTCTTGTTCAATCTGTTTTCTTTTAGTTATTTCTTTTTATTTCTTTACTCCCAAATTGATCATGAGTAGGTGAATGCTCGAACACAGAGGTGAACAACGTTTGTATAAGAGGGTAGAATGCACGCCAAGTTTACAGGCAATCCAAATGGGAAAATGTTTATACAATTAGTCTGAAAGGGAATTATCCACATAGTCAGTATTCATCCTGAAAATCTGGTAAGGATGCAGCCTTCCTGTACACATATTGAGCCCCCTGGAGTTATCTACGGTTTAATCCAAAAAAGTGAAAGTGCAGGTTGGTAACAACTGCTTGCTACCGTCTAGTCACATCTGCATTGTTAAGAAGTTTGACTTCTGCTAAGCGCATATAATCCACCTGATTTACTCGATGCATAATACCAGCCCTTTGTGGGGATGGACTAGTTCTCAAGAGGAGTCCCTGAATTAGATCTTCGTGTAGCGCATCCATCATATGAGCCCTTAGGACAACCTTCGACAAATCAGAATGACCTCAAACATTGATCTCTCTTTAACTATGGATGTCTAGGCACACATGTGGCGCAGACAATTCCCACCAGACACCCACCCCTGTAATAGACATCAGTTGCTTCATGAAAGTATTTCATGAAATATGTGGACCTTTGTGCTGCATGAATGAAAATGAACCTTTTAAGACATTAATTTGATAATGATGACTTTGTGCTAAATATTTTCAATAACCTCTCCTAGTGGGGACCCCGTGGAGAATATTAGTCTCGGATTCGGAGTTGTAATCTATTGATCTAATAACATATGTCTGAAGTACTCCTGACAGGTCTTCGATCTGTTACCCCCATGCTGACTTAAAAAGAACAAGCAGAGGGAGTAATGCATACCATACTGAAACACGGGCAACAAACAATACAAATTGAAACACTCTGAGAACAAAACAATACAACACAAACACAGCTGAGTAAACAACACCACAATGAAACACCCAAAAATAGATATCAGAAAAACACTGAAAGAGGGTAAACAATGTCCTAAGAAACAGAGGGGCAAACAAAACCACCTCAAACAAACTGACTGATTCACGAAAAAGTAGGAAAAGTTAAGGCCCAGATAGATGTCTCCATCTCAGCATATTGTTCCCACCTTTTTTCTAGGCACAAAACATTCCACAGGAGCACTCCTGGAAGGCAGTGCCAGGTGCAGATTTCCAGGTGTATTCATGTTAAGGTAATGGGTCTTTCTAAACAGCTCCAATTCCCACCATACAAGAGTGCTCCATAGTGGAAAACTAAGCACAGTGGGAATAGGGCTCCGGGTGCAAGTGCATTACTCCCTATATAGGGACAAAAACAGTTTACCGTGAAGAAAGCCCTCCCTCCACACCCTACCACTGCTCCGGCTAACCTTTTGGGGGAGGGGGGGGGGGGGTATTTTGATACATTTTGTGCTGGAGTAAATTGACCATGCTTTCCAGAGTGGAAAGGAGAGGGTAAAGATTACAGGACACTGACAAACGTTCGCCTGGGGGTGTTCCCGAACTCCCAATGCAATCCAAACCTTTTAAAATCGGATTTAGGGCTATAGAAAGCAGGCAGAGTGCATGAATGCGTTCTGGAGGCGTGCCAGCCGAAAAAAGCAGGTTCACATACTAATTACCGACAGAAAGCCCAGTCCACGTGCAAATAATATGTATGTTGAGGCAGAGAAAGAATGAACACGGAAGTGCTGGCCCCAGAGCAGGGGGGTGAACGAATGCTCCGTTCAACAAGCAATGCTGCATGAGTTATGTCAAGCTGCTTGTTTTCCCTTTCAAGATATACACCAAACCTAAAATAAGTTTCGGCAGCAGGGTTAAAAACAAGTTAACCGCGAGGCAAACAGAGTGCGCGCAGGAAGGGAGCGAGCGAGCGAGCGGCCGAGCCGTAATAAATCAAGCGCACGGTGGGAGACACCATGCGTGTGCACATCGCCTGTCTGGCGGCGGGCGGGCGCGCACATGGTTTGTCTCCCTTCGCGAACAAAAGCGACGACAATAGGGTCTCGCCAAGGCGAAGCAACACATGCGCTGCGTTCGCTAGGCGAGACCTAAAAGTACAATTGTGTTGAAACTGCTGAGAAAGCACATCTGCACTGAAGAGAAAGTGGCCAAGCACTTGCTACATGCAGACGCTTTCACATGCGCTTTATGGGCAGAGTGTGATAATTCAAGGCTTGCAGCTATATATCTGGTGCGGGACACTGTAGACAACACTCACTCATGCAAGACACACGTGCAGTGACATGGCAGCACTAGTGCACGCAGACAGGAAATTCAGTACATGTATTTTTAAAAATGCTTACGTTTGCGGACATCCGCATTATTAACCTTGATTCCCACCCACTCTGCTTCTGCGTCACTATCACCACCTTCGTCCTCAGTCTGGCTCCAAACAAGTGCTGCCCTACGCCAGCAGGAAGCCTTCTCCTAGATTTCACGGCGAGTCACAAGACATGGCTGTTAGAAAGCCCTGCTCACACACCTACTGTGCTATTGTTTCCAAGGAGCCTGTGGGGACCCTGTGTCACTAATCATAGTGTGACTCCGCCCCCACCCAATCTCCCTGCCAGCTCTGAATAAATGCATACGGGCCGTTGCTCAGTTAGCCCTTGAAAGGGTAGATTAGCACTCTATTATCAGAGGGCTTCACCAAAAAGAGCCGACTCGCCAGTTCTGTTGCGCTTCTTTTTGTACATGCCAAATTTCAGAGCTTGACTTGCTGCCCCATCAGTACCGTATTCTCTTTGCACAAGGAGAAGTTCCGGTACTGAAGTGCAGAAAATTTAGAAGAGCAGGTACTAAGTACCAGTGAGTACCAGCCCATTTAAAGCACTGCATATGATGAAAGAATAGTTTTTTCTTCAGAACCGTATACTTCAGGAAATCAGGATTCTATTTTTCTTCATTAGTCTATTCTAGAGATTTGTGATGAAGACCAGGGCCGGGGGTAGGCATGGGCAGTGTGGGTACTAGCCTATGGCCCAGCACTCAGCCCACCGACACGCTGGTCCTCCTGCAACCCTTGCTCATCTAATTGAGAGCAAGCGGTTTTGTTGCAATTGTGCCCAGTCCCCACCATCCACCTGGGCCTTGATGCTATAGTGTAGCAAGGAACGCCTAGGGGAGGGAGACCTTCCTATGGTCCCAGTTGAAGGAGACACTTCTGCAGGGTTCTCCTGCAATATCAGGCTTCCTACCCTGCTGCTCATACAGAGGCACTTGGGACACCCATTGTCCCACAGTTTAGTGCCAGTAGTTTTAACCCTCTTAGCCTACAAGCAAACATCACAACTGCAGCCCATTATGAGCAGTAAAAGAAGTCCCTGTAGATGACTGAGAGGTAGGGCTGCAGCCCAGTAGGGTTCTGCATAAAGCAGCTTCAGGACTAGGGTCAACTATAGAGATGCAACATTCCTCAATGTCTCACTTTGTATGCAAATTAGAGGGGTCTCGCACAATCCCTTTCTGATCCGGGCTCAAAAAATCCTAGTACCGGCCCTGCTGAAAACACAAACATTGATTATTTAATAACTTGTTTTATTCTGTCAAATAAACACCATCTCAGCATTATCATAAAATATTGTTCTAACAAGAACACACAGCACCTTAGCGTGCACATTAGTGTCACTTAGAAATTGAACAATTTATAAGTCTGCAAAGAGGGGTCATGGTGACAAGCCAAAGATGGCTGACGGCTAAATCTATGTCTACTTATTCGAGTCACGAATCCCCCGCTAATACACAAATAAAGGACCCATCTGATTGGGGAGCGAAGATGCATGAAACAACCCCTCACTGCAGTTTCAAAGTGAAGCGCTGAGGAGAATGCATTGTTCCTTTGAAGTGACCTCTCCATGGACTGCGAGGCATTGACAAGATGAAAGTCCCCCCAGCTTGGAAGGATATAACTGAGGAAGGTTCTGAAATGGGGAAAAAGAGTGATTGAGACTGTCCTAGGAAGGCAACGGTTGAGTACTTGCATTTCCTCCAACCTCCTCCAGAAGACCTGGAGAGTGGAAATAACCGGAGTTAAGGCTGTGGTCTATGGGTTTAGGCATCGGACTTCACTCCAATTGGAAATATAATTTGGGGAGCATTTATTGTTGAGTATTGCAGAAGCACACAGAGTGGCTGATAACAGGCGAGGTCATGTGCGCCCTAGAGATAGCTCGCTGAGGCCTGGCAAACCGGCAACGCGGATGGCCACCCCTCGGGGTTACCTGCAGAAAATGAGGTGATGACCCCGTGGGGCCCTCTGGGTTCACTACTGGCCCTGTTGTCTAGGGGTCACTGAATAGAGGCCATGCCGTGAACGCATGGCTGAACCAGAAAAGTGGCCTAGAATAAAAGGTCTACCTGCTGTTCTATGTGCATTTAACTGCAGGCAAAGAGCCTTAACTGGAGAAGAGTGGCACAAGACTGGAAAATTGCTGGATTAATCAGGAGTGAAAGGCAGCAGCAGAAGAACAGCAGAAAGACATCAAGGGAGACAGAGCACCTTGCAGATCACATCTTCTATAAGTCACATACTAAACACTAAGTCCCACAATTATCGTGTAGTTGTGCTTCATTTGCACAACGCAACAGGGTGCAAGTACAAGTGCAAAATGCAGCACACATGGAAAGAGGAAAAAACAAGGAGAAGTTAACATATTTCTCTTTATTACACCTCACCTGCGGAGGTATATGGATTTGATGCTTCCTCAGGTTTACATCACTTTGCACATTTGGGGCAGGATCAAATTCCATGGGTGTTGCTTGAGAAAACCAACTGCAATACCCATGGAACACCTCTGGGGCACAGAGTAAGGTGACACAGCGATTTGAGCTGCCTCGTCATACTTATGATTTATGAGGCCATACAGAGCCATGCAGGGTGGCTTTGCATGGCTTTAGAAATCTTTATGAGAGCTCCGCCTCATGCATTTACCACTTTACATGGTTCAAAAGTGATGCAGGGCTCTCATAAATAAGTCCCTGGGTCTCTAGTTGGCAGGGGTTTGCACCCTGTACAAATAGAGACCACAACCCTAGTCAGGGTAAGTAAGATACACACCCTGAATTAACCTGTGCTCACCCTCTGGTAGCTAGGCACAGAGCAGCAAGGTTTAACTAAACAGCCAATGTGCAAAGTAATTGTGCAACACCTAAATTAAAGTAACACACTGAAAACACCACAAAAAGACTCCATACCAGTTTGGAAAAATAAAGATAATTTATCTGAGTAAAACAAAAACAAAACAACAGACATCCAATAATTAGAACTTGAGATATGATTTTTTAAAGAATAAACTGCAATATAATGCTTAGAAGTCAATAGCGCTTAAAGGTTACTTGAGGGAGTACTAGGCTGGAGTGAATCCAAAGTTCAGGCCGACCACCATGGAGGGTATGCCGGCTGAAGGACCCATGCAGGGCCTACTGATAAAGTACCTTAAATGGAGCAAGTGTCGGCGTGGAAAATTGATGCATCAGTTCCGTTTCACGCAATCGGGCAGATGCCTCATCATAAAGCCTCGCAGTCTGGTCCTGCCTCGTCGATAAACCTTTTACAATGAAGGCGCTTTGTTGTCGTCGAGCCTTGCAGCAGCACCTCAGGATCGGCACTGCGTCGTCGCCCAGCCTTGGCCGTCGGGACCCATGTTGTTGTCAAATCGGCACTGCGTCAGAATCAGAGGGCACTGCATCAGTTCTGTTTTGTGCAAAGGTGTCACTGCATTGATTCTTTCAGAAAAACAGCTGTAAAATCCACTTTCAAGGCCCAGTATTGGATTGGTACTTCTTGGCAGGACAGGACTCACATTTGGCACAGTCCAGCAACTGAAGCAGAGTAGAAGAAAGTCTTTGATGGCCCTGAGACTTCAAGTACAGGAGGCAAGCCAGAAAGCCCTTGGAGAACTTGGGCTTAAGGATGTAGACAGCAGGTCCATTCCTTCTCACTCCTTCCCACTCCCAGGCCAGGAGCAGCAGGCCAACACAGCAGAGCAGGTAGCAAAGTGCAGTCCCTCATGCAGCACAGCAATCAGCTGGCTGCAGGCCAACACAGCAATGCAGTTAGCAAAGTGGCAGTCCCTCCTACAGAACAGCAACTCTTCTTTTTGGCAGAAGGTCCTTGGCTCCAACAGAGTTCTGAGTTGGTGGTGTCAGGGGTCCAGGATCACAAGGTCCAAGTCTTTCCTGCCCTGACTCGGGACTCTCTACAGAGGGGTATGCAGTTCTATGTGTGGAGACAGGCACAGCCCTATTCAAGTGTCAGCTCCTCCCTCCCAATCTGCCCCAGGAAGGCCCATCAGTCTGGTGAGGAGTCTTCAAGATGCAAATGTCACACCGCAGCTGCCTTTGTGTATGATTGGCTAGAGGGAATGCACAACGCCCAGCTGTCACCCAACCTCAGACTTACAATTTAAAATCAAACTTCACCATGAGTTGTGATTTTAAATTGTGAGTCCGAACTCGAAATCTCTATATTTTCCAAATTGGAAATTGCACTTGAAAGATGTTTTAAGGCAATGCTAACGTTAACCTATTAGAGCGATAGGCCTCGCAGTAGTGAGAAACAAATGTAATAGTTTTTAACTGCCAGGAAATAGAAAACTAAAAAGTATATGTCCTACCATTTAAATACATTGAATCCTGCCCATGAGGCTGCCTAGGGCCTAGCTTAGGGATGACTTATATGTAATACAATTGAAGGTTTGGGCCTGACAAGTAGGTTCACTTGCCAGGTCGACAAGGAAATTTAAAACTGCATACACAGGCTCTGCAGTGGCAGGCCTGAGACATGTGGGCTACTGAAGTGGGTGGCACAACAAGTGCTACAGTCCCACTAGTAGCATTTAATTTACAGGCCCTGGGCACATACAGTGCACTTTACTAGGGATTTATAAGTATATGAAATATGCCAAACAGATGTATACCAATTATGCCATGTTTTAAGGAGCGAGAGCATGCACTTTAGCGCTGGTTAGTAGTGGTAAAATGTCCAGAATCCTAGAGCCAAAAAAAGCGAGGTCAGAAAAAAGGGAGGAGGAAGGGAATATATTTGGGGCTGACCCTGCATAAAGGGTAATTTCCAACAACAACAAAACTACTAAGTGTTATTTATCAAGCCACACAAGGCCACTCTGCATGGCTGTGAGTCGCTTGATAAATCCAGAGTAACACAACACACAATAAATCGCTGTGTTGCATTAATCTGCCCCAGTGAGGCGTTCCATAGACGGTGTGCTGGTGTTCCCACGCAACACCCATGAATTTTGATGCATTCCCAAATTTGCCATAAATGGTAGACCTGGGAATGCACCAAAACTGCTACGTCTCCCCAGGTGAGTCATAACAAGGAGAAATATGTTTATTTCTCCTCATTTGTTCCACTTTCTAAGTGTGCTGTATTCTGCACCACATATCAAAAGAGGAAAATACATCAAGGGATTGTTTTTGTGCAGGAAGGTGTTCCTTCCTGCACAAACAAAATCCTGTTTACTATGTAGGCACCCTTGCACCATCATGCAAGGGTGCTTGTGTTGGCGCTAGACAGCACAATATGTGCCAGTGCTGGGAAAATACAAGAATGCATCACATTTTCTTAAATAAGGTGCATTCCTGCCCTTTCCCTGACACACAGTGCAGCACAGCAATGTGGCTTGCTGCACTGCGCTGGGTGACTTTTTGATAAATAGGCCCTTAAGGGGCCTGTTTATCAAACAATTGCATCCCTTTTGCACCATGCAGTTGGTGTAAAAGCAACACAATCCTTACGTTTGATTTATGAAGGCCACCCTGCGTGGCCGTGAGTGGATTGATAAGTCAAGAGTAATGCAATTTAGCGTAAATCGCTTCATTGCCTTACTCTGCACCAAGTAAACATTCCATGGATGGAACGTGGGTGTTACTACCCATCCACCCATGGATTTTGGCTCATTCCCAGATTTACCATTAGTTGTAGACCTGGCAGTGCGTCAAAAGGCTATGCCTCCCCAGGTTAGGCCTAACGAGGAGAAATATCATTATTTCTCCTCGTTACTTCCTCTTTCTACGTGTGCTGTGATCTGCAGCACACACAGACAGAGGAACATGCCTTACTGAATTGTTTTTGTGCAGGGAGGTGTCCTTTCCTGCGCAAAAACAATACTGCTTACAATGCAGGCAATCTTGTACTATGGTGCAAGGGTGCCAGCATTGGCACTAGGCAGCACATTGTGCGCCAGCCCTGGGAAATGACAGGAATGCTCTGCATTTTGTTATATATTGTTAAATACGGTGCATTCCTGTCCTTTCCATATCATGCAGCATAGTAAGGTGACTGCTGCGCTGTGTGTTAATTTGATAAATATGCCCCTAAAAGTAATCACTACAATTATTATCGCTGTACAATATAGAATTCCTATTTTATATTTATATTTTATAGTAAGCCCATATACAATTTATGTGCCCACTAATTATTGGACCACAGAAGCTTAAAAAGAGGCAAGGATAAGGCATGCCTCAAAGCTTATTGTATGGGAATATGAGAAAAACAGATGCCAATCAATTTTTTCTTCTGCCATGCTGCCCAATTATTTAAGAGTATGATAACATATCTTTATCTCATCTTGCTCAATTGCTAACTGGTCTCAGAAGATGTATACATCCCAGTCAATCACATAACAAAGACTGGCATTGATTGTTACCTACAAACTACCAAGGGAAGGAGAGCACTTAATGAAACTTCTTAATAGCAAATGGACCGTATGAATTAGTAGGTCGGCCATAGCTCTGCCACAGCTTACATCAAGACTTCAACCACCATCCTCAAAAGCTAAGCAGCCAGTTTACTACAAAGGCCATGTAAATCAGCCTCAAATGTGTTTGTTTTACAACAGGCAAAATAGAAGGAACTGCATACATGATATTTGTTACTCTCAATCGAAATGCCTGGAGCCACATCCCTTGAGGGCGCCCAGCCCAAGGAGAATGTTAGCATGTAGTGAACAGGGCTGACCTGAAAATGTGTTAGCAAATATAGAGCAAAGGCATTCCTTCCGCATAGTAAATGTTTTTCTGTATTTGGGAAATATTGGGTGCACCTAGAACGTCACTGAAGGTTTCAACAATTCATCTTACTCTCACTGAGCATAACTCTCATCTAAAAAAGCAATGCAAGTCCATTTCTGACACAAAGACTACAGTTACCCTTTATATATTTTAATCAAAGCATATAAAGTGTATTGAACTGTATCAATGCGTCTTTCAACATAGCCTGAGACTTAGAGGGTCATTAGGATGGCGGGCGGACAAATCCTGTCGGAGATTGGGACCGCCCGCCATCAGTGCAGGGGTCCCGTTGCAGACATTAGGATGCGCCCGCCACACTGGCGGGCGCATCCTGCATTCCTGACATTGCAGCTGGCGGTGCTCTCAACACAGCCCGCCGCAATGCCAAGAAGGCATGTCGTGCACTTCCATGCACAACGTGGCAGGCACCGCACAGTGCCTGCCATGTTGTGCATGGAACTGCAGGGGGGGTAACATGGATACCCCCATGTGCATCCCCCACCCCCCAAAATCCCTGGGGGCCCGCTACGGGCCCCCAATGGCAAAAACTGCCTAACTTTCAAGGCACATCACCGCATTTATGCTAATATGGATGGCGGTGTCTCCCTGACACCACCACCATGTTAGCTGCTTTTCCGCCCGGTCGACTTTGCGACCGGGCGGAAAACCGGCGGACGGGCTTTCCGTCCGCCGGGGTCCCCCCCGCCATGGTAATATGGCGGGGGAATTTGGAAGCGGGCGGTGCGTTTTAGCGGGCGGATCGCCACCGCCATATGGGCGGTGGCGATCCACCCGCTATCCAAATGAGCCCCTAAGCGTCTTGATAATTGACTTTTACTGCCATCAATATGGTAGAAGGAAACAATTTAATCTCTAAAAACGTTATTAATACCTAGAAATTAGTATAAGTTAGTGGTTACAGATGTCCTAGGAGCTATCTCAAAAAATATATTTTTCCACCTTCAAAGTGGTAGACTTTATACACCTACGTACCTCTGTTCCATACAACACAGTTTGAAAACTCTTTGCTCAGAATGTAATCTACCGTTTCATCTAGAAAATTAAAATGTGCACTTTCACCTCTGCAAGTCTTCAAACGTTAGCTTTCAACAGGAGATCCCAAATAAGGCTTGTTTAAACTCCTTGCCCCAAAATTCAAAGGGATTAATGTGATTTAGATCAGTTCCACTTTTACAAGTATGGTATAATTTAAGATTTCTTCGGCCAGTGGATAAAGTACCAGAGGTACTAAGGGATTTTGCATTCACGAACCCTGCAAATAACAAAATCAGCAAAATATATTGTTCAAATGTAAAACCATTTCGTAATTTGGAAAAGTGTTTCCAAATAAAAAAGCATTTGCAATGCAATTGGTCTCGCATTTGTGGAAGTTAGACCTTTTGTTGTTGAAAATGACAATGTTTTTAAATTGTGTTTTTTTGGAATGGGGTAGAATGATGATATTTACATAGCGCCATTCCAATTTGTATTATCTTGCGGCGCTGGAGAACCCGAAAATGGGAAATAGGTTATGAGGGAGGGGAGACAAGAGTAATATGCTGGCTGGAAAAAAAATAACATTCTGGAAAAATCAAACACTTATATGGAAATTTAGGATTAAGTAAAGCATGTGAAATGTAAGCAGGAACAACAACGTTTAATTTAATGGTTTTACACATATTTAGAAATCAATGAGTGTTTTTGGCTGAAAAGTTAAGGACTTGACTATTGGAGAGATGATTCGAGCAGTTGAATTTATTGCGAGTGGACCATACATTTATTTACATGCTTTCTAAATATCTGGTGGCACCAAAAAGCAGCATTATTAAAAACAGCTTCCTACTCTTCATTGTGAGTGCTGTGTCATTCTTAGAAATTAGGACATGAATGCTCGAGAAAGAGCAATAAACGAGACAAGTCCGCAAATAATTACAGTCTATAGTGCTAGCTGTGTCAATGTCGGGGTGTGCATGCATTTGTGTTTTTTAGTGTGTTAATTATTATGTATGAGAGAATGTCTACTTTTCTGAGTGTTAGCTTCTGAGGAGTAAGAATGTGTGAACAAGTGTTATGTGCCTATGTGCCGTGACTGAGTTTATGTTTGGCTAAGGTCGAAAAACGGAAGGTCAGAGGAGTGGGTACTTTGGAATGGGACAATGCAGAAACTTACCTACGAGTAGCTTCAGATGTTTAAGGAGTGACAGTGGAACACCAGCAGCGCGACGAACCAGATGTGAAAGGCAGCAGCAATTATGGTAAAAGCAGGGGCGTAACATGGGCCCCGCATTCCATGGGCCCCCTCACTGAGCAAGCAGCAAGCCTCTTCATCATGATGGTGCGCACGTCCGGCCTCTTAATAAATAAAATGGTGCGCAAGCCCCGGCAGGGGCCCAGTGCCTCAGAGGCTCTTCATTATTAATTGAATGGTGCGCACGCCCGGGCCCCTGCCAGGCCTTGAGGGTCTCTTCATTAATTAAATGGTGCGCAAGCTCAACTACTCACGCGCGGGCCCGGCTGGGCCTCTGAGGCTCTCTGCATTCATTAAATGGTGGGTGCGTGGCACGCAGTTGTCTCCGCCTCTGCGCATTCAGGTTGGTGCTGGTGACCAATGCCATTGAATTTGTCATGCGCATTGCGGAGCGCAATTAAACGTGCGCGTGCCATGACTGTGAGGTGAGGGATTCCCGGACCCAGCCACCCCAGAGACAGACTGAGAAGGACTGTCCAGCGTCACCGGCCATAATTTAAATTATTACTAGCCCCTGCCTGGCTAGCCTTGCCCTCGCGCCTGCCTCTGAAGCTGCAGGCCAGGCCTCAGCCCTCAGGTGAGTTTCAGTCTGTCCGACACATGAGTGGTCCGTGGGGGTGGCGAGGGCGGAGTCTCAGTGGGTGAGGTGGTAATCAGATGAGCTTTATTTTGTTTCATAAATCGCTGTGATGTAGGTAGGTGGATGGGAAAATGCTTCAGGATTCCCATCTGGTGGTCAGCTGTCGGGTTAGGCTTAACACCAACAGGTAAAATGTGCCATAGGTATAAAGCCGTTCGCCTGCCTCTTATGACAACACCATTCACAAAGGGCCTTTTCCGGAGCATAGAATACTGCTCCCCTATACGCAGATGCCATGGTGCTCTTTGTAAACAAGCATTTGCAATGCAATAGGTCTCGCATTTACGAGAGTTAGAGCTATTGACATTGCAAATGACAATGCCTTTTATTTTTGTTTTCGTTTTAAAAACATAAATAAAAGGCATTGTCATTTACAATGCCAATAGCTTACTCACGTAAATGCGAGACCTATTTACATTGCAAATGCTTGTTTAAAAGGCAAGTAAGGCACCATTTTGTGGATGTGCGTCTGCGAGAGTGCTGCCTGCAGATCCCCTTTCTGGTCTGGTACCGTCATAATACTTGGTGCATTCCTGCTGTCACCGTTTACCAGCCAGGGTACGGCCAGGTTTGTAAACAGACAAGGTCACTCCAACAGGCAGTGACTATGCTTTACATTTAATATTTGCTGTTCTATATAGCGAGGACTCGGTCCAAGGGCTTCTGAGCACTTTACATGAGCACCAAACTACTCACACGAGGTCAAATGCATATGTGTAGGCTCGGGGAGAATACGCGGTTTGCCCAGAATCACACAATGTGGAGCCGACGCAGGGTCTTGAACCGGTTTACTCCGTTCCAAACTTGAGCGCTTTGCATGAGTACTAGTTACGTTTCACACAGACACATTCATTTTTGGTAGGCACGGGGAGATTCGGTGATTTTCCCAGAATGACAGGATGTTGAGCGTGTCTGCCGAGACCCAAACCCAATTCCCCAGGTTTGAGGTCGACCCGCTCTAGCTGTTAGGCCACATCCTCTCCCCCTCGCAAGCTGTTATGTTTAGCAAAGTTATTGGGAGGTGTTTGCGGGTGTTAAGAGTCCAAACTTTGGATGGTAGAGCGGGCCTCTAAAAATTGATATCTGTGCCTAAGACTGCAGTTTTAACTAGTCACTTCCAACTCAAACCCTGAGAGTTCCATACTTTATTTGCCGCTGTTGCTAGCAGTTGTCAAGATCACACAATGTATGTTTAAATTGCCGATTTCAAACCCTAGCCTGGTAATGTGTACCAGCACAATAACACAACAAGCTGAAGTATGTTTTCAGAGGTGCTGGAGGGTGCTTGCCGCAGAAGTGCTATGACCCGTGCACTCGTAAAATGGGCACAAAGAGGAAGGCAAGAGAATCAAGGGGCTGTCACCGCGCTGTTTCGCGATAAATTAGGAAAGAATCTCGGTGTTTAACATCTCATAGGCCTGTGGCTTTGACCCGCGCGTTTCCTTCTATCTTCGGCACTGAAATTAAGACGTTAGCAGCACTCGTGGAAAAAGCACAGCGCCTAGACTCCAGACCGGGGTCTTTCGACCAGTTCAGAGACGCACAAATGGAATTATTTCCCGCACCAAGTGCTGCTCTCTGCACCTCGCCAGCTGTGAAAAAATTAGAACGGGGTTTCGTTCCAGTGAAATCATTTACACACACATGCACACTTAATGCTAACACATCAACTAAACACGTTACCACTACACACACACACAATTGCATTCACCTCACACTCCCAAAGACGTAAATACGTACAATATATATACAAACACATCACACACACATGCGCATATATATGAAATGCTATGCTTAGCGCTGCTTTAAGAAAGGCGCCCATCCAGGCACTGCATGCAAAGCCAGGCGTGGCGGGTATTTGTAGGAATCTAGTTTCAGGTAGGTTCAGTCGCACTTATTGCCACGATGGCCGTTTGATACCTGTGCAAACAGGCTGTGTCTGGGCAGAGGCTGGTGGGAGGGAAGGGGTTGGGGCAGCTGGTCGGGAGGGGGATGAAAAGATGGGGGTGGAGGACAGGTGAGTAGAGATATTTGAAATAGTACGCAGTAAGTCAAGGGGAGATGAGAAAGAGCACGGTGTGTAGGGGCATATAGATGCAAGGGGGAGTACAGAAAAAGTCAAACACATGGCAGTGAGGTGGGTGACAGACTTTGGAAAGCCGAGGATGTTCTCTTGTGCAGCGCTACGAAGACACTAGCGGGGTTTAAACGAGGGCAGGAGAGGGGCTGCAGGTCTGAGCCAGACTGCTTGGGTTCTTCCAGACCCATTTTATAAGACTTTGGTAAATCTCTTCAGACTTTCATGCCCTTAACCAAGCACTCATTCGTCAGCATCATGCCTGTATATGGTCATTGAACTACGAGGTGACATGCTTTTTATAATGTGCAATTGGAAACCCATTCTCCTATTATAATAGCATTATATTAACCGCTTGTGTATCTAGCTACACAAACTGCATTTCCGGCCATGCTTAAATAATGGGTAGTACACAACTCAGCATGTTACCAGTTTAGCACCAGCGGAAGTAACACAAGCACCTGAATCCCCTGCGTTAGCATCAAAAACATGAAGCGCAGGAGCTCAGATGGAAATACAACTCGAGAGAGTGTGATTTGAGGGCTGGGAACCGGTCCAAGCTTTCCCGGATTCTGTGCCTCGGACTTGCACACTGGAGAGATGACTTGGCGGATGCTGGAAGGGCTCAAGAGGGGGCAGTAGGTCAAACACTCTGAGCCCCCTCCACCGCCACGGTCTAAACCAGTAGTTCCCCCATGTTCATCGGCAACCCGGAGGACAAGGAGCTGCTGCTTCCGGGTGCCTGGACACATCCGGAATGAAAAAGGGAGGGGTGAAAGCAGAGCAGCTACATGAAAGCCAGGATTTAAAGGTGCAGGCACTTCTCAGAAGTGCTCAATGTCAATATTAATTAAAAGAACATTGCGTGTGCCACAACAGACTGGCATTCGCGGCAACTGAATAATGGTTTTCCGGACTGGGAGGATGTGAAATCACGGCAGAAGAGAGGCCACAGAGGAGTTGGAATAAACAGAACGGGCGTGAAAGCACGGCGGGAGAGACGCCAGGGACCTAGGGAGGGGGTGGAACAAACGGAGTGGGAGGTGTATGGGCGAGCGCAGACAGTGCAACACGAACAGTCTGCACATGCACTCTACAACATAAAAAACAAGAGCGCACTGAAGCTGACGAGGAGGGAGTGGGAGGGGGGAGTGGGGGCGGGCATGCTTTACGACGCGTGGATTCTGCTTTAACAGTGCATTAAAGTAGGAAGGGAAGCGGCCGTACGGCCGCGAATGTGAAAGTGATCGCGATCACGATAAAACATCAAAGCGGCCGAGCGCCCGCGAAAGTGAAAGACAACGAGTGCTTTCAGGCTGCCAAATGGTGTGCGCGCCCGGCACACATGCACAGTAGTTGGCGGCCTGAAAGCACTCGTTTGCACTTCCAAAAGTGCTTACTATAAGTCTCGCCAGAGCAGCGCTAAAGCGCTGTCTCAGGCGAGACCTAAAAACGTCTAGGTGACAATCGGCCCCTGATTATAACGGAGGCTCTAAACTGTGGACAATACTCTGGCCTCACAATAAACTGGGGCACATTCTATCTATCCACAAACAAGAAATACCAAACCAGCGGTACAAGAATACCATCTGCGGTGGAACGACCCTCAGTCTAATGAATGGGGATTAATATAAACTACGAGAACAAGGACTGACCTATTACTGAGACGGCAAATCGCATAGAGCCCTGGACTAAACTCCCTCCCAGTAACGGGCAGAATTGGATTAGTGAATATTGTGATCCTACAAATTTCTTTACCTGTTTGTGAATATGCACATATTCTACAAATTTCTTTACCTGTTTGTGAATATGCACATATTTCCTATATGACAGTGTTTCATTGCCTTGCAATCAACTGGTACGCGTTCGGAAGAACCCCACAGTGAAAGAAACACTCAGAACAGACTATTCTGAGGGGAGTCCTGGAGGTTTCTGATTTTGAATTTTCATATTACATCATGCCCAGTTCTCCCACATTTGGTGCCACTCCCGACAAATGAAACCCCACATTGTGGTTGAAAAAGACATATGGGCACTGACCCCACTTAGCACGGCCTAACGCATGCATACAGGCATCTCGCCTAACACCATGGATTCAGTTGTGTGGCAAAACGAAGTAAAATTACAGGGCAAGGTCGTATATACTCACGGCATACACCACTCACAGATACTCCGGCCTTCACCAGCAGTGGTGCCCAAGGCAAGCAGGAAGCTAGACAGCATTTGCAATGCAATAGGTCTCGCATTTACGCGAGTTTAAGCTATTGGCATTGTGAATGACAATGTGTTTTATTTATGTTTCAAAAACCAAAACATAAATAAAAAGCACTTTCATTTACAATGCCAATAGCTCAAACTCGCGTAATTGCGAGATCTATTGCATTGCAAATGCTTGTTGTGAAATGACAATTTGCCCTCCCCTCCTTGTCCAGTTGATCCACTCCCTCACTTTACCAACCTAAGGATAACGGGAATACGTTTTAGGCCATGACGTGCAATGGGAGGAAGTTTTAGGGGTTGTCCACGAATGCATTTTTACAAAACCGTGGAATGGTGTGCCCACTAATGCCAGGAAAACGTCCGTGCAACGGTGTGCCTTGTCTGATGCAATTGACCATTCCCTACATTGTCTAATGGCTCGCGAGACGTGCATGATGAACCCTTGCCAGCCAATGATTGGCAGCACTAAATAGTCCACTCTTAGTTGCGAATGCCACCCGATATGTTTCTGACACTTCTGCTTGTGTCTTGCTTTATGGGTGACATCTCTTAGAAGAGGCTGCGGGGACAATGTGGGGCCTGCAAGAGGCTTGTATTCTTTCACGTGCCTGTTACAATGGGCATGTGTTCCAGATGTATTTACTCGCCGAATCGTTGCCATTCACAGAGTTGGCCACCGTGCCAGAAATACAAGCTCTAGGGCCAGATTTGCACATCCGTGTGTGCAGAGTTTATCAGCTCGTGTTCTCGAGCGTGATAGCAATTGTGACACGTGATCGTCCGGGAACACGTATGAATGTGCAGAACGTTAATACTTCCTGACTAATTGATGTAATTAAGATATGGCTTTTTTTCTAAATACCGCGCCATCAGTCGGGATCTATTTATTAAAAAACGTGCACTTCATAGACCATACCACAGTGAACAGCATATCAGGAGATAAAACGCTGCCAAATAGTTTCTCATCGTACAACACGCTCCTCGCGCAATAACTACACTCCACGCTGTTACTTGAAGCGTAAAAGGCCATTTTATTAGGACAAGGTTGCAACCATATAAACTTTATTAAACAGTACATAACTGCAATAAATATACTTTCCCATCCCATACCGACTCATTCTCCATTCATCCTTCTCCAAACCATCTCACCAGTTTGACTCTTCCCCAATCACTCGGTGACCTCCTTCCTCTCCCCATTCTCACCTTCACTTGCCCTCCAAGCATCCTCTGTTGAATCTCCTTCATTGCTTCCGCGCCCCGCTATCAGTCACCCGTGTACCGTTCTCCCCCCGAGGGATGGATCTGCCCGTATGTGACTCACCACCCCTCCAAAGTACCGCCAACCAGGGAACCCCCGTAGGGCGGTTCCCTGCCCCACCCCCCCCCAGGTCCCGGGCACCTTTTTCCTCCATCAGCCGACCTAGCGGCACCCGGTGGACGACTAATCCACCACCTAAATTGCGTCCCATATAAGACTACTATCGTTGGGACAGACGTCGTTGCGAAAGGCGCCAAACCTACGCAATACCACTTTGCTCCTCCAGTTCCAGCGCATCTAGAGTCTCACCTGCGGTTCCCGGTGGACGACCATCCACCACTGCAACGTACGTCCCGTGGAATGGTTCCCACTGAGCCAATCCTTGTCCATACAAGGTTCCCCCCCATTGCAGTGACCGACCAGCCACCACTGGGCCCTCGACATGCGCAAACCAGATAACTCCTTCGGTCCAATCTTTGTCCAGGAAAAAATTGCTACCACTGCGGTGAACGGCCATCCACCGCCTGTACCCGCATCTTGTGTAACAAGCAGCCTGGTCAGACCAATCCTTGTCCATGAACCAAGTGGGCCCCCCCATCGCGGTGAACGACCATCCACCACCTGGGCCCGCATTATGCGCAAACCAGGTAACCAGCTCAAGCCAATCCTTATTCAAGAAAATTGTCACCACTGCGGTGAACGACCATCCACCGCCTGTACCCGCATCACGTGTAACAAGCAACCTGGTCAGAACAATCCTTGTACCAAGTGGGGACTCCCCCATCGCGGTGAACGACCATCCACCACCCAACTGCGGCCCGTGTAATAAAGAACAACCGGGCCAATCTGTGACCATAATACTTGTCTCCTGTGAAACAAACCGTCTGAGTCCCTTCGAGAAAATCCCCTCCCCAGTGAGCCTTAACCTGCCCATCCCTTTCGATAGCATCCCGTTCCCCACATCCGCAAGGCACCCTCATGCCTCTCCCAAAGGTAGCCCACCTTCCATGTCAGTGAACCATATCCCCTTCCATGTCCCAATAGTGCAAAGCCAAACCAGCCATATACCAGAATACTCCCCTTCGAGAAAATCTCCTCACCAGTGTGCCTTAACCTGCCCATCCTTTTTGATAGCATCCCGTTTCCCACATCCGCAAGGCACCCTCATGCACATCCCAAAGTAGCCCACCTTCCATGGAAGCAAACCATATCCCCTTCCATGTCCCAATAGTGCAAAGCCAAACCAGCCATATCCCAGAATACTTCCCTTCGAGAAAATCTCCTCACCAATGTGCCTTAACCTGCCCATCCTTTTCGATAGCATCCCATTTCCCACATCCGCAAAGCACCCTTGTGCACATCCCAAAAGTAACCCACCTTCCATGTCAGTGAACCATGTCCCCTTCCATGTCCCAATAGTGCAAAGCCAAACCAGCCATATCCCAGAATACTCCGTTCCCCCACAGGTATCCCCCATCCACGTGTTCCCTGTGACACCCTGGCAGCCGTACCGGTCACAACTTCCCTCCACTGTCATTCACTTTTCCCCCATCGTCACACACCCCGACGACTGAGCACCCCGCCTGGTGACGACTGTACGCCTGCAAGTACGCCTCCTGCGCTGTCCAGTACCTAGGCAAATGGCCACCCAACCATGCGACCGCACTGGTATCCGATCTACTCCCATTGCCTGTAGCGGAAAAAGAAGGATTAGTCCTGCAAACATGTCCACGCTCCATCAGTCCTTATATGCTACCCCATTCGCTATGACCCTACAACCTGCACCTGCCCACTGCATCCCAACTAACGCAAACACCCCCAACTTCCCTCTTCGTCCCAGGCCCCACAGGTACCTGTTGCGTAGACCCACGTAGCCGTGACTAATCACCAACCTCCCCTGCCAGATCCCAGGCCCCCTTACAATCAGTCTCCTGGTCCCCCGGCCCAGTCCTAGTCTCCCCCGACTCCCACCACCAACTGCCCCACGACAAGCCGGGAAACAGAGCGAGATCGCCTACTCCCTTCCCCTCCGACCGAAACTACAAATGCAAAAGACAACCCATGCCTAATCTCCTCCGGTAACGTTCCCCAGGCTGCGAAACACACTCCCCATGGACCTCAGATACCACCACTCCGACGCCCGCATACGCAAGGACCCGAAATCTCGCACCACACCACTACACTACCGACCCAGGCAACCAACCGAGGCGTCCCCCACCCAATGGACTCCCTGCACACTTCGGCCCACAGGGGGACGGTAATCGGACAGTCAACCCCCGTGAATACTGATCCACTGCACTGCATACCTAGGACTGAAATCCGCCCATATATCGTCCTGCATCCTCACGTCTTGGGCGGGGAACTACGTGTTACCGTTCTGGAGTCCAACGATTAAGTCTCCCATACCCCCGGACCACCAACCCCGCCGATGCCTGAAACCCCCATAGTCCGCCATCCCTCGTCAAAGGCCACCTGTTGCAAAGATCCTGCCTCTTTCGCCCGATGCGATCCCGGCGCCTCCCCCAACCCATGCCGGAGAACCCCGTTTTTACCGCAGCATCGGCTGCCGACATGAAAAAGACGCTCGACAGAAACCCCTGGCCTCCCTGAACCGTGCACGGACCCCCTGCCCACACCAAACCCACTATAACTTTACTAAGACCTACACCTGTCGCTGCAGAAACTGATACAATCGACACCAGGAATTGCACACTCAAACCTGGCGAATAGGAGTCGAAAATCCTAAACCAGTCGGCCCCAGTGACACCCCCACACTCTCCTTGAGATCCCCAGAGGGGCCCCGCGTACCCCCTATGAAAAGGTGTGCCTCTCAAGTCCCCAACCCAAAGTTACCCAATCCGCACGGAACCCGCTGATGACACACAGAGACCTTCGCTCTGCACAGACGCTAGCCAACAAATAAATGCCCCTTCCGGTGTAGATGAGTCAGGGCGAATCTTAGCCCCCTTCTTCCCCATGCTCTGTCATGCCAAACAACCCCCAGCCTGCCTGCAGCGCAGCTGCCATCATAGCGAAGCCACAGGGCAACCACCCGATGACGTACTATTGTCTCTATGCGTAATTGAAGAAAAGGAGACATTGAAAGCCCAGAAATCGAACACCTAACCTTGAGCGCAAGAGTCTGAGACCTTACCCAGTAGTCCCCATTGACTCCCCCATAAGATGTGAGCCCAGTACAGATCAGCATCCTCCTCCATAAACAAGCATCCCCGGCCCCCTCCAAGACCCCCTTTCAGCCTGGCCGGCCCCAATCTGTGCTCCCCTGGGTTGACCCTCATTGTGTGTGGTATCACCCCGTCCATCCTGAACCAACCCCTTTTAGAATCTTATACATGGAGACATCAGGAATGGAACCCTTAACCTTGATTGTAAGAGTCAGAGACCGCCACCATTAGGCCACAGTGACTCCACGAAAATGCCAGGCTCTCCAGTACTCCAGCAGGATGCCGCCGCTGTCCCGCCACCGTGCCCAGCACTCCCAATCCCCACACACCCCAGCCGACCAGCTGAAGTCCCCTCTCACTGCATTTCATTACCTGAGAATCCGTCCAGGACCTCCACTGCCCATCCGGCGCCGCTGCGCCCCGTCGCTTCCCGTCCACAGGGCCGTCCCAGGCCATACTTCCCTCCTCCAAAACTAAACCAGGCTGATTACCGCAACCCCCCCTCACCCCCGTAAAAACCCCATACAGACACAACAAACTCCTTTCGTCCCCGGTCAACACCCCCGTCCCGTCACCACGTCACACTCCCAACACCTCCCTTCGCACCACACCAACTGACCCCATCCCCGAAAACCCCACTCAGCCACAGCCATCATCACATGACCTCTATCCTCCAAGCTCCCATCCCTTCATACCACGACATACTTCCAATCCGGAGCCTCCCACCAAACAATCAGTCCACAGAGTGTAACATTGCATGGCAGAGTGTAACATCGCATGGCAGAGCGTAACATCGCAGAGTGCGCTGCGCGATCCCTCGTTGGAGGGGCAGGCCGCCGCGGACCCCCCACTGCTTCAGGCCAGCGCCCCCAGGGCCGTCGTGCGCCCCACTGGCGATGCCCCATTACTGCTGGCATCAATCGGTCCAGGTCCACCCCCCCCCCAGGCTGCTCCAACCTGGAGGGTCCCCAGCACCACCGGGCCTCCTGCCGGGCTGGCAGTCCCTCACCCCTACCATGGGAAAAACCATGAACCCCGGCAAACCTTTCCTCCAACCCGAGCCTGCCGCAAGCCCTGCCCCCCCCCGCACCGCCGGAAAAACCCAGCCCTTACCTCACCCCGCCTGCTGGACAGGGGGCCCCCCAGCCACTGAAAAGAACCCGGACGCCCCAGCCCTGCCTCGCCAAAAGGCAGAGTAACCCGCATGGCGTCCAACTGCAGGGGCACACCACGCTACCAGGGCCCGCAGGCCCCAACCCCTATGCACCAAATCCCACGGGCCTCTCGGGGAAAGAGCATACAACGCCTACCGCTGCCCGCTCCCCCCGGCCACATGGCAGCAGGGCCCAGGCCGGCCTACAACCCCCGCCACAGCGTAGGGCCTAGAAAACCATGTCCCGCAAGCAGTCCAGCCGGGGGGAGGTTCCGGCCGCCTCCCCCGCGAAATTGCCACCACCGCTAGCTGCCACGATGTCTCCCACCCCAGAGTGGGCCGTGTAACGACGGGACGATACCACAGCATGTTACAGCCGCGGCCAACCCTCCCCACTTTCCCAGGCGCCAGTGCAGCCGGTGGCGGGCAGAAACGCGCACGGTACCCCTGGGGTCTGGCACCCTGCCCGGGCGACTCCGCCCCCCTCCCCATCAGGCACCGAGGACATCCCGCGCTGGGCCCAACCCCTGTAACGGCCGACTGGCGACCACCGCCTCGACACACAATAACGGCTCGCAAAGGGGGACCAACGACTCGTCACGGCACCCCCCCCCCCAGACTCCAGACACAAAAGCCTCAAAGCGCCCGTACGCCCAATGGACGGTCCCAGACCCCTGGGTCCCGAGGACAATAACGCCACAATGCCCAGCCCAGCCCGACCCCGAGCGTCGCCGTGAGCCCCAGTGAAACCCCTAGAAGCCGGCCCCCGAAGTGCGCCGAGCGAACCCCCCCAACAGCCCCCACCAACCTGCACAATCTTTTTATTCTAACCCTCCCGGTGGTGCTAAGGTGTCAGGAAGAGGCCGGATCCTCCTCTCCTGACACATTATATGCGTACCTAACTCCCGCCCCTTCCCAAACTCTAAATCCCTCCCCCACCTTGTCCTTCCGGCCTTACGCGAATAGCCCCGGGGGAAGACTGGTCTGCGACCTTCACTTCCCCTGGGGGCCGTGATTTCCATGTAAAATGAATTTATATTGAAATATTTTAAAACAAAAAAATGAATGATCTCATTTGTAGCATGCATTGACTTATATTTTCATCTCACATAGTAGACTATGTTAAAATTAGCTTTGGTAATTTTGAACTGCAGTGCTTTGCCAGGGCGTTAACTAGTACGCAGGAGCACTGATGCCCGCAAGTGCTAGACCTGTGTTATTTTAACCATTCGTTCTCAGGTCTGGATGTTCAACGTGTGCATTCATTCAGCTTTTCTCCCCTCCCGTGTGTGCTTGCAGACATCTGAGAGCATGCCTTGCTATTGCCATCTCACTATCTGTGAGCCTTGATTCCCTGCTGGTTGGATGTCAGTTTCCAAAGGGAGGGTCCCTCAGCCCTAAAATGAGATTTGAGGCTGCTCCCGAGATCATGTGCAGAGGCGAAACACAGGCCCCGCAGCCCCTGCTGTTGGGGGGGAGGGGGAGGGGGGGGCCCAACCTCCAGGGGGGCCCTCAGCATGGCATTTCGGCTGGAGAGCTCCAGATTGAAAACGGAGGGGGCCCTCCACGTATCCTGCAGGGGGGCCCCCTCAAGTTCCGTTACGCCACTGGGTAAAAGGCAACAGTGACAAGATGAAAGGAAGCAACTAGGAGGTGAAAGGTGACAGCCAGAGGCAAATTGCAGGGAAAAAGCTCCACTTTCACTGCCAAGTACTTTATATTGGCAAGTTTCATCCTTATGAAATAACAAGCATTTGCAATGCATTAGGTCTCGCATTTACGCGAGTTTGAGCTATTGACATTGCAAATAACAATGCCTATTGGCATTGTCATTTACAATGCCAATAGCTTTAACTCGTGTAACTGCGAGACCTATTGCATTGCAAATGCTTGTTTCGGTTTGTATCAGCGAATTTCTTCAGTTAGTAACATCATAGGAAAAACCTACCGTTTTAACATGGAAAATTGATTTTATTGTGTGCAATTATTAGTAAAACACCATTGTCTCTGGTAATATGTGCATTAGGTGTATTTCTAGCATACATAATGTATATATTAGAGCATGATTGTGCAATATAGAAATCTTACAGGCATATGATACTCGACATTGTTACTAAAATTCACGTGTTCACTGTTCAGACGGTGTCTGTTGTGCATGTGTGCAGTCTGCACGGTGTACATCAAAATGTAGCCAGTAGAACTGTGCTCTGCGGCCCCTTTTAACTGTGCACATCCGGCAGTGTGCAGTGCACAGCGTTTATAGTGCACACGTCACCTCTCAGCGGAGCCTCGTTCATTCCGATCACCCAGTCTTATGTACAGCTATGTGCAAGCTCTGGGGGTGGGGGAAGCTGGGGCATGAAACAATCAAGGGGTCATGTCTTTGCCACCTGCCACTAAATACTTCCGCCCCGAACCCAAAAGGAAGACACATCGAGACACACTTGTGGGCAACGCCGACCCAAGAATTGCCTTACTTTCTGAGGGGATGTTAACCCCTGAGCGTCCTTTAACGGCCACGAGGCAGTGATCACCAGGAGACAGTGGCTACTGGACATGTGACCACTGAGGGGGCAAGCAGTGTCCTACAGTGCCACTCGCACCCGTCCCCTCGGGCTAGGGCGTAATTTGCCTTAATGGGGCGTGCACATATCCCAGTGAGTGAGTGAGTGTAATCCAACCGACAAAACGCAGAAATTGCAAAGTTACGACCTGTGAATTAAAAATATATTTTCATTATTTACAGTTTACAATAATGTTGTTTCTATCATCCAATTGCTGAGAAAACTTCTATTTATTTATGGTGCAAATATAATTACAAGTTAACCATTAATGAGCGAACCAGACATAAAAAAGATATGAACCATCACAAACCACGCA
The DNA here is from genome assembly GCF_964204655.1 of Triturus cristatus. Classification (NCBI taxonomy): domain Eukaryota; kingdom Metazoa; phylum Chordata; class Amphibia; order Caudata; family Salamandridae; genus Triturus; species Triturus cristatus. The sequence continues at coordinate 369,784,795 of NC_140586.1, forward strand.
CAAGAGATCGATGTATACAATACATTAAGCTACATGGTTGCTTGCTGCACAAGCGCGTGTGACCTGTGATCTGCTCGAGTACACACACACACAGCCTTGCCGCTTGGTGCACGAGTAGCTACGAATGTTGTGTGTAATATGTTATAGAACACACACATAATCGTTTCGCTTACTGTACAGGCGCGCTGCACATACATTCGAACGTTCACGGAGGTGCGCTGCAGCTGTGAAATAAATACGATCGGACGGTTTTCCACGAGACGAAGGGCTGTCTGTGCCAGTGTTTGTTACATACTTTGTGTTACTTTCGAAAGTTCCTGTCCTTTGAGAAGTGCGCCGGAACCATAATGCCGGGAGACTCTCGCTCTCTGTTTTGTCTATGCAAGTTCGCATTTTCCGTTACACATTCACAATGTTACACCCGTAATTTGCTTATAAATACAGGAGCAGAGTATTCTGAGGTTGAGTTTATATGTAGCGTGTGTATATACACACACACACACAAAAACGCACTCGTGTGTGTTAGACCTGCAGAGTGTAATGTGATATTCATTACAGTGTTGGGGACATGACTCGAGTCTTTTTGTGAACGTTGTTATGGGGCTCTAAACAGATGCAAGAATCAAACCGTTTCCAGTGCAAGGCTCTCAACAACAAGTGACGAAAAGGGAGGAAGGAGATGCAAGCAGAGCATATGGTGTGCACTTTCGCGGGCGCTTTGATGTCCTCATTGGCCGCGCGGCTCACTGAGGACATCAAAGCGCCCGCGAAAGTGATCAGGCAGGCTGCCAAATGGTGCGCGCGCCTGGCGCACATGCACTGTATTTGGAGGCCTGAAAGCAGTCGTTTGCACTTCCAGATCCCCCATTTACAAAAGCTCTCGCGAGAGCAGCGCTAGAGCGCTGTCTCAGGCGAGACCTAAAAAATTGTAGGTATTTTCTGTAATCCGTGCTGCTATGTTTCTAATTGTAGGAAAGTTAGTGCTGACGCTTACGTAAAATTATTGGCGACTCTGATTGACTCCCCCAATCAGAGAGCTCCATGCGAAATGGCTATGGTATTGAAAAGTTCGTTAACTTCTTTCACCCTCAGCTTCAGGTCTATAAATAAATCGTGGCGGGCACTCTCAGGCCTCAATTATATCGTGCCCACCCAAACGCAATAAAAAATTGGATACACTGCAAATACCTACTAATTCAGCCTTGAGAAGCAGGAAGTCAACACCAGCTGTTTATTTTATTAATAATTCGTTTTTATTTTTACAAAGTTATATTTATTGAACATTATGTTAAGCTAGGTATATGCATCACCCAACTGCAGCTTAGTTTTTAGGTCTCACCTGAGCCAGCGCTTTAGCGCTGCTATCGCGAAAGCTTTTGTAAAAGGGGGATTTGGAAGTGCAAACCAGTGCTTTCAGGCCGCCAACTACAGTGCATGTGCTCCGGGCGCGCGCACCATTTGGCAGCCTGTGTTATCATTTTGCGGCCGCTTTGATGTTCTCAATGAGCCGCGCGGCCACTGAGAACATCAAAGCGGCCTCGAAAGTGCACACCATTTGCCACCCCCTCCCTTATCCCACTTCCTGCTTGTGCTTCTTTTGTTCTTGTTTACCTTCTGGCTAGAGGCAGCTGACAGAGTTGAAAAGTTGGCAATTTAAAACGTCCTGCGGAGATTTGGAGACAAGTTGAGGCGACCCCGCAGTGTTGCCTTTATTAAGCTTTTAATAAAACAAAACTCCTATTTCATCATGACCCGCACAGTGCTGCTGCTTATGGCTGCACCGCGCTCATCCTTCTCAGTTATACAATCATCTCTCCACTCCTATTACATGTGCTGTAATAATCACTGGCCCACAGTGCCGCTTCTCATTGAACACAGCCCTACAGGGCTACTATTCAGTTATTCGTGCCTTTTCCTATTCCTGGATGACAGGGGAGTTCACGAAACGAGTTTACATAAGATGTCAAAGTTTATCCTCTAGAGCTTCGAGTCTGGCCTACCGCTGCCCGCCCCAGCCCCCTGTTCTGGCAGCACCCCTTACCAATGTTTATTTCACCAGTTAAAGCAACAATCGTAAACTCCCGCAGCCCTCAGAACGAATGTAATCTGCAAACGGCTACCCTAGTCCGCTCATTTTAAGCGGGGCTTCTAAGCGCTCTAGATGTTGTCAGATAAGGGCAGTTGCGAATTTGAAGAAACGGGATGTGCACAAGACCACAAAGTGCAGTGGACTTGGGGAGCTGGGATTCGAAGTGTGGTATTGTGCTGAGGCGTGGCTTTGATTGGTGCAGCAGGCGCAGTGCCACTATGGAGCATTAGTTTATAATTCATACAGTAGTCGGGTTAGGGGGAGGGAGCATTTTCTTACTCGTGCTAGAGCCCTTGACACACTGGCCCACGAACCACCTCTAACTGTGTACCTAAAACTAAGCTCTATTTCTAGCGCCTCGGAGACCACCCTCAACAGTTATACCTCCCTGGAACCTGGGTGGATGTTTAAGTGAATTCACTGTATGGTCATCTCTGCTACAGAACCACCCGTCTCTAGCGCTACCATCAAGTGTCACGGTCCAGTGGCGGGTCTATTCCTCGTTTTTTTTTGTCCAACAAGAAGGATGAGTGTAATTACTGCTACTTATAGCGCTGTGAAGTTGCGCTTGTGTTAGCGGGTGCTATGTTCCTGCCATGGCAAACCTGCATCTGAAGAGTTTAATTCCCGTGTTTTACGACGGGCTACGAAACGTCTTTTAGTATTTTACGAACCGCACAGCAGCACCTGGTTGAAAGCGAGGTGGGCTCTGCCAAGGGAGGCTAGCAGAAACTCGTCTGCTAGTGCCTCCTCAGCAGCACGGAATAAACATCGAAGTGTCGGGTTGGGCAAGATCTTTCTGCTGTCTTGGTTCTTGAGAAAGATAGCTTTTCGATTTGGTCCTGAGCTTCGACAGATCCTCGCTAGCGGTTATAAATTTGTACTTTTAAATTATGTGGCACTTTGTGGCAGAAATAGGTGGAAGTGACTTGCAGCAGTGACGACTGGGGTCGATCTGTGGCGATAGCCCGTGGCAGTAACTCACAGCAGGGAAGTAAACGGCGGGAGCATTTTGTGACAGGTATTTTGACATGAACACGTGACACTCAGTTACTCCTGGCAGTAATCTGTGGCAGGCATCTGTGCCCGCAACCTGTTTCGGCAATATACGCCTAAAATTTGTTCCAGCAATGAGTAACAGTAATCTGTTTCAGTAATTAGTAATCCATAGGAGGAATATGTGGCAGTAATCCGTGCTATTACAGGAAACCCTGACACTGCTTTGTGGTAGGAATCAACAGTATACATTACAGAATGTTGCTTTGTTTGATGATGTCAGCTGGAATTTTAAGACCTATTGTCAGGGCCACTGGAATGATGCAATTGTGCGGCGATTTTCACATAATTGTAGATTTTCAGTGTTTGCCACATAATTCATCACCTGCCGAATAATCTGCAGATTTTAGAAACAATTTTTTTTTTGATTTCACCTCAAACGGATAAAAAGTTAGTAAAAACACAACCGGCACGTGGTACTAATCACGTGCACTTAATACACACCAAGTGTTAACAAGTTTAAAAATGACAATGCAATGAAGTAATACTATCACAAAATGTGGCGCATAAATTGTCTTTTCTTGCAACATAATTTACTCCACCCTGCCACATAATTTGCCCCTCCCCAACCGCATAATTCCAGTGGCCCCGTCTATTGCTACATCACCCTCTAGATGGCCCCTTTAAGGATCTGGTTCCTTGCCTTTACCAACCTATCTTGACCCCCCTGTGCCAGTTCTGTTGGAACACCCACCAATGTACGTATATAGATGTGTCTGCTTCGATGCCCTCTGCACCTGAAGGGCACGCACTCACTCACTGCCGTTGCACGCCTGCGCACTCTTCTCTCCAGGCAGAATTCCTATACACACTCAATGGGCACTAAAGCTGATACACTTGGTGCAGACAGGGCCGGGCTGCAAACAAAGAAAAGCATTGGCATAGCCAATAGGTCTCGCTTTTGGGACCTTATAAGTATTTAGTTATTCAGCACAATATCCTTGGTGCAACAACATGTTATGTTATGTTAGGGTAGCTTATATAGCGCATGGCTACCCCAGCACCGGGGCGTCCCAGCGCTTGCAGACGAGCCAGATACGCAACAACAAAGCCAGGGGTGGGAAGAACCACAAAGAACCGGGCCTAAAGAGTGACAAATAGCCAAGTCTTAATCCTCTTTCTGAAAGACAAGTGATTCGTGATAGCACGAGCTTCAGGCGGGATTGTGTTCCACAGTTTCGGGGCCATATATCTGAAGGATCGACCTCCTGTTCTGCTCCTCCGGATCTTGGGGATGTGGGCCAGAGACAGATCTGCAGAGCGAGGAGCCCGAGTAGGGACATATAGAGTACTTAAGTCTCGCAAAATTTTGGGGCCCGAGGAGTAGAGAATTTTATGAATAAGGCAGAGTGCCTTAAATTGAATGCGCTGCTTTACAGGCAGCCAATGCAGACGATGAAGGATGGGGGAGATGTGACAATTTTTTGGCAAACCGAACAGACTGCGTGCGGCCGCATTCTGAGCCCTTTGAAGTCTGTGAATCGTAGATTGATTGGAGCCCAGCATTAGGACATTGCAATAGTCAATGTGCGACAGCACCATGGCCTGAATGATCATCTGGCGAACTTGGGGTTCGAAAAAACCCAAAATGGGTCTCAGAGTCCGTAGACGGCCGTAGCACGTGCCTGCCACCTTTTTAGCGTGGGAATCGAGATCTAGTCGGTTGTCGACCATAACACCCAAGTTTTGACTTCCTTCTTAGGGGTAGGTCCAGGGCCTAATACAGGCGGCCACCACTGATCATCCCATTTCTGAGTCTCCTTTCCAACCAGTAGTACCTCCGTCTTGGATGAATTGAGCTGGAGACAATTTTCAGTCATCCAGTTTGCAATAGCCGATAGATCTTCCTGAAATTTAATTTTGTCGGCGTTGGTATCGCTGGAGAAGGAGAAAATAAACTGTGTATCGTCCGCATAAGATGTTAATTTGATGTTACGAGCTCTGGCCAGTATGGCCAGAGGGCGGACGTACACGTTAAATAAAGTGGGGCTAAGTGCGGACCCCTGGGGAACGCCACAGCACAGCGGAAACCTTCCCGATTTGTACGGTGGAGCATGGACCTGAAAGGAGCGGTCCGTCAAGAATGAAACGAACCACTCTAGGGCTCCATCTCGGACCCCGATCTCCCAGAGCCTTCTTAAGAGGATCTCATGGGAGACCTTGTCGAATACTGCACTCAGGTCCAACAGGACCAGTGCCGATGTACCACCTTGGTCCTGTTCCTCCCTCAGTTGTTCCGTGACGGCTAATAGGGCCGATTCTGTGCTATGATTCACCCGGAAACCGTTTTGGGAGTCGTCTAAGATTCCATTGACCTCTAGATAGTTAATCAAGATGGAATTTACATGAGATTCCGCTATCTTGGATAGATAAGGTAGCAAGGATATCGGCTGGAAATTTTCCGGCTTAGAGGGATCCAAAGTGGGTTTCTTTAATAGAGGGACGACCTTAGCATGCTTCCATGATCTAGGTATTGTGGCTGAGTCCAGGGTTTTATTAATCAAAACATCAACTGTTGCATGGCTAAACACTTATAAGGTCCCAAAGGCGAGACCTATTGGCTATGCCATTGCTTGTTACAAGGTGTCTTCTTTCTGACGGGGTCTCAAAGGAAGTGGCACGTGACTGATCCAGACTGCGTGGCTACTGCACGTCATGGGGAAATAAATTAAGTGCCCTATGTCTATTATTCAGAGAGCTTTTTTTATCAGCACGATTGCCTAATGCACCAATGGAATACACAAGGTGCTTAACTTGACTCTGATATGATGAGTGACGCAGCACAAAAAAAAGTACAAGACAAGGGGTGGCTTTGCTGTGCATGTGGCGTTGCTGTTGCATAGCACCTCAGAAGATAGTTTTCATTTCTATCGGTTTTACAGGGTGGATAAATTCCATGAGGATTTGTATTTATGAAGGATAAGAGAAGTAAACAATGTTGGTGTTGCAGTGGCCGGTGTTGATGCTAAACTGTTTTTATATTATTATCCCCAAAGATGAGTGTCAGTCGCGAATGTTAGACTAAGGCAAGTTGATGCATAGTTGTGCAAACGAGAGCGCGGGTAGGTCAGAGAGTGAGTGCCTGGGTCGGACGGCGCTGTTGTCAGTCTGGAACCTCTGCTAGTGAAGAGCAAGACCCATTCATAGTGAGAGGAGATTGAGGGGAGCAGTTACGTCTGAAGTGTTTGTGAGATAAACACAGAACCTCTGGCGTGAAGGTGTTTTTAGGTCTCGGCTAGCGTAAGGCTGCGCTTGCGCAGTCTCGCTTGCGAGATTTAACGTTTTTCAGTAGTGGGGCTTGAACCCGCCCCTCTTCTCCATTGGCTGGCTTCCTAAACGGAGGCCAGCCATTGGAGGAGAGGGGCGTCTGTCCATTTAAGCCCCGTCTTTTTCGGATTCGGGGTGTGTTTTTCGCTTCTTTCTCTCTTTGAAGCCCCACCCCTTTTACACTGGTGGGCGTGTTTTTTTTTTTTTTTTACAGGGACGTTCTTGTGTTTATTCGTGTCTCTTGCTGGGATGTACAGAGCGATTTTTGCTCTCTGCTGGGAGTTCCCGAGGTTATTTCCAGTATGGAGGCGAAGTGCTCGGGTGAAATTGTATTCAGTCTGCCTTTTCAGCCGTCTGGATGACCATGGTGACAAAGGCTGAGAGTTTGTAAACATGCTCACCACCGATTAAACATGCAAGCACGACCGACCCTCCGTCACCGCACCTGAACAGATGAACGAACAACCGAAGGAGAGGAAGAACTCACCATGTGCGTCTATCAATTAAGAAGAGAGAAGGGGCCACCCGGAAATACATTTCATAGTTTACGATGCCTAGCGCACATTAGCGGCCATGGATTTTCTGTCACTGGTGCGAGTGGGGAGGGGGAAGCGGGGGGCAGAGAGGAAGCAGGCTGACTAATTGCCAAACCGAGTAAGAGAATGGGATCTTTTTTTTTTGTTTTTTTGCATCTTTTATATAGCGTGAACTCGACCCGAAGGTATTGGAGCGCTTTACATAGCACCGTATTTACATTACACATTCAGGCACGGGGAGATTAAGTGATTTGCCCAGAATCACTGGATGTGGACGCGACCTCGAGGCTCGAACCCTGGTTTCCTGCACCAAAGATGGCAGCGCAGCCGACGGACCACATCCCCGCCTGTGAAATCGATAAATATTTCAGCAGCTCGTCAGCGGTGAGGAGTGCGCGCGGCCCTCCCGGGGGAGAGGGATGGGGTGGAGCCCTCACTGGTTATGCTAAAGGGTCCCACCCCTCCTCCTTGCCGCCTCCTCATGTGAGCTCCAGTGTCCAGATGGGCTGCTGGCCAAATGTCCCGTATGTGGTGCGGGGCGCGGGCCCTGTGGCACACTGCCTACCTCGATGAAACGCCATGGCCATGTAAGGATAATATTTGTGGATTACTGTGCTGTGAAAGATCTTTTTGAAGAGCGCAGGAGGTCTGTTCAATGTGTCAGATCAGACCTGGCGCTGCAGCTGGTACTGCAGAATGCAAGCCAGTGTGTGCCATGGTACGCATCTATTTATAACATGCTCGCTGGTCTGTCTCTCAGTTGTCAATGTTATTTCTGGAGCTACAACGCAGACACCAGCTCCGTGCCCCTTTCAGGGAATATGTTGAATTTCACTGGGAGCCACCGTGTAATTAAACTGCCACACAAAACACGGTAATTATGACTACGCGGAAATAACCTGACAGACGCATCAGACTCCTCAAATCCCCCTTTTCACTCTCATTTCGGAAACATATCAACGCAAAAATGGATGAAGTGAAAGAACACATTGTCATTAGCTACGTATTACAAAATGAAGCAGAAGTCAGGTTAAATGTTTTTTTCGACAGTTTTTCATCTGAAATATTCTTCGCTGTGTTAAGTTTCATTAATGGCATGGCAGGGTTCATGCCGGCAAATTTTATTTTATCTTCATATATCATTAGATCATCTCATTGGGTACAATATATCACGGCGTTCTTTAAAGACTACACAGCTTTAAATTGCAGATGTAAGCAAAGGAATCCTCAGTAGTGTAGGGTTACTGATAATGTTAGGGGGAGTAAGGAAGGTACCCCCCTTTTAACTGATTGCTGTTCTCTAAGATTTCCAGAATGTTGTAAAATAATTTAACAGCTAGTTGCAATCATGCTGCATTTCCTAAACTGTTGACATTGTTGGTGCTAATTTGCTAACAAAACAAACAGTATTGTTAACCCTTTGCGTGCGTTCGTTGGCCAACGGTCGTCGTGACCACTACCTCCGTAGTGCTGCGCACGTCCGTTGGCCGGCACGGCCCCGGCCACTCCGCTAAATGGCCACACCGTTTCAGTATTAAAGCAGCGTCGGGCATTCTCTTGACTCCACTGAGGCCTTTCCCCTCAATGCAACCTGGTGTAATCCAACTCAAACATACAATGATTGGCTATCATAACCACTAGGCAGATGTTCTTTCTCCAGCGAAAATAAACTGGTCTCAATCCTGTTCTCACTGTGCCAGTGTCTATTTCGCAAGATAAGATTAGATAAACAAGCATTGGCATAGCCAATAGGTCTCGCTTTTGGGACCTTATAAGTATTTAGTTATGCAGCACAATATCCTTGGTGCAACAACATCAAGTGTTGCATGGCTAAACACGTTTAAGGTCCCAAAGGCGAGACCTATTGGCTATGCCATGTGTGTGTGTGTGTGTGTGTGTGTGTGTGTATATATAAGTGTGCCTCTGTGTGTGTGGCTCTGTGTGGGTGGCTTTTTTTGTAGGTGTCTCTATGCATGGGTGGCTCAGTCTGTGTGTGGGTAACTGTGTGTGTGTAGGTGGCTCTGTGTGGGTGGCTCTATTTGTGTGCGGGTTGCTCTATGTGAATAGCTCTGTGTAGGTGGCTCTGTGTGGGTGGCTCTGTGTGTGTGGGTACCTCTCTGTGTGTGGGTGCAAATGCAATAGGTCTCACATTTGAGAGAGATTAAGCTATTGACATTGTAAATAACAATGCCGTTTCTTTAAATGTTTTAAAAACAAAAACATAAACAAAAATAATGTCATGAGCAATTCCAAGAGCTCTAACTTTAACAATGCCGAGACCATTGCATTGTAAATGCTTGTTCTTCTGGTGCCAACCCTCGGTGTTAGGTGCTCTTTGGCACAAAATCCCTGCCCGCTGCTTCCCTCACAGTATAATGACAGCTCTAACTTTAGCGACCTGTGATCTGCCTCCCCGGGTTGAATGCTGACTCCCACCAGAGATGAGATCTGGATGCAAGCATGGACTGGTAGCACATGAGCCACAGGCCTCATAGCAGCTGATACGATACAATCTGAATAAAGCAAAATAACCCCAATAGGCCAGTGGCTTAAGCACTGGCTGCAGCCGCGGGCTTAGGCCATGGGCAGGGAACAGGTGTAACATTAGCTGTGGATACTGCCTGGCTGTCATTAGCCCTTTAATAACAGAGGTGTTCGATGCTAAGCCGGTGTTGCTTGTTGAATGAAGTGTGGCACAGGAATAACCCACTCCACGTTTCCAACATGCGCTCTTGTTGTGTTATAGAATTAATTCAAAACACACTGTCTTCCGTGAAAGGGGTGGGTCCTGTGACAGGAGCAAACAAAACAAAAACAGCCAGCATCCCAGCCACCTCACAGCATATCGACTCATCAGAAGCAGGAGAGCCCGTAGGTGGCAGATTAGACTCCGGGCCCCGGGTCGACAGCTCCCTCGCCCTGCCTGGTTCCAGCATAATCTCATGCACGCACAGAACACATCACAAGAATAAGCTGTTCACACGCTTCAGGGAGGAAACAAATCAAACGTGCAGTGTTAAATGGCTTTTCAGGCTTCCATCAGAAAAGAATCTTAGAACAAGCACTCTTCGGATACACTGCACGTAGGGACTGTGTGCGCGCCACTGCTCGTTCTGCGGGCTGACCGACAAAGTCACCGCAGGGGACCCTCATAAGAGGGTGGCCCCTTTAGGGCCACAAGATGGCACATTGGGCAGCCTAGTGTCCAGAGACCCCTTTGGGGTCCCGCGCGCCACTTCCGGCCGGGGTGGGGTTCGGGGAGAGGTATAAATTCCTCCCCCGCCCACCTGGCGGCCTCTTTGTCCCCTCGCCCTGACCCCAATTGCATGTCATCTGGTCACTCCGTCCAGAGGCCTGGTCTGGCGTCGTGTTGGTTATAAACCCGGTCCGTGGTTGGCCTCTGTTTGCGGTGAGTTGTTTCCTCTACCTTCCCGGGTGTGCGGTCCTTAGGGGCACCACATTCTCGGGTGGATGGTGTGTTGTGCTCCTGTTTTCGCGCCAGGCATCTCGCCGGGTTTAGGCAGTGGACAGCAGGGGGGAGGGGAGCAGAGGCCAAGCCGAGGGTGGAGTCCCTGCCCGGCCCCCGTGAGGTCCCGTAATGATTGGATGCATGATTGGTCGCTCAGGTTGGCTTTCTTGTTCTACTGGGTATGGATGGCGCTTTGTTCCTGGGCGAGGCCTTTCATTGGGGGGAATGGGGCTTACCTCAGGGCTGGCATAGGTGTTATCAGGAGAGGGCATTGCCATAGTGGTCATGTCGGATTTAAAGGGACCGGGGTTCAAACCTCAGTCGGGCCAGATGACACGGCCGTAGGAACAGGGTCGGCCTCTTTGGGTGCAGGGCATGCGGGGCTCAGTGTGTGGGTAGGCCTGAGGGTCTCTCGGTCAGGTGAGTCCTCACGGCCGGTACTAGCCCAGATCTTCTCTCGGCGGGGCGCCTACTTCAGGCTGGCTGCCTTCCTCACCAAGTGAGCCCCCCTAGACTTTTGTGTACGGTGTGGTAGAACAGGCTGGCTGACTGAGCTGGGCTGTTTTATAGCAGAGTTAATTTGTTGGAGCTCCTCATGATAAGGAAGTATCGCCTAGCACAACTTCTGCCGAGATGTACAACAGCTGAAAGGTCAGCGCCAACAGCTATACTGCTGTGACACTTCTGGGAGGCTGGATTTCGGTATAGCAAGGAGGAGGGCAGAACGCAGCAGGAAGAAGCATGGGTTGATTATGGCTAGATTGAGCAGGAGGATCACAAGGCATGTCAGGTTTTCTTGATCGGTGAGTGTCTCAACTCGGTCATGCTCGGCGGGGGTTCGGTACCCCCGATGCTATTTGATGTCCCCGAGCCTCCCTGGCAAGGCTACGTGCTGTGTTGCAGGAGCAGCCGGGTCAGGCACGGCCTCCTGGCGTTGCTCGGGGGTGAGCAGTGGGGGGGCTAGAGTAGCACTGAGTGTTGCTGCGAGTCCCGGAGGGGCCTTTGGCAGGGTAGCCATGCCTACATAGTTGGGGGACAGGAGGCGTGGTGTGCCGGGTCCCGTGTATTCCATGTGTGTCCAGTTGGACACGCGGTATGCGTCGCTTCCGGGCTGGAATGGCGTTCATCCTTGGTGGTTCAGGGTGAGTTTTGTTGCATGCTGGTCGCGGGTCCGCAGCATTGAGTTCAAACCACCACTGCTTTCGACGTGCTGGGCCCAGCACCCGGATTGCATGCGCCTCCTCTGCTAAAACAAATGTGCTGAACTTAGAAGTTGACAATTGTGCCCAACAGAGTTAGTTGACCCAACACTCTGAACATGCTAACCCACAGCTGTCATATTTTGTATAGGCCACCATATATCACCAACACATTTCTATGATACAGTATCCAGTGTTCACTGGGTGCAGTGTGCGTTCGTGTGTGAGTTGAATTACAGAGGGCCTTTCGTTTTTGCGCAGGCTGAAATCTGTAAAAAGTACAGACTGTCTAGACTAAAACCAGGGTGGCGTTGTCCTTTGTGCCTGTGAGCAATAGGCATACAATTCATTTGACATACCGTAAGCACGAAATGGGTGGGCCGTGTTTCGTACATCTTAAATGCTTGCGTTTGAACCGAACCTGTTTCTATAAGAGTGAACGCTTCGCCTGGAGTGCTGTCAGACGCTGAGGGGTGCTCTGCCTTGTTGTCATCGAGGAGGGGGCTGCTTGTTGCTGTCTTGCCTGCGGGGAGTCGAGGAGGGCTGTAGCACGACGCGGGACTCTGTGTCCCAGGATTCCGTGCTCTCTGCCACCTGTGCTCGCTCCACGCCCACCCGCCCCGGACAGTTCTTAAATCCTCGCGGAACCCGCTGGCGCGGGTCCCGCTTCGCCTGGAGTGCTGTCAGACGCTGAGGGGTGCTCTGCCTTGTTGTCATCGAGGAGGGGGCTGCTTGTTGCTGTCTTGCCTGCGGGGAGTCGAGGAGGGCTGTAGCACGACGCGGGACTCTGTGTCCCAGGATTCCGTGCTCTCTGCCACCTGTGCTCGCTCCACGCCCACCCGCCCCAGCCCTACCATCCCTCATAAAGGAGGAGGCGCTATCCGCTACGCGGGACGCGAGCGGGACGCGCCGGACGAAGCCCGGACAAAGGGCGGACCGTCTGAGGCCGTCAGAGGCAGAAGGAGGCTGGGCTGGGCCACGTCCTTTGTTTCCGCTAGACCTGTGAGTACATATTCAGGTTTCGTACCCACTAAACTATGTCGACCCGTTCGGGTAAACTGTTAAGGAATGAAGGTGTAAGGGGGCCAAATGCAGCAAGCCCCATTATTGGATCTATGGACCGCTTCATTACCAGGGTGGCGGCGGTGATTGATAAGGAGATCGCAATGTCTGAGCGGCGTTTATCTGAGGTCTACCTCCCTTCGAGACGTTCATCCCTGGGGGGCGATGCTCAATCATCACTTATAACTGCCAGTACCCAGTTCCATGGCGATACTGCGCCTAGTGTTTTTGGTACTTCCTCAAACCCACCCCAGTTGGTTGACATTGAACAAAATATAGGCAGGCTAGAAAGTTTGGCTGCTCTTTTTCCAATAGTCACCATGGAGGATGATGGTCTTGGTAAACTGATTGCATCATCGTCCATCAACACCCCAAGTGAAGCCATTAGTGTTGTGGAACCTTTATTATCGTCCACCTCGCACTTGGGATTACCAGAAGGGGAGATAGTTAGGTCCCCCAATAATTCCCAATCAACCATCATTAGACAGGAGAATAGGCCCTTATGCAAAAAGGTTCGTAAACGTAAAAGGGGCTGCCCAGTCAGACAGGCCGTGCTTTATCAAAATTCAAGAAAGCCTTTTGGAGTGGGTATGAGAACTACAAGGGTCAAAGCTACAGTGAAAAAACTGGCCATACCTGGGGATGTTGTAAACTCTCCTGAGGAGTCACACTCTGGCCCAAATAGTGCGAAACTTTTAAAGTTTACGGACTTAGCAACGGTAGAAAATATTCTTGAGAAGGTCTATAGACTCTTGAATCCGTTGCTAACTCAAGTTAAAGGCCTTGGGGATAGGATTGACAAACTCGAGCAATCAACCCTTGACGGCTTTCACTCACTTAAAGTAGCAGTTAAACAAACAAGTAGAGTGACCGAAGCTAAGAACCTGGTTGCAAGCGGAAACGTGCCTTCATCTCAGCGAGCCTCTAAGCATCCACTAGGCTGTGAGAAGGGAGCTTCTAATAGTCCATCTACCCTAGCTTCCACATCTATTCCAAGTCCCAAAGCAGGACTTCAGCAAAAGGGTTCTCAAACCCAGTTAGAGCCCGATAAAAATAAGCCTAAGTCTCCCCGACAGAAGCAGCCACAGGTAGTGAGTGGCATAATGGAAATTCCTAAAAAACAAGGGGCATGTACCAACTCTAGCAGGTTAGCCTTAGAGAAATCCCCTAGGCCCGTCCCCCATCCTACCACTAGATCAACCCTTTCACTTGCCTCTAGTAAACAAGTGCGACAAATTCCCCCAGTAAACCTTCCACCAGACTGCCAACCCTTGGCGGCAGTCATGGTTAATGTGCCTCCTTTAAAGGACGGCCAGTTGGAAAACCATCAATCACTTAAGAATAAGTGTATCCACTGGCTAAAGGCAAATAAGCCAATCCCGCTAGGTGTGGATGGCATTATACTGAGTGTCCGTAGAGTGGACTGGGTTGGACACGGGGAAAAAACACAGGAGGGGGACTGTATAATTGTAAATTTCCAAGACCCAAGAGTGGTACCATCGATTTGTACCCCTGTTCCTAATATGGGGGTCCCGGGGGTCAAAGTGGTAGACCTTTCCTTCTTTTATCCCAGGCAAATCATTGATTTTAGCGGTGGAAGCTTAAGTCCCCCTGTTCTTGTCCAGAATAGGAATGGGGTTTCAGGGGACACCAGGGAGAAAAATTTGTGGCCAGCGGGACCCATCTGACTGGAAGTTGGGCAGAGAGTAGATTCAGTGGAAATATTATCACTTAGCAAAAGTAATCCTACAAGTGGGATAGGTGATCTTATACCCACCTTGCATGACCCTTGCTGTCCTCACGTTTTCCCGAGGAGCTCTACAGGCGGGGACATTCCGGCGCCCTGCAGCACTCCGGCTGTGACGGACCTTGCCCTTAAGGTTTTCAGCTGGAATGTCGCGGGGATTGCAGGAAAGTTGCCCCTCCCTGACTTTATTAGGCAGGTTGACGAGCACTCTCTGTGCCTCTTTCAAGAGACATGGAGTTGTGTGCCGGTTCACAGGGTGGGTTTTTCCTCCTACTTCTCCCCTGCGCATGTCTCATCTTCAGGGAGGGGGCGCCCAGCTGGTGGCCTCCTTATCTGGGTTGCGGCATCTCTTGATTGCAGAATTATGGATTTCCCCACAGGTTCTCCTGACATTCAAAACATAACCATAATAGACCAAAGGGGGAGAGTTGTTTTAAACGTTTATAATGTTTATGCCCGGGGAACCGTGGGCGGGAGAAAGTCTCCTGTAATATCTTTACTCGGGACTTTGTTAAACAACACCCCATATAAGTCTCGTACATTGGTTGCAGGTGATATGAACTGTACGTTCGAGCCTTTGGGTTCGGACGTTTCCCTCGACCAAGAGGAGGAGGACACTAGGTGGGGGATTCCGGTTCTGGAAATCCCACCGATCAAGAGGTGGTCAGAAGTGGCGCTTCAGTTATACTCCCTGAGCCTTGAATTCAATCTAAGGGCTGTAAATGGGAGGACACCCTCGGATAGGCTGGGCGCACACACGTATAATAGGCCCGGACATACATCTAGGTTAGATTATCTTTTAGTAGACGTGTGTCTATGGCCCTATGTAAAGGATATGCAGGTGGTCCCCTCGGTTGAAAGCGACCACAACCTCCTTTCTCTAAGTATGGCTCAGTGGTGGCGTCACTCAAGTAAGGTTTCTATAAACCAGGTAGCAGCACCACCTGAGGTATCTGAAGTCTCCCCTTGTGGTAGGCGAATTAAATGGGCCAAACTGGTTTTATCAGAGGGGAAGGTAGAAGAAATAAAATCTCTCCTAAACCATACGGTATTAAACCTTGGAACATCCTCGGAAGGTGTGGGCAGAGCGAGTGGGCTCTTCGTCTCCCTGATAGATGCCTTGACTAATGTCTTTACTCTTCACCACAATAAATTGGGTAATAAACTCTCCAAAAAACCCCTCGATGGTTGGTATTCCCAACCATGTAGGGTTCTTAAGGCTAAGTTAGTTGAGGCGATCAAAGCTAAGTCCCGTCTTGAGATACAGGAAGCAAGGAAGGCCTACAATAACTCTCTTAAACTAGCCAGGAGGGAGTGGGAAGATAAACATTGGGATGACCTGCTCCAGGCCAGCAAAAGTAGAGACCCAAGGGCATTTTGGAAACTTATAAGTGCACGGAAAAGCCCCGATGCACTTATGAGACCCTGTAACATCTCGCCACAAAGCTGGGTAAAGCACTTTGGGTCTTTATACCTCCCTCCAGATGAGGATGGTAATGCGGGGATGGTTCTTACGCATATAATCGAACCTCATGCCTACGATCTCTTTACTCCGCTAGAACTTGAGGGGGTTATAGGGTGGGTAGCCCCTCGCAAGGCTGCGGGTCCCGATGGCCTCCCGGGAGACCTTATGAGGGCATACCCAGTGGAATGGGCACGGGTCATAGCAGCGCTACTTAATGATATCATGATGGGAGGGGCAGTACCTGAATCCTGGAAAGGGGCGGTGGTGGTCCCAATTTATAAAAAAGGGTGCAGGGAAGCTCCAGGTAATTACCGACCCATAAGTCTGATCGACTCCACCCAAAAGATAGCAGGTAAAGCTATCCTTGGAAGGATTCTCCATTGGGTGGAGGAGAATAAAATTCTTTCAGACTTTCAGGCAGGTTTTCGGGTTGGAATGGGGACAATTGAGCAGGTGTTTAGGCTGGTATTATTGTGGTGGAAGGTGGTGGAACTGGGCAAGGGCAGCCTTTATCTGGCCTTTATAGACCTGAAGACTGCCTTTGACCTAGTCCCCCGAGAGGATCTCTGGAGGGTACTTCTCGAGTTGGGCTTACCCCCTTACATCTTGTCACTTCTTATCAGCCTTCACGCCCATACCTTTGCCCAGGTCCGTTGGGGTAAAAACGGTGAACTTACTGAGAAGATTCCAGTCTCTAGGGGCGTAAGGCAGGGCTGTGTCCTGGCACCAACCCTATTTTCACTTTATGTGAACGGGGTGGTAAAACATCTCCAGCAAGAACCAGCCGACGCCCCCTGTCTCGGAGGAGTCCGGATCCCCACCCTGCTATTTGCGGACGACACACTCCTGATTTCGAAGACCCCTCAAGGTCTCCAGAAATTATTAACACGATTTCAGGAGTTTTGTGATGTAAGAGGATTAACAATAAATGTGGATAAAACAAAATATTTAGTCCTAAATCCTCCTAAGAAACTGGGCCGCCCACCGACTCTAAATTCGACCCCCCTAGAGAAAGTAGCCGAATTCGACTACCTTGGCATCCGGATTACGGATAGGATGTCCTGGGTTAGCCATATTGATAAAATGGTCCTCAGTCACAGGAGAGTGGGAGGTGCCCTTATGAGGGAGTTCAGGGCCTCTCCAAGAAGATCACTCACCCCAGTAGTTGATATTTACAAGGCTAAAGTAGTGTCATCAGCCTTGTATGGTGCAGAATTGTGGGGCCACTGTTGTTTGAAAGACCTAGAGACAGCGGAGAGTAAGTTACTGAAATCCCTTATCTCCGTCCCCCTGAGTACTCCATCCGTACCTGTCAGGTTGGATATGGGCTGTAAAAATATTAAAGACCAGGCCCAGCTTCGCCCGCTTTTGTTATGGACAAGAATCTGGAGGGGTGAAGAATTGAAATCTTATGCTGATGCCTTGGGAGAAATTATGAGTTTGGGGGGCTGGGCTAAAATAAAGTGGCTCAGAGATACTAAAAAGCTTTTGGAGAATGTCGGTCTAGGAGGCTGCTGGTCATCACGTTCAGCCCCTACAAAAGAAGTTGTCAAGGCGCATTATTGGAACTGGTGTGCGGAGCGGTTAAACACAACCTCTAACCACTGCAAGTCGACTGTCGCCTTTTTGCAAATTAAAGACACTGTGGCTTTTGAACCCTACCTGGACCTGATAACTCTCCCTTATGACCGAGCCCTTTATTTCAAATTTAGAGTTGGATGTCTCCCCCTAGGTGCATTGGTATCGAGTTGGTCACCTGTGCCCCGCATTTCTCCCAACTGTGCGTGTTGCCCTAGCAAGGCCGAGTCTATTGTACATGTCTTATTTGTTTGCCCGGACTATGCAAGGCCCAGGAGTGTCTGGTTGAAACCCCTCTGTCGCAATATGGGCACACGTAGTCACCTTGAAGCCCTGCGTATTTTAACTACGGACACTTCCCCCCTTTTAGTGTGTGGAATTGCGAAATTTTTAAAGTGGTCCTGGCTTATTCGCTGCAAGAGATTGTCAGTAGCTGTTTAATTCTTTTTTTAGATAATTTATTATGGGAAATTTATGCCCTTTTTACATTCTTATGACTTTGATACTGGCTTCTTGTAACTGTGATTTTTATGTGTCTACTGTATTTTTTATGTGCTTACAAGATATCTTGCATATCGAATAAAAGCTTATGACTATAAGAGTGAACGTTACTCACGTCGGAACACAGGGACCAAGTAAGTAACGCTGTCGTGTGAGGTCAGCCAGGTGTTTCAATTTGGTACCCTTGCGTGCAGTGTTGGCACTGGTAACATGGCCATGTCCTGTGGGTTTATCATTCTCGGCTTTCTAGCCCCTCCCCTCAAAACTTGGCCTTAGATCTTTGATTATTTGTGAGACATCTGGTGGTGACAGAGCTCACCAAATGTCACAAGGAGAGGGGACCATAAATTCGCACTGGGTCACAAACCTATATGAGCCACGCGCTTGACTCCACAAATTGCTGTTTATAAAGTTAATCACCAAGGCAGTGGGGGACCCAGAGAATGTCATTCATGCTCTATTCTCGCTTTCCATATACTTGCAAATGTCCTTAGGTTGTTTAAGAGAATAGTTCTTCAATTTTGATTCAGGGTTATTTATGACAGAGATGGCCCACCACCAACATTGTAGAATGTGCCATTGCAGCGCAGTTCTTTGAGAGACCCCAAGTAGCTGACCATGGGGATTTTAAAGCCTCACAACTGCAGGAACTCAACCACAAGAAATCGAGTGGGACAGTGCTGGGGGTGGGGGAGGGGGGACAGAGAGCAACCCGTTTGGTGTATTGGCTTGCTGTGAGTGATGCAATTTTGTTATGCGCGTAGTTTACCCTCGGTTGTCCGCGATTTTCAGAGGGACCGGTTACATTGCAGTTAGACTTCTGAATACATGAATCTCAGGGGGAATACATGCCGATACGAACCCACATTAGAATGCATTAAGGCGGGTTGCAAATTGTGTCAACTGTAGATGTTGACAGGTGAACCACGAATTCACACAGGACACTGGCCTAGCCGGCCCTTCCCGCAGGAAAGCTAAGACACGTGGGACAAACGAGGGTGGACCGGTAGCTCCACGCTGAAACACAATAGGTTTGGTATGGCAGACCCATTAGCGCTAGGGCAGTCATACCTAATTGTCCCGTTATCCTTGTGTGAATGCATTTAATGGTAATTACTGTGATGTTAGGGAGGATCTTTGTGGTTTATCACTGGGCCTGCTGACCTTGAAGATCAGGAAGCAGGTCCCAGCACCCGTTCGGGTCAACATCCTGCGCTCCAAACATGGATGTCTTTAGGTGATGGGTATGACTGTAAAGTAGTTATAGTGTAAGATTAGAAGGTGCATTGTAGGGTGGTGGTAAGGGAACTGAGTTAATCAATGAATACCTCTCCAAAGTGATCTGTCTGTAGCTTTGAAGAGTCTTTGAAGCTGTGCTGGCCACTCTCTTAGCAGTGGCAAAACCCGCATTCACGTTGGGGGAGAGGATTCCTTTCACGAGGGACAGGTGTGTGCTGTCTCTGGCAGGGGGTGTCTCTAAATACCAGGTAATGCGTCTGAAAGTAGTTGGTAGATTAGACGCGGCACAGGCACTTCTACTGCTTGCTCATGGGAAACACTTGTGCATTCATACTCTCTAGGGAAAGTGTGTCGCCCGATTTCTGAACACTCACATTTTTTGGCAATTAAGAAAACTGTGTTCCATGGAATCCCTCGAGCCGGACACATTTGAAGGTTGTTGGAAAGTATTTGTAGATCCGTTCTCTGCTGCACGCAGGGATACCCTGTGCGTTCCATTGGTAGGTACTGTGTACAGGCATTTCTTACCAACACCACTAATGCATTATGCCAGCAGCAAGTCTACTGGTGCTATATTTCGACCAGGTGGTTTCTGGTGCCCTGCCCCATCACTTAATTGTCAACTCTGGCGCTTGTGACGGCCCGCCACAAGTCAGCGCTATCGGTCTATTTGAGTGTTGACAACAACAGGCATTGATTAAGATCAAATACCGGAGTCTTAAGGAAGCTGGTCGGGAGAGTGAAATGACCGGGCCTGGTGGCATTGGACTATCACCTCCACGGCAGGGATCAGTGGTTGACCTCTGGGTTGCAGGCTCTACTCCCGGTGGGTACACTCAGCCTTTCAGCATGCAATCTATGATAACACCACAGAAAGGGAAAAGAGCTTGTTGTGTGTTTTGACATACCGGCCAAGTAACTTGACTGTAGGAAGTGATTTTCCTAACAATGGAAGCCTTGAAGGCACTGATGATCGTGCAATGGAAGTCTGTAGAATGTTCATCGGCCACCAGCCTGCCAGCGGCATATTGATCTACTCACAGGGATGTTTTAGCCACCAGATGGCACTGTCTTGCTGTTTACATTCGGTTGATGGTGTGTTTGGCAGATGGGAGCCTACAGTGAGGAAGGTGGGGCAGACACGCAGCAGCAAACACATTGTTTTGACACAAAGGTTTGAATTTAGTTGTTTAGTATAGAGGCAAGCATACTGCTGGTGGTCATGCATTGCGGATATCCTTACCATGCGCGGAATCACAGCAAATGTAAAAATACCTGGGGAAGCAAAGGCCTGCCCGAGTTAGCCTGGGCGTACCAGTGTTGACTACGGCTGCTCACTGTGGGTAATGCAGTGGTGTAGTTGAAAGTCCACGGCCTACAAATGCTAAACCCAGCATCAAGTTTACCTGACTAAAACTACGTTATATAAATTGCAGGAACAAACGTTGATTGCTTGATTTTCTTGTCCCTTACATGTCTGCGAGAGGAGCATCGTGGCAACATGGTCTCAAGATAGGTTGAGGACAGTTGCCAGCAGGGATGGTGGTGGCGTTCTGTGACAGTATGGTAACTAGGTGAGAGGTATATGCAGTCTCCTCTGTGGTGTACCTAGTTTGTTACTGTGAGTGTGCGGTTGGCACATTAAATTTATACTGCCTCTGGGATAAGCCCTAAGGCTCGGCCAAGCTACCTAGAAAACTCCACTTATAACATGGTTAGAGAATGCCTAGGAGTTGTTTGCAGTCCATTTGCAACTGCCCCACAGGATGAATGTTTTAGGCCACACAGCTTGTGAAGGGCTCTTGTGGTGGAGCCTGGTTGAAGAGTTAGCATCAGGCAAGCATGTCTTGTGCTTTCATCACACTGTTAACTCCCAGTCACAAGCTGATTTTATCAGGGTGAGCTGGCTGGGGGTCAGGGAGCGCCAATGCATCTCAAGCACTGAGCAGCTTTCATCCAGGTGTGGTATGTTTGATATCTGATGCAAGGGGCATCGGTTAGACTAGAGCTGTACTCCGATGTACTGCCTTCGGTGCTCGGAGGTCTGTTGCCACCGCCGTTTCAATGGAAGCCATTGTCTATCCATAGGTGAACATGGTTAATTTCAGGCCAAGGAGCGACTGCATGACCCCCGGGTGCCGGGGAGGGTTTTCTGGGTGGCAACCTTCCCGAATATTGCACAGGTTGTTGTTTCCACACAGTGGGGGCAGGTTAGCAGGCTTCCTCATGTCAGGGTTTGAGGTGTCAGTCGGGTCTTTTAGACCGGGTACGAATAGGCTCCATCCTGTCAGCTGGGGCGTGAGTATGCCATTCCCAATATTGTTGGGATAAAGGGTTAGGATCACAATGTCAGACTACTATCAGAGCTCATTTTGTTTTTATAGTAAAGAGGGTATAGGTACACTGACCATAGGTTTAGCCCAGGTCCTCCAATCCACAGCGGCATGATACAGGTTGCTTCAGTTAATCAATAATTCCTTGGGAGTGGTCAGCCAACAAGAGGACTAATGTCCCAATTTTGGCTTAGGAAGACCAGCGGGTGTGGTGCTCCCTTACAAGGAGCAGTGAGAAGGGCACATTCAGACCAGGTTTGGCTGAAGGGTATTCTGCTACACCCAGCTGGAAGATAGATGGTCGCCACTTACCTGGCCCTTCAGGAGAGGGGTACTCTGGTTCATGCGGACAGCATGCCCCTTACTAGTTTCAGGCTGAGCGGGTAATACGGGCATGATTATTATGGCAGGCAATGCGGGTCCTGACAGGTGCTTTTGCAGTCATTCCTTTAGCAGGGGCAGCAGACACAGCGTTCTGGGCGGGCTTGGCAGCGGAGCGCACCATGCAGGTGGGATGATGGGAATCCCAATGTTTTGTAGGTACAGCTGTCTGTGGCCACCCAGGGGAGTGGCCGGATTGACAGGTCAAGTGAATCATGTACAGGCGAACTTTGAGTTGTCCAAAGGCACCCTGTGAGGCACCAGAGGAGATGGGGTGCAGTGTTATTGTGCAACTAGGTGTAAGCTGGATTAGTTGTATAATATGGTGTGCAGTGCTCATTAAAGGATGCTAGCAACTAAGCATTTCTTTATTTTGCCAGGATCTAAGGTCTGGGCTAGGGCCGTCCATGCATCCAGTGTGTGGCACGACGGGCAGAATCCAATAAATGGAGGCATGGTTTTTTCCACCACTTACTTAACTTGGTTGGGGGCCCAGGCATGCGCAAGCACAGCTTGGGGTAGAAGCTGCAGCACACTACTGTGAAAATTTTGGGGGGTCCCAGGCATGCGCTGGAACAGCTTGCTGTAGAAGCTGCGACAGTCTGGTGGGGGGATGATCTCCCCTCCCATAATTTTGGTCATACACTGGGGAGCCATGAGCTCGCAGGAACAAGTTTTCCGGGTACTGGCGGCAGTGTGTTGTGTAGTGCAATTTTACTGTTTCATTTTGCGTGCTGTGTTGTTATTAAACGTTTTGCAACATCACATTTCTTTATTTACCAGGAACAAAGGTCTGGGTGATTGGTCACTCTGGCGTCAGCAGATTGGCACAGTGGGCTGAAAGCAAAAAGTGGAGGCATGGCTTTTCCAACACCGAGATAACTTGGCTGGGGCACCCGGGCATGCGATGGAATGGGTTGTTGGACAAACTACAGCAGAGACTGGGGGGAGTTACCAGTCCCCCCAACGTGCTAGTTATACACCTGGGGGGTGACGACCTGATGGCCCTGGGCTAAAGGACATTGCTTCAAAACATGAAAGCCACAATTTGCAAATTAAGCAATCAGTTAGGGACATGTGAACTGTGGTGGTCAGAGATCACTCCATGGCTCCTGTGGCAGGGAGCCAGATCAGGGAAACTATGGAGGCTGCGCACAGGAGAGTCAATTGCGCGATGCGTAAATTCACAGAGCAAATGGGGTTTGGATTCATAAGACATGGTTTGCTTCATGCTAAATCCACAGGGTGTTTCGAGGACGATGGGATACATCTCTCCAGAATAGGCATGGACTTGTTCTCCTGAACCTAGGGGAGGCCCTGGAAATAGCGGGATGTAAGTAGGAGCGCCGGCCTTGGTGGGGGTCCCTGGCTGCGACGGTCGCCACACCCAGGGATGTGGCGGATTTCCATGGCGATCCAGAGGCGGAAAGGTACTCAGGGATGCCCTCTTCAGGAGCACAAAGGGTGCTGAGGCCGAATATCCCCAGGAAGTCTGTGCGGTGGACCCTTGGGTGCGACGGCGCCCCATCTGTCCTACGGGCGGTTGGAAACATGTACAACCGGGGGTCGCTTGAACGCTCCGCTCCTCGTGGGGGGGGGGGCATGAGTTATATGGTGGACCAATGGTTCACCGGAAGTGGGAGGGGATATCCCGTCACCACAACCGCTAAGCACCGATTGGCTAAGACCACGATGCAAGTTGGCCCATCAGTTGGTAGGCCGCGAGGGGCAGCTTGCCTTTGGATCGCCTGCAAGATGACCCACCATGTTGGCATATTTGGTATGCTAATAAACCTGCAGCAATTTTCTCCACCAAAAAGTTGTCTTGTCTGCTTATTTATGCTACCTGTATGTTGCTGCGGGAGGTGCTGGTGAGTGTGGCCGATATTGGCACTATAGTGGCAGTACTCCAGGGGAGTCAACTTTAAAAATGAGCCTCAGCGTCTCTTCAACATCCGGTGATTCGGAGTAAATCACTTCATCTCCCCCTGCCTACCAAATAATGAATTTGTCCTAGTGTTACGTAACTGGAGCCCATGCAAAGCGCTCCAATACCTTTGGGTCCGGTTTGCTCTATATAAAACTAAAAAAAATGAAACACGCCTGTTCTGCAATAGCCAGATGGGAGGAGGGAAGAGAGGCTATCACACGCTGTACTGTGTGATGGCCAACCAAAATTTGCATCAATAATAAAGATGGATAAAAGGCACCACAAAAATCCTAAGTGCATTACACAACCGTAGTGCCTTCTGGGGCTGCCCAACTGATAGGCGTTTGACGCACGGCACAGTGAAGTGAGTGTTTACATGGTTTCACGCACAATCGTTTGATAACAGACCCTAGACAACCGTGGGTGGCCTTGTGCCTTACCTTCTGCAGATCATGGTTCCTTGGTGCCAAAAGCTGCACTCCACCCAGTGCGCGTGAGATCGGGCTGCTCACGGCAGACTTGCACGTGCATGGTCCACAGAGTTCATCGCACGTGCTTGCATTCCCTCTCACTTTTCTCCTCAGCATCAGCGACAGAGCGATGACTTGTTGTGAATGGTGGCCCCTGCTTAAAATGCGAGTGGAGAGAGTCACATGGCAGAGGAGGATATTATGAGATGAGACGTGGGAGGGCAGCGAGCCTTCCGGGGTTGCTTAACTATTAATACAAAAATGTAAGACCTATAGCAGTGCAAACAAACGGCCGCCATTGTCCCGGCTGCTTTGAAAGTGAAAGCGCGCACGGTGCGCTGAATGTAAGGAAAGCTCATCGTAGCCTAACGAAGGAGAAACTCAATAAAGAAAATAGTACACATACTGTGTAACAACCAAGTACAGGGTAGATTAGCCGTGGGAGGTTACAATTGTACATATGGCCGTACTAAAGAGGTACAAACAAGCTAATTAAAGAATCAGAAGCCAGCATTTACGAAGGACAAAGACACAAGCCAATGAAAAATATGGGCGGGGAAGTCGGCGGGGCTTCTCTCCATACTGTACTACTTTAGATCATCATCAGAGCAGCACTTGCGTGCTGGCTCAAGCTCGACCTAAAAATGGGATTAGATCCATAAGCAATCACAGTTTGGAACGTGTGTGTCGAGGGCGTTCTTTCCAAATTTATCATCTTCAATTAAAACAAACAAGGTTGCATACAAGTCACAGTTGGTCACATTTGGTACAAATATACAAAAGGAAAAAAGCATATTTCCAGGTAGCTTGATAACAGCAGTTCACAGTGGGTTCAACGTACTCGGGCAATAGTTGCGGTGCAGCCACAGGGAATTTTCAAGCACTGTGTGTGGGATTTAGAACACAGAAAGACAGAGAAGCCACGGTGTTTCTAGCATGCATGCGTGGCAATGCGAAAGCCAGCTATTGGATCAAGTAAGGTGTGACTCATTTGAGCTTGGACGTGGTGTGTAAGGGAAAAATAGAGGTGGTAGCAAGATGTGTTGTATTTACAGTCTGTATAGGTAAGCTTATGGGTTTGGGCACGCGCGCTGAGCATGAGTTGCTGCGTCGATGTGGGAAGCCGCCCATGTGCTGAACGGGGCCCAGATGTCTTTGTGTCGTGATGCGGTGGGCATCAGCTCCCAATACGCTGCAAACATCTCTTGACAGTAGGCCATGTCTTTTATCCACATGCTGACATTAGGTGCATGGGATGAGCCCCAGTGCATTGTAATACAGCGTTTGGCCAAAAGAAACATCATGGCCGATAGGCTGCCAACGCCTGGAGGAGCATCGGCCACAAGGCCACATATGGCAGTGAGGGGGGTGTGAGCGTGTTGAAAGCCTGTCACTTTGTGGATAATATCGAATACCCTACTCCAAAACAGTGAGATGGGACAGCAGTGCCATGCCAGATGTAAGAAGGAGGCTTGTGTGTCTGCGCAGAGCCAGCATGTGGTGTCCGGTCGCAATCCCATTCTCTGTAGTTGCAGTGGTGTACGGGATAGCCTGTGTAGTTATTTAAAATTTATTAGTTGCAGCTTATAATTTGGAGAGAGGCGTTTAAGTTAAGCAGAGCAAAACGCCCAATGTTTGTCAGGAGGTGGCGGATCTAAGTCGGAGGACCACTGTGCCAGGCATTAGGTGTAGTAATTGGGTTAGTTTGCTGTGTGATGTTATAGATGCGGATTATATGTTTCTTAGGTGATGGGTTCACTAAAATGTTTCCCAGCGAGGGCAAGGGTCTCGGTGCTGTAGGAAATGTACTGTGTTTTTGCTGGCAGTTAGCCCTGAGTTGATGATAAAGTAGGAGGTCCATAAGAGGGGCGCTTGTGTCGTCCTGTCTAGTGCCACAAGCTACGGGAAAAGGTTCCGAGATTAAGTCATTAACTTTGAGCCTGGCTGTCAGGTTGGTGTAAAGTAAATGAATGCGTTTTAGGAAGTTAGGGCTTATGCCAATCCTGGGGAGTATGGTGAATAAAAATGGCCACTCGAGAGAATCGAAGGCCTTCGTAGCGTCTGAGAAAACGCAGAAAGCTCAGGTATGTTGGGGTCTAACTGGTGAAGTATAGAGAAAAAGATATGCAGGTTGTGGGAGGTGGATCTCCCCGGGATAAAGCCAGATTGGTCCGGTATAGCGATAATGGGCATAAGCAGCTGCAGTCTGTTGGCAATCAGTTTGGCCAGTATTTTCGCATCAGTGTTAATTAAGGAAAGCAGGCGGTAAGAGTCACACTTAGTTGCCGGTTTATCTGGCTTTAGGATGGTCATTATCACAGCCTCCCACAACGTCAAGGGGAGATGACCTATTTCGAGGGATTCTTCTAATAAATAAGCAGCTAATTCGGTAGCATAGGTTTTATAGAAGGAAGCTGGTAAGCCGTCTAGGCCCGTGCTTTTTCTCCCGGTAGGCTGTTAATAACCTGGTGTTAGAAATGGGGGTCTCTAGTTGGCAATGGCTGGCCACTGTCCAAGTAGGGACACTTCTTCCTAAGTCAGAGTAAGCAGGCTACACCCTTTGATAACCCCTGCCCAACCCTGTGGTAACGTAGCACGAGCAGCTAGGCTTATCTCAGAGGCAGTGTGTGAAGCATTTATGACCATACACAGTAACACAGTGAAGAACACTACAAAAGGACACCACACAAGTAATTATAGAAAAATAAGTATCTTTATATATAGACTTAACACAAGACCAATAACGGTAAAAAGCCACAATACTGTAAAATAGGATTATTCTTGAAATGCTGCAAAAAATAGTTCAAAGTGTGCAAAGAGGAGTTCAGTTCAAAGCAGTGGTCTCTGCGACCCTTTTACTTACAAAGTACCTGGATTCTGTAGCAAAACAACCAAAATGTCGCAAGGGAGCTGTAGCGATGATTTTCCTCACACGAGACCGGCGATGCGTTGAATCCTTGCCGCTAGGGAGGATGATGCGCTGATCTACAGACGCGTGTGGAACAAAGCGACAAACTTCTTCACGCTAAGCCGGCGATGCGGTGAATCCTTGCTGCAAGGGAGGATGATGCGCGAGCCTGTTGCGTGTGCGATCTTGTTACGATGAAAAGAAATGGCGCTCCGCGAGGGAGCAACGATCCAGGTGTGATGCGATGAAAATGGCAGGCGTCCGCGCTGCGATGTCGTGAAGCGATGAACTCGATGCGATGACCTTTGCTTAGCAAGCACTTGGAGGCCCGCAAACGTGCGACGATCTTCGGGTTAGCGAGCCTTTGGAGCCCGCAAACGTGCGATGCGATGATCTCCGGTAGCGAGCCCGCAGCGGCAGCAGCGCGATGATTTTCCATGCGCTTTCCGCTGCGGCGGCTCGCAAACGGGCGTTAGCGACCATTTTCAGCACTCTCTTCTCTGTAGTAGAACTGGAGGCCCTGGAACTCACAGGAGCCTCACCTGCAGATAGAAATCCTCGCTGGGAGGAAACAGGAGGCTGGTGGTGAAGTCTGATGTGCCTGAGACTTCAACAGGAAGCTAGCTCTCTTCTAGCCCTTGGGTGATTGCTGAAGCAAGATAAAATAAAAGTTCCTTCAAAGTCCTTTTCCTCTTCTTCCAAGTCCAGTAGTAACCACTGCAGGCCAATCCAAGAAACAGCACAAAAGCACAAGGATAATCACCTCCTGCAGATTCCTTCAGTTACACGGACAGAGGTTCTTGTTGTTGTGCAGGAGCAATACAAATTGTAGGGGTTTCAGCACAGATATTTATACCCCAAAAGTCTTTGTTCTCAGAAGCTACAAGTCACTGAACCCAGCCAGAACCAGTTATGCCCAGTCCTGGAGCACTTTGTTTACCAGGCTGCATCCTTCCTTTCAGAAAGAGGGGGTCTGCCATCAGACGCACAGTGGGAAGTGGAGCCAGCATTCACCTTGCCAGGCACAGCCCTATTCAGGTCAAGGAGCTACCCCTCCCCATACTCCAATGCAGATCTCTCTATACAACCCAGGTCTGACTCAGCCTGCCCTGTCCCTCCAAAACCAGACAGCCAATACACATAACAGCAGAGCACACTGGAAGGCTTAGGCAAGAAAATACCTACTTTCTAAAAGTGGTATTTTCAAACACAGAATATAAAAATAAACTTCACGAAAAGATGTATTTTAATATTCTGAGCTCAGGCATACTAAATTCGTTTTTCTACCATGTTCTTTGGGTCAGTTAGGACTATAGAATGTAATAGTCAAACTGCCCATTCTGGCCTATGGAGAACAGGTAGCCTTACAGTAGTAAAAACCGAAATTGGGTGTAATTCACTGCCAGGACATGCTACACACACTAAGGCATGTCCTACCTTACACATGCAATGCACCCTACCATAGGGGTGACTGACATGATGCCAAGGGAAGGTTCAGGGGCTGGGAAGTGGGTGCACTTCACAGCCAAGATGGCAGTTCTGGACTGCACACAGACTCTGGAGTGGCAGGTCTGAGACACACTTTACAAGCTGCTTCTGTGGGTGGTGCAAACCAGCGCTGCAGGCCCACCAGCAGCATTTGGTTTACCAGCCCTGGGCACACAGGCCACGCTACTAGGGACTAACAGGCAAACCAAATAAGCCAATCATGAATATACCAATTGACAGGTCATATTTACACAGGGAGAATTCGCGCTGTGGCACTGAATGGCAGTGGCACAGCATCCAGAGCATCTGATACCAGCAAAAACAGAGGAGACAACAGTGAAAAATGGAAGGGAGACCCACGCCAATGGTGCCAGGTCTAACACCTAGACAATGTCATCTTTGGTGAATGATACGTTTAAATATTCACGATGGGCGTTGCTTAACCAGATCAACTTGATGGAGTCTAGGTAGGTCTGCAACTCCGCATGAGGGCAGGTCTGGGTCGCCGTGTAGAGTGATTCGTATAATCTCTTCATTCTGTCCAGAGTGGGAGACTGTCCCAGTGCAGAGCCGGGGTTGTCCTCCAAGAGCTCAGTAATGTAAGCGGAAGCATGATGTTGTTTAAGTGAATAGGCTAGGGCTTTGCCCGGGCGGTCCCCCTCTCCATACCTGGGGGCTGTGGCATTTCTGCCCAAGAAATTTGTCTTACGGAGTGCTTTGTCATCATACTCAAAGATTTTACTGCGGATGGTGGCGAGGTGTGATTTTTGGCCCGTTTGGAAATCCAGCGTCTCCGCCTGTTGTGTGTCTCATTATACGTTGAGTGGAGCGAATGGATTTTAACACCCCTGATTGCTTGGAAATGCAGACCCCCCGTACAACAGTTTTGAAGGCTTCCCAAAGTGTAGAGGGGGAATTTACAGATTTAATGTTTGTAGCAAAATATTGCTGGAGTTCCTCACGGACCTCCTCATGGAATACGGTGTCACACAGTGCGTGTGATGGCAAATGCCAACTGAAGGCTCACGGCTTAGTCAAAGGTATGGTCCAGGTTAGCTGAACCGGGGAATGATCGGACAGTGTGCGTAGTATATGTTTGATGCTAGTGGCCTAAGAGGCTACATTCTGAGTGACCAGCCATTAATCCAGCCGAGACCAGGCGTTGTGACAGGGAGAAATACATGTGCCCTCGCGAGTGTTTGGGTTCCACAGGCGCCAAATGTCTATGAGGCCATGATTCAGTGTCATGGTGTTGAGTACTTCTGCCGTTTTGGGGTGAAGTTGCCTAGAGGTGCCTGCGCGGTCCATGGAGTCTTGCATGACTGCATTAAAGTCTCCTCTCCAAATTATTGTATTGTCTCCGAATAGAGTGAGCTTGGACCAAATGGTTTCAAAGAGGGCAGGATCATCAATGTTGGGGCCATAGACGGCCGCTAGGGTCAGCGGTGTAGTGTGTAAAGTGCCTTTCAGCAATACATAGCGACCCTCAGGGTCCACACATGATTGAATTATATTCCAGCCCACGTTAAGTCGTATCAGTAGTGCCTTGGGTGTAATCGGAGTACGTGGCAGAGTGTTCCTCCCCCAATACCTATTGTGTAACTTAGGATCTGTGGTGTGCATGAGATGTGTTTCTTGGAGGAAACAGATGTCAATTTTGTGCCTAATCAAGTAAGCATGCGTAAGTCTCACCTTTCTGTGATTGTTTAGAGCACGTATGTTCCAGGTTAGGAACGATACTTCAGTCATCCGGTGGGGGATGTAGCGCTGCAAGGTAACCACACATATGTGATGAGTGGTCTGTTAGTAGAACAAAGGATAGTGCAGCCTAGCAAACCTGTCTGTCATCATGAGTGATGGAAGCTGTGTCTTGTGATGCTCGTAGGAGCAAGATAAGTAAGTGACTTATTAGTACCTGCAAACATCCAACTGTGTATGCTTAAAACCAAAAATCTCCCCCCTCCCACTCCAACCCTCCAACAAGGTTGAGAACCCACTACCCCCCCCTTAAACATTCCCAATTCTAGAGAAGACAAAATAAACCTTGGGAGATCTCCCTGTGGGGGCATGGGTGGCCGGTAAACTGCCCTGCATTGGAAGCAGGGTGGCCAGGCGTACAGATCATCATGGGAGAGCAGACATAGAGCGCATACCAAGATCTGTAATCATACTGATGGTGGGGCATAGGCTACTAGAATAGAAAAAATATATATATACACAACGATGGAAGTGGACTAAGGGCATAACAGAATGTGTCCTACAAGCCTGTTCACATGTTCAATCATTGTCGCTGAGTCTATCTCTCGACTCAGCATTGAGGGGCGTTCTGGGGGAGGACCGTCCCTGATAGATATGCTTAACAAATTTAAGTGCTGATTTAGCATCAGTAAAGAAGTGTGCTTGGCCATCATGGGATATCTTCAGCTTCGCCTGGGTAAAGCATTGCATAAGGGATTTCAGCGCGTTGAAGAAGGCGTTTTGCTGGCAGGAATTCTTTACGTGCGGCTTGAACTGTAGGAGTAAAGTCCGGAAAAAGAGATATGTTATTGCCTTAGTGAGTTACTGGGCCATGCTCTCTGGCTGCTTTTAAGATGGAGTCTCTGCCACGGTAGTTTAGTAGGCACGCTATGATGGGTCGAGGTGTACCACCCATGGGCGTTTTAGGACCAAGTGAGCGGTGAGCAGGTTCGACCACAAAGACTGAAGAGAGAACTACAATAAATATAAAATTACATAAAATATAACATTACAAAATACTACAATTTACTATTCCCACTACACTTAACACAACAATAACATTCATAATTAACAAAAAAAATCAATTACCACTCCAGTAAATGCAACAGTAGGGAAAGTGTTGGATAGCAGAAGGGTAAAATTGACTATTCCCACTCCGGGCAGTTCAACATTAAAAACAAACAAAATATCTTTAACAAAGTAAATAAAAAAATATATATATGTTGAAAATTATATATATATATATATATATATATATATATTTTTTTTTTAATATTAAAAAAATGTAAAAATAAAAACATATTATAATGTCAAATACATATCACAAATACCTACAAATATGGTTATAAATGAAATACAAATATGATTTTCATACAAATAAATATTTTTATTTAGAAATGATTTAACAAAAACATTTATTACATAAATTTGGTTTAGTTATTTGCCACCCTATAACACCACAAAACTCACAACCTGCGCCTAAAACATTATTTACACGATAAAAATATTCATCAACAAATTACTTTTCATTAAATATGTATTATTAATTAATGTACTTCCAGCACTAACCCCACAAAACACACCGCACAAGTAATTATTAAATTAATAATTATTATTTAAGAAAATATATTATTTGCTTGAAATTGATTTACTTCACACCCCATACCCCTACAAAACTCAGAAACCACATTTAAAATTTGAAAAATATATATATTTGCACTACATAATTAATCATGAATTAAACAAAAATTATTAATTAAAAAACAAATTAAAATTCTTTAAAATTAATTAACTTCCCACCCTTTACCTCTATAATCCCCACAACACGCACCTGAAATTGAACTTTAAAAACATTATTACACAATTAACATTAATTTTCAATTAAATACCTAATAGTATTTAACGCCTAATAAAATTAGTTTACTCCTTTACCCCTATAAACCCAAAACCCACACCCCAAAAAATGTAATTAAACAATTAACATAAATAATTATCAAATAATTAATTATTATTAACTAACAACTAATTTTTAATTAATTAAAAATAAATTATGTCCCACTTGCCCCTCTAAACCCCACAACCTACACATAAAAGTTAGCAAAAAAAAATGTAAAGCACAATTACCACTATTAAATATCAGTTAATTAAATATCATTAAAAAAAATAATCATCAATGTATTATAATTAAATTACTTCCCACCCTATTCCCCTATAAACCCACAACACGCTACGAAACTAAAAGACGAAAAATGTAATTAAATTCAATGTAATTTAACACGTATATAAAAAACATAAACAATACTTATACAAAAAATTACATGACCTACATTTAACATATTTACTAAAATACACAACACTAATTAAAAAATAGATATTTTAAAAAACTATATTTTTGCAAACGATATAAATGACTTCTCTATTCTTAAAATCGATGTTACTTACCTTCAAATCGATATTCTTGACTCGGATATTCTTGCACTCTATTTCCATTCCACGATATTTCTCACTCGATTTTAATGTGGTTCGAATTTTTTGCCTCGATAATCTGTCTCATTTCCAATGGAGAGGAGGATAACTTTGCAACCGCATCAGAGCTAGAAAGAGGTAAACTTGCTGCCCCGGCCCAAGAACCAGAGGAGAGAAGGAGACCCCTACTAGGTCCCCGACAGAAGGAGTGAGGTCCCCTACCAAGTCTAGTACATTAAGCAGTGTGTCCTGCCACACCTGTCCCTTTAGGAACTGAAGGACAGGAAAGCTGAAAGGGAGCTCAGGCTGCAGCTGGCCCAGTTGGAATTTGCAACAACAGTGACAAGGGCTGAGGAAGAACAAGTCAAGGAGAGGGCTAAAGCAGAGAGAGTTCTAGCCCTGGAGGAGGGAAGGCTACCTCTGGATGAAAGAAACATTTATGAACTCATGAAATGAGTCTAAAGAAGCTGGACCTGAAAATGCAGGAGTTCACAGAGTCCAGGAATAATGGTGGCAGTGAATGAACAGTGTCAAATGAAACAGCAGAGTTCACATACCCAATAACCTGGTGCCTACCATTGAGGTGGGGGATAACATGGAAAGGTAGTGTGAGGCATAGGAGGTAGCTCTAGAGATGCATAGGATCTCTGAGGAGGATTTAGGAGCTAGCCTCTGGAAGCATATACCCACTGAAGGGAGGAATTCCTTGGCCATAAAAAAGAGTTACAGGATGAAGTACCCACTCAAGAAAGAAACCCTTATCAGGAAATATGGTCTCACGCCTGAGAAGTATAGGTTGATGCTCAGAGACACTCCAATTCAAATCATTCAAAACAACTTTATTTCGGCCAAAGCCATAAAAGTTCCAATAAAGTCCAGTAAGTACAGAATAATAAATATTTAACACAATATTGTATAAAATCAGCAACGTGGGTTACAATGTTTAATACTTTACATACATACAAATGATACAGACTGCAACGACGGTGGGTAAGCATCAATTAATCCAACAAATCCATGAGCAACAATTAGATCCCAATCAATTGACCACATAGCATCTTATCGACCACATCTGCCCCAAAAGTTGTGCTACACTGCCAACATGCAGGGTCTGTTTTCAGAATCCTCAAGGCGACGGAATAGCTGGAGGTGCCTAGCTGCCTACAAATAAGTTACATCCAAACTAAGCTGGACTGGGCATATGCCGAGCATACAAACAGAAGATGCGGTACAGACTCAACATGAGTTTTACAAAATGGACACATAGGGGCCGATTCCGATCCGGGTCGGAAGGGCACCGAACGCGATCCGGCCGGAAAAATTGCGCGCCGTACGCATGTCTTCCGGCCAACTCGTACAGCTGTACGAGCGAGCAAGTACGATGCGAGCTACGTGAGATTCACCGACCGAGTCGTTGCCGGGTCTGAACCGCTCCTTACGTCTCGGTCGGAAGCTAACCGTGGCGTGCAATGGATGAGAATTACAACTGAGCCAGTACGATGCACGCGTCGGACAGCCTTTGCGAGCCAGAGTGTCCGGCTCGCAAAAGCTCCCGGAGTCGGACTTCGGGGGTCCGTGTCGGACCCCCTGACTCCCGCAGCCCTACGACTCGGACACAGGGGGGAGACCTATGGGTCTCCCCAACACAGGCATGTACGGTGCGGATGGCACCGACGCGTACCCACTGTAGGGGGCGCACTTGTTCGAGATGTACCCATTCAGTCAATGGGAGCGCATGTACGCGTCGTACAACTGGCTCCCATTGACATCTATGGGAATCCGACCGAACCGAGTCCGACAGCATACATGCGCATCGTACTCGCTCGGACTGTAGGGGTCCGGCTCGGTCGGAAAACACTCCGGATCGGAATCAGCCCCATAGTGGTCTCAGATCCCACCCATTTTCTAGTTAACGGCCTGATTGGCAGTGTCCCCACTCAAAATTGGTGACATACATTCCTATCAAATGGGATAGTGATCGACTCACAATATTTCTGTAAACAATGCGTTTGATTTGAAATTAAAAATATCAGCTGTTAATGTACCCACATTTTTTTTTCATCCATACTTGCTAATAGGGCCCAGTATTGTTTCTTCATAGCATCCTTAGATGTGTCCAACAATCTCAAAGTTCTAGGGCAAGGAGCAAATTCTTCATAGCGCTCACCTAGGGAATTTGATGGAATCTATCTACTTTGATAACATTTTGTAGAGCTCCAGCATAATGTGCCAACTCCGGATAGGACCAAATTCTCAGCTAGAAAAGTAAAAGTCATAAGGAGGCTTTCAAAGCTACCTTTCTGATACCGATGTTCAAATGAAGAGATAGCAGAGGGATACTAGGAGAAAGGGAGGCTAGTGTTCTCATCAATCCACTCTCTGAATGCTCTAGAGCAGAGACATCACTAAAGCCCAACAACTTAACTTTATAAAGTGTGACACCCAGGGCTTTAGCCACATTGACCCGCAGGGCAGGGGCTATAGGCTTAGTATGAGAAGCATATTGTTCTTTTAAAATAGCCCCAGTAATCTGCCTATGCTTCAGCACATCCGTGTTAATATGAGGACACCATTACAAAGTTGGCGAGAGTTTAATCCCCAAATAAATAAACAAGTCAACCCTTTCTAGGACCTTTTTCCCTAAAACTAAGGAGCCCTTGTCCTTACTAGGATTAGTGAGAACCATGGATTTTGTTCCACGGTCATTACAGAAGGCACCAAATTTATTGAGAAGTTGTTGGAGGCCACTCAGAGTTTTTGATATTGAAAGGGTATCAGCTGTAAATATCAAGATTGGAGTTTTAATGTTAACTAAAATACGAGCATTTGCAGAGCAGTCTGACAGATACTCGACCAACCCGTTTAAGTATAAGGAAAAAAAAAAGAGTAGCAGTCAACACACCCCTGGCGTACACCTTTCTGCACAGGGATCTTCTCAGCCTGTTGGCCTAGGGCATCCTATCTAAAGTGGGCATCATTTCTGTCATGGAGCCTGACCAATAAGGAAAGTACTTCAAGAGGCAGACCCATCTCCTTCAAGACGCACCCCAACTTCTGCTGCGGTAACAAATCAAAAGCGTTTTGTAAATCAACAAAGTTAACATACAAGTCACCTCTGCTGATCAAAACAGTCTTCCAAAAGATCAATGCAAACCAGAAAGCCTGGTCAATTTCAGAGGTGATAGCCCTAAAACCTGCTTGTAGTGAGCTTATGACGTCATTATGTAGTACCCAAGCTTGAATTTTAGCTAAGACCATTCTGCAAAACACTTTTTGAATGCCATCTATAATGCTCAAGGGCTTATAATTTGCCAGTGAGGACATGTCCCCCTTGTTATAGACCGGAATGACCTCAGCTCCTTGCCAAGATTCAGGAATTAGGGTACCAAGAGCTATCGCGTTGACTAGAATGTAATCTACCCAGATGTCAATATCTTGCACAAAGACATCTACTTGAAGCCCATCAGGGCCAGGGGCCCTCCCGCTAGCAATGGTGGACAAAGAATAACATTTTCTTTGATAAACAGTGGGACAGAGCAATTTTGAAGAGTACTATACAATGGGGCCCCCAATTGTAACAGTGGTTTCCTTGTGATAGAGACCCAAGAAGTGAGTAAACCAATCAGTGGTTCTGATGCACAAGTCCCTGCGGGTTAGTACCACTGGCGAACAACTTCCAGAAGCATATAGATTCCTTGAGGGAAGATGCCTTGGCCAGGCTACTCCATCTGTCATCGTCCCATTACCTTTTAACCTTCAACAAGCCACAGTTCTAATCCTTTCTGGCATATAAATTACAATGACTTTTAGCAATGGCAGTATAAATGTACACAGCATTTAAACTTCCTGTGACCCTATTTTATTATAGTATCTTAATTAAGTCACTGCATTATTTCAGGCCTGCTACATTTTTTAATTCCTATAAAAGCTGCACATGTCTAGGCACGTAAATCATACGTTCCACATGATTAAAAACAAAGGGGCTCATTACGATGGTCATCGTTGCGGTGTTCGGGACCTCCCGCCAGACATGCGGCGGTCCCACCACTGCAATTAGGGTGGCGGGCGCATCCAGGGCACTTAACATTGCGGAAGGGGCTGCTTGCTGCAGCACCGTACACAATGTTAATATAGCATCCACTGCATTTCCCTGCACTACGTGGCAGGCACCACGTGGTGCCTGCCACTTAGTGCATGGAAATGCAGGGGTGTACCCACCCAGTGCAAGCCCCCAACACAGAGGGGGCCTGCGACGGGACCCCGTATCCAGCCTCTGCCAGCCTTTCCAAGGCGGTTCCACCACCATGGAAAGGCTGGCTAACGCCTGCATTGTAATTTTGCGGGCGATGCCTGCTAGGCACCGCCTGTGGCCAGTCCAGGGTGCAGACTGAGTCCATGAGAAGCTGCACAGGAAGGGGGCACACAGCAGTGAACGACAAGGCCAGTGGCCAGTTCAGGGTGCAGAGTATGTCCATGAGAAGCTGCACAGGGAAGAGTTCACCATAGCAAAGAGCAACAAGACCAGTGGCCAGTCCATAGTGCAGACTGAGTCCATGAGAAGCTGCACAGGCAGGGGGCACACAGCAGTGAACCACAAGACCAGTGGCCAGGACAAAGTGCAGACTGAGTTCATGAGAAGCTGCACAGGGAAGCGTTCACCACAGCAAAGAACAACCAGGCCAGTGGCCAGTCCAGGGTGCAGACTGAGTTCATGAGAAGCTGTACAGGGAATGTGTGCGACTGTACCTTTCCATGGTCAGCAACACAGTCAGGGGGCAACAGTACAGGCCCACCTGTGTGAGAGACAGGTGTGTGAGGGTGACTAACTCAGATTTGGCTGTCAGCCGGACTGGGAGCTGGCTGTGTCTCAGGGACTGTTGGGGCACTTAATGGGGGGAGGGCGGAACAGCTGAGGTAGAGCTATCAGTGGCTTGAAAAGCCAGAGGGCTGCTTGGACCAGGTGGTGTAGTGGGACGTGGTGGTGGAGTCATGCAGACATGAGACACGGTGTGGCTGGAAGATTGTTGAGTGGTGGCCTTCCACTTCTTGGGGATCCTAAATGGCTTGACTGACTGTGGATCAATGGGAAGTGGTGTGGGCACAACAGGCACACTCACCACCACTGCTGCAGCAGTTACAGGCGCTGGTAGCCCTTCTGGTGATGTGCTGGACCGAGCAGAATGCTTTGCCTGGCTTCGCCTCTGCCTCCGCCTCTGCCTCCCCTTCCCCTGTTTACTAGGTGTTACCCCTACAGTGCCCTCCTGCCCCTGCTTCACTGGGCTTGGAATGGG
Organism: Triturus cristatus; assembly: GCF_964204655.1. Classification (NCBI taxonomy): domain Eukaryota; kingdom Metazoa; phylum Chordata; class Amphibia; order Caudata; family Salamandridae; genus Triturus; species Triturus cristatus. The sequence continues at coordinate 369,823,007 of NC_140586.1, forward strand.
AGTCGAGGTGGTTGGTGATTCTGCCTTGGAGCCCTTCCTAGGTGTACCCTTGGCATGCACCACCTCCTTGGTGGGCACAGACACTGTATGATTATCCTTATGCGATGTTTATGGGGCAGGAGAGTCCTTGGATTGGGGTGCCACTGAGGCATGTGTGCCTGAGGTCTGCTGCTTTGCTTTTTGTCCACTGGTGTCGCCTGACGGGCTTTTCTCCCTGCGCTCTGGGGTGGCTTTGGTCTTCTGTGGGGATGGTGTCTGCGCCCGGGACTGCTTGGGTTGCTGCTGCTGTGTGCTTTGTGTGCTGTATCGTGACTTTGATGTATGTGGACCTTGGTCACTATCGTCAGACATGGCCACTGCCAGGGGGGTGGACAAAGGGACCGGAGCTGGACTGTAAGTATGTGCTTGTTGCAGGGCAGACGTCACTGTTGATGACAAAGCCTGGACTGTCCGCTGCAGCCCACCCATGTTGGAATGTATGCCCTCCATGAAAGCAACCACCTGGGCCAATTTCTTATCGTGGTCAGTTAAGGCATTGAGGAGAGCCTTCTGGCCTACACACAGCTGGCGCAAAAGGTCCACAGACTCAGCACTGATGGCAGCAGGGGGGACAGGGGCAGGGGCAGCGGTGCCAGGGGTGAAGGACGCTCTTCCCCTCTTACTCAGGCGGACACAGGCAGCACCAGAGGAAGTGGCTGGGAGGGTGGCCAATGGCCGCTGTGGTGGAAGTCGATGCAGAGTCCCCGTTCCCTGTGCCCTCCAACATGGATGCATCCCCGCTGGCATCGGATGATGTGGTGCTTTGCGTCTCAGGCTGGCACTCCTCCAGCAGACTCCTGTCCCCCTCTGAGGCGCTGGTGACATCTGTGTCACTGGGCTCCTGGGCAGCTGTGGTGCTAGTTTCACCCCCACTGGTGCCTGTCTCCTGTCCCTCCGTAACCACAGGTGATGCTGCATGAGAGAGATGTAGGGTCAGGTCAGTGGCAGCAACAGAACAAAGATATGCAAGCAATGCATGACAAAAGTTGACCAAATCAACATGTTGCACACCACCCTGTGCAATCACATCGTGCCAACTCACTACATAGACTCAAGCAGTGCGTGGAAACAGGAAACTCAGGCATGAGTGAGCCATGTGATGACCACAAAGCACAACACCCTGCTTGTGGCTCTGTTCAAACAGACACACAACTAGTTCTGAGCACACCTAGGGACATGATGGGGGCACTCTACTTGTTGCCAATGACAGAACTAGATAGAACAGGAGGGGACAACACAGACCCAGACTACATGACAGTCCACAATGGACATTAGCCCATGCCACCCACCATGTCGTACCTTGGGGACAATATAATGCTGCACATTGCTGTAAGATGTGTAGGCCTCCCCAATATGGGTGCATGCAATGGACGCATTGGTGTACGCACAGTCAGATCAGGCACACTGCCGTTCCCTCGCATGGGATTCCCAAGACCACACCAATGCAGAAGAAACCTGAAAAGCACAACTCATAATGTAATGTGAAGGCACAGCATCCAAATAACCTTTGTGAGTACAGGTAGGGCATATGCATGCCACAGGCACCCAGGCCAGCAGCCACTTACATGCCACAGCATCACACTACCAACATCACATAGGCCAGTGCTGGCAAAGGCTCTGTACACATGCAGCCACTCCCAGCCAAACTCAGACTCCCAAAATGCTCACCCCTGGCTTGCTGCTGATGCTCCTTCAAACGTGCATCCAGCTCAGGCTGTGTCACCGCCAAGATGCGCTCCATTAATGGTGTCATGCTGTGCCATGCCAGACGCCCAGTGCGAGGAAGCAGCCCCAAAGTCATCTGCGCCACATTCTTTGCCAGCCGGCTGATGTCGTCCCATCTCTTGTGGCAGTGGGTGCACCGTCGGTTTGAGACCCCCAGAGCTCACACCTTCGCTGCAATGGCCCTCCACATGGCCTTACGCTGGTGTACCTTGAGCTGAAGGCATGGGAGACAATAGGAGGAAATGATCAGTGACACAGTGTCATGTACCGACATCTATCAGTATAGCAGCAAGATACAAAATCATCACATATACAACGAAATGGCAATCAGAGACTATAGTACAGCTCACATGGGATATCTGCATGGGTAAAGCTGATGTTAAAGCATGCACATGTGAGGGGGAACACAGTCCCTGCACATCTCACGCACACGCGGGATGCCAGCACTGAAACATCCATATAGGCTGCCCACATCTCCAGTCCATTGTTGGCTTGAGCAACACATACATCACATGTCAACCTGTGTTTGGGGGTGGACTCACTGTGTCCAAGACTGCGCAGCCATCAATGTCCCTGTCCTGTGAATAGATGAATGTGTCATGGTCGTCACATTGAGGGACATGATTACACAAATACAATGCCATTCACCAGTTGTGTGCAAAATACAGTGCTGAGATGGCCCATTGCTGGAGTGCAATGTGAAAAGACTGATGTCATACTCTGTAAGTTAAGTGAGGTGTCCTTGTCTTTGTAGGCGGGGACTGGGCAGGCCAGCTGGGCTCACACTGAGATGGACTACAGGCGCACACACAACCATCCAGCCAAGCAATCACTGTTCTGACTACAGCATTAACAACCTTCTGTGTCACTGTATGGCTGACAATACAACACAGGTCACTCATACATACATGTGAAGGGAGGGAAAGCTGCGGCATTGGGTACACACACCCTCCTACTGGAGACAGCAAGCATGACACTACCCCACACTCCCAGGCACATACTGTATCAGTCCAACTACATGTGTGGCCCCCCTGCCCAACCCCACCACTGTTGAAGGCTTACCACGACATTTTGGGCACCATATAGCCTTGGGTACTGTGTGAGCATCTCGTCCACCAGGACCTCCAGCTCCTCGCTCGTGAAGGGACTGGCCTGGATCTTCTCTTTCCTTGCCATCACTGTGGACATGAGCCAACAGCAGCGGAATTGGGTGGTGAGGGGTCTCTGGCAGCAGTCCCTGGAGGCAGCAGCAGGTGAGGGGTCTCAGGCTGCAGTCCCTGGAGGCAGCAGCAGGTGAGGGGTCTCAGGCTTCAGTCCCTGGGGGCAGCAGCAGGTGAGGGGTCTCAGGCAGCAGTCTCTTGGAGCAGTGGAATTGTGAGGCTCACTCACACATATAGCCCCCTGGGGTTGTTTCAAAGGTGCCAAGCTGCAGCAATTGTTGGTCCAGGTCTGCCTCTTAGAAATGCATCCAATGACCGCCTGCGCGGTGGCGGAGCACGCCTACCGCGATCTTCAAAATTGCATCATGCCACCGCAATCATGGCTCCCATTGGCTGTAAGGGCATGCTCCATGGCTGTGACACAGCGCTGGGGCATGGGGTGCGCTACGGCGATAGTGCATCTTTCAGATGCAGCCAATGTCTGCCTCCACGGTTGCGGAGCACGCCTCCTGCGATCTTCAAAATTGCATCATGCCACCTCTATCGACCTTCGCATTGGCTCTAGTTCATGCTCCATGGTGGTGACACCGCAGGGACCCGTGTGCGCTACCGCGATTTTAGTGGCGGAGCATGCCAACCACCATTTCCACATGTCTCCATGCCTATCACTACCGCACTTGTGTGAATGGGGGTGCTGGTGACATCGCCGGGGCCAGGCGGTACCTGTCGCAATACGGGTGCCATACATTGACACGAAGCTCCACCATTCAGGCGACGGAGCATGCCAACCGTCATTTCCACATGTCTCCATACCCTTCACTACCGCACTTGTGTGAATGGGGGTGCTGGTGACACACCGCCGGGGCCAGGTGGTAGCTACCGCGATATGGGTGCCATACATGGACACAAGGCTCCACCATTCAGGCAGTGGGGCATGCCACCCGCCATTTCCACATGTCTCCTTGCCTATCACTACCGCACTTGTGTGAATGGGTGTGCTGGTGACACACCGCCGGGGCCAGGCAGTAGCTACCACAATTTGGGTGCCATGCAATCAATGGCCATCTGTCAAACATCAAAAGTGCACTGTGCCAACATGTTCAATGGCACATCATTGTGCACACAATGCCAATGTTCCATTTACTCCACTGATGGCTACACATGCCATGTTTGTGTGTGTGTATCATAGATTGGCCTGTACCCACTCACTTATGGATTTGATGTTGGTGTAGGCAGGACAGTGTTCTGGTCTGTACAATGTGTACGCATGTCAATATGTTGAGGTCCAGTGACAATCACAGCGATGCTCGTCTCAATGAATTATCTATTTTGCAATGCCTCTCATGTCTGCTCATGAACACATTCGACATTCCAGCGCCGACTGTGGTCATTGTGTGGTGGATGTGTGCCAGGTTGTAATGCTGCATTAAGGTGTGACAGGTACAGCAGCTAGGTATGAGACAGTGGTTTTGATTAGTTACACATATGCTGGATGCTATACTCCCAGGCGTGCCCATGTGAAACGTGGCCATATCCCTATGTGCATTCACATTGACCAAGGTGGTGTTTGAGGTACTGGTCTTGTGTAAGTTGACAGGTGTGCCCTTTGTGTAGCTGAAGGTGTCCCTACATGTAAGCTGGTCTGTTAGTCAATATTGAGGTCAGTCATTGTTGTCGTTGTGTCATCCAGAACGTGATATGCTGCGCACATCTCATGATGTATTGCATTGACATGTGTCCACTATCATCTCAAATAGGAGGAGGCCAAATTTGACTCGTCTCTTGACGGTGCTGGAGAACATGGAGGATGTTGCGATCATACGGAAATGCCGCCTGGACAGAGTCACCCTGAAAACCCTTTGTGATCTGTTGGAGCCCCACCTGCAGCCCTGCAGGACATATCCAACAGCTTTCACCCCTACTTATAAGGTGATGGTAGCCCTGCATTTTTTTGCCACTGGTTCGTTCCAAGAGACAGTGGCCTGCGCTGGTGGGATGTCACAACCGATGTTCAGCATGGTGCTGCGTGATGTACTGTCCGCCATGATGCTATACAAGGACAGATACATCCATTTCCCCAGGGGTGCTGAATTGCCAGCTGTGAAGGGAGACTTCTATCCCCTTGGACACATCCCCAATGTTGTTGGGGCCATTGATTGCACCCATGTCGGGCTTGTGCCACCACAGGCAAGTGAGCACATTTAATGCAATCGCAAGCATTACCACTCCATCAATGTGCAGGTGGTGCACCTGGCAGATATGACCATCTCGCACGTGTGTGCCAAATTCCCAGGCTCGGCCCATGACTCCTACATCCTGCGGAACAGCATAGTGCCCCAGCTGATGGCTAATCTTCCCGAGCGTGCATGGATTGTGGGTGAGTAGGCCTAGTTGTGTGGCGTGCTGTGTGTGTGACCTGCTGCCCTGAGCCTCTGCAACATTGCAATGTCTATTTGTGTTTGTCATACCTAGGTGACTGCATATCCCAACCGTCCCTGGTTGCTGAGCCCACTGCGGAATCCCAGGTCCCCGGCTGAAGTCCGCTACAATGAGGCCCATGGGAGGACACGTCGTGTGGTGGAGCGTACTTTTGGTCTGCTCAAGTCACGTTTCCGCTGCCTGGACAAGACCGGAGGTGCACTGGCATACTCGCCCAGGAAGGCGTGTCAGATTTTAGTGGCATGCTGCATGCTCCACAGCCATTCACAAGAAGATTCCCCTGCTCCTGGATGATGGTGAGGACCCAAGACCCCAGCCTGCAAACCAAGCCGAGTCCAGTGATGAGGACAGTGGAGAGGAGGAAGGTGTTGACCTGCGTGAACAGCTCATCACCCGTTACTTCACTTGACGGTGGGTGTCAATGTGCGACATACCCATGGTCTGATTATATTGCTGTTGTCGTGAAGGGGCATGTGAGAATTATAGCATCAGCCAGTTGTAGACTCAGTGGTGGTTGGAAATGTTTCTGGGACATGTCATTGGGGAACATCAACAGGATGTGTATGTTGACACTTGGTGGCCTTTGTGACATGTGCATGTTGGGTTATCCTGATGGTAGGGGTTGTCTGATGTCTGTGATGCCACACCCAGACCAGTGACAGTTCTGTTGTGTTTCCCTAGGTGCCTTCGACTTCTCCTTGCCTACATACAGCCCATGCTCCTGGTACATTGTGATCATGTTGAAGACTGTACATTCTGCAATAAAGACAGAGCAGACATGACAACATGTGTGTGAGAATATTTTATTTACAACGGCGACGGGGGGTGTACATTTCCATTGGGGAGTGGGGTGGAGCAGTGAGTTGACAGTTGTGGTAGATGAGATAATCGAGTAGTTACCACATTACTGTGGTGACCCAGTCCAACAGACAGATGCCATTCACAAGGCAGTGTGGGGAAGGACAGTCCAAAAGGTCAATGCAGTGGTGGAGAGAGTTGCCATCATGGCTTGCTTCGTGACTGGCGTCTGGCAGGTGCTTGGCTTCCAGATACTCCCAGGGTCTTCTTGGGACGGCCCCTTCGTCGTTTGGCAGGGGGGGCCTGCTGCAGGGCCAGTGGGGTCTTAGGACTCACCCCTCTGTGGGCGCAGGGGAGGATGGTGAACGGTCATCGTGAGGCCCATCAGAGGGAGGTGGAGGTGTTGTCTGTGATGCATGCATGTCCCTCAGTACCGCCACTGGCTGGCCCAAGAGGTCCACGATTTGTCCCATGCGGGTGTCGATGACCTCACCAGCAGGATGAGCTCGTGCAACAGTTCGTTCGACCGGCCCGTTCGTCCCTGGGCCTGTTCGTATGCGCCCAGGACTCTGGTGATGTGTTCCAGGGAGTGGGTCCCAGCCTCCTGGTGTCCTTTGGTGACCCTGCCCCTCCCACCTGCCCTGCTGCCACAGATCTGTTGCCTCACCACTGTGGGCACCCGCATCCTCTCCCTGCCCTCCTCCGTCGGTGGTGTGTGCTGGTCATCCTCTGGGACAGGGAGGGTGTTGCAGGCAGCACTGGTGGTGGTGCCGCACAGGCTGTGACAGCAGGGGTCTGCTGTGAAGTGGTTGTTGGCGCAGATGTGGTGGGGGGATGGGGTCCTTGTACCTGTTGCTCCCTGGCACACCAGATGGGCCGGCCTCAAGCTCATCGTCCATGGAATCCTGGGAGTTAACATCCGAGAGTCCATGTACCGGGGGTGGAGACTGGCTCTGCAGGTTGCTGGTGTTGTCCTCTGCAGTGAGTTCTTGGTCACCTGTGGGTCAGATGTGAAATGGTCATTGCAGTGCACCCGGCAAGCTTTGTGTTAGCTGTGTGTCATTCACTTTTTGTACACTGCACAATTGACGGATCACCACATTGTTGACTATGTGCACTACTGTGTTCCTGACATGTTTCAGTGGTACAGGCGTTACTTGTCCATGGTGTGAGGTGTCAAGGCATACCATGCGACCCATGCACAATTAAGGTTTACAGGGACTTGTTGCCATCTAGGGCCTGGCACAATATGTGTTTCATTGAGAACTCATTGTTTATATGTCTGACCTGGCAGACGTCACATCTGGCCATGGACTGGCCATTGTCATCTCCTGCACACCTTTGTCCTGTCATGTGCATATCTTGATTTGTGCCACCACACATGCTTTCATAATTTTCTGATGGTCCTTGTTGCACTTGCCCCATGACGATGCACATGTAACTAGGTGCTGTGCATGATTGTGCCCTGACTTTCTTCTACTTGTGCATTGGTGTGTCACGCTTTGGTAGCTGTGACAGTTTCCTTAGCTTACCTGTGTGTACACTGCTTGGCAATGGGGTAGGTATGCCTCTTTGGGCAATGAGAGGGCTGGTGTTGTCATATGGCACCATTTAATTTGTGAAAAATGGGTGGGTGCACGTACTGGCTACTTACCTGTAAGTTTGTTTGGTGTACTGCAATGGCTTCCAACTGCTGGGTGGGGGAGTGCTCCATCCTGCTCAGGTGTGGGACAGAGGGGGATGTTGGGAGTAGTAGTGCAGGCCTCCCACCCACAAACACCCTCACTGTGAAGATGGCTACCTACCTGTAAGTTTGTTGTGTAATGGCTGACACATGCTTCTGGGTGGGGTGGTGGGAGGGATCCATCTTTCTGGGCTGTGGGGCAGTGGGCATGGTGGGAGAAGTGGTGCAGGCCCCCCACTCCCAGACACCCTCCCGGGGAAGATGGCTACCTACCTGTGAGTTTGATGTTGGTTGTGTAATGGCAGACACATGCTTCTGGGTGGGGTGGGGGGGGGGAGGGATCCATATTGCTGATGCTGTGGGCCAGGTGGGAGTTGTAGTGCTGTCTACCTGTACACATGCCCCCATGGTAATGTTGGTAGCTACGTTTGGGGTGAATGGCAGTGGGTGAATGTTGGATCTGTGAGCCATGTTTTTGTGTGTGTGGTGCAGATGGATGGTATGTGTCCTAGGTAGTGTAGCTTTGTAGTTGTGCAAGACAGTACATAGCAGAGTGGCGGTAGTCATTTGTTTGTACTTACCAGCCTCCACTCCCCGGCTACTCCTGTGAGAGTCTCTGGATGCAGTATGGCAAGCACCTTCTCCTCCCATTGTGTGAATGGTTTTGGTGGAACGGGAGGGCCACCGCCAGTCCTCTGAGCCAGCTCACGGTTCTTGCTCCTCCTCTCCTTGACCACCCTCTTCAGATCATGCCACTGCTTCATGATCTCTTTTTTTGATCTTGGGCTGGTCCCTACTGCATTGACCCTTTGCCCACATTCGTGTCCTTGTGGCTAATGGTGTCTGTTGGACCAGGGTACCAAAAAGCTGTGGTTCCACTCTGACTATCTCATCTACCATGACCTTCAACTCACTCTCAGTGAATTTGGGCATTTTCTGTGTGGCCATGGTGTGTGGTGTGCAAAGTGGTTGTGGGTGCAGGAGTGTGAGTGGTGGTTGTGGTTGTGCTGTGTATTGGCGTTTTTCCGCCGCGAATCTGACTGCCACGGATGGATTTTGGCCATCTCCGCCCGCTACGGCTGGTTTTTCTTGGCCTCGTTCCGCCACGGTCTGATTTTTTTGGCGGTTGATCCTACTTTGGCCGCCGGTTTTCCCATGGTGCCGGTGGGCGGTTGTTTTCCGCTTCCATGGCGTTCGGGATGTTTTCCGCTCGCCATCCTAATGGCCCTCCAAAAGTCATTTTTCCCTGTTGCAAGCCTATCTCCCAGTGAATATCACTAGGTTACCTTATTACACTTAATAAGTGCTAACTTTAGATTGGTAGCAGATATAGATATGCTGTTTATACTCAAATAAACTAACTTAAAATCCTCTTTAAAGGTAAAGTCGGATTTTAAATCACAATTCTGAAAATGCCACTTTTACAAAATTGGCCTTTAAGTAATATTTTAAATCACAATTCTGAAAATGCCACTTTTACAAAGTTGGCCTTTTCTTGTCCCCACAATTTGTGCCTTCTGATAGTGTCCTGGTTCACCTATGAATGGTTCTGCTATTGGGACTTGTGTACTGCTTCCAGACAGTAACACAAAGAGGGCTTAGGTATGGACAAGCTGGGCTATCCTGGCAGTATGACTGGGGCTAGGCTGTACCCAGCCACTCTTTCACTTCCAAGGGCTTTGCCTCCTGCAGACAGCAAGGAACCCGACACCAGGCTTGCCCTGCCTTTTGCTACCCTCACAGTTTGGAGCTTTGACAGAGGAAGGGGAAAAACAGATGGGGTAGGACAGGGCACAATGTATCAAAATTGGACCTTTGAAGCCACACATCAGAACACTCCTGGACCTATGAAAGTTACAGAAGGAGAACTGCCCTGCTGCTTGAAGGACTGCCTTGATGTCGAAGAATCTGCTTGCCTTCATCCCAGGCTAACCAGAGAGGGTCCAAGGGTCAGTTGGTGGACCTCCTGGGTGAGGTACAGGAACACAACATGCTTCAGAGACCTCCCTGCATCTACCCAGCTGACCTGCTGAAACTGCACCTGCATGGACCTGCCACTAGACCTGATTGAGCCATGCTGATGGCCTTTGCTGGAGTGAATCCGGACCCCCAAGAGGATCCAGGTCTTGGACCTTGGTCGGAGTCTGAGTGTACTCCTCCTGGTGCAACCGAAGGTTTCAGTGGAACTGACAGCACAATACAACCTGATGCAGGACTGTGCATCACAGCATGTTGCAGCTCCTGGTCCATGGCTCATTGGAACCGATGCAGCACAACACAACCTGACTCAGGACTGTGCATCCCAGCACCTTGAAGCTCCTGATGAGTGGCTTCATTGGAGCCAACACCAAGGAAACTAAGGTGCAACTCCCAGCAGACCAGACTCGTTTCTATACCCTGCCCATGATACACCGCTGTAGGCCTGAAATTGTGACTTTGTCTTGGTCCAGAGCAATTGGCGCTTTCTGCTTCTTGGTGCTATTTGAACGTAAAACTTTGAAATTCAATGTCTCCAGTGCCTACTGATCGAAGGTTTGTCATTCTGGTATAATTTTATTTATTAATGTTTACACTATGTTCCTAAATTGGTTTGTGATTTTTTTTTCCTTGTGTAGTGTTTTGTTACTTTATTACTGTTTGTGTGCTGCATAAATACTTTACATATTGCCTCTATGTTAAGCCTGACTGTTTTGCGCCAAGCTACCAGAGGGTTAAGCAGAGGTTAATTTAGTGACTTGGAGTTCACAGTGTCAATGATTGTGGTTGTTGCCTTAGTGCGGCTTCCAACCCCCTCAACCAATAACCCAATTTCTTACAATCACTAACCTGCATTGTTTCAAATTATGAGACTATCTACATTAGAAACCAGCAGCATTACATCCAGTTACTGTAGATGGACTATACTTTTCAGATCAGGCTTCCCACATGTGATATCGGACAAACAATAGTTGAGTTATGATGGACTATTTTAAGGACATGCTTGCTGAAGTCACAGCAGGAGCCTCCCAGAATGAAAGTATTCTGCAAGGCTCAAACAGAATTTCTTTACAGAAAAGTCAGCCAATGCTGAATTACTTTAGTTAGAGGGGAGGAAATGTTCTGAGGAAGGCAGAATCGATGAATAAGGAGAGAGGAAACAATCTGGTCTTTAATTAGTGAGGCAACTAACTCGAATGACTAATCATTAGAGATTATAAACCCAACCCTCACAGGTACCAAGATATTGTGCTCAAATGAAACACATCTACTGGGCAAGTGTTCACATGCTCCCGAAGTGAGGGACAATACAGACTCAGCAAGACTAAATTTAGCTGGGGAAAACATATATACTATTTGTTGCGGATTCGTTCCTAATACAGTTGCCTGATTTTTTAAGCACATGCTCAGGAAATCCCTCTGCTGCAGACAGCAGAGGGATTTCCCTTTTTTTTTTGCCTGGGGAGGTGGGGAAGAGCTTCACCCACCTCCCCAGGCCGATTTGTGAATTTCATTGAAATGACGATCGCGCACATGGCAGAAGGCCCACTCGACACCAGGGATTTTTATTACTGACGGTGGGGTGGGGGCTGCCGAAAAAGGGCTTGGAAATGCCCCCCACACATAAATGTCAGTCTTTCTGCACCCCCTGGGGGCAGTAGCCCCCAATCTGACCCCTGGGGGGGGCAGAAAGCCTACTAGAAACCAGGGATTTTTTTATTTGACGTTGGGGTGGTGGCTGACCAAAAAGGGCATTTCAATGCCCCCATGCCACCCTTCAGAGAACTGTCAGTCTTTCTACCCCCCCAGAAAGCCCACTAGGCCTCAGGATCTATTGATTTTTAAATTCAGGGGTGATGACAGCTCAGAATTGGCATGCCAATGCCCACATCTCCCCCCCACATCTCCCCCCAAAACTACCAGAGCCTTTCTCCCCCCTGGGGGGCAGATGGGGCAGTGGGCCCTGATCTGCCCCCAGGGGGGGGCAAAAAGCCCAATAGGCTTCAGCGATTACACTGGCTTTTTTTATGCATGGATTGGGGGCTGCCCAGAATATGGGCATACTAATGCCCCACCACCAAAAAAATAGCCACAGTCATTTTTTTTATGCATGGATTGGGGGCTGCCCAGAATATGGGCATACTAATGCCCCACCACCAAAAAAATAGCCACAGTCATTCTGTCCCCCTTGGGGGCATATCGGGGTAACCCTCCCCCCCCCGATTTCCCTCCAGGGCGGCAGAAAGCCCACTAGGCACAGACTTGTTTTTAGAAATGTGCCTACCTGTGGATTTTGGGCCCTAGCACAGCCGGCAAATAGGGAAACCTAGCAGACCTGTACGTTTTTGAAAACTAGGCACCAAGGGGAATCCAGGATGGGGTGACTTGTGTGCCTCTCACCAGGTTCTGTTACCCAGAATCCCTTGCAAACCTCAAACGTAGTTAAAAAAACTCACAATTCAGTAATGGAAAGTTCTGGGATCTACGTGGATCCACAAACTTCCACCCACCCCGCAATACACAAAGTCTTCCGAGAAAAATGGTACCTCACTTGTGTGGTTAGGCCTTGTGCCCGCAACAGGAAATGGCCCAAAACGCAACATGAACACACCACATTTTCATAGTGAAAACTGACCCTTTTTTTGCAAATTGCCTAGCTGTCGATTTTAAACCCTAGCTCTGCTGGCACCTAGGGAATCCTAGCAAGGGGAATCCAAAATGGAGTGATTTGTCTGGCTCTCACCAGGTTCTGTTACCCAGAATCCCTTGCAAACCTCAAAATTTGTTTAAAAAAAAAACAACAAAAAAAACACATTTTCCTCATATTTCTCTGATGGAAAGTTCTGAAATCTGCGTAGATCCACAGAATTCCACCCAACCCGCATTCCCTAAAGTCTTCCGAGTAAAATGGTACCTCACATGTGTGGGTAGGCCTAGTGCCCGCAACAGGAAACGGCCCAAAACGCAACATGGACACACCACATTTTACAGTGAAAACTGAAACTATTTTGCAAAGTGCCTAGCTGTAGATTTTTAACCCTAGCTCTGCCGGCACTTAGGGAAACCTAGCAAACCTATACATTTTTCAAAAATAGACACCCATGGTAATCCAGGATGGGGTGACTTTTCTGGCTCTCGCCAGTTTCTTTCTGTTACCCAGAATCCCTTGCAAACCTCAACATTTGTCCAAAAAAAAAACTACCTGGTTTTGGCGGGGGGGGGGGGGGGCACCTGGGGTCTTGCCCCCCGGCTTGCCGCCATCTAGGGAAACCTACCAAACCATCACATTTCTGAAAACTAGATACTCTGGGGAGTCCAATGAGGTATGGCTTTCGTGGATCCCCCAACTTTTTCCTACCCAGAATGCCCTGCATACCTAAAATTTAGCTGAAAAAAAAACCACATTTTTTGGGTGGAATCACCATGCCGGCACAAATGTCCTACCCCACAGCGTTCCCCCCAAGAATTTAGAAGAGTGTGGTAAGGAAATCACACTGCAGAAGGTTACTCGTCTGTTGTCATAGTACTGAGAAGCTACGCAGGGCTGGCAGTATTATATTAGGGGCTATATCGTATAAAAGTAGATTGTGAGAGGCAGCAGAGGGCGCCTGTGAAACTTAGGCATTACCCAGAAGAGGACTATCCCTAGAGAAGTAACAGGTTCTCCTCCAGCTTAAGTGAAGGGTAAACAGGGGTTTTACTCGTAGTGACCGGAAGGAATTTTCTCTTTGTAGCGAGTGAAGAAAACTTCTTGGTTTAGTGGAGCAGACAGTAGTGCTGTTTCTACGTTGTTACTAACAAATTTTATAAATAAAAGTTAGGAAAGATATTGTTGTATTACCTTGTAAAGGGAGGCTCAGTAGCAGGAGTCATACTGACGTCACAGAGAGCCACGCTGGTATTGGTTAAAGCCACGGGCGTGAGAAAACTGCAGATTGCAAAGGGAGGGTCAGTAGCAATAATACTGACGTCACAAGGAGCCGTACTGGCATTGGTCAGCTGAGTGGGTGTGTTGTAAACTCTGATTAGAAGACAGATAGTGTGCTGGTACTGGTTGAAGACGTGAACACGTAGTGAGCCCTGATTGGACTGTTGGTGTGAACCGCGCTGATATAGGTTGAGTGTTAACAAACAGGGTCTGTGGAAATACGGAAGAGCTTTTGGGATTTGGCTGACTGAATTAATAAATTACAAGAATTGGAAGAATGAAGTTGAATAATAAGATCAAGAATTTCTTTAAAAAGGAAAAGCGCATAGTAACTAGGGAGGGAATTCTTATGCCACCTCCTAATACGCCAGCTTCCTTTATTATGATGGAAAGTGGATATCATACGTGTGTATAGTTGGAGAATTGGGTGGTGTATAAAAAAAGGTGGTGTTCTAGCTTTTCCGGAACATGGTACATATAATGGGAGAATTCTTCAGAATTTGAGAATCAGGATGGATTTATTAAAACCGAGACCTAGGTTAACGCAGTTTGAGGCTTTGCAAGAATGGGAAACTGAGGCATATGAACGGGAAAAGTACAGAGGAGTTAATTCAATAGTGGATTCATACACAGATATCCGTTTGACACCTGAGTGGATCAGATGAAAACATGGAGAAGTGCTGTAGTATCGGAGGGTTTGTATCCAGTATTGATGGCTGATGACAAAGAAGGGAGCAAGTGTAAGGAAAAAACGAAACACATGGGTGTGACAGGAATAGGGTATGATGAGTCTGATGAGTTATTAGAAGATATTCTATTAAAGAGATCCCTGCCTTATCAAGAAAGTGCTAGAGATTCAACTCCAAGTGCCCCTATGATAGGAACTCTGTTGATTCCATATGATCCAACAGTTATTCAAACCTCACAAGAAAAAGAAAGGGATGCATTGAATAAAACAAAAGAGATATTCAGAAAATAAATTCGTTAGGTTTAAATGCTGAAGCATTGAGAGTACCAGTAACTATTGGTCCTGGTATTCCATTGTATGATACACAAGGTACATCAAAATTTCAAACTATAGTAGTCACAGAGAATAGTGCCAGAAAGGAGATAGACATGTTAGAAGATCAAACCAGTGAGAGTGATCTGAATGTTTCATTGTTAGATCTCCCAAATATTGAGACTATGACTGAAACTCCCAAAAGGATTTCACCCATTGATGCAAGGAGGAAAGTATCAACTGTCACTCCAGTGGCAGGAAATTCTACTGGATTTTCCCCTGAATGTTATGCCCGGAAATTCGGTTCTGGTTCAGTACATTGATGATCTATTGGTGGCATCAAAAACACGAGAAGCTTGTGTCACTGACACAATAGCTTTACTGAACCATTTGACGGAAGGACACAAGGTGTCCCCAGAAAAATTACAGTTTTGCAAACAAGAAGTTCAATATTTCTGACATAAAATAGAGAGGAATCAGAAAGGTGACACCAGGAAGAATAAAAGTGATTCGACAAATGAGCCTGCCTAAAACTAAAAGGGAAGTGCGAATGTTTTTGTGAGTGGTTGGATACTGTTGTCAGTGGATAAATGGATTTTTACTGCTTGCAAAACCTTTAATAAGGTTGACACGAAAGGAGATGATGGATCTGATTGAGTGGGATGATGAAAGTGAGGAAGCATTCATAAAATTGAGAAGTTGTTTCTGTTAAGCACCAGCACTGGAAATGCCAAATTATACGAAAGAGTTTGCTTTGTTCTGTTGTGAAAGGGAAGGTAATGCACTTTCAGTATTAACCCAGAGACATGGATTGACACGACATCCAGTCGCATACTTTTCTGCTATTCTGGATCCAATGGCTGCAGCATTACCTGGCTGCTTCAAAGCAGTAGCTGCTACTTGTGTGAGTTTGGAACAGAGTGAATCAATTGTGATGGGTCACCCTGTAAAGGTGCACCACATTCAGTTGAGATCCTTTTAACATGTACTCGTACTCAACATTTGACCCCTAGTCGGCTGCCTAAGTAGGAAAGAGTAATTTTGGGTGCTAAAAATGTAAATGTGACAAGATGTACAATGATGAATCCAGCAACTTTGTTGCCCGACTCATATGGGGAAGAAGTGAAAGAGGAAGTTGATCATTATTGTTTGGATGTGACAGAAATGTGTACCAAGCCCAGACATGACCTCCTTGACATTCCAATGGAAGAGTCAGATTTTGTAGTGTTTGTTAATGGGTCATGTTTGAGAAGGGAGAATTGAGAATTGATGTCTGGTTATGCTGTATGTACTGTATCAGGTATCATAGAAGCTTCCTATCTAAAAGCAGTCAAGTCTGCACAAATAGCGGGATTGTTAGCTTTAACGAAAGCCTGTAAAGTGGGAAAGAAATTGAGAGTAACCAGATGTACGGACAGTCAATATGGTTTCGGGGGTTGTGCGTGACTTTGGCCAATTGTGGCTACAGAGGGGATTTCTGACTTCTTCAGGATCTCCCATCAGGAATGGAAAAGATGTTAAAGAATTATTGGAAGCATTACAATTGCCAAAAGAAATGGAAGTGGTCAAATGTGCCGCACATATTTCAGGAAATGATTATGTGACACTGGGTAATCGGTACGCAGACCAAGTGGCACAATTTCGTGCAAGAAATACAATGTCTTTGAACAGAGGGATGGAAAAATAAGTTACCAATTGCCAACTAATGTTTTTCTCCGCTTTTGAAACATGGGATGAAGTTACGCAGTTACAGGATGAGGCAGACACAAAAGAGAAGGAACACTGGATCAAACAGGTTGTACAAGAAGAGCGGATGATGAGTATGGATGGGTCCAGATGGTAGACCAATAATGCCAGATAGGTTGTTGTCACAAATGACTAGGGTATGGAACCACACACATTGGGAGGAATGCCATGATCAGACACTTGACAAACATGATATTATCCAAAGTTTAGGGTAGTGGCAGAAAGTCTCTGCTAAATATGTTTGGCCTGCCAACTGCAAAACCCAGGGAGGAAGACAGTGGTCAGTTGGGTAAAAATTGGAAAAGCAGAAAGACCATTTATACGTTTGCAACTAGACTTAATTGAGTTGCCACCGTGCAACGGTTTGAAGTATATCTTTGTCATTGTGTGTCTATTTTCTTGTTGGGTAGAAGCTTATCCCACGAGGAGGAATGACAGTCTCACAGTTGCCAAACCTCTGTTGAGAGAGCTCATTCCTCATATCGAATTTCCAGTCACTTTGGAATCAGATAGAGGAGCTCATTTTAATAATGAGATAATTAAATTAATTTGTGAAGCTTTCACAATTGAGCAGAAATTACACTGTGCCTATCGACCAGAAACTTCTGGAGTGGTTGAGCAACTGAATGGCACAATAAAATCCAGGTTAGGGAAAGTGTGTGCATCCACATCATTGAAATGGCCTGATGTTTAACCCCATGTATTGATGAGCCTTAGAAGCATTCCTGACCAAAGAACAGGATTGAGTCCACATGAAATCCTCATGGGAAGAGCAATGAGACAAGCATTTGTATCTGGCAACAAATTGGTGGATATAACTGAGGATCTAGTGTTGGACTATTGTAAGGGACTAGCTGATGTGGTACGTTCTGTTTATCACCAGGTTGAAGAAGATACAATTACAGCACAGCCAAACCAAGCTCATGATTTGTGTCCTGGAGATTGGGTCGTGGCGAAGCACATGAGGAAATCATGTCTGGAACCCAGGTGGAAAGGACCACATCAAATCATATTGGTTAAGACAATAGCAGTAAAGTGTGCTGGCTTGCCAAATTGGATCCATGCCAGTCATACCCAAAGAGTCCCAAGTCCACCTGAACGACAAAAGCAACGACTGGTAGAACAAAGCAAAGAGCGAGAAGCTGAAAGTTGTGAAGTCAAAGAAATCAGAGAAACAGACTCTGAAGACCGCATTGACGATGAACAAACAAGTAGAAGTCAAGTAAAGTGGGCACCAGCTACTGGGGCTGAAGAGACTGCTGTAAGGACCAAAGCAGAGCTAGAACTTGAAAGACTAGAACGAGCCGTTGAAGAAAACCCAGATTCAGCTCAGTTAGAATTAGAAGAAGAAAACATTGCAAAAAACCAAGATTCAGTTCAGTTAGAATCAGAAGAAAATCAAGATTCAGCTCAGTTAGAAACAGAAGAACACATTGCAGAGAATCTAGATAAAATTCAAGTGCAAGAAGTGAAAGAAAAGGAACTGTTTTGTAGAATGTTCAGATCCAGAAAAGTTGGGAAAAAGGTAAGAATCAACTACAGAAAATGTAGATCCAAGCCAGTCAGAAGAAGAAAATAGAAGAGCAGGGAGCCCAAGACAAACAACAAAATAATAAAAAGTAGGGAATTCAGAACAAAAACAACCAAGCGAAAATAAAAAGACACTTGAAATAGGTGAAGAAGGTGAAAAGGAAGTACAATCAAAGAGGGTCAGAAAGGGTGATCACTAGCCGAGTGGAGTGAAAAGACTGAGATACATTCTGAAGAAAAAAAAAGGGACAAAATTAGAACAGGTACATGAGGTGTCAAGTCAGGGAGAGAAAGAACAATCAAGAGCATTGAGGTTGTCAAAAAGAGGAAGCGTACCAAGCAGAAAATGTAAGGCTCCAGAGTGGACCTATATAATACTCAAAGACTTCAAAAATCTTGATCTAAAGAGAGAATCAGAAAGTGGCATTGTTGAGGGATCTGATGAAAGGGAATTGAGATCACCTTAAAGAAAAGACTTATACAAAGGGTGGATTTATTGAGAAATTATTAGGCCAAAGAAGAAAAGATCGAAAGGGGTAAAGAAACTGATCAAAAGCTGAAAGCCTTTGAAGTGTGGGATCACACAAAGATTTTATCTTTTTATAATTTTACAATTTTTTTTTAGAAAAAAATTGTTAGAAATAACATTTAGATACTAAAATGGTGGAAGTACAGGTGCTGAACATCCGAAATCTAGCTTAAAATGGAGATGTGTTCAATGTTGTTTACGTAGTATTACAATACTAATCTTGATGTGGTTATTGTTAACAGTAGTAATATCTGTCCTAATGGTAACTAATGCTCAGAATAACACAAATACTAGTGAAAGAGTGAGTGCAGTTACTAAAATAACTACTACTACAGATTTAGAACAAATGGATAAGAGCATGTATTATGACAAATCAAGTAGTGATTTGTCATTAAATGTATTCACTAAACTCCTTTATCAATACGTGGATACAATGGATGTGAGTAATTTGCATGAAACGACGTACTTCTGTCTCAGAAGGGGTGACCTATCACCATCTTCCATTAACTTATGATGTAACTTGTAGTGTTATGACTAGTTTGTATTATGTTACTGGTAAGTTGCAATACTATTATAGTAATATGAATCTGGTCTTTTCAGAAATTCCTATTCGTAGACATTTAAACCCTGTACTTAGTAGTAAGAATGCAGAATTCATGGGTGAATTTTTCCTAACGACAATCCTATAGACATACCACACGCTTATAAAAATAACCTTACTTGTCTTTTGCGTGATGAAGAAAAATATTTTTTGAATTTAGTAGAAGAAAGAAGGCAGGATTTCCAAAAGAAAGCTGTGGAGCAAAAGTCACATGTACCTCCATGGGCTGGTTTAGAAGGGGACTATAAGAAAGGCGAGACTCATGCTGCAATGTCCAAAGACTTGTCAAAATTGGGGTAATTCTGTATACATAGACTAAAAACTGAATGCAATAGTGTCTTCATTGGTACTAGCGAATGTGAACATACCTTCCTAATTATAGGGGATGTGGACTAAAAGGAGGTATTGATCCTGTATTTCCAGGAATTTATTATGTGCGCTGTAGAAATGCCTATAATAGGTTGCCAAGCAAGTGTAGAAGAACGAGTGCACTCCTTCCCTTAAAGAATATGTAAGTTTTGCTTTAACTGCCAAAGTACTGCGTGCAAAACAGCACTGTGACTGTCCAAACACAGCATATCTAAAGATACTGCCAAAAGGGCGACACTTGTAACCCAGCTGCTGTACTGCGAAAATGAGGAGCTTTTCCTCTTGAGTAAACCACATTTTTCCAAAGTAATCCATAGTAATCCCACATAGTAAATTTCTATCGAATGATCCATGTATTTCATGTCAGATCACTCCAGAGACAGTTAGGTTGAGTTTGAATGCTTTATTCCGCATTTTCAAACATCGTATGCTGCTAATCCAAGCTTAATCATAGACGTGTGCTATCAACTGTCTTTTGAGCCAACACAGTAAATTAACCCAATGCATTTCGAACTTATTAGTTCTTCGTCAGGGGTGCTGCAAGAAATCAGAAAAAGTACATGAACAGCGTGCTTAATGCCACAGATAACAACATCAACAGAAATCATTCTAATGTATAACCATAATAGGTTGCCGGCATGATGGTATGGCAGTTATGTTGCCATTGTATTCCCAAAGGTATATCGCATCACTAAGAACAATGAAATGGACGAAAGTAGTAAAGGACTAACAAGAAATAAAAGAGCAAGCTTTTCAGAAATAGTAGGAGATATATTTGGTGCACTGATACAGTCAGTTGGAGTCGTACTGAATTCACATAAAATACGTCAATTATCCACAGTGGTTGCGATCAGATCTATGGTTTTGCAAAATAGACTTGCCTTAGATATACTATTGGCAAAAGAAGGTGGAGTCTGTGGCATGTTGAAAGTTCAAAACTACTGTACATATATCCCGGACAAAAGTAAAAGCATTGAGGGATATTTTAAGAATATTACGAAGATTCATAAAGATTTGACCCAACTGGAGGTTGACAGTGTTTGGGAGAGACTTAGTAAAAGTCTTTCAACTATAGGTAGTTGGTTTTCCACTTTTGGAAGTAGTTTATTAGGGAAAATATGAATTCCCTTGATTACAATAGCATTGGTGATACTAATGATAATAATGACCTATAAATGTTGCAAGGGAATATTGAGAACTGGATCAATGATATTAACCAAGAATAGAAGGATGGGAAGAAAGAGGAAAAGGGAGGAAATAGAGCTTGAAGAAATGAGAGACAATCTGTATGGCAAAATGAAAGAAATGAACATAAAAAAAAGAATGAAGAATGTATAGAAAACAATGAAGATACCAAGATTCAAAGATAAAGTTGGCACTTGGTAATGATGGGTATTTTATGATGGCTATAAAATGCCATCAGAGGGGGGATTGATGGAGCAAGGATTCAGGAAAACAAAACTTGCTCGAATCAATTCCTCTTCAACAAGTACTGATCACTAGAATAGAAATTAAAGATGAAATTGAAATGCGCACTACACTTACATATGGGGAAGAAAGCTTTATGCACGCTTAAATAACCAAGAATAATTTTCAGCGCGACTAAACGCTGCTTGAAACATAAAATGTTTCGCACATGTGCAAACCAGAACCTACATAAATAATCATGTGATTAACTCGTTTGAGAGGGAAAACTCACGCACGTGCAAGAATTTCTAACTTTTGGTTTTGAGGCAACACGTGCCAGGCAAATGCTTGCCTGAAATTTCTATTACTAGTGTACATTTGGGCCGGTATACCTTGGCAATGAAAGAAAACGGTATCTGGAAGAAAAATTGTACATGCGCTTGACCGAGAAGAGACGTGGTGGGACCTATTGCCCGGAAAAGTTGAATAACTGCCAAAGACCAAGGACAGCAGCTGTGTGAACATGGGAACGTGTGATGTTTGTCAATGGAGCTTTAATGAAATGTTATTTAATTAGAAACAAAATATGTATGGGAAAGGAAGACATCGATAAGCTAAAGGGGAAGGGTTTATAAAACAAAAGGGTCTTAATAAATTGGCCATGTCAGCATAGTATGATGTGAACTCCCCTAGTCTCGACCAATCATATTTCATATTTTACCGAGATTTACAAGTTTGAGGGTGGGACATGCAGAATTAAAGAGTATAACTAGATGGACAAAAGATTAGTAAGGTGTTCATCAAATGCATGCATGATACAACGTCAATGTTGAGCGAGGTGTAGGTGAGAGCTGCTGCTGGAAAGAAGAGAACAGACTGGGAAGATTCATTCCTGAAAGACAACCTGATTAGATTGAAGATGGCGTAAGAATATTGAGGAGGCGGGAAAGGAAACATGGCGGCAGGCTGATGCCCGTCGCGGGAGCTCAGGCACAGCGCGGAGGTATTGAACGGAATTAGCGGTGTTCTGGGGAAGAATCAACCCGTGTGCAATGTAAAATAGAGTTAATGGATTACCTTTAAACGTGTAAATTCTGAAGTCGGGTCAAAGGCGAGTCGTACCTATGAGGCAAGCGAGGCTGGATGAGGCAGCAGAGTACGGGACCTGGCAGACCTCTGGAGGAAGACGAGGTCAGTGGAAGCACGGATCGGCTTCCGTGTCGGGGGAGCAGCATCAGCACAGTGCACTGGTCGGCCGGTATGGAAGTGAAACAAGGGAAACTGTGCCAAGGAGGGCGAGGACGAAGTAGTAAGGATCTCAGCTCGGACCCACAGGCGAAGAAAGAGAAGGTAAGACGTAGGATCTGGGGGTGATTGCACATTAAAGAAAAAGAGGATTGGTCGATGGAAAGGGATCTTCCATCCTCAATTCTGAATCCCGGCAAAGTGAGGGGGAAGGAGCTGGAGAGTGAGAGTGCTGTAGTCATAGAAAGCACAAATGATGTCCAATCTGGGTTAGAGGCACCTGGGGGTGCCGGATAAGGACACCTTAACTACACCAATTGATAAAGGAGTTCATGTCCACCAGATAAGAAATAGATACCAGCTAAGATCTCACCCCGAGGTTAAAAACAGAGGGTTTAAAAACACCACGAGAGGAAATAGTGATTAGAGTGGTTGTACCAATTACACCCAAGAAAAAAACCTATAAAAGCATCAAAACCAGGGGGGAGACAGAAGCGGAGCGGTGATAAGGCTGCACGAAATTTGATAAAAGCTGCTCCATCCCTAACCTCCTATTTTAAAATAATGGAGCAGGTTGCAGACCCTAAGGGGGGGGGGGGGGTGGAGAAAAAAGTACACAGATAAAACCTGCCCAGACAAAGACGGTCCCTGTACAGCTGAAAACCGCTATGCATTACTAGCGGACGAAGGAAGCAGGGAAGGTAGGGAAGCTCAAGGTAATGACATGTCTGGGTCCCAGGAAGCATTCGGATACGTGAACCCCCTTCACACTACAGTTATTCTCCGTACTGAAACTTTAATGGGGCCAGGTTTAGCATCAGGCTCGGGTGTTAGCCAATCATAATGTAGATGTAGCACCTTGGAGGAGGAAAATACAGATCCAACACAAGGAGCAGAAGGTGGAAAGAGCCAGCTCGAAATGATGTTTGAGTCTAAGAAAATACATATTCTCGAAATTCAAGATCTCTGAGATCAATCAGAAAGGTACACATGCCAAATGCGACATCCTTGAAGAGGAGTTGGACAACATCGCCGCACGAACTGGGGCTTTGGAGAGCGAGGTGAGGATACTGTCCGAGACAGTGTCAGGAAATACCAAGGAATAAAATCTTGCAGGAGGATATGGCGAGGTTAGATATGCATGGGACGCGGGTAACCTAAGAGTCCTTAAAATTCCGGAGGGCGCAGAAGGCGGAGACATTAAGGCTTTCATGTGTAAAATACTGAAAGAAGGAATCCTGCAGGACAGACCAGACAGAGTTGGAGAAAGATTCAGAGAGTCCATAGAGACCCCTTCAAGCTGAATCCCTCAAGAAAGTCTCCTAGGAAAATATTAATTAATTTTCTCACGTATGCAGTTAAGGAGCTAGTATTGGGGAGAGCTTTGAAAGAAACCCTTTTAACACACGAGTCATTCAGCTATCAAATCAGATCAGATCTTGGTAAAAGAATGGCTCAGAGGCAGTGGGAACTCGGGACTAGAATGGAGGAATTGAGAAGGCGGGGTGCCCAGGTCCAAATGTAATTTCCAGCTATGCTTAAAATTATGTGACAAAATAAGAAGCATAACATCAGTAGTCCAGATGAAGTTGATGCATTTTTGGCACAGATGCAGACGTAAACCTGACCTGGAAACAAAAAAAAAAAAAGATAGAGAGACCAGAAAACTAGTCTATGTTGGTAGAAATGATAGGGTGTATATATATCGGATGGAAAGGGGAAAAAAAAAGAAAAGGAAATAAAAAAATAGATATAACGTGTTTTTTCTTTTTCTTCAATTTTCTTGTGTGTGTCAATGCCTCCCGTTGCAATGGGAGAATCCCGAATGGCGGTCTTGAACCGCTAAAGGAGAAACAGGAGGGTTTCCTGGGGGGAAGGGGGGGGGGAGCACAGGGTGTGGGGAGTAAGGGGGAATATGAAACAATAGTCCTTATACATGCTTTAGATTCATGTTGGAAGAAGCTAGGAGGTTACAGAAAAAATAGTTTTAAAAATGAACAAATCCAATAAACTATTAACATAGAATGTGAATGGGCTGAGGAGGAAGAGTAAGCTATCTCGGTTTATAGAGTTCAAGGGGTACTGAGGTACACATTATCTTTTTACCAGAAACCCACCTAGAAGCACAAGAGTGTAAACAGGGTCTTAGCAAAGTAAGATGGGTTCAGGAAGTCCTCTGTTCTGAGCAAAGAGGAAGTACAAGGGGAGTAGCATTACTTATAAGATGCAATTCAGGTATAAAGATAGTCAAGTATGAGACAGACCTGTCGGGTAGATGGCTAGTGGCCACCTTAACGATACAGGATAGGCCCTTGGTCTGTGCAGAGTATTATGGACCAAACGAAGATAACCAGGGTGCACTCTCCAAACTAGAAGCTAATATGCTTGATACTACAGCTCCTATCATAATGGGGGGGGTGATTTCAACTTGGTTTTAAATAAGGATATAGACCGTACCTCAAAAGCAAAGTATAATAGCCCCCCTAAAACATTTTCCAGCTTAAAAAAATATGAGAGAGTTCAATTTGGTCGATATCTGGAGAAGTATGGATGGGGAAACAAGAGATTTTACGTTTTAGAGCAAGAAATACAGGCATCATTCCCAAATTGATTATTTCCTTATAGATCAAGAATTGTTAACAGAGGCCGAGATGATAAAACATATTCCCGCCATACTATAAAACATATTCACGTCATACTATCAGACCATTCAGCAGTTGTTATGAATTTGATATTGCAGCAAAAAGAGACACAGAGAAGGTGGACAGTAGATAGGACGATGTTATTAGATGAAGTAATTAGAGCTCTAGGGGAAAAGACGGATGAGTATTTCAAATACAATTCGGGAACAGCGAAGGACCAGATAGTATGTGAGGCATTTAAGGCCTGCTTAAGAGGGATAATGAAGGCTATAACAGCAGGAAAAAGGAAAGGTCTGAAGCAAGAGGAGGCAATGAAAATAAATGAGATTAAGGAAAAAGAAAAAGAATTACAGATTGCATCAATGGAAGGCTTAAGTACAGTTACATCATCAGCGAAAGAGCTGGAGAGTCTGCAGGCTGAGTTCCAGGCAAAGATAGATAAGAAGTTCCTAGAAAGGTGGAAGGCAAGCAAGCTCCAACATTTTGAATATGCGTAGAAGTGCACCTCCTTATTGGCATGGAAGGTTAAGTCAGACAGAGCAAGAACTTAATAAAAAGAGGGTCAGGAGTAATGATACAAGCAGATCAAGAGATCCATGAAGAAGCTCAAAGCTTCATGAGTGATCTGTATAGAGAGGATATAAAGCCAGAACAAGGAAATATTCAGAGGTGGTTAAAACAGATAACACTTCCCCAATTGACAGAGGAACAAAAGACATTCTTGGTACAAGGCATTACTGAGGATGAAATACTGGCACAATGTAAAAAATGGCAAGAGGAAAAGCCGCAGGCCCCAATGGGCTGCCAGTAGAGTTGTACTTAAGTATCCTGGATAAGGTGGTGCCAATTTTAAAAATATTGTTTAATAAAATCTATATTGACGGGGAGTATCCACCTAGCTCATGGGCAGAATCCACAATCATGCTGATTCTAAAACCAAACAAAGACCCCCAGGAGATTGAGTTTTATAGACCTATATTCTTACCAAACATGGATTATAAGATCTTCTCAGGAATAGTTGCTTCACGGGTCTCAAAGCTAACAGGGGTAGTCAATCCTGATCAAAGAGGCTTCACACCAGGGAGGCAGTTAAATGAACTAACCATTCAGGTAATGGGGGCCATTGATTCAACTGAAGCAAGAAATTCCCTATTGACTGTAGTGGCAATAGATACTGCCAAAGCATTTGATCAGGTAAATTGGGCATACTTGTGGGAGACCCTAAAAGGTTTTGGCTTTCCAAATAATTTATTAAAGACGGTGAAAAACCTATACCTTAGCCCTAAAGCAAAAGTGTTAGTAAATGGGGGAAATGACAGATTGGTTTGGTATCACAAGGGGCACTAGGCAGGGGTGCCCTACGTCCCCACTCCTGTTTAACCTATATATTGAGCCGTTTGCTAGCTGGCTTAGAGAAGACACCTCAATTTTGCCTCTCAGGATGGGTGGGTTAGAACTCAAAATAGCATTATATGCAGATGATTTGCTTTTATACATGACAAACCCTCAAGAAGCAATTCCAAGGCTGATAGAGAAGGCAGAGAGATTTGGTGAGGTTTCAGGGTATAAAATCAATAGGGAAAAACTGAAAACATGGAATGGAATCAGGAGGTGAGAAGTCAGGGGGTCTAAAATCAAATGAGATACCTAGGGATACAGCTCACTCAGAAATTGGAGGATATCCCTGTAGTCAATTGGAAGAGAATAAGTAAGGAGGTAATGAGTTTGCTTTCACGATGGGCAAACCTCCCCTTAAACATCTATGGGAGGGTTAACCTTGTGAAAATGATTATTCTGCCAAGTTACTTTCCTATATAACTCTATCCCACTTTCTTTCAGAAAGGCAGACATAGCGAAGGTACAAAGTAAAATAGGAAGCTTTATTTGGGCGACGAAAGGTTCAAGGATAGCCTGGAAAAAACTTTGGAAAAAAACTTAGAAAGGGGCTGACTGTGGGCGGACTGGCACTACCCGACTTACTAACCTACTGTTATGCCTTCCATTACAAAAACTTTTGAATGCTAGTAAGTAAGACAGATTGCTCATCATTAGGAATACTGTTTGAGGCGATGTTAAAAGATGTGGTGCAAGGCCAGACTCATTTTCTTTACAAATATGGTGATCTGTAGTTTTTTGTAAGAAAGTAAGGCTAAAGATTTTAAGAGCTGCTTTAGAGACTTGGGTCTATATCAGGAAGAAAATGAAGATACCATATTACACAGCACAAGCCCTAATCTGGGACTCCCCAGGTACTCTGGAGTGTCTGAAGGATCAACTCAGTCAGCCGTTGAGAATAGGAGGTTTAAATAAATGGGGAGATTTAAAAAAGGAATCTAATTTAGTCAGCTGGGAAGTGCTTAATAATCTCACAAGAGGAACTTTGACGAGGTTTAAATATTATCAGATATCCTCTTGGTGGGCATCACAGAGCTGGCCCCAGGATGGGCGACATCCGAAATGGGATCAAGTATCCAGAAAAGACAAGTGGAAAAAAGAAATTTCCTTCTGGTATTGGGCCCTAGTGGATGGGGAAGACAATCTGGAGAGTGAAATCTTGAATCCTTGGGGAAAAGAATATGGTAGTGAAGACATTAATAAATTCTGGTCTGACTCGTTTGCTATCTTACAGGATGTGGTAAAACCAGCATCTCTCAAAAGGAATCATCTATATGCCGCCTATAGGGTATACTGGTCTCCACAAAAGTTATCAAAAGTGACAGGTAACGTGTAGAACCGTCCAAGATGCAAGTATTCCGCAGCAGATGACAAGCATATGTTCATGGAATGTCCGGAAATCAAACTCCTGGCTGGGAGTATGTAATTTCTCGGAACAAGTGCTGGGGTTACCAATTGAAGTTAGTGCCAATTTGATATTTTTTGGTCTTACGAATGACTACCACTTGAATGCACTTAGTACAAAGTTTACATTTTTTGTGATCATCCTAGTGAGACGAGAGATATGTAGGAAATGGAAGTCAGAATTTCCGCCGTTTGCAGAATGCTTAAAAAAATATCTTTTACACCAGTGAATCTGACATGGCGTGTGATCAAAGAAACAAAGTCAGGATCTGGTCTGCTTTGACAGATTGGAGGGAGAAGGCAAGAGAGTCTTATGATTAAGCCAAGCTTACTGTTGGTCCTGCCTCCTTAGTAACATCCTGGAGCCCCCAAAGTGAACAGGAGTGGGAAACGGAAACCGTAATATCTTTGCCGGAAAGCTCTGTTCTCTCTCTGTCCCCTCCGAGGGTTGGCACAGTTTTATAGGGAGAGACAGGAGGAATCTGAATACGAGTGTTGGCAGTATGAGGACAAAAAAAAAAGAAAAGAATATCGAGGGAGAGAGTGAAAGAGGGATGCGTTCCGGTGCGTCAGGGTCTAGAGAAGTGTAGTAAGTATTTCCCTGTCCTGAACCTGTCCTATAGTCTTTGTCTCCTGACTCTTAATCAGGTGACCACCTCCAGTCCTTAGGCCAGAGGGTTGGGTTTCCCGATTCACCATTG
Source organism: Triturus cristatus (assembly GCF_964204655.1). Lineage (NCBI taxonomy): Eukaryota > Metazoa > Chordata > Amphibia > Caudata > Salamandridae > Triturus > Triturus cristatus. The sequence goes on from NC_140586.1 coordinate 369,851,326, forward strand.
GGTAAATATTATTCTGTCTTAAATTTGCATATCTTTTGCAAATGTATGATTTATTACGTCTTCTGTCTCTTCATCTATCCACTCCAATTGCATTGAATTGTTGAATGAGTTTGTGCATTGAATGTACTTGATAAATGAATTTTTCCTCCCATGAGAGTTGGAGTTTGCACTGTGAATCTGTATAAATGAGCGTTCATTTGAATGAGTTATTAGATAAAATTCATTGAATCTTACCCGGAGTCTGTGATTATTTTATTAAGTTATAAGTTAAATAAGTTAATTTGTTAATATCACCATGAACTACTCGACTAATGGTCCATTGAGCAAAGGAAGAGTGTTGATCTGTGAAGATTAGTTAGGCATTGACTAATTCAAGATCAAAGTGAATATATAACTTGACCCACCCAGCGGAAAGTCGGGCATGAAATTTGAGCGTGTATATGGGCCCAATTTTTGATGATTTGTTGATTGTGATAATATCTATCCTGGCCCTCCCCTTTCCGCTGGATCAGCAGTACACCCTAGAGTCAGTAGGAACAGGTCCTTATTTAACCTGTGTCACTGGAGTAAGGCCTACAGGCTCACTCATCTTTTAAAGTTCCGCTACTGTGTGCTTAACTTACCCTAGGCTACATCAGGATGGTGTGAAGTGTTGCGGAGCAGAAGTTGTGTATCTGTGTTGGGTTTATGTGTGTCCGGGGAGAGTGCCATGTAGGGACACTGCAGTACTGAAAAGTGTGTGCATGATGTAGGCATGTACTGGAAGTGCATGTGCCTAAGAGTGGTAAAGTACGTGAAGGATGTAGTGCTGTGCAGTGTTTGCAGGGGAAGTGCATGTGCTTGGTTTATGTGTACTTGTGAGTGGTACAATACATGAAGAGTAGAGTGCATGCAGGATAAATGCATTGCTGGCTGTATGTGTACCTGTGAGTGGTACAATATGTGAAGGATGCATTGCATGCATGATAGTTTTTTTAGTTTTTTTACAGAGTTTTATATAGCATGAACTCAACCCGAATTGGGTATCAGAGCGCTTTATATAGCGCCAGTTGCATGACAGGAGGACACATTCATTTTTGTTAGGCATGGGGAGATTAAGTGATTTGCCTAGAATCACAGGATGTTCAGAGTCATTGTTGAGACTCGAACCCAGTTCCCCAGATTCGAGGTCGGACGCCCTAGCCGTTAGGCCAACTCCTCTCCCCAAAGGTGCATGTGCTGGGTATATGTATGTCTATGAGTGGTACTGTATGTAAAGGATCCAGTACTGGGTTGTGTGTGTATGCTGAATTTAAGTCCTGGGTGTATGTGAGCCTCTGAATAGTACAGTACATGGGGAATACAGTACTGTGCAGTGCGTGCATGCACTGCACTGGGTGTATGTGTGCCTATGGCTGGTACAATAAATGGAGTGCCCTGGGTTCCATTTTGGGAGACGCAGGCCTGCATGGTGAAACATGGATTGGAGGAAGAGAGCTCCCCAGACAAGATGTGTGGATAGCTGTTTTCCTGTAAGCTGGGTGGGACATACACTGAGGAGGGGAGGACCAGGCCTTCCTTGTACACTTCAAAGGGTGCTCCTGGATTAAGAGAGAGGTTACAAGGAAGGGGCCTGGCCACATCTCAGGAAGGAGATGGGGCTGATGAAAGATTCACAATGAGTAGTGCTAGGAGCCCTGGGCTAACATTTTTATGCACCTATCACTGTGACTGACATCCAATTGTGAACTCTAGTCACTCCCATGGTCTGTGTTGTGTGTCTTTCTGCTTCCGAGATATCCCTGCTGTGAAAGACTGTTGTGACAACAAGGGATCAGAGGAACATGCACTTCAAAAGAAGCAGAACCGCAACTTAAAACTTCAAAGACTTCACATTTGAAGTCTGGAAAAGGACTTTAAGAAGGGAAGTTTGAGACCCCAAAAAGTGTCCTCTGCCAAGCATGGGCTGAGTGAGGAGGGGGGAATCTGCAAGACTTCTACCTGTGGCTAGGACAGGGGCCAAGGCCTGTTAGTCTTCCTACTGATGAGGTGACATCACCCAGGGAATCCAAGACCACCAGTCAACATGGCACATTTACTCAGGGCAGCCCCTCCTGGTAAACAGGGTTCCTGAACTGCTACTACACAAGACTTCAGCGCTTACTTCTCAGCAGTCTTTACCATCGCAGAACCTCCTGGCATACGAGGCCACCACACCGCTACTGCACAAGACTTCGGCCCTTACTGCACAGCAGTATTTCCCCACTGCAACCCCTCCTGCATACCAGGTCGCCCCACCTCGACTGCACAAGGCTTCAGCCCTTACCGCACGGCAGTCTTAACCATGGCTATCTTCACAGTGGCCCTCTCTTGGCATACAGGGGTCAATAACTCAGTCCTGAATACGGGCAATTACATAATCAATGCAGCAGCCATTTCCTCACAGGGAGCTCACTTGACAGGACTCCCCACTGAACCTTGATCCCTCCAGTGCTCTCCTCTTCCTCACAGGGCACACTGGCCTTGGCCAGCAGGCACTGGGCAGTGCACCCATGTTGAATGCAAGTTATGTATGTATGTTTGCCTCTGAATGGTACAGTACATGGAGGATACAGTACATGGAGGATACAGTATTGTACAGTACATGTATGCTGTATACATTCACTGGGTGTATGTGTGCCTGTGGATGGTATAATACATGGTTGGCCCTGGGTTCCATTTTGGAAAACCAAGACCTTTATGGGAAACATGAAGTGGAGATAGAAAGATCCCCTCAGACAGATTTGTGGATTGCTGCATTCCTGTAAGTTGGGTGGGACACACACTGGGGTGGGGTGTACCAGACCTCCCCCGTGCACTTTAAAGGGCCCTCTTTGATTCAGTGGTAGGTCATAAGGAAGGTGCCTGAGCACATATCAGGAAGAAGATGTAGCCGATAAGAGAAATATAAAGAGGAGCACATATCACTGTGGTTGACATCCAAGTGTGAAGTCTAGTCACTCCTATGGCTATGTTGAGGGGCTATCAGCTTTGGAGACATCCCTGCTGTGAAAGACTGCAAGAGGAAGAGGGTGCAGAGAAACATGCACTTCAAAAGAAGTCTTAAAACTTCAAAGACCTAGACCCGAAATCACATTTGGTGACTGAAAATAGATTATAGGAATGACAGTTTAAGACCCCAAAAATTGTTATCTGCCAAGCAGCTAGACAGGCTTTGTGAAGAGGGAAAGCTCTGCAATACTTCTGCCTGTGACCAGGACTGGGAGCCAAGGTCTGCTATTCTCCGTGTGGGGTGAGGAGACTACCTTCCTTGGAGCCTGTATGCCTTGTGAGGAACAGGGGGAGCAAGGTCCAGTGGGAAGCCCTGTTGTGTGGACTCCCTGCGTGAGATGTGAAGAAACCGTTGCTGCACCGATTAGTGTAGGACTTGTGTGACAGCAGTGCACAACCCTGTATACCAGAAGGGGCTGCCAGGAATAACTGTGCTGTGCTGACAGGGCCGAAGACTGTGGGCAGTGAGCAGTGAGAAATGGTGACCCTTGAGTTATCTGAGGCAACAAGCACTGCAACTGGTACGCCCCGTTGGATGAGTGAAGACGCCATGGGAGCATCACCACAAGTGTGGGACCAAGAACAGGATTGTCGAAACCAATCCCCTCATCCGGAGCATCTGAACACTTACCCTGCAGGAGAAGCTGCAGAAAAACTCAGACCGCTGCAGGAGCTCGACCATAATGGAGTCTGAACCCGCTGAGTGAAGCTACTGTGTTCATGTGCGGCCGACTGACCAGACTCGGACTGGTGCTCCAGGAATTCTGAACTCTTTCCTCCTGCCAGTGCAGATAAAACTTGTTTAAGGCCCGATAGCCCCAGGGGACCTGGATTATTCATTGAGCGCGTCTGTGCTGGAACACTATTACATTCAAATCAAAGTCGTAGTGGACTCTTGAGAGTAGGACTACTAGTGGGGCATACCATGGATGGCACCAATAGTAAATGGGAATGACCATGATTGCTACCACGAGCAGTGAGTGGGACAGGGAACTGACAGCTGGATACTAGAGGGCCAACCTCAGGGCAAGACCTTGTAAATTGTGTGTGTATGTTGTTTTCTTCCTTTGTGTGCTAGGCAGTAGAAATAAAATACTTCCCTTTTATTCTAAAAGTGAGTATTTGGCTGGACAATGATTTAGTGCTGCTGCACGCATTTTGAGCTATGAGCCCATTTTCACTAATCTGTATCCACTACTCCCCTCCCACCCTGAGAAGAATTTGACTGCTCGACCCCACTTACTACTGAAAAGTGCAGAAGGGGAACTTGGCCCAGTTGCTGAGAATCCATAGTAGGCCAGGACCTGGAACATCAGGAGTAAAAGCTCTCAACCTCCATGTTTGGGCCAGTAGCCTTGGAATGTCCCGTGGCCCTCTGAAAGCGGTTCTACCAATAGCAAGCTAGATCCATGCTGCATACCACAATTAACTGCAACACAATCGAAATTGGTAATAGAGGATATTAGATTAGAGTGGGCAATATATTCTAAAGAAGACTAGACTACTAGAAAGGCCTCAGGTCTGCACTGCATCCTGGCTGAACTTCTTGCACAAGAAATACGTCCATTTGTTTAAAAAGCAAATTAGGACTGGATGAATTTTGTGTAATCTCCTTTGAGGAAATTTCAGGAAATTCCCCAAAGAATTAAGCATTATTACGCAAAATTCCAATCTGGCTCTTTTACATTGATTTTTAGAATGAAATATGTCATCCTGTCTGTTTTATGACCAGGGGAGGCACCGAAATATTTATGCTGTATCATGCTTGCATGCACAGCAGCCCCATGCGTTCAGCTCGTTCACATTTTTCCCATGCTCTTGTGTTAAGAATGTTACCGAATGACGGGATATGGCATAATGGCCTGATCTCGGGCATTTCATGTAACAATAGTAAAATAAAATGCTGGAAATTATGCAAAATTACTCCAGTTAAAATAACATTTTGCAAGGGCCCAAAAACAACACAAAACTTTCTGAATATAGGACAGGCGCCAAGAATTATGGAGGGAAGACACCATCTCTACCTTTCTTGATGTAAGATAAAGATGTGACAGACTTCCTTTCTTATCTGCAGCTATCATTGTTAAATTCTGATTTTAAAATGTAATCAAGAATTCTAAATAAGAGACTAGAAGTCTGGCTAAAGAAACATGGATCTGTAGTAGGGCAAGATCACACCTTCCATAGCTACACGTCCAATTGAATGAGCGCAAAATCCAATCACGATTTGATAGTTCAATGCCAAAAAAGTGTCCCATTGAGTGTCATTTGTGTTGCAGTGGAAGGTGATTTTGAGGATGAATATTGGACCAGTTCTTGTAAACTGGGTTGAAACAATCTACTCAGATATAAGGCCTAGCATTTTGATCAATGGGAGATTAATATTGTGTAATTCAGTGAGCTACACGTCAGGGATGGCCGTTGTCTCCTACATTACATGTTATCTGTATGGATCCATTAATGCAGTGCTTAATTTGGAAAGGCATAAGTGCCAGGGTCCTCGTTAAGAGGGGACTGCTGCCTGTACCAACCATTGACCCTACCAGCTCAGCCAATGACATGATCAACACAGCTACTAACCCTCACACTTCTAAAAGTTTGACAATTCTGACTATTAAAGGCCCCCAACACAATATAAATTGTTTGGGCAGCAGGAATTAGTCATTTTAAATGTATATTGAATTAATACACAACAGTTGTTCAGCTCATCTATTTGACAAACAGTGCCACCATTTGGCAGACTGTCATAAAGTGCAGGTGTTGACAATTAAGTGCTATGCCGAGCACTGTAAACCACTGGCTCATAATAATTGCAATAAATGTATATTGAAGAGGAAAATGGCTCAGGCTACACTATTAGATGCTTAGGTTTGTCAAATCAACAGTACTGCCTATGCAAACGATGCTGCAATTTATACTTCCAACATGGAAGAAGCCACTCAGACAATGGAAGCATTCTGTTAATATGAGGTTAACATTGTTTAAAACTCCACTCATTAAATGATCTCTTATTAATGCCATGTCATTACTTTATTTTCTGGCGCACCAAGTTGAGCTTAACACATTTTGGAACAGCAATCGTCATTTGTGGGTTATTTATTTTTACAACATGTACTTACTCTTGATACAAGTGGGGTATGCAATGATCCCGCCTTCACAAACTTGAGACATGTCACTAGAGCTTGTGTGCTTTATGTATCCTTGTTTACAAGAAAATTCGATAGTTTGATAGTCAGTTGCATACAGTAGGTTTGCAAAGGCTGGAAGTAGCTTTATGTTGTTCTGTTCAATTTCTTCGTGATTCAATATGCATGATCCTGAAAAATGGAGGAACCATACCTTTAATCTATGAAAAAACATCACAGAGTAAATCAATCATTATAACTTTATTCGGTCTAAATTAAAAAAAAAAAAAAAATCGGAGATAAAAGTACATAGAAATATTACACATACCTATAGTCACACAAGAGTTTAAACAATAATGATATATTAAAAACAATTAAATAAGTGCGTAAAGGACTTTAGGGTTCATCAACACAAATACATCAAATAACCGTGCTTGAAATGAGCAGAAAAGTGCGAGTCGAGTGAGATTTCAAAGCTCCATTACAATGTTATAGGCAGTAGCTGTAGTTTAAAAAAAAAGCATGAGGGGGATAGAGAGAACAAAAACCTCCAATAGGGTCTGCTATACGCTCCTACTAACCTCCACAAGTAAACCCAACATCTCTGCCAACTCCATATACTGAGCCACAATGCACATAACATTCTAAAAGACTAGCCCATCAAGGTGTGTCTAGCACTAAGAGCTGCTTTCAGAAAGGCACAGGCAGTGAAAACAGTTTCAGGTGAACAGAATAATCATATAGAATGGCATACAACATTTAAAGTTTTACATTTTTAGGACCTCTTGCTTCTCATAAATTGGCCCTCCAGAAGTGGTAGTTGAAAATATGGCCTTTGATCAAAGAAAAAATGTAGCATTTGAGTGCAAAGTTCATACATTGCTGATTTAAACAACTTCTGCAAAGCCTTTTAGTCCCTCCAGTGAAACCTATTATCTGTGACAATGCATGTTTTTTTACCCACAGATTGACTACGAACACCTACATGCACATGTGGCAGCCATCTTTCAGTCAATTTTTTATACGTTAAAAGAATCCATTTAAGGATAGCTGATGTGAACGCAAACACATTAGCGGCTGCTATCTTTGAATTAATTTTCTTATGCTTCAAGAATGTCCTTGTCTTATCATGTCTCAATGTACCTTTATAAAGCATAAGAAAGTTCCTCTAGCGATGTCCGTCATTCATGTGTGCTGATGCTTAGGCTCAATGGTACGCTAGGCTGTGGCAGACCCTAGCTTTGGAGCATATGACAGATGTATTAGCCAATGCGTGGAAGATCTTTGACTATATATGGGGCCCCTTAGTTCGACATCTCTCGAAGAGGCTTCCACTGTTCTCCTGCCAGCCCCGACTGCAGGCCCTTCACCTTTTCCAGACTTTGCCGGACCTTAGTCGCCTACTCGCCCCTGAAATTAAACAAGGTACTCTTTGGATGTGACCGTCCTTGCTTGGAGGCCTATTGTGTCCCCTGTCCCTCCCCGCCTACACGAATAAGACAATTCTTCGTCAGCAGTTGTTAACTCGGGACATGCAGGTACTGTTGCAATGGTTTCATCCAAATGGATAATTTCTTATGATGAGTTTTTTGTTTTCTCCTTCTAAGGGTACCGGACAATTTATGATTGGAAATGTGAGGAATTGTAATGAGTTCAAATGCTTCAGCTGCAAATGGGTGTGCGTCAGTCAAAGAAGTCCAAGATACTCTTGTAATTTGAAAAGTCTTTATTTTCCAATTAATATTTTCCAAGTTTTAATCGAACATTAAGCTCAGCCAACGCGTTTCGTTCTCTCACCTAGAACTTCATCAGGACTGAAATCAACATGTAAAAGGACACAAATTAAGAACACAATAAGTCAAGGAACAAAAAATAAAAAACAGAAAAAGACAGAAAGGAAAAGCACAGGATTACGAACACAGAACACAAAACACTAATAGACCCTTAAATGAGGTTTGTGAGTGACATTCAAAAACATTGGTGATAGGACTGGCTAAAAAAAAAAACAAGGCATAAATATACAAACAATCACAATTAAAAAGACAAGGGCACATAATCTATTTACAAACATTTTAAAAATTACATGCGCAAGTCCTATTCATATTATGTAAATGGAAATTGTTACAATGTGCAGAGGAATCCCTACAGTGAGAGATCCTCTTAAGGGCCAGGCGCCTTGATAAGAGAATCAGGATGGGGCTCGCCTTATTTCCAAATTGTACAACGCTAGCGCTAAGATGAAACCAGTGTGTGACACTAAACTTCGACAAGCCTGGGAGACAGACGTAGGTGGGCAAATAACTGATTAACAACGGGCAAAATGCTGCGAGGCCACTAAAGAGATCTCTCTCAACAGAAGACACGAGCTGCTTCATTTTTAAGTTCCTTCGCCGTGCCTATTTCACACCTGACATGGTGCACAGGATAGATGCCGCCACATCAAACGCATGTTTAAAATGCACCGCACCTCACGCTGACTTCATACACTTGGCTTGGGCTTGCCCCCACTTACAGGCTTATTGGACGGACGTTCACAGGACTCTGAGGAAAATGGTTGGCCTCCCTCTCCAGCCTATCCCAGAGATTGCGTCGCTGGGATACACAGTACAGCTGCTCTAAATAAATAAATAAATCAGAAGATTTGCCTCACTGGGTCTGCTTTTCGCCAAAAGGGAAATTGCCATACATTGGGGTAAAAAAAATTGCTCCTAAACTGCAGGACTGGCTGAAGAGTTTAGCATATTGTAATGTCAATGCAGAGGCTTATGCCAGCCTTATGCCGTCAACATCCAGCCCCTGGGATATATGGGGACCATTTAGGGACTTCACATCAGCCGTCAGGCAGGTTTCCAGCTCACAGTCGGAGAGTGGCATTGTGCCGGAGGTAGTGGGTTGATGGGTCCGCACTTATGTTATGGGACCGGTCTGCCTGACTATTCGGGAAGATGCACGCTAGCTGTATCCTATTGGGTATTGTCCTGCCGGTTGTAAGGCTGACACATGTGTAGTGGGGGTGCTGTGGGTGGGCTGTGGGCAAGTTCTATTTTATTAGATAAGGGGGCATGTGTGACTGAAGCATGAATGCTATCACAACTATTATTCTGGATTTATAAGGAGCAACCTATTTTATTTGCACAACAATTGTATTTGATTCAGTGTACAAGCTGTTTGTTACTTGGAATAAATAAAGTGTTTAAAAAAAAAAAAAAAAAAAAAAAAGGCCAGGCGCCTCAGTTGCATAAAAATTCTGGGAAAGGTAATTGCAGGGAAAGAGTACCCAGGTCACCTAGGCGGTGAGAAAGACAGACATAGAATAAAGACTAGAGAGGGTGTGTAGCGCAAAAAGTGAAAGAAATTACAGTCCAATGTTAACAAAATAACATGGAAAGGACTGAGTTTAAGCGAGTGTCCCAGTATAATAAACTGGTGACACCAGGGAATTCACAGGGCAAAGTAGTGCCCAATAATGGAGATCTGTTGGAAATAGGATAAATTAACTAAAAGCAACCAAGTCTATATACTAATTCAAAAGGGGAATCAGGCAATTTGATCATCGCCATCCACCAATTGCGTCCAAGCAAAGAACAGAAGTAATCAGTGCCCCTAAATTGCGTACTCCAACTTAGTCTATTAAATACAGTCAAGTATCGGATATAGTGGTGGTTACTGGCACCCTGTGAGTCGTTAATCCTAAGCCACTAAAATAGAGGCAGACCCGCCATGGAAGGTAGTGCCAGGGTCAGCGTATGACCTAAAGCTACAGGCATTGATTAACTAGGGCAGATGGAATTGCTAATAAAAAGGACCATGTCTGGATCAGTGCTCTGTAACTAAAATCATGTTCAAATGGCACTGTGTCTAGTGTGCTGCTGCTGCTCGTGTTGTCTGCAAAATAAATGTGTGGCTTGTCTGCAAATTGCCAAAATGAGTAACGCTTACTCGGTGTAGTGTTTCCCGAGCCGGGCCCGACCATTACTACGGGGGTCTCAGGAGATGTTTGTATAGCCTCCCCCTGTGCATGTGCCTAGTGGACGCGCCCTACGTCCACGCGGAAGGCACGCCAGTAACCAAATAAAAAGCCCGGAGCACTGGGCGTGGGCAGGCGAGTTGATGAGATGATGAGTTGATTGAGATTTGAGGGGATGGATCGATGACCATGACCGGATGTAACCTGTGCCTTCGACGACGATGATCCGACGCTCCTCGAGGCCATCTTGCCAGCGCAGTGACGATCGGACCGCGGACCTTCCTGCATCGGTGGAATCGGTGGATCGGATCTCCGGTGGTGGTGATTTCTGCACCAGCGACGCTCCCAGCTGCAGAGAAGGCCTGAGGACTGACCCCCGTGATTCCTGCTTAGCAGCCAGCCAGCAAGTCGACCTGGTAAGCGCCATTTTCTATCCTTAGTGATAGACTGGCCCTGCTTTCTTGATTTACTTATCCTGTATGGCGTTTTTTGCTTAATTGTTTGCTTAAACTGCTGCAGCTTGATTTTCTTTTTTATAATCTGATTACAATGCATTATTGATGCTCTCTGTTTGACTTATTTTTATTCAGATTTCTTCAGATTGCAAGTTCTCATTTATGCGCTCTGCCTGACTGATTTTACTTTCAGACTGCAATTTATGTGCTCTGCCTGATTGATTTTTATTCAGATTGTATTCATCACATACGCGCTCTGCTTGATTGATTTTTACCCTGATTGCATTTTATCATTTATGCGCTCTGCTTGACTGATTTTACATTCACATTGCAATTTACGTGCTCTGTCTGATTGATTCATATTCAGATTGCAATTTATCATCTATGTGCCCTGCTTGATTGATTTTTACTCAGATTGCATTTTACCAGCTATGCGCTCTGCTTGATTAATTAATTTTGTACTGAGACTCATCATTAATGCACCCTGCGTGATTGCTTGAAACCCTTTCGTGCCCCGATTCTCGGCGGGAGACTCGCGGTCCGACCCGCTCCGCCCTCTCTCCCAGGACTGAGAGTCCATACCCTGTGCGGCTGAACCCCAAAAGCTCGGCCCTTGCCCTCTAGCTCCCCCCACCAAGCAGCACCAACCATGGAGTCCGACGTCATGGCTCAACCAGACAACACCGAAGACGACATGGAATGGAAGACCAAGGCAAAGAGAGGACGTGAATCGTGCCCTAACTCGCCAGAAAAAGCATCAAAGCTTGCCCGCGCACCCCCCACACACAACACGATTCCAACCTCAAACCGCTACTTGGTCCTCCAGAGCGCTCAGGACAATGACGCCCAGGACAACACTGCATCTGAACCCGGGACCTCTTCAGGTCCGCCAAAGCGACAACGGATCCCTCCCATCATCCTGAAGAACTTAGCCACCCAGAAAGATCTCGTGGAGCTACTGGACGAACACTGCAACTCGCCCTACACAATCAAGCCCCGGCAGGACTATGCCAAGATCATGCTCACCACACCGGACGACTACAGGAGCGTGACCGGCATGCTTACAGACCAGAAAATGGAGTACCACACCTTCTCACTGACCACTGCAAAAGCTCAGCGCTTTGTAATACGCGGGCTCCCAGCAAACGCATCCCTTGGGCACATCACTGAGGACTTAGCGGAACTTGGACTTCCAGTGAAAAATATAACGCAGATCGTCTCTCCAGCGGACAAGAACAAGAAGTTTCCCCTCTTTGTGGTAACCCTGTCGGCAAGCAAGGATGGGAAGCCAGCGGACCTCTCATCAGTCACACGGCTCTGCAGTTGCACTGTCACCACAGAAGCACCTAGAGGGAAACGAGGACCGGTCATGTGCTACAACTGCCAGCGCTTGGGGCATACCTCTGCTTTCTGCCACCAGAAGCCAAAGTGCGTACGCTGTGGAGGCGAGCACACCTCTAACCAATGCACTAGGAACCGTGAAACCGAACCAGCAATATGTTCTAACTGCACAGGACCCCACCCAGCAAGCTACCGCGGCTGTCCCTACCTGCAGAAGGCAAAGAAGGATGGACCGCGCAAACCAACCCAACCACAAAAGACTTCCCCACACTCAACTGACCAGGGACAAAGGAAGAGCTACAAACCCGCATTGGCAAACAGGATCCCAACTGGCAATCCAACCAACAGCCATAACGACGCGCGTGTGGATGGAAGAACATACGCAGAAGTAACAGGACCCAAACAGAACAGCCCACCACCACCGCCACCACCAACGCCACCGCCACCGCCACCAACTGCCCCAGCACCATCCTGTGAAATAGGCTCAGCCATCAACTGGCAGGAACTCATCATGAAGATTGCGAAAACATTCGCAGACATGAACATCCACCCTGTGGTGACAATGGTGGCGAATCTCATCGCCGGACTTTTCCACGGCAAAGAAAACACACACAATGGCAGCAAAATCTAAAGGAAACTCCCTCTTCTTGATGTGGAATGCTAACAGCATTCGGAAGAAAACTGCAGAACTCCTGCACCTGATGGAAACCATGGACGTGAGCATAGCGCTTATCTCCGAGACCCATCTCCAAGGAAGCCAGAAGCTCAACTTAGCAAACCACAGGGTGTACCGCACAGATCGCACCACCGGAGCCAAGGGCGGAGGAACAGCGGTGATTGTCAGCACAAAAGTGAAGCACCACGAAATCTCACTACCACCAGTGGGGAGCGTTGAAGCAACTGGCATACAGATCCAGACACCTGCAGGCCCCCTACGGCTGATTGCCGCCTACTCACCCCCAGGCAAGCTAAGCCCAAAGGACTTGGATGCTTTATTGGATCCCCGCATCCCAACATTAATTGGCGGAGACCTAAATGCCAAGCACCAGTGCTGGAACTCTCGCGTGGCAAACAGCAAAGGACACGCTCTACTTGCCGACTCAAAGAAGGAGGACTTTGTAGTGGCTGGCCCAACTCAACCAACACACTATTCAGGCTCTGCACTGCATAAACCGGACGTTCTGGACATCGTCGTCATGAAGAATCTCTCCCAGTCTATGGAGTTGGAAACCCTAACTGCACTGACGTCCGACCACAACCCAGTGTTGATCACAGTTGGCGACGTGCTTGAAGATCAGCAACAGGGCACCAGACACAACTACAAGAAGGCAGACTGCAGCCTCTACAAGAGAAGCCTGGAGGAGACACTGGCCCCTGGTCCCCTACGCTGCATTGAAGACATTGACCAGGCGGTTCACCACTTCACAGCTGCAGTCCACACTGCCATCGGGTGCAGCTTTCCTGAGCAGAAACCCCAACGCTGCTCTATCTATGACCTCCCGAAGGGCATCAAGCAGTCGATTGCTGACAAGAACAGAGCCCGGAGAGAGTGGCAAAGGAATCGCACCCCCGACCTGCTGAAGAAATACAACGAGCTGACAAGACAGCTGAAGATGCAAATAAGCCAGCACAGAGGTGAAAAGTGGGAAGCAGCTACGGCTAACTTAAAGGACTCGGACAACTCTCTCTGGAAAATGACCTGACGCTTGACTGGAAATAAGGACCCAAACCCACCGATACAAGGGAGTACTCACCTGGCATGCAGCAACAGGGACAAGGCTGAGGTCTTTGCTGACACGTTGGAGGCATCCTTCAGGCCTAACCAGGCTAGCAAACTGGCAGCAGAAGTTGAGCAAGAGGTCGCTAAGCACCACCGGGAGCACCCATCAGAAACCAAAGCTGCAAACATTGAGGAATGCTCCACAGGCGGGTTATCGGCCCTGGTAAAGACACTAAAAAACGGCAAGGCACCTGGAAAGGACAGAATAGTCAACCAAGCCATCAAGATGCTCCCAGACGCTGCAGTGGATCACCTTGCTGAGATATTCAACGCCTGCATGCAGCACCAGTATTTCCCTAATGCCTGGAAAGAAGCAAGAGTCATCGTATTCCCCAAGGCTGGGAAACCATTACGAGATCCTGCAAATTACCGCCCTATAAGTCTGCTATCTGGCCTATCAAAGCTCTTCGAAAAAGTTATCCTTGCCCGCCTTGTGGACTTTGTGACAAGCGAAAACCTCCTCGCCAAAGAACAGTTTGGGTTCCGGAAAGACCACTCGACAAATCACCAACTCCTCAGAGTTGTGGACATCATCAGCCATGGATTCAACATCAACAAGTCCACTGGAATAGTCTTTCTGGATGTAGCCAAAGCATTCGACCGAGTATGGCATGAGGGACTGCTTTGCAAACTTATCAAGCTCAAGTTTCCAAGCTACCTGATTAAACTGCTGTCTAGCTACCTGTCAAAACGGACCTTCCACGTGGCGGTACGAGACGAATGCTCAACGCCACGCCCAATCCTCGCTGGAGTGCCCCAGGGATCAATCCTAGGACCATTCCTCTTTAACATAGTCACAAACGACATCCCCACGGACCTAAAGAAGACAGATCTGGCTCTCTACGCCGATGATGCAGAAGTCATCTCCCAATCCTTCAGCGAACAGGAAGTGGCTAAGAACCTTGAGGCATCACTCAGCAGACTCTCCGAATGGTACAGCGACTGGCAGATCACCCTGAACACTAGCAAAACCACAGCAACACTATTCACCAGGAAGCTGAACAGAAAACACCCAGCGATCCTCCTCAATGGGGATGAGATCAAATGGGAAAACAGCAGCTCCTACCTGGGGGTGACTCTGGACTCTAAACTCACATGGAGAAACCACATAGAGAAGACCTGCCAGAAAGCAGCAACAAAACTGTCTGCACTATACCCACTCCTGAAGACCAAGTCGATGCCCTTGCAGAGCAAGGTGCGAGTAATCACCGCAATAATCCGGCCAACCATGACGTACGCTGCACCAGTTTGGAGTGGCTGCCGCCCGCAGCTTCGGAAAGACCTGCAGAGACTACAGAGCAGGGCCTTACGGATTGCAGCAGGTGCTCCACTCTTCACAAGAACAGCAGACCTCCACAGAGACCTAGGCGTTGAGATGTTGGACGACCATCTCCGCAAACTCAACATGACATTCTACAAAGGACTGGATCAAAAAGATAACCCACTGATCAGGAAACTTGCAGACATTTCTACAAACCCATTTGACCGCTACCCGAGGCCCATCGAAGCGCTAAACTTGTGAAACTGAAACAACAACACAGCATCCAAAAACCCATCACTGCCTGAGGGCAAATCGCCCCGGCAGGCACCCAAAACTCATCACTGTCAGAAGGCAACCGCCGCGGCAGCCATCAAAAGCTCATCACCGCCAGAAGACATTTGGCAGACGAATACAAGACTCTGCGACTAAACTTGCTGACACTTCCGCAAACCATATTGACCGCAACCTGCGGCCTTTCACAGCGCTGACCCTGTGATCCAACCTCAACTGTGACAAAGCGTCACATCAATAAGACAACCGAAACAGCGACTAAAAAACTCAAAAATGAATGTGGAGTAATGAGGCTATCGCCTCGGTATCCAAAAACTCACCGCTGTCAGATGGAATCTGACAGGCGAAAACAAGACACACTGACGCGTGGGCAGGCATTAAGCTGGCCACTACAGAGAACGCGTGTGGTCAACAGCGCACTCGGCTCGGTCTGTGCTGCTAGACTCATATCCCAGCTGCGTGATGTATCAATGAGAAGTGCTGTCAGAGAAAGAGGCACATGAAGCTATATGGTTGCCGATATACAATCCGTGTGAACAGAGAAGCTATACGGGGGAAAGCAGGGCCGGCAGTAGTAGTAGAGCTGAGCTGCTCATCTCAGTACTGCCAGTCATGTGAAGCATAAAAGTAATATGCCACCAAAGCAAGTACGTGCAGCTAATTAGATACCGCCTGCGTCCATCTGCCATATACGTTCAGAGAAATACAATTTAGAAAAGCATGGGTGGCCATATGGAACCATACCGCTCGTTTTAAAAACACAGCTACATGTACCATGATATTGATGCACCGCCCCACAAGTGGATACACCTAGTGAAATTGATGCCAGCGTACAGCCCCGTTCCTCCTTACCAGAATGAAGAATCCAAGTGCAGCAAGTAGTCCGTGTGAATCGGTCCAGCTCACGCCATGTTTCACTTAAAGGTAGAGGAGTCCCACCCCTCCAAATGATTGGCGAATCACGGGTCACCTTGGAAGTGTGCATGCCGTGTAGCCGGAAGAGAAACGCCCTTATTGTTGAGCGACCCCTTCCCATTGAACGTTGTGTCACAGCATGGTCCGCAATGGATATAATACACATGGCGCTTAGTCTTCGACATGATGGAGTGTTAAAACCTTATAACAATAAGTTTATGAAAGTAGCAGTGTGAGGGAAAAATAAAAAAAGGTCACAGAAGCAGACAGGTTGGGCCAAAATAAAATAAAGGACAAAGGTTGGGCAAATTGAAAGTAAAAGACAGAAATGGAGAAAATGCACTAAACACGGCGAGCACCATTCAGGGAAAAGCGGCGGGGTAAGACGGTCTGAGCAGGATGAAATAAACATGGTGCAAGTTAACGCCTTAATGTAGTGGAAAAAAAGGGAGTCATGGAAATTCTAAATGTCGCAGTGTGGGGAAAATAGAATTAATGGAAGGTCACTTAGGCAAAAAATGAAAATAACAAACAGAAATGAAACAAGCATTTACAATGCAATGGTCTCGGCATTGGTAAAGTTAGAGCTATTGGCATTGCTCATGACATTTTTTTTGTTTATGTTTTTGTTTTTAAAACATTTCAAGAAACGGCATTGTTATTTACAATGTCAATAGCTTAATCACTCTCCAATGCGAGACCTAGTGCATTTGCACCCACACACAGATTAAGCTATTGACATTGTAAATAACAATGCCGTTTCTTTACATGTTTTAAAAACATAAACAAAAATAATGTCATGAGCAATTCCAATAGCTCTAACTTTAACAATGCCGAGACCGTTGCATTGTAAATGCTTGTTTAGCTTACCAACCACCATTACGTTCTTTTTATTTTTTAATTTATAAACTTCCTTTTAGATTTTGTGCTCAACTAATACTTCTGCGTCCCCCTAGTCCTGATGATGACCGCACAGTAACCAAGAGGTCGAAACGCCATCGACTATGGACAAAACATAGACCCTTCTGACCCCACTCTTGAAAATAGCTCTTGGAATCAAGAGTCATGAGTCTCCCTCATCTGTACTTGTCCCTTATTCACCCATTCTGCGCCGAGTGACCCCCGTCAGAGCACCTTCTTGAATACTCTACCTGGACTCGCAAATAAGTTGTATTAAGTAATATTTTCTGTGGTTTTTGCAAAAACATTGACGAGTATTTTCTTCACAAATCTTTCCTAAATGTTTCCTGAGGGGATAGATGTTGCATTCACTGGTTAAATACGTTTATTATCCTAAACAAGTCAACAGTGAACTGCTGCGGCGCTGCACGAGGCATCACCAACGTTACCAAAGGACAGATATATTTGATTTACAGCCACAGAGGCCATTTACAAACTGCTCCCTCGTTTTGTTTATTTAAAGTGCGTGCTCTAGTTTTCCCTTTTACTGCTGGCGAGCTTTATTCCGCTTCTTTCATGTGGTCGCTGGACAGGAACATCTGAAGTGAATACTTGCACTGCTATCGGCTCCGTGTGTTTGCTTAGCTTGTAACACTTCAGTTTTTCCTTTCAGGCCTTTATGAACAACTGTTTGCCAGCGTCCCGGGGCCTGCTGGAACTGGAGACGATCTCGAGCGCAGCGGATGTACCTGCCTCGCGCCTTTGAAGTGCCTGGAGGAATGCAGGGGTTTGCTGGGGCCGCCCTCTCTCCCAGGCATGCAGGGGAGCTGCGGGGGCGAGGCGTGCAGAGTGAGCGGAGTGGACAGCTTTCTGAGGACAGTGAAACAGGGGTATGTCTTGTGCCTTCGCTGGGCAGACAGAGCCATGAAGGTGGTCCCATCACACCCGTCCAGGCAGGACGGGCACTTCAAAGCACAGACCTGCTTTAAATGCACTAATTACCGCGGCATATTGCCTGCCGTCCAGAGTGATATTTATAAAGGAGACCCGCACCCGAGGATTAGAGAGGCGTAAATCACCCAGATAGGACAGCTCACTCCGGCACGCATCAGCGCGCACCAAAGCAAGCACACAAACAGCTGAATCCGAATAAAGAGATCAGGTGAGGGAGCAACGCCGGGACACCACCGCCTTTCTCCGAGGCACAGCAGAAAATGCCTCGGAGGAAGGGACCGTCCTTTTCGGATTGGGGGGCGTGTTTTGCTGTTGTCTCCTCCCTGAGACTTCTCGCAAAAAACACGCCCCCCGATCCGAAAAGGACGGGGCTTCAACGGAGTGACTGGACCTCTTCTCCAGTGGCTGGCCAGCATTTAAGAGGCCAGCCAATGGAGAACAGGAGAGAAGAGGGGCGGGTGCAAGCCCCTCTTCTCAAAGTCACTCCAACTCATTAAATCTCGGAGCGAGACTGCGCAAGCGCAGCCTTTCGCAGCCGAGACCTAAAAAACCCAAAGGGGCTCCAAATTGCATCGCACAAAAAGTTTAGCATTATCTGGGGTGTTTCAGAAAAAAGCGAAGGGTTAAATGCTGCATCCTTTTGAAGGAATAGCCCAATGTGGTTGCCTGGTATCATAATCCGGGATATCCATAAACAAAGTAATCAACAATGTGATGTAGCCACACTGAAAGAGTATTGACATGAAACTTCAGCGAGCCATAATACGGCCCTAAGGGGTAACGGCAGACAATGAAGAACGGCAAAATTATAATTCCCGAGAGCTAAGCTAAAGGAGGGTTGCGGCCCTCAATGAAACATACATGAACAGTTGTGGCATAAAGTCAATAATAGTGTAGGCAGAGATTCTACATACCTAACAATCGTCTTCAGTTATGTAGTGGCTTGTGAGAAACGCGGGTCCAACATGGTGATGTAGCAACACTCAAAGAGTGATGACGTGGAACCGTGGAGATCAGGTATCTGGCACTAAGGGGTAATGGCAGACAAGTATCAGGCCATTCAGGGGAAATGGCAGACGGGGAAGACCGGCAACAGTATAATGCCGGTAGTTGAAGGTAAGGAAAGGGTTGCGGCCTTTATTGGAATAGTGATGCACAGTTGCGGCATAAAGTCAGTAAGAGTATAGGCAGAAAGTGTACATTCCTAACAAAAGTCATCAGTTAAACAAGCATTGGCATAGCCAATAGGTCTCGCTTTTGGGACCTTATAAGTATTTAGTTATGCAGCACAATATCCTTGATGCAACAGCATCAACTGTTGCATGGCTAAATACTTATAAGTCCCAAAAGCGAGACCTATTGGCTATGCCAATGCTTGTCTGATTTTACATTGTGCTTTTGAGCCATGACATGTGTATCTCTAGCCCTCTCCTGTTTTCCATCAAAGGTTAATGTATTTTGTTTCATTCTTAAAGCATAAGGTTAGAGGCAGAGACGTTTTAAGGCATGGGCAAAGTGGGCTCTGGCCCAGGGCCCCACTCTTTCAGGGGGCCCCCTGAGAGAGCCAGATCTGTTCTGCAGAAAGTCTTGCACTGATGACATTTACTAATTCTTGAGACAGATTATTTTAAATATCATTTTCCCTTTAATTTATTTTATTGTGGGCGGTATGTGAGAGTCTGTTTCAGACATTTTGCAGAGAAATGTTGTGTTTATGTTTCATGCAGCATCCATACAAAAAACGTTCTTTTAGATCAAAACAGGACTTCACATATAAGAAATGGGCGGGTGTCACTGAGATTATTTGCAGCAATATTAGTGAGCTGCTGCTGTGTTACAATATTGAAAACACAAGTCACTGTCCCTGAATATTAGAAGTAAACACATTTAGAATTTGGACGAGTGTGCCTGTTAGTGATCTGGCTAAAGATTGCATGAAAGAGCTTAAATTTAATCATGAATTCAAAACTCTTCCCAAAATGGGCCCCCCAAAATACGTTTGGCCCAGGGCCCCCCAAATCCTTAAGATGTCCCTGGTTAGAGCATGGGTGGCTGCCAGAAACCACATGAAACCTCAGCTCCATTTGAGCTGGAGGGTCCAACAGGACATCGAGCAGAGCCAGTCTTCTGGCTCGAGCCTGGCTCGAGCTTTCATTGGCTCGCCGACTTCTAGCATATGCCTTTTGTATGTGTAATGCCATTGGCGATTCGGAAAGACTTCACAAAATAGTTTTAATACATGCAAAAACACCATTTTGCTGGCACAACCCCTGTGATTTTGAGAATCACTAGATTCGCAACAGCAAAATCGTTTCCTATATATCACCCCAGGTTTTAAGCTGTGGACAAAAGATATAAAATTAAGGTTCATTCTCCTGCTGAGCGAAAGAGTGTTCCAAAGCATTGCACAAGGGCTTTATCGTCAGTGCAGATTTTATTAATTGTGGGGTTGCCTACAATGAAATGACATAAAGATCTCAGTTTAAGTGTGAGTGTAACTGTTTTTTGTTTGCCAAAAAAATATGCAAGGATTTCGTTTTTCAGACAAGAATCTTTAGCTGAAAATTCAATGGGAGATTTGCGTTGTGTGCTTAATTATCTCCCTCCTTCGGCAATAACACCAGCAATGCTTCTTTACCATTCCCTCAATGATACAATATTTATTCAGTTATTTATTGTCGGAGTTTTATATAGCGCGAACATGACCCTTCAGGGTATCAGAGTGCTGTACACATAGCAGTCAAGTACATACAAGAGAAAATGCAAGAAGGAATATGCAGGGAGCAATACAGATACAGTGTATGAAAAAGGTCGGGAAGGTCCATAATCTGGAGGTGTCCACGAGAAAATGGCCAATGTGAGTGATTTAGGATTACTAGTGCAATAGTAATGTAACAACGTACTTGTTACACACTGTTGAAACGCTTTATTAATGGTTACTATCATTACTTGTATTGGTATTCAGCAAATCGACTTTGGAAGGATTAATAGCTGAGATGATCTGGTCAAGAGTCAATAACAAATAACTGACAGAATGATCGTAATGGCCATAGGAAGTTATTATTATAGATTCTGGTTCTTTCTTTTAAACATATTTTAGTAGGTATCACATTTTGGCCGCTTTTCCACTCTTTGACCAAAGAAATGTAATAAAGAGAGTGGCTTTTAAAGAGCGCAGGGCGCGAGATGCCAGAATGTATCCTTTTTCTCTAAATGACCTTGTTATTCTGACCATTTAACCCCTGTTGATTTTGGAAATGATCTATGAGCCTTCTGTGGAATTATCTGCTAATGGACACACCACAGCCCTCTCCTCCTCAAATCCATTAATTGCTTCGCTTTATCGCCGATATCCCGGAGATAGCACAAACACTGCGAACATTTGTTTTGACCAAACTGTCTGTGATAACCAAGGGAGAGTCATTTGCACTTGTGTGAGAAGGGACTCTGTGTGCGATAACATTCTGACACCAACCCCCTCCGCGGGATCAGGTCCCGGGTCCTAAAATGCTAATGCAGGTAAGCACCTTTCAAAGGACTCTGTGAGAAAGGTCCTCGCGGTGCAAAATAATGATTCAGGTTCGAAAACATTGGGATGTGCCACCATTTGCACAAGGCCACTGCTGCTTCTGCCGTGATGCCGGGGTGAACCCGCTTTCCAGAGTTCTTCAAAGGAGGTTCCTGGGGGTCACCATGAGAAATGTTTTGGTACTCCTACGGGCGTGCCCAAGGACACCCTGGAAATAAATTAGCAACACAGGATACCGGGTTATAAATATACACACGCACACACACGCAATTCAAAAATAGGAAATCGTCCAAGCTTCTCCCCGAAATGCTATAGCGGTTAACAGACAGGGCTATCCTTTTAGATTTTTTAGCTCAAAAAGCAAAAGTCTTTGAAATTATCCCAAGAGAGCTTTCAGTGTATTTAAAAGCAATTCAAAGGAAGGCAGGAGGAATGCGCATATTTTTGGAATTGTGTATTTCACCCTGAACTTACAAACCGTGCTGCTTGGACCGTATGGTTCTTATTTTCACTGCGTGCGCTGCTTGTTATTTCGGAGGCCACAGAACTCTGCGATAAAGCATGAACTCGCCGTTTCTCGAGACTCGCGGGCCACAGGGGACACAGTAGAAACGGTTTGTGGCGCGTGTGCCAGCGGACACCTTCCTGGCCAATGACTTGTACAGCATGGCGCAGACTGATAATACAGCACAGCCAGGAATTGAATGACAGCTAAAAAAAGAAAAAACAAGACGTGCGGCCGCGAACGGGAGTGGGCGCGCGCGAAATTGGAACAGGAGTGCATGCGAAAGTAAAACTGATCGTGGTACAGTTGGTGCCTCGGACGGGAAATCTGGCGGGTATGCGCACGTGCACGCACGCGTGAACGCAAGCGCTAGGCCATTAGAAGCATGGTGTAACACTTTCAAAACCCCGCTTACTAAATGTCTCGCCAGAGCAACGCATGTGCTGGCTCAGGCGAGACGTAAAAATGGCTTATGATATACGCAGGTCTAAAGTAAAGGGCATAGATAGAGCTTAGTAGCAGCATATCATAGATAAAGAAGGAGGCGAACCAAGGGGACCAGGTTGTTATGCGGCTTTCATGGACAAATTCACCTATACATGAGATGTCAATCGGTATGAGGCAGGAAGAAACGTGTGTTGTGAAGGGACAATTAAAAAAAGGTAAGTAGTGATTAATTAAAACACAGTGATACAGAGAAAATGAATATATAAACACATTTGTAAAGAGCAATTTAAAAACACGGTCATGCTAAGTAGTCCTGTCATCTGACATAAAGATTGAACGGTTTCTGTTTGCAATGCACTACTTATACATAGGCATACCGTTGAGAGGCATCTAGGGATGATGCAGCACAACAGTTTTAATTGTCAGTAAGGAAGAAATGCAGCTCATTATCAGTTTTGTGTCCCTAATCATTTGCGCGCGTTATGCATATCCATTTTGCTTCACACTGCCTCAGACGCAGTTCTCTATTACCTCCCCTCAGTCCCGCTTCAATCTGATCAATATCATGGAACCAGAAAGACTGGTCCACTAGATGTGTCTATACATAATGTTCCACCATAGGGAATCTCTTGTCACAATTTAAGATCGCCCTCCTGTGTTCCTGAATGCGGTGTTTGAGTCTTCTCTTGGTACTCCCAACATAGATTAAATTACACAAGCACCCAATTACATATACCACAAACATGGTATTGCAGTTAATAAACTGTCTGATCATATATTTTGTAGATCCATTGAATCAAACTCCTTGGCCATGTTCACCCCAAACTTCTATATATTACAGGAGCCACACACAAAAAAACATTCGGCTTCTCTGGCAACCATATGGCCATCCTCTCCGTGTCAGTTATATAGCTGGGACAAAGTCTGTTTCTAATGGTGTTGCCCCTCCTATATGTAATAGAGGGGTTCCTTTTGAGTGATCCCTTGAGACTGGGGATTTCCTCCAGTAGGTGCCAGTTTTTCTTTAGCAGTTTAAAAATGTCACCACTAAAGGTTGTATATTGATTGATGAAACTGACACTGTTGTCAAATCCCTTGTTCTTCTTTTTTGCGGTTTGGTCTGTAAGGGTAACCTCTCTTTTGAGTGTTTGTACTCTTCTCTCAGCTGAGTTCAGAGCACTTTCATCGTAACCTCTAGCACCAAATCTCAGTTTAGCCTCAGCAATGTTCTTATTAAAAGTTCCTTTCTCACTGCAGTTGCGCCTTATTCTAACCATTTCCCCATATTGGAATATTTTTGATGACAGAGCTAGCATGTGCACTGCTGGCATGCAGCACACTGTTATAGGCAGTTTCCTTGCGATAAAGGGTGCAGTGTAGTATACCATCCTTTATGTAAAACTGCAGGTCTAAGTAGGTTATTCTCTCATGGGGATACTCAATGGTCAGGCTCCTATTGTAGGGATTATTATTGAGGTAAACAAAATATTCCATAAGTAACTCCTCTGTCCTAGACCATAGACAGATAATATCAACAAAGTACCTCACCGAGAACATAATGTGTTCAGTCCAGGGAGAGGCACATCTGCCCCAGGCATGCTCCCTCTCATACCATCCCATAAAGAGGCATGCATAAGAGGGAGTAAACCTGGAACCCATAGCAGTATTCTGCCTCTGGTGATACCAAGTGCCATCATGAAGAACGTAGTTCCTCGTTAGAATTAACTCAATCATTTCCATCACCATTCCATTGTGTTCGTATAAGTTGGCACCCTCCCTTTCAAGGAATGTTCTGACAGCAACAAGCCCATATTTGTGTTCAATACATGTGTCTCTCAGAGGGGGAACCAACACCAGATATTATCAGCCTTCCAGGTGGACAGTACCCTTTCTTGTGTTCCTTGGGAAGTATATAGATACAGGGAAATCTAGGATTCTCTACCTTTAAATATCTGCATTCAGTGTCACTCAACAAGCATATGTCCCTCCATTCAGGTAGTTTCAAATTGATGATCATGGTGAGTTCACCCATGGGGTTGGTTCGAACCCTCACATAGCATTCGGTGTTACTAAGTTGGAGATCAATTTCACCCATATAGTCCGATTTGTTCATGACAGTTACAGAGCACTGGTCCTCACATGGAACTTTTTATTAGCAATTCCATCGCAATGCCATAGTGGAGAAGTGTGGCTCAACGGTTAGAGCGGCAAACCTTGATGCAGAGGTCTGGCCCGGGACCAGGGTTCAATTCCCGTCTCGGCGGCTCTTGGATTCAATTTCCCCGGACCTGATAATTCTCGCCTCGGTGCCTATTCTAATCATGGGTCCCACTGTGCAACTCTGGGCAATAGCTTGCTTAATCTCCACAACGGCCCCCACAGCGCTAGGATGCCTAGCATCACCTTGGGGTTGCCCAGGAGTGGACATCTCACAGGAAAATCAGGAAGGGTTCCTCAGCGGTATGAATACAACTCTACGAGACCCCTGGGTAGAAGTGCACTATATAAGTACAAATACATTTACATTTACATCGGCCCTAGTTAATTAGTGCCTGTAGCTTTGGGTCATACGCAGACCCTGGCACTACCTTCCATGGCAGGTCCTCCTCTATCTTAGTGGCTTAGGATTATGACTTACAGGGTGCCCGTAACCACCGATATATCCGATACTTGGCTCTATTTAATAGAGTAAGTCCGAGTGGACAATTTAGGGGCACTGATTACTTCTGGTCTTCGCTTGGGCGCAATTGATGGACGGCGATGATCAAATTTCATGATTCTCCTTTTTAAATAATATATAGACTTGGTTGATTTTAGTTAATATATCCTATTTCCAACAGATCTCCGTTATTGGGCACTACTTTGCCAAGAGAATTCCCTGGTGTCCCCAGTTTATTATATTGGGACACTCACACTGGACCACACCGACTTGTCTTTTCGCAACTGTTGCTTTATTTGACTTAAGGTTAGATCGCGTTTTCTCTTTAACTCTGTCATTTCCATGTTATTTTGTTAACATTGGACTGTAATTTATTGCGCTTTTTGCGCTACACACCATCTCTGGTCTTTATTCTATGTCTGTCTTTCTCACGGCCTAGGTGACCTGGGTACTCTTCGCCTGCAATTACCTTTCCCAGAGTGTTTATGCAAATGTGAGGCGCCTGGCCTTTAAGAGGATCTCTCACTGTAGGGATTCCTCTGCACATTGTGTCAATTTCCATTTACATAATATGAATATGGCTTTTGCATGCAATTTTTAAAGTGTTTGTAAACAGATTATGTGCCCTTGTCTTTTTAATTGTGATTGTTTGTATATATATGTCTTGTTGGTTTGTCGCATGTCCTATCACCAATGTTTTTGAATATGTCACTCACAAACCACATTTAAAGGTCTATTGGTGTTTTGTGTTCTTTGTTCTTAATCCTGTGCTTTTCCCTTCTGTCTTTTTCTGTTTTTTATTTTTTGTTCCTTGACTTATAATGTGTTCTTGATTTGTGTCCTCTTACATGTTGATTTCAGCCCTGATGAAGTTCTCGGTGAGAGAACGAAATGCGTTGGCTGAGCTTATTGTTTCTTTAAAACTTGGAAAATATAATTTTTCTAATTACAAGAGTATCTTGGACTTCTTTGCCTGACACACCCCCATGTGCAGCTGCATCTTTCATGATCTGGAACACAGAGGCATCACGTAACGGCTGGTGCCAGGGTTTCAGTGCTCAGGAACTTTGAATTTGGGAAACTGATGTGAGGTGCAGAACCATCAGTCTGCCGTTTAAGCTTGCAATGAGTTAAAATGCTTGTATATTCTTGCCGATCTGTGCCAGGTGTTCTTTATTAAGAATGCTGGAACTCTCTGTAGCTTGTGGATGTAAAATACCTTATTTGTAAATTGGTGTCCTACAAGGCATTGTTACCCTTGAAAGATTTCAATAAAAACATTTTGGCATAAAAAATGTGGCAGCTCCATCTGTATGCTCCAGCGGTGCTTTGTGGGTCTCCCTATGCCTAGAGGTGTGGGTCTCCCTATGCCTAGAGGTGGATTGTTTACTGCGTACGTTTTGGTGGCGTGGACTTCAGTGGAGTTGCTAAAGGTGGGGGATTGTTTTGAAAGTGGGAAGCTGCGAGGCTTAGATGTATTACACACTGAAGTGGACCTACTGGAATTGTAGTTCTGGGAACATGCGGGCGCCACTTGAGCAATGCATGCACTTTGGGGGGAGCAGCTTAATGAACCATCTACACATAAAGTGTTACAGATCCTCCTTACTTACGGGTGTGGGTGTAAATTAGTCTCCTGGTTCTACAAGTATGCCTAAAACTGGCTTGTAGAGGGTAAAACGCAAGTGGGAATATAATGTGGTCCACAAATTCTGATAGAAGAAATGGGACAGGATCCTAGAGTACACACACACAGATTAAAGAAACACTAGGTTTCAGTGTACCTAGTCTAACTACCTCCACACAACATATCCTATACCCCATAAATTGAATAAGATGCATGGAACGGGGGATAAAGCTTACCTGAGATGTAATATGGTTGATGCACACTTGCTGCATATGACATTGTCTTGCCAAGGTATCATTAGATTCTGGCAGACGGTGATGGAAGAACTTTAAAAAACTCTTAGATGGACAGACCTGTTACAAAATGGTGTATGAACTGGACCTTTTCCCTGAATTGAAATCCATAAGAGTGGGCACCAGGTTCATAGACCTAGCTCTGGTGCTGGCCAAGCGGGCCATAGCGATGAACTGGAGCTCCATCGGAGAACACCCCACTGTAGGTGGAAGAGTGAGGTAGAATAGTGGGCAATTGCTGAAGAGGTTGCACTGAGGGACGATGAGAAGCATGAAGTGCTCAAAACACCTCTTAATTTATTGCATAGTGGTTGCTAAACGCTTTAGAGCCAGGACCAACTTTTTAGAACGTCAAACGTTCACCGCCCACCTACCTTTAATAGACATGAGTAGTGATTTTCGAATGTAACTAAAGCATCGTATGGTAGTGTGATGTAATTTACTGATAAAACTACATAGCATACAGAACTCAAATGATAATTGTTGCAAAGTCATCCTGTGCCCTGGGCACCCACAACTCTTTTGCTGACTGGTAGTGGTGGTAACTGACTGACCCTGGGCTCAGCCTAACCAGGCCCAGGGCCAGTGCTATGCTGAAAGAGACACTTAGGCCCTCATTTATTGAAAAGTAACGCATCGCTGTGAGAAAACAGAGATGCGTCACTTTTCATTGTGCCTTTCTTGCGACACCAATGATGCATCATTTACAGTATGGCGCATCGTGTCGCAAGGAGTCACAGATATGTCAGTATTTCTGACGTATCTGTAGGCCCAAAAATGATGTGTTGCTGAAGTGTGTCACAAAAGTGACGCAACTCCAGCAATTGGTCATTACACATGGACAAGTCCCATGTTAAATGTGCCTGCGTCAGTCTTAAGCCTGCTATGAGGCAGGCGTAAGATATTGACGCATTTGCGCCCTAGAAGTGGCGCAGTGAAATCTTAAAGATTTCACTGCATCACTTCTACAACCATTTCTGGTGTTGGAACGCCCCCACATACATTATACCTGGTGCAGGTATAATGTGGCGTAGGGGTTTACAAAGTAATGCATCTACCTAGATGCGTCACTTGGTAAATATGGAGCAACATGGCGCATTTTTTACACTACTGGTGCATCACAAAAAGTGACTCACCAGCAGCGTAAAGGTGACGCAAGGGCCCATACATAAGCCCCTTAGAATAGAGTGAAAACATCTACATGCACTAGGGTAGACTAAGGGATAGGGTACCCCTATGATTGGCATGACCTCCCCTATATGGCCCTAGTATATAATAGGGCAGGGGGGTTGAAACTACCTTTAAGTTCCTAGAATATAATATGGCATGGCTGTTTAGAGGCCAGCAGCCCTTTCTGCACTTACTTGTGTGAACTCCTGAAGCCTGAGGCTAGTTTAAAAGCAACCCTGTGTTGAAGGACTGCTTTTAAAAGGCAAATTGTGCCCAAACTCAA
This sequence comes from Triturus cristatus, assembly GCF_964204655.1. Classification (NCBI taxonomy): domain Eukaryota; kingdom Metazoa; phylum Chordata; class Amphibia; order Caudata; family Salamandridae; genus Triturus; species Triturus cristatus. The sequence goes on from NC_140586.1 coordinate 369,879,858, forward strand.
CTTGGTATTTAGGGCACTCGCAAATTGATAAATTACAATGTTTGGGCATATTAGGTACCCCCAGGGGTGGGGGGTCAGGTATCTGTAAGGAGGATCCTTATAAAATGGGTTTTATATGAATGTATGATGATACCACGCATACCAAGACAACGCGGTATTTTACATCGCGGTTTTGACAACGTAAGTCGTTACATCAACTTGCGTTGGAGGGCGCTCGACTTAGGAATAGTGTGAATTACGATTCCAACTCCAGTCTACGTACAGTAGGGAAGGTGTTGGAATAGTAATTCACACTATTCCTTAGTCTTGAGCGCCCTCCAGTGCAAGTCGATGTAATGACTTGCGTTGTCAAAACCACGATGTAACCATTAAGCGTTGTAATGGTTGCGTGTAAAAGGATGTTTCCCGTTTTATATGCCCTGGGTTAAGTGAAATTGAACATTTTCACTCTCAACATTGTTGTTCTTCCCAAAATCGACTTTTGTGCTAGAAGCACTGTGGAGTGAGGATCTGCACTATTTATTCCTATTCAGAACCCCTAAAGTCTCTACTAGGTGTTCCAAGGGTGGGCGGTCCTGTAGATATAGCCTGGGTTCTTATAAAAGATGTTTTTATAAGCCCTCGTGTTCGGAAAATGGGCCAAGTCATTTTTCCCATTGCAAATCCCCAGCCACATAGGTTAGCATGGCAAGAAGTTATTAATTAATAATTCCCGCTAAGAGAATCATAAAAATACCATTCAAGAACTTCCTAAAATGGTATTGATAAATCCAACAATATGGTATTGTTGATTTTCTCCTAAAGTGTACAGATAAGAAGTTATAATACTTTCTTATCTGTAAACCAAAATTCAGCCTTCCAGGGTCAGATTTAAGTGGATTAGCCAGGCTCATTGATGAGGTGATAAATAGCTCCTGCAGTTAGAAATCTCTTCTGGGAGGGCATGGTTCTGCTACATAGGCAAGCCAGAGCAGGGGGAGGGGTTGTAAACCATTTTCTTCAATGGAAGGAGGAGACAGTCAGTTTCATTTACACCTCTACTCTTTGAAACCCGCGAGATGGTGGGATTAAGGAACGAATAAGCAGATGCAAGGGGGGAGAGTCTATGGGGATAAACCATTCTGGGGGTGTGTTTTGCCAGCTCTTGTCTCTCTGCTGGAAAATCAGCCATGGTGAATTTTGGAGAAATGGTGCTCTTTGGGATCAGATAGTGCCACACTTAAGAAGCCCTGCACTTCATTGGACAGGAGTGCTCTCCTGCCTGATCCAAATATCTTGGAATAAGAATCTGAGAGGGGCAGAGCCTCTCAAATCTGCTGCTTGAAATTTAAGGAAGAAGAAGGGTCCATGCTCAAAGTTTGATTTGCACCAACCAGCCCCTGCACTCTGACTGACTGCGCCTGCTGCACAATCTGAAACTACAGCCCTGTGGATCCAACCTGCTTCAAAATGACTAACGAGTGAACTCCCTGCAAAATACATGCTAACAGAGCTCACCTGGAACATCACCACAGAGAATCCTCAGCCTGGAGTGCTACCAGTGGATTTGTAAGGGTTTTGTCCAAGTGCAATGTGGGAATTGAAGTCTCAAACTGTCAAAGACCATCTTGGAGCTTACAGACCCTTGGAGTAAGCTTTGGACACTTTGGGACCCTTAAAGGTAACTTCAGAAAGAAGTTCCAGAAATTTGGAGAAGTTTAGAGCAACTTTGGAAACAAACTCCATATGTGGACCAGCTTGACCTGGCCAGCCAAGCTGCCAACCCTCAACTGCAAGCCGGCCTGCTGTCCAAGTTCGTCCCACTGAAAAGCTCCAGAGGTCTGACTACCAGAGTTTGACCGGAAGTAAGCTGAAACTCAAGCTGGCGAACCCTTACTGAATCCAACTTGGTGAAGAGAATCTAGGGCCCCCGCAAGAAAAAGCTCAGTAAAAGTTTCAAAGTCCAAACATAGAAAAGGTGACTTGGACCAGACGCGAAAGCCAAGCCGCCCACCTTCAACCGCGAGACAGACTGGATTCCTGGTTCATCCCGCTGGAAAGTTCCGGAGGTCGGATTGCCACAAGTTTGGCCGGGAGCTCGTCGCAAGGCAAGCTGGTGAACCCTCACCGAATCCGGACTGGCTGAGAGTTTCGAGGGACCCCCAGGAAGAAAAGCTCTAGAAATGTTTCTCAGTCCGACGGTGAAAACTTTGACCGATGTCTACCGTGAGGGGTAGCAGCGCAGGGCTCCATCGTAGTTGGCCTGAAACTTTAACTTTGTCCCGGTCTAGCGTGACCAGATGTCCCAATAGGCGCTATAGGTTTTGATGTGTTATATAGTGCAAAAGCTTTAAAAATTCATATATCCAGTTCCCTGTACTGGTTCTTCTACCTTTTCCTTTTTGTATAAATTGGTGTTGGATGTTATTGTTTGTTGTTTCTTAATTATTTACTGAATTGGTGTTGGAATAGTAATTCACACTATTCCTTAGTCTTGAGCGCCCTCCAGTGCAAGTCGATGTAATGACTTGCGTTGTCAAAACCACGATGTAACCATTAAGCGTTGTAATGGTTGCGTGTAAAAGGATGTTTCCCGTTTTATATGCCCTGGGTTAAGTGAAATTGAACATTTTCACTCTCAACATTGTTGTTCTTCCCAAAATCGACTTTTGTGCTAGAAGCACTGTGGAGTGAGGATCTGCACTATTTATTCCTATTCAGAACCCCTAAAGTCTCTACTAGGTGTTCCAAGGGTGGGCGGTCCTGTAGATATAGCCTGGGTTCTTATAAAAGATGTTTTTATAAGCCCTCGTGTTCGAAAAATGGGCCAAGTCATTTTTCCCATTGCAAATCCCCAGCCACATAGGTTAGCATGGCAAGAAGTTATTAATTAATAATTCCCGCTAAGAGAATCATAAAAATACCATTCAAGAACTTCCTAAAATGGTATTGATAAATCCAACAATATGGTATTGTTGATTTTCTCCTAAAGTGTACAGATAAGAAGTTATAATACTTTCTTATCTGTAAACCAAAATTCAGCCTTCCAGGGTCAGATTTAAGTGGATTAGCCAGGCTCATTGATGAGGTGATAAATAGCTCCTGCAGTTAGAAATCTCTTCTGGGAGGGCATGGTTCTGCTACATAGGAAAGCCAGAGCAGGGGGAGGGGTTGTAAACCATTTTCTTCAATGGAAGGAGGAGACAGTCAGTTTCATTTACACCTCTACTCTTTGAAACCCGCGAGATGGTGGGATTAAGGAACGAATAAGCAGATGCAAGGGGGGAGAGTCTATGGGGATAAACCATTCTGGGGGTGTGTTTTGCCAGCTCTTGTCTCTCTGCTGGAAAATCAGCCATGGTGAATTTTGGAGAAATGGTGCTCTTTGGGATCAGATAGTGCCACACTTAAGAAGCCCTGCACTTCATTGGACAGGAGTGCTCTCCTGCCTGATCCAAATATCTTGGAATAAGAATCTGAGAGGGGCAGAGCCTCTCAAATCTGCTGCTTGAAATTTAAGGAAGAAGAAGGGTCCATACTCAAAGTTTGATTTGCACCAACCAGCCCCTGCACTCTGACTGACTGCGCCTGCTGCACAATCTGAAACTACAGCCCTGTGGATCCAACCTGCTTCAAAATGACTAACGAGTGAACTCCCTGCAAAATACATGCTAACAGAGCTCACCTGGAACATCACCACAGAGAATCCTCAGCCTGGAGTGCTACCAGTGGATTTGTAAGGGTTTTGTCCAAGTGCAATGTGGGAATTGAAGTCTCAAACTGTCAAAGACCATCTTGGAGCTTACAGACCCTTGGAGTAAGCTTTGGACACTTTGGGACCCTTAAAGGTAACTTCAGAAAGAAGTTCCAGAAATTTGGAGAAGTTTAGAGCAACTTTGGAAACAAACTCCATATGTGGACCAGCTTGACCTGGCCAGCCAAGCTGCCAACCCTCAACTGCAAGCCGGCCTGCTGTCCAAGTTCGTCCCACTGAAAAGCTCCAGAGGTCTGACTACCAGAGTTTGACCGGAAGTAAGCTGAAACTCAAGCTGGCGAACCCTTACTGAATCCAACTTGGTGAAGAGAATCTAGGGACCCCGCAAGAAAAAGGTCAGTAAAAGTTTCAAAGTCCAAACATAGAAAAGGTGACTTGGACCAGACGCGAAAGCCAAGCCGCCCACCTTCAACCGCGAGACAGACTGGATTCCTGGTTCATCCCGCTGGAAAGTTCCGGAGGTCGGATTGCCACAAGTTTGGCCGGGAGCTCGTCGCAAGGCAAGCTGGTGAACCCTCACCGAATCCGGACTGGCTGAGAGTTTCGAGGGACCCCCAGGAAGAAAAGCTCTAGAAATGTTTCTCAGTCCGACGGTGAAAACTTTGACCGATGTCTACCGTGAGGGGTAGCAGCGCAGGGCTCCATCGTAGTTGGCCTGAAACTTTAACTTTGTCCCGGTCTAGCGTGACCAGATGTCCCAATAGGCGCTATAGGTTTTGATGTGTTATATAGTGCAAAAGCTTTAAAAATTCATATATCCAGTTCCCTGTACTGGTTCTTCTACCTTTTCCTTTTTGTATAAATTGGTGTTGGATGTTATTGTTTGTTGTTTCTTAATTATTTACTGAATTGGTGTTTTTAAATGCTTTACATACCTGTTTTTGAAGTTAAGCCTGCCTGCTCACAGCCAAGCTACCAAGGGTTGAGCATGGGAATAATTTTTTAAGACCGGAGCCCTAAATTGTGTTAGTTGGCTTATTGCCAGTGGTAGATATATATTTACTACTACTACTCATAACCCATTTCCAACAATAATGTTTGAAAATTGGCTTCTCTGAATATTTATAATGTGTGCATCACTAATTAAAGTGGTGGAATTTGTTTCCAGCACACATCAGAAATACAAAAAAGTGTACTTTATTTTTGCTTACCTAACTTTTGAGTGCATATTTAATTTACAAGTATTTATATGATGTTGTGTGTTTCAAAAAACGACATCCTAAAACTGTCACATAAAAACTCCTCTCGCTTTGCAGACAGAGAAATAAAAGCAAACATAAATCCCATGTTAAAAGAATAAGCAGCAGCTTGTCAGAAGACATAGCCTGACATTTGACCTCTGTTGCTGAAGCACAGAAGATGTGACAAGATAAGCACACCGAATTTAAAGGCCTCTTTATTTATTGCTCAGACTTTCCCAATACACCAAAAATCAGCTCACGACCCACAGTTTGGGAAACACTGCTCTAAATGATTGGCCAGCAGTTGTGGCCTTTTTTGTGAAGGTAGAAGACAGTAAGATTACTAGAATGAAACATGATTATTAGAATTAAACAGAGTACAAGTCAAATCCATGATTTAATAGATGGGAAGGGAGCCAACACATTGATATTGACATTGAATATATTTGTAAAGAGCTACATATACCTGGAGGCATCTTGTCACTATCTGTGATCAATAAGACATGTCTTTTTATTTGGTAAAAATCCACATTTTTAGCACCTTTCTGAAGGCCAGAAGCTTGGTTATAGACTTCAATGAACGGGGAAGACCATTCCATTTAATGGTGGTGTTTCTGGTAAAGCTTCTGCCACCCCACGACATCGGGCCTGCAGGAGGGAACTACCAGGTTCTTTTGAGAGCTAGAACGTAGAGATCTAACTGCAACATACCAGTTTTGGTTCTTTTTTAAGTAATCTGGACCAGTTCCATTCAGAGTTTTATGTACAAGACATAGTGCCTTAAAGGTGATGTGCTTTTCAATTGGAAGCCAACGTAGTTGCTTCAGGGCTAAGGATGCAGATTCTGACCTAGGGATATTAAAAGCTCCCTTGCTGCTGTATTTTGCAGTGTCTGAAGTTATTTCAGTGATTGTTTTTGAAGCCCTTGCAAAAGTCCATTACAATAATCTAGTCGTGCCAAGACTAGTGCAGTAACCACAGTTTTTAACAAATCAAAGGTGAGCAGATGCACAATCTTCTTTATTATTTTTAAAATATAAAAAGAGGCCACCATATTAACCTGTTCTTTAAAAACAAATGTATTGTCTTCCGTCACACCCAGATGTTTCACTTTATGTTTTGTTTTAGGTAGATTCCCTAACTCTTGTGGCCACCAGATGGGAGACCAATAGACACATCATTCCCAAAAAGCATGACCTTGGTCTTAGTTGAATTTAGTTTTAAACAGTTCTTACTCATCCAGTCACTAACTTCCCTCATACAATTACAAAACATTTCAGCCATACGTTGGATGTCATTGGTAACTGACATAATAATTTGGGTGTCATTTGCATAGGTTACCAGTGAGAACCCATATGAGTTTATTTGACTAGCCAGGTAGGAGACATAAATGTTAAACAAGGTCGTGCTCAGAGACGATCCCCGAGGGACCCCACATGGCATTGTGAAAGGCATTGAAGTGAAACCTTTAAAGGTTACAGATTGAGATCTATCACTCAAAAAAGAACGGATGAGGGCAAAAGCCATATCTTTAATCCAATAGCCTGCAAACGGTCCATAAAATTACCATGATTGATCGTATCAAAGGCCACGGACAGATCCAATAAAATTAGAACTTCTCTACAACCTGAGTCAAGGGTGAATCTAATCTCATTTGTAGCTACAATGAGCATGGTTTCAGTACTATACCCGCTCCTAAATCCGAACTGAGTTTTTTCAAGATGCTGATTAGACTCAATATATGCGGACAATCGGGTACTCACAACTTTCTCAGACACTTTGGCTGGAAAGGAGAGCCTAGATATTGGTCGATGGTTAGAGGAGTCCTTAGGATCCAAATGAGCTTTTCTAATAAAGGGAGAACCACAGCCCTTTTCCACGGCTTTGGAAACACACCTGTACTAAACATAGAAATAAGAACTTTTGTCAGGAATTTTGCAATGGTGTCAGGCGCAAGATGCATTATATGAGGTGGACACGGATCTAATGGAGACCTAGATTGTATAAGTGCAATCATCTGACCAACCTGTTTGGTTGACAAATCTATAAAATTGTTAAAAGAAGACTGTCCACCTTCCGATGACAATTTTAGTGTCTGATTATTAATATCAAATTCATCAAAGATTTCCCTAGCTTTATTATGAAAAAAAGAAGCCAGGGACTTGCAAAGTTGTCGCCTTCCTGCCACTGTATCTGGTACTGGAGTAGTGGTACATTTAGTGACAGTCTGGAAAAATTCCTTAATGGAGTTTATTGAGGGCTCAATTTGTTTAGTGTAAAAAGAGACTTTTTCTCTATCAGTATTTTGTAGTCTACAATGCACTTCCTATATTTAATTTTTCCTCTTCATTATAGTCCTTCCTCCACGCCCGTCCTTGTCTGTGGCATTTTTGTTTGGTGGCTCTCAGGGTGCCATTAAACCAGGGAGCAGAGAATGTATTCTTTTTTATTTGTCCTTTATTTTATTAGGTGCTAAGGTATCCATATCTGACTGCATCCAGGTTTCATATGCAGCTGATAATACTTCTGGATCATTTGAACTTTCCGGCTCTGTTCTAACTAAGAGATCATTCAAAGCTAAGGGGCTAATTTTGTGCCAGGGACGGGACCTCTGCGACTTTCCATTAGAGTTTGTGGCAGAAATATTTTCTGCAACTCCTAGTTCAAAATCTATGGCTTTGTGATCAGTCCATATCAAGGCTATATTACCAATTTTGTCCATATGAGCATTGTTCGTAAAAATGCCGTCCATGAGCACTGAATTGTGAGTGGGCCCCATTATTTTTTGGGAAAAGCCAAAACTAGCCATATTGTCCAAAAGTGCTTCTGTATCCCTGTCTGATTTGTTCTCAAGATGATAATTAAAATCCTAATATACTGTCAAATCCATTTTCAAAGAAAATGACTCTAGGATTACACTAATTTAATTGCTGAAATTGGATCTGGGGCCCGGGGGGCGATAAACTAAAAGTTCATTAAATGACTGAGTCTTGGTAATTTCTACACCAAAGCTCAGTGCATCACAGGAGTTACTTATAAGGGGAGAGAAGGAAGCTGTAAATGAAACGCAGTAAATTGCCGCCAACCCCCCCTTTTTCTGCTGCCTATCTAGCCTAAAGATGGCATATACCTTTGGCGTGGCTCTTACCATGTCCGGACCTGATGTTTGGTTTGCCCATGTTTCCGTGACAAAGATGATATCAAGCTGAAGGCTGTCATTAGGCTCATAAACCTCAAAAGCATGTTTAACAAGTGATCTAGCATTGATAAGTGGGCATTTAATTTTAACATTTTTTGAATTGCTACTTGTCTTCCTTCCATCAGTCAATAATGGCTGTTCATCGTGATCTATCACATGGTTAAGGCATTTAAGTTTACATTACTGACAGCTCACCGAGATATCTCTAGTTTCCGCAAGATGCAAAGAGGTGCATTTTCCATGATTACCCGGGTCCAGGGCAAGCAATTCCCTCCGTGTGTAGACCTGGCGTATATTTGGCTGGGATGTTAAATGGTCAGAGGTACAGGCCCTTGGCGCTGTCCGGGTGAGGACGGGTGCAGACGTGCTTGCCTTTGAAGCGCCTTGGGAACGCCAATGGGGCAGACGCTCTGTTCACGTGCCTAAGTAGCCCATCATAAGGGATGGGCGTGTCTCGTGGGTGTGAATTTGGTCCGTCGCTTTTCAGCACGATAGAAGCAAAATAAGGTGGGTAAAATAACAATCCAACTAGGTTCAAGCAACTGCGCCCTCCAACTGCAGCTCCCCTGCGTTTGGATAATACTGGTAAAGCAAATGCAAATTAGAAATTAATCGGGTTAAAGGAAATCATAAATACATTAAAACAGTGTCTGAGCCCTAAGCAATATGGCGGCCACACAAACAGAGCCAGTCACCTCCTAAAAGCACAATAGTGCATACAAGGAAAGTAATAAAGGTGTGGGCTTCAACAAACCTTAATCATATGACCACAACCTCAATTCTGATACACATGCCAGTTAGCGCACACCCACTGTTCGAAGTTTAAATTGAAAAAAATACTACATTGATAAATGTTACTCCCTGCCATAATATGTGATGTGCTACATTTGCGAATAAAATATGGTAAACCTATGATATGAGAAAGGTTGGAACACATACAGGATATATAGATGTGTAATGCAAGGAAAATGTAAAAATGCAACTATGTAAATAAACATATTAGTTGAAGTGCAAAAACAAAGTTTAAAAAGGAGGAAAAGTGGAGATCATATGAAAGAGATGCATCATTCCTAAATCATAAGAGGACCCGTCTGAAGGCTTTAAAGAAACTAATCAACTGGATATTGGCACTTTGAGTGAGATGACTAGCCCACTAAGGATACATACTCCCTGTTATTATGGGCACAAAATCCAGTGGTTGCAATAAGGCATTGATTTGTTCATATTTTAAATACTTGAATAACTCAATTTCTTTATTAAGCAGAGTCCTTTGGTGAGGAGAGCGACGGAGTGTTTCCCAGGTATGAAATTTTTGCTATTCATCTTGAAACACAAAATGGTGCTTTATTGTGTGTTTCAGGACACAATTTGGGAAGAGATGAGGACAATAAATGTTCCCTTCCTTAATTCTCTAGGATGTCTAGAGATTATGAATTTATAGCAGTCTAGGTTGCCTCTCTGCCCCACAATTTACAAGAAGGCCACTCACTTCCAGAAGTTGTCTCAAGCAAGGCACATTAAGGAACTCTATGCATGCACTTCACAATAGTTTTCATCAATGAGTTAGGAGTAACATAAGCAATGAAGCAAGCCTATTTTTAATAGGTTCTGTGGCATTTCTGTACTTCAGAAAAAGACTGGACTGTTATTGCTTCTGCTCCTGCAAGTGTCACATGCTTAAGGAAAATGTGGGATTAATGCAGATCATTACATTCTGGGCTAAGGGAGGGTGAATCTTTTCTTCAACTGTTGTAGATATTTGAAATCACGAAATTTCAACATTTGGAAATCATACAGCTTATTCTTGACTGTGCATGGTCCACTAATATAAGTGAATCCATACAAGTGATAGTCATAATGAGATTCCCAGCTCCAGGATGTCCAAGAGCAGGAGATCTTCATGTTATAATTTCCTACACTGATGATCTCTCCTTCCTTCACACTGCCACAGCCATCCTTGTGACTAGGTAGTCTGCAGGGATTGAACTACTGAATATTAATCTGCATCTAGGAAAGTATAGATCTATTGTGCCTAACGCCAAATATACGTTCCTTGAAGATATATGTATTGGATGGTTACATATATGGAGAGTTACGTAATTCCGTTTTGGACACTTGTTATCACATACAATAAATTAGTTGTGATGTTGTTTATTGATTGCTTATTCCAAAGTCCTTGATCAAAATAAGGTAAGTTGACACAGACAACACGTTTTGTGACACTGTCGCTTCTTCAGGGCTTATAATTGTCTTTTATCATCGGTTTAAATAGCCAAAGAACATTTTCACCAACCGCATGATATGGGCATCCTATAATCGTGAGTCTTATGCCATCATTTAAAATCCGTTTTAAGAATTTTGGAATAAAGATTTAAATGAATGACATCACAACTATTTTACTAGATCTGATAACAATTGTCCGAAAAAGAATAAACGTTAATTTCTTGAATATTACAAATTGATTTCTTGAAGTTAAGGTTTTTCTGCTCACATCGCAAGGATTTCATTTCATTTGGACATACATCTAGCACTGGTTGGGTCACCAGTGATCTTAGAATAAAGCGCTGTGCTCATTTTCCTGTTACCTAAATTGTACATTAAAGCCTCCTATAATTGCCTGCCGGGCTAGTAACTAGGGTTGGACGAAACTTGCGGAATTTCACTTCACAGAATTTCACAGAATTACAGAAAAAGCCATCGAGATTCCACAGAATTTCACTGAGCGGAAAATATGCAGCTTACACTGCAATTCAGTGACGGTAGCGCAAACAGGGCTAAATATCAGCACAAACAGCACCATGCGTTACGCAAGAGTGCACAGCCATTCAAATTGATTTTGCTGCTGCTTGAGTAGAAAATCTACTTTAACTGCAGCAAATCTACTATAAGGGCAGTCGTCTGGCCCTGACTAATCGCGAACGCTGGTGGCTGCCCACATTAGAAAATCTTGCTGGCACTTGCCAGCTCGCCTGTTTTGGAACCTTGCAGGAGAAACATTCCAGCATGAAGTAATTGGCGGAATTTGGACAGAACTCTGCATTAGAGAGTAACATGAAGTGGTGAAAATTCTGCGGGCGGATTGGAATATGCTACCCACCCACTAATAACCCTGTTAATGGACTCATTTAGACTGATCAATGAAGTTGCTCTGCACCTCTCATGCTTTCAGCAGCTGCTCCCCCAGTAATTCCCCATCCCTAAGGGGATTCTCATGCTTCAACACAGAATATCTATTAATTCTGCACCACATTAATTCTGCACCACTGGAGGTAAAGGGCCTACATGGATGCAGAACTGATTCCCTCCCCAAGGGAGCACTTGTAATGAGGCCCTTAGTGTGATAAACTGAGTATCATCAAATTGGGTAGTAGTAATGACTAGTATTTACAGTGCTTAAATCAGCAAAAAAAGTGGTATTAGGCACTGTATGAAACTGAATATTATTATTATTGCTATAAGTGAAATAGTGCGTTTTTGTGTAGAAAACTGCCCTCCTATGTACTATGGACATTTTCCTTGACCCTCTGGACCATTGCTTCTAAAATGAGTATACAAAAGAATACCGATTACTCGACACTCCTGGTCCAGACTCAGAAAGATTGTCACTTATAAAATTAGCAAAAAAGATATGTTCTATAAATTCACTTTATATCACTTCAGTTTTTGTATTTTCCTATCGGTGAGGTATGTAAACTCACTTGTGGGTATCATCTTCTCAAGGAGTGGGGTTGATAATATATCTAACTCGATATGGCATGTATAGCAATTCATAAAAATGCAAGAGATAGCAGAAGTGACATGGTAGTCTTTGGAGGTAATGCAGAGAAGAACACAATTGAAGATTACATAGCTATTCAGAAATCTAAGCATGCGTGACTCCAAGACCAGCTGGATGCACTTACCTTTTGGCAGGCAGGTGGGATATATTACGTTGCTGTTCTTGCAGGTTCCAGTTAGCGAAGCAAAATATCCAGGTTTGCATCTAAATTGAATGGTGTCCTCTTGATGGAACATTATTTTGTCTCCCACCAATTCTACATTATGCAAATCTATACCCTCTTGTGATACACGACAAGGATCTGCAGAAAATAAAACAAAAAACTGTGTGTACTGTGAAAAATAGAAGACATTTTCCAAATTTACAATTGAAGGTCGCTTTCAAATGGAAGAACTGCACCAGAATTTGTGAAAGATGGACTTACAAGCAAATATATTTTCAGAAGTTCTGAAAAATACTAACATAGTGCATCTCCACAGAGGACATGGATATATCTGTGACATGTCGAAAGACAGGACTCAAACGCAGATGGCCTCTTCAAATACTTATTAAGAGCGAACGCTGAGGCTGCTTACTTCTACACATAACTCAGACTAACTGCCGAGTGTATATTCTAATACCCCTTTACATTCCAACATAGAACTCACCTTCACATTCTGAACTCCTCTTCACATTTGAAACCACTATATCACTTTATTACAATATCTAGGGACTCATTTATGGGGATTTGGTGTAGGGCAACGCAGCAAGTCACCTGGCTGCACTGCCCTACATCAAAGTGAAAAGGCAGGAATGCACCATATTTATCCAATACGGTGCATTCCTGTGCCTTCCACCTGTGCTGGTGCTGTTTTGGCAGCAAAGCGCCAATGCAGGCACCCTTGTACCATGGTGCAAGGGTGCCTGTGTTGTTGGGTAGATTGTTTAAGTGCAGCAAGGGGCACTTTCCTGCACACAAACAATTCATTGAGACGTGTTCCTCTTTTTATCTGTGCTGCATTCTGCAAGGGGGTCGTAAATATGCTCCTTAGTCTCTGAGAACAAGAGATTAACAGAATTTAGTTGTGGGAGATCAGTGGCTTTGATCACATACCATATTGAAGAGGTAGCCTAACCCCCCTGTTATATTCCATATAGGTACCCTATATAGGCGCAGGTAACATTGCAACCTTTCACCTATATTCTTCCCTACAATACATACATAACGGTTCTCAGGGACTGACCTTTTACTTAGATACAACACTGCATTCAAAACGCGGGTTTTTCTATCTCATACATTATGCATGAGGTTTCTTGGAAGCACAGCATGACTAACATCTCCTATATAATATCTCTGTATAAAGTTCAGGCCCGACGTCATCCTTTAGGCCAACACAGTAACACAGCAAGGTAAGACCCCTGGGGAGACCTATGGGTATATATACATCACATCTTGCTCAGAAGGATAGAGGAGACCGAGACTTCCCAGCTGGCACACTGACCGGAGACGCTGAGGTTCCTGAATGCAGACACTCCAGCTCGCAAAGGTCTAACATCTCTCGCGGAGTGTCCAACTCGAGACCAGGACCATATTCTCAGGTAATGGGGTTGACTAGATCCTAGAGGGATTCTTGGCATAACACCTACACAGATGCTTGGTACACCATAGAGGTACATCTAGTTAGGGAGGCGTCGTAGAAGTACGCACTTTTTATCATGTATTTTATGTACTTGTATATATTCATGACTACTGCAAGATGGTAGAACTGTACCATCCATTTACCTTCATAGTACGTCTAATCATATATCTCTGCTAATGCCTAATGGTTGTTGCAGCTCATCTATTCTACACTAGAATAACAACTGTTCAATAAACTCTTATTGAAAACGCTCTGTGTATCTCTGAGACAAACTAAGTGAGCACGAGTGACTGAGCGAAAAGTAGCATATTGTTTACACGATTCTGAGGAATCAGGGTTGTCATGTTCTGAGGTTGCCAAGAACTATTCTCTCCCTGATAAGAGGAGATTCTAGTGGCCCTGTGAGCTAGCTGATACAGACAGGCTAACATACCCGGTGGGGGTGCACAGAATCAGTCTGCCACCAATCCCACAGTTTATATTATCCAAACGCGCAGATCCTGTATAGGTTATATAGGAAGCACGCGACATGGCACCGCCAACGTTGGTTGGGTACTTATTTAACAATAGAATCCAAGTAGTTCAGTTGTGTTATTCTCAGAGACCCCTACTCAAAAAACCAGTGACGTCTGGAGTGGGTGGGCAAAAACTCTGCCACAGCTGAGTAGGCAAGAAATCCTATTTATTGGCTGTTAGTTAATCAAGCTTGAAGAACACATTGTTCCTTGTGCATAAACACCTTATCTTAGTTCCCTTGGAAAGCTCCTCTTTACAAAAATCACTGAGGACAGATATAACGTAATACAAGACCTACACCTCTCAGCCGGAGAAGATGCAGACGCGATACACATTGCAAAAATTTTTATAAATACTGTCACCCTAAAACTGCTAGAGCATGGTTTAACACCTATGGGTGGTATAGTAGTATTCGTGATTGAGGTACACAAATCATACAGAACAGAGGTATTTTATTTGGGGGTTACATTCCCAGCAGCAAATGCAAGAACAAAAACATTTCACTCCTACACAGAAAGAGATGCACCAGTGGAATACTGTATGTTTGAGGACATTGAGGTTCCGCTCACGTACCAGGAACACTTATACTGGTTTAAAGGTACCCTACCACACATAAGAAGAAGAGTGAGACTCGGTCCGCTTGGAAGAGAAGGGGCAACATGGCCGATATTAGCGGCCTACACACCACATCCTGACATAGATACAATGCCACAAGGAGACTTACTCACACAACACAAAGAATTTATAAAAATCTACAGAAACTTGACGCAATTCATCATGAGGACACTTACAGTCCAACCTACAATGGTTGCAACAAATGGAACTCAAGCTCAGAGTACAGCAACTAAAATCACAGCACAAACATTTCATGTGGTGATGGGTAAAATACCCACAAAACGTGAACAAAGGCCATTCTGGGTAGCTCAGAAAATAACACAGCTAGAGGCAGTATTCCCGAATACTACCCCGCATAAAAACACAGAATGCAAACAATCTGCGTGCCCATGGGGATAACACCACAAATGGAAGATTGTACCACTTGGGGTACAGTCGTTTCTGCCATTTATACCAGAACTCATGGTATTCCGTAAGACGTATTGAGACAAATACAAAACGAGTGCGAGCAGAGCCTGCTCTGAAATTAGTGATGAAGTTACTAGGTAACTATGCCTAGGTATCAGCCATAATATTAGCTAATATTAAAGGGGAAGCAGCTTCAGTGGCTATCCGCCAACGCCTAAGGGAGTTCAGTCCTTTAGAACAGGAACACAAACTACTGTAAATAATTGAAACTCCACATGCAGAATTAGGCAGAGACAGTTTGGGTGGGAAAGCTTTAAAACCACAACTGATGGGCAGTCCTGAAAAGAACACTTCCAAGCAGATACCTGCTTCAATTAAGAAGAAATGGGACAATAAAAAATAACAAAACTTTAAAGGAAACAGATCTCAATCAGAGGTAGATCTCCTCCACATGAGCCCTCTGAGAAGAGGTATAATCTTAGGAATAGAGATAATATTAGGAAACCTGGCAGGTATCAGGATACTGGTACACGTTCCTCTCGTTCCTTTCAGGGTTCATCGAAAAACTCCGAGAGGGAAGGACGGTCAGACAGACAAGAAGAGCGTACATAGTCCAGAGACAAGCAGCATGCTCAAGATTACACTTCTAAAAAAGAAGAGAAATCAAAGCAAAAGCCACAGTTCAAAAAGAAGAAGGTTGCAGGTCTAAAGATCAGACATGCCCAGAATTCTGAGGACTCGACTACTGAACGGGGAATGGGCTCTGACAATGCTAGACAATGTGTCATAGGTAACAATAGCTCGCCAGAACCTGATGGAATTTCTGGTTATAGCGGACTTGAATGATTATAGCACGGTAGAAACACCCGATACTAGGGTAAGTGTCCCACATAAAGTATATGAAATAACGCACCAGATGGAGGGGGACAAATGTAGAACAGTGAGAGGTCTCTTTTGGGAGAACCTGACGTTTGACTTTGACATTTTGTTAGCTGAACGAGATTGGCCGCCAGCATTCGTCATGGATTGCCCTAAAGGGGAAACGGTAATTTTACCAGCATTCTTAGACCATATTCCCAGGCACTTAAGACACCCATATGCGCAGGAGTGGGCAGTAGCCCAAGCACCGGCATTATACAAAAACCATGTTGCATGGGATGAGGATTCAATCCACCACATAATTCCTTTAGAAAATACTCTGAATGCACAGAGGCAGTAATCAATAAAGCAAGAATATAAAAAACAGGTCAGGGGGATTTTAGATCAACTTGAATGCCAAGGGCTGATTGAATGTTGTACCTCATCAATGAATAGTCCTTTGTTTCTGGTCATGAAACCTGACAATTCATATCATTTAGTTTTAGATTTTAGACATCTAAACACTTGCACTAAGACATTTGCAGTCCAAAATACACACAGTGGCGCATTAATGAATGACATTGTGCGGAAAAAATATAAAACAACACTTGATATCTCAAATTGATTTTTTTGCCAAAATATAGCGCCTGAAAGCAGGTATCGAACAGCATTCTCATCACTAGGGTCACAGCCTCAATTTTGTTGACTCCCCCAAGGGTATAAGAACAGCCCAGGGTTGTTTCCGGCTAGAGTAACTGAGTTACTTCACAATTTGGATGAAGAGGCATTGTCCTATGAGGATGATATTTATCTGACGGACAATGACCTAGCGGAGCACTTGAACAGAGTGAATACCATAATTTTGGAATTTGCATCTGAGGGCTACAAATTCAACTATAAAAAATCTAAAATTTCCCACCTCAGTGTCCTGTTTTTAGGATATGAGCTTTCAAGTGAAGGGAAAAGTCTGGCAGCCAATTTTGGGGAAAAATGCGCGCTGCTCCAACCTCCAAAATCATTGAAAAATTTACAATCAATACAGGGATTCCTAAATTTTGGTTAAACATACATTTTGGATTACGCAGAAAGAGTAAAACCTTTCTACGACTCAATAAAACCTGAATTTTCAGTAAGACAATGGACACAGGAACACACAGATACACTTCGTTCCTTACAAGCTGACATGATAGCTTCCAAACACTTACAGACATGCGTAAACGTATGCAACCTGGTGATCCGTATAGTTGCAGGTCAATCAGGGTACACCTATCTGACATATAATGAAGGTGAAACAGTACCAATTGCATATAAATCACATTTGTACACAAATGCTGAGATGCGCTTTGCATCTACGGAAAAGATACTGACAGCAGTACAGACTGCTGTAGTGAGAGAAAGAGCACTGGCACAGGGGAAGCAAATAATAGTAGTGACTCCAGTTCCAGCCTTAGAGGCAGCGACAAAGGCAAGAGTTGCTAATGCTAGAGCCTTACATCCGAAATGGATACAATGGGCTAATTCTCTCACTGCAACAGATGTAGAATATAGGTACGACCCACATCTGAAGACACAAGCAGCTCTGCAATACGAACAAGAATATCCTGTACCAAACAAAATAATGCCTCTAGATCAGTATGAATATATAATTTACACTGACGGATCTGCTCAACCGGCCATAGAAAGTAAGCAACCTTATAGCGCGGCAAGCGCAATCGTTAAACGTCGCATGCGGGATGGAAAGTTCCACACAAGTTGCACAAAAACGCAATCTCTAGGAGACTGCATGGCACAGCTGGCAGAGTTAAAAGCCTTGATACTGGCACTGGTAAATACGGATCGAGAATTCCCCACTCTAATTGTGTGCGATTCCTTTTACTGTGTGCAGTTATAAATAATGAATATTTGCAGCACTGGATTCAAAACGGGTTCATAGATGCAAAAGGTGGCACAATTAAGTACAAAATGCTATGGGAACAGGTAGTAGAGTTGAAAACCGAACTACCGAGTGCTCACGTGGTACATATACTGAGTCATCAGCGTGATGGCATTCACGTTGAAGGGAATTCATTGGCTGATGAAGCCGCAAAGGGGGCTGTATGCACGGCTTCTGTATCTGCAATCACTCACTCTAAAACGAGAATAGACGGTGAGATTATCGTGGCTGTCATTGCTTCACGCAAAAATAGCAAAGCAGTATCAAAAAGGTTTCCACTCAAGTACTCATACAAGTTAGCTGCTAATGACATTCCATTTGCTCAGATTCCTGGAGTGGGGGATAAAGTAAATCCAAACATGGATGGTAGGTTAGGTTTAATTCTAGCAGCACACGAAGGGATAGGTTCTGCACATCCAGGAGTTACAGCGACTGTTTCTTTATTGAAACAACGCTGTTGGTGGCATGGATTAACAAAGCAGACTAAAGACTATGTCTTGAAATGCGACATCTGCCAGCAGATGAAAGGTTCCACCATAACACATCCAGCACAGGCACCATTATTAATATCTGACAAACTACTAGTGTGTGTTTACTTGGACCACTGTGGCCCCTTACAAAGAGATGGGGCTTACAGGTATATATCATGGTTGCAGTGGATTCCTGCTCAAGATTCCTATGGGTGTGGCCACAACGTTCGGTCGACTCTCGAACTGTTATAAAAGATTTGCGAGTCTTCATGGAGACATACGCAATTGGCACAATGCATTCTGACCAGGGCCCTGCGTTGAGCTCTCGGGCTTACAAGGAGGGCATGAGAGGATTGGGTGCAGCATTGTGGTACTCCTCTCTGGAAATTCGGTTGTGGAGAGGAAAAACTGAGACTTAAAGCAGTCTTTAACAGCTAGAGTATTAGGCATGGATGAGAGGTGGGTAAAACATCTGTATGGAGTGCAACAAGCATTGAATAACATACCAAGATGTTCTCTAGGGAGGGTCACTCCATATGAGTTCCTATTTGGGACGAGAATGTGGGTACCTGATCTTGATTGTGAAGGCGCAGTGTTGGATGAAAAACCTTTTGTCATCCATGATCGTTTGGCGATTTTACAGGATCTAAATGAATCCAGGACACAACAAAGTAATGTCCATCTGAAGCAGAACGCCACTGGGGAAGTCAAATCAGTCACAGCAAGACCAGTCTGGATCCCAAAAGCCGGGGTTCTGATCAGAGAGAAAATAATGAAAAGAAAGAATTTGGGCCATCATATAGAAAGCTTGTACAGGTCCTAGCAGTTGAAGGAACAAGAACTGTACTTCTACCGCCTCTTGCCGGAAAAAAGGAGAAAAGATTTGTCTCAATCGACCTAATCAAACCACACTATGTGGCGATACTGAGTAGTAGGCCATGTGGACTCCAAAGTAGCAAACGCCCTCCTCACGCTACAATTCAAGAAGTTCAATTGGAAAGACTCATCACATTCGAAGAGTCCCCTGCACGGAATGATGGACTATGCAATAATGCTATGGAACTCGTTCCTCTTGAACCTGAAGATCAAATTCAGAATCAAAGTGAAAGACAAATTTCAATTAGACCAACTACAGATATCGACATCAACATGCCTCAGCAAGAGCAAATACGATTTCCACAACTCCTGATGCAATACCAACATTTGATCGAACTGCTTCTGGCTACTTCATAAACTTTGATACGTTTTCTTTGGATCCAAGTGAACCTGAAACGATGCCAGCCTAAAAATCACGCAAGCAGCAAGTTACAGACTTTCTGAACTTTCTTAAAAAGACTTACCTGGTATCACCGTGGGTAGAACTATGGGTAATTACCGGGATACTTTTCTTTCTTTTCTGGTTAGGCTTAGTAATAGTTTTTAGCATGCTTGTTAATGGAAAATACCTTTGACAAAGCTCTGCAGCCTAAAAGGTGAATTTAATTTTAAAACCACACCAATATTCTCATCAAGAACAAAGAAACTTGTCATCAGTGAACATTACAGCAGTTCCTCCACCTAATGTTATACTTTGGGACAAGGTTGATTTTGATATATTTGGTCCGACCAAACTTTGAAGCAAGCAACGAAAATGTTGCCTCTACCAGCCAGAACACATAAACATTTGGCTCATCATGTGCTGGAAGAAATTCGCCCTTTTTTAAACAAGCTCAAATTTGGAACTCAAAAACAAAATGACATTCCTTTCATTTATTGGGCATACATGTCTTTCTAATGCTCATAGTGGTTTGGACTATAACTATGGACACTTTAGAGCTATGGCTTGCTAACATTTTCTTTTAACAATATTTTTTAGAAATTTTTAGAGGTTTTAAAACATTTTAGCAAAACAAATGTTTTATGGACTTTGAGCGTACCTATATCTATTTAGGCTAGTAGTACGGTAATAAGTTACATATGTCGTCAAGTTGGAAGAGGAGTGGGTGTTATATGCAATATAGGTACCCTATATAGGCGCAGGTAACATTGCAACCTTTCGCCTATATTCTTCCCTATATTACATACATAACGGTTCTTAGGTACTGACCTTTTACCTAGATACGACACTGCATTCAGAACCCAGGTTTTTCCCTAGTTCGAATCTCATACATTATGCATTAGGTTTCTTGGAAGCACAGCAGAACTAACATGTCCTGTATAATATCCCTGTATATAGTTCAGGCTCAAAGTCATCCTTTAGGCCGACACAGTAACACAGCAAGGTAGGACCCCTGGGGAGACCTATGGGTATATATACATCACATCTTGCTTAGAAGGACAGAGGAGATCGAAACTTCCCAGCTGACACACTGACCAGAGATGCTGAGGTTCCCTCATGCAGACACTCCAGCTCGCAGTGATCTAACATCCCTCATGGGGTGTCCAACTCGAGACCAGGACGGGGTCCCCTATTCTCTCATTTCTCAGGTAATGGGGTTGACTAGATACCAGAGGGATTCTTGGCATAACACCACACAGATGCTTGGTACATTCAGGTACATCTCGTTAGGGAGGCATCGTAGGAGTGCGCACTTTTTATCATGTATTTTATATACTTGTATATATTCATGACTACTGCAAGATGGTAGAACTATACCATCCTTTTACTTTCATAGTACTTCTAATCATATATCTCTGCTACTGTCTAATGGTTGGTGCAGCTCATCTATTCTACACTAGAATAACAACTGTTTAATAAATTCTTATTGAAAACGCCCAGCCTGTTTATTCTGTGTATATCTGAGAAAAATTAAGTGAGCACGAGTGAATTCTCTCCCCAATAAGAGGAGATTCTAGTGGCACTGTAAGCTAGCTGATACAGACAGTCTAACATACCCGGTGGGGGTGCACGGAATCAGTCTGCCACCAATCCCACAGTTTATGTTATCCAAACGCGCAGATCCTGTATGGGTTATATAGGAACTACACAACACCCCCCCACCACCACCACCGTGGGCTCTGGAATGCACTCAGTGATCTAATCCAGCAATGATTGGAACCAACCCCTGTCATACCATCTCCACCATCTGAACAATGTATTCCACATCCCTTCCCTCTGCTGGAATGTACTACTGAATATTATTTTCCTGCATTCTAAAGTGAAGTTAATTTTCTGTACTTTCACATCAATTATGATGAGATTTGTGTTAGCATAGAGCTGAAAGTCACACTGGGGTTCTATTGAAAATATATCCTGTCATCATAGAGTAAACTAGAAGGATATGGCAACAAATGTAACCTTATGCTAAAGGTAATTATAACATCTAGCCTACACTATAGAGCTAGATAATGCCTATGCCTTCCAGCCTACAACAAAATAAAAGCTTCTAGTGTACACAGTTATGGTTGCTAATGGCTATGAGGGAGCGAGACACTTAACAACACTGTCCATAACATATAGTGTATAACATTGCTTATTTTGACTATTGTATTTTTTTTTCAATGCCAATTGAAAAAGGACAATTATGCAATTAGTAAACGTGAGGTCTGGCACTGCTTTATGGTTGGTGGTACTGGGAGAATCTCAAACAACATATAAAGAATTGTTGGTTGGCCATGTGTTAAAGACACGCCTCTCCACACGTTCTTCAGTAGAAGTGTCTGTGGCGGATCCCCCTTTCAGAAGGATATTTGGTCTCTGAAAGAGGCTGGTGGCTTTATAGCCCTGATTATGTGGAAACCTTCACAGTCAGCTCCAAGTTAACTGTGGTGATGAAAAAGGACTTTTGGACAGGTTGTAAAAAATGTAGGCAAAGCCTAAGATCTTTAGTAATAACATAGGCTGGGCATCATCTTTCCAGCCCATCTGCAAGCCATGCTTTACCCTCTGGTATGTCTAACATTAGTGACTATGGATATATTTGCTTCTCATTCTCCCTGGCTAGACTACCTCTGACATAACAGCACTTTCTGATCTGAGACCTTTCTTTCGTACTGAGGGTTGTATGTCACTATTTCGAGGTCAGAGATTATGATGAATACGAAGAAGGACACTATGAATTTATGTAGTATGCGTTTCAGTGAAATGTATATATTTCTCTAGTGAGCCGTCTTGGAACGTTCTCTGTCCTCTGACGAGACGTAGATACGTATAAATAGCTAATGGTATGGGTACGCTTACCAGTCTTCGGCCGTACTGAAGCCACACTTGTTAAGCAGGCTAAATCAGTTTCCAACTGAGGTCGAAATTTAAGTTTGTCCAAGAATTAAATCATAGTTCATGTGATATTTGGCAAGTTTTATGTGATGCGTTGGTGTTAGAAATGAGGAGGCTCCGGTTGACGCAGGTGTGAACCCACAACAAGCAGGGACCCTTTACTTCTTGTCAGGGCGAAGGATGACTCCCCAGAATAACCCCTGCTCACCCTCTAGGTGCGTGGCGCGAGCAGTCTAGGCTAAGTCTCAGGCGTACACGGTTAAGCAAATGCAATTACACATACAGTCAACCCCTTGCATGCACCACAAACGGACACCAATCAGGTAGTATATAAAAATAAGCTTTTATGTAGTTTCAGCAGATTCAAATACACGGCCCAGTAACGTTGAACTGATGGGGCCACAATTCTCAGGAACACGGTAAAGTTCTCTTTGTTACGGAAAGTTCTTTAGGCGGCACAAGGTAACTGTAGGCCTCAGCGCACTTCGTGCTGAGGCGGCGCCCGGGAAGCACACGGCAGATGACAGGGAAATCAGAACGTTGCGGACCCTGGATCCGATGCGAGCTCGCGGTCGAGTTCGTAAGTACAGTACCTTGTTTCTTGATGCAAAGGCGGGTGCGGGATTTCAGCGGCTCTTCGAAGGAAGAGCGAGGCGGCGTCCGGGGCTCCCACACTTCACGATGGGTGTCTGATCTTCAGGCTCACGACAAGAGCGGGGTGTTGCAGGTGGCGGGTGAACAAAGCGGGGCAGCCGGGCACGCAGATGCATCCGGGCCGTCCGAGGCTTGGAGATGCTCACAACGCCGATTCCGGCGGGAGGGTGAAGGTGCGCAGCGAGCCTCCGGCGAGCGAGGTGACAGGGGCAGCCCAGCACAGCGTAGGGGGAGCGGCTCCGATCGAGCGAGGCTCTTCCCAAGGCGGGGGCGGCTAAGCAGTCCTGGTCACGGCTCAGGGAGGGACTGGGGCACGAGGGTCACAGCTCCGGCGAGGGAAAGGACACCACAGTCCAGCAGCAGGCGAGTGAAGATCAGGTAGAGCCCAATGGTCCTGGGGCTCAGTTCAGGGGGCAAGCTCAGTTCCAAGCCCTTGGAGATCGTTTTGGAAAAGCACAAGTTTTGAAAGTAAAAATAAAGCAAAGTCTTCAGCAGCAGTTTCTCTTCTCCCCTTTGGCAGCAAGGTCACCACTGCAGGCCAATCCCCCAGGATAGGGACAGTCTTCCTCCTACAGCTTCCCCGGTGCCTCCTCCTCAGGCAGAGATTCTTCTTGGTCAAAAGCGGATCTAGTTTCTTAGGAGCAGGGCTCCTACATTTATACAGCAAATCTTTTGTTCTCCCAGGCCAGGGGGGCCCTTGCCTAGTCCAGTCCGGTTTCTGAGCACTTTGTTTACGCGATGCAGGCTTCTTCTTTCAGAGTGCAGGGCAGAGTCCTCAGACGCTCCACAGGGGGCGGAGCCGGCATTGAGGGGGCAGAGCACTGTCCTATTCAGAGCCTAGGAGCACTCCTCCCACCCATCTACCTGTTGATCGTCCTATTCACCACCAGTCTACCTAGCCCTGCCCATCTGGGTTTCCCCAGCCCTGTCACTCACACCAGCCAGACATCAGATACACATCACGCAGAGGCGGCTGAAATGTTTAGGCAAGCAAAGGCCAACTTTCTAAAAGCGGCATTTGCAAACCCGGAATATTAAAATAAACCTTGCGGAAAGATGTACTTTATTATTCCGAGTTCAGGCATACTAAACTCGATCTCCTACCATGTTCCCTGGGTCGGTTAGGATCATAGGGTGTAATAATCCAGGCCGCCCATACTGGCCTATGAGAACAGGGTAGCCTTGCAGTAGTGAACAACAAGATGGCGGTAATTCACTACTAGGACATGCCACGCATCTAGGCTTGTCCTACCTTAGGCTCACAACGCACCCTGCCCGTGGGCCTACCAGAGGGGTGACTAACATGCAGCAAAGGGAAGGTTTCAGGGACCGGCAAGTGTGGGCACTTGCCAGTCAGCATGTCAGTGCCAGACTGCACGCAGGTTCTGCGGTGGCAGATCCTAGACATATTTTACCGGCCGCTTCTGTGGGTGGCACAACCAGTGCTGCAAGCCCACCAGCGGTGTTTGCTTTTACATGCCCTGGCGCTCCTGGCGCACTTTACTGCGGTCTGACAGTAAACCAAACAATCCAATCATGGAATCCAACCAACATATATAATTTACATAGGGAGCACTCGCACCGCGACACTGGTTGGCAGTGGCACAGCGCGCTGAGCGGCCAACACCATAAAAACACATGAGGCACAGCGACAAAAAGAGGAAGGGAGACTCACGCCAAGGTGCCAGGTCTAACACGTGTCCCCTCCAGCTGAAAAGTGGGGAGAACTACCCTACCCCAGGGAGTTCTTCATCACTAAGGCGGAAAAATCTGGACAGACCGTCAGCATTGGCGTGATCTGTACCAGGGAGATGTCCCACCGTGAAATCCATACCCTGTAGGGAAATGGACCACCTCAACAGCTTTGGATTCTCACCCCTCATATGCATCAACCATCTGAGGGGCCTGTGGTCCGTCTGAACCCGGAAGTGAGACCCAAACAAGTAGGGTCTTAGCTTCTTCAGCGCCCAGACCACAGCAAATGCTTCACGCTCAATAGCACTCCACCTCTGTTCCCGTGGAAGTAACCTCCTGCTAAGAAAGGCTACGGGTTGATCTAGGCCCTCCTCATTAATCTGTGAAAGAACAGCCCCCACACCATGCTCTGAAGCGTCTGTCTGAACGATAAACTCTTTGGAGAAATTGGGAGCCAAGAGCACGGGCGCCGTGCACATAGCAGTTTTCAAGGCCTCAAAAGCTTTCTGACAGGTGTCAGTCCAGATCACTTTCCTGGGGTGCTTCTTCGAAGTCAGCGCCGTCAAGGGGGCAACCATGTTGCCATACCCCTTGACAAACCTCCTGTAGTACCCGGTGAGACCTAGGAAGGCTCTCACCTCTGTCTGGGTTTTGGGCGCCTCCCAATTCAGGATGGTTTCTATCTTGGGCTGAAGGGGTGCCACCTGGCCACTCCCAACTTGGTGTCCCAAGTACACCACGGAACCCTGCCCGATCTGGCACTTACTCGCCTTGATCGTGAGGCCTGCCTTGCGCAGCGCCATCAACACTTCCCAGAGGTGTCGCAGGTGTTCTTCCCAAGTGGAGCTGAACACCGCGATGTCATCCAGGTAGGCTGCACTGAACAAATCCAGCCCAGCCAACACCTGGTTGACCAATCTCTGGAAGGTGGCAGGGGCATTCTTCATCCCAAATGGCATAACCCGGAACTGGTAGTGCCCATCTGGGGTGGAAAATGCTGACCTCTCTTTGGCCCCCTCGGTCAAGGCGATCTGCCAATACCCAGACGTTAAATCAAACGTGCTGAGGTAGTTGGCAGCCCCTAGCCGATCGATGAGCTCATCAGCTCTGGGGATGGGGTGTGCGTCAGTCCTAGTGACTGAATTGAGTCCTCTGTAGTCCACACAGAACCGGAGTTCGGGTGTGGCTCCCGGCGCTGCAGCCTTTGGGACCAAGACCACGGGGCTGGCCCAAGGACTGCTAGAAGACTCAATTAACCCGAGTGCAAACATCTTGGAGACCTCCTCCTTGATGCATGTCCTCACCCTGTCAGTCACCCTGTAGGCCTTGTGCCGCACAGGTGGACTATCCCCAGTGTCCACATCATGGACGCACCAATCAGTGACACCAGGGAAAACAGATCAGAAAATTGTACCAGCAACTGGCGACAATCATTCTGTTGCTCAGGGGTCAGGGCGGAAGAGAGGATGACACCATCCACTGACCCATCTTGCTCCTTGGCTGACAGGAGGTCAGGAAGAGGTTCGGTCTCCTCTTCCGTCCCAGCATCTGTTGCCAAGAGCATGCCCACTTGGGACCTCTCCAAGTGGGGCTTGAGGCGGTTGACATGTAGGACCCTTAAGGGGTTCCTAGGAGACTTCAGGTCCACCACGTAGGTAACAGGACTCTTGCGCTCCACCACCTCAAAGGGACCGGTCCACTTATCCTGGAGTGCACACGGCTCCACGGGGGCCAAGACCCATACCTTTTGCCCAGGCTGAAGCTCTACCAGAGTGGCATTCTGGTCGTACCACCGCTTCATCTCCTCCTGGCTGGCTTCCAGATTTGCCTCAGCAAGTTGCCTGAATCGCCTAGTCTGATTCCTGAAGGCCAGCATGTAACTATATACATTCTGGGGAGGTTTCCTGGGAGATTGCTCCCAGCCTTCCTTGACCAGACTTAGAGGCCCTCTGACTGGGTGACCATACAGGAGCTCAAAGGGACTGAACCCCAGAGACTTCTGTGGCACCTCACGGTAAGCGAAGAGAAGGCATGGTAAGAGGACGTCCCACTTACGCCTCATGGGTCCTTCTAGGCCCATTATCATGCCTTTGAGGGTTCGGTTGAATCTCTCAACCAACCCATTTCCTTGGGGGTGGTAAGGTGTGGTGAACTTGTAGGTCACACCACACTCTTGCCAAAGAGATTTCATGTACTTGGACATGAAATTGGAACCTCGGTCAGACACCACCTCTAGAGGGAATCCTACTCGGGAGAAAATTCCCATCAGTGCACGTCCCACCACGGGGGCCGTCACTGTCCTCAGAGGAATGGCTTCCGGGTACCGGGTGGCATGGTCCACCAGGACCAGGATGAACCTATTGCCCATCGCTGTCCTGGGGTCCAGTGGCCCTACAATGTCAATCCCCACTCGCTGGAATGGGGTACCGACCACAGGGAATGGCTGGAGTGGAGCCTTTTGCTTCCTTCCACTCTTTCCACTTGCCTGGCAAGTCTGGCATGTCCTGCAGTGAGTATCCGAACTCCTGCGCATTTGAGGCCAATAAAAGTGGGTGACAAGCCTTTCAAAGGTCTTGTCCTGCCCCAAATGCCCTGCCAATGGCACATCGTGAGCCAGCCCCAGTAGGAAGGCTCTGAAGTCCTGGGGTACCACCAGCGCACGGGCTGACCCAGGCTCAGCAACCTTAGGCTCTGTATATAGGAGGTCGTTCTCCCAGTAAACGAAATGTGATACTGACTGATCACCTGCGGCCTGGTCTGCAGCCTGCTGCCGCATACCCACGAGAGAAGGGCACTCCTTCTGTGCCTTACAAAAGTCCTCCCTGGTGGGACCCCCTTCCTGCTTCCAATGGGTCAGCTCCGGC
Source organism: Triturus cristatus (assembly GCF_964204655.1). Lineage (NCBI taxonomy): Eukaryota > Metazoa > Chordata > Amphibia > Caudata > Salamandridae > Triturus > Triturus cristatus. Next base: position 369,907,597 of record NC_140586.1, read on the forward strand.
AGGTCTCCCAGTTCAGCTATTTGTTCCCCTGTAGGCTCCAGGGCATCCCCCTCGAGGTCTGCCTCCTCCTGGACCGTGGGAACTTCAGGGGCCGGCTTCCCGCGCCCCTTGCTCCTTCTCTCTGAGGCCGGTTCCTGGGCCTCCCTCTCAGGCTCCAGGACCTCTTGAGTACCTCTACTGGCTGCCATGGACCGTGTGGTGACACACGCCCAATCCGGCATACCCAACATCTCCAGGTGAGCACTCCGCTCCACCTTAGCCCAAGGTGAGCTCTCCAAATCGTTCCCTAACAAACAGTCTACAGGCATGGCGGGCCTCACAGCTACCTGAAGAGTACCAGAGACCCCCCCCCCCACTCGAAGGGAACCTGAGCCACCTTGCAGTGCCTCTCTGTGTTGTCAGCGGCAACAACGGGATAGAATGCATTGGGGACCACCTGCTCCTGAGACACCAGGTGACACCTGACAGCTGTCACACTGGCTCCTGTATCTCTAAGAGCTTCCACCCTATGGCCATTTATGGTCACCCACTGCCTGTCCTTCTTAGTGTTCTCAGGCAGCTGGGTTGGAGGGACCACTTCACGGTCTCCTAGCGAGACCAGGGACATCTCTGCGGGACCCCACCCACCTTGGACATCCCTCTCCTCCCCCAAGGCTACACTAGTTACCTGCCGGGGTGGAGCACCAGTGGGTGCTGGTTTACCAAACAATGGACACTTTACATCAGAGGCAAAATGCCCCAAATTGTTACACCTGTAACATCTTACGGGCCCCTTCTGAACAGGAGGACCTGTCGGGGCCCCGGTCGGTTTCTGGGGTGGGGGAGGCTGAGAACCCTTCCCTTGGTTCCCTTGGGGACTACTTTGGGGCCCTTTTTGGAACTGCTTCTGTTTACCCCTGTCCCCCCCCACTCTTCTGCTGGGGACCCTGCCCACCTTTGGCGGAATCTCCCACGGTACCCTTGTGGACCCTGGTACTGACCCAGCGGTCCGCCTCCTCAGCAAGCTTCCTAGGGTTAGTCAGCCTACTATCTATCAGGTGCTGGCGTAGCTCAGGAAAACAATTACTCGACAAGTGCTCCCATGCCATTAAATCAAGAAGCCCTTGATAATCATTTACCTTACTACCCTTTACCCAACCATCCAGCACTCTGCAAAAGAAAGTCACATACTCCACATACGTACTATTGGGAATCTTAGTGCAACCCATCCGTGATCAGGGCATGACAGCACTGCTTGTGCTGTTGGATCTCTCGGCAGCCTTTGACACGGTCGATCATAAGATCTTGGTCGACTGTGTCGGAAAGAAGGGTATTGATCAGTTGGCAAAAGAGCTGCTCTCGTCATTCCTAGCCGACAGAACACAGGTGGTGACCTTGGGTCCATATCAGTCTACCAAGCTGTCACTCCCCTGCGGAGTTCCCCAAGGCTCCTCCCTTAGTCCGACACTATTCAATATCTATGTGTCGGACCTTGCAAGTATAATCAAATCAGCTGGGATGAGCCTAACCTCCTACGCCGATGATACCCAACTGGTATTGGCCATCAAAGGTAAGGGGACAGAAGTGGCAGAACACTTTCAAAATACCATGAGCCGGATAGGAGAGTGGATGGCAGGCAACTGCCTAAAACTTAATTCCGATAAAACGGAGGTGGTCATCTTCGGATCCCTCTCACCGACCTGGTCTACTCTCTGGTGGCCCCCTGAGTTCGGCATTCTACCTAACCCAACTACCAAGTTCAGGAATGATCACCTCAACTTTATGGCACATGCTAATAAAGTGGCAGCTACTGCCCACTATAAATTGAAGATGATTAAAAAAATCATGCCATTTCTTCCAGATGATGCTGCCAAAACTCTGGTTACCTCTCTGGTCCTCCCTTCTTTGGACTATTGTAACTCACTTTTTCTCAACAGTCAATCCAGAGTTACAAAAAAACTCCAAATCATACAGAACGCGGCAGCACGTCTTCTGACAAAAACACCCAAGTTCGCGCACATCTCGGATACCATCAGGACACTCCACTGGCTAACTATTAAGAACAGGATCACATTCAAATCCCTTTGTATAATTTATAAAATCCTACATGATCAAGGTCCACATTATTTGAAAGACCAACTTAAACTGTACAAACCCACCAGAGAACTCAGATCCATGACTCTCAATAGGCTGGTGGTCCCTCGTTCTAAAACTGTCTCATGGGGTGATCGCCGCTTTATAGTAGCAGCACCCAAGATCTGGAACACGCTGCCTCAGCAAATCAGATCCAGCATATCTTTAACTCAGTTCCGTAAGAGCCTGAAAACATGGCTCTTTAATCAGTGAACCCCCTTGATCCTTTTTGCTTAGGAGAGTCAGATGCTTAGTCTAGCGCCAAGACGCCCACGGGTATTCGTTAGCGCTCTACAAATGTCAAAAATAAATAAATAAATAAATAAACCCCTAAACCTCTGTCTATATAACTCAGGGGTCAACCCATACCTAGCCATCAATGCTTCCTTCATATGGGCATAAGAATTATGAACATCAGCAGGTAAATCTAACAGTGTGTCCCGCCCTTCACTCAGGAACCGTCCCCACAACCCCGCTCCCCAATCTCTCTCAGGGACCCGGTGGGAAGACATGGCTACCTCGTAGGCTCTGAACCACTGCCCGATGTCGTCATTCTTGAAGAACTCCTTCACTACATCCTTGGGAATATAAACTCTTGGTTCCGCCGGTACTGGCGGTGTGCTGCCACCAGAGGGATTAAGCTCCAAACTTTTTGCTTTCAGCTCCAGCTCCCTCAGCTTCATGTCATGCTCTAATTGTAGTTTCTTTTCTTCCATGGCTAATCTTTGTTTTTCCATATCCATCTGCCCATGAAGTTTTGCCATCTCCACCTCGTGTGCCCGGGTTGCTGCCCTGTCTGCCAACTCTTCTGGCGACAGGCCTCTGCCAAACTCATGGACACTTTCTGGTGGAACCATTTCCACCTGATTCTCTGGCGCCTTTGACTCATACCAGGCCCTCAGCGCCTTTACGAGTTGGGTCTTGTTTTTCAATCCAGTTTGGGCAATTCTGAACTTGGAGCAAAAACCTTTCAATTCTTCATTTGTATAGCCCTCAAGCGCGCCTTCTTCCCAATCTATGTCCTCAAATCCAGAGATTATAGAGGCTGCCCTTCCGGCGGGAAGTGAACCAGGAATGGCTTTAACAACGGAGATTCTTGGCAAAACAAAAACAAATGCTAGTCTTGTGGCTGTGTTACTGGTCTGCTCTCACTACGTGGTGATCAGTGATTCACTATACGCAAACCACAAATGCAAATCCGTAAATCCTCACCGCTGCCACCAATGTTAGAAATGAGGGGGCTCCGGTTGACGCAGGTGTGAACCCACAACAAGCAGGGACCCTTTACTTCTTGTCAGGGCGAAGGATGACTCCCCAGAATAACCCCTGCTCACCCTCTAGGTGCGTGGTGCGAGCAGTCTAGGCTAAGTCTCAGGCGTACACGGTTAAGCAAATGCAATTACACATACAGTCAACCCCTTGCATGCACCACAAACGGACACCAATCAGGTAGTATATAAAAATAAGCTTTTATGTAGTTTCAGCAGATTCAAATACACGGCCCAGTAACGTTGAACTGATGGGGCCACAATTCTCAGGAATACGGTAAAGTTCTCTTTGTTACGGAAAGTTCTTTAGGCGGCACAAGGTAACTGTAGGCCTCAGCGCACTTCGTGCTGAGGCGGCGCCCGGGAAGCACATGGCAGATGACAGGGAAATCAGAACGTTGCGGACCCTGGATCCGATGCGAGCTCGCGGTCGAGTTCGTAAGTACAGTACCTTGTTTCTTGATGCAAAGGCGGGTGCGGGATTTCAGCGGCTCTTCGACGGAAGAGCGAGGCGGCGTCCGGGGCTCCCCCACTTCACGATGGGTGTCTGATCTTCAGGCTCACAACAAGAGCGGGGTGTTGCAGGTGGCGGGTGAACAAAGCGGGGCAGCCGGGCACGCAGATGCGTCCGGGCCGTCCGAGGCTTGGAGATGCTCACAACGCCGATTCCGGCGGGAGGGTGAAGGTGCGCAGCGAGCCTCCGGCGAGCGAGGGGACAGGGGCAGCCCAGCACAGCGTAGGGGGAGCGGCTCCGATCGAGCGAGGCTCTTCCCAAGGCGGGGGCGGCTAAGCAGTCCTGGTCACGGCTCAGGGAGGGACTGGGGCACGAGGGTCACAGCTCCGGCGAGGGAAAGGACACCACAGTCCAGCAGCAGGCGAGTGAAGATCAGGTAGAGCCCAATGGTCCTGGGGCTCAGTTCAGGGGGCAAGCTCAGTTCCAAGCCCTTGGAGATCGTTTTGGAAAAGCACAAGTTTTGAAAGTAAAAATAAAGCAAAGTCTTCAGCAACAGTTTCTCTTCTCCCCTTTGGCAGCAAGGTCACCACTGCAGGCCAATCCCCCAGGATAGGGACAGTCTTCCTCCTACAGCTTTCCCGGTGCCTCCTCCTCAGGCAGAGATTCTTCTTGGGCAAAAGCGGATCTAGTTTCTTAGGAGCAGGGCTCCTACATTTATACAGCAAATCTTTTGTTCTCCCAGGCCAGGGGGGCCCTTGCCTAGTCCAGTCCGGTTTCTGAGCACTTTGTTTACGCGATGCAGGCTTCTTCTTTCAGAGTGCAGGGCAGAGTCCTCAGACGCTCCACAGGGGGCGGAGCCGGCATTGAGGGGGCAGAGCACTGTCCTATTCAGAGCCTAGGAGCACTCCTCCCACCCATCTACCTGTTGATCGTCCTATTCACCACCAGTCTACCTAGCCCTGCCCATCTGGGTTTCCCCAGCCCTGTCACTCACACCAGCCAGACATCAGATACACATCACGCAGAGGCGGCTGAAATGTTTAGGCAAGCAAAGGCCAACTTTCTAAAAGCGGCATTTGCAAACCCGGAATATTAAAATAAACCTTGCGGAAAGATGTACTTTATTATTCCGAGTTCAGGCATACTAAACTCGATCTCCTACCATGTTCCCTGGGTCGGTTAGGATTATAGGGTGTAATAATCCAGGCCGCCCATACTGGCCTATGAGAACAGGGTAGCCTTGCAGTAGTGAACAACAAGATGGCGGTAATTCACTACTAGGACATGCCACGCATCTAGGCTTGTCCTACCTTAGGCTCACAACGCACCCTGCCCGTGGGCCTACCAGAGGGGTGACTAACATGCAGCTAAGGGAAGGTTTCAGGGACCGGCAAGTGTGGGCACTTGCCAGTCAGCATGTCAGTGCCAGACTGCACGCAGGTTCTGCGGTGGCAGATCCTAGACATATTTTACCGGCCGCTTCTGTGGGTGGCACAACCAGTGCTGCAAGCCCACCAGCGGTGTTTGCTTTTACATGCCCTGGCGCTCCTGGCGCACTTTACTGGGGTCTGACAGTAAACCAAACAATCCAATCATGGAATCCAACCAACATATATAATTTACATAGGGAGCACTCGCACCGCGACACTGGTTGGCAGTGGCACAGCGCGCTGAGCGGCCAACACCATAAAAACACATGAGGCACAGCGACAAAAAGAGGAAGGGAGACTCACGCCAAGGTGCCAGGTCTAACAGTTGGGTACTCGGCTGAAGTGCATTGCCTGATTTATATTATCTTACTTCTTATAGTTCGACCCCAACAAAGGGTTATAAAGACCCAACATGTTTGGACATTTGAAAATGTTTGTGATGGAAAATCATAACTCGGAATCGATTTAATTTATTTTTAACTTGTTTTCTTCGAAAATCAGATTCATTATGATAATGTTGGATTTACAACAATGTTAGTGAAGCAATTAAAGTTTGATAATGACATAGCATGAACTATGATTTAATTGTTGGATAAACTTAAACTGTAACTGGGTAAAGAACATTGACATACAATAAGATTGCACCCACGATATTGACCTACCATTACATTGTACAATAATTATATATTTATTCTTGATTCCACATGCACTTACTTGGAAGGAAAGTATGAGTAGAATTAAGGACAGTAATAACATATCTTACAATTTAGTGGTAATCTCCATAAAGCGCGTGCCAGACTACATATGCCACCTGATGAACAGCGATGGGTCGTCTGCACAAAGGGTACTGTGACCTCGTCAGACCCTAAATGAGTAGGAGAGGCGTGCCAGCCATGGGACAAATCAGTACATATTGAGGATGTTCTGTTGGTTGCACTTCCTGGGAAGTACACATTTGGGATTGCTAATCCTCTTTTCTGAACATTCCACATTATCTATGAGAGTTCAGGGGCACTGCACAAATTGTGTACTGTTCATTTTTACAAACCAGGGCTAGCACTGTGCCAGGGAATCTGGAGGGCAGGTGGGCCACTTTCCTGAAACAAGCCATCACTTATTTGCCCTACCATTTCCACTTGAGCTGCGACGCCTAGGTCACCTACTGGAAATGCATCTCTACTATCCACTGCAGATAGTCATGAATTAACATGTTATTTTTTTAAAGGGATATATATGTTACAGTCAAAGTGTGAAATCCCGCATTCTATAGAATGCCTAGGTAATGTATAGAATGCCAGAAAATGCCTGAAAATCGAACGTCAAAGTATGAAATGATTGATATTTTATACATTGCCTAGGCATTGTATACTTTGCCGGATTGTCTGCCGGCAAAGTATATAATACGCCTAATCCCGCCATTTTATTCCCGCCCAGCAATGTGTGAAATCCGGCATTCTATAGAATGGTTAGGTAATGTATAGAATGTCTGAAAATCGAGCGTCAAAGTATGAAATGATTGATATTTTATACATTGCATAGGCATTGTATACTTTGCCGGATTGTCTGCCGGCAAAGTATATAATAGACCTAATCCCAGAGACAGCACAAGTTATCAGCAGGCGAGGGGCAGAGACAGCATAAGTTATCAGCAAGCGAGGGGCAGAGACAGCACAAGTTGCCAGCAAGCGAGGGGCAGAGACAGCACAAGTAACCAGGCAAAGAGCAGGTGGCAGCCGTGCGGAGGTGTGGGGAGCGACCTGCCTGCAAGCAGGGTCAGAGGTCGTGTATAGCATCCGGCTGAGGTTCCACAGACTCTCTGCCGTCATCCTTTCCCGTGGTTCTTGTATCACCATGTCGGAAGGGAATGTAGTGCCAAGACAGGAATCACGCCATGCTGACATGCAACGACGGTTCTGCAATGAATTATCTCAAGTAAGAGCCAATGCTGCTAAAAACTGTGTTTTCCTAACTGAAACCAGTTACCAAAAGTTAGTGGACGATGTGAAAAAGGCTAAGACGACCATTAAGAAGGAACCACAGGACTATTGGCTGGTGAAACACTATGACGTATTGATGGTCGAGAATACGACTAAGTTGATCTATCCTGTTAAAGAAGGTACGAGTGCTATTCAGTTTTACGTCGCGGACTCCGAGTTATTTGACGTACTCCATAAGGCCCATTTGGCTATTGGTCATGGAGGACGGGACAGGATGTTGAAAGAACTTTCACTCAAGTATAAGAACATTAGCCGTCATGATTTTGAGCTGTACATTCACCTTTGTGAGCCTTGCCAGAAGAAGCAAAAAGGTGTTAAAAAAGGTGTTGTGGTCAAGCCAATGTTTTTTTCTGAATTCAACTCCCGTTGTCAGGTCGATCTCATCGATTTTCAGTCCCATCCTGACAGAGAGTACAAGTTTATAATGGTGTACCAAGATCATCTCACTAAGTTTGTAGTTCTCAGGGCTCTGAAATCAAAGAGAGCGGAAGAAGTAGCCTACATGCTTGTCGACATATTTACGTTGCTTGGTGCTCCAACGATTCTACAGTCCGATAACAGCAGGGAATTTGCAAACAATGTGGTAAGCAGCCTAAATGGAGTATTGGCCCACCTTGAAGATCGTCCATGGTAAGCCGCGCCGCTCACAAAGTCAGGGGAGCGTCGAAAGAGCTAATCAGGACATTGAAAATATGCTGTGTGCTTGGATGCAAGATGAAAAAACTAGCTGCTGGAGTGAGGGATTGCGGCTCGTCCAATTTATGTTCGGCTGCAAAGCTAGAGTAGGTCTCTCGACGTCGTCCCTGCCTGACAACGTTTTACAAGACGTAAAGACTGAGGAAGAGCTCAAAAAAATAATAGAGAGCGTACAAACACAACAGCAGGAAGAAAGACGAGATGAATCAATGCAAGAGGCACAGCTCCCGGCAGAAGACATAGCTGAGAATGCAATCCATGATGGAGGAAACCAAAACAGTGATGAAGCCATGGTTATCGAAGAGCCTTCCATTTCCGTGGTTACCGAAAATCCTTCTTCTTCCGCTATCTGTTGCGTCTGCTTAAAAGAAACCAGCGGTGCTCATACATGTCGAAAGTGTGGCCAAAACGTTCATGCCATCTGTGGACATTCTCCTAAAGACGATGATGGCGATGAAGTAGAAGGTTATGGGGTTAGCATTTTGTGCAATGTTTGCTTCAATATTGAGAAAGCTATCCAAAGTAAAATGGAATCGAAATCGAACCTTGAGATTCAGGCCAAAAAAATGAAAAGGGATTCTGACAAAAAAATTCCTCCTGTGCCTTTGGGTGCCACTGATCGAGTTCCAATTACCGACGTCGACAAAGGGCGGGGTGACTCACGCAATCTCTTGGCAGTTGTTATGAACGTGACGGAAGATGGCTTTTACCGACTTGGAACTGCACAAGGAATCTTGAAGCAACTCTACGCCAGATCACAATTCACCGTATGTCCAAAGAACTTAATGAGAATTGAAGACGTTCCTGACCACGAAATACCTCTCCGATCTGCAGCTACTTCTCAGTCCACAGGAAGCGGCCAAGGATTCGTCAGGTGTATGTGCAAGATGAAATGCCAAAATAGGAGGTGCCTTTGTGGGAAAAAGAAAATTAAGTGCAATTCAAAATGTCACTCTAGCCTTCCCTGCTGCAACAAGTAGGTCATGCCAGTTCTGCTTTGTATTTCACCGGTAACAATATTCTGTTCGCATTCTTCTTTAAGTCGTGAAATGTAAGTACAAGATCAAAGTGCTAAAATAGAAGGTGTTTTTGTGCTGCAACAAGTAGGTCATGCCAGTTCTGCTTTGTGTTTTACCGGTAAGAATATTCTGTTTGCATTCTGTAGGTCATGCCAGTTCTGCTTTGTGTTTCACCGGTAACAATATTCTGTTTGCATTCTTCTTTAAGTCGTGAAATGTATGTACATGATGAAAGTGCCAAAATAGAAGGTGTTTTTGTGCTGCAACAAGTAGGTCATGCCAGTTCTGCTTTGTGTTTTACCGGTAACAATATTCTGTTCGCATTTTTCTTTAAGTCGTGAAATGTATGTACAAGATCAAAGTGCCAAAATATAAGGTGTTTTTGTGTGAAGAATAAAAGTGAGTACAATTCCACGTGTTACTCAGGCCTATCTTAGTGTAACAAGTACTTCAATCTCAGTTCTGCTTTCATTGTTTTCCGGTAAGAATATCCTCTGCTTTATTTAGTAGTTTTGTTCTTTCAGCTTCAAATGCGTATTAATTAACTCGTTCTGTGCCCATGACGAGCTGGACTCGTCATGGAGCACAGTCGCGCTGTGCCCATGACGAGTCTAGCTCGTCATGACACCCACCCACGGGGAAAGCGCTGGCGCTCCCCCCGTGAGTGGTCGATCTTTTTTTTTTCTCCCCCCACCCCAGCGTCATCAATAACGTCAGCGCGCGAGCCATGCTGACGTCATTGGAGGTTTCCCCTTTGTTCTCGGAGGCGCAGGAAGCCATTTGCTTCCTGCGCGTCCGAGAGTGAAGGTGAGTTTTGGGGCTGGGGAGGGGGGATTTTGGCATCTGTGGGTTTGGTTAGGGTGGGGGCACTATGTAGGCGGAAGGCATGCCACGAGGCTCGGCTTCGTTCGTGTGTGTTCGTAGTTGCTTCCCTGTGAAGTGGATCCAAAAATGAAAAACGCTCTGCCGAGAAATGCCCTTCTTTTGAAATGTTCTAATCCAAAGTGCAGCAGGATGGAGAGAAATAGAATGTATTATATGAGAATTAAATACCTAACTAAATAAAGCAAGACAGAGGGGTTGCAAAGTGGCCAGATTGGTTTTATTTTCATCCAAATAACCAGCATCACTTTACAAGAGTTTGCCAGTGAAGTGCTACCTTCGTTTTCTCGTCTTTCTTTGAACAGCATTGTTGTTTCCAGGTTGGGAGAGTGTACCATTCCTGGAGGTACTGCAATACCTGGTTGATGGGTGGATTGGAAAACACAATGTGTACCATGGCTCTGGATGTGGTCTTTTTATACCATACTGCTTACGTTTTGTAAGGATGCAAGCAATGGACAGTGAAACGGTTCCCTTCAGGGCCCTCTAGTCATGTCCATAACTTTTCAGGTGAAACCACTCGCTGATTTCTGAATAGTTAGTGAGAGATCGTTTAGGTAACCATGTTGTTTCTGCTTACATTTCACATGCTTTGCATTCCCTAACAGAGGTTGCTTTTTTTTTTTTTAGGCAGCATATTACTCTTATCAAGTGCATAATTTGAATTGAGCCACATCCAAGTGTTTATAGCGGGCACAATTTGGTTATAGCTGAAGGCAGTGCGAGTTTCTCTCAGTGGGCAAGTATGGTGTTCAGTGGGGATGTGGCACTATGGCCAGAGCTGTCGAATTTGGAACTGGGGAACCGGGTTCAGCATTCATGACCAGTCCACCACACCACTGTACTGAGGGAGCACATTCCCATGCTAGACCGTAGAAGGCCCCACTAGACCTTAGAAGGCTTGATGTCTTAGCACAAGCAGGTGTACCCTAGTGGTGTCAATTGTGGGTTAACCTTGAAGGCCTGTCCACCACAATCCATACTGAAGTTCATCTCCAGTCTTGCGGGCAGGCCTACGAAGCAGAACACCCTAGAGCAACAGTGATCCAGTCGCTGTGATTCTGTCACTGAGGTCACATGAACCTTGAGCAGGTTAGGGCGATGCGAACGGTGTGACCTCACTGGGTACCTATTTCGGGTGGGTGCGTAGTGTTTGCAAGTATATTATGGTTTGAAAAAAACTTGCTGCCTCCTTCCTGGCCTCCAGCAATTTTCAGAAACAATTAAAATGTCATGATAACTTTGGTGATTAATGTTCTTCCTAGAGAGAGATGGAGTTTTGTGTAGTGGAAGGGTTGACTCCTGGAAAGGTAGCACAGAGGGTTAATGTGCCTGCTGCAAAGAACATGTAAAATGCAGATCACAAAGTGCACTGCTTTAATGGGGGGACCATAATGAATGGTCATTTAATGTCAGCTGTAGATGATAGATCCCTGAACAGTGTCATGTATGTGCATGTTTGCATTGTGCTGAGGGTTTTACTAGGTAATTATTCACGCAGCTCTCTGATGGATGTCACATGAGGTAAAATACTGCAATAAATCGCAGACACTCTGAAAACAAGAGCAAACGTTATGTTACATGAGGCAATGGTGGTAATTGTGCATGTATCAAAAGCAAACAAAATACAAGAGGTAGCAAACAATACGTTACAAGAGGAAAAGTGACATGTGTGCAAGTTACAAAAGAGTACCAAGTACAAGTAGAGGTATAAAAGTGCAATAAATGGCAGACACTCAAAACACAGGAACACACTGGGAAGGCACTTCTATGGGCATGGAGAACAGAATTTCCTATAATGTAAAGACTTCCTTCAGACAATAGAGAGGGTGTGAATTAAGTTTGGAAGTGTCTTTGCAGGAGGAGAACTTTGAGGTCAGTTTTGAAGGACTGGGAAGAGGGAGGGGGTGGTCCGGAGCTGAGGCTGAGTTCCAGATTCTCGCCGCGTTGCTTGTAAAGGATTGGGCCATCGATTTTTCTTTCTTAAAAGTGGGAGGTTCAAGTAATACATTTTGCGCAGTACGTGATGGTCTAGAGCATTATATGCATATGTGACAATAACGTTTTTTTCTCCTTTTTATTCTAGTCTAAAGCTTTTGATTCCTGTTTCCGGTTTCGACAGTGGTTGTTCTGCAGTTTTGTGTAGTTGCATTGTTTTGGTAAGAATTTTTTTTGTTGTTGTATTTACTCCAAATGAGTAATATTGTAATGTCTGAATTAATTTTTTTGTAAGTGATGTCATAATGGCGGCATATTTAGTTAGTGGTTTGAGCATGAAATTTTTTGCGATGTGTTTTGCATAGTCTTATGTGTAATTGCTTTTCTCTTTCTTTTTTAGTGGGATATTGTTGATCCATACTGTGTCTGTACAGAGTAGGTGGTGGTGAATAGTTTAGCTGCCTCTGGCAAGTGAGTGGTATTGTTTTGGAGTATATATGAGTTTTTGATAAAGGTGCTTTTTGTTTATTACTTATTTTACAAAGTGTTTGCTGTTGTTGACTTGTTTGACAAGTTACCTTTATTAGTAAGCAATATGGCTAGCCGTAGAATGACTGCTCAACAGGTGGTTGGTATGCTTCTTGAATCTTCCTCTGAGCATGATTATGAGACTGACAGTGCGTCTGAGGGAGAGGAGTAAGGAGAAGATTCTGGCAGTGAGTTTTCTCTCAACATGGAATCATCGGATGATGAAGGTACTCTCAGTGCAGATGAAGGTACTCTTTGTGTGAATGAAGCAACTCTCAGTGCGGATGAAGTGCCTGTCTTAGAGGAGGAAACTGCTGTGCCGATGGTGCAAGAGGCATGGATGATGTATTTTTGGGTGAGATTGTTGAGCAGACGAATTTGTATGCTGAACAGTTTTTGAGGGACAACAGCGACAAACTTAGGCCCCAGTCTAGAGCTACCCGGTGGACTCCCACATATCTGGAAGAGATTAAGAAGGTTTTGGGTTTGACTTTATTGATGGGTGTGGTAAGGAAGCCAACCTTGGCTTCATATTGGTCTACTAGCCCCTTGTTGGCAACTGCCATATTTCCTGCAGTTATGACTCGTAATCGGTATTTACTTTTGCTACGTATGCTGCATTTTGTTGATAATTCTATGGCGTTGCCACGAGATCACCCTGACTTTGACCGTCTTTTTAAGATTCGGCCCGTTCTTGATCACTTTGTAGATCGATTTTCTGAGATCTATACTCCAGGGAAAGAAATATCTATTGATGAGTCTTTGGTCTTGTTCAAGGGCCGTTTGGTTTTTAGGCAGTACATCCCTAGCAAGAGGGCACGCTATGGAATTAAGCTGTATATGTTGTCTGAGAGTAGGACAGGATATGTTTTTAATTTTCGTGTGTACACTGGTAGAGATTCTACTATTGACCCCCCAGGTTGTCCGTCCACTTTTGGAGTTTCTGAGAAAATTGTGTAGGATCTTGCTAGAAGACTGTTTAACAGAGGCCACCATTTGTACCTTGATAACTTCTATACTGCTGTGCAATTATTTAAGGAATTGTATAAAGTGGACACTTTTGCATGTGGCACAATCCGCTCTAACCGTAAAGGTTATCCGAAAGAGCTTGTTTGCAAAAAACTTCAGAGGGGGCAGTGCAGTTCCTTGCGTAGTGATGAACTACTAGCTGTACAATTTGTGGACAGGAGGGATGTGTACATGCTGACTACCATCCATGATGAGAGTACTTCACCTGTGGCTGTTTGGGGTCAGGTTGCTGAAGTGCGCAAACCTGTGTGCATTCTAGACTACAATAAGCACATGGGTGGTGTTGACAGAGTAGATCAGAGGTTGGAACCTTACTCTGCTATTCGGAAGGATTACGTTTGGTATAAGAAGTTGGCCATCCATTTCTTCGAATTAGCAAATTTCAATGCTTTTATTGTGTTCAAGGAGTGTTCTCCTGCGTCAAAGTTGAAATTTCTTCAGTTTCAGCACTCTGTGATAGCTAGCCTTGTTGTTGTGGAACAGGCAAGTGTTTGGAGTGGTGGAGGATGTGGTTCGATTGAAAGATTGCCACTTTCCTGATTTCATCCCTCCCACACCGGCAAAAGATTTTCCCACTAGGAGATGCAGAGTCTGTTGGCGAAGAGGTACGCGGAAGGAGATTCGTATGTACTGCCCCGACTGTCCTTCTAAACCTGGGCTGTGTGTCCCTGCTTGTTTTAGAGCGTACCACACGCAAAATAATTTTTGGGAGCATTCATGAGTGGTAAAGTGAACTGCCTGGTCTGTATTCTTTGAAAAATTTGATTCTGTTTCAAGGTTGGCGTTAGTGCAATGTATTTAGTTTCTGATTTTGTGTTTGTAGATTTGTATCTATTTGCGATTTGTTTGTGTTTTTATTTTTGTCTACAAAAAATCCTAAATGTGTTGGCGGTGTGTGTGGACTGGCACTTGGTTGGCGATGTGCGCGGAATGGTGCTTGGCTGGCGGTGTGCATGGACTGGTACTTGGCTGCAGATGTGCCTGGACTGGCGATTGGCTGGCGGTGTGCCTGGACTGGTGCTTGGCTAGCGGTGTGCGTGGACTGGTGTTTAGCTAGCGGTGTGCGTGGACTGGCGCTCAGCTAGCGGTGCGCGTGGACTGGCGCTCGGCTGGCTGTGTGTGAGTAGTGACTTGCTGCTGGTCACTACACACACTGCTAGCTGAGTGCCACTCCACGTAATCCATCAGCTTGTGTAGTTGCTGTGTCAGGAATGTGGGCGTGTGAAAGTGATGGGCCCTTGAATGGCGCTGTGTGCTGGTGTGAGTTTTATTATATGATGGGCCCGCGGCTGGCGGTGTGAATGGTTTTGTATGTCTCACACGTATGAAAGGTGTATGAATGGCCTGTAAAGAGGTTGGTGCCTTGTCGTGGCTTTACAGCTCACGAGCTGTGAGTCAATTGTTCAGTTTCTCGACCTTTCAATTATTAACAGTGCATTTCATTTTTGTGAAATCACTTGCTAATACAATTGTTCATGGTGATGTCTCTCTTGTGAATTCCAAAAAGGTATTTTATCCACAATGTCCTGCAAACCTCAAAATGTCTGTCACATTTTCCTTGCAATACTGTGCCGAAATTCTCACGCTGTAGAAACGGATATGTGACATTACAACGCAGGTTTTTACCACGCGTGCAGTTACATCGCATGCGTTACAACGCATGCGATGTTACAACGCTATGCCATTCCAACGCAAGTCTTTACATCGACTTGCGCTAGATGGCGTGCTAACATTAAAAAAGTGTAATTTACTATTCCAACTCCAGTCCACTTAACAGTAGGGAAGGTGTTGGGATAGTAAACTACACTATTTGTAATGTTAGCACGCCATCTAGCGTAAGTCGATGTACAGACTTGCGTTGTAATGGCATAGCGTTGTAACATCGCATGCGTTGTAACGCATGCGATGTAACTGCACTGCGTGGTAAAAACCGCGTTGTAATGGCTGTTCCCCTGTAGAAACAAACAATGTCAAAACGATCTGGTTTTGCAAGGGGGTCAACTGTCTTTTTGGCCCGTGCTCGGCGGCCATCTAGGGAAACCTACCAAACCCATACCTTTCTGAAAACTAGACAACCGGGGGCTTCCAGGGAGGTATGGCTTGCGTGGATCCCCCAACGTTTCCTTACCCAGAATCCCCTGCAAACCTCAATTTTAGCTGAAAAAATCACTTTTTTCACACATTTTTGTGTGGGAAAGTTGTGGCATCACCGGGCTCACTCAAATTTCCCACCTCCCAGCGTTCCCCTGGGTCTCCCGGTAAAAATGGGGCCTCACTTGTGTGGGAGGCCCAAGTACCCGCGACAGGCAAGGGCCCAAAACCTAGTGAGGTGACATCAAAATTGCCTATCTCAAAACCACCTGGTTTTGCACGGGGGGGAACCTGGGTTTTTGGCCCGGTGCTCGGCGGCCATCTAGGGAAACCTACCAAACCCATACATTTCTGAAAACTAGACACCCGGGGGCTTCCAGGGAGGTATGGCTTGCGTGAATC
Organism: Triturus cristatus; assembly: GCF_964204655.1. NCBI lineage: Eukaryota > Metazoa > Chordata > Amphibia > Caudata > Salamandridae > Triturus > Triturus cristatus. The sequence goes on from NC_140586.1 coordinate 369,923,443, forward strand.
CCCCAACGTTTGTTTACCCAGAATCCCCTGCAAACCTCAATTTTAGCTGAAAAAATCACTTTTTTCTCTCATTTTTGTGTGGGAAAGTTGTGGTTTTGAGATGGGCAATTTTGATGTCGCCTCACTACGTTTTGGGCCCTAGCCTGTCGCGGGTACTTGGGCCTCCCACACAAGTGAGGCACCATTTTTACCGGGAGACCTGGGGGAACGCTGGGTGGTGGGAAATTTGAGTGAGCCCGGTGATGCCACAACTTTCCCACACAAAAATGATTGAAAAATGTGATTTTTTTCAACTAAAATTGAGGTTTGCAGGGGATTCTGGGTAAGGAAACGTTGGGGGATCCACGCAAGCCATACCTCCCTGGAAGCCCCCGGTTGTCTAGTTTTCAGAAAGGTATGGGTTTGGTAGGTTTCCCTAGATGGCCGCCGAGCACGGGCCAAGAAGACAGTTGACCCCCTTGCAAAACCAGATCGTTTTGACATTGTTTGTTTCTACAGGGGAACAGCCATTACAACGCGGTTTTTACCACGCAGTGCAGTTACATCGCATGCGTTACAACGCATGCGATGTTACAACGCTATGCCATTACAACGCAAGTCTGTACATCGACAAACGTTGGGGGATCCATGCAAGCCATACCTCCCTGGAAGCCCCCGGGTGTCTAGTTTTCAGAAATGTATGGGTTTGGTAGGTTTCCCTAGATGGCCGCCGAGCACCAGGCCAAAAACCCAAGTGACCCCCTCGCAAAACCAGGTGGTTTTGAGATAGACAATTTTGATGTTACCTCACTACGTTTTGCACCGTTTCCTGTCGCGGGCACTAGGCCAACCCACACAAGTGAGGTACCGTTTTTCTCGTAAGACTTTGGGGGACGCGGGGTGGGTGGAAATTTGTGGATCCACGCAGATTCCGGAACTTTCCACGACAGAAATGTGGGGAAAATTTGTTTTTTTTTACACTTTTTTAGGTTTGCAAGGGATTCTGGGTAACAGACCCTGGTGGGAGGCAGTCAAGTCACCCCATCCTGGATTCCCCTGGGTGTCTAGTTTTCAAAAATGTATAGGTTTGCTAGGTTTCCCAAGGTGCCCGCAGAGCTAGGGTTCAAAAACTACAGCTAGACATTTTGCCAAAAAAGGGTCATTTTTCACTGCGAAATAGAGGTGTGACCACGTTGCGTTTTGCGCCGTTTCCTGTCGCGGGCACTAGGCCGACCCACACAAGTGAGGTACCGTTTTTCTCGTAAGACTTTGGGGAATGCGGGGTGTGTGGAAATTTGTGGATCCACGCAGATTCCGGAACTTTCCACCACAGAAATGTGGGGAAAATGTGTTTTTTTAAAACAATTTTTTAGGTTTGCAAGGGATTCTGGGTAACAGACCCTGGTGGGAGGCAGTCAAGTCACCCCATCCTGAATTCCCCTGGGTGTCTAGTTTTCAAAAATGTATAGGTTTGCTAGGTTTCCCAAGGTGCCCGCAGAGCTAGGGTTCAAAAACTACAGCTAGACATTTTGCCAAAAAAGGGTAATTTTTCACTGCGAAATTGAGGTGTGACCACGTTGCGTTTTGCGCCGTTTCCTGTCGCGGGCACTAGGCCGACCCACACAAGTGAGGTACCGTTTTTCTCGTAAGACTTTGGGAAACGCGGGGTGGGTGGAAATTTGTGGATCCACGCAGATTCCGGAACTTTCCACCACAGAAATGTGGGGTAAATGTGTTTTTTTGACAATGTTTTAGGTTTGCAAGGGATTCTGGGTAACAGAACCTGGTGGGAGGCAGTCAAGTCACCCCATCCTGGATTCCCCTGGGTGTCTAGTTTTCAAAAACGTATAGGTTTGCTAGGTTGCCCAAGGTGCCCGCAGAGCTAGGGTTCAAAAACTACAGCTAGACATTTTGCCAAAAAAGGGTCATTTTTCACTGCGAAATTGAGGTGTGACCACATTGTGTTTTGCGCCGTTTCCTGTCGCGGGCACTAGGCCGATCCACACAAGTGAGGTACCATTTTTCTCGTAAGACTTTGGGGAACGGTGGGTGGGTGGAAATTCGTGGATCCACGCAGATTCCGGAACTTTCCACCACAGAAATGTGGGGAAAATGTGTTTTTTTGACAATGTTTTAGGTTTGCAAGGGATTCTGGGTAACAGACCCTGGTGGGAGGCAGTCAAGTCACCCCATCCTGGATTCCCCTGGGTGTCTAGTTTTCAAAAACGTATAGGTTTGCTAGGTTTCCCAAGGTGCCCGCAGAGCTAGGGTTCAAAAACTACAGCTAGTCATTTTGCCAAAAAAGTGTCATTTTTCACAGCGAAATTGAGGTGTGACCACGTTGCGTTTTGCGGCGTTTCCTGTCGCGGGCACTAGGCCGACCCACACAAGTGAGTTTTGTTTTTTCTCGTAAGACTTTGGGGAATGCGGGGTGGGTGGAAATTTGTGGATCCACGCAGATTCCGGAACTTTCCACCACAGAAATGTGGGGAAAATGTGTTTTTTTTGGACAATTTTTTAGGTTTGCAAGGGATTCTGGGTAACAGACCCTGGTGGGAGGCAGTCAAGTCACCCCATCCTGAATTCCCCTGGGTGTCTAGTTTTCAAAAATGTATAGGTTTGCTAGGTTTCCCAAGGTGCCCGCAGAGCTAGGGTTCAAAAACTACAGCTAGACATTTTGCCAAAAAAGGGTAATTTTTCACTGCGAAATTGAGGTGTGACCACGCTGCGTTTTGCGCCGTTTCCTGTCGCGGGCACTAGGCCGACCCACACAAGTGAGGTACCGTTTTTCTCGTAAGACTTTGGGGAACGCGGGGTGGGTGGAAATTTGTGGATCCACGCAGATTCCGGAACTTTCCACCACAGAAATGTGGGGTAAATGTGTTTTTTTGACAATGTTTTAGGTTTGCAAGGGATTCTGGGTAACAGAACCTGGTGGGAGGCAGTCAAGTCACCCCATCCTGGATTCCCCTGGGTGTCTAGTTTTCAAAAACGTATAGGTTTGCTAGGTTGCCCAAGGTGCCCGCAGAGCTAGGGTTCAAAAACTACAGCTAGACATTTTGCCAAAAAAGGGTCATTTTTCACTGCGAAATTGAGGTGTGACCACATTGTGTTTTGCGCCGTTTCCTGTCGCGGGCACTAGGCCGACCCACACAAGTGAGGTACCGTTTTTCTCGTAAGACTTTGGGGAATGCGGGGTGTGTGGAAATTTGTGGATCCACGCAGATTCCGGAACTTTCCACCACAGAAATGTGGGGAAAATGTGTTTTTTTAAAACAATTTTTTAGGTTTGCAAGGGATTCTGGGTAACAGACCCTGGTGGGAGGCAGTCAAGTCACCCCATCCTGAATTCCCCTGGGTGTCTAGTTTTCAAAAATGTATAGGTTTGCTAGGTTTCCCAAGGTGCCCGCAGAGCTAGGGTTCAAAAACTACAGCTAGACATTTTGCCAAAAAAGGGTAATTTTTCACTGCGAAATTGAGGTGTGACCACGTTGCGTTTTGCGCCGTTTCCTGTCGCGGGCACTAGGCCGACCCACACAAGTGAGGTACCGTTTTTCTCGTAAGACTTTGGGAAACGCGGGGTGGGTGGAAATTTGTGGATCCACGCAGATTCCGGAACTTTCCACCACAGAAATGTGGGGTAAATGTGTTTTTTTGACAATGTTTTAGGTTTGCAAGGGATTCTGGGTAACAGAACCTGGTGGGAGGCAGTCAAGTCACCCCATCCTGGATTCCCCTGGGTGTCTAGTTTTCAAAAACGTATAGGTTTGCTAGGTTGCCCAAGGTGCCCGCAGAGCTAGGGTTCAAAAACTACAGCTAGACATTTTGCCAAAAAAGGGTCATTTTTCAATGCGAAATTGAGGTGTGACCACATTGTGTTTTGCGCCGTTTCCTGTCGCGGGCACTAGGCCGATCCACACAAGTGAGGTACCATTTTTCTCGTAAGACTTTGGGGAACGGTGGGTGGGTGGAAATTCGTGGATCCACGCAGATTCCGGAACTTTCCACCACAGAAATGTGGGGAAAATGTGTTTTTTTGACAATGTTTTAGGTTTGCAAGGGATTCTGGGTAACAGACCCTGGTGGGAGGCAGTCAAGTCACCCCATCCTGGATTCCCCTGGGTGTCTAGTTTTCAAAAACGTATAGGTTTGCTCGGTTTCCCAAGGTGCCCGCAGAGCTAGGGTTCAAAAACTACAGCTAGTCATTTTGCCAAAAAAGTGTCATTTTTCACAGCGAAATTGAGGTGTGACCACGTTGCGTTTTGCGGCGTTTCCTGTCGCGGGCACTAGGCCGACCCACACAAGTGAGTTTTGTTTTTTCTCGTAAGACTTTGGGGAATGCGGGGTGGGTGGAAATTTGTGGATCCACGCAGATTCCGGAACTTTCCACCACAAAAATGTGGGGAAAATGTGTTTTTTTTGGACAATTTTTTAGGTTTGCAAGGGATTCTGGGTAACAGACCCTGGTGGGAGGCAGTCAAGTCACCCCATCCTGAATTCCCCTGGGTGTCTAGTTTTCAAAAATGTATAGGTTTGCTAGGTTTCCCAAGGTGCCCGCAGAGCTAGGGTTCAAAAACTACAGCTAGACATTTTGCCAAAAAAGGGTAATTTTTCACTGCGAAATTGAGGTGTGACCACGCTGCGTTTTGCGCCGTTTCCTGTCGCGGGCACTAGGCCGACCCACACAAGTGAGGTACCGTTTTTCTCGTAAGACTTTGGGGAACGCGGGGTGGGTGGAAATTTGTGGATCCACGCAGATTCCGGAACTTTCCACCACAGAAATGTGGGGTAAATGTGTTTTTTTGACAATGTTTTAGGTTTGCAAGGGATTCTGGGTAACAGAACCTGGTGGGAGGCAGTCAAGTCACCCCATCCTGGATTCCCCTGGGTGTCTAGTTTTCAAAAACGTATAGGTTTGCTAGGTTGCCCAAGGTGCCCGCAGAGCTAGGGTTCAAAAACTACAGCTAGACATTTTGCCAAAAAAGGGTCATTTTTCACTGCGAAATTGAGGTGTGACCACATTGTGTTTTGCGCCGTTTCCTGTCGCGGGCACTAGGCCGATCCACACAAGTGAGGTACCATTTTTCTCGTAAGACTTTGGGGAACGCGGGGTGGGTGGAAATTTGTGTATCCACGCAGATTCCGGAACTTTCCGCCACAGAAATGTGGGGAAAATGTGTTTTTTTTGACAATTTTTTAGGTATGCAAGGGATTCTGGGTAACAGACCCCGGTGGGAGGCAGTCAAGTCACCCCATCCTGGATTCCCCAGGGTGTCTAGTTTTAAAAAATGTATAGGTTTGCTAGGTTTCCCAAGGTGCCCGCAGAGCTAGGGTTCAAAAACTACAGCTAGTCATTTTGCCAAAAAAGTGTCATTTTTCACAGCGAAATTGAGGTGTGACCACGTTGCGTTTTGCGGCGTTTCCTGTCGCGGGCACTAGGCCGACCCACACAAGTGAGTTTTGCTTTTTCTCGTAAGACTTTGGGGAATGCGGGGTGGGTGGAAATTCGTGGATCCACGCAGATTCCGGAACTTTCCACCACAGAAATGTGGGGAAAATATGTTTTTTTGACAATTTTTTAGGTTTGCAAGGGATTCTGGGTAACAGACCCTGGTGGGAGGCAGTCAAGTCACCCCATCCTGGATTTCGCATGGTATCTAGTTTTCAAAAATGTATAGGTTTGATAGGTTTCCCAAGGTGCCCGCAGAGCTAGGGTTCAAAAACTACAACTAGACATTTTGCCAAAAAAGGGTCATTTTTCACTGCGAAATTGAGGTGTGACCACGTTGCGTTTTGCGCCATTTCCTGTCGCGGGCACTAGGCCGACCCACACAAGTGAGGTACCGTTTTTCTCGTAAGACTTTGGGGAACGCGGGGTGGGTGGAAATTCGTGGATCCACGCAGATTCCGGAACTTTCCACCATAGAAATGTGGGGAAAATGTGTTTTTTTGACAATGTTTTAGGTTTGCAAGGGATTCTGGGTAACAGACCCTGGTGGGAGGCAGTCAAGTCACCCCATCCTGGATTCCCCTGGGTGTCTAGTTTTCAAAAACGTATAGGTTTGCTAGGTTGCCCAAGGTGCCCGCAGAGCTAGGGTTCAAAAACTACAGCTAGTCATTTTGCCAAAAAAGTGTCATTTTTCACAGCGAAATTGAGGTGTGACCACGTTGCGTTTTGCGGCGTTTCCTGTCGCGGGCACTAGGCCGACCCACACAAGTGAGTTTTGTTTTTTCTCGTAAGACTTTGGGGAATGCGGGGTGGGTGGAAATTTGTGGATCCACGCAGATTCCGGAACTTTCCACCACAGAAATGTGGGGAAAATGTGTTTTTTTTGGACAATTTTTTAGGTTTGCAAGGGATTCTGGGTAACAGACCCTGGTGGGAGGCAGTCAAGTCACCCCATCCTGAATTCCCCGGGGTGTCTAGTTTTCAAAAATGTATAGGTTTGCTAGGTTTCCCAAGGTGCCCGCAGAGCTAGGGTTCAAAAACTACAGCTAGACATTTTGCCAAAAAAGGGTAATTTTTCACTGCGAAATTGAGGTGTGACCACGCTGCGTTTTGCGCCGTTTCCTGTCGCGGGCACTAGGCCGACCCACACAAGTGAGGTACCGTTTTTCTCGTAAGACTTTGGGGAACGCGGGGTGGGTGGAAATATGTGGATCCACGCAGATTCCGGAACTTTCCACCACAGAAATGTGGGGTAAATGTGTTTTTTTGACAATGTTTTAGGTTTGCAAGGGATTCTGGGTAACAGAACCTGGTGGGAGGCAGTCAAGCCACCCCATCCTGGATTCCCCTGGGTGTCTAGTTTTCAAAAACGTATAGGTTTGCTAGGTTGCCCAAGGTGCCCGCAGAGCTAGGGTTCAAAAACTACAGCTAGACATTTTGCCAAAAAAGGGTCATTTTTCACTGCGAAATTGAGGTGTGACCACATTGTGTTTTGCGCCGTTTCCTGTCGCGGGCACTAGGCCGATCCACACAAGTGAGGTACCATTTTTCTCGTAAGACTTTGGGGAACGCGGGGTGGGTGGAAATTTGTGTATCCACGCAGATTCCGGAACTTTCCGCCACAGAAATGTGGGGAAAATGTGTTTTTTTTGACAATTTTTTAGGTATGCAAGGGATTCTGGGTAACAGACCCTGGTGGGAGGCAGTCAAGTCACCCCATCCTGGATTCCCCAGGGTGTCTAGTTTTTTAAAAATGTATAGGTTTGCTAGGTTTCCCAAGGTGCCCGCAGAGCTAGGGTTCAAAAACTACAGCTAGTCATTTTGCCAAAAAAGTGTCATTTTTCACAGCGAAATTGAGGTGTGACCACGTTGCGTTTTGCGGCGTTTCCTGTCGCGGGCACTAGGCCGACCCACACAAGTGAGTTTTGTTTTTTCTCGTAAGACTTTGGGGAATGCGGGGTGGGTGGAAATTCGTGGATCCACGCAGATTCCGGAACTTTCCACCACAGAAATGTGGGGAAAATATGTTTTTTTGACAATTTTTTAGGTTTGCAAGGGATTCTGGGTAACAGACCCTGGTGGGAGGCAGTCAAGTCACCCCATCCTGGATTTCGCATGGTATCTAGTTTTCAAAAATGTATAGGTTTGATAGGTTTCCCAAGGTGCCCGCAGAGCTAGGGTTCAAAAACTACAACTAGACATTTTGCCAAAAAAGGGTCATTTTTCACTGCGAAATTGAGGTGTGACCACGTTGCGTTTTGCGCCATTTCCTGTCGCGGGCACTAGGCCGACCCACACAAGTGAGGTACCGTTTTTCTCGTAAGACTTTGGGGAACGCGGGGTGGGTGGAAATTCGTGGATCCACGCAGATTCCGGAACTTTCCACCACAGAAATGTGGGGAAAATGTGTTTTTTTGACAATGTTTTAGGTTTGCAAGGGATTCTGGGTAACAGACCCTGGTGGGAGGCAGTCAAGTCACCCCATCCTGGATTCCCCTGGATGTCTAGTTTTCAAAAATGTATAGGTTTGCTAGGTTTCCCAAGGTGCCCGCAGAGCTAGGGTTCAAAAACTACAGCTAGACATTTTGCCAAAAAAGGGTCATTTTTCACTACGAAATTGAGGTGTGACCACGTTGCATTTTGCGCCATTTCCTGTCGCGGGCACTAGGCCGACCCACACAAGTGAGGTACCGTTTTTCTCGTAAGACTTTGGGGAACGCGAGGTGGGTGGAAATTTGTGGATCCACGCAGATTCCGAAACTTTCCATCACAGAAATGTGGGGAAAATGTGTTTTTTTGGACAATTTTTTAGGTTTGCAAGGAATTCTGGGTAACAGACCCTGGTGGGAGGCAGTCAAGTCACCCCATCTTGGATTTCCCTGGGTGTCTAGTTTTCAAAAATGGATAGGTTTGCTAGGTTTCCCAAGGTGCCCACAGAGCTAGGGTTCAAAAACTACAGCTAGACATTTTGCCAAAAAAGGGTCCTTTTTCACTGCGAAATTGAGGGGTGACCATGTTGCGTTTTGCGCCGTTTCCTGTCGCGGGCACTAGGCCGACCCACACAAGTGAGGTACCGTTTTTCTCGTAAGACTTTGGGGAACGCGGGGTGGGTGGAAATTTGTGGATCCACGCAGATTCCGGAACTTTCCACGACAGAAATATGGGGAAAATGTGTTTTTTTGACAATTTTTTAGGTTTGCAAGGGATTCTGGGTAACAGAACCTGGTGTGAGGCAGTCAAGTCACCCCATCCTGGATTCCCCTGGGTGTCTAGTTTTCAAAAATGTATAGTTTTGCTAGGTTTCCCAAGGTGCCGGCAGAGCTAGGGTTCAAAAACTAGAGCTAGGCACTTTGCCAAAAAAGGGTACATTTTCACTGCGATAATGAGTTGTGACCACGTTGCGTTTTGCGCCGTTTTCTGTCGCGGACACTATGCCTACACACACAAGTGAGGTACCATTTTTATCGGGAGACTTAGGGTAATTCAGATTTGTAAAGGAACTGTTATTATCTATTGACTTTCGATGCATTTCTGCCTTCCAAATGAAAGATATTGTGTAAAAAAGAAGTCATTCTAAAAAATGACTGATAATTCTCATGCTAGTATGAGTATTCCCAATTTCAGAAATGTACAAATATCTACTGTTTCTAAACTCTATATTTTGTTCCCATTTCAGAAATACATATGTGTCTTTCATATCGATTTTTCCATGTACACATCTTTACAGAATAATTACTATATACCCGGTACATAATAAAAAACCATTGCAAGTTGCTGCTCAGTTTTTGGCTCTGGGTTCGTCGGGTTCTTGGTGAACCTACAAGTCCTATATATCCCCACAACCAGTAATGTCCAGCGGATGCAACGGTATATTGCTTTCAAAGAGCTGTCATAATTAGAAGAAGTTACAGGTGAAAACGTTGCCACAAAAGGTTGTTTTTTTCAACTAATTTTCAATTTATCCTATATTTAACTGTTTGTTTCTATAAACAAAACCTTGATGGATCTACACAAATGACCCCTTGCTGAATTCAGAATTTTGTCTTCTTCTCGAAAATGTATAGCTTTCCAGGATCCATTATTGATTTTGTACCCATTTCTGCCATTAACTGGAAGGAGGTCAAAAGCACAAAAAATAGCAAAAATAGGCTATGTCCCAGAAAAATGCAAAAACTGTGTAAAAAATGTTGGGTTTCTGACAAAAGTCTGGTATCCCCGAAAAGCTGGGAAAATGGTGATTTCAACCCCACAAACCCTTTTTTGATAACATTTGCAGGGAAAAACCCAGATGCTTTCATTTGCAGCCCGTTTTTCCCATTTTTCCGAAAAAAAACTAAATTTTGCTGTATTTTGGCTCATTTCTGTGACCCCTCTTGGAGAATCCACAAACCCTGAGTACCTTTAGAATCCCCATGATGTTGGAAGAAAAGGACGCAAATTTGGCGTCAATACCTTATGTGGTCAAAAAGTTACAGGGGCCTCATCGCGCACTATCCCAAATCGCCAAAAAAAGGCTTGGCACAGGAGGGTGAAAAAGGCCTGGCAGCGAAGGGGTTAATAAAGGCTTCTCATCTTGTGCCCCTTTAACACTTTGCGTAAATGGTACTGGTCATTCTGTATAATGCCTAGGAATTGTATAGAAAAGTATGTAACATTTTCACCAAAACCTTATATTTCCTAGTTTGCCTCTAAACCATCAGGCATTCTATACATTAGCTAGGCATTCTATACAATACCGGGATTTCACACTTTGACTGTAACATATACACGTGTGCTTACTTCCATGTTCATTCATTGCTGTTTGGTGGTGAGGGATGGAGGTAGAAGAATTACAAATGTGTGACAAACTGAAGTATGTTCTCATAGTCTGTCACAAAAGAGCTCATATGAAGATGCAGATAACCTGCCTTCTGTTCTGGTGTTCCTTTTGCTCCAATTCAAATGGTATACAAGCAGTGGACATTAATCTAGGCAGTTGCGACTGCAGCATTGTCCAAGCTGCTTTGCATTAGGTTGGTCTCCTTCTAAAGTGTCCACATGATCAAAAAGCAAAAAGAACGGAAATGTGGCATACAGTAATTACCAGTTGATGGGATTAATTCAAGCATCCTACCTGTCACTCCAAATATCTCTCATCTGAGACTCAAGATCATTAATATCAAGCATTTGCAATGCAATAGGTCTCGCATTACTGAAAGTTTGTCCTATTTGCATTGCAAATAGCAATGCAACCCCAATAGCTAAAACTTTCCGCAATGCAAGACCTATTGCATTGCGAATGCTTGTTTAAAGAGCTGGTAGAAAATTATAGCTTTAAAGATTTCCAGTTTGTTTGGCGACTGCACTTCTTAGCTCCTACATTAAGAGAGAGAAGTCTGAAAAGAAAGGTCGTGCAGCCACCCACAATTCACAGCTCGCTTCAGGCAACACATACATGGGAACGTGCAGAGGCAGATGCCATAGCATTTGACCAGAAGCCACGTAGAGGCGAGGGAGCCACCACGCTTTGGGACATTTATGTTCTGAATTTTTGTTGTTGTTGTTGAAGTTTTTATATAGCTCGAACTCAACCTGAAGGCATCAGAGCACTTCACATGAACACCAGTTGTGTTACAGACGGACACGGTGATGGTGATTAGTCGCCTGGACTATGGAAACACACTGTTGGCTGAAGTAGGCGAGATATTGCTTGCTAAATTGCAAGGGATCCAAAACACCACAGCAAGAATGATTTTGAATCGCCCGGCAGGTTCCCCATCAAGCCCCTTGCTGAGAGAGCTTCACTGGTTACCTGTGAGGAAGCAATCCAACTTAAAGATCTGTTGCCTCACCTATAATGCCTTAAACGGCAAAGGCCCCTGCTATCTGCAAAAGAAATTCACTAAACAGGTAACTGGTCGTAACCTTAGATCTAACTCACTAGCACTCTTGAAGGTCCCTCGAATACGTCTTAGTCGCACTGGGGGCAAAGCTTTCTCGTACCTTGCTCCACGGTACTGGAATCAATTGCCTATTGCTCTGCGCGAATGTACCTCATATAGCATCTTCAGGAAACAATTAAAAGCCTTTCTGTTTTGAATTTATGTATCAATTTTGACTCTGGTTCCCACCTTTCAGCCTCTTTCACTATGTATGCTCCGAGATGCCCCCGGGTGAGTCGTGAGCTATAGAAATCTGCCTAACATACCATAACATAACATAACATATCATAACATAACATAACATAACATAACATAACATAACATAACATAACATAACACATTCATTTTCTTGGGCAGGGGGAGATTAAGTGATTTGCCTAGAATCATAGGATGTTGAGTGCCCCGCCAGACTTGAACCCAGGTCTACATCTTCGAGGTCGACCGCTCTAGCCGTTAGGCCACATCCTTCCTAGAACGCACCACTAGATGTGGCGACATGGTGAGTAGTGCAGATAGCAGACACAATAGGCTCCTGATTTAACCACACATTGTTACCAATGCAACACCACTACCAGGGCCGGACTGGGAATCGAAACCGACCCTGGCAAACTGCTCGGCCGGACCCTGGGAGAAGGGGGAGAGGGTGCGGCCCAGCTGTTTGCAAGGGCCGGTTTCGGGCGATTTTGTTACAGGTGGCTGATATTGCTGGTCCCCGGTATCAAAAATGGTGCCCCCAGGAACCCCAAACCAGCCCCTACCCTGACGGCCCACCGGGGAAACGCCCGATGCCCGTTACGGCCAGTCCGGCCCTGACCCCTACATACCATCACATGGCCCTCGCGCCTTACCCTTCTTTTTTTCACCCCAGCTCCCGCTCACCCCGATGACCACATGTCGCTGATACAAACTACAATTCTCCTACACATTGTCACCCCTGATATACGCCACCCCACGTTACCTTCAATCAGTAGTTACTATAGATGTAGTGTTGGTTTTATCCTTATACTTTCCTAGCTACTCTTCTGGTGGGCAGGACACAGAGCCGCAACTTAAAATGTCCCTGGATTTCGCTGCTATGACTCGCACCATTCTTTTGTATGCTTGTACTTTGTTATCATTAACTTACATTGTCGTCGTTCTTGTATGTACTGGGCTGTTGAAGTTACCTGAAATGCAACAGTGCCTATTCATGACTGTTGTACACCATTTGGATATGATGTTTAAAAATCAATAAAGACATTTTTAGAACAATAGTCTGAAAGGAATGATGCTTTAAACATGTTTGCCAATTGCCTGTTAGTCCTGTTCCAGCTTTCTTGAACAAAATGTCAAAACATTATTTTGTTTTGGAAGTTTAGGGGTACAATAGTGAATGAAGCATCTTTCTTCAACAAAATGTCAAAACATTATTATGTTTTGAAAGGTTAGGTGTACAATAGTGAATGAAGCATCGTTCGTTCAGGTGAGAGTGGTGTTATGTGCACAGAGAAGAAATGGGGCTAAGTGAGAGATGGGTCTAGTTGACCACAGAAATCTCAAGAAGGGCAATTTCAGCCCAGTAGCTGAGGTTTCCAGTGTGCAAACCAGCAACTGGGGCTAAATGCACATATGTGAGAGCAAGCAATGTACAGAGGTGAAGGGAAGGTGCAAATGAGTGCAGGAACGTACGGTGCATAATAGTAGGCGATATTAAGTGGAAGCATGTGATATGAATGGTTGCACACTGGTAAAAGGGCCAAGGTGTATGCAGGTGAGAAGAGGGTAGGTGCACACAGGCAAGATGTAGCATGGTGAACTCAGATGGGAGAATGATCTATAGGCACACATATGAGACATGGGCAGTTCATGTACTCACATGAAATTTGGCTTAATGATTGCAGATGCCAGAGAGCTAGATTTACAAACACAGGGGATGCAAAAATGAGAGACATGCTTTGTTGTACAAAAGGTTCACGCAAGCAGCAGCTAATTACGTACAGATTTTTTTAAAAAAATGAAATGTGTTCGGTGAATAACACCTATCAATAAAGTTCCAAGAAGCAACTTGATTTGTGGTATGCGCTGTATACTTGGCTAACATAACGGGTACAGATGGATGTGTCCAACACAGCTGGAGGCAGGCCACATCCAGCCCATGTTTTTTATGGTAAGCACAAAAACTACAAGGAATTAATCTAAATGTAACTCAGTTATTAGGTCAGACGTTGTTCTATAAAACCTGGAATAGATCAAACACTCCTGGGACTATATGACATTATTTTAGTGTATATAAAACGCAACCATTATGGTTAGCATTCATTAGCTAGGTATATGTCACATAAATCATTTAATAAACTAAACTTCCTTTTCCCAGAATAGATGTCCGGGCAAATGCGACAGAAAGAGGGCAAAATATTGGAATGTATGTATATAAGGAATGTCTACATTTTTGATCCAGAGTTTGTTCAGTCTGTGTACAGATTGCCTCTGACAAGGAGAGACTGCACTTGTGTACTGCCCATAGAGAGCCTCTGTTGAATTGTGATGATGCTCCTACGAGACAATAGTGAGCATGTGGGGTTAGCCACGGGCATATATTGGCTTTGTTTGCCTTACCATGTGGGGTTTCTGCCTTGGCCTTTGGGGCTGTATTTCGTCATTTGAGGCCATGTTTTGCATATTATGATTGTGGCTAAGCAAACAATTGTTGTGGTTAGCAAAGTATGGCTATAGGTGGACATGAGAGGATGCGCCAGAGAGGTCGAAGCAATACTTAGGAATATGATGACCCTAGTTGCCCTATGATGGCTGTTCCTATTGTCTATGAAGGTTCTTTTCCTGGCTTTATGTGGTTGTGCCTGGCATATTATGAAAACAGCCACTGATTACAAAAATAAAATACACATGTATCTACATCAGTATCCCTTTTCTTATGCTCAGTTATTGCAGAACGTTTAACTTCATGTACTTTGCTTCCAGTAATGCCAAGAGTCAAAGATCACGGAAATCAACCTTCTGGGATGTCAACAGGGGCAAAGTTCGTTTGATGTCACTTCCTGGCATGTCATCTGCAAGGGGTGAAAAGGGCACTTGATGTTACTTTCCCCACCCCTAGCATACATGTGAATCAACATCCTTAGAGGAAGGGAGGGGATTTTTCCCAGGGCTGTTTTTGGTTCCCCAGTCCAGCCTTGCCTGTTTCTTTGGTTTTTTATCGACCTGCCGAGGATTATGAAACACAGTAAGAGTGCAGATAGATACTCTGCAGGATACATATTCCTCATTCTGCACAGTGAGGGATTCAAGGATTAAGGAATATGTGTGCTGTATCCAGCACTACCAGAGGCCGAACTACATATGACCTTAGTGGTAATTGCATTTGGTTGATTATTGTGGCTGGCTCCTGACTGCGTGAAAGCAAGTTCTTCAGCAGGAGAAGCAGTGTGTGGAAACTAACTGCCAGCTAAACTAAAGTGCCAGGAGGACACTGCAGCCAAGCACTACACACAGGCTACTTCTTTGCTGGGAAAGTAGTTTTCATGTGCACTGTCAGCACCCAGGCAATGTTGTTACTTGAATGGAATGAGCATTAAGGTAGTTACAGAGCCCTTGTCAATGTGCTTTTAAAAGTAACAAACTTGGGTTTAGTTTTCTTGGTTTTTTTTGCCCACAGAGCCACTCTTCTTTTCCATAGCAGTTATAAAGAATACACAAAGAATTTCGCCCTTTTGGAAATTCTGCCGACATCAGCAGAGAGCAACATTTATCTATAAATATGCACTTGACAATGCGAAGTTTTTGTTAATAAATAAAGTAGCAACCCTAATTCGGTACTTTGTGAATTGCTGCACCCTGAGGTTCGTTGCTGAGTGAGCTAGAGGAAGGAATCAGCGCTCTGGGCTGGTGGAAGACAGGCATTATATCACATTGGAAAAAATACACAGGGAAGGCTACAAACACACACACAAAGAATCAATGCATGTGCAGCACGTTTAGGGCATGGACGAGTTAACAAATCTGCAAAGAGTAACTAAATGAAGATAGTCATATTTCTGATGCATTTGAAGAGAATTTGCGAGAAACCTGACACAGGCTTCTTGTAGATGGGAAAGTGATCTATATCCCAAATGTCCGAGAGTTCAAATCCATCCATAAGAAAGACTAAATTATTCTACTTTTCCTGTGAAAGAATGTCTTCATATGCTTGCCAGCTTCGTGAAAAGTCCTCACCTAAACGTGACACGCTGTCAGAGCACGCTCCTACCCCCTCCGAACACACACAGGCTGCTCTGTCCTTCGGACACGGCTCCTGGGACAATAATAACAAAAATGGCACCAGCAGATTTCTTGAATTAACCCGGCACCCCCTTCGCGCGTTGTCTGTGCACCGGGGGAAGGGGAGCATATTTAAGTGAAAGCGTGGTATGGGGAGCTTTATAAAAAAAAAATACTTTAAGGTAAATACAGTAAGCCGCATATATAGAAAGCAGCGCACTCGCCATGAAACTGAAAGCACAAGTAAAAAAAAAAAAACATTTGACACTGATGGAGCAGGATTTCTCAGAACGAGACCTGCTCGGATTGGACACCCCCATAATACATACTAACAGTAAGTAGTAATAGAAAACTAATGTGCACCTTGCATAAACACAAGGGGAAACTGCTTTGTGCATGCATGCATTAATGTGTGAAATTGCATGAAAGAACCAAAAACCCGTATTTACATTGTGTTTTGGAAGAATCAAAAAATAAAGCATGACTAAGCTGCATAGTGCATGTTGCTATAAATCTAATAGATAATGCCGCTTTTGCCTTATTCTTCTGCTAGGTGACCATTTAACAGGCAAAATAGTGCAAAGGTGGGTGATAAACAGTGAAAAATACATTATCATATAAGTAATGAATGTTCTGTTCCATTTTGCCATAGTGAGCTGAATAAACGTCCATTTTCCTAAAGATGGCTGAGTTGGGAGGGGTTAGAACAAGGAGTGAAACTGACTTGTCAGAGCAGACAGAAGTGCTGAGTGCTGCAATGAAAGGATAAAGAGTGAAGGACACTAGCCACAGAGTGTATCATCTGCTTGCCAGAAGACAAGATCGACCATAAGACAGAAAGCTCCTTCTGTGGATACTGCTGAATTCATGCATTAAAATGTTTAAAATGTATCTTATCTCAAGAGTGGGCTGTGGGAAAGGATGTAAAACAATGACATGCCTAACATTTAAATGAAGTTACACTGGTGTGACAGAGTCAACTCCTGAGACTACCAATCAGATACTGAATTACGCCAATTGTTGCAACTAATGTGAGACAGACATGTAGTTTTTAGGGTATAATTGGGGTGCCTTCTGGGGCATGTTTTTAGTCTTGCAGGGAGGAAGAGAAGAAGGGCGAATGTGTCGCTGACCGTCGGTTTGCAGAGAGGCTTAGCTGTTTCCTGTCCCTACCCTGCTCTTGGGTCCTGATTTCTTTGTTCCCTGATCCTATTTCAGGGGCCCCCACCATTCCCTAGACAAGGGGAGTGGTTTTCCACAGATCCATTGGGTTTGAATCCTTCTGACTCGTCCTTGTAGAATTTCTTGCAAATGTGTTTTATTTCTGAAACTTTTGTCTCTTCACCTATCCACTCTGTCATAAATATTGTTTCTAGCATTATATTTTGCTGAAACTTATGTCTCTTAATCTATCCACTCCTTTATGTGACTACCTTATGTTGAATGACAAAGTTTTACTCTGATTGCATTTAATGACGATTTCCCTCCTTTGATGAATTTCATTGTTTGTAATTGTGCCGTAAGCATTTAGCATTTTGAGCTTTACAGAATTATGAGATAAACTTCATTAACCTCACCGAGAGTCTGTCGTTATTTAAAACTGAATTGAATAATTAGTTTGATGCGTACTATCATTACCATCAATTCTTCAACTAATTGGTCCATCGACCAAATAGAAGGAAAGTTGATGTATAGGTTAGAATTAATTTCTGAGATGTCAATTATGAATCTATCAAAAAACTGAAATCTGAAGGCATTATATAAATTGACCCCAGCGCATCAGGGATTTGGGTGATTGTGTATGGGCCAATGTTGTATATTTATAATGAGTATTGATCCCTGATCAGGTATTGGTTTCACGCTGGATCAGTTTCTGGTAGCAGAGGATGGTTTACTTATCGATTAGTTTGGTAATGATTATTGATTATATGTTCTTAACACGAAAAGTTAGTGTCATGTTCTATGTTGTCTAGAAGTACAGGAACGGAGTTACCTGAGGTATCCCAGGAATGAAATTTAGCCTGGAGTAGGCAGAAGAAGAGTGTGGATAAAGAAATCACACTGCAGAAGTACTTTGTCTGTTGAAAATAATACCGAAAAGCTATGCAGGGCTGTAGGTGTTATATTTAGGAAAATTTTGTATACAAGTAGAGTGTCCGAAAATAGCGAAGGGTCCATTTCTGAAACTCTAGCCTTATCCCCAGGGGCAAAACAAGACCTCTTTTCACACCAAAAAGTCCTGTTGTGAAACTTTGGCCTTATCCCTAGATGAGTACTAGGTCTTCCCGGAGCTTGTTAGAGAAGTGATATAACGCTGGTCGTTATTATTACTTGCAGTGTGAGAAAATATCTTTGGAAAGAGTGAAGACTATCTCTTTACTAGTGGAATAGACAAAGTAGTATTGTTTTGTGTTATTACTAACAGAAATATTGACTAAGAAAAACTCAGAAAAAGATTGCCATAATATTTTGTGAAGGGAGGGTCAGTAGAAGGAGTAATACTGACATCACCGAAAGGCTGCGCTGGCATTGGTCAGGCAGCGGGTGTGTACTGAGCTCTGATTGGTGGATTGGTGTGAGCCGCGCTGGTATTGGTCGCGATAGAATTTACGTAGTGAGCTGTGATTGGACGGTTGGTGTCACACTGGTATTGGTCGAAAGTTGACGAATAGCATAAGCAGATTTACGGAAGAATTTCCTTGTTTGTTTTTGCTGAAGTACATCAGCGTAAAAGATTAGAAAATGAAGTTGCTTAAGAAAATAAAGGGGCATATTAACAATGCAGCGATAATAAATTATCGCCGCTTTTGCGGCCGTTTTCGGCTGAAAAGCGGCGATAATTTTATCACCTTATCAGCAAAGACATGCTATCGTGTGTTTTGCTGATTTTGCTCCCGTTTCCAGCATGCCTAACTTCGCTTTGCTAATGAGATGCAAAGTAGGCGTGTCTGTGGAAACAACATGGGTAAATATCGCGAAGGCAGCTTCGCGATATTTACAATGCGGGGAAGCAATTATTTTAATCACGCTAAGTATGCCTTAACGCAGGAATTTAACGTCTGTTAAATTTCTGACTAAGGCATATCTAACATGGGAGGTCGATTCATGTGATACGACCACAGGGTCGTATCATCAAGCATATTGCCGTTTTACATGGAAATCGCTGGTAAACCAGCGATGTTCCATGGAAAAGGGCGCTATCACTGGAATATAAATCGCCATGGCGCTAAGCGTTGTTAATACAACGCCAGCCTGGCGAAATATTTCAGCGATAGAAAAAAATGCGGTATACAAGGTCAGCGATAATTATCGCAGCCTGTTGCAAATATGCCCCAAAGATTTTTTTAAACAAGGATAAACTGATAGTGACCAAAGATGGAATTCCTATTCCACCTCCAGGAACGCTTGCTTCTTTTATGATGTTAGAGCGAGGATACCATACGTGTACATGATTAGAGAATTGGGTAGAATATACGAAGGATTATGGTGTTATAGCTTTTCCACTGCATGGTTCATTTAGTGTGAGAATTTTACAGAATTTGAGAAATCGAATTAATTCGTTAGAGCCAAATTCCAGACTTACCCAGTACGAAGCCTTGGAGGAATGGGAACTAGAAGCTTTTGATAGAGAGAAATTTCGTGGTGACAGGACATGTATAACAGCCACTGATTACAAAAATAAAATACACATGTATCTACATCAGTATCCCTTTTCTTATGCTCAGTTATTGCAGAACGTTTAACTTCATGTACTTTGCTTCCAGTAATGCCAAGAGTCAAAGATCACGGAAATCAACCTTCTGGGATGTCAACAGGGGCAAAGTTCGTTTGATGTCACTTCCTGGCATGTCATCTGCAAGGGGTGAAAAGGGCACTTGATGTTACTTTCCCCACCCCTAGCATACATGTGAATCAACATCCTTAGAGGAAGGGAGGGGATTTTTCCCAGGGCTGTTTTTGGTTCCCCAGTCCAGCCTTGCCTGTTTCTTTGGTTTTTTATCGACCTGCCGAGGATTATGAAACACAGTAAGAGTGCAGATAGATACTCTGCAGGATACATATTCCTCATTCTGCACAGTGAGGGATTCAAGGATTAAGGAATATGTGTGCTGTATCCAGCACTACCAGAGGCCGAACTACATATGACCTTAGTGGTAATTGCATTTGGTTGATTATTGTGGCTGGCTCCTGACTGCGTGAAAGCAAGTTCTTCAGCAGGAGAAGCAGTGTGTGGAAACTAACTGCCAGCTAAACTAAAGTGCCAGGAGGACACTGCAGCCAAGCACTACACACAGGCTACTTCTTTGCTGGGAAAGTAGTTTTCATGTGCACTGTCAGCACCCAGGCAATGTTGTTACTTGAATGGAATGAGCATTAAGGTAGTTACAGAGCCCTTGTCAATGTGCTTTTAAAAGTAACAAACTTGGGTTTAGTTTTCTTGGTTTTTTTTGCCCACAGAGCCACTCTTCTTTTCCATAGCAGTTATAAAGAATACACAAAGAATTTCGCCCTTTTGGAAATTCTGCCGACATCAGCAGAGAGCAACATTTATCTATAAATATGCACTTGACAATGCGAAGTTTTTGTTAATAAATAAAGTAGCAACCCTAATTCGGTACTTTGTGAATTGCTGCACCCTGAGGTTCGTTGCTGAGTGAGCTAGAGGAAGGAATCAGCGCTCTGGGCTGGTGGAAGACAGGCATTATATCACATTGGAAAAAATACACAGGGAAGGCTACAAACACACACACAAAGAATCAATGCATGTGCAGCACGTTTAGGGCATGGACGAGTTAACAAATCTGCAAAGAGTAACTAAATGAAGATAGTCATATTTCTGATGCATTTGAAGAGAATTTGCGAGAAACCTGACACAGGCTTCTTGTAGATGGGAAAGTGATCTATATCCCAAATGTCCGAGAGTTCAAATCCATCCATAAGAAAGACTAAATTATTCTACTTTTCCTGTGAAAGAATGTCTTCATATGCTTGCCAGCTTCGTGAAAAGTCCTCACCTAAACGTGACACGCTGTCAGAGCACGCTCCTACCCCCTCCGAACACACACAGGCTGCTCTGTCCTTCGGACACGGCTCCTGGGACAATAATAACAAAAATGGCACCAGCAGATTTCTTGAATTAACCCGGCACCCCCTTCGCGCGTTGTCTGTGCACCGGGGGAAGGGGAGCATATTTAAGTGAAAGCGTGGTATGGGGAGCTTTATAAAAAAAAAATACTTTAAGGTAAATACAGTAAGCCGCATATATAGAAAGCAGCGCACTCGCCATGAAACTGAAAGCACAAGTTAAAAAAAAAAAATTTGACACTGATGGAGCAGGATTTCTCAGAACGAGACCTGCTCGGATTGGACACCCCCATAATACATACTAACAGTAAGTAGTAATAGAAAACTAATGTGCACCTTGCATAAACACAAGGGGAAACTGCTTTGTGCATGCATGCATTAATGTGTGAAATTGCATGAAAGAACCAAAAACCCGTATTTACATTGTGTTTTGGAAGAATCAAAAAATAAAGCATGACTAAGCTGCATAGTGCATGTTGCTATAAATCTAATAGATAATGCCGCTTTTGCCTTATTCTTCTGCTAGGTGACCATTTAACAGGCAAAATAGTGCAAAGGTGGGTGATAAACAGTGAAAAATACATTATCATATAAGTAATGAATGTTCTGTTCCATTTTGCCATAGTGAGCTGAATAAACGTCCATTTTCCTAAAGATGGCTGAGTTGGGAGGGGTTAGAACAAGGAGTGAAACTGACTTGTCAGAGCAGACAGAAGTGCTGAGTGCTGCAATGAAAGGATAAAGAGTGAAGGACACTAGCCACAGAGTGTATCATCTGCTTGCCAGAAGACAAGATCGACCATAAGACAGAAAGCTCCTTCTGTGGATACTGCTGAATTCATGCATTAAAATGTTTAAAATGTATCTTATCTCAAGAGTGGGCTGTGGGAAAGGATGTAAAACAATGACATGCCTAACATTTAAATGAAGTTACACTGGTGTGACAGAGTCAACTCCTGAGACTACCAATCAGATACTGAATTACGCCAATTGTTGCAACTAATGTGAGACAGACATGTAGTTTTTAGGGTATAATTGGGGTGCCTTCTGGGGCATGTTTTTAGTCTTGCAGGGAGGAAGAGAAGAAGGGCGAATGTGTCGCTGACCGTCGGTTTGCAGAGAGGCTTAGCTGTTTCCTGTCCCTACCCTGCTCTTGGGTCCTGATTTCTTTGTTCCCTGATCCTATTTCAGGGGCCCCCACCATTCCCTAGACAAGGGGAGTGGTTTGCCACAGATCCATTGGGTTTGAATCCTTCTGACTCGTCCTTGTAGAATTTCTTGCAAATGTGTTTTATTTCTGAAACTTTTGTCTCTTCACCTATCCACTCTGTCATAAATATTGTTTCTAGCATTATATTTTGCTGAAACTTATGTCTCTTAATCTATCCACTCCTTTATGTGACTACCTTATGTTGAATGACAAAGTTTTACTCTGATTGCATTTAATGACGATTTCCCTCCTTTGATGAATTTCATTGTTTGTAATTGTGCCGTAAGCATTTAGCATTTTGAGCTTTACAGAATTATGAGATAAACTTCATTAACCTCACCGAGAGTCTGTCGTTATTTAAAACTGAATTGAATAATTAGTTTGATGCGTACTATCATTACCATCAATTCTTCAACTAATTGGTCCATCGACCAAATAGAAGGAAAGTTGATGTATAGGTTAGAATTATTTTCTGAGATGTCAATTATGAATCTATCAAAAAACTGAAATCTGAAGGCATTATATAAATTGACCCCAGCGCATCAGGGATTTGGGTGATTGTGTATGGGCCAATGTTGTATATTTATGATGAGTATTGATCCCTGATCAGGTATTGGTTTCACGCTGGATCAGTTTCTGGTAGCAGAGGATGGTTTACTTATCGATTAGTTTGGTAATGATTATTGATTATATGTTCTTAACACGAAAAGTTAGTGTCATGTTCTATGTTGTCTAGAAGTACAGGAACGGAGTTACCTGAGGTATCCCAGGAATGAAATTTAGCCTGGAGTAGGCAGAAGAAGAGTGTGGATAAAGAAATCACACTGCAGAAGTACTTTGTCTGTTGAAAATAATACCGAAAAGCTATGCAGGGCTGTAGGTGTTATATTTAGGAAAATTTTGTATACAAGTAGAGTGTCCGAAAATAGCGAAGGGTCCATTTCTGAAACTCTAGCCTTATCCCCAGGGGCAAAACAAGACCTCTTTTCACACCAAAAAGTCCTGTTGTGAAACTTTGGCCTTATCCCTAGATGAGTACTAGGTCTTCCCGGAGCTTGTTAGAGAAGTGATATAACGCTGGTCGTTATTATTACTTGCAGTGTGAGAAAATATCTTTGGAAAGAGTGAAGACTATCTCTTTACTAGTGGAACAGACAAAGTAGTATTGTTTTGTGTTATTACTAACAGAAATATTGACTAAGAAAAACTCAGAAAAAGATTGCCATAATATTTTGTGAAGGGAGGGTCAGTAGAAGGAGTAATACTGACATCACCGAAAGGCTGCGCTGGCATTGGTCAGGCAGCGGGTGTGTACTGAGCTCTGATTGGTGGATTGGTGTGAGCCGCGCTGGTATTGGTCGCGATAGAATTTACGTAGTGAGCTGTGATTGGACGGTTGGTGTCACACTGGTATTGGTCGAAAGTTGACGAATAGCATAAGCAGATTTACGGAAGAATTTCCTTGTTTGTTTTTGCTGAAGTACATCAGCGTAAAAGATTAGAAAATGAAGTTGCTTAAGAAAATAAAGGGGCATATTAACAATGCAGCGATAATAAATTATCGCCGCTTTTGCGGCCGTTTTCGGCTGAAAAGCGGCGATAATTTTATCACCTTATCAGCAAAGACATGCTATCGTGTGTTTTGCTGATTTTGCTCCCGTTTCCAGCATGCCTAACTTCGCTTTGCTAATGAGATGCAAAGTAGGCGTGTCTGTGGAAACAACATGGGTAAATATCGCGAAGGCAGCTTCGCGATATTTACAATGCGGGGAAGCAATTATTTTAATCACGCTAAGTATGCCTTAACGCAGGAATTTAACGTCTGTTAAATTTCTGACTAAGGCATATCTAACATGGGAGGTCGATTCATGTGATACGACCACAGGGTCGTATCATCAAGCATATTGCCGTTTTACATGGAAATCGCTGGTAAACCAGCGATGTTCCATGGAAAAGGGCGCTATCACTGGAATATAAATCGCCATGGCGCTAAGCGTTGTTAATACAACGCCAGCCTGGCGAAATATTTCAGCGATAGAAAAAAATGCGGTATACAAGGTCAGCGATAATTATCGCAGCCTGTTGCAAATATGCCCCAAAGATTTTTTTAAACAAGGATAAACTGATAGTGACCAAAGATGGAATTCCTATTCCACCTCCAGGAACGCTTGCTTCTTTTATGATGTTAGAGCGAGGATACCATACGTGTACATGATTAGAGAATTGGGTAGAATATACGAAGGATTATGGTGTTATAGCTTTTCCACTGCATGGTTCATTTAGTGTGAGAATTTTACAGAATTTGAGAAATCGAATTAATTCGTTAGAGCCAAATTCCAGACTTACCCAGTACAAAGCCTTGGAGGAATGGGAACTAGAAGCTTTTGATAGAGAGAAATTTCGTGGTGACAGGACATGTATAACAGCCACTGATTACAAAAATAAAATACACATGTATCTACATCAGTATCCCTTTTCTTATGCTCAGTTATTGCAGAACGTTTAACTTCATGTACTTTGCTTCCAGTAATGCCAAGAGTCAAAGATCACGGAAATCAACCTTCTGGGATGTCAACAGGGGCAAAGTTCGTTTGATGTCACTTCCTGGCATGTCATCTGCAAGGGGTGAAAAGGGCACTTGATGTTACTTTCCCCACCCCTAGCATACATGTGAATCAACATCCTTAGAGGAAGGGAGGGGATTTTTCCCAGGGCTGTTTTTGGTTCCCCAGTCCAGCCTTGCCTGTTTCTTTGGTTTTTTATCGACCTGCCGAGGATTATGAAACACAGTAAGAGTGCAGATAGATACTCTGCAGGATACATATTCCTCATTCTGCACAGTGAGGGATTCAAGGATTAAGGAATATGTGTGCTGTATCCAGCACTACCAGAGGCCGAACTACATATGACCTTAGTGGTAATTGCATTTGGTTGATTATTGTGGCTGGCTCCTGACTGCGTGAAAGCAAGTTCTTCAGCAGGAGAAGCAGTGTGTGGAAACTAACTGCCAGCTAAACTAAAGTGCCAGGAGGACACTGCAGCCAAGCACTACACACAGGCTACTTCTTTGCTGGGAAAGTAGTTTTCATGTGCACTGTCAGCACCCAGGCAATGTTGTTACTTGAATGGAATGAGCATTAAGGTAGTTACAGAGCCCTTGTCAATGTGCTTTTAAAAGTAACAAACTTGGGTTTAGTTTTCTTGGTTTTTTTTGCCCACAGAGCCACTCTTCTTTTCCATAGCAGTTATAAAGAATACACAAAGAATTTCGCCCTTTTGGAAATTCTGCCGACATCAGCAGAGAGCAACATTTATCTATAAATATGCACTTGACAATGCGAAGTTTTTGTTAATAAATAAAGTAGCAACCCTAATTCGGTACTTTGTGAATTGCTGCACCCTGAGGTTCGTTGCTGAGTGAGCTAGAGGAAGGAATCAGCGCTCTGGGCTGGTGGAAGACAGGCATTATATCACATTGGAAAAAATACACAGGGAAGGCTACAAACACACACACAAAGAATCAATGCATGTGCAGCACGTTTAGGGCATGGACGAGTTAACAAATCTGCAAAGAGTAACTAAATGAAGATAGTCATATTTCTGATGCATTTGAAGAGAATTTGCGAGAAACCTGACACAGGCTTCTTGTAGATGGGAAAGTGATCTATATCCCAAATGTCCGAGAGTTCAAATCCATCCATAAGAAAGACTAAATTATTCTACTTTTCCTGTGAAAGAATGTCTTCATATGCTTGCCAGCTTCGTGAAAAGTCCTCACCTAAACGTGACACGCTGTCAGAGCACGCTCCTACCCCCTCCGAACACACACAGGCTGCTCTGTCCTTCGGACACGGCTCCTGGGACAATAATAACAAAAATGGCACCAGCAGATTTCTTGAATTAACCCGGCACCCCCTTCGCGCGTTGTCTGTGCACCGGGGGAAGGGGAGCATATTTAAGTGAAAGCGTGGTATGGGGAGCTTTATAAAAAAAAAATACTTTAAGGTAAATACAGTAAGCCGCATATATAGAAAGCAGCGCACTCGCCATGAAACTGAAAGCACAAGTTAAAAAAAAAAAAATTGACACTGATGGAGCAGGATTTCTCAGAACGAGACCTGCTCGGATTGGACACCCCCATAATACATACTAACAGTAAGTAGTAATAGAAAACTAATGTGCACCTTGCATAAACACAAGGGGAAACTGCTTTGTGCATGCATGCATTAATGTGTGAAATTGCATGAAAGAACCAAAAACCCGTATTTACATTGTGTTTTGGAAGAATCAAAAAATAAAGCATGACTAAGCTGCATAGTGCATGTTGCTATAAATCTAATAGATAATGCCGCTTTTGCCTTATTCTTCTGCTAGGTGACCATTTAACAGGCAAAATAGTGCAAAGGTGGGTGATAAACAGTGAAAAATACATTATCATATAAGTAATGAATGTTCTGTTCCATTTTGCCATAGTGAGCTGAATAAACGTCCATTTTCCTAAAGATGGCTGAGTTGGGAGGGGTTAGAACAAGGAGTGAAACTGACTTGTCAGAGCAGACAGAAGTGCTGAGTGCTGCAATGAAAGGATAAAGAGTGAAGGACACTAGCCACAGAGTGTATCATCTGCTTGCCAGAAGACAAGATCGACCATAAGACAGAAAGCTCCTTCTGTGGATACTGCTGAATTCATGCATTAAAATGTTTAAAATGTATCTTATCTCAAGAGTGGGCTGTGGGAAAGGATGTAAAACAATGACATGCCTAACATATAAATGAAGTTACACTGGTGTGACAGAGTCAACTCCTGAGACTACCAATCAGATACTGAATTACGCCAATTGTTGCAACTAATGTGAGACAGACATGTAGTTTTTAGGGTATAATTGGGGTGCCTTCTGGGGCATGTTTTTAGTCTTGCAGGGAGGAAGAGAAGAAGGGCAAATGTGTCGCTGACCGTCGGTTTGCAGAGAGGCTTAGCTGTTTCCTGTCCCTACCCTGCTCTTGGGTCCTGATTTCTTTGTTCCCTGATCCTATTTCAGGGGCCCCCACCATTCCCTAGACAAGGGGAGTGGTTTTCCACAGATCCATTGGGTTTGAATCCTTCTGACTCGTCCTTGTAGAATTTCTTGCAAATGTGTTTTATTTCTGAAACTTTTGTCTCTTCACCTATCCACTCTGTCATAAATATTGTTTCTAGCATTATATTTTGCTGAAACTTATGTCTCTTAATCTATCCACTCCTTTATGTGACTACCTTATGTTGAATGACAAAGTTTTACTCTGATTGCATTTAATGACGATTTCCCTCCTTTGATGAATTTCATTGTTTGTAATTGTGCCGTAAGCATTTAGCATTTTGAGCTTTACAGAATTATGAGATAAACTTCATTAACCTCACCGAGAGTCTGTCGTTATTTAAAACTGAATTGAATAATTAGTTTGATGCGTACTATCATTACCATCAATTCTTCAACTAATTGGTCCATCAACCAAATAGAAGGAAAGTTGATGTATAGGTTAGAATTATTTTCTGAGATGTCAATTATGAATCTATCAAAAAACTGAAATCTGAAGGCATTATATAAATTGACCCCAGCGCATCAGGGATTTGGGTGATTGTGTATGGGCCAATGTTGTATATTTATGATGAGTATTGATCCCTGATCAGGTATTGGTTTCACGCTGGATCAGTTTCTGGTAGCAGAGGATGGTTTACTTATCGATTAGTTTGGTAATGACTATTGATTATATGTTCTTAACACGAAAAGTTAGTGTCATGTTCTATGTTGTCTAGAAGTACAGGAACGGAGTTACCTGAGGTATCCCAGGAATGAAATTTAGCCTGGAGTAGGCAGAAGAAGAGTGTGGATAAAGAAATCACACTGCAGAAGTACTTTGTCTGTTGAAAATAATACCGAAAAGCTATGCAGGGCTGTAGGTGTTATATTTAGGAAAATTTTGTATACAAGTAGAGTGTCCGAAAATAGCGAAGGGTCCATTTCTGAAACTCTAGCCTTATCCCCAGGGGCAAAACAAGACCTCTTTTCACACCAAAAAGTCCTGTTGTGAAACTTTGGCCTTATCCCTAGATGAGTACTAGGTCTTCCCGGAGCTTGTTAGAGAAGTGATATAACGCTGGTCGTTATTATTACTTGCAGTGTGAGAAAATATCTTTGGAAAGAGTGAAGACTATCTCTTTACTAGTGGAACAGACAAAGTAGTATTGTTTTGTGTTATTACTAACAGAAATATTGACTAAGAAAAACTCAGAAAAAGATTGCCATAATATTTTGTGAAGGGAGGGTCAGTAGAAGGAGTAATACTGACATCACCGAAAGGCTGCGCTGGCATTGGTCAGGCAGCGGGTGTGTACTGAGCTCTGATTGGTGGATTGGTGTGAGCCGCACTGGTATTGGTCGCGATAGAATTTACGTAGTGAGCTGTGATTGGACGGTTGGTGTCACACTGGTATTGGTCGAAAGTTGACGAATAGCATAAGCAGATTTACGGAAGAATTTCCTTGTTTGTTTTTGCTGAAGTACATCAGCGTAAAAGATTAGAAAATGAAGTTGCTTAAGAAAATAAAGGGGCATATTAACAATGCAGCGATAATAAATTATCGCCGCTTTTGCGGCCGTTTTCGGCTGAAAAGCGGCGATAATTTTATCACCTTATCAGCAAAGACATGCTATCGTGTGTTTTGCTGATTTTGCTCCCGTTTCCAGCATGCCTAACTTCGCTTTGCTAATGAGATGCAAAGTAGGCGTGTCTGTGGAAACAACATGGGTAAATATCGCGAAGGCAGCTTCGCGATATTTACAATGCGGGGAAGCAATTATTTTAATCACGCTAAGTATGCCTTAACGCAGGAATTTAACGTCTGTTAAATTTCTGACTAAGGCATATCTAACATGGGAGGTCGATTCATGTGATACGACCACAGGGTCGTATCATCAAGCATATTGCCGTTTTACATGGAAATCGCTGGTAAACCAGCGATGTTCCATGGAAAAGGGCGCTATCACTGGAATATAAATCGCCATGGCGCTAAGCGTTGTTAATACAACGCCAGCCTGGCGAAATATTTCAGCGATAGAAAAAAATGCGGTATACAAGGTCAGCGATAATTATCGCAGCCTGTTGCAAATATGCCCCAAAGATTTTTTTAAACAAGGATAAACTGATAGTGACCAAAGATGGAATTCCTATTCCACCTCCAGGAACGCTTGCTTCTTTTATGATGTTAGAGCGAGGATACCATACGTGTACATGATTAGAGAATTGGGTAGAATATACGAAGGATTATGGTGTTATAGCTTTTCCACTGCATGGTTCATTTAGTGTGAGAATTTTACAGAATTTGAGAAATCGAATTAATTCGTTAGAGCCAAATTCCAGACTTACCCAGTACAAAGCCTTGGAGGAATGGGAACTAGAAGCTTTTGATAGAGAGAAATTTCGTGGTGACAGGACATGTATAACAGCCACTGATTACAAAAATAAAATACACATGTATCTACATCAGTATCCCTTTTCTTATGCTCAGTTATTGCAGAACGTTTAACTTCATGTACTTTGCTTCCAGTAATGCCAAGAGTCAAAGATCACGGAAATCAACCTTCTGGGATGTCAACAGGGGCAAAGTTCGTTTGATGTCACTTCCTGGCATGTCATCTGCAAGGGGTGAAAAGGGCACTTGATGTTACTTTCCCCACCCCTAGCATACATGTGAATCAACATCCTTAGAGGAAGGGAGGGGATTTTTCCCAGGGCTGTTTTTGGTTCCCCAGTCCAGCCTTGCCTGTTTCTTTGGTTTTTTATCGACCTGCCGAGGATTATGAAACACAGTAAGAGTGCAGATAGATACTCTGCAGGATACATATTCCTCATTCTGCACAGTGAGGGATTCAAGGATTAAGGAATATGTGTGCTGTATCCAGCACTACCAGAGGCCGAACTACATATGACCTTAGTGGTAATTGCATTTGGTTGATTATTGTGGCTGGCTCCTGACTGCGTGAAAGCAAGTTCTTCAGCAGGAGAAGCAGTGTGTGGAAACTAACTGCCAGCTAAACTAAAGTGCCAGGAGGACACTGCAGCCAAGCACTACACACAGGCTACTTCTTTGCTGGGAAAGTAGTTTTCATGTGCACTGTCAGCACCCAGGCAATGTTGTTACTTGAATGGAATGAGCATTAAGGTAGTTACAGAGCCCTTGTCAATGTGCTTTTAAAAGTAACAAACTTGGGTTTAGTTTTCTTGGTTTTTTTTGCCCACAGAGCCACTCTTCTTTTCCATAGCAGTTATAAAGAATACACAAAGAATTTCGCCCTTTTGGAAATTCTGCCGACATCAGCAGAGAGCAACATTTATCTATAAATATGCACTTGACAATGCGAAGTTTTTGTTAATAAATAAAGTAGCAACCCTAATTCGGTACTTTGTGAATTGCTGCACCCTGAGGTTCGTTGCTGAGTGAGCTAGAGGAAGGAATCAGCGCTCTGGGCTGGTGGAAGACAGGCATTATATCACATTGGAAAAAATACACAGGGAAGGCTACAAACACACACACAAAGAATCAATGCATGTGCAGCACGTTTAGGGCATGGACGAGTTAACAAATCTGCAAAGAGTAACTAAATGAAGATAGTCATATTTCTGATGCATTTGAAGAGAATTTGCGAGAAACCTGACACAGGCTTCTTGTAGATGGGAAAGTGATCTATATCCCAAATGTCCGAGAGTTCAAATCCATCCATAAGAAAGACTAAATTATTCTACTTTTCCTGTGAAAGAATGTCTTCATATGCTTGCCAGCTTCGTGAAAAGTCCTCACCTAAACGTGACACGCTGTCAGAGCACGCTCCTACCCCCTCCGAACACACACAGGCTGCTCTGTCCTTCGGACACGGCTCCTGGGACAATAATAACAAAAATGGCACCAGCAGATTTCTTGAATTAACCCGGCACCCCCTTCGCGCGTTGTCTGTGCACCGGGGGAAGGGGAGCATATTTAAGTGAAAGCGTGGTATGGGGAGCTTTATAAAAAAAAAATACTTTAAGGTAAATACAGTAAGCCGCATATATAGAAAGCAGCGCACTCGCCATGAAACTGAAAGCACAAGTTAAAAAAAAAAAAATTGACACTGATGGAGCAGGATTTCTCAGAACGAGACCTGCTCGGATTGGACACCCCCATAATACATACTAACAGTAAGTAGTAATAGAAAACTAATGTGCACCTTGCATAAACACAAGGGGAAACTGCTTTGTGCATGCATGCATTAATGTGTGAAATTGCATGAAAGAACCAAAAACCCGTATTTACATTGTGTTTTGGAAGAATCAAAAAATAAAGCATGACTAAGCTGCATAGTGCATGTTGCTATAAATCTAATAGATAATGCCGCTTTTGCCTTATTCTTCTGCTAGGTGACCATTTAACAGGCAAAATAGTGCAAAGGTGGGTGATAAACAGTGAAAAATACATTATCATATAAGTAATGAATGTTCTGTTCCATTTTGCCATAGTGAGCTGAATAAACGTCCATTTTCCTAAAGATGGCTGAGTTGGGAGGGGTTAGAACAAGGAGTGAAACTGACTTGTCAGAGCAGACAGAAGTGCTGAGTGCTGCAATGAAAGGATAAAGAGTGAAGGACACTAGCCACAGAGTGTATCATCTGCTTGCCAGAAGACAAGATCGACCATAAGACAGAAAGCTCCTTCTGTGGATACTGCTGAATTCATGCATTAAAATGTTTAAAATGTATCTTATCTCAAGAGTGGGCTGTGGGAAAGGATGTAAAACAATGACATGCCTAACATATAAATGAAGTTACACTGGTGTGACAGAGTCAACTCCTGAGACTACCAATCAGATACTGAATTACGCCAATTGTTGCAACTAATGTGAGACAGACATGTAGTTTTTAGGGTATAATTGGGGTGCCTTCTGGGGCATGTTTTTAGTCTTGCAGGGAGGAAGAGAAGAAGGGCAAATGTGTCGCTGACCGTCGGTTTGCAGAGAGGCTTAGCTGTTTCCTGTCCCTACCCTGCTCTTGGGTCCTGATTTCTTTGTTCCCTGATCCTATTTCAGGGGCCCCCACCATTCCCTAGACAAGGGGAGTGGTTTTCCACAGATCCATTGGGTTTGAATCCTTCTGACTCGTCCTTGTAGAATTTCTTGCAAATGTGTTTTATTTCTGAAACTTTTGTCTCTTCACCTATCCACTCTGTCATAAATATTGTTTCTAGCATTATATTTTGCTGAAACTTATGTCTCTTAATCTATCCACTCCTTTATGTGACTACCTTATGTTGAATGACAAAGTTTTACTCTGATTGCATTTAATGACGATTTCCCTCCTTTGATGAATTTCATTGTTTGTAATTGTGCCGTAAGCATTTAGCATTTTGAGCTTTACAGAATTATGAGATAAACTTCATTAACCTCACCGAGAGTCTGTCGTTATTTAAAACTGAATTGAATAATTAGTTTGATGCGTACTATCATTACCATCAATTCTTCAACTAATTGGTCCATCAACCAAATAGAAGGAAAGTTGATGTATAGGTTAGAATTATTTTCTGAGATGTCAATTATGAATCTATCAAAAAACTGAAATCTGAAGGCATTATATAAATTGACCCCAGCGCATCAGGGATTTGGGTGATTGTGTATGGGCCAATGTTGTATATTTATGATGAGTATTGATCCCTGATCAGGTATTGGTTTCACGCTGGATCAGTTTCTGGTAGCAGAGGATGGTTTACTTATCGATTAGTTTGGTAATGACTATTGATTATATGTTCTTAACACGAAAAGTTAGTGTCATGTTCTATGTTGTCTAGAAGTACAGGAACGGAGTTACCTGAGGTATCCCAGGAATGAAATTTAGCCTGGAGTAGGCAGAAGAAGAGTGTGGATAAAGAAATCACACTGCAGAAGTACTTTGTCTGTTGAAAATAATACCGAAAAGCTATGCAGGGCTGTAGGTGTTATATTTAGGAAAATTTTGTATACAAGTAGAGTGTCCGAAAATAGCGAAGGGTCCATTTCTGAAACTCTAGCCTTATCCCCAGGGGCAAAACAAGACCTCTTTTCACACCAAAAAGTCCTGTTGTGAAACTTTGGCCTTATCCCTAGATGAGTACTAGGTCTTCCCGGAGCTTGTTAGAGAAGTGATATAACGCTGGTCGTTATTATTACTTGCAGTGTGAGAAAATATCTTTGGAAAGAGTGAAGACTATCTCTTTACTAGTGGAACAGACAAAGTAGTATTGTTTTGTGTTATTACTAACAGAAATATTGACTAAGAAAAACTCAGAAAAAGATTGCCATAATATTTTGTGAAGGGAGGGTCAGTAGAAGGAGTAATACTGACATCACCGAAAGGCTGCGCTGGCATTGGTCAGGCAGCGGGTGTGTACTGAGCTCTGATTGGTGGATTGGTGTGAGCCGCACTGGTATTGGTCGCGATAGAATTTACGTAGTGAGCTGTGATTGGACGGTTGGTGTCACACTGGTATTGGTCGAAAGTTGACGAATAGCATAAGCAGATTTACGGAAGAATTTCCTTGTTTGTTTTTGCTGAAGTACATCAGCGTAAAAGATTAGAAAATGAAGTTGCTTAAGAAAATAAAGGGGCATATTAACAATGCAGCGATAATAAATTATCGCCGCTTTTGCGGCCGTTTTCGGCTGAAAAGCGGCGATAATTTTATCACCTTATCAGCAAAGACATGCTATCGTGTGTTTTGCTGATTTTGCTCCCGTTTCCAGCATGCCTAACTTCGCTTTGCTAATGAGATGCAAAGTAGGCGTGTCTGTGGAAACAACATGGGTAAATATCGCGAAGGCAGCTTCGCGATATTTACAATGCGGGGAAGCAATTATTTTAATCACGCTAAGTATGCCTTAACGCAGGAATTTAACGTCTGTTAAATTTCTGACTAAGGCATATCTAACATGGGAGGTCGATTCATGTGATACGACCACAGGGTCGTATCATCAAGCATATTGCCGTTTTACATGGAAATCGCTGGTAAACCAGCGATGTTCCATGGAAAAGGGCGCTATCACTGGAATATAAATCGCCATGGCGCTAAGCGTTGTTAATACAACGCCAGCCTGGCGAAATATTTCAGCGATAGAAAAAAATGCGGTATACAAGGTCAGCGATAATTATCGCAGCCTGTTGCAAATATGCCCCAAAGATTTTTTTAAACAAGGATAAACTGATAGTGACCAAAGATGGAATTCCTATTCCACCTCCAGGAACGCTTGCTTCTTTTATGATGTTAGAGCGAGGATACCATACGTGTACATGATTAGAGAATTGGGTAGAATATACGAAGGATTATGGTGTTATAGCTTTTCCACTGCATGGTTCATTTAGTGTGAGAATTTTACAGAATTTGAGAAATCGAATTAATTCGTTAGAGCCAAATTCCAGACTTACCCAGTACGAAGCCTTGGAGGAATGGGAACTAGAAGCTTTTGATAGAGAGAAATTTCGTGGTGACAGGACATGTATAACAGCCACTGATTACAAAAATAAAATACACATGTATCTACATCAGTATCCCTTTTCTTATGCTCAGTTATTGCAGAACGTTTAACTTCATGTACTTTGCTTCCAGTAATGCCAAGAGTCAAAGATCACGGAAATCAACCTTCTGGGATGTCAACAGGGGCAAAGTTCGTTTGATGTCACTTCCTGGCATGTCATCTGCAAGGGGTGAAAAGGGCACTTGATGTTACTTTCCCCACCCCTAGCATACATGTGAATCAACATCCTTAGAGGAAGGGAGGGGATTTTTCCCAGGGCTGTTTTTGGTTCCCCAGTCCAGCCTTGCCTGTTTCTTTGGTTTTTTATCGACCTGCCGAGGATTATGAAACACAGTAAGAGTGCAGATAGATACTCTGCAGGATACATATTCCTCATTCTGCACAGTGAGGGATTCAAGGATTAAGGAATATGTGTGCTGTATCCAGCACTACCAGAGGCCGAACTACATATGACCTTAGTGGTAATTGCATTTGGTTGATTATTGTGGCTGGCTCCTGACTGCGTGAAAGCAAGTTCTTCAGCAGGAGAAGCAGTGTGTGGAAACTAACTGCCAGCTAAACTAAAGTGCCAGGAGGACACTGCAGCCAAGCACTACACACAGGCTACTTCTTTGCTGGGAAAGTAGTTTTCATGTGCACTGTCAGCACCCAGGCAATGTTGTTACTTGAATGGAATGAGCATTAAGGTAGTTACAGAGCCCTTGTCAATGTGCTTTTAAAAGTAACAAACTTGGGTTTAGTTTTCTTGGTTTTTTTTGCCCACAGAGCCACTCTTCTTTTCCATAGCAGTTATAAAGAATACACAAAGAATTTCGCCCTTTTGGAAATTCTGCCGACATCAGCAGAGAGCAACATTTATCTATAAATATGCACTTGACAATGCGAAGTTTTTGTTAATAAATAAAGTAGCAACCCTAATTCGGTACTTTGTGAATTGCTGCACCCTGAGGTTCGTTGCTGAGTGAGCTAGAGGAAGGAATCAGCGCTCTGGGCTGGTGGAAGACAGGCATTATATCACATTGGAAAAAATACACAGGGAAGGCTACAAACACACACACAAAGAATCAATGCATGTGCAGCACGTTTAGGGCATGGACGAGTTAACAAATCTGCAAAGAGTAACTAAATGAAGATAGTCATATTTCTGATGCATTTGAAGAGAATTTGCGAGAAACCTGACACAGGCTTCTTGTAGATGGGAAAGTGATCTATATCCCAAATGTCCGAGAGTTCAAATCCATCCATAAGAAAGACTAAATTATTCTACTTTTCCTGTGAAAGAATGTCTTCATATGCTTGCCAGCTTCGTGAAAAGTCCTCACCTAAACGTGACACGCTGTCAGAGCACGCTCCTACCCCCTCCGAACACACACAGGCTGCTCTGTCCTTCGGACACGGCTCCTGGGACAATAATAACAAAAATGGCACCAGCAGATTTCTTGAATTAACCCGGCACCCCCTTCGCGCGTTGTCTGTGCACCGGGGGAAGGGGAGCATATTTAAGTGAAAGCGTGGTATGGGGAGCTTTATAAAAAAAAAATACTTTAAGGTAAATACAGTAAGCCGCATATATAGAAAGCAGCGCACTCGCCATGAAACTGAAAGCACAAGTTAAAAAAAAAAAATTTGACACTGATGGAGCAGGATTTCTCAGAACGAGACCTGCTCGGATTGGACACCCCCATAATACATACTAACGGTAAGTAGTAATAGAAAACTAATGTGCACCTTGCATAAACACAAGGGGAAACTGCTTTGTGCATGCATGCATTAATGTGTGAAATTGCATGAAAGAACCAAAAACCCGTATTTACATTGTGTTTTGGAAGAATCAAAAAATAAAGCATGACTAAGCTGCATAGTGCATGTTGCTATAAATCTAATAGATAATGCCGCTTTTGCCTTATTCTTCTGCTAGGTGACCATTTAACAGGCAAAATAGTGCAAAGGTGGGTGATAAACAGTGAAAAATACATTATCATATAAGTAATGAATGTTCTGTTCCATTTTGCCATAGTGAGCTGAATAAACGTCCATTTTCCTAAAGAGGGCTGAGTTGGGAGGGGTTAGAACAAGGAGTGAAACTGACTTGTCAGAGCAGACAGAAGTGCTGAGTGCTGCAATGAAAGGATAAAGAGTGAAGGACACTAGCCACAGAGTGTATCATCTGCTTGCCAGAAGACAAGATCGACCATAAGACAGAAAGCTCCTTCTGTGGATACTGCTGAATTCATGCATTAAAATGTTTAAAATGTATCTTATCTCAAGAGTGGGCTGTGGGAAAGGATGTAAAACAATGACATGCCTAACATTTAAATGAAGTTACACTGGTGTGACAGAGTCAACTCCTGAGACTACCAATCAGATACTGAATTACGCCAATTGTTGCAACTAATGTGAGACAGACATGTAGTTTTTAGGGTATAATTGGGGTGCCTTCTGGGGCATGTTTTTAGTCTTGCAGGGAGGAAGAGAAGAAGGGCGAATGTGTCGCTGACCGTCGGTTTGCAGAGAGGCTTGGCTGTTTCCTGTCCCTACCCTGCTCTTGGGTCCTGATTTCTTTGTTCCCTGATCCTATTTCAGGGGCCCCCACCATTCCCTAGACAAGGGGAGTGGTTTTCCACAGATCCATTGGGTTTGAATCCTTCTGACTCGTCCTTGTAGAATTTCTTGCAAATGTGTTTTATTTCTGAAACTTTTGTCTCTTCACCTATCCACTCTGTCATAAATATTGTTTCTAGCATTATATTTTGCTGAAACTTATGTCTCTTAATCTATCCACTCCTTTATGTGACTACCTTATGTTGAATGACAAAGTTTTACTCTGATTGCATTTAATGACGATTTCCCTCCTTTGATGAATTTCATTGTTTGTAATTGTGCCGTAAGCATTTAGCATTTTGAGCTTTACAGAATTATGAGATAAACTTCATTAACCTCACCGAGAGTCTGTCGTTATTTAAAACTGAATTGAATAATTAGTTTGATGCGTACTATCATTACCATCAATTCTTCAACTAATTGGTCCATCGACCAAATAGAAGGAAAGTTGATGTATAGGTTAGAATTATTTTCTGAGATGTCAATTATGAATCAATCAAAAAACTGAAATCTGAAGGCATTATATAAATTGACCCCAGCGCATCAGGGATTTGGGTGATTGTGTATGGGCCAATGTTGTATATTTATGATGAGTATTGATCCCTGATCAGGTATTGGTTTCACGCTGGATCAGTTTCTGGTAGCAGAGGATGGTTTACTTATCGATTAGTTTGGTAATGATTATTGATTATATGTTCTTAACACGAAAAGTTAGTGTCATGTTCTATGTTGTCTAGAAGTACAGGAACGGAGTTACCTGAGGTATCCCAGGAATGAAATTTAGCCTGGAGTAGGCAGAAGAAGAGTGTGGATAAAGAAATCACACTGCAGAAGTACTTTGTCTGTTGAAAATAATACCGAAAAGCTATGCAGGGCTGTAGGTGTTATATTTAGGAAAATTTTGTATACAAGTAGAGTGTCCGAAAATAGCGAAGGGTCCATTTCTGAAACTCTAGCCTTATCCCCAGGGGCAAAACAAGACCTCTTTTCACACCAAAAAGTCCTGTTGTGAAACTTTGGCCTTATCCCTAGATGAGTACTAGGTCTTCCCGGAGCTTGTTAGAGAAGTGATATAACGCTGGTCGTTATTATTACTTGCAGTGTGAGAAAATATCTTTGGAAAGAGTGAAGACTATCTCTTTACTAGTGGAACAGACAAAGTAGTATTGTTTTGTGTTATTACTAACAGAAATATTGACTAAGAAAAACTCAGAAAAAGATTGCCATAATATTTTGTGAAGGGAGGGTCAGTAGAAGGAGTAATACTGACATCACCGAAAGGCTGCGCTGGCATTGGTCAGGCAGCGGGTGTGTACTGAGCTCTGATTGGTGGATTGGTGTGAGCCGCGCTGGTATTGGTCGCGATAGAATTTACGTAGTGAGCTGTGATTGGACGATTGGTGTCACACTGGTATTGGTCGAAAGTTGACGAATAGCATAAGCAGATTTACGGAAGAATTTCCTTGTTTGTTTTTGCTGAAGTACATCAGCGTAAAAGATTAGAAAATGAAGTTGCTTAAGAAAATAAAGGGGCATATTAACAATGCAGCGATAATAAATTATCGCCGCTTTTGCGGCCGTTTTCGGCTGAAAAGCGGCGATAATTTTATCACCTTATCAGCAAAGACATGCTATCGTGTGTTTTGCTGATTTTGCTCCCGTTTCCAGCATGCCTAACTTCGCTTTGCTAATGAGATGCAAAGTAGGCGTGTCTGTGGAAACAACATGGGTAAATATCGCGAAGGCAGCTTCGCGATATTTACAATGCGGGGAAGCAATTATTTTAATCACGCTAAGTATGCCTTAACGCAGGAATTTAACGTCTGTTAAATTTCTGACTAAGGCATATCTAACATGGGAGGTCGATTCATGTGATACGACCACAGGGTCGTATCATCAAGCATATTGCCGTTTTACATGGAAATCGCTGGTAAACCAGCGATGTTCCATGGAAAAGGGCGCTATCACTGGAATATAAATCGCCATGGCGCTAAGCGTTGTTAATACAACGCCAGCCTGGCGAAATATTTCAGCGATAGAAAAAAATGCGGTATACAAGGTCAGCGATAATTATCGCAGCCTGTTGCAAATATGCCCCAAAGATTTTTTTAAACAAGGATAAACTGATAGTGACCAAAGATGGAATTCCTATTCCACCTCCAGGAACGCTTGCTTCTTTTATGATGTTAGAGCGAGGATACCATACGTGTACATGATTAGAGAATTGGGTAGAATATACGAAGGATTATGGTGTTATAGCTTTTCCACTGCATGGTTCATTTAGTGTGAGAATTTTACAGAATTTGAGAAATCGAATTAATTCGTTAGAGCCAAATTCCAGACTTACCCAGTACGAAGCCTTGGAGGAATGGGAACTAGAAGCTTTTGATAGAGAGAAATTTCGTGGTGACAGGACATGTATAACAGCCACTGATTACAAAAATAAAATACACATGTATCTACATCAGTATCCCTTTTCTTATGCTCAGTTATTGCAGAACGTTTAACTTCATGTACTTTGCTTCCAGTAATGCCAAGAGTCAAAGATCACGGAAATCAACCTTCTGGGATGTCAACAGGGGCAAAGTTCGTTTGATGTCACTTCCTGGCATGTCATCTGCAAGGGGTGAAAAGGGCACTTGATGTTACTTTCCCCACCCCTAGCATACATGTGAATCAACATCCTTAGAGGAAGGGAGGGGATTTTTCCCAGGGCTGTTTTTGGTTCCCCAGTCCAGCCTTGCCTG
This sequence comes from Triturus cristatus, assembly GCF_964204655.1. Taxonomy (NCBI): domain Eukaryota; kingdom Metazoa; phylum Chordata; class Amphibia; order Caudata; family Salamandridae; genus Triturus; species Triturus cristatus. Next base: position 369,963,261 of record NC_140586.1, read on the forward strand.
TTTCTTTGGTTTTTTATCGACCTGCCGAGGATTATGAAACACAGTAAGAGTGCAGATAGATACTCTGCAGGATACATATTCCTCATTCTGCACAGTGAGGGATTCAAGGATTAAGGAATATGTGTGCTGTATCCAGCACTACCAGAGGCCGAACTACATATGACCTTAGTGGTAATTGCATTTGGTTGATTATTGTGGCTGGCTCCTGACTGCGTGAAAGCAAGTTCTTCAGCAGGAGAAGCAGTGTGTGGAAACTAACTGCCAGCTAAACTAAAGTGCCAGGAGGACACTGCAGCCAAGCACTACACACAGGCTACTTCTTTGCTGGGAAAGTAGTTTTCATGTGCACTGTCAGCACCCAGGCAATGTTGTTACTTGAATGGAATGAGCATTAAGGTAGTTACAGAGCCCTTGTCAATGTGCTTTTAAAAGTAACAAACTTGGGTTTAGTTTTCTTGGTTTTTTTTGCCCACAGAGCCACTCTTCTTTTCCATAGCAGTTATAAAGAATACACAAAGAATTTCGCCCTTTTGGAAATTCTGCCGACATCAGCAGAGAGCAACATTTATCTATAAATATGCACTTGACAATGCGAAGTTTTTGTTAATAAATAAAGTAGCAACCCTAATTCGGTACTTTGTGAATTGCTGCACCCTGAGGTTCGTTGCTGAGTGAGCTAGAGGAAGGAATCAGCGCTCTGGGCTGGTGGAAGACAGGCATTATATCACATTGGAAAAAATACACAGGGAAGGCTACAAACACACACACAAAGAATCAATGCATGTGCAGCACGTTTAGGGCATGGACGAGTTAACAAATCTGCAAAGAGTAACTAAATGAAGATAGTCATATTTCTGATGCATTTGAAGAGAATTTGCGAGAAACCTGACACAGGCTTCTTGTAGATGGGAAAGTGATCTATATCCCAAATGTCCGAGAGTTCAAATCCATCCATAAGAAAGACTAAATTATTCTACTTTTCCTGTGAAAGAATGTCTTCATATGCTTGCCAGCTTCGTGAAAAGTCCTCACCTAAACGTGACACGCTGTCAGAGCACGCTCCTACTCCCTCCGAACACACACAGGCTGCTCTGTCCTTCGGACACGGCTCCTGGGACAATAATAACAAAAATGGCACCAGCAGATTTCTTGAATTAACCCGGCACCCCCTTCGCGCGTTGTCTGTGCACCGGGGGAAGAGGAGCATATTTAAGTGAAAGCGTGGTATGGGGAGCTTTATAAAAAAAAATACTTTAAGGTAAATACAGTAAGCCGCATATATAGAAAGCAGCGCACTCGCCATGAAACTGAAAGCACAAGTTAAAAAAAAAAAATTTGACACTGATGGAGCAGGATTTCTCAGAACGAGACCTGCTCGGATTGGACACCCCCATAATACATACTAACAGTAAGTAGTAATAGAAAACTAATGTGCACCTTGCATAAACACAAGGGGAAACTGCTTTGTGCATGCATGCATTAATGTGTGAAATTGCATGAAAGAACCAAAAACCCGTATTTACATTGTGTTTTGGAAGAATCAAAAAATAAAGCATGACTAAGCTGCATAGTGCATGTTGGTATAAATCTAATAGATAATGCCGCTTTTGCCTTATTCTTCTGCTAGGTGACCATTTAACAGGCAAAATAGTGCAAAGGTGGGTGATAAACAGTGAAAAATACATTATCATATAAGTAATGAATGTTCTGTTCCATTTTGCCATAGTGAGCTGAATAAACGTCCATTTTCCTAAAGATGGCTGAGTTGGGAGGGGTTAGAACAAGGAGTGAAACTGACTTGTCAGAGCAGACAGAAGTGCTGAGTGCTGCAATGAAAGGATAAAGAGGGAAGGACACTAGCCACAGAGTGTATCATCTGCTTGCCAGAAGACAAGATCGACCATAAGACAGAAAGCTCCTTCTGTGGATACTGCTGAATTCATGCATTAAAATGTTTAAAATGTATCTTATCTCAAGAGTGGGCTGTGGGAAAGGATGTAAAACAATGACATGCCTAACATTTAAATGAAGTTACACTGGTGTGACAGAGTCAACTCCTGAGACTACCAATCAGATACTGAATTACGCCAATTGTTGCAACTAATGTGAGACAGACATGTAGTTTTTAGGGTATAATTGGGGTGCCTTCTGGGGCATGTTTTTAGTCTTGCAGGGAGGAAGAGAAGAAGGGCGAATGTGTCGCTGACCGTCGGTTTGCAGAGAGGCTTAGCTGTTTCCTGTCCCTACCCTGCTCTTGGGTCCTGATTTCTTTGTTCCCTGATCCTATTTCAGGGGCCCCCACCATTCCCTAGACAAGGGGAGTGGTTTTCCACAGATCCATTGGGTTTGAATCCTTCTGACTCGTCCTTGTAGAATTTCTTGCAAATGTGTTTTATTTCTGAAACTTTTGTCTCTTCACCTATCCACTCTGTCATAAATATTGTTTCTAGCATTATATTTTGCTGAAACTTATGTCTCTTAATCTATCCACTCCTTTATGTGACTACCTTATGTTGAATGACAAAGTTTTACTCTGATTGCATTTAATGACGATTTCCCTCCTTTGATGAATTTCATTGTTTGTAATTGTGCCGTAAGCATTTAGCATTTTGAGCTTTACAGAATTATGAGATAAACTTCATTAACCTCACCGAGAGTCTGTCGTTATTTAAAACTGAATTGAATAATTAGTTTGATGCGTACTATCATTACCATCAATTCTTCAACTAATTGGTCCATCGACCAAATAGAAGGAAAGTTGATGTATAGGTTAGAATTATTTTCTGAGATGTCAATTATGAATCTATCAAAAAACTGAAATCTGAAGGCATTATATAAATTGACCCCAGCGCATCAGGGATTTGGGTGATTGTGTATGGGCCAATGTTGTATATTTATGATGAGTATTGATCCCTGATCAGGTATTGGTTTCACGCTGGATCAGTTTCTGGTAGCAGAGGATGGTTTACTTATCGATTAGTTTGGTAATGATTATTGATTATATGTTCTTAACACGAAAAGTTAGTGTCATGTTCTATGTTGTCTAGAAGTACAGGAACGGAGTTACCTGAGGTATCCCAGGAATGAAATTTAGCCTGGAGTAGGCAGAAGAAGAGTGTGGATAAAGAAATCACACTGCAGAAGTACTTTGTCTGTTGAAAATAATACCGAAAAGCTATGCAGGGCTGTAGGTGTTATATTTAGGAAAATTTTGTATACAAGTAGAGTGTCCGAAAATAGCGAAGGGTCCATTTCTGAAACTCTAGCCTTATCCCCAGGGGCAAAACAAGACCTCTTTTCACACCAAAAAGTCCTGTTGTGAAACTTTGGCCTTATCCCTAGATGAGTACTAGGTCTTCCCGGAGCTTGTTAGAGAAGTGATATAACGCTGGTCGTTATTATTACTTGCAGTGTGAGAAAATATCTTTGGAAAGAGTGAAGACTATCTCTTTACTAGTGGAACAGACAAAGTAGTATTGTTTTGTGTTATTACTAACAGAAATATTGACTAAGAAAAACTCAGAAAAAGATTGCCATAATATTTTGTGAAGGGAGGGTCAGTAGAAGGAGTAATACTGACATCACCGAAAGGCTGCGCTGGCATTGGTCAGGCAGCGGGTGTGTACTGAGCTCTGATTGGTGGATTGGTGTGAGCCGCGCTGGTATTGGTCGCGATAGAATTTACGTAGTGAGCTGTGATTGGACGGTTGGTGTCACACTGGTATTGGTCGAAAGTTGACGAATAGCATAAGCAGATTTACGGAAGAATTTCCTTGTTTGTTTTTGCTGAAGTACATCAGCGTAAAAGATTAGAAAATGAAGTTGCTTAAGAAAATAAAGGGGCATATTAACAATGCAGCGATAATAAATTATCGCCGCTTTTGCGGCCGTTTTCGGCTGAAAAGCGGCGATAATTTTATCACCTTATCAGCAAAGACATGCTATCGTGTGTTTTGCTGATTTTGCTCCCGTTTCCAGCATGCCTAACTTCGCTTTGCTAATGAGATGCAAAGTAGGCGTGTCTGTGGAAACAACATGGGTAAATATCGCGAAGGCAGCTTCGCGATATTTACAATGCGGGGAAGCAATTATTTTAATCACGCTAAGTATGCCTTAACGCAGGAATTTAACGTCTGTTAAATTTCTGACTAAGGCATATCTAACATGGGAGGTCGATTCATGTGATACGACCACAGGGTCGTATCATCAAGCATATTGCCGTTTTACATGGAAATCGCTGGTAAACCAGCGATGTTCCATGGAAAAGGGCGCTATCACTGGAATATAAATCGCCATGGCGCTAAGCGTTGTTAATACAACGCCAGCCTGGCGAAATATTTCAGCGATAGAAAAAAATGCGGTATACAAGGTCAGCGATAATTATCGCAGCCTGTTGCAAATATGCCCCAAAGATTTTTTTAAACAAGGATAAACTGATAGTGACCAAAGATGGAATTCCTATTCCACCTCCAGGAACGCTTGCTTCTTTTATGATGTTAGAGCGAGGATACCATACGTGTACATGATTAGAGAATTGGGTAGAATATACGAAGGATTATGGTGTTATAGCTTTTCCACTGCATGGTTCATTTAGTGTGAGAATTTTACAGAATTTGAGAAATCGAATTAATTCGTTAGAGCCAAATTCCAGACTTACCCAGTACGAAGCCTTGGAGGAATGGGAACTAGAAGCTTTTGATAGAGAGAAATTTCGTGGTGACAGGACATGTATAATGTCTAGATACCCTTTTGAGAGAAGGGAAAATAGAATAAAAAGGTGGAGGAGAGCTGTGATAACTGAAGGTTTATACCCAGTTTTGATGGCAGAAAAGGAGACAGGAGGCAAATGTAAAGAGAAAAAGAAAAACATAGAGCCTTCGAGTGTAGGCTATAGCCAGAATGGGTCCGATGATGAGTTGATAGAAGATCTTATAACTAAAAGACCTCCGCCATATGAAGAGAGTTCAGGAAAATTAACTCCAAGTGCATCACAATTGGAAACCGCATTAACTCCCCAAGATACAGATATAGCTAGAGTAGTACGAGAGAATGAGAAGAAGTTATTAAATAAAGCGAGAGTAGAACAGGTCCAGAAAAAAAATCAGTTAAGCCTGAATGCAAAAGCATTGGCGGTACCAGTGACAATTGGTTCGATAGTTCCATTGTTTGGAGAAAAAACAGAATATGTCAAATGTGCATACGTTAACAATTCCGAGGAATAGTGTCAGGAGTAATGTGATGAGTGTAGCAGATGAGGTTGGACAGGCTAATACAAATAATACCTTGTTAGATCTTCCAGTTGGTGATATGATAACCGAGACCCCCAAAGGAGCAATACAATTAGACCCAAGGAAAATAGGGCCTGAACGTCACACCAATGGCAGGGAGTTCATTAAGTCCTTCTCCGGCGGAATTGAATGAGTGGATAAAAGGAATGGTAAAGTTGAAACCACAACCACAGAGTATAAATGTAAGTAAATTAAAAGTAGATTTGGAAGAAATGAATGTTGGTACAATAAGCCCTGACAGATTAGGGATTTACCGTGATGATGAGTTTTTGTTTTTGTGTTAAAGTATTACTTGGAGAGCAAAGAATCTTCATGAGAAAATTTCAGAAGCTGTTAGTGAGTATGGAGTAGACATAGAAAAGTCAAAGGTGTTACAGAAATCATACAGATTGGCTTTTACTGATAAAGATTTGGAGATTTTGAATGTGTCCGGGAAAAGATTGCAGATAAAAGAGTTGATGAATATTTTGAAAAAATGGGAGATATAGATCGATGGAAAAATAGATGGACAAAAAAGAAGGAAGAGGCAGCTGTTTCCGCTGAAAGAAACAGAAACAGTTGAGAGAGTGTGTCCAATGAGAGACGTTCCAGGTGGTGGATATATTCATGTCCCTTGGACAAGACAGGATACATTGTCTTTTACGAATAAATTCCCCAGATTAAGGGAGAAACCAGTTGGATGGTACAAACGGGTGGATAGGTTTATAAAAGTTTCTAAAGTTTTGTTAAAAGACTTGGATGGATTGTTTGAGATTGTCGTTCCTGCAGATTTGTGGACAGAGTGTAAGATCACTGTCGATTGACCAAAAGATGAAAATTCAAGAGATCCTAAAGCAGGTGCTCCATCGGAGGAGGTAATGAAAAAATACAATCAGGTAATCACATTTTTGAAAGGGAATATTTCTCCAAAAGAAACCGATTGGGTTAAGATTGATAGAACGATCCAAGAACCAAAGGAATCAGTACATGCCTACTATGAAAGGTTGCTACAGGTATTCACACAGTACAGTGGGCTTGAGAATATTGGAGATAAAGACATGGGACATTTTGTGTACCGTTTTGTATTTGGATTAAGGCCAGAGATTAGCAATATGATAAGGCAGCATTTTATCTGCTTGCAGAGCAAAACAGTTGATGAGATCTTAAGGTATGCAAAGTATTGCAGTGACGAAATTGATACTAAACATAACAAGTTAAAAGAGAAAATGGTGTGGGCACAAGTGAAGGTAGCAGAGCTGCAAGAGTCAAACAATATTTCGCAAGCAGGTTATCAAATGAATGGTCAAAATCAAAATGGTCAGGTACCCAGTGGAGGTAGAGGTAGAGGGAAAATGAGCAGAGACGAAGCTAAAAAGAAATGTCTTTGTCATGCGTGCGGAAAAGTTGGACATTGGAAGAACGAGTGTAGATCTGCACAAAAGACTAATGGGGTAAATCAAAATGTTATTCCACAGATGCGGAATGAGGTGGGTGTAAATCAACAGCAGCAGATAGCTACTCCACAGTTAAAGGTGCAACAAGCTCCCATGACAAATAATGTGAATGCTCAAGTGCAGAGGTACAGTGTGAACACTGGATATCAAGGAGGTGAACAAGTCAGTAAGAATCAAACTGTACAAATGGTTCCGCAATATTTGTTGCACTGCAATGAGAGTGATTCAGAGTCATATCAATGACGGTGCCTGAGGGGGGAGAAAAAGGGCATACTTGGCGCATCTTTGGCGGTAGATCAGTCAGGTCCATTTGTTGATGGAAAGGTGAAAGGAAATTATAAATACCTTTTTTAGTGGACACTGGTGCTACCCGTTCTACTATGAGAGCAGCAGAAATTCCAAACCTACCCCTCTTGGGAGAACCTATCCAAGTTGTAGGAGTCTCAAATAAGCAGATTAGAACCCCAGTCACAAATCCAATATAAATTCATATTGTAAACTTCAGAGGCATGCATTGGTTTGTGGTATGTGACTCAAGTCCAGTAAATCTCCTAGGTAGGGATTTATTATGCAAATTGAACTGCACCATCTACTGTACACCGGATGGTATTGCGTTTCAGACACCTGATGAGGATGTTGACTTCAAAATGATGCTAGCAAAGCAAGGGACAGAAGCGGATGAGTTGTTTTCACTTCTCACTGCAGAGAATCTGCCTGAAGAATTGAAAAGTGTAGTAAGATCGGATGTGTGTGATTTCACGGGAAAGGAAATTGGCCTAATGAAAAATGTAGATCTGATTCAGATGACAGTGAAAGAGGGTGCCATATATCCAAACACACCTCAGTACAAAAGGAGTCTAGAAGTAATTGCAGGAGTTACTCCTGTGATTGATCAAATGATTGAACAGGGGATTCTGAAAGAAATACTGAGCAGTCCTTGTAATTTGCCTATTATAATAATAAAGAAGCCCAGTGGAAAATACAAAATAGTGCAGGATTTGAGGAAAAAACATAAAATTGTGGTACCCTGTTGTCCAATAGTGCCAAATCCAGCTGTGATCCTTTATCATATTCCTTGTGATGCTGAATGGTACACAGTAATTGATTTGTGTCAAGTATTTTTCTCGATCACTTTACACCCAGAAAGCCAGTACTTGTTTGTGTTCCGGTTCGGAGACAGAGTCTTGGCATGGTGTCGAGTTCCTCAAGGGTATACCCAAAGTCCCTCAATCTTTAATCAGATCTTGAAGAAATGTCTAGAGACTTTAGTTATGCCAGGAAATTCATTCTTGGTTCAGTATATTGATGACCTATTGGTGGCATCAACAACCCGAGAGGCATGTGTGACAGACACTGTTGCCTTACTGAACCATTTGGCAGAAGGAGGACATAAGATGTTCCCTGCAAAGTTACAATTTTGAGAACAGGAAGTCCAGTACTTGGGACCAAAAGTAGAAACAGGAGTCAGAAAAGTGACACCAGAAAGAATTAATGTGATTAAACAAATGAAACTGTCCACAACTCAAAAAGAAGTACGAATGTTTTTGGGAATGGTTGGATACTGTAGGAAGTGGATCAGTGGTTTTTCACTGATTGCAAAACCTCTACAGAGGTTGACGAGAAAGGATGTGAAATATCCGATTGTCTTGGATGATGAAGGAATGGAAGCGTTCAATAAACTAAGAAACAGTCTTTGTCAAGCACCTGCATTGGGAATGCCAGATTATGCAAAGGAGTTTGCGTTATACTGCTGTGAAAGAGATGGGTGTGCACTTTCAGTCCTAACTCAAAAACATGGATGGCACGTCGACCAATAGCATATTTTTCTGCTACTGTGGACTCGGTGGCTGCAGCATTACCAGGCAGTTTGAAAGCAGTAGCTGCCACTTGTGTGAGTCTGGAACAGATTGAAGCGATTGTGATGGGATATCCAGTGAAGGTGTATGTGCCACATTCCGTTGAAATTCTTTTGACCCATACCCGGACCTAGTATATGACCTCTAGTCAACTGACTAAATATGAAAGAGTGATCCTGGGTGCTGAGAATGTGACTGTGGTGAGGTGCACAACCGTGAACCCGGCTACCTTGTTACCAAATTCACACTGTGAGGAAGTGAGAGAGGAAGCGCATCACGATTGTCTAGATGCAACAGAACTGTGGACAAAACCTAGGCAATGGAGGATGTTCCATTGGAAGAATCAGACTGTGAGATATTTGTGGATGGGACATGTTTGAGAGATGAGAGAGGTGAACTATGTACTGCCTATGCCGTATGCACCATAGCGGGGGTTCTAGAAGCATCCTGTTTAAAAGGAGTGAACTCCATTCAAATTGCTGAATTGATAGCTCTGACTAGAGCATGCAATATTGCCAAAAGTCTGAAAGTAACCATATTTACTGACAGTCAATATGGTTTTGGGATTGTACATGACTTTGGTCAGCTATGGATGCAAAGGGGATTTCTGACTTTTTCAGGATCCCCTATCAGAAATGGCAAAACTGTTAAAGAATTATTGGATGCTTTGCAATTGCCCAAAAGAATTGCAGTGGTCAAATGTGCCGCACATAAGTCAGGAGATGATTATGTGACGAAGGGCAACTGATACGCTGACCAAAATAAATTGGCCCTCAATAGATCAATTGAGAGGGAAAATACCGAATGCCATCTTATGTTTACCACTACATTTGAAATTTGGGAAGAAGTTAGGCAGATGCAGGAAGAGGCATGTAATGAGGAAAAGGAAAAATTGAGAAATACAGGCTGTAGAAAGAGATTTGAGGACGAATTGTGGGTCTGTTTTGATGAAAGACCAGTCTTGGCAGATTCTTTACTTTTCCATATGGCCAGGGTGTACCATGGAGTTGCACATATTGGAAGAAAAGCTATGATCAGACTCTTCAAGAAGACATGGTATAACCCAAAGTTCAGGGTCATTGCAGAGAGCCTTTGGCAGAGGTGTGTCACCTGTCAGCAACACATTTGGCAAAAAGACAGTTGTTAGCTGGGGTACAATTGGAAAGGCAGGAGGATAATTTACCCGACTCCAATTGGATTTTGTTGAGTCACCCCCGTGCAATGGAATGAAATACATGTTAGTTATTGTCTGCCTGTTCTCTCGTTTGTTTGAAGCCTATCCCACGAGCAGAAATGATAGCCTAACTGTAGCTAAACTGCTCTTGAGAGAATGAATCTCAAGGTTCGGATTTCCAGTCACTTTGGAGACAGATAGGGGAACACATTTCAACAATGCAGTAATTCGGATGATTTGTGCAGCATTAAAAATTGAATAGAAGCTGCACTGTGCCTATCTACCTGAAGCATTTGGAGTGGTTGAGCAGATCAATGGCACTATAAAATATTGGTTAGGGAAAGTGTGTGCATCCACATCACTGAAATGGCCTGACGCTTTATCCCTTGCATTAATGAGTCTGAGAAGTATTCCTGACAAAAAGACATGATTGAGTGCACATGAAGTCCTAATGTGAAGAGCAATGAGACAAGCCTTTATACCAGCAAACAAACTGATGAATATATCTGATGATCTAGTACTTGATTATTGCAAAGGATTGGCTGATCTGGTGCGTTCTGTGTCTCACCAGGTTAGAGAAAATGCCACTACAACACAGCAGAATCAACATCATGATCTGAGTCCTGGTGAGTGGGTTCTCATCAAGAAGCACATGAGGAAAACGTGTTTATAACCCAGGTGGAAAGGAACCTACCAAGTCATTCTGGTGACGACAACGGCAGTGAAGTGTTTTGGTTTGCCAAATTGGATTCATTCGAGCCATACCAGACGAGTCCCAAGTCCACTTGAAAAACCAAAAGAGCCACAACTGGTAAATCAAATTCAAAGACCAGTGGTTGAAGTGTGTGAAGCTGAAGATTCTAGAATGACAGACTCTGACGAACAAACTGATGATGAACAGCCGAGCACAAGTCAAGTAAAGTGTGCATCAGATACTGGGTCTCAAGAGACTGCTGCTGTGTCAGAAAGAAGTGAAGTTACTGTCGAAACAGAAGAAAGTGAATTCACTGCTGAGCCAAGTGAAAGCGAGATCACTGTTGAGCCAGAAGAAAGTGAAATCACAGTTGAACCTGAAGTGAATGAAGTTATTGTCGAAACAACAAAAACAGAAGTTTCTGAAGATCAGGAAGCAGAAGAACCAATAAAAGCAGGGCCAAGTAAAAGAATTTGTGAACCAGATACGGAAGGGGAAAAAGTAGTCCAAACTAAGAAACCAAGAAAAGGTGATAATTGGCCAGGAGGAGTGAAAAGATTAAAGTACAAAATTGTGAGAAGAAGGTTGAAGAAAAGACCAGAGCAAATAAATGTGGTCTCAAGTCAAACTGAACAAGTAGTCAGGAGAAGAGTTAGCATGAAAGACAAAGAAAGTAAGAATCCCAAGTAGGAAATACAAAGCACCTGAGTGGACTTACATCATCTTAGAAGAAATTGAAAGTTCAGATCCAAGTGAAGACAAAGACAGTTCCAATACTAAACAAGTTGATGAAAGCAATTTGAGACCGCCTTAAAAAGAACTGAAGAAAATTAAGGTGCAACATATGTCAGAAGAAGACGAATTCAAAGACTCAGAAAACCCAAAGAAAGAGAATAAAAAGTAAAGGGGTAAAGAAGAAAGCCTTGAAGTGTAAGATTACACTATTATTTTTGTAGAATTTTTTTAAATAGAATTAGAATTAATAGGTTTAGATTTACGTAGATTTTTATATATATTTTTTGTAGAATACAAAATGGTTGAAGTAGAAGTAACTGACATTAAAATTCAAGTCTAAAACGTAGGTGTATTAAAGCTTGCTTATGTAGTGTCTTTCTATTAATGCTTGTATGGGTATTATTAACAGTCATTGTACCTATTCTAATGATAATTAATAACGGAAACAGTACTAATATTGTAACAAGTAAAAGAGTGAATGGTGTAACTAATGGAAACCAGAATACTAATATTGAACAACTGGATGGAAGTATTTTCCACCAAGATAAATCTATTAATGATTTCTCAATAAATGTCTTTACTAAATTGTTATATGAATACACTAACACCATGCTTGTGAGTGATTGTTATGTGTGTATGCAATTACCTTCGTCTGTCTCAGAGGGGGTGACCTATCATCACCTACCTTTAACATATGGTGTTTCTTGCAGTGTCCTTACCAGCCTGTTCTACGTAACAGGGAAACTGGAATACCAATACTCTAATATAGATTTAGTATTTTCAGAAATTCCGTTTATAAAAGAGCTAAATAAGGTTTTAAGTAGTAAGAATGCACGATACATGGGTGAATTTTTTCATATTACCAAAACTTTAGATATAGAATATGCCTATAAAAATAACCTAACCTGTAGGGTTGAGGAGAAAGTGTTCATCAAAATGGTGGAAATTAGAAGAGAGAGTTTCCAAAGAAAGGCTGCAGAACAGAAATCACGGGTTCCACCATGGGCTTTTAGAGAAGGAAATCATGGGAAGGGCAAGACATACGCTGCAATGTCCCTGGACTGGCACCAAAAGGAAAAATATGTTTGCTTAGAACTAAAACTAACTATAACAATTATTTCATTGGCAATAGTGAATGTGAGCATACTTTCTAAATTGCTGGAGGTTGGGGATTGAAGGGTGGAACTGATCCTGTTTTGCCAGGAGTCTATTATGTGTGTGGTAGGAAAGCCTATTACAGACTGCCTGCACATTGTTATGGTAGTTGTTATTTTGCAATTGTCTTTCCTAAAGTCTACCATATAGACAGTAACAATAACAGATTAAGTAAAATGAATCCAGGACTAATACGTAACAAAAGAGCTCGTTTTTCAGAAATTATAGGTGATATTTTTGGTGCACTGATACATTACTTTGGAGTTGTTCTGAATTCACTGAAAATTCGAAAATTGTCTACAGTGGTTGATCGTTTATCAACAGATACTGCTGGTGGATTTTTAATGATTGATACAGAAATTATTGCAATTAGATCAATGGTTTTACAAAATCGACTTGCCCTCAATATCTTATTGGCAAAAGAGTGTGGAATCTGTGGCATTTTGAAAATTCAACACTGCTGTACCTATATCCCTGATAAAAGTAAAGGGATTGAGGGATATATTAAGAATATTACGAAATTACATGAAGACTTGACCCAACTGGAGGTTGACGGTGGTTGGGAGAAACTGGGTAAGGGTTTCTCTTCAGTAGGTAAATGGTTTTCTATCTTTGGAAGCAGTTTATTAGGAAAAATAATGCCAAATATTTCTGTAGCAATAGTAGCTTTAGTGATAACAATGACATATAAATGTTTAAAGAGTAGGAGTGGAAGAAATGAAGTGACAGAATCAATGAATAGACGAAGAGCAAGGAAAAGAAAAAGAGAGGAGATAGAACTAGAAGAGATGAAAGGAGAATACTATGACATGATGAAAGAGTTAGATGAAAGTGCCATAAAAAGAGAGAAGAATACAGAGTTGTAAATAAATGAAGATGGCACTCGGTATGGTAGGTATTTTATGATGGCTCCAGGAATGTTCTGTTCCATTTGGCCATAGTGAGCTGAATAAATGTCCATTTTCCTAAAGTTGGCTGAGTTGGGAGGGCTCAGAACGAGGAGTGAAACCGACTTGTCAGAGCAGACAGAAGTGCTGAGTGCTGCAATGAAGAATAAAGGGTGAAGGACACTAGCCACAGAGCACATCATCTGCTTGTCAGAAGACGAGACCGACCGTGGGACAGAAAGCTCCTTCTGCGGATACTGCTAAATTCATGAATTAAAATATTTCAAATGTATCTTATGACAAAAACGTGAGCAAGAGTCAAGAGTGGGCTGTGGGAAAGGATGTAAAACAATGACATGCCTAACATTTAAATGAAGTCACAATGGTGTGACCAGAGTCACCTCCTGAGACTACCAAACAGCTACTGAATTACGCCAATTGTTGCAACTAATGTGGGATGGACGGATGTATGATGTTACAACGCACACTTTTACAACGCATGCACTTACAACGCATTTTTTACAACGCATAATCCATTACAACGCATGACATTACAACGCATGACACTACAACGCATTTTTAAAAAATACCTTTACAACGCATTGCCATTACAACGCATACTACCTTTACAACGCATACCATTACAACGCATTATATTAAATTACATTTAAGGTAAGTATTAGATAGTATAGGGGTAAAAATTACTATTCTAACTCCAGGGGGTGCAACAGTAGGGTAAGTGTTGGATAGTATAGGGGTAAAAATTACTATTCTAACTCCAGGGGGTGCAACAGTAGGGTAAGTGTTGGATAGTATAGGGGTAAAAATTACTATTCTAACTCCAGGGGGTGCAACAGTAGGGTAAGTGTTGGATAGTATAGGGGTAAAAATTACTATTCTAACTCCAGGGGGTGCAACAGTAGGGTAAGTGTTGGATAGTGTAGGGGTAAAAATTACTATTCTAACTCCAGGGGGTGCATCAGTAGGGTAAGTGTTGGATAGTATAGGGGTAAAAATTACTATTCTAACTCCAGGGGGTGCATCAGTAGGGTAAGTGTTGGATAGTATAGGGGTAAAAATTACTATTCTAACTCCAGGGGGTGCATCAGTAGGGTAAGTGTTGGATAGTATAGGGGTAAAAATTACTATTCTAACTCCAGGGGGTGCATCAGTAGGGTAAGTGTTGGATAGTATAGGGGTAAAAATTACTATTCTAACTCCAGGGGGTGCATCAGTAGGGTAAGTGTTGGATAGTATAGGGGTAAAAATTACTATTCTAACTCCAGGGGGTGCATCAGTAGGGTAAGTGTTGGATAGTATAGGGGTAAAAATTACTATTCTAACTCCAGGGGGTGCATCAGTAGGGTAAGTGTTGGATAGTATAGGGGTAAAAATTACTATTCTAACGCCAGGGGGTGCATCAGTAGGGTAAGTGTTGGATAGTATAGGGGTAAAAATTACTATTCTAACTCCAGGGGGTGCATCAGTAGGGTAAGTGTTGGATAGTATAGGGGTAAAAATTACTATTCTAACTCCAGGGGGTGCAACAGTAGGGTAAGTGTTGGATAGTGTAGTGTAATATTATGCGTTGTAATGGTATGCGTTGTAATGGTAGTATGCGTTGTAATGGAATGCGTTGTAAAGGTAGTTTTTAAAAATGCGTTGTAGTGTCATGCGTTGTAATGTCATGCGTTGTAATGGATTATGCGTTGTAAAAAATGCGTTGTAAAGGTAGTGCGTTGTAAAAGTTGCGTTGTAAAGGTTGTTCCCCGGGATGGACATGTAGGTTTTAGGGTATAATTGGGGTGCCTTCTGGGGCGTGTTTTTAGTCTTGCATGGAAGAAGAGAAGAAGGGCGAATGCGTCGCTGATCGTAGGTTTGCAGAGAGGCCTAGCTGTTTCTTGTCCGTGTCCTGCTCTTGGGTCCTGATTTCTTTGTTCCATGATCCTAATTCGGGGGACCCCCACCATTCCCTAGACAAGGGGAGTGGTTTTCCACAGATCCATTGGGTTTGAATCCTTCTGACTCGTCCTTGTAGAATTTCTTGCAAATGTGTTTTATTTCAGAAATGTTTGTCTCCTCACCTATCCACTCCGTCATAAATATTGTTTCTAGCATAATATTTTGCTGAAACTTATGTCTCTTAATCTATCCACTCCTTTATGTGACTACAGTATGTTGAATGACAAAGTTTTGCTCTGCATTTAATGACGATTTCTCTCCTTTAATGAATTTCATTGTAATTGTGCCGTATACATTGAGCATTTTGAGCTTTAAAGAATTATGAGATAAACTTTATTAACCTCACCGAGAGTCTGTGGTTATTTAAAACTTAATTGAATAATTAGTTTGATGCGTAATATCATTACCATCAAATCTTCAACTAATTGGTCCATCCACCAAGTAGAAGGAAAGTTGATGTATAAGTGAGAATTATATTCTGAGATGTCAATTATAAATCTATAAAGAAGGTGAAATCTGAAGGTATTATATAAATTGACCCCAGCGCATCAGGTATTTGGGTGAATGTGTATGGGTTATGTTGTATATTTATGATGAGTATTGATCTCTGATCAGGTATTGGTTTCGCGCTGTATCAACACCGTAATTGAAACTAGATAAAACTGCAAAAAAAAACACATGATATGCAACAGCCAGATGGGAGGAGGGAGGAGAGGCCATCACACACCGTAATGTGTGATGGCCAATGAAAATGCTCTCTGAGGGAAAAAGAGCTAAACATACAAAGGAGGGACTCTCACAAAAATGCACCAATAAGAAGGCAGCATTTCTGAGTGCCACAGATAGTAACCAGTAGATATGGGTGGGTGTGCCAAACCCCACAAAACAGATATAACAGGTCGATCAGAGCTCGACCTAAAAATCAGGAGGGCGCCAGCATTTGAAGTGTGAGTTTACAATGACACAAGAGTACCTTCGGGGGGGGGATGTTTGGGATGTGACCGCCCACAAATAAATACATTCTTGACGTAGTAGATGGGCTCTGAGTCGGGTTTGCTATGTCTGTTTTGGTTTTTCTCATTGTGCTCATTTAACTGAGAGGTTTTAACTTGTTCATTTTTTTGGATTGGATGCTTAAATGTATGTAGAGACCATTTTACCAAAACAGTAGTAAATCAGCACCCTTAGAAGTACCTCTTGAACGGGTGCAAATTTAGTACTTTGTAGAATTCACAAACATTGGCACTAGTAGGCTTGGCAAGTTGAGCCAGTCCCAAGTTTCCAAGCTTTATACTGGCAATCAAATATCCAAAATGTGATGGGACAAACTCTTGCAAATAGTCTAACCATTATCAATCGCTTAGCGTAGCTTTCCAGGTCATCGTTTTTGCCCATTGTGCCTCACCTAATGCAAATCAGTACTGACCCAGTTCCTCATGAGGACACTCCTTCCTGAACCTTAGTCTCACACCTCCATCCTCAGGACCATTGCTTTTTTTAGTTGAGAAAATTTAAATTCACACCCCTGAATCTCACTTCCTAAGCTATGCCAGCAAATAATCATGTTAGGGAGTACTAGATAACAAGGCATCTGTCTGCATTCATAATGTACATGAAGGTGCAAAGTGAGGGTTTCCAGTTCTAGGCGAAGACATTAACTTCCTCGTTTGAAGTTGGTTCGGTCTCTACATTTAGGAGCGATTCAAAAGAGCCTCCACACTTGTGACGGAGGCTCAGCAGTCTTGGTGGGATCTCCGCAATGAGAAACTGCAGTGCGGAGATCCTGCCACAAGTGCGGAGATCACACCACGATTGTGGAGCGTCTGCCACGAGTGCAGAGGCTCTTTGTGAATTGGGCCCTTAGTTTTCTATGCCAAGGAGCCTGAGAAACCCTTCTTTGCAACAAATTACAGCCAGATGAGCAGATTTCATTCTGTGACTCCACCACCCATTATTAACTAGAACATGTTTTGTACGAGTGCATTACACTTACTTGGATTGATGCATGTGGGGTAGGTGAATCCATCCTTAGTACAATTTGCAACTAGGATCCCTGGAGGTGTGAGTACTCGAAATCCGGATTTACATCTAAAAATTATTGCGTCGCCCTCCTTGAAAGCCATTTTATCCCTGTGTGTTGAGCTTAATTCTACAAAGTGTTCTTCCAGTTTGTCTTTGGTTACCTGACACAGACCTGTAACATATATGCAAATTGACTCGTTGAAATGAAAACAGAAATTAAAATAGCATATGACTCTCTCCTTAATAAAAACAGTGAAAAGAGCTGTAAAATAAGCCACAATAAGATCAGATATATTTTTACACAGCTTACAATGTACATTGATTTTCTAAAAACATACAGGTTATTTTATACCTTTTTCAAGAATCGATTTTACTCTTCATTTTTCATATTCTTTCTAAATAATGTAAGTGTATTTTGAGCTTAGCACAGAAACCCTGAATTAATCTTGACAAGCGTTCATTTCATGGCGATAAGGTAACTGGAATTGACAAACCTAATCAGGCAGACTGTGCTATGCAGCACACACAGACAGACAATACTATGCTATGATCTCTTTTGATATGCGCACTTGCATAGCAAAAAAGCCCTTCAAACTTGATTCTTTGAACTCTTGTTTTTAATAAAAGCGCTGTAACCTAAAAATGTTGAGGAAAAAAAGTGCATAGTAACTTGAAAAGTACCACAGCCCAGCATTTCAAAATCATGCTGCCCGCCACCTCACAATTCTTAAACCAGCCACAATGTAGCTGACTCTGAAAACCTCCTTTGGTGTTTGGTGTTTCAGAAACCCCAAACTCTGGGACGTAGCAGGTGATGTATATTGTATAGTAGTGTATACTGTTACAACTCAATGGTGGTCTACATTTGTGGAGAATACATTGTGGCACCAGGCGGCAGTTCTGCTAGCATGATGGTACTGTGAGGAGCTGCCCTAGCACAGTAATGAGAATATATTGGCAGAGAAAGGAGGGAATACTTGACACATGGCATAAGTACTCTCAGAGAGAGCCCGCCGATCACAATGCCCTGGTGGGAATTACTGACATGTGGCAAAGGACACTTCCTCTGGGAAATGGAATGGGTACAGCATGACTTGTACAACACGACTTTCTCAAGACTTTTTGCTAAATGCAAAGGATGTTGTTGGTTTAGGCAAAAAATTGACATGTAGTGAGAGTTCACTTGATCGACCTTCGCACCTAACAGTGGCAATATATCTAATCCAAATGTACATTTGAAGGTGGATGGACTTTTCATTCCCTGAACAGATTCCTGTCAGCAGTGAATCGGGCAGTGAATTATGTGAAAAAGTCGATCACAAATATTAGGTTACATGAACCATCCCAAGTCTGCCCTCTAAGCCAACCCCTTATAATAAGCACTCTTTTCCTACGAGGAGTCTGTGAAAAGTTGTGGAATTCACTCAGAACAAATCCAGCATCAACACAAACCTACTATCACCCACGTATCTTTGGGGCCTCAGAAAGTGTAATGTCAACAAAGGAAAGAAGGGGGGGACTAGGAGCTAGTTAAAGGTCCAGTACCCGTGCTCCAAAAGTTAAATGTAAATACACAAGGGTGAGGACACTGTTCCTAGGGAGGTGTGCAGAGTATTGCTCACTCCTTTAGAAGAAAAGACAAGGAAAGGAAATAGGGATCTAGGCCTTGGACTCAATAGTGAAAGAATGTCATGCTTCATCATCGGGCAGTTGCTCCTCGTCGGGCTGGCGCTGCAATGTCCTACGTTTACCCCGTGGGGTCACTTTGTCGGAGATCTTCTGCAAATTGCCGTTTGGTGCATGCGGGTGTGCAGGGGGAGTCCTAAGTCAGAATTGTGAGAAGTGTGGAATGGGTAGGTGCTGATGAGCTGGCACCCGAGTTTATTTTCCGGTAAGGTGCGGGCAGCCCACGTCTCTAACCCATGGAGTACTACTCCCCCACATACTAGGCCGTCGATCAGGAAGCAGTCTCAACTATTCACTTGTAGCCCACCAGTAGTAGTCACAGGTCTGGGCCTGCCTTGATCCCCTTAGAGGGTGACTAAACCCTCGGTACACCCAGCAAGTCCAGGCGGCTCGGAGGTGAGTGGCTCCCTGGATCCAGGCTCCCCTGGTGATCCTTTGCCTTACGTGCTACCATCCCTCGTAGCTCCCGGAGGTACCGTGGCGTCAGGGGCCACGGGTGAGCCTGGGGGCCAGCCACCCAGCCAGCTGGACTGGCCAGTTTGGGGGGGCACCAGTGACTGGTGCTTGCCTTGCCTAGCGGGGGAACGAGCTGCGCTGACATTCCTGGGATGGCGGTGGCATCACAAGAGAGAATGGAGCAGCCTGGCTCCTGCAATGATGAGGCCTGTGCTGGATTTTGTTTACCCACTGCCTCCACTCAAGATCCAATGAGGCTGGAGACTAGCATGAAAAGTCTCCTGCTGTGCTGAGCCTAATAGGTTTGACGCAAGCTTGGGAGACACTGCAAAGCATAGTGGGGTGCCCCTGCTGCCGCCTTTTCGAACCACTCTCTGCTACTCCTGGGTTTGCGGTGCGGCCATTGCTGTCTCGAAGCCAGACGTGGTCTGTCTTGGCTGGCTCCCTCAGGTTTACCCACGGTCGGGAGACGACCCAGCCCCCATCCAGTCTGGTGCAATAAGGGATGGGAAGTAAAGACCCGAAGCAAAGGTTGCTACACTTCGGTAAACCTGCTGAAAAACCAGCGAATCCTGAAATCAACATGGCTGAGGGTGGAGTGGAGGTGGCTGGCACTGGTGACATTCCGACAGGATCTGGAGCACTTATGCAAGAACTGAGGGCCGACTTTAGGGCGCTGGATGGCCGATTCGACACCCTCAAAAAGAGATTAGACACCATGGGAGCCAAACTGGAAGCTCAAGACAAGTGCCTTAAGAATGCGGAGGGTAGGATTTCTTATCTGGAGGATGGGGCGGCCCAGTCCACTAAATGCTAAAATACCAAATGGAAGTGGACATAAAGAATGAAGATTTAGAGGTGCAAAGTAGGCGCAACAACGTACGCATCCTAGGGGTTCCAGAATCCACCAATATCGGCCGCATGGATCTATTCTTTGAAACTTTCTTTATAGACATTTTTGATTGAGAGGCCTTCACCTCTAATTTTTTGGTAGAACATGCACACCGCTCCCTGGGCCCACATATCAACCCAGGCTGCCACCTAGGCCCATCATAGTTCACTTCCTACATTTCCGGGAAAGAGACACTGCATTGAGGCTGACTAGAGAACAAGGTTCCATATCCTGGCAGGGGTCTATGCTGTCACTTTTTCCAGACTTCACTGCTATGGTACAAGAAGCGAGGCGTAAATATACCGGTGTTAAGGCAACTCTTCGTAATCTGGGTCTCAGATATGGTATGATCTAGCCTACACGCCTCCGGGTTGATGTTGACGGCCGGTCTCGCATTTTTGACACCCCACTGGCTGTGCAAGAATTCTGCAGAGACTACAAGAGAAGCGACGGACACAGGAACAGCGATAAATCGAGAGTTTCCCCGCCACACAGTGGCTCTGTGGCCAGTGTGGAACTTTTTTCCACTGAGAAATATTATGCTGCTTATGTTGGAGTATTTTGGGTGAGGTGTATGAGCAACATTATAGAGAGGCGCAAGAGACGCCTTGTTGATTATTGCATTTTTGGATCTCTGGCGTGGCGTTGCCACACCCCCAGTGTATATCACATATTGTTTTTTTCAGAAGCTCTAATGTATCTTACCTTGCTGTTTGGTACTCTGTTGGGGTGTTTATATGATGCATATTATAGAGTTGTTAATGGGGATATTCCCTGCGAAGGGGTGCGTAGCGATGGGTGGGGGGTTGGGGAGGGGAAAATCCAAGAGGATTGGTTGCAATTATTTCTGTCACAGTTAATTCACTGCTATATATTGTGTACTAAACTTGTTGCGTTCTTACAGTCAGTGTTCCATGATTTTAAATGTCGATGCCGGGTAGATTAACTACTATTTCAGATGTGAATCTGATCACCTGGAACGTTAGGGGCCTAAACAACACCAGAAAGAGGAAACATGCTTTACATTACCTGCAGCGTCACGACGTTGACATTGCATTTCTGCAAGAAACTCACTCGTCCCAAACTTCTCCTGCCACTTTTACCTCAAACTGGGCCACACATCGTTGTTTTGCAAACTACAGACCATATTCGAAGGGACAGTCATACTGGTACATAAACATCTGCCCTTTCAACTCTACAAAAGTTCAAAACGATAGAGAGGGGCGATTCACGTTGGTTGTTGGGTAATTAATGGGATATTGCATTGCTCTGGTGTGCGTATATGAGCCTAATGTTGACGATCCAGAATTTTTCCATGATTTACATGTGCAACTCCTACAACTAGGCACAGACTACATCTGCATGGGTGGGGATTTTAATCCCCTCCTCGATCTGGAGCTTGACAGCACAGCCGACTCGCCTAATACCAAACCCCGTGCATGCCACGGTCTGATTGATCTCTGTGACTCAGTGGGGCTGAGCCCAGTATGACACCAGTATGACACCTGGACAAGGATGGACTACTGGTTTGTTTCCCCCAACCTGGCAACCTGGTATAGGTCGACGCTCCATCTCCCTAGGATGTACTCAGACCATACCCTGGTTGTTTTGCAGATACGTATCCCTAGACCTGAGGGATGCGAGAGGCAGTGGAGATTTCCTGGGCAGGAATTGAATGATGCAGTATTCACCACAGAACTGCGAGAGGCAATAGAGGTATATTTTGAACTAAATAAAGGCTCTGTCAACACATGGGCTACTCTGTGGGAGGCCTTTAAGGCCTATATGCGGGGAGTTTGCATATCCAAGTGATGGAGCGGGGTTACCAGCTAAAGATACACACAATCCACATACTCACCTGGGCCCATAGACATTCATACATTAGCTAGTAAGTTCCACTGCAATCATTTTATTGTGATAATACCTGCAAGATGAATTTACTTTACCAATTCTTACCAACCCTTCCGTCCGTATATAATTTCCTCTGGTCAATTGACCTAGTTGTTAGCAGTATAGGTGAAGTATCATTAAAGAAAATACATTAAATGACCACAGACTCGGGAGAGTTTTAAATATTTATCTAGTAAATTTCATGTGAACCAAAGAATGCAAAGTACAACACGAACACCATTTTCTCCGAGGAGAAAAATCAAATTAAGTCAGAAACTTTAGACTAAGTTATAATAATGACAGTACCTGAAAAGGGGAGAAACAGAGAGAGCAGTACAAATACATACTACACATAATTATAGTTACCTAGGATGGTGTGGAAACCAACCCCTTGGCCTAGGAGCTGGAATGGGTCCCCTGGGACAGGTCAGGAGACCAAAGATTCAGGACAGGATTCAGGACAGGATAGGTGACCTCTTCTAGATCCGACATCTGCGTCGCACCCCTCTCTGATACTCTCTTCCTCCTCGATTCTTCCACGATGTTCTTCTAATTTAGCTTTGGCTCTAAGTTCTGAAGTTCAGTTCTGCTTTAGGATCTGCTCAATTCTCGGACAGCATCTCGGTCTCTCAGCATCTCTGCAGCACGAGCGATATCTAACTAACTAAACTACCTCAATTATACTCTCCTAATGGTAGACAAAACCCCTAAATATTTCAAGTTCATGAAACTCATAATTCTGATTGGACAAACAAAGGGGGATGATCATCACACCGTAATATTTTTCTAAAGCTTATTGTTCAATGTTCCCACCCCTTAATTTACTTTCCGAAGCTTTATTTCCCACCCGCATTCACATTTTTATCAATAACAATGTATGCAATTTAAAGTTCAGCTTCCTTCAGTTCAGTGGAAGATAGTTAGGCTCCCAAGACATGTAACATCTGTGGCCTTGGCTGTGGTTCTAGAGCTTTGTCATGGTTCCTGGTGGGTTACAACTGCGTAAGTGCAGTCATCACGTGGGGTGTGGATTTCAGTCACCCTCAGAGGCCCAAATACAAACTAATAGTAAAGTCAGAAAGAGACATGTTAGAAATCAAAATAAAATGGTTTTACTGTATACCATCTATCTCTACTCTATTCCCATTTACTTATATAAATCTTTCGCATTAGCATTTAAGTAGACTTGCATGGTTTAAAGTGTCAGTAAAGCATGTGCATTATCATGTGGGTTTCAAGCGGCCATTTTGAAAGCAACTGCGCAGCTGCAAAGATTTCCCTCCAAGCGATAGTACCAGTAGCGGTCTGTGGAGGGAGTTCCGTGGGGCGGTGAGGTGGGGCGGGGGAGGGGCAGGGTGGGGGAATGTAAACAGCGGAATACGGATGAACGGAGGTAACTACACATTTAAATAAATAAAATGAATTTCGTTGCGCGCGCTGTATCGCATTTTGCGATGCAGCGCGCGCAAAGGAGAGGCCTGGGACCCTCTAGTTAGACATTTTCAAGAGAGGCATCCACACAGGGGACTCCATTTTAAAACAGGCCCACTTTTAGTTTCACTTTATGCGGACGATATTATACTGTATGTCTGCAATCCACAGGTAAACCCCGATCCACTCATCAGAGAGATAATACAGTTAGGAAGCTTCTCTGGATTGGGCATAAATTGGAACAAATCCAAGATTTTCTGACTGGCACGGCGCAGTGGGATTGTAAGTTCCCGCTGATGTGGTGTGAGGAGTCAGCCAGATATTTCGGGATCCAGATCCACAGGGATACAGAACAGATTATTCTGCAAAACTATGGGCCAGCATTGCATACTCTAGAAATGCAGATTGAACATTGGTTGAAGCTTCCACTCTTATTGGATGACAGAATAGCGTTAATGAGAACAATTGTGCTTCCAAAGTTCCTGTATCTATTTCATAACATCTCCATTCCACTCCCTAACAGGTTTTTTGGTATCTTCAGACACATCTCATCAGACTGGCGTGGGGGGGTGGGAGACGTAAAGTCCGTTGGGAGACAATGACCTTGCCATATGAGAAGAGAGGGTTTGGGACTCTGGACTTCCAGCTTTATTATCTCATTGCACAGTGCAGCTTCGCACACTCCTGGTATCACCCGGATGCACGTATCCCCTACATTAGGCCAGAGGCCGATCTGGGGCTTCCGGCCCCCCTGCATGCTATGCTGCCATGGGGGTTCCCCTGAGATCCTTGTGACATTCAAACAGTATCAACAACAAGCTGGGCCTGGGGTAAGCTGTCGCAGGTCGCTGGTGGCCATGCCCTCTACTCCTCTGAAGTTCCTATCGCTAATAATCTGTGTCTTTCCATTATGGAAGAGAAACTTGTCCAGCGCACACTTGCTTCTAATTCCATAGTTAAGTTTGAAGACCTGGTTCAACAAGGGCATGTTTTCACAGTACAGAGGGGGCGAAATGTAGTGGAGCGACATTTATGGACCGATTTGTGCTCAGTAGAGTTTGCAGGGCGCTCCGTGCTAGAATTCCGGAATATCCATTTGAACCTGGGTCTTTTCCTCCACTGACACTCTTAATCACTAGTGCAAAAGGGGTTCACCTGAGTTCAAAACTATATAAGTCTTGCGTGGCTTTGCTCCCTGGTTGTGACACCAAGAATTGGGAAGCGTGGAAGCGAAATTTAGGGCACCCAATTCAGGACTCACATTGGGCGTTTTGCTGTACTCAGATCAGAGAGGTTTCCATTAACAGCAGATACAAATGAATACACTTTAAATACCTATGGAGGGTGTTAGACTTGGGGGTCTCTAGTTGGCACAGGTATGCACTTGTGACAAATAGGGACCCTCGCCTCTAGTCAGGGTAAAGGGGTACACTCCCAAAATAACCCCTGCTCACCCCCATGGTAGCTTGGCATGAGCAGACAGGCTTATCTCAGAGGCAGTGTGTAAAGCATTTGTGAACACATCCAGTAATCAAGTGACAACACTACAGATGGACACCACATAGGATTTATATAAAAAATAAGTATTCTTTATATAGATTTACCACAAGACCATTAAACGACAAAAATACACAATACTGTTACTTTAAGATGGTAGAATTTAGCTTAGTTCTCTTTAGTTCTAAAATGCAACACTTTAAGTTAATGTACCTTTTAGATGCGACACGCAGGGCAACGAAAGTGTTGCAACGATGTTGATGCGTTGAAGGTTTTGGTGCAAAGAAATAAAGACGTGAAGATCTTCCAGATGCGGCACGCTTCTCCGATGTTGCGAGAAGTGTCGATTTGATGTGTCAGCTGCAGCGTCGACACACTTTACGCGATGCAACGACAGCAGCCTTGGCGGCGACACTCTTCTCCGATGTTGCGAGACGCCTCCACTCGATGCGACAGCTTGCAGCGGGGACACACTTTACGCGATGCGACGACAACAGCTCCGACGGCGGCACGCTTCTCCGTGGATGCGAGGCGCTTTCCTTGATGCGGTGCAATGCAACAGCTACGATGGCTGCGATGGCGACACACTTCTTCCTCGATCCGAGACTCTTCTCTTGATGCGGTGCAATGCGTCAGCTACGATGGCTGCAATGGCGACACGCTTCCTCGGTGTTGTGAGACACTTCTTCGATGATGCAAGACGCTTCCACTCGATGCGAGAGCTGCAGCGGCGACATACTTTACGTGATGCGACGACAACAGCTCCGACGACGGCATGCTTCTCCTTCTTGAGTCGAGCTTCCAGCTCCTTGTGACACGCAGTCCCTCAGAAGGCCCAAAGCAGCAGCAGGCACTTCCAAAGATCTCTGGGGGGCTGGGGGGTGAAGTCTGTTGTTCCTGAGACTTCAGCAGGAGGCAAGCTCTTTTCCAAACCCTTGCAGATCCTTTACAAGTGGAGTAAAAGTACACACAAAGCTCCTTTCTCCTCTCTTTGGCAGTAGGCAACCCCTGCAGGTCAATCCCCCAGTTTCAGGGATAGTCTCTCCTCAGTTTCTTCTTGGTTCCTCTCCTCAGCACAGTTTCTTCTTGGTTTCCCAAAGTGATCTAAAATCTTGGGATCAGGGTCCCAATACTTATACCCCCAAATCCTTTGTCCTGTGAAGGCAGAGGGGCCTTTGCCTTGTTCAAACCGGTTCTGGTCAGTCCTGGAGCACTTTGTTTACCTGACTCCTTCTTTCCTTTCAGAGTGCAGGGCAGAGACATCAGATGCACCACAGGAGGTGGAGCCAGCATTGTGGAGGAAAGGCACAGCCCTATTCAGGTCCCAGGTGCAACTCCTCCCACCCATCTATATGCAGATCTCTCTATTCACCACTGGGACACCTCACCCTGTCTCCTGGAAATCCCCAGCCCTGTCACTCAAACTCCAGACAGGGAATACACAGCCTGGCAGAGGCAGGTTTGAATGGTTAGACAAGAAAATACCTACTTTCTAAAAGTGATATTTTCAAACACAGAATGTTAAAACCAACTTCACTAAAAGATGTATTTCATCATCCTGAGTTCAGGCATACTAAATTTAAATTTCTACCATGTTCCCTGAGTCAGTTAAGATTATAAGATGTAATAACCAAACTGCCCATTCTGGTCTATGAAAAACAGGTAGCCTTGCAATAGTGAAAAACAAAAATGGCTGTAATTCACTATTAGAACATGCCACACACACCAGGGCATGTTCTACCTTATCCTTACAATTCACCCTGCCCATGGGCCTACCATAGCGGTGTCTGATATGAAGAAAAGGGAAGATTTAGGGACTGGCAAGTGAGTGCACTTGCCTAGTCAGCATGACAGTACCAGACTGCATGCAGGCTCTGCAATGGCAGACCTTAGACACACCTTTACAGGCTGCTTCTGTGGGTGACACAACCAGTGCTGCAAGCCCACCATCAGCATTTGGATTTACCAGCCCTGGGCACTCCTGGCGCACTGTACTAGGGTCTGACAGGTAAACCAAACCAACCAATCATGGAATCACAAATTCATACATTATTTACAATAGGGAGCACTTGCACTGTGGCACTGGACAGCAGTGGCACAGTGCCCTGAGCAACTAACACCAGCAAAAACACATGAGGAAACAGCAAAAAAATGGAAGAGAGACCCACGCCAATGTGCCAGGTCTAACAGAGGGTTTACATGACATCTGTGAAACTCCACTCTAGTGACCCCAACCACCCACACAACTGCCTAGAATGTGGGAACCCACAGGCTGATTTGGCCCACCTGATTTGGAACTGTGCTAAGATCGAAGACTTTTGGAGCGCTATTTTCAGGCTATAAAAACCCAGATGACACACTTGGAAATAGATCACATGTCTGAGGTTGCCCTGCTGGGGTACATTTATAAGATGCCGAAGGGTCTGCACAGATTTATTGCTATCGCCCTCTTGTTAGCTAAGCGGGAAATAGCACTCAAATGGGCCAGTAGAGCCACCCCTACAGTTAATGCTTGGTTATCTTGTCTCTCCTTTTGTAAAATAAATAGTGAACTCTATGCCACAGTGCAGCCCCCAAATTCCTGGCCAAAAGATATTTGGGGACTGCTTAAAGAATATCTGCTTGGCATAGGATCGCCCTCCCCCACACAACAACCTGCAGGCATAGTACCGACTGGGCTGAGCTGAACTAGGTACACTTAACAGACAGGAAATGGCCTCTTGAGTAGGAGTTGATCAGAGGACATATTGCTCTGTATGCTACAAATACTACCCGTTCCCAATGTGTGATATATAAATGTACACGATTTCTTTGCATAGATTCATTTTGCTGTTTGATTAGTAATTTCGGTGAATTACCATACAATGTTTGTAATCATGACAGCAAATGATAAATAAAAATGTAATACTAGAATCCCCCTGAGGCTGACACTCTTGGACCTTCTGATCCTGGTCCCACTGGACCTAAACTTTCTCTTACTTTGTAACCCTGGGTTATTCTAATCTAGGGCCTCCAGATCCTGCTAGCACTGGTCCTTTCTGGTTGTGGCCTCCTGGTCCCGACCTTCTTTGCTTCTTGCCCCCTTGGTCCTCCTTGATCTGATGTCTGTGGTCTTGGCCCTTCTGTCACTGTACTTTCTTTGCATTGGTCTCCTGGTACTGTCCTCTTTAGTCTGTCTACTTGGGTCTGTAACTCATGGCCCAGAGTGTCCTCGTCCCTCTGGTCCTGGTCAGTGCGCACAGGGCCTCATAATCCTTCTTGTCATAATGGTTCAGGACCTTCTGTCCCTGCTACCTTTGGCCCTTCTGTCCTTTCAGGCTCTTGGGCACTGGGTCCAGATCCCTCTGTTACACATCCTACCGGTCCTCCTGATTCTTCTTACTGCTTGGCCGCTGGCTGTGCAAATTGCAGAAAAACCTCACCAATTTCTTACACCAGATAGAACTGGAAACAAAGAATAAAAACAATTGGCAACCGTCTTATTGTGTAAGATAGGATACTGATGAATTATTTCATTTGCAAAAGTGATTGCTAATTCCACACATACATTTTGCGAATGGAAAAGTATTTTCTACAATCTGACATGTGTACTGCTCAGTTGATTCACAAATATTGTTTAGAAGGGGGTTTCAGTATGACCTGCCTAAATAATATTCTTTAGGCCTGTACCAGTTTGAAACCCTATGATTGGCTTAATCACAGAGAAGGTGGCCTGTCAGGGACAGCACACCAACATCTATATGACTGCATTCCAAATTGAAAAGTTTTTTTTCCAAAGCAGCCCATGTTCCCTAAAGTAACCAGTGCTAGTTTAAAAAAAAAAAGGATTGTAGTTATAGAGAACTTCTGTCTGAGGCTGCAAACTTGATTCCCAAAGAGCAAGGGGCCTTAAGGTCCCCCTTTCTCACTTGGAAATTAGTTATCGCCACAACCTGGGGGTCATTAGCTCATCAAAATCGGTAAATATCCCGTTACCGACCGGTATTTAGGCAATTGAGATGTAGGTGGCTGGATTTCAGGATTCGGTAATTTACCGAATCGGAATTTTAAGAAATCGGTAAAATACCGATTCGGTAAATTACCGAATCCTGAAATCCTATGTAGGGGGCACTCAAGTGAGTGCATTTGTGGTTTCTGGATTCGTTATTTACCACCAACTACAAGTTGATGGTAAATAACGAATACCTTTTAAAAAGCAATTTTGTGCTTTTTGAAAAGTGCCATGTGGCAGACATACATGCCCTTAGGGCATGTACGTGCGCCATATGTGTAATAGTGAATGGCTTCCAATTCATTCCTATGGAAGGGATGCATTATTACCGAATCGGTAAATACCGATTCATAAATACCGAATATTACCGATTCGGTAATAATTACCGAATGTTTACCTACATTATATTTACCGATTCATGAATACCGAATCGGTAAAATTCGGTATTTAAGAATCGGTAAATATAATTTACCTACATATGGCCCCAACTTCCTTCAGAATTGTAAAGCGAAGGGAGAAAACCCCTTTCATGAACCTACTCGCAATTCGGAAGCAAATGCAAAGTCTTTTATTAGTGGAAATAATTTTCCAACTCATAAAAAAGGGTCTGTACATCAGGGCTCGAAAAATCTGAAAAATGGTACTAGTCCTGCAGGACTAGTACCTTGAAAAATCTCCTCGCCCTAACAGTGACCTACTTGACCTCTGTCTCTGAAAGCGGAGCAAAAGTGACAAGATAACAAGATTTAAAGGCATTTTTATTGCTCATTTGCTTTGTGAGCAATAAAAAGGCCTTTAAATCTTGTTATCTTGTCACATTTGCTCCGTTTTCAAAGACGGAGGACAAAAGTTAGTATGTTTTCCTACTCGCCAGAAAGGGCGAGTAGGACCTAAAAATAGCTCGACCTGATAAAATTTACCTCGCAAATGCGAGCGGTCGAGTGGATTTGTCGAGCCCTGATAATGATAAGCACTTTTATGTTCACAAACCCTGCAACATGAGGCACTTAGTAATAAAACTGGTTTAGATGCAGGCACTAACTTATAGGTTTAAAGGTCAGAAATATTTGAATGCTTCCAAGTTATTTTGACAGACATGGCACAGAATGTCAGTCTATTACACCATGAGCCAAAACATAGAGACTTGGTAGGCCAAATATGGAGCTGGCTGCTCCTACTCATTTATGGTTACCTGCAGAGGTGACAAATGATCTGATGTATTTTAAAACATTTGTTTTTATTGCACCCGATTTTAAATTCTGATCAACTCTTCTTTTTTATCGCATTGTAATGTATACTTTTATGATTCTCCATTTGAATCGAATAAAGATGTTTTGATTTGATTTGACAAATGATCAATATGATTAGATATGATTAGAACCTTTGCAAGACTAGGTGAAGCTGTTTACTCTGCTAAAGCTCTACACTCACTCTTACTCACAAAACTATGGGGCTGCACCAGTGCAATAAGGAGGATTACCTAAAGGATCAAAGTTATCAGAACACCACTCTTCTGCTGCAAATCAGTGAATTCTGAAATTATTAATTCTGGGTCCATTCAATTAAACATATCAGACTAAAACACCTGAAAACACTGATTTGTAAAAGCAAAAACCAGAACTGGAAATGTTGTATCCCAGGAACAAAAAGTCATCTAATATTTAGGGTGATTTATATCGAAATAGAAACAATCACATTGGCTAATTATGAAGTAACTAACACGGAATAATTGAGAGTCTTCATTCTAATCTCATGAGAGAAGGAAAAATAACTATGGGTCTGTTAAATAGATTCGAGGATGGAGTTAACTCCGTCAGGATGGTGGGGAACAATACGTCAGGCCCTGTGGATAACTACATTGTCAGGAACTGCTGGCATTTCCTATCTATGGACAAAATATTTGAAGGATAGTACCATCAGACATGATGACCAGCCATCAAACATTTAAAAATGTTTTGTTTTCAAAAACAAGTACACCAAGCGGGGTTTGTTTTTGAAAAATAATAAACTAATCATCCCATTCACTAGGAGTTTTCTCACGGGTGAAGGGGTCATCATTCCTTTAACTTTTCCTTACAGCAGGTTTTTCTTCTAATAGAGCCGAAGGTATAAAGTCCTTCCTTCAATGGCCCCTCCTCTGTCAGGCCATCAGTGGAAGTATTCTGTCGAGGAGTCACAAGGGAAGTAATGGAACTATAACTAATTGAACTGAATGCTATTGGAATATGAATGCATTTTCGCAACAAATCAGAGAAAGAGGCATAAAAGACACAAAAGAAAAGAAATTCACAGAGAATTCTATCCATTGACTTTAATACAACTATTTTAAGAAATAAGAAACTGAATAAACAGAGACATTTTGTTACCTTCATTTTTGTGATAACTTCACAATTCCACTTTAATACTCATTTTACAGATAGTGGATATGGATCCACTAATGAGGTTTCAGAAATGATTTGGGGTGATTCTCTTTCAAATATACATTATTTAGATGTAGCACAGACACAGCCTTTGTGCTAGGTGATGGCTCTCCCAGTCAGTATCAATAGTGCTGGTTCCAAGATTAAGTATCCAAAATAAGGACACAATGAAGCATGAGTTCTCCACACCTGGCAGTCATCAGCAGTTTTCAGCATTCATCAGGCACAGACAAAAGTATAGCCCTGCTTAGAAATGTTGATACCTTTAACAAGAGAAACTTATGACTTACCCTTTACTTGTACCATCTACTCTAACTAGTCATTCAGGAACCCCTAATCAGCAGCCGTTTAGTAAAAAGGACCTCACAGAATGTCTTTGGGCATAATTTTCTCCATTTTTCCTCACTTCAGTTCTGGGTCTCCACCCTCCATCCACAGGGATGCAGTCAATACAGGCTCACTCTGTAGTGAACTTGTAACTGCTCTCCATCACGTCATGCAAAATACATCCCACTGGTCCATGCACTTATACTTTCATCAAACAAGGAGTCTTACTACTATGCACTAGCTAAACAGCCACCACGGATATACATAGATGGAATGCCAGTGCAAAGGTCTAGGGGTCACACAGAACCCCTCTTTAGGCCAATTAAGATGATCTATCTGGAGCCTCCATTAGTCCTTATCCTGCACATAGGCACTTGCTTATAATCCAGAGCACCCCTTTGCTAATTGCCATAGCCCTTTGATCCCCCCTTCTTTGTTAGCCATTAACCCTTTTTTATGACTTCAGCCATCTGAGTTTTTCAAACCCTTACTGCCATTCTTCACAGACCACACTCACTTTCAGCCATTCCTATAAACTCTTCTGCTTCTTTTCAGTCCCTATGCCCTCAGATCCACCCTCAGACTACTGTGCCAGCATGAGACCACATTTTCTATCACTCAAAGGTCAGAGTGTAACAGTCTAGGCTTTTATTCACTTTGCATGCTCTGATGTTTCAGCAAATACTTACTGGTTCTATATGTGGGATGAATAGGTGGGGGTTTCTAGGGGCTGGCAGCATAAGAAGCATGAATAAGAACAATTTACAAAATGGATGGTCTAGACTATCATAGGTGTCCTCTTGCTCCCTGTCTTCTTCCTTCTCTTTCAGGTCCTTCTGTGTCTATAGGAGTTAGTCCTCCTTCTAGTCCTGCTGCAAGTACTCCTTTTTGTGGCGGCTGTTCTGACCCTTCGGATTCTCATTGTGGTCCAGGTCTAACTAGTTCTTGGCACTCTTGTACTGGTTTCCTGAACCTACTCATCCTGGTTGTAGTCTATCCTGACTCTATTATTCCCGGCCCTGCTCATGGCTCATCCATGTATTAGCTCTTCCCATGCATTCGGATCCTGGTGGTAAGCTGGTCTGCTGGGCCCCTATCCAAGTAGCCCTGTTGTCATGGTTCTCCTAGGGCTTGCACTCCTAGTGTTCCTGGTTTGTGTCATCCTGATTCTCCTTGCCCTGGTCTAAATTGTAGAATGGTCTCCAGCTACTGGAACTCTTAGCACTGGTCCTGAAGAGGGTCCCAGAGAGTCAGCTCTTGTGGGTACGGAAGGGTCATGAGAGGAAGAGCTGGCTATGCAAAATATTGACCTTAACGAAGGGAACAGTGCATTTGAAATGCTAGTGGTAAATAGAGACCATTGGCCCAAAAGAACAGACAGATTAAGATGCATTCTAACTGAAGGCAGTGCACCACGAACAATTGCAGAAGTTTCTAGTCAGTCGGAAGAAAGTGACAGCGATGATGAGGGACCAACAGTGAAAAGATCCAAAAGAGCAAAGATACCACATCGTAAAGACGCTGCACCAGAGTGGACTTACTTGGCATGGAATGATTGGCAAAAGACATATCACAACTTTTTGCTTAACAATTCAAGCTCTAATGAGCCACCTTGAGAAACTGTTGTGCTCAAGTTGAACTCTGCAAATAAAATGAAGTCAATAGAAGGAGAAGGAGGTACAAGAGTTTATGGAATTTACGAACTGACTCAACAAGCCAGTGAGTAAATGCGAACTGTGATAAGGAGAAGCTAAAACCAATATAAACAAATTTCTAATCTTTACCTGTGCTGCAATGCTGCTAACATCTAATCTAAACATTAACAAAGTCACAGGGTCTGATTCTAGAGAAGCCGTGGATCCAAATCCGGTATCATTGAAATTGAAACACAAATGTGTATGCTCATGTATACTTGCTACATTTTCTATAATTCTTGTTACATTTCTCATCATTCTAAATTTGCCTCATCATGTGGATTTAGAAAATACTAAACCTACTTCTATCCCTAACTCTCTATTAGCAGTTAATAACAATGGACTAAGCTTGTTAGATGATAAAAATGTACATGGAGATCAGTCTACTAGTGATTTCTCATTGAATGTTTTTACCAAAGTGTTTGAGTATGTCTAAACCATGGATTCCCGAAACCGTTATGTGTGCTTACAGTTACCCACTTCAGTTTCAGAATGAGTCACATACCATCATCTGCCTGCTACTAACTAGTCTGTTTTATTGCACAGTTCAATTTCAATATTATTATTCTAACCATTACCTAGACTTTTCTGAAGTGCCCTTAAAAATTCTTAAATCCTGGGCCTAACACACAAACTGCTGAAATGATGGGAGACTTTTTCAAACCCACTCAAAGCTTAAGCATTGCATATGAACAACGTAACACTCTAACATGCCTTCTGCATAGAGTAGAAAAGGAATTTATCGATTCAATTGAAGACAGACATAGAGATATCATGGGTAAAGTCGCAAATCACACGAAAATTCCACCATGGGCTCTCAAAGAACCTGAATTTAAACAGACAGGCATACAAGCTGTGAATGCTTTAGACTGGCAACATAAAAGAAAGCTATGCATATTACTGCATAAAACTGACTAAAGTAATAACTTTGTTGGTACCAGCGAATGTGATCACCCTTTACAAATTGTAGGTGATGAGGGGTTATATTTGGGAGGTGTAGATTCCGTATTTCCAGGGAATTACTGTATGTGTGGCAAAAATGCCTATTAGAGGTTGACTAAAAAATTGTATGGATCTTGGTACATGAGAATACTCTTTCCAAAAAATTATCATGTGGATCTATCTGATGAAAGCAATGAAGTGAAACATACATCGACTAAAAAGGGGTGCTATTGCTGCTGAAATAATAGGGGATATATTCAGTGCAATAATTCAATCAGTTGGGGTGATACTAAATTCTCACACAATTCAGAAACTCTCTACTGTAGTTGTCAAATTGTCAACTGACACTGCGGGTGGATTCCTAGCCATAGATACTGAAATGATTGCTATGAGATCTACGGTGCTCCAAAACGTCTTGCATTAGACGTCCTCCACATAAAGGAAGGTGGAGGCTGTTGAATTCTGAAGGTGCAACCATGTTGTACCTATATCCCTGATAAGACTAAAGATTTGAAAGGGTACATTACTAATATTACACACCTGGAAAAGGATTTGAGTGGATTAAAAGCTGATGGTGCTTGGGAATTAATTAGTAAAGTATTTTCTGCAACAGGAAAATGGTTTAGTAACCTAGGAAGTGGACTAGTGGGACTGATTTTAAAACCTGTAGCAACAATTGCTGCTTGCACACTAATACTAATTATTTCTATCAAAATCTACAGACGCATAAAAACAAAGAAAGAGACAAGAGGAGTGAAGAGGAAAAGGGCTGATAGAGAATTGGAAGATAGACAATGCGGATAATATGACGAGATTTTGGGCCAGATGTACGATGGAAAATTGCATGCGCAAACAGGTTTGCAACCCCTTTGGTCATGCAATTTTCCTCTGGACCATGTACTAACACTACTTTGCGACTCGCACAATTTACCGCCCATTTCAAGAGGGTGGTAATGTAGTCACAAATGGAAAGGGGTCCCCAGGGAACCCCTTCCCCGTTGCAAATGAAGGGGAATATATTTTTTAGCGGCAGACAGTGGTCTCAGGGACCACTACCTGCTCTTAAAAAATGAAAGGAAAACAGGCTGCATTTAAAAAAAAAAACCTGCTTTATTGAAAAGCAGTCCCAGACAATGAGGTCTGCTGAGCCCAGCAGGCCACCATCCCTGGGAGGGCCAGCCATTCCCAATGGGGTTGCAAATTGCGAGTGCCTCATTAATATTCACGAGGCTCCCATTTTGCAACGCCATTGGGAATCGCAATCAGTGTTGCTGACACTGTTGTACATTGTAAATTGCGACTCGCAATTTGCTACTCACAATCGAGCGTAAATTGCAAGTCGCAATTTGCACTGGTCGTACATATGGCCCTAAAGATCTAGAGCAATCTAGACGAAAATGAATGAGGACAACATAACGATAAAGTGACATCAGATGGAATAAAGATAAGAGTGTGATGGCTTGATTCACTATCAAAGGGGGAAAACATTTAAAATGTTAATGACATGAGAAACCAGAGACTTCTGAGAGAAAATAAATAAATGTGCACCAACTACAGGTTCAAGAAAACATGACAAAGACTAGAGAACATTTTAGTTACTGCATCATAAAATCATGCAGAAAAAATGTAGTTTAGATGACATAATTTGTGTAATTAATATAGACCTTGATTTACTAATTGACAAAGTACTATATTTCAATAACAAGTGCTATAAATATGTAAATGGTGACTTCTCACACTATGAAGTTTACCACCAATTATTCTTTATTAGCATATAACCACTGGGAAGTAATCAATTATTTTAATTAGATTATGATGGCGAATTTTACTAGAAATTTATCTTTTTTGTGAGTAAAGTGTCCATCGAAATGCCAAAAAGAAAAGTAGGTGTTACACGTTGATAATTACCGATGCAGCCATTAAACTTCCAGAGATTGTATTTCACATATGTACCAATGTTATAGACTAAAAACGATATTCTTACTAAAAGTTTTTAAACATATTTACATGCAGGTAGATTCAAAATGTAGTATTGTACCACACTGACATGGACAGCCTGTCTGTGGCGGGCCTTCTGCTATCGTGCTGTTGTTTCCCCCGCCACATTATGATGGCGGGGGAATCGTTGGTGCAGCGCGGCGGTCGTAAAGACCGCCTGCCATGGTTCAGACAGGCGGTCCTTTTCCGACCGCCTGTCGGAACTAAACTATTGCCCAACATTGCAGCGGTGCCTTTCCACCATTTGTCTTGCAGCAGTCAATCCGCAGCAAAACCAATGGCAGAAATGGATTTGGGGGCCCGTAGTGCGCCCCCTTCATCCCTAAGCCTGGTGCAAGGGCACTGGAGGGCAACCATGGTGCCCCCCTACATATCCCTGCACCATGTGGCAGGCACAGCAAGGTGCCTGCCACGTAGTGCAGGGATAGGCGTGTGCCTTTTTCTGGGCATTGCGGCTGGGGCTGTTGACTGCATCCCCACTGCAATGTTAGGGATAGGGCCTGCGACCACCACAGTGGCAGTCGCATTGTAATGCAGTAGGTGGGTAGGCCGCCTCATAGGCGGCCGGTCCCACTACCGCGATGGCTGTCGGACAAAAGTCTGACCGCCATCGTAATGATCCCCTTAGTGTTTTCAAGTGCAGCAGAGTTATACTAGAATCATGACATCTTTATATTTTCTATGAAGGTATGTCTTAAAATCTATATTTTACGTATATATTTTACGTATATATTTCACGTTATATTAGCTCAAATTAATGTGGGCCTGACTGCATAAGTGAAATTTCTTTGCTTACTGAATTCACTACTCATGAGTTCTCATGTACTGTACAAGATAATTTGCTACAATTTCTGATACACTAAGGAACATCTGCATGGGAAATTGTCCTCTTGAACTTGCCTATGTGCTCTTGCTAAAGGACCATTGCTCTGACGTTTCACATATTGGATTGCTTAAGGACTGCGTAATTGTCCCACCTATTTCTCTTCATTTTGTGTCTTCTCTATGTCACCTGACACTCATCCTATATGAAAGAACAAATTAACTGAGTGGTCTGATCAGATGAGGTGATTCTAGGAGGTGTCACCCCCAGAACTTTAAGAATATAATATTGCCTGATTTCACTGCAAAAAGGGGGAGAGGGAGAGAAGAGAGCGAGCATGCTGATGGATGGGCTGCTGGCTAATATGTGAAGGACACTTTGCAGTGATTTCTTGGCAAATCTTGACTTGCCGGATGCAGACCTGGATTACTTTCCGAACTGATGCATACGCTATATGCGCCTAGTGGTCTCTTCCTTCTTGGGAGACTATTTGAACTGGCATACTTCAAGTCCTTTCCTGAACTCTAAAGCTTTGGTATATACCTATATTTTAAGACTTTGAGCCAATTTGTTCTATAACCTGATGCAAATTTACTGATGCGTTTGTCTCTCTTTAAATTTGATGAACTTGAATAAAATTACCAAACTGACTCAGCTATCATTATTTATTTTCTTCCAATTGAATGTGCATTCTTAATGTAGGGTTACCAATGAGCAGGAGAGATCGTATTAGAGATATCTCGGACCATCAAATACTAATGCTTTTATTCTGTATAGCTTTAACTGTGCTTTTGGTGTGTATGATTTTGGCTTACCTACGTTTCTTTAGGAGATTTGGGCTTGCAGTCATAATCCTATACCTTTATAGCATTGTTCTGAGAGTAATTTACATGGATCTCAATTCTAGTTTGTAATCCATTTATCCAATTCCTGGTTCTCATTGGATGACTGTTGGGACCCTTTATATCCAACCCCTCTCAGCACAAAACAAGGTCCATCAGAGGACCAAGAGAGAGTGGTGTAAATAAAGGAATAGACAGGAGAACAGTTATATGGGCCCAGTAGCTCTAAGGGCACATTGCAATCGCTGCTACAGTAAAATAATTTCACCATTATGAAAAAACTAAAGGCCTTCATGGTACCCTATCAATTAAACAGAATTATTCAACATTTTTGGCCCGCTTCACAAAGATTTTGCTATGAGTAGGTGGGACCTAATTTGGTGGTGCTGATTCTAACAGTTAGTCAGGAATCCTTTAGGCTTAAACCTGACTAATTTCTTGAATTTGGGAGCAAGACATGAATACTACAAGAGTAAGTCACTGCAAAATGTTTGTGAATCCAGTCCAATATGTTTAGTATCCAGAGGTATTTCTGTATGTACGTATGCATTGTTGCACATCTCCTGACCATCTCCCACCATTGCAAGGCAGCATTCTTGTTCCTTCTAAAGCATAGTCCTCGTCGCATATATATTCAACACATGACTCCAGATTATATTCATTTTTCACATCACCAACAATTTTTCCATGTGGAACCAATGGTGGGCTAAAGCAAACAGGAGGAGCTGAATGAAAATAAAGAGAACTGTAATGTGTTAGCATGCATCCGGATTTGCAAAGGTAGATTTGAGGCAAAAAACAATAACTACACTATATTTCCACCTAATGCTAAATCCATCTCTTTGAAAGTTATATAAACCTAAATCCTTGCAAGCAAGCTGAACTGATATGCAATGTACTGAAATTCACCATAGCCCTCACAATATTCACTAGTGATACACCATCTTAATATGGGATGTGAGTGGGTCTTTCTGGTTCTATGCAGTAGACCCAGGCAAACAGCTAACTCTGGAAATTTTCACAGCATCTTTAACTGTATATGATTCCATGAAAGATATGTATGAATGGGGTAAGGCTTCTTCGAAGCAGGAGAGTCCCAGGGAAGCATGTGGGCAACAGTGGAACAGTAACAATCCATATCACAGAGGTCACCAAGGGGACTACACCATTTAATGAGGAAAAGAACATAAAGGAACAACTCACAAGGCTAGGAATAAAGCACCATTGGGTCTCTCATGCTGTCTGCTGTAAGCGACTAGGTATCTCTAAATAGCAAAGAGTCTGAGAGAGGTATTAGGAGAGCAAGTGGAAAGTAATGAGGATGTTAAGTGTCTGTATCCAGCTTTCAGAAAGAAAATTGCAGCAGGCCAATCTTACCTCTGCATGACCAAGCCAACTGCTAAGCCCACCCGCAACTGAAAGTAAAGTGTAAAAAAAGAAGAAAAGTAAGAAAACAATTCAGTAGTGCAGACAAAAAATGGAAAAGGGATCATGAGGACTCAATACTTTCACTCAGGCGGTTATGCCTCTAAGTGTAGTCGAAGAAACAAATACTGGTACGATTGGTGAAGATCACAGCATTGCCAATAGTAGGAGCTCTATGCCTTTAAATCCACGTGGAAGTTTTTTTTGCCTGTACCAATTGGCTCGGCAGTGGGAACTAAACCAAGGGAATTGCTCCATAGGCACTATGGCTCCATAGGCACTAACAAAATGTTTCTTCATTGACCTATTCCCAGATCCCTTACACCCATTACCATTAAATCGAGAGCATCTGCATGAAGTGTTGTGGGCCATCCTTACCCTTTCTGATAACATCACAGGATATTAAATTAGTAAACCCCAGGGTTCATGTCAAAAGCATTTCCCAGGCTGCTAAGAGTGGGGTGTTCAGCTATGTGAACTTTTATACACAAGTTACACTGAAACTGATTAGCGATAATATAGCGTTAATATGGACTATTTACATTTGATTTGCCCTACCAGGGCTATGTCATTTTAACAAAGTGAAAGCCCCGTCTCCTGAATATACCTATGAAACCCGACATTCTGTGAGATCATAGTGCAAAGCCAATGGGAATACCCCTATGCCCTGGAATATAGCTGGTCCATAATCAAAGCTGGAAGATAGCGATTGGGTGGCATTAGTTAGTTCTAAGGAGATTTGCTGTTTTCAAGAGACTTAGGCTGTAGAGGGCAGTATAGCTGCATTGGTGCCATCAAATTACTCGGGCTTCACCACTGAAGCAACCCGACCCAGGAGAGGGAGAGAAACTGGGGGGCTCTCCACCTGGATCTCAACGGAATTGAACTACGTAGCATCAAATGCTTCACCATGTACGACCCCTCTATGTTTGTTGCAATTAAGAGTGACCAAGGTTCACAAGAAAACACACTCTGTAATAGACATTTTAAACATTTATTTGAAACCAAATCAGTATGGCAAACATGTGGACCAACTAGCGGTATTACAGTAAGCCATTAATGGAATGAAGGCCAAGATAAACCCCATTTAAGTATTAGTTGGTAGTCTGTTGAGACTTAAATATCCATCTGTCTGATTGCACATGGGACGAGGCAGCAAGTAAAGAGCAGACGTG
Organism: Triturus cristatus; assembly: GCF_964204655.1. NCBI lineage: Eukaryota > Metazoa > Chordata > Amphibia > Caudata > Salamandridae > Triturus > Triturus cristatus. The sequence goes on from NC_140586.1 coordinate 370,003,956, forward strand.
GTGGGGTATGCACTGCCATTTATTGGTAGTTCTATTTCTCTCAGTAGACATACAAAAGGTAGATCCTTTTGTAACTTCCTCTCCAATTTAAACTTGAGCTTCCTAAATGCTTAATTCATCGCAGACGCTCCTGTGGCTCCTATATTTCGAAGCAATAAAAAAAGAAACCGAATTGATTATACCCTATTCCCAAATGATCTGTGAGAACTGGTAATGGACATTCAAGTAGTCCAGTGGCCTGAGATAGATCACAACCCTTTTTATGTTTTAGATGCAGAATTGTTGCTGGACCCAAAAGTCCTACGTACTTTGCAATCAGTGTCATACCAGATAACAGAAAGAGAGCGGTAAAATGTAACGCGGATATCTATCTAGTAGATAAGAATATGTTGATGCCGTCCATACAGCAATATTAGTTGACCATCCAAACTGCTGAGAATTAAGATCATAATGCAGTTTTAGAATACTACACTGCTTTGCCAACTGAGCTTACATGATTCTGGTCCACTCTGCATGTGGTCAGGCATAATAGTGGATTGAAGAATGGCACTGAATGGTTTTAGAAATGGGAGTCTCTAGTTGGCGAAGGATTGCACCCTGTCCAAGCAGGGAGCCCTATTCTAGTCAGGGTGAGGGAGTACACACCTAAGATAACCCCTGCTCACCCCTTTGGTAGCTTGTTACGAGCAGTCAGGCTTATCTCAGAGGCAATGCGTAAAGCATTGTACATAAACACATAGAAACAAAGTGAAAACACTACAAATGGACACCACGCCAGTTTAGAACAATAGCCAATCTTTATCCAAGTAAAACAAGACCTAAATGAGAAAAATCCAATATACACAAGCAAAGTTATCATTTTGAAAAGGTTCAAACAGTGCAGTCCATAGAAAACTATGGATGCATTACTTTTTAGCACAAAGTACCTCGGATGTGTCAAAATCAAAGACGAAAACAGGCACAGGAGAGATGAGGCACCGGAAAACAAAGCAATGCTTCGATTCCTTAATCCCAGGGGAGGTGATGCGCTGATTCGTCACTGCCAGAGGTGATGCGCTGATTCCTTACTGCGAGGGGAGGTGATGCATTGAACTCAGGGCATGTGGTTTAAGGGAAATGTCGATTAAGAACTCGGCGCACAGGTGCGATGCGTGCAAAATCTGGACGCACTGGGTCAATGTGGCGGCGGCGAAACAGGCGCTGCATTGATTTTCCAGCGGAGAGCAGGTGATTCAATAGATTTCTTCAGCCGCACAGCAGGGTCTGCATTGGAGTCAGAGCGGGCGCCTCGGATGTCGGAGACACAGTGCTCAGGACTTGGACTGCGGTTATCTTTCAGCCTCATGGCAGGCGCTGTGTCGATTCTTTGGCCGCACAGCGGCAATGCATTGTTTTTTCAGCCACATGGCAGTGCTGCATCAGGAAAAACAGGCGCTAAAGGTCGGTGCGTGGATTGTCGGGCTTCTTAGCAGCAACAGCCTCCTCCAAGTGCCCAGAACTGGAATTGGCACCACTTGGAAGGTCAGAACTCCCAGCAGAGGATATCAGAGAGTGCGGGCGAAGTCTTTGATGGCCCTAAGACTTCTTAACAGGAGTCAAGCACACACAAGCCCTTGGAGAACCTTGGCAAACAGGAGGCAGAAAGTAAAGTCCAGTCCTCTCACTGCCCAAGGTAGAAGAAGCAAGCAGTAGGCCAGCACAACACAGCAACAAGCAGAGAGGCAGCTCCCATCCTACAGCTGTTCCAGCTCTTCTTCTTGGCCGAATCTCCTCTTAGTCCAGAAGTGTTCTAAAGTTATGGTGTCACAGCTCCAGTACTTATACCAGTTTCTGCCTTTGAAGTAGGCAAACTTCAAAAGATAGTCTTTGTAGAGCAGAAGTCCCTGCCTTACCATGTCCTGGCTCTAGGCACACTACAGTGGGTTGGAGTCAGCTTTGTGCGAAGGCAGGCATACCCCTATTCTGGTGTCAGTGACAACTCCTCCCACCACTCTATCTCTGGAAGGCCTATCAGCCTGGTGATGGGCCATCAGGATATGCAGGGCACACCTCAACTTCCTTTGCATGACTGTCTAGAGTGAATGCACAAAGAGTCTAACTGTCAGGCTAAACCAGACATGGCTTCCACAGCCAGGCAGAGACACAGAATGGTGAAGCAAGAAAATGCCCACTTTCTAAAAGTGGCATTTTGAAACATGCAATATAAAAACCACCTTCACTAAAAGATGTATTTTTAAATTGTGAGTTCAGGGACCCCTAACTCCAAATCTCTATCTCTTCCCAATTGGAAGCTACACTTGTAAGAGGATACAAGGCAGCGCCAATGATAACCTATGTGAGAGACCGACCTTGCAATAGTGAAAAAACTAAATTGGCAGTATTTTACTATCAGGACATGTAAATCACACCAGTATATGCCCAACCTTTCAAATACACTGCACCCCTGCCCATGAAGCTACCTTGGGCCTACCTTATGAGTGCCTTACATGTAATAAAAGGGAAGGTTTGGGCCTGGCAATTGAGTGCTGTTAGATTTGGGGGTCTCTAGTTGGCGTAGGTAGGTACCTGTGACAAATAGGGACCCTTGCGTAAGGGGGTACACTCTTAAAATAACCCCTGCTCACCCCCTTGGTAGCTTGGCACGAGCAGACAGGCTTATCTCAGAGGCAGTGTGTAAAGCATTTGTGAACAAATACAGTAATCAAGTGACAACGCTACAGACGAACACCACACAAGTTTTATATAAAAAATAAGTATTCTTTATATAGACTTATCACAAGACCACAAATGACAAAAATCCCCAATACTGTACTTTAAAATGGTAGAATTAGCTTAGTTCTCTCAAGGTGGGAAATGCGAAACTCAGAGTTCAATGTATCTTAAGATGCGTAACGAAAGTGTTGCAAGGACGTTGAAGATCTGGTGCAAAGAAACAAAGATGGTGCTTTCTTCTTGATGCGACACGCTTCGTGGTGATGCGGCGGCATCTGCTGCGACGTCGATCCTCCTCTTCTCCGGAGATGCAAGATGCTTCCACACGATGCGAGCCGCAACAGGCCCTGCGACACACTTCCTAGTGATGCGGCGGCGTCTGCTGCGACTTCAATCCTCTCCCCTGGCGATGCGAGTTGCTTCCACGATGCGAGCCGCGACAGGCCTTGCAAATCTCTTCCCGGTGATGCAGCGGTGTCTGCTGCGACATCGATCCTCTTCTCCGGTGATGAGCTGCGGCAGGCCCTGCGACACGATTCCCAGAGATGCGGTGGCATCTGATGCGACATTGATCCTCTTCCCCGGCGATGAGCCACGACAGGCCCTGCGACACGCTTCCCAGTGATGCAGCGGCGTCTGCTGCGATGTCGATCCTCTACCCTGGCGATGCGAGGAACTTCGGTGGATCTGCGATGACTCAACGATTCTTCTGCGACATGCTTCCCAGTGATGCGGCAGCGTCTGCTGCAACGTCGATCCTCTTCTCCGGCGATGCAAGGTGCTTCGTTTTGTGAAGCGGCAGCGGCAGTTCGGCAACACGCTTCTTGTTCTTGAGTCACGTTTCCAGCTCCTTGCGACACACAGTCCCTCAGAAAGCCTAGCAAAACAGCAGGCACTTCCAAAGAACTCTTGGGGAGATGGTGGGTGAAGTCGGCTGTCCCTGAGACTTCAGCAGGAGGCAAGCTTTTTTCCAAGCCCTTGGAGATCCTTCACAAGTTGAATAAAGTGTACACAAAGTCCTTTCTTCTTTCTTTGGCAGTCAGGCAACCACTGCAGGCCAATCCCTCAAGCTTAGGGATAGTCTCTCCTCAGTCTCTTCTGGTTCCGCTCCTCAGCAAAGGTTTCTTCTTGTTTCCCAAAGTGATCTAAAGTTCTTGGGTTTGGGTCCCAATATTTATACCCAGTTTCTCTTTGTTCTCTGAAGGCAGAGATGCCTTTGCCTAGTCCAAACCAGTTCTGGTCCGTCCTGGAGCACTTTGTTTACATGACTCCTTCTTTCCTTTCAGAGAGCAGGGCAGAGACATCAGATGCACCACAGGAGGTGGAGCCAGCATTGTGGAGGGAAGGCACAGCCCTATTCAGGTCCCAGGTGCAACCCCTCCCATCCATCTAAATGCAGATCTCTCTATTCAGCCCTGTGCTGACTCACCCTGTATCCTGGGATTTCCCGAGGCCCTGTCACTCAAACTCAGGACAAGGAATACACAGCCTAGCAGAGGCAGGTTTGGATGGTTAGAGAAGAAAAATACCTACTTTCTAAAAGTGGTATTTTCAAACACAGAATGTTAAAACCAACTTCACTTGACCCACATCCTTAAACATAGGACACTCTAACACGAGACATTACACTCGGACGAGTGCCATGTTCACACGTTTTTAATCAGGGTAGGAGGCCCCCAGAATAAAACAGATTCCCGCCAGGCACTCTCAACCCTGTTTTAAATCACTAACACACATCTACACTATCCAGGCCCCACACCCGCACTTCACCATACGGCAGTTGGATAGAAGATCTCCGACAAAGCGCCCCTTTTTAAGGGAGCCCGTTGGGTATTGCACCGTCGACCCAACGAGGAGCAGCCCATATGATGAAGCATGACACCTGAAAGGGTGTGTGAGGGCACCATAATCCAACATATGGATTCCAAACCATGGACACATGGTGGACTTAGTTGGATCCAGCCTTCTCTTTGACTTTACCAACTCTATAATAGAGGAACAGCAGAAACTCCTTTCTTTGTAATCCCAATATTTATACACAGTTTCTCTTTGTTCTCTGAAGGCAGAGAGGCCTTTGCCTAGTCCAAACCAGTTCTGGTCCGTCCTGGAGCACTTTGTTTACATGACTCCTTCTTTCCTTTCAGAGAGCAGGGCAGAGACATCAGACACACCACAGGAGGTGGCACCAGCATTGTGGAGGGAAGGCACAGCTCTATTCAGGTCCCAGGCGCAACCCCTCCCACCCATCTAGAAGCAGATCTCTCTATTCAGCCCTGTGCTGACTCACCCTGTCTCCTGGAATTTCCCCAGCCCCTGTCACTCAAACTCAGGACAAGGAATACACAGCATAGCAGAGGCAGGTTTGGATGGATAGACAAGAAAAATACCTACTTTATAAAAGTGGTATTTTCAAACTCAGAATGTTAAAACCAACTCCACTAAAAGATGTATTTTATCATTCTGAGTTCAGGCATACTAAACTCGAATTTCTACCATGTTCCCTGAGTCAGTTAGGATTATACGATGTAATAATCAAACTGCTCATTCTGGCCTATGGGGAACAGGTAGCCTTGCAATAGTGAAAAACGAAAATGGCTGTAGTTCACAATTAGGACATGCCATACACACCAGAGCATGTCCTACCTTATACTTACAATGCACCCTGCCAATGGGCCTACCATAGGGGTGTCTGATATGAAGAAACGGGAAGGTTTAGGGACTGGCAAGTGGGTGCACTTGCCCAGTCAGCATGGCAGTACCAGACTGCACACAGGCTCTGCAATGGCAAGCCTTAGACACACTTGTACAGGCTGCTTCTGTGGGTGGCACAACCAGTGCTGCAAGCCCACCAGCAGCATTTGGATTACCAACCCTGGGCACTCCTGGTGCACTGTACTAGGGTCTGACAAGTAAACCAAATCAGCCAATGCTGGAATCACTAATCCATACATCAATTTAAATTAGGGAGCACTTGTACTGCGGCACTGGATAGCAGTGGAACAGTGCCCAAAGCCTCTAACACCAGCAAAAACACATGAGGCAACAGCAAAAAATGGAAGGGAGACCCACGCCAAGGTGCCAGGTCTAACACGTGTCCCCTCCAGCTGAAATGGGGGGAGAACTACCCTACCTCCTGGGAGTTCTCATCACTAAGGCTGAAACATCTGGACAGGCCAGGAGCATTGGCGTGCTCTGTACCAGGGCGATGTTCCTCCGTGAAATCCATCCCCTGTAGGGAAATGGACCACCTCAACAGTTCTGGGTTCTCACCCCTCATCTGCATCAACCATCTGAGGGGCCTGTGGTCTGTCTGAACCCGGAAGTGAGTCCCAAAGACGTATGGCGTCAACTTCTTCAGTGCCCAGACCATAGCAAATGCCTCACGTTCAATAGCACTCCACCTCTGTTGCCGTGGAAGTAACCTCCTACTGATGAAGGCTACAGGTTGATCTAGGCCCTCCTCATTCATCTGTGCCAAAACAGCCCCCACACCATGCTCTGAAGCGTCTCTTTGTACTATGAACTCTCTGGAGAAGTTGGGTGCCAGGAGCACAGGTGCCGTGCACATAGCTGTTTTCAGGGCCTCAAAAGCTTTCTGACAGGTGTCAGTCCAAATTACTTTCTTGGGCCGCTTCCTGGAAGTCAGGGCGGTCAAGGGTGCAACAATGTTGCCATAAACCTTGACAAATCTCCTGTAGTAACCCGTGAGTCCTAAAAAGGCTCTCACCTCTGTCTGGGTTTTGGGGGGCTCCCAAACCAGGATGGTTTCACTCTTGGGCTGCAGGGGTGCCACCTGGTCGCTCCAACCTGGTGTCCCAAGTACACCATTGAACCCTGCCCGATCTGGCACTTACTCGCCTTGATCGTGAGGCCTGCCCACCGCAGCGCCATCAACACTTCCCAGAAGTGACGCAGATGTTCTTCCCAACTGGCGCTGAACACTGCGATGTCTTCCAGGTAGGCGGCACTGAACTCGTCCAGTCCAGCCAACACCTGGTTGACCAACCTCTGAAAGGTGGCAGGAGCATTCTTCATCCCAAAGGGCATAACCCAGAACTGGTAGTGCCCATCTGGTGTGGAGAATGCTGACCTCTCTCTTGCCCCATCAGTCAAGGCAATCTGTCACTACCCAGATGTTAAGTCAAACGTGCTGAGGTACCGTGCAGCCCCTAGCCGATCTATGAGCTCATCAGCTCTAGGGATAGGATGCGCGTCAGTCCTGGTGACGGAATTGAGCCCTCGGTAGTCCACATAGAACCTGAGTTCTGGTGTGGCACCCGGTGTGGCAGTCTTTGGGACAAAGACCACTGGCCTAGCCAAGGACTGTTAGAGGACTCAACCACCCCTAACACAAGCATTTTGGAGACCTCCTCCTTGATGCAAGCTCTCACCCTGTCAGTCACCCTGTAGGTTTTGTGCCTCACAGGGGTACTATCCCCAGTGTCCACATCATGGATGCACCAATCAGTGACACCGGGAATCAGGGAGAACAGATCAGAAAACTGTCCCAGCAACTGGCGGGAGTCATTCTGTTGCTCAGGGGTCAGGGTGGAAGAGAGGTTGACGCCATCCACTGACCCATCTTGCTCTGTCGCCGATAGGAGGTCCGGAAGAGGCTCGGCTTCCTCATCCATTCCACCATCTGTCGCTAAGAGCATGCCCACTTGGGACCTCTCCAAGTGGGGCTTTAGGCGGTTGACATGCAGGACCCTCAAGGGGTTCCTGGGAGACCGCAAGTCCACCAAGTAGGTAACCGGACTTTTGCGCTCCACAACCTCAAATGGTCCGGCCCACTTATCCTGGAGCACGCAGGGCTCCACTGGGGCCATGACCCACACTTTCTGACCAGGCTGAAGCTCTACCAGAGTGGCATTCTTGTCGTACCACCACCTCATCTCCTCCTGGCTGGCTTTCAGATTCGCCTCAGCGAGTTGCCTGAAATGCCTAGTTTGGTTCCTAAAGGCCAGCATGTAGCTATATACATCCTGGGGAGGTTTCCTGGGAGATTGCTCCCAGCCTTCTTTGACCAAACTTAGAGGTCCTCTCACTGGGTGTACATAGAGAAGTAAAAAGGGACTAAACCCTAGAGATTTCTGTGGCACCTCATGGTAAGCAAAGAGCAGGCATGGTAAGAGGACGTCCCACTTACGCCTCATAGGTTCCTCAAAACCCATAATCATGCCTTTTAGGGTTTGGTTGAACCTTTCAACCAACCCATTTCCTTGGGGTGGTGAGGAGTGGTAAACGTGTAGGTTACCCCACACTCCTGCCACAGGGACTTCATATACTTGGAAATGAAGTTGGTATCTAGGTCAGACACTACCTCGCGAGGGAATCCCACCCTGGAGAAAATTCCCATCAGTGCTCGTCCCACCACAGGGCCGTCACTGTCCTCAGGGGTATGGCTTGCGGGTACCGGGTGACATGGTCCACCAAGACCAGAATGAACCTGTTGCCCATGGCTGTCTTGGGGTCCAGTGGCCCACAATGTCAATACCCACCCGTTCAAAGGGGGTGCTGACCACAGGGAATGGCTGGAGGGGAGCCTTTTGCTTCGTCCCACTCTTTCCACTTGCCTGGCAAGTCTGACATGTCCTGCAGTGAGTGTCTAAACTCCTGCGCATTTGGAGCCAATAAAAGTAGGTGACAAGCCTCTCAAAGGTCTTGTCCTGCCCCAAATGTCCTGCCAGTGGCACATAATGAGCCAGCCCCAATAGGAAGGCTCTGAAGCGCTGGAGTACCACCAGCACGCGGGCTGACCCAGGTTCAGCAACCTTAGGCTCACTATACAGGAGACCATTCTCCCACTAGACCCAATGTGACCCAGACTGATCATCTGCTGCCGCAGACCAACGAGAGAAGGGCACTTGTTCTCCTCCTCACAGAACTCCTCCCTGGAGGGTCATCCTTCCTGCTGCCAATGGGTCAGCTCAGGCAGGTCCCCCAGTCAGCTACCTGTTCCCTTGTAGGCTCCAAGGCATCCCCCTCAGGGTCTGGTTCCTCCTGGACCGTGGGAACTTCAGGGGAACGTTTCCCGTGCCCCCTGCCTCCTCTCTCTAAGGCAGGCACCTGGGCTACCCTCTCAGGCTCGAGGTCCTCTTGAGAACCCCTACTGGCTGCCATGGACCGTGTGGTGACACACGCCCAGTCAGGCAGACCCAACATTTCCAAATGAGCACTTTGCTCCACCTTCGCCCAAGGTGAGCTCTCCCGATCGTTCCCAAACAAATAGTCAACAGGCATGGCGGGCCTCACAGCTACCTGAAGAGTACCAGAGACCCCCCCACACACACAAAGGGAACCTGAGCCACCTTGCAGTGGCTCTCTGTGTTGTCAGCGGCAACAACTGGATAGAATGCATTGGGGACAACCTGCCCTTGAGATACCAGGTGACACTTGACAGCTGTCACACTGGCTCCTGTATCTCTAAGAGCCTCCCCTCTATGGCCATTGATGGTCACCCACTGCCTGTATTTCTTAGTGTTATCAGGCAGCTGGGTCCTAGGAACCACCTCACAGTCTCCTAAAGAGACAAGGGACATCTCTGCGGGACCCCACCCACATTGGGCACCCATCTCCTCACCCAGGGCTACACTAGCCATCTGCCGGGGGGCTGCACCAGGGGGTGCTGTCTTTCCAAACTCCTGGGATCCTTCGCTCTATGACCCAGGTCCCCACATTTGTAGCATCTCAGGGGTCCCCCTTGAACAGGTGGACCTGTTGGGGCCCCTGACGGTTTCTGGGGGGGGGGCTGGGAACCTTTCCCTTGGTTCCCTTGGGGATTATTTTGGGGCTTTCTATGGAACTCCCTCTGTTTACCCTTGTCCCCCCACTCTTCTGCTGGGGACCCTGCCCACTCTTGGCTTAATCTCCCATGTGACCCTTGTGGACCCTGGTACTGACCCAGTGGTCCGCCTCCTCAGCAAGCTTCCTAGGATTAGTCAGCCTACTATCAATCAGGTGCTGGCGTAGCTCTGGAAAACAATTATTTGACAAGTGCTCCCATGCAATCAAATCAAGGAGCCCCTGAAAATCATCAAATTTGCTACCCTTCACCCAATCATCCAATGCTCTGCAGAAAAAATGACATATTCCACCCAGGTACTGTTCTCCATCTTCTTGCAACCTCTGAACCTCTGTCTATACAATTCAGGAGTCAAACCATACCTGGACATTAATACATCTTTCATGTGGCTATAAGAATTATGGACATAAGAAGGCAAGTCTAACAGTGTATCCTGCCCCTCACTAAGGAACCACCCCCACAACCCCACTCCCCAATCCTTCTCAGTGACCCGGTGGGAAGACATGGCTATCTCATAGGCCTTGAACCACTGCCCAATGTCATCATTCGTATAAAACTCTCTAACCACATCCTTAGGAATATACACCCTGGATTCAACAGGCATTGACGGTGTGCTGCAACCAGAGGGAGTAACCTCTAAGCTCTTGACCTTCAATTCCAACTCCCTCAAAATCTTCTCATGTTTAAACTACATTTTCTTCTCTTCCAGAGCTAGTTTCTTAGCTTGCAATTCAAATTCCCACTGCCCATTTAACTTGAGCTTGGTCAGCTCCATCTCATGCACCCTGCATCTTTCCCTGTCCTACAACTCCTCTGGAGACAGGCTTTTGGCAGAAACACTGCTAACCGCTGGGGAGACTGCTCTCCTCCTTCCTGGACCCACTGGCCCTTCCAGCTGCCCATCTGCATTCTTATCCCCTTCCTCATTCTCAGGGGTATTCCTAGCTTCCATCCAGGCCCTCAGCGCCTTTTGGAAATCCTCTTTCCTGGAGATACCGGTCATAGAAACTTTGAACCTCCTGCAGAAGTGCTTGAGCTGGTTAACGGTGTAGCATTCCAATTTCTCCTCTTCCCAATCATTATCAACTGATGCCATGGATTCTGCTTTCTGCATGGTTGTTAAACCTGGCAGTTCTTTGCAAACATAGAAAGTCACAGAAAAACAATCTACCAAAAGTATGCGGTCGTGTTTTGGTCTGCACTCACAAGTAGTGTTCACCAATCACTGTACATGAGTCACAAATGCAAGTCCAGAATCCTCACCGCTGACCACAAATGTTAGATTTGGGGGTCTCTAGTTGGCATAGGTAGGTACCTGTGACAAATAGGGACCCTTGCGTCTAGTGAGGGTAAGGGGATTACACTCCTAAAAAAACAACTGCTCACCCCCCAGGTAGCTTGGCACGTGCAGACAGGCTTATCTCAGAGGCAGTGTGTAAAGCTTTTGTGAACACATACAGTAATCAAGTGACAACACTACAGATGGACACCACACAAGTTTTATCTCAAAAATAAGTATTCTTTCTATAGACTTATCACAAGACCACAAACCACAAAAATCTCCAATACTGTACTTTAAAATGGTAGAATTAGCTTAGTTCTCTTAAGATGGCAAATGCAACACTCAGAGTTCAATGTACCTTAAGATGCGTAACGCAAGACAACGAAAGTGTTGCAAGGACGGTGATGCGTTGAAGATCTGGTGCAAAGAAACAAAGATGGTGCTTTCTTCTTGATGCGACACGCATACCGGTGATGCGGCGGCGTCTGCTGCGATGTCGATCCTCTTCTCCGGCGATGCGAGATGCTTCCACATGATGCGACCCGTGACAGGCCCTGCGACACGCTTCCCAGTGATGCGGCGGCGTCTGCTGAGACGTCGATCCTCCCCCCTGGCGATGCGAGTTGCTTCCACAACGATGCAAGCCGCGAAAGGCCCTGCGACACTCTTCCCGGTGATGCGACGGCGTCTGCTGCGACGTCGATCCTCTTCTCCAGTGATGAGCCGCGACAGGCCCTGCGACACGCTTCCCGGAGATGCGGCGGCATCTGATGCGACGTCGATCCTCTTCACCAGCGATGAGCAGCGACAGGCCCTGCGACACGCTTCCCAGTGATGCGGCGGCATCTGCTGCGACGTCGATCCTCTACCCTGGCGATACGACGTGCTTCGGTGGACATGCGATTACTCGATTCTTCTGCGACGCGCTTCCCGGTGATGGGGAGGCGTCTGCTGCAACGTCAATCCTCTTCTGCAGTGATGCGAGGCGCTTCGTGTTGTGAAGCGGCAGCGGCAGTTCGGCGACACGCTTCTTGTTCGTGAGTCAAGCTTCCAGATCCTTGCAACAAGCAGTCCGTCAGAAAGCCTCGCAAAACAACAGGCACTTCCAAAGAACTCTTGGGGAGCTGGTGGGTGGATTCTGTTGTCCCTGAGACTTCAGCAGGAGGCAAGCTCTTTTCAAGGCCCTTGGAGATGCTTCACAAGTTGAATAAAGTGCACACAAAGTTCTTTCTCCTTTCTTTGGCAGTCAGGCAACCAATGCAGGCCAATACCTCAAGCTTAGGTATAGTCTCTCCTCAGTCTCTTCTGGTTCCGCTCCTCAGCAAAGGTTTCTTCTTGTTTCCCAAAGTGATCTAAAGTTCTTGTGTTTGGGTCCCAATATTTATACCCAGTTTCTCTTTGTTCTCTGAAGGCAGAGAGGCCTTTGCCTAGTCCAAACCAGTTCTGGTCCGTCCTGGAGCACTTTGTTTACATGACTCCTTCTTTCCTTTCAGAGAGCAGGGCAGAGACATCAGACGCAGCACAGGAGGTAGAGCCAGCATTGTGGAGGGAAGGCACAGCCCTATTCAGGTCCCAGGTGCAACCCCTCCCATCGATCTAAATGCAGATCTCTCTATTCAGCCCTGTGCTAACTCACCCTGTCTCCTGGAATTTCCCGAGGCCCTGTCACTCAAACTCAGGACAAGGAATACACAGCCTAGCAGAGGCAGGTTTGGATGGTTAGACAAGAAAAATACCTACTTTCTGAAAGTGGTATTTTCAAACACAGAATGTTAAAACCAACTTCACTAAAAGATGTATTTTATCATTCTGAGTTCAGGTATACTAAACTCGAATTTCTACCATGTTCCCTGAGTCAATTAGGATTATAAGATGTAATAATCAAACTGCCCATTCTGGCCTATGGGGAACAGGTAGCCTTGCAATAGTGAAAAACGAAAATGCCTGTAATTCACTATTAGGACATGCCCCACACACCAGTGTATGTCCTACCTTATACTTACAATGCACCCTGCCCTTGGGCCTACCATAGGGGTGTCTGGTATGAAGAAAAAGGAAGGTTTAGGGACTGGCAAGTGGGTGCACTTGCCCAGTCAGCATGACAGTACCAGACTGCACACAGGCTCTGCAATGGCAAGCCTTAGACACACTTTTACAGGCTGCTTCTGTGGGTGGCACAACCAGTGCTGCAAGCCCACCAGCAACATTTGGATTACCAGCCATGGGCACTCCTAGTGCACTGTACTAGGGTCTGACAAGTAAACCAAATCAGCCAATCATGGAATCACTAATCTATACATCAATTTAAATTAGGGAGCACTTGCACTGTGGCACTGGATAGCAGTGGCACATTGCCCAAAGCATCTAACACCAGCAAAAACACATGAGTCAACAGCAAAAAATGGAAGGGAGACCCACGCCAAGGTTTGAATTTTAAAAACAAACAAATCGATTTTATCCTGTTTTGGAAAATGATTATTTCCTACCTGCTGCATTAATCTTGTTCGCTCCCTCCGTTCCGCCACGTTTATTCCAGTTGTGCGGAGAGGGTTTGCCTTCAGTTTGTAATTATTCCAGGGCTCACGCTGGGCGGCGCCATCTTGGTGGTGGCTGGCGCCTCGCTGGGGAAAGCCCTCATTTCCGGGTGGGAAAGCATAAATCGGGAATGCAAGGGCGAGCGCGCAGCGGACGCGCGCAGTGGGCGCGCCGCCAGCACGCCGAAGGCACGCTAAAGGCAAGCCCGTCTGCGCCCGTCCGCGACCAGCCGGGGCCTACGGCCCAGGACTCTGCTTGCCGCCAGGTTTACTCTTCTTCTAACCTCAGAGCCCTCTGGGGAAACTGGGCTTTGAAGCCTCATATTCAACAACGGCTAGACGTATTGAAAATTTCCTGTACCGTTTGCACGACCTATACATTACCTCCTATTTCCTCTGTTTTGCATACCCCCTGTACGTCTAATGTTCCCCCATCCCTTCTTCTGATGCCTCACATCCGGGACAAGAGCAGTTGTTTATTTGCTATCTCAATACTAGATCGATGGTGAAACACCAACTTGAGATCTTTTACTTCCTGGAGTCCAATAGACCGGACATTCTTCTCTTATCAGAAACTTGGCTGACGGAAGACTCTAGTCCGGACATCTTAGCCGCCCTTCCTGATAACTATTACATTCTCCAATCCAACAGACTGGGGAATAGAAATGGATGGGGTGTGGCAGCCATTATTTCTCACAAACACAAATTTATCTCCTTTCATACCCAGTGTATCCCTTCTGTTGATTATCTTTTGTTTAAATTTGAATCTGATTATTCCTCTTTTGTCTGTGCTCTTTTCTATCGCCCTCCTCCTGAGCCCATGTCCACCTTTGTGCAATCACTGAGTGAAGTTATTGCCACCTTAACCATCAGTCATGCAAGGATATTGATTGTTGGTGATTTTAACTATTGGCCTAATAGTTCACAGGAAAGTCCACATTCTCGTGAGTTCACAGAATTGTTGACAGAACTAAATCTTTATCAGCATATTAAAGTCCCTACTCACGTTAAGGGGAACATATTAGATCAGGTTTGGACATCTAACCTGGAACTGGGCAAACTAAGTATTTCTCCTTGTTCCTGGTCAGATCATTCGTTTATTACCTTCTCTATTTTTAGTCACCCCATTATTAAATCTTCTTCTGCAGGCTCATTTTCTGCCAGAAACTGGAGTCAAGCTAACATCAAAGACTATAGCTCCATGCTTATTGCATCCCAACCTTGTAGCTTAGTGTCCTCTCTTCACTTCCAGGCTGAAAACATCAACACCTGGTTAGAATCGGCTAGAGATAGTATTGCTCCGCTCCGCATCATTAAAAATAAAAGAGCTCATGACGCACAGCGTTGGTTCTCGGACAAGTTGAAGTCCATGAAACTGGCTTTGCGTCAAACTGAGCGTAAGTGGAGACGGGATTACTGCCCTTCCAAGCAGCTCCTATTCACTGCTGCACTTAAGGATTACAAAAACGCCATCATTAATGCCAAAGCCGAATATTTTTCATCAAAAATGTTGTCATCTACTAATAGGTCTAAAGACATCTTCGCTATAGTGGACGAACTCGTCACACAGGATCGTGTTGCTGTTAAACCCACCCCTTCCCAAATTTTGTGTGACTAACTTAATGATTATTTTATTGAGAAAATTGCTAATATCAAACTTAGCATTCATCATCCTCCTGTGTCTGTGACTTTTCCTGCTCCTAACATAAATTCCTATTGTCTGGACTGTTTTCCTTCTATCACGCAAGAAGCCTTTTTTTCCTTACTTAAAAGAGTGAAGTCAGGATCCCCCTCAGACATTTGTCCTTCTTCCATCCTTCGAGAAGTTTATCTCTCTTGTCCAGCGCCCCCCATGACTCTCCTCAACAATTCCCTCTCTCGGGGCATTGTTCCTAATCTTTTCAAATGTGCGGAGGTGGTTCCTATCTTAAAAAAACCTGGCTCCGATTCCTCCATTCTCAGTAATTTCCGCCCCATTTCATTGCTGCCTTTTTTGGCCAAAATTTTGGAGACTCATGTTGCCAACTGTCTCAGTACTTTTATTGAACAGTCATCATACCTGGACCCCCATCAAGCGGGGTTTAGACCCAAACACTCTACTGAAACCATTATTTTGGCAGTTCTTGATGAACTTCGTAGAGGGGCGGACCTGAGTTCCACGCAAGCCCTGATACTTTTAGATCTCTCGGCGGCCTTCGACACGGTGGACCATGCTCTTTTGGTCGACCGTGTCGAGAGCGCCGGGATTCGGGGCCCCCCGCAGGACTGGATCTCCTCTTTCTCTGTGACCGCTTTTAAGCGGTCCGTTTGGCCAGTTTTCTGGCTCAGAAAAAGAGATTGATATGCGGTGTCCCCCAGGGCTCGGCCCTCTCCCCCGTCCTCTTCAATTTGTACATTCATCCTTTGATCTCAGCCCTCCAAAAACGAGGGGTGACCATCTTCAACTATGCCGACGATCTTCAATTAGTTTTTCAGATTGATTCCTCTCCCTTTTCTATTGAAAACTTTCAATCGGTCATGCTATTTATTAGCAATTGGATGAGTGCTAGTCAGCTCAAGTTAAACCCAGACAAAACTGAGATGATCCTCACGGGGGGCCTTGGAAACCCCTGGAATTCCAATTTCTGGCCTGACGCCCTGGGTCGCCCTCCATCTCCAGCAAAATCAGTCAAGAGTCTGGGAATTGTAATCAGCTGCGACCTTTCGATGAAAGCACAGATTAAATCTGTGGTATCTGCTTGTTTCTTCCATCTTCGAAGAATTCGCAAAATTTCCAGATTTTTGACTCTCGAGGCTCGGACTCAGGCCGTCCTTGCCTTGGTGATGTCGCGTATTGATTTTACCAATTCCCTCTACGCTGGCATTCCCGCCTATCAACTACACCAACTTCAATTGGTACAGAACCAAGCTGCTCGTCTTGTATACAGCCAGCCTAAAGTCCACCATGTGAAACCCATTTTGAAGGATCTTCATTGGCTCCCCGTCTTTCAACGGTGCCTTTTCAAATTCGGATGCATCCTTTTTAAAGCCCTTTGGGATCTTGGCCCGTTTTTTATTAGGTCTAGACTGTCACGCTATACCCCTTCTCGTGTACTACGCTCCTCAAACATGAACCTTCTGACGCCCTGTTCCTTTAAGCGCAAGAAACACGGTGGTCTTTGTTTTTCATTCCTGGCGCCTCAATTCTGGAACACTCTTCCTTCTGATCTTCGCTCATTCTCTTCTTATGCTCAGCTCAGATCCGCTCTTAAAACCTGGCTGTTCATTCAAGCTTATAATGAATACATTTCTTTTCCTTCTCTATCTTTTCTTCTTTTCAACTGTCTGACTCTGCTTAGCGCCAAGAAACCGTTTGGTGAAAGTGCGCTGAATAAATATTTTTTAACATAACATAACATAACAAGGTGCCAGGTCTAACAAGTGCACTTGCCAGGTCAAATTGGCAGTTTAAATCTGTACTCACAGGAACTGCAGTGGCAGGTCTGAGACATGTTTGCAGGACTATTCATGTGGGTGGCACAATCACTGCTGCCAGCCTACTAGGAGCTTTTATGTACAGGCTGTGAGCACACACAATGCACTTTACTAGAGTCATACTAGTAAATCAAAACTGCCAATCATGTATAGCCAATTACAGTCATTATTTACACATGGAGCACGTGCACCAGTACGTGTAGTGGTAAAGTGCCCAGAGTTCTAAAATCAGCAAAAACAAAATGCAGCACACAGTCAAAAAAAGGAAGGAGGTCAAAAGTAAAAAAGACAGGTGATAAACACGCCAAAGATGCAAGGTCTAACACGTCCCCCCAGCTGAAAGTGGGGAGAACTACCCAACCTCATGAGAGTTCCCTTCACTAACGCAGAAAAACTCGGACAGACCATCATCATTGTTGTGTCCTGCACCAGGGCGGTGTTCCACTGTAAAGTCTGTTCTCACCCCTCATCTGTATTTTCCATCAGAGGGGCCTGTGGTCTGTCTGAACCACCCAAAAGTGTATCCTAAGCAAGTAGGGCCTTAGCTTCTTCAGCACCCAGACCACATCATACGCTTCCATTTCAATAGCACTCCACCTCTGTTCCCGGGGAGGTAGCCTCCTACTAATTAAAGTTACAGGTTGATCTACACCCTCTCCGTTCAGCAGTGAAAGCACAGTTTCCACACCATGCTCTAAGGCATCAGTCTGCACCACAAACTACTTGGAGTAGTCAGGTGTCTTGAGCACAGGTGCCGTGCACATGGCCTCCTTCAGGGCATCAAAGGTGGTCTGGCATGCATCAGTCCAGATCACTTGGTGTGTCTGCTTCCTTAAAGTCAGCTAAGTCAAGGGGGCAACAATGGTGCCGTACGCTTTGACAAACCTGCGGTAGTACCTGGAGAGGACTAAGAAGGCTCTCACCTCTGTCTGGGTCCTGGGGGGTGCCCAAGCCAGAATGGTGTCAATCTTGGGCTGTTGGGGACCATCTGGCTGCCTCCTACCTGGTGCCCCAAGTACACCACAGACCCCTGCACTATCTGGCACATACTGGCCTTGATAGTGAGACCTGCCTTCTGCAGGGCGTCCTTACACTTCCCATAGGTGGTACAAGGGATCTTCCCAGCTTGAACTGAGCACTGCAATGTCATCCAGGCAGGCGGCAGTGAAATCCTCCAGCCAAGCCAGGACCTGGTTGACCAACTTCTGAAACATGCAGGGCATTCTTGAACCCCAAGGGCATAACCCGGAACTGGTTGTGGCCCTCTGGGATTGAGAACGCTGACCTCTCCAGTGCCCTCTCAGTCAAAGCAATCTGCCAGTACCCAGAAGTCAGATCAAATGTACTGAGCAACTTGGCAGCTCCCAGCCGATCATTGAGCTTATTGGCTCGGGGGATGGGTTGTGCGACAGTCTTAGCGACAGCATTGAGCCCTCAGTAGTCCACACAGATCCGCAGTTCTTGGGTGGCACCGGGTGTAGCAACTTTGGGAACCAAGACCACTGGGCTGGATCAAAGACTGCTGGAGGGTTCAATTACCCCTAAAGCTAATATCTAGGACACCTCATCCTTGATACTAGCCTGTACTCTGTCTGTCAGACTGTAAATCTTGTGCTGCACAGGTGGACTGTCCCCAGTGTCAATGTCATGCATGCAACAATGGGTGACACCTGGAGTGAGTGAGAACAGAGTGGCAAACTACCCCAACAATTAGCGACAGTCACTCCGCTGCTCCAGGGTTAGTGTAGGGGAGAGGTCCACACCTTCCACCAACCCATCCTGCTCCGTGGCATTCAGGAGGTTGGGGAGAGGTTCAGTCTCCTCTGCCACTCCATCAACAAGCGCCAAGAGCAAAATGAGGGTTGATGTGGTTCACATGCAGGACCATCAAGGGGTTCCTAGGAGTCTGCAAGTCCACCAGGTAGGTGGCATCCGCTCCTTCACCTCATAGAGGCCAGACCACTTGTCATGTAGTGCATGGGTCTCTACTGGCTTTATCACCCGTACCTTCTGACCAGGCTGAAACTCAATCAAATTAAGGCTGGGGGGGGGTCACTGTTTCTGAGAAAGGAGTGTAAGTTTTAGACAGATCAGAAGGGGGACAGTCAACAAGACTGTTTCTTGTTGCCCTCACACATCCCTAGGGATTCCATGGTTCATCATCGGGT
Organism: Triturus cristatus; assembly: GCF_964204655.1. NCBI lineage: Eukaryota > Metazoa > Chordata > Amphibia > Caudata > Salamandridae > Triturus > Triturus cristatus. The sequence goes on from NC_140586.1 coordinate 370,022,931, forward strand.
GGGTGCTTCTCGTCGGGCCAGCACTGCAATGCCCTATGGGTCCCCCGAAGAGTCACTTAGGTGGAGATCTTTTGCTTTGGATGCCGTATGATGAGTGCGATGGTATCCTAAGTGGGAGGATTGCGAAGGTGTGATGATAGTGAGCTAAAACTGACTAGGGGATGTCAGATATGTCTTTATTAGGTTGACTCCCCTGTCAGATTAACCCCTTATATGCGTCGGACACGTGGGAGCCATCCAGCGCATAAGTGATCATGTGCGTGGGACGGCTCCCACGCGTCCAACGCCTTGGCACAGGGAATCCCTCTGGTGCGTGCACCAGAGGGATTCCCTTTTTACCCCAACAGCCTCAGGAGCTGGGGGAGAGCTTCCCCAGCTCCTGAGGCTGTATTATAAGTTTCCCTGAAATGACGATCGACGCGCACATTGCACTGACGTCATTTCAGTGAAACCGAACCTGAAATGAGCCTAGAGGCTCATTCAGTTTCGCTTTCTACATGCTCGAGGGGCTTCCTCAGCCCCCTGAGCAAGTAGAAAGTCAGGAGGGGTATCGTTGAAAAGGGTAGAATCTCCCCTTTCCAATTGCACCCCTCCCTTGTGGATCCCTGCTTGGGAATCGCCCCAGGAGGAAGATCCTCAAGCAGGGATCCACCCACTAGGCACCAGGGAGGGAGGAGCAGCCCCTTTGAGCAAGGGCATTTTCTCCCCCTCAAATGAATTCAGTCTTTCTGACCCCACCACTGGGGCAGAAAGTCCACTAGATACCAGGGATTTTTTTTGCCAATTTTTATTAGGGTTAGGGGCTGCTCAACATGGGCATGCCAATGCCCCTTCTCCCCCACAAAAATTACAGTCTTTCTGCTCCCCCGGGTGGGCAGATGGGGGACGTAGCCCCCAATCTGCCCCCGGGAGGGCAGATAGCCCACTAGACACCAGGGTTTTTGTTTCCCTTTGAATTTAGGGGTGGGGGCTGCCCAAGATGGGGGGCATGCCAATGCCCCCACTCCTCCCCCCACACAATTTCAGTCTTTCTGCCCCCCCTGGGGAGCAGATGCGGGCAGTAGCCCTAGGGGGGCAGAAAGCCCACTAGATGCCAGGGATTTTTTTTCCCATTGAATTTAGGAGTGGTGTCTGCCAAAAATAGGCATGCCAATGCACCCCCCAAAATCCCACAGTCTTCCTGCCCGCCGGAGGCAGATGGAGCAATAGCCCCTGATCTGCCCCCAAGGGCGCAAAAAGCCCACTAGGCCCCAGGGATTTTTTTTTTCTACGTAGAGTTGGGGCTGCCCAAAATGGGCATGCCAGTGCCTCCACCCTCCCCCAAAAATTGCCACAGCCTTTCTGCCTCCCCTGGGAGGCAGGTGTGGGAAATAGCCCCTAATCTGACCCCCCCCCCCACCCTCGGGCTGCAGAAAGCCCACTAGAAGCCAGGGATTTTGTTGTTGTATTTACACAGAGGGGCGCTTGACTGTTGGTGTGTGCGGATGGCGCTTGGCCGGCGGTGTGCGTGGATAGCGCTTGGCTGGTGGTGTGTGTGGATGGTTGTGTGTGTGTACTGACTCTTGGCTGGAGGTGTGGCTTGCATGGATCCCCCAGCGTTTTCTTACACAGAATCCCTGCAAACCTCAAATTTACTTACAAAGTCACATTTTCTTCACATTTCTGTGTGGATAAGTTGTAGGATCACCGTGAAGGCATAAATTTCCTACTACCCACCATTCCCCTTGGTCACCCGAGAAAAATGATACCTCACTTGTGTGGATGCTCAAAGTAGTGTAAGCCGAAAAACGTATAAACCAACTGCCCTTCTAGACCCGCTTTGGGCCCCCCTCAATTTCTTCACGATTTTGGGCCTTCCATGTCATAGGCACTTGGCCCATCCACACAAGTAAGGTTTCAGTTTTATCGGGAGACTGAGTGGAATGCCGGGTAGTAGGAAATTTGTGCGGTGAAGTGATCCCACAACTTTCCACACAGATATGAGAGGAAAATTAGACTTTTTAGCTAAATTTGAGGTTTGCAGCAAGTTTCTGGAAGGAAAATGTTGGGGGATCAATGCAAGCCACACCTCCCTGGACTCCCACGGCTGTCTAGTTTTCAGAAATGGCTGTGTTTTTTAGGCTCCCCTAGATGTCTGCAAACCCGGGACCAAAAACACAGATGCCCACCTTTCTATCACAAAACTACCTGGTTTTTCAAGGGGGTCACCTGCGTTTTTGGTCTCGGGCTCAGCGGCCATCAAAGGAAACCAACTAAACCCACACATTTCTGAAAACTAGACAACTGGGGGGGGTCCAGGGAATTATGGCTTGCATGGACCCCCCAATGTTTTCCTACACAGAATCCCCTGCAAACCTCAAATTTAGCTGAAACAATCACCTTTTTCTCAAATTTCTGTGTGGGAAAGTTGTGGGATCACCGGGCTGACACAAATTTTCTACTACCCAGCATTCCCCCAGGTCTCCTGATAAAGATGGTACCTCACTTGTGTAGGTGGCCCAAGTACCTGCGACAGGCAAGGGCCCAAAACATATTGAGGAGACATCAAAATTACCTATCAAAAAACAACCTGATTTTGCAAGGGGGTCACCTTGGTTTTTGGCCCCGGGCTCAGCGGCCATCTAGGGAAACCTAACAAACCCAAACATTTCTGAAAACTAGACACCTGGGGAGTCAGGGAGGTATGGCTTGCATGGACCCCCAATGTTTTCCTACCCAGAATCCCCTGCAAACCTCAAATTTAGCTGAAAAAATCTTTTTTTTCTCAAATTTCTGGGTGGGAAAGTTGTGGGATCACAGGGCTGACACAAATTTCCAACCACCCAGCGTTCCCCCAGGTCTCCTGATAAAAATGATACCTCACTCCTTTGGGTGGCCCAAGTACCAGTGACAGGCAGGGCCCAAAACCTATTTTAGGAGGCAAAAAAATTACCTATCATAAAACAACCTGATTTTGCAAGGGGGTCACCTGGGTTTTTGGCCCCAGGCTCAGGGGCCATCTAGGGAAACCTACCAAACGCACACATTTCTGAAAACTAGACATGCCGGAGAGCCCAGGGAGGTATGCTTGCATGGACCCCCCAACGTTTTCCTACCCAGAATCCCCTGCAAACCTTGGATTTAGCTGAAAAAAACACCTTTTTTCTCAAATTACTGTGTGGGAAAGTTGTGGGATCACCGGGATGACAGAAATTTCCTACCAGCCAGCTTTCCCCCAGGTCTCCCGATAAAAATGGCACCTCACTTGTGTGGATGGCTCAAGTACCTGCAACAGGCAAGGGCCCAAAACGTATTGAGGAGACATCAAAATTACCTATCAAAAAACGACCTGGTTTTGCAAGGGGGGTCACCTTGGTTTTTGGCCAAAAATAGGCTATGTCCCCAGTAAAATGCCAACACTGTGTAAACAATTTTGGTTTTCTGACAAAATCTGCTTGTCCCTGAAAGCTGGGAAGATGATGATTTCAGCACCACAACCCCTTTTTTGATACAATTTGCAGGGGAAAACCAGACACTTTCTTCTGCAGCACTTTATCCCCATTTTTAAAAAACAAAACCAAATTTACCTGTATTTTTGCTAATTTCTGGGTTCCCTCCAGGGAAATGAACAAATCCTGAGTACCTTTAAAATCCCCATAATGTTGGAAGAAAAGGACACAAATTTTGTGTGGATACCTTATGTGGTCAAAAAAATACAGGGGCCCTAAGCGCAAACTACCCCAAATAGCCAAAAAAGCTTGGCCGGGGGGGAGGGAGAGGGTGGCCTAGCAGCGAAAGGGTTAAAAAATCAAAATGATTGGTGCTACTTTTATAGTTGATAATGTGCCCAAGTAGCTAGTGAAATAAAGTGTGGATCGACATGTTTCAAGCCTCTATGGTCTATGCAAGATCCACAGCACTTCTTTAGGACCAAGAAAGGTTGAATTTACTACCCCACTTTTTGAGCATATTACGTCCCCCCTATGTGGGCGGTACCTACTTGTTATGTAGCAAATGATCGTCCAACCTGAAAAAAGAAAAAGGAGAAAGGAGATAATAGTAAGTAAAATTAAAGGTATTTCATTTCTGGCACAAGTGCTGAGGAAATATGAATTTTTATGGTCAATTGTGTCCCCTATCTAGACCCCAACGGCTCCATGTACATGCTACAAGTACATGTATGTTCCCTCCACTTCAAGCTATGAAGACGCAAACACAATTGTGTCCAACGTTAATATGTACTCTTTCAGATCTGCCATGAATGGGCCAGATATTCCGTTCCTAAGTATGCCTTGCCACCGACTTTATATGGTATACTTTTCACGTTTTCCAGCTCTGGCAAGGTAGGCCCTGAATTCTGCCATCGAGCTTTTTCTTGCTTCTGCCTCTGAAATGCTCCAGCCTGGACCTGCATCTGTATCCATGAACTTTGTCTTACTTCCTGCGCGGCTAACGGTGCCTGACGCGGCCTGTTGCCTGCCAAAAAGTGTATTCAGCCTTCAAGTTATCTGCTCCGCTCCTCATCCAATGCATTCCTGTCTAGTAGTTTAGGTAAACATCCTTCCAGCTACCGAGCAAAGGGCCCGGCCTCGCTGTCTTTATGCAAGTAATTCATAGCCCCTGTTACCATGGAAGATTCCTGCCCCCTCGCATCTCATGTAGACACTTAGACGCTTGTACATGCACTAACAGTCAGTATAGAATAGATTCCGTCCGAGAGACCTTTCCTTTTGGATAAAACAGTTCCTTAAATAAAGATATTAGATACGATTTGGGATTAGGTTGACCTGACCCCCCAGACTTCTGTCTCCACATGTAGAGCTAAATGTCAAGTCCCCTTCACCCTCTAGTTGCACGTCAATCACACGTCATGCGGCTGCGCGCGCATCTCTGCCAAATATTTCTGCTGACACTGCAGGATTCTCTTATGGATCCACCCACTTGTGACATCATTTTAAATGACGTTTCTAGTATACGCCTATTATAACGCCTATTTCATTACGTATGTGTATTCTTATCTGTATTATCAGCTGTTACGCCTCCTGCATCTGTCTTAATGTAATGCATTTCATATATATATCATTATTTGTCAATAATGTATTGCCTATCCCTTCCTGAACCTTCGTGGTGATGGAATACGATTGCCTGGTTCGAACCATAATTCCTTTGTAAGGAATAAAGTCCTTTTCAGAACCTCTAATACCACGGATTCTGCCTCTTATTTTTACTGAGTTATTCTTACTAGACTTTACAGCATAAAAAATAGTACAGGTAATTTAAATATTTACCACATAAATTGGCGCCCGAACAAGGACACTTTCCCATCTCACGCGCCGGAGGTGCGTTGCAGGCCCAGTCTCCTGCCACAGCTGGACGGACAACTACGCGTACCCGCAGGATTTCCTGTATCTCCCTCCGGCCAAGCGGGGGTGACTGAGGCTGCGATCAACACCCAGACGAGGCGGTGAGAAGTGCGAAGTGTCCCGACCAGAGCCTAGCTGAGAGAGCAAGATCCGAGGTATACAGAGGCCCACCAGGTTCCGAAGTTCCGAGTCGAGTCCAGTCCGGTCCAGTCCAGTTCAGTTCCGAGGCCTTCCGCTCCGTGCTACCCGGTGAGTACCGTTACTGGGGAGGCATTTAGACGTGCACATTAGTTTGTGCCGGTCAAGACGGGTTTGGGTACACAGATCCGGTCTGTACTGTTTCAGCAGTGTATCTGTACTGTTTAGCAGTATATCTAGTATGTCTTGTATATAATCCAGTATTATCTAGTATTAGTATTATGTCAGTAACTAGTTTTCTTCTAATTATCATTGTTCGTTAAATGTTAAATGTTAAATGTTTTAATATGTTTAAAAATTGTGGTATGAATGAGTGTTCATTATTGTGTTTATTGTATTAATTGTGTTCAAGTCCAGTTTGAGTAAGAATCAAGTAGAAAGGTTTAAAGATGCCGTTCTTTTCAAAATTAAGACAGATCAAAACTAGAAAAGGAGTACTCGAAGAAGCTGTTCCCATTCCACCTAGGGACACTCCAGGGTACTTTATGTACCATAAACATGGCCTAGATGCCGTATTATATCTTGATTTATGGGTAGACTACACCAAGGATCTAGCAGAAAGTCAGAGGTGGCCCGCAGCTGGGACATGGGATGCAGATTGCATCATGAGAGTAGAAGAAGAATTATGGAAAAAGAAAGCCAGACAGACACAGAAAGATGCCATTGAGTTATGGCGTAAAGAATCGCATAGACGCACAGAGAAAGAGCTCAGAAAAGAAGAGAAAAGTAGGGAGAACTCAAATAAAGCCCGAGAAAATATATTAATTGAGGAAGGTATCCGAGTAAAAACAGAACAAGTAGACAGACAACGAATCACTCTCATGAATGGTATGTATCCTCTTTTGGCCGAAGGTTTACCTAAGGCCACCCCGGAAATACCGAAAGATCTGCCACCCCCATTACTCCCGATTAAAGCACATCCCAAGACCGCAAAAGATATTTTCCTTTCTTCCTATTTAGACGATGTAGCTCCCGAATATGTTAATGTTCCACCACACACGCCACCTGTCGATGGTGCTCAACCCCAAGATCATCCGCCCCCAACTCCGCAACAACAAACTCCTCCTCACATTCCAACAGTTTCATCTGTTTCTACCACTTTTCCTACATCTACCGTCTCTACCTTACATTCAACGAATCCTTTCGCGCCTAGCACCTCAGAAGGTGCAACCGGCGGTGCGACAGCGATTCTTTCCACGCCACCGCAAGGAAATAAATTGTCCTTCAGAGATTTAGCATATCAACATACACCTCAAACAGCAAGATCCGATAGGTTTAAGGAACATCTTGCGGATTGTAGATATGATCCAGTGCCCGGTAAAAATGACAGAATGCTGCTGTCATCACTACGTATACGACGAGCGTCCACATATTTAATGACACTACCAGGAATGGTTGCTCATCTGGACAATATATATCACTTTGTCCAATCAGGGCAAGGCCCTGAAAGTATTGACAAGGCCATGGAATACCAGAAAGTAGATATACAGAAACTACTGTTAAGCTTCCTCATAAACTGCTTGATCAGAAGCAGAGATAGGTCTGAGGTAGATCAGGATGAAATGCAAGTGCTTACCAGATGGGGTCAGAATATATCAGAAGGGAAACATGATAAACAGAAGTGTATAGTAGCTATGTGCCGAAAGATCAGAAAAGAAATAGAACGAATACATGAAAACAGAGTAGAAGCAGATAAAACTGAATCAGAGGGAGAGGAGGAGGACGAATCAGAAAGGCCCACGGGACAATTAGAAACGATAGCTTATGTAGGTAGGGGAAGATCTTGTAACAATACCAGATACTTTAATGATCCAATACGTCCGATACGTCCAGAATGCAACAGACATTTTCAAGCCCCTATGTTAAATACGAGGTCCCCTGAACACCTATTCCAGGCTGCTGATAAATTACTCCGAGACCGAAGGGGGTATCATATGCTCGATTCCATGGATGAACAAGAATTAGCCAGGTCAGCAGTACAATGGGCTGACAGTCCTGGAAAATACAGTGATGATGCGCTAGCACACACGTTCTTGAATCTTACCCCAGACGAACAGCGTTTAGCTGGTATATACATGATTCAACACCTCCTTATATTATATAGAAGCCAACATTCCGATCCTGGTCCCCTACCTGATATACTGATAGAATTACTCATGAATAAATGGAGAGGTTCAGGTACTGATTTAATTAAAGAAATTCTAGAATATCGGCACCAGTACATTGTCTTCGTATGCCCAGAACATGTTTCAGTTCCCACCGTGGAAAGAAAGACGTATCACATAGACAGATAGAACCCCTTACGCGAAGTACACCCAGTCAGAAATGATGACAATACGTTTAGACGCGTGTTTGTGTACACGCCCATTACCAAAATAGAACTATTGGAAATGAAAAAATTAGTGCCTAGCCATGACAAAGATCCAGCAGGTTTTCACCGTGAATTAAAAGACATGTTACTCATGGGTGATTATACCTATCCTGACATTATGAAAATATTGAAAGTATTATTGCCTGCCGGTATTTATGAGAAACTCAAGGAAAAAGAATGGGAGGTGGGAGACCAAAAGATTGATTGGACCGCATTGGAAACTGAAGAAAATAACCGAACTGCAGGCGTAGGGCTTGGGGACAAAACAAAAGCATTGCCAGGTCTATTAGTGCAAGTATTGCCACGTCTATTAACTACGAAAAAGGAAGATTGGGGAGCAATCTCAGCCTGTAAACAGAAACCCGAGGAAGACACCAGTGATTTCTATTCCCGATTTGAAAAATGTTTTGGTATTAATAGTGGCATAAAAGCAAATAGTGAGTCGTATCCACATCTGTTTGTGACAAAATTAGTTGAAAATTCCCTGCCCCAAGTTAAGAATAGAGTATTGAAATTCGAGAGTACTTGGCAAGGTAACACACCGTCACAGATGTTACAAATGTTACAATATCATCACAATAGAATTAGAGAAGAACAAGAACATGAACAAAGACGTATGAAAGACACGAAAATGAAAATGCTTGTTGCTCAGTCAGTTCCAGCTGACGGTCATAAAAAGGGTACGACGCAGTCCAGTGATTCAGCGGTTCTCGTTAAAGGGACATGCAACTATTCTAAACAGCCAGGTCATCATATAAACGATTGTGCAGTTCTAAAACATAATATCTCCACGGGTAGAACCAAGGAGAGACCACGTCCGCCTAGACAGGATCAGATCCAACAACAAGTACCTCAGAATATACAGCCTATGCAAGCTGCACAACAGACCGCACCACAACCACAACCACAGCCACAGCCTATTGCTGCAACACAAAACACGACACAACAGATGTACCAGTATGCACAAAATGACTATCCAGAGTATCAGCGCTACACATGAAATAGCCTAGAGAGGGAAGTTGGCTTACCCCTTATTGAGGTTCCTGTAGACCAAGAGGGTCCTTATGTACAGAGTCAAGTATTAGGGAAAGACAGAAAGTTTCTACTCGATACAGGGGCAAGCAGAACAACTATAAGTCACAACGAAGTCCCAGGGGCACCCCTCTCAGGCTCACAAAATATTTCCCTTGGTTTTTCAGGAAAGCCCACTATTAACGAAGTATCACAACCACTTGCATTCACAGTCGGTCGTTAACACGGACTACAGATCTATTGCTTACGAAATCATGTCCAGAAAACTTGTTAGGTATAAAAACATTGAAAGCTCTAGGAGCTATAATATGTTGTTCTCCGGAAGGAGTACGATTATTTTTGCGTGACTTTAAAGGTCACTACGTGTCCAGAGACATGGATCACCGGTTACAGAATTTACCTACACATTTATGGGCACAAGGCCCCACTGATGTTGGTTGCATGCACATTACACCATATCGAGTCACACTCAAAACAGGAGTGGTACTACCACGAATGCGACAATACAAGTTATCCCCAGATGCTGTTGTGGCTTTGCTGCAAATCATTGACGAGCTCATTGCACAAGGAGTGGTCGTGGAAACCGACTCCAATGTATGTAATTCCCCGATAATTCCGATTCTTAAACGAACTGATCCAAAAGCACCGCCAGTATATCGATTAGTTATTGATCTGCGCGAATTAAATAAATGCATTGTACCACAATACCCCGTGGTCCCAGATATCTCTTCATTACTAACAGCCATTGATTCAGAAGCAACGTTCTTTACTGTAATTGACCTCAAGAACGCCTTCTTTAGCGTCCCAATCGATCCGGAAAGCCAATATTTGTTCGGATTCAGTTTAAATGGACGAAGTTTTAAATTCACACGCGCACCTCAAGGATTCACAGAAAGCCCCAGCATCTATAGCCAAGCACTGAAAAGAGAACTTGACAGTATCCACATGCCAGCTAACACTGCCCTGCTTCAATATGTCGATGATCTGCTGATCACCGCCCGAAGCGAACCTGAATGTGAAAAAGCATCACTGACGGTTTTACAATTCCTAGCCGACAAGGGGCACAAAGTGTCCCATTTCAAAGCTGCAATTCTGTGTCCAGCAAGTTGTGTACCTTGGGCACTTGCTGTCCAAGGGGGGAAGACAGCTTACACCCGACCGCATCCAGTTAATTGTTAACATGCCGCCACCCAAGACACAAAAGGAGGTGCGGGCATTCATAGGCCTCACTTCATACTGTAGGCAGTGGATCCCCCAATATGCATTTTTAGCTAAACCACTCATTCAGCTGACAACCCAGGAGGCAGCGACATCGACTGTCCTCCCTTGGACTCCAGAACATACACAAGCTTTTGAAGACTTAAAGAAAGCTTTATGCCAAGCACCTGTTTTAGCGACACCATGTTATAGTAAGCCTTTTACACTCTTTGTTACAGAACGTGAAGGTACTGCTTTGTCAGTACTCACGCAGGAACAAGCAGGATCACACAAGCCATGTGCTTACTTTTCTAGCACATTAGATCCCGTAACTCAAGCTCTTCCTGCGTGTCTGAAATCAGTTGCAGCGACAGCTCTAGCGATCAGACAAAGCGATTCAATAGTATTAGGACATCAATTGACAGTACAAGTACCACATGCAGTAGAGGTTCTCTTGAACCGGACCCAAACACAACACTTGACTATAGCAAGACTGACGGGTTATGAATTGACATTGTTCCAGCCACACATAGAAATCAGACGTTGTAGTACATTAAATCCTGCCACACTTTTGCCATTAAGTGGAACAGACCCATTGGCACATGATTGTATTGAAGTCATTACTATTACGACGAAACCCAGACAGGACTTGACAGATATTCCATTATCAGATCCAGACCTGACATTGTATGTAGATGGTTCATGCATGAGAACAAGTACAGGAGAGTTAGTGGCCGCTTATGCAGTCACAACAGACACTGAAGTTATTGAAACAAATTGTATCGATACCTTGTCAGCTCAAGCAGCAGAGCTCATCGCTCTGACACAAGCCTGTATTCAAGCCAAAAATAAGAAAGTCAACATATACACAGATTCACGTTATGCATTCGGAGTCGTCCATGACTTCGGCGTGCTTTGGCGAGAGAGAGGTTATTTAACTTCTCACGGTGCCCACATCCAACACGGACCCCTCATTCAAGCTTTATTAGATGCAATTCATCTACCTACTGCAATATCTATTATGAAATGCAAAGCTCATACAAAAGTTACCGATATCATTTCTCAGGGTAACGACCTAGCTGACAGAACAGCTAAACAGACTGCTCAGAATCAGACTCATACAACTGACACGACAAAGACAATAGTTCCGACACCAACACACTGCATGACAGTTAAGGATCCCGCCCTTGATGTAATTGACATACAGACACATGCTACACCAGAAGAAATAAAGAGATGGACTGAATTAGGAGGGATCCAAACGGATCAAGGATGGATGACGAAGGGAAAATCTATATGGTTTCTTCCCGACTCCATGGTTCAAGTCATCATTAACACAATACATAGTCCAGCGCACCTAGGAGAGAAAGCTATGCTAGACAGTATTCAACACATTTGGTTCAATAAACACTTGCGAGCAGCAGCTAAACAGAAAGTACGTACCTGCATGATTTGTTGTCAGTTCAATCCCGGTAAGAGCATTCCTGTAGAGCAAGGTGGATTTCAACCTCCTGATCACCCTTTTGAAGTCCTCCAGATGGATTATATCCAGATGGAACGATGTCGAGGATTCAAATATGTTCTCGTAGTTGTATGTGCTCTTTCTCGTTGGACAGAAGCCTACCCGGTTTCAGATTACACTGCCCCGACTACTGCCAAACAGTTAGTTCGAGAATTCTTCCCACGGTATGGTTTGCCCCGTGTCGTGTACTCAGATAACGGCCAGCCATTCTCATCCGAGCTAATGAAACACGTTTCACTTCTGTTAGGCTATCAATGGAAATTCCACTGTGTCCGACATCCCGAGGCAGCAGGTCTTGTGGAGCAGCATAATCAAACTCTGAAAATTAGACTGTCCAAAGTATGTAGAGAAAAAGGTGTCGACTGGATAGTAGCTTTACCAGTTGCGCTCTTTTACATGAGAATGGTAGCACACTCTCGAACAGGGCTATCCCCGTATGAGGTGATCTTCGGTAGACCACCAAATATGTGGGGGACGCCTATACCTCGTAAAATCACTGATGTTGATTGTAATATGCTGACAGATTACCTGGCTTCCTTGATGTCTGCACTACAATCTTGTCGTTCACAGGTAGCTGCAGCTTTTCCCGATAACACTGAGGTGAAGCCCCATGACGTGGTTCCGGGCGACCTTGTGCTTGTGAGGAACTTCGACAGGAGGAGCCCGCTGGAACCTCGTTGGCAGTCGCCCAAGCTCATTTTACTGACCACAAGGACAGCCGTGAAGATTGAGGGACGCAAAGGGTGGTTGCACTCGAGCCATATAAAAAAATTTCATGGACTACCGTCAGACTTGAACTTTCAGCCCTGCATTCCCTCACAGACTGACTCAAAACTTCCCCTGGTTGAAAAGACTGAGAGCGAGAATTATAAACTGAAACTAAGGTCTAGCAAGTCAGACAATTAGATTGTTTAAGTCCTCTCCAAGGTGAATCGGTTGAATTTGTCTCTGACATGTATCCTCTAGACCGAAATAGAGAGAGAAATAGACAGAAACAGCTCAAGAAACATGCGTACTGTAAATCACTTCGTAGTCACTGTATAGTGACATTATTAATTATGTTTTTCCTAAGTCTTCTGATCATCGCTGCAAGTATACTATTACACATGTATTACCCTATTTCCAAGCGTGCTTTCAATGCTACTGCCGAACATTCTTTTAGCGAATTACCTCCGCATGAGTTGTCCTATAGATTTGCGCTGCGCAACAACACATTCATTAGTATGTTACATCATTCCCATCAGACCAGCAATGCTACAAATTGTTGGATATGTGGCCGACTCCCTCCCTATCAGAACTACAAGGGAGTTCTGCCTCTCTTTCCGTATCCATTCACACACAATGGTTCCTGTGGAGCATGGTTTAGTTTAATTAATTCTTTAGATTCAAACACTGTAGTACACCAGAGCAACTGGGTATGGGGAAACCTGAACTTAGTTTTGCTTAAAGCCTGTTATCCTAACAAGGAGGGACTTCCCAAAAGAACAGGAACTGACCTAGAAAATGAAGTATATGGATTAGGTAATTTTACACTTAACCTCATGATTCTAAATGTTGAATCCGAAGCTACACTAGTCTTGCCTGCTATGTCCGTGTTACCAGTCAAAAGTGAATTCTGTATAAGAAAGAATGGTTCAGTACACCTGGGTCATAGTAAATGTAGTACTGTGATCGAATTCAGTGATAAAGGCAAGTCTACATTTAGAGCTTCCCGTCACTCCTACTTCATCTGTGGTCACACCGCATATATACGCCTACCCCTAGATTGGGATGGTACCTGTTACATTGCATTCCTTCTGCCACCTGTTTTCCTAGCCCCTCCTGATTATCATAGAAATAGCAATCTAGTACACCATAGACCCCAGAGAGATACCCCGATTGTTGACTACACCGAAACAGCATGGGAACAATATACCGACTTCAATAAAGGTCTCTTTCCTTACATAGGTGTTGTCTCAAACAGTAAACTAATACGTAGATTAACCAGAACCCTTGAAGCAGTAGTGAATGAAACTACCTCTGCCCTAGGCAACTTAACAGAGGAGCAGTCTGCGATGCGGATTGTTGTTCTCCAAAATCGTCTTGTCCTTGACGTCATCCTAGCAGATAGGGGCGGAGCTTGTAGGGTCATCGGATCAAGTTGCTGTGTTTTCATCCCAGAAAACGCGCCATCCGTATATAAAGCCATAACTCGTCTTCACAAGATTGCAAATCAGATACATCAGAATGCAGGCACCTGGACATGGTCCGGTTGGTTCTGGAGCGTGTTGTCAGCCTGGGGATGGAAAGTCCTATCCTTCCTAGGTATTGGCCTTCTCATAGTATTCAGTTGCTGCCTATGTCTACAATGTGGACCAGCGATTTGCGGCCTGTGTGCCACATCGTGTATTCCACGTTCAAGTTTTCGTTCAAGATCCCGGAAGAAGAAAGAAGAACAAATGATGTTACATGAACAGATTGATGGATTCCTGAAGATCGATATTTCATGAGGGTCCGTAGGGGACAAGGAGGGAATGAGGAAATATGAATTTTTATGGTCAATTGTGTCCCCTATCTAGACCCCAACGGCTCCATGTACATGCTACAAGTACATGTATGTTCCCTCCACTTCAAGCTATGAAGACGCAAACACAATTGTGTCCAACGTTAATATGTACTCTTTCAGATCTGCCATGAATGGGCCAGATATTCCGTTCCTAAGTATGCCTTGCCACCGACTTTATATGGTATACTTTTCACGTTTTCCAGCTCTGGCAAGGTAGGCCCTGAATTCTGCCATCGAGCTTTTTCTTGCTTCTGCCTCTGAAATGCTCCAGCCTGGACCTGCATCTGTATCCATGAACTTTGTCTTACTTCCTGCGCGGCTAACGGTGCCTGACGCGGCCTGTTGCCTGCCAAAAAGTGTATTCAGCCTTCAAGTTATCTGCTCCGCTCCTCATCCAATGCATTCCTGTCTAGTAGTTTAGGTAAACATCCTTCCAGCTACCGAGCAAAGGGCCCGGCCTCGCTGTCTTTATGCAAGTAATTCATAGCCCCTGTTACCATGGAAGATTCCTGCCCCCTCGCATCTCATGTAGACACTTAGACGCTTGTACATGCACTAACAGTCAGTATAGAATAGATTCCGTCCGAGAGACCTTTCCTTTTGGATAAAACAGTTCCTTAAATAAAGATATTAGATACGATTTGGGATTAGGTTGACCTGACCCCCCAGACTTCTGTCTCCACATGTAGAGCTAAATGTCAAGTCCCCTTCACCCTCTAGTTGCACGTCAATCACACGTCATGCGGCTGCGCGCGCATCTCTGCCAAATATTTCTGCTGACACTGCAGGATTCTCTTATGGATCCACCCACTTGTGACATCATTTTAAATGACGTTTCTAGTATACGCCTATTATAACGCCTATTTCATTACGTATGTGTATTCTTATCTGTATTATCAGCTGTTACGCCTCCTGCATCTGTCTTAATGTAATGCATTTCATATATATATCATTATTTGTCAATAATGTATTGCCTATCCCTTCCTGAACCTTCGTGGTGATGGAATACGATTGCCTGGTTCGAACCATAATTCCTTTGTAAGGAATAAAGTCCTTTTCAGAACCTCTAATACCACGGATTCTGCCTCTTATTTTTACTGAGTTATTCTTACTAGACTTTACCGCATAAAAAATAGTACAGGTAATTTAAATATTTACCACAGTGCTTTTATGTACCAGAAAAAGCCCCCAAGGGTGGACTCATATGTGTGCCAGGGGTCGATCCCTGATATTGGTACATCCAACACATGTGGTGTATTTCAATCATGAACCAGTCTTATGGTAAAAAATGCCAGCTACCCCAACATGTGTAGTAAATCACTAGTGACATTCTTGCATCCATTGTTAAATTGTTATCATATGGGTGCCCTTTGTGATATGTTCAGTACGCTCATGACATGATGCATCTGAAATGTAACAGGTAAGACATGCAAACGTGCTCATCTTTGTCCTCCTCAAGCTCTGATTTGCATAACTTTACCTTATGGACAGTCAGCTATGCCTTTTCTCTGTCGTGGAAGAGGACATGCACTGTTTGCGGACTAAATAGGAAGAGAAACAAGATACTAAGGAGAGGAAAAAGATAGGTCTTCCATGTGTAAGGAGTTGACACAGAGGAAGGTTGAGTATCAATCTTGACCTCCAGTGTCCTGGCAGCGTAGGTGTAGTGTGGTACTCATGTTTTTTCAGTGCTCCCTCCTCGTTGCACCTACCCAGCTCCTTTGCTCACCTGGGTCAAGGACGAGTGACTGGGGCGTATTGTTTTTGTAGGCGTTGCCGATGGAGGTACCATCACCGCAGTCACCGCACATGTCTGGTGGCCATATTATAATGTTTTTGTAATGATTTTGGAGACTGGTTATGCTCAATCCGCCTCAAAAAACGTTATGCCTGCATTGTATTTCAAAGGGGGTTTTCGCAAAGTATTATGTATAATGTGTTATAATTAAACTGATAACACATCCTTGAGACCACTGTAAGTCTGAGGATCAGGCTGTTTTTTAGTCAACTCTTTGTTTAAATGGAGATTTTATGGTTGGGAATTTGATCAACCTTGCCACTTAAAATAAGGGTTTCTCTAAAGCTGAGCAGTCTGAAACATTGTTAGGTAGGTGATATTAAGTGGTGTTAGCATATAGCAAGACTGCATTGGGAATGTCTGGAGTGTGTAAATGTACATTCTGTCACAGTTCGATCCAGGGTATTCTGTCACAGTTTGATCCAGGGTATTTCATCAGTTCTCTTGAATGCTTACCGTGGTCATGCCAAGATCATGCAGCCTGCATTGAAAATGTTCCAGTGTTTCATAATGATGTTCTTGATTTTGTTGAACTGTGGTGTAAAGGTGGTGACACATGTGATGACATCTTCAGTTAGTGGTGTATTTCCTAAAAGTGCCTCACGGTTATTATTGCGGGCCCTTTTCTCTGCTCGTCTCACCACAGTCGGGGGATAATTCCTTGCAAAAGGTTGCCCCTCGGGATTTTGGCTTGCATGTCGTAATCTCCCATTATGCTGCAATTTCTCCATATGTGTAAGAAATGACGGAAAGGAAGATTCTCACGTAGAACTCTTGGGTGGTGGCAGTCAAAAGTAAGCAGACTACTGCTCAACCAGCTCAACTCCACTCGTCCTGGACCACCTCTATCACTACCTCACAATCCTCTCGTACTTTGTACACAGATGTCAAACCTCCTAGCAATCCAATCCCCAGCCTTCCTTGCAGTCTTCTCCAGCCATCTCCCTAGTCCCGAGTAGACCTAGAAACACTCAGAACCAAAGCGGACAGGATATACCGGAACCTGCAAAACGTTTTCTCAGAAATGAAGTATATTTTATATCTATCAGAAAATTATCTCTCAAAAATCGACCATTTTCAAAAATCATTAGTCTCAGCCAACAGCAAGCTAAATACTATTCCTTTGCCTCTGTCAAATTGACAATACCGTACACGCAAACACCATAACTACTTAACTGACTCTGAAATGCAAACCTTACTACTATCCTATTAGTCAACTCAAAGTCTCCTCACCAATGTGGATGAATTCACAATTCGCAAAGTCCCTATCAATTCAAATAGAACTTCACAGCCGAATAACAGAAACTAACACGTCGAATAAGATCTCCTGCCTTCTACTCAACTGCCGCTCAGCAATGAAACACGCCTCTGACATCGCAGACCTCATCCTGAACCGAAGAGTGGATGTAACCATCCTAACAGAATCCCTTTGCTCAAAATTGCATTTTTGGTCTGCAAATGCTGCCTCAAAGACTTCCTGTATAGACGATAATCTTTTTATCCTCAACATTTGCGAATAAGGAAGATTTTGGATGAGGTTGGGGGATGAAAACTGTTAAACAGTAATAAATTGTTCCTGTCCGTTTTTTTCTTAAAATGATGTTGTGTGTAAACTGAATTCAAGTGTTTTTCTGATTAAGTTCTTTGATTTTAGTCTTCAGTTTCACCTGAGTGCTATTGCAAATTTTTTAAAAATTGTCAGTATAACGACAATAAAAAATCAAACTAGAACTCCATTATGGATCCATGAAAATATGGTCCCGTTCATATTTCAACATGAAGATGTTCGCATATGCGGGTGCTCCAGAAAAACCCATAGAGGTACCGCTTACTTGCAAATCAAATTTGTTATTCCACATGAAATAGCTATGCTGTAAACAAAATTGAAGTATTTCCAAGATGAAGACTTTGTTGGTTGCAATGGCTGGCTGTTGTAATAATGCCCATTCACACCCTTCGATACCTTCCTGTAAAGGTATGGATGTATACAGGCATGTCACGTTGATGGAGCACAGTAAACATTGGTCATGTATTCTGGTGTCCAGATTGTTTAAAAGCTGTAAAACAATGTGTGGTATCCTTTATGTAGGACTTCCAATTCTATACAAATGGTTGCAGAAAACAATCAATGTATTGTCCCAATGGCTCAAATAACGAATCACAGCTTGAAACAATCGGTCTGAATGGAGGATTATGAAGGTTTTTGTGTACTTTGGGCAACATATATAATCAGGGCTGTCTAGGATATTGCACTAAAAGGAAATTGCGTGTGTTAGATGAAATCCAGTTCATTTCAGTGGCTTTGTCCAGAATCTTCATCAAAGTTTTCTTTATTTCAGACGTTGGATCATTCTCAAGTTGCGCATATGTAGAGGAGTCCAAAAGATGTTCGTAAACCTTCATCTCATAAAAGCTTGTGTCCATCACTACTAAAGCACCGCCTTTATCAGGTGGTTGGAAAGTTATCGATTGGTTCTGTGAGAGATCTCTAAGAATTGTGTTTTCATTTTTAGACAAGTTAGACCTCACCTTACATTGCAAATTCAATGCTGATGAATCCTTCTTGATAAGGATTTCAAAGTTATCCAACATTTTATGAGAGACTGGAGCAATGTAGGTGCTCCAAGGTTTAAATTCCTTGTATGGAATATCATCTTATGTTAATGTTGAAGATAAGATCTCTGCATCTTGAGATGTTGGTAAAATGTTTGTAAAGAAGAGCCGTTATCTCAAGTTTCTCATAAATTTGAAAACTGATATCTCTAGTTCCAATATATTGGTTTTATACGTTGGTACAAAAGATGTTCCCTTATTTAATACCTTACTTTGTTGCGATGTCAATATCGTGGAGGATATATTAATGATCAGGTCTTGGTTGTGCTCCACAGGTTCCTGCAGTTTTGTTCTTTTTCTTTGCCCTCTGCATGTTTTTTGGAGCGCTTTGATCTGGTGGATGCCCTGTTGGTTGACCACTTGTTAAAAAAGAAAACTTGGATTGAATGCTTGAGGCAGGAATATTTTCTGAATGCTGGAGTGTGGTCTCTGGGTGATGACTCGAACTGAATGGTGTTCTATTTCCATCAATTTCTTGGTCAGAAACTATGCTCTCTTGTGATGATGTAGCTGGTTTCTGTGCCATTCTTCTACAAGCATATACCTCAGCCCAAGTGTACACCTCATTAAGCTTGTAACCAATTGTGTCACGGCTAAATGTTCTCAAATTCAGTTCCTGGATTTCCTTGCCGTAAGTGACCAATTTGTTACTCAAATACTCCAGGTTTTTTTTTTTTTAAACTTGTGAAATGTTCAAAGAGTTTAGAATTGCCAAGTTAGAGGTCCACAAATCATACCGGGACTGGCACTGCTCGCCAGGAAACAATGTAGCATTTTAAAATTGAAAGGAGCATATACAAAGACCTATGGAGGAAGAATAAATCAAACTACCAGCAAGGAGTGTGAAATGATCTGATTTAGGCAGCCGAACAGAAAACTAGTAGATCCTTTTGGGGAAGAATTGCCAGAGTAGCGATGACCATCATATTTGCTCGCAGACCTGGGTAGACCACTACAGGGTAGTATAGCATCACAGTAACAGTTTGACACAAACAGAAGAGCTTTCTAACCTTAGACTAAAGGAAGAACTAAACATTCTACTGTCAGAAGTAGAAAGAGCTATTCTAAAGCAAAAAGTCAATAAAGCTCCTGGCCCTGACCACATTCCAGTGGATATGTTTCGCTCTGATCTTAAGGGCTGGTCAACAGTCCTGTCTGAGCTATTCAATGCAGCTCTGGGGAAAAACTGCATTCACTCCTCATGGCAAACTGCTAATTATATTGACCTTCCACCAAAACATGAAGTAAGCTGCAACCCAGCAATTATAGGCCTATCTCATTTTTGAACAGCACTGGGAAAATATTTGGCTGTGTTCTTCTAAATAGGCTACAGGCCTGGGTAGACAAAAATAATGTGCTAGTTGACATACAGGCTGGATTCCGTAAGGGCATCAGCACTATTTATTAAGCTGTCAAATTATATAAGGGTGTGTTAGGTTTGGAAAGGTGCTCAAATCCCCCTTATGTTTATCATTTATAGACCTTAAATTCAGGTCTGATTTCGTCAAGAGACCTAAACCAAGGCAATTACTAGAAAAAATGGGGGTGGAAAAATTCCTCCTCCAAGCTGCTAAAATCCTGTATTAAGAAATGAGAGCAGGCGTCCACTGTGGAAGCACTGGTAAATGTATCCCCATGTTAAAATCCGTTCTGGTGTACAGCAGAGATGTGTACTCGCCCCGTTTCTGTTCTGCCTCTTTTTGAATGACTGAAGAATTTCTATCCAGAGGGAGCTCGGACATTCCGAAGTTGTGCAACAAAAAGCAATTCTTCCTTTCGGAGCTGGAGCACTATTACTGCATACACAGAATGAAATGCATACATCCCTTGAGAATTTTGAGAGCTTTACAGCCACAAGGATCTATGCATCAATGCACAAAAAGCAAAAGTAATGCCAATTTCAACACCCCCTCCCCTCAAGAAAACGTACAAGGAGAGTTGGACAGGTGCTTGAAACTGCCACGAGCTATCATGTTTGTATAGCTCCATTTTAATAATAAACTGAATTGGCACGATCATATTGAAAAAGCAACCAATATTTTGCAGCGCCTTGCCAACCCCATCCTGCAGGCAAAAATCAGTAGGAGCAGCATTTCCACCACAACCCCCGGTCAATCCATGTCAAAAACTGCCTGAAAGCTGCACCGCCTATGTCATCTCTGGTCCAACCCAGCTCTTATCAATCACGCTACAGTCGGTTTGGTCAAAGATGCCTTTAAGAGTCGGAAACTGAAGTCTCATGTTGGACTAGCTCCTCAAAACGGACCATTAATTATTTGTAAGTAAATCAGACACGGGGTATGGAACATTTTTTAATGAAATTGCACCTGATACACGCCACATTGTGTACTAAATATTTTGCCTTGGCAGTTTACCTACAAGAGTATATCTCCCCAAATTTGCTGCTAACCAACTTAAGTCTGATCACTGGGACTGTGAGCAGTCCTGCCAAGTGCTACACATCACGCATTACCCTAACGCATTTGAAGGCAAGTCCCCGCATCACCACATTAAAAATAATTATCAAACATACGTCTCCAGTCTTCAGCTGTCAAGGCTGGAGGACTGAAGTATAATATTTAGCACTGCCTGAGGGAAAGCTGTCAGCGCCGGCCCGCACTGGCTGTTCTCAGCTTGGGGGTGGCTCAGCCGCGCCAGATACACTCACCCGCTGCATTCGGAATCACGCATGCGCATCAGGAAAGTGACTGAATGATTTGCCCAAGGGCAGTGCACCTGAGACAGGGCATAGTTTGTCATTCTGTTCTGTGCTGCTGTGCCAGTAATATGTGAAAGTTCCTTGATCATGCCCCTGACCTGGGGAAAGTACTGTGTAAAAAAAAGCACATCAAAACAGTGAAGAGTGGAAGTGGTAGATTATGAGAGATGTGGAAAGTTAGTCCTGGAGGTGGGCAAGTAGTGGCATCGCTAGGGATTGGGGTAGCACATGGGATCAGGTGTCCTAGTATATAACGTTTCTGCCTACCCTCCTCCCGTGTGCCCCATTGGCATGATTGAGAGCTAACAAGTTCAGGCTAAAGGAAGTGTGACTTTCTTGTAGTGCCTCATTGGCGTGATTGAGAGCTAACAAGTTCAGGCTAAAGGAAGTGTGACTTTCTTGTAGTGCCTCATTGGCGTGATTGAGAGCTAACAAGTTCAGGCTAAAGGAAGTGTGACTTTCTTGTAGTGCCTCATTGGCGTGATTGAGAGCTAACAAGTTCAGGCTAAAGGAAGTGTGACTTTCTTGTAGTGCCTGGCAGGTGCGCAACAGCTGCACGCAAGAGAGTAACTGCTGGTATACCTCTTGAGAATGCGGCGGGAATTCATACCGGACCACGGTCGCTGTGGGAGCAGTTGTGGTGGTCCAGCTCTGGCCCTTTCAGTAGTGGTGCCCACTTTGTCATGTACACGTGGGCGTAGGAAGTGTGGGGGACATTGGGGATATATCCCCCCAGATTTTGTAGTGGGTGGACATGGGGGACAAGGGTGGGGGTACAAGGGGATGAAACATTTTCCCCACTCTCTTCCGTCAGTCACAGGACCATTGGCACGTGCCAATGGACCTGCGACTGACAGAAGAGAGAGGGGACATTCTTTTGTCAAAGCCTTTGAGGTGCCAATGGCCCTATACTTGACCTGTAACCTTGCCCTTTGTTGTGCTGCAAACCTCCAGGAATTTTCTCACCTGCCCTCGTCGCCACTGCTGCCTGCAGTCTGCACTGTCACAACGAAGGAAGAGAGGTCGTTTGTCGATTGCTTTCTGCATCCAGCCCCTCATCAGCCCCGACCCTACCTTATTTGACAGTTTCACACTGCGTAATTCAGCCACTCAAAGGCTAATGTTTATTTTGAGCAGTTGAACCCAGCCACAGAAGATAAGAACAATTAGTATCAGACGTATTCTGAGCACACAGCTGTTGTGTCAGATGTGTTGGTCTGTCCTAATATTTAGACAAATAACAATTTAAATACCACTATGTTGTCATTTCTTTTTTAGCACTACTCAACCCAATCCAGGGTGTGAGAGCGCTTTACAACACACATACACATTGACAATAAAGCATTTGTGTGTAAATCAATTGACAGCATGTGTTACATAAGACAGGGTTACATGATTTATATGTTCATTCCTTCATAGTTCACTGTGCTATATTAGAAGGATTACAATTCATGAACTGCAAGTAAATATGGGATCTCTGTGTTAAAAGCAACACCCCACTTACCCATCCATATATAATAAAAATCCGTCATCTATGTGTCACTTGATGTTCTTTGTAGGAGAAACATTAACCCTCTATGATACTTTGATTCAAAACTGGCACTAGACAAAACACCTGTTTCTCCAGCAAGTTGATTAACCTCCAGAGTTATTTTACAATTATTATTATTCCCTCAGATTTACTGGGTACATAAAGATCTATGCAGCAGGTGCCTTAACCACATAAGATATTTTAAAATGCAGACTTTGCAAGTAGTTAAGCAGAACAGATATACTGCCACTTTTTTCCTTGTTGCAAATATCTTTCTGGAAGAGTTTTAATAAGTGCGTAAGTTGAAGCCTTGATCTTGTGCTGGGGTTACATCACTTTTTTGGCACAACTCCAACGCAAAATCTAATTTGTTAAATATTGTAATGCACTCGAATGTAATCATAACAGAACTGCTTAACATATGTGAGGTCTTAAAACCAGATGTAATTTTTTGTGATATCACTTCCTGTGAGGTCCTGTGAGGTCATGGGGTGTGATATTGCTAGAGCAGGATTTTCTGTTGAAAATCTATTGGTTTTTTAAGCTCTGGTTTGTCTAATTGTCATAATTTAATTTACTAATTATTAATTATTAATTATTTGTTTTGTGTAAGTGTTTTTACTTATCAACATGTACGTATTAACAAAAGAGAACTACACGTGGGGACGCGTATGTGATGCCAATTAATAATAACGTGCACGTTTAAATGTTGATGAGTGCTGTTTATTTTAAAGCACAAAACGCTTTCGAATTAATGCTTTTCTGTGTTGCAAAGGCTAGATAATTACATACACATAAGGGTATTAGTGGGGTTAACACTGTTTAATCACTATGCTGTGGTAACGTTGTTTTTGTCTCTTTCAATTAAGATGGTCTATTGTGGCCTAGCAGAAAATGGCTGCCGTTTGCAGCCTGGCCTCGAGTGAGTGATTTGTGATGAGAGGGCCTTGCTGAATATGGTCGAGTCATCTGACCACAGTCCTTGCCTGGTTAAAACTTTCCGTGAGGACAGTAGCAGTTCTGGGCGAGTTTCCAGATGCATCGGAACAGCCTTGGAAGACAAAGGAGCCTTAAAGAAAGACTCTAAGCTCATTGTGTCATCGCCGAGGAAATGTGGATGCTAGAAGATACTTTTTTATTTTTGGTTCCTGTCCTGTCTTTTTATTTTTGTGATTTTCCTGAGCGGAGATTTTCCAAATGTAGCGATGCTACATCCTTTCCTTCTCGCTTTGCTCAGAGGTTCAGCGGACGCGATGAATACTTTTTGTTTCTTTCCTTTGTTTAAAATACTATAAAAATTGTTAGCCTAGAGAGGGTTTTTGCCACTTTGCCATTTTCTTCCCAAACCTGGGTTGGTGAGGATCTACGCTGTGAGGACGGCGACTCGAGAGACTTTACTGAGAGACCTGTCCTGACCCATTCTGATATTTAGCTAGAATAGGTAATTATGAGAAAAATGATTTATTCTGATTGATTTCTTTGACTAATTTTAGATAAAGCAATATAATTTTGAATACGGTGTTGGTTATTATTTCTTGTCAATTATTGAGTACTATATTTTGATTATTGTTGTATAGATTGTTTAGATCATGTTTCAAGACAGTTACAATAACCAGGTCTTATCGACCTCGATATAGATGCAGGGTGTTTAGGAGTTTTCTTTCCACAGGTTCAGTGCTGGTAGAGTATTTGAGCGTATGTTAGTGAAATGGGCCCTAGTGTATGATGAGTGTATGTGCGTGTAACTGTGAAATTACTCTATCCGTGGAAGTAAGGATATTTTATGCACCCAGATCTCTATCAATTTCCTGGTAGCAGAGTTAGGATGGTTATTGATGATTGTCTTGATCTGATTAGATTGCTTGTACATTAGCTTATTGATTATTGATTATTGATTGATGTTGGTATATGTACTAATACTATATGTTGAAGTCGTCATGTTGAGTTATATGTAGTGCTTCTGGAACTTGGGAGCTAGTAGCAGTTCCGTAGTAGGGCAGAGGGAAGTGTATGCTGCTCTCGGGAAAGACGGGATTGTAGGGAAAAAAACGTATGACAATTGAAGTTGCGCGTCACATTGTCTGGGTTCGGAATGAGTGACATTGTCGTATGTTACTATTAGATATATTTCTGGTATATAAGGAGTGCGTATGGTAGCGAAGGTTATCTGTGAAACTCTGGTCTTAAGTCCCAGGGATCCGTAAGGTTCACCGTTAAAGCTTATCGCGGGAGAAGTAATAGGTATTCTCTGAGCTTGTTTGAGGAACTGGGCAGAGGTAAGCTGCTTGGTTGACGTGTGTTATAATTCTGTAGTGGGACAGATTGTTCGCTGTTCTCGGGAAGCAGGATTCTGTGTGTATGTACTATATTTTCTTTTATGAATGTGCGTGAATGCTTATACATTTAATTGATTGTAAGACTCTTTGGACAAGTCCTAGAGGAAACAGTTACGGAATGTATGAAAGTCCGTTGATTCTTGTGAAACAGATTTTCTTTACTATTTTGTGGTTAGCGAAGCAGACAATGGAGATGTTTATATGTTGTAACTAATAGATTTTGTAGAAATTTGACACGAAGTCTACTGAAGAGTTTTGTAAAGGAGGGGTAGACGAGTGACAGGAGACAGGAGACAGGCGACTGCAGCGACTGCTGACGTCAAACAGACCGCGCTCTGATTGGATATTGGATCAAAATAGTGTTCGCGCTGGGATTGGTGCGTTGGTGTGAGCCGCGCAAGGATTGGAAGAGCTATTCTAGTGACGTAGACGCTCCAGGATTGGTGCGTTAGTGTGAGTCGCGCTGTTATTGGTTGGAAAATCGTATTGTATATTTATAATACGGAAGGGATTAGAAAGTTTTGGTAAACGTTAAAATGTATTACCAAGAAGAGAAAAAGTAAAAAAACATTCTTTGGAAAAATCTAAAAGTGGTTTGACAAGGATAAAGATGTTAAGACGAGAGAGGGTGAATTGTTACCTCCAGCGAAAACACCTGCATCCTTCATGGCTGCGAGATATGGGTATCATACCTGTATATGGTTGGAGAATTGGGTTAGGTATACTAAAGAGGATGGTGTTCTAGCATTTCCAGAACATGGTTCATTTAATCTGGCCGTGTTGAGAAATTTACGGGAAAAGATGTTATGTCTTGACCCAAAACCAAGGCCGACACAGTTTGAGGCTTTAGTGGAATGGGAAGAGGAAGTACATGAGAGAGAAAAACAAAGGTCTGGAGGACATTACAGGTACATGTTCGGGAGGAGACATGATCGTGAAACTCATCATGATCGAATGAAAAGATGGCGAGATGCTAGTATGTCAGAGGGATTATATCCTATGAGAACAGTTGAAGGAGGAGCAGAAAGGGTTCCTGAGTCAGGAGTGAGAAGATATGGAGTTAATGAGTATGAGGATGAGGTCTTGAATGACATGATTTACAAGAGACCACCTCCATATAGACCAGAACCAGACGAGAGTACACCAGTTGTTTCTCCGATAAGAGATACAGTGCGTATCATTGAGACAGAAAATGTAACACCTGAGTTAAGAAGTGGTAATCCTTTCAGGGAGAGAGAGAATCGAGGTGGTGACGAAAATACAAGAGAACTAGCCAGAACTACAACAGAGCTGACTGAAAAGATTAGGGAGTTAACAAAGAATCTGGAAGCTGTTACGGTGCCTGTAACCATAGGTCCGGTTATGCCTGTGTTTGACAAGCAGAGGACAGGTGAAAATGGTTTGGTGATTCCATATGTTGGGAATAAGTTAACAAGTTTAGCTGGTCCCTCAGGAGATTCAGGAAGAAGGACAGAGAGTAGTGATCTGAGACAATCCAGACATGATACATGTAGTGAAGGACTGGATGCTAGTGAAGCTAGTTGTTCAGGGATGCCGATTTTAGAACCGCAGAAGAAAGTGGTTCCAGTGAGAAAAACTACTGAAATAACAGCTGAAGATTTGAATGATTGGATGAAAGTTCTTCAGAAGAGGGATAAAGATTCACAAGCAATTGATGTGGGTAGGTTACGTGTAGAACTAGAAGAGCTTGTTGCAGGGACAGTTCCAACAGAAATTCTTAAAAATCATCATGAAGGTGAGCTGTTGTTTATGTGTAAAAACATTACCTGGAGAGCGAGAAATACACATGACAGGTTAAGAGCAATAGCGAATGAACAGGGAGTTGACATTGATAAGGTGAAAGCTTTGCAAAAAACTTACAGGATGGATTTTACAGACAAAGATATTGAAAATCTGAATGGTACTGGTAGAACAGGACAGATTAAAGAAATGGTCGCATTATTGCGAAGATGGGGAGATGTAGAAAAGTGGAAGGATAGGTGGTACAAGAAAAGAGAAGAATCCGGAGATAGAACTTATTCAGCATTTCCTGTGAGAGAAAAGGAGAAACCAGTGGATAATTATCCTATGAGAGAAATACCTGGAGGAGGATATGTACATGTTCCATGGACCAGACAGGATATTTTATCATTTACGAATGATTTCCCTCGATTGAGAGAAAAGCCCGTCGAGTGGTATAGGCAGGTAGATAGGTTTGTGAAATTGTCAAAAGTGCTGTGGATTGACCTGAATAGTCTGTTTGATATAATTGTTCCAGCAGACTTGTGGACTGAGTGTAAAATAGTTGTGAGTTGGCCTACTGAGGAATTTCCAAGAGATCAGAGAACAGGAGCACCAGATCCAGAGGTAATGAGAAAGTATGATCAGGTGATGGTATACCTGAAGAGTAAAGTACCTGCAAAAGAGACAGACTGGGTTAAAATAGATCGAACACAACAGGAAGCAAAAGAATCAGTTCATGCTTTTTACGAGAGGCTGATACTGGCATTTAAACAATTCAGTGGAGATGAACACCTGGGTGACAAAGATTTGAGTCATTTTGTATACAGATTTGTATATGGCCTGAGACCTGAGATTAGTGAGAGAATTCGTGAGCACACAGTGGATTGGCAGAGTAAGAAAATGGATGAGATTCTGAGACATGCAAAATACTTCAGTGATGAAATTGAAGCAAAACAAAGAAAGCTGAAAGAGAAAGCAATGTGGGCACAAGTGAAAGTTGCGGAAAGACAGGAAGCACAGTTAGTGGAGCAGGCGAATAATACAGGAAATAATGCAGGGAATAGACCTAGATATGCAGGAAAAGGAAAGGGGAATCTTGAGGAAGCTAAAAAAAAGTTCCCATGTCACAACTGTGGCCAACTGGGACATTGGATATCTGAGTGTACCAATCCACAATTAGTGAATAATGAGGGAAAATCCTTAAATCAACAGGTGCAGAACGAAGGAAATAATCAACAGCAGCAACAACAGAAAGTTGTGAGACAGCAGAGTCAAGAGCCAGAACCGCCCTTGCCGCAGAATAGAGGGTCACAAAAGTATAATCAGGATTCAGAATTCTACAATGATGAACAGGTAAACAAACCAAGGCGTTCTAACCAGGTACAACAGTACTTGTTAAAGAATGAAGGGAGTGAGTCTGAGGGTGATTATTGACGGTGCCGAAGAGAGGAGGAAGAGTGCATACTTGGTGCAACTCTGGAAATAGACCAGGCAGGACCATTTGTAGATGGGAAAATAAATGAAGAAAGTGTTACTTTTTTGGTAGACACGGGTGCGACAAGATCAACTGTCAGGTCAACAGATATTAGAAATCTTCCTCTCTCGGATGAAGCAATCCAAGTAGTTGGTGTAGCCAATACACAAATCAGGACACGTCTTACTGAACCAGTAAGAGTACAGATAGGGAAATTTTCAGACATGCACAGATTTATTGTCTGTGACACTAGTCCAGTGAACCTGTTAGGTAGGGACCTGTTGTGCAAAATGAACTGCACAATTTTCTGTACACCGGATGGAATAGCTTTTGAGACACCAGATGAGGATGTTTTGTACCGAATGACTCTAGGAAATAGAGAGAGTGAAATGGTTGGTGCATTTGCAGTGTTTGATCCGGAGGATTTGCCTCGAGAGCTGAGAGACACAGTGAAAAGAACAGTTTGGGATTTTACTGGAGAGGATGTGGGATTGATGAATAATGTAGATCCTGTGAAGATTTCAGTGAAAGAGGGAATTACGTATCCTAACATTCCTCAGTACAAAATGACACCAGAAATAATTGAAGGAATAACTCCTATAATTGAGAAAATGATTCAGCAGGGAGTTCTGAGAGAACTACTGAGTAGTCCGTGTAATTCACCAATAATGGGACTAAAAAAGCCAAATGGGAAATTTAGGATTGTACAAGATTTGAGAAAGGTTAACCAAATTGTGGTGGCATGTTGTCCTATTGTGCCAAATCCATCAGTGATTTTGTATCAGATTCCACATGATGCTGAGTGGTATACAGTGATTGATTTGTGTCATGCTTTCTTTTCAATTCCATTGCATCATGACAGCCAGCCGATTTTTGCATTTAGGTTTGGCCAGCGTATTTTAGCATGGTGTCGTATCCCACAGGGGTATACAGAGAGTCCTTCGATATTCAATCAGTTATTGAAAAAATCATTGGAGAGCTTGATTATGCCTGAAAACTCAGTACTAGTGCAATATATTGATGACCTACTTGTGGCATCAAAGACACGTGAAGCTTGTGAAGTAGATACCATAGCTTTACTGAATCATCTGGCAGATGGAGGGTTAAAGGTATCTCCAGCCAAATTGCAATTTTGCAAGAAAGAGGTGCATTATCTTGGACACAATATTGAAAAAGGTCTGAGAAAAGTGACTGATGACAGGATTAAAATCATCAGGGGAATGAAAGCCCCAAAGACCCAGAGGGAAGTGAGAATGTTCCTGGGTATGGTGGGTTATTGTCGTCAGTGGATAATTAATTTTTCTCTGATAGCAAAGCCACTGATTAAACTGACAAAAAGTGAGATGACAGACCCATTGGAACTAGATGGAGAACAAATGGCAGCATTTGAAGAGCTCAAAAGTAGAATGTGTGAAGCCCCAGCTTTGGGTATGCCTGACTATGAAAAGGAGTTTGAGTTGTACTGCAGTGAGAGAAATGGATGTGCACTTTCAGTGTTAATTCAGAAACACGGACAGCTGAGGAGGCCTATTGCGTACTTCTCATCGACACTTGACCCTGTAGCTGTAGGTTTACCAGGTTGTTTGAAATCTGTGGCTGCAACATGCAGAAGCCTGGAACAGAGTGAGGGAATCATAATGGGATATCCTGTAAGGGTATTCGTACCTCATAATGTGGCAATTCTTTTGACAAGAAGCAGAACTCAGTACATGTCACATAGTCGGCTGACTAAATATGAGAAAGTCATTCTAGGAGCATCAAATGTGACTCTTGAGAGATGTGTGAATGTGAATCCAGCGACATTGTTGCCGGATATTGAAAATGTGGGTGTGAAGACAGAAGATGATCACAATTGTTTGGATGTGCTTGATTACTGTACAAAACCGAGACCAGACATAAGGGATCTTCCCTTGCATGAGAGTGATCATGTGTTGTTTGTGGATGGATCATGCCTGAGGAATGATGAGGGTGTGCTATGTGCAGCATATGCAGTGTGCAAAGTTTCAGAGGTTATGGAAGCATCACCATTGAAAGGAGTGAAGTCTGCGCAAGTTGCTGAATTAGTGGCATTAACAAAAGCTTGTGAAATTGGGAAAGATTTGAGAACGACTGTGATGACTGATAGTCAGTATGGATTTGGAGTTGTGCATGATTTTGGCCAGCTTTGGCTACAAAGAGGTTTCTTGACGTCGAGTGGGACTCCAATAAAGAATGCTGAAGTGATTGGGAAATTACTTGAAGCAATACAGTTGCCTAAAGAGTTAGCAGTTGTGAAGTGTGCTGCTCATGGACAAGGAGATGATTTTGTGACAGTTGGAAATCGTTATGCCAATGACATTGCCCAATATTGCGCCAAAAACAATCAGTCTATTAATCGGGAACGAGAGGGTGAAATGTCTTTTTGTTCTGTGATGTTTACTAATGTCTTAGAGACATGGGATGAAGTGAAACAGTTGCAGGATGAGGCAGGAAAGGACGAGAAGAAAGACTGGATTAAGGCAGGTTGTGCCCCAAGAGAAACAGACCATGTTTGGGTCTATAGAGATGGCAGACCAGTAATGCCGAACTCCATGCTGTCGACAATGGCAAGAATGTATCATGGCCAGGGACATTTGGGGAGGGATGCGATGATCAGGTCGTTTAAGCAGACCTGGTATAATGCAAAGTTCAGGACAATTGCAGAAAGCATCTGTCAAAGATGTTTGATTTGCCAGCAATTTAACACTGGGAAAAAGACAGTGGTGAGTCTGGGAACAATAGGCAGAGAAGGAGGTCCTTTTACAAGAATGCAGATTGATTTCATTGAAATGCCCCAAGTGAACAGACTGAGGTATGTTCTAGTGGTAGTCTGTTTGTTTTCCAGATGGGTGGAGGCCTATCCGACTAGGAGAAATGATGGAATAACAGTGGCAAAGTTACTGTTAAGAGAGTTGATTCCTAGGTACGGGTTTCCAGTAACGATTGAGTCTGATAGAGGTGGACACTTCTATAATGAGCTCATGAGTTTGATTTGTGAAGCATTAAGCATACAGCAGAAGCTACATTGTGCATACAGACCATTGGCTTCTGGTGTGGTTGAGCAGATAAATGGCACAATCAAGAACAGGATTGGTAAGATGTGTTTAGCCACTGGCATGAAATGGCCAGATGTCTTGCCTCTAGTGCTAATGACTATTAGATCTACTCCAGATAGAACTACTGGTTTAAGTCCGCATGAAATAATAATGGGACATGCAATGCGACATGCGTATGTACCTGTCAATAAGTTGATGACAATAACTGATGACATGATTTTGGATTACTGTAAAGGCCTGGCTGACGCAGTTCATTCTGTGTTTCACCAGGTTGGAGAAGAAGCTACCACACTTGAGAAGAAGCAAGCTCATGATCTGAGTCCAGGGGACTGGGTGAGGATTAAGGTGCACAGAAGAAGAAATTGCTTGGTTCCAAGGTGGGGAAGGCCGAGACAAGTCATTCTAACTACGACAACTGCAGTAAAGTGTGCTGGTGTGAAAAACTGGGTACATGCGAGTCATACTCTGAGAGTTCCAAACCCAAAGGATGGGACTGGTAAGGAGTATTTTGAAGAGTCAGATTCCAGTGATGATGAAGATACAGAACCAGTGAGAAAAGAAGCAGAAAAGGCTTCAAGAGAACCATTGAGAGTTTCAGAAAGGAGATCAGATTCTGTGAGAGAGCCTGAAATTCCAAAAAGCAGTGAAGGAAAAAGAAAAGAAAAGAGCAATTCCACAGAGACTACTCCTGAATTAGAAGAGGAGGAGATCGAAGAACCACTTGAGATTACACCTGAAGAAGTAGGGTCAGAAGAAGATAGAGAGGGACAGATTGCGGAAGACCCCCGAGGAGGTGTAGGGAACATTCTTGACAAGCTAGGTGAAGGGACAAGTAGACAGCAAGAAGATTGCGTGTTGGAGACCCGAGGAGGGACAGAAGTAGGGAAGTCTCAAATAGTGGTGAAAAAGACTGTGGAGCAAAAGAAAACTGCTGAAGAATCAGAGGCATTTGAAACAGAATCGGATGAAAGTGAAAATGAGAAATCAGAGGGTCGAGTTCTGAGAAAGAGAACTTGGATTGGAGAGAGAAATAATACAGAAACAAGACCGAAAAAGGTTGTAAGAGGAGATCTTTGGCCTAACAACAGAATAAAGAGGCTGAGATACAGACTGATAAGAGCAAATAACTCGAAAGCTGAACAAGTGAATGAGGTGTCGAGTCAAAATCCAGCAAGAGGCGAAAAGAGAAAAGTGTCAAAAGAACCAGAAGAGATCAAGAGGATAAGAAAACCTAACCAGAAGTATAGGTCGCCGGAATGGACGTACGTGGCACTGTCTGAAGGTGAAGAGGCAGAAAGTCAAGGAAATCCAGAGGAGACTGTACGAGAAGTGGTTGAGGAAGATACTGGTGAAATCCTGAAAGTAATCTTGACTGACATTGATGAAAAGTCGGATACTGAGGATATCGTTGGAGATCTAATTCAATTTGATGTTGAAGAAAATGAAGTAAAGAGTGATGAATATCCAAATTGAGTGAACAAAAGAAATCACTTGGAGAAAGTGAAAAGAAGAAGAAAATTGAAATTAATTGTTCGAAGTAATAAAGTTATAAGTAGTGGAGTAGTAGAGGCTAAGTCAAAAGACACGGTCAAAGTAGTAAAATGGCTAACATAGAGAATAATCAAAGTAGATGTGCCTTCTTAAAAAGATGGTGTAAAATGTGCTGCTGCTGTACTGGATTATTAATGCTACTATGGGGTGTTTTAGCTTTATTAGTTACTTTTAGAGTTACAATAGGTACATTTGAAATGCATACAGAGAATGTGACAAATGCAGAGAAGAGTTCGCAAAAAGTAGTTCCGACTAGAATTAGTAATACTTACATACATAAAGATAGGTCAATTAATGATTTTTCTAGTAATGTTTTTTCAAAGTTGTTGTACGAATATGTGAAAACAATGGAAGTTAGGGATTGCTACGTTTGTATGCAATTACCTGCATCCGTTTCAGAGGGTGTTACTTATCATCATTTACCAGCTACGTATGGAATTTCTTGTAGTGTATTAAGTAGTGTTTTTTATTTGTTAGGGAAAATAGATTATAAGATGTCTAACAAAGATAGTATTTTTGGGCACTTGCCAATGAACAAAGAGCTGAATCCAGCTAAAGAAGCTAACATTTTTGGTGAGATTTTTATTGAAAAAGAAGAATTAACATTAGATTACATTTTTAAGAATAATTTAACTTGCAGTCTGAAAGAAGAGGAGAAAGCTTTCCTAAATATGGTGGAGGAAAGGAGATTGAGCATGCATGAGAAAGCGGGGAAATATAAAGTGAGTGAGACAATTTGGGACATTGAGATGGGAAAAGAATTGAGAAATGGGGCTAGTCCAACTTTAGCTCTAGATGCACCACAGAAGGGTAAGCTGTGCATTACAAGAAGGAAATCCCAATATGATACATATTTTGTTGGGACTAGTGAATGTCATGATACATACTTCATTGCAACAGGATGGGGTTTCAGAGGTGGAGAAGATACAATTTTCCCAGGAGTGTACTATGTTTGTGGGAACAAGGCTTATTACAATTTGCCTGACCATTGGTATGGCACGTGTTATGTGGGCCTGGTCTTTCCAAAGATCTTTCATATAGATAGAATAGAAGATGTAGAACATATTAATTTACTAATGCGTTTTAAGAGAGAAACTTGGTCTGAAATAGTAGGTGACATTTTTGGAGCTTTAATTCCAGCAGTGGGAATTTCTTTGAATGCTTATGGAATTCGGAAACTGTCAACAGTGGTGGATCACTTATCGACAAATACCGCTGGAGGGTTTCTTTTGGTGAATACGGAATTGATTGCCGTACGTGCCATGTCTATGCAAAATCGACTTGCCCTTGATATTCTATTGGCCAAGGAGGGTGGAGTCTGTGGAATGCTGAAAGTTCAACATTGTTGCACTTACATTCCAGACGAGAGCAAAGACCTGAAGGTCTATATCAAAAATATTACTGATTTTCATGAAGAATTAGTACCACTTGAAGCTGAAAGTATCTGGACTAAATTAGCTAATAAGGTGATAGCTGTTAAGAGTTTTATTGCAAAAATAGGTAGTACTATTATAGGTAAGATATTGTTTCCTTTAACTTGTATAATTGTTGTTTTATTGATACTTAGATTAGTGTGTTTGTGTTGTAAAAACAGGGGAGGGAAAAAGAAATTAATTAAAAGAAATAATGAGAAGAGAAATAAAAGGTTGAAAAGAGAACCACAAGAAATTGAATTAGAAGAATTGAGGGAGAGTGTCTACTTAGAAA
Organism: Triturus cristatus; assembly: GCF_964204655.1. Classification (NCBI taxonomy): domain Eukaryota; kingdom Metazoa; phylum Chordata; class Amphibia; order Caudata; family Salamandridae; genus Triturus; species Triturus cristatus. Next base: position 370,057,684 of record NC_140586.1, read on the forward strand.
CAAAGAGGGATGATGAAAGAGTGTCTGGTGTGTAGTGTTGTGTAAGGAGAAAAAGACATTTCCAATTTCTCCTAAAATGGGACTAAATTTTCACTAAATCTAAATTTTTTTTTTTGGGTTATTTGGTGATAAAATCACCAAAGGGGGGATTGCTAGAGCAGGATTTTCTGTTAAAAATCTATTGGTTTTTTAAGCTCTGGTTTGTCTATTTGTCATAATTTAATTTACTAATTATTAATTATTAATTATTTGTTTTGTGTAAGTGTTTTTACTTATCAACATGTACGTATTAACAAAAGAGAACTACACGTGGGGACGCGTATGTGATGCCAATTAATAATAACGTGCACGTTTAAATGTTGCTGAGTGCTGTTTATTTTAAAGCACAAAACGCTTTCGAATTAATGCTTTTCTGTGTTGCAAAGGCTAGATAATTACATACACATAAGGGTATTAGTGGGGTTAACACTGTTTAATCACTATGCTGTGGTAACATTGTTTTTGTCTCTTTCAATTAAGATGGTCTATTGTGGCCTAGCAGAAAATGGCTGCCGTTTGCAGCCTGGCCTCGAGTGAGTGATTTGTGATGAGAGGGCCTTGCTGAATATGGTCGAGTCATCTGACCACAGTCCTTGCCTGGTTAAAACTTTCCGTGAGGACAGCAGCAGTTCTGGGCGAGTTTCCAGATGCATCGGAACAGCCTTGGAAGACAAAGGAGCCTTAAAGAAAGACTCTAAGCTCATTGTGTCATCGCCGAGGAAATGTGGATGCTAGAAGATACTTTTTTATTTTTGGTTCCTGTCCTGTCTTTTTATTTTTGTGATTTTCCTGAGCGGAGATTTTCCAAATGTAGCGATGCTACATCCTTTCCTTCTCGCTTTGCTCAGAGGTTCAGCGGACGCGATGAATACTTTTTGTTTCTTTCCTTTGTTTAAAATACTATAAAAATTGTTAGCCTAGAGAGGGTTTTTGCCACTTTGCCATTTTCTTCCCAAACCTGCGTTGGTGAGGATCTACGCTGTGAGGACGGCGACTCGAGAGACTTTACTGAGAGACCTGTCCTGACCCATTCTGATATTTAGCTAGAATAGGTAATTATGAGAAAAATGATTTATTCTGATTGATTTTCTTTGACTAATTTTAGATAAAGCAATATAATTTTGAATACGGTGTTGGTTATTATTTCTTGTCAATTATTGAGTACTATATTTTGATTATTGTTGTATAGATTGTTTAGATCATGTTTCAAGACAGTTACAATAACCAGGTCTTATCGACCTCGATATAGATGCAGGGTGTTTAGGAGTTTTCTTTCCACAGGTTCAGTGCTGGTAGAGTATTTGAGCGTATGTTAGTGAAATGGGCCCTAGTGTATGATGAGTGTATGTGCGTGTAACTGTGAAATTACTCTATCCGTGGAAGTAAGGATATTTTATGCACCCAGATCTCTATCAATGTCACGTGCAATGTCACGTACTGTGAAACCACTTACATACTGCCTAACTTGGTTAGTGCCCCACTTCTTTTTTTAGGACTTCTTAACCTGGTGGAAGAAGTATAATGGAAAACTGGTGTTGGTGGATGTTGGAGGATGGCTTAGTATATGGTGCACACTCTCAGGAGTGATGCACCTTGCACTAATCAGAGAGCCCTTATGGTGATTTTTGGTGGTCTGTGACTCAGAGGAGCTGGGAACACTAGTAACCACCCATTGTAAGTACCCAGGAGCCCCACGGAGGCTTGTGCACAGACAAAAGTCAACGGAGAAGTCACCGTTGCAGTTTTAAAGAAGGACAGCCCTTTTTGGGAGGTGCCTGGCTCCCTTTTATAGTTGCTGTGTCCTGGGGTGAGCGCCCAGTTTTAATTGTTTTACTTGTTCATTTCTCCCTGTTCTTTAACAGTTTGTAATATTTTACCTGTAGATCTTCACTGAAGGGGAGCCTGTCGTGTGGGATTTGGGGTTGCTGGATCCCGGTTTGCCTTCATTTGCCCCGCCTCTTTTACTCACCGTACGAAGTTTCGCCTAGGAATGGCAACCACCGCCACGCCCCCTTGATGACGGGCCTTTTAGCGGGTGAGGAGTGTATCCGCGCAGCGGCCTCTAACCACAGCTCTTTTACTTTCCTTGTATTCGGTACCCAGTGCTGCCATTTTCGGGAGGTGCCTGGCTCTCTTTTATCGTTGCTGTGTCCATGGTCGAGTGCCCAGTTTTAATTGTTTTATTTGTTCACTTTCTCCCTGTTCTTTTACGGTTTGTATTCATTTATCAAGGTAGCCTGTCATGTGGGATTTGGGAATGCTGGACACCGGCTCGATTTCAATTTCCCACCTCTTTTACTCAGCATGCGAGGCTTTGCCTCGGAATGGCAACCACGGCCCCTTGATGACCGTCCATTTAGAGGGCCGAGTAGTGCGTCTGCGCAGGAAGCTTGCTGCCGGCGCGCCAAAGGCAAACCTGTCTGCCCCTGTTCACGGTCAGACTGCGCCGTGTGACAGAACCCCTATCCGTTTTCCACCCCAGAGGTACTCCAAGACAGAGCTCTTAGCATTAAATTACTCTGGTGAGCCCTCAACTTGTGCTAAGTTTGATTGCAATGCGACAACTGAGCTTCAGAAGTGCACAGGCTGTAACTACGCCCTCCGACAGCGAGGCAAAAACAAATTCTCAGTCACCCCCAGTTCATGAATAACACAGCATTGAGGGTTATTTCCTGGCTGCTACTAAACAATTGGTCGTTAAATAGGCACAATATGGAGTTTGCAGACTTCATGGAGACTTACTCCCATGATAAAGCCTTCATTACAGAATTGTGGTTGGATGACTACTCCGACCCTGACCTAACGGTGGCAATTCCTGAAAGTTATACATTTCACAGGCTTGACAGAGTGGGTAAGATGGATGGAGGGATTGCAATAATATATAGGACCCTAGGCAAGGCTTCATTTACCTCAATAACCTTAGACCAGGGAGAAGCTTTACTGTTTTCTTTTTTTAAGTTTGGCCACAAAGCTGATTTTTACGGTCTTTTAATATACCATTCCCCAGGCCCAAGGAACACTTTTGTGGAGAGGCTACAGAACATCTATGAATCATGAATGGAATCCTCGAACTTTACAGTAATAGGGGATCTGAACTTCCATTTGAAACAGGAGGCCAATAGGGATTCCGAGCTGTTGATTGACTGCTGTAGTAGTTTTGGTATGAAACAAATTATCAATGTACCCACTCATAATGCCAACCCCACATTGGACAGCATTTCTACGGATAACTTAGGGCTTAAGCTGGAGAGGGTGCTGCCCCTTACCTGGACTGACCATAAGGCGGTAATGTTTAACTTGAATATCCTAGTCTCAATACCCCAAACTAAGAGTGTAGGTGCTCCAGTGCGTTCTTGGCGGACAGTTGAGGCAATGTAGCTTGCAACCGCCCTCAGCGTTGCAAGTCCCAATTTGAAAAGAGACGTAGACTCAGCCACCTTCAACTTTATGGGTTGGATTCATTCTGCACTGAAACTACTAGCACCAGCAAAATCTAAAAAGAGCTTTAGGAAATTTACCTGAACCCCATGGTATACCCTGGACCTGAGGAAACTGAATCAAAAATGTAGAGCAGCAAACAAACCTGGCAGAAAGAGTACAACCTAGAGGAGAAAAACAAATATATCTTCTTGTGGAAAGGTTATAAAGAACTCACCTTGTCAGTAAAAACTCAATACCTTTCTAATAAAATCAGGGAAGCAAAGAACTCCTCATCGGAGCTGTTTAAAACAGTGGTTACATTATCCAACTGTGATCATGTTAATGGCTTTATCATTTTTGCAATGACTGGGCAGTCTTCTTTCAAGAGAAAGTCGACTGCTTCTTTAAAAATTTGTGGTATCAACGGGTGCAAGTGTAGCACAGATCCCTCTAATGGTCTCATGTCCGGTTTCACATGCTTTAAGGGAAGCTAAGTCCCCCTCAGAAAACTTTAATAGCTTTTCACCCCCATAAGTTGCGAAAGTGACAAGACATATGGAGATCATCAAATCAGACACCCCCTGAGATCCCTGCCAACTTTTTTTCCTAAAATTGGCTCTAGAAGTGGTAGCAATGCATTTGACTTGACGACTAAAGATGATTATAAGGGAAGGTCACTATCCAGCAGACTGGAAGAAGATATCTGACCTTCTGATCCTGAAGAAATCAGTTGTAGACCCTACAATGACCAAAGATTACTGCCCAATATCACGCCTGTCTTTCCCTGCTAAGATCTTTGAGAAAGCCTTGAATGAGAAATTTACCAACTATCTCGACACCTCCAACCTACTAAATCCAACGCAATATGGGTTCAGACCAAAGCATAGTACAGAATCGGCTTTGGTAATTGCCTCAGAGGAGATACGTGGGCTTCTGATTGAGGGAGCGAGGGCAGTCCTGATCCTCCTTGACCTCGCAGCTGCATTTGATACAGTGAACCATGAGGTCATTATCCATAGGCTGTAGGTCTGCCCTCGCGTTCCTGTCAGACAGAGGACAAACGGTGGAGCTCGACTGCCTTAAATCTGAAACCTTCTTTCTGCCCTGCACGATGCCACAGGTCTCTTCCCTGTTGCCCACATTTTTCAATATATACATCTCCCCGTTGGTACAAATGATTCAGTCTTTTGGCCTGACGGACATTTCCTACGCTGATGATGCACAGATTAATGTATCATTCCTGGATGTTGGGGTCACTGCAGCCAGCAATTTCAATAGATGTCACCAGGTGCAAAAAATGCCTAAAGTTAAACACTGAAACAACTGAGATGCTTTTATTTTTCAAGAATTCCTTATTGTGGGTGTTGGACTTGGCCCTTTTTGCAGGGTCATCCCTGAACTTTTTGCCTTCCTCCTCTATTTTTTCTGACCTGTTGTTGGCTGTTTTATGACTCTGGGCACTTTACCACTGCTGATCAGTGCTAGATTGCATAGGCTCTCCCTATTGTAAATTTATGTATGGATCAGTGATTCCATGATTGGCTGGTTTGGTTTACCTGTCAGACCCTAGTGCAGTGCACCAGGAGTGCCCAGGGCTGGTAAATCCAAATGCTTCTAGTGGGCTTGCAGCACTGGTTGTGCCACCCACAGAAGCAGCCTTGTAAAATGTGTCTCAGGTCTGCCATTTTTGTTTTTGTTGCATATTTATATAGCGCGAACTCGACCCGAAGGTATTGGAGCGCTTAACATAGCACCGTATTTACATTACACATTCAGGCACGGGGAGATGTAAGTGATTTGCCCAGAATCACAGGATGTGGACGCGACCTTGAGGCTCGAACCCTGGTTGCCTGCACCAGAGGCGGCAGCGCAGCCGACCGACCACATCCTCTCCCCTTTGCAGAACCTGCGTGCAGTCTGGTACTGTCATGCTGACTGGGCAAGTGCACCCACATGCCAGTCCCTAAACCTCCCCTTTTCTTCATATCAGACACCCCTATGGTAGGCCCAAGGGTAGGGTGCATTGTAAGGATAAGGTAGGACATGCCTAGATTCAAACGGGCTAGAATGGGCGGGAGGGCATTCAGCGTCATGGGCGCCCGGATGTGGAATGAGCTACCACAGAGGATCAGACAGATCAACTCCTTAACCGATTTCATAAAGCGGCTTAAAACATGGCTCTTCCCGAGAGCCTGATCTTTCCATCCTGCCTAATCCTTCAGCACCGTCAATACCTGTCTATGTCAGAGCACCAGGATATCCGTGGGGTGACAGCAGCGCTATACACAAATCAATACAATACAATACAATACAATGCCCAGGTGTGTGTGGCATGTTCTAACAGTGAATTACAGCCATTTTCGTTTTTCACTATTGCAAGGCTACCTGTTCTCCATAGGGCAGTTTAGATAATTACATCTTATAATCTTAACTGACTCAGGGAACATGGTAGAAATTCGAATTTAGTATGCCTGAACTCAGAATGATAAAATACATCTTTTAGTGAAACTGGTTTTAACATTCTGTGTTTGAAAATACCGCTTTTAGAAAGTAGGTATTTTCTTGCTTAACTGTCCAAGCCTGCCTCTGCTAGGTTGTGTATTGTTTGTCTGGACTTTGAGTGACAAGGCTGGGGAATTCCAGGAGACAGGGTGAGTAAGCCCAGTGGTGAATAGAGAGATCTGCATCTAGATGGGAGGGAGGTGCGTCTGATGTCTCTGCCCTGCACTCTGAAAGGAAAGAAGGAGTCATGTAAACAAAGTGCTAAAGGACTGACCAGAACTGGTTTGGACTAGGCAAAGGCCCCTCTGCCCTCAGAGGACAAAGGATTTGGGGGTATAAGTAGTGGGACCCTGATCCCAAGAATTAAGATCACTTTTGGAACAGGCAGAAACCTTTACTGAGGAGTGGAACCTGAAGAAACTGAGGAGAGACTATGCCTAAGCTGAAGTGCTGTTTGGCAGATTGGCCTACAGTGGTTTGCCTGACTTCCAAAGGAAGGAGAAAAGACTTTTATGGGCTTTATTTCAACTTGTAAGGATCTCCAAGGGCTTGAGAGAAGAGCTTGCCTCCTGCTGATGTCTCAGGGACAACAGACTTCAACCACCAGCTCCCAAAGAGTTCTTTGGAAGTGCCTGCTGCTGTTTTGGGCCTTCTGAGGGACTGCATGTCACAAGGAGCTGGAAGCGCGACTCAAGAGGAAGAAGCGTGTCGCTGCCGTCGCATCTTGGATGTCGCCGCTGTAGCTGTCGTATTGCACAGCATCGAGAGAAGCGTCTCGCAATGTCGAAGAAGTGTGTCGCCATCGCAGCTGCTAGGGCTGTCACATTGCTCCACATCACGAGAAGGGTCTCGCATCGAGGAAGAAGTGTGTTGCCGTCGCTGCTGCTGCTGTTTCATCTTGGATGTCGCCGCTGTAGCTGTCGTATTGCACCGCATCAAGCAAAGTGCCTCGCATCCACTGAGAAGCGTGCCGCCGTCGAGAGCTGTTGTCGTCGCATCACGGAACAAGGGTGTCGCCACTGCAGTTGTCGCATCGAGCGGAAGAGTCTTGCAACATCGGAGAAGAGTGTCGCAGCCAAAGCCGCTGTCGTCGCATCACTGGACAAGGGTGTCGCCATTGCAGCTGACGCATCGAGCCGAGATCTCTCGCAACATCGGAGAAGCATGCCGCATCAGATCTTCACGTCTTTATTTCTTTGCACCAAACTTTCATCACATCAACATCGTTGCAACACTTTTGTTGCCCTGCGTGTCACATCTACAGGTACATTGACTTAAAGTGTCGCATTTAAGAACTAAAGGGAACAAAGCTAAATTCTAACATTTTAAAGTAACAGTATTGTGGCTTTTTGTCGTTTATGGTCTTGTGGTAAATCTATATAAAGAATACTTATTTTTTATATAAAACTTGTGTGGTGTCCATCTGTAGTGTTGTCACTTGATTACTGTATGTGTTCACAAATGCTTTACACACTGCCTCTGAGATAAGCCTGTCTGCTCGTGCCAAGCTACCAAGGGGGTGAGCAGGGGTTATTTTAGGAGTGTATCCCTTTACCCTGACTAGAGGAGAGACCCCTATTTGTCAAAAGTACCTACCTGTGCCAACTAGAGACCCCCAATTCTAACAGTGGGATACCACTTGGTGGCCTCTGGAATTTGGGGCAAACTTTTTTTTTTTTTGTGCCATGTCTTCCCTGGACCGGAAACAAGCATCCTGGGACCAGTTTCTGGCTAATCAGTCGTCCTCAGCCAGGCTAGATTGAACTTGGCAGAATAAATAAGGAAAATACTCTACCTATTTATTTCAAAATGTACAATGTATCATTTAATTAATATGCTGACACTGAAACTAAGCCTAAACAAAGAAATTCGAACACTTTCAATACATAGCCAAAGGAGAATTCATAAATGTTTTTATTTTTCACTGTAATCAATTTTTATGTATGTATGATGTTTGTTTTCTTGGTGCGTTGTAATACCGGTATGAGTTTGTGAGTTGGTGTGCAGCTGATTATGTCTGGGACCCCCTGATTTTTGTATTTTTTTTTATGTCTTTCTTACAAAACTATGAATAAGCCAATGTATTGAATTTATTTTTCTAAAAATTGATTACAGTGAAAAATAAAAACATTTATGAATTCTCCTTTGGCTATGTATTGAAAGTGTTCGAATTTCTTTGTTTAGGCTTAGTTTCAGTGTCAGCATATTAATTAAATGATACATTGTACATTTTGAAATAAATAGGTAGAGTACTTTTCCTTATTTATTCTGTAATTTTCCCCTGAGTCTCTACCTACATCTACTTTGCAGGGGTTCCCCTTGTTATATTGGTTAGATTGAACTTGGGCCTTTACCATCTCCAACACTGAAGGCAAAACATCTAGGGGTCCTTTTTGATGATCAACTTAGCTTCTCTAGTCAGATAAACTGTATCACAAACTCTTGTTATTATCTAATTAAGAGGTTAAAAAAGATCTTCAGGTTGATTCAGGGTGAGTTTAAAAAAACTGTGGTGGTAGCACTGATCCTCTCGAGGATAGATTATTGCAATGCCCTTTATCTAGGGATAAACAAAGCCCTTCTTCAGAAACTGCAACCACTGCAGAACGTGGCAGAACAGCTGCTCTTGAAGCCGCCCAAATTCCCGTCTGTAGCGGGAAAGTTGGGTTATTTTCATTGGCTGCCAGTGGTGGGCAGAGTGAAATTTAAAGCACTCTGCCTTTCCCATAAAGCACTATATAGCTCGGGCCCCTTGTACCTGCAGAATCTGTTCTGTTAGTACTCCCCGCGGAGAACCCTAAGATCCTCCACAGCCAAACTGTCCGCCATTCCATAAATAAATAAAGTCACTTGTGATGGGAGAAGATTTTCTTTCCTATGGGGCAAACTTTGGAATTCCTAGCCCCTAGATTTAAAGCGAGTCATCCCCTCTTCAGAAAATTATTAAAGACCTGGCTTTTTTCCTCTTCCTCCATCTAGTCTCCACTGGGTAACTGTAATTTGAGAGCACCACCAGCGCCAAGATACTTCGGTGATCTACTTACTGATTTACTTACTTCCAAGAGGACCCAAAGAAATCCTTTGGAAGATGCAAGGTTGCAGAGACACCCCACCTGTGTATGTCCCAAGGACCAGGTTGTAGGTGTGGAGTGACGTCGGAACCTGACGTAGACGACAATGTAAGACTTCAAAGAAGATGCCTCTGGTGAAGACTGTGAAGGAGTCTGGTGGAATCCAAGAGTGGATTCTTGAACAGAAGAGCCTGCAAGCAGAGGGTACAGAGTCTATACCACTCGGAAGTGACCAGGAGGCACAGAAACACAATGCCCACCTTTGTTGGGAGGTTCAGGAATAAAGACAATTACCTTTTCCCTGCAGCTCTGAGGACCAGGAGATGCTGAGGAAAGCCAGGAGTCGTGCATGAGGTGGCCCATATCGGGTATCAGTGTCCAGGTGATTGGTGTCCGGCAGAAGCAGCAACAAGCCCTGGTAGCCGCAACTGGAGTAGAAAGCGTAAAGATGCAAAAGTTGGGGCCTGCAAAGTCCAGGAGACTCACCAAGTGTAGGAGAGTCAGAGTAGGCCCAGAGCAAGCAGGGGAGTCCCCTGAAGCAAAGGAAGACCCTCGAGAGGACCCACAGGGAAGGCACAGGAGCTGCAAAAGATCCTCAGGCATATCACCAAAGATGGTGTTTCATGGTGCAGAGGATGCAGTGAGGACGCTGATTTTCTGAGGGACTGAAGGCTGGAGCTTCTTGTAGCCCGAAGATCTCTGGAATGCAGAGCCAACAAGCCTTGGCAATGGGGAGTCGATGCAGTGCACAGGGGAGCAGTTCCAGCGGCTCTGATGAGGGATACTATCCTCAAAATTGCCGGGAAGACAGGTCCGGTTCTGGGAGCTACAGAACCACCACCTGTGTTGCTGGGCCTCAAGAAGCCCATAGGACAACAGGAGCAGCAGACCGGTCAGCTTCATTGCGGTGTCTCCATATGCAAGGGAGTGACTCCTTCACACCAAGAGAGATTATTTCAGATGTCCTTGATGCCCACAGGCCTTCTGGGTGAAGTACAGACACAGACGACGCAGACGACTTGAAGAACAGCACGACCAGGAGCAGCAAGAGACTTCCTTGATGCAGTCTTGGTTTCAGTGGAAGTCCAACGAAGTCTAAGAATTCAAACGGTCAAAGAGTGTTATCTTGGTTTCAGAGATGAGTCTTGTTCCACAATGAATCTAAGGACCCACCCACAGGGGAGCCCTTAAGAACCCTAGGGAAGGGGTTGGAACGACTCAAGGTTCCTTCCCAGAGGAGGGACTGGACAGATGGGAGGATACTTCCCTGTCCTTTGTCCAGTTTCTCACCAGAGTGGGAACCAATGGTTCCTGAACTGGCTCAAACCGGAGTACGCAAGGAGGGCACCAAATGTTCCCTTCAAAGCAGTCTGGTGGCCTGGAAAGTGCCCCCAGTCCAGCCATATACACTAAGTCCTGTCTGGGAGGTGGTAACACCCCCTGTAACAGGAAACCTATTGTTCTCCCTTTCCCTGTTTGAACTCAGCAGCAGGAGGAAATAAATTAAAATCTGTGGTCAGCAGCAGCACTAGCTTGCCTGCAGACCCTAAAAGGCTATTACAAGGAACCCCCAGTACATGGGATCATACTTCCAGCACAGGAATCGGTGTTGGTGTATGATTGAAACAAGTTTGATACCAATTCTTTAATTTGGTTCAATGTGAACAGTGCACACCGCATCAAAGTTAGCGTACTTGTTATACATTGATACCAAACAAGACCAGGTTTGGTGCAGCCTATATATATGTTGAAATCCCTTAATGACTGATGTTCACTATATACCTTAAAATGGCTGACCACACTTACAAAGCCTGGAGAATCGACTCTGTGGTTTGTAGGGTTGTTCTGCTCATGCAGGGACACCCTCACACTTGTAACCCAGCACCTGCCCTCTGGACTGAAGGGCCTACCATAGGGGTGACTTATAGGTTTTAAGTGTAGTGACCTCAGATGTACGGAAAACTATATCCATTGTGAGATGTGCAAGCACCATCTCACACAGGCTGCAATGGCAGGCCTGTAGTCAGAGTTTAAGTGAACTCCCATGGGTGGCACAATACATGCTGTAGCCCATGGGAGACTCCTGGTGTATCTATGCCCTGGATACCTTAGTACCATATACTAAGTACTTATAAGGGTACACCAGTAGCCAATTGTGATTGTACCAAAGTAATTACCAGAGCCAATTTAGGGGAGAGAGCACAGTTGCTGGGGTCCTGATTAGCAGGATCCTAGCAGACTACAGTCAAAACACACTGACAAAAGGCACAAAGTGTGGGTAACCATGAAAGCAGATCCTACACCCCTCCCCCAACGTAAGGACATGAGACTTACCTTGCCCAGTTAAGTTTTAATTTTCTAAGGAGAAATATCTGGAAAGTACATCTGCATTGGCATGGTTACTCCCAGGTCTGTGTTCCATTAAAACGCTCATCTCCTGTAGGGAAATGGACCACCTCAAAAGTTTGGGGTTTTAACCCTTCATTTGTTCAAGCCATAAGAGGGGATTATGATGTGTCTGAACAATGAAGTGAGTGCCAAACAGGTATGGCCTCAACTTCTTCAAGGTACTGACCACAGCAAAGGCATCCCTCTCAATAGCTGACCAACACTTCTCCCTGTAGGTCAACCTTCTGCTTATGAAATCTACTGGTCAATCCTGACATTCTGCATTAAGCTGTGACAATACTGCACCTATCCCTTTATCAGAAGCATCTGTCTGGACAATGAATGGTTTGGAGTAATCAGTACTAAGAGAACATGGCTTGCTTCAGGGCTTCAAATGTTTTCTGACAGCTAACTGCCTACTGAACTAAATAGACCTCTTGTAGAACCCAGTCAGGCCCAAGAATGCTCTGACCCGAGTCCAGGTAGTGGGACAGCCCAGTCCTTGATGGTCTGAATTTTGCTCTCCAATGTTTGAACTTGGCCTCCAACTACATGGTGGCCTGTAACAACTTTACTCTGCCCTAACTGGCACTTTGTGACCTTGATAGTGAGGCCTGCTTTCTGCAGGGCCTCGAGTACATTTCTGAAGTGTGCCAGGTGATCCTCCCAGGTGGAGCTAAAGACAGCTATATCATCTAGACATGCTGCACCATAGGCTTCCGGACCTGTTAAGACTTTATTCACCAGCCTCTGAAATGTGGCAAGCGTCTTTTTCAGACCAAAAGACATCACAATACATTGTTAATGCCCACTGGGGTTTGAAAATGCTGTTTTTGGTTTGGCATCCTCATAGAGTCTGATTTTCCAATAACCAGCAGTCAGGTCAAATGTACTGAGATATTTGGTAGAGGCCAAAGTATCAATCAATTCATCTGTCCTGGGAATATGATGGGCATCAGTCCTAGTGACTGCATTCAGGCCTCTATAGTCAACACAAAACCTCATCTCTCTCTTACCATCCTGGGTATGAGGTTTTGGTACAAGGACTTCAGGACTAGCCTCAGGGCTATCTGAAGGCTCAATTACCCCCAGCTCCAGCATCTTTTGGACCTCTGTCCTGATGCAGTCTCTGACATGGTCAGGCTGTCTGTAAATTTTGCTCTTCACAGGCAGGATGTTACCTGTGTCCACTTCATGGGTACACCAGGTTGTTTGGCTGGGTGTCAGAGAAAGACACTAGGAAACTGATTGAGAACCTGTCTGCAATCAGCTTGCTGTTAATCAGTGAGGCTGTTTGTCAAGGCTTCTCATTCAAAAGGGTCCTGAGAGAGGAGATCAGGGAGAGGGTCACTTTCTTCCACCTGTCCCTTATCAGGGACCAAGAGCAACCTCATGTCAGCCCTGTCAACAAACTTCTGCAGGCGATTCACATGAAGTACCCCGTGGGGACTTCTTGGAGTACCTAAGTCAACAAAGTATGTTACCTTGCTTTTCTTTTCCAGTATTGTGTGGGGGCCACTCCACTTGTCTTGGAGAGCTGCTGGGGTCACAGGCTCCAACACCTGCACTTCCTATCCTGGCTGGTAAACAGTCAGTACAGCCTTTGGTCAAGCCAAGGTCTCTAAATCTCAGTACGTAGTCTATTATGTCCTGTTTAGGAGGCTTGAGAGGCTGCTCCCATCCTTCTTTGATTAGACATAATGGACCCCTAACTGGATGTCCAAACAGAAGTCCAAATGAACTGTAGCCCACCCTCTTCTTAGGAACCTCTCTATAGGCAAAGAGAAGGCAAGGTAGTAAGACGGGGAACAACCTTTACAACGCAACTTTTACAACGCACTACCATTACAACGCATTTTTTACAACGCATAATCCATTACAACGCATGACATTACAACGCATGACACTACAACGCATTTTTAAAAACTACCTTTACAACGCATTCCATTACAACGCATACTACCATTACAACGCATACCATTACAACGCATAATATTACACTATAATATCCAACACTTACCCTACTGATGCACCCCTTGGAGTTAGAATAGTAATTTTTACCCCTAAACTATCCAACACTTACCCTACTGTTGCACCCCCTGGAGTTAGAATAGTAAGTTTTACCCCTACACTATCCAACACTTACCCTACTGTTGCACCCCCTGGAGTTAGAATAGTAATTTTTACCCCTACACTATCCAACACTTACCCTACTGTTGCACCCCCTGGAGTTAGAATAGTAATTTTTACCCCTATACTATCCAACACTTACCCTACTGATGCACCCCCTGGAGTTAGAATAGTAATTTTTACCCCTATACTATCCAACACTTACCCTACTGATGCACCCCCTGGAGTTAGAATAGTAATTTTTACCCCTATACTATCCAACACTTACCCTACTGATGCACCCCCTGGAGTTAGAATAGTAATTTTTACCCCTATACTATCCAACACTTACCCTACTGATGCACCCCCTGGAGTTAGAATAGTAATTTTTACCCCTATACTATCCAACACTTACCCTACTGATGCACCCCCTGGAGTTAGAATAGTAATTTTTACCCCTACACTATCCAACACTTACCCTACTGTTGCACCCCCTGGAGTTAGAATAGTAATTGTTACCCCTATACTATCTAATACTTACCTTAAATGTAATTTAATATTATGCGTTGTAATGGTATGCGTTGTAAAGGTAGTATGCGTTGTAATGGTAATGCGTTGTAAAGGTATTTTTTCAAAATGCGTTGTAGTGTCCTGCGTTGTAATGTCATGCGTTGTAATGGATTATGCGTTGTACAAAATGCGTTGTAAGTGCATGCGTTGTAAAAGTGTGCGTTGTAACGTCATACATCCTAGTAAGACATCCCATTTTCTTCTCAGATATTCTGGGAGTCCCATGATCATACCTTTGAGGGTCTTGTTGAACCTTTCAATAAGCCCATTGCCCTGTAGATGGTAGGGTACAGTAAACTTATAGTTAACACCACACTCCTTCCACATAGCAGTGATGTAGTTAGACATGACATTTGTATCTCTGTCTGACAAGACCTCCTAAGGGAACCCAAATCTGGAAAGGATTCCAAGGAAGGCCCTTGCCACTACAGGAGCTGTAGTGGTCCTAAGGGGGACAGCCTCTGGAAACTAGTGGCATGGTCCACCACCACTAAGTCCAGATGCTGTTGGGGAGTTTAAGGGACCAACAATGTCTATCCCTACCCTCTTAAAGGGAATCTTAACCACTGGTAGTGGGATTATTAAGGGTGGCTTTGTAGTGACACCTGACTTACCATTAGCTTGGCAGGTGACACAGGAGCAACACAACTCCTTGGTGTCTTCAGAAATGCGGGGCCTGTAAAGTGAGGGACAAGCCTGTCCCTAGTCTTGATTTGTTCAATATGTCCAGCAAGGGGAACAGTTTGTGCCATGGTCAATAGGCAACCCCTGAACTTCTGAGGTAGGATCAACCTCCTGGTGACACTAGGCTTGAGGTCTCTACTTTAAGAAAACAGGAGCCCATCTTCCCAATAAGTCCTGTTGGACCAACTGACATTCCCTGCTTTCTCAGAAGCAGCTTGATGTCAGAGTTGTTCAAGAGAGGGGCAGGCCTTCTGCTCTAGACTCAAGTCTGCCCTGCAAGGACCCTCTGCCCCCAGGAGCTCTGCCTTGTCAGGCCCAAGCTCCTCTTGTAACAGTTACTTCACAGGTACTGAGATCATCTCCATCAGGAGGCTGATTTCCACTGGGTGCCTGAGAGGAGGAAAAATCTTGACCTTTCCTGCTCCTTCTCTTGGGGGCTGGCTGGTCCATTTTTTCAAGATCCAGGGCTCCCTCAGTGATTAACGTCTTGGCAAATAGCCCCAAGGTTTCTTTTTAGAGGAGGAAGAGGATTGGGACCCATCCCCATAGGAAAACGTTTGGGTCCTTCAGAAGACTCTTTCTTTTCTTTAGATTTCTCCCTACCTCTCTCTTGGGCCGTAAAAGAATCTTGCTTCTTCTGGTCATCACCACCATGAGACATTTGTTTCTCCCTGGTGTGGACCCACCTGTCTGCCTTCTTTCCCAACTCTTGGGGATAGGTCAGATCCGAGTCCACCAGGTACTGGCGCAGTTGTTTATTCTGACAGTTACTAAGGATATTCTCCCTCAAAAGTAAATTGTACAGTCCTTCATATTTATGCACATTACTTCCATGAAGCCAGCCTCCCAGAGCCTTAATAGCATTATCTACAAAACCTAACCAGTCTTGAGTGTGTGCCTTCTGTGTGTCCCTAAACTTAACCCTGTATTGCTCATTGGTTAACCCAAACCCATCTATGAGGGCTCTCTTAAAGACTTTGTAATTGCTTGCATCTTCTTCCTTTACAATCAAGAGTTTGTCTCTACCATTGTTAGTAAAGGAGAGCCACAGGATAGCTGCCTCTGCTCCTGAGGAACCTTCTGAACTTTGCAGGCTCTCTCCAAAGGAGTAATATACTTATGGATGTCATCATCTTCCTGGTAAGGAAGGACTATCCTGCCCAAGTTTCTAGTGTCAAAGGGGTGTTCCCTAACTCTAGGTTCACTAGTGCTGCCACCATGGGATTCTATTACCAAATTATTCCTAGCCCTCTGGACTTCTAGGTTGTCCTTATCTTGGGCCAACTGTTCCTTCTTGATTCTGAGCTTGGCTCTATCAAGTTTGAGCAAGTGGTGTTCCCTTTCAAAAGAGTCCTCCCTCTTGCTAGAGATGGAGGTCTCTATTGAAGTGGCAGAGGAGGTTGAATTAACTAAGGAAGAACTGGACCTCCCCTGAACCCTTTGTATCCTCCCAGAAGGAATAACAGTGGTCCTACCTCTAGGGCCTCCTTCCGTGTCACTAGAGCTATTCCCTGGGGGACTAGAGTTCTCTGATAAGGGGTCTTCAGACTCCCCCTGGACATGCTGAGACGCAGAATCATGGGTATTGGACACCCCTGGCTCATCTTCTGGAGCATCACCATGCATATCCAAGTTATCCTGCCCATCTGACCTTTTTTCTTTGTAGTAATAACTTTTCCGCAAGGATTACTTCACTGTTAGTACGCAACTCTCCAAATATCACTAGCAAATAAATCATCATAGTCTTGAGCAAGGCCTCCACACATTCAATCATTGTTTTAATTAAATGCTCAAAATTTTAGTTTAAATAATCCTAGCACGAGGTATATTTGCTAGTTTTGAGCATTTCTATAGTTTTTGTGAGCCGCCCATATAACAAAGTTGTTTGTGCTTTAGTACATCCCACACACTACTCATTTGTGATCTTCCACGTACTGTATTCATTGTAAGCTTCACACACAAACAATATGTTTGTGATGTTCATCACTAACACCTCATATCTGAGCGTTGTCATATAACTCATTCTGCACATCTAACTATACCTATCTTCTGTGAGCATCTCATGTAACTTTCACAGCAGGCTTTTTTGCATTGGTAAGCATCTCTCTTCCACACAAATACTGTAAACCAGATTTTTGTGAGCATCCCTAACAAGGCTAATTCTTACCGCAAATTTATAGGGCTATATTCATAGGGCTTCTTATATTTTTGTGCAAGATAATGCAGTTTGAGTGCACTCTACACTCATATCATCCATCTGCAATAACGCTTCTCATTGATTAGACAACAAAAGTTTATGGTGCCGATTACGATCCGGTAAAAACCGGGTACGAACCGTCGGTCGGAGAGTTTTCTCCGTCCGACTCGTACCCGGTCGGAAAACTTTACAAACATGGAATTACGATTCGCACGGAAACACCATTTCCGTACGAATCGTAAAAAACACCGACCGACGAAAATATACGTACAAATGTGATCCGGGAATGCTGCGACGTGACGTCGGGACGCTTTCAGGCAGCGTTTCACGACCCAGGAAGTACGATTCGGACCGACAGCAGTCCGGACGGCGATATTTTCACGGCACCCAAAAAGTGCCGGAAAAGCGAAGTACGGCGCGAAACGACCAGATTAGGTGGCCAGGTACGCACTGTCCCCCCCCCCAGCCCCGTATGTACGCACCGTCCCCCCCCAGCCCCCATACGTTCGAGTCGTACCCCCCCAGCCCCCGTATGTACGCACCGTCCTCCCCCCCAGCCCCCGTACGTTAGAGTCGTACCCCCCCAGCCCCCGTACGTTCGAGTCGTACCCCCCCAGCCCCCGTACGTTCGAGTCGTACCCCCACCCGTGTATGTACACCCCTGTACGTGTCGTACTCCCCCGTGTATGTACACCCCTGTACGTGTCGTACTCCCCCGTGTATGTACACCCCTGTACTGGGGGTACGCACCGTACATACACGGGTGGGGGTACGACTTGAATGTACAGGGGTGTACATACACGGGGGAGTATGACACGTACGGGGGTGTACATACACGGGGGAGTACGACACATACAGGGGTGGGGGTAGGACTCGAACGTACAGGGGTGGGGGTACACGGGGGTATGACACGTACAGGGGCGTGGGTACACGGGTGGGGGTTCGACACGTACACGGGTGTACATACAGGGGGGGGTGTACATTCACGGGGAGTACGACTCGAACGTATGGGTGCTGGGGGAGTGTTGGGCGCGTATGCGGGCTCATGTCTCCATGGTTGCAATGGGAGTTCGATGCGGACGGTGTTTTTTCCATACGGTTGTGAGATCGGACGCACGGGTAGGATCGTGATTCCTCGGTCGGACTTCACTTTTCACGTTTGTACGGTAAATCGTCCGAGGACGTGTCGGACACCTTTTCCGACCCGAGGACGTGTGGGGAATGATTCCCAATGCGGTTCGTATGGACTTTTTACCATGCGAATCGTGATTGCCAGTTTGCACGGCACTTGTACGATTCGTACGGTAAAAAGACCGGATACGAGTCGTACGGGGACATTTTTTACCGGATTGTAATCGGCACCTCTGTATTTTGTTGTATACTTTGCGATGCATTAAGGGTTTCTCCACCCCCAGCCACAGAAATGCAGGTGATAAACTTACAGTGTTTGAGGAACTATTTTCACTCTCCTTCTTGTGCCCTGCTAAACCAGGGGTTTCCAAAAGGAATCCGACTGACTTCAATACTCAAACAGACACACAGAATCCTATACCATACTATCAAACCTGCCAGCCTTTAACTGGTCTTCCCCAAAACCTTTTTGCCTGCTTACCTACACTTTTTGCTGATTCCTTTTGTTGGCCTTAGGACTCTGAGTACTTTACCACTGCCGACTAGTGCTAAAGTGCATGTGCTTCTCCCCTAATTATGGTAACATTGGTGTATACACAATTGGCTTTTTTTGATTTACTTGTAAGTAGCTTGTACAGTGGTATACCATATACCCAGGGCCTGTTAATTAAATGCTACTAGGGTCTGCAGCACTGATTGTGCCACCCACACAAGTCACCTATTAAGCATGTCTCAGGCCTGCACTGCAGAGCCTGTTTGTGCAGTTTTACTGCCATGTCGCCTTGGTATTAAAAAACCCTTGCCGAACATTAAACTTCGATTTTATTACACATATGTCAACCCTAAGGAAGGCCCTAGGTAGCCCATAGGATTGGAGGGTGCTATATTACTAAAAGGTAGGACCTGCACTTTTAAGTTTTGCATGCCCTTGTAGTAAAAAACATCTACATTTGTGCACATTTAAGCAGTCGCCCTAGCTCATACATGATCAGACTAAATTGTAATTCCTGGTTAGAAAGAAGTAACTGAGTCATGTTTTATAACTTTGGAATGGCAATGATAAAGCCTCTTTACTGGTAAGAATGGATTGCACATTAGTATTTTAGATATGACAGATGTAGAAAGTGGGCATTTCTCTGCTCTTACAGCTATGTGTGCCTGCAGCCTGTCTGCAGTACACTCCAATATTAGTCCATTAGCATTTTGAGGTTTAGGAATTTCTCGAAGAGCATTCAGTTTATTTTTCCTTTTCTTCGTCCCAACTTTGTTTGCTTGGTGCATGAAGGTGTAAGATTCAAAAACATTTTTTTCACATTTGGTCTACTTTCTGAATGTAAATAACAAATAAAGCATATTTGCAAACTACATTCCTGCCTTTTCAATTGTTATGTTTCGTAGGGTACCCCAATATAGGCCTGAGTAGTCACCTAACCCTTCACCTACATTTACTGTACCAGTGCACTACATAATGGGTTTTGGTATCAACCTTTTACCTAGTTAAGCGCTGCATAAATGTCATGTGGTTTTCCCCAAAAACTAGCCTCAATAATTATGCATGAGGATTCTTAGAATCACAGCAGGATTACCAAACTCTGCATGATAACTATATATAAGGGTCATCCCTTCCGTCATCTTCGGCCAACATGACACAGCAAGGTAGAATCCCCCGAGGGTACCTTTTAGGTATATATACACCACATCTTTGCTGGGGTAGGCATAGGAGAAAGGCTTCCATGCTGACACACTGACACGAGACACTGAGGTTCCTGCACGCAGACACTCCAGTACGCAGTGGTCTGAAAGATCTTGCGGGGTGTTCATTTCAAGACCAAGACGGGGTCTGTGAGAAGTTGGCCTGGCATATGCTGGTCACTAGTTATAGTGGCCACCTTGCACCAGTCCAATTCGACTCTTATGGTAGATAGGTTTAAGACAACCTTTTAAAGAAAGCTATCCTAGTGGTAGCTGTGGAGAGCAGTCTTCAGGCTAAGTCTCAGAGGAATGTAAAGCAGCTTGTTTTACCTTATAATTTCTTTAATTACCAATTGAAAGGACACCACACAGGTATGTATATCAAAAATATATGTATTTATTTCTAGACACACTCTACTAATCTTTATGAGATTAGAAGCCAGGAACACATTCAAATATCAACGTTTCACAATAAGTTAAGCACAAATATGGCTGGGGCCCTAGGGGCGTACCAGAACATATACTAAAAAAGAGGTTTAGGAAAGTCGACTTGCAATGGGACAAGGCCTAGGGCCTGTAGAATCGCTGGGGCTTCACTAATGCAGCAAAAGCAGGTATGTAACAGACCCACGGGAGACGCGTGCAGTGTGAGAACACAGCCACAGGTTCCCTATTGATTTCAATGGAGCAAGTCGTGGTTGGATTTTTTAAGTTTTAGGGTACTTCGAGGAAGTCTACAAGCAAGCCACTTACAAGGTAAGTAATTCGAGGGCCAACACACACTAGGGCACCGGAGTGCACGAGTTACCTCACCCAGGGAAGCCGGGTGCATAGGTGTCTTTTGGTGTCGGGTCACGTCGCTGTTTTCTATGGAAGCCACAGAAGATTTGCTGCTTGCTAAGACTGAAGAAGTGTCCGGTGGAATCCAAGGCTGGATTCAAGATGAAGATGACCTGAAAGCAGAAGGGACAGTGTTCACAGTCACTTGCCAGTGAGCCGGGGCCAGGAAGATGGATGGCCACGGATGTCGGGTGATTCCAGGCGATCAAGGGTGTTTTGACTCTTCGCTCACAAGGACCAGGAAGGATCGATGATGACCAGCAGCTGGATTCGGAGTGTACCACAACGTCTGCAGCTGACTGCAGTGTCAGCAACCGGATTGGAGCCAACAAGCCTTGGCAATAGCAAGTCTCCTGAAAAGTGAATTAAGTCAATGGTGCAGACCAGCAAGGTCTGAGGGACTCACCCAGTGAAGGTAAGTAAGGACAGGCCTGGAGCAACCACGGGAGCCCTTTGATAAGAAAGTCTTCAGGGGACCCACAAGCCAATGGGCAAGGGATCGCGAAGACGCCTCTTGAGCAAATGCTTCACAGGAGCCCACGGTCACTCAGGACGGGGTAGGCCTCTGATTTTCAGTGCACAACCTGCTGGAGGGTTGGACCACAAATGGTCTAAAGCACAAGTTCGTAGAACGTCGTGAAGGGGTTGCACTCGACAAGAGACCATGGTACCCGGGTATTGCTATTCCTCATCACTCGTGGGGTCCACTCGCCTCAACTCTGCTGGGGACTCACAATGGCCATCGAGAAGTCAGGTGATCCACTTCCGGGGCTGCAGGGACTTCGGGCTCCAGCAGGAGCGGGAAAGTTTGCAACCGTTGATTCAAAGTTTTGGTGCCTGCCAAAAGATTCTTCTTGTAAAGCGTCGTCCAGGGATATCTAACTTGCAATGGCAAGGTTTCCCTATCTTATACTAAAAGACAGGGAAGGACTAGCTCTATGACCACTCCTCTGGGAGGGTCATGGTAGGGGGTGGTTACACCCACTTCCCTTTGTCCAGTTTCACGCCAGAGCAGGGACAGGTAGCCCCTGAACTGGTTTGAGCTGGCATATGCACAGAGGAGCCTACTGCTCCCCCAGTGCAGGACTTCAAAGCACTCTAGGAGTGCACCCACCCAGCCCCAATACACTAAATCCTGTCTGGAAGGTGGTGACACCTCCCTGTGACAGGATGCCTATTGTTGGGCCTCCTCCACTGGGAGTTTCAGTCAGCAGCAGGAGGGCAGCCCAGTGTCTGTGCTGGTGGCATCCATTTTGTGATGCCAGGGCTCTTTCAGATTTCTACCGTGTTTCCACAGTGGGTACATGTCGTCCCCTCTAGAAGGGTGAGATCATACTCCCACACCAGTTACTGGTGTGGGGGTATGATTCCAAGTTGTTTGACACCAAACAGGACATGTTTTGATGCAGTCATTCCAAAGTTAGCATTTACCGATAGGTTATAATGCACTTAAGAGTATATGGTTTAACCGCATCCACAAACAGCCATAGGGAATAGACCCTGCCAGCTGCAGAGGGGCCCTGCTCAGGCAGAGGCACCCCCTCACATTGTAAACCAAGCACCCTGCCCTCGGGATTGATAGGGCCTGCCTTAGGGGTGACCGATAGGTTTATATGTGTGTGTATGGTGAGATATAGGAACCTATACCTCAGTGAGGAGTGCTAACACTACCTCACCCAGGCTGCAGTAGCAGGCCTGTGGTGTCAGATTTAGTCTGCTTCCCACGGGTGGCATAATACATGCTTCAGCCCCTGGTAGGCCTGTGAAGTACCTATGCCCTTGGTACCTAGGGTACCATATACTAGGGGCTCATAAGGTACCACAGTATCCAATCACTAGTGCATCTAGTATGCACTCAAAGTTGTTTAGAGAGAACAGAGGGACTGGGGCCCTGATTAGCAGGGACCCAGCCAGACTATAGCCAGAAACCAGTGTTAATATCAGAAAAAAAGTGGGGGTAACATAAGTGCAGATCCTACTCTCCTACACAACCCCCCCCAAACGCAGGGACACTAAACTAACCTTGACCAGTTGAGTCTTCGTGTTCTAAGTGGAAATAAAGTGAGAGTTCATCTGCATTGGCATGTTGGGTCCCAGGTCTATGTTCCACTGTATAGTCCATCCCCTGTAGGGAAATGGACCACCTTAGCAGTTTAGGATTTTCATCTTTCATCTGTTTGAGCCATAGGAGGGGCTTGTGGTCAGTCTGAACTATGAAGTGAGTGCCAAACAACTATGGCCTCAGCTTCTTCAGGGCCCACACCACAGCAAAGGCCTCCCTCTCCATAGCTGACCAATGTTTCTCTCTAGGGGTCAGTCTTCTGCTTATAAAAGCTACTGGCTGATCTTGACCTTCATCATTCAGTTGAGACAGTACAGCTCCCACACCCAGCTCAGAAGCATCTGTTTGGACAATTAACTTTTTTGTGTAGTCTGTACTCTGTAAGATGGGAGCAGTGTACATGGCCTGCTTCAGGTCATCAAATGCCTTTTGACAGCTAGCTGTCCACTGAACCTTTTTTGGCATTTTCTTAGAGGTAAGATCATTTAAGAAGGTCACTATAGATCCATATCCATTAACAAACCTCCTACAGTACCCAGTCAGGCCTAAAAAGGCTCTAACCTGTGTCTGGGTTGTTGGAGCTACCCATTCCATTATAGTTTGGATTTTGCTCTGCAATGGTCGAACCTGGCCTCCACCTACAAGGTGGCCCAGGTACACAACCTGACTCTGCCCTATCTGACACTTAGTGGCCTTGATAGCGAGGCCTGATTTTAGCAGGGCCTCCAAAACATTTCTGAGGTGGACCAGGTGATCCTGCCAGGTGGAACTAAAGACAGCAATATCATCAAGATAAGCTGAGGAATAAGTTTGCATACCTGTCAGAACTTTGTTCACCAACCTTTGAAAAATGGCAGTTGCATTTTTCAAACCAAAGGGCATCACCACAAAGTGGTAGTGCCCACCAGGGGTCGAAAATGCTGTTTTGGCCTTGCCATCATCAGCTAACTTGATTTGCCAGTAGCCAGCTGTTAGGTCAAATGTACTCAGATATTTGGCTGAGGCCAAAGTATCAATGAGCTCATCTGCCCTAGGAATTGGATAGGCATCAGTCCTGGTGACTGCATTGAGGCCCCTGTAGTCAACACAATACCTCATTTCTTTCTTACCTTTGGGTATGAGGTTTAGGCACAAGGACTACTGGACTAGCCCAAGGGCTATCTGAAGGTTCAATCACACCTAATTCCAACATTTTCTGGACTTCAGTCCTGATACAGTCCCTGACATTGTCAGGTTGCCTGTAGATTTTACTCTTGACAGGCAGATTGTCTCCAGGGTCCACCTCATTGGTGCACCAGGAAGTCTGACTAGGGGTCAGGCTAAACATATGTCTGAGCTGTTGCAGAACTTGTCTGCACTCAGTTTGCTGATGGTCAGTGAGGCTGCTTGCCAAAGCAACACCATCTACTGACCCATCATCAGGGTTCTGTGAGAGCAGGTCAGGGAGAGGGTCACTCTCCTCCTCCTGGTTCTCATCAGTTGCCATTAGCAAGCCCATGTCAGCCCTGTCCACATATGGATTTAATCTGTTGACATGGAGCACCCTAAGGGGGCTCCTGGGAGTTCCAAGATCCACCAGATAGGTGACTTCTCCCTTCTTCTCAACAATGGTATGGGGGCCACTCCATTTGTCTTGGAGAGCTGCTGGGGCCCCAGGCTCCAACACCCACACTTTCTGTCCTGGCAGATAGACAGTCAGTACAGCCTTTAGGTCATGCCAAGCTTTTTGTAGTTCTTGGATAGCCTCCAGGTTTTTGGTTGCCTTTTTCATGTATTCAGCCATCTGGGAGCGGAGACCAAGTACATAGTCCATCACATCCTGTTTGAGAAGTTTGAGAGGTAACTCCCAGCCCTCCTTCACCAAACATAATGGACCTCTGCCCAAACAGAAGTTCAAAAGGGCTGTAGCCAACCCCCTTCTGTTGGACCTCCCTGAATGCAAACAGAAGGCAGGGAAGTAAAAGGTCCCATTTTCGCCTAAGCTTTTCTGGGAGGCCTTTAATCATTCCCTTTAGGGTTTTGTTGAACCTTTCAACTAACCCATTGCATTGTGGGTGATAGGGAGTAGTGAACTTGTAGTTTACACCACACTCCTTCCACATTGCAGTTAGATACTCTGACATGAAGTTTGTACTCTGTCGGATATAACCTCCTTAGGTAAACCCACTCCTGAGAAAACTCCAATGAGGGTTCTTGCCACCACAGGGGCTGTGGTGGTTCTGAGGGGAATTGCTTCTGGGAACCTGGTGGCATGATCCACTACCACCAGGATAAACCTGTGTCCAGATGCTGTTGGAGGGTCAAGGGGACCAACAATGTCAATCCCTACCCTTTCAAAGGGAACCCCCACCACAGGTAGTGGTATCAGGCGGGCCTTTGTTGTGCCACCTGACTTGCCACTGGCTTGGCAAGTGACACAGGAGCGATAAAACTCCTTGGTGTCCTCTGACATGTGTGGCCAATGAAAATGTGGAACAAGCCTATCCCAGGTCTTGTTTTGGCCCAAGTGTCCTGCCAATGGGATATCATGTGCTAGGGTCAAGAGTAACCCTCTAATCTTCTGAGGTATTACCAACCTCCTGGTGGCTCCAGGGGTAGGGTCTCTAGCCTCAGAATATAGGAGTCCCTCATCCCAATAAACTTTATGAGACCCACTAGCACTCCCAGCAGCCTCAGCAGCAGCTTGCTGTCTGAGGGGTTCAAGAGAGGGGCAGCACTGTTGCTCCTTACTCAGATCTTCTCTGGAAGGTCCCCCTGCCCCCAATAACTCAACCTGACCAGGCTCAAGTTCCTCTGGGGCAGTTCGTTCTTCAGGGTCTGATTCTCCTCCCTCAGGAGGGGAATCTGAGATCTGAGACAGAGGGGAAGACACTACCTTAAACCTACTGCTCCTCCTCTTGGGTAGCATCTCGTCCATAGTTTCAGGATCCAGAGCTGGTTCAGCTTTATGCATTTTGGCCTGTGACCTGGTCACAGCAAATACCTCTGCAGGTATGCCCCACATCTCAGCATGAGTCCATAACTCCACTTCAGACCAGGCTGAAGTCTCCAGATCATTGCCCAATAGACATTCGACAGGGAGTTCTGCACTGACTACTACTTTCATGAGGCCAGTTACCCCTCCCCAGGAGAAATTCACAACTGCCAGACTATGGTTGGTCCTGACATTGCTTGCATTGGTAACCTGGTACATTTCACCCAGGATGATCTGTGCAGGGTCCACTAGATCCTCTGCCACCATGGTGACTCTAGCACCTGTGTCCCTGAATGCCAAAGCCTGTTTGCCATTTATTATAGGCTGTTGTTTGCATTTGCCCAGATTACTGGGGCTCACTAGGAAGGACATGTCAAGGTCTCCCTCACAAACCAGCCATGTCTGAGTGGGTACTCTGACTAGGCCAGAGTCCACATCAGAACTCAGGGTCAACCCTACTACACCCTTATTCTGATTACCACCTCCACCAGTAGCTGTACTAAGGGGAACAGTTGCCTTAGGGGCTTGAGTGGTGGTGGTATGGTCTTTGGACTTGGTACAATCAGAAGTCCAGTGCCCTTTTTGTTTACAGAATTTGCACCAGGGCTTCTTTTGGCCTTTTCCCTTTGTAGACTGTGAATCCCCACCAGATGCAGATTTGTGGGGCCCTTGTGAAGACTTCTGGTCTTTTGCCTTATCCCCACCTTTCTCTGAGCCTTTAGGATCTTGCTTCTTGGTGTCACCCCTTTGGTTCTGGGTTTTCTGTCTCACCCTGGTTCTGACCCATTTGTCTGCCTTCTTTCCCAATTCTTGGGGAGAGGTCAGATCAGAGTCAACCAGGTACTGATGCAGCAACTGGTTTTGGCAATTATTAAGGATCTGTTCTCTCATCATAAGATTATACAATCCCTTAAAATCAGTAACTCTACTACCAACCAGCCAACCCTCCAGAGCCTTGGTTGCACAATCTACAAAGTCTGTCCAGTCCTGATTCTGTGCTTTTTGGGTGTCTCTGAACTTCAACCTGTACTGTTCAGTGGTTAAGCCAAACCATCTATTAATGCACTTTTCAGGACATCATAATCATCAGCATCCTCTTCTCTAACAGTGAGGAGCTTGTCTCTACCTTTATCTGAAAAGGAGAGCCACAATATTGGCCACTGTTTCTGGGGGACCTGTTGAACTTTACAGGCCCTCTCCATAGCAGTTATCCACTTGTGGATATCATCCCCACTCTGGTAGGCAGGAACAACCTTGGACAGGTTCCTATGGTCTGGAATGTAATCTCTGCCTCTAGGGACACTGTTGCTGCCACCAGGGGGGTCTAACCCCTCATTTTTAGAAGCTCTCTGGAGCTCAAAGGCTTCTCTATCTAAGGCCAATTGCTTGGTTCTGAGGGCAAGCCTGGCTTCCTCATACTGGATGATCTTGTACCTTCTTTCAGAGGAGGCCTCTCTTCTATTGGAGTATGAGTTCCTCTGATGGACAGATTCTCTGTCAGAGTGATATGAGTGGTTAGATTCCCTTGAAGGGGACCTAGGCCTCTCTTCCACTCTGTCACCTCTCTTAGGGAGAATTCCTCAGTCCTGTGCAGACCCTTGTGGGTCTGGCCCTTCAATCACAGACTCCAGGTCATCTTGATTTTCATCATCTGACCCAGAGACTATGGCTGACCCACCCCCTAATCCAGATCCACTAGCTCCTAGAGCTAGTCTAAGATCATCTGCTATCAGTAGATTTATCAGGTGTATTGTGGAGGGACTCTATCCTAACCCCAGGTGTCTTGCAACACACATGTCCTTCAAGTCAAAGAAGGTCATGTCCTTATACTGAGGTTGGGTGGACCCACTGGCTCCATCCCTTGAGGACATTCTAGTGTTATGCAGTGTTGCACTACCTACACTAGTTTGTGGCCGATTGATCTTAGCTTGAGCTGTAGCAAGGGTGTGCTATCCCTTCACAAACAACTCTAAGTTCAGTAGAACTTATTGATACTAAGCTTGACTTTTATATGTCCCTCGAGTACCTTTAGTGGTTTTCAGTTAGTAATTCAAATAGAGATTTTCTGGTAAAACAATAGCACGCTGGAATCCCACACGCTGCCCACCAATGTGAGAAGTTGCCCTGGCATATGCTGGTCACTAGTTATAGTGGCCACCTTGCACCAGTCCAATTTGACTCTTATGGTAGATAGGTTTAAGACAACCTTTTAAAGAACGCTATCCTAGTGGTAGCTGTGGAGAGCAGCCTTCAGGCTAAGTCTCAGAGGAATGTAAAGCAGCTTGTTTTACCTTATAATCTATTGAATTACCAAATGAAAGGACACCACACATATCAAATATATATGTATTTATTTCTAGATACACTCTACTAATCTCTTTATGAGATTAGAAGCCAGGAACACATTCAAATATCAATGTTTCACAATAAGTTAAGCACAAATATGGCTGGGGCCCTAGGAGCGTACCAGACCATATACTAAAAAAGAGGTTTAGGAAAGTCGACTTGCAATGGGACAAGGCCTAGGGCCTGTAGAATCGCTGGGGCTTCACTAATGCAGCAAAAGCAGGTAAGTAATAGACCCACGGGAGACGCGTGCATTGTGAAAACACAGCCGCGGGTTCCCTATTGATTTCAATGGAGCAAGTCGCGGTTGGATTTTTAAAGTTTTAGGGTACTTCAAGGAAGTCTACAAGCAAGCCACTTACAAGGTAAGTAATTCGAGGGCCGGTGAGCAGCCAAAATATCGAAACTAAAATATCTACCTACACTAATATCGAGTTTTAAATATCGAAGGGACAGAATATCGATGTCAATGATATCTATGGACAGAATATCGATCCTAAGGTAAGTATTTTAATATCGATGTTAGTAATATCGAAGTTAGTAATATCGACATCAAATATATCGATTTTACTAATATTGATGTTACTAATATCGATATTTATATTATTGTTATGTATTTTATCATGTATTTAATATGTATGTGTTATATGTTTTTAGTTAAGTGTTCTACTGGTTTTAACATATATGTATACAATTTTTATGTTAACAATGGTTTTTTAAGTCAATTTTGTGTTTTAGTACCGTAGCGGGTTGTCGGTTTATAGGGGAATAGGGTGGGAAGTAATTTAATTATATGGAATTAATTATACATTTTTAGGAATTATAAATTGATTTTAATAAATGTTTGCGTTGAAATTCTGTAGCGGGTTGTGGGTTTATAGGGGAATAGGGTGGGAAGTAATTTAATTGTAATTAATTAATAATTTATTTTCATTTATTGGGATTGACAATTATATTATTGTTAATTAAGTATTAATTGGTAATAATTTTTATTAATTGGCAATTAGTTTTAATTAGTTGATTAATTGATAATTATATTAAGTGTATTATTTTATTAGTGGAGTGTGTCGTGCGTTTATAGGGGAATAGTGTTGGAAGTAATTGAAATCTAATTAAGTAATTATTAAATTAGTTGTTGGGTATTGATAATTAATTAATTGGACAGTAATTATTAATTGGTAAATATTTTAAATTATAATATTTTGGTCATGAAAAATAATTAATTGTTGATTAATCATTAATTGTGAATTAAATATAATTAAATATTATGCATTGATATTTCTAATTAATATATTATTAAGTAATTATTAATTGGTAATTAATGTGTAATATTTATTCTTTTTGCATATGAAAAATATTTAATAGTTCAATATTTTGTAATTGGTAATTAATCTTTCATAATTATTATTTTGCGGTATTTTTTTTTTTACATTGTTAAATATATTTTAATTGGTATTTACTTTTTAATAATTCATATGTTTTTGGTTATGAGAAATATTTTATCGTTCAATATTTACTATTTGGTAATTAATATTTATTAATTATTATTTATTGGTATTTATTATTAATGTATTGTTAATTAATTATTCTTTGGTAGTTATGTTTGTAATAATTATTTATTGGTATTTGTAAATAATTTTGAGTTATTTAATAATTAAATCACTAATTATTTTAAATAATTATTTTATTTATAACTATGTTATTTTTAACTTCTACGCTATCCAACACTTTCCCTACTGTTGCACCCTCTGGAGTTGGAATAGTAAATTTTATTCCTACGCTATCCAACACTTTCCGTACTGTTGCTTTCTCTGGAGTTGGAATAGTAATTTTTACCCCTACGCTATCCAACACTTTCCCTACTGTTGCACTCTCTGGAGTGGGAATAGTAATTTTTACCCCTACGCTATCCAACACTTTCCCTTCTGTTGCACTCTTTGGAGTTGGAATAGTAATTTTTACCCCTTCGCTATCCAACACTTTCCCTACTGTTGCACTCTGTGGAGTTGGAATAGTAATTTTTGCCCCTACTCTATCCAACACTTTCCCTACTGTTGCACTCTCTGGAGTGGAAATAGTAATTTTTACCCCTACGCTATCCAACACTTTCCCTACTGTTGCACTCTGTTGAGTTGGAATAGTAATTTTTACCCCTACGCTATCCAACACTTTCCCTACTGTTGCACTCTCTGGAGTTGGAATAGTACTTTTTACCCTTACGCTATCCAACACTTTCCCTACTGTTGCACTCTCTGGAGTTGGAATAGTAATTTGTACCCCTACGCTATCCAACACTTTCCCTACTGATGCACTCTCTGGAGTGGGAATAGTAATTTTTTCCCCTTCGCTATCCAACATTTTCCCTACTGTTGCACTCTCTGGAGTTGGGATAGTAATTTTTACCCCTACACTATCCAACACTTTCCCTACTGTTGCACTCTCTGGAGTGGGAATAGTAATTTTTACCCATACGCTATCCAACACTTTCCCTACTGTTGCACTCTGTGGAGTTGGAATAGTAATTTTTACCCCTACGCTATCCAACACTTTCCCTACTGTTGCACTCTCTGGAGTGGGAATAGTAATTTTTACCCCTACGCTATCCAACACTTTCCTTACTGTTGCACTCCCTGCAGTGGGTATAGTAATTTATAGCTGTACGTTATCCAACACTTTCCCTATTGTTACACTCCCTGGAGTGGAAATAGTAATTTTTAGCTCTACGCTATCCAAGATTTTCTTTACAGTTTTTTTTTGGAGCTGGAGTAGTACTTTTATTGTTGGTGCTATTTAATATTTTTTGTATTATTTTAGCTAATGTAATATATAATTAATTTTAACAATATTCAAATTAAATGTAATTTTTTAAATGTGTTATATATAAATATTTAATTTTTATTCATGTTATTGTTTTATGTGTATGATGTATTTGTAATTTATAATAATTTTTAACAAGTTATAAGTTATTAAAACAATTATTAAAATTTATTATTAAGTAAGTATATATATTATATATTATATGTATATGTTTAATTAATGTTTTATTACATTATATATATTAATTATTAATTTTAAACATTATAAAATATATTTAATTATGTTTATTTTATTTATAAGTATTATTTGGTCTATTTTACATATTTTTTTTTAACTAAAAAACACTTTATATTTTTAATAACGATATTTTTGACATTCTATATTTTATTTTTGATATTTTTGTACTTACCATGTTGTAGATAGGATCTCGATATTCTTGTCATCGATATTTTTGTGTCGATATTTTTGTAGGTCGATTTTCTGTCCGTCGATATTCTGTCAGACATTCTCGAGGGCCAACACACACTAGGGCACTGGAGTGCACGAGTTACCTCACTCAGGGAAACCGGGTGCATTGGTGTCTTTTGGTGTCGGGTCGCGTCGCTGTTTTCTATGGAAGCCAAAGAAGATTTGCTGCTTGCGAAGACTGAAGAAGTGTCCGGTGGAATCCAAGGCTGGATTCAAGATGAAGATGACCTGAAAGCAGAAGGGACAGTGTTCACAGTCACTTGCCAGTGACCCGGGGCCAGGAAGATGGATGCCCACGGATGTCGGGTTATTTCAGGCAACCATGGGTGTTTTGACTCTTTGCTCACGAGGACCAGGAGGGATCAACGATGACCAGAAGCTGGATTTGGAATGTGCCACAAAGTCTGCAGCTGACTGCGGTATAGGCAACCAGATTGGAGCCAACAAGCCTTGGCAACAGCAAGTCTTTTGAAAAGTGAATTAAATCAATGGTGCAGACCAGCAAGGTTTGAGGGAATCACCCAGCAAGGGTAAGTGAGAGCAGGCCTTGAGCAACTTGAGGAGTCCTTTGATTTGATAAGAAAGTCTTCAGGGGACCCACAAACCAACAGGCAAGGGATCGCAAAGATGCCTCTTGAATAAATGCTTCACAGGAGCCCACGGTCACTCGGGATGGGGTAGGCCTATGATTTTCGGTGCACTACCTGCTGGAGGCTTGGGCCACAAATGTTCCAAAGCACAAGCTCATAGAATGTCGTGAAGGTGTTGCACTTTAAAATAGTGCACGGTACCTGGGTATTGCTGTTCCTCGTCACTCGTGGGGTCCACTCGCCTCTGCTCTGCTGGGAACTCACAATGGCCATCGAGAAGTCAGGAGATCCACTTCTGGGGCTGCAGGGACTTCGGGATCCAGCGGGAGCGCAAAGTTTGTAACCGTTGATTCAAAGTTTTGGTGCCTGCCAAGCAGGGGTGTAACTCCTTGACTCCAAGGGAGATTCTTCCATCTTCCAAAGGTAGTAGAACATCGAAGGACCAGGATTATTCTTGTAAAGCGTCGTCCAGGGATATCTAACTTGCAATGGCAAGGTTTCCCTATCTTATTCTAAAAGACAGGGAGGGACTAGTTCTATGACCACTGCTCTGGGAAGGTCAGGGTACGGGGTGGTTACACCCACTTCCCTTTGTCCAGTTTCATGCCAGAGCAGGGACAGGTAGTCCCTGAACCGGTGTGATCTGGCATATGCACAGAGGAGCCTACTGCTCCCCCAGTGCAGGACTTCAAAGCACTCTAGGAGAGCACCCACCCAGCTCCAATACACTAAATCCTGTCTGGAAGGTAGTGACACCTCCCTGTGACAGGATGCCTATTGTTGGGCCTCCTCCACTACGAGTTTCAGTCAGCAGCAGGTGGGCAGCCTAGTGTCTGTGCTGGTGGCATCCATTTTGTGATGCCAGGGCTCTTTCAGATTTCTACCATGTTTCCACAGTGGGTACATGCCGTCCCCTCTAGAAGGGTGGGATCATGCTCCCACACCAGTTACTGGTGTGGGGGTATGATTCCAACTTGTTTGACACCAAACACGACATGTTTTGATGCAGTCATTCCAAAGTTAGCATTTACCGGTAGGTTATAATGCACTTAAGAGTATATGGTTTAACCGCATCCACAAACAGCCACCGGGAATAGACCCTGCCAGCTGCAGAGGGGCCCTGCTCAGGCAGAGGCACCCCTCACATTGTAAACCAAGCACCCTGCCCTCAGGATTGATAGGGCCTGCCTTAGGGGTGACTGATAGGTTTATATGTGTGTGTATGGGGAGATATAGGAACCTATACCTAAGTGAGGAGTGCTAACACAACCTCACCCAGGCTGCAGTAGCAGGCCTGTGGTGTCAGATTTAGTCTGCTTCCCACGGGCGGCACAATACATGCTTCAGCCCCTGGTAGGCCTGTGAAGTACCTATGCCCTTGGTAACTAGGGTACTATATACTAGGGGCTCATAAGGTACCACAGTATCCAATCACTAGTGCATCTAGTATGCACTCAAAGTTGTTAAAGAGAACAGAGAGACTGGGGCCCTGATTAGCAGGGACCCAGCCAGACTATAGCTGAAACCAGAGTTAACATCAGAAAAAAAGTGGGAGCAACATAAGTACAGATCCTACTCTCCTACAGGGTCGTTCATAGTCTTGCACCAGGTAATGGTGTTGTCTCATCCATAGGGGGATTCTTGGATCTACACCTACATACATGCTAGGTACACTTAGGTACATCTAGTTAGGGTTGCATCATAGGAGTAAGCATTATTAGCGTCATGTATTTATATACTTGCATATATTCTTTGTTTTAGCACTATGGTAGAAATCTACCATCCATTTACTTATTCCTTGTGCCACGTACCATGTGCTTATAATCGTTTATAGCTGTTTTTGTCTTTTGGTTGTTTCAGCACACCTATTTTACACTAGAATGACGCTGGCTCAATAAATACTTTTTGAAAAACGTCCACACCGTTTATTCTGTGCATCTCTTTGAGACAAAGTGAGCACGAGTGACTGAGCGAAAAGTACTGTACTGTTTCCACGATCCCTGATGGGATGGAGTTGTCATGTTCGATTGTTGCCAGGAACTATTCTCTGCTTGGTAAGAGGAGTTCATAGTGGCAGTGTGAGCTAGCTGGTATTCAGGCGAACATATCCAGAGGAGGTGTTTGGAATCAGGCTGGACACCAATCCCACAGTTTATGTTGTCTAAACGCGCAGATTCTATATAAATTTATAGGAACTACTCGACACAATGTTTCCCTATAAAACTATGCAATTGTATTAGTTTAATTGAGCGTACAGCTCTCAGACAATGGGTGATTTGTATGAGGTCACTGGAAAGTCCAAAAGGTCATCCTTGTCCCCCCCCTGTTATTTAGTGTCTCCTACGCCCCTGCATGTACATTAGTGTCAATGTATTTACCTCCTTTGACACACTTATGTTTTAAATTTAAATCTCCTGCCCGCCTGGCCCCCAGGAGTTAATTGCCGCCCCTGCGCCGAGTTAAATAATTAGAGAAGGAGGCTGGTGTTTGGCCTATTTCCTCCTGACCACAACACTTGCTGCCTCCTCAGTCTATCTAGTGAGGGGTCCCCGGGGGTTCTATCCGGTCGAAGTGAGTCTTAGAGCAGGGGCTGAGTGACTTTAAAAGGTCCGCTGCACATCTCTCAAGACATTGGTGCCACTTTACAGCTTATCTAACCGTCTTCACTACGTGAAATGCATCCCGATTCCCAGCAGCTGTCTGCAGTCAAGGGGGTGACCCACTCCAAGGGACTACGGGGACCCATGGCTAACAGTCTTTATATCCCCAGGTGCAGCACTGTGACTCATTAGACTTGGTAAGTGTAAAAAATGAAAGCTGCTGACATTATAAATGTTTCTGCTAAGGACGGAGTTGAAGTTTCACGGTGTGATTAGGTTACAAGGTCACCTCCATTTCTCATGCTTAACAGCAGTTTCAAGATCTTCTTAAAGTTTTTCATTGCTCAAATGAGTGTAAATTCTGATATATATATGTGTTCCTCGTCTTCATCGCTTGATTTTGCTCACATGAAAGTGTCACTCATAGTTGCTGAAATGTTACTCATAACTACACTAAAATTATGAAAATGTCACACAGAGCAATCTGAAACCGTGGCAGCTATTTTTAAGTTTGGAGGTTAAGAGACATTAACACATTTTTTGCACAGAAGCCAAGCACTTATGTTTTAAATGGCTTATACCACTGTTCAAGCAGCTCTTGATTGTAACTTGCAGCAAAACACCCGCATTTTGTTTTAGAACGGGCAATTAGGTGATTTATATATCAGTGGGAAGTTATATCCTAGCTGCCTGGATTTTTACAAGAAGACAACCAACAGCTCTGCCCCACATTAACGACTAACCATGCTGGTAAATTTATATAACTGTCAATGACATTTATGCTTGTCTGGTATGAAGTACTATTAACATAAGTGTAGGGAATCTCTTCCACTGACCATATGAGTGTGCCATTAGTATAGAATGATCCATCTACCATCTCCTAACCAATGGAAACCAGTTTCCTCTGTAGTTTTAAGCCTATTATGGAAGTGCTGCTATTTTTTTTTTAAGGCTTTTTTTTAATGATTGATTATTTATCATTGTATTGTTATTCATGTTATGGCATATATATGCTAACAATAAAGATAATAATTAGTGGAGGGTCCTCCTCTAAGGCAGAGGAGCGTCGCCCCACTGCTTTTAAGCAGTGTAAATAAAGGAAAAAAATTATAATAACAAAGTTATTATCATTTTATGTGTCTCTGCTGCTTTGCAGGCGGGCGGGGCTGCTCTGATCGCAGAGCACAGCAGGGGAGGAGTGGTTTGCCCACTCCAAGTGTGCAATGACTGTTTGGCCAGTCCTCTTGGGCCGTCCAAACAGTCTTGAGCACTTCACGTGCTCTCCATACAGGCTGCATTACATGCCCAGGACCCCAGTCCCCGTCTGAGCGCTAAACCACAGTGCTCAGACCAATCACAACGCTGCATTGCATCATTGTGATTGGTCATCGGAGCCTGGGAGCTTACCAATCACAATGCTGCATTGCTGTGTTGTGATTGGTCAGGGGAACCAGGGTGATTCCTGGTTCCTGTTCGGCAGAGTCCTGCCCTGGAGGGACTCGGCGGTGATAAGGCAAGTTATTTATATATTTTGTTTTACATTCCCCCGTCACCCTGCCCCTCCCCGATCGATGCCAGCCGCCACTGATAATAATGCACAATCACACAATACATACACCTATGTACTGGACATACATGGAACAAACTCAATTTGGAACACGTAGAAACACAACTAACATCCAGTACAAATCTGGAAACAATAAATTTTGTTCAAAATCTACTTGAGTGGCTACAGGAAGCTTTTGACATCCTGATACCACTCAAAACCACACAACAGAACAAAAGAAAAAAGCACTGTGGAGAAACATAGAAATAAAAGACATAAAACAACAAATTAGAAAGCTGCAATGTACCTGGCTCAAAACAAACACCAAACAAGACAAATTTCACCTACAGAAATTTAACAGATTATACAAGTCAGTTATCAAAAAAGCTAAGAAAAGGTACTATTCAGACAAAATTCAAAATGCTAAATGTGCAAATAAAGAATTCTATAAAATACTCAATGAATTTTGCAAACCAAATTGCCTAGAAGGAACTCATCCTATTACTCACGATTTCACAGACAACCTGGCAAATCATTACACGGACAAAGCAGACACATTGAATTCATACTTAAAGCAGAAACAAAGCACCAGCACTAACCCATTGTACAAAACAACTATCCAAGAATACTCTAACCCAGCCTCTCCGTTCCTTCCAACATATCTCACACAATGAATTTATGGACCTGGTCAAAGCAAGGAGGCCTGCCGGCAGCCCTTCTGAGCCCTGTCCACCACAAACTTTCAAGACAATTCTTTTAATAACCTCTGCTGCCACTCCAGTAAGAAGAATCATCAACTATTCCTTAACTACTGGAATATTTCCAGAATAACTCAAAATGCCACACATACATCCTTTACTGAAGAAAACAAACTTGGACCCGCTGAACCCTGACAACTACAGATCCATTACAAATGGACCTTTCCTGGGCAAACTGATAGAAAGAGCAGCGTTTTGCCCAGATATCACAATTCATTGAAGAGAATGACATACTTTCAGACTTCCAAACAGGATTCCGTCCAGGAAGAGCCACTGAATCTGCCCTCCTTGCCATTTGGGATGAACTGAAGAATACAGTAGAAAGCAACGGGGTTGCTATGCTACTCCTCTTGGACCTCTCGGCTGCATTTGACACGGTTGACCATGAAACTCTAAAACAAAACTCTATGAAGCCGGCATAGAGGAAACTGCTCTAGACTGGATCACGTCCTACCTTCAAAACAGAATTAATGTCATCCATACCCCACCTTTCTCATTCAAACCGTACCCCACAAAAGCAGGGGTCCCTCAAGGCTCTATCATCTCGCCCATGCTTTTCAATATCTACATGAATTCAGTACCGGTACAGATCAATCAATTTCACCTCAAGTGCTATAACTATGCAGATGACACGCAAATACTCCTTCATCTGGAATGTCCCAAAGACATTGGAAAATCCCCAATTTTCAGTTGTCTCAGAGCAGTGGATCAGTGAATGAATTGGAGCCATCTCAAATTGAATGCTTCCAACACGGAAATACTCACGTGTGGCGATTGGAAACATTATGATGCACTTGCCGCCTGGCCTGATGAACTGGGATCACTGCCTAAAGTATCAAAGGAAGTTAGAAACCTAGGAATGACCATGGACTCCAAGCTGTCGATGAATGCCCAAGTGCACAAACTAGCAACATCAAGATTTGTCACTATAAAAACGCTGCAACAAATTTTCCCTCATTTGGGACTTTCACATAAGGTCCGTGCTACCATCTCCCTTGTTCTGTCCAAACTCGATTATGCCAATAGCCTCTACCACGGATCACCTTTAACAACCATGAAAAGACTACAACAGATTCAGAACTCAGCTGCCAGACTACTCTTGCATATCAAACCGCGAGACCACATCTCAACTGCCTTGAAAGCCCTGCATTCGTTACCAGTTGCCAGAAGTTCCACGTTCAAGCTACTTTGTATCACCCACAAAGCAATACATTGAATGGGACCGCTCTTCATCAGGAATAAAATCACCAAACACATTCAACAATAGAACCTCCGCTCTAAAGGGGCGTCTCGCATCAAAATCCCAAGATACAAGAAAAAAAACATGGGTGGCACTTCCTTCTCTGTTCATGCTGCCAAACTATGGAACTCTTTACCCCCCAACATAAGATCCACTGACAACCACCTTATCTTCAGAAAACTACTCAAGAATGGGCTCTTCCCCACATAAGCACCATACGTAAACAGAAATTTACAGCATATCCCTCTGTATATAAGCATTTATTTTCACTATAGATATGTACCTATCTTTGTGTATTGCTTTGCATAAGCATGTAGAATAAATATGTTAATTATGTTGTTAAAAAAAAAAAAAAAAAATATATATATATATATATATATATATATATATATATATATATATATCAGCTTTGGTCTACATGTACTTGCTTCCACTGTGAATCTATGTACCTTCCATCTACTTGGATCTGTGTGTCTGTTACTTTTCTCCTGAAAAAGCATATCCAATGCACTACCCTATTTCTCATCCTGTACCTCTATCAATATATTTAATCTATATATACTTATCTCCTTTATGCATCTATATACTTTCAATGTACTTATGGATCTATATATCTATTACTTTCTTC
The DNA here is from genome assembly GCF_964204655.1 of Triturus cristatus. Taxonomy (NCBI): domain Eukaryota; kingdom Metazoa; phylum Chordata; class Amphibia; order Caudata; family Salamandridae; genus Triturus; species Triturus cristatus. The sequence goes on from NC_140586.1 coordinate 370,096,356, forward strand.
TAATTTAGCATTTCCAATGCACTACCCTTTTTCTCAGCCTATACATCTATCAATACATCCTCTACATCCACTCCTATGATCCCCAAAATACCCCTTTCTAGACTCTCTCCTACTCTACCCCTCCTTGCATCATCTGACACCTCTTTTCATCTGACACCTCTTTTCCTATACCGATCTCCCAAAACAAACCTTTCTAAATTCTTCCCTCTGACTCTTCCCCTCCAAAACCGTGGTTTATTCATTCAAAAGCCTCATCCTACTGCTATGACCAAAAAATAAATAAAAAAATCAAAATCCTTAACTTTTCTATCCCTACACTATCCTTTTCAATCAAAATACCAGACTAACATGTTCACTTCTCAATTTCCATATTCCACTATACTAAGTCACCACTAATCCTTTATGGGTTCCCAGAGTAGCGTGCTAATCACAAATAAAGTGTTTCAACACCCCATTAGGGTGACAAGAGCTATATAAATGCAAACCTTTTTCTCTTTTCTATCCCTCCCCAAATCTTCTCAATCCAAATAACTGACTAACATATCGACCACTTTCATGTTTCACCATACTGATTCAACACTAATCCTTATGGGTTTCGGAGTAGCATGCTACTCGCCAAAAAAGTGCTTCAAAACCCCATCAGGGGTAGCAAGTGCTATATAAATACAAACCTCTTTCCCTCTTCTATCCCGCCACCTACCCTTCTCTATCCAAATAACTGAATAACATATCCACCACTCAAATTACCTTATATTTTCACTGTACTCATTTTCAACACTAATCCTTTATGGGTTCCGGAGTAGCGTGCTACTCACCAGAAAAGCGCTTCAACACCCATCAGGGGTAATAGGTGCTGAATGTAAACCTTTTTTCCTCTTCTATCCCTCTGCTATCCTTCTCACTCCACATAACTGACTAATAGCCACCACTCAAATTACTTTCATATTTGACCATACTAATTCACCACTAATCCTTTATGGGTTTCCGGAGTAGTGTGCTTCAACACCCCATCAGAGGAAAAGAACAAGCTTGGATGTCCTTCATTATAAATATTATTCACAAAAATAAGAACTGCTTGATAACAGTCACAAACTTTGCAAACTGTGGGCAGAGTCAGAAAAATGCTTTGATATTCGGCATGTAAGGCCCTCACCCACCCACTGGGAAGCAATAAAAGTTTCATATTCCACCAATAAGTAGATTTAGCACCATTTTATGTCTGTGCCCCTCTGCAATTTAGGGGCATATGTACAAGGAAACTGTCGGAGCACGGCATTAAGCCAAGATTACCAACGCCATGCTCAGACAATTTCCAAATGCAAGAATGTGCCGTATTTTCAAGAATGCAGTGCATCCCTGCGTTTCCCCTATCGCTGGTGCTAAATTTAGCAGCCTAGCGCCATCGCTGGCACCCTTGCACCATAGTGCAAGGGTGCCTGTGCTGCGAGTTATGATTGTTCATGTGTAGGAAGGTGACCCTTCCTGCACATAAGCATTAGTAATGGCAATTTGTAACTTCTATGGTGCCGATCACGATCCTGCAAAAACCGGGTACGAACCGTCGGACGGAGCACAATCTCCGCCCGACGCGTACCCGGTCGTCAATTTTCACAAACAAGGAATTACGATTCGCACGGGTACACCATTACCGTACGAATCGTAAAAAAGCCCGACCGAACAAAAAAACACCTACCAATGCGATCCGGGAAAGCGCCGACCTGACGTCGGGACGCTCGCAGCCAGCCATTCACGACCCAGGAATCACGATTCGCACCGACGTCACCCCGCACGGTGAATATTTTGCGGCAGCCAAAAACTGCCGGGAAATCAGGACGACGCGAACAAGGACCACCAGTACGCGACGGGCAGATGACGACGCGAACAAGGAGGACCAGTACGTGACGGACAGACATGGACCCGAACCTACGAGTCATCCCTGCCCTCATAGCAGTACACCTCCTCTACAGGTTACGACGCAGACGCCGCAGAAGGTCAGAATAACTAAGGGAGGGGGGAAAGTGGGGTGGGGTGGGGGTGGCACGACCAGGGCAGGCCACAAAACAACCACATAAGTCACACACCACACATGGCCTGGACATACCTGACTCCCATGCCCTGGTCACCACGAGGGGGTGGGGGCGTGTCCTGATAAGCCAGCGACCGCCACAACGGAAGTCCGTCACCACGCGAACCGGCAACACAACCAGACAGGTACGTCCCGTACCCACGCCTGAAGAGCGTGGGTACGAGTCGGACCACACCCACACACGTCACCCCAACAATGGCGGGACGGATCGCACCCACGTGGCAAAGGCCTGGGTACGGGCCGCACAAATATCACATAGCGTGGGGACGGATATGTACGGACCCTACCCCCACCCCGTATGCAAGGAGCGTACCCCCCAGCCCAACAGTGCAAGTACGACCCGTACCCCCACCCGCGTATGCATGGAGCGTACCCCCCAGCCCAACAGTGCAAGTACGACGCGTACCCCCACCCGCGTATGCATGGAGCGTACCCCCCATGCCAACAGTGCAAGTACGACGCGAACCCTCACCCGCATATGCAAGGAGCGCACCCCCCAGCCCAACAGTGTAAGTACGACCCGTACCCCCACCCGCGAATGCAAGGAGCGTACCCCCCAGCCCAACAGTGTAAGTAAGACCCGTACCCCCACCCGCGAATGCAAGGAGCGTACCCCCCAGCCCAACAGTGTAAGTTCGACCCGTACCCTCACCCGCGTATGCATGGAGCGTACCCCCCATGCCAACAGTGTAAGTACGACTCGAACCCCCACCCACGAATGCAAGGAGCGTACCCCCCAGCCCAACAGTGTAAGTACGACCCGTACCCCCACCCGCGAATGCAAGGAGCGTACCCCCCAGCCCAACAGTGTAAGTACGACCCGTACCCCCACCCGCGAATGCAAGGAGTGTACCCCCAGCCCAACAGTGTAAGTACGACCCGTACCCCCACCCGCGTATGCAAGGAGCGTACCCCCCATGCCAACAGTGTAAGTACGACCCGTACCCCCACCCGCGGACGTACGGAGCGTACCCCCACCCCAACAGTGTAAGTTCAACCCGTACCCCCACCCACGAATGCAAGGAGCGTACCCCCAGCCCAACAGTGTAAGTACGACCCGTACCCCCACCCGCAAATGCAAGGAGCGTACCCCCCAGCCCAACAGTGTAAGTACGACCCGTACCCCCACCCGCGTATGCAAGGAGCGTACCCCCCAGCCCAACAGTGTAAGTACGACCCGTACCCCCACCCGCGTATGCATGGAGCGTACCCCCCCATGCCAACAGTGCAAGTACGACGCGAACCCTCACCTGCGTATGCAAGGAGCGTACCCCCCATGCCAACAGTGTTAGTACGACCCGTACCCCCACCCGCGGACGTACGGAGCGTACCCCCACCCCAACAGTGTAAGTTCGACCCGTACCCTCACCCGCGTATGCATGGAGCGTACCCCCACCACACCAGTGTAAGTAGACTCGTACCCTCACCTCGAATGCATTGAGCGTACCCCCACCGTGTATGTGCCAAGCGTACATATCCTGAAATCGGAGGTGTGTGTGCAGAGTCCACCCAGCAGTGCCCTGAGACAGGAGGGGTGGGGGCCTATCACTCCCAGCAGTGCCCTGAGACAGGAGGGGTGTGTGCAGAGTCCTCCCAGCAGTGCCCTGAGACAGGAGGGGTGTGTGCAGAGTCCTCCCAGCAGTGCCCTGAGACAGGAGGGGTGGGTGCCTATCACTCCCAGCAGTGCCCTGAGACAGGAGGGGTGTGTGCAGAGTCCTCCCAGCAGTGCCCTGAGACAGGAGGGGTGTGTGCAGAGTCCTCCCAGCAGTGCCCTGAGACAGGAGGGGTGGGGGCCTATCACTCCCAGCAGTGCCCTGAGACAGGAGGGGTGTGTGCAGAGTCCTCCCAGCAGTGCCCTGAGACAGGAGGGGTGGGTGCCTATCACTCCCAGCAGTGCCCTGAGACAGGAGGGGTGGGTGTGGAGTCCTCCCACCAGTGCCCTGAGACAGGAGGGGTGTAACACATGTGTGTGAGGCCAGAATTATCCACATGCATACTGGCTACAAGGGAACATGTCCCCATGAACTCATGTCAACAGACTCCACACACAAGTACAGTGATCATCAAGGATGCCACGATTGTTGCAGGTGGAGACATGGCCCTGCATGCATGGCCAAAGTAGAAGGGCTCCGTCACACACACAGCTCATGTAGACACAGCTCTGCGCTAAACATTGGGAACACCCTGCAGGGAAGACGGCTGGGTACACAGAGGAAGGAATACACCCTGGGACAAGTGCACCATGCAGTAACTGCTTACATGAACAAAGAAAGTTAGCCAACACCTTGTGATGGCACACAGATCCCAGGGTCCCACCAATGAGCAGGACACTACTACATATCCCACACACCCAAACCCTTACACACCACCAAAAACCATGTAGCAGCCCCACCAACACCAATACCAGCATAGCAGTAGTGTGATAATGAAAACAAAATTAAGCTTTATTCAGCATGAGCACAATGTCCGTGGATCGCAGGCAGTTCAATCTTCACAAAGCCCATAGGGCAGTCAATGATTCTCAGCTGGATGGGGGACACAGTGGGATGCGTGTCCCCTACCTTGCCTGCACAGTCAAATGGCATCGTCTTCCACACTGGTGAGGGCATCAGGGGGGGGGGGGGGGAAGCAACAGGCACCGCAGGGACATCAGGGCAAAGGGGCGGCGTTGTGGGTGCAGGGATGGAGGACTCCACCACAGGGGGTGGGTCAGTGCCAAAGGCGGAGGCCAGGATGGCACTACACACCTTTGCAAGGTCATCCAGGGAGTCCCCTGCACCCGAAGGGACCTCAGGCCCCAAGGAGGGGGGGGGTCAGAGGGATGGGTCGCAGCGCCACCGGGGGAGGGTGGAGACAGGGGGGGAGACTCAACCACCCTGACCGGGGACCTCCTTGACCGCTTGCGTGGTGGTGTAACTGTGGGGCTCAGGGACAGAGCGGCCATGAAGGAGTCCTTGGGGGAGATGTGGCCAGGAGAGCTGAGGGGAGGGGATTTGGAGGGAGTGGACTGGGTGGAATGCGGACTCCCACTATGGCTGCGTGTCACACGTTTGCCCCCCGACCCAGTGGGTGTGCCTACCTCACCCTGTGTGTGCGTGTCAGGAGGAGTGCGGTGGACCTTCCCTGCTGGTGTGGTGCCCGTGTCCGTTGATGTGGGTGCATGCCGACGTCTGGGTGTACGTGGGACAGGCATGGGAGTGGGAAGTGTGGATGGGGCAGGGGTAGGTGGGGGGAGGTCGCGCTGCAGGAGACCCACTGCTGCAGTCAGTGTGGAGTCGATGGACCTCAGCAAGTTGCGTTGGTCAGCCTGCGATGAATGAATGCCCTCCAAGAAAGCCTCGATGTTGGTGAGGGTTTTGCCGTGGGCATGGAGGACATTAAGGATCGCAGCCTGACCAACCTGCAGTTGCCGCTGGATGTCCACAGACTCTGCATTGGCGGCAGCAGTGGAGACAGGGGCAGGGGGTGCGGTGCCTGGCAGGAAGGAGACATGCTGTGACCGGGCACGCTGGGAAGGGACACGAGCAAGTGGGAGGCGGCTGGTGGAAACTGAGGGGGCGGTGCGAGGTGTTGTTCCGCTGTCAGCTGCTGGTGCAGCCTCCGCCCACTCGGAGACATCCTCCTCGGACCTGTCAGCTTCGTATTCTGACGTGCCAGTCGACAGGTCCTCGGCCGCACTATCCTCCACCTCTGTCCCACTCGATGTGCCAGCCCCGATGTCACGGCTGGCACTGGTGCTCGGTCCCTCCGCCTTGCCTGTGTCCATGTCTCCCTCTGTGTCCCCCGACGATGCTGTGGGCAGGGTGGAGAGACAGAAATTAATCAGACAGCTGTACTCATCAGTCACATGAGTACAATCGACATAGGTAACACTGCATAGCCTGAAAAGGAAGATCCCTAACATCTACTAAACAAGGTACCGATGTAGGGCATGAAACACACAGTTGGTTGAGCCACCATGCCACTGAAATACCATGGAGAGCATGAGACAATAGCTAAACACAGGAAACGGAGTCTGACATAGCACCCAGGCCCTGGGGACAATCCTGCACTGCATCTGCACCACACAGCGTTGGCGAAAATACCGATGACCAGGGACCATATCCATGAACTTGAGACACATGCTGCATAGGTAATGCTGAAAACATGCCCAACATGACTCGGTCACTGCACATTGCGTGTGTGTCCAGACACATCACACACTGCCCAGACCCAGCAAGTAGAAATCAGGATTTGACACATAGGCATTGCCCGCACCAACAAGACCCTACACGAGGCAAATTGTTGAGACACAGGTGGCACCAACATCTCATAGTCTGGCTGATACACACAGGGGCAGGCAAAAAGCAAGAGTGTACGCCAAACAGCCAAGGTGCGCCTGTACAAATAATGAGGTACCAGTGCCCATCCTCAGATGAGTATAACAAGACACACAGGCACTGGCAACTGTGAGTATGTAGAAGGACAATCAGGTCAGGCTGCACAGTGGACACCTGTACAAAATAGCACGTCTATAGACATGGTGACAGGGGACAATGGCACAGAGCACAACCTACGCTGTAGACACTGAGATTGTCCACGTGTATGATGACACATACACCACTGAGGAAAAGGTGCCCCAGGGGACAGTAGTGGGCACGCAACTACATGCTACTGAATGGTAATGACTGCAACACACGTCACCATCCCTGCACTATGTGTATCGCACACTCATGCACATCATGTCACAGGCCACCACATAGGACATGCGCGCTGTAAGGCATGACACATGAGAGACCAACTCCCATGTCTGGAGTCAGCATCAGTGCCAACTGACATGGAACCCACATGCAGTGAACTTGACAGTGCACAGGCAAGGTCCCACAACCTGTTACACCCCACCCCCACACATGATGCTACAGTCATTGTTCTCGTGGACAAAGCGCCAGCCCACATCACCTTGTGAAGGAGTGACTACACACAGACCAGGGAACACATTGCAAGGAGGGGAAGGGTGGCAGGGGCACAGCGCTATACTGGGGCAAACAGGATCTGCACAGCACCTTTAAACCCTGCCAGTTAATTCATGCTACTGTGCCCTTACAAATGCCGGTGACACACAACGAACACACATGTACCTACCCCCTTCCGGCTGCTGCATCGCCTGTAAGCGCCTCTCCAGGTCTGGAAAGACCACCGGCAGCACACGCCTGTGGAGGTGGCTCAGACGGCGGCGGCCGCGGTTCTTGTGGCTCTCAGGTGAGTCCCCCAGCAGGAGCCGTGCAATCCTCCGCGTCCAGCACCGGATATCCTGCCAGCGTTTTCTCACCTGGGGCAGGCTCCGCCTCCGACCATCCACACCCCTCACGGCACTGACGGCGGTCAGCCAGATCTGCTCCTTGGCAGTGGCGCCTACCTGTGAGGAGGAACAAGTGACACCACATCAATACACCAGCCACATGTCACAGAGAGACATATGGGTACAAATTAGCTGGTTACAACAAGGCATGTCATGCAGCCAACGCATTGCACCTTTGTCATAGGGACATCATCCCCTGGTGAGGGAAAAAGCAGTACGTGCCACAGTGGGTACACAGGTGGAATGATGGCAATGTCACAATCAATGATCAAGGCTCACACTGTGCATCACACCCACCCCTCCTGTCTCAGGGCACTGCTGGGAGTGATAGGCCCCCACCCCTCCTGTCTCAGGGCACTGCTGGGAGGACTCTGCACACACCCCTCCTGTCTCAGGGCACTGCTGGGAGTGATAGGCCCCCACCCCTCCTGTCTCAGGGCACTGCTGGGAGACATCAGGCACCCCCCCCTGGGACCCCCCCGACAGTACATGGCATGTGTGTTACACCTGGACGCAATGGCAGGAGTCACAGTCACAACATAGGGACAGTCTGTGGCAGTGGCCTATGCACTCACCTGATACCCTGGTCGCCCATACAGCATGGAGTACTGTGGGAGGATCACATCCAGCAGAGCCATGTTCTCCTCCAGGGTGAATGGCTGTGTCCTCTCCACAGCCCTTGACATGGTTCCAGGGAATCAGTAGCAGCAGCTGGGTCGACGAATGCAAAGATGTGCAGGCAAGTGCTCCCTCATGGGACCTGGCTGCCTTATATGTGCCCTTCTGCCCAGTCTCATGCACAGGAGTACAGAGTGATTGGTCACTCACATTTGCATCCTATGTTTCCACCAATCCCTTCAAAGCTAGCAGTCTGTGGGTTCTCTATCGGTTTCATTCTCCTGCATGATGTCAGCCCCACAAACACATTGCAACAAAGTAGAAGAATTCCAACTGACTTCTGCTGTGCACCTTCCAGAACAATTTCGAATTTTGAACTTGGTCTCCATGACAACCAGCATGCATGTAGGCCTTAATACTTGTCCCCTATGTAATTTGGAGCATCACACACAGGTACGGTGCGTTTGGGGGCCCTAGGGCACCCCAAATGCATGGCAACGGCCCGTACATGCATGCCTACGCTCTCCATCACTATGGGTCTGCACGCGTATGCGTACCCGTAATGTTACGGACCGTACACACGCATGTACGCTCTCTATCACTATGGGTCTGCACGCGTATGCGTACCCGTAGTGTTACGGACCGTACACTCGCATCTATGCTCACTATCACTATGGGTCTGCACGCGTATGCGTACCCGTAGTGGTACGGACCGTACACTCGCATCTACGCTCACTATCACTATGGGTCTGCACGCGTATGCGTACCCGTAGTGGTACGGACCGTACACTCGCATCTACGCTCACTATCACTATGGGTCTGCACGCGTATGCGTACCCGTAGTGGTACGGACCGTACACACGCATGTACGCTCTATATCACTATGGGTCTGCACGCGTATGCGTACTCGTAGTGATAGTGAGCGTCGATGCGAGTGTACGGTCCGTACCACTACGGGTACGCATACGCGTGCAGACCCATAGTGATAGAGAGCGTACATGCGAGTGTACGGTCCGTAACACTACGGGTACGCATTCGCGTGCCTACCCATAGTGATAGTGAGCGTAGATGCGAGTGTACGGTCCGTACCACTACGGCTACGCATACGCGTGCAGACCCATAGTGATAGTGAGCGTAGATGCGAGTGTACGGTCCGTAACACTACGGGTACGCGTGCAGACCCATAGTGATAGGGCCGTACACACGCATCTACGCTCACTATCACTATGGGTCTGCACGCGTATGCGTACCCGTAGTGCTACGGACCGTACAAATGCCTGTACGCTCGCCATCACGATGGGTACACATACGGCAGCACTCCCACAGTGATTTGGGAACATGCACAGGCCCTCTCAGCAGCAGTACGGCGGTTTTTACACATCACTGTGGTGATAGGCGACACACATGTAGGAATAGGGCGGACATACTTGTCCATGGATGGACATACTTGTCCAGGAATGGACATCAAGGCATCGTCTGTGCATTACTACATGTGTGGGGCACAGGTGTCACAGGCTGTGATGTGGAACATGCCTCCTGAGTGGAGAAGGCACCAGATGTATGATGAGATGTGTACATGTGTACTGTGTGAGGGTGCAATGTGTGCCAGGCATGCCCTTGACTCCTTTGACATGTGTGCATGTGGGACTGCGCACTTGGGGTGAGCGTCACTGGCATGGCACGGACACCAACACACGGAAGTGTCCCATGATGCCCGGTACAGGGGTCATGACACATGACTTGTCACTACCCACAGTGCACAATGTGACTATGCCATATATGTGTCCGGGATTTACATCAGGTTGATGTTGTAGCACCCTCAAAAGCTGCAGCCGTTGCAGCAACCAACATGTGGCTGTGTGTAGATTGTCATTGCACACTGTTCCCAACACCATGCCACATGTGTTATCGGATGTGAGGTGCACATGTATGCATGGGACACGGAGTAGCGTGACAAGGCCATGTCAGCAAACTCACAAGGAATGTGTGGTGAGTCATGACATGTGCACCTTCATGGCAAGGTGTGTGGGCTGGACTAGTGTAATGTCATGTGACCTGTGGCTCAAGTGTTCCGCTACCACTCTCTGCAATCGGCATCACACTTCTGCTGATGTGTGGGTGTATGTCACTCCTGTCTTGCGTCGGGCAGTGCACTTGCACTGGGACACAGCTATTTCCATGGCGTGGCATGGGGAGGTTCTCAATCACCGTGTGTAGCTGGGTCTTGGAAGGAGTGTCACCTTGCATCCATACGTGTCCTGGGCATGTAGCACATGCCTGACTCCCTATGTGGCATGTGTGTATTGCCAGATTTACATGTGCTCAGTAGACATGAGTTGTTCTCGTAGTGCACTCACTCTTCCTTGTCACTTCCAAATTACTGCAGAGCGCCTCCTGTTGCCCGAAGAATTCCAGACTTGGCCACCATGCAGGAGAATGACAGGATCCGGCTCTACCGCTTCACCCAACCGTTGATTCTGGAGCTGACGGCGAGACTGGCACCACACCTGCAACCGCAGCACAGGTATCCTACGGCACTGACACCCCAGCTGAAGGTAATGGCTGCCCTACATTTTCTTGCCACGGGTACCTTCCAAAATACCATAGCTCATGTTGGTGGCATGTCCCAGAGCATGTTCAGCGGTGTGCTGCATGATTTCTTGGAGGCCATGTTGATTCACCTGGATGACTTCATCAAGTTCCCAACCCCTGAACAGATGACTGAGGTCAAGCGTGGATTCTATGCCCTGGGAGGGATGCCCCATGTCATTGGGTCCATAGATGGGACACATGTAGGTTTGGTACCACCACACGCACGGGAGGTGGCGTACCGCAATCGGAAGCACTACCACTCCATCAATGCCCTTGTGGTGTGTCTGTCCAATATGGTGATTTCACATGTCTGTGCTCGTTTCCCAGGATCAGCACACGATGCCTACATCATGAGGCGTAGCGGGATGCCTGATATGATGATGCAGCTGCGCAACGAACGGGCATGTGTTGTTGGTGGGTACAGTCTGTCTGTCCTGTATTCTGTATAGCCGACCAGCACGACGGCTACACCAGTTCTAACGATGTCCATGTGCTTCCCATGTAGGGGACGCTGGCTATCCCAACATGCCTTGGCTGCTGACACCTCTCCGCAACCCCATCACGCCGGCCCAGCTCCGCTATAACACCGCCCATGGCCGGACAAGGCGAGTGATAGAGAGGACGTTTGGCATGCTGAAGAGCCGATTCCGGTGCCTCCACAAGACCGGCGGTGCACTCCCTTATGCCCCGGCGAAGGTCTGCAAGATCTTCATGGTCTGCTGCATGCTGCACAACATGGCAGTTGAAAGAGCTGTGCCACTCATCCTGAATCAACATGACGAGGACCATCCACCCGTGGAGGACGAAGGGCTTGGCAATGGGGCTAGTGATGTGGAGGATGTGGAGCCGCAAGAGGACATCTGGACTCGGCTCATACGCGACTTCTTTGCTTAGTGGTGAGTACCAGGGTCTGAGTGTGCACGCATTGGTCCCCGTGTGGCATGCGTTGTGATGTGTGTCTCCACCTGCATGTATGGCACGTGGGTCAGAGGTGTGTGTGGGTGTGTCACTGGAGTGATGGTGGCAGTGATGGTAGTATTTCCCCAGTCATAATTGTGACCTAGCATGTTGTCATCCATACATGTGTCGAGTAACTGCACATGCAAGTGGCTGTGCTTTTTGTTGCTGACTTCTTGTGTGTCTCTCTTCCCCAGGTACCTGCGCATGCCGTTTGCTGGTTGCATTGTTGTGGCACTGCTATTCCTCATGGACATGACATCGTGGGCTGACTCAGCGTTACAGGCACGGACACGTTTGGAAGTCTCCATGGAGTAAGGGATGCATCTGGGGTGTATTGGGTGTGGCAGTTGTTCACGATGTGTGCACACTGCCCCGGTCGGGGTTTGGTTCCTCTGCAGACATGTGGCATCCCCATGTGACACGACATGCAGCTGGGTACACCTGAATAGATGGGCTGCCTGGTTGTCAGTCATCAGTGATGGGATAGTGGATTGTGATGATGGCATCAATGTGTGTGACACTGCCCTCGGACACATACGGTTAACATTGTCTTGACATGGCGTGGGACTTCCACATCAGCGGATGTATGGTGTATGGCAGGCTCTCCGTGAGCAGCTGTGGGTATTTAGCTGTTAGCCGACACTTGTGTGCCAGTTCCATGGCTATCACGCATTTGTGCTGCAGAAGGGGGGTGCCAGTGTTGGAGCCACATGTTACTCCACATGATGTGTTCATGTGTACTTCAAGTTGCCTCTGCAATCCCAAAAACATGACTATTAAAGGTGTCCCTATGCCTCCAAGGTGCCTCTTCTCAGTCAATGCTGGTGTGTTGGCACGGTGCATCCTGCATGTCTGGCATGGTATTCCCTGATTGTGGCTATGTGTCAATGTGTCGAGTGGCAAGATGCAAGCTGTGTGTGTGTGCTGAGACTGTGTATTGTGCATGATGTCCATGACTGTGTGGGTATTGTGACATGTGCCATCCCCATGCATTCAACGTTGTCCATGACCCCATTCTCTGCATCCACCGGACTCAAGCTTGCAGGACATGGTTCTGCCACCTGTCTACACATACCTGGGTGCCCCCCAGGACACGGGCCAGGATCCCTGACCTCTGCGCATGACTGTTGCTGTACTCAATGTGTCTGTCAGCACGGTTGTTCGGCCACCCCCTCAGCTGGTTCTGACCATCACGGGTGTGTATGGTGCTCCATGTCTGTCTTGCCTAAAAAACTGTGACCCATGTGCCCTGTGCCAGACTCAGGCCCCAGGGTGTGGATGGTTGAAGTGAACAGATGACTCAGGCATGTTTAGACTGTACAAGACACATGTTAGGTAATAATGCTACCAGCAGGCATCTACTCTTAATAGTGTGATTTATTATTGGGGGGGGGGACAAAGTGAGGGGCTTTCCGGGATTAGGGAATCCAAAGTTCAGTAGGGGAGTTGGTGTCCTTGCCATTGGAAATCCTCAGAGTCCATGCCACAGTCTTTGTCAACATTGGTCAGCCAGTGACCAGCAGGGCCATGTGGCAGAGAATGTCTCTTGATGCTGTGATGCTGTTGCTCCAGTGGGCCAGGTGCCAGGCCAGGTGTCCTGGGAGATGGTGATGTAGCAGCCACCCTCACGGTCCTTTCCGTGGACGACCCGGCTTCCTGCGGGGAACCTCAGCAGCAGGCCGTGACGACGTCTGGGATGCTCCGTCGGATGTTTCCTCCTCCTCCTCATGATCCCTCCCTGTGGGTGGTGATGTTCTCCGCCTTCTGGCACAGGGAGGGTCGGCCATGGTGTCGGCCATCCGACGGAGTTCAGCGTGAATCCCCTGGGACGCCGTCACTTGCTCAGCCTGTCTGTCCTCCATCCTCCGTTGGTGTACCTGTAGACAGGCTATTAGCTCCGCATGTTGCTGGGCCTGCAGGACCTTGATCCCCTCGAGGACGGACACAACCTGGGCCATGCCCGTGGTGTCCTGCCGGTATGAGTCCAGGATGTTACGGACATGGGAAAATACCGGATCCCCAGCCAACTGGTCAGGCTCGCGCCTCCGCCGTCCTCCACTCCCACCACCCCTGCCCACTTGCGTCTGGCCTGCACTTGTGGGCACATCGGGTCTCCGGGACCCCTGAGGGGTGGCATTGGCGTTGTCGCCTGCCTCCTCCTGGGTGCCCGGGACACCGTGTCCCTCCTGGCGAGCCTGGCTGCATTGTGGTGTTGGGGCAGGGATCCTGGGTGTCTCCTGGGATGTGGCAGGAGTGGGGGTGGTGGTTGGCACGGTTGTACCTGACGCAGGTGCTGCAGGTGGTTGGACACCAGAGGGGCCAGGTCGGTCGGGGTCGTCCGCAGAGTGGTGAGAGTGGTCGCTGCCGGTGGGATCGGTCTCCTGCAGATCCGGGTCCTGTGAGTGTTCCCCCCCAGTGTTGGGGGGTGCAGCACGACGTTGACCTGTGTGTGAGAGAGAAAATGTTAATTTTGATCCATGCAACATCCATGTTTCATCCGTTACAAAGTTGGCACATTTCCTCTTGGAATTAGGATCTGTCTTGCATTCCACTCACAGTGCACTTGTGCATGTGTGTGTCCCTTGGGCACCAATTTGGCCCCTTTAACTATGTGTGGCACAGTCTTACTTGCTGCGTCAAGTGTGACTGCAGTCAGCAGTGGAGTGTGCATGTATGGCGAGCCATGCATTTGCGCCTTCCTTGTAGCACTGTACATGTGCACATGGAGTGGATCCACACACTTATATGATGCAGGTGGCTGTCCTTGTGCTCGTGTACAGGTTGTGACATGGCCCTGCGTTTTGCCATGATGAAGAGGGGGGGTTCTGGCACTGGCCACCCTTGTCTACATGCACGCAGTCCACCTGCTGACGAGCAGACATTCCCACACACCAAAGGACTGATTTGCTCTCCCTGTGTCTCCCTCCTTCTCTGTCCCCCTCTCCCTCCCTCTCTGTCCCCCTCTCCCTCCCTCTGTGTGTCAGCCTCCTCCCTGTGTCCATCTTCCTGTGTCTCCCTCCCTCTCTATCCCCCTCTCCCTCCCTCTCTGTCCCCCTCTCCCTCCCTCTGTGTGTCAGCCTCCTCCCTGTGTCCATCTTCCTGTGTCTCCCTCCCTCTCTGTCCCCCTCTCCCTCCCTCTCTGTCCCCCTCTCCCTCCCTCTGTGTCCCCCTCTCCCTCCCTCCGTGTGTCACCCTCTGTCACCTTGGCCCAGCTTCCTGGGCACACACTGTTAGCAGATCTTTGAGTGGCCCTTGGCCTGTTGATGTGAGTTTGTTTCTGATCTCCAGGCACCCATTTTGTCTGCTGTGTGTCTGTGCGCTGCTGCTGTGGTGGTGTGTGCTGCCACTCTTTCACAATGTTGGCTGTTCATTAGCTGCTGGCATGTGCAAAACAGTGCCTTCACCCCCATGTGTTGATGCAAGGCGTCCGCCATTTGCTGGCAAGTCATTCCTGTGTTGGGACACAGTGTTTGTCTGGCTGTGACCTAGGCCATATGGGCAGAGGGCATTGTTGTCTGCTTTGGAGTCGCACTATGTGATTCTTGGTGCCCAGCCTCCCGCCATCCGGGTTACCGTGTCATGTGTTGTTGTCTTCTGTGGCCTGTGACTTGACATTGTCCAGCTGGGTGCATGGGGCATGGTGGCAGCAGTGGCATGTGCCTGCTCATGGAGTGTGGTTGAGTAATGCGATGGCTTGTGGTGGTTGCGTGCCTGTTATTAATTTTGGTTGTGGTTGCAGTTCCCCCCATGTGAGGTGCGTTGTTTGTGTACTCACCCGGGTCTCGGAGTCCTTCTACTCCTTCAACTGCCTCCACCGGCAGTATGGCCATCACCCTCTCCTCCCAGGGATGGTACTGTACGGCTCTGCGGGAGGGCCCTCCTCCGGTGGCGTTGGCCTGGTCGTGTGCCTCCTGTCTCTTGGCTCTGACCCTCCTCCGCAGATCGTACCACCTGTTCTGGCAATCCTGCTTGGTCCTCCTGGTGTCCGCAACAGCATTCACAGCATCGACGATGGTCTGCCACATGGCTGTTTTGGCTGCCTGGCTGGTGCTTCTGACCAATGTTCCAAAGATCTGTGGCTCGACTCTGAGGATTTGATCAACAAGGACCTCCAACTCTCGGTGACTGAAGTTTGGATTCTTGGTAGTGGGCATGGTGAGGGGTGTGGGTGGGGATGGTGTGGGTGTGGGGGGGTGTGGATGTTGGGGGGGGGTGTGGATGGTTGTGTGTGTGTGTGAATGTGATGAGAGGGTGTTTGTGAGGGTGGTCGTGTGAAGGTGTGCAAGTGTAAGATGTGGTGTAGCTTGTAGTCTGGTTCTGTGGTGTCTGGCAGCAGTGAGTCTGTTGCAAAGGCTCATGGTTTGTGTGTGTGGGCCCTTTTCATTGGTCCATGGGTGGGTGTGGCAGTGTTTGAATTTTGGGTGGGTGTGTTATAAGGAGTGGTGGTGTATTGGGCCTCTGTTTGTTTTTGACAGTTGCAGGTCAGTGATTGTCTTATTTTAGTGGTTGTTGGCCATGTTTAGTGGCTGTGTGCCTTTCGAATGGTGTATTCTTGTGTTGTGTTGTTTTGTTTTGTCCTTGTTGTGCACGTGCGTTTTGAGCGTGTGTACGGTGTGTACATGGGCCATTTGGTTGTACGATTATGTCCTTGTGTGTGGCTTTGTACGACTCGTACATGCGGTTGTGATGGTGGGGCATGGGGTGCGCTCCGTACTTAGGAGGTTGTGTTGGGGGTGCGCCAGGAACGTACTGGGGTGGGGGTACGACTGGAACGTACTGGGGTGTACATGGACGGTGGTACGACACGTACTGGGGTGGGGGTACGACTGGAACGTACTGGGGTGTACATGGACGGTGGTACGACACGTACAGGGGTGGGGGGGTGTACATGGACGGTGGTACGACACGTACAGGGGTGGGGGGGTGTACATTGACGGTGGTACGACACGTACTGGGGTGGGGGTACGACTGGAACGTACTGGGGTGTGGGTAGACGGGGCTATGACACGTACTGGGGTGGGGGTGTGGCTCGCACGTACTGGGGTGTAGGTACACAGGGGGTACGACACGTACTGGGGTGGGGGTACGACTGGAACGTACTGGGGTGTAGGTAGACGGGGCTATGACACGTACTGGGGTGGGGGTTCGACTGGAACGTACTGGGGTGTACATGGACGGTGGTACGACACGTACAGGGGTGGGGGGGTGTACATTGACGGTGGTACGACACGTACTGGGGTGGGGGGGTGTACATTGACGGTGGTACGACACGTACTGGGGTGGGGGTACGACTGGAACGTACTGGGGTGTACATGGACGGTGGTACGACACGTACAGGGGTGGGGGGGTGTACATGGACGGTGGTACGACACGTACAGGGGTGGGGGGGTGTACATTGACAGTGGTACGACACGTACTGGGGTGGGGGTACGACTGGAACGTACTGGGGTGTACATGGACGGTGGTACGACACGTACAGGGGTGGGGGGTGTACATTGACGGTGGTACGACACGTACTGGGGTGGGGGTACGACTGGAACGTACTGGGGTGTACATGGACGGTGGTACGACACGTACAGGGGTGGGGGGGTGTACATGGACGGTGGTACGACACGTACTGGGGTGGGGGGGTGTACATTGACGGTGGTACGACACGTACTGGGGTGGGGGTACGACTGGAACGTACTGGAGTGTGGGTAGACGGGGCTATGACACGTACTGGGGTGGGGGTGTGGCTCGCACGTACTGGGGTGTAGGTACACGGGGGGTACGACACGTACTGGGGTGGGGGTACGACTGGAACGTACTGGGGTGTGGGTAGACGGGGCTATGACACGTACTGGGGTGGGGGTGTGGCTCGCACGTACTGGGGTGTAGGTACACGGGGGGCATGACACGTACTGGGGTGGGGGTACGACTGGAACGTACTGGGGTGTGGGTAGACGGGGCTATGACACGTACTGGGGTGGGGGTGTGGCTCGCACGTACTGGGGTGTAGGTACACGGGGGGTATGACACGTACTGGGGTGGGGGTACGACTGGAACGTACTGGGGTGTGGGTAGACGGGGCTATGACACGTACTGGGGTGGGGGTGTGGCTCGCACGTACTGGGGTGTAGGTACACGGGGGGTATGACACGTACTGGGGTGGGGGTACGACTGGAACGTACTGGGGTGTGGGTAGACGGGGCTATGACACGTACTGGGGTGGGGGTGTGGCTCGCACGTACTGGGGTGTAGGTACACGGGGGGTACGACACGTACTGGGGTGGGGGTATGACTGGAACGTACTGGGGTGTGGGTAGACGGGGCTATGACACGTACTGGGGTGGGGGTGTGGCTCGCACGTACTGGGGTGTAGGTACACGGGGGCTATGACACGTACTGGGGTGGGGGTTCGACTGGAACGTACTGGGGTGTACCTAGACGGGTGGGGGTATACATATACGGGGGGTACGTGTCGGACGTACGGGGGCTGGGGGGAGTGTTGGGCGCGTATGCGGGCACATGTCTCCATGGTTGCTGTAGGAGTTCGGTGCGGACGGTGTTTTTTCCATACGGTTGTAACCTCGGACGCACGGGATGGATCGTGATTCCTCGGTCGGACTTGGTTTTTCACGTTTGTAAGGTAAATCGTCCGAGGACGTGTCGGACACATTTTCCGACCCGAGGACGTGTGGGGAATGATTCCCAGTGCGGTTCGTATGGACTTTTTACCATGCGAATCGTGATTGCCAGTTCGTACGGCACTTGTACGATTCGTACGGTAAAAAGACCCGATACGAGTCGCACGGGGGAATTTTTTAACGGATCGGCACCCATGTGTGCTGCTTACTGCAGCACACATAGAAGTTGCAACTCATCATTTGTAAATGATTGTTTATGTGCAGGAAGTTTATGTGCACATGAACAATCACTAGTGGTGAGTTGCTGTTTCTATGTGCTGCAAAATGCAGCACACATAGGACCAGCAAAAATGAGTAGAAATGAATCATTTCTCCTCGTTTTGCCAGTTTAAGACCAGGTTTTTCCTGGTCCTATTTCCGGCACTGTCCCATTTTTACACCACCCTTGTAAATAGGGGGCAGCGTCAAAAAACAATGGGTGTTGCAGCGGAACGGCCACCACAACATCCATTGCCCGCCACTTTCACACTTAGGGCCCAATTCCGATTTTGGCCGGAAGGGCTCCGAACGATGGTTGGAGCACTTCCGACCGAATCGGAACGTGTCAGCCGGATTCCTTTCTGACCGAGCCATTCCGATGGGCTCGGTCAGAAAGGAATCCGACTCGGATTTCCAGATGGCTGACGACAGGCTCGGAGAGCCCGTCCGCCGTCCGGAAATCCCTCAGTGCTCCCCCGGCCGTCTCTTTAAGACCGAGGGAGTACAATGGCAATTTTTCACTGCCTTTACATGCTGGTCTTTCCGGCACAAAAAGGCAGTCAGAAACAGTATTTGGGGGCCCCCAGTAGGGCCCCCATGGGTGCGAGGCTGCTGAATGGCAGCCTGGGGGCACCTATGGTGCCGGCCACAGGGTGCAGGGATGAACTGCACCCCTGATTTTCGCAATGCAAGCATGCATTCCGCTCGCTTGCATTGTGAACCCTGTTCGGTCGCATCGTACTTGCAGGTTCGTAACCGACGACAGCAGGTCGGTTGTTTATGGCTCCTGACTGATGTCGGACAGACCTGAGTCCGTCCGACATCGGAATCGGCCCCTAGGTGCTGCATGAAAGGGACCTTATTCACAAGCCAGCGTTAAGCCACGTTAAGTGGTTTAACGCCGCCTTGTAAATAAGGCAAAGGGCTTATCGCCACCAAAATGTCACGAAAAGTGACGTTCTGGTGGCGATAAGCTCTTTCAAATATGGCCCTTAGTCCTTTACCCCTAACATCCCAGTTGCTCATCAGAGTCTCCCTATCACAAATATCTAAAATGCTTGTTCTAAATCTCAGCAGTCACATTCTCAACAACCATCAGTAATTTATGCTTAGCTGCCTGGAAGTAGGATCTCATCTTCTAGCTGGGCCAAAGCATCTAATTGCTTTTAAGAACTGCTCATCTGCTTGTCTGTCACGCAAGTCAATTGTTATGTTAAAAATACTTATTCCAAGTTCCAAACAAAATGTCAGCCTATGATCAATCATTGTACTGTGATAGACAATTCGTTTCAGCTGATTTTTCCTTTAGTCTTGCTTCATTGCCATTTTTCCCTTATTTGTTGTTTTTTCATTCTTTTGTTGTTTCTACTTTCTCTCTTTTCCTCTCTCGGTTCTCTCTTTCTAATGTTACACATCTATCCCTGTTGTTTAATCCTTTTACGTTTTTTGAATATTACTTTGTTATTCATTTTGTACCCCACCACACATTTCCACAATAAAAAGAGAAATTGTCTGAGAAGTCTGTAAACAAGCGAATAGGTCTGTCAGGTAAAAGGTCAGTCGTGATATCAAAGTTCCTTTAAATCTGTAAGCTAACCACTGGACATAATCTGACCAAGAAGGCTGCACATCCATGATCAGAGCAGGGTCAATGACATGTTCACCACAATACCTTGATAATTAGCATAATAACTTCTACAACAACAACCTCCAAGAACAGACAATATTTAAGAGAAATTGACCTTGAGCTTTTAGATTGGTGGACAACTCATTGGTGTTTGATTATAGTCTGGCTTGACAGCACAGCTGTTGCCAGGCAATTATGTGAGAATCACCAGGAGAGGTGCATTGGATTCACCCACATGTTGGGAGCCAGGAAAAAGACTAAGAAGAACCCTGGGTCATGTTTTCATTGGCAGAAGTTTGTGTGCTTCCACAAAGAGAAGTGCTTGCCCTCCACAAAGCTGTGATCATTTTTGCTTTTTTATCCAGCTGCTTGAGGCTGAACTTTCAAGGGCACACACATGGCATTCTGATACTATTAACGTGTCATAGATAACTAGATAATTTATGGTGTGATCATTTATGGTGTGTTTCTCTGGTGGCAGCACAGATGGGCAGTCATAAACCTATATGGATGTTTAGGTCCTGCTTTACAATGCTGCTGTCACCTACATTTTAACCTACACCAATACTATTCTACAATTCTTTCATTCCACACAAATTCATATCCATTCCATGCTATAAGCTTGTAAGCCTTCATATCAGCATACAGTATTCTTCCAAAGCCAGACCTATTGACATTCCCAGTGCTTGTTTGATATTGAATACCAACAAAACTGCCTTGAGAGCAATGGACACTATGCATGAGGTTAAAAGGTTGCAACATTAAGTATAGCAATCCGGAAAGTATAGGTCTGATGAATGCCATAATAATGTATATATATATTTTAAATATATCTTTTCTTAATTGCAGTAACCGGGGTTCATGCTGGATATATAGAGGAATATTGTTGCACACATTTAGAAGCTACTAGAAACTATAGCTATTGATCCATACCAATTTCTACCCTTTCATCACATCATAGAGGCGGTCTAAAAGCAAAATATCATGTGAGTAGAAAGCTTGGTTGAAATGACTGACAATCACATTAAGTCTTATCTCTTCTCATCACTGACAACCACAAGCTTGATGCTTAGTGACTTCAATATCTAATCAGGTACTAGTGGCAGGAAAATGTCAACACAAAACGTTATCTATATGGAGCTTGGTTAAAACGACCGCCCACAGCACAGAAGGGGCACTTTTTAAATCAAGAATTGGATGCAATTACTAGTTTTATGACTACATTCATATTGGTGTGCTCATGTCACACAGCACAGTGGCCCAGACATTTCATCTTTAAAGCAGCCGTGGCCAAGCATTAACTGCAGGGCAAAGTTCCTTCACCTTTCCTTTTTTAGAGGCTATTAGCTATCAGGTTCTGAGGAGAACAGTTAATGAAAAGCAGTGTACTTGAAGGTTGGGCAGGCTTACCTGACTGCTTTATCACTAGCATATTTTCTGTAAAAGTAGTATTTACCAGAGGTATTCAGCATATGAGCAAATATAAGCATCCCTTATCTGGAAACCAATAGAATGTATTAGAGATATAATCATGAAATGAACAAAGTGTTGCCCTGGCCCCAGAGCTTGCGGCTACAGCAAATTAATCATTTAACCAACCTGATGTGTGTCTACTGAGACAGCACGTTAACCTGCATATGTGCCTTAATGCTCACATCTATACCAGGTGTCTACAACGAGTAGCTCGTGAGCTACCAGTAGCTCTCGATCTACATGTGAGAAGCTCTCCTGTGCGCAGCCCAACTTACTACTATGGAAGCTTTTTCTTGGTCGAGTTGTTATATACACACCAGAGTTAAAAAACAAGTATTCAAGACATACGTGTGTATTTTCAGAACTCAAAAACTGATGTCTGGAGAAAAATAGCTGAATGTTCAAAATGTATTTAAAGCTATTATTTGAGTTGTAGAGATTGTTACTCATATTTATTCCTTGATGCCAGGGGGTTTGTGTGTAGTTCCCATGCAATATTTCAGTTCAAATTCTCAACGCCTTTATACATTACGACTGGAAACCCTGCCTACTGCACCAATGTGATCATTGCTGACAAACTTGGATAGGGTGTTCACTTTTAAATCACTAGCATTGGTAGCTTGGGATGAATTTCACTGAACATAAGTACCTCTTGGTATAGAAAAGGTTGGAGACCTATGGAAATGCACCTGCTCATATAGTCCTTAATGTGTGCTGCTACAGTTTACTAATCAAATGTTGATATGTATTTGTGCTAAGAGCACGAGAAACAAGTCTCCATCTTGCTGTCAATGTTATAAACTGCACATTTCTGCTGAACCATTCTAGCAAACTGTAGCCTCATTCTGAAGTTGGGACACCGAAGAAAGGCTTTAGAAAAGGCATCTTTGCGGTCAAGGTCTTCTCTCATTCTTTTTATGAGAAAAGATTGGCACCTCCTCATTGGTGCCTATCAATAGGTTTTTATTTATCATGTGTTCTCGTTTCCATTCTCTTGCATTGTGAATAAGTGTATTAAAGTTGCACCAAATTGTATGTATTTCAGCATTACACACTCCGACTGACTGTGTAGCTCTGGTCCACTGATTAGGTAATTGACTTGCTGGCTATTTGTGCAATAAACACATTTGACTTCTATGTGCTATTCCAAGTGTCTCTATTTACATTTACTCTACGATAAAAGGACAATAAGAGCATAGCGCCTGGCTCTTATCACTGATCACCTTTATGACAAAAGTCTAAGAACACCCTAATTTATAAAGAATAAGAAGGACCCTGGGTCTGGTCAGGAGCTCCACCCTCACAAGGATACTGCTAATGATCATTATGTAATGTAGTTTAGTGGCAGGCACAAATAACTTGGAGAGATGACTCCTGAAAGCCTTATGACAGCAAAAATGTAACAAATTACGGTGTTTAACCAGTAAATTTAAACAGAATCCGTGGTAAGAAATTATGGGCCAGGAGTATTAAATAGTTTTGCAAGGAGAATGACTGTGATTTGCAAAATTGAAAAGTTGGAAATGCATTTCTGACTTGCAATGTGCACTTTGGAACTCAGGGCCCGATTCACAGACAAAATCCTAAATTTGCTACCATTTTGGTATTCACAGAAGGCACTTACTCGTTTTGTTAGTTAGAAAGTTAGGATTTTTCTTAGTTTAGGAGTAGTAAAGTTAAGACTCCTAACTTTACTGCTCCTAAACTGAGAAAAATCCTAACTTTAAGACTTTCGGTATTCACAGATGGCATTTAGGTGTCCTAAAGTTAGGACTCCTAACTTCTGTGAATATCGAAATGAGTAAGTGCCTTCTGTGAATACCGAAATGAGTAAGTGCCTTCTGTGAATACCAAAATGGTAGTAAGTTTAGGATTTTGTCTTAAGTTAGTTCTGTGAATCGGGCCCTCAATGCGGAAGGTCAAAGGAAAAAGAGTGCCCCCTCTGTCTGAATTGCAGTGCAATATATCAAGGTCCTGTGATTGCAACTGTGTTTGCAAACCAGTGATACTGACAACCAGAAAAGGAGCAGATTTTACTGTGACTGTAAGCTGTCATATTCAGGGGTGTAGACAGCAGTCCAGAGAATCACAGCAAACTCCCCCCAATGCCTTTTACAGAAAGCTTATTTTATTTATTTGCTGCTGCATCTGTCTCTTTAAGAAACATAAAAAAGGTTGTCACTCTGCAAATGCAAATGTACTGGTGGGGTCTGCTAACATTCAAACTTCTCTATTTCTGCATTTGCAGTTGATTTGCTAGTATTTGCAATCATGCTTCATTAATATTGATGGATCAGGATCAGCGGAGATTCCTCAATAAGTGTAAAGGAGCATCGCCCCCACTGCTGCAAGTGCGGCAAATATGAAAAATAAAATGGTAACAAAATAATTTTATTACCTTTTTATTTTTGACGGCAGCCAGCCTGACCCGAGTGTAAGCTGTAAGGGTGGGGCAGGGCCATCACTGCTGAATGGCAGCAGCAGGAAGGACTGGTGGCTACTCCAGTTTAAAGCGTGCATGTCACCTCTCTTGTCACAGCCAGCCTGACATGCACATTTTAAACCTCTGTGGAGCACAGGCCTCCTGTGTCAGTGGGAGTACTCAGCCAACTCACTCCAGCAAGTCCTGGTGCTTCTCTCACGCTGGTTAATATTATCAGCTGCATGGGACCAGCGTCTGGATTGGTTAGGGGAGCTGACTCTGTTCTGCCTTGGATCCACAGACTGCTGGACTGAAAGTGTACACGAGGCAGTGGGTAAGTACGCTATTTCATTTGTAATTAAAACTGATTTTTTTACTTACTTATAGACAGTGTGAGAAACTCGCACTTCCTTTGCTTCAAACTCAACTCCAGACCTCTCAATTGTGGCCCATCATAAACACTGTTTATAAAGGTCCACTGTTGAGAGCTTTGCTGGTTTCTCACAGCGCCTCTAAATAGGTCACAATATTCACCCAACACTTTCAAATGAAAGCAGCTGTCACTGGTCAGGATACTGTGAATCCTACTGAATGGACTTTTTGTGATGCAGTAGATTTGTACATCCACCACAGCTCAAAATGAAGTTAAGGATGCAAAGAAGTTGGTATAACAGACCCTGGTGGACCTATTTATCAACTTCTCATGCAGTGCAGCGCAGCAAGTCACCTTCCTGCTCTGCGTGACAGGGAAAGGGCCGGAATGCGCTTTATTTAAGGCGATATAGCACATTCCTGCCTTTTCCACTGTGCTGACACGCTTTTAGCAGCCCAGCGCCTACACAGGCACCCTTGCACCATGGTGCAAGGGTGCCTGTGTTGCATGCAGGATTGTTGTTGTGCAGGAAGGGACACCTTCCTGCACAAAAACAATCCTGAGAGGCAAATTCCTCGTTCTCTGTATGCTGCATAATCAGCACACAGAGAAAGAGCAAGTAACTTTTGTAAACAAAGTAGGGTCCTTGTAGGTAATCAGTCCAGTAGTGTAGATTATGTAGGTTTATTCAGTTACAAGTAAGATGATACAAGCCCCACCGGGAGCTTCATCCTGCTGCTCAGCCCCACTCATTCCAACTGACCACTCATCCAAACCATGCACTCATGAACATTTTATGACATCACACTCATCCAGGCTGAGCACCAAGGAACTAGGAGACACAGGAATTAACACATCTCCTTCCTTCAGGAAAAGAAATAACAGGAAGTAAACAGAAAGAACATAAACATTCCACCCCTCTTGTAAATGTAAGTCACAAGGAAAGATAGCATTACATTACATAAATTGTATGTAAATCACATTTTGAGAATAACTACAATACTAAACTTGGATGATAAGATTCATAAGAATATTTTGCATAAATCCCAGAACCACAACAGTATGTTATGTTATGTTATGTGAACTTATTACGCGCGCAGCTACTCCGAGGAGTGTCCTGGCGTGGCCCAAGAGCAGACAACTTATAGCCGAGCCTTAAGAGAAGAGGTGCGTTTTTAACAGTTTTTTAAAGACACCCATGTCTTCGACAGTGCGGAGTGAAAGGGGGAGCGCATTCCAAGCGCGGGCCACATGCACGACCAGAGAAGCGCCCCCTAACCCATGGCGCTGGAAGCCAGGAATCTTCACCAGCCTCAGGGATG
The DNA here is from genome assembly GCF_964204655.1 of Triturus cristatus. Lineage (NCBI taxonomy): Eukaryota > Metazoa > Chordata > Amphibia > Caudata > Salamandridae > Triturus > Triturus cristatus. The sequence continues at coordinate 370,122,051 of NC_140586.1, forward strand.
AGGACCGCAGGGATCTCCCAGGCACATAAACCGAGAAGCGTTTCTGCAGATACCCGGGGCCTTGCCCATTTAGAGCGCGATGGGCGATGGTGAGAGATTTGAATGCCACACGTGCCTTGACCGGTAGCCAATGAAGGGAGCGACGGTAGCCATGTACACTCTGCCTGGGACCCAGCCCACCCAGCATGCGGTCAGCCGCATTCTGGGTCACTTGTAACTTATTGAGAGCATAAGCTGGGATCCCAGCATCAAGAGCATTGGCATAGTCCAGACGGGACAGAATAAGTGCCCGAACCACGGATTCCCTGGCCGCTTTTGGGAGAAGCGGAATAAATCTTCTCAAAATTCTTAGGAGACCGAAACAGCAACCAGTCAGGCGTTTAACTTGACTGGAGAAGGCGAGATTACAGTCAAAATAAACTCCCAAGTTTTTCACGGTCTGACTGTTGGAAGCGGGCGGAGGGATCTCAGGGGGCCAGATTGACTCTCTGAACCCTAGGGGGAAGTCGCCAAACATCAAAACCTCGGATTTATCCTCGTTGCATTTTAATTGGGCTGTCGCCAGCCACTTAAAAACCGAGGACAAGCACCTCTGCACAAGGGCCACCGAGGTCCCCTGCTTATCCCAGGTGAACAGAAGTTGTATGTCGTCGGCATAGGCAATAACCTTAGCCCCCAACCCTTCCGCTAGAACAACCAGAGGAGTAAGGTAGATATTAAACAAACGGGGCTAAGGGAAGACCCCTGAGGAACCCCCATGCCCACTTGATGAGGTGACGAGACCATCGGGGGGATCCAGACTTGCTGGAGCCGGCCATCCAAAAAGGACTTAATCCAACCCCAGACCAAGCCCGACACCCCAATCTCCGTCAGTCTGTCAAGCAGCAGTGAATGGGGGACCGTGTCAAAGGCCGCCGACAGGTCGAGCAGCACAAGGGCTGCCTTCCCGCCGGCGTCAAGACACTCCCGAATTGCTTCCGACACTTCCAGGAGAGCACCTTCCGTGCTGAAGGAGGGGCGGAAGCCAGATTGGGCTGGGTGAAGAAATCCCGCACTCTCGACAAACTCCGACAGCTGTCTATTCACTATTTTCTCACAAACCTTAGACAGGCTAGGGAGGAGAGAAATAGGTCTGTAGTTCCCCGGAGACAAGGGATCGAGAGTAGGTTTCTTCAGTAGAGGGAGGATTTTGGCCTGCTTCCAACCACTAGGAACCCTGGCTTCCTGCAAGAAGCTGTGGGCCCATCAGAGACAACCGGGCAAGAGAAGCTGCCTTGTATCTTTAGAATCTTATCCCGGAAGAATGTAGAAAAGCATCTCGCAGCAAGCAACTGTCACCGGTAGGATGCTGCTCTGCGCTACAGGGGACATAAAGCTCTGGACAATGGAGAAAATCTCCTTGGAGTTATTCTGGGCCTGGTCAATCCGGGTGGCAAAGAACACCCTTTTTCCAGAGGAGATAGCTTTATAGTAAGTTTTCTGGCCCTGCCTGAGCTGGGCCTTAGCTGCCGGGCAGTAGTTGCTGAAACGCCAGGTGCGCTCCAATTTCTTGCAACCCTGCTTGAGACGCCGCAGATCCTCCGTAAACCATGGTTTGGAGGGTGAATCCCTAGTCTGTCTAGCAGAGGTCGGTGTGGCAATTGCCGCCATAGAGCCCTGAAGCCAGTTGGAGAAGGCAACAAGGCACCGATCCAAATCTTGTGGCAGAGACGGCCTGTTATCCTCCAGCGCCCTGGCGAAGAGGATAGGGTCAACCTTCTTAAACGCCGGTTTGTGACAGACCATAGGTCTAGCGCTGGGAGACGACACTAGCCATGAAAATCCAATTAAATAATGATCTGACCACGAGACCGAAATCGGAGCTTTTGTTGAAATTGGAAAGTTAGAAAAGATAGGGTCTAGAGTATGGCCCCCAATGTGAGTAGCTTGATCGACCCATTGTGAGAGCTGTGCTGATTGGCAAATATCGAGAAGCTCACGTGTGTCGCTTGAGTTCTTTTGGTCAAGATGAATATTGAGGTCGCCTAAGATCACATAGTGGGAAAACCGCAGAGCTCTCATGGAGACCTCCTCCACACAGGCCTGAAGGAATGCATGGGCCACTCGTTATGCAAAGGAACACACATGTTCAAGGCAGGATGCAACCTCCACACCCCACAACAGCAAGCACTGCAGAACCACTACAGCACACCACATCTCATTAAGCAAGGGAACGTACATGTTCCAGGCAGGATACAACCTCCACACCCCACCAGTGTACGCACTGCAGAACCACTACAGTACACCACATCTCATTAAGCAAAGGAACGCACATGTTCCAGGCAGGATACAACCTCCACACCCCACCACTGTATGCACTGCAGAATCACTACAGTGCACCACATCTTGTTATGCAAAGGAACGCACATGTTCAAGGCAGGATGCAACCTCCACACCCCACCACTGTACGCGCTGCAGAAATACTACAGTACACCACATCTCGTTATGCAAAGGAACACACATGTTCCAGGCAGGATGCAACCTCCATACCCCACCACTGTACGCACTGCATAAATACTGCAGCACACTATGGTATAATACAAAAATAGGCCTCCTTAATAAAAGGTCAACATCACTTGTAGTATCATCCCGATGTTCATAAATCATAGTCACACACAATCTCCAAAAGGGACTAACACCACACTACCATGCACACAAAAAACTGCAACGTGCGACTCCCGATGATCATGCAATGTGTTTTTCCAACACACTAGTCATACACAGTCACTACATAAGACTAACGCAACACTACCATGCACATAACACCACAACTTGCGACATAAAGCATAATACACTCACCAACATGAGAACATGCACCCGATCAAAAGTGCAACATTCACTAAAATAACACTCATATATTAAGCATCATAACCAAAGAATACTTAAAAGCTCCAAAACAAAATGCATCAGAATCTGCATGGCATTGTGAAAAAAATAGTAAGACACCATAAAGAATGATTGTGTCAGCGTGTTCTACTCACTACTGTGTGACAACAACAAAAGAATCTATGCTCTGGTTACTGCATAAGCACATGCACTACTAAAAGTCTAACAGTCACTCACACACTGCCCACATGTATCATACACTACCACAGACAATAGCCCCCAAGCTTGATACACAAAAAAACTGGAAAATTTATGACGGTATGCACAGACAGCAACATTAAGCATGGCATTAGAAATATACATAATGTGACACATGACATTAGTTAATAATGACAGTCATGTTATTGGTGAGCGACCTCTCACCTAAAATCCACTGCCAAAATAGCACCAGAAAAAATTCACCTTAAACCTTGGCTAATAGCTCCTGGATGACTTCACCTCTGTACTGTGTGCTTAAGCTCCTATCCCAGACATTGGTTAATCAATTGCCAATAGAGGAAATACATCTTGAACTCAACTCACAGTACAACAGTTCCAGATTGCTCTGCATGCCACGTTGACTCAAAGGCTTGTTCTCCGCTATTACAAGGTAGCGTTTCACAAGGCTCACTTCTACTACAGTGTCCTTGGCTAGAAACTTCTGGTTGAACAGTGTGTTTAGTACCTGCTGAGACACTCAATGCACACGCAGCGTCTCGATCGGAGAGAGGGAAAAAAACATGTCCCACACAAACCGCGTTATGCCTCCCTGGTAAGACAAATCTTTTGGGTGCATTTACAGGTTTAAAAAACCATAGGAGTTGTGTAGGAACGCCCATAGAAGGCCTCCCTTGAGCAGAGTAAGGCAATGCAGTGATTTGTGCAGAGTCGCTTTACTCCAGATTTATGGAGCCACTCAGGGCCACACAAAGTTGTCTTGTGTACCTTCATAAATCTGACTTTCGGTTTGCGTCGCTCTTGCACCACGTTGCGTGGTGCAAAAGCGATGCAAACAAGCTCATGAATAGGTCCCTAAGTGTTTTTCAGAATTTGCATATAAAGCTGGTGAAGGTGCCCTCCCTGGAGAAATGTGCAGGAGCAAATTACTGCGGGCATCAGTTCTTCTGTACCTATCCTCCCATGTTATTAATCGATTCCCAGCTTTACCTGCTGAAGTGTACGTGGGAAAAGAAAAATAGCAGTGTATTTTAAACATAACAATTGTAATTCTAATGGAGGCTCAAACTCTGTTTTTGGCTCTATAGGATTTGGAATAAAGCTGGAATAAGGACATAAGTGTAACTTCAGCCATTCCCTCCCCAGAGCTTACTGAAGTTACAATGAGTGCAAGCAAGTAACTGTGATATCACTTCAACTCATTATTTCACCCAGACCTTGGATGGTAAAATACCGAAGGGTTGTTTAGGCTCTAGTGGATCCATAGGGCTTCTATACCCACAAGAACGCTCCAAGGTTTGATGATTGAACTCTGAAAGCATTTTAACATTGTTGGTAGCAATTTGCACAGTGCGTATTTGCACCCAATTTTTATCTCTCAGCTCTAACATTTTAATTTTCAATACCTGCTTGGTTGCCAGGAGGCCTGCACTCCTCACGCAGACCTCCCTCCTTCTGCTACGCCGCTCTCCGGTCCACCACGGCCCTTAGCAGCGCCGATTGAGTGGAGGGAGGCAGGCTGGGTCAGGGCTGATTGGAATGTTAGACAGCCGCCATTTTGAGAGGTCAACGTTCTAGTCTACAGATTTTCTGGAGGATAGGGTTTACATAAATCACCCCTGATGTGGAGGTGCAGCCATAAGGCTTCTGTACCCACAAGAACGCTCCAAGGTTTGATGATTGAACTCTGACTGCATTTTAACATTGTTACTAGCAATCTGCACAGCGCGTATTTGCACCAAATTTTTATCTCTCAGTTCTAACATTTTTATTTTCAATACCTGCTTGGTTGCCACGCAGTCTGCACTCCTCTCGCAGACCTCCCTCCTTCCGCTACGCCGCTCTCTGGTTCACTATGGCCCTTAGAAGCGCCGATTGAGTGGAGAGAGGCAGGCTAGGTCAGGGCTTATTGGAACAATAGACGGCTACCATTTTGAGCGGTCAACGTTCTAGTCTACAGACTTCACGGGGGATAGGGTCCACATAAATCACCCTGCGCATCCGCGCGCAGAGGGTGTGCCGCTGGCGCGCCTAAGGCAAGCCCGTCTGCACCCGTCCACGCTCAGCGCTAGAAGTAATCTTTTGGAGGCTTCAGCCACAAACTTCAGATACCCTGGCCCAATCTTAAACTGCAGTATGAAAACTTAGGCTCACAGACAAAAAAATGCATGCGGCATATCAACACCGACCGCAGAGGATCCTCCATAGGAACAAGGAATGATCTAGCCGGTCCCCTGAGAAACAAATCCACAAAAGTGATGGCTTGCACGTTGTTAAACGCACGCTCACTAATTAAACATAAACATGAATTTGCGAATTTCATAGACTCACATTCCCTGGACATAATCTTTGTCGTAGAAACATGGGACGATGAGATCTCCGGCCCTGATCTAGTGGTAGCCATCCCACCAGGATTTTTAATCGCCAGGAAAGACAGAGTGGGGAAAGCATAATTCAAAGGTATTCCTACAGATACGGAACGTGAGGTGGGCTCCTTCAAGTTAGCCATTAATCATGTTTACTCCTTTAACGCTCTACTAGTGTATTGCTCACCAGGTCCCAGAACCAAGTTTATTTGTACTATGGGTCAGTTACTTGAACACAAAGTTAATTCACAAGACTGTACCATCCTAGAGGATTTTCATTTTCACTTGGATAACCTCTTAGATAAAGACTCCTGTACCCTTATGGATTTGGTGACAAATGCAGACTTATAGCAGATTACGGAAGGGCCCATCCATAGAGCTGGACACCTCTTGGATGCAGTCTTCTCGGACTGTCCTTTTCTGAAATTTAATAACAACCTGCAACTACATTGGTCTGACCACCTAGCAGTGATGTTAACTCTAACCCTGCCTTCTTCAACTGGCAATAAGCCCTGTCCAGTTAGAAGTCAAAAAAGATATCTGTGGAAACGCATGGATAAAACAAACTTTATCACTCATCTGTGCTGGAACCCTGAGGCAGCATCACTAGAATATTACAACTGGATTGTCACATCAGTGGAAATCACAATCCCCCAGAGAGGAGGAAAAATTAGTAGGACAGCACCTACTGAACCCTGGTTCTCAGAGGAACTAAGGGGCATATTCACAAGGAGCTATAGCCAAACCAACTGCACGTTATCGCAGCCAAAGTCATGATAAAATACCTCCCCATTAGCAAGCTGGTGTAAACAGCCCACAGCACTAGTTTACCCGCGATAGAAGCCGCAAAAAACATCACCACAGAGGACCTGCACAACTATTGCTAATGAGATGCAGAGTGGGCATTCCCGTGCCAAAATCCGAGACAACATCACACCACAACATTCTCAACGACCGGCCACATCGGCGATAAAAACACAAAACAGAAGATCGCTCTTTATGCGGATGATGTACTCATTTACTTAGCGGAACCCACCCGGTCAGACCCCCATTGCCTCCGCATCCTACAGTCCTTTGAACAGGCTTCGGGCCTCCGGCTCAACCCCGACAAATCGGTCCTGGTCCCCCTCCACTTGTCCCGAGAAAGCTTTGATTGGCAGTCCACAATGCCACTCCGTCGTCAATCGTTCAAATACTTGGGGATATGGGTGACGCTACTCCCTGAACTCAGCTGGGCCCTCAATGTTACTCCCCTAATGAAGAGGGCTAAGGTAGACCTTCAGAAGTGGCAAACACTCCCCAGAACCCCATGGGGAGGGTCGCCCTCTTGAAAATGATGATTCTTCCCAGGTTCCTCTACGTACTCCAAAACACCCCCTTCTGCTTCCCCAGGACCTGGTTTTGCGAACTGGATACTCTAGCCAATAAATTCCTCTGGGGGAAAGGTAGGGCCAGAATAGCTCTGAATGTCTGCAGGATTCCCTCATTCGACGGGGGCCTAAGGATGACCTATTTATATCTACACTATCTCGCCACGTGCCTGCTCACCATACACGACTGGTTCAACGGGATTGGTCTGACCCGGCATACAGGCTTGAGCTGGGTGATTTGGGTCTGGCCAGGGTCCAATCTATGCTGTACGGGGATCCTTTCCCGTTCCAAATCCCGGAGGTGATGCGCTCAGCGCTGCTGGCCAGGCGGGCTGCACTGCGACACACCAAGTGGACACATACGCTGACCCAAGGCACATCCCTGTTGCAAGGGACTTGACTTAAGGAGGTTTCTGGACTGCAAGGTTTCCGATCCTGGGACCTTATAGGAATCTCACAATTGGGTGACGTGTGGGTGGGGGATCACATGCGCTCCTTCAAAGACCTTCAAACCCAACACTGCCTACATCAGTCGCAGTTCTATAAATACCTACAGATGCGACATGCTCTTCACGCACACCTCACAACAGGCACACGGCTCCCTGACCATAGCCTGCCTGAGGCGCAGATTATGCTGGGGGACATGGGGAGGGGTGGCATCTCCTGCATCTACCCTACACTGATCAATAATATCCCTACTTCTCTGGATCGATTACGTGCTCAGTGGGAGGAATGGGTAGGCACGCTGGAGGAAGAAGACTGGCGTGACGCCCTTATGGCCCCTAGGACTGTCACCGCCTCCCCCAGGCTGCGTATGGTACAACTCTACTATTTGTACACAGCTTACCTCACCCCAGTACGCCTCTATCGAGCAGGATTTAGCCCGACCTCCACTTGCACTAGTTGTGGTCACGACTCAGCTGATTTTCTCCATATGGTATGGGCCTGTCCTCGCTTGGCGCAGTTCTGGGGGGACATTGAGGAGGAACTCACTGAAATAATGAGGTGGGGAGTCCTGCATGACCCGAAACACATGATCCTGGGCATCACTGACAGGCTGGATGGGTCTAGGAATGATAAGTTGTTTTTTACTACAGCACTGGTGGTGAATGAAAGGGACATAGCGGCCTCCTGGAAGTGCCCTGACCCCCCATGTGTCGGACGCTGGCGGACCAGGGTCGACTGGTGTGCCACGCAAGAAAAAAACTATGTATAAAGCATGTGGGTGTCCTAAGAAATATCGTAATATCTGGGGGAAGTAGTTGGGGGGAATGGTTTAGTCTCAAAGGGAATGTCCTAACATATGTTGTTTCATATTAATTCGTATTTGTAGAATGGGTCGCGCAGACTATTCATTGTACTCCTGGTATTCATGGTGTCGTAATGTATGGCTGGTATTTTTTCGTCAAATCAATAAAAATGTGTTTATAAAAAAAAATACAAAACAGGTGATAAGACGTGTTAGCACCAGGAAATCTACACCTGCCCTGACCTGGTGTACAGTCGGACGGCAGCCTGCACCACAAAAGGGAGACCAGCCCAGGGCCACACCGGAAGGGCAACAGAAACCATGGAGCCACCCATCATGCGGCCCAGACACCCAAGAGGGCCACAACACCCACCAAAACCACACCCAGGCCCGCAACAACCCCCCCCCCCGGACCACCACCTACCCCGGACTAAGAAACTGCACACCAACACCACAAATCCCAATACAAACATTTCGCCTAAAGTCGCACAAGCCGGAAAATCAACAGACATGCGTGGCCAGAAAATGGAGATTCAGTCAAATAGCAATGCAATCACCAACACAAAGCTACATACAAACAAAAGCCGAGACAACCCTTAGGATGAGTGCTAGAGGCTCCTCACTGGACAATCCATAGCACACAGCCTGGAAGACCAAATCCAAGAGAAGAAGGTGGGCCATGCGCCCAACAAAGTAAAGAGAGGGAGAGAGACGTAGTGAGATTGCACAAGCAGCGCAAGGCCTCTTGGGCACCTAGCTCCACATGCCAACATGTGTGTGTATTGCCATTCATACACCATGAGCCCAAGGCTGTGTCCCAGTCTCAGTGCCAAAGCCACATCACATTCCGAAAACGCAATTAGTAGTCAGACAAACATCAGGGATGAAAGCTCCATTGTGCCAATGCAGAAGGCGGTAGGACACCTGCACCTCTGACCTTGGTCCAGAACGTGCCTGGAACACCCTGAGAGAGATGCCATGGCAGATGGGGACGACTCCCACACCATGCATTCCGCAAATGAACTATCCGACTCATCCACACCCCACACACAGAAGCCCCTGTCTGTAGTACAACCACATGGGATGCCCTTGCAACTCACAGAAACAGCAACCTACTCTCCACAACATTTCCCACACATTCGAATCATTGCTCAGAGCTGTGGCATTTCCTCCACACAACTGCCACAGTTCAGAAGAGTGCCGGTTCCATGAGATGCACCAACGCAATGGAAGGCCATACTGTGCACATGCTCAACCCCCGTCACGTGGAACAGTACCGTGCACGTATGCTGCATTTACTGGGAGCAGAGCCACTGGCAGTGCTGCAGATCAGTTGCCAGCTCAGCTTCCGCATAGCCTACGTCACCTGCGTCCAGCCCTGGTTCCACTGCCGAACATTCACATTCGAGTGTCCCATGGATGTCTGCCTATCCAACACAACTGTTGATGAATTTGACTATGACTTGTGTCTGCGACCCCTGTTGGATCACGAACAGGAGCGTAACCAAGACATCCGTGCATGGGATGCCCTGACATACTGTGTATGTATTGGTAGTTCTGCATGGGAGATTGCACAATTCCTCGTGTGCAGTGACCACATCGAGGCGCTCCCCTATTGGGCTATATTGCGGATTGATGGAAAAACGTGGGCTGAGCATACCTGCCCGCACCACTTAATGGATTGGCTCACCCTGGGGTTCCTTGAACACGACAACTATGTTCTATTGGAACACATTGCACATGAAGCTGCACATGCATTCATGGACGAGTAACTACATTCCTGCAGCCACATCCGATTGTCACCCACAGCACATGTCGCAACAACTTGTTGCATCGTGGGGATTGCTCATGCATCCCACCACAACAGAGGACATGTCTGCCTTTGTCTGGGCTCTGGATGAATGTGCGTGAAACAATGCGTGGGTACACACACCTGTGCAAGGTGATGCAGAACCATGCTCGGTGCAACACAGCGTTGTTTGGCAACGTTGCCAATTCGGACACACTGCTGGGGAGAGCACACACATGGCAATGTAGCACGACATGTGAACCTGTTGGACCCTCACACCTGATCACTGTCAGCAGAGCAGAAAATCGGCGCACTTCGGAGGCAGAGCACTATGCAGATCCCATGGGCAGTGAGTCGTGCCCCCTCACACGGGGCAATGGGCAGGCGCAAAACAACACATGACTCATCCAGCAAGACAAGGTGGGCTGAGAGCATTGCCATCCGTTATAAATGTTGCCCATTTTAGCCCCAACATTTCCAGAACCTCGACATGTACCCATGCTGCGTGTAAGTGTCTTAACCATGTCCCTGCCTGTTGTGGCCGTTGCCTCGTCCGTACTCACACGCACATGCCAATAAAGTCTATGCAACTCCACTGGTGTCTAACTGTGAGGTGTGCTGTTTAGATTGTCCACTTGCGTGCCACAATGAGCATTGTCCCTACACAGGGAGGAACCTACTGATGCATGTGCAATTGAGGTGTGTCCCTTTGGCAAGCTCCACCTCTGTGAGACAGACATTGTTTTTGGATAGGTGCTGGATGACATGTGCACTTACGTGACTTCTTCAATGTGAGTACGGTGTCCAGCCTCTGACCATGTGGAGCAATTTCATATATCACATAAGAATGTGTCCACACAGATGTGTGTGAGTAGGTATGCAACGTGAACTTCTGGTGTCACATGTGCTGAAGGACACCACACCTGGTCTGATTTCGTTTGGGTCAGTCCTACACACAGCCATATTCAATACATGGACGTGTGCCTACGTTGGGGATTGTGAGATTGTTGTTGATGTGCAATGGGGACATAGCTAGTACTCACCTTCACAGTCATCCAATTGGCCATGTGTATCAGGGATACACATGCGCATAGATGTCAGTTACCAGGGTGTACCTTCATGTGCAATCATTGTTCCTACATCCAGCCATACCTCCATATGTGAGTGAACATAGTGATGACACATCTGTGTAATTTAGAATGTTTTATTCACATTCAGGTGATTGACGGAGCTGGGGCTGTACATGGCCATCCAAGCCCACATCACATGGAAGCCCAGTGGTGTGCCAACCAGAGTCCTTTGGGGATTGCACAGTGATTGGGAAGAGGGAGAGTGCAGTCCGCAGCAGGATAGCTGTGTAATTGGCCAGCGGTGAAGAAATTGCAGTCCGTGTCGGGGTCCGGGTGAAAGTCGCAGAGAGTCCTGGGGGTCACTAGGAGGTGTTTCCCAGGCTATGATGCATAGGTCATAACCAGGCAGGGACAGGCCATACGGCGGTGATGGCTGCTACTGCCTCCTTCCTCACACAGTAGTTCACATCCCATTCTTACTCCCCTGATACGGGTTCTGTGTCCGGTGTGTGTGGCGGGGTGATGGCTGCATCACTGTGTGCCACTGACACATCAGGGGTCGGAGCTGTGTGTGTCAATGTTCCCGCTGCAGTAATCTGGGAATGGCTCAGTGGAAGCAATGGCAAGATGAAGTACTGCAGGGCATTGAAGTCCCCAGCTAGTACTCGCTGGTGTCCAAACGTGTCAGACATCCTTCCAGCCTGCATCTGCTCCATGGTCTCCAATGACCAAACAATTAGAAGATTCATAAAGTGGGACACAAGTCTGTGTCCAGTACATACATTAGGTTAAAGAGGCAAAAAAGGTTCAGGCATGAAACACCATGACTTTATGTTAATATCTAAAAGCTACTCTAGTTATATCCGCTCTTTTGAAGTATGTGAGATAGTCATGAGCGACCGCAATCTTCTGCTGATGACATATGTGTCTTTATGAAAAAAAAATATTTGTAATATATGTATAGCTAAAATTTAATGGAAGAAGACATGGGCAAATAAGTGTCTAAATACAGTATTAGCATCAGCAGAGGATTGCGGTCGCGTGAGTTATAGTTGCCTGCACTAACTATAACGGGGGAATTTCATTGGTTTTTTACGAGTGAAATGTACAGCTAACTATAACATGTGTGAAACCTATGGTTTTTTCAGTGAATTTGCAAGGTTTTTTAAATGCTAATTCCTAACTATAACGTGTGTGAAACCTATGGTTTTTTCAGTGAATATGTATATGTATATATTACCTACTGGTAGTCGCCAGTAGGTAGTTATAGTTAGGACCTATTTTCCATAGGAAATCTGCAACATTCTATTTGGAATAACGTTGGCATCGATTGATGAATCTTCCCGAAATTTTCCAAACTTTTGGCCAGCTCGGTCCGCTCCTATCCTGAAAATTTCACGGTGATTCGTCAAGCGGGGGCCGAGAAAAAAGGGGGGTCCCAAAACACGTTTTCCCCATGCATTTTCCCATAGGACCTGTTGACGCAGCTACAGCCTGAAGTGCTGAACGGAATTACACCAAATTTGGCAAAGAGGTAGTCCTCAGTTCAGACTCGTGCCTTTTGCTTAAATGGTGTAAATCCGTTCAGTAGTTCCTGAGAAAATCAAAAGTAAAATCACATATATATCTGGGCGGAGCCTAACCACACATCTCATCCTGAGATCTGATTGGCTGTCAGCACTTCATCCAAGAAGTGTTGGCAGCCATCTTGGGACCAATATACATGATAGAACCTCATTAAAAAGCATTGCAGTTAATAGAAGGTTTTAAGACATTAGTTACATTATAAATCGTTTGTTGATGGTACCATACTCATTTTAGGAATTGTGGTGTGTTTTGATGTCATGATTTTACCATGTGAAAAAGCCTTCTGCTGTGATATCATGAATCATGTTTGAGAGAAAATTATTTTCTCATGCTTTACCCCCGGAGGTTTGGAAGGTGATCTATAAGCTAAACTGAGAGAATATTTTCTGTAAATTCACATTATCTTTCTCAGTCATGTGAGAATGAGGTCTGACATTCTCAGTAAAACATGTACATTCAACAAAGGCAGAGACTGTCAGTGGATTCCTTTGTGTTCTACTGCAGCTTCCCAGAGTGTTCTAAAGAACAACTAGAGCGCTAACAGTCCTACTTATGAAAAAGGTATGGCACACCTGAAGCCATCTTGTATGGAATAAAGTGGTAACTCTTAAAACATTTAATTTAAAAAGGAACAAAATGAGGGGGTTCATTTTGCCATAGAAAGTATGATTAGTGCTGCAGAAAGAAAAATCGGGGCACATTTTGAGTGACTTCTCAAATCCTCTTCTAATTCATTAAAAAATTCTGACATGCAGACTGAAACATGCACTTTCAATACCAGCAGCAGACTTCCCTGGTGAGCAGTAGCTTTACTACAGTGATCTAATAAGCAACTAGAGTGGTAACATTCTGATTTTATGGCAAATGTGTGACACATCTGAATGCCTTCTTGATGGAATCAAAGTAAAAAACTGAAAGTATTTCCTGCTGAGGAGACTGTAGTAAATGAGGAAATTAGGAAACATCATAACAAATAAGTCTCCCAAAATGGCCACCAGAGACAAAACAGCCCAAATGTAGCCCAAATATCACCGAGATGTAGCCCAAGTATAGCCCAATGACAGAATGTCCCAGAGTGTTCTAACGAACAACTAGAGCGCTAACAGTCTTACTTATGACAAAAGTATGGCACACCTGAAGCCATCTTGAATGGAATAAAGTGGTAACACTTAAAACATTTAATTCACAAAGGAACAAAATAGGGGGTTCATTTTGCCATAGAAATTATGATTAGTGCTGCAGAAAGAAAAATTAGGGCACATTTTGACTTCTCAAATCCTCTTCTATTTCATAAAAAAATTCTGACATGCAAACTGAAACATGCACTTTGAATACCAGCAGCAGACTTCCCTGGTGAGCAGTAGCTTTACTACAGTGATCTAATGAGCAACTAGATTGCTAACATTCAGAATTTATGGCAAATGTGTGACACACCTGAAGGCCTTCTTGATGGAACCAAAGTAAAAAACTGAAAGTATTTCCTACTGAGGAGACTGCAGTAAATGAGGAAATTAGGAAACTTCATAACACATAAATCTCCCAAGATGGCCACCAGAGACAAAAGAGCCCAAATGTAGCCCAAATATCACGCAGATGTATCCCAAGTATAGCCCAATGACAGAATGTCCCAGAGTGTTCTAACGAACAACTAGAGCGCTAACAGTCTTACTTATGACAAAAGTATGGCACACCTGAAGCCATCTTGATTGGAATAAAGTGGTAACACTTAAAACATTTAATTTACAAAGGAACAAAATGAGGGGGTTCATTTTGCCATAGAAATTATGATTAGTTCTGCAGAAAGAAAAATTAGGGCACATTTTGACTTCTCAAATCCTCTTCTATTTCATAATCAAATTCTGACATGCAGACTGAAATATGCACTTTGAATACAAGCAGCAGACTTCCCTGGTGAGGAGTAGTTTTACTACAGTGATCTAATGAGCAACTAGATTGCTAACATTCAGAATTTATGGCAAATGTGTGACACACCTGAAGGCCTTCTTGATGGAACCAAAGTAAAAAACTGAAAGTATTTCCTACTGAGGAGACTGCAGTAAATGAGGAAATTAGGAAACTTCATAACAAATAAATCTCCCAAGAAGGCCACCAGAGACAAAAGAGCCCAAATGTAGCCCAAATATCACCCAGATGTAGCCCAAGTATAGCTCAATGACAGAATGTCCCAGAGTGTTCTTAAGAACAACAAGAGCGCTTACTATCTTACTTATGACAAAAGTATGGCACACCTGAAGCCATCTTAATTGGAATAAACTGGTAACACTTAAAACATTTAATTGAAAAAGGAACACAATGAGTGGGTTCATTTTGCCATAGAAATTATGATTAGTGCTGAAGAAAGAAAAATTAGGGCACATTTTGAGTGACTTCTCAAATCCTCTTCTATTTCATTAAAAAATTCTGATATGCAGACTGAAACATGCACTTTTAATACTAGCAGCAGACTTCCGTGGTGAGCAGTAGCTTTACTACAGTGATCTAATGAGCAACTAGAGTGCTAACATTCAGAATTTATGGCAAATGTGTGACACACCTGAAGGCCTTCTTGATGGAACCAAAGTAAAAGACTGAAAGTATTTCCTACTGAGGAGACTGCAGTAAATTAGGAAATTGGGAAACTTCATAACACATAAATCTCCCAAGATGGCCACCAGAGACAAAAGAACCCAAATGTAGCCCAAATATCACCCAGATGTATCCCAAGTATAGCCCAATGACAGAATGTCCCAGAGTGTTCTAACGAACAACTAGAGCGCTAACAGTCTTACTTATGACAAAAGTATGGCACACCTGAAGCCATCTTGAATGGAATAAAGTGGTAACACTTAAAACATTTAATTTACAAAGGAACAAAATGCGGGGGTTCATTTTGCCATAGAAATTATGATTAGTTCTGCAGAAAGAAAAATTAGGGCACATTTTGACTTCTCAAATCCTCTTCTATTTCATAATCAAATTCTGACTTGCAGACTGAAACATGCACTTTGAATACCAGCAGCAGACTTCCCTGGTGAGCAGTAGCTTTACTACAGTGATCTAATGATCAACTAGAGTGCTAACATTCAGATTTTATGGCAAATGTGTGACACACCTGAAGGCCTTCTGGATGGAACCAAAGTAAAAAACTGAAAGTATTTCCTACTGAGGAGACTGCAGTAAATGAGGAAATTAGGAAACTTCATAACACATAAATCTCCCAAGATGGCCACCAGAGACAAAAGAGCCCAAATGTAGCCCAAATTTCACCCAGATGTATCCCAAGTATAGCCCAATGACAGAATGTCCCAGAGTGATGTCACTGACCATGTCATGAGTGATGTAATATGTGATGTCATCAGCAGTGCATTGCGGGGGCACGAGTTATAGTTAGCTGAACTAACTATAACGGGGGAATTTCTAGGGTTTTGTATGAGGGAAATGTCCAGCTAACTATAACGCCCCTGAAAACTATGGTTTTTTCAGTGAATTTCTAAGGTTTTTAAATGCCAATTCCTAACTATAACACCCCTGAAACCTTTGTTTTTTTCATTGAATTTCAAAGGTTTTTTAAATGCCAATTCCTAACTATAATGTGCATGAAACCTATTTTTTTTCAGTGAATTTTAAAGGTTTTTTAAATGCTAATTCCTATCTATAACTTATCTCTAAAGATATCATGTTTAATGATTTTCATTGGATTTCTATATTTTTCAATTTCAGTGTGTCAATTTCATTAATTATGTTTTTTTTAAATTCTTTTTTAACACTATTTTTTTAACCTATTTTTTCATTTAAATCTTTTCAAAATTAAAAAATATTATTTGTTTTCATTGGGTTTTTTAATTTTTAAAAAAATATTTTTAAAAATATTTTTTTAACTATATGTTCAAATATGTTTTTTGGATCCGCGCACCCTATGCGCACCGTTCTTGTTCAACTTTAGACTCTGTACAGGTACTTACTTATAAGTACCAAAAACTCTTAATGAACACAACAGCTCTTTTTAGAGCCACTCAAGAACAAAACACTTAAGATTGATGTTTATCTCCCAAAAGTGTCATTTTTTTTCCTTCCGCGCACCCAACGCGATAGGAACTGCTCACCCAACGCGAGAGAATCCGTGCACCCAACGCGATAGGATGCATGCACCCTGCGCGCATTTCGCCGTTTTTTTTTATTTAAAAAAAGGGGGCCCCAGGGGGTCCTTCTGGGACCCCCTAAGCAGATCTAGAGGGTCAGAGTATTTCCACTCTATATGTTTTACACACTTATTCCCCTTGCTTCTTCAGCCTCGCTTCTACCGAGGCAGAAAATGGCCGCCAACAGTCCCTGGTTTCGAATGTAGTCAGACACTCGACAGCCAATTAGCATTCAGCGTGTGATCGTCAGGGTGCGCGCTCGGTTCGGGGAGGGTGCGCTTACGGTGCGAGTAGGGTGCGCGGATCCTCCCCGGCCATAGATATCACTAACTTTTTTATCCTAATTTTCTCAGGAACAAAATATGTCAAAGTACACACATGTGTATTTATATCTACGTATGCACTGCTAGTTCAATAGTGAAAGCTGTGTTTGTTTGTTTTAGCATATTTTGGAATCAGACATTATATCTTCACATAGCAGCTCAAAATGAGGCTTCAATGTTAGAGTCCAAAGGCATTCCATGTAATTAAGGGAACAGATGAGGTTAATTAAGTCTCTCGTTTGTTAGGAATCTGTGCAGCATGAGTTATTTTGAAAGTGCTACCTGAGGGGGTTACGCTATCTGTATAGAATAGGATACAAAAATAGAAGGTGATACAATGACATAAATGGTTTTACATTTTCTTGTGTTAATGTAAATTTGACATAATTCTTAGTGGACTGTTTATGTATTATGCATTCAATGGGACATATTGTTGCACTATGCGCTTAAATACCAATTTTTAGTTTCAGCAATATCCACTACATGTATATTAAATGTAATGCATTTTAATGTATTTTAACCCCTTCAGTGCCCATGACGAGATAGTCTCGTCATGGAGCGCGGTTGCGCTGTGCCCATGACGAGACTATCTCGTCATGACCCCCCCCCCGCTAATGAAAGGGCCGGCACAGGGCGGGGAAAGGGCGGGGCACACAAGGGGTTAATGCAGAGGGTGATATTTTTGTAAACATTGAAACTTGCAATATATATTTTTTCTATGTCTATGGCTGGGACAGGATATATGTGTTAAGAAAAATGACCCTCACCAGATTGATAAAAGCCGCTGTGACAGCCGAAACGCATCTCTCATGTTTGCTGGGTCTGACACCACCAGTCGTTTTGGGCCTTCCACAGTCAACCGTAATTTGGAGTGGAGTATGGCAAGTGCTAAACTGATGTGCCCCCAGGGAATCTGTTGGACAGAGAAACAGAGTCTGGCGACTTTCAGCACGGGGTCTTTGTTTTCCCCTGACTAGAAATGCCTCACTCAACAGGCCAACGGACATCTGGGGACTGGGCACCATGAAAGCCAATGCTGCAATGGTGAGGTTTTCTTGGCATTTGAATTTTTACACAAAGATCTCCCCTGACCCTGCATTTTGATGAATTTGCATTGACTTCGTGCTGCGTCTACAGCGGAGAACACTGGACATTAACACTGTTAGGGTGTATTTTAATTCAAATTCCTTCCCATTCGAAATCCACTCGGAGCCCGTGTCCGAAGTTCATTGTTGAAGCTGCGCATTCACTTTTAGTTTGTTGCTTGGCACGTGATGAGTTTGAACACTAGCATAACTCTGTAGGCTACGCTTTGATTGTTGAGTCTGGATGATATGCCTTTGGACATTTCGCTGTCTGTTTCACATCTTAGCATGTGATTATAATGAGGCATTATGGGACTTGCCGTCCCGCTTGTTTCAACATGCTAAGTATGGAGCAGCACTTGAGATCTTCAACACACACTATGGGGCTGATTCTGATCTGGGTCGGAAGGGCCCGAACGCGATCCGTCTGGAAAAACTACGAGCTGTACGTGTGTTTTCCGGCCGACTTGTACAGCTGTACGAGCGAGCAAGTACGATGCGTACTACATGAAATTCACTGACCGAGTCGTTTCCGGGTCCGAACCGCTCCGTACATCTCGGTCAGAAGCGAACTGTGGCGTGCAATGGATGCGATTTACAACCGAGCCAGTACGATGCACGCGTTGGACAGCGTGTGCGAGCCGGAATGTCCGGCTCGCAAAAGCTCCCGGAGTCGGACTTCGGGGGTACGCGTCGGACCCCCTAACACCTGCAGCCCTACGACTCGGACACAGGGGGAGACCTATGGGTCTCCCCAAAACAGGCATGTACGGTGCGAATGGCACTGATGCGCACCCACAGTAGGGGGCGCACTTGTTCGAGACGTACCCATTCAGTCAATGGGAGCCCATGTACCCGGCGTACGACCGGCTCCCATTGACTTCTATGGGAGTCTGACCGAACCGAGTCCAACAGCATACCTGCGCATCGTACTCGCTCGGTTGGACTGTAGGGGTCCGGATCAGTCGGAAAACACTCCGGATCCGACTCGGTCGGAGTGCTTTCCGACCCAGATCGGAATCGGCCCCTATGTGTTATATTTCGAAAGTCAGGCTAATGTTCTATTGAACTTCAGCTTCAATTGCGCCTACTTGTTGATATTTGATTTGGCATTGAGCAGCCATGCAGTTCATTTCAATTAATAGAGTGTTTTACGGGCTTATCCTGTATCAGTTTCGATGTTAATTAAGGGATCAGCTGTATTTAATTTCATCTCCCAGCTGTATTTAATCTCATCTCCCCGACGTCTCAGGTTACACAGCATGTTTCATTTTTAAATGTTACACGAAAGAGGTTTGCGCTATTTTTTAAGATGTTTAACAATGACAGCAGATGTTCTTTCATAATGAAATAGATACATTTCCAGTACTATTGTCAATTCTTTACATTGCATGCATAATTTAGTGGCCCGATGATGCACTTTGCAGTGAATGGATTTTTGATAATTGTATTATGCGTTGATATAATTCTGTTTTAATTATTATTATGACCACTTATCTGATCAAATGTATTTTACATGTAGGCATTTTCCATGTGTAGAAGTTGGTCTATCACAATAAAAGGTCCAGGCTAAGGTAGAAAATGTGAGTAGACTTTATTCAAGTAAGAGGAAAGCTTTGAGACCCCATCCAGCAGCTAGCCAGGTATAACTTGGTAATAATTTAATTACCGGGACTTAATTTGATACAGAAACATAATAAAAATAGCTCAGTAAATAAGAGGCAGAATCCGTGGTATTAGAGGTTCGGAATGGGCTTTATTCCAATGGACGATTCGAATCGGTTGCTCCAAGTTCCATCACCACGAAGGTTCAGGAAGTGAAGTACATACTTTATTGATAAGTAATTACTTTTATACAATAGGCATTACAGTGAAGAAAATGCAAGAGGCGTAACAATTGATAGTGTAGATAAAATATACATGCGTAGCAAAAGTGGGCGTAACTGGGTGTGACTAAAGAACGTCATCAGGTGTGATGTCATAATAGGGTGGTTCCATGAAAGAATTTCGCAATGTCAGCAGAAATATTTGGCAGAAATGCGCGCGCAGCAGCATGACGTGTGATTGACGTGCAACTAGGGGGTGAAGGGGACTTGACATTTAGCTCTACATGTGGCGACAGAAGTCTGGAGGGTCAAGTCAACCTAATCCCGAATCATATCTAACATCCTATGTTTAAAGAACTATGTTATCCAAAAGAGAGGTCTCTTAGAGTAGAATCTTATTCTATACTGACTATACTGACTGTTAGTGCGTGTACAAGCGTCTAAGTGTCTACACTAGATGTGAGGGCAGAAATCTTCCATAATAATAGGGCTATGAATTACTTGCATAAAGACAGAGAAGCCGGGCCTTTGCTCGGTAGCTGGAAGAATGTTTACTTAAACTACTAGTCAGGAATGCATTGGGCAGGGAGCGGAGCAGATAATTTCGAAGGTGAAATACAGTTTTTGGCAGGCAACAGGCTGATGTCAGGCTTCGTGAGCCGCGCAGGGAATGAGACAAAGTTCATGGTCACAGATGCAGGCTCAGACTGGAGCTTTCAGAGGCAGAAGGCAAGAAAAGCTTGATGACAGAATCAGGGCCTACTTGCCTGGACTGTAAAATGGCATAAGTGAACCATATAAAGCCGGTGGCCTTTCATACTTAGGAATGGAATATCCGGCCTATTTATGGCGGATCTGAAAGAGGACATGTTGACGGTGGACGCACATGTGTTTGCGTCTTCATAACTGGAACTGGAGGGAACATACATGTACTTGTGATTCATACATGAAACCGTTGGGGTCCAAGATAGGGGACATAACTGATCAGAAAAATCCATATTTCCACATTCCCTCCTTGTCCCCTACTTGCCCGTTAAGAGATATCAATCTTCATCAATCCGTTGATCTGTTCATATAGCATCATTTGTTCTTCTTTTTTCTTCTGGGATGAATGAAATCTTGGTGCTGGAATACACGATGTGGCACACAGACCACAGATCGCTGGTCCACATTGTAGACATAGACAGCAACTGAATAGTATGAGAAGGCCAATACCTAGGAAGGATAGGACCTTCCATCCAAAGGTAGATAATACACTCCAAAACCAACCGGACCAAGTCCAGGTGCCTGGATTCTGGTGTATCTGGCTTACAATCTTATGAAGGCGAGTTATGGCTTTATATACAGATGGCGAATTTTCTGGTATGAAAATGCAACAACTTGATCCGATGACCCTACAAGCTCCGCCCCTATCGGCCAGGATGACGTCAAGGACAAGACGATTTTGAAGCACAACAATCCGCATAGCAGACTGCTCTTCTGTTAAATTGCCTAAGGCGGAAATAGTTTCGTTCACTACTGCTTCAAGGGTTCTAGTTAATCTACGTATCAGCTTACTATTAGTAACGGTACCTATATAGGGAAAGAGACCTTTATTGAAATCTGTGTATTTTTCCCATGCTGTTTCAGTGTAATCGACTATTGGGAGATCTCTCCTTTCTCTGTTGTGTACTAAATGAGTATTTCTGTGATAATCAGGAGGAGCTAGGAAAACAGGTGGCAAAAGGAATCCAATGTAGCAGGTACCATCCCAATCTTGAGGCAAACGTACATATGCCGTCTGACCACATATGAAATAGGAATGGCGGGAAGCTCTAAATGTAGACTTGCCTTGATCACTAAATTCTACTACAGTGGTGCATCTACTATGGCCCATATGTATGGAACCATTCTTTCTTACACATAATTCACCTTTTACTGGAAATATTGACATAGCGGGCAAACTTGGAGTAGCTTCGGATTCGACATTTAGGATCATAAGATTAAGCGTGAAATTACCTAATCCATACACTTCATTTTCTAGATCAGTTCCTGTTCTTTTGGGAAGTCCCTCCTTGTTAGGGTAGCAGACTTTAAGTAAAACTAAATTCAAATTTCCCCATACCCAGTTATCTTGATAAACTGCAGAATTCGAATCTAGGGAATTAATTAAACTAAACCATGCTCCACAGGAGCCATTGTGTGTGAACGGGTATGGAAAGAGAGGTAGAATTCCTTTATAATTCTGATAGGGAGGGAGTCGGCCACATATCCAACAATTTGTAGCGTTGCTAACCTGATGGGAATGATGTAACATACTAATAAACGTGTTATTGCGCAGCGCAAATCTATAAGACAACTCATGCGGAGGTAATTCACTTAAAGAATGTTCAGCAGTAACATTATAAACATGTCTAGAAATAGGATAATATATGTGCAACAATATACTTGCAGAAATTATTAAAAGACTTAAGAAAAACAAAATTAATAACGTCACTGTGCAATGACTACGCAGTGATTTACAGTACGCATGTCGTTTCAACATTTTTCGGGTGTTTTCTCTATTCAGGTCTAAGGGATACATGTCAGAGACAAATTCAACCGCTTCACCTTGGAGAGGACTTAAACAATCAAATTGCCTGACTGGTTAGATCTGAGTTTTAGTTTATATAGTTCGTGATTGCTCATTTCAACCAAAGGAAGTTTTGAGTCAATAGGTGAGGACACACGAGGTGTGGTATTTACATCCGATGGTAGTCCATGAAATTTCTTGATATGACTTGAATGTATCCAGCCTTTTCTGCCCTCGATCTTCACGGCTGTCCTTGTGGTGAGCAAGACCAGTTGCGGCAACTTCCACCTAGGATCCAGCTGAGTCTTTCGATCAAAGTTCCTCACTAGGACCAGGTCCCCCGGAATTACGTCATGGGGTTTCACCTCAGTGTTGTCGGGAAAGGCTGCAGCTACCTGTGAACGACAAGATTGTAGTGCAGACATCAAGGAAGCCAAGTAATCTGTCAGCATATTACAGTCAATATCACTTATTTTGCGTGGTATAGGCGTCCCCCACATATTTGGTGGTCTGCCAAAGATCACCTCATACGGGGATAGCCCTGTTCGAGAGTGTGCTACCATTCTCATGTAAAAGAGTGCAACTGGTAACGCTACTACCCAGTCAACACCTTTCTCTCTGCATATTTTGGACAATCTGATTTTCAGGATCTGATTATGTCTTTCTACGAGACCTGCTGCCTCGGGGTGTCGGACACAGTGGAATTTCCACTGATAGCCTAACAAAAGTGAAACGTGTTTCATTAGTTCGGATGAGAACGGCTGGCCGTTATCTGAGTAGACAACACGTGGTAAACCGTATCGTGGGAAAAATTCTCGAACCAACTGTTTGGCAGTAGTCGGGGCAGTGTAATCTGAAACCGGGTATGCCTCTGTCCAACGGGAAAGAGCACAGACAACTACGAGAACATATTTGAATCCTCGACATCGTTCCATCTGGATATAATCCATCTGGAGGACTTCAAAAGGGTGATCAGGAGGCTGAAATCCACCCTGTTCTACGGGAACGCTTTTTCCTGGGTTGAACTGACAACAGATCATACAGGTACGAACTTTTTGTTTGGCTGCTGCTCGTAAATGTTTGTTGAACCAAATGTGTTGAATGCTGTCTAGCATAGCTTTTTCTCCTAGATGCGCTGGACTATGTATAGTGTTAATAATGACTTGGACCATTGAATCAGGAAAGAACCACACAGACTTTTCCTTCATCATCCATCCTTGATCCGTTTGGATCCCTCCTAATTCAGTCCATTTCTTTATTTCGTCTGGTGTAGCATGTGTCTGTATATCAATTACATCAAGAGTGGGATCTTTAACCGTCATACAATGTGTTGGCGTCGGGACTATTGTCTTTGTCATGTCGGATGTTTGAGTTTGAGCAGTCTGATTAGCTGTTCTGTCAGCTAGATCATTGCCTTGAGAAATGATATCAGTAACTTTCGTATGAGCTTTACATTTCATAATTGATATTGCAGTGGGTAGATGTATTGCATCTAATAAGGCATGAATGAGGGGTCCGTGCTGAATGTGGGCGCCGTGAGAAGTTAAATAACCTCTCTCTCGCCACAGCACGCCGAAGTCATGTACAACTCCGAATGCATAACGTGAATCAGTGTATATGTTGACTTTTTTATTTGTGGCTTGAATACAGGCTTGTGTCAGAGCGATGAGCTCTGCGGCTTGAGCTGACAAGGTATTTATGCAATTTGTTTCGATGACTTCAGTGTCTGTTGTGACTGCGTAAGCGGCCACTAACTCTCCTGTATTTGTTCTCATACATGAACCATCTACATACAACGTCAGGTCTGGGTCTGACAATGGGACATCTGTCAAGTCTTGTCTGGGTTTCGTCGTGATTGTAATAACTTCAATACAATCATGAGCTAGTGGGTCTGTTCCGATTACAGGTAAAAGTGTGGCAGGATTCAATGTGTTACAACGTCTGATTTCTATATGTGGCTGAAACAATGTTAATTCATACCCTGTAAGTCGCGCTATAGTCAAGTGTTGTGTTTGCGTTCTATTCACAAGAACCTCTACTGCATGTGGTACTTGAACTGTCAATGGATGTCCTAACACTATGGCATCGCTTTGTCTGATTGCTAAAGCTGTTGCTGCCACTGATTTTAGGCATGCAGGCAAAGCCTGAGCTACGGGATCTAATGTACTAGAAAAATAAGCACATGGTTTGTGTGATCCTGCTTGTTCCTGTGTGAGTACTGACAAGGCAGTACCTTCGCGTTCAGTAACAAAGAGTGTAAACTGTTTATTGTAACATGGTGTTGCTAAAACAGGTGCTTGACATAAAGCTTTCTTTAAGCTTTCAAAAGCTTGTGTATGTTCCTGAGTCCAAGGGAGAACAGTCGATGTGGCTGCCTCCTGTGTTGTCAATTGAATGAGTGGTTTTGCTAGAAATGCATACTGAGGGATCCACTGCCTACAATATGAAGTGAGGCCTATGAAAGCCCGCACCTCCTTTTGTGTCTTGGGTATTGGCATGTTAGCTATTAACTGAATGCGGTCGGGTGTAAGCTGCCTTCCCTCCTTGGACAGCGAGTGTCCAAGATAAACAACTCGCTGGACACAGAATTGCAGCTTAGAAGGGGACACCTTGTGCCCCTTTTCGGCTAGAAATTGTAAAACTGTCAGTGATGCTTTCTCACATTCGGGTTCGCTTCTGGCGGTGATTAGCAGATCATCGACATATTGAAGCAGAGCAGTGTTAACTGGCATGTGGATACTGTCGAGTTCTCGTTTCAGTGCTTGGCTATAGATGCTGGGGCTTTCTGTAAATCCTTGAGGTGCGCGTGTGAATTTAAAGCTACGTCCATTTAAACTAAATCCGAACAAGTATTGGCTTTCCGGATCTATTGGGACGCTGAAAAAGGCATTCTTGAGATCAATTACAGTAAAGAATGTTGCTTCGGAATCAATAGCTGTCAGTAATGACGAAATATCTGGGACCACAGGGAATTGTGGCACAATGCATTTGTTCAATTCGCGCAGATCAATAACCAATCGATATACTGGCGGGGCCTTAGGATCTGTTCGTTTAAGAATCGGAATTATCGGTGAATTACATACATTGGAGTCTGTTTCCATAACCACTCCTTGGGTAATGAGCTCGTCAATGATTTGCAGTAAAGCCACTACAGCATCTGGTGGTAACTTGTATTGTCGCATTCGTGGTAGTACCACACCTGCCTTTAGTGTAACTCGATATGGTGTAATATTCATGCAACCAACATCAGTAGGGCCTTGTGCCCATAGATGTGTAGGTAAAGTCTGCAATCGGGGATCCATGTCTCGAGACACATAGTGACCTTTGAAATCACGTAAAAACAATCTTACTCCTTCCGGAGAACAACATATTATAGCTCCTAGAGCTTTCAGTGTTTTTATACCTAACAAGTTTTCTGGACATGATTTAGTAAGCAATAAATCTGTAGTTCGGGTCAAAGGTCCTATCGTAAGTGGGAGAGGCTGTGATACTTCATTAACAATAGGTTTTCCTGAAAAACCAAGGGAAATATTCTGTGAGCCTGAGAGGGGTGCCCCTGGAACTTCACTACGTTTTATGGTTGTTCGACTTGCCCCTGTATCAAGTAAAAATTTTCTATCTTGGCCTAATAATTCACTATGTACATAAGGTCCTTCTTGGTCTACAGGGACCTCGATAAGGGGTAAGTCAACTTCCCTCTCTAGGCTGGTTCATGCGTATCATTGATAATCAGGATAGTCGTACTGTGCGGTCTGGTACAGTTGTCGTGTCGTGGTTTGTGTGGCAGCAACAGGCAGCGCTGGTGCAGCTGGCACAAACTGTATAGACTGTGGTGGAGCTGGCATGGACTGTGCATGCTGCGGGGCTCCTTGTTCATTCTGACCCTGTCTAGGTGGCCGTGGTCTTTCTTTTGTAATACCTGTGGCGATATTACGCTTCAGGACTGGGCAATCGTGTATGTAATGTCCTGGCTGTTTACAATAGTTACATGTCCCTTTTACAGGTCCTGCTGAATCACCGGAATGTGTCGTACCCTTTTTATGTCCTTCAGCTGGAACTGTCTGGGAGACTAGCATTTTCATTTTCGTGTCTTTCATGCGTCTTTGTTCATGTTCTTGTTCCTCTCTAATTCTATTGTGATGATACTGTAACATTTGTAACATTTGTGATGGGGTGTTACCTTGCCAGGTACTCTCGAATTTTAATACTCTATTCTTCACTTGAGGCAAGGAATTTTCAACTAATTTTGTCACAAACAGATGTGGGTATGATTCCCTACTTGCTTTTATGCCACTATTTATACCAAAACATTTTTCAAATCGGGCATAGAAATCACTGGTGTCTTCATCTTGCTTTTGTTTACAGGCTGAGATTGTACCCCAGTCTTCCTTTTTCGTAGTTAATAAACGTGGCAGTACCTGTACTAGTAAACCTGGTAGTGCTTTAGTTTTATCCCCAAGCCCTGCTCCTGCAGTTCGGGCCTTTTCTTCTGCTTCTAATGCTGACCAGTCTATCTTTTGGTCTCCCACCTCCCACTCTTTTTCCTTGAGTTTTTCATAAATGCCAGCAGGCATTAATACCTTTAATATTGTCATAATGTCGGGATAGGTATACTCTCCCATTAGTAACATGTCTTTAATTTCTCGGTGGAAACCCGCTGGGTCTTTGTCATGACTGGGTACCACTTTCTTCATTTGTAACAATTCTATTTTCGATATGGGCGTATATACAAATACACGTTTAAACTCATTGTCCTCGCCTTTTATTGGGTGTACTTCTCGTAAGGGATTCTGTCTGTCCATGTAATACGTGGTTCTTTCCTTGATGGGCAGTGAGACATGTTCTGGGCATACAAAAAGAATGTACTGCTTTCTTGATTCTAGTATTTCTCTAATTAACTTAGTACCTGAACCTCTCCATCTATTCGTGAGTAATTCAGTCAGTATTTCAGGTAAGGGACCAGGATCTGAATGTTGGCTCTTATATAGTATAAGGAGTTGTTGAATCATATAAATCCCAGCTAAACGCTGTTCATCTGGGGTGAGATTCAAAAATGTGTGTGCTACTGTATCATCACCATATTTTCCGGGACTGTCAACCCAATGAACGGCTGACCTGGCTAATTCTTGTTCATCCATAGAATCGAGAAAATGATAACCCCTTCGTTCTTGGAGTAATTTGTCAGCGGCTTGGAACGAATGCTCGGGGGACCTTATATTTATTATAGGTGTTTGGAAATTCCTGTTATTATCTGGACATATCGGACGTATCGGGTCAATAAAACATCTAGTACTATTACATGATCTTCCTCTACCTACATAGGCTATGGTTTCTGACTGTCCTGTGGGCAGTCCTGATCCTTCCTCCTCGCTTTGTTCGAACTGGTCTACCGCTAATCTCTCTTCGTGTAGGCGTTCTATTTCTTTACGGATCTTTCGGCACATGGCTATTATACAATTTTGCTTATCATGTCTCCCTTCTGATATATTCTGGCTCCATCTGGTAAGAGTTTGCATTGCTTCCGGGTCTACCCCCGGTCGGTCTTGATTTCTGATCACACAATTTATGAGGAAACGTAACAGTTCCCCCTGTATCTCCACTTTCTGGTATTCCATAGCTCTGTTAATACATTCAGAATCTCGCCCTGTTTGGACAAAATGGTATATATTATCTAGATGCACAGTCATTCCTGGTATCTTCCCTAGATACACCGCGGCTCGTCTGATACGTAATGATGCCATGATCATTTCGTCCTCTTTGCCGGGCACAGGGTCATATCTACAATCTATAAGAAGTTCCTTAAGCGTGCGGGCATTTATGAGTTTGGGGGTACGTGGATGTGCTGATTCTTGAAAGGTACGTTTATTTACTCTGGGTGGCGTAGAAAAAATGTTGGTAGCACCTCCGGTAGCCCCGTCTGGGGTATCGGGCGTGAAAGGATTTGTTGAACGTGATACAGCGACTATAGGTGTGGACACAGCTATAGAAGTAGCTGTAGGAACAGATGTGGAAACAGATGTGCTTGCCGGAACTTGTGTCAGGATTTGTTGCTGTAGAGATACAGATACAGGATCTTGGCGTTGAACCACCCCGGCAGACGGTCTATGTGGGGCGGGGTTAGCATACTCGGGAGCTGCGTCATCTAAATATGAGGAAAGAAAAACATCTTCTGCTGTTCTAGGATGCCCCTTAGGATGCATTTTTATTGGGAACAATGGGGGTGGCAAGTCTTTTGGTATCTCCGGAGTAGCCTTAGGTAATCCCTCGGCCAGGAGGGGATACATACCATTCATAAGAGCATTTCTTTGTCTGTCTACTTGTTCTGATTTCACTCGTGCACCTTCTTCAATTAATAGATTTTCTCGGACTTTATTTGAATTCTCTTTACTTTTCTCTTCCTGTCGGAGTGCTTTTTCTATACGTCTATGAGATTCTTTACGCCATAACTCAACGGCATCTTTCTGTGACTGTCTGACTTTCCTTTTCCATAACTCTTCCTCTACTTTCATGATGCACTCTGCATCCCAGGTCCCAGCTGCGGGCCACCTCTGACTTTCTGGTAATTCCTTGGTGTAGTCTACCCATAAATCAAGAAATAATATAGCGTCTAAGCCGTGTTTATGATACATGAAGTACCCTGGAGTGTCCCTAGGAGGAATAGGAACAGCTTCTTCGAGTACCCCTTTTCTAGTAGTGATCTGTCTTAATTTCGAAAAGAGCGGCATATTGAAAACTGATCTGATACTTAATCTTGAACAAACTTAATACAATAAACACAATAATGAATAGTCATTCATACCACAATATGCAGGACGTATTAACACATTTAACATTTAACATTTAAATGAGCAACGATGATGATGATGATCTAAGAAAAACTTAATCACTAAACATAATACTCGGCATTAACTGAATTATTCTGAATTTATATACTTGATATACTAAATATACTGCTAAACAGTACAGATACACTGCTAAAACAGTGCAGACCGGATTTGTGTACCCAAACCCGTCTTGACCGGCACAACCTATGTGCACGTCAGAACGCCTCCCCAGTAATGGTACTCACCGGGTAGCTCGGAACGGAAGGCCTCGGAACTGAACTGAACTTGAACCGGACTGGACTCGACTCGGGACTTCGGAAACTTCGGAAACTGGTGGGCCTCTGTGTACCTCGGATCTTGCTCTCTCAGCTAGGCTCTGGTCGGGATACTTCGCACTTCTCACCGCCTCGTCTGGGTGTTGATCGCAGCCTCAGTCGCCCCCACTTGACCGGAGGGAGATACAGGAAATCCTGCTGGTACGCGTTGTTGTCCGTCCAGCTGTGGCAGGAGACCGGGCCTGCAACGCACCGCCGGCGCGTGAGATGAGAAAGTGTCCCTGTTCGGGCGCCATTTATGTGGTAAATAATTTAATTACCGGGACTTAATTTGATACAGAAACATAATAAAAATAGCTCAGTAAATAAGAGGCAGAATCCGTGGTATTAGAGGTTCGGAATGGGCTTTATTCCAATGGACGATTCGAATCGGTTGCTCCAAGTTCCATCACCACGAAGGTTCAGGAAGTGAAGTACATACTTTATTGATAAGTAATTACTTTTATACAATAGGCATTACAGTGAAGAAAATGCAAGAGGCGTAACAATTGATAGTGTAGATAAAATATACATGCGTAGCAAAAGTGGGCGTAACTGGGTGTGACTAAAGAACGTCATCAGGTGTGATGTCATAATAGGGTGGTTCCATGAAAGAATTTCGCAATGTCAGCAGAAATATTTGGCAGAAATGCGCGCGCAGCAGCATGACGTGTGATTGACGTGCAACTAGGGGGTGAAGGGGACTTGACATTTAGCTCTACATGTGGCGACAGAAGTCTGGAGGGTCAAGTCAACCTAATCCCGAATCATATCTAACATCCTATGTTTAAAGAACTATGTTATCCAAAAGAGAGGTCTCTTAGAGTAGAATCTTATTCTATACTGACTATACTGACTGTTAGTGCGTGTACAAGCGTCTAAGTGTCTACACTAGATGTGAGGGCAGAAATCTTCCATAATAATAGGGCTATGAATTACTTGCATAAAGACAGAGAAGCCGGGCCTTTGCTCGGTAGCTGGAAGAATGTTTACTTAAACTACTAGTCAGGAATGCATTGGGCAGGGAGCGGAGCAGATAATTTCGAAGGTGAAATACAGTTTTTGGCAGGCAACAGGCTGATGTCAGGCTTCGTGAGCCGCGCAGGGACTGAGACAAAGTTCATGGTCACAGATGCAGGCTCAGACTGGAGCTTTCAGAGGCAGAAGGCAAGAAAAGCTTGATGACAGAATCAGGGCCTACTTGCCTGGACTGTAAAATGGCATAAGTGAACCATATAAAGCCGGTGGCCTTTCATACTTAGGAATGGAATATCCGGCCTATTTATGGCGGATCTGAAAGAGGACATGTTGACGGTGGACGCACATGTGTTTGCGTCTTCATAACTGGAACTGGAGGGAACATACATGTACTTGTGATTCATACATGAAACCGTTGGGGTCCAAGATAGGGGACATAACTGATCAGAAAAATCCATATTTCCACAGTTCAAACAGTGCTAGGCAACCTTCACCACATTCCAGAACCAGGAATCTGTGGCTGACAAGAAGGTGCAGAACACCACATCACCTCCCCCTTCATTAACAAACATAAGAACAATAAAGATAATAAAACAAAAAAGATAATGAAAGACATAGAATTAACAAGTTATACAAAACACCAATATATTAAGAAACAAAATCTTGAAAACTAAGAGGAACACGCTTCAAACTAAGGAGTCTCAAACACCTCTCAGGATCTTCAGATTCTCGTTCCACCAACTGTGAAGAGGAAACACCGGTGGACCACACAGGTGGTGAGCGGCATTTTACCACTCTGCCCAAATTCCAAGTTCTGTGATCACTTGTTTTTATGGCATTCTTAAACACCTTTATGACCTGAATTGGCAGACTAAATTTGGACGTACCAGAAGTTTTCCTAGGCAATTTGATCTTAACCCAGTCACCAACTTCAATTATCATACTCTTCACAGCCTTTCACATATCATAACGGACTTTCCTTTCATCCATCTTACCTTTCTCTCTTTCCTTCCAACCATCCGTGCTACCCACCTTTTCATCAACCAACGCTCTCTTTGCAGAAACCCAAGAGAGAGCCACTTCCACATTCACCATTCTACCTTTAAACAGCTGAAAGGAAGCTACACCTGTTGAGGAATCGGGAGTGAAACGATTTTCTCTTACCTTTCTTCTCACAGCAACCTCCCAGCAATCACCACAAGACCTAGCCTGTTGCATAGCTTCCTTAAGAACCTTGATAAAACTTTCAACCACACCATTACTTTGTGGGTGATACAGGGCAGAAGTCTTATGTCTAATACCCCTTAAAGTCAGAAAATCCTCCACTAAACAAGAAGTAAATTGAACTCCATTATCAGACAAAATAGTTTGTGGGAAGCCTTCTCGCTCAAAAAGTTCATCCAAAAACTCTACAACAACAACGGACTCAACTGAGTTCACAATCTTAATCTCCAGCTGCCTTGAAAACAAGTCAATGCACACAATGACATAATGATCTTGTGATCTCAATTTCACTGGCCCCAAAATGTCTATGGAAATGTCAGACCAAGGAGAAGCAGCTTGCTCTCTAACCACCATTGGTTGCGTCCTACACTTGAAAGACTTGTCACAATTAGCGCACTCTGCACACTCCAGAACAAGTCTTTCTACAAAAACATCCATGGCGGGCCACCAGTACACTTCCCTGATTCTCTCCTTGGTCTTGGCTCTGCCCATGTGCGGGGCATAAGCACTCCCATCCAATTTCTCCCTCAAAACAAGTGGTGGAATAAGCTTACTTCCACGCATAAGTAAACCATCTACAACAGCCAAATCCTCCTTGACATGCCAAAAACCCTTGAGCAGATCATCACAGTCCTTCTTATCACACCACCCACCTTTCACTATGGCGATGACCTTTTGTAGAGTAACATCACTAACAAGGTGTTCCTTCCATTCATTTTCTGAAACAACACCTTCACTGATAAAACACACATTCACATCCTCTTCCAAATCTTCTCCTGCAAACCAATAAATATCATCAGTTGTGTCCTCATCCACACAGCTAAGTCTTAAAAGACAGTCTGCGGGAACATCGTTAGAACCAGATAAATACGAAAATTCAAATTTAAATTCTTGAAGAGCCACCATCCACTTGCGAATGCGGTGAGAGACAAAATCTATGCCCTTCTTGGTAAATATCTCCTTGAGCGGTTTGTGGTCAGAAAGAATCTTAAATCTTTTACCCCATAAAAATTTTCTTAACTTGTACACCGCCCAGAACACACCCAGCACCTCCTTCTCAACAACAGAGTAATTGCATTCCGCACATCTTAGAGGCCTGGAGATGAACAAGATAATTTTTTCTACACCATCTACTTTCTGCCACAGTACTGCCCCTAGACCAGTTGAGCTGGCATCGGTCATGAGAAAAGACGATTTTGCTGGGTCAAAACTACTCAGGCATGGTACATTGTTGAGGTGATTCTAAATACCAATGAATTCCTTTTCACAATCTTTTGACCACTCAAATTTACTCCCTTTCTTCAACAATGACCAGAGGGACAGTGTTTTTCCTGCAAATTTTGGGATGAATTTATGGTAACATTCAGCTATACCCAAATATTTAATGAACTCATCCTAGAGGGTGAATGCAAATTGAGAATGGAATTCACAAGTGCTTTCTTGGGTTTGATTCCTTCTGCTGAAACAAAATGTCCAAGGTACTCAATTTCCTTGATATTGAACTTGCATTTGTCAGCTCGAAGGGTGAGTCTGGCATCTTGTAACGTCCCTAAAACAGACCTCAAGCTCAAATCATGTTGTTTCAAATCAACACCAAAAATGAGCATGTCATCCTGATACACCTTCACACCCTTTAAATCTCCAAGAATGCCCTCCATTACCCTTTGAAAAACAGAGACAGCCGAAATTAGTCCAAAGGGCATTCTTAGAAACTTAAACGTACCAAACGGTGTCATGAAGGCCGTGTATTCTTGAGAAGAAGGGTGCAGCCTAACCTGGTGGTAAGCTGAGGTTAAATCCAATGAAGAAAAGTGCTTCGCCCCTTCAAGGGAACACAACATTTCAGCAATATTGGGTAGAGGTTAGTGATCAATGACCACCGCTCTGTTAAGTTCCCTCAAGTCCACACAGAGTTGGGCTTCTCCATTGGCGTTACGTGCCATCACTACTGGAGGGACCCACTCTGTTGCCTCAACTTCTTGGATGATACCCCTGGCCAGGAGTTTGTCCAGCTCACACTTCATGCTCTCTCTCACTAAGAGGGTAACACTCCTAAGCTTGGCAACCTTAGGGATACTATTTTGCTTAAGTCTTATCCGATGTACATAATTTTTAAAACAGCCTAGGTCACTTGCGGAAACAGCAGGAAAATCTCTAATCAAATCATGAACCAAACAGTCACCCATCCTAACAGGTGGCAACTCCTTAAGACAGACCTGAGGATCTTCGTTGGGGTCAAGAAACACATGCAGATCTCTTTGGTGAAGCAAACTTATTAGTGAGTCTCCTTCCATGGACAAGTACATTTTTCCAGAGATCAACCTCCCCTTGAAATTAACTGACCCCCAAAAGTAACAAAGTAGGTCAATGGTGACTCCACCATATCCCTTTGGTCTGATGACAGGTTTTTTGAGGTCAACTTTATCTTGTAAATTACTCTAATAAAATACTTTGGGAACAAGTGTAATCTTTGCCCCATAGTCGAACAGCATTTCGACAGATGCATCATTAAATAAAACATCCTCATAAGGACCATCAGGCTTATTCCCTGAAACCTGACAAATAATGACTTCTTCAGCATTGTCATCATACACATCAACTTCTTTGCCAGTCTTGTGATCTTTACCAGATCTACAGCATTTGGAACATGACCTTTCTTACCATAAATTTTGCAAATTACATTCCAACCTGGACAGTTTTTAAAAACAGCCATGTGACCAAAGTCACCACACCTGATACACTTGCTTGGTAATTGCTTTGGATTAAAAGATATCTGACCTTGAAAAGAAGGCCTTTGGTTTTGGTAAGAGGTTTTTTGAGGTTGATAAGAAGGTTTTTGATCTAAGATACCTGTAGATGTAATGGACTTATCAGAAACAACTTTGATCTCAGAGTGATCGTTTTTATCAGAAGATTCTTTCTTTATGATGTCAACACATGCTTTCGAATGTTCATGGCTCTTTCCGATGGTAATAACCTCTTGTAGAGATGGATTGTCCTTTTGCCATAGAGCATCCCTAGTCTTGTCTTGAACACAACCCAACATAAACTGATCCCTCAGGCGTTCCTCCAATGTGGCACCAAAGTTACAGGTTGAGGCTAACTTGCTCAAAATTGTTATGTACTGCTCCACTGACTCATCCTGTCTCTGCATCCTCCTACCAAAATGATAGCGCTCCAGCACAGTACTTATTGTAGTAAGGTAGTGTAAATCAAGCTTTTTGATACAAATTTCCTACTCATTAAGTGATGCACTTCCTCCTAGGTTTTAATAGTGTGCATCCGTTTTAAAGTAGTTGGAACCTAGATATTCTTTCTATGTCTATGACAGTGACATAATATAAATGTGCAAAGAAAATGGCGCTTACCAGATTAAAAAAGGATGCTGTGCCAGCCGCAACGCGTCTCTTTTGTTTGCCGGGTCGGAGGACGCCCCATGGAATAAATATGCCTATACCCAGCATTTCTCATGTGTGTGCTCTCTTCCATGTGTAGCAGGGGTTGTTCAGATATTATTCAGTGTTGGCGGTTGGCACTGCTCACCAACCACCAGTCGTTTTGGGCTTTCCACAGTCAACCGCAATTTGGAGTGGAGTATGGCAAGTGCTAAATTAATGAGCCCCCATGGAATCCGTCAGACAGAGAAATAGAGGATGACAGCAGCGTGGGAGGTGGTGATCTTGACGCAAGGAAGCCTGGCGACTTTCAGCACGGGGTCTTTGTTTTCCCCTGACTAGAAATGCCTCACTCAACAGGCCAACGGACATCTGGTGACTGGGCACCATGAAAGCCAATGCTGCAATGGTGAGGTTTGCTTGGCATTTGAATTTTTACACGAAGATCTCCCCCGACCCTGCATTTTGATGAATGTGCATAGACTGCGTGCTGCGTCTACAGCAGAGAACACAGGACATTAACACTATTAGGGTGGTTTTTCATTCACATTCCTTCCTATTCGGAATCCACTCGGAGCCCGTGTTCGAAGTTCAGTGGTGAAGCTGCTCATTCACTTTTAGTTTGTTGCATTGCACGTGATGAGTTTGAACACTAACATAACTCTGTAGGCTACGCTTTGGTTATTGAGTTATGCCTTTGGACATTTCGTTATCTGTTTCACATCTTAGAAAGTGATTATAATGAGGCTTTATGGGACTGGCAGTCCCGCTTTTTTCAACATGCTAATTATGGAGCGGCACTTGAGATCTTCAACACACACAAGGGGGCATATTATCAAGCCAGGCGAAAAAATTATCGCCGCTTTAGCAGCAGAAAACTGCCGCTAAAACGGCGATAATGGGCTTGATAATCTGCTCTATGGAATTCCAATTGAAGCCCATGTTAAATGTGAAGGACGTCTAACCTGGGCTTCAATTGGAATTCCATAGAGCATATTATCAAGCCCATTATCGCCGTTTTAGCGGCAGTTTTCTGCCGCTAAAGCGGCGATAATTTTATCGCCTGGCTTGATAATATGCCCCTATGTGTTATATTTCGAAAGTCAGGCTAATATTCTATTGACCTTCAGCTTCAATCTCGCCTACTTGTTGATAATTAACTTGGCATTGAGCAGCCATGCAGTACATTTCAATTACGAGTGTGTTTTACGGGCTTTTCCTAGAGCGGTTTATATGTTAATTAAGGGATCAGCTGTATTTAATCTCATCTCCCCGACGTCTCAGGTTCACACAGCATGTTTCATTTTTAAATGTTACACGAAAGGGGTTTGCGCTGTTCTTTGAGATATTTGACAATGACAGCAGATGTTCTTTCATAATGAAATAGATACATTTCCAGTACTATTGTCAATTGTTTACATTGCATGCATAATTTAGTGGCCCGATGATGCACTTTGCAGTTAATGGATTTTTGATAAATGCTTTATGCATTGTTATAATTCTGTTTTCATTATTATCATGACCACTTATCTGATCAAATGTATTTTACATGTATGCATTTTGCCTGCACTTCCTCCTAGTTTTAAATAGTGTGTATCTGTTTTCAAGTAGTTGGAAAAATAGATCTGCTTTCTATGTCTATGACAGTGACATAATGTATATGTACAAAGTAAATGGCGCTTACCATATTGAGAAAAGGCTGCTGTGCCAGCCGAAACGCGTCTCTTTTGTTTGCAGGGTCGGAGGAGGCCCCATGGAATAAATATGCCTATACCCAGCATTCCTCGTGTGCGTGCTCTCTTCCATGTGGAGCAGGGGTAGTTCAGATATTATTCAGTGTCGGCGGATGGCACTGCTCACGCACCACCAGTCGTTTTGGGCTCGTCACAGTCAACCGCAATTTGGAGTGGAGTATGGCAAGTGCTAAACTGATGAGCCCCCAGGGAATCCGTCGGACAGAGAAATAGAGGATGACAGCAGCGTGGGAGATGGTGATCTTGACGCAAGGAAGTCTGGCGACTTTCAGCGCAGGTTCTTTGTTTTATATATAGATAGATAGAGAGATAGATAGAGAGATAGATAGAGAGATAGATAGAGAGATAGATAGAGAGATAGAGAGATAGATAGAGAGATATATAGATAGATAGATAGATAGATAGATAGATAGATAGATAGATAGATAGATAGATAGATAGATAGATAGATAGATAGATAGATAGATAGAGAGAGATAGATAGATAGATACATAGATAGATAGATAGATAGATAGATAGATAGATAGATAGATAGATAGATAGATAGATAGATAGATAGATAGATAGATAGATATGTACTCTTAAAGCTCCTCGTCAAACATTTTTGCGCTCACATTTTCAACCTGATCTTGTCACTGGAAACTGGGAACTGTCACAGTTAATGTTCAGGATCTGCGTTGATGGTGTTGGTGCAACAGCAGTCACAAAGGTTCCAGACCCAGTCTCTCCTTCAATATCGAGATCTGATGAACAATGATTCAAATGCCGAAAATAGAAAGAATCTATGGTGATAGACTTCCCAGGGTGCTGGGCAGTCACCATGTGTCCCTTTGTACAGACTACCTTACAAGGTTATGCATCAAATGGAGCATCCCATTTTCTTCTTTGCATTTGGCATGCAAGCACGCAATCTCTTTTTTTAAATACAAGAAACTTCACGTCGTGTTTTGTCAGCGTACGCTTTCATCTTCTGTTTGTGAAACCAAGACCTTCTCGCAGTTGCGTTCCCATTTTTCTCTCTTTGGCTGGTCCACTGAGGTAAATTGGTTGTCATTGCTCCCCCAAACATCAATGTTGCAGGGCTTTCACCTGTTATGGAGAGTGAGATGTTGAACGATAAGCTCTTAGCGCACAGTCTTTCAATCAGGCTTCTCTGAAGTAGCACACTGCACTGTTTCTTTAGTGTACTCATAAAGCTTTCAACAAGCCCATTGACCTGTGGCCACAGAGGCATGCTCTTTTGATGCTTTATATTCAGATGCTCAAAAAAATCTTTGAACTCTCTCCTGTTGTATGGCGGGCCATTGTCAGATTCCTCTATTGCTGGAACACCCCATGTTGCAAAGATGCAATGCAGTCTCTCATTAACTCGTTCGTCAGGTGTAGATGAGAGATCTTCAATTAATGGAAATCGTGAGTATTTGTCCACAATCACCATAAGGTGAGGTCCATTGTCGAGTGGAGCGAAAAAGTTAATGGCTACTCTCTTGCATGCATGCTTTGGAGTTCTGACATGTTTAAGGTGTGGTGAGTAGTTTTTGTAGGAAGGCAGTTGCATAGATGACAGGCCTTTAATTCCATTTCAACCCTCTCGTCAAGATAGGGAAACCAGACTCTGTCTCGGAGAGCTTGTTTTGTGGCAGTGATTCTACAATGTCCTTCATGGGCCACTTCAATTATTTTCTGTCACAGGCTCTCCAGAATCAGGATTCTCGACCCTAACAGTATAACCCGTTCCTGAGTTATGGATAGTTAATGTTTCAAAGTTTAGTATTTTTGATTTTCACCATCACTGGTGAGGTTCCATGACTGATTTGTAATTATATCCTCCAACTTTAGCAAGTAAATATAAGCTTCAGCCGTCTTGGATGGAGTACCATGACCATGTACAGGCACTCTGGAAAAATAGTCAGCAGGGTTCTGATCCTTCCCTGGATGATGCATAATGATATAATTATATTGTTGTAATCATAGTCCTCAATGTTCAATGTGAGAAGGCATCTTGGCCTTTGAATGGCCAAATATAGTCAGCAAAGCTTGAGGATCAGTTACCATTGTAAGAGGCTTTCCGTATAGGAATACATGGAAAAATTCACAAGCCCACACCACGGATATATGTTCTTTTTCAGATAATGAATAAGCACATTCTGTTTAGGACAAACATCTACTTGCATATGCCACAAAATGCCTTTGAGAAAACAGAAAAAATGCATCAAGTTCTTTACAATAGGGTTGCCTATGTAAATGGTTGAAAGTCCAACAACTCAGGGAGATGTTTCTGTTTACTTGATGAAATTTAACAACCCCTGCTAATGCTTGATTTTAGGAGTCTGGATAATTGAGACAAAGTTGTTAGTCTTACCGCTTAGAAAGTTAGGTACTGGTACACTTTATATGTGTCACAAATTGCAAAACAATGTGTATTTGTATGTTTTGTTATTTATAATTTAAGTTTATGTTCTACGGTAATTAGGATAAGTAGTGAGTTACTAAAGTTCACTGGATAACAAATGGATGTTATCCAATTTATATGATTGTGCTATTCAAAATGTCTAAATGAAAAAGTTGAAAAATAATCATGTATAGATACTGTGGTCATGCTAATTACATATCGTGATCAGAAACTATTGATTTATTGTGGTAGTTAAATAACTTCAGAAAAGGTACATTGTTATTTGTTTACTTTTAGAAAGTTGGCATTTTTCTGCTCTTAGCACTGTGTGCCTGCAACCTGTCTCTGATACACATCTGGGGAGGGTGACAGCTGAGCTTTGTGTATTCCTCCTGGACAGAAACATCCAATGGAAGCTTAGGTGTGACATGATGGGCCATCCTTTAAGGATTGGAGTGAAGAGTTGGACACAGCCTCACACTTATACCTGAATAGGCTGTGTCCTGTCCCCACACAAAGGACAGCATATCCCCCTGTAGTAAGTCTGGGGCCAGGGCAGGAAGGGAGGACCTCTGTGCACTTCAAAGGCCCTTCTTTACAGTCCCCCCACTTCAAAGGTACCACTAGGTATAAGAACTGGACCTCAGATCCTACCACTTCAGTAGACTTCTGAACCTGTGGATACTAAGCCAGGAAGAAGGACTGCTGTGCTGCTGAAGGACTGCCACTCTGCTGGCCTACTGCTCAGGAAGAACTGTTTTCTTGCTGTGCTGACCTGCTGTCCTCCTGGTCTGGGTAAGAAGGACTGGACCTGCATCTCTTGACCCCCAGAACCCAGAGTGACTCCAAGCTCTAGTCGGCTGGCCTCCTGATCTGCCGTCTCAGGAAAATAAAAGACTTCCAACTATACTGATTCTGCACCTAGATTCTGCCATCTGTGAGTCTGCACTGCCAAGTGGTGCCACCCCAGTCCTGCACCCTTGGAAGACAGCCTAAGGTGCTTGCTGCAAGGAAACCCACGCATTCTCTCTCAAACCGGCAAATCAGTGGCACTGTGTGGATCGCAAGCGGTGCATCAACCATGTTGCATGGCCAGAACTCGCGCATTGCCTCTGCTGCGTGGATCGCCTGATGCATCATTTTCAGAACTACAACTTAGTGATGCTCTTCCCGGCTCAAGGTCCTCACATTTCCATTGACTCCAGTCTTGGCGAAGATGCTGAGAACTCTGCATCGCAGCTCCTGCATTCTTCACAGCTGATGCATCGCCAATGCTGCGTGTATCAGGACCATTGCATCACCGCCACTGTGAGGATCAATACTGACGCATCACTTCCACATCAACGCATCACTTCAGCTGCAGCCCACATCCACTTCATCGACAGGAACGTCGATGCAACCCGAACTAAGATACTTGTACTCAGTGGGCCAAACCTGGTCCCTATGGCTGGCCCATGCTCCATCGTGGTCGGCCAGAACATTTGGCTTTGTCTCGGTCCAGCATGACCAAAAATCTTTTGTTGGCGCTTTTTGTCCTATTTTCACTTAATACTTTAAAAAACAATATCCCCAGTCAACCAACAATGTAATTTCTCACAATAGGTCTCCAGGAAGTGTGGCCAATGATTATATGTTCCACAATGACATTAACATAGGACTTTGCATTTCTTTAACAATCTCAAATGTTTTTATTTTTATTTATTTAGTGCATTTTTATAAAGCGCAGACATTACCCAAAGGTGTCAGAGCGCTGTACAATAGAGCTAGTTACGTTACAAGAGAAAAGTGGTACAGAATATAACATTACACAGACTAAAAATGAAGGGTACACAAACACAAAATCTAATACAGCACACAGGGGTGAGGAATGTACAGGAAAAAATACAAATTTGCAACGAAGAGCGAACTTCCAAGAGGAGCCTGAGAATGAAGTGTACACAAACACAAAATCCAACACAGCACGCAGGGGTGAGGGATGCACAGGAAAAAAATACAAATTTACAATGAAGAGCGAACTTCCAAGAGGGGCCGGAGTATGAAAGTATTAGTTCTGAAAGTGTCTTTGGAAGAGAAGAGTTTTGAGTTCAGCTTTGAAGATCCGGGTAAAGAAGGTGGCACTGAGCTATGGGGGAAGTGAGTTCCATATTCTCACCGCATTGCCTGAGAAGGATTGCGCCATCCATCTTTCCCTTTTGAAGAAGGGGGGCTCAAGCAGAAGCTTTTCCGCATTACTAGAGGGTCGAGAGCCTCCGGACAATTTCAATTTATTTGCCAGGTAATGAGGGGAGGATGTGTGCAAGGCTTTGTGTGTGATGCAGGCAGTTTTGTAAATAGATCTTGCCTCAATCGGAAGCCATCGAAGAGAGGACAGGATAGGAGTGATGTGGTCGCTTCGTTTAGACCCTGAAATGAAGCGAGCTGCTGAATGGAGGATGGATTTGAGAGGGGAGAGGTAGGATTTGGGTAGGCCCGTCAGAAGAGAATTGCAATAATCCAGTCTTGAGAGAACCATCGATTGTACCAAGGTTTTTAAGTCTTTCTCCGGGAAGAACCGACGGATCCCCCATAGAAGGCGAACCTGATACCATGCGTTCTTGGCAATAGAGTTGATGTGGGAGATTAAGTTGAGTCTTTTGTCAAGAATGACACCTAGAGATTTAGCATTGTCGACAATGATGGGTTTGTTGTTGAGCAGGTTCAGCTGATCCATCCACGATTGAACAGGAGGTGGTGAGAGAGAGGTCGAAAGGAGGAGGAATTCAGTTTTGGCAGGATTTAGAATGAGTTGGTGAAATAACATCCAGTTGTGGATGGAGTTGAGAGTAGAGTCGAGTAAAGAGAGATCGTGTGCGGAAGACACCTTGAGGTAGATTTGAGTGTGATCCGCATAAAGATGGTAATGGATCCCAGATTTGCTTAGGAGGTTCCCTAATGGTTCCAGGTAGAGATTAAACAGCGTGGGTGCCAGGATAGAACCTTGAGGGACACCTTGAA
Organism: Triturus cristatus; assembly: GCF_964204655.1. Lineage (NCBI taxonomy): Eukaryota > Metazoa > Chordata > Amphibia > Caudata > Salamandridae > Triturus > Triturus cristatus. The sequence continues at coordinate 370,164,362 of NC_140586.1, forward strand.
CTACAGCCAATGGAGATGAAAGACTGTTCGCTATCTTAATCATTTGGGATCTGTCTGAGAGGAAAGAGGCAAACCATTTAAGCACTGTGCCATCCAATCCCATTCTCTGTTGAAGAGTGTTGAAGAAGGTGCTATGATTAACAGTGTCAAAGGCTGCAGAGAGGTCTAGAAGAATCAGAAGACACGATTCCCCGGAGTCGAGTATATGCAACGCATCATCAATCACTTGCAGCAGGGTTGTTTCAGTGCTACAATTTTGGATGAAGCCAGATTGGAAAACATCGAGGAGATTATTGTCCATAATATGTAGGGAAAGTTGTTTCGCAACACATTTTTCAGTGATTTTCGAAAGAAAAGGGAGGCTGGTGATAGGGCGGAAGTTGTTGAGGTCGGTTGCATCAGCGGAGGTTTTTTTTAGAAGAGGGGTAACCTGTCCTGATTTAAGGGCAACAGGGAGGGAGCCTTGACTGAAGAAGAGATTAACTAGCCCGGTCCAGTAAGAGAGAGTATGGGTGTAGAAATCGATGGCGATGATGCTAGGGATGGGGTCAGAAGAGTGGTTGAATGGTTTGGTTTCAAGGATGCATTTGAGGAGGTCATCTTCCGAGATGACGTCAAAGTATTGCCAGGTGACTAAGGATTTCCGCTCCTCAAAGGGGGTGGGGTGGGCGACTTGATCCACCAGTGCTTTGACCTTTTCATCAAAGAAAATGGCGAAATCGGCTGCTTTCTTTGTGGAGTCCTCGGGCTTAGTAGTTAGGGGAGAACAGTTTGGGTTTTTGATGAGGTCAAAGAGTTTTTCGGGTCTGTTTTTTGCTGAGTCAAGGAGGGATCTGAAATGGGATGCTTTTTCATGGAAGATGTGGTTGTGGTATTTGGATCTTTCTGAACGTAGCAGAGAGAGATTGAAGGTAGAAGGAGATTTTCTCCAATGTTTCTCCAGGATTCTAAGGTTTTTCCTTTCATTGTAGAGAGCTTTATTGAACCAAGGTGCTGAGGGTGTGTGCCTTTTCCTTTTGCTTTGGAGTGGAGCGACATAGTTGATTTCAACTGCTAGGACTGAGAGGCACTGACTGGTGAGAGCGTTGACATCCACGTTAGGGTCAAGTCTAGGAAGTGACCGCATAGCAGAGTCACAAAAAGTGTCAAAATCAATGTGTTTAGTGTTGTGGAACCAGGTAGTAGCTCTTTTCGGTTGTCCGAGAGTTATAACATGCGAAAGATGAAGACGGAAGGGAACGAGGAAGTGGTCAGACCAGTCTACATGGATGGGGGGAGCAGTAGTCAGAAGGTCTGCTTTGGATATTACAAGATCCAGAATTGAGCCCTTGGAATGAGTGGTTTCAGAGCAATGTTGGAAGAGATCGTTGGCTGAGAGAAAGGTGGCAAGCTTGAAGGCAGCCGAGTCCTCCAAAGAGCCCCAAAGGAGATTAAAGTCACCCAGGAAGATCTGTCTGTCACTTTGAGAAAATTGGTCACTGATGAAGTCAGTGAGTTCCTCCACAAAGGAAGAGCAGTTACTGGGCGGGTGGTAGATGGCATGGAATCTAAAGGGTGAACCATGATGTATTGGAAGCTCTAGGGATAGGCATTCAAATGTACGGAAAAGGGTGGTAGGGAGGGCTTTCATTTGAAGAGAATTCCTGAAGATTATAGCGACACCGCCCCCAATTTTGTCTGATCTGTCTTTTTTGAGGATAGAGTAGTCAGTGGGTACCAGAAGATCAAACAAAGTATGAGAGGAGTCATTAAACCAGGTCTCAGTGAGGAAGAACATGTCAAGATTCTGGTGGGTGATAATGTCAGAAATTTCCAATTTGTGTTTGATTGCAGAACTGCAGTTGTGGAGTAAGCAGTGCAGCTCTGACACAACTGTTTTAGTGATGGGGGTGATAGGGCTGTTAAGTGAGATAGGGATAAGATTCTTGAATGAGGGTGCCCGGTAACAGGGGGGCTGGTAGGTTCTGACAGAGGAGATGGTCTGAATAGTGCACTGCGTAGAATTAATGGGAGATAAAGGTAGAGGGGGAGTGACGCTGGTGGTCTTGTAGCTGGCTAGTAAGTTGGAGATGTCTGTAGAGGACAGACTGTGGTTTGCTTTATTAGGGCGCAGGAGCACGGAACTCCTCGGGAGGGTATTAGGGAAGGGGGACATCTTGATGCTTAAAATGAGATGGATGCTACAAGCTGGGAAATGGAAGTGATGAGAGAATCAAGTTTATTTTCTAGGGAGAGGAGAGCTGAGCATGGAGTGTTGGGTGGCTTGATGGATAAGGGTGGGAGTGCGGATGGTGAGGGGGGACGGGTGGGGGAACGGAATAAGGGAGGTGGAGCAGAGGGTGATTGAGGACAGGGAGATATGGATGTTACATTTACATTTGAAGGTTGTATTTACACATACAGAATTTTAATTGAGAAGCCTTGTGATAAGTGGCTCCTTCAAATTCAGTTAGCTTATCAGAATAGAAGGACAGGAACACTCATGTCAAAATGAAAGAAAAAATTAACACAAATAGGCAAATGATGTATTAATAGTAGCATTATTAACGTGTTATAAAACCAGTTCAGGGACCTGCTTATAGGGTTAAACATATCAGTAAGTGGCTAATTTAAAACCAATCAATAGTGGATTGGCTTCTGTTTTATCAATATCTTTATTAGGTTTAGACAACTTAAATCACGTTTTAAGAAGCAATACTTACTTTTGTCACACTCTGGATATTCCAGGTTCCCCAGGATGCACTTTACTGTCATTATATCATTTGGTTTCTTGTAGAAACCTGGTTTACATGCAAACTCTGCCATGGTTCCATCTTTGATTTCTGTATTTTCATTCATAAGTATAATGTTCTTTAGATCCATTTCTTTGGATGATGGTGTGCACGATCCTGCAAACCAAAGCATCATATGTACTTATTATTATTTTCATTTTTTAAAGGATTTTCATATGACATCCTCTCATAATGCCAGCTCTTTGAAATAGCTAAGAATCAAGATTCAAATCTGAATCCTGATTCTGACTGAGAAAAGCCACTTTTTAGGAATTGGCTATAATCAGCTTTAGTTTTCTGTCGGCAGACATATTGCTTCCAATCCATACCATATACATATACGGGGCTTTGTGTAAGTCCCTTCATAATGATTGGATAGCCTGTTATCTATCTCTGTTGTCTGCTTTTTATTCAATATCTTTGTAGAAAAGATGGCACCAACATAGAAACGGGGAAATGTTTGGGCCATCCAGAATCATTTTAGTCTCACAGAGTTCTGACGGGATGAGTGGTACCCTTCCACTGCATATTTGTGGTGAAAATTATTTTCTATGGTGCATTCCATAGATGTGCATGTGTTTCCTTTCTCGCTCTTCATTTTTCCTTCCTCTCCTCCTCCACACCCCATCCCACGCCATGCGTTATTCATTTGTTTACCTAGTCAATTATTTTTACAAAGGCCCTACAGCTACAAAATGCTGCCGGGCTGCTTGTATCATTTAAATGGGCTTCAAGCACACTATTCTACTTACTTTTTATAAAATGTAATTTGCTCCTCTGACATGCCGATTCACTACGTTATAACAGTAAATGAAAAGCCATCGTGGAATATGTTCTCTTAGAAAACTCATACACTATTCTTGATGCATCATCACATGTTGCTTGGCTGAAAGCATTGGCAAAGCTAACAGCACAACATTTTAAAGACTGGGCGCATTGCCAATGCGTGTTAAAACATTATCCCCATTTAGCACCTGAATTTTTGTCTAAGCTATCAACCTACATTAACTTACAGCACAGCTGGGGGCATGGCCGAGCCGAGCCGCAAGATGGCCGCCGTATAACGGGGCTCTGCCGGCCGAACGCACTATCCGACGGCCCATCCGACTATGCCTCCTTGTCCGGGCAGACAAAGTTGAGAAGAGAGGTGTCGGAGACCCGTGGACCTGGTGGCTGCTTTTGCGGCTGAAATCGGCGGCGAATTACCGGCAAACGGGCCCTGCGCCGTACTGCCGAGGAACCAGCGCGACGCACGTCAGCCGTCGCCGCTACGCGAGTCCCCGGCGGGGGCCTTCGATCTGGCGCGTGGGGCGGCCCGGCGGAGGGGGCCTGCGGCGCCGCTGCTGCCTTGGCCCTTGAGGCCGGATCGTCGCTCGGTGGACCTGCGGCGAAGGCGTGCTGGCTATCCCCGGAGGGTGTCGCTACACGGAGACACGACGGAGTGACCTGGTGTGGCATGGGTACTGCAGAGACGCCTGGGGAGCTGCCGCGGCTGGTGCGGCTGCCGAAGTGCGGACGGCGGCCGAGGGGGCCTGCGAGGACGGCGTTTGCCTGGCTGCTGTGGGTCGTGGCCTGCCTCTTGCTTTGCCGGCCCTGCGAGGGAGTGTGCTGCCGGCTGCTGCTGTCCGGAGGGGATGACGGGCCGCGCCTGGGGTGCCGCAGCCGGAAAATAGTGCACCGCCACAAACGACGCTACCCTGGAACCCCTGCCTCAATGCCCAAGTTGTATCTGTGCCTTGATGGAAGCACTGTGTTTACTGGGTTTGGTGGTAGGAGAAGCAACGAGTTAATTGAGGTATTGTCTTGGACTCTGATGCCAGTAACCTCTGCAAGCAGTGATCGACTCCCTCCTCCATCTTCCGTATATGGGCCACAACCTTTGAATATCCCCATAGTGGCCAAAGGACATATGCTCTAAGCAGAAAAGCTGCTACAGCGATTTGCTTCGAGCGCTGGGGGCCAGTTGGCGCTGCAGCTGTGCTGAGGGCTGCGGGGGGCGACTGGTGGCGACGTGCCTCGGACGCCCGTGAGGCCTACCGGGGTGGCAGTGCATCGCTGCCCGGAGTGACTGGCTGGGATATCTCCCCCCCCCGATATCCCACTGAGAGGTCTCCCCTGCCTGATCATGGGAAAACCGGATAGCAAACAGCCGCGACTGCAGTTCGAAAGAAAATCCACCCGGAATGTGGAGGTGGAGCCGGCCTCGCAGACTGTGGCCCCTGAGACGCAGCTGGAACCACCACAAGACGACGACATAAAAAGTATGTTTCGTGATCTAAAGGGCTGCCTGAGGGAGATTGACTCTAAGCTTGACTCAATGGCACAGCGCATGGAGGGCCTGTCGCGCACAGTCGATCAACCTGGGGAAAGGCTTGCGGCGGCGGAGGCGCGGATTGCGGACTGTGAAGAGGGCCAAGGGGACACCCGGGAACAACTGCTCCGCATGGACAAAGTCTTGGAGGTAATACGGGGGCGCAATGAGGATTTGGAAGCCTGCTCCCGCAGAAACAACGTGCGCATTATTGGTATTGCGGAATCAACAAACATTGGCAACATGGAGCAATTTGTGGAGGGCATGTTCCGCGATTTATTTGGGGCAGAGCTGTCGGCAATGTTCCTGGTCGAGCGTGCACATCGAACGCTGGGACCGCGCCCGGTGTCGGGGGCGCCGCCGAGACCGATCCTGGCTCGCGTTCTCAACTACCGTGACCGGGACACCATACTGCGTTTATCCGGGGAAAAAGGTGAGCTCACTTTTCAGAACATGGCCATTTCCCTGTATCCTGACTTCACGCAGGCTGTGCAGGCGGCGCGGCGCGAATTCATACCTGCCAAAAAGATCTTCCAAAAAGTGGGGACCAGATACGCCATGTTATACCCTGCCAAGTTAAAAATTCATCACAAAGGGAAGCCGCTGATCTTCACGGAGGCGAAGGAGGCGCTGAAATTTGCTAGGAAAGCAGAACGAGCAAATGTGGAGCAGCGCGCAAGCCGTGCGGCCTCCCCGGTGGACAGGCTGAGTGATGTGGAATGAACCGACGGGCGTATCTGTGCGCCCTGAACTTCTGTTGAGCTGAATGGCGTCCTGACACTCGGCTGATAAGTACCCATTACTTTGTTTACTGCCCATGCCTTGATACCTGGGATGGGTGGGGGATGCTAAAAGAGGTCGCTGAGGCTGCCGCCACACAGACTACTGATGATTATGGACTTTACGGGTGACACTGCTACTGTTTTGGGCGATGCAAAAGTCGTTGCCTATTGTGTATGGTCTGCTGGGGTTTTGGACGGCAGAATATTCGGCCACCCTATCGATTGCAGATGGGGGAGTGTGCCGGTAAATTCAAGCCCTCGAAGGGATGATTCCCGTGCAACCGCTCTGTTTTTGGGGTAGAATTGGGCGGGGTACAGCATCTCAACCTAATTGGGGGGTTGGAGTGGGAGGTGGGGAGGGGGGGTTTGTATTGTTTGATGTTGTTGAACTGCAGCACTGTAATGTACTATTGAAGGATGACACGGTATTCTCCCTGTACACACACACTTTCCTGCTAAGTGCGAGATATGATACGCTGGATATTTGGCCGTCTGCCCTGCCCCTAACCCCGCAGGTGGACACACTGCCACGTAGGACACATTGCCCATTACTTCACTGACTGCGTTGCGCTGTCTGACGTGGAATATACGAGGTCTGAACGACCACCGCAAGATTAGGCTGACTCATGCGCACCTGGCTAGACACCACATCGACATCTGTCTTTTACAGGAGACCCACCTGCTGCAGAAAGCGGGAGACCGATTGCGAAACGCCAGGTGGGGTGAGGTGCACACGTCCGGATGCTCCAACTATTCCCGGGAGGTGGCCATATTAATACGTAGAGGCCTGCCCTGGCAAACATTTAAAGTAAATGCAGATTCGGAGGGAAGGTATCTAATAATACTGGGGAAACTGTTCCACAAGCAGATAATCTTAATTAACACTTATGGTCCCAACACAGATGACCTGGGTTTCTTCAGGACCGTCTGGCTGAAGGCGCAGTCCCTTGGCACGGGGGAGTACATATGGGGAGGAGATTTCAATGCGGTGCTCTCGCTGGAACACGACAGGGAGGGGGCAGCGCGCACACATCACCCGCACACAGCGGACCTACTTCGAGGTCTTATGGAGGAATACAACCTGCTGGACTCGTGGAGGATCCTACACCCCGGTGGGTGAGAGGGCACATGCTTCACCCCGCACAGGAAGGCATGGTCTAGATTAGATTTTTGGCTCCTAACCCCACATGTCCATGCCTGGGCCTCTGAAGTTCATCACAGAGCGCGCACCCTTTCGGACCACTCTCCGGTTGAACTGGTGCTACGGGTCCCCAAACCATACATCACTCCATTCACGTGGCAGTTGCCGGCGCAGGCCCTGCTGGACCAGGTTTTTCGCGAGGAAATACACCAACATATACTTGACTATTTTGAACTAAACACAAACCCGGTGGCGTCTGTGGGCACCCTATGGGATGCATTCGAGGTGGTCATCCGGGGCCACTGCATTGCGGGACAGGCTAGAGTGCTGAAGAACATTAGAAATACACTCCAGAGACTAGAGGACCGCTTGCATACTCTAGAAGTACAATACAGCTCAGACCCCTCAGCGACCACGCTAGCGGAAACACGCACCACACTAACGGAATACCAAACTGAGGCTGATAGGGAGCTAAAATTTTTACATAAACACGCGACGGCGCGCCGGTATGGAGAGGGGGATCGCCCGGGCAGAACACTGGCCCAGCTGTTGCGCTCGCAGAAGGGCTCCTCGTACATTCCCTCCATCGAAACGTCGCCGGGCGACACCGTATGCTCCCCTCCGGAGATACTAGATACATTTCGGTCCTTTTATAAAGACCTATACCGCTCCCGGGGTGGGCCCGCGTCGGAAGACTTCTCAGATTACCTAGACACGGTTCAGCTAATATGGTTTAATGCGCACCAAAAAGGGTACTTCGATCGCCCCTTCACGCTTGAGGATGTCAAGGAGGCATTGGGGTCCCTGGCACCCGGCAAGGCGCCGGGGTCGGATGGCCTCCCAGCGCAGTTTTACAAGGAATACGCTGACCTCCTAGCCCCCCGGCTGCTGACTGTATACGCTGAGGCAGTTGAATCTGGTGTACTCCCCGCGACGATGAGAGAGGCCCTCATTATTGCCCTCTTAAAACCCGATAAGAATGCCCAGAGGTGTGACTCGTATCGGCCACTGTCCCTAATAAACACAGATGCGAAAATATTTGCTAAAATGCTCGCTTTGCGGCTCCAGCCGGTGTTGCCACTCATGATCCGCCCAGATCAGTCGGGGTTCGTGCCGGGCCGTTCCACGGCCCATAACTTACGGACCCTGTTTGGGGTACTGCACTATTTAGCCCCTCACGTCAAGGCCGCGGTGTTGCTGTTGGATGCCACGAAAGCGTTCGATTCCCTGGAATGGGGATTCCTATTTCCATTGGTGCAGCGAATGGAGGTCAGTGAAGCGTTTATCCGCTATATTCGACTGCTCTATACTACCATCACTGCCCGTGTGAGGGTGAACGGGCTTGTATCCGAACCCTTTGCTATCGGTAGGGGCATGAGACAGGGCTGCCCCCTGTCACCCCTACTATTCGCGATTGCCACCGAGCCACTGGCGGCCCGGATTAGGCAACACCATGCGGACAGGGGCATTGGTTTTTCGTCTCGGGCGTTGACCATTTCAATGTACGCAGATGATATTACCCTTTATGTAACCGACCCACAAGATAATCTCTCCCCCATGATGAGTGAATTGATACGGTATGGCCTGCTATCGGGGGTGACTATCAATTGGGAGAAATCGGTCATCCTGCCCTTGACGGATGCGACACCCCGCTTCACGCCGGATTGCCCGCTGGAATGGGCAACCGGTCCGGTACGCTACCTGGGGGTATGGGTTAGCAAAGACATGCAAGCATTGTGGAAGGAGAATTATGGGCGGGCGATGCAGTGGATAGAGGAAAGGGTGGGCCAGTGGAAGCACTTGCCCCTGTCGCTGGCGGGTAGGATAGCCGTGGCCAAAATGATCATACTGCCCAAGCTCCTATACTTATTTGTTAATGTCCCACTCCCCTTGCCTAAGTATTCCTTGAATAAAATACGCTCGCTCTTGGTTGAACTGGCGTGGGGGGGTAAACAGCCTAGGGTAGCCTGGGAGACCCTTACTCTCCCACAGCGGCAGGGAGGTATGGCGGCACCAGACTTTACGCTATATGCGTACTGTGTGCAGGCGCAATTCCTGCACTATTGGGTGCACCCCACGCCGTTTCAGCCGCATGTGGCGATAGAGGCGGATATGGTTGCCCCGTTACCACTCAGCACTGCCATATACGCGCCACACAAAAGGAGGCGGAATGAAATTGACACGGTGCATGCGCTTAAGTGGGCCTGGGACGGGTTACGCCGCCGGGCTAAGCTGGACTTCCACTTCGTCGATCCCTCTGCGCGAGAACCCTATGTGGCCCCCGCTGCAGCGCTTGAAAACGGGAGAGCGCGCAACATCGCGTGGTCTTCATACAGCGGGGGACATCTTCCCTGATGGAGTTTTCATCACGCTGGAGCGGATGTGCGCTGCGGAGACCCCGACGATGCTGGACACCCTGCTCCATTATCAGCTTTGACATACATGTCAGGCACTGTTTCCTACATTCCCGGAACCGCCGCCGAGTCTGATGGCTTTTGGAGAATGTCCTAAAGATAGAATCGGGGCGCAAACTAATTTCCCGCCTATATGGAGGCATGCAAAGTGACCATCCAATAGTGACCCCGGCGGCGCGCGCTTTGTGGAGTACTGCATTGGGGGTTGACATCACTGACGCTCACTGGGACCTATGCTGTAGAATGCTTGAGACACTGTCCCCTAACTACAGACTCAGGCTGATTCATTTCAAATACATCCACATGATATACCGCACCCAAGCAGGCTTCATCGTATTGGCTTAAGAGACACGGACAATTGTTGGAAGTGCACTGCGCGCGGCGCTGATTTCTTGCATATGGCGTGGGAATGTCCCATGATGGCCTCCTTTTGGGCCGAGGTAGTGCGGCTGGTGTGTAGCATCACGGGGCTGCAGATCCCATGCACTCCGCAGGCTGCGCTTCTGGGGATCTTGCATATGATTCAGCCTAAACATCGCCGGCTGCCGGCTGCCGGCTGCCGGCTGCCGACTGCCGGCCATGCTCATTTTGCTTGCCAAGCGCCAGGTGGCGATACATTGGGGGGCCACCACGGCACCCAACATTAGGGAGTGGCTTAAGAGTGTGGTATACTGCCAGACGCAACTCACCCTATTCTGGGAACTCCTGCCACCGCGCACACGCCCGAGGGATATAAGGGAACCTTTCTCACATCGGTTGACTCACACGCCGCTTCATACACTGTAGCACACTGATTTTCACTGCGGATGGCTGGGAGGAGGCGGATGTCGGAGTGGAAACTGGGTTACTGCGATTGGCGCTGGAAATGTGGGGGGTATTGGGGATGTATGGGAGGCTGGGACGGAGGTGGACTATGCTATTGATTTTTGCTCAAGCACTAATGTGTGGACACTTGTCGGTCCTCTGGATAACATTGTGTGTGTGGGGAACTGTCTCATCGGCACTATATCCTATGCACTCTGCAGTGACTTATGTTTGTTTTGTTGTTGATAATGCAAATAAAAAGAATAAAAAAAAAAAAAAAACTTACAGCACAGCTAATGACTAGGTATGGGCGAAATTTTGACTACACCGCCAAAATTCATGACATTTTCAAATTTCGCTTTAGGTAAAATGTGCAATCTCAAATTTTGCAATTATGTGTTAATTTTCATAGGAAAGCTCGCACCTTTCAATAAACAAATATCACAAGTATCCAGTATGACTTGCCAGGAAACATTTTCTGTTTGAACCAGTCTCTCCTGCTTGTATTTTGCAAGACTTATTTTACACAAAAAAGCAGGTGGTAAATGTAGGAGGAAAAGTTCATGGGATGGCAAATACCATGTGATATCACAATCAGAAAAATCAGCCTGATGACGTAATTCCCCATTTAATGGGATTTTACTTTTAATTGCACAGTTCTGAGTAGATTTTACAGCATTGTCAAATCAGCCGAGTAACATGCAGCTTCTAATCAGGGTCCTAGAAGAATTTTGGAGAAATTCTATCATGTGACTTTCAGAGGGCACTTAATCTAAAATGTAATTGCGTTTTGTTAGATGCCATAGACTATTTTTCTTGCATTTGCCATTTTCTTTCTCAACATTCTAGTTGAGAAGTGATATAATCTAAGCCTGGACATAAATAAAATTCGGAGTCCATAAAAAAGCCTACATTGGTGGTGCACATTGTGCTGTGCCAAATTCACTGGTGACAATTGTGCTTAAAATAAATAAACCACAAGCATTGGCATAGCCAATAGGTCTCGCCTTTGAGACCTTATTAGTGTTTAGTTATCCAGCACAATATCCTTGGTGCAACAACATCAAGTGTTGAATGGCTAAACACTTATAAGGTCCCAAAGACGAGACCTATTGGGAATGCCAATGCTTGTTTTGAGTGAGCGGCTCATGCAGGTATGCCACTGTGTGGTAGAGATGCTGCGAGTGATTTTACAGTGGTGGTGGACGTGGTGATGGTGTATGTGGTGGTGGTGGACATGGCGGTGGTGGACGTGGTGGTGGTGGACATGGTGGTGGGTGACATGGTGGTGGACATGGTGGTGGTGGACATGGTGGTGGTGGTGGATGTGGTGGTGGTGGTGGACATGGGGGTGGTGGTGGATGTGGTGGTGGTGGATGTGGTGGTGGTGGACGTGGTGTTGGAGGTGGTGGTGGTGGACGTGGTGGAAGTGGTGGTGGTGGACATGGTGGTGGTGGCACAGTGGTGGTGGACGTGGTGATGGTGGTGGACGTGGTGGTGGTGGATGTGGTGGTGATGGATGTGGTGGTGGTGGACGTGGTGGTGGTGGATGTGGTGGTGGTGGATGTGATGGGGTGGTGGATGTGGTGGACATGGTGGTGGACATGGTCGTGGTGGTGGTGGATGTGGTGGACGTGGTGGTGGATGTGGTGGTGGTGGAATGTGGTGGACATGGTGGTGGATGTGGTGGCAGTGATGGTGGCGGTGGATGTGGTGGTGGACGTGGTGGTGGACGTGGTGGACATGGTGGTGGTGGTGGATGCAGTGGTGGTGGACGTGGTGGTGGTGGATGTGGTGGTGGATGTGTTGGTGGTGGACGTGTTGGTGGTGGACATGGTGGTGGTGGACGTGGTGGTGGTGGTGGATGTGGTGGGGGATATGGTGGTGGTGGATGTGGTGGTAAACGTGGTGGTGGATGTGGTGGTGGTGGACGTGGTGGTGTTGGACTTGTTGGTGGTGGACATGGTGGTGGTGGATGTGGTGGTGAACGTGGTGGTGGTAGTGGACGGGGTGGTGGTGGTGGACATGGTGGTGGGCGTGGTGGTGGTGGTGGATGTGGTGGTGGTGGACGTGTTGGTGGTGGACGTGGTGATGATGGACATGGTGGTGATGGACGTGGTGGTGGACGTCTATTGGGTAGGAGGTGCTGGCAGAATGTGGATGGAGAGGAGGATCTCGAAGGGGGCACATGGGAGAGCAGAAAGAGGCCGCATATTAGATCCAACAAGCCCTCGGCTATAAAAAAAGGCTAGGTTGTTTTTGAAAGAACCTCGTACTGAAAAGATAAAGAGCAGCACTCATGAAACGGGCGCTGCAAGAGCATTGAAAGCACGGTGTGCTGCGCTGGAACTGCTTGACGCCACATCAAAAAAAATAATGAAAAGTGAAAAGGAGAATCTCGAAGGAGACATATGGGAGAGCAGAAAGAGGTCGAATATTAGATACAACAAGCCCTCGGCTGAAATAGAAGGCGAGGTTGTTTTGAAAAGAGCCTTGTACTGAAAAGAAAAAGAGCAGCACTCATGAAACGGGCACTGCAAGAGCATTGAAAACACGGTGTGCTGTGCTGGCACTGCTTGGCGGCACATAAAAAAAAATAATGAAAATTGGACTCTCGAAAGAAGTTCTTGGCGGCACATGAAAATAATGAACAAGCGTGAGGGAGTGTGGCGCGGCCCCGCAGCCGCGAAAGAGCAGGCAGATGCACTTGTGCTTGTGCTGGCATCCGCCTTGCAGGATCGAGCAGAGGTGGCACGAGAGCCATATGTTTTCAATTACCACACGCGCCGCTGCTCGCTCCCTCAAGGTGGATGCCAGCACAAGCACAAGTGTGCTTGAAAAGGCGTGCATGCGCGCTGCCTAGGCGAGACCTAAAAACCATTGTTTCCTTCATGTGACTCAGTGTTCAGAATTTCAGGCTGCCCTGGAAGTCCCACTGAGGGTTTGTTTGAAGCTTGAAGCCCAGTAGGGGTCCAGGAGGTCAGATACATTCTCCCGAATGTCCCCTATGCCACTAGGTGTGCAAGGATTACAACAGTGGGTAGCGCACTGGCAGGCCCATGGTGAAGACCCTGGGGACTTGGTTTATGTGCACAATGTTGCAAAGTGACTGACTTCCCCTGCTTGCCCGGAATAAGAATCTCCTATTGGACCCTGAATCGGAGCCTGAGATGGCACTGAGGTGGAATATCCCGGCTCTGGGCTCTGTGTCTTCGCCCGCCATCTCTCAACGTGCCCTGGACAGGGGACTCGCAGGCAGGGTGGAGCCATCTCTGCTTCTCCAGGTTCAGAAGCCCTGAGCGGGCCCCGCGACAAAACCCATGTAGGCCTGAGGGTGGAAAAACCCAGTCCTAGACTCATTTATGTGACCTACTGAGTCGCAAAGTCTCCCCTATTTGTTCGGGTTCATGAGCTTTGACTGGGCCCAGGGTCTGAGCCGTCACGGGCAGCAGGTGGAAGGTCCTAGATGTGGGCCCCTATCTCTGGGCTGTGGTGTCACAAAGTGGCTGTGATAGGGTCTGCAGGCCCATGGGTTCTAACCTGCATTTCATAAGCTCTGACCAGGGTATGAGCCAGAGCTCTAGCTGGCCCAGGGGTTGAAGCCCACCCGTCCTGGCCACTGGGTCTCAAAGTGATGGAGACAGGAAGCTGTCAGCCCAGAGAGGCCTCCCCTGCTTGCCGGGGATTAGAAGCTCTGAACAGGCCCAGGATCAGAGCCCCTGTAGACTCTAAGGTATAAGACCCCGGCCCTGGACTCTGTTCCCTGGCCTTCTGTGTCTCAAAGTTCCCTGAAAAGGGAACCACAGGCCTGGGAAGCTCTCCCCTGCATGCCCGAGCTAAGGAGCGCTGACCCAGAGACCCTTGTCATGGCCCCGGTGGGCTTGAGGATACAAATAAGTGCCCGGCCCTAGGCTCCCTTCTCTGGCCCGTTACATCACAAAATGCATGGGATGAGGTACCACAAGACCAGGGAGGTCTCCCTAGCTTGCCTGTCTAGAGAAGCTCTGACCGGGCTCTGGGTCAAAACTTCGTGAGGCCCATTCCATAGCCCCTTGCCTGAGACCATCTTAGGCACAGAGAACTTGTGCATCAGGGTCCCTGTTCCCTCCTAGGGCAAGCAGAATCCTTATTCAGGAGTCATGGTGTGACCAGGTGACCAGCCTTTGAGTCCAGGCATCTGGTCACTTCAAGCCTCTATCATCTGGTAACACGCAATGTATTCTTATGGCGCAACCAAATGGCCTTGCTGGAAGTCCTGATGAGGATTCATTTCACTCTTCGAGCCCAGATAGGGCTCCAGGAAGTTAGGTGACTTTTCTCTTATGGCCCCCACTGGCCTTTGATGTGCACGGATTACAAGAAAGGGGGTAGACATGCTCTAGATTAGTAGGGACAGGGTACCTGGGACCCCCTTGAAGTCTGATAATTCTCACCCAGGTGGTACCAGAGACTGGGGGAGCCTGTTGGGAAAATCTGGGTCCTGAGCCTGCAGCTGTACTCCAACCCTGTCTGATGGGCCTTTCGTCTTAAATTTAGAGAGCAGGCAGGGATGCAAAGCTGACAGTCCTGTGAAGGGAGACCTGCTAGGGGGTCATTGTGGCCAGCACTGCACTGCATTGCAATAGAAGGGCTGACTTGAAAGTCCTGATGACTGATTATCTAACTCACCAAGCCCAGCCAGAGCTACAGGAGGTCAGAAGTGTTCACTCCAATGGTTCCCTTTCACTCGGTGTGCCTGGATTACTAGAAAGGCAGGTAGCCTTTCTTTGAATTATTAGGGACAGCAAATGAGAGACCCCATTGTCCTCCGCTCTTTCTCTGCATGTGCCATGAGGTGCTTGGCTGGCCTGCCTTGGAGTCCAAGGGGCCTGAGTCTGTGGCTGGCTTCATGTCCTATCTGACAGGCCTTTCCTTTGAGCCCTGCTTCCAAGTGACCAAGCAGGGATGCAGCCTGGCTGCTTGTGAAGAGGTCTGACTAGAGTGGATAGGGTTGCGTGCCTCTAACCCCAGCTGCTGCCTGTGATCTAGGTTTCGGATGCCTGTCTGTTGCCTTTTTCCACCCAGCACATTTGAGCAGCAGCTCAGAACAACCTTTACGTGAGGTGTCTTGACTGCACAGGCTGGTACACAGTACCTCTATGTCTTTCTTGCTTAGGAAACTCCTTGGCCTGCCTCTCCGTTCTGTTGTAAGAGTTAAGCACACAGGGGTAACCCTATAACCCAAGGAACCTGGGCCTCGTAGATATATATGAACAATGGTTCCGTAGGGGAAATAATATTTACAATGAAGAAAAATCAATTGAACATAAACACAGCAATCGATGATCTAGCAAGCAATTAATCTTAAAGGATGAATAATACTTCAAAAAACGTAACAATTTATTTTTTAGTATTTCATCTGAATTTTAAATCATTCATCAACTCCTTTAGATATGTATAAAAAATGAGAAAGGGCTGTATATACAATAATATTTACAAAACAACGACGCAGTGACAAAGTGAATAAGGTGACTCTGTGTGATAGTGAAGAAGTGAATATTTACAATATCAATACAATACAAAGGAAGTTTTTTACACAAAAAGTCCTCGGCTAAATTATGGATAGGTAATGAGCCTTGTATGGCACAAGTCCTGTGATCTGTATATACAAGGAATTCCAATTCGTGCAGGACTATGGAACCGTCAACGTTTCGACCCTGTATCGACCTGTTGTTCTATATGGTCATGTCGGGTCTTCTTCAGGACATTGGGAATGTATAACAGCCCAATTAAAGGTGAAAGGACCGATGTCCGACTGTATGGCGTGATTACTGCTCAGTGCCAGTCAGAGGAGAGTACCAGTATCGTAGAAGGTCTAGATTCTTCTTCGCCTAGTTATCTACTCTTTTGCTTCGTA
Organism: Triturus cristatus; assembly: GCF_964204655.1. Classification (NCBI taxonomy): domain Eukaryota; kingdom Metazoa; phylum Chordata; class Amphibia; order Caudata; family Salamandridae; genus Triturus; species Triturus cristatus. The sequence goes on from NC_140586.1 coordinate 370,180,481, forward strand.
TGTCATTCTGATTAGCGTGTCAGCTGTGAATCACTGACTTCAGGATAATTATTTAGCGCTGCAGGAGTCAAGGTCATCAGGATATCAATTCAACTGATGTATACAATGTATTCTCCTAGTCTCGGGGAGTCCGTTTGGTGCTTGGCTGGCCTGCCTTGGAGTCCAAGGGGCCTGAGTCTGTGGCTGGCTTCATGTCCTATCTGACAGGCCTTTCCTTTGAGCCCTGCTTCCAAGTGACCAAGCAGGGATGCAGCCTGGCTGCTTGTGAAGAGGTCTGACTAGAGTGGATAGGGTTGCGTGCCTCTAACCCCAGCTGCTGCCTGTGATCTAGGTTTCGGATGCCTGTCTGTTGCCTTTTTCCACCCAGCACATTTGAGCAGCAGCTCAGAACAACCTTTACGTGAGGTGTCTTGACTGCACAGGCTGGTACACAGTACCTCTATGTCTTTCTTGCTTAGGAAACTCCTTGGCCTGCCTCTCCGTTCTGTTGTAGCAGAGAAGGCTGTAACTACCATTGCTCGTGTGACTGCCCTGTTCCCCATTCTCCTGCAGGCAAGTATGGGATCCCAAAGACTGCTCATGAGGGGTGTGAAGTTCAATCCAGGACAAGCACACAGCTTCTCCTCCAGTATAGTAGGTGTGGTTATCTGGTTGATCCTGTGAGTAGCATTTGCGTGTCTCACAGATTTAGCCATGCAAGATAAATACTGGTAGAGTGAAAGCGCAAATGACTCATTAAATCAGTTATGGTTCGTTTGATCAGTCTGGAGCGATTATATGAAGATGATATTGAATGGAGTCCGGCACATTGATGAGACATGAGAGGTATGGTTTAAATGGGAGGCCCTTGGGCCACCGGTGAAATACCACTACTCTTATCATTTTTTCATTTACTCAGTGAGGTGGGGTATGAAGGGCTGTGGAGCTCTTCATTCTTTCTCCAAGTGTCAGTGCCTGCTGGCTGCAACCTACTCTGGGGACAGTGGCAGATGGCAAGTCTGACTGGGAGGGTAAACCTGTAAAATAATAACATAGGTGTCCCAATGCGAGCTTAAGAAGGACAACAACCTCCCAAATGGCAGAAGGTCAAAAGAAAGCTTGATCAATTTTGAGTATGACTACAGACCGTGAAAGCAGGGACCTTAATCAGAAGGTGTCCGAAATGTTAGCAGAGGTATAACTGGGTTGTGGGTGGCCAAGCGCTCAAAACAATGCTGCTTTTTGATCCTCCGATGTCGGCTCATCTTACCAACCATAAGATTGCTCACCCACTAATAAGGAACGTGAGCTGGGTTTAGACCATTGTGAGACAGTATAGTTTTAACTACTGATCATGCGTTGTTGCAATAGTAATATTATTCAGTACAAGAGGAATCGCAGGTTCAGACATTTGATGTATGAGCTTGGATGAGGAGCCAATGGGGCAAAGCTATCATCTGTGGAATAATGGCTGCATGCCTCTAAGTCAGAATCCTCCCTAATCAATACCAGTACTGCAGTGCAGTGGAGCCGTGGCAGGCCTGGAATGGCTGGCCTCTCAGCCTGTGCATGGAGTCACTCGGGAACTGGAGTGTGGACAGAAGGGGGCACCTCCATCACCCTTAGTGCACTGCATGTTTGTGATAAATAATTTGTAGATGACTTGAATTCTGGGTTAGGTTTTTGTGAGTAGCAGAGCAGCTACCTTGCTGTGATCTATTAAAAGTCATCCTCTGAGCCAAACTTTTTTCTCTGTTCGTGGGCACCTGTGCCCACCTGGGATCTGTCTGCCACCAGGCCGGTAGGAGAACTGTGCTATGGGTGTGTGGGAGGAAGCCTCCACGACAAACAGCGCGCCATGGGAGCCTCCTCTTCCATTCTGCACTACTGGTTGCAGGGATAGGGACACAATGCCTCGCAGGTCAGCAGGGTGACCAGATGGCAAGGGCAGGCACCTGAGGATTCACCTGGAGTCAAGAAGCCAGTTGGTAGTTCAAGGAAGGAGCCTCTGGAGCTCTGGCCTCATCATTGGCTGCCTCTTGGATTCTCTGGTTGACCAGATGACCAGCGATAGGTCAGTGGCTGGCCAATTGGATGACTGGGGGGCCAGCCAGGGCAGCTAGCTCTGACTCATGTCTCCCCAGAGTTCTAAACCCTCCTACTTTGTGGGCGCATAATCGTTGAGTTCAAATAGCTTTCCAGGCAGGTCCAAGGGGAGACGGTGGTTAGCTGAGGGCTTATCCCTCCTTAGCCCAGCAGGCACAGGAAAAAAAAGGTGGATGGCACCATCCCAGGCCACGCTTAGCTGATGGACTGGGGTGACAGACTGGGGAGGACTTTCATGCCCCTCTGGGTTGTGCAGCACAGACAGGACCCAACGTGGAGACCGAGCCATTACACAGATCCTTTGGCAAAAGGTGGTGTTCGACCGGGAAAGAGTCTAGGGCTCCTGAGGGCTGAACAGCTCCGATAATCCCCTGTGAGAGGCAGGCAAGGCCATAGCTTTCACCTGGGAGGCCCAGTCCCTGCATTCCAAGATTTCAGGCACCAGGCAGAGCTACCGGCACTACCCAGATCAAAGTGACATCAGACCGGGGAGGAGTACAGGGCACTTGCAGGTTGAATGGCTCCTGTAATCACATGTGAGAGGTGGATGCAAGCATGGCTTTCACTTAGGAGGCACAGTCCCCTCCAGCAAGGGCTGCAGCCAACAGGCTGGGCTACCTTCCATACCCAGGCCAGGGTAATGTCAAACCAGGGAGGAGTCCAGGGTTCCTGCGGGCTGAACAGTTCCCAGTGGGAGGCATGGTTCCTACAGGCAGATGGTGCCAGCCAGCAGGTAGATCCTCCTAACCAGCCCAGGGCGGTGGGGGGCCTTGCCCACAAGGATTTGCCAGGTTTCAAGAAGTTTACCAGTTAGCGTGTCAGCTTCATTTTGGCAAAGTATGGGATTTCCAACTCAGTGAAACAAATCACCTGCCCAAATTTCCTTATTTGAATTGCACCCCCGCTTTTCATTAAACTTCTTGAAATTCAATGAAAATTTCTTTGTATTACATAAAATTGCACTTCTAGTGTGAAATGTGGTTTGTGGTCTGAGTGGAATGTTTACGTGAGGGCATACCGCAAGTCACATGAGGTACTGCCGTAAGATTAGCTAAAGCAGAAGATGTATCTCAGTGAGACATTTTCTACCCACTTTAGTCACACAAATTGGGTGTAAATTGGGCAGAATTGTGTTGTGCAAAATTTCACAAAATGTTCCATAGTTCATGTAACTTAAGCTTTGGGAATTTGACAAATTTCACCTGAATAACTAACATTTCATCATGTAATTAATTAGCACTGCTTTTCAGAGCAGTATACATTACCACCTTTCTCTAAATGTGTCCTAATATAATTTGAACAATCTATTCACTGAAAGATGCAACTGAAAAGAAAAATGCTTTAAGGCCACCTACACACTGGTATCTGCAGGCCATAACTGCAGGTTTTCTTCTCAGAACCCAAGGGAGTAAGAAGCAAGCATATAGTAGACAGAGACATTAATAGGGTGTTCCTTTCAACAATTTGACAAGATTAAACAGGAGTCAGAGACCCATTTTGGCAAGGGAGCAATGATTTATAATAGTTTAAAACAATATCCATTCACAAAAATATGGAAAAAATATTGTTGACAAAAACATTGCATTTCATACTTAATTAAGAACACAAAAATATTGATAACCAAAATATCTCTGTTAAAAATATCTATTTAAACTAATATTGAAACCACAAATAACATAAGCAAAAATATTGTCACCTATAAGTAAATGTATTAAAAGTAAAAAATATCAAAACACACAATATCGACACACTAATATTGCTGAAATAAAGCTAAATATTGTAACAACTCTATTTTAATTATAACAACTAATAGAATTAAACTCAACTTAAATCAACAAATTGTCTAACTACATTATTTAAATGTTTATAACAACAAATTAAAATATAAACACATATTAAAACGAAGCAAAATACATGTCAAAACATCAAATTAACGAATACAAATTCTTTCAATATTTAATATCATATAAAACTAGACATTAATAAATACAATTAAACATAAAAAATACATCCAAAATAACAAAAAAACAGAATGAGTTATTTCACAGTGAAACAAAAACACTAATTAGCATCCACCATAAAGGGTTATAAGTGATACAAATAATTCAAACTATAGAACCACTAACCAGTAAAAACAACATAAAGCTAACTAACTACTAAATAATTCAATTAATTAAAAAATACAATATAAAAGGAGTAGAAAATATCAACACTTACCACACCAAAAACACTAAAGCTGTAACACAATTACACTCTGCTGGATTGCCAACAGAAAACCAAAAAAGTAAAACTACCTTCACAAACAAAAGAAGCCTTTATTTTAACATACTTGAAAGTAACATTTAATTTTTTTTAAAGTACAAACAACTAAGCAAACTCACTATTTCTATTGATATGTCAAACTTTAGGTACTACAGAAAAAGTACAACACCGTCCAAAACCTACAGACTCAACAAACAAACACCATAAAGAAGCAAGTAAAAAGTAGGTAAAATCAAACTACTTCTAAATATCACCTACATGTTAACAGTAAAAAACAAAAATAAAAGCCCTCAACCCACAAATAAACAATTAAAATATAACTTTTAGTCCCCAACAGAAAATAAACCGCCTGATCCATATTAAAAGACCTCCCACAGAAAACTGGGAATAAGAGCTGCAATTATAATTGTAATACTTTATGTACATTTGCAAATACTTTATGTACATTTGCAAAGCAAAAGTACAATGACTAAAATTTATGTAACTGTAGTATTAAAATATTTTCAGACCGTATGATAGAAAGATGGTTGTATGATAGAGGCATGCATGGCTGAACCATTCAAGCCTCTACAATGCTGCCCTAACCCCAAATGCATCTGAACAACGCATTCCTTTACCATGCATGCCTTTACCACACATGCTGTTACCATGCAATTTCGTGGTAAAGGCATGACTGGTAAAGGGATATGCGTGGTAAAGTTCACACCCGAGTCCCCCCAGCCCAAAAACATACTCGACCCCCATGAGCCCTAATAACTACCCCGGCCCTAAAAACAACACCACTACCGAACCATAAAAATGAACTAAACCCCCCTGAGTCCTAAAAACTACCCCGAGTCCTAAAAAGCACCCTGACCTCTCCAAGCCCTAAAAACTACCCAACCCCTCTGAGCCCTAAAAACTACCCCGACCCCCAAGAGCCCTAAAACATCCCCAACCCCTGAGCCCTGAAAGCAACCCAACCCCCAATCCCTGAAAACAACCCTGACACCCAGCCCTAAAAACTAGCCCTTAAAATCTACCCCCACGCCCCAAAACACAGCCCTACTTACCTCACTGCATCCTTTCCCGATCCTTCCTGTTCATGGGCCCACCCATTCCAACATCTAAACCACTCACATGCCTTAACCACGCATATGCGTGGTTAAGGCAAGCATGGTTGCACGGTCGGGGAAATGGCACACGTGACTTAGCCCACATTTTAAAGGTCGTTTCCCTAGAAAGATAAGATATATAATTTCACAGGAAGGTAAACACTAGCACATGGGATACACTTACAGCCAAGAAAGTGCAAGCACCGAGAATGTTATTTGGAAGTGTACAAAATACTACTCTAATGCATGATATGGGAGGGCTACTACGAAAAATGATGTTGCTATTAATGTGTGAGAACAGAACCACCCCTTAAATGTCAAACACATCAAAGTAAGGCATTTACTTCAAGATATAAATGAGGCAAGCACTAGTCCCTAAGAGCCCACTACTAAAATTCTAAAATACATACTCCTTAAAATATTTTAACAAATTACAGGTCAGCTACAAGCTATATCCACTTTAAAATCCTTAATAGCATGAACTAAGAAAACCACCAATGACACTCCTGCTTTAAGACACAAAGGCATACAAAACCCTGGCCACTTAACCACTACACATAATGCTGAACCATTCTGCCTACATGACAACCTAAATAATGACAAATACATTATTATGTAAGTTACAGCAGATATTTATTAAGGCAAAGCCAATGCCAAACATGAATTATGGACGGAATATTCAAAATGTTCCGTAAACTATTCACTCAGATATAGAGCATACATGATGAATATCAATACATTAATATACTCTCATATAAACCTAGCTACTTAATAAACAAAGTAGCACCTACTACTAACTACTAAACAACATTAAAAATAAAACTAACAACTACTCCCCACATAAAATAATAATTGACTTTCTGCAAGCCATGATACAAACAATACTTAAACTGTACCCATAGACAGCCATTCAAGGTTGTTAGTGCCACTTAAATCACAGCATTTAGAGACATCTCCAGAAATGTTCAGTAAGTGTAGAATATACAACAAACAGCCAGTTTGTCGTTGAAATAAAAACAAATTGCACTAGACTATGTCCTTGTTAAAAAGGTAGCTAACCGCTACAACTAAGTCTCCTACCGGACTACTTTGAAGACACTTGGGTTGGCAGACTATACTGCTCCGGATACAGATGGCAATCCAAATTCTAAATGCCATGGTGGAATGTCTATGACAGAACCATGGTTCAAAAAGCTAAAACCAGCAATGTAGTAGAAGTATGGGGAAATGCCCTTCAAGCCCCACTAGGGAGAAACAAAGCTACACTCTACACATTCATAGAAACCCTAGAAAAAGAACAAAGCTACCAACAACTAAGAGTCAGAAAGTCTAAAACCAAATGAAAAAATGAAATGTCCAAGGTAAATCCATCAAAGTAATACAGTCATAGGGAAACATAAACAATCTGAACAATTAAACAAAAGCTCCAGAAGACCCGAAATATCAAAAGAAATAAAAAAAATTAGAAACCATAATAATTTCCTTTAAAAAAAAAGAAAAAAAAAAAAGAACTCAAAAAGTCACAAGTCCACAAGAGGACTTCTCATCCGTAAACCTGTAAAAAAAAACATCTAATGCTCACCCACACAAAACACTATGTTCAAATACAATATAAACATTACATTACAAATGTAACAAACACAAATTATAACATTAGAATACCTAAAATAATACTTGACTACTACTAAATGCTAAGTAGACCTAATGCACAACACTACCAAACAACATAACAAACTAGGACTAATCATCAAAATAAAAACAACACTATAACTCACATTGACTAGTTTTATGCACATTCACGTTTCCCCCCAAACCCTCTGGTAAATCTTTAAGAAGTTATTACCTTATCCAATGTTCAGAACCAGTAAATCTGACAAAAAAAGACAGGAATAGAGTTTAGAAGTACATTTAGGACCTGATTATGAGTTTTTGTGGTCCTGGAGCTGGAGGAATGCCACCGCCCGCTCCTGGACCGCCAAAACTCACAGCCACCTGCCTGCCAGTTTACAAGTAATTTTGTGGTCGGGTGGGCGGGCGGATGGCGTGGCAGTCCGGTGGTGATGCTGTTTAAAGACTCATTGTGATCTTAAAGAGCATCGCTGTGGGACCGCCATAGGAAGGAATGCACCATGTCATGCATTCCATACCGTGCAGGAACGGGGGGTGAAAATCTACAGGGTGCCACATCATGTGTCCCCCTGTATTGCACGCCATGCACAGGGGCAAGAGTTTTCCTCAATGAATGCAGTTACATGTAGGAAGAACCTCTATGATACCAATGGCGGGGAGGAAACTTGGGCACCACCAAGCATATTGCAACCCTCAGACTGCCGCGGGACCCCCAGAGAATGCGGTTCCCTGGCAGTTGCGGCGGTGCAATGGCAGTTATATTAGGGTGATAAGACCACCGGTGCAGTGGTGGGTGGACCGCCCCCATGACTCTGGCGGACCTCAGACTGCTAGACTCGCAATCAGGGTCTAAGCAGTAAAAAAATGCCCACGAAATGAAAGCACAAAAAAAAGATTATCTCTTTATAGAAAACAATGTGACTTTATTTAAAAATTGTTACAAATGTTTTGCAAAATATGTAATATTGTCATAAAATATGTACAAATGTACTATGGATATTTAAATAATTATGTGAAATATTAAAATGATACTATAAAAAACTAATTTAATATAGCACTATTTATAATATAGTTTAAACAGTATATTTAACCTGTTATGAAAAAGTATGCATCTCAAATACATATGCTTAAAAAAGGTAATCTACCATTACTTCGCGGCCACTACTACGACTTACCATTACTACGCATTTTTTAGTTAGCAGAATCTTTTACTTTGCATGCTTTAAGTTTGCATGCTTCTACTTCGCATATACAGTTACTTAGCAAAGTCAATTACTTTGCTGACTATTCACATCGTTGTTTGGAAAAGGAGGCGCTTTCGTTTCCAAACAACGAAGTGCAGCTCTGACGAAGCCTGAAGCAGGAGAAGAGAGGAAGCACGGTGAAGCGGGGGACCACAAGGAGAGAGGGGTAAGTGGGGCAGTGTAGTTTTTGGAGTCGTGCAGGGGGTTGTCTTTTAGGTTTTAGGGTTGTGTTTATGTAGTGAAGAGTAGTGTATTTGGGTTTAGGGTAGTGGCCATGCAGGAGGTTGTCTTTTAGGTTTTAGGGTTGTGTTTATGTAGTGCAGAGTAGTGTATTTGGGTTTAGGGTAGTAGTCATGCAGGGGGTTGTCTTTTAGGTTTTAGGGTTGTGTTTATGTAGTGTAGAGTAGTGTATTTATGTTTAGCGTAGTGGTCATGCAGGGGGTTGTCTTTTAGGTTGTAAGGTTGTGTTTATGTAGTGTAGAGTAGTGTATTTGGGTTTAGGGTAGTTTTGTGGCATGGGGGTTGTCTTTCAGGTTGTAGGGTTGTGTTTATGTAGTGTAGAGCAGCGTATTTGGGTTTAGGGTAGTGGCCATGAAGGGGGTTGTTTTTTAGGTTTCAGGGTTGTGTTTATGTAGTGTAGAGTAGTGTGTTTGGATTGAGGGTAGTGGTCGTGCAGAGGGTTGTCTTTTAGTTTGTAGGGTTGTATTTATGTAGTGGAGTTTAGTGTATTTGGGTTTAGGGTAGTGTTGTGGTGCAGGGGGTTGTCTTTTAGGTTTTAGGTTTGTGTTTATGTAGTGTAGAGTAGTGTATTTGGGTTTAGGGTAGTGGTCGTGCAGGGGGTTGTCTTTTAGGTTGTAAGGTTGTGTTTATGTAGTGTAGAGTAGTGTTTTTGGGTTTAGGGTAGTGTAGTGGTGTTTGGGTAGTGTAGGGTAATGTAGTGTATGAGGGTAAGGGTAAAAGAGTCAAAAATGCGTAGAAGTTGTATACTTAGTACTTGTTGGACAGGCCACACGAAGGGCTTGCGCCCTCCCCGCATGACAGGGCCCAAGCCCCGGCCCCCCAGGCGCGGCCCACGAGAATCACCCGCACCCCGTCTCCCGACGGAACTCCTGCCCTCGGACCTCCCTGTAGCACGGGCCCAAACCACCACCGGCTCCCTCGGCCGGGTCAAGCCGCCATCTTGGGCCCTGCGCCACGAGGCCGCGTGGCCTCCCCCCGACCCTAACCCTGGGCCTGGCCGGCCCGACATCCCGGCACCACCATCCACCCAGGAGGTGAGCGGATCACTTGGCAGGTCAATGGGAGGACGAAGTGCCAAGGACTCTCCCCCGCCAGGTGACGATCGCCTCCAGCTCCCCCAGGCACCGGCTCCACCCCCCGCTGGGTGTCTGGACACCTTCATCCCGGACCCTCCGACCCCCAAGTGCGAGGGTCCGGACATCAAAGGGCACCTGCCCTATAACTGGAGCAGCTGCGGAGCAGGAAGGCAGTTGTATCCTGGAGTCGAGAGACACCGAGAGAACTCAGCCTTGACGGACTACTGGCGCTGCCGTAGCCCTATCTTGTGATCCATCGTCCTGCCTGCTGGCGCTGCCGCGGCCTTCTGCAACATCCATCCTCGTCGGGACCTGCTGGCGCTGCCGCGGCCCGTTGTATCGACCATCTTCTCTGGGACCTGCTGGCGCTGCCGCGACCCGTGTATCGACCATCTTCACTGGGACCTGCTGGCGCTGCCGCGGCCCGTACCAGCTAGACCACCTAAGCTCGAGGATTGTGAGCTACCCACCACACCACCTCAACTACCAGACTGGTAACCAGACTGTCCCGCTACCCCCTTTTCCCATCTTGAGAGACTTGAATCGAGGGGACCCCTGAGTCCAGACCTCCTTGTACCTTTTCATCGTACCTTAAAAAGTGCTTATAAAGAACGCTAACTCATCTCCTTGTGTGGTATCTGTCTGTGGGGGGGAAGTTATTTGTCTGTACGATCGCTGGAGACGGCTCTCCCCGGAGACCTCTCCCCTTGTCCTCGGCCGACCCTCCCGGTCCGTCTAACATTGGTGGCCAGCGGCGCGATCCGAATCAACGCGTAATCGTACAGAGAGTAGCTCACCCCACGGCAAAACCACGATGTCAGCTAAAGATAGCGGTTCCACTGAAAAGTTCCAAATGGATAAGTTGGAAGAGTATAACCACCGCGAACTTAAACAATTCTGCATGGAACTAGGCATTGCTACCACCGGCCTGAGTACCAAAGAGGATTTGAAGCGCGCCCTTGAGTCGTGGGCAGAAACTGGGATCACCGGATCCTCCGACCAAAACAGTGTCGCACCAGAGGGGAACGCCACGGCTCCCGAGGAGAGGGGAACGGGCCTCTCGCAGGAGGAGATCCAGGAAAGAGAAAGGACCAGATTACACGAGTTGGAAATGGCACGACTCAAGATGGACGGTGAACTAAAGTTAGCCGAGCAGAAACTAAATCTAGAGCATCTGCGGCTCCGAGAGGAGCGAGAAGAAAAACAGAGACAGAGAGAGCTTGAGGAAAAAAGAATAACACTCGAACACGAACGCAAACTGGCGGAAATAGAACTTCGGAAACAGAATAAAGAGACGGGGGTGCCTGAGCGACCGCACACCCCAGGGGCAACCGAGAAAAAAGTCCACATCCCCAAGGATGTTGTCCGAGAGTATGTCCGAGAAGACGACATACAGCAGTGGTTCAAAGCCTACGAGATCGCCATGACCTCCCACCGGATCGACCGGAGTGACTGGGGAGCCGGCCTATGGGGGAGGTTCGTCAACGAAGGTCGCGATGCCCTGTTGCAGCTCCCAGATCACCAAATGTCGTCCTACGACCACATGAAGGCTGCCCTCCTCACCCGCTACGGCCTCACACCCGAGATGTACCGCCAGAGGTTCAGAGATTGCACCCGGATCCCGGGTACAACTTGGGTGGAGTACGTAAACTATTTCAGCAGAGCCTTCGAGGGGTGGATCAAGGGGAGCCATGTAACGACCTACGAACAACTCTTTAACCTCATGGTATGGGAACACCTGTCGAACAACTGCTTCGTCGAGCTCAGGCAGCACCTCCTCGACAGTAAATTGACCGACCCCCGGCAGCTCGCCGCTGAAGCTGACCGATGGGAGAGCACCCGAGTGGGCCGGAGAGGACCGCACGAGCAGAACCGAAGCAACCAAGGCCAGCACCGTCCTCGGGGAGGATGAGGAGGCCAGGGGCGAGGGGGAGACACCCTCCCGGCAACACCCGTGGCCAGCACCCCGCCCTCGGCCGGCCGGGGAAACCCCCCGATGCGTCCAGGGTTCCGAGCCAATGTCACGTGCCACCGATGCCAGCGAGTCGGCCATTACGCCAATGACCCGAGCTGCCCGCAGAACCAAACACCCAAGCCCCGCCAGGTAGCTGCCGCCGCCCTGGGAGAAGAACGACTGTCAGAGGAACAGGAAGAGTATGAGCCGGCCCAGCAAGAGTGGGAACCGGCCGCCATGGTTCTAGCGTGCCTAGGGGGAAAAGACATAGTCCCGCGGGCTCCCCTACCCGCCAACACCAGGAAATACGGTCAGTGGGTGACCATTAATGGGCATCGGGCCGAGGCCTTACGTGACACAGGCGCCAGTGTGACGGCCGTCCGCTGTCACCTGGTGAAACCCGAGCAGATCCTGCCGAACATTCTCTGCCCCGTCCGCTCAGCTGACAATTCCGAAAGTCTGTGTCAAATGGCCTGCGTCCCCTTCGAATGGGGAGGGGTCTCCGGCCTGTTGAAAGTGACGGTCCGGGATGATGCCCCCGTGGACTGCCTCCTGGGGAATGACCTTGAGAGTTCCCACTGGGCCACCGTCGAGAGAAGAGAGCACCTGGGGATGCTGGGCCTCCCGGACTGGGCCTGCGTAACCACCCGGTCCAGGGCAGCCCGTGCCGTTCCCCGACCAGAAGAACCGGAATGGCCAGCACCTCCGCCCCCGGTCGCCCCAGTAGAAGACAACGATGAGGCCAACCCCCCGGAGCCAACGACCGAAGGGGACGCGCACCTCCAGGACGTCCCCGGCCTGGCTCAGTGGCATCAAGAAGGGGGGCCCACCCAAGAACAGTTCCGCCAGGAGCAAAAGACCTGCCCCTCCCTCGAGGGACTCCGCCAACAAGCCAGCGCCCAGAGCGCAGGGGACTCCACCGGAACTCACTGGGTCTACTGGGAGAACGACCTGCTATACAGCGAACAGAGGATCGCAGAGCTAGGGGCCGGTCGAGTACTGGTGGTACCTCTCCGCTTCAGGAACTTCCTGCTCAATCTGGCCCACGATGTCCCCCTGGCTGGACACCTGGGCCAAGACAAAACTTACAGTCGCCTAGTGACCCACTTTTTCTGGCCGAAGATGCGGAACGACGTCCTGAACCACTGCCGGTCCTGCCCCACGTGCCAGGCCAGCGGGAAGAGTGGCCGTAAGCTGAAGGCCCCTCTACAACCCTTCCCGGTGGTCACCACCCCGTTCGAGAGGGTAGGAATAGACATTGTGGGGCCCCTGGACCCCCGCACGGCACAAGGACATAGGTTCATCCTAGTACTGGTGGATCACGCCACCCGCTACCCCGAGGCGGTGCCTCTACGAACAGTAACAGCTCCGGTGGTTGGCCGGGCCCTAATGGGGATCTTCTCCCGGGTGGGCTTCCCCCGAGAAGTCGTCAGCGACCGAGGCACGAACTTCATCTCCAAATACATGAAGTCCCTCTGGCAACAGTGCGGGGTCACCTACCGATTCACGACCCCCTATCACCCCCAAGGGAACGGACTAGTGGAGCGATTCAACCGCACTCTCAAGGGGATGATTGGGGGATTGGAAGAGCCCCTCCGTCGCCAGTGGGATGTGCTACTCCCGTGCCTCCTCTTCGCCTACCGGGAAGTTCCCCAGAAGTCCCTCGGTTTTAGTCCCTTCGAACTCCTGTACGGGCACCCTGTGCGAGGGCCCCTCAGCCTAGTCAAAGAAGGTTGGGAGATGGCCCCCCTAAAGACCCCTCCAGACGTCTTCAAGTACCTCCTGGCCCTACGTAATCAGACCCGGCGCTTCAGGGAGATGGCCAAGGCGAACCTCGAGGCCAGCCAGGAAGACATGAAGAGATGGTATGATCACCATGCCTCCTCCGTCGAGTTCGAACCGGGACAAGTGTGGGTGATGTCCCCCACCGAACCATGTGCCTTGCAAGATAAGTGGACGGGGCCCTTCAAGGTGGTCGAGTGCAAAAGCCCCGTCACTTACCTCATCGACATGGGGACCACCCGGAACCCCCTTCGGGTCCTCCACACCAACAGACTCAAACCACACTTTGTGCGCTCAGAACTCAGCCTCCTGATGGCTACAGACAGTGGGGCGGAAGAAGACTCCGAGCCTCTCCCTGATCTCCTGAAGACTCAGGAGAAAGACGGTTCCGTGGACGGGGTCCGGCTCTCCGATGCCCTCACCCCAGAGCAACGCCAGGGCTGCCGGGACCTCCTGCTGCGGTTCGCTTCACTGTTCTCCCTCACTCCCGGGGTCACCCCTTGGTGCTTGCACGACGTAGACACCGGGGACAGTCCCCCTGTCCGGCACCGGGCCTACCGCGTACCAGATCGGGTACGGGCCTGCATACAAGAGGAAGTGGCCAAAATGCTCACGATCGGGGTCATCGAGCCCTCGGACAGTCCCTGGGCCAGTCCAGTGGTATTGGTCCCCAAAGCCGCTGCCCCCGGCACCACACCTGAACTGAGATTCTGCGTCGACTACCGGGGCTTGAACGCTGTCACCCGAACCGACGCTCATCCTATCCCCAGAGCGGATGAATTGATCGACCGACTGGGGGCCGCCCGCTACCTCAGTATCTTCGACCTAACAGCGGGCTACTGGCAGATCGGTCTCACACCCCGAGCTCAAGAACGATCCGCCTTCTCTACCCCCGATAGCCACTACCACTTCAAGGTCATGCCCTTTGGCATGAAGAACGCCCCCGCTACATTTCAACGTCTTGTGAACCAGGTCTTGGCGGGGCTCGAAGAGTTCAGCGCTGCCTACCTGGACGATATCGCTGTATACAGCCGCCACTGGTCCGACCACCTCCTCCACCTCCAGGAGGTCCTACAGGCCCTCCAGCGGGCCGGCCTCACGATTAAGGCCGGCAAATGCCAAATTGGTCAAGGGTCCGTGACCTACCTGGGGCACCAGGTGGGGAGCGGGCTGGTGGCCCCACTGCAACTTAAGATTGCTGCCATCCAGTCCTGGCAGCCCCCCGTCACTCAGACCGAAGTCCGAGCCTTCTTGGGGCTCACCGGCTACTACCGGCGGTTCGTGAGGGACTACGGCAGCATTGTGGGGCCCCTCACGGGTCTCACGTCCAAGAACCAACCAAAGCGGATTAACTGGACCCCCGATTGTCAAGCGGCCTTCGAAAAGCTGAAGGCCGCCCTGTGCACCGCCCCTGTGCTCCAGGCCCCCGATTACAGTCGGGAATTTGTAGTACAGACAGACGCCTCCGACCACGGCATCGGAGCGGTTCTTTCCCAAGTGAACCCCGAGGGTCATGACCAGCCGGTGGCCTTCATCAGCCGACGTCTCCTGGGCCGAGAACGGCGCTGGAGCACCATCGAGAGGGAGGCCTTCGCAGTGGTGTGGGCCCTCAAAAAGCTCCGGCCCTATCTCTTCGGTACCCACTTCCGGGTACAAACCGACCATAGACCCCTGCAGTGGCTGATGCAGATGCGGGGGGAAAACCCCAAACTACTGCGCTGGTCCATCTCCCTGCAGGGAATGGACTTCACCGTGGAGCACCGACCGGGCCAAGACCACGCCAACGCAGATGGCCTGTCCCGCTTCTTCCGCCTCGACGAAGAGAGTCCCCAAGGAGATGGGTGACTCTCCCCGCCTTCAGCTGGGGGGGACGCATGTTGGACAGGCCACACGAAGGGCTTGCGCCCTCCCCGCATGACAGGGCCCAAGCCCCGGCCCCCCAGGCGCGGCCCACGAGAATCACCTGCACCCCGTCTCTCGACGGAACTCCTGCCCTCGGACCTC
This sequence comes from Triturus cristatus, assembly GCF_964204655.1. Taxonomy (NCBI): domain Eukaryota; kingdom Metazoa; phylum Chordata; class Amphibia; order Caudata; family Salamandridae; genus Triturus; species Triturus cristatus. The sequence goes on from NC_140586.1 coordinate 370,195,851, forward strand.
CCTGTAGCACGGGCCCAAACCACCACCGGCTCCCTCGGCCGGGTCAAGCCGCCATCTTGGGCCCTGCGCCACGAGGCCGCGTGGCCTCCCCCCGACCCTAACCCTGGGCCTGGCCGGCCCCGACATCCCGGCACCACCATCCACCCAGGAGGTGAGCGGATCACTTGGCAGGTCAATGGGAGGACGAAGTGCCAAGGACTCTCCCCCGCCAGGTGACGATCGCCTCCAGCTCCCCCAGGCACCGGCCCCACCCCCTGCTGTGTGTCTGGACACCTTCATCCCGGACCCTCCGACCCCCAAGTGCGAGGGTCCGGACATCAAAGGGCACCTGCCCTATAACTGGAGCAGCTGCGGAGCAGGAAGGCAGTTGTATCCTGGAGTCGAGAGACACCGAGAGAACTCAGCCTTGACGGACTACTGGCGCTGCCGTAGCCCTATCTTGTGATCCATCGTCCTGCCTGCTGGCACTGCCGCGGCCTTCTGCAACATCCATCCTCGTCGGGACCTGCTGGCGCTGCCGCGGCCCGTTGTAACGACCATCTTCACCGGGACCTGCTGGCGCTGCCGCGGACCGTACATCGACCATCTTCTCTGGGACCTGCTGGCGCTGCCGCGGCCCGTGTATCGACCATCTTCACTGGGACCTGCTGGCACTGCCGCGGCCCGTACCAGCTAGACCACCTAAGCTCGAGGATTGTGAGCTACCCACCACACCACCTCAACTACCAGACTGGTAACCAGACTGTCCCGCTACCCCCTTTTCCCATCTTGAGAGACTTGAATCGAGGGGACCCCTGAGTCCAGACCTCCTTGTACCTTTTCATCGTACCTTAAGAAGTGCTTATAAAGAACGCTAACTCATCTCCTTGTGTGGTATCTGTCTGTGGGGGGGAAGTTATTTGTCTGTACGATCGCTGGAGACGGCTCTCCCCGGAGACCTCTCCCCTTGTCCTCGGCCGACCCTCCCGGTCCGTCTAACAGTACTATACTGCGAATTGAATGCATATTTAGTACTTTTAAATGTATTTGCGAACTAAAAGCATGCGCAGTTAAATCTTGCTTAGTAATGGAATTTGCGATGTAAAAACATCGTAGTAAAAAGTTGCGAAGTAATGGTCTGCTAAGTAACATCATATATTCCTTAAAAACATCTACCATATTTGCAAAAATGTTAAAAAATAGCAATATGTAAAACAATGTAAAAAAAACAAATAAAATGTTTTTTGTTTTTTAAAAAAAAGAGAAATGCTGTTAAAAAATTAGCAATAAAAAGGTTTTGTTTTGTGATTCAAATTTATGTGTTTGAAAAAATGAAAAAATATACATTAAATAAAATAGAAATATCTAAATATATAAAATATAAAAGTAAAAAATTGTATAATTTACAATCTTTTTAATGTGAATACTAATGATGCATGTTAAAATTGAAATACTTAAAAGTTTCACATCTAATAATAACACTGTCATATAGCATAGCAGATTAAACATGTCATACACTAAACTTATAAACTAAAATGTACTACTCATACTACTATTGAAACCATTTTATGGATTATGTTGTACAGTAAAGGGATGACATATACTATTCCCACTCTAATCTGAGCCATTTTAGGGGAAGTTGTTGGATACTAAGGTGGTCACATTTACTATTCCTAATCCAATCTAAGCCATTTAGGGGCAGAGGTGGGACACTAAGTGCCCGATTACAAGTCTGGCAGCCCAAGGAATGCCAGACTCATGGGGGCTCGGTGGTGGCGGTCTTCCATTTCCTGGTGGTGTTGCAGTGGTCAGGAGGGCACCGTATGCTTGGTGGGACCATTGCGGTCCCACCAAGCATATGACGAGTTTCATCTCACCCAGCAGTGTCATGCATGAACACCATGGCAGAGAGGAAACAAAGGGGACCCTGCAGGGCGCCCTGTGTATCCACCGCATGTGGATGCATACAGGGGGGCAAAATATGTTCTCCCCGTGTGCATGCACACCAGTTTCTGAAGGGCATGAACTTCTTAGTCCATGCTGTGCAGGAACTGTTTTTGGCATTCTCATTGCGGTGCCCATATTCAGGGCACCACTGTGGGAACATACAAAAAAGCCCACCAGACAGGAGTAAACTCCTAATGTAGCAGGCGGTCTGATCATGACTTTGGCGGTGCGGCGATGGGGTTGAGGAAATATGAATTTTGTGATCAGTTATGTCCCCTATCGTAGACCCCAACGGCTCCATGTGCATGCTATAAGTACATGTATGTTCCCTCCAGTTCCAGTTTTGAAGACGCAAATATATGTGCGTCCACCATCAACATGTCCTCTTTCAGATCCGCCATGAATGGGTCAGATATTCCATTCCTAAGTATGAAAGGCCACCGACTTTATGTGGTTCACTTTCCACATTTTACAGATTCAGGCGAGTAGGCCCAGAATTCTGTCATCAAGCCTTTTCCTGCCTTCTGCCTCTGAAAGCTCCAGTCTGAGCCTGCATCTGTATCCATGAACTTTGTCCTACTCCCTGCGCGGCTAACGGTGTCTGATCCAGCCTGTTGCCTGCCAAAAACTGTATTTCACCTTCAAGATTATCTGCTCCGCTCCTCATCCGATGCATTCCTGTCTAGTAGTTTAGGTAAACATTCCTCCAGCTACCGTGCAAAGGGCCAGGCCTCGCTGTCCTCATGCAAGTAATTCATAGCCCCCGTTACCATGGAATATTCCTACCCCCTCGCATCTAGGGTAGACACTTAGACGCTTGTACACGCACTAACAGTCAGTATAGAATAGATTCTATCCTAGAAACCTTTCCTTTTGGATAACACAGTTCTTTAAACATAGGATATTAGATATGATTTGGGATTAGGTTGACATGACCCCCCAGACTTCTGTCTCCACATGTAGAGCTAAATGTCAAGTCCCCTTCACCCTCTAGTTGCACGTCAATCACACGTCATACGGTTGCGCGCGCATCTCTGCCAAATATTTCTGTTGACATTGCAGGATTCTTTTATGGATCCACCCACTTGTGACATCATGTATAATGACGTTTATTAAATTACGCCCATATGTCCGCCTCTATTAGTTACGTATGCACATTTTATCTGTATTATCAGCTGTTACGCCTCCTGCATCTGTTTCACTGTAATGCATTTTCTATAAAACTGCTTATCTGTCAATAATGTATGCCCTTCCTTCCTGAACTTTCGTGGTGATGGAATAGAAGCCTGTAATTCGAATTGTATTCCTTTGTATAGGAATAAAGCCTTTTAGAACCTCTAATACCACGGATTCTGCCTCTTATATTTACTGAGTTATTCTTACTAGACTTTACCGCATAAAAAATAGTACCGGTAATGAAATATTTACCACATAAATTGGCGCCCGAACAGGGACACTTTCTCATCTCACGCGCCGGCGGTGCGTTGCAGGCCCGGTCTCCTGCCACAGCTGAACGGACAAAAACGCGTACCTGCAGGATTTCCTGTATCTCCCTCCGGCCAAGCGGAGGCGACTGAGGCTGCGGTCAACACCCAGACGAGGCGGTGAGAAGTGCGAAGTATCCCGACCAGAGCCTAGCTGAGAGAACAAGATCCGAGGTATACAGAGGCCCGCCAGGTTCCGAAGTTCCGAGTCCAGTCGAGTCGAGTCCAGTCCGGTCAAGTTTCAGTTCCGTTTCCGAGGCCTTCCGTTCCGAGCTACCCGGTGAGTACCATTACCGGGGAGGCATTTTACGTGCACATAGTCTGTGCTGGTCAAGACGGGTTTGGGTACACAAATCCGGTCTGCACTGTTTCAGCAGTGTATCTGTACTGTTTAGCAGTATATATAGTATGTCTTGCATATAAATAAGTATTATCTAATGTCAGTACTATGTCAGTAATTAGTTTTCTATTAGTTATCATCGTTCGTTAAAACTGTTAAGTGTTAAATGTTTTAATACGTTCTATATATTGTGGTGCGAATGACTGTTCATTATTGTGTTCTTTGTACTTTGTATAAAGTGTGTTCTAGTAATAAGGTCTAAAAATGCCGCTCTTTTCGAAACTAAGACAGATCAAAACTAGAAAAGGTGTACTCGAAGAAGCTGTTCCCATCCCACCTAGGGACACTCCAGGGTACTTTATGTATCATAAGCATGGCCTAGATGCCGTATTATTTCTTGATTTATGGGTGGGCTACACCAAAGAATTACCAGAGAGTCAGAGATGGCCCGCAGCGGGGACCTGGGATGCAGATTGCATCATGAGAGTAGAAGAAGAATTATGGAAAAAGAAAGCCAGACAGTCACAGAAAGATGCCATTGAATTATGGCGTAAAGAATCATATAGACGTACAGAAAAAGCACTCAGACAGGAAGAGAAAGGTAGAGAGAATTCAAATAAAACCCGAGAAAATCTATTAATTGAGGAAGGTACCCGAGTAAACTCAGAACAAGTAGATAGACAAAGAAACACTCTTATGAATGGTATGTATCCTCTTCTGGCCGAAGGGTTACCTAAGGCTATCCCGGAAATACCAAAAGACTTAACTCCTCCATTGCTCCCGATAAAAGCACATCCCAAAACACATCCCAAAACAGCAAAGGACGTTTTCCTTTCCTCCTATTTAGATGACGTAGCTCCCGAGTATGCTAATGCCATACCACACACACCGCTTGCCGATGGTGTTCAACACCAAGAGCATCCGTCTGTATCCCCGCAACTACAACCTCCTACACAAGTTCCCACAGGTCCGTCCGTTTCTACAGTTTTTCCCGCATCTACAATCTCTATCCTACGTCCAACGAATCCTTTCGTGCCTAGCACCTCAGATGGTGCTACAGGAGGTACGACAGACATGTTTGCCACACCGCCGCGAAATAAACAGACCCTTAGAGATTTAGCACTCCAACGTACACCCCAATTAGCGACATCCGACATGTTTAAAGAACAGCTTGTGGATTGTAGATACGATCCAGTGCCAGGTAGACAGGACAAATTGCTCATATCATCACTACGTATACGACGAGCTACATTATATTTAATGACGATACCAGGAATGGTTGAACACCTAGACAATATATATCGCTTTGTCCAAACAGGGCGAGGTCCAGAAAGTATTAACGAAGCTATGGAATACCAGAAAGTGGATGTACAAAGACAACTACTACGTTTTTTCATAAATTGCGTAATTAGGAATCAAGACAGGCCTGGGGCAGATCACGATACCATGCAAAGACTTGCCAAATGGGGTCAGAACATATCAGAAGAGAAACATGATAGACAGGCGTGTATAATCGCCATGTGTCGAAAGATCCGCAAGGAAGTAGAACGAATACATAAAGAAAGACGAGAAACAGACAGAGTAGAATCAGAGGAAGAGGAGGAGCAAGAATCAGAACAATTAGAAACGATAGCTTATGTAGGTAGAGGAAGACCCCATAATAATACTAGAGGTTTTAATGATCCGACACGTCCGATACGTCCAGAATATAATAGACATTTTCAAACCCCTATGTTAAATACAAGAGCCCCAGCATCTATAGCCAAGCCCTGAAAAGAGAACTTGACAGTATCCACATGCCAGTTAACACTGCCTTGCTTCAATATGTCGATGATCTGCTGATCACCGCCCGAAGCGAACCTGAATGTGAAACAGCGTCACTGAGGGTTTTGAAATTTCTGGCCGACAAGGGGCACAAGGTGTCCCCTTCTAAGCTGCAATTCTGTGTCCAGCGAGTTGTTTACCTTGGGCACTCGCTGTCCAAGGAGGGAAGGCAGCTTACACCCGACCGCATCCAGTTAATTGCTAACATGTCACCACCCAAGACACAAAAGGAGGTACGGGCTTTTATAGGCCTCACTTCATATTGTAGGCAGTGGATCCCTCAATATGCATTTCTAGCAAAACCACTCATCCAGTTGACAACACAGGAGGCAGCAACATCGACTGTCCTCCCTTGGACTCCAGAACATACACATGCCTTTGAAAGCTTAAAGAAAGCTTTATGCCAAGCACCTGTTTTAGCAACACCATGTTACAGTAAACAGTTTACACTCTTTGTTACAGAACGCGACGGTACTGCCTTGTCAGTACTCACTCAGGAACAAGCAGGATCACACAAACCATGTGCTTATTTCTCTAGTACATTAGATCCAGTAGCTCAGGCTCTTCCTGCGTGCCTGAAATCGGTGGCAGCAACAGCTTTAGCAATCAGACAAAGCGATGCCATAGTGTTAGGACATCAATTGACAGTACAAGTACCACATGCAGTAGAGGTTCTTTTGAACCGCACACAAACACAACACTTGACTATAGCGAGACTCACGGGTTACGAATTAACATTGTTTCAGCCACACATAGAAATCAGACGTTGTAATACGTTAAATCCTGCCACACTGTTGCCAGTAGGCGGAACAGATCCATTGGCACATGATTGTATCGAAGTCATTACTATCACGACGAAACCCAGACAAGACTTGACAGATATCCCTTTGTCAGATCCAGACTTGACATTGTATGTAGATGGGTCATGTATGAGAACAAGTACAGGAGAGTTAGTGGCCGCTTACGCAGTTACAACAGACACTGACGTCATTGAAACAAATTGTATTAACACTTTGTCAGCTCAAGCAGCTGAGCTCATCGCTCTGACACAAGCCTGTATTCAAGCCAAAAATAAGAAAGTCAACATATACACAGATTCACGTTATGCATTCGGAGTCGTCCATGACTTCGGCGTACTGTGGCGAGAGAGAGGTTATTTAACTTCTCACGGTGCCCACATCCAACACGGACCCCTCATTCAAGCCCTATTAGACGCGATTCATCTACCTACTGCAATATCGATTGTGAAATGTAAAGCCCATACAAAAGTTACCGATATCATTTCTCAGGGTAATGACCTACCTGACAGAACAGCTAAACAGACTGCTCAGAATCAGACTCATACAACTGACACGACAAAGACAATAGTTCCGACACCAACACATTGCATGACAGTTAAGGATCCCGCCCTTGATGTAATTGACATACAGACGCATGCTACACCAGAAGAAATAAAGAAATGGACTGAATTAGGAGGGATCCAAACAGATCAAGGATGGATGACGAAGGAAAAATCTATATGGTTTCTTCCCGACTCCATGGTTCAAGTCATCATTAACACTATACATAGTCCAGCGCACCTAGGAGAAAAAGCTATGCTAGACGGCATTCAACACATTTGGTTCAACAAACACTTGCGAGCAGCAGCTAAACAGAAAGTACGTACCTGTATGATATGTTGTCAGTTCAATCCAGGTAAAAGCATCCCCGTAGAGCAGGGTGGATTTCAACCTCCCGATCATGCTTTTGAAGTCCTCCAGATGGATTATATCCAGATGGAACGATGTCGAGGATTCAAATATGTCCTCGTAGTTGTCTGTGCTCTTTCCCGTTGGACAGAAGCCTACCCGGTTTCAGATTACACTGCCCCGACTACTGCCAAACAGTTAGTTCGAGAATTCTTCCCACGATACGGTTTACCACGTGTTGTCTACTCAGATAACGGCCAGCCGTTCTCATCCGAACTAATGAAACACGTTTCCCTTTTGTTAGGCTACCAATGGAAATTCCACTGTGTCCGACATCCCGAGGCAGCAGGTCTTGTGGAACGCCATAATCAAACTCTGAAAATTAGATTGTCCAAAATATGTAGGGAAAAAGGTGTCGATTGGATAGTAGCCTTACCAGTTGCGCTCTTTTACATGAGAATGGTAGCACATTCTCGAACAGGGCTATCCCCGTACGAGGTGATCTTCGGTAGACCACCAAATATGTGGGGGACGCCTATACCTCGCAAAATCACTGATGTTGACTGTAATATGCTGACAGATTACCTGGCTTCCTTGATGTCTGCACTACAATCTTGTCGTTCACAGGTAGCTGCAGCTTTTCCTGATAACACTGAGGGGAAGCCCCATGACGTGGTTCCTGGCGACCTGGTTCTGGTCAGGAATTTTGACCGAAAGACCCAACTGGAGCCTAGATGGACATCGCCAAAATTGGTTCTACTAACTACGAGGACAGCCGTGAAGATTGAGGGACGTAAAGGGTGGTTGCACTCGAGTCATATCAAGAAATTTTATGGACTACCATCTAGTGTGAACGCTCAGCCCTGCATTCCCTCACAGACAGACTCAAAGCTCCCCTTGGCTGAATTAACAAACTCTGAACTTTATAAACTGAAGTTAAGGTCTAGCAAGTCAGACAATTTGATTGTTTAAGTCCTCTCCAAGGTGAATCGGTTGAATTTGTCTCTGACATGTATCCTCTGGACCGGAATAGAGAAAGAAATCAACAGATGCAGCTTAAAAAGCATGCGTATTGTAAATCACTTCGTAGTCACTGCATAGTAACATTATTAATTTTGTTTTTTCTAAGTCTTCTGATCACCATTTCCAGCATACTATTGCACATGTATTACCCTATTCTTAAGCGTGCTTACAATGTAACTGCAGAACATTCTTTTAGCGAATTACCTCCGCATGAATTGTCCTATAGATTTGCGCTGCGCAATAACACATTCATTAGTATGTTACATCATTCCCATCAGACCAGCAATGCCACAAATTGTTGGATATGTGGCCGACTCCCTCCCTATCAGAACTATAAGGGAGTTTTGCCCCTCTTTCCCTATCCGTTCACACACAATGGCTCCTGTGGAGCATGGTTTAGTTTGATTAATTCCCTAGATTCAAATTCCGCAGTTTACCAAGACAACTGGGTATGGGGAAACCTGAACCTAGTTTTGCTTAAAGTCTGCTACCCTAACAAGGAGGGACTTCCCAAAAGAACAGGAACCGATCTAGAAAATGAAGTATATGGATTAGGTAATTTTACACTTAACCTCATGATCCTGAACGTTGAATCTGAAGCTACACCAATCTTGCCCGCCATGTCAGTATTCCCAGTAAAAGGGGAATTATGTGTAAGAAAGAATGGTTCCATACACATGGGCCATAGTAAATGCACCACTGTAATAAAATTCAGTGATCAAGGCAAGTCTACATTTAAAGCTTCCCGTCATTCCTACTTCATATGTGGCCAGACCGCATATATACGTCTACCTCTAGACTGGGATGGTACCTGTTACATAGCATTCCTTCTACCACCTGTTTTTCTAGCTCCTCCTGATTATCATAGAAATACCCATTTAGTACACAATAGACAGCAGAGAGATCTCCCAATTGTTGATTACACTGAAACAGCATGGGAGCAATACACAGATTTCAATAAAGGTTTCTTTCCCTATATAGGTACAGTTACTAATAGTAAGCTGATACGTAGATTAACCAGAACCCTTGAAGCAGTAGTTAACGAGACTACTTCCGCCTTAGGCAATTTAACAGAAGAGCAGTCTGCTATGCGGATTGTTGTGCTTCAAAATCGTCTTGTCCTTGACGTCATCCTGGCCGATAGGGGCGGAGCTTGTAGGGTCATCGGATCAAGTTGTTGCATTTTCATACCAGAAAATTCACCGTCAGTATATAAAGCCATAACCCGCCTTCATAAGATTATAAGCCAGATACACCAGAGTCCAGGCACCTGGACTTGGTCCGGTTGGTTCTGGGGCGTGTTGTCAGCCTGGGGATGGAGAATCCTATCCTTCCTAGGTATTGGCTTTCTCATTCTATTCAGTTGCTGCTTATGTCTACAATGTGGGCCAGCGATTTGTGGTCTGTGTGCCACATCGTGTATCCCACATCCAAGTTTTCGTTCAAGATCCCGGAAGAAGAAAGAAGAACAAATGGTGCTATATGAACAGATCGATGGATTGATGAAGATCGATATCTCCTGAGGGTCCGTAGGGGACAAGGAGGGAATGAGGAAATATGAATTTTGTGATCAGTTATGTCCCCTATCGTAGACCCCAACGGCTCCATGTGCATGCTATAAGTACATGTATGTTCCCTCCAGTTCCAGTTTTGAAGACGCAAATATATGTGCGTCCACCGTCAACATGTCCTCTTTCAGATCCGCCATGAATGGGTCAGATATTCCATTCCTAAGTATGAAAGGCCACCGACTTTATGTGGTTCACTTTCCACATTTTACAGATTCAGGCGAGTAGGCCCAGAATTCTGTCATCAAGCCCTTTCCTGCCTTCTGCCTCTGAAAGCTCCAGTCTGAGCCTGCATCTGTATCCATGAACTTTGTCCTACTCCCTGCGCGGCTAACGGTGTCTGATCCAGCCTGTTGCCTGCCAAAAACTGTATTTCACCTTCAAGATTATCCGCTCCGCTCCTCATCCGATGCATTCCTGTCTAGTAGTTTAGGTAAACATTCCTCCAGCTACCGTGCAAAGGGCCAGGCCTCGCTGTCCTCATGCAAGTAATTCATAGCCCCCGTTACCATGGAATATTCCTACCCCCTCGCATCTAGGGTAGACACTTAGACGCTTGTACACGCACTAACAGTCAGTATAGAATAGATTCTATCCTAGAAACCTTTCCTTTTGGATAACACAGTTCTTTAAACATAGGATATTAGATATGATTTGGGATTAGGTTGACATGACCCCCCAGACTTCTGTCTCCACATGTAGAGCTAAATGTCAAGTCCCCTTCACCCTCTAGTTGCACGTCAATCACACGTCATACGGTTGCGCGCGCATCTCTGCCAAATATTTCTGTTGACATTGCAGGATTCTTTTATGGATCCACCCACTTGTGACATCATGTATAATGACGTTTATTAAATTACGCCCATATGTCCGCCTCTATTAGTTACGTATGCACATTTTATCTGTATTATCAGCTGTTACGCCTCCTGCATCTGTTTCACTGTAATGCATTTTCTATAAAACTGCTTATCTGTCAATAATGTATGCCCTTCCTTCCTGAACTTTCGTGGTGATGGAATAGAAGCCTGCAATTCGAATTGTATTCCTTTGTATAGGAATAAAGCCTTTTAGAACCTCTAATACCACGGATTCTGCCTCTTATATTTACTGAGTTATTCTTACTAGACTTTACCGCATAAAAAATAGTACCGGTAATGAAATATTTACCACAGGGTGGACCCGGCGTCGAACCATCAAAGTCGCTATCAGGCCCTAAAGGAGTAACTTTTACTATTCCCACTCCAATCTAAGTCATTTAGGGGAAGATGGTGGGCAACTAAGGAGTAACATTTACTATTCCCACTCCAATCTAAGCCACCTAAGGGAGGCGTTGAACATTAAGGGGCCGATTCACAAAACTAACTTAAGACAAAATCCTAAACGTACTACTTTTGGTATTCACAGACGTTAGGATTTTGTCTTAAGTTTGTCTTAAGACAAACTTAAGACAGACTTAAGACAGTCTTAAGACAGACTTAAGACAGTCTTAAGACAGACTTAAGACAGTCTTAAGACAGACTTAAGACAGACTTAAGACAAAATCCTAACTTAAGTCTGTCTTAAGTCTGTCTTAAGTCTGTCTTAAGTCTGTCTTAAGACTGTCTTAAGTCTGTCTTAAGACTGTCTTAAGTCTGTCTTAAGTTTGTCTTAAGTCTGTCTTAAGTTTGTCTTAAGACAAGCTTGAGACAAAATCCTAACTTCTGTGAATACCAAAAGTAGTAAGTTTAGGATTTTGTCTTAAGTTAGTTCTGTGAATCGGGCCCTAAATGTGTCCCATTTACTATTCCCATTCATTCCAAACCATCTAGAAGGTGTTCAACACTAAGGTGGTTACATTTACTATTACCACTCCAATCTAAGTCATTCAGGGGAAGGTTTTGGACATGTCATACACTAAAATAGTTATTTTTAATACTCCCACTACTATTGAAACCATTTTAGGGGTTATGTTGTACACTTTAGGGGAAAGCTTTGGACACTGAAGTGGTCAAATGTACTATTCCCACTCAAATGTAAGCTATTTGGGGAAGGTGTTGGACACTAAAGGGGTCACATTTGCCATTCCCACTCCAATCTAAGCCATTTAATGGAAGGTTGTGGACACTAAAGTGGTGACATTTACCATTTCCACTCCAATCCAAGCTATTGAGGGGAAACAGTTGTACACTAAAGAAGTCACATTTACCATCCCACGCTGACCTAAGCCATTTAGGGGAAGGTTTTGGACACTAAAAGAGTGACATTTACTAATCCCATTTCAACCTCAGTCATTTAAGAGAAGGTGGCGGACACAAAATTGGTCACATTTAGAGCCCAATTATGATGCAGTTCGGAAATCATTCCGACAGAATTGGTTTGGGAATGGTTTCTGACTGACTCGGATTGGGAGAGTCCGACCGACCACGATGCATCCAGATGCTTCCAGATACGATTCGGTCGGACTCCCATTGCAGAAAGGGGGTGGCTGGTGAAATTCGGGCACCCTCTAGCGGGCACCCCCTGGTACATGCCACACTGTGCATTGCTGGGCAGTGGAGGCCGGCTACAGGCCCACAAAATTCTGATTCCGACTGCTGATTCGAGTCGGACGGCGCGATTCAGAAAGGCTGTCCAAATCCAGCATCGTAATTGGTTGTTCAGTAACGTGGAGTGTAGAGATGTACGAGTCTGCTCCGTACGGCTCGGTCATTCTGAATGCCGTCAGGCTCGGATTAGGATATTCCAAACGCCTAACTTGCATCGTAATCGGTCGGTCGAAAACTTTCCGATTCGGTCGGAAAAACAAGTTCCTGATCCGATTTGGACGGAGCAAATGCCGTTGGGAGGCCTTCCAAACCGAATCGTAATTGACCCCTTAGTAGTCCATCTCCTTTCTAAACGATTCAGGGGAACGTTTTGGACACTGTACTGGTCACATTTCCTAAACTCACTCCAATCATAGCAATTTAGGATAACGTTTTGGACACTAAAGGGGTGACATTTGCTATTCCCACTCCAAAGTAGGCCATTAAGGGGAAGGATTTGGACACTAAAGTGGCCACATTACCTATTTGGAGTCCAATCTAAATTAAGTATTGAAAACTAAGTATAACATATATTATATATATAACACATACCCGTCCCAAACATTTTTTATATGAAATATTATTAATTTAAAAATAGTATAAAAATCATAAATATTTTACAAATATTTTGAAATCTTAAAAAACATAAACCATACATGATTACATTATATAAAAAAAGAAACTCATTTAATAAATATAATATAGAATATTTTTCCATAAAACATATTGAAATAAAAATAGCACAAAAACAACACGGCAAATAACTAAATATATAAACAAATTACAAACAACTTAAAGCAAAAAATGAAATTATACAAAACTTTGAATAATCAAAAAAAATGTTTGTATACTATTTAAAACAAGCATTTGCAATGCAATAGGTCTCACATTTACGAAAGTTTAACCTATTGGCATTGTAAATGACAATGCCTTTTATTTATCTGTTTTGAAAACTAACACATAAATAAATGGCATTGTCATTTACAATGCCAATAGCTCAAACTCTCGCAAATGCGAGACCAATTGCATTGTAAATGCTTGTTATTAAGTATTTTGGTTTCCTGGATGTCCATGCCTCCTGCTGCCTTACTCCAAGCACACTGTCACTGTGATGGCAGATATCGGCTTCCAAAGGGCTTGGAATAAAGGTACCAGTGGGTGAAGGGCAAACACTGATCTGGGACTCACCGCATTTGTAACCCACTGCTACAGGCCTGATATTGGAACTAGATACAAAGACAGACGAGTTAGAAATAAAATGTATATAAAATGTATGGCTGCTTTCCACTGTCTGTGATATGGCTCTGGTTGTTGGAGGGGGAGAAGGGTTGCAGAATGATGATAAACAAAATTGCAGCTATTCAGCTGTTGGAGACCTTAAACTAACCCCGGGCGTAGTTCGCGAAGTAGCGCTACGCGTAGCTACGAAAAGTGCACTTCGCACTATGCGAGCTACGCGTAGCACTTCGTGAACTGCGTAGTACCCTGTTCGCACTGTGCAAGATGCTATTTGCAATGATTGGACAGTGCGGACAAGCATGCGGCACTGTGCAATCATTGAAAGCTGCATCTTGCACAGTGCAAGCTGTAGTTTTCTGCTGCTCTAGTAGATTTTTACTCGAGCGGCAGCTTTCTCAACGCGGACTAGTAGTTTCTCATCGCGAGCATACGCGACCACTCACAATGAGAAACCTGAACTCCCCGCGTTGGGAATCTCGCTGGGAGGTTTATTTTCCACGCTTGTGATCGGCAACTTGATGTTGCTGATCGTAAACAAGGAAAAAGTCTCGCCGGGATGTCATTTTGCTTGCTCGCGGTCACCAACTTGCACTTGAGGACCGCGAGCCAGCAAAAAATGACCGCTGCACTACTCTACGTGTGTTTGAACTGTGCTACGTGCAATTCGCTTAGTGCGAAGTAGCACAAACTTCGCAAACTACGCGAGCGTAGCGTAGTGCTTTGCCCAGGCTTACCTTATACCTTAGCTAGCTTCTTTGTAACCTGCAGACTAATCAAAGAAAACAGTTCAAAACAAAACACATCCAAGATTGTCTAGAATCCTTAATGTGCTGTCAACTTTTACTGCTGAAGGCTTAAAGAAAGGTGTTTTTTGCTTTTTTTAACTTTTTTTTTATCTGATTACCTCACTAACATTATAGCTCTCAGTCGACATTTATTTGGAAGGCACGGAGATTTTTTTTAAACTACTTTCTTCGTGTCACAATCCAAAATGTTTCCTGCAGTTAGTTCAGTGCATTTCAAAGGTACTGTTCGCCGACCAACATTAAGTGTGAGGTGATTGTCATTGCGAACTGACAGACTTGGAGCTAAATGTTCACTGCCCAATTAAACAAGCATTGACCCAAACTCTTCTCCGGAGCAACAGTGTCCATCCTGAGAAGCACAGTCCCATACTCTCTTGCCAAAAAACAGTGCCCATCCCGAGAAGTTCTGTCCCATATTGCCCACCCCCGGAGCAACAACGCCCACCCAGAGAAGCAATGTCCCTTACTCTCCCAATGTTGTCTTCGTAAGCACTGTCCATGCTCCTCTTTGGAGCCGACATTGTCACACACCCTGTCCCAGCACTGTCCATCCAAACTCGGCTCCCAAGAACTACCATCCACCTACAGAAGCCCCATCACTCCTCCTCCCCCGAGAAATGGTGCCCCGCCCTCTCCCACAGAGAAACAATGATCCATCTTAAAAAGCACTGTCCCACACCCCCTTCCTCATACAGAGAGATACTGATCCATCTTGTGCAGCTATGCCCCCCACACACACGAAGAACCACCGTCCATCCCAACACTGCCATGGCTTCTCGCTTGTGGACACAGGGCTCATCACTACTCCAGAGACTCGCTGCCCCCTCTCCCACAACATCCAATCCCAGTCACCAGCTCACCTGGTCCGCACAGACGACTGTTGTGGTAAGGGTTGCAGCAGGCACTCTCCTCCGATCTCCCGAAATTCTGACAACCCAATAGCGCCTTGAGCTCAGCAGGGCACTGAAGATCAGTGCAGTGGAAGAGCTTGCAGAATAGCCACTGGGGGGAGGCAGGCAAGCCGCCCACCCGCTGTTTGGCCAAGCAAGGGGGCAGCGGAACACAGCACCCCACCATAGCTCCTTTGGATTCCAAGGCCTCAAGGAGCACCTCAAGGGTCCGTAAGTGCATGAGGAGCAAGCAGGTGACAGCTTTCAGTTTGGGGTCGGGCAGAACAGGGGACCTTGGGGATCCCATGGCGGTAGACTGGAGTGATGCCGGGGTACGGGGGCTCGAGGGAGAGTTGTCCTGGAAGAGGCAGCTGGTACCCATCCTGTCTGAGTCCTCAGCTTTTCCAGCCCCTCGGGGTTAGTGATGTTTCTCCATTGTCAGTTTCAGAGGTGTCCCCAGTCCACCCCCAGGAGTCTCTGTGGGGCTTCTATGATGCCCCCAGGAGATCCCAGCAGTACCTGCAATGTGCCCCACATCGGTACCAGACACGGCAATGTGCCTGGCCCTGGGGCACACAGAGCAGCCCCCATGATGCCCCCAGCCCGAAGCACCCCCTGCTGCAGCACTCGGCTTCTCCAAAGGGCCGGACCAGACTGGGGCATCTAGACCTGAACATGCGATGAGGATCCGGAGTTGCTCCCTCCTCCTTCCTCCCCTGGCTCCTGGGTCCAATCTTGCCTGGCTCCCTAGTCCCCCTCGGGGGCAGGAACCCAGAGATGCATGGGGCTCTGTGCACCACCCCTCTGGTGGCAGCACACGTTCAGTCAGCCCCTCCAAAAAGACAGTCCATCGAACTGCAAACAAAAGATGCCAGTCCGGAGCCTGCATACATCAACAAACCATCCAAAACGAATTTGGGGGGTAGGGGATCCTACATTTCTATCCCTCACATGCACAACACGAAGCACGCAGAAACTCGGTTGAAAGTGAAGTCCGTGTGTGGCATCACAGCACGTCCAAGGAAAGCTACGTAAATCCGGATGTGAACTGCTCGTGAAAGTGGAAAACCATCAGCTCACAGAGTCACAAAGTGCCAACATCCTCTTTGCGGGAATGTCACCAGCCACACATGGTCCCGGCTCAATAAAGAAAATGTTTATGTACCGTGTAACAACCAAGTAAAGGGGCCAGTAGCCATGGGAGGATACAAATGGCGACATGACCATACCAAGGAGGGACTAACAATCCTATTAAGGAATCAAACGCCAGCATTTACGAAGGACAAAGACACAATCCAATGAAAAAAATGGGCTGGGCTTCTCCTCCATTCAGTACCTACAACAGATCGCAAGAGCACTTGCGAGATGGCTCAGGCTCGATCTAAATAGCATGACAGTAAACCTATACATAATACAAAAAGTCTATAACTTACTTTTTCTTCAACACAAAATATTACTCATATAATAAAATACATACAGACATTCATGAATATATAACTACACAATCTACACCTAACATATATAATTGTAAATAATTTAAATGAATACAAATGATGACACAATTCAAAATAAAAAAAACCTAAAAATTCTAACATTTTGTAAATTACTACATAATAAAAATAAATATAATTTAGAAATAAATCATAAACATTACATTTAGTTCTAAAATATATTTCAAAATTTTCACAACAAAACAATTTAAACAATAGTAATTAAAATAAAAATGTTTAATTTTGTGAACATAATTTTTTTTTAAAACGTTCATTTTTAAATAAATTATATATCAGTTATAAAAACTAAACTATACATTTCAAAACCTATCTATAACATAAAATTAACGTTTTTATTAAAACAATTTTCAGAGATTAAAATAAATATATTGTCATGAAATAGAAAATAATAAATTTGAAATCACAAACGATATGTAAAAAATCATATTATAACTGATGCTCTAAATTTCACACACAAATACAAACATATTTTAAAAATTTCTGCACCCTTTTCCCCTATTAACCCAACATCCTGCTCCTATTCATTTTTAAAACACACTTTATTGACACTTTCATGTGGAATAAAGAAACAGATGTATGGGAGCATATCAGATACATCCTTCCACAGTTTGAGAAATTGTGCAACATGTAGAGCATCCTTCCTAGTATCATACCCAACTCTACACACCTTGAGAAGTGGAACTCAAGCTCCAATGCGCAAGGAAGGCTGCCCCTACCCGGGGCGCATATTCAATCATCTAGGGAACAAGAACACTGAACCATCTGTCCCAACTCCTTCTACCCCATAGCTTAGTCCAGAAAATACACCAGTATCGGAAAAACAGCAGACGCAAACACCACAGTCAGCTACTCACCCAGGAGGGGTGAAGGAGGGAATGGAAGAAGAAGGCAGCCCAACGTGCTTGGCACAGTAGAAGCAGGGAAACACAGATAGACTGGGGGGCATAAAGGGAGGTACAAGCAAAGCCAAGGATTACTACAGTTCAACTCCACGGGCTGGAGGCAGGGAAGAAGCCTCTGAGTGGAACTTCTCGAAACTCAAAATCTCTTATAAGGCTTCTCAGGCCCAGGCCACCTCCAATGGGCACTACCCCTGCTTGGCTTCCCACAAGAGCATTGTGCTTTCGTAATCCGCCCACCGCACTGACTTCACTTTCCATTTGGAAAGCTGTGGGCTCCTGCTGCTTTTTTAATTAAGTGTGACCTGCCGCTTCAGCAGAATTAAGGAGAGCTCAGCAAGTTTAGTAGTAACCTTATGCTTAACAAGTCGAGGGTACAACCCGAGAAGGCATGTCATGAAGGTGGGAGGTACATTTTGTTCAGCAACCTCATTGATGAGCACCATCACATCCATCCAAAGGTCCACCAGGTGGTGGCAGCTCCACACCATATCTAACATGCCTGTCTAACCCACATCTGGGGCACCAATAGGCAGTCCCTGGGTAGTACTTATTTATCCAACTGTGAATATAATAATAATTGATCAGTTTATATTGAGCATTATGAGATACCCGGAAAAAGCCAGCCGGTAGTCTCACCCAGTCAGCATTCGATAGAGGGATGCCAACATCAGTCACCCACACGTCCCGTAGACCGCGGAGAGGTGCATACGTGTCTGCATGCAATGCAAGATATAACCCATTGATTGCCTTGTGCCTGCTGGAAGAGGCACAAAGGGTAAGGAAACCCCACGTCATGTTAGGTTCTGCCTGATCACATTGAGACTTCTGCCGTAGGAACGCCGTAACCACCCCAAAAAAGAGGAAGTGACCTGTAGGCATGCCATATGATGGATGTAAATCCTCAAAGGTCCGCAACAATCTAGCTTCAAAAAGATCCCCAGCAGTCTCCACTCCAAGGGCCACCCACTCGCTTAACCTACGCATAGCATCTCCCCGGAGGAACCGGGCCAACCAGTGGAGGGGGAGGCCAGGGAAGTGAGGTCTCTGCAAGTAGCGCACCCAGCAATGCCTAGCCACCAGCTGCAGACTACCGGGCTCTACCCTAAGTGTCCTAGGCTCAAGTAAAAGGTGTGACAGCTATGGTACCATCGAGGTTCATCTTTCAGCAGACGTACCATCTGTCCCATATCAAAAATCCATCTATTATCCCATTGCAACTGGGTCGTAAAATAGTACACCTCAAAGTAGGAGCCACCAACCCCCATTGGAAACATGTCACTGAAGTTTCAAAAGGGCCACACTTTGCCTACCCAATCGCCAGATGAAATCAGTGAGCAATGAATGCAGCTCCTGAAATCTACTCCTGGGGATTATAATGGGGAGGGTGTAGAAGTAGTACAGCCGCCTTGGCAACTCTATCATGTAGGCAATCGCCTCCTGCCCTCCCACAGATATAGGGAGCATTTTTCAGAATTGTATCCTTCCCATGAGCATTGCAAATGCAAGGTACAAGTTGCCCTCGAGCAGGGCTGTTTATTCCTGTAAAGCAGCACCACCAAATACCGAACAATGGTGGGCTCCCACCAAACCCCACATGGGGAGATAGCCCCTCAGACCCTGGTTGCAAGGGGAGCACACTAGTGTTCTGCCAATTAACATGCAAACCTTTGATAGTCTCAAAGTTAACTAGAAGACAAGAATCCCCGGAACATCAACCCGATGGTCCTGAAGGAAAAACAGCATGTCATCCGCATAAGGGACAATGTGATGAACAACCCCCCCCAGAACACAATGCCTCCGAAGAAGGTGCCCTCCCGGGCCCTGGAGTCCAAGGGCTACATCGCAATGTTAAACAGCAGGGGGTAAGGGACAACACATCTGCGTACCCTGCTTCACCCCACAGGCTGCCGATATTACACCCGTCAAATTAACCCTGGCCATAGGGTCCGCATACAAGAACCTGGTCCAGACAACAACACCTCCACCAAGGCCCATCTTGTAATTCACTGCATAGAAATACAACCAGCTAAAGTTATCAAAAGCATTTTCAATATCAACAGACATCACTGCTGCTTCCTCATTTATATCTAAGCCTACAAGCAGCAGCACCGTCACCAGCCTAATGTTCATCGCTGTGTTCCACTTCGGAATAAAGCCCGACTGCTCTGTATGGATGAGGTGATGCATATCGGGCAGCAATCACATGCACGGAACCCAGCTCAGGATCTCATTGGCGAGGTTTAATATCGACAGGGGCCAGCTTCTGGGGTGGCAGGCCTCCCTTAAGTAAGGGGATTATTAATGCCTCCTTTGAAGTAGGTGGCAAAACAAGGGTAGCCCTTTCCCTCATGTAGACTTCTGCCATATAGGGCACCAATTCTGCAACATAAATGGCATAAAACTCTATCAGGAGCCCATTTGATCCCGGCACCTTAACCGGGGCCATGGCCTTGACTACAGCCACGTTCTCCGCTAATGATATGTTTGCGCTTAACACTGCTGCCACACCTGATGAAAGTGCCAGCAAGGGCAGAGGATCCACAAATAGGAGTAAGGGCAGAGGGGCCTCAGATGGCCGGTGAACATACAAAGTAGTATAATATGTGTAGCACAGCCCTTTAATAGTAGCCAGATCTTAGATCCGGACCCCGGCTCAATCTGTCAAGTCCAATAGTAGGGGCACTTCTTCTGGACACACCAGGCGCAGACCACCAGACCACCGGACCGCACACGGGACGCTGACGCTGTGTGTCTCCCTCGCCGCCACCTTCCATCGCTGGCCGCAGTTGGGGGGGACTACAGCTCCCGTCATCCTTTGCTCCTCATCTGCCTTCCTTCCAGCCAGCAGCTCACCCGGAGGCGCTTCATAAACAGCGGCTCCCTCGGTGGAGCGGGGGGCACTTCTTCTGGACACAGGCAGCGGACTCACCAGGCGCAGACAACCAGACCACCGGACCGCACACGGGATGCTGACACTATGTGTCTCCCTCGCCGTCACTTTCCATTGCTGGCCGCAGTTGGGGGGGACTACAGCTCCCGTCATCCTTTGCTCCTCACCTGCCTTCCTTCCGGCCAGCAGCGCGCCCGGAGGCGCTTCATAAACAGCGGCTCCCTCGGTGAAGCGGGGGGCACTTCTTCTGGACACAGGCAGCGGACTCACCAGGCGCAGACCACCAGACCACCGGACCGCACACGGGACGCTGACACTGTGTGTCTCCCTCGCCGCCACTTTCCATCGCTGGCCGCAGTTTGGAGGAACTACAGCTCCCGTCTTCCTTTGCTCCTCACCTGCCTTCCTCCCGGCCAGCAGCGCGCCCGGAGGCGCTTCATAAACCGCGGCTCCCCCCGCGTCGCGGGACGCGCGCGGGTGGCGCCGGGCTGAGCCCAGGCAGAGGGCGGGCCGTCTGTGGCCGTCAGGGGCCACAAGAGGCCGGGCCGGGCCACCCCTCTTGCTAGCTCTCCATGGACACCTATATGTGAGTAATGCTGGTTGTGACACTGGGGTTATAGAGGATAGACATCATTCCATTCTTCCGAGACTTTACCATCTGATACGATATTTATGCTGGGTCTGTTATATGTGAAAGCAGTGATAAGGGGCGGGGAGGTCTAAAACGTTATTATCTCACGCGGGGCATAGTGAGTGTGTGGCAGGGGGCGGGTGAATAAAACAACCCACGATAGTTGTACAGGTATTGATTAGCAGTAGGGGGAAGTATGACAGGCAAAACAGTGACACGCTCGACAAGAGCTAAGCGTAGTATTTCCGAGGCTTCTCTGGCACACAAAGATGACATTAGCTCGGTATTCCCTGTTATTATGCAGCCTACTGCCATTGATCGCATGCTCAAAAGAGCGCTAGGGGCCGTGTCGAGCGAAATCGAGCGCACAGAGAGGCGCCTGTCTTTAACTCCAGATCCTGATCCTCTTTTAACAATTCAAGATCAGGAGCAGGAGGTTGTGTTAATTTCACCCCCTAGTCCCTCAGAAACCAGTGAGAGGGATATTTCATGTGCCCAACCCATTATCACTAGGAATAAGGAGGATCTAGGTCCCAATAAATGTGGTACTTTACACAAAAAGAAGAAATGCGCTCAAAAAAAGCGTAAGAATACAAACAGCTTAATCACCTACTCTAATCCACCTAGTAGAAATATTAGTGGGATTGAGCGAGCTACACAGACATCTTTTCAAACAGATCCCCCAATCTGGTTAACTAAGATCATGTCAGACCTACAGGCCCAGATAGAAATACTGATCACAAATCAGCTGAAGCCGGTGACAAGTAGGCTGGACAAAATCTTAAGTGAATTAAAGAACAGGGAGACAAAAGGTAGCTCATTAGGGGCTCTAAGCAATTCCACTAGCACCCTAGAGACTAATCCAGCAACTCAAAGGGCGAATAACTTCAGTGATAGTAGGAACGTACAAATAACATCTGCACAGATCCATGATGCCCCGGCTCCCCTTGGACAAGCGCTCAGTAATCACAATCCTAGTGAGAGTGAACTGCGTCCCAACAATGGTCCAGGTAAACAGAAGTTGGACAAACAGCCCCAACCCCCTGCTGACCCCATATCAAATGCAGTAAACCACGAAGATAGGTCTACCTTAATACACAAGAGACTCCCTACCATAAACCTTCCCCCTGAGGTGTGCCCATTGGTTGTTGTTTTTGCTGGGGTCCCAGAATTAAAAGAGGCCCAGAAAGAATCACACCAGGAGTTAAAAAATAAACTCATTTATTGGCTGACTCAAAACAGACCAATATCTAATAACCAGGATGGGGAAATTCTCCTGGTTCGACGAGTGAATTGGATAGGGATTAGACCTAAAAACATCGAAGGAAACTGCATTATTGCTAATTTTAGGGACAGGAGGGTGGTTGAGCATATTTTAAGTCAGGGACCACCTGGATGCACGACGGGCATAAGGCCATTGTCACTTAGCTACTTCTACTTGAGGCAGCAGGCACCAAAAGAGGGAAAGCACACTGTATGGAGATGCGTGGACGGACGAAACCCTAGTTCAAATAGAGGCCCAAATTGTTCACGACAAGCGACAGGGATTTGGGAAGGAGGACACCCATGTTGGGCAAACAGGTTCACCCCACTAAGGTCACTAGAGGAGATTGACTGACTATCCATTTCCCATTCCCCTCTAGCGCAGGCTGACACGGATCAGACAAAACTTGATCGGGTAGATTCGATAGAAGGAACCTTACCCATTAATTGCCTGACCAAAGAAGTTGGACAGTCATCATTAGGGGGGGGTGGGCCCAGGATCCTAGCAAGGACCATAGGAGTCCCAGACCCTCTCGCTGGGGGTTCTTCACAAACACCCTTAGGGACAGGAATCCTAGCCCCAGAACCAAGACAGCAGGATAGTGATCTGCAGAAATTATCCTCCAGGAAGAAAGGGGGGCGGGCTAACATTACTCAAGGAATGGCAGGGGCAGGGCCCGTTACTATTGCGAAAGAGGGCCTGAAAATTATTTCGTGGAATATAGCAGGTATTGCAGGGAAATTTGACAACAAGGATTGGCGTCAGTATATGGCCCATTTCCATATAATTTGCCTACAAGAAACCTGGGCATTGGATAACACCCACATTCAAATAGCTGGTTATAAATGTTTTTTCACGCCCGCACAAAAAACCTCTTCAGGTAGGGCCAAGGGTGGTTTGATAATATACATTGACCTAAATATAGAAGGCAAATGGTCTAATGTGGACTGGTTCGCATGGAACATCCAGGCCCTGAGATTCAGGAACAAAGGGTTGGGTCTTGTTTTGTTCAATGTGTATAATACCATTCTCCCGGAAACAGACTCCACTACTATGAGGGAACTGGAAGCTAAGCTGAAACAAGAACTCGCTCCCGCCCATGGTGCTTTGGCCTCCTCGATACTAGTAATGGGTGATTTGAACTGTCACTTATGTCAGTGGCTGTTTCCAATCAGTGTTAACTGGTCAAAATGCCCAATAGAAAAAGGCCCCCATTTCAGCCACTCCCCAAGTGGTATCGAATTGGGTAAGCTCATCCACTCTCATGATCTTGAGCATACAGTTGATATGATCCCACTGGGACCGGATGGCACACTCCCCCCTACTTTTAAAGGGAGAGGGTGCTCGTCCTATATAGATTATATTTTTGTCTCGAGAGGCCTAAAACATCGGATTATTAACGTAGGAATCGAGTGGAGTCCGTTTAGCGACCATAACCCTCTGGTTTTGGAGCTTCTGTATCAGGGCAAGCAAAAAAACAAGCCTGTTGAGGGCACCATTGAATGCGTGACGGCCCAGGGCAGAAGACTCAAGTGGGCAAAATTAGATGGGGCTAGATTTTACAAGTCCCTGATGGAAAGCGGCAAGTCACTCATTGACGAGTGCTTAGACCTCTTGGTGGTAGGGCTCGCCTAATAAGTGTGTTTGGACAAATAACTAGCTTGGTGGGCGGGTTATTGTTGGCCAAGGCCCCCAAGAAAACTCATTCTAATTCACCGAAATGGTTTGATGGGGGTTGTACACGCGCTTTGAAGAACCTAAAAATAGCCCTGAGCGGCACACCTAGGGATCAAGCAGAAGTCAAAATATGTAGGTCAATATATAGGAAGGAGCTAAAAAGAAGGAAAGTTACACTTCAGGGGGAAGCATGGGCAGCCTTGAGGGAGGCCTCTGAAAATAGGGATATCACAGAATTCTGGAGATTAATAAATTCCCCTTGTTTTCAAGATAACAACGCCCCTGAGGTCGCAACAAACATCCTCCCGGAACAGTGGATTGCTCACTTTGAGGGCCTGTATAACCACGGGGAGGAGGATACGATAAAGGAGAGGGGGATGAACATAGAGAGAAAGTGGGTGGTATTCTCCCTGAAAGAGATTAGAATGGGCATTGAGGGACTTACCAAAAACAAAGCCCCGGGCCCAGATGGGATCCCCCCAGACCTGTTCCTGAGTCAGGTGGATTTATGGGCCCCTATTATAACTAGAGTATTAAACGCGGCCATTATGGACGGTCTGCCTCGGTCTTGGTCAACGGCCATTATTGTACCCATTTTTAAAAAAGGCAACAAAGATGACCCTCAATGCTACCGCCCTATCTCTTTGATAGATGTCACAGCCAAAATCCTGGGAAGAGTAATCCTGAATCGATTGACCGAGTGGGCTGAGGATAAAAACATCATTTCAGATGCCCAGTACGGTTTTCGGACCGGTAGGTCCACCAGCGATCAATGCCTGAACCTATACATGCTGGTAGCAAAGTACACCAAAACCAGCAACGA
Source organism: Triturus cristatus (assembly GCF_964204655.1). Taxonomy (NCBI): domain Eukaryota; kingdom Metazoa; phylum Chordata; class Amphibia; order Caudata; family Salamandridae; genus Triturus; species Triturus cristatus. Next base: position 370,220,901 of record NC_140586.1, read on the forward strand.
AGCCATGTATCTGGGGTTCATGGACTTGGCCGCTGCGTTTGACCATGTCAATAGGAATAAGTTTTGGGTAATGATGAACCAACTCAGAATCGATCCTGGGATAATCTGCATACAGAGGGAACTGCATAGAGAAACCTCCGCCAGGGTACGTTATAACAAGGATGGGGGACTGACAGAATCCTTCAGCTGTACAAGTGGCGTGAGGCAGGGATGTATTTTAGCTCCTTTTTTGTTTTCGGTATATATTAATAATTTGGAACAATCTCTTAATAATCTAAATACAGATTGTCCTAGGATAGGGACACGTAACATCCCAGTGCTGTTGTACGCAGATGATGCGGTTCTTCTGGCACGAACCCCTAAAAGTCTGCAGATCCTTATTGATGGGTTTGTCAAATTTATGGAGGCAATAGACCTGTCTGTCAATCTAAAAAAATCATATGTAATGACAGCAGGCCACAAGCCACGGATTGGCTCCACTTACAGAATTGGCACCCACATACTTGAAAGGGTGCAAACATTCTCGTATCTAGGTGTGCTCTTTGATGAGTCACTAAAATTCACACCCCTCGTGCAGGAAAGGTGTGGTAAATTGGTGGCATCATCTGGGGCCATTTCTGGTTACGGGAGGAGAGTTGGCCGCTGGAGTCCGGAACAAACAATGAACCTTTATGGCTCAATGTGTTGTCCAAAAACCATGTACGGCTCAGAAGTATGGGGATTTATAAATCTTGACGGACTACAAAGGGAAGAAAACAAAATACTTCGTGCAGTACTGAAAGTCCCTAATTGCACACCAGCTCTCATAGTCCACAAAGAACTAGGAAGACCCTACTTAGAGGATCCGCTTAAGTTTAGACCAATCCTGGCTTGGCTTAAAATATGGACGAACCCTGAAGCTGCACTGAGCAGGTTGATTATACAAGATTGCCTTGGTAGAGATAAACATCTGAATATCCCATGGATCAATTATGTTAAGACTAGCCTGGAAAGTATGGGTTACCAAGAGCTGTACTTAAACCCCTCACTGATCACTGCTCAGGATAAGCTTAACCTGAAGAGAATTTTCATGGAATCAAGAGTATCGGGCAGGATTACAATAGAAGGGAGCAAAACTACAGTGAGTACTTACAGTAGGCTTGAAACCACTGCAGGGATGGAACCGTATCTTTGTGTCCTCTACAATGCCCAAGAGAGGTTTTTAATGTCACGTTTTAGGCTCAATTTTTTACCTTATTTATTAGCTGATCCAGCTGGTTTTAGCAATTCAATTGAGCAGAAGGGTGCCTGCGGCTGCAACAATAGGTCTCCGCAGGACACCCTTCATTTTGTACTTTTATGTCCTACATACACCATCCCAAGACGTAGATTCTTAAAAGATATTCTGAAAAAGGCAAGGTTCACTCGAGCCAAAGAGGCACTGACCTTTTTACAAAGGGCTAGTGACCCGTTAACATTATGTGCGGTGATAAGTTTCTTGAAATTTGCACTCAGACTCAGGGTAACTAGAGGCCAGCATTAATTATGAACACTGTAGATTCGCCAACTTGTTAGTTTTAGCAAGCTACCTATAAGGATTGTCGGTGATTAATGAATTATTTGTATGTACATAGATTCATTCAATGTTCTGTATACTGATTTAATACTGTTTTAACTGTATATATGTGTATTCTTTTATGATGGTTTTTAACCACCGAATAAAGAACTATTGAATTGAATAGTTGCGACCCCGCTTTAGTCAGATTCATCAACCATGCCAATAACGCACTAGCCTTGTCCCATTCCACATGGGCTCAAATCATGGATGCTCTATAATCAAAGCAATGGAGTTTCTCCACCTGGGCAGCCAGCTTTTCCTTCTCTATGAGCAGAGCATCTTGTGTGGAGGGGTCAGTGTAGCTACAGCGCTCAAGCAACTGAAACGCAAGCTTCTGCACCATATTTCATACTGTAAAGCCCGTGAACTCCCCCGCATGGGCGATGCAGTGTCCATGAATCGCCGTCTTAAAAGCCTCCCAGTAGGCCCGCGCTCAGTGCAAAGTAATAGCGTATTTCCTCCTCCAGAGTCTTGCAAACCACCTGGTCCTCCAGATTCTCACACTTAAGCCTCCAGTTGGGAATTTCAAGGGTGAGTAGATGCCCAAGCAACAGTAATAAGAAGCAAGTTTTGATCGGGCAGAGTGCAAGCTAAATACTCCTACTGCACTATATGTTTTTGGACTATTGGGGTGCAAAGAAATGTGTCAAGTCTGACATGTACGACAAAAGATGAGAATGAAAGTAGTAGTCGCGGGTAGTGGGATGCATCACTGGCCAGGTGTCCCATAAACCCCAATGGCACATCTAGCTGGAGAAACTTTTGGCCATCCGCAGGTGCAGAGAGTCCCATAACGCCACGAGGGACCGATCTAAAGCAGGTTTATCTATACAATTAAAGTCGCCACCAATAATTATAGGGGGCCACCATTTATGGAGCCAGGAAAAGGGGAACTGCATCTAGAAATCTGGGCTGGACCGGGTGGGGTGCATAGATGTTAACAAACCTAAGGTCTTTACTCCAGAGACTGCCGCTACGCATCACTTAGCGACCCTCCTTATCCACTTTGTCCTCCAGAACTTGAAACTGTGTCCCTGGTTTACTCCAAATAAGGATGCCCCTCGCAAAAGCTGAATAAGTGGTGTAAGTTAAGTGACCCTGTCAGCGCTTCTGTAATGCCACCCCTCTGACGCTGTTAAATGTGTTAACTGCAGAAGGGCAATGTGGACCTCCCTGCCTCTTCTGGTATGCCTGCACCTTGTATCACATGGAAATGCTAATAAGCCCCTGACATTCTAAGATATTACTTTATATCTGGTGGGTGGACCTGTCATCATGTGAGAGCACCAGGGTGAAATGCATACCGGCATAAGTCCCCTCTTTAACCACCCCTCCCTTCAAACCAAGCGCCCACCGCACATGGCATTCCTAAAGCTCTCTGGACACAAACAGCAACCTCCCCTCTCCAGGACAGTAAGGTAACAGTCCCCCCTATCCCAACAAAAACAAATCAGAATGGCTAAACTATGTGTGAAGCAAACAGTGAACTAATATGGGGCGGTGGTTGTCTCTGAGGTAAAGAAGCCCATGGGCCAAGACAAGCCAGTCGGGCTCTCTAGGATCAGACAAAGAGGGAGTGCCCCATACCAGATGCTAGCTCCAAATCTAAGGGGAGCGGGTTGGAAAGAGAAGGGATAGGAGGATAAGGGTGAATTACGAGGGGTGCATTGGGGCTTTTGTGGAATGTTCGTTATACGGTCTGTTTTATGTTTACAGTGTTTTCAGGGTAATCACAGGTTTAGGTGGTGTAGGGGCAGAAAGTAGTCGCATTTAAATTACATTTGACTTGGGTTTGGTACACTGAGGTGGCTATGTGTTTTCACAATTGGTGTTGGGTCTTTTCACAGTTAATATTGTTTATAATGAAATCCGTGGCTAAGCTGTTTATTGTATTTGTTCCAGCAATCCCTGATGAAGAGCCAGATGGACTCGAAATGCATTGGATATTTATATATGGTGTTAACTTCAAACCATGATCGATCTGTTCGTACCATTCTAAAAAGCCTGGAGTGGCGAGCAGTTGGTATCGGAAGAGTTTAATAAAGATTGCAGATTCAATCATGCTGTCTCCGTTGTGATGAAGATAAATTGTGAATGGATGTAATACTGGACAACAAAAAGGTTATGGTAATAAGAGTTTATATTGGAGTACTTGGATTATTGGAACATATTGGCGGGAAATTATTCCCACTTTGCGCAGTGCGACAGTGTAGAGCACGAGAGCAGTGCTCTTTTGGAATACAATTGTATTGACTGTGGTTTGGGGCGATCCACGGACACTGGTCGCACGCACTTACATAAATGTTTCTGAAGTATAGAGTCAAATGAAAGGAAAGGAGTGCATGCTCTTCTACATTTTCTTGCTACGCAAATTCATCAACTCAAGGAGCTGATGCACCCTATCGACATAGCGTATGTTCGTCAAATGAAGAAAAAGAATACAACATGAGTTTGTCATCGCGGAGACGGAATAAATGGTGTGGAGTTTATAAACACTAATGGACATGTACCATTAACAGTCATGGTCAAAGCACATGATTGACATAACTTGAAACCTGGCACTTTTAGACTTTTACATTTTAATATTTTTATTTTTATTTTTCATTTATTTTCATTGTCATTTTTTCATATGTAGAGGATTTAGTAATTTAAAGTATAATTAATTGTGTGTGCTTTTCACGAAATGCAGTTTTTTATCATATTGAGCTTGTAATATTGATCTCTAACATTGGTTTCATTTAATGCAGTTAGATTAGAAACAATAATGATTTTGTGTAACATGGTTTGTGGGAGGGGGTTATGTGTGGTTAGTGCATTTAATTATGAATTACTATACGCAAAAGATTTAGTGCAGAAGAGTAAATGGGTTACTTTGTGTGGCGGGGAGCGTGGTGAATTATGGGAGTGAGAGTCTCTTGGCAGAACAGCGGAGGTAATTGAATGCAGTTGCTGGGGAGATGAGTCACGTGGTACCGGCTTGGGAACATACAGTGCGAATATATAAGAGCGAAAGTGAGTGCAGCTGATAATTTAACTAACGGCCAGGCAGAGGGAGAAAGAAGTGTATTCATGGTGAACAGCACCAGGAGACCAGAGCGCTAACAGAGGGTAAAAGTGAGAGACATGGAGACGGAGGGGGAGCGAGTTGGAAAGAGAAGGGATAGGAGGATAAGGGTGAATTACGAGGGGTGCATTGGGTCTTTTGTGGAATGTTCGTTATATGGTCTGTTTTATGTTTACAGTGTTTTCAGGGTAATCACAGGTTTGGGTGGTGTAGGGGCAGAAAGTAGTTGCATTTAAATTACGTTTGACTAGGGTTTGGTACACTGAGGTGGCTATGTGTTTTCACAATTGGTGTTGGGTCTTTTCACAGTTAATATTGTTTATAATGAAATCCGTGGCTAAGCTGTTTATTGTATTTGTTCCAGCAATGTCTGATGAAGAGCCAGATGGGCTCGAAATGCATTGGATATTTATATATGGTGTTAACTTCAAACCATGATCGATCTGTTCATACCATTGTAAAAAGCCTGGAGTGGCGAGCAGTTGGTATCGGAAGAGTTTAATAAAGATTGCAGATTCAATCATGCTGTCTCCGTTGTGATGAAGATAAATTGTGAATGGTTGTAATACTGGACAAAAAGGTTATGGTAATAAGAGTTTATATTGGAGTACTTGGATTATTGGAACATATTGGCGGGAAATGATTCCCACTTTGCGCAGTGCGACAGTGTAGAGCACGAGAGCAGTGCTCTTTTGGAATACAATTGTATTGACTGTGGTTTGGGGCGATCCACGGACACTGGTCGCACGCACTTGCATAAAAGTTTCTGAAGTATGGAGTCAAATGAAAGGAGTGCATGCTCTTCTACATTTTCTAGCTCCAAATCTAAGGCACTAAATGGCCCTTCCCCCGACCAGATCTCCATGCCAGCCAACTCAATGCTCACCGTCACCACTACTGCCCTTAGGCAATTCCTCTGAGCCTGCTCCTTCCAAGGTCAGCTGGGCGACACAGGCTTGCGTCTTGGGTGCACACACGGAGATGACCATCCAGCCATGCGCAGTATGTCCTTAACACTTGGCTGAGCCAAAGTCCAGTTCCATACCTGTGAAGAATCTGGTGAAGCTATCTGTGGTAACCCTCAGTTTAGCTGGATAGAGCATGGCATATTGAACAAGCAGTTGTGTGAGACGTGCTTTGGCAGTCAAGAAAGAGGAGAGTTTTCTCTGAACCGCGAGTGTAAAATTGACGAACACAATTACTTTATGATTCTCAAAGAGTTGTTCCCCCTTATCCTGGGCCCTATGAAGGATAAACTCCCTGTCTCAGAAAAGAAATAGATGTGCCACCACCGGACGTGGGCCAGCACCCTGTTGGGGGGGGAGGCACCATATGGGCTCTTTCCAATGCAAAGAAGGGGGAGGGTTCATCTAGAGCTATTTCAGTCTTGATCCACCTCTCCAGAAAAAAAACCTTGTCCTATCCCTCTACCTGATCCAGAAGACTCACCACACGGATATTATTCCTGCGTGCTCTGCCCTCCACATTCTCCGCTCTGTATTCTAGAGTGTGTAGCTGCTCCATCACATCCACCATTTGAGTCATGAGGCCGCCCCCACTGCGGGCAGCATATCACTGACATTGTCCTCCGTGGTCGCCATGCGTCTGCCAGTTTTCAATGGTCATCCTGGAGGATACTGAGGTCAGCCATCACAGAGTCCATCTTGTACTCCAGAGCCTCCCTATTGTCTTTGATTGCCGCTAGTATGGAATTCAGTGTGGTAGGGGATTCATGAGCAGTGCTCGAGAGTCCGTCCTCAGGGTCACTTGTGTGAACAAGAGGGCTGCCAAGTGCTCCACTCTGCACCCTTTCATCTCATGCTGGGGTCCATAGTCAAAGGTTTATAGGCCTAGCACTGCCACTAGCCAATAGCCAAAACAGAAACTCTGCTGCTGCAACTGTGCCAGGAGCTACAGAGTCGTGTCCACCACAAGGCCACTCAGGATGGGCAGGGAGGCAGCACACATCCACAGGTTTGTCAGGGGGGGTCAGGGTGGCCTCCTTACATGGGGCAACATGCACTCAGGGGCCCAGTGAACACCCCAGGCCCTCCAGGAGCACCTCCCCGTGTCTTCAATCAGCAATGGAAGCCCCTTGCCTTGGGTACAATGTCCTAAAGAGCCACAAGCAGCTGGGCTCACTCAGCGCCTCACCCAGTCTTTCAGGACCATGGGCGCTGTTGGGGTGCCGCACGGGCAGCAAGGTGGCCGCCACTGAGCCAGATGGTGTGGCCCTCGATACCTCTGCTCCGCATCTTCCTGGACAGTCACCTACTGATCAAGGCCACACCCACCCCAGACCGCACCACAACAGCTGCAGCAGCGCCACAGGGCCCAAGCTCTAGGCAGCACCAGGAAGCAGCAGCTAGATTCAAGGAGGCCACCTGCACAGGCCCCTGTTGTGCTCAGGTGAGCAGTGCTGCAGTTGGCAGATCATCAAACCCTCACCCGATTGCTGCCATCTTGTAGGTGCACTTCGTGGAAAACAGACAAGGAGCGGAAGGCACTCCTGGTTGTCTCGATCACCCACCAAGTCAGCCCAAATCAACTCAAAGGTTTGCACAGGGCCTGCCTTTCTCTCAGGAGTCAGCAGAGCAATTATGTCATCAGATGAGACCGGATGGTGACATAGCCTTGGGAGTTCACCAGCTATGCAGCTCACTCAATCGGCTCCAAACCACGCCCCTAACATCTCACTTCTATAACATTATTACACTTTCTTAAAAAAAAGATATTTACAAAGCTTGTTAAATAAATTAGAAATGAAAAATGCACAAATAACACACAACACTAATTAAATACTACAAAAAACATAATAAAATAACCATACAAATGAAATAATATAAGCGATAATTTAGAAAATTATATTTTTTACAACAATATTAAAAACAACACTTGAATCTACATTCTTACTTTTGATATTTGTGTCCACGATATTTTGATATCATGATATTTTTCTTGACACACTATGTTTGTTTCACAGTATATTTTTATTATCTAAACACTGAAGCAAGAGGTTAGGAACTGAATGATAAACACACAATTCCAAACGAATCTTCATGCAGTTCTTCCAGTTGTACAACTGACTAGCTTGTCAGTGAAGTAGGGAAGATGCAACTAGCTCTTATGTGAGAAAGAGAAATGACTTCCCTAGTCACAGTAAAAAAAACATAGCTAGACCTGAGGTCTGCAGAGGGCTCTTCACACCTCTGCACCCTGGTGGCACTGAAATTGCTGTACAGTTGATAGCTACGCCCCTGTAGCTTGCCCTAAACAAAACGTGTTTAATTTTTGACACAGAAAAACAAAAATGTAACCTGACTTGGAGTTTGTAACCACAACTGCATCAAAGAAGTCCAGTACAATAAAAATTATTTTAAAATTAATTTAATTTTGCATGCAATTTATGGTTTGCTTTTCTATTCTTCTCTGAAAAATAACTAAACTATTAGAACTCAAATAGAAAACTACTGAAATATTGCAAATCAAGCGTTACTGTTTAGTACGGTCTATTGGTAATGTGGGCTACTTTTAAAAATTGTGATTTTAATTGTCACAGACTATACTCACCTTGCTTGATACATTTGGGATACAGCAGTATTCCTCGGTTGCATTGTATTCTGAATGGTGGTGATTCTTTATGTTGAATGTACTCCCTTGATAGACACATAAATTCAATGTATTGACCGTGCTCAGTATACATTTTTTTATCGTCCATCCATCGAAATCTTAGGTTGTTTTCGGCCATTTCCTCAGGACTTGCCGTGCATGGTTCTGTCAAACAAATGACACACAATGTACATTGTTAGTCATCCGTCTGATCGAATCGATATTCACCTGTTTCCCTGGACAGTGACCATATGAAGTGAAATCGAAGCTTCAGTGTGTGCTCCCTAATGTTAAATGGCATTCCCTTTTGATTCATATGTCATGGACATCAGTATCCCTTGTCAGAGATAGCACCTGCTTTCCCTAGCTTGCTATTTGTTAATTCTGATAGGTCCCTTACTACTCCTGGTCTCAGCATTAAGACATTGTCATGTACAGACAGTAACACAGGGCTCCACCCGCTCATTTACCATTTTTTGTTGTCACAATCAGTCTTTCCACTGGCATCAAATGTCAGATTTTGGGGAGGCTAACGGCAGGGCAGGAGGTCAAATTTGGGATGTAATAGGGAATCAAAGGGTTGTGTAATGTCATTTCAATTACCACTGGCATTTTAGTGAATTGATGCCCATGGCATTTGGCAGAGAAGCTCCTTTTATTCTCCATGGTGTTCTTCCTCACTGAACTCCACCCTGCTAGAATGCTCTTTCTTAGGTCCTCTAGGGTGCCTTGTCCTCAGAGGTTTGCAGCACTGAAGTTATACTCATCCACTTATCACATATACTCATTTCAATCAGACTAAGGGGTAGATATATGAATTTGTCACGTAGTGCAGCGCAGCAAGTCACCTTGCTGCGCTGCACTGTGTGACAGAGAAAGGGCAGGAATGCACTGTATTTAAGTCAATAGGGTGCATTCCTGCCTTAGAAAGGGCAGGAATGCACTGTATTTAAGTCAGTAGGGTGCATTCCTGCCTTTCCCCCTCGCTGGTGCCCTTTTGGCAGGCAACCTAGCGCCAATGCAAGGCATCCCTGCACCATGGTGCATTGCATACAGGATGTGTGCCCCTTCCTGCACAAAAACAATCCTGAGAGGCATAATCCTATATCTGTGTGTGCTGCAGAATGCAGCACACACAGAAAGCGAAAGTAACGAGGAAAAATAAAGATATTCCTCCTCTTTAAGCCTCTTCTGGAAAGGCGCATCTTTTTGCCACATTCCCAGGTCTCCCACTTCTGGTAAATCTGGGAATGCATCAAAACCCATGGGAGTTGTGTGGGAACTCCCACACCACGCCCATGGAGTGGCTTTCCAGGGCAGAGTAAGGCAACACAGTGATTTGCGCAGTTGCATTACTCCAGATTAATGGAGCTACTCAGGACCACGCAAAGTGGCCATGTGTGGCTTCATAAATCTCACTTAAGGTTTGTGTCGCACATGTACCATGATGCAAACTGGGTCATAAATAGGCCTCTAGGTATTTAGGAATGTGGATTGAACCTCCGCTTGTGTAACATTAAAGACTCACGGGTCGCTAATAATAAATCCTTTAGTGTCCATGCATCTGCCAGAAAATGTTCACACTTCTACGCAATCTCTTATCAAGATGGAGTCTGCTTCCCTTGTCTACACAACTCTTCCCCATCAATTCCACTCTGGCCACTCCTTGTCTTTCCCCTGTTTTTGAATGCTTCCTCCTAGCCCTTTCTTCTCCTCTGTCTCAAACTCCCTTGATGCTCATCCTCTTTCTTACCCTCAAGCACTTGTTCTCAGTTGTACTATACTATTGAGGCTTATACTGTTTATTCCTGTTTATTTACCTCAACCAATTCAATTCCATCTGGGCCCCCCTCTTTAGTGGATACATCTCATGAACCTGGGCTGGATTAGCCCTAAAGTCCCTGAGTGTCTGAAACTTTCTACCCAACCTCTGCATTCCACTCCACCTAATACATCAGAATTATAAACAATCTGCTCTTCATCTTAATTCTAGGGATGGCCGTCTCTCTAAAGATAATGACATATGTCATGACAGATGTCTTCTCATTATTTATCCTCTGAGACAATTAATTTATCTCTACTTTGATAACCTGCACTTACATTTGATCATATATTTATCATGATGTAGCAAGTTTCTTACTCGCTAACTATAACACCATTATTCATTTTAATGGCTTTTGACCTACTCTCCCTGAAACCAACCTTAATTATATCCAAGTTGTGTTGAAAAGAAATCTTGACACTTGTCCTAAAAGAGCTTGCTCTTTCTTCTCCAAAGAGGAAATATTGGACCTCCTTGAGGGCCGTGACTCCCTAACCCCCTTTTTCAGCTCTGATATCCTTCTGATCTCTCTCCTCAACATCCCTCTCCTCTAAGGACATGGATAATATAATTGCTACATTAGTGCATTTGGTCAAAAAAAATATATGAGATGATAAGTCAGATATGCGTTTGTACCGACGGCCCTCAGGGCCCTTGGGTTAGCAACCTCAGGTAATGTCTGGCAGGCAATTGCATTGTCATAATGTTTCATTCCTGCTTGATATGGAGCTGCATTCATGGGACACTTATCCTCTAAATTACTCAAATAGCATGGTTTTCTAACTTATAATTTTGTTTTTTTACAGGCCAATGCTACACGTGGGTTGCCAGACAGTGTTCAGGGGGAAATGGAAATGATCTCTACCTGTGAAGTGCAGTGGCAACCGGCACAGGCAAGAGCGGTGGGGAAGGTGGGGTGGGGTGGGCAAGTCAACAGATGACGGGTTGGTTAAAATTAAATAAAAAAGTTATTAAAACCACTTACCTTACGCTCGCTGCATCGCTGAGTCGGAAATGTGGCAAATGCAAGGTAAGTGTTTTTTTTTATTTTTTATTTAATTTTAACTAACTCGTCATCTGTTGACTTTCCGCCCCCCCCCCACTCCACCAACTCACCACTCTCACCTGTGCCAGCTGCCACTGGTGAAGTGGTGTTTGGGTCAGAGGGAGCTCTTAATGAGCAAGTTCATAACAAATTACCTGTTCCTCCAGAACATACCATGCCCCAGACTCTTGCTCCAACCTCCCCCACAGTTTTGAATAAGATCCAACATGCCTGAAACAAGGAAGTTATTCCATTATAGAAAAGGTTTGAGCCTCTGTCACTGATGGATGTGACTGTGTGATGCAAGGAATCTTTAGAAGCATCGTGATTTAGCAGGCACAAACTTTAGTGCAGGAAGAAATAGGGCGTGATTTTTTTTTTTTTACTTGTTTAACCGTAAAGTGAACTTTATTTTTGGGGGAGTTTTATATAGTGCAAACTCTACCCAAAGATATCAGAGCGCTTTACATGAGCACCAGTTTCGTTGCACAAGGGCACATTTATTTTTGTTAGGCACGGGGAGATTAAATGATTTGCCCAGAATCACAGGATATCGAGCGTCCCTGCCGAGACTTGAACCCGGTTCTCCAGCTTTGAGATCGACTGCTCTAGCGGTAAGGCTACATCCTCTCCTCAACCTTGCAGAGTTCACTTTACGGTTACGTGATTCAGGGTGAGAAGTTTTTTATAGCAATTTTTCACATTATAGTACACAACAAAACCAAGACTAATGTACTACTTACAACACCTACATGGGTTCCAGTCTTAAGTCATCTGGTGGTTTTGGTATATAGATTTCTGTTGTTTTCTCTTCCATGATAACATGCCTTTGTAAGGATTCCTCACTTGTTTTGGCTTTGCTGTTGTTGTTTTTTTTAATGGATCTCAAATTCCTCTAATTAAATAGTACAGTCATCATTTCAGTGGGTCTCTTCTTTGTATTTGCAAGTGTTATCTGACTTAAATTAGCCCAGCAAGAAAATAATCTAATCAAATCAAATCAAGCTTTTATTCGGCATATATAGTGTAACCATAAAAGCATTCTACAGAATAAAATTACTTAAAAAATTATTTACATGTTAGCATTTCAGGAAGAAGTTTCCCAAACAAGAGTCTTCACCCTATATATATTCTAAAACAAAACATTTAGGATTTAATCAGTGCACAATAATTATATTCACATTTCCTCACAAGAAACAATATAGATTATAATACATACAATTCGTAAAAAGATTATACACAAATTACTACATGTTATTGCTCTTTCTCCTTAACTCAGTACATATAATAAAATGATATGCAATACAGTAGACTAATCATCAAGATCAAACACCTATACAATTTCATAAATCAATTTTTCCAGATGCGAAAGATCCGTTCTTCTCTTAATTTCCATTTGGGTAAAATGACTGCGTTGCATGTTGTTACATTTTCCAAGTTACAAATATGATAAAAAGCAGATTTATAAGTGTACAATCTATTGTCAAAAAGTAAAAATCGTAAAATAGATTTTCTAATATCCCAATAAAAATTACAAAAAGTATAAAATGCAGCGTGGTTTGGGGAGATATTCCATCACATGGGCAGTTAGGTAGATTAGGACTCCATTTACCCATCCTAGGTAAAGCAATCTGGAAGTGCAGAGCGCCAATCCTTAACCTTGTTAAGTAAAATCTTTGTTGCACATTTCTAATAAAAACAAGGTACGGCTGGAAGCCCGCTGACAAATGGACCTTCACAGTAAGATCTAATGCTTGATTTTGTGCTCAAGTCGGCATCTCTTATAGATTCTCTAAAGATTAGTAATCTCCTTTTTAGCTCCCCCTTACTGTAAATCTGGATAGACATGAGATCATAAAAGTCAATTGCCACATTGCACTCAATTAAAAGGCTGTAAATATTCTGTAGTCACGGTATTTTCCTACAATTATCAAGTTTGAGGCAATCCAGAATTATATCTTTTGTAAACTAATCCTTAGTCCAGATTCTATGCAAGAGTATAAGGGCAGCCATGCTAATTGAATCACTAATGTACGGTGTACCTGTCTCCTTATGGGCAATATATGAAGCAGTTGTATTAGAAACTGATAACACCCTTTAAAAAAATGTATTTTCAAGGGTTTGTAATAGCGAAGTGTTTGCCCTACCCCATAATACTTCTCCATAGCATGCCCCTGTGGTACACTTACTCCCATATAACTTAAGGATTTCACGTACTGGCTTGTTACCTATTTTACTAGAGAATCTGAAGATGGCCTCACTTGATCTTATACATTTTAATTTGCATAGATTATTATGTGTACTCCAGGATCCATTCCCATTAAAAAGTAACCCCAAATATGAGAATGAAGTCGTCCTTTCAATAGGTACCCCTTCCACATGATGACTTCTACTCTTAGCTTTTGTTTTCCCACAAGTAATGACTAGTGTTTTACTCAAATTTAATTTTACATCCTTTCCAGTCATGAAGCTTGTGAAATTATTTATCAGACATTGAAGGCCATTAGCAGTCCTAAATAATAGGACAGCGTCGTCTGCATATAAAAGTACTGGGGTTACACGTTTACCGACAATAGGGGTGTCAACATTAAGGCTCTGCAATAAAAGGTCAATACCGTTAATATATAACAAAAATAAAAGGGGTGCAAGGACACAGCCTTGTCTGATCCCGCGGGTAGCTCTAAAATGTGTGGTTCATTCCCCATTTAGGCCATAGCGTATCTTTGAAGTTAAATTTACATATATCTGCAATAAATAAACAATTATATCGTGTGGGGTGCCCATTCTTTCCAGCGTTTGCCATAAATTGGCGTGATTAACTAAATCGAACGCGCTGGTGAGATCAACAAAACAAAGGTGGGGTTGACCTTCTTCGGCAATGGTATATTTCCCTATTAGCAACTCGAAATTAACGCACTGCTCAACCGTTCCAATACCCCTTCTAAATCCATATTGGGCTTCACTTAATATTTTTTTTCATTTGCCCAACATTCAAGTCTGTCTAGCATGATTCTGCCCATTAGTTTAGATGTGGAATCAAGAAGGGATATTGGACGGTAGCATTTTGCATTTCCTCTGTCGCCTTTTTTTAAAAATAGGGACAATTGTACTTTCTACCCAGGTTGCAGGTAGCACCCCTCCAATAATAGCATTAAAACGGTTAACTAGAATAGGGGACCAGAAATCAATATTGGACTTAAAAACATCAATGGGAATCCCATCTGATCCTGCAGCCTTACCACTTGCACTCTTCTTTAGAGCAGTTTTGATCTCCTCTGTAGTAATAGATTCTATCTTAACAATATTCAGTAGAATAAAATTACTATTGTCATCCATCTCAATTATTTATTTTGTGAGGTTAAAGATATTTTCAAAATGTGTCAACTATTCTTCGGGAGTCACAAGTGTTTCTACCTTAGCGGATTAATCATCTTTAAATAATGGTTGATCTATTGTTTTCCAAAATATGATGGAATCCTTGGTCTCAGCCGCTTGGATCAGTCGGTTCCAAGCAGTCTCCTGTATTTCTATTTTTCTTGAATTTAGGACTTGTTTATAACATTTACGGAGGGTGCAGATTCTTTCTCTATTCCTAGGTTTTGCTTTTAATGCTTCCTTTAAATCCTTATTTAATCTGGAGCACTGCTTGTTAGACCATCTAGGACAGTTGTCTCTATTTTTCTTATTTCTAATTTTTAGATCTTTAGAGATTTCAACAGCGATATTTTGAAATGCACTTACAGCATCGACGTTAGTAGAGGATTTCTCCAAACATATATCTATATGATGATTATTTTTTTGGACAATATTTTCCATAAAAACTGTGGGATTAACTCCTGACTACTTAATGGACCAGCAAGAAAAGAATCATTTTCCCTAGTCAGTATGCGTGACTTCCATGCGAAGATTGGAAATGGATTGGATCTATTATTGGAACTCTTGGACCATGGATTTACAACAGGTTTGCTTGATGTTAAGAAGGACTATGACAGATTTGACAGTCAAGGGAGTTTTTTGATAGGTTTTATATGATCCCACATTTAAAATGTTTCTATGGGATCTCTCCCACTAGCTTCTTAAGTATTTCCACAGTTCCCTAAAACGTTTAAATTAATGCTGATGGGTTGCGACTTCTTAAAAACGTGGTGAAATAGGATAAACTATTCATAAAGCTGTAATTTTCCACCCAGGTTGAATTCACATCATTTACCAACATGCACTTTGCAACATTTTAGACTTATCATCACACAAATATATTCTTAAAGAACAAGCTTTGCTCCTTTGAAAAATCTCCGTTTAACCATACAAAGGCTGAATGCACGATCACTTACTTTAGCTAGAATTTGGGGGATTTTGACATAAAATAGGCTACATACTTAGGGCCTCATTTACAAGGCTCCTGTGCCGCTGGAACATCACTTTTAATGTGCTTCAGCAGCACACATTACAGTGCCATATCTACAATGCCATGTAAAGCCACCCTGCGTTGCTTTTCATGGCCTTGTAGATATGGTGTGAGGCAACACAGCTCAAGTCACTGCGTTGCCTTACACTGCGATGGGGAGGTGTGCCATGGGCATTACAGTAGGTGATCCCACATAATACCCATGGCATTTGACAAATTCCCAGATTTACAACGTTCTGTAAACCTGGGAATGCATCAAAATCCTACACCTTCCTAGGGGAGGCATAGAGGAGGCATTTTTTCCTCTTTCTATGTGTGCTGTATTAAGCAGCACACGTTAGAGGAGGAAATCACCTCCATTGATTGTTTCAGTGCAGGAAGGTCTCCCTTCCTGCACAAATCAATCATTACCACAATGCAGACACCCTTGCATCATGGTGCAAGGGTGCCTGCATTGACACATGTCAGTTAATTGAGCAGCAACGCAGGGAAAGCGGACAGGAATGCACCATATCTAATAGATACAGCACATTCCTGCCCTTTTCTCTTGCTGTAGGGCAGCATAGCAGGAAGGCTTTTGGTGCTGCCTAATGGCAAAATAATGTAAATGAGGGCCTGAATTTCAGGCACTCCTCTCATTGTTGCATTTAGTCAAATCATGGTTTCAACATGGATGTGACCCAAATTGTACATGACTGGTTTCACATAATTGTGTGCATAAAAATAATTCTTTTAAATACCTAAACATTCTGGTAATGCAGACCAAGCTCCATTCAAGCAGGTGACTTTGTTGTTTCCTAGTATCTTATGGTAACTTTGACATTTATATTCCACTGTAGTTCCTGAAGGATAGGAGGGCTGTGGGATGCCCACAATATCTCCATTGGGAAGGGGTGGTAAAGGACCGCACTTACTGCCTTTCTCTGAAACGAGACAAATAAATTACATATCATAAAAATGTCTCTCAAAATATGAAATCAGCGATGAAAGTGGAAATTAAACAAACTTTTGTATTTGTGGTCAAATAAAAGCTCCTTGACTTTAGCGATGTTTGAACATGTAGAAGCGTCACTTGGCTGTAGCGTAGACAGTCTCTCTGCAACGCTGGTTAATCTAAAACAATGCACTTAACCAGAATTTGAACAATCAAAGAGCACACACACACATAGGGGCATATGTATGGGAGGCTTGCACCGCTGTTGTGTCACTTTTAGTGGTGCTAACCACTCAACCAAATCTATGAGGCAATGCAAAACCACTTTGCGTGGCTATGAATAGCCTCATAGATATAGAGAAGGCAAGGCAGCGCAAATCGCAGAGCTGCCTTACTCTGAATTAGGGCGTCATTCTATGGGCATTGCAGTGGGTCTTTCCATGTAACACCCATGGATTTTGATGCATCCACAGATTTACAAGAGCCTGTACACCTGGGTATGCACTAAAACCTTGCACCTCCCCAGAGTGGGCATAATGAGGAGAAATATCTTTATTTCTCCTCGTTTTTTCCTCTTTCTGTGTGTGCTGTATTCTTCAGACACCCTTGTACTGTTTTGCAAGGGTGCCTACATTGGTGCTAGGCCGCGAGGACAGCGCCAGAGCAGTGGAAAAGGGCAGAAATGTGCTGCATTACATAGATACGGCACATTCCTGCCCTTTTCTTTGATGCTCGGCAGCCCAATAAGGTGACTTGCTGCCCTGCACCAAAAGCCCATAAATCTGGGCCATAGAGCCTCAGATGCCGTATCATGATACCGTTTTTTGACTGCGCTAGTGCAGCAGGGGACTGTGTGCCTCTTTTTGGTGTCTTTAGTGCATACATTAAGTTAAAATATCTCAGAAGTAGTGTATGTTTGCTGACAACAAAGCTCAGAAACTTAGGACATGAATTGCCTCTTTGTGCTTCCAAGCAGTGCGCTCAACAATGTTACTGCATGTGCTCAAGAGGCCCAAAAAAAAAGAACAGACTATTGTACTGACGCAGAGCAGAAAATGGCATGATATGGCCCGAGGTGTTGTTTGCAGTCTCAGATCAAGATGTAGTTCTGCTAAATGTTGAGAAAAATAGGGGCTTTAATATGATTGCTAATCATAATCTTTGAAGCTAAATGTTGAGAAAATGAATCACTTCAATTTCATTGCTAATCGCAATCTTTAAAGGGGTCAGGGTGACTATGTGATGAAGGTGTGCGCTCATGCACAAGTGTGCATCTGAGTTTAAGCAACTCCACTTTCTTAAACGCATGTATTTAACTCTTGAATTTCACAGAATTAGTATGTGTGTTGCAAACAGCATGGCTCAGAAAAAGAGCACATGTCACAACCAGAGAGATGCAATCACTACTCACTGTTTCAGATCTGTGCTGTGTTTAGCATATGCACTAACACAGAGAAATGCTAAGTTAAATGTGTGTGCTTCAGAAAGTGCAATTGTATGAAAACAGGTACACAGCTGAGCCCTGAGCAAATAAATATATTCATGATACACCCACAGGAACTGTGCATGATACCATCCAGACAAGCTCAGATCCTGCCACTTCAGTAGACTTCTGGACCTATGGATACTCTGCCAGGAAGGACTGCTGTACTCCTGAAGGACTGCCACTCTGCTGGACTACTGCTCTGGAAGAGCTGCTGTCTTGCTGTGCTGACCTGCTGTCCTACTTATCTGGTTAAGAAGTACAGTACCTGCCTCACTTGACCCCCAGAACCCAGAGTGACTCCAAGGGCTAGTTGGCTGGCCTACTGATCTGATGTCTCAGGGACATAAGAGACTTCCAATTATACGGCTTCTGCACCTGGTTTCTGCCATCTGAGTGTCTGTGCTGTGGGGCCACCCCAGTCCTGGACCCTTGGAAGTGGGCCTAAGGTGCTCGCTGCAGCCAAACCCAGGCATCCTCTCTCAAACCGGGTCATCAGTGCCACTGCGTGGATCAGAAGCGATGCATCGGCTGTGTTTCATGACCAGAACTGGCGCATTGCCTCTGCTGCATGGATTGGCCCGATGCATCATCTTCGGAACCACCACTGCGTGATGCCCTGCCTTGCTCAAGGTCCTCACATCTCCATCGATGGCAGTCTCGATGATGATGCTTAGAACTCTGCATTGCAGCTCCTGCGTTCTTCAGAGCTGACGCATCACCGCTGCTGCACGGTTCAGGACAGCACATCAAACCACTGCGAGGATCGACACTGACACACCGCTTTGACATCAACACATTGCTTCAGCTGCATCCCACATCCACTTTGTATACAGGATAGTAGTTGCAACCCGTACAAAGGTACTTTGACTAAGTGAGTCAAACCTGGTCCCTGTAGCCGGCCCGTGCTCCATCGTGGTCGGCCAGAAGTTTTGACTTTTTCCCAGATATCCCTTGTTGGTGCTTTGTGCTTTTTGTTCTATTTTCACCTAATACTTTAAAAATCAATATCTCCAGTTTTGCCAATTGTATTTTTGTTGTTTTGGTGTCAAATAATTTTTTCAAATATAATCTATTTTTCTTAGCTGTTTTGGGATTTTTCTTGTGTTGTGGTTTCACTCTATTACTGTTTGTGTACTGCATAAATACTTTACACATTGCCTGTATGTTAAGCCTGACTGCTTGTGTGCCAAGCTACCAAGGTTTAAGTTCATGTTAAATTAATGACTTTGCGTAGTTCACCCTGCAAGGGAGGGCTCACACGCCAGTCAACAAACAACCCAATTTCTCACAATAGGTCTCCAAGAAGTGTGGCCAGTGATCATATGTGCCACAATGACATTAACATAGGACTTTGCATTTCTTTAACAAACTCGAATGTTACATTGAAATTTGAGGTTGTATTTACACATACAGAGTTATAATTGAGAATCCTTATGATTTCTTCAATAAATGATAAGTGGCCTCCTTCAAATTCAGTTATCTTATCAGATTAGAAGGACAGGAACACTCATTTCAAAACGAAAGAAAAAAACACAAATAAAATATTTATTAATGGTAGAATTATTAACATTTTATAAAAACAGCTAAGGGAACTGCTTATAGGGTTTAACATCTCACTATGTGGCAAATTTAAAAACAATAAACAGTGGATTTTCTTCAGTTTTATCAATATCTTTATTAGGTTTAGACAACTTAAATCACATTTTTAAAAACAATGCTCACTGGTATCACACTCTGGATATTCCACTGTTAGTAACCATACCAATATGGAAATACCCTGGTTCGACAGCATGCAGGCATTGCAATGCTAAGAAGGAGGATCCTATACATGTGATCTGTATATGGCCAGTACTACAAAGGCTTTGGCGACAATACTTGAAAACCTGTTTTCAATGACAGACATATCCGTACATGCAGGGAAGCCATAATTGCTTGTTCCAATCCCGGGGATCCCTAATTAAACTGTAAACTTGTAAAGTTCTTGGATATAGCTTGTCATGATTAGCTCAAAGTACTCCTTACTCGCTGATGGAAAACATGCAATGGACTATGCAAAAAGGTCAGTGATGATGTTTGACCCCCACGACCAACCCATGTGCAAAGATGAAAAAACAAGCAAAGGTGTGAGGAATAGAACATGATTGACGGCTGGCCATCATAAACCTCAGTTGATTGATTTATAGACAGATATCTATTTTTCCATATGCTGATAGTAAACACGTGAAGGCCAACAATGATGTTTTAACCCCTATAAATAGCCTGTGTGCTTAGTTGAAAATCGCCAAAGGATTATAAGGAAAGAACACTATTGATGCTTTACATTTTAAATTGTTGTTTTACTGTCGCTATTTATTGTCGTTCATAATAGCCGCTTAACTTGCACTTTCAATTTTCTTCCTCGTCTTAACCCCTATAAATAGTTCATGTGCTTAGTTGGAAAATTACTAAAGGACTGAAGGAAAGAACACAATTGATTACTGACTACTTAAAATGTTAAATCACTGTTTTATTGTAGCTATTTTTGTCATTCATAATTGCCCCTTAACCTGCACTTTCAATCCCCCCCCCCCCCCCCCCCGCTTCTATCCGCTGGAGCACAAATTTTTCTTTTAAGTACTTTTTATGCGCCATTGAATATAGTGATATAATGTAGGAAATGTATCAATGAAATAAATGCACAATGTGAAAAAAGTATCCATTTTAGATTCCTTTTAGAAGATGTCTGCAAATGTAATTTGTTTATACCTTTTGTAAACATTGTCATGGTTTTAATTAACTAAAAAATAAATTGAACTTGACTTGCCATTCATAAGTATAATGTTCTTTGGATCCATTTCTTTGGATGATGGTGTGCACGATCCTGCAAACCAAAGCATCATATTTACTTATTATTATTTTTATTTTTTAATAGATTTGTATATGTCATCCCCTGATAATGTCAGCTCTTTGGAATAGCTGAGAATCAAGATTCAAATCTGAACCTTAATTCTGACTGCGAAAAGCCACTTTTTAGGTATTGGCTATAAGCAGTTTTAGTTCTCTGTTTGCAGACCTATTGTTTCCAATCCATACCATATACATATATGAGGCTTTGTGTCAGTCCCTTATGAATAGATAGCTTTGTTATCTATCTCTGTTGCCTGCTTTTTTCAGTATCTTTTCTACCCATTCCTTTGTTTGGGCCATCCAGAATCATTTTAGCCTCACAGAGTTCTGACGGGATGAGTGGTACCCTTCCACTGCATATTTGTGGTGAACCTTATTTGCTATGGCGCATTCCATCGATGTGCATGTGTTTCCTTTCTCTCACTCCATTTTTTCTTCAACCCCTCCTCCACTTCCCATCCTGCGCCATGGATTAGTTATTCATTTGTTTACCTATTCAATTATTTTTACAAAGGCCCTACAGCTACAAAATTCTGTCGGGCCGCATGTATCATTTAGATGGGTTTCATGTACACTTTCTACTTACTTTTAATATATTGTAATATGCTCCTCTGGCATGATGATTCACTACGTTATAACAGTAAATAAAAAGTGGCTACCGTGATGCATGTGTGTCCATGCTTTTTGATGCATGGTAGCCATCGTGGAATATGTTCTCCTAGAAAACTCATACAGTATTACCTGCCATGCACCTGAATGCTTCTTAATGCATGTTCACATGTTACTTGGCTGAAAGCATTGGTAAAGCTAACAGCTCAACATTTTATAGCCTGGGCGCATTGCCAATGCTTGTTAAAAACAGAATTCCCATTCAGTACCTGAATTTTTGTCTAAACTATCAACCTACATTACCTTAGACCACAGCTAATGACTAGGTTTGGGTGACATTTTAACTACACTGGCAAAATTCATAACATTTTCAAATTTTGCGTTACTTAAAATTTCTCAAAATATCACATTTTGCAATTTTGTGTTCATCTTCATAGGAAAGCCCTCACTTTCCATTAAACAAATATCACAAGTTTCTAGTGTGACTTGCCAAAAGACATTTTCTGTTCGAACCAGTCTCCTACTTGTAGTTTGCGAGATTTGTTTTGCACAAAATCTGGTGTTAAATGTAGGCTGAAAAGTTCATGGGATGGCAAATACCATGTGATATCACAATCAGAAAAATCAGCCTGATGACGTAATTCCCCATTTTATGGGATTCTACTTTTAATTGCCCAATTCTGGGTAGATTTATTAGCATAGTCAAATCATCCTACTAACATGCTGCTCGTAATTAGGGCCTTAGAAGAATTTTTGAAAAATACTATCATCTGACTTTTCAGGGGGTACTTAGTTTAAAATGTAATTGCTTCTTGTTAGACCCCTTTGACTAATTTTCTTGCATTTGCCATCTAGTTGAGAAGTAATATATAATCTAATTGAGGGTTCCCTAGGATCCTATAGTACCCCTGGATTCAAGCAAGCCTGGCTGAAGACGGCTCAAATGCCAGACACCGGTCCTAGGAAGCTTGTTTCCGGTCCAGGGAAGACATGGCTTGGCAGTTCGGGCTGGACTGTTCCCATGAGGCACAGGGTCAGACTGATTTGCATATGGCCATGTCTGAACTGGGGTGGCAGAGTGGGCTAAAGAACGGTGATGGATTAAACCCAGATCAGTTGACTGGAGGTGAGTGATTGCAGTGTTCAATACTTCGTCCATCATTTCCTTTGGTTTTTGCTTTGTTCGCCATAAGTTGGCAGGGTATGCTCAGACGTGAGTCCCTTGCTCACTTTGCCACTGGATTCAAGCAAGCCTGGCTGAAGACGGCTGAAATGCCAGAAACCGGTCCTAGGAAGCTTGTTTCCGGTCCAGGGAAGACATGGCTTGGCAGTTCGGGCTGGACTGTTCCCATGAGGCACAGGGTCAGACTGATTTGCATATGGCCATGTCTGAACTGGGGTGGCAGAGTGGGCTAAAGAACAGTGATGGATTAAACCCAGATCAGTTGACTGGGGGTGAGTGATTGCAGTGTTCAATACTCCGTCCATCATTTCCTTTGGTTTTAACTTAGAACACAACAACCGATTCCTCAAACTCGTGGAAACAATGTACTACTTTTCACCCACTCACTCGTGCTTGCTCATTTGGTCTCAGAAAGATACACAGAAGAAACAGTTGAGCGTGTTTACAAAAATAATTTATTGCACAGTTGTTCTTCTAGTGTAGAATATATGTGCTGCGACATCTGTTAAACAGTAGCAGAGATATATGACCACCAGTACAGTAAATAAAAAAGGATAGTACAGTTCTACCATTTTGCAATAGTCATGAACATATACATGAATATAAAATGCATTTATAAAATAAAGCGCATACTCGTAAGATGCATGTCTAGATGTACCTAAGTGTGCCTAGCATGTGAGTAGGTGCTAAAGAGCCAAGTATGCCACTAGGATTTAGTCGAACCCCATTACCTTAGTAAAGAGAGAGTGGGACCTCGTCCTGGTCTCGAGTTGGACACCCCACAAGGGATAGTTAGACCAATGTCAGCTGGAGCAACTGCATGCAGGAGCCTCAGCGTCTCTGGTAAGTGTGTCCGCCTGGAAGTCTTGGTTCCCTCTTAGTAATGCTAGCAAGAGGTGCTGTATTTACACAGAAAAGTTTAGTCTCTTTGTCCCTTGTGTCTTATGTTAGCCATTGTTGGGTATGAGGATGACGTATGGGATGAACCGTTTACGTATATATTAAGGAAGGTGGTGTGTAGCCCCTGCCTGGTTTCCAAGTAGCCTAATGAATTATTCATGCTAATTGAGCACATCGAAGATGTTACAGGAGGCCTAGTGTTCGGGAAAAACCTTCCTTCTGCACCCAAGCCACAGACTAGATAAGGTTCAGCCCTCAGAGCCCGGTATTGTGGAGTATAGGTAACTAATGTAGGTGAAAGAGTATGCCTATATTAGGGCATCTAAACTAAGCCTATATTAGGACATCTATATGAAATATAACACTCACTCCTCTTCTGAATAGTCAACAATAATAGACAATGACAGCAAATTACTGTATACTATGTAGTAGCGCATAAAATTGTCAGTGAGCTACGTAAAATCATTTTTAAAACATTAAAAGCAGTTTAAAAATTTTTTAGAGGTGAAAAAAAATCTGTAGAGTCAGTATTTGAATTTGCACTCAAGCTAAAGTTCTAACTGAGTTAGTATTTAGAATTTAAAACTCTTACAAGCGTTTAGAAGGCCATGCTTTTTCTAGCGATGGTGTCAATTTGGTAGGAAGTGTTCCAAATTTAGTCATAGTCGAAATGAAAAAGTGTCCTGGCTGGGAGGCGCAACATTAAAGTCGCTCGCTGAAGGGGACGGAAACTGTAATATTTCACACAGATGATATTCAGTACTGCCCATAGTTTGTACATCGGCAGCCGATCCTGTAGTCAATACCTGGGTGCCCGCAGTGCTAGTTGTAGAGCTTGTGCTGGTGTCAGGGCTAGTGGCTGAGATGATGCTCACCTCGTTTGTAGCAAAAGGCACCTGCAGGTTTTCAAGGAATGCAGTTGTCAAGATAGGAATACGTTGGGGACACAGCCGAGCGTGGGACCTCAGTGGTTCCAGCCTCGTGTTCAAGTCCGAAGGTGTCTCTGTCTCAAGTGTCAGACAGATGTCCAACACACATTCTTCACCGCAAAGCAGGCATTGAAGAACAGGTAAGATTCAGTCTATCCAGACTGGTCTAAATGATAAGAACAAAGAAGCACTCATTTCTCATAGACGTGGTGTGCCCAAATGTCGTACCATGCGCTCACGGTAGTTACGCTCCAGAAGAGCTTTCTCCATTTTGTTGGTGATTGGGCCGTCCATAGCACATCAGGTAAATGATGATCAGGATTCCAGCTATTAAAAGCAGTATAAGAGGTAAGCCTCCAAAGATGCTTCCAAATACAGAGTATATAAAATTTGGGATAACTCCGAAGACTGTTTGGAAGGTGCTTAGAAATCCTGACCCTATGGTTTTAAATAGGTGTACAATACCACTCGTATCAGACATGTTAAAGACACAAGCCACCAGTTCTACGAAATGAAAGGGGCAGTTTGTACGTATAAGTGCCTGTATTACGGTCGAGGTCCTTGCAACTTGAAGATCAAAGGTCTCTTGAGCAGAGGTTAATGGAACGGTTTGCTGTAAAAGCATGGCTTTCAGTCTGCTCAAAGTACCACATTTTATAAAAGATATGTTTAACAAATGCCACAAAGGCGCCTCCGACTGTACTTGTTGGGGGAAACAATATTTGCATACAGCAAGTAACTCTGGTGTTCACGGTGACCAGATAGGTGATGCCGGGAAGCATGCCACAGCAACCTTTATCATTCAGCATCAAGTAATAAGCTCGAAAATTAGTGTGATCACAGCAGCTGGTGTCCCTTTCATGTGGCAAGACAGATTCGCCACTGAACCATTACAAGCTCTGTGTAAAACAATGTCTTGGCACACAAGAGAGTCGCTTAAAGCGTTCTTGCAGTTTGTACCACTTAGAAACACTTCACAATCCCCACTTTGGCATCGAAATCTGTATGGTAATTCCCAGGATTCCTTAATGTATTCTTTACCCAATTTTTCATTTTTGCCTGCCAGCCTTTGCTCAAGGCAGTACTGAAAGTGACCGGGAGAGTGATATGGCCATGGACTAGCCATTCTGTCGATGGAGATTCCACCACTGTAAATGGTAGCCTGTCCAGCTTTTCAATACGGAGCATTGTATATTTAGCTCCCCTTTGTGCCATTTTTATCTGTTAGATGGTATTCAGAAAACAGAGACGTGCTATTTATAAAACGCCAAGGCACAAAGCCTGCACGCAAAGATTGCAGCATCCAGCCTAATAACATAATAGAACGCAGCTGAGATTGGTCGTGTTGTAATATGGCTAAATCTTGTTCCAGTATGTCTATAGCAGAAGATACAATGTTGCCCAATGAATAAATCCTGGAGATCAAAGTTGTTAACCGATTGTCTACCACAGCTACTGCTTTTTCTAAATTAATACGACATATTTCCCGTATTCTCTTTGCGACCTCTTGTTGGGAAATCTTCCAGTTTTCAATATAGGCAGCATATATGCCTGCATATATGAAACGTTTCTGACGTTGTTTCCTGGGTCCTTGTAAAAAGTCCCTAAGATCCATGTCTTGTGAGAGTAAAGATAAGTGCTGTTTCACTTCGGTGAGTGTTGAGGTTCCTAGCCAATCTAGCACAACTTCCCAACACTATAGGATGTCACTAGCCCTGGATGTTCTCTCTGTACATAACGTGGGTCTGGCCTATGGATACTGAGTCCCTCTGTGATGTTCAGAAATTGTTTATGACATATATTTGTGTCTAAGGGCCAAACCACCCACTCTTTCCAATTTGGGTCTGTTCTATTGTACTGTATGATGTCATCTACTGTTGCCCCTTCTTCAGTAGTTGAATTTTGCCGCCCCGTGTAACAGTGTTGGAAACCGAGTTGTGTTCAAGTCTTTGTTCCCAGCTAGTCCAAGACAGGATGTCTGTTGCACAGTATCATTTAAAAAGATCATCTGCTGCGGAATGAGGCATGCTCTAAATAGTACTTCTGTTCCCTGGACTTTCCAGTCCCTAAACCCCCAGACCGATTTTAAGTTGATTTCATCTTTCCAGAGGTCAAGACCCTGTTCAGACAGTTGGGCCAAAAAGGAAGCAGAGTAAATCTGTTTGGTGTGTTTGTCAACATAATTTTCAGTGCTGATGTTGGTGCAACCTTATAATAATATGAGGCTGGATCTGAGGTGTTAAACCCTTAAAAATATGAACATTTCTGTGCAAACGTTTGTGAACTACTTTTTGGTGGTGTTGGGCAATATTCTCACTGATGATACTCAAAAATATTCCTAGGTGAAATGGATTTGTGCTGGAAATGGTGACCATAATGTAGGTAACAGTACAAAGTGTCATAATCCGAAGAACCCTATAACATTTCATTATTAGAAAATGCAGCAGTTTAATCTACATCAGACAACATGTTATTAACTGTTTCAGAGTCCCAATCATCGGAAAATGTACTTGAGGTAATGATATCACTTAATTAAATTTGAAATACATGATTAATTTTTAAAAGCTTGGTCGGGCCGAATATGTTAATCTCAACCTTGTCCCAAACTATACCATCTGGTATAGGAACTGCTGTTATCTTCACTGATGATAAGTCTCTTTTTTCACGATGTGATGATGGATGTGGCTTCAATAGTATGTTGACCCTTTGGGCTGTGGAACTTTGTTGAAGATAGCGACCATTAATAAGCATACTAAAAGTTATTACTAAGCCTAGCCCGAAAAGAAAAAAACAATATCCCAGTAATGATCCATAGTTCTAGCCACAGTGATACCAGGTATGTCTTTTTTAGAAAGAGAATAAAGTTCTTGATTTGTTGCTTGTGAGTTTTTTGGGCAGGCGTCATTTCCGGTTCACTTGGATTCAAAGAAAACATATCAAAGTTTATGAAATAGCCAGAAGCAGTTTGATCAATAGTAGGAATTGCATCGGGATTAGTTGACATGGTATTTTGCTCTTGTTGAGGCATGTTGATGTAGACTTCTGTATTAGGTCTAATTGCAACATGTGGATTATTCTGATTTTCATTTTGAATTTGAATGTCTGGTTCAAGTGGAACAAGTCCCATAGCATTGTTGCTTAGTCCTTTATTCCGTACAGGTGGCTCTTCAAACGTGATGAGTCTTTCTGTTTGAACTTCTTGGATTATAGAGAGAGGAGTCTGCTACTGTGGAGACCACTAGGCCTACTGCTTGGTATTGGCCACATAGTGTGGTTTGATTAAGTTGATTGAGACAAATCTCTTCTCCTTTTTTCCGGCAAGAGGCGGCAAAAGTACAGTTCTCGTTCCTTGTACGGCAAGAACTGCTACAAGTGTTCTGTATGATGGTCCAAATTCTTTTTGTCTGCAATTTTCTCTCTAACCAGATCCCTGAATTTTGGGATCCAGACAGGTCTTGCAATGACTGCCTTGACTTCCCCAGTGGCGGTCTGTTTTAGCTGGACGTTTCTTTTTTTTGTACTGGATTCATTTAGATCCTGTAAAAGAGCCAAAAAGCCATGGATATCACATGGCTTTTCATCCGCCACTGCGTCTTCACAATCAAGATCCGGTACCCACATTCTTATCCTAAATAGGACCTCATATGGAGTGACACCCCTAGAGAGTTTCTTGGCTGATTATTGAGGGCTCTCCGAACCCCATACAGGTCTGTGACCCAACTACCACCCTTGCCTAATACCCTAGCTGTTAAAGATTGCTTTAAGTCCTGGTTTTTCCTCTCCACCTCTGAATTTTCCTCGGGATTTTATGGAGAGGAGTACCGCAATGCTATGCCCATTCCTTCTATGGCCTCTTTGTAAGCCCGAGAGCTAAACGCCGGGCCGCGGTCAGAATGTAACGTGCCAACTTCTTAGGTGACGATAAAGACTCGCAAATCTTTTATAACAGTTCGAGCGTCAGCCGAGTGCTGAGGTCAAACCTATAGGAGTCTTGAGCAGGGATCCACTGCAACCATGTTATACTTGTAAGCCCCATCAGATTGTAAGATTGTGGTCCAAATACACACATGCAAGAGGTTTGTCTGATTTTGATAATGGTGTCTGTGTTGGGCGTGTTATGTTGGATCCTTTCATCTGCTGGCAGATGTCACATTTCAAGACATAGTCCAAACCCATGTGTGCGGCTAGTATTAAACCTTGCCTACGATCCATATTTCGTATTACTCTAACCCCCACTCCAGGAGTCTGAGCATATGCAATGTTTTGTGCATCTAACTTGTTGGAGTATTTGATTTTTTGTAGGTACTGCTGTATTGATTTTGCGTGACGCAATGACAGCTACCATAATCTCACAGTCTATCCTCGTTTTTGAACAAGTGAGTGCAGCTACGGAAGCCGCATGAACAGCCCCCTTTGCGGGTGCATCAGCCAATGAATTCCCTTCAACATGAACGCCATCACATTGATGACTCAGCGTGTGTATCACGTGAGCTCTTGGTAGTTAGTTTTTCAACTCCACTACCTGATTCCATTTTATGCTTAATTTTGCCACCTTTTGCATCTTTAACCCCGTTTTGCTCCCAATGGTATAAATAGTAATTATATGACTGCACACCGTAAAAAGAATCAGACACAATTAGTGTGGGGAAGTCCTGACCTGTATTTACAAGTGCCAGTATTAACGCTTTTAATTCTGCCAACTGTGTCGTGCAGTCTCCAAGAGATTGCGTCTTTGTGCAACTTGGGTGAAACTTTCCATCTAGCATGCGACCTTTAAAGATTGGTTATGCTGCGCTGTAATGTTGCCTACTCCCTATGGCCGGTTGCGCAGATACGTCAGTGTAAATAATGTATTCATTCTGATTGAGAGGCAAGATTTAATTTGGTGGAGGATATTCTTGTTCATATTGCAGGAATGACTGTGTTTTTAAACTTGGATCAAATCTGTATTCAACGTCTGTTGCAGTAAGAGAATTAGCCCATTGTATCCATCTCGAATGTAAGGCTTTTGCGTTTGGAATACTAGCTTTTGAAACAGCTTCTAAAGCTGGTACTGGGGTTGTGACAATTATGCGTTTCCTCTGAGTCAGTGCTCTTTCTCTTGCTACATTGTCAGTATCTTTTCAGTTGAAGTAAAACGCATTTCTGCATTTGTGTACAGGTGTGATTTGTATGCGATTTGTACAGTTTCTCCTTCATTGAAGGTTATGTAAGTGTACCCACATTGACCCGCAATTATAAGGATCACCAAGTGGCGTACATTTACACGTGTTCAGAAGTGTTTGGAAGCTATCATGTCTTCCTGGAGGGAACAAAGAATATTGATATGTTCTTGTGTCCACTGTCTGGCTGAAAAGTCAGGTTTTATTAATTCGTAGAAAGGTTTTATCCTTTCTGCGTAATCAAAAATGTATGTTCTGCCGAAATTTAGGAATCCCAGTATTGATTGTAAATTTTTCAAAGATTTTGGTGGTTGGAGAAGCACACACTTTTCTTAAAAGTTAGCTGCCAGGCTTTTCCCTTCACTTGTAAGCTCATATTCTAAAAACAGGACATTGAGGTGGGCTATTTTAGATTTTTTAAAGTTACATTTGAAGCCCTCAGTGGCAAATCCCATAATAATGGTACTTACCCTGGTCAAGTGCCTCTCTAAGTCATTGTCCGTCAGATAAATATCATCCACATAGGACAACGCTTCTTCGTCGAATTTTTGAAGTAAATCTGCTACCCTTGCTGAAAATACCCCGGGGCTGTTCTTATACCCTTGGGGGAGACAACAAATTTGTCGCTAGGAGCCCAACGCAGATAATGCGGTTAGATACCTGCTTTCAGGTGCTATATTCTGGCAGGAAAATCCATCTGAGATATCTAGTATTGTTTTGTATTTTTTCCGCACAATGTTATTCTTTAATGCGGCCTATGTGCATTTTGGAGAGCAAATGTCTTTGTGCATGAGTTTAAATGTCTGTAATCCAAAACTAAATGATATGTATTGTCGGGTTTTGAAACTGGAAACAAAGGATTGTTAATTGTAGAGGTACATTTTTCAATGACCCCTTGGTATTCAAGTTGATCTAAGATCTCCCTGACTTGTTTTTTAGCTTCTTGCTTTATTGGGTATTGCCTCTGAGCACTGGGGGAAACTTTTAACGGGATCACATGGTAGGTTGAATCCTCATCCCACCCAGTGTGATTTTTGTACAATGCTGCAGCTTGGGCTACTGCTCACTCCCGTGCATATGTATGTTTAAGGTGAACGGAAACATGGTCGGAAAATGCAGGAAAAATTATACTTTCTCCCTTGGGGCACTCCATATCGAATGCTGGCGGACAGCCTTGTTCGGCTAACAGGATGGCATAACCAGATGACAGGTTCTTCGAAAAGAGACCTTTTAATTTCCTGGGCTTGTTCCCCTCCATCCGGAGCGTTATTTCATGTAACTTATGTGGGACGCTCACTCTTTTATCTGGAGTTTCCATCCTTAATGCATTCATTTATTTCCGCTGTCACCAGAAATTCCTTCAGGTTCTGGCGAGCTATTGTTACTTCTTCCGTGCTGTCTAGCATCGTCGAAGCCCATTCCCCATTCAGGCGTTGTGTCCTCAGAATTCTGGGCGTGTCTGATCTTTAGACCTGCAACTTTCTTTTTCTTGAACTGAGGTTTTGATTTTGTCTTTTCTTCTTTTTTGGAATAGTAGTCCTGAGCGCGCCGCTTGACTCTGGACTGTGTGCACTCGTCCTTATGTTCTGACTATTCTTCTCTCTCTGATTGTTTTGATGAGCCCTGAAAAGAACAAGAGGAACGTGTATCAGTATCCTGATACTGTCAGGTTTCCTAATATTCTCCCTATTCCTAAGGTTATATCTCTTTTCAGAGGGCTCCTGTGGAGGAGATCTACCCAGGACTGAGATCTGTTGTCTTTAAACTTTTTTTTTTTATCCCACTTCTTTTTAAAAGAAGTTGGTGTCTGCTTGGAAGTGTCCTTTTCGGGACTGCCCACTAGTTGAGGTTTTAAAGCTTTTCCCCCAAACTGTTATTTTGGGTAGTTCATTCTCCTGTTCTAATGGACCAAACTCCCTAAGGCGTTGGCGGATTGCCACTGCCGCTGCATCCTCTTTAATATTAGCTAATATTATGGCTGATACCTTGTCATAGTTATTTAGTAACTTCATCCCTAGGTTCAGAGCAGGCTGTGCTCCGTACTCATTTTGTATTTGTCTTAATACATCGGGTATCACCACTAATGAAGGAATACCATGAGTTCTGGTATATATGGCAGCAAAGACTGTACCCCAAGAGGTACAATCCTCTAACTGTAGTGTAATCCCCATGGGCAAGCAGGTTGTTAACATTCTGTGTTTTTCAAATGGTGTGGTATTTCGGAATACTGCCTCTAAATGGGTTATTTTCTGGGCAACCCAGAAAGGAATTTGTTCATGTTTTGGGGGCATTTTACCCATTATCCTGTGTAATGTTTGTGGAGTAATTTTGTTAGCTGTGCTCTGTGTATGAGCTGCATTCGGTGTAATTACTGTTGGTTGGACCACAATGTCCTCATGACAAATTGTGTCATGTTTCTGAAAAGTTTTATCAACTCTTTGTGTAGTACGAGCAATTCATTGTGTGAAAGAAACCAGTTTGGTTGGAATTCCGTGAGAACCCCGTTGGAGTGACATGTACAAATAGACCACCGGTATAAACACTGAAGAAAGACTGTTCAACTAGTCCTCTCAATCCACGAGAAGGAGGGAAGTTCGTGTTGCCAGTGTATTACTTAAAACCAGCGTATAGAAAGAGATACAAAACGGCACTCTTCATTCCTTCCGGTAGTGCACAGGCCAGTAGTAGCAGCAGCGAGTCAAGAGACCGGGGAGTCCCGGTCACCTGGCGGTATTCACTCCAGCCTGCTCGTAGTGCAATTTCAGCACACCACAACCAACAACCCTGCTAAGGCGTAAAAAGGAAGACATAAATTGTTCAGCAAGCAGTTTCCCCAGGTCCTCGGTGCCTAGTGTCTAGCGTATTGGATTAACAAGGCACAAAAGCCACAACATTCTACAAACAATAATCAGGCTGCAAGGTTGAAAGGAACAAAACTTCAACAAAGAAATAAAGAAACTAAGAAATAAAAAGGATAGTCAAGCCTTGCACTACAAGTTAATACCCAAATGTATACCCAATTAATACTCAACAACTCCATCTCATTGAGGAAGTAATGCAAACAAGAAATTCTTCCCAAGCTCAACAGCAAGCACACTATCATCCTCACAAAACAGCAAAGAGGCAAAAATCAAAAATGCTGTACCCTCAAGAAGGGAGGATAGGGAAACAGAAGCTGTTCCCCGAGGAGGAGCATCAAGACTCACTACAAGTCTCCCAGTGTGACATACTGCCCCCTATTGCTAACCGGAACTTGCATGTCAACAGCAATGGGGACATCAGAGCCTATATGCACTCCAAAACATTGAAGGAAAAAATGGCAAATTCATCAGGAGGTAATGGGAATGACAGAGTGGCGCAAGGAGCAAGTTTCGGTAACAAAGAGGATGGAATACTAGACAGACCTCTTTCAAAAGATCAATTATCACCAGAAATAAACATTTTAGCAAAGGGTGCGAATGCACCAATGGCCGACTGAGGCCCCGAGTATGTCAACGGACCTGAAAACTGCCTAACAGCTCCAGTAAAAGTGACTCGATCCAAAACGGAGAGTAGCTCTCCATTGAAGGAGGACTTGTGCAGGCAATTGGACAAGAAATGGCAATATTCAGCTTCCCCGACAGCGGCAGAGGAATGGGTCGATCGTATGTACTGACAGGACACTCAACCAACCCCCTCAAGGATCTCACTAACAACTAAGAAGGCCCCCCCCAGTCGACAGACGCAGCCTCATGCCTGCAAGCAAACAAAAATGTAGTAATGGCCATAAATGTAAAGAATGAAGCCTTAGAGAACTTTAGCACGCTGAATAAATCCAGCAGGAAATCCCCTTCAGCATCTCTCCTTAGCTTAGATCAAAACCAATTGGCCACCAGCAACAATTCAATTAGTTATTATACGGAGACAGATCATTTAATCCAACAAGCTTGGATTACAATGCCCGCTACCAGAGATGATTCTCTGCTATCATCAAAGCCTATAGCAGGAGTAAACTTCTCTGAAGTAAATTTTGACTTCACAGAGTCCCACCCAGAGGTACTGGCTACAGTGCCAATAAATCAATGCTCCCCATCAAGCTCAAACTTTTTAAATTCCTTTTCCTCTATTCAGGATAACGAGCTCTTGAAACCTGGATCCCCATTGACAACAGAGGACCCCCCAGCTCTACTTCCAAAAATCGAAGTTCACCTTACACTAATCAATAACGCATTAATCTCAATGGCAAATGCGGCCCTTATGCATGCAGACAAACTTGATACACAAATAAACATGCTACAGTCAGTAGCAGGGTTAATGTCAGGCCTCGATACAAAGCTTGAAGATCTAAATTCCCTGATTAACTTTGCCCAGAGCTACGCGGTCTCATCCATCAATCTGGAAAAATGCGGATGCAGCCCCATACTACAGAAATTGGAAACGCTCCCCGTAATAATGATGAGCTCCCTTGTGAATGACCTCAAAACAGAGGCAGCAAGATGGTCACCCAGACAATTTATGTGCTCCAATCAAGAGGGAAAAGACAAAATTTGCCCCATCCTCTGTCGCCTATTCCGCATAACAGGAACACTTTGTCCCCTGGGAAAACTGGAACATGTATGCAAAAATCAGGAGGCAAAGAAAACCATATATTGGACATAAATCCCTTGTTAATGGCAAATGGTACTCATGATGGGCCGGAAAGACCAAAGAAAATGGACAAACTTGAGGGGAAAGACAAATTGAATCCAATAAACAAAAACACAGCTTTGGATCCCAAAGATGACACAAAACACAATAAAGGAACTTCCCTCCAACAAAAAACGAGCCCAGAATCAATAATCGGTCCTATGGACTGGAAGCCCTTATCAAGGAAAAATAAGAAAATACTAAGAAAACTAAACAAATCTAAAAAGGGCAAACCACAGATGGGCTTCTAACACAATGGCTCCTGACTGATACAAGGGTGAACATTGGGCCCACGGTTTCCCCCTCAAGTCGATTCCATATGGCTCAGGAAAAAGGGCTACAGGACCGACCGCCAATGGATACAACAAACGATAATGCCCCCACACAAAGCTTAGTTAGCTTGGCCTTAAAGCAAAACATGAAAGAACAAGAGCCATGTCCAACATCACAGATACATGAAGATGGATCACCTGTTGAAGGCAAACGGTACGAGTCCAAAGTACCCCACAAACTCAACACTGATGATCTCTAACATGCAAGGGCCCTGATGGAAAAACTCTCCAACTTGTTAAAAGTTTCGGGATGCCCAAGGGCGACTCACCAAATCGAACCCATCAAAAAACAGGAATCGAAGTGGACAACCCGATCGCCAATAACACCAACCAAAAAACAACTACAACTTTTCTAACAAGTGGGCACAATTAAAAAACAAAAGCAGCCGTCAAAGAAATCTCTACTCAAACACATCAAAGAGCCATGACGGCCTTCAGCCCCGATGACAAGGAAATCAAAACACGGAGAAGAAGTATCAACGACCATTCCCCTTCGTCTAAGAGAAATAGGAGCGCTGACCTGGAGCAATCTGTACAGATAATGCATCCATGGGAAGCTTTGAACCCCGGGAGGAACATAGTATCAAAGACTACAGCAAACCAGGACGGCTTGGATGTAAGTCCACATGATACAACCCCCACTTCAGACCAGCACAAATTCCTCAAAAATCTTAAGCTAAGGTTATATCCTAACTACACCTCGCAAGGGAAGTGGGACATTGTCAACAGAGGAAACATCTTGAGGCTCTGCTCAATCATGCCAGGACTAGAGAATATAGAAACCTCAGACATCGATAGTGACTTTCCTTGCTCCAGAACCCGGTGATAAGAATGGGGTAATAGAAGTGACCTTCTCTAACCAGGAAATGGCAAGAGCACTAAGGGAAAATAAAAACCGCCTGGAAGAATGGGGGAGCCAGGT
The DNA here is from genome assembly GCF_964204655.1 of Triturus cristatus. NCBI lineage: Eukaryota > Metazoa > Chordata > Amphibia > Caudata > Salamandridae > Triturus > Triturus cristatus. The sequence goes on from NC_140586.1 coordinate 370,256,451, forward strand.
AAGAAATCCAGTAAAAATGAAATACCCGGCAATCCTAAAAGGAGTAGATAAAGCACAGCCACTGGACCATGAAAGAAAACCTCAAAGCAAAGAGAACAGAAAGAGTGAGATAAATCCAACAACCGGCTCCATTTTGCACGGTATAAAAGTGGGTCCAAGAACCAGACAGTAGAGTAACAGCCCATTACAAATCATAATGGACCCAAAGGAGGGGAAACGAACATGCCTGGCCAAGAGAGTGAACATCAAAGACTGGTCCTGGGTACCGAGGGCTTTAAACTCCTGCTCCTGGCAAACGGGGTTTCTCAGCTGACAAGAACAACTTAACTTTTTTAATTAAAAATCTGTTCTTGGAATACCTGGTGTTTAATCGACAACAAAGATAAAAAGGACGCACTACAATCATTGAAGGGTTACGACATCATAGCGGTGCAAGAAACTTGGGCTATGAGCATAACCCGCTGGGCAGACTACATAGCCTATGAATCATTTGCTACATCCTCACAAGCGGGGGGGCATGCTTTGGGAGGAGTGCCAATTTATAACAAAAACAATATGACAATCCAGGTATCCCTAGTATGTAAGGGAAATGGTGATTACATACTCCTCAAAACAAGGCTCCAAAATTCCGATACACTAAGCCAGGATCAGCGGCAAATGATCTTAGTCTGTATCTACCTCAACCAATCGAAGCCCAAAAGAGAAACTTCATTAAACAGAATGCTGCCAATAATCAGCGATTTACATGCTGAACACCCAGATGATCTATGGCTAATTATGGGTGATTTTAACGCAAATCTAATGGAATCAGATTTAAACTCCTCCCAGGTAGCTTTGGATGACTCAACGTGGTCTATTCCAGAAATAAGCTGCCAGTACCAACGAAAGGACAACCATGGACTCGAATGGTCAGCCTACTTCAACCAACTGGGCCTCCGAGTCTTAAATGGAAGGTCAGCCTCTGACTCACCGGCAGCGTATACCCACTTCCCCCACTCTAGACTGGCCACTCTAGACTATATTCGGATCTCGATTGTGCACTTTCTCGCAGCTCAAGACTTCGCTGTCACTCCGTCACTGGCAAGTGACCATGCCATCAACTCCTGCAACATTCTATAATAGCAAAGCCATCGCCCAAAAATCCAATTGATCGGTGAGGAGGCCAATCTGGAGCCAATCAGGAAAATACGGTGGTCGATCGAACACAAAGAAAAAATAGATGGCGAAGTCAAATTAATCCTGTCCAGAGCAACCAAGGGAAGTGGTAATCTAATCCCGACAATATCTTGGGAACATCTTCTGGGAGAGATTAGGGATAAACTCAAAGGGACAAAGAGAAATCCGTGCACATCATACTTAACAGATGATCGCCTCAAAAAACAAAAAGAGTTAATATCGGCAATTAAACGTAAATTAAACTATACTAAGCCAAATATCACCAATGAGATCTCTGAACATAGAATCACCCAGGAAAAAGTGGCAGCAATCCGTCATAGTTACAGGAAAGCAAGATTTTCTCTTCCAACAATGGCTGAAGAATCCCATTGGATTAAAGCTCATGAAATAATAAAGTCTCGGGACCAGAAGAGATTTTGGAAGTGGATGAACAACTGATTCAAATAAAATCTGCAACCCTCTGTCACAAACATCTCAGCCCAAGCGTGGGAAAATCACATATACGCTCTCTATGTGGACTCACCAAGTGAAGACAGCACTAGTCACAAACCGGCTACTTTCACCAAAATACCACCTCGCTTAGAGCCACTGCAAGCATTAAACGATCTGAAGGAAATAACAGCAGATATGGTTGTTCACATTATAAATAAAATGCACCCAGGCGGGGCTCCAGGCCCAAATGGCATACCTCCAATGGTATATAAGGGAACAGCCTCTAAATGGGCAACCATTATGGCACCATTATTTATGGAGTATAGAGCAGGAAGGCACATTTCTGAATCACGGACAGGGTCCCTTTTTGTCCAATACATAAAAAAGGGACGCATTCGAACCCAGAAAACTATCGCATGATTGCCCTCTTGGATGTCGATGGGGGGGAACAACCTTTACAACTCAACTTTTACAACGCACTACACTTACAACGCATTTTTTACAACGCAACATCCACTACAACGCATTCCATTACATAGCATGACACTACAACGCATTTTAAAAAACTACCTTTACAACGCATTCCATTACATCGCATACTACCTTTACAACGCATACCATTACAACGCATAATATTACACTACACTATCCAACACTTACCCTACTGTTGCACCCCCTGGAGTTAGAATAGTAATTTTTACCCCTATACTATCCAACACTTACCCTACTGTTGCACCCCCTGGAGTTAGAATAGTAATTTTTACCCCTATACTATCCAACACTTACCCTACTGTTGCACCCCCTGGAGTTAGAATAGTAATTTTTACCCCTATACTATCCAACACTTACCCTACTGTTGCACCCCCTGGAGTTAGAATAGTAATTTTTACCCCTATACTATCCAACACTTACCCTACTGTTGCACCCCCTGGAGTTAGAATAGTAATTTTTACCCCTATACTATCCAACACTTTCCCTACTGTTGCACCCCCTGGAGTTAGAATAATAATTTTTACCCCTATACTATCCAACACTTACCCTACTGTTGCACCCCCTGGAGTTAGAATAGTAATTTTTACCCCTATACTATCCAACACTTACCCTACTGTTGCACCCCCTGGAGTTAGAATAGTAATTTTTACCCCTATACTATCCAACACTTACCCTACTGTTGCACCCCCTGGAGTTAGAATAGTAATTTTTACCCCTATACTATCCAACACTTACCCTACTGTTGCACCCCCTGTAGTTAGAATAGTAATTTTTACCCCTATACTATCCAACACTTACCCTACTGTTGCACCCCCTGGAGTTAGAATAGTAATTTTTACCCCTATACTATCCAACACTTTCCCTACTGTTGCACCCCCTGGAGTTAGAATAGTAATTTTTACCCCTATACTATCCAACAATTACCCTACTGTTGCACCCCCTGGAGTTAGAATAGTAATTTTTAACCCTATACTATCTAATACTTACCTTAAATGCAATTTAATATTATGCGTTGTAATGGTATGCGTTGTAAAGGTAGTATGCGATGTAATGGAATGCGTTGTAAAGGTAGTTTTTAAAAATGCGTTGTAGTGTCATGCGATGTACTGGAATGCGTTGTAGTGGATGTTGCGTTGTAAAAAATGCGTTGTAAGTGCATGCGTTGTAAAAGTGTGCGTTGTAACGACATACATCCGTCGATGGGCAATGTTATGCTAACCTGCTTTTAGAAGAATTGACTACCTGGGCTGAAGCACAAAATGTTATCCCGTTTACGCAAACTGGCTTCCAAAAGGGCTCTAGCATCGAAGATAACTTGATCTGTGTGTCATCCTTAGTAGAAACAACACTGGACAAGAAAGGGAAGGCACTCTACCTAGCTTATATCCATTTTCAAACATCCTTCGATAGCGTGGACCGTTCGAGACTGTGGACGAAATTAAAATATTGGGGCATTAACAACTTACTATTAAACGCGCAAGTGGCTCTATACTCTGAAACCTGGGTCAAAATCAGAGTTTCTACCGACTGGGCAACAGCCAAGACGATACAAACCAACAAGGGCCTAAAACAAGGCTGTATACTGGCCCCAGTGCTCTTTAATTTGTATTTAGCCAAACCTTCCTGATTTCCTGGCACAGGCTCGAGCATTCCCTCCTAAACTCGCCAGATTTAAAATCCAATCGTATGCAATATGCAGACGACACCATCCTGATAAATCAAACTCCGATTGGCCTACAGCGACTTCTAACTGCATTGTCATCATACTGCAAAGTCAACAAATTGAAAATAAACACGACAAAAACAAAGAGTATGATAATCTGTAGACAAACAAAGAGAAGAGGTTTATGGCAAGTCGACGGTAAATCCATCGAGACAGTCTCAACTTATAATTACCTTGGGGTATGGATCGACCATAAAGGAAGGCAGTCCACAAACATCACAGCAATGCACGGGCTGGCACAATCCTTATCTGCAGAGCAAGGAAATCTATGTGCTCACCTGACCTCACACCTTTAATCCAAGCAATGGGGGCAAAATTCCTACTGTCCGTTTCCTATGGCGCTATAGTCTTTAAAGACAAGATGTCATCGTGGCTGGACAGAGCACAATCAGCCTGCTTCCGTAAAGTTTTCCCTCTTCCACTTTGCATGTGCAAATTCGTAAGGAATTCAACTTGACGTCTCAAAAGTTGATACTTAGAGCACGATTCATAGCATTCTATCGAAAGGCCAAACAAGCATGGGAAAACTCATTAAAAAATTACATCTGGCTAATGATAAATAACCCCGGGTCAACCTTGCACAATTATCTCACTCATTCTCTTGAAACACTGGAAGCCTGTAAAATATGGGCCGCCCCCATACCCATAACGGCATCTCCACAAAGCCAATAATGAAGCGCCAACTGATGAGGCTACGATTTGGCTTGATCCCTCTGTTGGCATAAAAGTATGGGCAAGGCTACAAAGAAATCTCATCCACACAGTGCCGTGCCTGTGGGCGAGAAGAAGAAACCTTAACTCACATATTATGTATTTGCGAGACACTGCGTCCTCTAAGAACTTATTGACTTCGACCCATCTGGTGCATTTTAAACATTCGGACATGCCAGGATGCCTTGGTGGAATGATTGAAGGGTGATTCAGCACAGTTGTCGGCGCGCTTCTTGAAATTTCTGATGGCTGCAAAGGACATTTTGGCCTCCGAAAAACTCATAGAAACATAAAGATCATAAAACCACCATCAGTTTTAATCCTTCTTAATGTAAATGCTAAAAAAAAAACATATTGAAGCTCATGCATTTTATTCTGTATCCAAGTATTTGCGATTGCAATGATTTTAATTAATTGTGCAGTAAAATTCTATTCTATTAATTGTGTGGCATTGTGTCAATTGCAGGATGTGGTGCATAGGTCACTAATATCCGCCATGTTGCTCCTGGTCTTCCTAATGGACAGAGTCTTGCTCTTATTCTTGAGTGGGGTAGGGAGCAATTAAACCAGAAAATATGTTCCTGGTAGGTAAGCGGAATTTCAGTCTTCTCAAATGGAGTGTAGACCGCTGAGACTTTTTCATATACGTAGTAATAAAATGTCTGTGTTCTTGCATCTGCTGCCGGGAATGTAAACCCATGAAAAGAACACCTCTGTTTATCTCGCCTGCTCAGCTGTGGCGGAGTTTGTGCCCACCCGCTCAAGACGTCTCTGGTGTTTTGTGAGTAGGGGGTCTCTAAGAATAAGCACGACTGAACTACTCAGATTCTACTGTTAAATAAGTGCCGAACCAACATTGGCGGCGCCATGTACTGTGGTTCCTATAGTACCCGTGCAGGACCTGCACATTTGGATAACATACACTGTGGGCCTGGTGGCAGACTAATTCTGAGCACCCCCACCGCGTATGTTGGCCTGTTAACATTAGCTAGCTCACAGTGCCACTATAATCTCCTTTTATCTGAGAGATTAGTTTCTGGCAACCTCAGAACACGACAACCCTGCTTCCTCAGATTCGTGGAAACAATGTGCTACTTTTCGCCCACTCACTCGTGCTTGCTCAATTGTTCTCAGAGATACACAGAAGAAACAGTCAAGCGTGTTTACAAAAAGAACTTATTGCACAGTTGTTCTTCTTGTGTAGAATATATGTGCTGCGACAACTGTTAAACAGTAGCAGAGATATATGACCAGCAGTACAGTAAATAAAAAAGGATAGTACAGTACTACCATTTTGCAATAGTCATGAACATATACATGAATATAAAATGCATTTATAAAATAAAGCGCATACTCCTAAGATGCCTGTCTAGATGTATCTAAGTGTACCTTGCATGTGAGTAGTTGCTAAAGAGCCAAGAATCCCACTAGGATTCAGTCGAACCTCATTACCTTAGTAAAGAGAGAGTGGGACCTCGTACTGGTCTCGAGTTGGACACTCCGCAAGGGATGGTTAGACCACTGTCAGCTGGAGCGACTGCATGCAGGAGCCTCAGCGTCTCTGGTCAGTGTGTCCCCTGGAAGTCTCGGTTCCCTTCTAGTAATGCTAGCAAGAGGTGCTGTATTTATACTGAAAAGTATGGAGTCCCTTTGTCCCTTGTGTCTTATGTTAGCCATTGTTGGGTATGTGGGTGACGTATGGGATGAACCGTTTATGTAGGTATTAGGAAGGTGGTGTGGAAGGTGGTGTGTAGCCCCTGCCTGGTTTCCAAGTAGCCTAATGAACTATTCATGCTGAATGAGCACATCGAAGATGTTACAGGAGGCATATTGTTTGGGGAAAACCCTCCTTCTGCACCCAAGCCACAGACTAGATAAGGTTCAGCCCTCAGAGCCCGGTATTGTGGTGTATACTGATGTAGGTGAAAGAGTTTGCCTATATTAGTGCATCTAAACTATGCCTATATTAGGACATCTATATGAAATATAACACTAAGCTTGGACATAATTCAAATTAGGAGTCCTTTACCATGCCTACATGGGTGGCGCAAATTGTTCCATGCCAATGTCACTAGTGACATTCTGTACTCAACATAAATAAACAAAAACCATCATTTCCTTCATGTGACTCCGTGTTCAGAATTTCAGGCTGCCCTGGAAGTCCCAGTGAGGGTTTGTTTGAAGCTTGAAGCCAGGTCAAGGGGTCCAAAAGGCCAGATACATACTCCCGAATGTCCTCCTATGTCACTAGGTGTGCAGGAATTACAAGATTGGGTAGTGCTCTGGCGGGCCCGGGTGAAGACCATGGGGACTGAGTTTCTGTGCACCATGTTGCAAAGTGCCTGACCTCCCCTGCTTGCCCAGGATAGAAATCTTCCTGAATCAGAGCCCCAGAGGACCCTGAGGTGGAATACCCTGGCTCTGTGCTCCGTGTCATGGGCCGCCTTGTCTCTACGTGCCCCAAACAGGAAACCCAATGGCATGGTGAACCCCCCTTTGCTTCTCCAGGATCAGAAGCTCTGAGAGGGCCCGCGACAAAGCCCCAGTAGGCCTGAGAGTGGAAAACCCCAGCCATGGGCTTCCCTCTGCGACCTACTGTGTTGCAAAGTCTCCCCTACTTGTTCAGGTTTAGAAGCTCTGACTGGGCCCTGGTTCAGAGCCCTATAATAATAATAATAATATTTATAAAGCGCGCAGCTACCCCAAATGGGGTGTTCCGGCACTTATGTAGACAGTAGCCCTAGTGAGCTGGGGGTGTAAGGCCCTGGACGTAGTCTCCTATCTCTGGACTGTGGTGTCACAAAGTGGCTGTGACAGAGCCCCCAGGCCCATGAGTTCTCCCCTGCTTTTCAGTAGCTCTGCTTGGGGTCTGGGTCATAGCTCAGGGTTGCCCAGGGGTGGAAGTCCACCCGTTTTGAGCTCCATTCCCAAGACCTCTGGGTCTGAAAGTGGTGCAGACAGGAATCAGCCATCCCAGAGAGGCCTTCCCTGCTACCGGGGATAGGAAGCTCTGACTAGGTCCAGGGTCAGAGTCTCCGTGGAACCTGATGTGGAAGACCACCAAGCCCTGGGCTCCGTTTCCTGGCCTGCTGTGTCTCAAAGTTCCCTGGATAGGGAATCACAGGCCTGGGGAGGCCTCTCCTGCTTGCCTGAGTTAAGAAGCGCAGACCGGAACCCTTCTCAGGGCCTCAGAGGGCTTGAGGATAGAAGCCCCAGGCCTTAGGCTCCTTTTTTCGGCCCAGCAGGTCACAAAATGCACGGAATGAGGTCCTGCAAGACCAGAGATGTCGTCCCAGCTTGTCTCTCTTCAGAAGCTCTGACCGGGCTCTGGGTCAGAACTCTTTGAGGCCCCTCCCATAGCCCCTTGTCTGATACCAGCTTAGGCACAGAGAACCCGAGCCTCAGAGTCCCTGTCCCCTCTTAGGGTGAGCTGAATCCTTTCTCAGAAATCATAGTGCGACCAGGTGACCAGCCTTTGAGTCCAGGCATCTGGTCACTTCAAGCCTCTATCATGTGGTCACAGGCAATGTATTCTTATGGTGCACCCTGGCAGGATGGAAGTCCTGATGAGCATTCATTTCACTCTTTGAGCCCAGATAGGGCTCCAGGAAGTTAGGCGAGATTTCTCTGATAGCCCCCACTGACACTTTCATATGCACAGATTACAAAAAAAGGGGATAGACATGCTCTAGATTAGTAGGTAAAGGGTGCCCTGGACACCCTTGTCTGGCCATTCTCATCCAGGTGGTACTAGGGACTGGGGGCACCTGGTGGGGAAATCGGGGGGCTTGAGCCTGCAGCTGCCCTCCAGCACTGTCTGATGGGCCTTTCCTCTGAGATTTGGTGAGAAGGCAGAAATGCAGAGATGTTAAGCACAAATAGAGCCGCTCCCAGTTAGGTGACCTAAGTGCTACAGTATAATTTGTGAGTGCAGACATCTCACAAAAAGTGAAAGATCCGCCCTCTAAAAACTTGGAAATTAAAATGAATGGTTGTGTGTTGGGGATTCTATTGTCCCCCACCGTGGTGTATATGATCGACATGTTTCTGCCAGTTGGCCCAGAACGGTCCATGGCATTCATCAGGACCGAAATAATCAGAAAATGGTCTCCACTCTTACCAGACTGTGGTGAGAGGGTTTCACTAGGTGGGGTGATCTATGTAACGCTCCACTTTTATGCGGCTAATGCGTACTAGCCTGTAATTGTAATTACCATATAGATGCCAGTTATTTTAAAATTGGTTTGACAACTATAATGGCCTTTTAATTTCACTTTTTGTTTGTAAGGGCCCCCACTTAGTTTGGAAGTGTATTCCTGTCGTCAGGTGTATGCCTGCCCTCTATCAAACCAGGTTTTTATAGGGCGAGGACTGGTCAATGATGAAGCATGACATCAGGTGGTGTGTGAGACCAGTCTTTCACTTTTTGTGAGATGCCTACACTCACAAATTAACACTGTAGCACTTAGGTCACCTGACTGGGAGCGGCTCTATTTGTGCTTAACATTATATGTTGGAGGCTGCCTGCTCCTAGTACCCCGTGCCTCTGGTTCCCTTCCCTAGATCTTCTCTGGGGCTTTGGTGGTTATACAGGAATGCAAAGAATGACATCCCTATGCAGGGCAGCCTGCTCGGAGGTTATTTTAGCCAGCACTGTACTGTAATTGCAATGGCAGGGCTGACTTGAAAGTACAGCCAGAGCTCCAGGAGGTCCAAATTGTTCACTCTGATGGTTCCCTTTCACTCTTTGTGCCTGGATTACTAGAAAGGCAGGTAGCCTCCCTTCGAATGATTAGGGACAACATATGAGGGACCCCATTGTCCTCTGATCTTTTTCTGCAGGTGCCATGAGGTGCTTGGCTGGGCTGCCCTTGAGGTCTCAAGGGTCTGAGTCTCTGGCTGCCTTCATGTCTGATGGGCCTTTCTTCCATGCCCTGCTTCCCAGTGAGAAGGCAGGGATGCAGCCTGGCTGCTTGTGTAGTGGTGTGACCAGAGTGGATTGGGTCACGTGCCGCTAGTCCCAGCTGCTCCCTGTGGTCCAGGGTATGGATGCCTGTCCGTTGCCTTTCTATACCCAGTACAATTGTGTAACAGCTCAGAGCAACCTTTCTGTGATGTGTCCCCGAATGCCCTGGCTAATACACTGCACCCCTATGTCTTTCTTGCTCAGGCTTCTCCTTGGCCTGCCTCACACTTCTGTTGTAGCAGAGCAGGCTGTGACTGCCAGTGCCCGTTCGACTGCCCTGTTCCCCTACCCCCCTGCAGGCAACTAGGGGCTCCCAAAGACTGCTCATGAAGGGTGTGAAGGTCAATCCAGGACAGGCACACAGCTTCTCCTCCCATCTAGCAGGTGCGGCTATCTGGTAGGTCCTGTCAGTAGCGTTTGCGTTTCTCACAGATTAAGCCATGCAAGATAAATTCACACAGCTGGTACAGTGAAAGTACAAATGGCTCATTAAATTAGTTATGGTTCCTTTGATTGGTCTAGAGCTATTACATGACAATGAGCTTGAATGTAGTCTGGCACATGGATGAGATATGAGAGGTATAGGATAAATGGAAGGCCCTTGGGCCACCATTGAAATACTGTTACTCTTATCCTTTTTACACATACTCAGTGAGGTGGGGTCTGAAGGGCTGTGGGGCTCTTGCTTCTTGCTCCAAGTGCCAGTGCCTGCAACCTGCAACCTGCTGTTGGGACAGTGGCAGATTCAACTGTCAAATAATAACATAGGTGTCCCAATGCATGCTTAGAAAGGACAAAAATCTCCCTCATGGCAGAAGGGCAAAAGATTACTTGATCGATTTTGAGTATGATTACAGACCATGAAGCGGGGACTTCTGGCTTGCTGTATTTTAAGCTAAAGGTGTCCGAAAATTTAGCAGAGGGATAACTGGCTTGTGGTGGCCAAGCGCTCATAGCAATGTTGCTTTTTGATCCTTCGATGTTGTTTCTTCCAATCATTGTGCTCACCCACTAATAGTGAAAGTGAGCTGGGTTTAGACTGTTGTGAGATAGGATAGTTTTAACCACTAGTGATGTGTTGTTGCAATAGGAATCCTGTTCAGTACAAGAGGAATCACAAGTTCAGTCTTTTGGTGTATGAGCTTGGCTGAGGAGCCAATGGGGCAACTCTACCATCTCTGGGATAATGGCTGGATTCCTCTAAGTCAGAATCCTCCTTAATCAATAACAATACTGCAGTGCCATGGAGCCTTGGATGGCCTGGAAAAACTGGCCTCTCAGCTGGTGCACAGAGTCGCTTTGGGACTGGAATGTGGACAGAAGGGGGCATCTCCATCGTCCTTAGAGCACTGCATGTTTGTGGGGCAACTGGTGATACATCATTTGTGGATGACTACATTCTGGGCCAGGATTTTGTGAGCAGCAGAACAGCTACCTAGCTGTGATCTATTGAAAGTCATCCTCTGAGCCAAACTTTTTTCTCTGTTCATGGGCACCTCTGCCCACCTGGGATCCCTCTGCTACCAGACCAATGGGAGAGGTGGGCTAAGGGTCCATGGGAGGCAACATCCACTACAAACAATGCGGCATGGGGGCCTCCTCTCCCATTCTGTGTTGCCGGTTAAAGGGATAGGGGCACGATCCCTTGCAGATGGCCGAGGCAAGCACTTACAGAGTCACCTGGAGCCAATAAGGAAGTCGGTGGGTCAAGGAAGGAGCCTCCTGTGCGCCGGCCTCATCCCTGGCTGAAGTCTGAGCACTCTGGTCACCCCAAACCATCAGGTTGCCGGGCTGGTTGACCAGATGACGAGCAATCAGTCGGTGGCTGGCTGATTGGATGACCGGGGGGGGGGGGGCAGCCAGTGCAGCTACTCTGACTCGTGTCTCCCCCAAAGTTCTGAAAGCTCCCACTTTGCGGGGGCATAATAGCTGAGTTCAAATGGCTTTCCAGGCAAGTCAAAGGGGAGATGGTAGTTAGCTGGGGGCTTATCCCTCCTTAGCTCAGCAGGCTCAGGCAAAAGGAAGGAGGAAGGCACCGTCCCAGGGCAACCTTAGTTGATGGACTGGGGTGAAAGACTGGGGAGGACTCTTTTGCCCCTCCAGAATGTGCAGCAAAGACATGACACAAAGTGAAGGCCCAGCCATCAAGTTCGACTAAACAGCACCCATAATCCCCTGTGAGTGGCAGGCAAGGTCATAGCTTTCACTTGGGAGGCACCGTTCCTGCAGGCCAGGGTTTCAGGCACCAAACTGGGACACCAGCCCTACCTGGGTGAAGGTGGCATTGGACCAGGGAGGAGAACAGGGTACCTGCAGGCTGAATGGCTCCTGTAATCCTTCATGAGAGATGGGTGAAGTCATGGCTTTCATCTAGGAGGCTCGGTCGCCACAGGCCAGGGGTGCAGGCACCGGGCATGGCTACCTTCCCTACTCAGGCCAGGATGATTTCGGACCAGGGAGGAGTCTCGGGCTCCTGCTGGCTGAACAGTTCATGTAATTCCCAGTGAGAGACCCGGTCCCTGCAAGCCGATGGTGCCAGCCAGCAGGTAGAGCCGCCTAACCTGCCCAGGGCAGGGGAGGTGCCCCACCCACAAGGGTTTGCCAGGTTTTAAGATGTACACCAGTTAGCTTGTCAGCTTCATGTTGGCAAAGTATGGGATTTCCAACTCAGTGAAACAAATCACCTGCCCAACTTTCCTAATTGGAATTATACCCATGCCTAATATATTGTCCAGCAGGGAACCTTAGACTAGAGATTTCACCTACTGAAAAACATTACGTGACAAAAGTATTTTTTATTACACTTCTTGAAATTCCATGAACATTTCTTGGTATCACATAAAATTACACTTTTAGAGCCAGATTACTTGTCTGGCGGTCGGGAACTGTCAGACTTGTGGTGGCGCAGAGGTGGGAGATTAAAACTCAGGCAGTTGGACTGCACTAAGACTGCCGGCTCCACCAGGGAACCACCATTCCCTAGCATATTACGAGTTTCCTCTCTGCCAGACTTTTCATGGTGGTTCCACTGCCATGATAAGCCTGGCAGAGAGGAAACAAAGGGGAGCCGACATGGCCCCCCTGTGCCTCAGACATATGTTGATGCACACGGGGGCATAACATGTGTCCCCCTGTGTGCATCAACATAGGTTCCTTCATGGAATTGTCTTTCGGGTCCATGCCATGTGGGAACCTTGTGAGGCGTTCCCATTACGGTGCCCTTTTAAAAGGCACCGGCTGCCCGACAGACCACTGTAAAGTAGTAATCTGGCGGGCGGCGAGAACCTTCCTTGGAGCATTGGCGCTGAGATTTGCACCACCGCACCACCGCTCTGCTGTAAGGTTGTAATCTGTCCCTAAGTGTTTGAATGTGGTTTGAGGTCTTTTGAAATTTTTACATGAGGGCATACCACATTTAAACAGTAACATGAGGTACTGGCATAAGATTAGCTAATGCAGAAAATGTATCATAGTGAGACATTTTCTACCCACACTAGTAACATAAACTGAGTGTAAATTGTGCATAATTGTGTAAAGCAAAATTCTACAAAATTTTTCACATTTTATATGACAAACTTTGGGAATTTGGCGAATTATACCTGCGTAACTTTAACATATATTATAAATTAGCAATGCTTTTCAGAGAGGTATGCATTACTTACTTTCTCTAAATTTGTCCTAATATGGGGTCATTACGATGGTGGATGGACTTCTGTCCATACGCCATCGTGCCGAGGCTTGGGACCACCCACCTGTAATGCAGCGGTGCCGCCATTGAGATTATGATGCGACGTCCACCGTGGCGGTCGCATCGTGTATCTCTGATATTGCGGAGGGTGCTGCTGGCTGCAGCACCCGCCGCAATGTCAGAAATACAGCCTTTGCATTTCTGTGCACTACGTGGCAGGCACAACACAGTGCCTGCCACCTGGTGCAGGGAAATGTAGGTACCCCCCCAGTGCATACCCACCTCCCCAACATATGGGGGGCCAGCTACGAGCCCCAAAAAGCAATCCCTGCCAGCCTGTGAACGGCGGTTTCACCACCATACATTGGCTGGTAGGGAGGCAGCATCCTAATATGACGGATGGTGCCTGCAAGGCACCACCACCATATTGTTGATGTGGGTTGGGTCCACCAGGCAATCGTAACGTAACGATTGACTGTGGAGGACCTGTTGCGGATGGACTTTGTGTCCAAAATTGCAATTTGTTGGGCAGAGATGTGCCTTACGATGGCGGTGAAATCGCCATCGGTGGGGGTTTCACCGCCATCGTAATAACCCCCTATATTCTTACTTTTGATATTTCAGTTTATGATATTTTGATATCAGGATATTCTCGACAATATTTTTGTTTCACAGTATATTTGTATTCAATATTTTGTCCAAACACCGAAGCAAGAACTGAATGATAAACACACAATTCCAAACGATTCTTCATGCAGTGCTTCCAGTGGTACAACTGACTAGCTTGTCAGTGGAGTGGCGAAGATGCAACCAGCTCTAATGTGAGAAAGAGAATGGCTTCCCTAGTCACAGTAAAAAAAACACAGCTAGACTTGGGGTCTGCGGAGGGCTCTTCACACCTCTGGACCCTGGTGGCACTGCCACTGGCGTAACGAAAGTTGCAGGGGACCTCCTTCAAGGTACATGAAGGGGCCCCCACTCTGTATTCAATATGGAGCTCTCAGGCCTGAGTACAGTGCTGATGGTGCCCCCTGCTGCTCGCCCCCCCTGCACCGCGGGGGCCTGTGTTAAGCCCCTGGGCACTGCAGCAATTGCTGCACGGTTGATAGCTACACCTCCATAGCTTGCCCAAAACCAAAATGTGTTACATTTTCAGTATAGAAAAACGAAAATGTAACTTGGCTTGGAGTTTGTAACCACAATTGCATCAAAGGATACCCAGTACTATAAAGATGGTTTTAAAATTAATTTGATATTACATGCAGTTTATTGCTTGCTTTTCTGTTCTTCTCTGAAAAATAACTAAACTATTAGAACATAAATATTAAACAACGGAAATATTGCAAATCAAGCGTTACTGTTTAGTACATTCTATTGGTAAATGTCACAGACTATACTCACCTTGCTTGATACATTTGGGGTACAGCAGTATTCCTCGGTTGCAATTTATTCTGAATGGTGGTGATTCTTTATGTTGAATGTAGTCCCTTGATAGGCACATAAATTCAATGTATTGACCGTGCTCAGTATAAACTTTTTCATTGTCCATCCATCGGAATCTTAGGTTGTTTTCGGCCATTTCCTCAGGACTTGCTGTGCATGGTTCTGTTAATCCAACAACACACAATGTACATTGTTATTCATCATTCTAATCAAATTAATATTCACTTATTTCCTGGGACAGTGACAATATGAAGTGAAATCAAAGCTTCAGTGTGTGCTTCCCTAATGTTATATGGCATTCCCTTTTGATCCATATGGCATGGACATCATTATCTCTTGTCAGAGATAGCAGTTGCTCTCCCTAGCTTGCTCTTTGTTAATCCTGACAAGGTCCCTTGCTACTCCTGGTCTCAGGGTTAAGATATTGGCAGGTACAGGCAGTAAAACAGGGCTCCACCAGCTCATTTACCATTTGTAGTTTTCACACTCAGTCTTTCCACTGGTATCAAATGTCAGATTTTGGGGAGGATAATGGCAGGGAAGGAAGTCAAATTTGGGATGTAATGGGGAATCAAAGGGTTGTGTAATGTGGTGCAGAGACAGAATATCGAGTAGAAAATATCGAGTTGCACAAATATCGAGTAATTAATATCGTGGGTCAGAAATATCGACAGCAAGAATATTGTGGTCAAGAATATCGATTTAAGGTAAGTAATATCGATTTTAAAAATATCGAAGTGTTTAATATTGTTTGCAAAAGTATAGTTGTTAAAAATATCTGTTTTTATTATTATGTATTTTAGTATATATTTTACATGTATGTTATGTATGTTTTTTTGTATAAGAATTGGTTGTATTTTTAATATATGTGTTACATTTTTAGTAGTTACTAATTTTTTTTATTTGAATTTTGCGCTGTTAGCTCCATAACGGGTTGTGGGTTTATAGCAGAATAGGGCGGGGAAATAATGTAATTATATAAAACCTTTTTATTTTAATTATTTGAATTTTGTGTTTTTAGTTCCGTAGCGGGCTGTGGGTTTATAGGGGGATAGGGTGGGAAGTAATTGAATTTTATAACATTAATTGATTATTTTTTATTTATTAATATGTGTTTAATCGAGATGTTAGTGTAAAATGTGTAAAGTAATTTATTATGATTTGATTATTAATTGGTAGTTAATTTTAATTAATTAATTGGTTATTAATTTTCGTAATTGTGCTATTAATTTTAGGGGTGTGTTGTGGTGTTTATAGGTGTAAAGGTTGGGAAGTAATTTATTTTTAATTTATGAATTTATGATTGGTTTTTAATTAATTTTAATTAATTAATTGGTGTTAGAACTAGGGGTCTCTAGTTGGCTGAGGTAGGTACCTTAGGCCAAATAGGGACCCTTGCTTCTAAGTCAGGGAAAGGAAGGACACCTTTTCAGATAACCCCTGTCCACCCTCTCAGTAGCTTGGCACGAGCAGCCAGGCTTCTCTCCAAGGCAAATGTGTAAAGTATTTGCAACCCCGCTCTCAGTAACCCAATGATGACACCACAAATGGACTCCAAACGAGTTTCATAACAAAACAAGTATATATTTATATAAAAAGATATACAATGAGACCACACGATAAGAATCCAACATATGCATATTTGTAATATTTCTCCTGGGCGGTTATTAGGCCAGCAAGCCCTTGTAGGGGCTTGCAGTATTAATGAGCAATTCTAGATGATCCAATGCAGTCCTAATGCAATGCTATACAGTTCGTAATGCAAGAATCAGGCACTTCACAACGTAAACCTAATGCAGTTGGTTATGCAACAATCAGACAGTTCGTAATGCCAAAATAATGCAATTCGTTGTGCAACAATCAGGTAGGTCGTTATGCAAAATAATGCAATGCGTAATGCAACAATTAGGCAGTTTGTTATGCAAAATAATGCAATGTGTAATGCAACAATCAGGTAGTTCGTTATGCAGAAATAATGCAATGCGTAAGGCAACAATCAGGCAGTTTGTTCTGCAGAAATAATGCAGCCGGTGATGCAGAAATCAGGCAGTTTGTAATACCAAAATAATGTACTCCGGCAACGATCACGGTGCTCGAGATGGTCTCCAGGCCACTCCCACTGACTCGCTGTCAGCTACTGCCAAAAAATGCCCCCAACAGGGGTATGGTGTAACACAAAGTGTAGCTCCACTCTTCGGCCCTGGTACTGCCACTCCTCGGCAAGTATGGGCTGTGATATGCTTGAGCGGAGACTCGTGCTGCGAAAATGGGAAAGGCCAAGAGTGTTTCTCTCCGAGCCCGCACCCCGCCCCAGGCGGCGACACATGCACACTCGCTGAGCGTTACCTGGGGGTGCGACCTCGCTCTCCTCTCCTTGGGACTTGAGCCTCCGATGCGACATAGTTGATTTGGGCAGTGGAACTTGGGCCCCCCACGACGAAGATGGTTTGAGGTCCCTCCTTGGCAAAAGGCAGGCTCGGTCCGGAGGCACAGCTCCTCTGGGGATGCCGGTCCGGGCCGATGGCAATGACGAAGATCTCAGGCTGCAACACAGCACACGCACACAGCGTCGCTGGGACTCACTTGAACTACGGTGGTGCACGGTCACAGGGCAATCCTCACAAAAGTCTCAGGCCGCACAAAGCACATGCACACAGCATCGCTGAGAGTCACTTGGATTCCGAGTGCACACATTCACTGGACGATGCTCATGGAGGTCTCAGGATGCACAAAGCACACGCACACCGCGTCGCTGAGACACAATTGAGTTCCAGGTGCACACGATCGCAGGGCAATTCTCACGAAGGACTCAGGCTGCACAAAGCACACGCACACAGCGTCGCTGAGACTCACTTGGATTCCGGGTGCACACAATCACAGGACGATCCTCACGAAGGTCTCAGGCTGCACAAAGCACACACACACAGCGTCGCTGAGACTCAATTGGACTCCTGGTGCCCACGATCACAGGGCAATTCTTACGAGGGTCTCAGGCTGCAAAAAGCACACGCACACAGCGTCGCTGAGACACACCTGGAAACTTTTGTGTTCCTGAGTTTCCACAACAGGAGCCAGCTCTCCTCGGGCCCTTGGGAATAAGTTACTTCAGGACACAGCACACAGCAAAGTCCTTTCAAGCAAGGGGACACAGCACACAGCAAAGTCCCTTTAGCCTCTCCTTGGTTAAAGCAGCACACTGTAGGCCAGCCACAGAACACACAGCAAGGGTCAGTCCTTTCCTTCAGTCTCTTCAGCTGTTTCTTCCTTGGCAGAGGTTCCGCTTGACCACGAAGTAGGTTCAATCCTTTTCAGGCTTGATCAATCCAATTCCAATGTTCAGGGGCTTCAGCTCTCATAGTGATACCCCTAAATGTCTTTGAAGTCTTTGTGTTCAGGGGGGCACTGACCCTTGTCCAAATTAGTTCTGGGTGTCTCCCTGCCAGTGACACCTTCTTCCAGAGCCTATCACATTTAAATCCAGACAGTCAATCCACAACCAGGCAGAGACACACAGAAATATTAGAACACCAAAAAACCAACCACTTCTAAAAGTGTGGTTTCTAAACACACAATGCAAAAACCACCTTCACAAAAAGATGTGTTATTAAATTTTGAGTTCAGGCATACTAAACTTCACCTCTCCATCTTAAGCCTATGGGAAGATAGGCTGGAAACATTCTATAGCATCCCAATTCTGTCCTATGGGCAAGATGGCCTTTCAACAGTGAAAAATGAAATGGAGTGTATTTTACTGTCAGGACATGGTACACACCTCAGTACATGTCCTACCTTTCACATATACTGAACCCTGCCCATGGGGTACCCTGGACCTACCATTGGGTTGCAGGATGGGCATAAAAAGGGAAGGGAAGGGTAAGGTCTGGCAAGTGGGTGCACTTATCAGGACAACATGACAGTTTAACAAACTGCGAGCAGGCACTGCAGTGGCAGACCTGAGTTCCCTTATTAAGGCTACTGGTGTGGGTGGCACAATTAGTGCTGCAGGCCCACTAGTAGCATTTGCATTACCAGCCCTGGCACACATAGGGCACTTTACTAGGGACTTTACTAGTAAAGCAACCATACCAATTATGGGTAACCAATTACCATCACACTTTACACAGGGAGCACTTGCCCTTTGACACTGATCAGCAGTGGCAAAGTGCCCAAAGCATCAAAAATAGAGGAGGTAGAGGCGAAAAGTCAGGGGTAATCACACCAAGAAATGCCAGGTCTAACACGTTTTAATTAATTAATTGGTTATTAATTTTGGTAATTGTGTAATTCATTTTAGGGGTGTGTTGTGGTGTTTACTGGTGTAAAGGGTGGGAAGTAATTTATTTTTAATTTATACATTTTTAATTGGTTGTTAATTAATTTCAATTAATTAATTTGTAATTAAATTTGGTAATGGTGTAACTAATTTTAGGTGTGTGTTTTGGTGTTTAATGGTGTAAAGTGTGGGAAGTAATTTATTTTTAATTTATGAATTAATATTTTGTTGTTAATTAATTTTATTTAATTAATTTGTAATTAATTTTAGTAATTGTGTAATTTATTTTAGGTGTGTGTTGTTATGTTTACAGGAGTTAAGGGTGGGGATAGATTTGTGTCTCTGGAGTAGGAATAGTAATTTTTACCTTTCCGCTATCCAACACTTTCCCTACTGTTGTACTCTTTGGAGTGGGAATAGTAATTTTTATCCCTCCGCTATCAAACACTTTCCCTACTGTTGCACTCTTTGGAGTGGGAATAATAATTGTTACCCCTCTGCTATCCAACACTTTCCCTACTGTTGCAGTCACTGGAGTTGGAATAGTAAATTTAACTATGTTGCTATCCAACACTTTCCCTACTGTTGCACTCTTTGGAAGGTGAATAATCATTTTCACCCCTCCCCTATCCAGTACTTTCCCTACTGTTACACTCACTGGAGTTGGAATAGTAAATGTAACTATTTTGCTATCCAACACTTTCCCTACTGTTGCACTCTTTGGAAGGCGAATAGTAATTTGTACCCCTCTGCTATCCAGCACTTTCCCTACTGTTGCACTCACTGAAGTTGGAAAAGTAAATTTCATTATTTTGCTCTCCAATACTTTCTCTACTGTTGCATTTATTGTATAAGGCAATTTATGTTTACATATTTTTTATGGTTTAATGTTTTAATTTATACTAGAATTTTTTTTATATTTTAAATTATTTTTATATATATATACATATATATATTTGATATAATGTAAACTTAAAATAAATTAAAGATAAAAGTTTATTAATGATTTTAAAGTAAATATATATGTATAAATTATGTTTATGTAGTTGTTAATCAAGTTTATTGGTTATATTTTGTATTAATTTATATAAAATTGAATTTATGTTGTTAAAATTAATATTAATATTTAATATATTAAATATATATTATTTTACTGTATATATATATATATATATATATATATATATATATATATATATATATATATATATATATATAGATATATTACCTACTGGCGGTCGCCAGTAGGTAGTTATAGTTAGGACCACGTTTCCATAGGAAAACCTCAACATTCTATTTTGAATAACTTTGGCGCCGGTCGACGAATCCTCGCGAATTTCTCAAAATAGGTGGGGCGCTATGCTCCGCTCCTACCCTGAAAGTCTCGGGGGGATCCGTCAAGCGGGGGCTGAGATAAAAGGGGGGTCCCAAAACGCGTTTTTCCCATGCATTTTTCCATAGGACCTTTAGAACGAGCTACAGCCCGAACGGCTGAACAGAATTACTCAAAATTTGGCAGAGAGGTAGTCCCTAGGTCAAGGAAGTGCCTTTTGTAGGTTTGGTGTAAATCTGTTCAGTAGATTCTGAGAAAATAGCCTTTAAATCAATATATATATCTGAGCCCGCTTACGGTACGCTTACCGTACGCTTACGGTAAGCGTACGGTGGCGTGCGCGAGCGCGATTCTGATTGGCTCTTAGATCTTAGTAAACATTCGAATCGGCCGAAACCAGGAAGCGGCGGCCGCCATTTTGTGTATTTCACTCTGAAAAAAAAGAGTGAAAACAAGGAAAGGGGGCAATGAGGAGAGTTACAGACCCCCTAACATTTGTGAGGGGGTCAAAGAAGGACTGTAAAGTACAAAGAAAACATTTATTGATTTTTAAAAAAATCACGGGGTACGCGTACGGTAAGCTTACGGTAAGCGTACGGTAGAAAAAATAAAAAAAAATAAATGAAAAGCAGATTTAAGAGTTTAGATATTAGGGAGCTCTAAAAAGAGCCGTTGTGTTTATGAAATGATTTTTTAGTGGTACCTACAAGTAAGTACCGATGCAGAGTCTAAGGTTCAAGAGGAAGACTCTGTTCCCTTCATCATTGAAGTGCACACCATCTCCTCTATAAATGTCTTGCATGTCATAACGCAAGTTGTTGTGGTAAATGGCACCCATACCATAGTCACGGAGGAAAGCAGAAACAGATTTGTTGACGTGCTTTCTTGCTTTGTCATCGCACCGCGTGCCCACCGTGCGTGCACGGCACTAACTGCGTAAAGTGGGCGCACGGTGCGCGAAGCGCACCGCGTGCTCACTGTGCGCGCACGGTGCGCGAAGCGCACCGTGCGCGCACGGAACGCGCACGGAACGAACTGCGTTAAGTGGGCGCGCACGCCACGAATGGCGTAAAGTAACTTAGCATTTAAAAAACCGTACAAATTCACTGAAAAAACCATAGGTTTCACACACGTTATAGTTAGGAATTAGCATTTAAAAAACCTTGCAAATTCACTGAAAAAACCATAGGTTTCACACATGTTATAGTTAGCGGAAATTTTACTGATAAAAAACCAATGAAATTCCCCCGTTATAGTTAGTGCAGGCAACTATAACTCACGCGACCGCAATCTTCTGCTGATGACATATGTGTCTTTATGAAAAAAAAATATTTTTAATATATGTATAGCTAAAAATGTATGGAAGAAGACATGGGCAAATAAGTGTCTAAATACAGTATTAGCATCAGCAGAGGATTGCGGTCGCGTGAGTTATAGTTGCCTGCACTAACTATAACGGGGGAATTTCATTGGTTTTTTATCAGTAAAATTTCCGCTAACTATAACATGTGTGAAACCTATGGTTTTTTCAGTGAATATAGATATAGATCAATATTTTTTACATCTATATTTTTTACTTCGATATTTCTTATTCAATATTTTTGTACTTACCTTTCTTGTACATCGATGTTATGTCAGTGATCGGTGTAATTTAATTTCAATTACCGCTGAGATTTTAGTGAATTGATGCCCATGGAATTTGGCAGAGAAGTTCCTTTTATTCTTCATGGTGTTCTTCCTCACTGACCTCCACCCTGCTAAGATGCTCTTTCTTAGGTCCACTAGGGTGCCTTTTTCTCAGAGCTTTGCAGCACTGAAGTTATAATGAACCACTTATCACGTATACTCATTTCAGTCACCTCAACGGTTATGTCTATTTACACACTAAGGGGTATATTTAAGAACTTGTCACGTAGTGCAGCGCAGCAAGTTACCTTGCTGCGCAGCACTGCATGACAGGGAAAGGGCAGGAATCCGCTGTATTTAAGTCAATACGGCGCATTCCTGCCTTTTCCCTCGCTGGTGTGCTTTTGGCAGCCTAGCGCCAATGCAAGGCACCCTTGCACCATGATGTAAGGGTGCCTCCGCTGCAGACAGGATTTGTGCCCCTTCCTGCACAAAAACAATCCTGAGAGGCATACTCCTCTATTTGTGTGTTCTGTAGAATGTAAAGTAAAGAGGAGAAATAAAGATATTTATAATTTCTCCTCTTTATGCCTCCCCTGTGTAAGTGTATCTTTTTGGCACATTCCCAGGTCTACCAGTTCTGGTTAAACTGGAAATGTGTCAAAACCCATGGGAGTTGCGTGGAAACACCCACGCAGCACTTGTGGAATGCCTTTCCAGGGCAGAGTAAGGCAACACGGTGATTTGCACTGTGTTGCTTTACTCCAGAGTAATTGAGCTACTCAGAACCTTGGCCTTGTGTGACTTCATAAATCTCACTTAAGGTTTGCGTCACACATGTACCACAACACAAACTGGGTCATAATTAGGTCCCTAGGTAATTAGGAATGTGGATTGAAACTTCGATTGTGGAACCACCTTTTAAATGTAACATTAAAGACTCACAGGTTGCTAGTGGTAAATCCTTTAGTGTCCATGCATCTGCCAGAAAATGTTCACACTTCCAGACAAGGTCTTATCAATGCTTCCCTTGTCTACACTACTCTTTCCCATCCATTCCTCTCTGGCCTCGCCTCATCTTTTCCCCTGTTCTTGAATACTTCCTCCAAACTCTCTCTTCTCCTCCCCTGATGCCCTTACTCCTCCTTACCCTCAAACACTTGTTCTCAGTTGTACTATACTATTGAGGCTTATACTATTTATCCCTTTTAATGTACTATCCTCTCTGTACTAACAATACTCCTATTTTTACCTCAACCAATTCAATTCATTCTGAGTCCCTTTTTTTCAGTGGATATCGCTCATGAAACTGGGTTGGATTATCCGTAAAGTTCCTGAGTGTCTGAAACTTTCTACCTGACCCCTGCATTCCGCCCCTCCTAATACATCAGAATAATAACCAATCTGCTCTTCATCTTCATTCTAGGATGGCAGTCTCTCTAAAGATAATGACTTAATGTCATAACAGACTTATGCTCATTATTTATCCTCTGAGATAATTAATGTAACTCCACTTGGATAACTTGCACTTAAATGTGATCATATATTTATCATGATAAGCAATCTATTAATCAATCAACCTTTATTGCATGATTACTAAAAACCATTGCAACTATAAAACCATATATCAAAATATATGATATGATAAGACCATATTTTAAAATATGCTTTGATAAAACAATGATTGCTGAGTTGTTCAAATTTCGAGCCCTTATTTACATTGGAACTTGTACCAATCCATAAGTCTCAGGTTTTACAAGCAAACTGTAAAAAAAATGGAGGATAATTTAAATGTTTTTCAGATTTTTGCATTGTGAAGTTGCAGAAAATGCAGGCATTCGGGCGCTGCGTAGCTCCAGTTATCTGAGATGAGAAGGTACTGATTCTGTTAGGCCTTGGAGCCAAGGCAGATAAACCTTAAGTGCATCATAAGGTGACCCTACCAGTTGGAGATCCTCGCCTTCGAAGCATGCCTTAACTGCCTGCCTGCAAGATCTTATTCCTGTTTTTTTCCAAACAGGTTTTAATATGCATCTTCATTCCTCTTCCAATTTCCTGCATATGCATAGCAGGTGTATCATATCCCCTTTTGAATCTCCGCACAGTCTGCAGTTGCTTGTCAATTGTAGGCGTTTCCACGGGGGCAAATGAAACAGTGATGGGAGAGTGTCCAACCTTAGTTGGAGGTATTTTTCTTTTGTTGACAACGTGAAGCCGGCACCTAAATAGAGTTGAGGCGAGCCTCTGGTGTAACTCTGTAGGACAAACCAACCATGTTCCCTTTTCATTAGCACCGCTTTGTCCTCCACTAATGAAATATTTTTTTCTGTTTTGTTCACCAGCTCTTTAAAAGTATTATGGGATCTACTGCTCTCCCAGAGATTTCATAGAGCCAGGCTGTCTATTGAGTTTTGTAGGTAGATTCTTGCTGCGCTGCCTTTTTTGGAATCAAGCTCATTCCAGAGGCAAGTGTTCAGAGACTTCGGATCCGCTCTCTTTATATTGTGCCAGCATTTAACATAGGCGCCCTTATGTGCTGTTTGTTGGTTCCGTAGGCCGAATTCAAGTCTTATTTATGCCAGAGATGTATAAGTGGGAAGATTAAATATGATTCTCATCGTCCTGGCTACTGTGCTGTCCAAGATCCGCGCATCACCTCCTCGTAGGCATTTGCTTCAATAAGCGATGGTGGTTATGAGTTTGTCTTGGATCACCTGTAGCAAAGCGGTGAGGCTTGGTCTCACCATTTTGAGTTTGTGGTTTTTTGGGGCTACCGCCGTTGTAATGCCTCTCCTTATTATTGCCGCTTTCTGTCGCTGGAACATGCCTTTATTGTCCACTATTACACCCAGGAACTTGTATTCTTCAACAGTTTCCAATGGGGATCCTCCTAGTAGCCAGCGATATCTGTGTGTGGACCTCCTCGCGTTTATTCCCATAACCTTTGTTTTCTCTAAGTTTATACTTAATCCATTTGTAGCAGAGTAGCTGTACTTTGTATTAATCAGATGTTGTAGGCCAATCGGCATGCGACTAATTAGGGCAATATCGTCGGCGTAAAGTAGGTTTGAGAGTTTAAAGCCACCCAATTTAAGAGCATGGGAGTTACAGTTGTCTAACTCGGGGGTGAGATCTGACATCAAGAGGTTGTATAAAGTCGGGGCCAGTACGCAGCCTTGTTTAAGGCTCTTGGTCGTCATAACTTTTGTCGACAAACAGTCACTGGCTCCCAACTTAATTTGGACCCACGTGTCAGTACGGAGTAGAATCCGCGGAGACAGTAAAGAAGTTGGAATTTTTCTTTTCGATAGCTTGTCCCATAATTTATTCCTATTGATGTTATCGAAGGCATCAGACACCCTGGTGGGGACAGGAACACATCCACAAGTGCACCCACACATGACCCACCTGCCACCGAGTCACCCCTCTGCATCCTGGACATACATTTTCCGCGATCATGCAGCAATGTCCCGGTCACGTCACCGCAGCGGTGAAGACAAGGGAATACATGTGCACAATGCAGGACCAGCGCCAGACATGGGCAGGACACAAAGAGCACAGGGCCTCCACACACTAGCACCTCCACTTAAGGCACATGCCATGTGCCCCTCCTGTACACACGCATGCACAACAACAAGCCAGGTGAATCCACACCCTGCACCACACAACAAACAACCAGGGAGACAGCCACAGCAGGAGTGCCTGCACAGGAACACACAGAACAGAAGCACAGGGCCAGGGAAAAGCACACACCACAACACCACCACACTCATGGCAATAAAAATGAGTTCAAGCACCAAATGAACACACACACACATACAAGGAACAAACATCCAACTGGACACACAGCCTGCCAAGTCACACATACATACCCCATACTGACACACGGACACATACACACACCACATGCAAACAGCAATGGAGCACAGCAAATAGGAAAGCCAAAGTGGGGTGCACACAAATGGAAGGCCATGGAGACAACCAACAAGCATGTGTACATCACATGCAAGACAAGGAACAGAGAACAACACCCTCAGCCCATCAAAGCACACATGGCTGGCAATGTTAGTGAAGTCAAGCCACAGACAGCTCTGTGCAACAACACAGGGAGTCAGCAAGGCAAACCATGTATAGGCACAAGGATGAAAGGAAGGCCCTGAAGTCAAACTGGGAACAGCCACACATGTATGCAACTACTTCACAGGAGTACGCCACCAGCACAACACACAGGGCCCATTGACGCACTCCATGACTGCCAAACACTAGTAGGAATCTACACACATAACCCCCCTCACACCAGCAGCACACAACACCTGTGTCAAACACACTGAAGGGTAGCCATACTTGCCAGTCAATACACAGACAAACAATCACACACCCTGGGGGTAGCCACAAACATCACACACAGGGATGCCAGAACAAATGTCTGCACAAAAAAAACACACAAACACATAACCCAACAGAAACACACACTGAACCAGAGCAAGAACATACACGCCCTGTGCAGCTAAACTGTGGAAATGCAATGGGAGCACAGACACAACAGGAGTGCACAACCTCATCACTCAGGAACAATGCACAGACAACATACCACAACACAGTCAAGAAGTGCACCATCACAGAAAAACACAGCCACGTCAAACAAACAACAGATGTGCAGGCAAAAAAATCACATAGCAAACACAGCAGGACATCAGGGGATGTACACCAGGCAATGACAAGGCAACATACACCCACAGCACTGCATGCACAACAAGCAGTGTGTGCACACCAAGCATACCAACCCCACACAGACATGAGTGACATAACATTAACCCACACAACACCAATCAGCACAGCACAAAGACAACAGCACACCCAGGAAATGAAGCAGTGCCACAGCCAACACACATACATCCAACACAACACCAACAGATGCACAAGTCTGGGACAGAAAGGTGGAAACAACTTGACCAGAGAACTGGGCAGCACACACAGTTGAACTGCATATGAGCAACTGTGACTGCCAAACAGCAAAAGAACATCACATATAACCCATTGGGGAAATGCCCCGAGTGACACATTGCTCCTGGCCAAAGAACTGCACCACAAAGCACAGTGTCACAAATGAAGTGATGGGGAGGCACACACACATGTAAACCAGGGGGACAGCTGACATCAAAGTGAAGTGTACTGCCTGTCAGTAGGGGACATGGCAGGAGTGTACCATAGACAAATAGAGGGAGTGCAGACTCACAATGGATAGGTATCTGAAGCACAGATGGGTGACACCACACACAACATGCCATACTGGTGGCAAAAACGCATCATGTGACAGCAATGCATGTGAAAGCACAACCACAATGGCAGTGTGGAGCAGCATGCCTGCACAGTCTCCACAAACAGTAACAAGACACATGGATGATAAACAAAACACAACACTGACTTGTCAGTCACACACGCTGCATACTCACAAGTGAGAAAAACAACAAGTAGGAGTCAGCCAGAACTGCAAGGACACACCAACACACTGCACAGTGCACAACATACAACTCACACATGTGCATGCAACCACATCCACAGAGCTGAACAATCCAAACAACAGGCAAACAACTCCTGGGTGACACATGTGTGTAGTTGACAATGCAGGGGCATACACACATACACCACTGGGCACACATAAAGGAAGAATCCACATACATGATGACACTGGCCAGCCTGCCTGCAATACTGTGGATAGAATCCCACTCTGTGCTGGCAGTGCCCACCAACCTCACATGTGTACAATATAGCCAATATGAACAAATTAAGAAACTGACAACTGCTTTCCATTTAAAATTGACATCACTGCACCCTCAAGTATCAGGGTCAGGAAGAACTGAAGTCCTAGTCACCCCTGTAAAAAATAGAGTAAGCGAGCCAAGACATTGGCTATGTTGAAGTGACACACAGAGCATGTGGCACAGTAAACCATATACACACAGCCAAAGAACTTTATTCAGTAAGGACACTGACAAAACAGACAACAAGAGCAACTGTCTTTATTCACATATTGCACAGATAGGCACCATGAGTAGAGAAGAGCAAGGCACAAAATGCAGAGTATGTCCATGAGAAGCTGCACAGGCAAGGGGCACACAGCAGTGAATGACAAGGCCAGTGGGCAGGGCAAAGTGAAGAGTATGTCCATGAGAAGCTGAACAGGCAAGGGGCACACAGAAGTGAATGACAAGGCCAGTGGGCAGGGCACAGTGCAGAGTACGTCCATGAGAAGCCGCACAACCAAGGGCAAAACAGCAAGTCCAGTGGCCACTTCAGGGTGCAGAGTATGTGCATGAGAAGCTGCACAGGCAAGGGGCACACAGAAGTGAATGACAAGGCCAGTGGGCATGGCAAAGTGCAGAGTATGTCCATGAGAAGCTGCACAGGCAAGGGCAAAACACCAAGGCCAGTGGCCAGTTCAGGGTGCAGAGTATGTCCATGAGAAGCTGCACAGGCAAGGGCAAAACAGCAAGGCCAGTGGCCAGTTCAGGGTGCAGAGTATGTCCATGAGAAGCTGCACAGGCAAGGGACACACAGCAGTGAATGACAAGGCCAGTGGGCAGGGCAAAGTGCAGAGTATGTCCATGAGAAGCTGCACGGGCAAGGGCAAAACAGCAAGTCCAGTGGCCACTTCAGGGTGCAGAGTATGTCCATGCGAATCTGCACAGGGAATACCTGAACACAGCAAAGAGAAACAAGGCCAGTGGCAAAAGCGAAGTGCAGAGTATGTCCAGGAGAGGCTGCACAGGGAATGTGTGCGACTCTACCTTTCCATGGTCAGCAACACAGTCAGGGGGTAACAATGTGCAGTACAGGCACACCTGTGTGAGAGAAAGGTGTGTGAGGGTGAATACCACTCAGACTTGGCTGTCAGGCGGACTGGGAGCTGGCTGTGTCTCGGGAACTGTCGGGGCACTTGACCAGGAAGAGAGCGGGCCAGCTGAGGTAGAGCTATCAGTGGCTTGGCAAGCCGGAGGGCTGCTTGGACCAGGTGTTGTAGTGGCACGTGGAGGCGGAGTCATGCAGATGGGAGACACGATGTGGCTGGGAGATTGTGGAGGGGTGCCTTTCCACTTCTTGGGGATCCTAACTGGCTTGACTGACTTTGGATCAATGGGAAGTTCTGTGGACACAACAGGCACACTCACCACCAAAGCTGCATCAGGTGCAGACACTGGCACTCCCTCTGGTGATGTGCTGGATCCAGCGGAACGCTTTGCCTGGCTTCGCCTTTGCCCCTCTATACCCTGTTTACTAGGTGTTACCCCTTTAGTGCCCTCCTTCCCCTGCTTCACTGGGCTTGGAATGGGAGTTGATGTGGTGGGTGAATCTGCCTTGGAGCCCTTCCTAGGTGTACCCTTGGCATGCATCCCCTTCTCCATGGGCAGAGAAACTGTATGCTTCTCTTTGCGAGATGCTTTTAGGGACAGGAGAGTCCTTGGATGGGGATGCCTCTGAGGCATGTGAGCCTGAGGTCTGCTTCTTTGCATTCTGGCCCCTGGTGTCGCCAGACGGGCTTTTGTCTTCTGTGGGTATGGTGTCTGCGCCCGTGACCACTTGGGTTGTTGCTGCTGTGTGCTTCGTGTGCTGTATCATGACTTTGAGGTATGTGGACCATGGCCAATGCCAGGGGGGTGGACAAAGGGACCGGAGCTGGACTGTGAGTATGTGCCTGTTGAAGGGCTGACTTCACTGTGGAGGACAAAGCCTGAACAGTCCGGTGCAGCCCACCCACGTCTGAATGTATGCCCTCCATGAAAGCAATCACCTTTGCCAATTTTTGTCGTGGTCAATGAAGGCATTGAGATGAACTGTCTGGCCTACACACAGCTGGTGCAAAAGGTCCACAGACTCAGCACTGATGGCAGCAGGGGGGACAGGGGCAGCGGTGCCCTGGGTGAAGGATACTCTTCTCCTCTTACTGAGGTGAACACGGGCAGCACCAGAGGAAGTGGCTGGGAGGGTGGGCACTGGCTGCTGTATGGTGGAAGATGATGCAGAGCCCCCGTTCCCTGTGCCCGCCAACATGGATGCATCCCCGCTGGCATCAGATGATGTGGTACTTTGCGTATCAGGCTGGGATTCCTCCAGCAGACTCCTGTCCCCCTCTGAGGCGCTGGTGACATCTGTGTCACTGGGCTCCTGTGCAGCATGTTGTGCTTGTTTCACCCCCACTGGTTTCCGTCTCCTGTCCCTCCATGTCCACAGGAGATGCTGCATGAGAGAGAGAGAGATGTAGGGTCAGTTCAGTGGCAACAACAGAACAAACATATGCAAGCAATGCATAACAAAAGATTACTAAATCTACATGTTGCACACAAACCCTGTGCAATCACATTGTGCTAACCCACTATATTGACTAAAAATGGTGTGAGAAACTGGACATTCAGGCATAAGTGAGTCATGTGATGACCACACAGCACAACACCCTGCTAGTGGCTCCGCCCAACCAGACACACAAATAGCTCTGAGCACACCTAGGGACATGAGGGGGGCACACTTCTTGTTGCCACTGACAGATCTGGATGGAACAGGAGTGGACAACACAGACACAGACTGCAACATGACATTCCACAATGGCCTTGAGCCCATGCCACACACCATGTTGTACTTTGGGGACCAAAGACTGGTGCACATTGTTGTCAGATGTCTAGGCCTCCCAAATCTGAGTGCATGCAATGGACGCATTGATGAAGGCACACTCAGATAGGGCACACTGCCGTTCCCTCCCATAGGATTCCCCAGACTACCCCAATGCAGACGATAACTAAAAATTACCTTTGTACAGGTAGGGCAAATGCGTAACACCCGCACCCATCTCAGCAGCCACTTACATGCCACTTTATCAGACTACCAACATCACATAGGCCAGCGCTAGCACATGCCCTGTACACATGCAGCCACTCCCAACCAAAGTCACCCTTCCAAGAATGCTCAACCTTGGCTTGCTACTGATGCTCCTTCAAATGTGCATCCAGCTCAGGCTGTGTCACCGCCAAGATGCGGCCCATTAGTGGTGTCATGCTGCGCCATGCCAAACGCCCAGTGCGAGGAAGCAGCCCCAAGGTCATCTCCGCCACGTTATTTGCCAGTCAGCTAATGTCGCCCCACCTCTTGTGGCAGTGGGTGCGTCATTGGTTTGAGACACCTAGAGCCCGCACCTTGGCCGCAATAGCCCTCCACACAGCCTTATGCTGGTGTACCTTGAGCTGCAGGCATGGGAGACAAGAGGGGGAAATGATCAGTGACACAGTGTTATGTACCTACATTTCTTAGTACAGTAGCAAGATAAAAACCCATCACAAATCCAAAGATATGTCTAACAGAGAGAAGAATACATCTCACATGGTACATCTGCATGGGAAAAGCTGATGTAAATGCATACAGGTGTGAGGGGTATCACAGTCCCTGCACATCTCACACACATGCAGGATTCCAGCACTGAAACCCCTATGTAGCCTGCCCACATCTCCAGTCCATTTTTTAGGTTGAGCAACACATACATCACATATCAACCTGTGTTTGGGGGTAGACCCACTGTGTCCAAGACTGCACAGCCCTCAATGTCCCTGCCCTGTGAATAGATAACTGTGTCATGGATGTCACATTGAGGGATATGACCTCATAAATCCAAAATCCTCATCACAAGGCCGGTGTGTGCAATCTACAGTGCTGAGATGGCTCATAGCTGGAGTGCAATGAGAATAGACTGATGCAATACTCTGTAAGTGAAGTGATGTGTCCTTGTTTTCTTGTGTGGGGACTGTGCAGGCCAGCTGGGCTCACACTGTAATGGACAACAGGGGCACACACAGCCATTCAGCCAAGCAATCACTGTCCTGACTCCTGCATGAACAACTTTCTGAATCACTGTATGGCTGACAACACCACACAGGTCACTCAAACATACATGTACAGCAGGGAAACCTGTGGCATCGGGTACACACACCTTCCCCCTGGAGACAGCATGTTAGGCAGTGCATGACACAACCACACACTCACAGGCACATACTGCATCAGTCCAACTGCATGTGTGCCCCCCTGACCTCACCCCCACTGTTGAGTACTTACCACGACATTCGGGGCACCATATAGCCTTGGGTACTGTGTGAGCACCTCGTCCACCAGGACCTCCAGCTCCTCGCTTGTGAAGGGACTAGCACCGATCTTCTCTGTCCTTGCCATCACTGTGGACATGAGACAGCAGTGGCGGAATTGGGTGGTGAGGGGTCTCTGGCAGCAGTCCCTGGAGGCAGCAGCAGGTGGGTGGTCTCTGGCAGCAGTCCCTGGAGACAGCAGCAGGTGAGGGGTCTCTGGCAGCAGTCCCTGGAGGCAGCAGCAGGTGAGAGGTCTCTGGCAGCAGTCCCTGGAGGCAGCAGCAGGTGAGGGGTCTCCAACAGCAGTCCCTGGAGGCAGCAGCAGGTGAGGTGTCTCTGGCAGCAGGCTCTGTGATTTGGGTGGCGGGGCATGCCAACCGCCATTTGGTCATGTCTCCATGGCTACCACTACCGCACTTGTGTATATGGGGAGTGCTGGTGACACACTGCTGGGGACAGGCGGTAGCTACCACGATTTGGGTGCCATACAATGGCAATGGCCATCTGGCAAACATCAACAGTGCACAGTGGCCACATGGTAAATGGCACATCATTGTGCAAACAATGCCAATGTTCCATTCACTCCACTGGTGACTACACATGCCATGTTTGTGTATGTGATTTCGTAGATTGGCATGTACTCCCTCACATGTCACTTGTGATATTGATGGTCCTGTACACAGGATAGTGTTGTTATGGACTCTACAATGTGTACACATGTCAATGTGTTGAGGAGCTGTGACAATCACAGAAATGTTTATCTCAATTAATGATGTTCTTTTTTGCATGTCATCTCATGTCTGATCATGCACACAATTGTTATTTCTGCTCAGACTGTGGTCAGTGTGTTGTTGATGTGTGCCAGTTTCAAATGACGCATGAAGGTGTGTCAGGTACAGCAGCTAGGTATGAGACAGTGGTGTTGATTTGTTACACATATGCTGGATGCTATACTCCCAGGCGTGCCCATGGTAATTGTGGCCATATCCCTATGTGCATTCACCTTGACCGAGGTGGTGTTTGAGGGACTTATTTTGTGTAAGTTTACAAGTGTGCTATTTGTGTAGCTGAAGGTGACCCTACATGTAGACTGGTCTGTAACTCAATTTTGATGACAGTCATTGTTGGCATTGTGT
This sequence comes from Triturus cristatus, assembly GCF_964204655.1. NCBI lineage: Eukaryota > Metazoa > Chordata > Amphibia > Caudata > Salamandridae > Triturus > Triturus cristatus. The sequence goes on from NC_140586.1 coordinate 370,289,568, forward strand.
CATTCAGAACGTGAGATTTTGTGCCAATCTCATGATGTATTGCATTGACATGTGTCCATTTTCATCTTAACTAGGAGGAGACCGAATCTGCTTCGTCACTTGACAGTGCTGGAAGACATGGAGGATGAGGCAATGATCTGGAAATGCCGTCTGGATAGAGCCACCCTAAAGACCCTTTGTGATATGTTGGAGCCCCGCCTGCAGCCCCGCAGAACATATCCAACAGCTTTCACACCAATGCCACTGGATCATTCCAGCACACAACGATGTTCATCACGGTGCTGCATGATCTCCATTTCGCCAGGGGATCTGAATTGGCAGCTGTGAAGGGATATTTCTGTCCCCTCTGACACATCCCGCATGTTGTTGGTGCCATTGATTGCACCCATGTTGGGCTTGTACCACCACAGACACGTGAGCACATCTACAGGAATCGGAAACATTACCACTCCATAAATGTACAAGTGGTGTGCCTGGCAGATACGATCATCTCCCACGTGTGTGCCAAATTCCCAAGCTCAGACCATGACTCATACATCCTGTGGAACAGCATTGTACCCCAGCTGATGGCTAATCTGCTTCCCAAGCATGCATGAATTGTGGGTGAGTATGCCTAGTCATATGGTGTGCTGGGTGTGTGACCTGCTGCCCTCTGCCTCCACGACATAGCAATGTTTATTTGTGTTTGTCACACCTAGGTGACTCTGCATATCCCAACCGTCCCTGGTTGCTGAGCCCACTGCGGAATCCCAGGACCCCGGCTAATGTCTGCTACAATGATGCCCATGGGAGAACACGTTGTGTGGTGGAGCGTACTTTTGGTCTGCTGAAGTCACTTTTCCGCTACCTGGACAAGACTGGAGGTGCACTGATGTACTCGCCCGGGAAGGTGTGTCAGATTGTAGTGGCCTTCTGCATGCTCAACAACCGAGCCATTCGCAAGGAGATTCCCCTGATTCTGGATGATGATGAGGACCCAAGACTCCCGCCTGCAAACCAACCCGTGTCCAGTGATGAGAACAGTGGAGAGGAGGAGGGTGTTGACCTGCGTCAACAGCTCATCACTCGCTACTTCACTTGAAGGTGGGTGACAATGTACAACGTACCCATTGTCTGATAATGTTGCAGTTGTTGTGAAGGTGTATGTGACATTAGTGACAGCAGCCGGTTGCAGACTCAGTGGTGGCTGACAATGTTTCTGGGACAGTTAATTTAGGGACATCAACAGGATGTGCATGTTGACACTTGTTGCCCATTGTGATGTGTGCATGTGGAATTCTCTTGTTGTGAAGTGTTGTGTGATGTCTGTGATGCTACACCCAGACTAGTGAATGTTGTTCTGTTATGTTTTCCTAGGTGCCTTCAACCTCTCCTTGCCTACATACACTCCAGTCTCCTGGTACTTTGCAATCATGGTGAAGACTGTATATCCTGGAATAAAGCCGGAGCAGACACAACAACTTGTGTGTAAGGATTTTTTATTTACAATGGTGACATGTGAGGGAGGGTGAACATTTACATTGAAGTGATTAGTGGAGCAGTGAGTTGACAGTTGTGGTAAATGAGATAGTCGAGTAGTCACAACATTGATGTGGTGACCCAGTCCAACAAACAGATGCCATTCACAAGGCAGTGTGGGGAAGGACAGTCAATGAAGTCAATGCAGTGGTGAAGAGGGTTGCCATCATGGCTGGCTCCGTGACTGGCATTTGCCAGGTGCTTTGCCTCCTGTTACTCCCAGGGTTTTCTTCGGACGGCCCCTTCTTCGCTTGGCAGGGGGGGCCCCTGCTGTAGGTCCAGTGGGGTCTGAGGACTCACCCCTCTCTGTGGCCACAGGGGAGGATGGTGAACTGTCATCCTCCAGACCACCAGAGGGGGGTGGAGGTGTTGGTTGTGGCGCAGGCCTGTCCCACAGTACCGCCACTTGCTGGCCCAAGAGGTCCACAATTTGTCCCATGCGGGTGTCGATGGACCTCATCAGCAGGATGAGCTTGCTGAACAGTTCGTCCGACTGGCCCATTCGTCCCTGGGCCTGTTCATATGCCCCAAGGACTCTGGTGATGTGGTCCAGGGATTGGGTCCCAGCCTCTTGTTGTCTGTGGGTGAACCTGCCCCTCCCACCTTCCGTGCTGCCACGGACCTGTTGCCTCACCACTGTAGGCACCCACATCCTCTCCCTGCCCTCCTCAGTCGGTGGTGTGGAGTGGTCATCCTCTGGGACAGGGAAGGTGTTGCTGGCAGCACTGGTGGTGATTGTGGCAGTGGTGGTGGTGGTTGTGGTGGTGGACGCACAGGCCGTAACAGCAGGGCTCTGCAGTGACATTGTTGGTGCAGCAGATGTGGTGGTGGGGACGATGGGGTCCTGGGACCTGTTGCTCCCTGGCACACCATATGGGCCGGCTTTGAGCTCATCGTCCAGAGAATCCCGGAAGTCAACATTTGAGAGTCCATGTACCGGGGGGGGGACTGGCTGTGCAGGTTGCTGGTGTTGTCCTCTGCAGTGAGTTCTTGGTCACCTGTGGGTCAGATGGGAGATGGCCATTGCAGTACACACTGAAAGCTTTGTGTTAGCTGTATGTCATTCACTGTTTGTACACCACACAGTTGACTGATCATCATATTTTGTTGTATGTGCACTACTGTGCCTTCTGACATGGTGCTGTGGTACATGCATTACATGCCCATGGTATGAGTTGTCAATACATACCATGTGCTACGTGCATGATTTCTGAGTACAGGGATGTGTTGCCATCTAGGGACTAGCGCAGGGAAAAATATCTGTTAGATCTGGCCTAGAACAGGCCATTGTCATCTCCTGCATACCTTTGCCATGTCATGTGCATATCTGGATTCGTACCACAAACCATGCTTTCTAGTTTCACATTTGGTCCTTGCTGTTCTGGCCCCATGGCACTTACACATGGAATTCAGTGCTGTGCATGATTGTTCCCAGACTTTATCCCACATGTGCATTGGTGTGTCACACTTTGGTTGCTGTGACAGTCTCATTGGCATAGCTGTGTGCACACTGTGAGTGGCAATAGGATCTGTGTGTATGTGTGTGCAATGAGGGGGCTGGTGTTGTCATGTGTCACCGTGTTTTTTGCAGACACTGGCTGTGTGCACATACTGGCTACTTACCTGTTCAGTTTTCCCATTTGGCTTTGACTTGACACATCTGTGTGTGTGTGTGTGTGTGTGTGGTGGGGGCTTGCATCCTGCTCAGGGGCGTGACTAGCAAGCAGGATATTTCTACCTACCTGTTATTTTGTTTGTTGTGATACAATGGCGGACACATGCATCTGGGTGGGAGGGGAGGCTCCATCGTGATGGTCTGGGAGATGAGTTGGCCTGGGGTGTGTTGTTGTTCAGGCCTCCCACCCCCAAACACCCTCCCAGGGAAGATGGCTACCCACCTGTAAGTTTTCATTGGTGTACTGCATTGGCTTCCAACTGCTTCTGGGTGGGGGAGTGTTCTATCCTGCCCAGGTGTGGGACAGGGGGCATGGTGTGAGTAGTGGTACAAGCCTCTCACCCACAAACACCTTCCCAGGGAAGATGGCTACATACCTGTAAGTTTTCATTGGAGTATTGCAATGGCTTCCAACTGCTTCTGGGTGGGGGAGTGCTCACTCCTGCTCATGTGTTGGACAGGGGGCAGGTGGGAGTAGTGTTACAGGTCTTCCCACTCAGAAACACCCTGCCAGGGAAGATGGCTACCTACCTGTAATTTTGATGTGGGTTATGTAATGGCTGACACATGCTTCTGGGTGGGGTGGGGGAGGGCTCCATCTTGCTGATGCAGTGGGACAAGGGGGCCTGGTGAGAGTTGTAGTGCTCTCTGCCTGTACACATGCCCCCATGGTAATCTTGCTAGCTACGTTTGGGATGTATGGGATAGAGTGGATGTTGGATCTGTGAGACATGTTTTTGTGAGTGTGGTGCAGATGAATAAAATGTGTCCTAGGTGGTGTAGCTTTGTAGTTGTGCAAGACAGTACATAGCAGTGTGTTGGGAGTCATTTGTTTGTACCACTCCCCTGGGTACTCCTGTGAGACTCTCTGGATGCAGTATGGCAAGCACCTTCTCCTCCCATGGTGTGTATGGTTTTGGTGGAATGGGAGCACCACCGCCAGCCCTCTGAGCCAGCTCACGGTTCTTGCTCCTCCTCTCTTTGACAACCCTCTTCAAGTCATGCTACCGCTTCATGATTTCCTTTTTTGATCGTGGGGTGGTCCCTACTGCATTGACCATCTCGACTCGCCTTGCCCACATTTGTGTTCTTGTGACTAATGGTGTCTGTTGGACCAGGCTACCAAACAGTTGTGGTTCCACTCTGACTATCTCATTTACCATAACTTTGAACTCACTCTCTGTGAATTTTGGCATTTTATGTGTTGCCATGGTGTGTGGTGTGCAAGTGGTTGTGGGTGCAGGGGTGTGAGTGGTGGTTGTGGTTGTGATGTGTATGGTGTGTTAAGTGCAGGGGGTTAGTTGTGCAGGTGTGGAAGTGGTGGTGGTGCTGTGTGTGGTGTGGCTAGTGATGTTGTGTTCTTTGCCTCTCCTTTAAGCTGGGGTATATGTCCCTTCACTCCTGGAGTATTGCAAAGGATTGTGGTCCCTGGAAGGGGCTGGTTTTATACTCAGCTATGTGAGTGTGTCCAAATGGGGTATTGCTGTCAGGTGTGTTGTGTTTGTTGTCCTGGGAATTCTATTTTCCTTTTTGCCATGTGGTTGTGTCATTGGGGTGTGTTTTGTGTTTTTGGGGGGCATGGCTAGTTTGCTGTGTACACTTTTTGGACTTATTGGGGGTTTTTTCATTCGTCCGCCATATTTTTCACGGATCGTCCACAGTGGTGGCTATAATGCAGCTCTTCCGCCGGCTCTCCCATTCATCACTGTTTGCGACTGCGGCAGTAGGAAACAGAGGAACGTACCGCGGGACCATCGGGGATATCCTAATTTCCTGTGCGGTGTCTCTGCTATACTTGCGACGGGTTGGTGTTTTTCCGCCATGAATCCGACCGAGCGGACGGATTTTGATCATCTCCACCCACTACAGGTGGGTTTTCTTGGCCCCGTTCCACCGCAGTCGGTGGTTTTTGGCAGTTGATCCTAATTTTACTGCGGTTTTTTCCACGGTGCCGGCGGGCGGTTGTTTTCCGTATCCATGGCGGTCGGGGTGGTTTTCCGACCGCCATCCTAATAGACACCTATGTGTTCTGGCTCTGGTAATGTAGCCCGGTCTAATATACGACTACTAGCTTCTTGTGGCTTTTTCATAGTGTCCGATGGCGCTGTATTAAAATCATGCCAGAGGTAGTTCACCCATGCTTCTTCTGTCAAATGTGAGTTAAAACAGGGTGCTCTTGAATTCTGGAGACTATTCACTGTGCGCCAAAACCTTGCACTGTTGTTTGTTTTTGCATCATACAATAGTTTGGCCCATAGGTTGTCCTCCACCCCCCTTTTTATGTGCCAGGTGAGTTTCTTTTTCGAGATTTTTAGGTTTCTTAATTTCTCTTAGATGGCCTCGTCGGGGCCCGTTTGATGCAGCCGCTGCAGTGATCTGTTTATATCTCTCTTGAGGAGCCTTAGGCTGGATTTTTGCTCAGTTGTCAAATCGTTACCTTGCGCACTGTAAGATTCAGGGATTGGCCTCCTTTGTGATTGTCCTTCACTTGCTACAAGGGTATTTTCTCTTTTTGAGTGGGCTTCCCCGTGGTTGTTGATGAAGGTTTCCCAGCGGCTTAAGATACCAATGTTCATCGGTTTGTCCGCCTCCCAATGTTTTTTTGCCTAAGCCTCGAAGCCTTCCCGGCTCTGGGTATTTTGTGTTTGACTGTGAGAGTCACGCTCGGGTTCCCAAATCTTAGGTTTGGCATTACACCTTGTACATTTAGCATTGTTTCTTGAGCTAAGTGGTCGCTAGCATCCCTTGTTCCTATTTGGAAGTCAATGATTTTACTGACCAGCGGAAATGATGAAAATGTATAGTCTATTGTAGTACCAACTGGTGCGTTATAAAAAGTTGTTGCCGGCGGACAGTCCTTTGGGAAACTGCCATTTAGTGCCACGAGGTTCAGGTGTTCAAGATATTTTAAAAATTCCATTGCTTGCCTAGATTGATTATCCCATTTACTTCCTTCCTGGTGTGGGATTCTCCATGCCAAAAACTGCTCTTCCAATAAGGGGTCCCAAAACAGGGCCCCAAGAGATGCATGTTGAAATCCCCGGTTATGATGATATTCGGGGTTACCTCCTCTGATATTATCCTTGTTAGTTCCGAAACTAAGAGTTTCATACCTGCTTTTTTCTCCCGAGGAAGGATGTATATGTTTAATAGTATTAATTTGTTATTAGGTTTATTGCCTCCTAGGTCCAATTCAATTGCATTTATACCGTTGTTTGTTGACTGTTTTAGTGGCCAATTTATTTATTGCATTTATGCTCCTTATTGAAATGTAGATCGTTTTTCCGCCTTTTAAATGCCCAAATTTGGCATTTCTGACCACCGGTGGGTGGTATGCTTTAAAGCCCTGTAGTTGATGCGGTTGGTCCAGCCAGGTCTCATGGAGAGCTATAAGATCACATTTTTGGAAATACAGTAATATTTGTGTATCATTTACTTTGTTTCCTAGGCCATTTATATTCCAGGAATATAGGGGCATATTATCAAGACAGGCGAAAAAATTATCGCTGCTTTAGCGGCAGAAAACTTCCACTAAAACGGCGATAATGGGCTTGATAATATGCTCTAAGGAATTCCAATTGAAGCCCATGTTAGATGTCTTTCACATCTAACATGGGCTTCAATTGGAATTCCATAGAGCATATTATCATGCCTATTATTGCCGTTTTAGCGGCAGTTTTCTGCCGCTAAAGTGGCGATAATTTTATCGCCTGTCTTGATAATATGCCCCATAGTTTAAATGGTGCTTTAAAGAGGCGTTTTGTTGCAAGCTTTGTCAGGTTTTCTTGTTGCGTGTATTAATTGTCCTTGCTATCCAAGTCCAGTCATTTGGACCTGTGTTTCCATGTGCTTGCCTGGGGTTCCAGGCTTTGATTTATGTCTGCAGGATGGAGGTACTTCGGGCCCCTTTGAGGAATGATGGGGCTTTTCCTGCTGTTTGCTTATTTGGAGGCCTACCGCCTTCCTGCTTTTCTTGTTTTTGAGACAGAGGCTCTAGGTATCCAATTTTTTTATAGAGTTTTAGTCGGATCCCTCAGGTGTTAAATTGACTTTCCTCCTTCAAGATTCTCTGAGCTATATCCTACTTAGCCCAGGTTGTCTTGGTTACCTCCTGATCAGACAGAAGTCTTTGAACTCAACATATTCTAATTTGCTTGTGCTTATGTCTGTCAGATTACTGATAAATGATAATAGTCGTAGTATGTTGCCTCGATTGAGAATGTCTCCCCGGCCTCTTGATGTATACTCTGGGATGAGCAGAATGGTGCGATTGTTGGGACCCTCCCCGTTACTATTCCTTGCCTTATTTTCTGCAGCGGGCAGTTGTTCCCGGATCAGAGAAACTCTCTCTGTTCTGGTTGGCAATGCTTCTGCCTGCGGTGCCTTTGAGCAGCCTCTGGTGCTGCGGGCAGGGCTGTTTTCAGTCCCCTTTGTTGGGCTGGTGTAGTTGTCTGCCTTGGAGTTGCTCTCGATGTTTCCTCAGAGCCTATTGCCTCAGTCGCAATTTTGACCCTTCTGGGTAGAGGGAGTTTCCATGGTCGATGATGTTGATGGTACCCGAGTTGCCTTGTGTGTTTCTTCTCCCCCTTTTGGAGTACCTGTTCCTGCTTTGAAGTATTCCCTTATATTGGTGTTCTTTTTTCTCCCTTTCCGTCTCTGTTTCCGGCATTGTTTATTTTCTTGCTGTGTTTTTTCCAGAATTCCTTTACCCACAGGCCGCTGCTGCAGGACATTATCAAGCTGCAAGTCACTGCTTCTATCATGCTGTTTTTCGCTAGACAGCTTCCAATCTCTTTATATGGCTACAGCAAAGCTCTTTTCGTTGGTGTGGACGGATAGATTCCTGCTATTCCCTGAGAGATTTTGGTCCATGGATCCTTTGCTGTCAGAGTCCTTGTTAGAGGTGTTTTAATTCTGACTCTGCTGCTTCCTTGCCCCAGTGCTGCTTGAGGTTGAGCCTGACCTGTCTTTTCCTTCAGTGATGTAATGTTCATCTGTTGCGGCATGGATCATTTTATTTATAGAATCAAGTTGCTTACTGCTACTCCCATGTGATTTTTTATCTGTTATCCCTTTGACATTGCTAGGTATATTGCTTGTTTCCCCCTGTGGTGCTGGGATTTAACACTAGTCTTCATCTTGGCCGAGATGGTGTCCGTTGCTTGCATTACTACTTTTTCAGGTCGATCAAAAGGTCCCCCAGTAATGATGGAATAGTTGTGAGTTTGTCCACAACTGTATGGCAAGTACAGCTCGGCTGAATTATTTTTGTTTCCGCTTGGACCCTCGTGATCATGCTGCTCATGTCTGATAGCTTGTTGTCAATGTTCGATATGTGTATTGCCAGAAAGATAAGGAGGGATAGTTGGACATCCATTTTATCTGAATTATACTGCATGGCTTTTATTGAGAGTTGTAAAGTATTTAGTATGGAGTTCCAGAGATTTTCTGCTTCCGTTGATGTCACCTCTGCCGTCCTATTTTGCTCAGGCTTGCTGCTGTGCTCCTGGAATATGACCGGGGTGTATGATGCTACCATCCTTTCCCAATCTTTTGTAGTGAGGTATGATGTATTTTCCGGTTTAATAGCATTGGTTAATTCGTTCTTGGCCATCTCTATTTTTACAATTTCCGCTGGTTCTTTCTCTGTCCCCTCTGGGCCACAGTCCGTTTGGTCATGCTGATTTGCTGCCTGGGGTTCTATAGTACTTGTGACCAGGCCACTATTAATGGTTATAGATCCTTCTCCCTTCCAGTCTGGGTCATCTTTTTCCGTAATGTGGTACTGTATTTGGGCTTGTGGGTCAGAGATGTTCTGCAAGCTGAGTGAATTGGTTGTTTCTTGATTAGTGGTCAGGTGACTGTTTGGTTTCACTGCTGTCTTGGTTGCAGCAGCTGTTGTTGACTCTATTTGGAGTATAGGGGCTTAGTTACCAGAGGCAGGGCTAGTATTGGAATCAGGTTGGACAGGATTGTGATCTTTGATACAAGCGGGAGATCCCACTTGATGCAAGGGGTTACTCCTTTGGAACCAGGATTGTCAGCAGGCAGACTAGTGGGTTAATTTCCTGCTTGCATAAGTATGTTTATGATGTCCTGTGCCTGTTCCGCAGCCTTGTCCTGCCCCTATACTGCTGCTCCTAATGACTCGCTCCTCCTCTTTCCCTTTAATTTCACTGTCAGAGCCTCCTTTGCTTACTAATGGTGTGGTCAAAGATGCCACTTCTGTTTGTATTATCACCTCGGGATCCAGGAGAGTGAGGAGACCCCTAAGTTCTCTGATGGAAGAGCTCAAAACTGGCCCTGCATCCTTCATAAATGAGAGTTTTGTGTACATCTTTGGTTGATAGCCCTTAATTACCACTCTGCTTGGGGTGGTGGAGTCTATCTCTACCAACGCTTGGTGGTCCAATGTGTCGCGGGCTCCTGTCTGCTCCTTTTCGTGTTCTTTTTTCGGGTCGCATGGCTTATTACACTTTCTATTTCATTTCCTTCTGGCCAGCGCTGTAGTGGTTAGTTGCCTTTCTCTCCCGACCTCATGATGCAGCTGTGAGCTGCGGGGTGTTGTGCGATTAGCTGAGCATTTGGTAAACTATTTAGACTATTTCAACTTGTTTTTTACCCATAGCGAGGTTGAAAGTGTGAGGGGTGAGCGGACGCAGGGACAGGGCTGTTAGGGCAATGGGGGGGCCCGAGTGGGAAACTCATCAGGCCAGCCCGCAAGCTGCACCCAGATGAAGCTGGAATGCTTCTGCGGGGGCCCGGGCTCACTCTCTGCGGTACGGGCGCTACGTCCCCTGCACTCGGTGTACCCTCAGTTATCAGCTGGCTGCTTAGTTTGCCTTGTTAATTTGGTGTTTCCCTGCGGCCAGCGGTGGTTCCTGGGATCCACGGCGAAGGACTGGAGCTATTCCTGGAGCTGTGCTTGATGATTTGATAGTCCCTTCCCCCTCTCCACAGCTTACCTTGCCTGGATTCCCTAGGGTTCCCTCACCAGTGGTTAGTTAGCATTGTTTTGGCTTACTTGGTGTTTGTTCCAGCCTGGAGCGGCATATAATTGAAACAGTCGTAGTGTGCCACAGTGCGCCGCTATGTGCCGTAATGCGATGACAAGAGAGGTGGCTTCCAATGCATAGGAGAGTGAGGGCTCGAGAGCCTCGAGGGACTCGAAGGTCAAAGACTATCTCTAGATAACCTTGTACCACACCCAGCGGCTGTCTTCTGTCGGCGGTCGCAGCTGTGCACCGCACTCACTGGCAGGGAACCAGGGTGCCAGGAGAAGGGCATCTTCCAGGGTGGTTTCTGGAGTGGTCCACGCAGTTTTTCTACCTGGGCAACCCTCAGGGGTTCTCAAGGGCCTCTTCAAGTTGCAGGAAATGCTGGTTTTGATGGACCACAGGTCAGGACCCTGCCTGCTGCTCCGCTCCTCGCCTCCTCGCCGCTTGGTCACCAAAGACTACTTGAAAATCAGGCCTCACGATGGAGCAAGTTTCTTACTCTCTAACTATAACACCATTATTCATTTTAATGGCATCTGACACATATTCTCCCTGAAACCAACCTCAATTGTATACAAGTTATGCTGAAAAGAAATCTCGACCCTTATCCCAAAAGAACATGCTCTTTCATCTCCAAAGAGGACATATTGGACCTCCTTTAAGACCTTGACTCCAATACCCCCTTTTCAAGCAGTAAGCTGTCAATTAGAGAAACCTTTATGAATCACAGGAGGGAAGTTCAGCTTGACTTCGAGAGCAGGAAACCAACTGTCAAGTTTTATCTAACACTTACTACAACAGCGGGCTGCCAAGATTATTTACCTTAAATTCCCAATCTCATGCACCGTTTTTTTCTAGCTAGATATAGATTGGGAATTGTCCACCATTTAGTTGACTTTCTTAACATGAAAAACTGTCCTTCGTACACGATTCCTTGCCCACATGATGGACAGAGTAAGCAAAGCACTGTGCACTCTATGTTGTTCTGTGGCTTTTATTCTGGTTTAGAAGTTATTATTTAAAACCACATTTGCTTGCGTGCGGCAATGAATTGCATCTTGCTGCAGTAAAATACTTGTCCGAGCTAAGCGATGCCAGGGTTTGTCTTAATGTGGCACTTTTTATTATAAACACGTTTAATACACAGAAAAGTATTGTTGTACCTACATAGTGTCGACCCCATGATTTTAAGAAAAACTGTACTGTTTTAAAAAAAAAAAATACTTTTTTTTTTTTTTTTTTTTTGGTTTTAAACAATCTTTATTCAACATTTAGTCACAGTACACAGCTCATGCCTACAACCTCGGGGGCCGGCAGCGTGACAGTAGAATGAAATGTAATGTTGTACACAGCGGTTCATCCACAACCCGCAAGGGGCCGGCCGCGTCAATGTGTTTAACAAAACGTATAACGATTAAACGAATGAAGGCCGTCCGGCTTCTTAATCACTGCCTTTGTCAGACCCCGCCGGGCAACAAATATTGATGGCCACCCCACCCCGTCTCATGTCACAGTATCGTATTATCTCCCCCTTCAATGCGTATCCCCCAGCGGCGTATGGATTCAATGAGGCATCCCCTCCCATCTCCACCTCCTGGTATTCCCCCTGCCCGATTCCCCGCAGCGTGGAAGCTGTATCTCTCAGCCGTCACCGCTGGATGCCTCCCTATTTGTATGTATTGGTGCAGCTGTATCTGCCCGATCCCGTCTTCTAAGGCTATCGTGTATACAGGGTGGGCCCATTGGGTGCGGTGTCTCATGACCTGTTCAGTAGAACATTGAATGGTGTGTTATGTTATGGGGTGTGATAGCAGGTATGTCGTGAGAGGGCTCCATATGTCCAATGGTCGAGAGGCCACGGGCAGCAATTCCGCGTAAAGGAGCAACGTCTCCTGACATTTCACCATGTTACTGATCCAGTCCTTGAATTTCGGGGCTCTTCCCCTGCCCCATCTGCAAGCTATTAGTCTCTTTGCCATAAGAAATGCGATTGTGGCGAAGCTGCGCTCAGACTTTCTAATAGTTTTTGTGTAGCCCAGTAACGCCTGCACCGGAGATGGTGACAATGGTGTATTTATCATCTCCGAGATGCCCGAATATACCAGGCCCCAGTATTCAGCCACCTCCCGGCACCCCCACGCCACATGTAAGAAATCCGCCGCGGGTGCATGACAGCGCCAGCAATGGTCATCCTCCCTAAGGCCGAACCTATGCATGCGGGCTGGTGTCTGATAGAGTCTATGCAGAAACTTGTAGTGAATGACCCTGAACCTGCAGCTGGAAGATATTTGTGCGGTTTGTGTGCAGCAGGACTCCCAGATGTCGTCTGCAATGGGGTCTCCCAGTTCTCCCTCCCAGCCACTGCGCGCCTTGCAATGCTCCGGCTGCGGACTAGCGTGTGTTAAGTGATAGAGGTGCGAAACCGCATGCGCAGGGGTAGTGGCTTTGAGCAGCTGATGTAGAGGGGCCAGTGTGGGTGGCTCGGCCGGATACTCCGCCGTTAGCGCTCTAATCCCGCTCCGAAGTCGTATATATATAAATGTATCCATAGGTGTGGGTGTAAGGTCAGCGAACATGTGTGCCTGCGATCTAAACCGACCATCGTGGTATAGGTCTCCCCACGTTTTGATGTTGAGTTTGTTTAGGAAGATTTTGAATATTCGTTCCTGCGGTAGAGGTATGTCGGGATGGTACAACAATGGAAGCAGCGGAGAGTATGGTAAGGCTGTATTAGTTTTTTCCGCGATGCGACGCCACGCCATGACTGTGCTAGAGACCGTTGTAGCGTCCGCAACTTGGGTCACGGGTGCACTAAATAAGGCACCCTCCAGCGGAATCGGGTCTGCCAACCAATGCTCCACTGCTACCTGAGGCAGAAAGGGCGCAGGGCGGATCCAATAATGTATATAGTGTGCTTGGGCACTGTAGTAGTACAGTTCGAGTTCCGGTAGGTCAAAGCCGTCGTGCGCGAATGGGCGAGTCAAGACCTCCCAGCGCAATCTTGGTTGTTTTCCCCCCCAGACCAATCTGATGAGTTCAGAACGCAGCATTTTGAAGAAGGGCCTACCTGGGTAGTATGGAATGTTGAGAAAGAGATATAGGAGTTTAGGCAGGATCACCATCTTGATGAGGGACGCGCGTCCGGCGAACGAGAGTGGCAATGTGATCCATCTGGTCACGCAGCTTTGGATATGGTCAAGTGCACGGCCATAGTTTATCCGCATTAGCTCGTCCCGATCTCTAGTGAGCTCTATGCCCAAATATCGGACCTCTTCTGCGCACCATTTCAGAGGATAATCGAGGGTGAATGGTTGGGCCGCTGTCGTAAGCGGGAAGATAGTGGATTTTCCCCAATTGATATGAATTCCTGACATTCCGGCGAACCGGATGAACTCTCGCAGCAGGGGGTTTAGGTTATCGCAGGGATCACGTACATATAGCGTGATGTCGTCTGCATATAAGGAAACGAGTACCTCTCGCTGTAGGCAGCGTAGGGCCTTCTCCCTGTGGTGCTGTCGGAGTCTGGCCGCCAGCGGTTCTATCGCTAAGGCGAACAGTAATGGAGATAAGGGGCACCCCTGACGTGTGCCCCTGGATATTGCAAATGTGTCCGATATCCGAATATTTACTCCAACCCGGGCAACTGGTTGACTGTAAAGTGTATGTATCCACTGTGTGAAGCCTATCGGCATTCCCATGTTCCGCAGTATGCATAGGAGGTAGTCCCATTCTAATGAATCGAAGGCTTTAGTGGCGTCTAAAAACACCGCCACCATTGGCAAGCCGGGGTCCACATTTTGTAATATGGAGAAGAGCGTGCGCAGATTGTATGAGGTGGCTCTGCCCGGGATGAATCCAGCCTGGTCCGACAGCACCAACCCCCCCATCAGCAGCTGCAGGCGATTGGCCAGGACTTTGGATAGGATTTTAGCATCACAGTTGATTAGGGACAGAGGCCGGTATGAGTCACAACTCCCGGGCGGTTTACCGGGTTTCAGCGGGGAAATGATTAGGGTTTCCTGCATGGATGGGGGAAGGATTCCCGACTCATGGGCCTCAAGGTACACCTCACGGAGCACCGGTATAAGGATATCTGCGTAAGCCTTATAGAAGTCCATAGGCAGCCCGTCTAGTCCAGGGGCCTTCCCAGGAGCCATCTGGTTAATAGCATCCCTTATTTCGTCTTGACTTATGGGTTCTGCCAGGAATTCTCTTTGCCTGTCCGGAAGCCACCCTAGAGTGATCTCCCTCAGATAATCATCCATTTCTAGGAGTCCCGTTCTGGTAGTAGCATATAGTGCAGAGTAGTGGTGGACAAAAGCGCCTAAAATTGAGTGTGTATCTCTTAATGGCTGCTGTCCGTCTCCCTCCAACTCCAGGACGAAATTGGAGCCACGTCGGGGACGAATGACTCCCGCCAGGAAACTCCCGGGGCGTTCCCCCTCTCCATAAGCTCTAGCCCTGGAATGTTTTCCCCGAAAATTCACCTCCCTGTCTGCAGTGGTAGTATATTCTGACAGCGCTTCTCGATATCGGGCCTGAGCCACGGAGTCCGTGGGAAAGTCCGGCTGGGTTTCTAGTGTGCGGAGTGTGTTTTCCAATGTGTGTTACGTGTTGCGTAAAACCCGCAAGACGCCCGAGCCCTTGGATATGCAACTGCCGCAGATCGTAACTTTCAATGCCTCCCACAGTGTGGCTACCCGCTCTACAGAACCCTTGTTATGGGATATAAAATCTTCGATGTCTTGACGTATTTCAAGGCGGAATAGATCATCCAGCAGCGCGTTGGGGGGAAGACGCCAGGAAGGGGGCCCTCCCAGTATGTCCGGCAGTCGGAATCTAGACAGCACCGGTGAGTGATCGGAAAAAGTGCGGCTTACATGTTGTGCGGCAGCCATGGAAGGGGCCAGCCCCCGAGACACCAATATGTAGTCCAGGCGGGCCCAGGTGGCATGAGCCATGTTCCAATGTGTCCCCTCCCTATCGATCGGGTGAAAGTGTCGCCATGTATCTACCATCTCCTGATTATCACAGATGTCCCGTAAGTACCTATGTGTGTTGGTGTAGTGGTGCGGGGAAGGGTTAGACCTGTCAAGAGTGGGATCTAGGACCGCATTGAAGTCTCCTCCCCATATGAGATGTGTCGAGCCCACCTCCCTGATCTTGTTCCAGAGGGCAATGAAACTACTCGGGTCATCGCAGTTCGGGCCATAGGAGCATGCAATGGTGATGGTATCTGCACCCATCCTTCCCCAGGTGATGCAGTATCGTCCCTCTTTGTCCGATGCATCCCCCAGTGGAGCATAGGGGACACTCCTTTTTATCAGTATTGCGGTACCTCGAGCATAGGATGAGTATGCTGTGAAGACCGAGTGTGCCGCCCAACGTGTAGCAAAGCCGCCTCTACGGAGTGGGTCCATGTGGGTTTCCTGCAGGAGTGCTACATTAACGTTGAGTCTGTCTATCGCTCCCAGTATCTGTCGCCTTTTTCTCGGGTCGCCTAGGCCTCTGACATTCCAGGAGATGACTGACAGCCGTCCCCCCTCCCTGCTATCCATCTGCGCCCCCCGGCTCATATCTTCGGCTAGTTAATCGGGAGTTACCGGTGTGGACGAGCTCCCACTTGCTCCTGGGCCCTGTCCCCACGGATGCTTCAGAAGGTGAGTATGATATGTGCAATGTGACTGTATACATGCTGTGTTCAAACAAAATAACAACTATCCCGTAAACCTCCCCACCCCCACCCACAGCGACATCCCAATCATGCCGAGCATCTGCCCCCACCCACAACAATACAACAACCCAAACCATAGTCTGTTGGGGAATACCCAAGTGGGAAACGCTAGGGCTCCAGACCCGCCACCCCAACTCCCCCGATTTTGCACCCGCCGTCCGCTGGGTTAGCAGCGGCAAGCTATGCGGGAGGGGGAAGGGTGTGCCAGGGCAAGATCAAGTTATATAGCTACAGGCGCACCCTGGAAGCAATCGGGGCATCAATATATTTATCATAAATCCGAGTCCCTAGTGTCCATCAAGGGAACCAACAAGTAGCGAGGGTACCTGGGCGGTATAGGCTAAATAGTTCTATGCAGAGTCCGTATAATGAGGAGTAAGCATATCAAACCTACCCTTCTAGTCAGTCCAGCGCTGATGTGGGAGAGCGAGAACCTTCTCTCCCAGGAGAAGTTCGGGCAGGTTCGTGAGCACGCTTATGGTCTTTTAGGAACAGTTCCACCTGGGACGGGTTCTGAAATATGTGCGTCTTAACATGGATGACCACCCGCAGGCGCTCCGGGTAGAGCATGGAGTATCGAATATCGCTTTGAAGTAGACGCTTCTTGACTGCTCCAAACTTCCGGCGTGCCTCCTGTACAGCCTGCGTGAAGTCAGGGAAAAATGAGAACGTAGTGTTTTCATACTGTACAGGTTGTTTCTCTCGTGCCAGGCGTAGTAACGTATCGCGGTCTCTGTAATTTAGGAATCGGATAAGGATTGGTCTCGGGGGCGCTCCGGGAATGGGACGAGGACCCAGGGAGCGATGGGCCCGCTCCACCACAAAGCATGGGGAAAAGGCCTCCGTGCCAAAGAGTTCGGATAATAACTTCTCTATGAATATTTCCATTTTCCCCACTGCTGTTGATTCTGCCAGACCCACAAGGCGCACGTTGTTTCGTCGCGAGCGCGCCTCCAAGTCCTCATTCCTATCGGCTATCACTTTCAGTAACCGTTCCATCTGCGCGACTGTGTTGGCATTCGCCACAGCGCCATCCTCAAGCCCCGAAATGCGCTGCTCCGTCTCCTTGACCCGTTCCTCCTGTTGGTCCAGTCGGTGCACCACAGAGTCCAATCTTCTGGACATGTTATCGATCTTTGAGTCGATGGAGGAGAGACTCGTCTGCATGTTGAGAAGGAGCGCCTTCCAATCCACTTCCTCCGCCTCTGTCCCCTCCGAGTCCCCTTCTCCCGTCAGTGGGGTGCGGGTTTTCTTCTTTTGGGTCTCGAAGGGGAGCTTAGATTGTTTATGATCTGTCTTCCCCATGACTCTGGCGGGACAGGCAGCGTCTTCCCCCACTCCAAAGCACCAGAGCGGGCCCCTCCGATCAGCGCAGATCTAGGGAGGTATGTCGCGCTGCAATACCGCCGGTCCGTTTTCCGCTTCAGACTCTCTATCTCCCTCGTGGTGTTACACTCTGGCGTTAGAGACGGCCTCCAAGGTCAGGAGCTGAATCGCGGCATCATGTCAGTTCGTGCATATGCCGCCCGGTCAGTGGTGGGGTAACGATGGACACCCCTCACCGCCTTGCGTGCAAGTCCCTGCCCGCTAGGTTGACGTATTTATGGACTCTCAAAGCGATGTGCGTGAGGCGA
This sequence comes from Triturus cristatus, assembly GCF_964204655.1. Taxonomy (NCBI): domain Eukaryota; kingdom Metazoa; phylum Chordata; class Amphibia; order Caudata; family Salamandridae; genus Triturus; species Triturus cristatus. The sequence goes on from NC_140586.1 coordinate 370,307,127, forward strand.
AATGTCAATGGGGAGCCCTCCACCATCTCCCGATGCACCCTCTCCAACCAAGCAGCGACGTTCCTCACCGAAAGCTTGTGGCGGGGTTTGGCAGGGCGGTAGAAGCTTGCGAGGCGCTCCTACAGTAGGCTCCCCTCCTCTGGACGGGCTCCCAGGCGTCTGGGTGCTCCTCTTTCGCAGATAGGGCGCATGGGATGCTGGCCCCTAGATGTGCGGGCCTCACCGGGGTTGCGCGCTGTGGCAAAGTGCTCCTCCGGTGTTCCCGGGCGGTAGGATCGTCAGGCGGCTGTCAAACCGCAACTCACTTCGCCTTCGTGTCCCTCTATCTCCTTTGCATCTTGTCGGCTTCAGGCTCCCCAGCGCTATCTCCGGCAGTCCGGCGATGTTTGGTTCCCCCGGCAGTTCCGGGCCTAGGGACCACATGTGAGCACCGGAGTCGCGTTACGTGCCCGCCGCCTCTCCTGCGCCGGCGGCCAGCAGTGTCTCCCGCGGGGCCTGTCAGGGCAGATTGCGTCGCCGTCACCGCACCAATTTTTGCCAAACTTGCCTCAGATGTGCAGCCACCTCTCAGGAGTCATCGAGTGTCGTTTCTTTCAGTGGCCAGGGTACAGGATGGGTATGGCGGATGTTTGAATTGCCCGGCTGGCGAGAGCCTCACATAAGTGCGGCCATGTCGGTCTGGCGCCCTCTAGCGCCCCCAAAAAAAAAAAAAAAAAAAAATACTTTATGTGTTTTTAGACGTGATTAACTTTGGCTCCATGCTGTAAATCTAGCGCTATCTGTTTCGTCTTTTACTATCTGATATTATTCATGTGTAATGCAATCAGTTCTCATTTATGCACACTTTTATGGTTGTTTTATACATACTGAATAAAGCTCTTTGACTTGACTTGCATTTGAAAGTGTTATCTGACTTAAATTACCCCTGCAAGAAAGAATCATTTTCTCTAGTCAGAGTGGGCAAATTCAATACCAAGATTGGACATGGATTGGATCCATTGTTGGACCTCTGTGGACCAGGGATTTAGAGCAGGGTTGCTTGATGTCAAGGAGGACAATAACAGATTAGGGAGTTTTTTATAGGTTTTATAAGATCACACATTTGGAATGTTTCTATGAGATCTCTACTACTAGCTTCTTAAGTGCTACCATAGTTCTCTGTAACGTTTAAATTAATCCTGATGGGTTGTGGCTTCTTAAAACATGTGGTGAAATAGGTTAAATTATTCATACAGCTGTAATTCTCCACCCAGGTTGAATTCACATTATTTACCAACATGCACTTTACAACGTTTGAGACTTATCATTACACGAATATATTCATAAAGAACAAGCTTTGCTTGTTTTGAAAAATCTCTGTCCAACCATACAAAGGCTGAATGCACGATCACTCACTTTCTGCAAGATACATTTTTTAACTAGGATTTTGGCATAAAATATGCTAAAGCACTTAGGGCCTCATTTACAAGGCCCCTATGCCCCCAAACCGTCGCTTTTAATGACGTTCGGGCAGTGCACATTGCAATGCTATATCTACAAGGCCATGTAAAGCCAACCTGCCTGGCTTCTCATGGCCTTGTAGATATGGTGTGAGGCAACGCAGCACAATTTGCTGTGTTGCCTCACACTGCAATGGGGAGGCGTGCCATGGGTGCAGTGGGTGTTCCCACGTGACACCCATGGCATTTGACACATTCCGAGATTTACAACGTCCTGTAAACCAGGAAATGCGTCAAAAGCCTACACCTCCCCAGGGGAGGCTTAGTGGAGGTGCAACGTGGAGAAATATCTTTAGTTCTCCTTGTTGTTTCCTCTTTCTACATGTGCTGCATGCAGCAGCACACATAGGAGTAAATCGCCTCCATTGATTGTTTTTGTGCAGGAAGATGTCCTTCCTTGCACAAAAACAATCAGTCTCACAATGATGACACGCTTGCATCATGATGCAAGGGGCCTGCATTGGTGCATGTCAGCCAATTTAGCACCAGCGCAGGGAAAGAGGACAGGAATGTGCGGTATCTATCCTTTTCTTTTGCTGCAGGGCATTGCAGAAGGAAGGCTTGCAGCACTGCCCTATGGCAGAATATTGTCAATGAGGCCCTGAATTTCAAACACTCCACTCATTGTTGCATTTACTCAAATTACGCTTTCAACATGGATGTGAGCCAATGTATACATGACTAGTTTCTCATAATTTTGTGTATAAAAATAATTCTTTTAAATACCTAAACATTCTGGTAGCGCAGACCAAGCTCCATCTAAGCAGGTGACTTTGCTGTTTCCAAGTATCTTATGGTAACGTTGACATTTATATTCCACTGTAGTTCCTGAAGGATAGGAGGGTTGTGGGATGCCCACAATATCTCCATTGAGAAGAAGTGGTAAAGGACCACACTTGCTGCCTTCTTCTGAAATGAGACAAATAAATTACATATCATAAAAATGTCACTCAAAATATGTAATCAGCGATGAAAGTGGAAATTAAACAAACTTTTGTATTTGTGGTCAAATAAAAGCTCCTTAACTTTAGCGATGTTTGAACATGTAGAAGCATCAAAGCATCACTTGGCTTTAGCGTCGACTATCTCTCTGGAAGGCTGGTTCATGGAAAACGGTGCACTTAACCAGAATTTCGACAATCAAAGAGCAAACACAAACATAAGGGCATATTTATGAGAGGCTTGCGCTGTTCTTGCGTCACTTTTAGTTACACAATGGCGTTTCCAAGTTGAAAGGTCTTCTGAAATACAATTGCTATTGCGCACAAACCTGCCTCAATATTTTAGTTAACTTGTGCAATGCATATTTAATGCTTAAAATACCGCAGGAGTGGTAAACTTTGTTAAAGTAATGTGGTCTGGCTTTGTCAGCACGTTCCAAACTATATTCGGAGTGATTCTGTCCTTTATACACTCTTTGTTTTCCAGCGTATTTGGAGGCATACTGCTTGTGTTATTCCTGATTGTTGGGATTTTGGTCCTATTTTTATCCTATTTTTGTTGCTCTGCAATGGATGTTTCACTTTGAGGCCAAATGGTGCTGGAACTACCACATGAACGCATGATACAGTACTTATGACTGGCTTTACTTCAGGAACTGAATAACAATCAGTCCTTGTCCTTTCGACCTATATGGTTACACTGTGTACAGCTAACTTTCATCTTGCAAAGGATTATAGCCTGCTCTATACCAGATTGGCTGGGGGTTGAGTTGTCCCAAGAGATCTGGCAGAGGGTACTCCGACTATGCTCTCGGTAGAAGTAATTATATAAATGTAATCATATAATCATATAATGACACAACAATGTTATAAGGATTGAATTGTTTATCTTTTTCACCATTCTTGTAATGCCAGTTGCAATCTATGTTTCCTCCTGCTAATAATTGCAGCACACGCTCTTTACAAAAGAATACAATAATTTCAATAAATGTTTGAAAATCCAATTTGTATCTTTCATGTGACTGCCTAGGGCATGCCAGAGTAACAACGAAAGGGTAGATTTGTTTCCATGATTTCCTTGGGGAAATAGAGTGGTCATATCCTGAGGTTGCAGATACCATCTGGTACCCTGGCATGGTTAGGGGTTCAGATGGGGAACTGCGAGCTATCTAGGAATTAGGCCAACGTATTCTGATGGTATGTGTGGAGTCAGTCCCCATATTCTGATGATTATGTTGTCTTAATACAGAGTCCTACTTACTTTGTAGGAACCGCATGACAGCCCAGGAGAACCTAAACTATAAGCACTAGAACAAAACGGATTAGGTTCAATCGGCACACAATCATGAGAAGGACAAGGACTGTGAAAACCAAGAATAGGAAGCCCAAAGCCATAAGGACCAGGTCAGAGAGGACCAGGAGGATCAGACCTGAGACTCAGGAAACCAAAAACCAAAGCCGCAAGGATAAGCTCTAAGAGGACAATGGTACCAGGGACAAAGAGACCAGTGTGATCATAAAAGAAGATCTCAGATAGATAAAAGTCTGGACCAGGATGACCATATCCATAAGGAACAGGATGTAGAGCTAGGCACTGAATTTTCATGCCCAGGACAACAGCTATGTCCAGAGGGTGCAATACCAGAAGGACATAGGGACAAGGAATAGGACCAACGGGATCAGGAGAACCCAATCCAGGAGGACAATGACTAAGAGGGCCAGTCTTAGGAGGACTAGAATGCGAGGAGTCAGATTGAATAAGGGGATGGGCAGGATCAGAACTGGGTCCCAAAACACAGAAAAGATGAGGCGAGGATGCTTACAATGAGTCTAACTGCTGACAATCGCTCAGGGTAGCATTCCAGCCCATCGTTCTTCAGCCCACCATGCCATCACAGATTGTAACCAACAATTTTCAAATCAGTCTGCTCCAGTAGAAACAGTCCAGCAGAAATGCCAAGCGAGGTCATTGGTTGACGTAGTGCCAGGGACAGTAAGAACAGAAGAAACCACTACTAGGGTGACAGGGACTGTGGGAACTACAGCTAGGAAGACCATAGCAACTTACAAAAAGAGGACTTGGACCAGGACCATGCGGAGGACCAAAACCAGAAGACATAGATGGATGAGGAGGAAAAAGAAGAAAACTGGCAGAAGGTGTAAACCTTTGCGATTCTAGGGCACATGTATGAGTATTGTGGTGTTCTCCAGGAGAAGAAGAGGCAGGAACACCAGATGAAGGTAGGTAAGTAGATTTATTCACCTCATCCACCAACAGCCAGGTTCAACTGTCTCTCACTAGAATCTTAATAATAGTCGCATCATATCATTCTAGAGCAGAATGTCATATACAGTTCCAGCTTCTAGTTCTATGTTACATACAAGTGGAGGACAGAGATCAAACAATATCACAAGTATATATGGGGATATTACTTTTCTAAACACTACTTAATCATCTAATAGAGACTCCCACTGTTTCCACCAATTTCAAGCACTAATGGGAAGTTTGGGGTCAAAAATCAAAGCATGCTAAGCAGATAGAAAGTCAGGACTGTCACACATGCTGGGTGCCACCTGGAAAGACACAATGGTCAACACTAGTGAGAGTTTTGAAGAATGACAAAAGTGTTCTAAAAAACAGAGGATGCTCTCAGATGCTGGCACAGTGGTCTTAATGTGGATACGGGGCAGATGGCTGAAACTTGGCAACGGGTCTAAAGGTGGATTAGTGAAAAGGTCTGTGGCCTGTGAAGAATTGCTCAAGGGTCTGAAAAGCTCAGAGGCTGAAGTCACCCAAGTGGTCAATATCTAACAAAGATGGTCAAATAGCTAAAGCAGTCATAAGAGAAAAGCACAGGATCAGAATAAGGCTTTGATGAGCAGAAGAGGGAGTCAGGGAAATGACAGATAGATGGGCTCAGATTACCTACAGAGGGACTCTGTGCAACAAAGGGTTCTGATTGCCAGATGTGTTAGCAAGCATTGAGATCCAAGGCAGCAGTGGTAACCAAAAGGGTGGGCTGCAAAACCGTGAGGATGAGCTGAAAGTTGATGACCATATGCATGTGGCTTGTTTGGAGCGGCATCAAAGATACTCCGGGTAACATGAGAAGTACACTAGCCAGCAAAACTCTTGGTTGACAGAGGAATTTGAATGGATGGAGAAGCTTTAAGGCTGAAGAGCTGGGAAGCTAGCAGAGATCATGCAGAAGTGCCCTAAGAACTGACAGTCTCTTAAAGCCAATAGAAAAAAACACAAGCTAAACAATATGTTCAAAAGATAGTAGTGTAGTGAGGCTCTAAGAGCCATAATAGGATTTTGGTTCTCAATAATAGGCAAACCCATAAATTCAGTAGTCTGTCAGGGCTAGCAAAAGGATAAGCAGACTCTGTGGTCATCAAAGACAGTGAAGTAGTGAAAGCTCTCAAAAGTGAAAACCCGAGGGCCAGCACAGCAAAGTGAAGGCTGACAGGGTGCTTGTTGACCTGGCATCTTTTGGCGTGGGTTCCCCTGATTTTTTGCCTTCTGACCTCCTACTTTTGACTGTGTGCTGAACTTTGATTTTGTTGGCTTTTTGACTCGGTGCAATTTCTCACTGTTGACCAGTGCTAAGGTGCATGTGCTTTAGGTCTAACATGTAATGCCATTTAGTTTCTCCATAATAGACATATTTGAGTTACTCATAAGTCCCTAGTAGAGTGCACTACATGTGCTCAGGGCCTGTAAATCAAATATTACTAGTGGGCCTGCTGCCCCGATTGTGAAACCCACATGAGTAGCCTTCAAACATGTCACAGGCCTGCCACTGCAGAGCTTGTGAATACATTTTTAAACTGCCATTTAGACTTGACAAGATAACCTACTTGTTAGGCCCAAACCCTACTTTTTATTACATATCCATCACCCCTAAGGTAGCTCTAGACAGCTCAAATGTCATAGTGCTTTGTATTTAAAAAAGAGGACATGCACTTTTACATTTTACATGTCCTGGTAGTGAGAAGCTTTTAAATTCGTTTTTAACTACTGCACAGCCTATCTCTCTCATAGGTTAGCAATGGAGCTGCTTTGTAACATTTTACAAGTGCAACTTCCAATTGGGAAAAAATAGAAAAGTAAGTTTGGTGTCTCTGGACTCACAATTTAAAAATACATCTTTTAGGAAAGTTGGTTTTTAAATTGCAGGTCTAAAAATTCCACTATTTAAAGTCGACATATTCTTCCTTTAACCGTTCCTTGCCTTCTCCTTGTCTCTAGAATACATATCTGGGTTGGGTGGTAACTGGGCTTTGTGCATTCCCTCTACACAGTCACACACAAAGGGAACTGAGATCTGCCACTCACATCCTGATGGACCATCACCAGGCTTATGAGTCTTCCTGAGCTAGAGAGAGGGAGGAACTGACACTTGCACCTGAATAGGGCTGTGCCTGTTCCCAAACAAGGGGTTGCACACACCCCTGTTGTGAGTCGTGGGCAGGGCAGGGCCTTGTGTACCACAAGGATCTTTCTTTGAAGTCTCCCTACTTCAAAGGCTAAAATGGGTGTAAGTACTGGACCTCTGAAACCACATACTCAGAATGCTTCTGGCACGAAGAAGAGCTGTTGTGCTGCCAGGACGGAGTGCCACATTACTGCTTGCTTTGCTGTGTTGACCTGCTGCCTGCTGCTTCTTGCCTGGGAGTGACATGACTGGACATGACTCTACATGCTGCATCTCTAAAGGTTCTCCAAGGGCTTGTTGGGGTTTCCTCCTGTTTCTTAAGTCTCAGAGATATCAAAGACTTCACCTGCTTCTTGCTACAAGCGCCTGGGCTCCTTTGCTGTGAGTCCTGTTCTGCCAAGTGGTGCCAAATCCAGCTCTGGGCCCTTGGAAGTGAGTGTTTGGTGTTGCAATCTATGAAACCATTGCTTCTACACCGACACAACAATTGGAACCGGTGCATTGCCCTGTGATATCAATGATGCCTGCAATAAAGCCATGGCCACTGCTTGCCGACTGAGTGATGCAACAACCTCAACTTACAATGCAGCCCCAACTTTGCCGATGCAGAGTCTCAGAATCACCGCTGCTGCATGAGTCTCACCCACTGCATCACTGGCATCTGCAACGCACCGTCCCCGATGCATTCCCTGGCCCTGCATGGCTTTTTGCCAGCACATCACCTACAGCCCAGTGGTTTGACGTCGACGCATCAACCAAACGCATAGTGTTGTTGACATCGATGCATCAATGACGTTGCCCTACTTCGGAAACAACCATTTGCCTTGAACAGCAATGCATCCCCTCCTTTGCTGAATGCATCATTCCTAAGCTTCAACGCATACAAGATACTGTCATTCGGGTCTGCATGACTCCTGGATATTGCCATGCTCCATCGTAGTTGGACTGAACTTTTGGATTTGCCCCAGTCCAGCACGACCTGATAGCTCCAGTTGGAGCTATTGATTTCTAAGCACTGCATTTTGATTTAATCCTGCAAAATTCATAACTTAACATTTGCATGTTGGATTTGTATTATGTTGGTTTTCTTTATTCAGATAAATATTGGCTATTTTTCTAAACTGGTGTGGAGTACTATTGTGGTGTTTTTACTGTGTTACTATTTGTGTGTGTGTGCACAATACTTTACACATTGCCTCTTTATTTTAGCCTCACTGCTCTGTGCCAAACCACCTGAGGGTGAGCACAGGTCAATTTATCAGGGCATATTCACAAGCGAATGGCGAAGCATGGCATTAAGCAAACAGTGCGAACGTCACGCTCTGCCATTCTGAAATGAAGGGATGTTCACAAGAATGCGGCGCACCCCTACATTTCCCCTAGTGCTGGCACTAAAACTAGCTGCCTCACGCCCATGCAGGCACCCTTGCACTATTGTGCAATGGTGTCTGCGTTGGGGGGAATGATTGCTTATGTGCAGAAAGGTGCCCCTTCCTGCACGCAAACAAAACAGAATGGCATAACAAAAGATTACTAAATCTACATGTTGCACACAAACCCTGTGCAATCACATTGTGCTAACCCACTATATTGACTAAAAATGGTGTGAGAAACTGGAAATTCAGGCATAAGTGAGTCATGTGATGACCACACAGCACAACACCCTGCTAGTGGCTCCGCCCAACCAGACACACAAATAGCTCTGAGCACACCTAGGGACATGAGGGGGGCACACTTCTTGTTGCCACTGACAGATCTGGATGGAACAGGAGTGGACAACACAGACACAGACTGCAACATGACATTCCACAATGGCCTTGAGCCCATGCCACACACCATGTTGTACTTTGGGGACCAAAGACTGGTGCACATTGTTGTCAGATGTCTAGGCCTCCCAAATCTGAGTGCATGCAATGGACGCATTGATGAAGGCACACTCAGATAGGGCACACTGCCGTTCCCTCCCATAGGATTCCCCAGACTACCCCAATGCAGACGGATAACTAAAAATTACCTTTGTACAGGTAGGGCAAATGCGTAACACCCGCACCCATCTCAGCAGCCACTTACATGCCACTGTATCAGACTACCAACATCACATAGGCCAGCGCTAGCACATGCCCTGTACACATGCAGCCACTCCCAGCCAAAGTCACCCTTCCACGAATGCTCAACCTTGGCTTGCTACTGATGCTCCTTCAAATGTGCATCCAGCTCAGGCTGTGTCACCGCCAAGATGCGGCCCATTAGTGGTGTCATGCTGCGCCATGCCAAACGCCCAGTGCGAGGAAGCAGCCCAAAGGTCATCTCCGCCACGTTATTTGCCAGTCAGCTAATGTCGTCCCACCTCTTGTGGCAGTGGGTGCGTCATTGGTTTGAGACACCTAGAGCCCGCACCTTGGCCGCAATAGCCCTCCACACAGCCTTATGCTGGTGTACCTTGAGCTGCAGGCATGGGAGACAAGAGGGGGAAATGATCAGTGACACAGTGTTATGTACCTACATTTCTTAGTACAGTAGCAAGATAAAAACCCGTCACAAATCCAAAGATATGTCTAACAGAGAGAAGAATACATCTCACATGGTACATCTGCATGGGAAAAGCTGATGTAAATGCATACAGGTGTGAGGGGTATCACAGTCCCTGCACATCTCACACACATGCAGGATTCCAGCACTGAAACCCCTATGTAGCCTGCCCACATCTCCAGTCCATTTTTTAGGTTGAGCAACACATACATCACATATCAACCTGTGTTTGGGGGTAGACCCACTGTGTCCAAGACTGCACAGCCCTCAATGTCCCTGCCCTGTGAATAGATAACTGTGTCATGGATGTCACATTGAGGGATATGACCTCATAAATCCAAAATCCTGATCACAAGGCCGGTGTGTGCAATCTACAGTGCTGAGATGGCTCATAGCTGGAGTGCAATGAGAATAGACTGATGCAATACTCTGTAAGTGAAGTGATGTGTCCTTGTTTTCTTGTGTGGGGACTGTGCAGGCCAGCTGGGCTCACACTGTAATGGACAACAGGGGCACACACAGCCATTCAGCCAAGCAATCACTGTCCTGACTCCTGCATGAACAACTTTCTGAATCACTGTATGGCTGACAACACCACACAGGTCACTCAAACATACATGTGCAGCAGGGAAACCTGTGGCATCGGGTACACACTCCTTCCTCCTGGAGACAGCATGTTAGGCAGTGCATGACAAAACCACACACTCACAGGCACATACTGCATCAGTCCAACTGCATGTGTGCCCCCCTGACCTCACCACCACTGTTGAGTACTTACCACGACATTCGGGGCACCATATAGCCTTGGGTACTGTGTGAGCACCTCGTCCACCAGGACCTCCAGCTCCTCGCTTGTGAAGGGACTAGCACAGATCTTCTCTGTCCTTGCCATCACTGTGGACATGAGACAGCAGTGGCGGAATTGGGTGGTGAGGGGTCTCTGGCAGCAGTCCCTGGAGGCAGCAGCAGGTGGGTGGTCTCTGGCAGCAGTCCCTGGAGACAGCAGCAGGTGAGGGGTCTCTGGCAGCAGTCCCTGGAGGCAGCAGCAGGTGGGAGGTCTCTGGCAGCAGTCCCTGGAGGCAGCAGCAGGTGAGGGGTCTCCAACAGCAGTCCCTGGAGGCAGCAGCAGGTGAGGTGTCTCTGGCAGCAGGCTCTGTGATTTGGGTGGCGGGGCATGCCAACCGCCATTTGGTCATGTCTCCATGGCTACCACTACCGCACATGTGTATATGGGGAGTGCTGGTGACACACTGCTGGGGACAGGCGGTAGCTACCATGATTTGGGTGCCATACAATGGCAATGGCCATCTGGCAAACATCAACAGTGCACAGTGGCCACATGGTAAATGGCACATCATTGTGCAAACAATGCCAATGTTCCATTCACTCCACTGGTGACTACACATGCCATGTTTGTGTATGTGATTTCGTAGATTGGCATGTACTCCCTCACATGTCACTTGTGATATTGATGGTCCTGTACACAGGATAGTTTTGTTATGGACTCTACAATGTGTACACATGTCAATGTGTTGAGGAGCTGTGACAATCACAGAAATGTTTATCTCAATTAATGATGTTCTTTTTTGCATGTCCTCTCATGTCTGATCATGCACACAATTGTTATTTCTGCTCAGACTGTGGTCAGTGTGTTGTTGATGTGTGCCAGTTTCAAATGACGCATGAAGGTGTGTCAGGTACAGCAGCTAGGTATGAGACAGTGGTGTTGATTTGTTACACATATGCTGGATGCTATACTCCCAGGCGTGCCCATGGTAATTGTGGCCATATCCCTATGTGCATTCACCTTGACCGAGGTGGTGTTTGAGGGACTTATTTTGTGTAAGTTTACAAGTGTGCTATTTGTGTAGCTGAAGGTGACCCTACATGTAGACTGGTCTGTAACTCAATTTTGATGACAGTCATTGTTGGCATTGTGTCATTCAGAACGTGAGATTTTGTGCCAATCTCATGATGTATTGCATTGACATGTGTCCATTTTCATCTTAACTAGGAGGAGACCGAATCTGCTTCGTCACTTGACAGTGCTGGAAGACATGGAGGATGAGGCAATGATCTGGAAATGCCGTCTGGATAGAGCCACCCTAAAGACCCTTTGTGATATGTTGGAGCCCCGCCTGCAGCCCCGCAGAACATATCCAACAGCTTTCACACCAATGCCACTGGATCATTCCAGCACACGATGTTCATCACGGTGCTGCATGATGTACTGTTCACCATGATGATCTACAAGGACAGATATATCCATTTCGCCAGGGGGTCTGAATTGGCAGCTGTGAAGGGATATTTCTGTCCCCTCTGACACATCCCGCATGTTGTTGGTGCCATTGATTGCACCCATGTTGGGCTTGTACCACCACAGACACGTGAGCACATCTACAGGAATCGGAAACATTACCACTCCATAAATGTACAAGTGGTGTGCCTGGCTGATACGATCATCTCCCACGTGTGTGCCAAATTCCCAAGCTCAGACCATGACTCATACATCCTGTGGAACAGCATTGTACCCCAGCTGATGGCTAATCTGCTTCCCAAGCATGCATGAATTGTGGGTGAGTATGCCTAGTCATATGGCGTGCTGGGTGTGTGACCTGCTGCCCTCTGCCTCCGCGACATAGCAATGTTTATTTGTGTTTGTCACACCTAGGTGACTCTGCATATCCCAACCGTCCCTGGTTGCTGAGCCCACTGCGGAATCCCAGGACCCCGGCTAATGTCCGCTACAATGATGCCCATGGGAGAACACGTTGTGTGGTGGAGCGTACTTTTGGTCTGCTGAAGTCACTTTTCCGCTACCTGGACAAGACTGGAGGTGCACTGATGTACTCGCCCGGGAAGGTGTGTCAGATTGTAGTGGCCTTCTGCATGCTCAACAACCGAGCCATTCGCAAGGAGATTCCCCTGATTCTGGATGATGATGAGAACCCAAGACTCCCGCCTGCAAACCAACCCGTGTCCAGTGATGAGAACAGTGGAGAGGAGGAGGGTGTTGACCTGCGTCAACAGCTCATCACTCGCTACTTCACTTGAAGGTGGGTGACAGTGTACAACGTACCCATTGTCTGATAATGTTGCAGTTGTTGTGAAGGTGTATGTGACATTAGTGACAGCAGCCGGTTGCAGACTCAGTGGTGGCTGACAATGTTTCTGGGACAGTTAATTTAGGGACATCAACAGGATGTGCATGTTGACACTTGTTGCCCATTGTGATGTGTGCATGTGGAATTCTCTTGTTGTGAAGTGTTGTCTGATGTCTGTGATGCTACACCCAGACTAGTGAATGTTGTTCTGTTATGTTTTCCTAGGTGCCTTCAACCTCTCCTTGCCTACATACACTCCAGTCTCCTGGTACTTTGCAATCATGGTGAAGACTGTATATCCTGGAATAAAGCCGGAGCAGACACAACAACTTGTGTGTAAGGATTTTTTATTTACAATGGTGACATGTGAGGGAGGGTGAACATTTACATTGAAGTGATTAGTGGAGCAGTGAGTTGACAGTTGTGGTAAATGAGATAGTCGAGTAGTCCCAACATTGATGTGGTGACCCAGTCCAACAAACAGATGCCATTCACAAGGCAGTGTGGGGAAGGACAGTCAATGAAGTCAATGCAGTGGTGAAGAGGGTTGCCATCATGGCTGGCTCCGTGACTGGCATTTGCCAGGTGCTTTGCCTCCTGTTACTCCCAGGGTTTTCTTCGGACGGCCCCTTCTTCGCTTGGCAGGGGGGGCCCCTGCTGTAGGTCCAGTGGGGTCTGAGGACTCACCCCTCTCTGTGGCCACAGGGGAGGATGGTGAACTGTCATCCTCCAGACCACCAGAGGGGGGTGGAGGTGTTGGTTGTGGCGCAGGCCTGTCCCACAGTACCGCCACTTGCTGGCCCAAGAGGTCCACAATTTGTCCCATGCGGGGGTCGATGGACCTCATCAGCAGGATGAGCTTGCTGAACAGTTCGTCCGACTGGCCCATTCGTCCCTGGGCCTGTTCACATGCCCCAAGGACTCTGGTGATGTGGTCCAGGGATTGAGTCCCAGCCTCTTGATGTCTGTGGGTGAACCTGCCCCTCCCACCTTCCGTACTGCACGGACCTGTTGCCTCACCACTGTAGGCACCCACATCCTCTCCCTGCTCTCCTCAGTCGGTGGTGTGGAGTGGTCATCCTCTGGGACAGGGAAGGTGTTGCTGGCAGCACTGGTGGTGGTTGTGGCGGTGGTGGTGGTGGTTGTGGCGGTGGACGCACAGGCCGTAACAGCAGGGCTCTGCAGTGACATTGTTGGTGCAGCAGATGTGGTGGTGGGGACGATGGGGTCCTGGGACCTGTTGCTCCCTGGCACACCATATGGGCCGGCTTTGAGCTCATCGTCCAGAGAATCCCGGAAGTCAACATTTGAGAGTCCATGTACCGGGGGGGGACTGGCTGTGCAGGTTGCTGGTGTTGTCCTCTGCAGTGAGTTCTTGGTCACCTGTGGGTCAGATGGGAGATGGCCATTGCAGTGCACACTGAAAGCTTTGTGTTAGCTGTATGTCATTCACTGTTTGTACACCACACAGTTGACTGATCATCATATTTTGTTGTATGTGCACTACTGTGCCTTCTGACATGGTGCTGTGGTACATGCATTACATGCCCATGGTATGAGTTGTCAATACATACCATGTGCTACGTGCATGATTTCTGAGTACAGGGATGTGTTGCCATCTAGGGACTAGCGCAGGGAAAAATATCTGTTAGATCTGGCCTAGAACAGGCCATTGTCATCTCCTGCATACCTTTGCCATGTCATGTGCATATCTGGATTCGTACCACAAACCATGCTTTCTAGTTTCACATTTGGTCCTTGCTGTTCTGGCCCCATGGCACTTACACATGGAATTCAGTGCTGTGCATGATTGTTCCCAGACTTTATCCCACATGTGCATTGGCGTGTCACACTTTGGTTGCTGTGACAGTCTCATTGGCATAGCTGTGTGCACACTGTGAGTGGCAATAGGATCTGTGTGTATGTGTGTGCAATGAGGGGGCTGGTGTTGTCATGTGTCACTGTGTTTTTTGCAGACACTGGCTGTGTGCACATACTGGCTACTTACCTGTTCAGTTTTCCCATTTGGCTTTGACTTGACACATCTGTGTGTGTGTGTGTGTGTGTGTGGTGGGGGCTTGCATCCTGCTCAGGGGCGTGACTAGCAAGCAGGATATGTCTACCTACCTGTTATTTTGTTTGTTGTGATACAATGGCGAACACATGCATCTGGGTGGGAGGGGAGGCTCCATCGTGATGGTCTGGGAGACGAGTTGGCCTGGGGTGTGTTGTTGTTCAGGCCTGCCACCCCCAAACACCCTCCCAGGGAAGATGGCTACCCACCTGTAAGTTTTCATTGGTGTACTGCATTGGCTTCCAACTGCTTCTGGGTGGGGGAGTGTTCTATCCTGCCCAGGTGTGGGACAGGGGGCATGGTGTTGAAGGACTGGGTTATTCTAAGACCCAGCGGTGCCAGGGGACAACACCTGAAACCTTCGTGGGTTACCTGTTCTGGCGTACAAAACACAGAGACACGGGACACTTCCAGCGACGTCAAAGATCGGCATTTATTTACTGCAGGGATACAGAAATCGCAAGAAGTACACAACGTGTAGGTTCTGGGAGACTGCTTCGAATTGCAAAAGTGGATCGCTCCTTTTATACACATTTTTGCCATTGCACAACATGGCAAACAAAGGTTACAACTCAGTTCCCATAATAAACTTCAAAAGGGTCGCATTCATGTTTCAGGAGGCCGGAACATAATTACAGCAGCATTGCCGGTTCCCAACTGTAAAAGCATATTATCCCCACAGTTAAACACATTCCATTCTGACTGTAAACACATTAGGAGAAGGGACAGAAACAGATGCAAAGAAAGAACAAGGATGCACAACAGATTGGAAAAGAGTGTTGGGAGTAATAACGGAAACTTGATTACAGGATCAAAGACCTCGTGCCCAATGCATGCACGACTGAAACAATAGACCAGCACGGCAAGATGAGCCTTGAGCGGGGCCATCTGCCTTTGCCGTGTCATTTCCCCTATCATAAAAGTCACCCTCAAAGAAACACGTGTCCTTAGTGTAAGCTTGGGAATCCCAGGGTCACAGAGCGGACAAGGTCCGTTCGCTGGCTACTTGAGGGCAAGAGACAAAATGGATGCCGCATCTAAAATGGAACCCGAGGGTTCGGATGGACAAACCCAAAAATGAGACGAACCATACGTGGTTGCGTAGCGAAACCGCGTACACCCACTAAACTCGTCATTTGCGGTTCGTAGATACCAAACTCGTCCATATTCGAACACACCCAAAAAGTGTTGTTCCGATTCGCACGGAACCTCAGTGTGAGTAGTGGTACAAGCCTCTCACCCACAAACACCCTCCCAGGGAAGATGGCTACATACCTGTAAGTTTTCATTGGTGTATTGCAATGGCTCCCAACTGCTTCTGGGTGGGGGGGTGCTCACTCCTGCTCATGTGTTGGACAGGGGGCAGGTGGGAGTAGTGTTACAGGTCTTCCACACCCAAACACCCTCCCAGAGAAGATGGCTACCTACCTGTAAGTTTGTTTGGTGTACTGCAATGGCTTCCAACTGCTTCTGGGTGGGGAAGTGCTCCCTCCTGCTCAGGTTTGAGACAGGGGGCATGGTGGAAGTAGTGGTAGAGGCGTCCCACTCAGAAAGACCCTGCCAGGGAAGATGGCTACCTACCTGTAATTTTGATGTGGGTTATGTAATGGCTGACACATGCTTCTGGGTGGGGTGGGGGAGGGCTCCATCTTGCTGATGCAGTGGGACAAGGGGGCCTGGTGAGAGTTGTAGTGCTCTCTGCCTGTACACATGCCCCCATGGTAATCTCGCTAGCTACGTTTGGGATGTATGGGATAGAGTGGATGTTGGATCTGTGAGACATGTTTTTGTGAGTGTGGTGCAGATGAATAAAATGTGTCCGAGGTGGTGTAGCTTTGTAGTTGTGCAAGACAGTACATAGCAGTGTGGTGGGAGTCATTTGTTTGTACCACTCCCCTGGGTACTCCTGTGAGACTCTCTGGATGCAGTATGGCAAGCACCTTCTCCTCCCATGGTGTGTATGGTTTTGGTGGAATGGGAGCGCCACCGCCAGCCCTCTGAGCCAGCTCACGGTTCTTGCTCCTCCTCTCTTTGACAACCCTCTTCAAGTCATGCTACCGCTTCATGATTTCCTTTTTTGATCGTGGGGTGGTCCCTACTGCATTGACCTTCTCGACTAGCCTTGCCCACATTTGTGTTCTTGTGACTAATGGTGTCTGTTGGACCAGGCTACCAAACAGTTGTGGTTCCACTCTGACTATCTCATTTACCATAACTGTGAACTCACTCTCTGTGAATTTTGGCATTTTATGTGTTGCCATGGTGTGTGGTGTGCAAGTGGTTGTGGGTGCAGGGGTGTGAGTGGTGGTTGTGGTTGTGATGTGTATGGTGTGTGATGTGCAGGGGGTTAGTTGTGCAGGTGTGGAAGTGGTGGTGGTGCTGTGTGTGGTGTGGCTAGTGATGTTGTGTTCTTTGCCTCTCCTTTAAGCTGGGGTATATGTCCCTTCACTCCTGGAGTATTGCAAAGGATTGTGGTCCCTGGAAGGGGCTGGTTTTATACTCAGCTATGTGAGTGTGTCCAAATGGGGTATTGCTGTCAGGTGTGTTGTGTTTGTTGTCCTGGGAATTCTATTTTCCTTTTTGCCATGTGGTTGTGTCATTGGGGTGTGTTTTGTGTTTTTGGGGGGCATGGCTAGTTTGCTGTGTACACTTTTTGGACTTATTGTGGGTTTTTTCATTCGTCCGCCATATTTTTCACGGATCATCCACAGTGGTGGCTATAATGCAGCTCTTCCGCCGGCTCTCCCATTCATCACTGTTTGCGACTGCGGCAGTAGGAAACAGAGGAACGTACCGCGGGACCATCGGGGATATCCTAATTTCCTGTGCGGTGTCTCTGCTATACTTGCGACGGGTTGGTGTTTTTCCGCCATGAATCCGACCGAGCGGACGGATTTTGATCATCTCCACCCACTACAGGTGGGTTTTCTTGGCCCCGTTCCACTGCGGTCGGTGGTTTTTGGCAGTTGATCCTAATTTTACTGCCGTTTTTTCCACGGTGCCGGCGGGCGGTTGTTTTCCGTATCCATGGCGGTCGGGGTGGTTTTCCGACCGCCATCCTAATAGACAACTATGTGTTCTGGCTCTGGTAATGTAGCCCGGTCTAATATACGACTACTAGCTTCTTGTGGCTTGTTCATAGTGTCCGATGGCGCTGTATTAAAATCATGCCAGAGGTAGTTCACCCATGCTTCTTCTGTCAAATGTGAGTTAAAACAGGGTGCTCTTGAACTCTGGAGACTATTCACTGTGCGCCAAAACCTTGCACTGTTGTTTGTTTTTGCATCATACAATAGTTTGGCCCATAGGTCGTCCTCCACCTCCCTTTTTATGTGCCAGGTGAGTTTCTTTTTCGAGATTTTTAGGTTTCTTAATTTCTCTTAGATGGCCTCGTCGGGGCCCGTTTGATGTAGCCGCTGCAGTGATCTGTTTATATCTCTCTTGAGGAGCCTTAGGCTGGATTTTTGCTCAGTTGTCAAATCATTACCTTGCGCACTGTAAGATTCAGGGATTGGCCTCCTTTGTGATTGTCCTTCACTTGCTACAAGGGTATTTTCTCTTTTTGAGTGGGCTTCCCCGTGGTTGTTGATGAAGGTTTCCCAGCGGCTTAAGATACCAATGTTCATCGGTTTGCCCGCCTCCCAATGTTTTTTTGCCTAAGCCTCGAAGCCTTCCCGGCTGTGGGTATTGCAATTAATTCTTTTGTGTTTGACTGTGAGAGTCACGCTCGGGTTCCCAAATCTTAGGTTTGGCATTACACCTTGTACATTTAGCATTGTTTTTTGAGCTAAGTGGTCGCTAGCATCCATTGTTCCTATTTGGAAGTCAATGATTTTACTGAGCAGCGGAAATGATGAAAATGTATAGTCTATTGTAGTACCAACTGGTGCGTTATAAAAAGTTGTTGCCGGCGGACAGTCCTTTGGGAAACTGCCATTTAGTGCCACGAGGTTCAGGTGTTCAAGATATTTTAAAAAGTCCATTGCTTGCCTAGATTGATTATCCCATTTACTTCCTTCCTGGTGTGGGATTCTTCATGCCAAAAACTGCTCTTCCAATAAGGGGTCCCAAAACAGGGCCCCAAGAGATGCATGTTGAAATCCCCGGTTATGATGATATTCGGGGTTACCTCCTCTGATAGTATCCTTGTTAGTTCTGAAACCAAGAGTTTCATACCTGCTTTTTTCTCCCGAGGAAGGATGTATATGTTTAATAGTATTAATTTGTTATTAGGTTTATTGCCTCCTAGGTCCAATTCAATTGCATTTATACCGTTGTTTGTTGACTGTTTTAGTGGCCAATTTATTTATTGCATTTATGCTCCTTATTGAAATGTAGATCGTTTTTCCGCCTTTTAAATGCCCAAATTTGGCATTTCTGACCACCGGTGGGTGGTATGCTTTAAAGCCCTGTAGTTGATGCGGTTGGTCCAGCCAGGTCTCATGGAGAGCTATAAGATCACATTTTTGGAAATACAGTAATATTTGTGTATCATTTACTTTGTTTCCTAGGCCATTTATATTCCAGGAACATAGGGGCATATTATCAAGACAGGCGATAAAATTATCGCTGCTTTAACGGCAGAAAACTTCCACTAAAACGGCGATAATGGGCTTGATAATATGCTCTAAGGAATTCCAATTGAAGCCCATGTTAGATGTCTTTCACATCTAACATGGGCTTCAATTGGAATTCCATAGAGCATATTATCATGCCTATTATTGCCGTTTTAGCGGCAGTTTTCTGCCGCTAAAGTGGCGATAATTTTATCGCCTGTCTTGATAATATGCCCCATAGTTTTAGATGGTGCTTTAAAGAGGCGTTTTGTTGCAAGCTTTGTCAGGTTTTCTTGTTGCGTGTATTAATTGTCCTTGCTATCCAAGTCCAGTCATTTGGACCTGTGTTTCCATGTGCTTGCCTGGGGTTCCAGGCTTTGATTTATGTCTGCAGGATGGAGGTACTTCGGGCCCCTTTGAGGAATGATGGGGCTTTTCCTGCTGTTTGCTTATTTGGAGGCCTACCGCCTTCCTGCTCTTCTTGTTTTTGAGACAGAGGCTCTAGGTATCCAATTTTTTTATAGAGTTTTAGTCGGATCCCTCAGGTGTTAAATTGACTTTCCTCCTTCAAGATTCTCTGAGCTATATCCTGCTTAGCCCAGGTTGTCTTGGTTACCTCCTGATCAGACAGATGTTTAAAGTCTTTGAACTCAACATATTCTAATTTTTCTTGTGCTTATGTCTGTCAGATTACTGATGAATGATAATAGTCGTAGTATGTTGCCTCGATTGAGAATGTCTCCCCGGCCTCTTGATGTATACTCTGGGATGAGCAGAATGGTGCTATTGTTGGGACCCTCCCTGTTACTATTCCTTGCCTTATTTTCTGCAGCGGGCAGTTGTTCCCGGATCAGAGAAACTCTCTCTGTTCTGGTTGGCAATGCTTCGGCCTGCGGTGCCTTTGAGCAGCCTCTGGTGCTGCGGGCAGGGCTGTTTTCAGTCCCCTTTGTTGGGCTGGTGTAGTTGTCTGCCTTGGAGTTGCTCTCGATGTTTCCTCTGAGCCTATTGCCTCAGTCGCAATTTTGACCCTTCTGGGTAGAGGGAGTTTCCATGGTCGATGATGTTGATGGTACCCGAGTTGCCTTGTGTGTTTCTTCTCCCCCTTTTAGAGTACCTGTTCCTGCTTTGAAGTATTCCCTTATATTGGTGTTCTTTTTTCTCCCTTTCCGCCTCTGTTTCCGGCATTGTTTATTTTCTTGCTGTGTTTTTTCCAGAATTCCTTTACCCACAGGCCGCTGCTGCAGGACATTATCAAGCTTCAAGTCACTGCTTCTATCATGCTGTTTTTCGCTAGACAGCTTCCAATCTCTTTATATGGCTACAGCAAAGCTCTTTTCGTTGGTGTGGACGGATAGATTCCTGCTATTCCCTGAGAGATTTTGGTCCAGGGATCCTTTGTTGTCAGAGTCCTTGTTAGAGGTGTTTTAATTCTGACTCTGCTGCTTCCTTGCCCCAGTGCTGCTTGAGGTTGAGCCTGACCTGTCTTTTCCTTCAGTGATGTAATGTTCATCTGTTGTGGCATGGATCATTTTATTTATAGAATCAAGTTGCTTACTGCTACTCCCATGTGATTTTTTATCTGTTATCCCTTTGACATTGCTAGGTATATTGCTTGTTTCCCCCTGTGGTGCTGGGATTTAACACTATAGAGTCTTCATCTTGGCCGAGATGGTGTCCGTTGCTTGCATTACTACTTTTTCAGGTCGATCAAAAGGTCCCCCAGTAATGATGGAATAGTTGTGAGTTTGTCCACAACTGTATGGCAAGTACAGCTTGGCTGAATTATTTTTGTTTCCGCTTGGACCCTCGTGATCATGCTGCTCATGTCTGATAGCTTGTTGTCAATGTTCGATATGTGTATTGCCAGAAAGATTAGGAGGGATAGTTGGACATCCATTTTATCTGAATTATACTGCATGGCTTTTATTGAGAGTGTTAAAGTATTTAGTATGGAGTACCAGAGATTTTCTGCTTCCGTTGATGTCACCTCTGCCGTCCTATTTTGCTCAGGCTTGCTGCTGTCCTCCTGGGATATGACCGGGGTGTATGATGCTACCATCCTTTCCCAATCTTTTGTAGTGAGGTATGATGTATTTTCCGGTTTAATAGTATTGGTTAATTCGTTCTCGGCCATCTCTATTTTTACAATTTCCGCCGGTTCTTTCTCTGTCCCCTCTGGGCCACAGTCCGTTTGGTCATGCTGATTTGCTGCCTGGGGTTCTATAGTACTTGTGACCAGGCCACTATTAATGGTTACAGATCCTTCTCCCTTCCAGTCTGAGTCATTTTTTTCCGTAATGTGGTACTGTATTTGGGCTTGTGGGTCAGAGATGTTCTGCAAGCTGGGTGAATTGGTTGTTTCTTGATTAGTGGTCAGGTGACTGTTTGGTTTCACTGCTGTCTTGGTTGCAGCAGCTGTTGTTGACTCTATTTGGAGTACAGGGGCTTAGTTACCAGAGGCAGGGCTAGTATTGGAATCAGGTTGGACAGGATTGTGATCTTTGATACAAGCGGGAGATCCCACTTGATGCAAGGGGTTACTCCTTTGGAACCAGTATTGTGGCAGGCAGACTAGTGGGTTAATTTCCTGCTTGCATAAGTATGTTTATGATGTCCTGTGCCTGTTCCGCAGCCTTGTCCTGCCCCTACACTGCTGCTCCTAACGACTCGCTCCTCCTCTTTCCCTTTAATTTCACTGTCAGAGCCTCCTGTGCTTACTAATTGTGTGGTCAAAGATGCCGCTTCTGTTTTTATTATCACCTCGGGATGCAGGAGAGTGAGGAGACCCCTAAGTTCTCTGATGGAAGAGCTCAAAACTGGCCCTGCATCCTTCATAAATGAGAATTTTGTGTACATCTTTGGTTGATAGCCCTTAATTACCACTCTGCTTGGGGTGGTGGAGTCTATCTCTACCAACGCTTGGTGGTCCAATGTGTCGCGGGCTCCTGTCTGCTCCTTTTCGTGTTCTTTTTTCGGGTCGCTTGGCTTATTACACTTTCTATTTCATTTCCTTCTGGCCAGCGCTGTAGTGGTTAGTTGCCTTTCTCTCCCGACCTCATGATGCAGCTGTGAGCTGCGGGGTGTTGTGCGATTGGCTGAGCATTTGGTCAACTATTTAGACTATTTCAACTTGTTTTTTACCCATAGCGAGGTTGAAAGTGTGAGGGGTGAGCGGACGCAGGGACAGGGCTGTTGGGGCAATGGGGGGGCCCGAGTGGGAAACTCATCAGGCCAGCCTGCAAGCTGCACCCAGACGAAGCTGGAATGCTTCTGCGGGGGCCCGGGCTCACTCTCTGCGGTACGGGCGCTACGTCCCCTGCACTCGGTGTACCCTCAGTTATCAGCTGGCTGCTTAGTTTGCCTTGTTAATTTGGTGTTTCCCTGCGGCCAGCGGTGGTTCCTGGGATCCACGGCGAAGGACTGGAGCTATTCCTGGAGCTGTGCTTGATGATTTGATAGTCCCTTCCCCCTCTCCACAGCTTACCTTGCCTGGATTCCCTAGGGTTCCCTCACCAGTGGTTAGTTAGCATTGTTTTGGCTTACTTGGTGTTTGTTCCAGCCTGGAGCGGCATATAATTGAAACAGCCGTAGTGTGCCACAGTGCGCCGCTATGCGCCGCAATGCGATGACCAGAGAGGTGGCTTCCAATGCATAGGAGAGTGAGGGCTCGAGGGCCTCGAAGGTCAAAGACTATCTCTAGATAACCTTGTACCACACCCAGCGGCCGTCTTCTGTCGGTGGTCGCAGCTGTGCACCGCACTCACCGGCAGGGAACCAGGGTGCCAGGAGAAGGGCATCTTCCAGGGTGGTTTCTGGAGTGGTCCACGCAGTTTTTCTACCTGGGCATCCCTCAGGGGTTCTCAAGGGCCTCTTCAAGTTCCAGGAAATGCTGGTTTTGATGGACCACAGGTCAGGACCCCGCCTGCTGCTCCGCTCCTCGCCGCTTGGTCACCAAAGACTTCTTGAAAATCAGGCCTCACGATGGAGCAAGTTTCTTACTCTCTAACTATAACACCATTATTCATTTTAATGGCATCTGACACATATTCTCCCTGAAACCAACCTCAATTGTATACAAGTTATGCTGAAAAGAAATCTCGACCCTTATCCCAAAAGAACATGCTCTTTCATCTCCAAAGAGGACATATTGGACCTCCTTTAAGACCTTGACTCCAATACCCCCTTTTCAAGCAGTAAGCTGTCAATTAGAGAAACCTTTATGAATCACAGGAGGGAAGTTCAGCTTGACTTCGAGAGCAGGAAACCAACTGTCAAGTTTTATCTAACACTTACTACCACAGCGTGCTGCCAAGATTATTTACCTTAAATTCCCAATCTCATGCACCGTTTTTTTCTAGCTAGATATAGATTGGGAATTGTCCACCATTTAGTTGACTTTCTTAACATGAAAAACTGTCCTTCATACACGATTCCTTGCCCACATGATGGACAGAGTAAGCAAAGCACTGTGCACTCTATGTTGTTCTGTGGCTTTTATTCTGGTTTAGAAGTTATTATTTAAAACCACATTTGCTTGCGGGCGGCAATGAATTGCATCTTGCTGCAGTAAAATACTTGTCCGAGCTAAGCGATGCCAGGGTTTGTCTTAATGTGGCACTTTTTTATTATAAACACGTTTAATACACAGAAAAGTATTGTTGTACCTACATAGTGTCGACCCCATGATTTTAAGAAAAACTGTACTGTTTTAAAAAAAAAAAAATACTTTATGTGTTTTTAGACGTGATTAACTTTGGCTCCATCCTGTAAATCTAGCGCTATCTGTTTTGTCTTTTACTATCTGATATTATTCATGTGTAATGCAATCAGTTCTCATTTATGCACACTTTTATGGTTGTTTTATACATACTGAATAAAGCTCTTTGACTTGACTTGCATTTGAAAGTGTTATCTGACTTAAATTACCCCTGCAAGAAAGAATCATTTTCCCTAGTCAGAGTAGGCAAATTCAATACCAAGATTGGACATGGATTGGATCCATTGTTGGACCTTTGTGGACCAGGGATTTAGAGCAGGGTTGCTTGATGTCAAGGAGGACAATAACAGATTAGGGAGTTTTTTATAGGTTTTATAAGATCACACATTTGGAATGTTTCTATGAGATCTCTACTACTAGCTTCTTAAGTGCTACCATAGTTCCCTGTAACGTTTAAATTAATCCTGATGGGTTGCGGCTTCTTAAAACATGTGGTGAAATAGGTTAAATTATTCATACAGCTGTAATTCTCCACCCAGGTTGAATTCACATTATTTCCCAACATGCACTTTACAACGTTTGAGACTTATCATTACACGAATATATTCATAAAGAACAAGCTTTGCTTGTTTTGAAAAATCTCTGTCCAACCATACAAAGGCTGAATGCACGATCACTTACTTTCTGCAAGATACATTTTTTAACTAGGATTTTGGCATAAAATAGGCTAAAGCACTTAGGGCCTCATTTACAAGGCCCCTATGCCCCCAAAACGTCGCTTTTAATGACGTTCCGGCAGTGCACATTGCAATGCTATATCTACAAGGCCATGTAAAGCCAACCTGCCTGGCTTCTCATGGCCTTGTAGATATGGTGTGAGGCAACGCAGCACAATTTGCTGTGTTGCCTCACACTGCAATGGGGAGGCGTGCCATGGGTGCAGTGGGTGTTCCCACGTGACACCCATGGCATTTGACACATTCCGAGATTTACAACGTCCTGTAAACCAGGAAATGCGTCAAAAGCCTACACCTCCCCAGGGGAGGCTTAGTGGAGGTGCAACGTGGAGAAATATCTTTAGTTCTCCTTGTTGTTTCCTCTTTCTACATGTGCTGCATGCAGCAGCACACATAGGAGTAAATCGCCTCCATTGATTGTTTTTGTGCAGGAAGATGTCCTTCCTTGCACAAAAACAATCAGTCTCACAATGCTGACACGCTTGCATCATGATGCAAGGGGCCTGCATTGGTGCATGTCAGCCAATTGAGCACCAGCGCAGGGAAAGAGGAGAGGAATGTGCGGTATCTGTCCTTTTCTTTTGCTGCAGGGCATTGCAGAAGGAAGGCTTGCAGCACTGCCCTATGGCAGAATATTGTCAATGAGGCCCTGAATTTCAAACACTCCACTCATTGTTGCATTTACTCAAATTACGCTTTCAACATGGATGTGAGCCAATGTATACATGACTAGTTTCTCATAATTTTGTGTATAAAAATAATTCTTTTAAATACCTAAACATTCTGGTAGCGCAGACCAAGCTCCATCTAAGCAGGTGACTTTGCTGTTTCCAAGTATCTTATGGTAACGTTGACATTTATATTCCACTCTAGTTCCTGAAGGATAGGAGGGTTGTGGGATGCCCACAATATCTCCATTGAGAAGAAGTGGTAAAGGACCACACTTGCTGCCTTCTTCTGAAATGAGACAAATAAATTACATATCATAAAAATGTCACTCAAAATATGTAATCAGCGATGAAAGTGGAAATTAAACAAACTTTTGTATTTGTGGTCAAATAAAAGCTCCTTAACTTTAGCGATGTTTGAACATGTAGAAGCATCAAAGCATCACTTGGCTTTAGCGTCGACTATCTCTCTGGAAGGCTGGTTCATGGAAAACGGTGCACTTAACCAGAATTTCGACAATCAAAGAGCAAACACAAACATAAGGGCATATTTATGAGAGGCTTGCGCTGTTCTTGCGTCACTTTTAGTTACACAATGGCGTTTCCAAGTTGAAAGGTCTTCTGAAATACAATTGCTATTGCGCACAAACCTGCCTCAATATTTTGGTTAACTTGTGCAATGCATATTTAATGCTTAAAATACCGCAGGAGTGGTAAACTTTGTTAAAGTAATGTGGTCTGGCTTTGTCAGCACGTTCCAAACTATATTCGGAGTGATTCTGTCCTTTATACACTCTTTGTTTTCCAGCGTATTTGGAGGCATACTGCTTGTGTTATTCCTGATTGTTGGGATTTTGGTCCTATTTTTATCCTATTTTTGTTGCTCTGCAATGGATGTTTCACTTTGAGGCCAAATGGTGCTGGAAGTACCACATGAACGCATGATACAGTACTTATGACTGGCTTTACTTCAGGAACTGAATAACAATCAGTCCTTGTCCTTTCGACCTATATGGTTACACTGTGTACAGCTAACTTTCATCTTGCAAAGGATTATAGCCTGCTCTATACCAGATTGGCTGGGGGTTGAGTTGTCCCAAGAGATCTGGCAGAGGGTACTCCGACTATGCTCTCGGTAGAAGTAATTATATAAATTTAATCATATAATCATATAATGACACAACAATGTTATAAGGATTGAATTGTTTATCTTTTTCACCATTCTTGTAATGCCAGTTGCAATCTATGTTTCCTCCTGCTAATAATTGCAGCACATGCTCTTTACAAAAGAATACAATAATTTCAATAAATGTTTGAAAATCCAATTTGTATCTTTCATGTGACTGCCTAGGGCATGCCAGAGTAACAACGAAAGGGTAGATTTGTTTCCATGATTTCCTTGGGGAAATAGAGTGGTCATATCCTGATGTTGCAGATACCATCTGGTACCCTGGCATGGTTAGGGGTTCAGATGGGGAACTGCGAGCTATCTAGGAATTAGGCCAACGTATTCTGATGGTATGTGTGGAGTCAGTCCCCATATTCTGATGATTATGTTGTCTTAATACAGAGTCCTACTTACTTTGTAGGAACCGCATGACAGCCCAGGAGAACCTAAACTATAAGCACTAGAACAAAACGGATTAGGTTCAATCGGCACACAATCATGAGAAGGACAAGGACTGTGAAAACCAAGAATAGGAAGCCCAAAGCCATAAGGACCAGGTCAGAGAGGACCAGGAGGATCAGACCTGAGACTCAGGAAACCAAAAACCAAAGCCGCAAGGATAAGCTCTAAGAGGACAATGGTACCAGGGACAAAGAGACCAGTGTGATCATAAAAGAAGATCTCAGATAGATAAAAGTCTGGACCAGGATGACCATATCCATAAGGAACAGGATGTAGAGCTAGGCACTGAATTTTCATGCCCAGGACAACAGCTATGTCCAGAGGGTGCAATACCAGAAGGACATAGGGACAAGGAATAGGACCAACGGGATCAGGAGAACCCAATCCAGGAGGACAATGACTAAGAGGGCCAGCCTTAGGAAGACTAGAACGCGAGGAGTCAGATTGAATAAGGGGATGGGCAGGATCAGAACTGGGTCCCAAAACACAGAAAAGATGAGGCGAGGATGCTTACAATGAGTCTAACTGCTGACAATCGCTCAGGGTAGCATTCCAGCCCATCGTTCTTCAGCCCACCATGCCATCACAGATTGTAACCAACAATTTTCAAATCAGTCTGCTCCAGTAGAAACAGTCCAGCAGAAATGCCAAGCGAGGTCATTGGTTGACGTAGTGCCAGGGACAGTAAGAACAGAAGAAACCACTACTAGGGTGACAGGGACTGTGGGAACTACAGCTAGGAAGACCATAGCAACTTACAAAAAGAGGACTTGGACCAGGACCATGCGGAGGACCAAAACCAGAAGACATAGATGGATGAGGAGGAAAAAGAAGAAAACTGGCAGAAGGTGTAAACCTTTGCGATTCTAGGGCACATGTATGAGTATTGTGGTGTTCTCCAGGAGAAGAAGAGGCAGGAACACCAGATGAAGGTAGGTAAGTAGATTTATTCACCTCATCCACCAACAGCCAGGTTCAACTGTCTCTCACTAGAATCTTAATAATAGTCGCATCATATCATTCTAGAGCAGAATGTCATATAAAGTTCCAGCTTCTAGTTCTATGTTACATACAAGTGGAGGACAGAGATCAAACAATATCACAAGTATATATGGGGATATTACTTTTCTAAACACTACTTAATCATCTAATAGAGACTCCCACTGTTTCCACCAATTTCAAGCACTAATGGGAAGTTTGGGGTCAAAAATCAAAGCATGCTAAGCAGATAGAAAGTCAGGACTGTCACACATGCTTGGTGCCACCTGGAAAGACACAAGGGTCAACACTAATGAGAGATTTGAAGAATGACAAAAGTGTTCTAAAAAACAGAGGATGCTCTCAGATGCTGGCACAGTGGTCTTAATGTGGATACGGGGCAGATGGCTGAAACTTGGTGTTGGACCCGGCCTCGTAGAATGGCCCTACGTGCCCCCGCACCACCGAAACCTGGTACCTGCAGCCCAAGCACACGGCCCAGCCGACCCTCCCCACCAGGACACACGCACCGACCCGGACATCCCCGTCCATGGCCTCTCTCCTTTCGGCCACCCCGGGCCCGAGTGCCCACTTCATGCGCCAAGATGGCCGCCCCGCCCCAGCGCGACCCGGGCCTAGAGGCGCCACTCCGGCTGGAGGACATCACGCTTCCAGGGGATGAGAGAGGGAGGAGCAGTTTCTATCGCACCTCTGAACTCCCCTGGGACGATGGGTTTCGATCGGCCCTCCGGCCTCCCTGGGGCTGGCTCCGTGCCTGCTGGGTGTCTGGGACTCCTCCCGACCCGGCCCTGAAAGGATCAAAAGACAATAGCAGGAAATCCCGACAAGCGACCCCCAGGTGACAAGACCCCTGCCTGCACAGACTCCGGACATCAAAGAGGGGTCGACCTATAACAAGGGGTGCTCTGGGTCTGTCCGGCAGATTCGACGCTGGAACAACGAGAGCCTGCCGACGTGGTCGCGGCTCCTGGAACTTGGACCCTCCTGAGCCCTGCTGAGTGACTCGCGGCTCCCTGAAGATCGTAAGACCTCCAAACTTGTACCTGAGCCTGCTGAGTGACTCGCGGCTCCCTGAAGATCGTAAGACCTCCGAACTTGTACCTGAGCCTGCTGAGTGACTCGCGGCTCCTTGAAGATCGTAAGACCTCTGACCTTGTGCCAGAGCCTGCTGAGTGACTCGCGGCTCCTTGAAGATCGTAAAACCTCCGACCTTGTGCCAGAGCCTGCTGAGTGACTCGCGGCTCCTTGAAACTCGTAAGACCTCCGAACCTGCACCTGAGCCTGCTGAGTGACTCGCGGCTCCCACAGACTCTCACGGTCCCGCCGGACCCCGACTACAACAACGTATCCCCCAGCTCGAGGATTGTGAGCTGTGCGCCGGATACGTCCCTGCCTTGAACCTTTACCAGAGACTGTCCCGCTACCCCCTACCCCTTCCAAGACTCATTGAGCCCGTGCTCACCTTGTACATATTTGCAGTGATAACCTACTTGATAAAGATTGATTTCTAAGAATACCCGGTGTGGTCACTCTGTGTCGTGTGGTGCCAGAAGTACGATCCTAGATACGAGATTCCTCCCCCTGGGGAATCTCCCGCCAGTGCCCGGCTACGATACTTCGAGGGTGGGTCTCAGGGTAGTCAGGACCCCTTCCAGGCTCCTCTGAGGTCACCGTCTAACATTGGTGGCAAGCGACGGGATTCGGGCCCATCACCTAGAGATCGTACCGTGAACAACGGAAGCGCTACCGACAAAGATGGCAGAAGGAAGCACCGTGAGCCCCGCAGAAACCAACGCCAACAGGGTGTTCCAGGTGGAGCATCTAGAAGAATATACACACAAAGAGCTAAAGCAATTTTGCAAAGAACTTAAAATCGCTACCACTGGTCTCAACACTAAAGAAGATTTGCAGAAAGCACTGAAAACTTGGGTGGAGACCGGGGCCTCACGCCCGGAAGGCACGGGGGAGCGCCCCGACGAAGCCGAACCCCCCCAGAGTGAAAGCAGCAGCAATCAGGTGCGAGGCATCGTACCAGACGGGTGCCTATCCACGGAAGAGCTCGCGGACAGAGAGAGAAGTCGCAATCATGAACTCGAGTTAGCCAAACTCAAAATCGAGGGCGAAATAAAGTTAGCGGAAAAAAAGCTAGCAGTAGAGCAAATGCGTGTACAAGGCGAACTAGAAGAAAAGAAGCTCCAACGGGAGCACGAAGGAAGGAAGCTCCAACTGGAGCACGAACGCAGCTTGAAGGAACTCGAGCTCAAGGCCAGAAACGAGGAAGGGAGGCCCCCGGGAAACCGAGAGACGGCCTCCCCAGCGGAACAGAAGGTCCACATCCCCAAGGATGTGGTCAAAGAATATTATAAAAACGATGACATTCAGCAATGGTTCCGGGCCTACGAGGTCGCCATGACCTCCCATCGGATCCCGCAGAAGGACTGGGGGGCGGGGTTGTGGGGGCGGTTCCTGAGCGAAGGAAGGGACACCCTGCTCGACCTACCCCTCTCCCTGCAGACCTCCTACAGCCACATGAAAGAGGCTCTACTCACAAGATACGGCCTCACCCCAGAAATGTACCGTCAGCGATTCCGGGACTGCAGGAAGATCCCGGGCACCACCTGGGTGGAGTATGTAAACTTTTTCAGTCGGGCCTTCGATGGGTGGATCAAAGGCAGCAAAGTCACCACCCTTGCCGAACTCACTGACCTCATGTTGTGGGAACACCTGGCTGCGAACTGCTTCATAGAACTACGGCAGCATCTGCTTAACAGCAAGCTCACAGATCCCCGGAAGCTGGCTGTGGAGGCCGACCGCTGGACCAACACCCGGGTCTCCCGGGGCATGGTAGGAGAGTACCCCCGAGCCAGTCAGGGACCGCCCCGCCAGAGAGGGGGAGGGAACCAGGGAGGGCCGAGAGAGTCCCAGCCTAGCCCCCCGAAGACACAACCTCCACCTTTCCCGGCGCCCCCCCCACCAGTGACAGGGCCCCCTGGGAGACGGGGACACCGGGTGACCGTCACATGTTTCCGTTGCCAGAAACCCGGGCACTACGCCAATGACCCAGAGTGCCCCATGGCCACCCAAGTCTCCCCTACCACCCCTGCGAGACAGATAGCCAACGTAGCCCTGGGGGAGGAGGTTGAGGAAGCCGAGGAGTGGGAACCCGCAGCGATGGCCCTAGTATCCCTGGGAGATAGGGAGATGATCCCTGGTAGCCTCCTACCCTCCAACACACAGAAATACGGGCAGCTCGTCAAGATCAATGGCCACTAAGTAGAGGCCCTGCGGGACACCGGGGCCAGTATCACCGGTGTCCTCAGGCACCTAGTCCCCGAGGAGCAAATCCTCCCCAACGTCTTTTGCCCCGTAATATCCGCAGACAATAGAGAAAGTATGTGTCAGGTAGCCCTGGTGCCGTTTGAGTGGGGAGGGGTGATAGGGAAACTCAAGGTGGCCGTAAGAACCTCCCAGCCAGTCGACTGCCTCTTAGGGAACGACCTGGAGAGTTCTCCCTGGAAGCACGTCGAGCGCAAGGCCCACCTAGGAATGATGGGACTCCCCGAGTGGGTGTGCGCCACCACCCGATCTATGTCAGCCCGACTCACTCCCCGGAGAGAAGTCGAAAGCACCCCGATCGAAGAGACCAGAACAGTCCCCGCCGAGGGTCCTCCCATCCCCCCATCAGAAGGGTCCGTCGTCCGCGACGAACCCGCACCATCCGACCCCGCCCCGGTCCCCGAGTTGGGAGATCTACCCGAGTTGGCCCAGTGGCGCCACGAGGGCGGGCCCACCCGGGAAGAATTTTGCCGGGAGCAAGCCACTTGT
Source organism: Triturus cristatus (assembly GCF_964204655.1). Taxonomy (NCBI): domain Eukaryota; kingdom Metazoa; phylum Chordata; class Amphibia; order Caudata; family Salamandridae; genus Triturus; species Triturus cristatus. The sequence goes on from NC_140586.1 coordinate 370,338,848, forward strand.
CCTTCCCTGGTCGGGCTGCGGCGCCAGGCCGAGGGCCAAGCCGCAGGTGACCAGACCGGGACGCACCGAATCTATTGGGAAAATAACATCTTGTACAGTGAGCAGAAGTCGGTGGAGCTGGGATCCGGACGGGTATTGGTGGTACCCCTCCGCTTCCGAGACTTCCTCCTGGGCTTAGCCCACGACGTCCCCCTCGCCGGCCACCTGGGTCAGGACAAGACCTACAGCCGTCTCGTGACCCATTTTTACTGGCCTAGAATGAGAGCAGCGGTAGAAGCCCACTGCAAGTCCTGCCCCACGTGCCAGGCTAGTGGGAAGAGTGGGGGGAAGTGCAAGGCTCCCCTCCAACCCTTCCCGGTCGTCAGTACCCCTTTTGAACGAGTCGGAATCGACGTCGTGGGACCACTGGACCCCCCCACCTCCCAAGGTCACCGTTTCATCTTGGTCCTAGTGGACCATGCCACCCGCTATCCGGAGGCTATTCCCCTACGCACCATTACGGCCCCCGTGGTGGGCCGGGCCCTGATGGGGATCTTTTCCAGGGTGGGTTTTCCCCGCGAGGTCGTGAGCGATTGCGGAACTAATTTTATCTCAAAATATATGACGTCCCTGTGGCAACAATGTGGGGTGTCCTATAAGTTCACCACCCCGTACCAGCCCCAAGGGAACGGCCTAGTAGAAAGGTTTAATAGGACTTTGAAAGGGATGATCGCGGGCCTAGAAGAGCCCCTCCGGCGTAAGTGGGACGTCCTGCTCCCCTGCCTCTTGTTCGCTTACCGGGAGGTCCCCAGAAGTCCTTAGGGTTCAGCCCATTTGAATTACTCTATGGACACCCCGTCCGAGGTCCCCTCAGTTTGGTTAAGGAAGGGTGGGAGGCAGCACCCCAGACCACCCCCCGAGATGTGTTCCAATACGTCCTGGCCCTCCGGAACCAGACCAGGAAGTTCCGAGAACTGGCCGAGGCCAACCTGGAGGCAAGTCAAGAAGAGATGAAGCGCTGGTACGACCAGAATGCCACTCTGGTCGAGTTCCAGCCGGGCCAGCAGGTGTGGGTCATGGCCCCCGTGAAGCCTGGCGCCCTCCAGGACCGATGGACTGGGCCCTACAAAGTGGTTGAGAGGAAGAGTCAAGTCACATACTTGGTGGACGTCCAGTCGCCTCGGGATCCCCTCCGGGTCCTGCACGTGAACCGCCTCAAGCCTCACTTCGTGCGGACAGAACTGAGCCTCCTGCTGGCCACCGATGACGGGGCCGAAGATGAGTCGGATCCCCTCCCGGACCTCCTGTGTGTCAAGGAGCAGGATGGCTCCGTGGAAGGAGTGAACCTCTCCCCAGCCCTCACTGCCCAGCAACAAGCGGACTGCCGCCAGCTCCTAAGACAATTTTCCGACCTCTTCTCCCTGACCCCCCGGGTCACCAACTGGTGTGTTCACGACGTGGACACCGGGGACAGCCCGCCGGTGAGACACCGAGCCTACCGGGTTCCTGACCGGGTCCGGTCCTGCATTCAAGCGGAAGTCTCGAAGATGTTGACCCTGGGGGTGATCGAGCCCTCTGACAGTCCCTGGGCCAGCCCCGTGGTCCTGGTCCCGAAGGCAGCGGCTCCTGGTGTCGCCCCCGAGCTCCGATTCTGCGTGGACTACCGGGGGCTCAATGACGTTACCCGAGCCGATGCCCACCCCATTCCACGAGCCGACGAACTCATTGACCGACTAGGGGCAGCCCGGTTCCTCAGCACCTTCGACCTCACCTGCGGATACTGGCAGATTGCGCTCACCGAAGGGGCCAAGGAGCGGTCCGCTTTCTCCACCCCCGATGGGCACTACCGCTTCCGCGTAATGCCCTTCGGGATGAAAAATGCCCCGGCCACTTTCCAGCGACTGGTGAATAGGGTCCTGGCCGGGCTGGAGCAGTTCAGCGCGGCATATCTGGACGACATCGCTGTTTTCAGTTCAGAATGGAGTGAGCACCTCCAGCACCTCCGGAGGGTGCTAACCGCCCTGCGCCAGGCAGGCCTCACAGTAAAAGCCAGCAAGTGCCAGATCGGGCAAGGATCCGTAATCTACCTGGGGCACCAGGTCGGGAGCGGCCAGGTCGCCCCTCTACAGCCAAAGATCGACGCCATCCTGGCCTGGGAACCACCCATCACCCAAACGGAGGTCCGAGCCTTTCTGGGACTCACTGGCTACTACCGAAGATTCATTCGGGGGTATGGCAGCCTTGTCGGCCCTCTCACAGAACTCACGTCTAAAAGACAGCCAAAGAAAGTGCAGTGGACGGCTGCCTGCCAGGAAGCTTTCGATGCCCTAAAAAAGGCCATGTGTACTGCCCCCGTCCTCCAGGCTCCCGACTACGCCAAGGAGTTCATAGTCCAGACCGATGCCTCCGAGCATGGCATTGGGGCTGTCCTGTCCCAAGTGAATGACCAAGGCCTAGACCAGCCCGTCGCCTTCCTCAGTCGGCGACTGTTGCCCCGAGAACAGAGATGGAGCACCATAGAGCGCGAAGCCTTTGCCGTGGTCTGGGCACTCAAAAAGCTACGACCCTACCTGTTCGGCACCCATTTCAGAGTCCAAACTGACCATCGGCCCTTGCGATGGCTCATGCAGATGCGAGGAGAAAACCCCAAGCTACTGCGGTGGTCAATCTCCCTCCAGGGGATGGATTTCACCGTAGAACACGTGGTACGGACCACGCCAACGCTGACGGCCTCTCCCGGTTCTTCCGCCTCAGCGAAGAGAACCCCCCAAGATGATGGGCAGTTCTCTCCGGCTTTCAGCTGGGGGGGACGCGTGTTGGACCCGGCCTCGTAGAATGGCCCTACGTGCCCCCGCACCACCGAAACCTGGTACCTGCAGCCCAAGCACACGGCCCAGCCGACCCTCCCCACCAGGACACACGCACCGACCCGGACATCCCCGTCCATGGCCTCTCTCCTTTCGGCCACCCCGGGCCCGCGTGCCCACTTCATGCGCCAAGATGGCCGCCCGGCCCCAGCGCGACCCGGGCCTAGAGGCGCCACTCCGGCTGGAGGACATCACGCTTCCAGGGGATGAGAGAGGGAGGAGCAGTTTCTATCGCACCTCTGAACTCCCCTGGGACGATGGGTTTCGATCGGCCCTCCGGCCTCCCTGAGGGCTGGCTCCGTGCCTGCTGGGTGTCTGGGACTCCTCCCGACCCGGCCCTGAAAGGATCAAAAGACAATAGCAGGAAATCTCGACAAGCGACCCCCAGGTGACAAGACCCCTGCCTGCACAGACTCCGGACATCAAAGAGGGGTCGACCTATAACAAGGGGGGCTCTGGGTCTGTCCGGCAGATTCAACGCTGGAACAACGAGAGCCTGCCGACGTGGTCGCGGCTCCTGGAACTTGGACCCTCCTGAGCCCTGCTGAGTGACTCGCGGCTCCCTGAAGATTGTAAGACCGCCGAACTTGTACCTGAGCCTGCTGAGTGACTCGCGGCTCCCTGAAGATCGTAAGACCTCCGAACTTGTACCTGAGCCTGCTGAGTGACTCGCGGCTCCTTGAAGATCGTAAGACCTCCGACCTTGTGCCAGAGCCTGCTGAGTGACTCGCGGCTCCTTGAAGATCGTAAAACCTCCGACCTTGTGCCAGAGCCTGCTGAGTGACTCGCGGCTCCTTGAAACTCGTAAGACCTCCGAACCTGCACCTGAGCCCGCTGAGTGACTCGCGGCTCCCACAGACTCTCACGGTCCCGCCGGACCCCGACTACAACAACGTATCCCCCAGCTCGAGGATTGTGAGCTGTGCGCCGGATACGTCCCTGCCTTGAACCTTTACCAGAGACTGTCCCGCTACCCCCTACCCCTTCCGAGACTCATTGAGCCCGTGCTCACCTTGTACATATTTGCAGTGATAACCTACTTGATAAAGATTGATTTCTAAGAATACCCGGTGTGGTCACTCTGTGTCGTGTGGTGCCAGAAGTACGATCCTAGATACGAGATTCCTCCCCCTGGGGAATCTCCCGCCAGTGCCCGGCTACGATACTTCGAGGGTGGGTCTCAGGGTAGTCAGGACCCCTTCCAGGCTCCTCTGAGGTCGCCGTCTAACACTTGGCAAACGGGTCTAAAGGTGGATTAGTGAAAAGGTCTGTGGCCTGTGAAGAATTGCTCCAGGGTCTGAAAAGCTCAGAGGCTGAAGTCACCCAAGTGGTCAATATCTAACAAAGATGGTCAAATAGCTAAAGCAGTCATAAGAGAAAAGCACAGGATCAGAATAAGGCTTTGATGAGCAGAAGAGGGAGTCAGGGAAATGACAGATAGATGGGCTCAGATTACCTACAGAGGGACTCTGTGCAACAAAGGGTTCTGATTGCCAGATGTGTTAGCAAGCATTGAGATCCAAGGCAGCAGTGGTAACCAAAAGGGTGGGCTGCAAAACCCTGAGGATGAGCTGAAAGTTGGTGACGATATGCATGTGGCTTGTTTGGAGCGGCATCAAAGATACTCTGGGTAACATGAGAAGTACACTAGCCAGCAAAACTCTTGGTTGACAGAGGAATTTGAATGGATGGAGAAGCTTTAAGGCTGAAGAGCTGGGAAGCGAGCAGAGATCATGCAGAAGTGCCCTAAGAACTGACAGTCTCTTAAAGCCAATAGAAAAAAACACAAGCTAAACAATATGTTCAAAAGATAGTAGTGTAGTGAGGCTCTAAGAGCCATAATAGGATTTTGGTTCTCAATAATAGGCAAACCCATAAATTCAGTAGTCTGTCAGGGCTAGCAAAAGGATAAGCAGACTCTGTGGTCATCAAAGACAGTGAAGTAGTGAAAGCTCTCAAAAGTGAAAACCCGAGGGCCAGCACAGCAAAGTGAAGGCTGACAGGGTGCTTGTTGACCTGGCATCTTTTGGCGTGGGTTCCCCTGATTTTTTGCCTTCTGACCTCCTGCTTTTGACTGTGTGCTGAACTTTGATTTTGTTGGCTTTTTGACTCAGTGCAATTTCTCACTGTTGACCAGTGCTAAGGTGCATGTGCTTTAGGTCTAAAATGTAATGCCATTTAGTTTCTCCATGATAGACATATTTCAGTTACTGATAAGTCCCTAGTAGAGTGCACTACATGTGCTCAGGGCCTGTAAATCAAATATTACTAGTGGGCCTGCTGCCCCGATTGTGAAACCCACATGAGTAGCCTTCAAACATGTCACAGGCCTGCCACTGCAGAGCGTGTGAATACATTTTTAAACTGCCATTTAGACTTGACAAGATAACCTACTTGTTAGGCCCAAACCTTACTTTTTATTACATATCCATCACCCCTAAGGTAACTCTAGACATCTCAAATGTCATAGTGCATTGTATTTAAAAAAGAGGACATGTACTTTTACATTTTACATGTCCTGGTAGTGAGAAGCTTTTAAATTCGTTTTTAACTACTGCAAAGCCTATCTCTCTCATAGGTTAGCAATGGAGCTGCTTTGTAACATTTTACAAGTGCAACTTCCAATTGGGAAAAAATAGAAAAGTAAGTTTGGTGTCTCTGGACTCACAATTTAAAAATACATCTTTTAGGAAAGTTGGTTTTTAAATTGCAGGTCTAAAAATTCCACTATTTAAAGTCGACATATTCTTCCTTTAACCGTTCCTTGCCTTCTCCTTGTCTTTAGAATACACATCTGGGTTGGGTGGTAACTGGGCTTTGTGCATTCCCTCTACACAGTCACACACAAAGGGAACTGAGATCTGCCACTCACATCCTGATGGACCATCACCAGGCTTATGAGTCTTCCTGAGCTAGAGAGAGGGAGGAACTGACACTTGCACCTGAATAGGGCTGTGCCTGTCCCCAAACAAGGGGTTGCACACACCCCTGTTGTGAGTCGTGGGCAGGGCAGGGCCTTGTGTACCACAAGGATCTTTCTTTGAAGTCTCCCTACTTCAAAGGCTAAAATGGGTGTAAGTACTGGACCTCTGAAACCACATACTCAGAATGCTTCTGGCACGAAGAAGAGCTGTTGTGCTGCCAGGACGGAGTGCCATATTACTGCTTGCTTTGCTGTGTTGACCTGCTGCCTGCTGCTTCTTGCCTGGGAGTGACATGACTGGACATGACTCTACATGCTGCATCTCTAAAGGTTCTCCAAGGGCTTGTTGGGGTTTCCTCCTGTTTCTTAAGTCTCAGAGATATCAAAGACTTCACCTGCTTCTTGCTACAAGCGCCTGGGCTCCTTTGCTGTGAGTCCTGTTCTGCCAAGTGGTGCCAAATCCAGCTCTGGGCCCTTGGAAGTGAGTGTTTGGTGTTGCAATCTAAGAAACCATTGCATCTACACCGACACGACAATTGGAACCGGTGCATTTCCCTGTGATATCAATGATGCCTGCAATAAAGCCATGGCCACTGCTTGCCGACTGAGTGATGCAACAACCTCAACTTACAATGCAGCCCCAACTTTGGCGATGCAGAGTCTCAGAATCACCGCTGCTGCATGAGTCTCACCCACTGCATCACTGGCATCTGCAACGCACCGTCCCCGATGCATTCCCTGGCCCTGCATGGCTTTTTGCCAGCACATCACCTATAGCCCAGTGGTTTGATGTCGACGCATCAACCAAACGCATAGTGTTGTTGACATCGATGCATCAATGACGTTGCCCTACTTCGGAAGCAACCATTTGCCTTGAACAGCAATGCATCCCCTCCTTTGCTGAATACATCATTCCTAAGCTTCAACGCATACAAGATACTGTCATTCGGGTCTGCAAGACTCCTGGATCTTGCCACGCTCCATCGTAGTTGGGCTGAACTTTTGGATTTGCCCCAGTCCAGCACGACCTGATAGCCCCAGTTGGAGCTATTGATTTCTAAGCACTGCATTTTGATTTAATCCTGCAAAATTCATAACTTGACATTTGCATGTTGGATTTGTATTATGTTGGTTTTGTTTATTCAGATAAATATTGGCTATTTTTCTAAACTGGTGTGGAGTACTATTGTGGTGTTTTTACTGTGTTACTATTTGTGTGTGTGTGCACAATACTTTACACATTGCCTCTTTATTTTAGCCTCACTGCTCTGTGCCAAACCACCTGAGGGTGAGCACAGGTCAATTTATCGGGGCATATTCACAAGCGAATGGCGAAGCATGGCATTAAGCAAACAGTGCGAACGTCACGCTCTGCCATTCTGAAATGAAGGGATGTTCACAAGAATGCGGCGCACCCCTACATTTCCCCTAGTGCTGACACTAAAACTAGCTGCCTCACGCCCATGCAGGCACCCTTGCACTATTGTGCAAGGGTGTCTGCGTTGGGGGGAATGATTGCTTATGTGCAGAAAGGTGCCCCTTCCTGCACATAAACAAAACAGAATGGCAAATTGTAACTTCTATGTGTGCTGCATTGTGCAGCTCACATAGAAGTTGCAAATCGTAATTTTTTAAATTATTGTTCATGTGCAGGAAGGGACACCTTCCTGTACATGAACACTCATTTATGGCGATTTGCTCTTTCTATGTGTGCTGCACAATGCAGCACATATAGAAACAGCATGTTAAGACAAGGTTTTCCCCGGTCTTTATTTTGGCGCTACCTCCTATTTACACCATACTTGTAAATAAGGGGCAGAGTCAAAATCAATGGGTGTTGCGGCGGAACACCCACCCCAACACCCATTGCACGCCCCTTTCACGCTAAGTGTAGCGTGAAAGGGGGCCTTATTTACAAGGTGATGTTAAGCCACTGTAAGTGGTTTAGCACCGCCTCGTAAATAAGATGAAGGGTTTATCGCCACAGGAACGTCATAAAAAGTGACGTTCCTGATGCGATAGAGTTTTAACTATGCCCCACAGTGTATACTACACTTACCCTGACTAGGATTGTGGTTCTTCCTTGGAGAGGGGGCATACCTCTGCTAACCAGAGACCCAATTTCTAACAGTGCTGTAGAGTGGTCTAAATGCCAAGATCATCATAGAGGATTAAGGGCTAGCTAAGTGACTGTGATGGCCAGTTAAGGAAGGTCCACTGGGTTTAGTAGAGGAACTCAGGGGACCAGAAAAGGTGGCACTGAAATATGATGATGGAGGAGGTGGTCTAAGCACTGGAGTAGAGGGTCTTAGTGCTGATAAAAACAAGGTATGGTAAGGTCTGAGTGCCAGCCGAAGGGATGTGATGCTGATAGAGAGCAGGACGGGTTTTTATATCAAGTGTCATCAGCATTTGAAAAGTGTAGCATATGGATTCTTAAGGGAGAGTCTGGTACTTAGTGGAGGTCCAACAGATGGCTGCAAAATCTGATAGAGAGAGCCGGATTAGTTGGATAAGCTTTTAAAAGTTGCAAAGAGAATTAATGGTCTTTAGAATTCTAAGTAACAGTAAGGCTCACCAAGGAGATTATGAGAGCAAGTATAACTAGCTTCTGGGCTATGGAGGAGTAAATAGATTGTAAGAGCCAGTGGCGCTAGCTGAAAGACTCTGAGCGTTCATGAAAGTGGTCAGAGAGATGGTGGGAGCACTAAGTGTTGATAGTGGAGCTCTGAGCTTTAGAAGAGGGAGCAGTGTTCTGAACACTGCAGATCATAATCGGAGCTCTAAGTCTATTAGGGGGATTGGGAGGGGTCTTAAGTCAGTGATAGAGGTTCTCGAAGACACCTTCAGTGTGATCAGTGTGATCTCATAACAACCAGATGTAATACGGCTGAGGCTGGTTGAGGTGGTAAAGGAGCTGATGGATTATTATGGACGTCACAGGAAGGGGTGATGAGAACATATCTGAAGTTCGTGGGAAGATTAAGGTCCATGTGAAAGGCACAGAGGTTTACAGAAAAGATAGGAAGGACTCTGAGGCCTAGCAGAAGAGCCCTGAGGGCTGATGAGAAAAGGAATCATAGCATTAACAGGATGATCGGAGGTCCTGAAAGCGAGACTGAAGAACTAGTAGACAGTAGATGTAGTTGGGAGCCATGGGAAAGTGACTCAGATAGCCAGTGACTAAAGCAGTTTGGATGGGATTTTGTAAAAGGAGACATTTTCAGAGGCACCAAATTAGGCTGTTTACCAAAGGAATTTAGACAAGGACAGTACATGGGGAGTTCATGAGATTGCTGCATTCTAATTTACCCCACAAGCTTTCTTAATCTGCTATTTTGTCGTAAATAACCAAATATTCAGCAATGCATGGGTCTAGTCTGATGATCTATGGCGCCAATGCAAAGGATCTGGTATTAACAAGGCTAACATGCTCCAACCAAAATGCTCTCATCCATCATTTCCCCTCTTATCTATCCCTCCACTCACTATCGGCTCTTGAGATTAAAATCAACCTACTCTATTATTGCAGTCCTGGTTTTAAGCAGAACCGCTTCTGCCATTCATTGAACTTACTGGCCCAGGTAACAGATATATACTTTGTATTAGACAGAGTAAAGCCAGGTGAATGAATGGATCAATCACAGTTATAAACTGATGGCTTCCTCCTCAAAGGGCCAAGGTAAAGAGTTGAAAATATGTTCCAGATTTCCATCTTTGCGAGGATTATCTGTGATCAGTCAAAAAGTTGTGTTTTTGGTGGGTTGCTCAGCAACTTTGAAGCCCTGTTTAAAATTATAGTTCCACTTTTTCAAACTAAGGTATCGCATTAGCCAATATGACTTTTTACATTATCAGTAGAGAAAGTGATTTGTGCAATGGAAAACCAATTCTCATGTACCCACATTAAACTCTGTGGTGTTCACAGCAATTTATCACCTTGGAAATCCTCTAACTCCTGCACTTGACAGAGGCATATTTATACATTTCCACTAACTATTAACAGGCAAGTTCTTGCACACAAACCTATGAGTGTTCCCTTACCTCTATAGTGTTCTAATTCCTGCAACACCCAGAATGCTTGTTAGAGCTTCCGAATGCCATCAGTCTGTTTTAACAGAATTTTTGGAAGCATGAATCAAACTAATGAACGAAAAATTCCAACTATCCTTATTCTGGGAATTAGTATGGGGAATTCATGTTTTTGCTAGTTTATGCTAGGCGTGTAACATTCTTTGTGATCAGGCCCAGACCCTTAGCAATGCAGATCCTTTGTGTAAACCAATGCTAACCTGTTTACTTGATGGTAATTTACTTTCAGAAATAGGAGTGATATATAACGTATTTCTTGTTTTCCTTCTAAACCTATCCAGGTTTATAGTTGCAAGCTGTGTTTGCCAAATGTGTTTGTGATTACATTACTAATATCACAATTGAAGAAGTATGTTAACAAGTGTTGGTTTCTGCTACTGTAAATTGTCTGTTCGAGAATTGGTGGGAAGATGGCTGCATATGTGCATACCACTTAGACTTTTATGATATTTCCAAAGTTAGCCCAGAATAATGTAATTGTTCAAGTTGCACAGATAAACCAATACTTGAAGAGCAACCATTATAGTACCAATCTTTAGTTTTTAGACTGCATTTTCAGTATTTTATTGCCTAACATTGGCTGCCATACTAAGGTGCAAGTAACTGTGTACTTTAATCACTCACTGTGAGATATTCAAACAATTTAATTGTTTTAAGGTAAGGCTACTTTTCCATGCATCCCATTCTTTTCATGTATATATTGTATCTGCTTCATGGGGAGGCTACTGTTGGTCAGAGTGATCACTGCTGCTGTGGGCTTTCTGCTTCATAGAGGATGGTTACTATTGTGAAATACCTCACAGTTCCAACAACCATAAACACATGTAGAATAGTCCTGCCTCCCCGTCACCCTTTCAGCCAAGGTATCAGAAAGTGTCTGGGTTAGCATATGGACATTTGCTGTGCTATTTACACAAACAATGACAGATTGCATTGGGGTCAGATCCCCTTTTTTCAGGAATAAAAAAGTGTTTAATTGACAGTCCACATTTCTTGAGAGGTGATATGATTATAGGTGATCTCTGAATCTAGTAGATCTGTAAATAATGTTCTGCATCGACATATGACAATTCTTCTGTCTGAGTCAATTTCATGTAAAATGTATGTTACTGAGGCAGAGAACAGACCAGGGCTTTTCTTATATCCCTTAGTAAGTCAATCCAGCAAGTTTTTGAAAACTATTTGAAGGTAAATTATGTTTGTTTAAAATATATTTGTTTAGATACGAGTATGGTGGGCACAAAGGTGATGGATACAAAATATGTTTGCTTTACACAGAATTTCTGGCACATGTTATGTCATGGAACCAGTAGAGTCCAGGGCTCTTCAGGACTGCTGGATTGGCCCATACGAGATCAAGGAGTGGAAGGGTGTGATCACCTACCTGGTGAACCTCCAGATCCCTAGGAACCCCTAAAGGTGTTCCATGTAAACAGAACAGACTTAGGCCTTACTTTGAGAGGTCTGAAGTGAGCATGTCCTTCGTGACAGACAAGGGGATGGAAGAGGAGAGTGAACCTCTCCCTGATCTCCTCTCTGCACAGGAACATGATGAGTCAGTGGAGGGTGTCAAACCCTCTACCACAATGACCACAGAACAGCAGTGGGACTGTTACCAGTTACTGGTACAGTTTGCCCCACTGTTCTCAATTACCCCTGGACTCACACATCCGTGTGTCCATGATGTTGACACTGGAGGCAGTCTCCCTGTAAAAAAACAAGACAGCCTTTAGACAGCCACACACAAAGGGCTCTTTGATGTGACATCTGGATCTTCCTGGGAGATGGGAGGGAGCAGCTTGGTACAGCCTTACACGTATGCACAAATAGACTTTGTCCTGTCCACACACAAAGGGCTGCATACCCCCCTGTAGTGAGTTTGGAGCCAGGACAGGAAGGGTGGATCTCTGTGCACTTCAAAGCTTTCTTTGACATCTCCCCACTTCTAAGGCACAGCTGAGTATAAATACTGGACCTCTGACACCATAATCAGGACACTTCTGGACCTGTAACCACTCTGCAAGGAAGAAGAACTGCTGTGCTGCTAAAGGAGTGACACTTTGCTGGACTCCTGCCTTGCTATTTTGCCCGCTGCCTGCTGCTCTCTCTTGCCTGGGTAAGAAGGACTGGACCTGCATCACTTGAACCCAGAGCAACTACAATGGCTTGCCGGCTTGTCACCTGTTTTAAGTCCCAGGGACACAAAAGACGTACAACCCACCTGTTTCATTACTTTGACTCTAATGCTTGTGAGTCTGCTCTGCCAAATGGTGCTACCCCAGTCCTGGACCCTTGGAAGTGGGCCTAGGTGTTTGCTCCAGTGGAACCGATGCATCCTCTGCTGCAAGGGCAGATTTGATGCATCCATGCTGCTGCCGGAACAGGATTGGCGCATCGTTTTCATTACCGCTGCCTCAGAGTTAATGCATTGTTGCCATTGCATGGAGAAGATCGACACATCCTCCCTACGGCGTGGAGAAACCAGTCACATCACATGCGGAACTGGTGCATATCCGAACCGGCATATCCCTCTCAGAACTCTTGCAGCACTGCCTTTGCATGGAGGAATCTGGCGCATCACATCAACTGCGTGGGGATCAGCGGCGCATTGATCAGCTGCACCCCACATCTTCGTCGACACATACCAAGAATCAAGGTACTTTTGTTCAGCGAGCCTACGTGGGTCCCTGTATCCGGCCCACGCTCTATCGTGGTCAGCATGAACTCTTGACTTTGTCCCAGTCCGGCGAGTCCAATTAACTCTTTAAGCGCTTACTCCATTCAAGGGCAATTTTTTTTTTTTTTTTAAATTCATATTGCAACTTCTACTCATTGGATTTTTGTCAGTGTTGTCTTGTTTTATTCATTAAATTAAGTTCTATGTTTTTTAACTTGATATGGATCCTTTGTGTGTGGTGTTTTCAATCTTATACTATTTGAAGTGTTGTAAAAATACTTTAATCAAAGAGTGGTCCCTGCCGTTTTAGGGAGAGGAGAAAAAAGGGATTATGACCCTTGCAGGAACTCAAAGAAAGAGAAAAGTATTTTCTTTCATAAAACCCTATCCCACCCGGGTTTCCCCTTGGTGGCAATCTTTATCATACGGTCAATCCCTGCCCTCTACGGACAGGAGCGTGCTACTACCAATGGATACGCAGGAGCACTAAATTGAAAAAATACAAGGGGGTCCTATACACCTAAACACCTATGTTGTCTTTCAAAGGAGTGGGTTTGTCAAAGAAAGAACAAAAGGTTAAAAATACCAGATTAGTGGGTGCAAAAACAATTTTAAACCCGGCCCCTAAAGTGGTATACTAAAATCTGGGAATGCCTATTGGTTCCTTTATGGTCAACTAGTTTCATGCCCTACCCCAAGGCATTTCATCAGGACGTAGAAAGGAGAAATGATGCTCCCACTCCTGTTGTCACAGTGAACACAATAGTAATAAAAATACAAAATCAAATATACAGCACCTAATTGGTCTGTGGTAAATGTAAAAAAACCTGTATGGGTACAAAGAAAAAAAGAGGTTAAAAAGATTCTTGACCCTCAGGTCTATATTACATTTAGTAAAAACCGTGGTGATTCTGTGGTTTGTGGTGGTGATAAAATATTTACAAACCATGCCTACTGGCATACGTGAATCTGTGATAAAGGGACTCACATGTCAATACAAAACACAAAACACATAGCGTCATGTAACCGGCATAGTCATACTGAGGATAATCACATACTTTAAATAATACCATCATTTGGCCCCATGAATCCTTGAGGAGTTTAAGGAGGGACGCCTGTAGTCACAGCCTAAAGAAACAGCCATGAAATGAGATCCAGAAAAAGTTAGAGCACTGCCAAGGAAATAAGTATTGCCATTGTAAAATGAGAGCGCCCCTACTCACTCCATCAAGGCTGCGCCCTCTCGGTAGACCTGTGTGTACTCGCTCGAGGCTCCGGCATTACTGGAGCTGCTGGCGGGTGACTAATTAAACATGTGTGTATTACACTCGTTCATTGGGTAGTCAGAGACTAGATCGCGACCCGCAGTGTTAGTTCCTACTTCCTGCTCAGTTTGCGGTGCAGCGCTGATAACAAAGAGTCAACGTTGGATTTGGAAACGTAACTATTTGTGGGGGTAGATATCGGATAAACAAAAAGAGCTTCATATGTGTTAATGTGATGGTGGACATGCCAAACTAGTATTATGCTTGTCAGGTATAAGCAAAAAAAAATTGTAAAACCTTATTGGCAAACAACAGGGGCGGACATGAAATCAATGTTCTGCAGTCCAGTTGTTGTTATATTTCAAAAATATATACAAACTGACACATTACAGTTAAAATGGTACTCATAATAATGTGCATTAATGCTTAGGTTAACTAACCGTGTAGGGGTCTTTAGTGTCAATGGAGAAATCGTGTGTTCCCTAGCATCCAGTGGTATTACCAACTGTTGAGAGGGTCAGGAAATAAACCACTCCATATCACTTGCTTTGCAACAAAATTGGAATGGCTACTTATAATGCCCCTCCTGGTTCACTCCAAGGTGAATCCTGGAGGTGGTGGAGTGTGCAGACCGCTGAAAGTGCTCGTAGTATATGCAAAGTGCTGCCAGAGCCCACTGGTGGATAAATAAGTCATATATTTAGGTAAATTGGCCCCATGATATGTTCTCGTTCAGCCCGTTTTCGTGTGATTTGAGTCTGTACACCCATCTCTGCTCTTTTTAGTGCAGACCAGACTCATTATTAATTAGTTCGATCACAGTCCATCTCAGATCCTTCAGAGTGTGTTTTCGTTCCAAGTAGTGAGAGGTCATTTTGGTTGTTAGTTGACCATAAAGGGAAACAATAGGTATTCACGCCTAGGGATTTCCAACGCAGCCCCAGATTTTAGTATACCACTTTAGGGGCAGGAAATAAAATTGTTTTTGGACCCACTAATATGGTATTTTTAACCTTTTGTTCTTTCTTTAATAAACCCACTCCTTTCAAAGACAACATAGGTGGTTAGGTGCACAGGGACACCCCTGTATTTTTTCAATTTAGTGCTCCCGCGCATCCGTTGGTAGTAGCACACTCCTGTTCGTAGAGGACAGGGATGGACACTATGATGAAGCATGCCACCAAGGGGAAACCCGGTGGGTGGGGGTTTTATGAAAGAAAAAACTTTTTTCTTTCTTTAAGTTCCTGCAAGGGTCAAAATCCCTTTTTTCTCCTCTCCCTAAAACGGAAGGGACCACTTTTTATTATTTGCATAGTGATGTGGAGGACGTGTCCCTATTTTGGCTACCTCTACTCTCCCCCTTGTGTATTGATATGCAAAAATGTTTTACACATTGACTCTTAAGTTAAGCCTGACTTCTCTGTGCCAAGCTACCAGAAGGTGGGCACAGGATAATTTGAGTTGTGATGTCACGTGTCCTGACTAGGATTGTGGTTCCTGTTTGGACTTGGTGTATACCTCTGCCAAACAGAAACCCAATTTCTAACAAATGTGATGACAAGAGTCTGCATTTTTGGGTCTGGACTTTTGCAGGAGTGTGGGCCATCAGCACGAGCCTTTGGAGTGACTGCCTCTTCGCTTGTAAGCATTGTGTTCGGCAACCCCTTTGTGACTGCAGGGCCACCGTGAAGAACAGGGTGTCGCCCATGTAAGCGCTATATTTTTTAACCCCTGTTTGTGACCCCCCATATGCCAGGAGGGGGTCATCATGAGGGGTGGCCTGTCACTGTGGTACCTCAGAGGAAGGGCAGGCTGGTTCCTTTGGCCCATGGGGGATGGGGGGGGGGGGGTTCTCAGTCCTCCAGCAAGTACCAAGTGCCAGGCTGTCTTTACCCTGCCTTCTTATACTGTTTCTACAAAACATTTTCAGGCCAGGATTGTAGCAGGAGTGCAGATCCTCCGCCCCAGCCTGTGAAGTGTAGGCCATGTCACTTATGAGCTTTGTGAGTAGCGATACCCATGTTGCACGTGGGAGCAACCCTGAAGAGTGGGCTGTTGCACTTGTGACCAGCAATTGGTGACCGCCATCTGCTAGGTGAGGATTATCTGTGAAAAGCGTGATGTCACCCATGTGAGCACTGTGTTGTGTTAACCAGTATGCCACTATTAGAAGTGGGCTTTCATCCATGGGAGCCCAGTATTCAGCAACACGGTGTGCCATGAGGAGGGTGAAGACAAGGTTGTTTCCCATAAGTGAGCCGAAGTTAGTGACCCACGAGTGTCTGGAAGGGGCCACTGTGGAGTGAAGGCTGTGCTCAGAGTCATCTTGATAAGTATGCTGTAAAGCACCCTTACCAATTACTGTTGGAGGGGTGAGAGGGAGTCCCAAACTGACGCAGCTGTCTCAGGACCGAGGAAGCCCAATACATTGTTGGAAAAAGGCTACGAGATGTGGAGCACCCTCAGGAAAGGATGATTGGAGCTCACAAAAGGCCACCTTGGTTCTTCAGGTATCTCTGGCTGCTTTTAGGTTGGCTAAGAGTGTCCTGAGTCCCGGGGCTAGCAGAGGAATTGCACTAAGTTAGTGCTCAGTCGTTGCTGAGCTCTTAAGTCAAAGTATAAAACTTTGGGGTGCAAGGGTCTAGCATGGAACGCATCTTGATGTACACTTTATGATTCAAATGGGGAACAGCCACCTCTACCAGAAAGGATAGAGGGGCTTTGGAATTTCGCTCCATATAGCTCTAGCATGCTGATATTAAGAGGAGAGGACTGTGAGGATTATTTAGTGTGTCAAAAATTCTTTGTGTGTTTACATTAAGTATCCTTTTTCCATAAAAGCTAGTACACGACTGGACAAACAATGTCTTGCTGTTACTGTTTGTATGTTGGATTATATGCCTCTGTATGCTAAGCACACAGTTCTCCTGGGGAGCCTATGACTCCTCAGCTCACACTACCACTGAAAGTCAACTCCTGGATAGGCTAGTAATGCTTGTTTCCAGTCCAGGGAAGACATGACTTTGCAGTTCAGGCTGGACTATTCCCATGAGGCACAGGGTCAAGACTGCTTCGCATTAAGCTGTGTCTGAACTGGGGTGGCAAAGTGAGCTAAAGAATGATGATGGATTCAACCCAGATCTGTGACTGGGGGTGAGTGTTTGAAAAGTTTCAGCACTCTGTCCATCATCTCCTTGTGTTTGCTTTAGGCTAGTACTTGGGTCAGTTACTCAGGACCCATGGTAGGTTAGGCATAGGATATCAGGATGTCATGAGGTGAATAGGTGTCCATGCACGAACGCTCTCAGTTTTTCATGTCTACGTTTAAAGTTGACATCTTTTTAGACAATGACGTTTAGCTCATTTTGTTTGCGTGCTTGCATGGGATAGTGTACTCAGAAAGTGTTTTGCTTACAAATACATTTATTCATAGGTACATTATCATATCATCCTACATTTATTCCAAGGACCAAGTACACTGCGCAAACTGCCCCTGCATATTGTTGTCTGTTAATAGACAGCTCAGAATTAGTCGAATCAACAATGTCAGCAGGGGCCCGATTCACAGAACTAACTTAAGACAAAATCCTAAACTTACTACCATTTTCGTATTCACAGAAGGCACTTACTCATTTTGGTATTCACAGAAGACACTTACTCACTTCGGTATTCACAGAAGTTAGGAGTCCTAACTTTAGGACTCCTACATGCCTTCTGTGAATACCGAAAGTCTTAAAATTAGGATTTTTCTCAGTTGAGGAGTCCTAAAGTTAGGACTACTAACTTTACTACTACTAAACTGAGAAAAATCCTAATTTTAAGGCTTTCGTTATTCACAGAAGGCATTTAGGAGTCCTAAAGTTAGGAGTCCTAACTTTACTACTACTAAATTGTGAAAAATCCTAATTTTAAGACTTTCGGTATTCACAGAAGGCATTTAGGTGTCCTAAAGTTAGGAGTCCTAACTATACTACTACTAAACTGAGAAAAATCCTAATTTTAAGGCTTTCGGTATTTACTGAAGGCATTTAGGAATCCTAAAGTTAGGAGTCCTAACTTTACTACTACTAAATTGAGAAAAATCCTAATTTTAGGACTTTCGGTATTCACAAAAGGCATTTAGGAGTCCTAAAGTTAGGAGTCCTAACTATACTACTACTAAACTGAGAAAAATCCTAATTTTAAGGCTTTCGGTATTCACAGAAGGCATTTAGGAGTCCTAAAGTTAGGAATCCTAACTTTACTACTACTAAATTGAGAAAAATCCTAATTTTAAGACTTTCGGTATTCACAAAAGGCATTTAGGAGTCCTAAAGTTAGGAGTCCTAACTTTACTACTACTAAACTGAGAAAAATCCTAATTTTAAGACTTTTGGTATTCACAGAAGGCATTTAGTAGTCCTAAAGTTAGGACTCCTAACTTCTGTGAATACCGAAATGAGTAAGTGCCTTCTGTGAATACCAAAATGAGTAAGTGCCTTCTGTGAATACAAAAATGGTACTAAGTTTAGGATTTTGTCTTAAGTTAGTTCTGTGAATCGGGCCCCAGGATGTTAACTCATGCACAGTGCGAATGGGTCCAGTTTTCATGAAATAAACTGCCCCAAGCCATTGTTCAGCAAAGGAGAATTTCTATGGATTGTTGTTGTCTCTCCGTGCCTGTGTTCCAGCCCAGCTAAATCTCATCACTGTCCTGAGAGGGACAGCGGCCTGCTCTACACTAGACTGGCTTCTGGATGACACCAAATACAGGTAAATGGGAGTTTACCCACTCCAGGTATTTGGCAAATTGCATTCACCCATTGCTCTATAAGATAGGTAGTATTAGGTAAGAGTACAATTATATACATTCATATAATAAATGCAATAATTATAATGGCTGAATTATTTATCTTTTTCACCATTCTTGTAATGCTGGTCACAATGTTCTATTTCCTTCTAATAGTCATTGCGGTGCACGTATTTCACTCAAGAATCCAATTGCTTCAATAAATATTTGCCAATTTGTGTATTTCTTGTGTCTCACTTTAGTCATGCCTAAAATAACAACAAAAGGGTAGATTTGTTTCCATAAGTTCCTTGGGGAAATTAGGGTTGTCATGTTCTAAGGTTACAGACACCATCCGTTACCCTGTGTGGCCTAGGGACCAGGATGGCGCACCGTGAGGTAGCCAGGAATCAGGCCAACACATTCTGATGTTATGAGTAGACTCAGTCTCCATAGTTTTGATGCTTAAGTTGTCCAAATGCACAGTCTTACTGAAGTAATAGGAACCAAAAGACATGGTGCCACTAACCAGTTCAGGTACATATTTAATGGGTTTCCTAAGGAGTTTTCTTACGTGTGCCCAAAGCCCATAGTCACCATCTTAACGGAGACGTCCATGGTGTTAAGGAAAAATCAGCTAAAATAGGGAACCCCCATTTCTATCTATAGGTTATTCAAGCTCGAATCTTTCAAAGTATCACACACTTCTCTGAATTCCATTCATTAATATGGCTAATCCAGTGCCAGTGGTTATCCCACTTAATTGATCACTTCCATTACCACAAATGTTACAACAACAAGGGCTTCCTCTTATAGGAAGAGATGTTACATTTGTGGTGGAGGCCCACGAAATGTATAGACAGAGGCATTCTATTCATGAGTAACATTTCCAGCAGCAGATGTCAACAATTCTCACACACACACTGAAGCACCCATGCCAAACAACTATAGAGCTCATGAAGATTTATAAATTGCACTAACCTTTCAGGGCCACACAAATTGGTTCCAAGGCGCCCTACCATGCACTAGAAAATGTATGACTGGGACCCTCAGCAATAAAGGGGGAACATGGTCAATCCTAGCTGGCTATACACCATAGCCACAAATAGGAGTTCTCACAGCAGTAGAACTACCTACACTTTACACAGGTATAGTTACACTAGACAGATAGTTAACACAGTTCATTATGCGAACAATAACAACAACCCCAACGAGGGTTGCTCAAGCTGCACAACCGCATCTGGCAATGCCAGCAACTAGTCCTGTCACTGTTAATGCACTTATGAGTAAGGTTCCCACCAGACGGGAGGAGATTCCGTTCTGGATTATATAAAAACCAAATCTGCAGAAGCAGTGTGTAGGAGCGCAATTTAGACTCCATCCCTTACACATTATCATTGCTCAATTTCACATTTATATTTTGACATGATATTTACTGTATGCCTTAATAATGTTCACTTATGTGAACATTTAAACACATTAATTACATTTAACTATTGAGAAACCGAAGCTTCATAAACGTGTGCACTAACGCTCATTTAAAATGCTTTCATGTATTCATTATTTGCGTTTTATATTTCAAGTTATATTTGCGTAAGCCAATTTGCATTCTTTATTTCTTATTTATATTTATTTTGAAAGTTATATGTGTGCATGTATAATCATATATTTAAATGCACATTCAATGTTTAATTAAAGATAGTCTGACTTAAGGCCTTGATTTTGATACATACTTTGCTTGGTCAGTATGTTCTTTCTTTTTTCAGATGCGTTCTCACGGTTTCAATAGCTAGTGAAAGGAGTATTGTTGTATGTATTAGTTTCTTCATAGTAAGGTCTGAGAAGAGAAATCTTGGCAAGACACTTGAAGACCTAATGTGCAGATGAAGCCTCTTATTCATTGAATATCAGGAATGGAGGGATGTTCAAGGTTGCAGTAACTATCCATATACTCCTTATTTTGTTGCTACAGCATCAACCATGATTCAGACATGATTTCCTCCTGTAGGAGAGCCCTCTCAAACATCACACATTTTAACATCTCTATTTGGAATTCACCTGAGAGTGATACAAACATTAATACCAGAGAAAAGATAGTGTCTAATACCGCTGGTGTGCAGAATGGTATTAACTCCTGAGAACTAGATGCTTTTATTGGGTTCCTAAATAGGTCCCCAAGAGAAAGTGACGGTTCAGGATCAGGCAAAGAAATATTTAAGAACCAGGCGAGTGAAATTACAGTGGATGTGGTCAAACTAAAGTTAGAACTGGATGAGATTACATCAGGTACCCTTGATCTTTCCTGATTAGTTACCTATCAAGAGAACAAACATGTATTCATGTGTAAAGATGTTACTAAACGTGCAGGACAAGCTCATGATAAATTGTCTGAATTAGCTCAGAAATATGATGTGGATTTAAGTAGAACTAAATCTTTGCAGAAAAGTTACTATGCACGTTTTGCTGAGAGTGACATTTGAAGTATGAGAACTCCAGTAATGAAAATGCTAATTAAGGAATTAATTAATAGCATCCACAAACAGAGTGAGCTAGATAAGTGAGAAGGCAGATGGGTGAAGAAGAAAGATCAAAAGAAAACAAAGGGAGAGCTACCTCCACCTTTAATGGATGGAGAGGACGCATCACATTTTCAACTGAGGGAAGTGCCTGGTGGAGATCATGTACCTTGGAGTAGGAGGGTTCTTGCATCATTCACCAATGATTTCCCAAAAATGAGAAAAAAGCCAGTGGAATGGTATACACAGGTTGAGAATTTAGTGAAGATTTCACAAGTCTTGTGGTTGGATTTAAATACATTCTTTGACATTGTGATACCAAGTGATCTGTGGGCAGACTACAAAGTGGATACAGAGTGGCCGGAGAAGGTACCCCAGAGAAACCCAATATCTCATGTACCAACACCAGAGGTGATAAAAAAGTATCAACAGGCGATAACCTTTTTAAAAGGGAAAATACCAGCTAAAGCCCAAAGAGTCAGTGAATACCTTTTGTAAGAGACTTTTGCAGGTGTTTAAGCAGCACAGCGGAATGGAGAGTCTCAAAGATAAACACATGGGAAATGTTGTATCTCAGTTTGTGACGCGATTGAGACCTGAGATTAGCTTGATGATTCAGCAGCATTTGACCCATTGGCAGAATAAATCGGTTGATGAGATTCTAAGATATGTGAAATATTGATGTTGACACATTTGAAAGAGGAAGTCAGAGTCAACCTTTTCTAGGGAATGTTGGTTCTATGCAAGGAGTGTATCAGCAGGGGACTCCCATGATACAGGGTGGAAATGGGTTCCAGCAACAAGTTAGAGGTCGTGGTGCTCCAATTTATTTGAGTACTGGGAATGATGTAGAAACTTTGAAGAGATCGAGCCCTTGTCACTATTGCAATAAGTTAGAGCATTGGAAGCAGGAATGTAATCTTAATCCCAACAGAGTGATGAATGAGAACCAGGTACACAATTCAGGGTTTGCACAGCCCCAGAGTAATAACTCCATGCAGTCACAGAAGATATCGAGACTGAGAATGCAAAATTCTAATGTTTCCCCAAATCAAGTCCCAAATTTAAATCAGAATTTCTTTCAAAATCGGAATGTGTTTCAGAAATTTCCTATGTTTGATTGGCTTGAGGGCTATGGCTCTGATCAGTCACAATGACGATGCTTGAGTGGGGAGGAATATTGCATACTTAGCGCAGTCTTAGCGGTAGACTAAAGTAGTCCATTTGTAGAAGGTGAGGTAAATGTCCACCCGTATCACTCTTGATCAATACTGGTGCTACCCGTTCTACTGTTTGAACAGTGGAAGTTCCAAACCTACCCCGCTTAGAAAAAAGAATGCAAATTGTAGGAGTCACAAATAAGAAAATGACAAACCCCGTAACAGAAAAAGTACATGTAAAAATAGGGTCTTTAGAAGAGAATCACCAGTTTGTGATGTGTGATTTAAGTCCTGTGAGCTTACTAGGATGAGATATGTTGTGCAAATTAAACTGCACTATCTATTCTATCCCAAAGGGAACAGAGTTCCAAACTCACGATGAAGATGTCGCCTTTAACTAATGGATTGTACCCTTTGTTGACAAAGGATGATTTACCATTGGATCTCAGAGATACAGTGAAGGCTTAAGTCTGAGACTTTTCAGAAAAAGATTTTGGTCTTATAAAGGGAGTTGAGCATGTTCGGAAAAAAGTAAAACCCAATGTTGAGTACCCAAGAACCCCATGTATAATTTGACCCCGGAAACATTGTTGGGATTATTCCAGTGATTGAGTCAATGATTCAACAAGTCATTGTGAAAGAGATAATGGAGAGTCCATGTAACTCAATCAATACTGGCTTGCACAAATATAGCAGTAAGTACCGCATAGTGCAGGACCTGAGGGAGATTAACAGTATCGTTGTTCCCTGTTGCCATTTGGTACAGGATCCAGCTGTCGTTTTGTTTCAAATTCAATGTGAGGCTGAGTGGTTCACAGTCATCGATTTGTGTCAGGGATTTTTCTCTGTTCCCTTGCATGAAGACAGTCAGTATTTCTTTGCCTTCTGGTTCCAGAACCATGTTTTGGCATAGTGCAGTGTCCCACAAGGGTATACAGATATCCCATCAATATTTAATCAGATTCTCAAAAAAAATCTTGAGGTTCTAATCATGCCCTGTAACTCTGTTTAGATTCACTATATCAATGACCTGTTAGTGGTGTTAAATACTCAAGAAGCTTGCAAACAAGACTCCATTGCACTATTGAACCACTTAAATGAGAGTGAACATAAATTGTCCTCGAGTAAGTTGCAGTATTGTCAGAAGGAACTCCTGTATCTCGGACATCACGATGAGAAAATAGCAAGGAAGGTGTCACAGGAAAGAATGTTGTTGATTCTTAATTTGAATCCGCCAACCACTCAGAGAGAAGTCATGATGTTTTTGGCATTGGTAGGCTACTGTCGCCAGTGGATACCAAACCTTACCCCAATGGCCAAGCCTTTACAGAGGCCGACACACAAGGATGTGTCTGATTCATTACCATGGGATAATGACTGCTTGATTGCCTTCCTAGAGCTTAGAGAAAGTCTCTGTCATGGCTGGGCACTAGGAATGCTTGATTATAATAAAGCTTTTACTCTTTTCTGCAGTGAGAGGGAGGTCTGCACACTCTTAGTGCTTACACAAATGCACAGAAATGCAAGATGGCCTGCGGCCTACTTTTCAGCTACTCTTGATCCTGTAGTCACAAGGCTGCCTGGCTGCCTTAAAGCCATGGCAGCAGTTGGTGTCAGCGTAAAATCTATATTTAGTCACAACTTAATCAGGCAGGAAAATTCTCTAAAGAACTCTACTGTATCCTCAACTATTTCACGATTCCCAAGGCCTGCCATAATGAAGCAACTACTTCATAAGAACTTAGTGATAAGTTAGCCAACCACTTTATGCAGAAAAGTTAGAGTATCTACAACAAAATTGCTAAAGATAGGGACCCTCTGAATGGCATCTCTACCATCTATCTCATACTCTCTCACTACACATTCTTTGGATTGCTTCCCCCCACTCACAATTGACACTGAGGAGTCTCTAATGAAAACAGTCAAATCAGGTTCCCCTCATGATATTCTACCTGCTAAAGTATCATCACAACTTCATAAACAGTTTGCCCCTGCAATCTGCTCAATTCTTAATTCTTCCTTGAGCAAGGGTCCTCTACCATCCAAATGAAAGGCTGACCAAGTAATTCCCATTCGGAAAAAACCTAATGCCCCTCAGGATGATCTGTCCAACTACCAACCTATCTCCCTGTTATCTTTTCTGTCCAAATTTCTGGAAAAACATATTAATAAGCAACTCTCAGAGTACATTGAAGCAACAGGATGGCTCGACCCCTCTCAGTCTGGGTTCCGACCCAGGTTTAGTACGGAGTCAGCATTGATTGCCATCACAGACAACCCTAGGCACTCCCTGGGCAATGGACAAGCAGCACTACTAGTGCTGCTAGATCTGTCAGCAGCGTTTGACACGATATCCCATTACAGACTAAGAAACGTTGGAGTCCGCAGCCTTGCCTTCCAGTGGTTGTCAAGCTTCTCAAATCTCCACACTCAAACCATCAACCTCGGTGCCTTCCGCTCTCAAACTACGGGGATGACTAAAGGAGTACCTCAGGGATTCTGCCTTAGTCCTACTCTATTTAACATTTATGTGGCTCCCCTAGCGGACTTACTCAAGGAACTGGGCTTCATCCCAATTCCATAAGCTAATGACACCCAGCTGCTAATGGTGTTTAATAAAAAACTCTCTCAAAACCCAGTCAACCTTTTTCGAAGGCATGACAGCAATTTCAGCTTGGATGAGGAATAATTTCCTGCAGCAAAATGCTAGCAAAACAGAGATTATGCTGTTTGGAGAAGCTCCCCTACTCTGATCTCCTGATTGGTGGCCTGCAGCCCTGGGTGCTGCCCTGTTCCCGAAAGCTTTGGTAAAAAACCTAGGAGTACACTTGGACCAGAAACCTACGATGAAAGAGCAAGTTACGACCACTGTGGGCTCCTGCTTCCATGCATTAAGCCTCTTGAGAAGGGTTTTCCCTTTTCTCCCCATGACAGTCCGTAAAACACTCCTTCAGGTATTAGTAATAGGTCGCCTAGACTACTGTAATGCCCTCCTGATCTCATCCAACGAATCCTTTCTTAACAGACTTCAGGTGGTTAAAAACACTATGGCCCGCTTAGTTTTCAACTCTCCTGCCGGGACCGCCTCTGTGCCGCTACTTTATGGACTACATTGGTTGCCAATCCGCAAGCGGATCCGATTTAAGATCTGCTGCATTGTGCACAAGCCAATATACGACAATGGCCCTAGCTACCTCGCAGATAGACTCATCCGATATCAGCCCTCCAGAACTCTCCGGTCAGGCTCTAAATTGCTTCTTTTGGTACCCCGTGTTAAAAAATCCCACATAGGTGGGGAAGCTTTTTACCATCTGACCCCCGCCCACTGGAATCAACTCCCCAGCACCTCCAAAAATGCACCGACTATCTACGATCCGTAAGCTCCTTAAAACTTTTCTGAATTCTTCTTCTTCTCCTACTGTAGCTCTCCCGCAGCACGGAGATACCCCTCCGGAGGTGATTCGGGCGCTTTACAACATACAAAATTAAAAAAAATAACATAGAATGGTGTGAAAGTATCATGATGAAATGTTCCCTAAATGTTCTTGTGCCTCATTTGGTTGAGATATTGTTGACACATACCTGCACACAGCACCTTAACCAACAGTCACATGCCAAAATATGAAGAGATTAAACTTGCTGCAGAAAATATCACCCTTAAGAGATGTGCTACTTAGAATCCTGCCACACTAATGCCTCTCCCGGAGAATGAAAATGATGCGGGGAAGGTTGAGCATGATTGTCTTATTCTCACCGAACTTTGTGCCAAGCCAACACCAGATATACGAGATGAGCCACTGGTAGAGTCTGATTACATACTGTTTGTGGATGGGTCATATTTAAGAGACAATGAAGAAAACTTGAGAGCTGCCTACGCAAGTCTGCACAGTTTCTGGGATCACCCCATTTGCAGTTTCTGGGGTAGTCAGAGTCTCCTGGCTTCGAGGGGTGTTCTCTGCATACGTGGTTGAATTGATTGCTCTTATTAGGGCTTGCTGTGTCTGAACAAATGAGAGTGACTACATTTACAGATATTATTGGAGTGCGCAGAGCAGCTATTGAGGAGACGCCGTATCCTTGACGCTAGTTTGACTATAGTGTGGTGTTCCCTCTCTGGCCCCGAGTTTCACAAGGCTATAATGAGGCTCTGGTACGCATCACAAGTGTGCCTACATAAAGGCAAGTAAAGCTAAATATAGGTCCTGCAATTCAAGTAAAAAACTTAGAAGGACTAGGGGCATAACGAGGGATCAGTATCCTGAGGAAGGCCATTGGCACATTAGGGCAGTAACAAGTGGCTGAAACATGTTGGTACAGGCAGAGGGGGTAATGGAGATGTAACTCCTCCAATATACCCAAACTTAATTAATTTATTAACCCTGTCAAGGGGGGGCAATAATAAATACATGTAAAGGCACCCTCTTAGACAATTTTAAAGAAAATGTGTTTCTGCAAAAGGGATCCCTCATAATAGTAATACTAGGTTGTTCTGTAGAAAAAAAATGCGCTCCACCCAGTGTGTTGGTCTGCACCTGGATGTGTCAGCGGCCCAATGATGAAGCATGCCACTGTGTAGTGGGTGAGGGCAATAAGATTAACTTTTTGGATTTTCCTGTGAGTCTTTGTCACAACTATTTTACTTCTCCTTCCTACCTTAAATAAATCAACCATCCCCTTTTTTCTTGGTTTAGTTTTCCAGCTCTTATATGTAAGAGTAGGGATCCGTCCTTCGTGTGTAATGAGGTTGATATATTTACAGATAGGCACTATGGCTTTGGAGTCGTTCATGACTTCAGACAGTTATGATCACAAAGAGGATTTATGGATTGTTTGACGCACTACAACTGCCTGCATAAATTGCAGTTGTAAAGTGTCCCACTCATCGCAGTGGTGATAATTATCTGACAGTGGGCAACCGTAATGATGATGATGTTGCATGATACTGTGCTCATGGGTCACAAACATTCAATGGTTAATATGTCAATGAGCCTGAAGGTGGAACCAACTATAACTTTTTGTTGTCAACAACTGATACCTGGGAGGAAGTAAAGAGATTTCAGGAGGAAGTGTCAGAGACAGAATATCAGAATTTGATCAGAGTAGGATGTGTGAAGAGAGATGATGCAAAATGCATTTCTGTAGATGGCAGACCAGTGTTGCCAGACAGCATGTTGTCCCCAATGGCAAGACATTTCCATGAACCTGCACCTATTGGGAGGGATGCCATGGTCATGTTGTTAAAACAGCATTGGGTTAATCCATAATTTAGATTGGGGGCTGAAGAATTGTGCGACAGACGTGTTGTGTGTCAACAGATGAATGTAGGGAAAAGAGCTCTGGGGACAATGAGTCATATAGAGAGATCAGAATGGCCGATCAACAGAATGTGGATTCAAAATGCCTATATGAGACTGGCTAATCTACGTCCTCATGATTGTGGCCATCTTCTTGCATTGGGTTGAAGCCTACCCAACCAGAAGAAATGACAGTCTCACAGTAGCTAAATTGTTGTGGAGGGAGCTCATACAGAGGTTCGGTTTCCAGAGTTCACTGGATCAGACCGAAGGACTCATTTAAATAATGAGGTCCTGAAAATGTGTGTGCAATGTTGCAAGTGAAACAGAGATTGCTTTGCAGTTATCAGACAGAGGCTTCTGAGATTGTGGAGCAGGTGAATGGAATGTTGGAAGCCAGGTTTGCCGAAGTGTGTGCATCAACATGTCTGAAGTGGCCAGATGATTTGCCTCTTGTGCCAATGAGTCTTCGCAGTGTTCCTGACAGAAAAACAGGATTATCCCCACACAAGATAACTATGGGGAGAGCAATGAGACTGCCTGCATTGCCAGCAAATGTGCTCATGAACATTACAGATTACATGGCTCTTGACTTTTGCAAGTGCATGTAAAACGCATATTAATTGTAGGAGGGCATTATAATCACATGTATAGTCCGCATCTACATATAATCGTTTGTCGTATTAACATGAGGTATTCGAATGCAAAATGACAGTGAATCATGATGTATTTTAGGGCATTCCAATGTAATGTGGAGAAATTAACGTAGCAAGTGGATGTAACTGGCTGAAAACATTAACATGCAGAATTTTTGTTGTGCAGCTGACAATTACTAATGTAATTGATGTGCTTATGTAAGGTGTTAATTTAGATGTAGAAAGTAATACTAATTGAATGTGTTTTATTTTCCTATGTAAACTCGTAAAGGTCATGTGACATTTCCTTATGTTAGCCGAAATTGTTGGCCTCAATTGCATTCTCCCTGGAAGCTCTCATTTAGAATTAACAGTTTGAAGTTTCATGTGCTTTGTGGATTTTGTTCTTTCTCACATTTGTGTTGCAGGTGGAAGAAGCGTCCTTGTTAGCTAGGATACTGTTTTTGTTTTAGGAGTTAGGCAAGGAGAGAAGAGGACACATTGAGGATTAAGGCCGATAAGGAGAACCGTTGTACTTTCACACTGGAGGAAGCCTGGGAATCAAGGTCTTAATGTCGCTGTTCAGGAACATCGCCGTCCTGTGGGGAATTACCTATGTGAACATGGTCAGAGTGGATGGCGAGACACGAAATGAATTGTGGGAGGATACCTGTAATATTGGAATGTTGCAAGTAGGGAGAGGGCCCCACTCCTTTTCCTCTGTGCCTTAGAAAAAAGAGTCTCTGAGAGCGAGCTCTGTGGCTTCATGCTACTTGACCAATTGATGTGGAGAACCTTCTTAGGAAGACTCCACATGCTAGCAGCATTTTTTTTGTCGCTCCTTTCCTGGGAATGCTAAGTAGGGATGTTACGTTAGTGTTAGAATAGGGACAGACTAATGCTTTATTTTCATCAACCCTCAATGCAGGGAAATTTGGACTCCTGATCTTTGATTCTCTGCATTCTAGGCCTTGAACTAATTGTCCTATTTATGCTTCATAGATTGTGCTGGGTGCGCAAATTTGGCTTCATGCTAATTCCGATGTATTTGTATACTCTCATCCTGAGGTGTCTCTATGTTCAGTTATTTTTGGCTTTGTAAGAAATCAACTATCCTTACGCCATTGTCTGTGGTTACTATATATTCAAAGAACCTCTTCAGAACTGGCCTGGTAACAGTAACAAATGTTCTCCCAGCTACGCTTACATGCTGTGAAAAAGAACCATCGGATTGTGAGTCTAGAACAGTTCTAGAACTTATGGGCCCAGCCCTTTCAGTTGGTAGCAGTGTAGGATATTTCGCACATGAAGCAAGAGAAGAATCCAGAACAAATCTAGAAAGTTGAGACCTAGAACCCCAGTGCCCCAAAATAGAGCCCAATTACCAAGAACGGAGAGACTGACAGAGTGTGAGTATCAATAGGGTGTATGGTGTGCATTAAATTAAGGGAATGAATTGATTGTGAAATGTCTTGCGGAGTTGGTGTGAGAATCGAATGAATGTGGTTTCGGGCCAGATGCGGTCAAGGATTGAGATTTGATTTGAGTTTTGGTTCCCGAAGTGGTCTAAGATCCTGTGATATATAAAAAAATGTATTGTACACCGAGATTTTATTGTTATTGTCTGACCGAAAAATTGAGGAGTTGTCATGAGACGTCATCGGCAGTTCCACCTAAGTCAGGGAACCTTATGTGAATGTGATGCATGGGAATCATTTAGTAAATCTTGTGAACAGAGGTGAACAATACTGATTCAGGTGACCTGCGCTGCTCGAGGGTTGTCATGTATGAATGCTCATGAGTGACTGAATCCTATTGATTTTGTAGATGGAGGCCAATTTCGGAGTTTAAAATGATTGAGAGAGTGAATGTGTACGTAGAAATTGGTACAGAGGGTGAGCCGCTGCAAGAAGTGAGGATGACGTCAGAGTGTGCCTCACTGCGATAGGACGGTTGGTGTAATGCCATGCTGGGATTGGTTAGTGGTCATCAGGAAGTTGTGGTTGTAGAATTAGTCCGTCGTAGAAATTTGAACAAATTGCAATCGAATCATGCAATGTTTTATAGTGTTGCGGAATCTTTTCAGGGGTGATCAAGGAGTTGTAACTCGAGTGGGCGAAGAGGCGCCACCCGAGGATACCCCAGCACATTACATGGTGACAAAAAAAGGGCTCCATACCATAATCTGGCTTCAAAATTGGCAAAAAATTACAGAGAAGTAGGGTGAATTGTCATTCCCACTTTTTGGTTTGCTTCGGTTGGATGTATTACACCAATTGAGAGGAGTGAACAAGGGAAGATGAGGAGAGCCTTAAGGGCATGTCAGGATGCACGTGGGACAAACAGCTTAAGAAATGGAGAGTGGACACCATTGAAAGAGAAAGGGTGTACCCAATGCTGGTAGGAGAGGGAGAGTGTCTCAGAATAAGAATGGGGTGGACAATGGAAATGATGGGAGTAATACGGATGACAGCTTATTGGATAGGTTGTTATCTGAGCGTCCTCCATCTTACAATCTGCACTCAGAGGAGGGAAGGGGAGAATTGGAAAATGCAGGGAACATGGATAGTACATCAGTACCTCACATGGGACCTAGTACAGGAGTTATGGGGAGGATATCAGCAGGAGAAGGAGGGGCAGGAATGCCGGACATGGGAGGAATGAAACTGAATGGGGTCAGTGCAGCTTCACTGTACTAGAAGCTCTTACAGTACCGGTCACCATTGGACCTGTTGTTCCTTTGTATGACACAAATTCAATGGGAAACATTAGCCAGAAACAGTCTGTTCAATTAGGAGGAACTGGATTGGGAGGGTTAGTGAACATAAGTTGAAATAGTCCATCTATGGCACCTGTGGAGTCTAGTACCCCTTTACCAGCCACTGCCTATCCTTCGGGAGCATGCATTGGTTCCAGTACTATACGATCCATACCCATGGCGAGTGCTAGTTCATACTTGAGAATGTGGGAAACACCAGTGAGAGGACCTGTGGGTGCAACATCAGAAACAAGTGCAAGTCAGGGAATTGGTAGAAGTCAGCATGTTCTGGATGTCACAGACTTAGAGCCCTAGTTGAGGGATCATAATAGCAGTAAGGAAGGTCAGAACAGCACATCGAGGTAGATGAGATCATCAATGGAAATCTGCCTTTGGAGAAAGTAGAAACATATGAGCCAGATGATCTGTTGTTCATAGCAAAGGATGTCACCCGTAAGGTGAGACGAGCACATGAGAAGTTGTGAGAACTAGCTCAGAGGTATGAAGTAGACTTGTCTCGAACGAAAATGTTACTGGAAATCATAGGCTTAATTACAGTGACCAGGAGCTGGAGGAAAAGAGAGTGACAGGATTAAAAATGCACATCCGAGTGTTGATTATAGGACTACGGGCTTGGAGTATGTTGGACAAGTGGGAGAAAAGATGGTCAAAGAATAAGATCGTTAGAAGAGTGACAGGGGAAACTCCACCTTCAGCAGGGGAAACGCTGGAAGTTGAGGCATATCCGCTGCATGAGGTGCCTAGTGGAGGGTATGTGCATGTCCCTTGGAGTCAGAGTGACCTAGCTGCCTTTACAAATGAATTTCCTAGGTTGCAAGAAAAACATGCCGAGTAGTACAAGCAAGTCGATTGCTTTGTTAAGATTTGAAAAGTGTTGTGGATTGACTTAAATATGCTGTTTGAAATTGTGGTTCCTAGCGACCTATGGTCTGCCTGCAAAATCGCTATTGAGTGGCCTAATACTGAGCCAGAGAGGTATTCCTGTAACTCATGGTCCTTTGCCCTTGGTTATGAAAAAGTAAGAGCAGGTGATCATCGGGTTACAGTCCAAAATTTCCCCTCAAAACATCGGTTAGGTTAAGATAGATCGAGCGACCCAGGAGCCTAAAGAGTCAGTACATGCTTATTACGAGAGGCTCTTGTAAGCCTTTAAGCAAAACAGTGGATTGGACACAATTGATCCTAAAGATATGGGTCAATTTGTCTTGAAATTCATGACAGGGTTGCGATCATAAATCAGCCTCATGATTCAGCATCTTTTGACCTGCTGGAAAAATTAATCTGTGGATGAAATTCTATGGTATGCCAAGTATTGCAGTGATGAGGTGGATTCCAAGAATAGGAGGATAAAGGAGAAGTTGATGTTTTTTCCAAATGCGAAATGCACAGAAGAGAGAGCAGGGGCAGGCAACCGGAGGAACAGTAGTTTGCAATCAGGGAATAGCCCGAAGGGGTGCTCCGGGTACAGGAAGTCCGAGGGAGGAAGGGAAGTAGTGTCCCATAGATCCCAAGGCACGGATGGATGTTGTCACATTGAAAAAGACAACTGCTTGTAATTGCTGTCATAAAATCAGGCATTGGAAGCGCGAGTGTCGCTTATATCCAGCGAACCAGGTGCAGGAGGGAGAAGTCGTGCAAGTGGCAGATGTGGTAAATTCCATGACAAGTGCAAAAACAACAGTTGATGGACAGAATGCAGAATAATGTCATACATTCACCCTAGTACAGAGATCTGGGCCTAAATCCATTGTTTTTTTGCTCACGATGCCACCCCAGTTTAGACCAGGCCATATGCAAATCAGTCTTGACCCTGTGCCTCATGGGAACAGTCCAGCCCAGACTGCCAAGCCAGGTCCTCCCTGGACCGGAAACAAGCATCCTAGGACCAGTTTCGGGTTTTCACCCCTCTTCAGCCAGGATAGCTTGATTCCAGTGGCATGGAGAGCACGGGACTCACGTCTGAGCATACCCGTGCCACTCGGGGTGACAAATGCAAAAACAACAGTTGATGGACAGAATGCAGAACAATGTCATACATTTCACCCCAGTACATAAATGGGGGAGGGAATCAGAGCCAGCTAGTGCAGGTGTTACAGCCTCTGAGAATCTCGCAGGGCAAAAGAATCTACCACCAGATGCCCTTCATGGAAGCGTTTGAAGGACTCAATCAAGAATCGTCCCAATGACAGTGCCTGGGGGGAAGAAGACTGTACTCGTGGAGCTGTCTTGGAGGTAATGGGCCATATGTCGAGGCGGATGTACATGGACATCCTATCACGTTTCTGGTCGATACTGGTGCTATCTGTTCTACTGTGAGATCTGCTGTAGTTCCAAACATATCCCACTCTGGAAAGTCAATTCAGGTTGTAGGAGGTGCTAACAATAGGATGACCAACCCTTTGATGGAAGAGTTACTGTTGAAAATCGGAACCTTCCACGATCATCATCAATTCATAGTATGTGACTCAAGTTCAGTCTGTTTACCTCTTATGCGAATTGAAGTATACCATCTATTGTATGCCGAAGAGAATAGAGCTGAAGACTAATGATGATGACATTGATTTCAAACTGGTGAACCAAAATCACTATGTGGACATGTTTCCTTTACTGACAGTGGAAGACATGCAGTTGAATTTGAGAGACACAGTCTCTCCAGTGGTATGGGACTTCACTGGCAAATTAATCAGGCTGATTCGAGGAGTCGAGCCAGTCCGCATGCAGCTGAAGCCTAATACAGAATTTTCGAGAGCACCCCAATACAACCTGACTCCTGAAATGGTGGCAGGGATTACACCTGTGATTGAGTCCATGATTACGCAGGACATACTGAAAGAGATGATAGGAAGCCCGTGCAATTTGCCTATTATGGGATTGCAGAAACTGAGCTGCAAATATCGCATAGTGCAAGATCTTAGGAAAATTAATAAAACCGTAATTCCATGTTGTCCTGTGACTAGTGAATGGAAACTAAATTCTTTAACTTCAATCACCAATTCCTGGTTCTTATTGTATGGCCAAATGGGCTTCATGAAGATTTAATTGTTTTATCATTGCTAACTTTCATAGCATCTCAGTCAACTTAAAAATATCCTTCAGATGAGAGATTGTAAATCACACACCTGCGCGCTATCAAGTGTTTTCCCATGCAGGACCCCACAATAAACATAGAATTATCACAATGCGCCTACCTTTAGGGATAGGTACCCAGGTAGAACAATGCACCACATGGCGTACAGTGTTTTCTGCGGTCTAGACCATCAAACATGGTATATCATCCATAGATATTTTTGCCTGATGTGCTCAAACAGATTCAAATACAAGACGGCCCTTGCCCTGGATTGGGGATGAAACCGATAGGCAACTATACCATAGTAGTCTCAATAATATTAAGCAAAATTAAAGGGGAAGCAGCAGCATTGGCAGCATGCCACCACCTCGCACAGGTCGCTTTGGCAGACCAAGAGCGCAAACTACCTAAAATTGTTGCTGAAACCTACAAATCTACAGGTCAAGATAATTTGGGGGCCAGACCTAACAAACATCAGTTAAAGGGCAATTCTGAAATGGATACCCAGAGACAGGTACCAGAGTATTCTAAAAAAAAAACACTGGGATAATAAGGAAAATATGGAAAAAGTTCAACCACAGGCATCCTTTGAAAAGTGCTGCAACTTGCGTAACTGTGAGACTATAAAACAGCCTGATAGGTATCAGTATACTGATGTACCTCCTTCTCGTTCCTTTCAGGAATCATCCAAAAAATACTCGGAGAGAGGAGGAAGATTAGAGCACAGATCGAAGGAGTACGTGAAACTGAAGAAGGACTACCAACGCTCTTCTGATATTACCATAAAAAATGAAAGAGGAAAACTTTCACAACAAAAGTCTTAATTAAAAAAGAAGACAGTGGCAGGAATTGCCCTTAAATATGCTACACATTGATGACTCTGCTTCTGAACAAGGAGTGGACTTTGACTCTGCTAGACAGTGTAGTAGAGGTCACAATAGTTCACCAGAATCTTCAAGTGTTTCTGGTGGAGAGAGCAACTAATGAGTTTGTTCAGGTGGAAACACTGGATCAGAGAGTTAGTTCTCCAGTTAGACTGTATAATTTGCAACTCTAAGTTAAAGGGGATGAACCTCATACTATTAAAGTTTTTTCTGGGAGAACCTAACATTTGGCTATGAAGTTCTCTTGGCTGAAAAAGACATGCCAACTGAGCTTGTATGAAAAGTCCCACTAGGGGAAAATGGGATATTACCATTCTTTCTCCGTCCTTGTTACTGAAGCAGTTAAACATGCGTATGCCAGGAAGGGACCCTGCACAAGCCCCAGCATTATATCACAATCATGTGGGCTGGGATGAAGATTCACCCTATCATATAATACCTTTAAAGTTCAGCCCTAAAGTGCTGCCACAATACCCCATTAAACATCAAGCTAAACCCCCAGTTAGAGAACTTCTGACACTGCTTGAATATCAAGGCATAACTGAGCCTTAAATCTCACCAATGAACAATCCTTTGTTTCCAGTAGCAACAACAGACCATTCTTACTGTTTAGTGTGAAACTACAGACAATTAAACAGTCACACTTGCACGTTTGCAGCACAAAATGTACAGAGCGCAGCATTAATGAATAATATTGTGCACGAAAAATATAAATCTTTAGACATTTCTAATGGCTTTTTCTGCCAAAATATAGTGCCTGAAAGCAGGTATGGGCAAGGAACAGCCCAGGTTTGTTCCTCGCCCATGTAACAGGACTGTTACTGAATTTTGATCAAGAAGCATTGTCCTATGTCGATGACATATACTTTACAGATGATGACTTAGAAACACATCTCACCAGAGTTGATCGCCTTATTGTGGGATTCACTCAAATAGGCAAAAATTTCAATTTTGAGAAATCAAAAATTGCCTTTCTCAGCACCCTTTTTTTAGGATACAAACAATCAAATGAAGGCAAAAGCTTAGCACCGCATTTCCTAGAGAAATGTGCATTCTTACAACCACCCAACAGGGTCAAAAAGCTTCAATCACTTTTGGCATTCTAAATTTTGGTAGAACAAACATATCAGACTATGCACAACAGGCAAAACTGTTATATGAATTAGTAGGTCCAGACTTTCAAGCACACATTGGACAACAGAACATACACAGATCTTGCGTTCAGTACAAACTAAAGTGCTAGCTTCAAAACACTTACACACACGTGTTAACCCCACAAACTTGGTTATCCACGTAATAGTGGGTACCACAGGCTACACATGTCACTTTCAATGAGGGTGACGCTGTACCAATTGCATGTAAATCTCATTTATATTAAAATGCAGAGATGCATTTTGCACCTAGAGAAAAACTGCTGACTGCAGTTCAGACTGCTGTTGTGAAGAGAAGATCACTGGCTCAGAGTAAACACATAATTGTCATGACTCCCATTCCAGCCTTACAGACTGTCACAAAGGCCAGCGTCCCAGGCATGAAGGCCTTACATCCTAGATGGCTGCAGTGGGCCACTTCACTGACAGCAACTGATGTAGACTATTTCTTTGACTCTACATTACAAACACAGGCATACCTCCAATATTACTAAGAATAACCTGTGCCCTATGCCTCTAGATCAGTATGACGTCATTGTTTACTCTGATGGTTCTGCCCAGCCCGCAGTTGAAACAAAACATCACTACTCCACCGCTTGCACAGTGGTAAGGAGTAAAATGGGGGATAGAATGTTCCAGCCTCTCAGAATATTTAAGCAGTCACTAGGTGATTGCACTACGCAGCTGGCTGAACTGAAAGCTCTAATTCTTGCACTAGAGAATATGGATACTGAATTCCCCACACTGACATTGTGTGATTCGTATTATTGTGTCCAGTCTTACAATGAGTACTTACACTACCAGAGCCAGAATAGATTTAGAGAATCCAAAGGGTATACTATCAAGCCCAAGATGCTTTGGGGAAAGGTGGCAAATCTTAAAGCAAATTTGCCACAGACTCAAGTTATCCACACAATGAGCCACCAAAGTGTAGGTATACATGCTACAGGGAATTCACTGGCTGATGAAGCTGCAAAGGCAGCAGGGCATACAACTATCATTGCTGCAATTACTTGTTTACACACAAGAGTACATGGAGACATGATGGCTATCACAGCTTCGTGCTGTGGCACTCCCTTACCAAAATCTAGCAAAATACTCCTACATATGGAGGGCACAAAACATTCAGTTTGCTTGTCTTCTCAGAGTGGGCGATAGAGTAATTCCAAATTCAGATCATAGACCAGAATTAATCATGGCAGCTCATGAGAGGCTAGCTTCTGCCCATGCTTGTGTGGTGGGTATAGTTTCACTACTACAGCAACGCATTGGTGGCCAGGTCTATGCAAGCAAACTAAACAGTATGTCCTTAACAGTGACATTTTCCAACAAATTTCTTCTACAGCATGCCCACCAAAGACACCTCTCTTGAACTTGAACAAGCCTCCGGCTTGTATGTATCTGCTCCACTGTGGGCCACTAAATAGTGATGACTTATAATGAAATATGGAAATAAATCCCAGATAAAAGCTGCTGTGCGTTTAAGAAAAATTTACCAAGATAACTTTGATAAAGTGCTTGCTGTTGTTGATAATAGTATTAATACGCTGTCTTCTCATATTTACAACCTAAATAACATTGTGTCATCTGTTATTGATACTATGCAAAGTGATTTGTCAACATTCTATTATGGGTAAAGTCAGCTTAGATCTATCATGCACTTCAGCTGGACACTTCAAACACTTAACAAGCATTAGAAATGCAATAGGTCTCACATTTTTGGGAGTTAGACAATTGCGATGTAAATGGCAATGTATTTTAAGAATGTAGAGCTTTGGAAAAAATGCAAGGGATAGAGAAAGACTAAGCAGGAGTGACATTCTAAAGCCAAATGTGTGACACTTTGAGTTTATTGTGACACAGACAGGCACATGGTATATGTACTTGGGATCGGCATGGGGTAATTAATAGGAATCATTTACCATGTGGCACCAGTTCCTTTGATTATGTTATGTGACTGTGAAGACCACTGCACAGTGCTAGTACACGCATTCTTATTGAAACTAAAGAGTGAATAAAATACCTAACACCTGCAAACAACCAAATCGCATCACACATTATTAAACAATGATCTCTTGTTCTGCACAGATGAAAATAGTGCTATGATGCCATGACATGCCATGATGACTGAAAGTGCTGTACAAATAACAGTGATATAAAGTGATTTTAAGCAATGTGAAACACAATCTTCATAGCGTTCAAGTTTCCCAGTTGTAAAAAAAAAATTGTAAATTGATACTTGTATAGCGCCCTACTCACCCGCAAGGGTCTCAAGGCACTTATACGAATACCGCTGTGGAACCCATCCTGGCTTTCCCTGTGAGGCGTCCACTCTTGGGCACCCCCAAGGTGGAGGCCAGGCATCCTTAGCATTGTGGGGGCCATTGTGGAGATTAAGCAAGCTATTGCCCAGAGTTGCAGAGTTGGACTCCATGATTGGAATCGCACCAAGGAGAGAATTATCAGGTCCATGGAATTTTTGAGCCCAAGCCCCACCGAGGCAGGGAATTGAACCCTGGTCCCGGGCTAGACCTCTGCATCAGGGTCTGCCACTCTAATCATTGAGCCACACCTCTCCACTGTGATGTGATATTCCAATCTAGGGTTTTACTTTGAATTCTGAGACTTGTAGTCCTGTTTTATAATGGAGTGAGCAAGACTACAAGCCCTAGAATTTAAAGAAAAAACCCAGACTTGAGCACCATGTCACACTTGGACCAGGAAAAAAACCTAGGTAGGACTGAATCTTTGTCGTTCACTCGCCCTCTGCTGATTTAGAGTTGTTGTTTTAAGCGTCATACTGCCTGAAACTCTGTTTTTTAAATTTTCTATAGCACAAACAAAGTATTGGAGCAGTGTTCACGAGCAGCACCAGTTTATATTGACCTCCTCCTACATTACAGAAGCCACATTTCTTTTTTAGGCCCAGCGAGATTAAGTGATTTGCCCAGAATCACAGGATGCGGAGGGGACGCCGAGACTACAACTCTAACATATATTACAGACAGGAACTGAGCGTGAGAAAGACATGAGGCTCACTGAATTAGATTACATTAGATGTGCCAGGGCATTGGAGGCAGCTGTAACAAAGCATGCTTTGCAGCGGTGTTAATAAAAGGAAGGCGGGGGTTTTAAAGAGATCGGCTCTGCTCTCCTAAGTGCATCGTTCATATTTATGGTATTGTCAGGCAATGGTACCCTGTTATGGGTTGAACTCAGATTAAACTATGGTCCAATAGTCGTGACAATCCTCTGTCAGCTATCATTACAGTTCGCCACTTATGCCACTTTCTCCTTGTCGATGATGACAGCCAGCACTGTGCATCTCTCACCACTCTTTTTTTCTAAAGTCCAGGCACTAAAGTAAGGGTGACGTGACCCGACACACAGGGAGCAGAGGAAGGGGGCCAGGTACAGGGAGCTGCTGCAGACGGTGCAACACACAAAGAGAAACACGTGAAAGGCTGCACGCTCCCTAGTGCCAAGTAATTGAGTGAGACTGAGTCTCTCTGCAGCGCACTGATTATAACAGCATGATCCTCATAATAATTGCAGCTGATATGAAACAAACCTAGGGGGGGAACTGCACAGTGTGTCTGACACTTACCCAGTCTCAGCTACCACCCAACACCGTCCAGCATGACACTCTTGCGACTCTTGCCGTGGCACTGAAGCGTGGGGGAGCGAGATGACAGCAATGCTGTGTTCCAAACGTTGACACTAGTAGCACTGCAAAGTTTCATAGAATGTATAAAGTCGCAGAAAAGGATTAAGCAAGAAAAGGACAGAGCCGCAACTTTAATATGAAATGCAGATTAGTCGCTCCGCATGGCGCCCGGACCAGAGGTCTGTGCATAAATTTAAAGTGAGGCAAAAAGAGCAAAAATAAATCAATAAAAAGATGAGGGGGGTGCGCATGCAAGCGCGGTGAGTTGGGCTTGTGGAGTTGTGTTGGTTGTGCGCATGTTACGGCGCTGCCTTTTTGCTTAAATCATTTAATTAAAAGCTGCCCATTGTCAAAACAAGTGCCAGACAGGAAGTGTCTGTCCCGGGTAGAGAGCAGTGGAGCAAGGTGTTGGGTGAGGGCAGGAAGCTGGCAGATGTGCCAGCGGCAGCAGAGTGCAAACCTCCT
This sequence comes from Triturus cristatus, assembly GCF_964204655.1. NCBI lineage: Eukaryota > Metazoa > Chordata > Amphibia > Caudata > Salamandridae > Triturus > Triturus cristatus. The sequence goes on from NC_140586.1 coordinate 370,379,037, forward strand.
CTGGGAATGCGAGCAGCAAAGAAAACAAGTAGTCCCTAAATGAAAAGATAATAGCCAGCAGCATAACTAAACTGTAGTTGGTCGGTGCTGATTCCTGCCAAAACGGAAGTGAGGTATGGGATCGCCAGCCAACAATAACCCAGATAAGAAGAGCAATGCCAGACTTAACCAATGGCAAGCGGCAAGAGAAATTACCCTCCATATTCTGTTTACTACAGGTCTTGTGACAGCGCAGGCGCTGCCTAGGCTCGACCTAAAAATGGGCACGTACCATGGCGCTATTTGAATTCCAGTAATTTGTTTTTGGCCTTCAATTCAACGCGCACACAGCAATTGACGGTCATGAAAGACAAAACTTACAAAATGTTGCATTTAGAAAAATTAGAACAACTTCCATTCTCTATAGTTGAAACTACCCCAGCTGTATGGTTAATACATAGCGTCATCTCTTTACCTATTTCAACATTCCGATTCACAGCTTGAAACATTTCCCTATAGGTAGATATGAACCCCTTGGAAGCAGCTTCATTCATGAATTATGGTTACTTCCCTTTACATATCGTTGTGAACGTAACAATAAGGAGGTCATTATTACTGGAGAAGAATGTGACTCTTCTGTCAGACATTCACTTATTGGTAAACGTGAAAATCCACAGCGCATGTAATGCTTCGGCGCCTAATTTGGCCTATTATTTAAAAGGAATTTGGGTTCCCGTAATTCTTCCTCTTATTACAGTACTCTCTAACGAAATTTGCATAATCAAGATTGTTGCGGAAGGCAGACTGGAGTCCGTACGCTTTATCTGTTTCCCAGTTAGTCATTTGTTGCAACAATTTCTTGTTCCCACCTCCACATTGGATTATAGATAGCTCATTGTGGACTTCCAATCCAACTTTGAAGGCAGACTTCATAAGCTAAGCAGATTCAAAGCATTATTGTTTCAACAAGAGGTAGCTCTCACATCTGCTCGTGAGACCTTCCTATTGCAGGTGGCTAGAACCTCTAGTGAAATACAATCATTGTTAAATACAAACCTTTCCCTGTATTTTGAAGAATTAGTGCATCAAATTTTTAATTCCTGTAGTACGGCTGGCTTCGGACACTTTTTTAGGGTTGTCGGCTGCGGTCTCGTTTGATCGTTCCAAACTGTCTTTGGAATAATATACCCGCCTTTATTCTTTCCATTTTATCCACTGTATTCAGAGGATTCCCATTACTGTTATTCCTCATTTGTGGCATCCAAGTCCTCTTTCTGCTTCTCTGCAATGGATGTTTCGTTTACAAGCCCTCTGGAACTGGAATTGCTCCGACACTACAGTGAGCTTCAGAATATTGGAATATTGGAATATTTTTTTTACGAGAGCTATATCTTGATGGTCCTTGACATTTCAACCAGCCTGGTTTACTTGCATGTAACCCGTGTTTCACTGTCTCTGGTGCCCCATTGAATGGGCACTAGATGTTTGCCTGGCTTTGCAGATGCCCGCTGCCTTGGAAATTGGACTGTTGATGAGAATATATTTTTTTTTAAGTTTGTTGGGCCCGCCGCGTGCCCCAGTGTGCAGCGGGCCCTGGGGGCATTGCTTTTTTGGGGCCCGCCGTGCATGGGGCATGCGGTGGGCCCCTCCTGGCATATTTAAAAGAAATAAATGTTTGTTGGGCCCGCCGCGTGCCCAGTGTACGGCGGGCCCCGGGGACATTGCTTTTTTGAGGCCCGCCGCACACAGGGCACTCGGTAGGCCACTCCTGGCATATTTTTTTTAAAATGTTTGGTGGGCCCGCCACATGCCCCAGTGTGTGGCAGGCCCTGGGGGCATTGATTTTCTAGGGCCCGCCGCACACGGGGCATGCTGCCGCCCCTCCTGGCATATTTTTAAAAAAAATGTATGTTGCGCTTGCCGCGTACCCCAGTCCGCGGCAGGCGCTAGGGGCATTGCTTTTGGGGCCCACCGCACATGGGGCACGTGGCGGACCCCTCCTGGCATCTTTTTGAAAAAAAAATGTTGTGCCCGCCACGTGCCCCAGTGTGCGGTAGGCTCCGGGAGCATTGCTTTTTTGGCGCACGCCACACACGGGGCACGCGGCGGGCCCCTACTGGCATTTAAAAAAAAAAATTGTTGGGCCCGACACGTGCCCAGTGTGCGGCGGGCCCCGGGGCATTGTTTTTTTGGGGCCCGCCGCACACGGGGTACCTGGTAGGCCCCTCCTGGCATATATTTTTTTTAATATTGGGCTTGCCATGTGCCCAGTGTGCGGTGGGCCCTGGGGGAATTGCTTTTGGGGCCCGCCACACACGGAGCATGCAGCGGTCCCCTCCTGGTATTTTTTTATTTTTTTAATTGTTTATTGAACCCGCCGCGTGCCCCAATGTGCGGTGGGCCTTGGGGGCATTGCTTTTTGGGTGGACACGGTGGGCCTCTTCTGGAATATTTTATTTTTTAAGTGTGTGTTGAGCCCACCACGTGCCTAGTGTGCAGCGGGCCCCGGGGGCATTGCTTTTTTGGGGCCCGCTGCACACGGGTCACGCAGCGGGCCTCTCCTGGCATATCTTTTTTTTTAAATGTTTGTTGGGCCCACCGCGTGCACAGTGTGCGGCAGGCCCTGGGGGCATTGCTTTTTTGGGGTCCGCCGCACACGGGTCAGGCGGTGGGCCTCTCCTGGCATTTTTTTTTTTTATGTTTGCTGGGCTCGCCGTGTGCCCAGTGTGCAGCGGGCCCCAGGGGCATTGCTTTTTTGGGACTTGCTTCAAACTGGGCATGCAGCGGGCCCCTCCTGCATTTTTAAAACAAATGTTTGTTGTGCCCGCCACATGCCACAGTGTGCGGCGGGCCCTCGGGGCATTTTTTGGGGCCCGCGGTGAGCACATGGGGCACGCGGTGAGCCCCTCCTGGCATAGTTAATAAAAAATGTTTGTTGGGCCCGCCGCAGACTCAGTGTGTGGAGGACCCTGGGGGCATTGCTTTTTTGGGGCCCGCTGCACATGGGGTACATGGCGGGGGCCTCCTGGCATCTTTTTGAAAAAAATGTTTGTTGGGTCCGCCGCATGCCCCAGTGTGTGACGGGCCCCGGAGGCATTGCTTTTTTGGGGCCCACCGCACACAGGGCATGTGGTGGGCCCCTCCTGGCATTTTTTTCAGGAAAATGTTTGTTGGGCCTGCCGCATGCCCCGTGTGCGGCAGGCCCTGGGAACATTACTTTTTTGGGCCCGCCGCACACCGAGCACACGGCAAGCACCTCCTGGCACATTTAAAAAAAAAATGTTGTTGGGCTCGCCGCGTGCCCAGTGTGCAGCGGACCTTGGTGGCATTGATTTTTTGGGGCCCGTTGCACACGGGCCACACAGCGGACCTCTCCTAGCATATTTTATTTTTAAATGTTTGTTGAGCCCGCTGCGTGTCCAGTGTGCAGCGGGCCCCAGGGGCATTGCTTTTTTGGGGCCAGCCGCACACGGGGCACGCAGCGGTCTTCTCCAGGCATATATTTTTTTAAATGTTTGTTGGGCCCGCCGTGTGCCCAGTGTGTGGCGGGCCGGGAGGGGCATTAATTTTTGGGGCCCGCCACACACGGGGTACGCGGCGGGCTCCTCCTGGCATACTGTTATTTTAAAAATGTTTGTTGGGTCCGCTGCGTGCCCAAGTGTGCGGCGGGCCCTGGGGGCATTGCTTTTTTGGGGCCCGCCTCACACAGGGCATGCGGCAGCCCCACTTGGCACATTTGTTAAAAAAAAATTTGTTGGGTCCGCCGCGTGCCCAGTGTGCAGCGGGCCCCGGGGGCATTGCTTATTTGGGACCCGCTGCAAATGGGGCACGCGGCGGGCCCCTCCAGGCATTTTTTCTTTTTTTTAAATGTTTGTTGGGCCTGCCACGTGCCCCCGTGTGCGGCGGGCCTTGGTAGCATTGCTTTTTTGGGGCCCGTCACACACGGGCACGCAGCGGGCCTCTCCTGGCATATTTTATCTTTTAAATGTTTGTTGAGCCCGCTGCATGCCCAGTGTGCAGCGGGCCCTGGGGTCATTGCTTTTTTGGGGCCAGCCACACACGGGGCACGTGGCGGTCTTCTCCAGGCATATTTTTTTTTAATGTTTGTTAGGCCCGCCGTGTGCCCAGTGTGTGGCGGGCCGGGAGGGGCATTACTTTTTGGGGGCCCGCCACACACGGGGTACGCGGCGGGCTCCTCCTGGCATATTGTTATTTTAAAAATGTTTGTTCGGCCCGCTGCGTGCCCCAGTGTGTGGCGGGCCCTGGGGGCATTGCTTTTTTGGGGCCCGCCCCACACAGGGCATGCAGCAGCCCCTCTTGGCATATTGGTTAAAAAAAAGTTTGTCGGGCCTGCCGCGTGCCCAGTGTGCTGCGTGCCCCGGGATATTGCTTATTTGGGACCCACTCCAAACGGGGCACGCAGCTGGCCCCTCCTGGCATTTTTTCTTTTTTAAAATGTTTTTTGGGCCTGCCGTCTGCCCCAGTGTGCGGCGGGCCCTGGGGGCATTGCTTTTTTGGGGCCAGCCGCACGCAGGGCACGCGGCGGGTCCCTCCTTGCCTCTTTTAAAAAAAAAAAAATTGTTGGGCCCTGCCTAAGGTACCAGCGATAGAGTAGAGGAAGAGAGTGTGGTGCATTGTTTGGACAGTCAACGAACGGAGCACAGGGACTGTGGTTCCAAAGAGAGAGATACTTTGCTCTGCAACGTGTGCTGTAGATCCGAGCTGGATTAAATTTCTCTCCCAATCACCATGTGTTCGTTTTGCCCCCCCCCATTGACAAGGAAAGAGCTTTTCTTTTGCATCTCCCTGTTCAGAGCAAAGTTGGTACATAGAAATACCAGTTGCATCCCTAGTTGTTATTGTGCCAATACAGGTATTAGGAACATCCTACTCCCTCAATGAGAAGTATCCTGTGCATTCCTAAGTTCATACAGCACCGGTTTCTCTTGTGGCTATGTTTGTGACTTTGGATCCCCGCACAGAAGAGCATCGGAGGACAACATGTGATAATATAGTTGTTCAGATTGTTGTACCTTTGCGCTAGTTCTCCAGTTCTCAATAATGCATTTAGTCATTCTTGTCCTACAACCAAATGTGTATTTTAGGCCGAGACATTCCATGGTAGTTAGTATGATAAGTTTGTTTTGTATTCAAATGTATTTGCTGCCTCATCTATAATATATTGTGCCCATCCTCAGTCATAATATGTGGTACGACAAATAGGCTCTTGTATATACTGTCTCCCAGTTTGTTGCATTTACTGCGTAGGTACATTAACTGCTCAGGAAAGGACATACATACAGTACAGGTGCTGAGATCATGTTTCAGAAGGAGATAGAGGATTGTTGAGAGTTGATGTACATCGCTCTTAAGTCAATACGTCTTTCCTAGTTTCCTTGCTTCATAATGATGAACATTTGAAGAGTTTTTTTGACGGTCAGTTGCTAAAATGCTGCCTATCTTTGAAACGCGCCAATAATTTTTATCGTATTCTGTTCTTGCTGCTAACTTAGTTTTTACTGTGATGAAACTTTTAATGTCATTTGGCACTGTGTGTAAATGTAATTTGTAATTTGTCTTTACCTGCCACGTTTGTTTAGCTGCACCCTCCGGTCCGCCGCGGTTATTCCGATTGTGCGGAGAGGGTTGCCTTCAGGATTCAATAGGTTCGGGGCTCTCGCTGGAACGGCGCCATCTTGGTGGTGGTTGCCGTTCCAGTTGGGGAAAGCCCTAACTTCCGGGTGGGGAACTATAAAAATCGAATGGAAGGGCGAGCGCGCAGCGGACAGTCAGTTGCTAAAACGCTGCCTATCTTTGAAACGCGCCAATAATTTTTATCGTATTCTGTTCTAGCTGCTAACTCAGTTTTTACTGTGATAAAACTTTTAATGTCATTTGGCACTGTGTGTAAATGTAATTTGTAATTTGTCTTTACCTGCCACGTTTGTTTAGCTGCACCCTCCGGTCCGGCACGGTTATTCCGATTGTGCGGAGAGGGTTGCCTTCAGGATTCAATCGGTTCGGGGCTCTCGCTGGAACGGCGCCATCTTGGTGGTGGTTGGTGTTCCAGTTGGGGAAAGCCCTAACTTCCGGGTGGGGAACTATAAAAATCTAATGGAAGGGCGAGTGCGCAGCGGACGGTCAGTTGCTAAAACGCTGCCTATCTTTGAAATGCGCCAATATATTTTATCGTATTCTGTTCTTGCTGCTAACTTAGTTTTTACTGTGATAAAACTTTTAATGTCATTTGGCACTGTGTGTAAATGTAATTTGTAATTTGTCTTTACCTGCCACGTTTGTTTAGCTGCACCCTCCGGTCCGCCACGGTTATTCCGATTGTGCGGAGAGGGTTGCCTTCAGGATTCAATCGGTTCGGGGCTCTCGCTGGAACGGCGCCATCTTGGTGGTGGTTGGCGTTCCAGTTGGGGAAAGCCCTAACCTCCGGGTGGGGATCTATAACAATCTAATGGAAGGGCGAGCGTGCAGCGGGCGCGTCGCCGGCGCGCCACCGGCGCGCCAAAGGCAAGCCCGTCTGCGCCCGTCCGCGGCCGGCCGGGGCCCAGGGCCCCAAATCCCGCTCGCTCACGGGAATATTCCTCCTCTGATCTCAGGTCCCTTTGGGGAGACTGGGCTCTGGACTCTTATATTCAAAAGCGGTTAGACTACTTGAGGATTTCTAGTACTACTCTTGCCGATCGTATATCACCCTACATTCCCCCTGTCTTGAATACCCCTAGTATGCCTAATGTACTTCCCACCCCCCTATCCAGTACCAAAAATTCGGGACAGTAGCAGTTATTTATTTGCTATCTCAATACTCGATCCATGGTGAAACACCAACTTGAGATTTTTTATTTTCTGGATTCCAATAAACCCGATATTCTTCTTTTATCTGAAACCTGGCTGACGGAAGAATCTAGCCCTGATATTTTAGCTGCACTTCCAGACAACTATTATATCCTCCAATCTAATAGGTTAGAAAATAGAACTGGAGGGGGCGTGGCAGCTATAATTTCTCACAAACATAAATTTAATTCTTTTGTCACTCGGCGTATTTCTTTAGTTGATTATCTCTTGTTCAAATTTGAATCTGATTATTCCTCTTTTGTCTGTGCCGTATTTTATAGGCCTCCTGTACCTATGCCTACCTTCTCGCAATTATTGAGTGAAGCCATTGCTGATCTGACCATTAATCATGCGAATGTATTGATTGTTGGCGACTTCAACTACTGGCCCAACAATGCACAGGAAGGCCCTCATTTGCTTGAGTTCACAGACTTGTTGACAGGTATGAATTACTTCCAGCATATCAAAGTCCCTACTCACGCCAAGGGTAATACTCTCGACCAGGTTTGGACTTCTAATTTAGAATTAGCCAACTTAAGTATCTCTCCCTGCTCTTGGTCAGATCACCTGTTCATTACTTTTACCATCTTAAGTCTCCCCGCCCCTAAACCTCCCCCTCCTGCCCCTTTCTCAGCTAGAAATTGGAGTTGGGTCAATACTAAAGAATACAGTACTATGTTAACCGCATCCCAACCTCCTAGCACAGCGGCTTCCCTTCATTCCCAGGCAGAAAACATCAATATCTGGTTAGAATCGGCCAGAGATAGTATTGCCCCGTTACAGACAATTAAAAACAAAAGATCCCATGGAGCGCAGCGCTGGTTTTCGGACAATCTGAAGGCCATGAAACTGGCTCTACGTCAAACTGAGCGGAAGTGGAGACAGGATTACTGTCCCCACAAGCAGCTCACATTCATTGCTGCAATCAAAGACAACAAAATTGCCGTTATCAAAACAAAATCCGAATACTTCTCTTCCAAAATCTTGGCATCCACTAACAGGGCCAAAGACATTTTCTCAATAGTGGATGAACTCGTCAAACCTGATCGCGTTGCCTTCAAACCCACTCCCTCTCAATCTCTATGTGATTCACTCAATAACTATTTTATTGAGAAAATTGTCAACATTAATCTAAGCATTAGTCAGCCTCCTGCTTCTGTGGTTTTTTGTGGCCCTAATATCAATCCTCATTGCTTGGATTGCTTTCCTCCTATCACTCAAGAAGCCTTCCTCTCCTTACTCAATAGGGTTAAGTCCGGATCTCCCTCTGATAGCTGTCCTCCTTCCATTCTTCAGGAAGTCTTTCTCTCCTGTCCTGTACCCCCTATGACTCTCCTTAATAATTCCCTCTCTTTGGGCTTTGTTCCCAATCTTTTCAAGTTTGCTGAAATGGTCCCTATCTTAAAAAAACAGGCTCTGACCCTTCTATTCTCAGCAATTTTAGCCCCATTTCACTGCTGCCTTTTTTGGGAAAAATTTTGGAAACTCATGTGGCTGACTGTCTCAGCACTTTTGTTGAGAAGTCACTTTACTGGGACCCTCATCAAGCGGGGTTTAGACCCAAACACTCCAAGGAGTCTGTCATTTTGGCAGTCCTTGATGAATTACGAAGGGGGGCCGACCTGAGCTCCAAGCAAGCTCTGGTACTCCTAGACCTCTCGGCCACTTTCGACACGGTCGACCACGATCTTTTGGTTGACCGGGTCGAGAGCGCCAAAGAACATTTTGTCTCTAGCTCATGCAAGTGTTAAATGTGTAAAATGACAAAATTATGAACTATATAAACCAAAAATTCGGGGCCCTCCGCTGGACTGGAGACTGGCGTGTGGGGTTCCCCGGGGTTCTGCACTCTCTCCTCTTCTCCTAATTTATACATTCCTTTAATTTCGGCCCTTCAAAAGAGTGATGTGTTTATATTTAATTATGCCGCTGATCTTCAATTAGTCTTCCACATTGACTCCTCTCTCTCTTCTATTGAAAATTTTCAGTCAACCATGTTATTTATCAGCAACTGGATGAGTGCCAACCATCTCAAGCTAAACCCAGATAAAACCGAGTTGATCCTTACGGGTGGCTCAGGGAATCCCTGGAATTCCAACTTCTGGCCCCATTCTCTGGGATGCCCTCCATCCCCTGCGAAGTCAGTTAAAAGTCTAGGAATCATAATTAGTAACGATCTTACGATGAAAGCACAGATTAATTCTGTGGTATCTGCTTGTTTTTTTCTCCTTCGAAGAATTCGTAAAATAAGCAGATACTTGACCTTTGAGGCTCGGATTCAAGCTGTTCTTGCACTGGTGATGTCGCTTATTGGTATCCCGGCCTACCAATTACACCGACTTCAACTGGTACAGAACCAAGCCGCAAGGCTTGTATATGGTCAACCTAAATCTCATCATGTGAAACCCCTACTGAAAAATCTTCACTGGCTTCCCGTATGTCAACGCAGCCTCTTTAAACTAGGCTGCACCGTCTTTAAAGCCCTCTCGGACCATGGTCCGGCTTTCATTATGTCTAGATTGTTACGTTATGCCCCATCTCGAGTACTGCGCTCTTCAAACATGAATCTATTCACCCCTCGCTCGTTTAAGCGTAAAAAACATGGGGGTCTATGCTTCTCGTTCTTGGCGCCTCAGCTTTGGAATTCTTTTCCTCCTGATCAACGACTTTCTTCTTCTTACGTTCAGTTTAGGGCCTCCCTCAAGACCTGGCTGTTCATCCAGGCTCACAACTGAACTTTCTCCCTTCCTTTGTTATGCAACTGACTGACTCCACTTAGCGCAAAGAAACCGTTTGGTGAACGTGCGCTGTATAAACACTTTTTAACATAACATAACATACAGTCTGACCATGACACAATGTTGAAGAACATAGTGGTACACCACAGATATATACAGAGACCAGTTGAAAAGAAGGGTGCCTTACATCCAGAAGATTATGCATGTTGGTATACCTATGCTGTCTTGTTTCCCTTTTTGATTTGAGTGACCATGCATTTTCTTTCTTCCCCTTAGAATTGTAAAGACCCTGCCGGATAGCAATAACGTTTTTTTTAGCCAACACTGCTAAAAGGAGGGTCTGTTAGATTTGAAATTCCCTTTCCCATAATGCCTTTCTTGAACTGTTTTAGGTTAGCAGTGTGTGGCTAAAATACATGCATTTGTATTCGCGTTATGCTAGTTATCCTCGCAACATGTAAGCTTTAGTTAGCAGGTGTGCATCCATTTTAAAATTTCGCAATCCATATTAAACTGTGACTGGGTTAGGCCTCAGTGCTCATATTGCTTGCTTCAGCAAAACACTTTGCTTTGTTATCATTTCTCCTGCTGTCCAAGGCTGTTTCCTTGACTTGCTAATGAATAAGGTATTCTGCCATCACATAACTAGCTGAATGTGTAGCTTCTGCCCCCACCTTAGGAGATGCTGAAATCCAGCACGTGGCCTTGTATTCAGATAACATGTTCCTATCTGGCACGTGTTAGCTCATCTCTCGGTGCTCTATCGTTTATGTTCAGCCCAGGCCAGTAACTTTCCATGGTGGGCATGGTTAGAGATGGCTAGGAAGTCCTTTTTACCTACTGTAATCTATTGGGGAGCCAGTCCCCTCAGGGTCCATCTTAGGGTGCTGGTCTGACCGGGGCTCTCTCTGCAGATAACTACTAATAAATTAAGTTTGTATTCTCTACTAACTGACCGACTCTTCATTTAGGAAGGCATAGCAGATGGTTGTGGAAATAGCCCGCAGGGCCCTTAGAGGGCCACGTCCTTCAGTACAAGAGTGCATATTCAGACATCCCTGGTTTGAGCGAAGTTCGGGATCTGGAGCTTCGCCTATACTTTGAACATGTAGGCCCAGGAGCAGTACAGGCATCTGTTTCTGGGGTGATTGACACTGACCTCTTTTGGCGAGGGATGACTGACCGCATTCCAATTCTTTCACAGCTTGCAGCTGTGTACAAGGACTGTGTGACCAGTTCTGCAGATGCTGAAAAGAGCAACAGCATCTACAAAATTATTGTGTCAGCCAGACGACGGTCCCTCTCAGAGCAATCCATCCGGGCATTATTGTTTTTGCATTATAATCCGCAGCACAATATAGGGCTAGATTTGATTTGCTCAGAAGAACTGCACATACATGGCCAAGATTAACACGACAAGTAAACAGGTCCAGTTGGCATTTATTCCATAACATGCTTATGCCCTATATGTAGCCTTGAAGCAAAAAAAATTGTCTAACTTGTAAATAAACCAAATATACATAGCTTCATGTTGTAAAATAATATCTGTGTTTGTTGTAGGACAAAATTGCAAAATAAAGTGCTGCAAAATGCCGCTAAATTTCCAGATTTGTGCCGCTACATTTACTAGTTCATACCACAATATCCTGGTGGGTCTGACTAGTGAATATCTGTGTTTTTTTAGTTCGAAACATTGGTTGTTGTCACTGACGTATTCACCTAAGTATAACGTTAATTTAACCTTTGTTTATCTCAGTGAATATATATAGTCACTGAAATTCACCAGTAATAGTTATCTCAAGTAACTGTAATTCCTAATCAAAAGGAACTATATCTCCCGCCCCTGCCATGCACTGTCTTGCCTTGAATAATATAATTACAGATATTTAAGTGATGTTATCAATGTATCAATGGTGTCATGGAACATGTCACAAGGCATATAGTAGGTAATTAGCAGTGCATGGTGAGGGTGCTAGTTGTAGTTCCTTTTGGGCAAGAGTTACAGTTACATGAGATAACTATAACTGGTAAATTTCAGTGTTTTTTTTTAATTTAAAAGAGCATGTTTTAACTTGCATTTACACCTAACTATAACAATATTTTGGTCTTTCTCATTATAATTGTAGGGCAGAGCCACTAGAATTATGCGATTCTGCTACTGCTGAGTTTTTCGCATAATTATGGATTTGCTGCATTTGCCACAAATTCAATCATCTGCTGTATAATTTGCAGATTTTAACAAAGAACATTTTGTCTCTAGCTCATGCAAGTGTTAAATGTGTAAAATGACAAAATTATGAACTACATAAACCAAAAATTTGCCACACCATACTGCAGCATTGGTGTTTTCTTGCTGCATAATTAGGGCTCCAGGTTTTATGGTATTTATTATTTTTTTGACATTTCCGTCTGTATTTATCCATATTTATGTTTTTTCAACTTTATCCGTATTTATCCATATTTATTATGGATTTTGTGGAAAAAATAAAGCTGAAACTGGTGTATTTCACATTTATTTAACCAATAAATATGCAGTCATGCTTGAATGCCTGCCAGGTTTCAGCGATATGAACACCTGCAGCAGATAAATCAATGCACTTATATGAAAACATGCACATTTCAGTGTCAGCCTTGTGAATATCTACTGCTGTTTAACCCTCTTTACTATTTTTTTTCTTTTTTAACCCCTTACCTATCAATCCACACTGGCAGTCATGGCAAAGTGTATTTAGAATCACTCAAAAATTTCCGTTTTTATCCACATTTAAAATTAAATACAGACAAGAAAATAAATGTTTTTCTGTCTGTATTTATCTGTAAGAATCAGTAAAAACACAAAAAGGGAGCCTTATGCATAATTTAGTAATCCTTGCCTCATAATATGGTCCTTCCTTGCCGCATGATTCCAGTGTCCCTGGGATAGAGTTATCGATAACATGGGTGTCAGTACTGTGGTATCGACATTTGTATAGCACAGTATTTTTGATCTCGATATTCAGTAGTACAATCATTTAAAAAAGCTTCTGTCCTGGTGTCCTGGAAGTATCTGTGACTATATATAGGACAAGTGCATTTTGGTACTGAATTAATTTATTTGGTGCACATATTATACAATCAGCCTACAGCTAATCTTAGCATGATAGGGAAAGTGTCTGCAAAGGCACCAGGGATGCTCGTTGACTCCATTATTGTTTGCTTTATATTTAGAAGCCTATCTAGTACAGCTACAAATGACTATTAAATTGCTCTGGTTTGTCTCTCAAATCAGTTAGCTTGAAGGTCGTTGCCTATGCAGATGACGTAATAATATTTTCTGAAGATGTTGTGAAAGCAATTCCTCTTGTCAAAGATACTGAATTAAAATGTGTCAATGTATTGGGCAGCGCACTTAGCACTACCAAAACTTAGGTACTCACAAATTATATCTACGGTTAAACCAGCCTCAGCATGTCCATGCGGGCAAAAGGACCACACCCATCACCATCTTCCAGAAAAAAAGAGCGTCTGTCGGGCTGAGCAAACATCAGCTTGACAGACAGTCTTCTTGTTCAGATCAGGCAGCCAGGGGCTAGGCATGTGCTAAATTTGCAGGCTCCTTGCTGCCTGTGCTGAACATTGCCAGATTGAGGATTTCACAGCTCTCTGGGTGTGACCTCCTCAGCCTGAAAAAAGGGCCTCAGTGCCCTCCCCCTAATGATGAGGGTGAGCGTCACTGATAATAGCCTTGGACTTGGCACTCCAGTTTTAGGCCCTGAAGTGCCCAGGGCCGAGTGTCAATCAGTGACACATACTCACAGAGTGATGTGGGGTCAGCAGTCTCACTGAACCTCTCCCACCCTTTGACTAGTGAGAGACTGCTGCCTCCCCTCATTGGCTGGCCAGAGGGCTCTCATTGGAGAAGGCAGCAGTCCCAACCATCCTGATACATCTGAGGCTTAAGTTTCTGGGAGATGCAGGACAAGTAGGTTTTATGTATTTGAATGTTTGGTGCGTGCAGGAGTGTATGTATAAATGTGTGAACTTGTTTTGAGTGAGTATTGTGAATGGGCGTGTGTGTGCACATTTGTGAATGCATGGGTGTGAGTGAGTGTATATATTTGTGTGTGTGTGCGCGGTCCACCCACCCCCCTCCCTGCCAAAATTACTAGCCGCCACTTGGTAAAACTAAGCCAGAGGTTAAGTACCTGGGGATTCATATAAGTGTAATCTTGGAGATAAATTGCAAACAATTGCTAGCTTGTTCACTAACACTAATGAAGCAATGGGATAGTAGACTCAATTCAGGGGCTCTTGACCCCTGGCCATGTAGGCCACTCCCCGCTGCTGCTGCCTAACTCCACAAGACTGGGACCCCGCTCCTAGTCCTCAAAGTCTCCTGCTTGACCCGCTGTTCAGAGGACCGACTGCCCTGCTTGATTGCTGGGACTGCTCTCACTTAGCCTAAATTACTGGTATTTTTAATTGACTGGTTATTGGTTATATTAACCTAGCCCTGCTCACACCACACACTTTTGAGCCTGTTTGATGCTACTTTTCTAAAGCTGCTATCTGTTTTAAAATTTTTGTGCACCACTTTTTAATGTATTTTGTACTGTAATCATTGCGGGGGGATCGCTGCGGCCAGGGACTCTTGTCAGTTGTTTAATCATTTTTTATATTGTTTAAGCCATTGCACTGACCTATTGCTTCTGACTTTCCGCCTTCTTCGTGTCGCTTCCTCACTCCTCTGCTGGTGTTAGGGCTGTCCCGTTCCGTCATGGCTGCCGTGCCGATTGAGCGGAGGGCGGCCCCTTCAACACACAGCATCCCATCCCACTTCCGGTGAGAACGCGCTACTGGCGTTCATCGGAGGGGATTTAAACATTGATGGTGCGGACGCGCAGCGGACGCGCGCAGCGGGCGCGCCTAAGGCAAGCCCATCTGCGCCCGTCCGCGCCAAGTCCGTGCTTAGGGCCCATAATTCTGTATTATGGCCCCCACCAATAATGAAATAGACTAGTAGGGCATTGCATGCCCTGGATAAACAAATTGGGGAGTTTTGCTGTGTTTTGCGTCCTGGGGTCAGCACGGTTGGCTGTGCTTGTGGGTTCGTCCTTCCCTCCCCCAAACCAGTTGCGGCCTTGCAATTCCCCCAGCATCCAGTGAATGACACCACACAGGAAAAATCTATGCTCCTTGGTGGTCTTATCAATGCTAGGTCATTGGGTAAGCACAAGTACGAAATCACCCACAATATAGAATGCCTGGGTTTAGATATACTATTTATAACAGAGACCTGGGCAGATGCTGCATCAGATCCCAACTTCATTACTGCTACACCTGCTGGGTTTAGAGTTATCAGAGAGGACAGGTCTTCTAAACAAGGAGGTGGAGTTGCCATCATTTTTAGGGATCATTTTTCGGCCATACACCATTCTGTTTCCACTAATTTTTATGAAGACACTCAATCCCAAAGTAACCTTCAAGGGAATTCTCCTCTATCGCCCTCCAGGTACTCGTAACACCTTATTGACCAATTTGGATAGTCTGCTTGAGCCAGTTATTTTAAATTCAGATTTTACTATTCTTGGAGATTTTAATTTCCATTTAGAGGAACTAGAAAATAAAGATACCATGGGGTTACTGGACACCCTAAGATCATTGGGACTCAATTGATGCAGTCACCGACACACACAGCTGGGCATACGCTGGACGGCGTTTTTTCATCAGCCCATGGCCTTACGGTTAAGGAAACTCTTCCGCTAACTTGGTCAGTAATTAAGTTTAATCTCCCTTTCTCCAGGGTGGGAGAGGGTGACACCACTAAACGTCTAGCCTCCATCGGGAAAGCTTGGAATAAAGTGAATAAGCTATCCCTTGATACTTATTTAGAAACCTTTCGCCCTCCCCCTCAGAACCAGGTAGACCTAGCCGTTACCAACTACACGAACTGGATTCTGGGCGCAGTTAATGCTTCGGTTCCTTTAAAAACTTTTTCAGGCAATAGGACGACACCATCCGCTCCCTGGTTTTCTGACTGTCTTCTGATAGAAAAACAGATGTGCCGCTGTTTAGAACGACGCTGGCGTTCAAACTATGATGAGCCGGGTAAATTAGTTTACAAAATAGCGTTATCCAACTACAAAAAACTTCTGATTTCAGAAAAGAAAAAATATTTCACTCGTCAGATTGATTCAGCTGCTAATTCACCCAAGGAATTGTTTGCGGTGATTAACAAACTGGCCATATCTAATAACATAGGCAGGAAGGTCAATCAGAAACTTTGCAATGACATCGCCGATATTTTTAAATCTAAGGTTCTAGACATCTTCCAAGCATTTAAAGAGGTTTCCGATCCATGCCCTCTACCTCTCTTAGGCGGCCTAGGTTCTACCAATCACTTGCCATTTGCGTTCTCCCCGGTTTCATCAGATGTAGTAAGAAAGTATGTACTTCAAGCTAAGTCTGGATCACCATTGGATCCCTGCCCACCGACTTTTCTTAAAGGATTGGCTAATCTGGTGAGTCCAGGCCTCACAAATATCTTTAATTTGATGTTTTCCTCCGGTGTTTTCCCGATCAACTGGAAGGAGACATCTATTTTGCCTCTTTTAAAAAAAAACACCTTAGACGCTACCAATCCCATCAATTATCGGCCCATTGCTAGATTGCCTTTGCCAGCGAAAATAGTGGACAAAATCATGAACAATCAACTGTCACTATTTATGAATGCAAATGGTCTGTTGGATCATACCCAGTTCGTCTTTCGCAAAGACCACAGCACGGAGACTGCATTGATCAAAGCTTCTGAGGAGATCAGAGCAGTTATGGACAGAGGAGGCGCAGTGGCTGTTGTGCTCCTTGATCTATCCGCTGCTTTCGACACAATGGATCACCCCCTCCTGTAAAAGTGTTTGGAGAAATTGGGAGTAGGAGAGACGGCGCGGGCACTTTTAGCCTCCTTTCTTACTGATCGAAGATCCACCGTATCCATTGATGGCTTTAATTCAGATCCTTACACTCTTCCATGTGGTGTCCCTCAGGGTAGTTCATTAAGCCCTTCATTGTTTAATATTTATGTCTCTGAATTGGCCCCTCTCATCCGGGAATTTGGGTTTAACTTGACCACTTATGCCGATGATACCCAGATTGTGGTAGCGGCACTTAAATCTCAACATTCCCCGGCCTCGCAATTTAGATGCTGTATGAGTGCCATTAATAAATGGATGACGGCACACTGCCTAAAACTTAATTCCAGCAAAACGGAAGTCCTGATCTTTGGCAGTATACAGCCTCCCTAGAACGATCTCTGGTGGCCAGCAGAGCTGGGCCCTCCACCTAAGCCAGTGGTTAAAGCAAAGAACCTGGGTGTGTTAATGGATAACAGACTGACTCTCTGCCATCACACGAATGCCGTGGTGTCTACCTCTTATTTCCTTATAAAAAAAATAAGGAAAATCTTCCCTTACATTCCTGACAACACCAGGAAAACAGTAGTTTCGTCTCTTATTTTATCAAAGCTTGACTACTGTAATGGCTTATACCTCAACGCTCAGAAGCAGTGTCTGAGAAATCTTCAGATGATTCAGAACTCGGTAGCTCGCCTTTTATCTGACATCCCCAGACACTGCTCAGTTTCCAACGAAATTCGTAATCTTCATTGGCTCCCCGTATCTCGGCGTATTGAATTTAAGACTCTATGTATCGTATTTAAAGCTCTGCATCATCTTGGTCCATCTTTTCTTCAGGATCTTTTTATGTGGTACCAACCAACTAGACAGCTCCGGTCTTTAGGGGCACGACTGTTGTCAGTACCAAGAATTCATACGGCACACTGGGGAGGCCGCAGTTTCTATTATGGTGCATCGAAATTATGGAACTCTCTTCCCTTTCAACTCAGGAATGCTAGCTCCTTGATTGTTTTTAGAAAGCAACTAAAAACCTGGCTCTTTCAGTATTAGGGGTGAGTTTGCGGTTGGCTTCTTGCCCTAGTGCCAAGACACCTCCGGGTATATGTGCGCTTTTATACATTTTTATAACATAACATAACATAACATATTCCTTTGCCATATTTAATTTTCATATTTAATTGTCATTGGTCATTTGGTGTTTTGTAGATTCTTTTACCGGTACTTGCTTTTCCGCCTGTCCTCTCCCGCCGCTTTCCCGCTCCCCACCCTCCCACCTCCCTGACAACCCCTCCCAACTCCCAGGACTACTTATGAATGGTGCAGTCTGGCAACACCACTAGCGCACAGAAGGCATGCCAAAGGAATGTCTGTCTGTGCCTTTTCATGCCTGGGCCGCAACCAGCGTCAGGACCCCTGGCTTTCCCACCACTGACTGACACACCGTCAAGGAGCTCCTGGACCTAGACCCAGGACATAGCAACATCTGCTGTTGCACTTCCTCCCTGAAATCCATTAAAGGACACTTCACCTGCTGCCATTGCTGTTTCACCTGCAACACAGTACCGCCAGCCTACACTGGATCCCACACCGCCTCCATCCTGAAGACCTCGAACAACTCAGAACCGCTCCACTGCATCCTGCTCAATACCTGTTCCCTCTGCAAACACGCCACAGACATCTGGGACACCATCACCACCCTCTCCCCTGATGGGGCCTTCATCACCAAAATGTTGCTCAATCCCTCCTCAGACCCCGACATCGCCACCTAACAATATGTCCTACTTGGTGACTTCAATTTCCACGTCAACGACCCCAAGAACACCAACTCCATCATGCTCCTGGAGAACCTGAACAACATTGTTCTCACCCAACTGATCACCGAACCGACACACAAAGCTGAGCACACACTCAACTTCATCTTCACCTCCAGTGACAGAATCAAATTTAGCCATGTCACAGAGCTCACCTAGACCAACCACGCCATAGTCCACTTCACCACCTCAGCACACCATCACCAAGCATTACAGCTCATCCCACCACAGGTGGGGCAAGGTAACCGAGACACAGTGGACACATGCCCTCAGCACCAGCCAATTGGAACCTTCATCAGACCTTGATCAGGAAGTCCAGAACTTCTCCGCATGGATCACCAAGTGCACCGACAGAGTCGCCCCGTTGACACCAACAAAAAACAACAAAACCTCAAAACAAGCCAGCTGGGATGCCCCAGAGCTCAGATCCATCAAGCACAACTGCTACCAACTCGAGAAATGATGGTGCGCCACAAGAAACCACTCCGGTAGAGCCACTCACAAAGCAACCCTTAGCGACTTTCACCTGCGCATCAAGGATGCTGAGAAAGCAGCCATAACAGCCCGCATCGACATGGTGGCCAACCACAAGAAGTAACTCTTCAAAATAGTCAAGGAATTCTCCAACCCCACAGCCACAGAGAACACCATCCACCCCTCCCAAGAACTGTGCGACACCCTATTGGACTACTTCTACAGCAAAATTGCCACCATCTACAACAATTTAGACCTTCTACCCATTGCTCTCAACCTCAGCAACATAAACAAACCAGCGCACACCTGCTGAATGATCACTACCTGGTCTCTGCTCACCACAGCCATCCTGTCCACCATCCACTCTGGAGCGCCCACTGACCCCTGCCCCCACTTTCTCTTCAACCTCAGAACCAACCTAAACAGTACGAAACTCACCAGCATCATCAACACGCAGAGGTCAGACCCTTCTAAAGAAACCCTCCGCAGACCCCAGCGATCTCAAAATGTATTGACCGATCTCCTTGCTCCCCTACCTGGCCAAAGTACTCAAGAAAGCCATCAAACACCAGGTCACCAAACACCTGGAACAAAACCACCTTCTAGACTCCTCACAATTGGGATTCTGGGCCAACCACAGCACTGAGACTGTGTTGATCACTGCCACAGATAACATAAGAACTCACCACGACCATGGAGAAACTGTGGTCTTGATCCTCCTGAAACTCCTACACCATTTCCCACCACACCCTCATCAACAGACTCTACAACATCAGCATACAGCAAAACACCCTCAAGTGGGCCACCTCCTTCCTTGCAGGCTGCATCTGACTGCCTCCCTTCACCTCCAAACCCAAAGACATCAATTGCGGGGCACACCAAGCATCATCCCTCAGCCCCACCCTGATCAACACCTACATGACCCTTTTTACAGATGCCATCGGATCCCACTGCCTCCTCCTGATTCCACACCCTGCTCTTGCTCCACAGAATCTTCAGATTGATCCCAGTCAACACCAGAAAGACCACCACTGAGGCCCTCGTCACCAGTCGCCTCGACTAAGGTAATGATCTCTACGCTGGCATCTCCACCCAGCTCCTCAGGAGACACCAGATCATACAGAATACTGCAGCCAGACTCATCCTTGATCTCAATAAATACACCCACATCACCCACCACCTAAGACACATCCACTGTCTCCCCATCCAGAAGAGATGCCAGTTCAAGAGCCTCATGCATGCCTACAAAGTTCTACACGATCAAGGACCATCCTTCATCAACCATCGTCCGAACTTCCATCTACCTGCAAGACACCTCCGCCTTCATGCACACCCCAGTACCCAACTAAGCTGCAGCTACAGCAGTGGCTGATTATTCTCCTACATTGCTGCAAAGACCTGGAACGACCTCTCCCTCCACCTCCAAACAGCAGCCTCCCTGGCGGAGTTCAGAAAGAAAACCTGGCTTTTCGATGAAAACACAGCACCGGCAGTGCCCAGCCTAGGGGTGACAGTGCTGTGTTATACAAATGCTGATTGACTGATTGACAGTAGTCAGAAAATGCAAACTGATGAAGATGAATATATTACCAAAGTTCTATATCTGTTTTGCTATATACCTGTTTACATCAGTGTCCTTTTTTAAGTGATCAGAGGTAGCTAAATCAGATTTCATATGGGGTTATAAAAAATATGAGGGGCTGCCAAGTTCCTCAAAATATCTCAAAATCACGAGGACTGGACATTACCAGATTCTAAGCTATAGTACTGGGAAGCCATGGGAAGGACAATATCCAATTAAATGAAACTGGAAACAGTACTTCTGAAATGTTTTGGGAATGGAGTGCTTTGGTTCGTTGTTGATGAATAATGATCCAAACCACTACAAACAGGCGATGTTTATGGTCCTAGAGGATGCTAAGAAAATATGACCTCAATAGATAAAAGCTCTTCAAACACCAATAATACATTCATATTCTCCTATTAGAAAAAGGCAATACTACCACCTATAATATTTGATGATAGCATAGCTCAACAGTGGGCACATTGTAGCATCACACATCTGGAAATGCTTTACGATCATTGAAAATTCAGAACCTATGAAGATCTATCAGACCAGTATCAGCTACCCAGAAGGAGGGGGGCTTACAGATATCTTCGATATAGAGGCTATTTGCTACAAACATGTGTAACTGAACAAAACTCACTTGTTAAAAGTGCATTTAAAGCATGAAAGAGCCACCATTCATAATGTTTATTTGATTTTCTGTCACAGTCTACCGAACTATAATACACAGCTAGCAGAGGACTGGTGTAAAGTTCTTAATACAGAGATTGCAGTCCAGATTGTTGGAACATTGGAATTGTTATAATAGAGGAAACAAATTTGGGGGGATGTTAGCAACAAATGGCAATATTTATCGCTCACTGCGTATAGCACGCGATATTTTATCGCCGTCAAACGCCGGAATATATTGCTATGTTAGCGGCGTATTAGCAACACGCTGCTACCAGGCGATAGCTTTCCTTTCCAGCGGAAATGGCCAGTGATGGATTTAGCGTGACGGCGATAAAAAGCCTTACCCTAACGTAAAAAAAGTGGCGATGGGCCAATTAATGGCTGAATCGGAACGCGAATCGGCACCAGGGTGCATTTCTCACGTTCAGCTGGAAAATGCACTACAAAAGGCCTGCCAAACAGAAAATAAAAAAAAATGGAAAATAGCCGAGGAGCAATGAATGAAGCTGGGACCAGTGCAGAGGCCACCAACAACCCTTCAAATCCCCAGGAGGACCAGCCAGAGACCCATGTGAAGGCCAAGAGGAAGAGGAATCCCAAGTTCATAAACAATGAGGATAGTACGCGCACTGCTGATAGTTGTTA
This sequence comes from Triturus cristatus, assembly GCF_964204655.1. Taxonomy (NCBI): domain Eukaryota; kingdom Metazoa; phylum Chordata; class Amphibia; order Caudata; family Salamandridae; genus Triturus; species Triturus cristatus. The sequence goes on from NC_140586.1 coordinate 370,400,659, forward strand.
GAAAAGTAATGCGTTTTTGAAGGTTATTCCGTGCTCCTGGGTGTCACTTCTCTGGACTGGGAGTGCATATGTAAATCAAATAGGTTGCATACCCCTGTAGAATGGGGTATGCAACCAGTTACCATGGGAAGCCAGTTACCATTACCGAATCGGTAAATACCGATTCTAAATTACCGACCCATTCCGATTCGGTAAAAATTACCGATGGATTACCTACATAGCATTTACCACTTCATAAATACCGAAACGGTAAAATTCGGTATTTATGAAGTGGTAAATGTTAGGCTACCTACATAAGGCCCTAAGTATTTAATTTTGACATTTGATCATTTTGATGTCAATTCAATTATGATTTAATTGTTGAACGTTTTTATGTTGATGTTCCATAACATGCATTTGAAAATTCATTGGACCGCCAGCTTAACCTGTAATCCACCATTCACCATAGTCTTTCTTCACTTATAGTCTCTTTTCACTGTTAGTTTCACCTAGCTAGTCCTATATCTATTTTTACCCTTTACAAACACGGATATTCAAAACCGGCGTTTATCCTCTCGGTTACCAGCCAGGAGCAACACCAGCACGCTTCCACACCGAGCGGGCTTGAGAATCTTAACCATTCACATCTTTCACATCGTAAGTAAGCGAGGAAGCGTAACGCGACCTAGCGAACAACTTTACCTTCTTAGCTTTTTTCTTTCATCTTTCGGTGCAACGTTCTAGTGCGATTAACATCACTATTTTCTCATATGAATTGCTTTATAACACCAGAATAACGAGCACGAATGTTTGAAACAATAGTTCACAAACACGCCCTCAACCCAAAACACCCTGCACCATCGCGAAGCACGCATAACAATTATCTCGTAAACAACTAACATACACTGGCGACATAAAATAACCGCAAGCTTAAGGGTATAACCCATTCTTCTTATTTCACACCGCATGATCTTTAAAATTATAAAAACAACAACACAATCACATAACTACATACTGAGCTTCAGCGTATATATTATTTTCTTTCAGATATTCCCCAGACGAAGGCATACAACCGAAATGGATCGGGATACATAACAAAGTGATCGATGTAAAATGAAAGCATCATTGATATGAATATGAATTTCTTGATGAACAATTAAACAAAAAACGAACTAACAACATTGGTGTAACTTTATTGAAATCACAAAAAATTACAGGAATTGCAATCCAGTGCCCAGGGGACATACCCCATTCTACAGGGTTATGCAACCTATTTGAATCCCAAGTTCAGCCTGCAGGAAAACCGGATCCTGATTGCGGAGGTGACTGAACACCAACAAGAACTGTTTGTCACCACCACAGTGACATTGGCAAGAAAAAAAGAAATATGGCAGGACATTGTGTCCAAGGTGAATGCTGTCGGAGGAAAGCGCTGGCATGATACTAAGCGCAAGAACAAGGAGAAACTAACAGCCAACATGAAAGCAGCAAAGCAGACTGGAGGTGGGAGTCTAGCACCACAGAAGGAGCTGGATGAGTCGGAGGAGCCGGCGTCCCGAGTCAACAGTGAGGAGGCGGTGGTCGGAGTTGTGGGCCAGGATACTGCTGAACGTGACCAGAAAGAACAACAACTGGTTGAGTAACAACCAGGGACTGGGGGGATGGGGGTGGATGGGCCCAATGGCACTCATGCGCAATTAAATATATTGCAGTGCATAATCACAATTACTGTGGATCATGTTCTGGATACCTTTGTCCATGGTGGCAGAGACACATATCACCCTACTCAAACAATACATTGCAAGACACATATTGTCGGGCACACAGACTTGGAAATGTGCACAGAAAAGTAAGCCCAATATAGTCCAAGATCAACATCCGACCACAAAATAAGTGGTACATCAAATGTCAAAGTGGCACATTAACTTGAGATGTGGCAGGGTGGCAAAATGGCCCCCTTGCCTCATCAACATGCATATACAAATCGTCTGCACAAGGACGCATCTCTCTCTGATGCCAAAATGAGGATGCACTGTGAATGTGACTGATCATGTGCACAAAGAGGTATGCCACCACCAATGTCAGCACACCTGCAACATTGTGCACATGTGTCTGAGTTGTGTGCAAGGCTGTGTATGTGCATGCAATCTGACATCCTCCCACATCTCCTGGCAATGTTCCCCCTTGCCTGTTCATGAGATGTAGTCCTGTGTACACCAAGTGGGGAAGCATCTAGTGAGTCTGCATACTAGACACACATGCAATGTCACATCAAAGTGACCATGTAGGCCGCTGGATAAAAGATGCACATCCAAAAATGCACACAAACAGCAGACTTCACTCAAAGGGCAATGGAATACAATGAGCAGGGGGGTTATGCTTATTACACCACAATACGTGGACAATGCACATCAGGAATGTGTCACACAAATATGTACTGCATGCCTTGTCTGTGTGACACACTCACAGAACCACAATGTGCCTGTAAAGCAGTATGACAACCAAAGTATGACAACAAGCAAGGATAGCAAAGTTGCAACAATTAATGACAAAGAGCCAAATGATACCCTCAACCCTTAGGTAAATTGCACTCCTCCCCCCCAAGTGAATACATCGGCCGAACAGAAAACAGCATTCCACATCAGTCCTGATGTAAGTTGCCCATCACACTATCATGTGCAATTAAACTTAACTGTTTGGTAAGTTAACTGTGTCAGTGAACAAATATGCAGTCAGTTAGTTATCACCCACACGCTAAGCCAGGATTTGAGTACCAGAACCAGGACAGCATGTTTCATCCATGTCAGCAGCTGTGTGGCACATACAAAAACACACATCACCTTGCCATTTGCATCTCTTGTGAGGGAGGTGGTGACAAGGCCTGAGCACCATAAATAGGCATTAGGAAATGCACATACATCAAATCACGGACCACTTACACACCACACGTGGGGTCAACGTTGAGGGTAATGCGTGTTGACCCTGTCTGTTCAGACAGCAACAACAATAGAAACTCACGCTGCACCATACTCACAATGGGTAAGCCAATGGGAGGGCAATAAGCAATCAATGCAAGATAAAACATGAAGGATGACATGAACACAGGACTAATCACAATAGAAAAAGCTACCTGGATGCCCATGTGTACCTCATAGTGCAGCACATGTTGAAACAGCAAGTAGGCTCTCATTGCTAATGTGCCTAAAGGGGGCCCTCCTCACACATTACTAATTTTGCACAAAACACATGCACATGTGCAGTACCTTGCAAAGCTGCGTGTCCGTCAGCAACACTGACAAGGCAAGTGACAGTGCATGATGAATAGCATACCTGCAGGCCCAACATATTACCATGGTGTAGGCTGAGTGTGGACCACATCCTTAAAGGAGCAGGTCACACTCTGACACATCCTCGTGTACATACAACCCCTGACGTAAAGAAGACATTTGATGACAAACAATGCACCAGTCTCCCAACTCTGACCAAGACCCATATTCCACCCAGCTTGCGACATCTCAGCATTGTAAATGCACAGAAGTGAAAGGCTCACTGCCTGAATGGTATAACGGGCAGTAAAATCAAAGCTGCAGGTGCCACTATCACACAATGAAGTGCACACACATACAAATCTGAGCTCATCGACATTGACTACGATGTGGTACAAACTGCATTACTCACACAAATGAACAGAGGACACAACTGGTGCCCCCTGTGTGTAAAAATTGTACATGCACATTTGTCATTGCTGAAAACTGTGAGATGACAATGTACAACAACAACATCACGTCCGTGATGGCCTCAAAAAATTACTATCCCCTCAAAAACAGTCAGAATTTACACTGTCCTGCAGTCTGCTTGTAAAACTCATCCAATGCATGATCATACATGAAACACACTGCTAAACTGTATCTCCCCTAATACATTGCAGAGGGAGAGACTTCACCTCCTGAACAGCAGACTGGCACAACCTTCACTGATGACGAGGACCATAAATCATGATGAACTTCAAAATCTGCTAGACTCACTCAGCACCCCACCTCCAGGAGCAAGGCAACCCCCTGCATAAACCAACCAGCAGCAAGCATCTCCCACCACAGCTGGCTCCCAGGACCTCGAGTACCCACATCTGGCTTTCCAACGCCGTGTGCTAGAGGTCTAGCAGAAGATGGCTGATCAGGTGAGGGTGGGATTTGAGAGGCTGACGGCCAAACTTGATGCCATACGGGGGTTTCTGAGTCCCATCCGGGACCACATAAAGAAGTTAACGGACACCCACAGCCTGCTCGATGCTCTCCAACGGTCCATGGCTGACATTGCTGGATTCATGATTCTGAGACAACAACAACTGTCTGGTCAGAGTGGCTCCAGCAATGTCAGCCAGGATTTGGGCAACATCCATCAGATAATGGAGAGCATGGAGAGGATGCGGGCACAACAAATGGCTGCCAGGGCGGTACACCAGTGCGATGTGGCTGGAATCTATCATGCCCTGCAGCTGCCCATCACTACATTGCTGCCCCAAGGTCTGGCACCGATGAATGCTGCTGCTGCTGCTGTTTCTACAGCCTCAGCGCCACCCCCTGATGTGTCAGTGCCTCACAGTGCAGCACCCACTATACCACCACCCACATGTGAGGCACAAGACAGATCAGAGGAAGAAGATGAGGATGATAGTGCATTTGTGCTAAGGAGAAAGTGGTAGCATCCATCAACGCCAAAAGGCCTGTTTCTTCTTGGTTCTAGACTCATTAACATGCCAAGAAACATCTTCTTCCACTGTCTTCCACTGTCCCCCGACACTCACCTTGGACCTCCACATGGATTGCCATATAAATATTTCTTACCAATGGCACTGCAATCAGGTCACGGACTGAACTCTGCCTCTTCCCTTGGACCTGTTACCACAAAAGGACTCTGTCTGGCCCTCTAACGGGCATCTATGCAATGTGTGCTAGTATGGCCAAGCACTGGTCCAGTCTTCATCCATTTATGTAAATACAATTATTTAATTCACAGAGATGTGTGTTGTCTATGACCAATCAAGTATAGAAATATGTAAAAAGTGTATGGACAGTGAATCCACCAGAAGGTACACCAAGGGAAATACAAGCAATGTACATGTTTTACCTGACACAGATAGGCAGTGAGATGACTGGGTATGTGTGGACTAGCTGTGCTGTCGTTGTTCCAAAACAACAATATAGCAATATCCCAACCTAGCCCTACGTCCATTAAGGAAATAGGCATGTGTGCTAAAATGTCCAAGTCTGTTGCAGGCCACAAGTAGTGTCCCCCTTAACAATTGCAAACAATTATCTCTTGGCATAGCTACTCACACTCTACAGAGTGAACAAAGCCTGTTGTGATGGTGTGCATTGCATGTGACATCCTAAGATGGTGCACACAATATTCACATTGATGAAGACTCATAAGGGCACATGTCAACCATACACATATAGAACCACAATGTCTGCCTCAGTGAAGTAGAGTTGCCAATAGGGACTCACCCCAAAGTGCAAGGCGTCAGTCAGCCCCTTCCTGTGGACAAACAATGCATACCAAATTTGGACCCCTCTCATGCTGTGACCACTGTGAGCGTTTTGGGCAATGTGTCTAGGGATGTGTGGTGCACTGCATGTAGCATATAGTCAGATGTAAGGCCAACATTTCAAGCGTGGCATCACTATGAGCCAATGCCAGAAGTAACAGCTGGGACAAGTGGCTATGACACTGTCACTACAGGGAGCAATGAAACATTTCCCCCCCCTTGTGTGCAGCAGAACAGTGTGCCCGCACCAAATCATTAGCTGGGACAAAATCATAACTTGACAAATAAACGGAGTCGCGAAAGGCATTTAGGAGAAGTGAAGTCAGGATACCTAACTGTACTACTCCTAAATGCTATTTGTGAATACCATAAAATGTAAAGTCATTACTTACTCTCAGATGACTTTTGTTAATCAGGATCACTGTTGTGCCATGTGCCGTTCACAATGGACACACAAATTTTCTAAATCATGCATGGCCAGGAGATTGAGCGTCCATGCACATGAACAAATAATTCTAAGGAAGCTGACTCACTGGCACTACGCAGCAAGTGTGCCAAGGTCTGTACAATGTAGATGGACTCAGAGCCAGGAGCATCTGATATGCAGATGTGTGACGGAATCTGTGGTACACGGCACATACATCCATCTCCATGATGGATAGCAGTAGCAAAATATATATCCTCTCAATGCCATGTCCCTAGGTTGTGTTGTAAATGGGCAACAATGTGCTGTCCAACTCCGTGAGTCACGCTTAAGATGTAGAACGTCACAAACAACTCCCTAGACTAGGCCGTAAATCCTACTTGCCAGTCTGTCATCAAGGCAAGTTCACTGTGCTCACATGTAAGGTCTCCTGACAGAATACATCCTCTTAAGTAACATGTCATGACCAGATTTACACATTCCATGGATTGTGCAGTGTTGGTATGAGTTGTATACAAGGGAATAAGACACACTCCCCAACATCATCCCTGACATAAGTGCAAGCAGAAATCCAAAATAGTAAACTTTATTTGAATAGTAAAAATAATAAATACCCTAAACTTACACTGATCACTAGAACTACTACTAAAACCTAAACTAACTAGAAAATTCTTACTTACCTAAACTATCAACCCTAACTAATCCTAAACACTCAACAACATATCTTAGACATCAACCCCCCTCCCACCCTTAGGGCATACCATGAAACAGGACAAAGACATCTAAGCTATACATAAGCTAACTACACATGTAACCTACACAAAGATGTATATTTTTGTATATATATATTTTTTAATTTAACAACAAAGACATCAGCCCCCCACCCAAACGAAAAGGAATCTTATCCCCAAATGCTGCATAATAATACATATCTAAAATCTACCTTAACATCTAACACTAACTATAACATATGCTAAAAATACACTACCTAACAATTAAGGGAACTAACCTAACACTACCTAATATCACAACTTAAAACATTGGGGGAAGGGAGAAGAGGGGGATGGGGTCCACCATGTCCAGGCATCATGGCAGTCCAAGGTGCTTCCTCATGTCTGTCATAAGTCTGGTTTGCTACGCCATTTCTTGTCTGTGCTCTGCCAGAAAAACATTGTTGTCATGCAGGATCCTCCTGTCCCTCACTGTGAAGGGCACCATCTGATCGGCAGGTGCAGGTTGGACTGTCCCTTAGGAGAGTGTGGCCGTAGGGGAATGGGACATCTGTCCAGGCTGGGACCCACCACTGATGCCAGAGGGGCCTGGGATGGCCTGTGTTCCAGTTGTTGCAAGCTCGGGCATGTACCTGCTTTTACGTTCCTCCTGGTACCTCTTCGCCATGTTGCGGTACTCTTTTGCCACCTTCTTGACATGCTTGAAGCGGTCCTTCCTCACCTGGAATGCATGTTCTTCGGCTGGCGTCATGTTGTCTGTAAAATATCAACAATGGGATTTTGAGTCCTTTAGACTATGTTAATGTTCTCCATTCAAATCTGTAATACAAGTTCACTTCAACATGGGAGCCTACACCCCAGCGTAACCATGTGAAGTCAGAGAGTGACCTGGTCAACGAAATGTTGAATCCTGGATCAGTGACTACATGCTGGGGAGACTGACATGACAGTGCATGGCATGGGACATGTACTGTCACAACCAAATGAGACTGACAGTGTCAAATGATGGTGCCATGACATACCCTGACTGAAGGTGACATGTACAAGGAATCGGAGGAGTGATGTGTGTAGCACCACCCTCATCCTCCCCTGTGACACAGTGCTGCATCATATGTACAATGCTCATGTGCAGCCATGTGAGTCCCCCAGCAACTGTGTGCAGTTCACTAAGTCAGCATCAACACAGGCACTCTTGCACAAGAGTGCAAGGATGTTTTTTTGCAGGGGGACTTGTTAATGTTTTGGAAGGTTACCCTGCCTGCACAGGAGCAATCCTGGGACAGCCCTACTCACACGTTCAACTATTCTGCATCATGCAGCACACATGGAAACCCATTGTGTGGCTGAACGCTGACTTATACATGAGGCGCTGTCCCGCTCTCAACCATTACTGCACAATATGTGAGGCGTTGCTGCTGAGAGGGGGAAACATTGTCTCCTCTAAATTGTCACTCATGCATGTCTTGTATCTGCTAATCTCACTTCGTAGTAAATCAAAATACCCAGGCCTTTACAACGCAAACTGTCACAATGCATTCCCCATTGTAACGGCACCCTGGAGTCATGATGCTTATAGTGTTGTAATGGATAATGCTTTCTCACAGATAGTGTTGAAGAGCCCTGCATTGTAAAATATATTACACAGCAATGAATGCAGAGCTAAAGCATGCGTGGCAAATGCATGCCGAGTAATGTCACCAATTGGGACAGAGGAGTTTGTACACCGGATCCATAGTCAATCAGGGAATGACTCCAAGGAGACAGCTTGACAACACCATTGCAGTGGCCAAACATGCCAATGAGATTCATAGGGCCATCTTTGCTGTGTGTTTCGGGAACGTGCCATTGATAAGCTTGGCTCAAAGATACGCACTGCCACTTCTGTGAAGCTGGTATGCAGCATACCTACAAATTCACAGTGCGGAACTGTGTCTGAGCACTTATGGACTGAAAAGCACTGCCTCCTTGTGCATCATCTGGCACACTTGCACAGTCATCTCAGTCAAGGATGTACATGCATTCCAAGTCATCTGATAGTCATCAGCAACCCCACTTAAATGTCTCCTCTCCTATCAGTGCGCTATGTAAACCACATGCATGTGCTGTGGTGACATAACCCATAGACCTAGGGGCATATTGACAAGAGAGAGGCGTTAGCCTTCTTGGTTTAACGCCTCTCTCCGCCACTTTGGAAATGCAAGGCTGCACCATATTATCAAGGATATGGTGCAGACTTGCATTCCCCCATGCAATGGAGCTAAGTTTCACAACTTAGTGCCAATGCAGGCACCCTTGCACCAGAGTGCAAGGGTGTGTGCGTGCAGGGGATGTTTGTTTATGTACAGGAAGGTGCCCCTTCCTGCTCATAATCAATCCTAGATTACCATGTTGTAACTTCCATGTGTGCTGCTTCGTGCAGCACACAGGAAAGTTACAATAAGGAATAATAAAAAATGTTTATGTATGTCCAGGAAGGGCCACCTTCCTGTACATATACAAACCATATCATTTTGCTTTTTCCATGTGTGCTGCACAAGGCAGCCCACATGGAAAAAGCAAAAACGATGAGAAAAAAAGCATTCATCCTTGTTTCGCCACATTAAGATCAGTATTTCACTGGTGTTAAATTGTAAGCTGACACCTAACCACGCTACTCTTGTTAATAGGTGCCAGCGTCAAATACATTGGGTGTTGCGGTGGAACCCCCACCGCTACACCCACTGGATGCCCATTTCACGTTAAACACAGCGTGAAATGGTGCCTTATTAACAAGGAACCGTTAATAAACATGAAGAGGCTTAATGCTGCCTCGATAATAATGTGAGGCCCCTATCGCCAACACAATGTCACTGAATAATACGCACCTTAATTTCAATGTGTATCACTGACTGGGGATGGGCAAAGTTACAACTGTGAGACAAATGCATTGCTCAACCTTCACTTACCAATTTGTACACACTTCTGACTTCCACAATACATCATCACACAGTAGGCAAGGACATGTGATACGCACTCATACTGCATACTACAATGTTGATCATTTGACCCAGACATACATAACACTGCACTATGCCAATATATGATGTGCAAACACACCAGTGGCGTGTGGGTCCTAAAAAAGCTGTTGATGTCCCCCTGTGTGATTGGTGGCCGACCATCTGTGAGACAACAAAATAAATATGTGTTGGTATCAGACGTTAAATTACATGTGTCATATTCCTCATACAAATCATCACCATAACTGAAAATGGGTGGGTAGGTTGGGAGGGGGGGGGGGTTGAGATTGGGGTGGGGGGGAGGATTGGGTTGAGGGTGAAGGGAGAAATGGGGGGGAAAAATAATATGTTCTGCAACCGTTCTTCTTATTTCTATGTTTTGTTATTTAGGCAAGTTTTGATTTACTTTATTAAAGGGCTCATAGGTTTCCAACTTAATGGCTAGTTTGAATTTAAAAATTGTTACGTATAGCGTGTGTGGTCTTAACCGATATGAAAAACGCAGGAAGATGCAAAGGGAGTTGAATCTTATTAATCCTGACATAGTATGTATTCAGGAAACACATATTTCATGGTCGGTACGACAGAAGCTAGATGATTTGGGGTACATTTTGTTAGTTACTTCTAAACAATCGGATACAACACGGGGAGTGGCTATCCTCGCTCGCCCCTCTATAATTAAAACTGAACGGATTTCAGCTGATACACAAGGTAGATGGGCAATTCTTGAATGTTTAATTGGCAACAAGCGCTTTACCCTCTGCACAATATATGGCCCTAATGTGGATGATGCTAATGTCTTTAATTTTTTAAATGGTGAGCTTGCTCTATGGCCTTCACCAGTTGTGTTCTGTGGGGACTTCAATATCCATTTAGATAGTGATTGGGCAGGCCCTCCTTCATCCCCATATCGGGGTCGTAAACCCAAGGTTTTCCAGGCTTTAAAGAATTTGATGGCGGACCATGGCCTCGTAGATGGATGGAATTTCTTACATCCTCAGACACCCGGCTACACTTTTTTTTCCTCTCCACACACCAAGTTTTTCCGGTTGGATTATTTTCTTATTCCCGCTGCCTGGGCTTCCCATTGCCAAATTCAAATTTACCCTAGATTGCTATCCGACCATGCCCCGGTAACCATCTCTTTTTCTAAGGTTACCACCATACGACACAATAAAACTTTCACTTTTGATAGGAAGCTTTTGCTAGACACTTCTTTCGTGTCGTATATGAAAAAGTGGATCTTAGATTTCTTTCAGCGTAACCGTGGCTCAGCAGAACCCGCTGTAGTTTGGGACTCCTTTAAGGCTTGCTTTAGAGGCGAAGTCCTTAGCTTTGCGTCTCATTTACAAAAATTGCGCAAACAAAATCTGCTGCAGTTATACACTCATCTACAGAAAGCGGAATTGGATCTTATAACTAACTTACAGGCCGCCACAGATCCCAAGGATAGCCTTGATATATTAGCTCGTTGCAAGGCTGAGATTAATCTCGTTTGGGCCCAGGAAATAGCGCTTAAATATCAACTTTACCGGAAACAGATGTATGAATATGGTGAAACAGTTGGGAGATGTTTAGCTCAAAGGATCCGGGCGAAAAAACAAATATCCAATATCAAAGCTATCCATAATGACCAACAGGTACTAATCCAAGATCCTCTGGCTATCATGAAAGTTTTTCATCAATTCTACTCTGAACTGTATAGCCAGCCGGACTTTGATGATATCCCATCTGATCTGGGACTTCCTATTTTAGGATGGAACAGACTTGACCCTGCCGCCGCAGAAAGATTGGATCTTCCATTCTCTGATGATGAAATTGAGCGTGCAGTTTTTAACCTACCTTCTGGTAAAGCTGCGGGCCCCGATTCCCTGCCATCAGAGATTTATAAGATTTTTTTTCAGGAACTTCGTCTCGACCTCCTGATCACCTTTCAGGCAGCTAGGTTGGGCACTCCACCTGATTCATGGGCCGCAGCTCATATAGTCATATTCCCGAAGAAGGGGAAACCCCCTGACCAACCCGGGTCATACCGTCCGATTTCGCTGCTAAACTGTGATGGCAAATTATATGCGAAACTATTAGCAAACCGCATGGCCCCTATCGTTGCAGGATTGGTTTCATTACAGCAACACGGTTTCGTGCCGGGGCGTGGTACGGTAGATCATATCAATCGGGTCATCGCACTTCTCGACGTCGCGCAGGCTGAGTCCAGACCCTTGGGTCTTGCCCTGCTCGACGCAGAGAAGGCGTTTGACCGTGTATCCTGGAGGTTCTTATGGGAGGTCATGACTCGCTTGGGATTTAGCTCTAATTTTCTCCGGGCTCTCCAGATATTTTATCAGTTTCCTACTGCAAGGATTTGTGCTATGGGCTTTAAATCTGAGGAGGTACAGATCAGTAGAGGGACCCGACAAGGCTGTCCGTGTTCTCCAATTCTTTTTGCTTTTTATATTAATCCCTTTGTTAAGATGCTCGAGATTAACCTTCAGATTCCCCCTTTTATAGCTCATGACGTAAAGTATAAGGTTCTCGCGTACGCGGACGACATAGCCGTTATTACATCTGATCTGAATATGGCTTTACCCTCCATCGAATTGTTAGCCGAATCTTTTGGGAAATACTCTGGGTATCTACTCAACAAATCTAAAACACAATGTCTGTGCACAGATCAAACTCTTGCATTCGACAATAGGATTACGGAAGAAGTGGTTTATTTGGGCATTAAGATCAGGCCTAATTTGGAGGAACTCCTTAATACCAACTGGACTGATATATTGGACAAATCAAAACATGCATTGGAATCTTGGCAGAGTTTACATCTTACTTTGGTTGGCAGAGTTAATTTACTCAAAATGATTATATTACCCAGAGTACTTTATTTTTTTCGGGCTGTTCCGTTATTAATCCCTAGGCCCCAAATTCGCCAGTTACAATCAATTTGTGAAAAATATTTATGGGCCCCAGGAAAAATCCGTAGAGCTTCACGCTACATGACCCTCCCTCTTGTTCGGGGGGGTTGGGGAGTACCGGACTTTGCCCTTTACCAGATGTCATGTTTACTTTTAAGAATGCGCATCCTCCTGACTGGAGATGAAATATCTAATATGGCAGAAAATCCCTCGATCTACCATATCACTCTTGGTTCACTTGCAAAAAGCTGTCTGATCTCTAACTTTGATAGCAGTTATTACAAACACACACGGTTCAAAACCATTATATCTGCCTTCAATACATGGAAAAGTGTCAGGAAAATGTGTAATATATCTAAATTTACAATATATACTCCATTCAGGGCTTCACACTTATTGCCGCCAATTTTTGGTGACGTAGTAGCACGATACTGGTACTCCAAAGGTATCACATGTCTCGGCGACTTCGTCTCTACTGATGGTTCACTTCTCTCTTTCGATATACTTAGAACACAATTTGATCTAGATAATAATCAATTCTTCAAATTTTTACAGATTCGGGATTTCTTACATAAACACACCACACCGCTGTCCTCAAATGATGTTATTGATGCTATTAGGGTACAACCGCCGATTGGAACTATTTATAAACATTTATTAACATATCGTACTGATGACATTGATAAAACTAATCAGAAATGGTCAAGCAAGTTAACATCTGCCCCCATTAATGTTCAAGAGTCTATTAAAATGGCCCATATTATCTTCTTTTCCGCATCATTAAAAACACAATTATATAAAACCATTTTTAATTTATATCACACTCCGGCTGTGATGATGAAATGGGGTAACTCACCTTTATATGCTAACTCTGGTGAATGTTTTCGCTGTAAAGCTAGTGAAGCCGACTTAGTGCATGTCTTTTATACATGCCCATCATTAACATCTTTTTTTAATCAAATTTCAAACTTTCTCGGCTATATTCTTAGGAAACCTGTAGTTTTTTCACCAAAGTTAATTCTATTGGGCATAGAGGATGAAATTACTGTGGGGCATCCTCTATTTGAGTTTCGTTTTTTTCTTTTCATTATTGCTGCTACAATTCGTCTATCCATCGCAACTGCTTGGCTACAACCTCAAGCCCCGAGTTTTGATATATGGTGATCTAAGTTATTTAATTTGTATAACATTGAAACTAGTATATATTTGTTAAAAAAACCTCGCAAAAGACTTTTAGGCCTCAGAATTTGGCGCCCTTTAAAAGATTATTTTGATCTTTAACGTGTACAAGCTGATATGATTGTACGAGATATATGTGACTTAATTTGTTTTATGTTTGTGATATATTGTAATGGCCGGTTTGTGGAACATTAATAAAAAAAAAGAAAAGAAAAGAAAAAAAATAAATAAATAACTGAAAATGCTACGTAACTGTAGTGTTGCGTTTCATGTTGGCTACATGAATGGGTCCACATTGACTGCCATTCACACCAGACCTATGAATGCTGAGTCGGGACAAACAAGACAATAATGCTACCTAACATGAACATAACGGTTGTGTGACACATCCGCAAGGCCCCATTTCTACATGCAATATGATGTTATACATGCTCTGTGTACGATTGCATCGCTGCAGATCGCACAAGGCAGTTTCACAGATGTTGTTGGTGTATGACAATTTGGAGATGTCCTATTTCCTTTGAGCATTTGTTCCTATCAAATACATTGTCAAACAGTAACTATGTACAAGGCCAGCGTAGCTAACGTACCACAGTTTATGAGCTCAGAATTTTTACACTATCTTTTGGCCAGCACACAGCTCCCATAAACTATGCCTTGGATTATTCATGTACAGTCACCCTTCCTGTACACAAACAATCTTTATCCTGCTGGCAGTTTTTGCGCAAGTGTGCCAGCTTTGGCACTACAGTGCTAAGTGTTGCTCCAGTGCAATGGGGAACACAAACTAGCACTCTATGCTTGTCAATATGATGCAGAGTTGTGTCTCGGATGTGCCGTTAGGCGTGTACGCATTACGTCTCCCACCTCACTCAGCAACCTTTTTTCACTTGGACACCAGTGTCACACACGGCATAATTTTATCTCGTTACAGTAGTCGCAATTAAATGAGGAGTTTGTACTTACCACCCTGTTGGCAAGTTATGACTCCAGCGAAGTCCAGGAGGTCAGCTTCACTGGCCAGTAGGTCCTGCCAGCGGTGCTTCCACTGGCACACGGTACGGTCCACTCCAAAGAACCGGAGCATCTACACCAACATCTCTCCAACATCAAGGGCAGGTAGAATTTAACCATCCACAGGAAGCCCCCCAATGCCCCCTCGGACATCCTGCCCACAACCAGCATCTCCCTGCACACCTGTGACTCCACTGCAAACAAAATGAACCCTCAATAATATCCCTAACTACAACAAAGAAAGTTAACTACCCCAAGACAAACACCCAACAAAATTGTGAACAGGAGACAAGAAAACACGTAAAAACCAGTAGACAACACTTCACAGATACTATCAACAGGACACAGCAACACTCTCCAAATATTAAAACTGCAGCACACACCACCAAACACCTCCAACAGTCTCCACAATCACCAGCAATGTGCTCGAAAGAGAAAGTGCATAACACTCCTCCAGTAGACAGGAAGCATGCAGACATCACCTCCTGTGTGTTTGCGGCCCGTTTTTGACGAAGCAGTGGAAATCTGCACGCAAATAGGCTCATGAGTAATGTTTTATATTGTACAATGTGTTTAGGGATGTATTTTTATCCATTGAACGTATGAAAAAAGCATCATGTTATCGATTCAGCGGTTAGATCTTCACACTAAGCAAGTTCATACACATATGCACAGTCTTAGAGCAAAATTCATTTACAACACGAAAAGCTTGTTTATCAAATAAATTACACCATAAATAATATATTTCACCCCAGGTGACACCCTAAATTACATATTTCACAACAAATCATTCAATCAATCAGGGGAATTGTAAGTGTGCTACTCCCCCATGGGGTCATGAGGTGTGGGGGTGCACAGATCTGTTAGCCAAAGAGCCAGGTCTTGAGGGGCTTCATGAAGGTGTTCATGGAGGGGGCGCGTCTGATGTCTGCCGGTAGCTCATTCCAGGTCTTGGCTGCAATGTGAGAGAAGGATCTTCTGCCTGCTCTGCCTCTGTGGATGCGAGGGGTTTTGGCCAGTGAGAGTTTTGTATATTGGAGATTTATTTTGGGTACGTGGAAGTTGATTCTGTCATTGAGGTATTTGTGTCCGTTGTTTTGTAGGTGTGAATGAGGATGTTGATTATTTTCTCCACTGTGAGCCTGTGGAGTTTTCTTAGGTGTTGGCTGATGTGTTCGTGCCAGAGGATGCCGAGGATGAGTCTGGCAGCAGTCTTCTGTATTGTCTGGAGTTTGCAGAGTATGGAATTGTGGATGCCGGCGTAGAGTGCATTTCCGTAGTAAAGTCTGCTGGTGATGAGTGCGTGGGTGACTGTCTTCCTTGACTCAGGGGGGATCCATTTGCAGGAATTGAGGAGGATGCAGAGTGTGTTGAAGCAGCTGTAGGTGACGGCGTTGACCTGTTGGTTCATGTTGAGCGATGAGTCGAGTACGATGTGCAGGTTTTTGGCGTGGTTTGCGGGGGTAGGTGGTCTTCTGAAGGCTGTCAGCGACCACGTGTTGTCCCATGCTGAAAGTTGGTTCCAAGGACGAGGTCTTCTGTCTTCTCGGCCTTGGATGCCTGCGTCGTGTAGTCTGGTGACGAGTGTGCAGTGGTAGACGTTGTTGAAGGCTGTAGAAAGGTTGAGTATGATAAGGTCTGCGTAGTGGCCTTGGTCCAGGAGGGTATAGATGTCGTCTGTGGTGGCAAGTAGGGCGGTTCCAGTGGTGTGGTTTCTTCGGAATCCAGATTGTGACGGGTCGAAGATGGCGTTCTCTTTGATGAATCGTGTCAGTTCCCTGTTGACTGTTTTCTACTTTGGCTGCGAAGGTGAGGAGCGAGATGGGCCGGTAGTTATTGAGGTCGGTGGGGTTAGCTGTGTGCTTCTTGAGCAGGGTCCTGACTTCAGCACGCTTCCAGTCATCTGTGAAGGTGCCTGTTTTAAAGGTGGTGTTAATGTTGCGTTGTAGTTCGTGTTCGATGGCAGACGCAGCTCTGTAGTAGATGTGAGGGGGGCAGGGGTCTGTGTGGGCCCATGAGTGGATGCCTTTCATGGTGGAGGCGGTGTCTTCAGCCATGACAGGTGTCCAGTTGGAGATGTTGGGCTGGTAGGTGTCTCAGGAGGGCGGGTGGGCCGGCTGTTGCATCTGGTGTGTGGTCCGCAAACTATCGTAGAGGTTTATGATCTTGAAGTGGAATTAGATTCCAAGCTTATTGCAGGTGACACCCTAAATAGCATCTTGTACCCCATTTCATGCCCATTTTTCATCTTTTACCCCATTTCACGCCCACTTTTCATCTTTTACCCCATTTCACACCCTAAATTTCATTATTTAACACAACCGACACACTCAAATAAATTATTTCCCACAAACAACACCATACAATTATGAATTTAGCACAGAGGACACCCTACAATTCATGTTTTACACAAAATGACACGCAACATATTTGATTTTGTTACCACAATTTACACCATGTAAACTCTACTTTTGCACAATTGACACACTAAAAAGCATCTCTGTAATGAGGAGACATACCAACCATGAATTGACTATTGTGATATTATTTGCACTTATTGTGCAATGTACACTTTTCAGAGTGATGCACTTATGCAGGAGAGTAACATGCAGACAGGGTATGTGTGTTGTATTTTTTATTGGCACAAACCGTGATTGGGGTCATTTTGCACTGATATACATTTGATAAGGACTGTCACAATGTGACATCCTCAGGTGAAGAAATTGTTTATTATTCGGTTCCTTCGGACAGTTCCTGCTGCATTAACTGTGGGGTGTGCTCCACCTGCCTCATCTTCATCATCATTGTGACCATCGTCCGGTGCAGCAGGCCCTTGAGTCCATGGGGAATCGGTGCGCACACATATATTGTGCAATACACAACATGCTATGATGATTTCTTTCACCATTTCAGGGCTCTACAGATGTCTGCCACCTGTGATGTCCAGGCAACAAAAACGCGACTTTAGCACGCCAAATGTGCGCTCCACAATGGACCGGGTGCATCTGTGGGCCGCATTATACTGCCTTTGGGCCTGGGTGGTGGGGTTTCGGAGGGATGTCATCATCCACGGGCAGAGTGCATATCCTTGATCACCTGTAACATGTGATGGAGAGATGTGTCCATTGGAGGTTATACATGCTGTGTTGGCAGTGTTGATAGTTTTGTGGTGTGTGATTACTGCTATTTTTTAATTCATGTTTGCCATGTGTCGCTTCTGACTATTTGCCAGCATCAATGCTAATTACATTACCTCACAGTTGATCCTCCCTCCCCCGAGCCAATTTGATTGTGTGAGCTGCGCGGTTGCATCACTGGCACTCCTACTGTGCAACAATGTTAATGCCATCTGCACATATCCGCAGGCCTAACACGAACACCAGAAGGCACCCTGGCTCTCCTACTGTCTAGCGATCGCCCTCCTCGCAGTCAACATTTAAAACAAACATTTAACTGCCAATAGGCCACGCCACACACGGCTCACGTTCAGTTCTGCTGCTGCTGCCGCAAGACCTGTCCCACTGCAAAACACATGCAGTTTCATGTCCAGACATGCCACTAAGCAACACTCAGCAGCCCCCTCGCCTGCAGGGCCCAAGAGGGCTGAAACGCTTCACCCACACCATCAAGATCATCAGACACCACGCCGTCCACTCCCTGGACTACGTACTCATTCCTGAGCGGAGCCTCCAACTCACATACCACGACTACTCACAAGCCATTACACTCTAGGAAATGTTTACTGACATCAGACTGTCCCAAATCTTCACCACACTGAGCCACAAGGCAGGGCACACCTTTGACACCTTCTTCACATGTGTAAACTACGTCCACTTCATCAACCCCACTAAACGCACATGTAGTGACCACAAACGCATACACTTCCTCATCGGTCAACCCCAAGTCACCCTAAACCACATCCGGAACCACATAAAGTTAGTGGAGCTGAGTCACCGAGGAGATGCTACACACCACCATCAACAGCAACACCCACAATGCTGCAGTCGACACCAATAGAGCTAGACCAAGATTTACAGACATGTATCTCAAACTGCGCATACACACTTGCCCCACTATGCAACTCCAACATAAAGCGTGCAATAAATGCCACCTCGGTCACCAACAACCTCAAAGTTGGCAGATGCATCTGCTGACACATGGAGAAGCCATTACAAAATAATGGGGTACCCAATAATCGCCACCAGACCTGGGTACAATGAGGGAATTAAAAAATTGGTCCGTGACTGCTTAAAGGAGAATTGAATAACAATCTATCTAGTGTGTGTTGCAATCACAGTCAACATTAGTAATTACTATCATGTAGAAAGACAACTACGTTCCAAAGTAGCAAGATAAAAGTTTTTAAAGCATACAATAAATGTAAAACAAGGAAATGCGCCAAAAGTAATTCAGTTATAGTATATTTATTTCATATACTTGAAAAAAATCACAATTTATGCATTTGAAGAGATACAAGGTTGCATGAAGGGGAAATTGAGGGATGGGTGTGCTCTTGATGGATAGGAATAGGTAGAAGTCACTGATTGAAGAATACACACTATTTCAATAATTACAAACACAAACTGGTAAGAAAGACCAGTATAGAGAGACCTTTCCTTGCGGAAATATTTCCATCATATTATGTAGTTTTTAATGCATCAATGCAACTTCAAAAGGTGGGAGAGGAATGCGGTACAGGCCTCGTGTGGGTGGAGAGTGTCGACGTTTCGACTTGACTGGTGCATAGACGGTGACTTAAACCTCTGCTGCGAGTCTTCTTCAGGACGGAATACGCTGTGGGGTATAAGGTGCCCCACTAGTGGAACATTTCACCACATTTGGGCACTCGGCTGAGAGTTTAAAGTGGTGAGTTAGCGAAAAAGTCCACAGGAATCCAAGAGGTGGGAATTTCTCACATACCCTTAATTATCGTGAGTGTAAATGAATCCATACATTTGACACAATACTTAGGGGATTGAATGAATATGAGGAGATAGCTAGACAGGCAGCCACTCTCCACATTGGCTAAATCCCGCTTCTACCATGTTCTATACTCTCTCTGTGCATCTAGTCACCTTGACACCTAGCATGTAAATAGGCAGGTTGACCCCCACCTTCTAGTTTGTAAATAGGCAGGATAATTTGCACTAGTGCTGAGAATAGTGTCCCAGTCTCACTGGGCACCTATGGCGCACTCGAGAGACATTCCATGTTGATACACCCCGGCACACACTATGTAATATATGCAGGGCGCAACAACATTTCAGACAGTAATCTCCATCACACTCTGTGTGACACTGTATTCTATTACTTGTTCTTTTAACCCATTGTATATATGTATTGTTTTGAAACCAGCGCTATCCTCAGCACACTGTACATAATCTTTATCACTGTACATATTGGCACTGTAGCGCTTTTATTTAAAATATAGAATATTTTCCAGCTAAGCGAATAAATTGATGTGTTTTTGATTTGGTTACACTGTATACACTTGCACTACTTCTCTTGGTTAATAGGTACTCCAGTTTACCCGAAGGGGCACTGCTGCTTTCGCACTGTTGTATGTAACTTATCACGAGAAGGAATACGCTGGAATACCCACAGCGGTCCTAGGTTGAACTGAGGCAATTGCCCTAATGTAATCCCCGGCTTCACTCTCACTGTATATATTCGCACTGTCAACACTAATTGCCAACCTGCGTGTGAAATGCTCACAGCGGTTTCCATCCCCTTTATACTGAGGTTTACATTGCATGGCTGTCTCTTGCCTGGCTTTGTCACCCTATCGAGTGGTACCACCAATCTGTTCCACTCGATGTTCTCGGCATTTTTATCTTACGCGGCCACTAGGGGCTCCATGGTTACCTGATAGATGCCTAGCAGCGTGCGCACTACACGCACGCTTTGCAGGCTGTCACCGGCCAGTTTGGTTAAAACCGGATGCAGTCTGCCAGTTCACTCTTGCACTTGAACTCGGCAGGACGACCATCGCGAGTCGTGCGACGCCCGTTTTCTTTAATTAAGGTAACCTTGAATTGAATGCCTCCATGCCTTTACCATTGGACAACGTATGGGATCTTTAAATCCTTCCCTTATGTTTTGGCTTACATTCTCCCATTAAGTTAACCCTTGATGTTAATTTCTTCTCCTTGGACAACATATGGGATGATTAATTCCTTCCCTTATGTTTTTTGTTTTTGATTAGATATTCTCAAAACTTATTCGGACACTGCAAAACCATGGATGCACAGTATTACGGTCTATATTAACGCTGAGGACTTCAGAAGACTGGTCCGTTTTAGTGGATTTCACCTTTTACCAGGGGGTGAGTGTCCTACTAACCATACTACAAACAGTAGCTTCTTAATTAAGTCTTAATTACACTAACCCGGTTTTCCACAGATATTACCGACCTGGTTGGATCCATCGTTCTTCCTTGACACACCCGTGATGCCTGCGCGGCACCAGGTTTAGGTCAGTGGTACCACTACATTCATCTTTAGTCCCGCTCTCAGGTTCCTTAGCGCCCTAGTACCACACAATTCTTTACCTCTAGTGTGAGAAGTTGGCCTGGTATATGCTGTCCATTAGTTATAGTGGGCACCTTGCAGCAGTTCAAACAGCCCCTTATTGATTATAGGTTAAAGACAACCTTTATTGAAAGCTATCCTAGTGGTAGCTATGGAGAGCAGCCTTCAGGCTAAGTCTTGAAGGAATGTAAAGCAGCTTGTTTTGCCAGTCTATAATCTCTTGAGTGGCTAAATGAAAGGAGACCACACCAGGTATATATATAAAATGTATGTATTTATTCCTAAACACACCCTACTAGTCTCTTTATGAGGCTAGAGGTAAAAGCACATGTGTTACACTTCAAATATCACAGTAAATTAGCACAATATACGAAAGGCCCTAGGAACTAACCAAACCATATATTAAGAAAGTGGTATAAGAACCATGACTTGACTAGACACAAGGCCAAGAGCCTGTAGAATCGCTCGGACCCCAAGGAACCACCCAAGGTAGTGACACAGGGGACCCACGGGGGACTTGTGCAGTGTGAGAACACAGCCGCGAGCTCCCGTTAGCTTCTATGGGGAAAGTCGTAGTTAGAATTTTAAAGTTTAAGGACACTTAGGAGTGGATGAGGAACAAAACCTTTTGGACTTAGAGGGTTCTAGGACCAACACCCACGGGAGTACCAGAGTACTCGTGTTACCTCACCCAGGAAAGCCGGATGCATAGGTGTCAAATGGTGTCGGTTCGCGTCGTCGTTTTCAATGGGAGCTTGCTGAGAAGTGCTGCTGCCGGGAAGATGAGAAGTGTCCAAAGAGATCCAAGCCTGGATCGAAGATGTGAAGAGCCTGAAAGCAGAGGGGACAGAGTCTGGGTCACTTGCCAGTGACCAGGGGCACTATAGACGAATGCCCACTGATGTTGGGTGCTTCAGGTGAGAAGAGGGGAAACTTGACTCTTCAACCATGAGGAGCAGGAGGCGTCGAGGACAACCAGGAGCTGGATCCGAGCTGTCCCACAAAGGATGTAGGGGACTGCAGCGTCGGTGCCCGGATTGGACACAACAAGCTTTGGCAACAGCAACCCACACAAGAAGAGAAAAGAAGCAAGGTCCTGGGGACTCCCCAAGCAATGGAGAGTCAGGGCACATCTGGAGAAATCAGGGAAGCCCAATTGAAGTAAGAGTTGCCTTCACAGGGACCCACCAGTTGACGGACCATGGATCGCGAAGGAGCCTCGAGTGAAAACACAAAGGATGGGCTAACGGAACACTCATGGAGTGTAGGCCAGCAATCTTCAGTGGAAAAGATGCTCGGGGTCTGGGCTACAAGTAACTCAATGCACAGCCTCAAAGGATGTCGAGAAGCTGATGCACTTGCAAATGTGCACAGGGTCCAGGGGTTTCCGGTTCCACAGTACCCATGAGGGCTATGGGTCTCAGCTTTGCTGGGGACTCGGGTCAGCCTCTGGGAAGTCTGGAAACCCACCTCCTGTGTTGCAAAGTCTTCGGTGTCCGGGGAGAGCTTCAGGGATGCAGACCGGACAGATGTGTCTTTGGTGCCTGCCAAGCAAGGGAGTGACTCCTTTACTCCAAGGGAGATTCTTCAGTCATCTAGTCGTATAGATCGTCGAAGTTCTCGGATTTCTCTAGCAGAGTATCATCCACGTGTAATCTAAAGTCCTGCAGTCAGGGGTTCCTTCTTTATACCCAAGGAAGAGGTTGGACTAACTCTGGGGACCCACCTATGGGAGGGTTTGGAAAGAGGGGTGGCTACACCCATTTCCTTTGTTCAGTATCATGCCAGAGCAGGGGCTGGTACCCCCTGCAACCGGTTTGAACTGGACTATGCACAGGGACACCAAATGTGCCCCCAGTGCAGGACTTCAAAGCACTCTAGGAGTGCACCCATCCAGCCCCAATCCACTAAGGCCTGTCATGGAGGTGGTAACACCTCCCTGTGACAGGAAACCTATTTTCCAGGCCTCCCCTGTTGGAGTTTCAGTCAGCAGCAGGAGGCCAGACTCGTGTCTGTGGCTGGCAGCATCCATTTTGTGATGCCAGGGCTCTGTTAGCTGGAACTGGGTATACTAGTGCTGTCATGTCTCTCCCTCTAGAAGGGTGGGATCATACTCCCACACCTGTTACTGGTGTGGGGGTATGATTCCAAGGTGTTTGACACCAAACACGACATGTTTCCGTGGATCCACTCCTAAGTTAGAATTTACCGTTTGATTATAATGCACTTAAGAGTATATGGTCAGGCTGCATCACAGACAACCCCGGAGAAGAGATTCTGAAGGCTGCAGAGGGGCTCTGCTCATGCATGGGCACACTCTCACACCAAACCAAGCACCCTGCCTTCAGGATTGATAAGGCCTGCCATAGGGGTGACTGATAGGTTTATATGTGCAGTGATAGGGTGAGATATAGTGAACCTATATCTCAGTAAGCGGTGCATGCACCACCTTACCGAGGCTGCAGTAGCAGACCTTTGGTGTCATTTTGGAGGGCTTCCCAGGGTGGCAAAATACATGCTGTAGCCCCTGGTTGGCCTCTGGGGTACCTATGCCCGGGGTACATAGTATACCATATACTAGGGAGTTATAAGTACACCCCAGAATCTAATCCAGGGTTACTCATAGTACGGCCCGCGGGCCGCCAGCGGCCCGGCAAGCCTGCCTTGGCGGCCAGCGGACCTTGCAGACATTCTTCCTGTGTTTAAAAAAAAAATAGCAAACACTGCCGGGTGCAGCAGCCCAGACTCTGCTCTGTGGGGGCCGGGGGATTCCAGTGATTGTCAAAGTGGAGATGCAGGGGCCTAAGAGGTGAAATAAAACAAAGCTTTATTAACATATAAATGGTCTTTTAAAGACCTGTGAAGTACTCGGGTGCAGCTAGGTGTGTGCGCTGGGAAGCTGTCTCAGTGCAGCTGTGTGTGCGCGCTGGGAAGCTGTCTGAGCCCAGGCTGAGGGCTGACACACAAAGGGGGTGAGATGACAGAGGATGATGGAGGGAGGGAGAGGGAGGCAGAGGGAGGGAGACAGAGGTTGACAGAGGGTGACAGAGAGGCGCAGTCTGGGGGAAACAGAGGGAGGGAGGGAGAGGAAGGGAGACCGAGAGAGACAGAGAGGGAGGCGAGAGGGAGGCAGAGAGGGAGACAGAGGGCGGGAGATGGAGGGAGGGAGACGGAGGGAGGGAGAGAGACAGGGAGAGATAGAGGGAGGGAGACAGAGAGAGAGACGGAGGGAAGGAGGGAGACAGAGGGCGGGAGGGAGATGGAGGCAGACGGAGGGAGGGAGACAGAGGGAGACAGGGAGGGAGGGAGGGAGAGGGAGGGAAGGAGAGGGAGGGAGGGAGATGGAGGAAGGGAGGGAGAGGGAGGGAGGGAGAGGGAGGGAGGGAGACGGAGGGAGATAGAGGGAGTGAGGGAGACGGAGGGAGATGGAGGATGGGAGACAGAGGGAGAGGGAGACAGAGGGAGAGAGACGGGAGGGAGGGAGACAGAGGGAGAGGGAGATAGAGGGAGAGAGACAGAGGGAGAGAGACAGAGGCAGTGGGAGGGAGACAGAGGGAGAGAGACAGAGGGAGAGGGAGGGAAACAGAGGGAGAGAGACAGGGAGGGAGACAGAGGGAGGGAGACGGAGGGAGGGAGACAGAGACAGGGAGGGAGACGGAGACAGGGAGGGAGACGGAGGGAGAGGGAGGGAGAGAGACAGGGAGGGAGACAGAGGAAGGGAGACAGAGGGAGGGAGACAGAGGGAGCTAGGGAGGGAGACAGAGACAGGGAGGGAGATGGAGACAGGTGGAGGGAGACTGAGGGAAATGGAGGGAGAGGGAGGGAGAGAGACAGGGAGGTTGACAGAGGGAGGAGGCGACAGAGGGAGGAGGCGACAGAGGGAGGGCGACAGAGGGAGGGCGACAGAGGGAGGGCGACAGAGGGGGACAGAGAGGGAGGAGGGAGACAGAGAGGGAGGAGGGAGACAGAGGGAGGAGGGAGACAGAGGGAGGAGGGAGACAGAGGGAGGAGGGCGACGGAGGGAGAGAGACAGGGAGAGAGACAGGGGGAGAGAGACAGGGGGAGAGAGACAGGGGAGAGAGAGAGAGGGAGGGGGAGGGAGGGAGAGAGAGGGAAGGGGAGAGAGGGAGAGGGAGGGGGGGAGGGGAAGGGAGAGGGGAGGGGAAGGGAGAGGGGAGGGAGGGGGAGGGAGAGAGAGAGAGATGTGTGTATGCCGGGTCTGGTGGCTCAGTGGACGAAGGCGTCTGCTGCTGGGACCTGTGTTCAACCTCATGGTCACAATTATTTTTTGCTTTAGCCCCGCCCTCCCCCTCTGACCCCACCCCCACCGGTGTGGCCCTCAGCCACAAACCACACTGTAAATTTGGCCCCCGAGAGAAAGTTTGTGAGTACCCCTGATCTAATCTGTGGTGTACCTAAGGTATAGGAATCAATTTAGAGAGGAAGCAGCTAGACTTGGGTCCTGGATAGCAGGGCCCCAGCCAGCCTAAAGTCGAAAAACAGTGAAACATCAGCAAAAAGTGGGGGTAACCATAAGAAGCAGAGCCTACTCTCCTACACCTAGGTTGCCCTATTTCGTCCTGAAGAAGACTCGCAGCAGAGGTTTAAGTCACCCTCTATGCACCAGTCAAGTCTAAATGTCGACGCTTTCCACCCACACGAGGCCTGTACCGCATTCCTCCCCCACCTTTTGAAGTTGCATTGATGCATTAAAAACTGTATAATATGATGTAAATATTTTCGCAAGGACAGGTCCTTCTATACTGGTCTTTCTTACCAGTTTGTTTTTGTAATTATTGAAATAGTGTGTATCATTCAGGATACCATTAAACCTCACCACCTACAAGGACACCAAGCTCATAATCTCCATCAAAAATACGCCCACACACCAAACTGGGCTTCCAAGAAGGATTGCTGTAAGTTGCAACAAGGATGATCAACAGCTAGGGGGTACTATACGCAGTGTAGACATGAGTCCTCATTTTCGTAACCAACCAATCAGCATGTGACATCACCTGGTGGGCCAACGCCTTCGGTAGCCCCCCCTCCAACTCTAGGTACCTAGGCACCGTATTTGACTCCTCACTCTCCGTGAACCAACAGGTCTACGCAGTGGCCTGCAGCTGCTTCAACTGCCTCTGCATCCTCCATGCAACCTTCACATGGATCCCCCTATTGTCAGGTAAGACAGTCACCCACACAGTCATTGCCATCAGGCTGGACTACGGAAACACACTATATGCCCACATGGGCAGGTCTGCGCTCAGCTTAGTCCCGACTGTCCACCACAACTCTGACACAGTGGGCCTTGTGTACATACTTTCCGTAGGGGTCGAGTCCCTCCGTTGCACATACTTGGTTCCCACCTCGACCTGCATTTGTAAATGAGTGGCAGAGGGGCTAGGCCTTTGGAGATGGTGTGTCTACATAGTTAGCCAGAGTTCCCATAGTTACTTGTGTTGTTGTGTCCGGTAAGTGGGCATGTTGATTGCCATGTTGTATGTGAGATTGTAACATCTACATTCTCACAATTGTGAGTTGAATTAATGTGGAGTTGAGGCATGTGGTGTGTTCAGTTAGTACTTACCAACAAGAACTGCATTTCCATATGTGCAATCCTGGAAGCGCTGGTTTATGATGGACTGTCGGAAGATGTAGGAATCATGCACACTCCCTGGGAACTTGGCTATGACACTGGTGAACATGACCCAGTGGTACACTATTGCCTGCACATTATTAGAATGGGTGTGCTTTCTGTTGCGGTATATGTGTGTGCTGTCCGCAGGAGGGCACAAATAGAACATGTGTGCAGCCAAGTGCCCCCAACACCTGTGGGAATCTGGCTATGGTGTGAAAGCTTTGCTTGGTCTCAATCTGTTCCTGCACAGTGTTGGGGAAGTGAAGGTGCTGGGGTATAAGGCTGGGTATGCCATCCAAGACAGTCGGGAGGAAGATTGAAAAGGCTGCCTGTGAAACTCCACCGACATTGGCCGTTGTTGGTTGAAAGGTCACAGAGGCCAACATGTGCAGCACAGCCAGCAGCTTTGTCTGTGGAGGGTCGTTGGTTCTCCGCTGTGTTGGTGGCATCAGCCTGTGGGCTTTCAGGCTCAGGATGTGTTGGATTTATATCCTTTTGAGCCTGTAGTGGGCAATGAAATCGTCTGGAGTTAGGTCAGCAAGGCTGAGACGTCTGCGCAGGGCCCGCTGTCGTCTTTGGCGCTGCCTAGGTGGTGGTCCTGAGGAGGGTGGCAATGGCGGTGGTGGTTGTTGCCTTTGTGGTGCTCCAAGCTGAATTATTAGTACCTCCATGGTGTCAGGGTCTTCAGAGGGGTTCTGAGCTAGTCTCCCTTATATACCTCCCTTTATCACCCTTTTTAGACCATCGTTTTTCTTGTCTTTAGTTACTGCTGCCAAAGGGCCTTAGCGCGACCTTTTTTTTTTATCGCTTTGCGGGTCCGGGCCATCATTGCTAATAGTGCGATGTGGTGTTAGCGACAGTTTTCCAAAAATTTTGAGAAGGAACACCTACTTTGCATGTCATTAGCGATAACTTCACAGGCATACAAGGCAATAATGAAACCGGCTGCTATCGCTGGAA
This sequence comes from Triturus cristatus, assembly GCF_964204655.1. Lineage (NCBI taxonomy): Eukaryota > Metazoa > Chordata > Amphibia > Caudata > Salamandridae > Triturus > Triturus cristatus. The sequence goes on from NC_140586.1 coordinate 370,428,570, forward strand.
AGCTGTAATAGGGCGTTAAAAAAAACAATGCATTAGCGTCACGAAAGTGCCGTCAACGCGGCGATAAATGGCTTTCTAATATGCCCCTTGGTGTTCTAGGTTTCACCGCCCTCCTAATTTATGTCTGCAAAAAACAAACAAGGAAGCACACACCACCAGCACACCGAAGGAGAACATTGGACAAGGCTGTCTGCACTAGGGGAGTGTAAAAGTCACATAATTTGCTTTTGTGCTATTATGTAAAAATATGGCAAAATTGCATGCAAGTACGCATGATTACGTGAAGTGCACATTTGTCATTTTTCGCTATATATTAGCACGAAATGCACCCTTGCTTCATTTTTGGGAGTGAGAATGTATTTAATTAAAAGCACCACGCACAACAGCTGCTCAGGTTCTGTTGTTTTTAGAAATGGCAAATAATTACTCAAAATGACATAATGGAAAAATTTCAGGAATTTTGTGTTACAAGCGTAATGCAAAATTATCTAAATGGAGCAAATTATGCCACCGTAATTTAAAATTTGTCCAGGTATAGTCGGCCCCCATCCATACCAACGCCAATCTCCTAATCTGCACTCCTCTCAATTAGCTACATTTTTCCCTTTTATTGCTTGACAAGAATTATGCTTTCTCCTGACAAGAACCTATTTCTTCCTTTAGGGCTAAACACAATCTGCTAAGGCATCAAAGACAGTGCAATAATTCTATTTCGCAGAGGCCACTTCCATCTTTCCTAATAAAAGACATTGGTTGTCCCTTTGCTGAAGAAGTCGACCCTTCAGAGCAACATTTAAAATATTTCTCTGCTCCCTCTCTACTTGAAGCCATGAAGGAAAGATGAACTCACAAACAATATTTTGTATGCTTAATGGCATCTTTGCCTTGGTGCAGTCTGGGTTTTGACCTTTACATAGTGCCAAATACTGTCCTGTTTTCTCTCAATCTTAGAGAATGTTAGATAGATGGCCAACAAGGGTGGCTGCTTGGCCCTGGTTTTAGTTAACCGATATACAAATTTGGGTACAAGAGAATGTACGTTTAGGGTGAGGTATTAGTGAGTCTAAGCCTTTAATAAAATTACTTTGCCTAGGTCATCTCAATCCTTGTAATTTCCTTCGATACCACTCTTTCCCATTCTATATTATACATTTGGAAAACCTTGTTTATACTAGATTGTCATCTTTTGTAAACATGCATAATCTAATATGTCCTGTTCAATTTGGATTGTGTCTTGGTAACTAAACGGTTGTATGACATAATTTCGACAGACAGAAAATCGACCTACAAATATATCGCAACACAAATATCGATGTCAAGAATATCGACATCCTATCTACAACATGGTAAGTGCAAAAATATCGAAAATTAAATATCGATGTCAAAAATATCGTTATTAAAAATATCGGTTTTTTTTACTTTAAAAATATATGTAAAATAAACCAAATAATACTTATAAATTAAATAAACATTATTAAATATATTGTATAATATTTAAAATGTATAATTAATATATATAATTTAATACAACTTTAATTCAACATATACATATAATATATAATATATATACTTACTTAATAATTAATTTTAATAATAATTTCTGTAACGTATAAATTATTAAATGTTTTTTAAAATTACCAATACATCTATACACATAAAACAATAACATCAATACATATTTAATAATTACATATAGCAAATAATAATCAATATTTTTAATGTAAATACTTTTTATTATTAATGATATATTACAATAGCTAAAATAATACAAAACATATTAAATATCAGACACAATAAAACTACTAGTCCAACTCCAACAAAAACAACAGTAAGGAAAATGTTGGATAGCGTAGGGGTAAAAATTACTATTCCAACTCCAAAGAGTGCAACAGTAGGGAAAGCGTTGGATAGCGTAGGGTTAAAATTACTATTCCAACTCCAGAGAGTGCAATAGTAGGGAAAGTGTTGGATAGCGTAAGGGTAAAAATTACTATTCTCACTCCAGAGAGTACAACAGTAGGGAAAACGTTGGATAGCGTACGGGTAAAAATTACTATTCCAACTCCAAAGAGTGCAACAGTAGGGAAAGCGTTGGATAGCGTAGGGGTAAAAATTACTATTCCAACTCCAGAGAGTGTAATAGTAGGGAAAACGTTGGATAGCGTAAGGGTAAAAATTACTATTCCCATTCCAGAGAGTGCAACAGTAGGGAAAGTGTTGGATAGCGTAGGGAAAACAATTACTATTCCAACTACAGAGAATGCAACAGTAGGGAAACCACTGGATAGCATAGGGGTAAAAATGACTATTCCCACTCCAGTGAGTCCAACAGTACGGAAAGCGTTGGATAGCGTAGGGGTAAAAATTACTATTCCCACTCCAGTGAGTGCAACAGTAGTTAAAACGCTGGATAGCTTAGGAGTAAAAATTACTATTCCCACTCCAGAGAGTGCAACAGTAGTGAAAACGCTGGATAGCGTAGGGGTACAAATTACTATTCCCACTCCAGTAAGTGAAACAGTAGGGAAAGCGCTGGATAGCGTAGGGGTAAAAATTACTATTCCCACTCCAGAGAGTGCAACAGTAGTGAAAGTGCTGGATAGCCTGGTGGTAAAAAATACTATTCCAACTCCATAGAGTGCAATAGTAGGGAAAGCGTTGGATAGCGTAAGGGTAAAAATTACTATTCCCACTCCAGAGAGTGCAACAGTAGGGAAAGTGTTGGATAGCGTAGAGGTAAAAATTACTATTCCAACTACAGAGAATGCAACAGTAGGGAAACCACTGGATAGCATAGGGGTAAAAATTACTATTCTCACTCCAGTGAGTCCAACAGTAGGGAAAGCGTTGGATAGTGTAGGGGTAAAAATTACTATTCCCACTCCAGAGAGTGCAACAGTAGTGAAAACGCTGGATAGCGTAGGGGTACAAATTACTATTCCCACTCCAGTAAGTGAAACAGTAGGGAAAGCGCTGGATAGCATAGGGGTAAAAATTACTATTCCCACTCCAGTGAGTCCAACAGTAGGGAAAGCGTTGGATAGCGTAGGGGTAAAAATTACTATTCCCACTCCAGGGAGTGCAATAGTAGGGAAAGCGTTGGATAGTTTAGGAGTAAAAATTACTAATTCCACTCCAGGGAGTGCAATAGCATTGAAAACGCTGGATAGCTTAGGAGTAAAAATTACTATTCCCACTTCAGGGAGTGCAATAGTAGGGAAAGTTTTGGATAGCGTAGGGGTAAAAATTACTATTCCCACTCCAGAGAGTGCAATAGTAGGGAAAGCGTTGGATAGCTTGGGTGTACAAATTACTATTCCAACTCCAGAGTGTGCAATAGTAGGGAAAGCGTTGGATAGCGTAAGGTTAAAAATTACTATTCCCACTCTAGAGAGTGCAACAGTAGGGAAAGTGTTGGATTGCGGTGGGGAAAAAAATTACTATTCCAACTACAGAGATTGCAACAGTAGGGAAACCACTGGATAGCATAGGAGTAAAAATTACTATTCCCACTCCAGTGAGTCCAACAGTAGGGAAAGCGTTGGATAGCGTAGGGGTACAAATTACTATTCCCACTCCAGAAAGTGCAACAGTAGTGAAAACGCTGGATAGCGTAGGGGTACAAATTACTATTCCCACTCCAGTAAGTGAAACAGTAGGGAAAGCGCTGCATAGCTTAGGGGTAAAAATTACTATTCCCACTCCAGAGAGTGCAACAGTAGTGAAAGCGCTGGATAGCATAGGGGTACAAATTACTATTCCCACTCCAGTAAGTGAAACAGTAGGTAAAGTGCTGCATAGCGTAGGGGTAAAAATTACCATTCCCACTCCAGAGAGTGCAACAGTAGGGAAAGCGCTGGATAGCGTAGGGGTACAAATTACTATTCCCACTCCAGAGAGTGCAACAGTAGGGAAAGCGCTCGATAGCGTAGGTGTAAAAATTACTATTCCCACTCCAGATAGTAAAACAGTCGGGAAAGCACTGGATAGCATAGGGATTCTATAAACAGAATAACCAATTAAATAATTAGTTATACAAAAATAGCATGTTAATAATTAATTTACAAATTAATTATTATTAAATACCAATTATTTATAAAAATATATTTACATAAATAACTTTGAATTACATCCCACACTATTCCCCCTTTAACACACAACACACTACACATACAAAATACACAATACATTTAAATATCAATTTATCTATGATTTACAATTAATAATACATTATTTATAATTAATATAGTTATTATTTACTAATTTATACATATTAACTACCAAATTACAATTATTCACAAATTAATTATTAATTAACAATACATGAATTAGCAATAACAACAAATAACATGAAATAATAAATTTTTTATATTTACTATATTTAACATACTAATAACTATTAATTACCAATTAATAATTATTTAACAATTAATTATTATTAATTACAAATAAATAAAAATTATCATTAATTATTTTAATTTAATTACATCCCACCCTATTCCCCTATAAACCCACAACCCACTACACATAAAAATTCACATAATGAATTTAATCATCAATTAATCACTTAATAAAATTAAATCACCAATTAATTAGTAATTAACAATTAATTAATTAACAATACCAATAAATAAATATGAATATTAAACTATTTATAACTTATATAATTAACCAATTAATAAAATTAATTTACAATGAATAATTAATTAACAATTAATTATTCAATTAATATATTTAATTTACAATTAATAATTAATTAACAATTAATTAATCATAAATACCAATTAAACAATACATATTAATTCATTAACTATAATTAAATTACTTCCCACCCTATTCCCCTATAAACCCACAACCCGCTCTGATACTAAAACGCTAAATTAAATCTTAAATAATTATTAATCTCTAAACATTTATTTTTAAATGTATTAAAATACATTACAAAATACATATTAAAATACATTACACTAATAAAATATCTATATTATTAACATTGAAATTTTTGCTTACGATATTACTTACATCTATATTTATGACTTCGATATTGTTAACTTCGATAATACTTACCTTGGGGTCGATATTGGGGTCGATATTATGTCCATCGATATTCTTGACTTCGATATTCTTTACCTACGATATTAACAACTCGATATACTTGTAGGTCGAAATTTAAAACTCGATATTTAGACTAACCACCAACTAAACATAAACTCATCTACTCATTGTAGCTGCCACTTTAATTCAGGACTCTTAAATAATCTAACTTCTATTTGTATTTTATTTGAATATCTGTAGCTTTAGGCATGTTTTCGAATCGCTCTCAATCTGCTACTTACTCTCTTCACCACAGCATCGTATTTTTATTCGTGTTTCCTAACCACTTATGCTTTACGCTACCCCACTCTCTTCCATTGCTTGATCTTGTAGATTCAAGTTTTTCTTCATCATTGAATATTTTCTTTTTTTTTCAGTTTTCAGCTCACTTACTATTCAGATTCATCTTTGTCTTTTAACAGTTGAATTATAGATGATTCCTTATACTACATTCAATATGTGTTTTACATTTTGAGCTCATAACGTAAATTTTCATTTTTAATTTCTCTTATACCAATCCTGAGGGGTTCTAAGCAGTCACCAGTGTCTGCCACTCGCATCATTAAAACATTTAATGGATCTACCCTTTATCTTATTATTTCTTTGTTTTCCCAAACGCGTTACTGATTATTTCTTTATTATAGTTTAGTACCTAATTTATTTCTCCTCTTCAATATATTTAGAATACTAATGTTTAAAAATCATTAAATTTACAAAACCTATCATAGTCCTCACTAATTCTTTCCTGTTTTCAATTTTCAATTATTTTGTTTTATACTATGTGAAACCATTTGCTTCCATCGTATCTATGTCATCACTATTTTCTCGGTTCCCTTCGTGATCTCTTTATTCGCTCATTAGTTGGCTATATGTCCTTATCCACTTTGTGCATTTTATCACTTTTGCTCTTTCACACTATTGGCATCTAAACTCTGGATTGAAATATCTACTGTAATCCGATTTATTTTCTTATTGTTCATTTTTAAAATGTGTTTAACCATGCCTAACCTTTCAATGTTACCTTATGGTTACATTTTAATGAATGCTTTGGATAAGAGTACTGTAATAATAAATCCAGATAAACCAAACATAAATGGGAGATGCCCCTCACAGCAAGGAGACAGAGATATGTGAACAAAAACCTAAAGATTCCTGTAAGCAAGATTTTCAGATCGTGTCAGGTAATCAGGGCGTTGAATGTGATCATGGGGAGCAATTTGATACTCCAGATGGCTGCCAAGTAGGTACACTGCGGCCACCATACTTGATATAAAGTATGGCGCAAGTCATGTGACACTGAGGATACGATGGGAAAGGTGATATGTTGGCCGCAAAGTAGAATCGCTGCTCCTTTTACACTTTAGGGGCATATTATCAAGCACGGTGTTACAGCTTGATAATATGCCCTGGAGAATTCCAATAGAAGCACAAGTTGACACCAAAAAATGGGCTTCTATGGGAATTCTCAAGGGCATAGTATCAAGCCCATTATCGCCGCTTTTGCGGCAGTTTTCTGCCGCTAAAGCGGCGATAATTTTAGAGCAGTTTCTTGATAATATGCCCCTTCTTCGTTGTTTGTTGCACAAGTCTCGTGGTATTGGGTAAATGTTGTAAAGATGCTATGTTAAGATGGCCCCCAGGAAGGGAAATCGCATTTATTACATGCTAGTAGCTCACAGAGGGAGTCCCGCAGTTCCTAATCAGTTGGATTTCAATTTGAATTATAAAAAGCGGCCTGCTCACTCTTTAGGTTTTTATTACAAATGCAATCACAGATGAGTTGAGTTCTCAAAATACATGGCACATCCCCAGGGGCTATGAGAGGAATATTTGCCCCGTAACACAAGTGGAACTCAGACACGCTGTTCAGAGAGATAGCCCACTCATAGCGAATTCTATGTCAGGACCGGAGGCTTCGGATTATGCTATCTCTCTTCGCTTTATTACTTATAACAAACATACAGCAGCCAGAGAGATTCGCAAATATCAGTGTAAAAAACCATAAAAAACTACAACTCCCTACAACCAGGGATATACAGAGTAAATTAGTCCATCAACTATTTCCACGACATCATGTAAAGTCCTCTGTCAGCTCTCTCTCCTCCTCTTTCTTCGCTGCTGCGCAGCCAGTTAAGTGCTCGTGGTTTTTTATTACTTTGGAGTTGTTGTTATGCTCATTGGATACTTTAAATATTGCTTTGCTTTTTCTATTGCGGATATTGGTACTTCTTTGCTCTTGAACTCTTTCTTACAGAGCCCCTACCGGCCGCGGGAACGTTCACGCTCCTTACGCGGCCGGCTCCCCTGCTGTTGCGGCTTCTTCGCATGCCGCCAGGGGCGCTCGACCGCCTTGTGACTCTTGCGTCGCGTCTCCTCAGAAGAGGAGCGTGCCGCGAGTCAAACGGTCGGAAGAGCCTACCCCTGCTGCCTCTCCACTAACGTCCGCATTGCAGACCGTACTTTACCCTGCAAAATTAAAACGCCCCGGTGGGGTCTGTATTGCGGTTCAAACCGCGTTGAACGCGCTGGTATGCATACAGCATTGTAAGCACCCTTCAAAACTCCACGCATCTCGCGGGCGGTGTCGAAATAACTTTGGGCATATCAATCCAATTTATTGGCATAATAATAATTGTTTTTTTCAACGTGTTTTTGTAACCCTCTGGGCTACCCTAATTTTGCGGCCTCAGGTCTGATCATAATTTATATCACCTGCTGATTGTGTGACAGTTCTGTCCTCCTTGTCCTTCCCTAGAAGTACTTACCTTTGCCAGAGAAATGGCCAGTCAGTCTGAATACTATGAGGAGGAAGTTCAGGAATACTTACCTGTTAGCGATGATTTCTTCGAGGCAGTGGATGACTCAATATATCGAGTAGTTAATGAAGTAGTGGGCCCGATGGAGCAACGTCTCTCGGATAGAATAGTGCAGGAATGCAACCGATTGGCGGCGGCTCGCGGCAGTGTGGCGCCTGCCCCAGGGGATCTTACTGAAGGGGCCCCTCCCCCCCTAAAAAACAGCGTCCCGACGGTGTGATGCAGATGCCTTTGCGCGCCTTAAGACGGCGTTTTTAGCTAAGACGGCCCCATGTGCTCCCCTCCCAGCGGGTGGTCAAGCTCAAGATATGCCAGATCCCCCATCCCCGGCGACAGATAATGATACCCAAGGGGATACTGATGATGAAGCGGGTTCTTCCCGTCCTTGGCGCCCGACCCCGGCGACCTCTTCGGCGGCGCCGGAGGAGGATGCTGATATGCTGAATCCAGATGATATAATGCACCCCCGGTCTTCAGCTTGGGTCCCAGGGGATAAGGTCGTTAGATTCCTTGCCAACCATCTGCGTAAGCCTCTGGAGAAGGAAGCGCGGAGTTGTTTGAGGGCGGAATGCCCGCGTCCCTCCTTGCCGGACAAAATCGCGCTTACACCGGAACTGGACTCCAAAATGGCCACCTTCTTGGCGAAATTTGTAAAAGATCCCCGTAAAGGCATTGATAGGTCTTGGTGGTCCTGTCCAGATAAACTCCTCGACGCCGTCGGTCCAATGGCAAAAATCTTAGACATAGCGGAGGAAGCTAAGGTGACAGGTTCAGCGATTTCTCCTGAGGTTTTATCTAATTGGGCCAAACGAGCCATCATTTTTATGGGAAACGCAAATTGTGCTCTTTCAACGGAGCGTTGCCGCTCCTTGTTGATTAAATTGGATCCCAAACTTGGAGATTTAGCTTCTTCTGAGGCCGGAGCAGTTGCTCAGGGGGGCCTCTTTGGCGAACCCTTTGTGAAGGAATTGGGGAAGTTTGTGTCTACTTTTACCTCCTTGGACAAGGCCCAGTCCGGTATTAAGAGAGTGTTTACCCAGCGGGTTTTACGCGGGGCCGGTCGAGGCAGGGGCCGCTCATCCGGCCGTGGGTTCCAGCAAGACCCTCCAAGGGGACAAGGCTCTGGTCGTGGTCAATACAATTCCACCGCAAACTACACCAACTTCTATCCAACGCGAGGACAGCGTTTCAGAGGCCGTGGAGGCTACAAGTCCAATTCTGGAGGCGGGAGTTCAGGCGGTAAGTGTCCTTCCCGCATGTCACATAAGAATAGGGGGGCGACTGGCACGCTTCAGAGAGGCTTGGGCGGTGTTAACGTCCAATGCATGGGTCCTTCAGACAATTCGGGGCTTTCATGTGGAATTTCTGGACAACCCTCGCCAGGTAACGCGGCCAAGTTCACTACAATTCAGCCTTCAGGATGCACGGTTGATCGACGAAGAGGTTGCTGACTTGCTTCGCAAAGGCGTCATTTGTCGCACAACTTTGCATCCTCACGGTTTCCTCAGCAATATTTTCCTCGTGGACAAGACCGACAGAGGTCGTCGGCCGGTAATCAATCTCAAGGAATTCAACACGTGGTTAGTGTATCGCCATTTCAAAATGGAGGGAATTCATCTCTTGTGCTATCTCCTGCGCCCTTCCGATTGGATGGCGCGTTTGGATTTAAAAGACGCCTACCTCGTGATTCCTGTGCATCCGCCCCACAGATGATTCCTACAGTTTCGCTGGGGGGGTCTGGTATACGAATTCACGGCCCTTCCGTTCGGGCTTTCCTCGGCACCGTGGTGTTTCACCAAAGTGCTTCATCCCGTGGTAGAGTTTCTCCGAGCGTGGGGTATACGCATGATCGTCTATCTGGACGACCTTCTTCTGATGGCTCAGTCTCCTCAACTCTTGTTGGTGCAACTCCAGCAAACCGTTTCTCTTCTGCAGAGCCTAGGGTTCGTTATTAACACGGCAAAATCAATACTTCAACCTTCGCAGTCAGTCACCTTCCTGGGCTTTATGGTAGACTCCGTTCAGGCGACGCTGAGTCTTCCATCTCGGAAGATGGCGAAAATTCGGCACGAATTGCGCCAGACGGTGTCCAAGCCCTCCATTTCCCAGAGGCCTCCTGTTGTCCTCAATCCAGGCGATTTTTCCGGGTCCTTTACACTATCGAGCATTGCAGTGTCTAAAGGCCTACCACCTCAGACGGGGTCGGTCGTACGATTAAGTGGTGCCACTTTTGGCAGAAGCCAAAGAGGATGTTCTTTGGTGGCTCACTCATATGGAGTAAGGGTGGGCGTAGTTCGCGAAGTAGCACTTCGCGAAGCTACGCAAAGTGAAGTTCGCACTACGCGAGCTACGCGTAGCACTTCGCGAACTGCGAAGTAACATGTTCGCACTGTGCAAGATGTTGTTTTCAATGATTGCACAGTGCGGACAAGCAACCGGCACTGTGCAATCATTGAAAATGGCATCTTGCACAGTGCGAGCTGTAGTTTTCTGCTGCTCGGGTAGATTTTTACTCGAGCTGCAGCTTTCTCAACGCAAACTGGTAGTTTCTCATCGCGAGCGGTCGCGAGCATACGCGACCCCTCGCAATGAGAAACCTGACCTTCTCGCGTTGGGAATCTCGCCGGGAGGTTTATTTTCCATGCTCGCGATCGCGAACAAGGAAAAAGTCTCGCCAGGATGTCATTTTGCTTGCTCGCGGTCGCCAACTTGACGTTGAGGACCGCGAGCAAGCAAAAAATGACCGCAGCACTACGCAACACTATGCTACGCGTGTTCGCACTGTGCTACGTGCAGTTCGCGTAGCGCGAAGTAGCGCGAACTTCGCAAACTACGCGAGCGTAGCGTAGTGCTTCGCCCAGGCCTAATATGGAGGCATGGAACGGTCGGGCGATATTTGGATCCGTTCCAGACTTGGTCATCGAGTCCGACGCCAGCAAACTGGGTTGGGGTGCTCGATGCGGGGATATTTGCACCGGAGGTGTTTGGTCAGCAGACAAGCGAGTTTTTCACATCAATTGCTTGGAACTGCTAGCCTGTTCTTTCGCAGTGCGCTGTTGGACCAAGGATAGGGTGCAGTCTTGTGTCTTTCTAAAGATGGACAACATCTCCGCGGTCCGTTACGTCAATCGGTTGGGAAGGCCCCGTTCTCGGGCGTTAGCCAACCTAGCGAAGGACTTTTGTGGCTACTGCCTAGATCATCATATATCGGTGACGGCGGAGTATCTCCCGGGCCAGCACAATCAGGTAGCGGACTGGCACTCTCGTCATCTCTACGACTCCAGCTTATGGAAGCTGGATCTTCCGGTCTTCCAATGGTTGAACAATCTCTGGGGACCTTTTTCAGTGGACCTTTTTGGCTCCCGTTTGGACAATCAAGTGCCCAGATTCTTCAGTTCGAGGCTGGATCCGATGGCTCGGGCCACGGATGCCTTTCTCCAAGACTGGAGAGCGGAAAACGGATATGCGTTTCCGCCGTTCTCAATGATAATGAGGACGACAGCCCACATCCGACGACAATACGCAGAGGTGATCCTGATAACCCCCCTATGGAGGTCTCAAGTTTGGTTTCCAGTTCTTCTGGAACTCTCCTGGGATTCTCCAATCCTACTCCCCCTGTATCCTCAACTTCTTCGGAACCCAGAAGGGAATCTTCATCACCTGATCACTCAGGAGACGCTCAGACTCATGGTGTGGCATCTTTCAGGCGACGATGGTCGCTGCCGGGACTTTCGGGACAGGCTGAGGCCCTCCTGTCAAAGGCATGGGCAGACAGCACCACGAAACGTTATAGATCCGCGTGGTCACGATGGGTTCGTTGGTGTCTTCGACGGGATCTGGATCCCGTGGTCGCAGGAATCGTTCCCCTCTTGAACTTTTTTGCCGATTTGGCGTCGGACGGTTTGGCATATCGCTCCATTAATGCTATCAGGTCGGCGATCTCTGCCGGTCACGAGCCTCTAGACGGAGCGCCTATTGGGGAACACCCGATGGTCTGCAGACTTTTACGGGGCGTGCGCTTATCGTTACCCCCGGAACCTCGTTATTCCGTTCTTTGGGACATCAACAGAGTCTTGAATCTGTTTCTTTCCTGGCAGTCTAATCGATACCTTTCTCTGAAAGAATTGTCTTCCAAGCTTGCTATGCTTCTATGCTTGATCTCCTGCAGACGAGTTTCCGATGTTCGCGCATTAGACGTCTCGGCACGTGTTTTCTCCCCGGAAGGGGTTGTTTTTACGATTGGACGCAGGACTAAGTCGCATTCACGAACGATAACGTACCCGGCTTTCCGGGACTCCCCCAAACTATGTGTGGTAGATTGTTTAAAGACATATGAGGATTTAACGCAGGAACCCCACCCGCCGGGCGAACAGCAACTCTTGATAGCTCTCAAGAAACCACACAAAGCAGTCTCTTCTCCCACCATTGCCAGGTGGGTGCGATGGGTTATGCAAGAGGCTGGCATTGACACAAAACTATTTGGTGCCCATTCTGCCAGAGGTGCTATGGCCTCGAAGGCTTTTGCGCTGGGTGCGCGTTTGGAGGATTTAATGCGAGCAGCGGACTGGTCGTCCGACTCCACCTTCAAGAGGTTTTATTTTAAGCCGGTTCTTTATGTGGCACAGTTAGTGGTAAGTAAGCTTTGAACTAGCATAATCCGAAGCCTCCAGTCCTGACATAGAATCGGAATTTGCCTAGTAACATGACGGTAAGTTCCAATTTTATTAAGGACACGGAGGCGATTATCCCGCCTGGGGCACCTTTGGTGCGAACCGCCCCGTATGGCAGTAAGTACTTATTTTTCTCGACCTTGGTTGGCGGGACATGCTTGCTTTGTTTGATGTTGTTTCTACTGTGGCCATTGCATAATATGCTCGGTATGGTTCACACAGTTCTCACCTCCCTGCTTGGTTTCTTTTAGGTAATGATGGATCCAAGCAAGACCAATAAGGAAATGGCATGACTTGCGCGAAGAAAGAGGAGGAGAGAGAGCTGACAGAGGACTTTACATGATGTCGTGGAAATAGATGATGGACTAATTTACTCTGTATATCCTTGGTTGTAGGGAGTTGTAGTTTTTTATGGTTTTTTACACTGATATTTGCGAATCTCTCTGGCTGCTGTGTGTTTGTTATAAGTAATAAAGCGAAGAGAGATAGCATAATCCTCGCCTCCGTGTCCTTAATAGAATTGGAACTTACCGTCATGTTACTAGGCAAATTCCGATTCTCCTTCCCAATTATGAGCATTGTATAGATCAAGTAATTCAATTAAAGATATCAGTGGGGAGAATGAGACACCTCAGTGTTTTTTGGTTTATGATTGGAGTTGGTACCTGAAAATTACTTAGTGAGACCAAAGAGGAGGGTTATGACGAGCAACAGGGTGTAGATATGAGGCCCAAAGGATGTTTGTAGAGGCAGTCGCTGTAGTGTGCCTGGATGCATGCGGCATGTGCTGCATAGGGTGGCCTACTGGCATGGGTGCAAATTCAGGATGGTGAGTGTAAAAATTCAGGACAAGGGGTCAAAATTCAGGACAAAAATTCAGGACAAAAATTCAGGACAGGAGGTCAAAATTCAGGACAAAAATTTGGGGCAACAGGTATGCTTTGCAGACACATCAGTGGATGTCATGCAATAGAATATAAATAAATAGGCAAAGAACATAAGTACAAGTCACTTGTCCTGTCACTTTCTCCTGCCCGGTCACTTCTCCTACCCAGTCACCGCTCCTTCCCTGTCATTTCCCCTGCCCGTCACTGCTCCTGCCTGTTCACTGCTCCTGCCCGTTCACTGCTCATGCCTGTTCACTGCTCCTGCCCAATATCTGCTCCTGCCCATTCACTGCTCCTGCCCATTCACTGCTCCTATCCGTTCATTGCTCCTAAGCATACCTAATCACTGCTCCTGCCCCGTCACTTCTCCGGCCCCTTCACTTCTCCTGCACCATCACTTCTCCTGCCCCGTCACCACTCCTGCCCGTTCACTGCTCCTGCCCTTTCACCGCTCCTGTCCATTCAGTACTCTTGCTCACGCTCGATCACCGCTCCTGCCTCCTCACTTCTCCTGCCCCCTCACTTTTCCTGCCCCGTCACTACTCTTGCCTCGTCACTTCTCCTGCCCCGTCACTTCTCCTGCCGCGTTCACTGTTTCTGTCCGTTCACCGCTCCTGTCTGTTCACTGCTCCTGTCCGTTCACCGATCCTGCCCAGTCACTGCTCCTGCTCATGCCTAATCACTGCTTCTGCCCCATCACCACTCCTGCCCATCACTTCTCCTGCCATTCACTTCTCCTGCCCAGTCACTTCTCCTGCCCGGTCACCTCTCCTTCCCGGTCGCCTCTCCTGCCCTGTCGCCTCTCCTGCCCTGTCCCTTCTCCTGCCCTGTCCCTTCTCCTGCCCTGTTGTCTCTCCTACCCTGTCCCTTCTCCTGCCCTGTCCCTTCTCCTGCCCTGTCCCTTCTCCTGCCCTGTCCCTTCTCCTGTCCTGTCACTTCTCCTGTCCCATCACTTCTCCTGCCCCGTCACTTCTCCTGAGCCGTCACTTCTGGCCCGTTCACTGCTCCTACTCCGTTCGCTGCTCCTGCCCCAGTCACTGCTCCCGCCCGTTCACTGCTCCTGCCCCGGTCACTGCTCCTGTCCGTTCACCGCTCCTGCCTGGTTCCCACTCCTGCTTATGCCTAATCACCGCTCCTGCCCCATCACTTCTTCTGCTTCGTCACTTCTCCTGCCCCATCACCTCTCCTGCCCCATCACCTCTCCTGCCCTGTCACCTCTCCTGCCCATCACGTCACCTGCCTGTCACATAACCTGACCGTCACTTCTCCTGTCGGTCACTTCTTCTGTCCGGTCACTTCTCCTGCCCGGTCACCTCTCCTGCCCCATCACCTCTCCATCCCTGTCACCTCCCCTTACCCATCACTTCTCCTGCCCCGTTGCCTCTCCTTCCCCATCACTTCTCCTGCCCCATCACTTCTCCTGCCCCGTCACTTCTCCTGCCCCGTTCACTGCTCCTGCCCCGTTCACTGCTCCTGCCCCATTCACCACTCCTGTCCTTTCACCGCTCCTGCCCGGTTACCGCTACTGATTATGCCTAATCACCGCTCCTGCCCTGTCACTTCTCCTGCTCCGTCACCTCTCCTGCCCCGTCACTTCTCCTGCCCCGTCACTTCTTCTGACCTGCCACTTCTCCAGCCCTGTCACTTCTCCTGCCATGTCACTTCTGCTCTGTCACTTCTCCTGCCCGGTCACCACTCCTGCCCGTCACTTCTCCTGCCCGGTCACCACTCCTGCCAGGTCACCTCTTCTGCCCCGTCACCTCTCCTGCCCCGTCACTGCTCCTGCCCCGTCACTGCTCCTGCCCCGTCACTGCTCCTGCCCCATCACTGCTCCTGCCCCGTCACTTTTCCTGCCCTGTCACTTTTCCTGCCCCATCACCGGTCCTGCCCGTTTACTGCTCCTGCCCGTTCACTGCTGTTGTCCTGTTGTGTCTCGATGTAGATACCGTATATAGGTTTCCCGATTTATGTCCTTATATAGGCACAATTCGCTTTGCTCATATTTAGGCATAGAAATCCTACCCTTATTTAGGCATTATCCATGCTAACCAAATACAGGCATGGCCACCTACATCCATTCATCTACGTGTCAACGAGTTCTTGGAAAACCAGACTCGTATGCCTTTAGGACTTCCCCTTGCTTGGATATTGATTCATTTATTATGCATGAACATATATTCCTTGGGGGTTCATTCATGACGTTCGTCAGCCTGACTTTTACGTCAAGTCTGGCATTCCTAAACACCTTCAAGGTATAAATATACCTTCACTTACCATGGCAAACCATGGTTCGGCTGCCTACTTGCACGACGCGGCTCGCCACGGCAAGTTCAGAAGGCAGTCAAGTCCCCGCCTGAAGCACTGACCAGACGCTGTCATCCTCCACGCAGAGAATCCAGCACCAGTGTTTCTGACTCCCCTTGCGGGGTGTTAGAGATCGAGACTTGGAAAGAGATTCCAACCTCACTCATTCTAAGGTATGGTGCGGACTAGAACCTTGAGGGACTTTTGGCAAATCTTGGCAACTATAGCTAAACTAGACTATAGACAAGCAGCACCTACTTCTTACCTCGTACTGCACTTAGGCTAGGTACACTGGGGTAGAACTAGCTAGAAGCATCAGATGAGTAGGCATCAGATGAGTATTAACATTTTAGCCTGTGTTATTTATGTATGTATTTTTATGAATATCTGTCATAGCTATAAACCATGCTATTGCAGTATTATTTTATCTTACTGCTAACGCTGTACATATTTTACTTCGCATTCTGTCTTACGATTGTAGCGGTTCATATCTCTTGCACGAGAAATAAGACTGTTCAATAAACCCTTTTTATTGAAACGCCCGTCTATCTATTTCAGTGTAACTCTGTAGAAACGAAGCATGCACGATTGACTGAGTGAAACTGTTATCTATTGTTTCCACGATTCTGAGATTGTTCCGATTCTTAAGGAAACAAAGTTGACATGTTTATGCGGTTGTCAGAAACTAATTCCTTCTTGTTTATTCGAGAAGTTTCTAATGACCTCTGAGTTAGCTGGCACACACAAGTAATTAAGTTTAATGTACTCAATAGAGACATACTGACCTCAGTCCTATGTCAAAACTATAGTGAATATTATTCCAATGCTCAGGGCCTATCAGGAATATAGGAACTACACTACATGGCGCCCAACGGTTTGGAAAGGCACTATTTTAACGCTAGATACCGAAGTAACTCAGTCATGCTTTTCTCAGAGACCCCTACTCATAATACTCCATAAGACATGTGGAGTGGGTAGGGATAATATCCGTCATGGCTGAGTAGGACAAAAATCCTATGTATTAGCTGTTTGGTTTGATCAACGTTGAAGGATACAGTGTTCCAAAATATTGTGCACCTTATCTTTGTTCCCTTGAAACTTGCTCTGCAACTTTCAATAAACTATGTCCCAAAATGAGGATAATAACACCAGAACCGGTGGAGCTGTACCCGATGAAATCGCAGCAGCTTTTGATTTTACAGGTTTTGATGAGACCGATGAAAATGCGAAAATCATCGCTCCAAATTTAAGGAGAGCCATCACTCTAAAACTTATAAAACATGGCCTAACACCAAGAGGTGGTAGAGCAGTTTTTGTGATAGAGGCACATGAATCTCACCAGACAGAGGTATTCTATTCATGGATAGTATTCCCAGAATCAAATCCAGTAACTAAAATGTTTCACTTCTACCAAGAAGATGAACCACCTGAGGAATATATTCCCTTTGAGGATATTGAAATTCCACTCACATACCAGGAGCATGATCTCTGGTTTAAAGGCGCCCTAAAACATTACAATCACATTACCAGGCTCGGTTCACTAGGTAGACCAGGAGCAACATGGCCGATTTTAGCCGGCTACACACCTCATCCGGACATTGTCAATGTCAGACGTAGAATTACTTGCTCAACTCAAGGAGTTAATCAAAATATATAGACAATTGGTTCAATATGTCATGCGGACTTTTACCGTCCAACCAACAATAGCCATTTCAAGACAAACCTCTCACCAGGGGAATGCGCTAAAAATCACACCACAGACTTTATATGCAGTCATGGGTAAAATGCCCACAAAACGTGAACAAATTCCGTTCTGGATAGCTCAAAAATTACTCAAATCGAAGCAGTATTTCCAGATAGCAGCCCTTATGAGAAACATAGGATTCTAACAATCTGTTTACCAATGGGGATAACACCACAACTGGAAGACTGCACCACTTAGGGCACAGTCTTTGCAGCTATCTACAGTAAAACACATGGTGTTCCGTCTATGGCGGTAATACCTGATGTCCTGAAACAAATAGGAATACGGGGCAGAACCTGCTCTGAATTTAGGTATGAAGTTACAAAAAAATTTCAACATTTCAATATTAAAGGAGAAGCAGCATCAGTGGCAATCCACCAGAAATTAAGGGAATTTGATGTAACAGAACAACCACAAGAATTAGCCAGAATAATTAAAAAATCCTATGAAGAATTAGGCCGAGACAGTTTGGGAGGGAAACCAGTTAAACCACAACTGTCTTAAAGTCCTGAAAAGGCCTTTACTAAAAACAATCCTACCTCTTCTATAGAGAAGTGGGAAAATAATAAACAACATTTAAAAGAGAAAGATTCTCAATCCCAAGGTAGGTCTCCTCAAAAAGAGCCCTCTGAAAGGAGGTATAACCTCAGGGATAGGGAGAATTTGAAAAAACCTGACAGATATCAAGATACTGATACACGTTCCTCTCGTACCTTTCAGATATTGTCACAGACAAAAAGAAGAGGACGGTCAGATCACAAAGAAGAACGTGTGAAGTCCAAAGACGATCAACACATTCAGAAAAACAAAACAAAACCTCAATTCTCTAAGAAGAAAGTAGCAGGTCTGAAGATAAGACATGCCGAGGATTCTGAGAACACAACTCAAGAACGGAGAATAGCCTCAGACAATGTTGGACAGCGCAGCAGAAGTAACAATAGCTCGCCAGAACCTGAAGGGACTTCTGGAGACAGTGGACTTGAATGAGGACATTCAAGTTGAGACTGTAGACACCAGGGTTAGCTCGCCACATAGGTTATATGAAATAACACTCTTGATGGAGGGAGACATACCAAGAAAAGTGAAAACACTCTTTTGGGATCATCTTTCAAGGGGTTATGACATACTTCTAGCAGAACGGGACTGGCCACCAGAATTTGTCAGAGAGTGCTCACATGGTGAAGACATCATTATGCCAGCCTTCTCTAACCATGTTCCAGAACATTTAAAATAAACTTATGCCAGGAAATGAGCAGTGGCCCCAGAATTATACAAAAATCATGTAGGATGGGATGAGGACTCACCTCACCATAAGATCCAGTTAAAAAAATCAACCAACTGCACAAAGGCACTATCCAATTAAGCAAGAAGCTAAAAAACAGGTCAGGGAGATCTTAGATCAACTTGAATACCAAGGGGTGATTGAAACATGCACCTCATCAATGAACAATCCTTTGTTTCCTGTTTCCAAACCAGACAATACATATCGTCTAGTTTTGGATTACAGACACTTAAACTCTTGTTGTAAAACATTTGCAGTACACAATGCCCATAGTACAGCATTAATGAATAACATTGTGCGGAAAAAAATATAAAACCACATTAGATATTTCTAATGGTTTCTTTTGTCAAAACATAGCACCTGAAAGTAGGTAATTGACAGCTTTCTCAATAATGGGTACCAAGCGTCAATTCTGTCGTCTCCCTCAGGGATTCAAGAATAGTCCAGGGTTATTCTAAGCTAGAGTAACAGAGTTACTACAAATTTATGATGACAAGGCATTGGCATATGTCGATGATATCTATCTGACAGACGATGACCTGAACAAGCTCTTGAACAGGGTGAATACCATAATACTGGGCTTCACCTCTGAAGGGTATAAATTCAATTTAAAATAAAAGTGAAGGCAAAAGCCTGGTAGCCAACTTTTTAGAAAAGTATGCGCTGCTCCAACCTACAAAAAAAATCAAAAACTTACAATCGATTCTAGGTTTCCTAAATTTTGGAAGAACATACTTTCTAAACTACGCAGAAAGGGTTAAACCTCTCTTCAAATTAATCAAACCTGATTTTAAAATCACACATTGGACACGGAAACACACAGATATCCTGCGTTCACTTAAAGCTGACATGTTAGCAACAAAACACTTACAAACACGCGTAACCATACGCAACTTAGTGATTCGAATCATTCTGGGTCAATGTGGATTCACCTAGTTAACTTTTAACGAAGGTGAAAAAGTACCAATTGCATACAAATCACATTTGTATACGCAAGCAGAAATGAAATTCACATCGACAGAAAAAATTCTGACAGCAGTTCAAACCGCTGTAGCAAAAGAAAGAGCCCTACCACAGGGGAAACACATTATGGCCGTAACCCCTGTACCAGCCTTAGAGGCAGTTACAAAAGCGAGCATTCCAAATTCAAAAGCTTTACATCCAAGATGGATACAATGGGTTAATTCTCTTGCTGCAACTGATGTTGAATATGATTTTGATCCTTCTTTGAAAACACAAGCATTCCTGCAATACAAGCACAAAATTCCTCTGCCTACTGAAATTCTCCCTCTGGACCAGTACGAATTTATAATTTATACTGACGGATCTGCACAACCCGCTACAGGGGATAATGACGCTCATAGTGCAGCATGCGCGATCATTAAAGGTCGTATGCTCAATGGTCACAAAAACGAAATCTCTTGGAGATTGTACAGCTCAGCAAGCTGAACTGCAAGCATTTAAAATGGCACTTGAAAATATGGATCACGAATTCCCCACACTCATAATGCGTGATTCTTTTTATTGTGTTCAATCATACAATGAGTATTTACAGAATTGGCTTAAAAAAGGTTTCAACAATGCAAAAGGTGGCACAATCAAGTATAAAACTCTTTGGGAACAAGTAGTTCAGTTGCGAAACGGACTGCAAAACACTCACGTGATACACACGCTGAGTCATCAGCATGATGGCGTTCACGTTGAAGGGAATTCATTGGCTGACGAAGCCTCGAAAGGGGCTGTGGAAACAGCTTCCGTACCTGCAATCACTCGTTCAAAAACGAAAATAGACAGTGAAATAATAATGGCTGGCAATGCTTCAAGCAAAGGCAGCGGTGCAGCGTTACCTAAAAAGTTTCCACTCAAATACTCATATATAATTTATCGAACAATGTTCTGTTTGCTCGAATCCCTGGAGTGGGGAATAGGGTAATACTAAACATGGAACATAGATAAGGACTAATCCTAGCAGCCCATGCAGGTGTTTCAGCCACAGTATCGTTATTAAAACAGAGATACTGGTGGCCAGGCATTAGGAAACAGACCAGGACTTATGTTGTGGACTGCGAAAAATGCCAGAAGATGAAAGTCTCTACTGTGAAATGTCTGGCCCAGACGCCCCTGTTAATTTCAGATAAACCGTTAGCATGTGCTTATCTGGACCCCTGCGGTCCCTTACAAGGGGATGGTAACTATAAAGATTTAATGGTCGCAGTGGATTCGTGTTCGAGGTTCCTTTGGATGTGGCCTCAGCGCTCGGCTGACACTCGAACTGCTATAAATGATTTGCGAGTCTTTA
The DNA here is from genome assembly GCF_964204655.1 of Triturus cristatus. Taxonomy (NCBI): domain Eukaryota; kingdom Metazoa; phylum Chordata; class Amphibia; order Caudata; family Salamandridae; genus Triturus; species Triturus cristatus. The sequence continues at coordinate 370,449,666 of NC_140586.1, forward strand.
TCGGCACATACGCAATTGGCACACTACATTCTGACCAGGGTTCTGCGTTTAGCTCTCGAGCTTACAAAGAAGCCATGGCCAGTTTGGGTGTAGCATTGCGGTATTCTCCTCCATTCCATCCTGAGGGAAATTCTGTTGTGGAAAGAAAAAAACGGGACATAAGGCAGTCTATAATAGCTAGGGTATTAGGTTCGGGTGATGGGTGGGTCAAACATCTTTATGGGGTCCAAAGCTCATTAAACAATTTGCCAAGAAGTTCTCTAGGGGGTGTCACTCCATATGAGGTCCTATTTGGAAATAGAATGTTGGTTCAGGGCCTTGACATGAAAGGCACAGTGGTGGAAAATAAACAGTTTGATATCAAAGATCGTTTGGCTGTTTTACAGGGCTTAAATGAACTAAGATCGAAGCAAAGCAACGTGTTGCTGAAGCCAACCACCACTGGGGAAAAAACAACCGTCCCAGCAAGGCCTGTCTGGATCCCAAAGCTTGGTGATCTAATCAGAGAAAAGATCGCAGACAAGAAGGAATTTGGGTCTTCTTACAGACAACCAGTACCTGTCCTAGCAATCCACAGATCAAGAACAGTACTACTGCCGCCCCTTGCTGGTAAAAAGGAGAAAAGATTTGTGTCCATTGACCTGATCAAACCACACTATTTGGCCGATACTATGCAGGCCAAGTGAACTCCGACAATGAAGCAGACGCACTCCGCTGGCTACAATCCAAGAGGTTCTAACTGAGAGACTCATCACCTTTGAAGATTCTACAGCGAGAAATAAAGGACTAAGCAACAAAGCTATGGAACTCGTCCCTCTTGAGACCCAAATAACAGTTTGTCCTGATACACATGTCTCCAATGAAGTAACAAGTGATCAACTGGTTCCAGCGATTTCAACGAAACCTGATGCAATTCCAACCATTGACAGAACTGCCTCTGGCTATTTCATGAACTTTGATACGTTTTCCGAGGATCCCAGCGAACCTGAAATGACGCCAGCAGAAAGAACTTTCAAAGAACAAGCAACAGGCTTAATTCATCTCCTGAAAAAGACATATCTGGTTTCACCATGAATTAAACTATGGATTGGGGGGGAATGGCTTAGCACGCGATGAGAGCAGACGTGCCCGGGTAGAGCTCCCGCTTGAGCCCTCCTGCCCCGGGACATTTCTCCGTCACCGACTCCTCTACATGGCCCGATACTGCTGGCGGACCTGCTCCGGGACTTCCTACGTGCCCTGGCCGACTTTGAAGTGCCTCGGAGGTGGAACACCGCACCGACCCTGACGACGAGACTGAGGCCGCCCTGCTGGGCGCGAGTCTGGAGACCGCGATTACGCGAGCCCGCGGCTTCAGCTGGTTCCCTGGGCCTCGTGCTGCGGCCTGCGGGGCAGCTATCGCGGCACCGAGAAGGGGCCCGCCACCGCTGCGGGAGTGCCCCCGCGAGACAAGTGACGCGGCTGGGGACACTTGGGGACCCCCCCCTCCCCCACGAAGAGCTAATTGGAGGCGGTGGCGAGCTGGGGACAACCCGGAGGGGACAAGAAGACGCAGCCTGCGGCACCCGGCCTACGAGTGAGTAATGTGACTGGGGCCCTGGGAGCGGCGGGGCGGATCCGGAGAAGTGCGGTGCCTAGCCGCTGCCGCAAGTAAGAGGTTGCCCTCGAGCCACCATTGGGCTGGGAAGGCCTTTGGGACACAGCAACGGAGGCCCCCAGGCCTACGAAGGGACGCACAGGCTCTGCCTTCCCCCCGTGCTCTGGTCTGGTTACGGCTGAACGGGGGCGCTTTTCCCCCTCCTGGTTTCCTGCAAGTCTTTGGCCACTGGGGGTGGACTTGCACTGGACGGGGGCTACACCACTGAGGGGCACAGCCGCACATATCGCCGCTGCCCGAGGGCACTGAGGCCGCTGCCGGGACGCCAGGCTGGACCCTTCTGGACACGCGCACCGCAACTCCTGCGCTCCTGGCCGCTGCGGGGGACGACCGCGAACGCGGAGTGGACGGGAGACACAGGCGCGACCCACCCCATGGAGGGAGCCATCAGACGCCAGACCGGCTGCCGTTGGACCCGTCGCTGATTGGAACCTCTGGGCCCGCGGTGACCGCGACACATCGCGCGCGGCCTGGCGGGTTGGAGCAGCAGAACCCGGCGCTGCGCTGGAATGGTGGAGTGAAACACTCCTCTCCCTCGAGGTGGTCTGGGACCCGCAACGGCGGCCTCGACGTCGCGGAGACACTTCGCAGCGCAAGACTGGCCTCCGCTCCTCTGCGACAGAGACGGATACCTTGCACGCGCCACCAGCCCCATGCCTAGAGGGGTGCGAATGCGCACCGGACCGGGAGCTGCAACGGCGAGGGGAAAGCACGAGAAAGCAGCACCCACGATGGATACCGAGCACGTAGCGGCGAAGCTGGATCGCGTTCTGGCAGCCATGGAGAGGGTGGAAGAGTCCCTGCAGCGGACACGCACTTCCCTGGAGACCCGAATCGATAGCGTGGCAATCGACTTAACCCACCTCCGAGCTGATCATAAAAAGCTGCAAGCACGCACAACAACGCTGGAAGACACAATGGCGGATGTCGAGCCAGCGACGAAACAGATGGAAACAAAGGTACAAGACCTCCTGAACAGAGTGGAACTCTTAGAGGGTAGAGCTGAAGACGCGGAAGGCCGGGCACGAAGAAATAACATCCACCTGGTCGGCATACCGGAGAAATGGGAAAGGGCGGATCCTGCCCGCAGGGTCGAGGACTGGCTGCGAGACCTGCTACCGGACAGCGTGCTTTCCCCACACTTTGTGGTGGAGAGAGCCCACCGTGTGCCCACAAGACCGCTCCCCCCGGGCTCTAACCCCAGGCCGCTTCTCCTTCGGGTGCTCAACTACAGAGACCGAGATGCCATACTGCGCGAAGCCAGGAACCTAGGGGAAGTCACCATAGATAACGCCGCGGTGATGTTCTTCCAGGACTACACAGCGCGAGTGCAGAGACAGAGGCATTCCTTCCTGGCGGTAAAATGAAGACTGCGCGAAGCGGACCTCAAGTACTCGCTACTTTTCCCGGCCAAACTACGAGTGGTGGCGCGAGACAAGACGCATTTCTTCGCAAGCCCCGAGGAAGCGGAGGCCTGGCTAGACGGAGGAATGCCGGATGCGCCGCGAAGGGCGCTGGGAGCTGCCGCGACGGAGAGGGTCAGAGGATCAAGACGACAGCACCGCCGAAGGTCGCCCACGCCGCCGTTGGTCAGAGGAGCGATGAGCCGCTCCCCACCGGTGGATGCCCTGCGCAAGGTGGCGGAAATCAGCAATCCCCCGGCGCCGTCGCCCCGCCCGGACGCCAATCCGGCGGTGTCCTCAACGGACGACGAGGCGATCTATGGCATCCCGGACACGCAGAGCTCTGGGGGGCCCCCGGAGGTCACACCGCAAACAGCGGATCTTTTTGGTTGACGGGACCCGGTGGTGGACTGCCGCCCGCTGCATGACACAGAACTACCTGAGTTCCTGCTTGGCTGCCCCACATGCCACTAGACCTGCCTAGGGCCTCCCTGCGCCCACACCGTCGCCAGTCTGGGGGACTCGATTACGGAGCTGGACACTGTGAGTACATTTTCTAATCATTAACACGTGACACATTCACCCACTTCGCAGTCACGCAAATGCGCCCCACAGTGCTTGGCCGCCGGCCCGCTGCCACAGGAACCACTCGGAGGGGGACATGCCCCCCCTGGCGCCCTTGCCCACACTGGACTGGTAACTGGGCGTACAGCTGCCACGGCATTGAGCAACAGACACTAGACATCCGCCGGCCAGCAGTGGCTTGCACACCCCACCCGGGAGAGATGCAGGGCACTTCCAGGACTGCACTGTTTTGGTTACTGATAAGATATAAACCACAAGATCCCCCTAAGACTGTATAGTTCACGAGCTCACTCGAGTGTTTGGACGGCGAACCATTGTGCAGCCGACCTTTTGGTATTTTGGACTTTGTTGCCATGTTAAGGCTTTACGTGTTCCCTTTTTTCCCTATCCCCCTGCCCTACTGGAGATCAAGACACTGCGCACACAATACTCAACCTAGCTACACGGTGGGAGTGGACTGCTGGACCTGGGGGACCCTTGGGATGGGAGCCACGCCCTGGGGGGATGAGGGAGGTGCGCACGCACGCGACTGCTATGGCTAATATACAAATATGCACCTGGAACGTCAGGGGAATGCACACACCGGCTAGGCGTTATCATATCCATTCATACCTGAAGCAGCATAAAGTCAGCATAGTGCTGCTCCAAGAAACCCATTTGAACGGAGCTGAGGTGCGGGCACTACACCGCAGATGGCGAGGGCAATTGTATGCTACGGAATATTCCTCATTCGCTCGCGGAACACTGATATGGGTCCGCCCTGGGACTCCGTGGGATGCCACAGAAACAGTGGTGGATCGGAAGGGCAGGTATACAGCTGCGCAGGGCAGGCTAGATGGCCAGCTAATTACACTAGTATCCCTCTATTCCCCAAACGTCGATCAGGGCGGCTTCCTGGCGCGGCTCTCAGCGACCATGGCAACTTGGCATACAACCTCGTGGATAATAGGGGGTGACTATAACTGCACTTTAGACACCACACTGGACCGCTCATCCCCACCCCCAGCTAACGCCTCTACAAGGGGAGCCACGAAAGCGCTATTGGAATGGGCCGCGCAATGGGATCTACATGACGTTTGGCGGCAGCGCAATCCGGGGACACGGACATACTCCTACTACTCTGGCGCCCACGACCTGCATGTCTGCCTGGACCGGTTTATGGCGTCTGCTGACCTCCTACCCCACGTGACAGACACACAATACATGGGCCGCACGCACTCGGATCACAACCCACACTTCATGTCCATAGCCTGGGCCCACCCGCACCCCCCCGTGCCCACATGGCGCCTACAACCTGCGCTGTTACTGGACGCGGCTTTCCGTGATGCCTTGCTCGAGCGCGCCGCGCAATACTTCGAGGATAATGCCGGTACGGCATCCAATCCACAGGTGGAGTGGGACGCCTTCAAGGTGATGCTCCGAGGACACTGCCTGCACGCACAGGGGCATGTGAGGCACCAGCTGGAGAGGGACTTAACTAGGCTGGAATCGGACTTGCTTACGCGAGAGGAGGGGGCTGTGGATGGGGACGGGGACCCGCTGCACGAGGCCCGCACGGAACATGCGCGTCTTTTGGAGCGACTCCGCAATGTCAATTATGCCGTGCATTCGGCGAGAACGCATCACCTTGGCGACAGACCAAGCAAACTTTTAGCGTGGCTGATCTCCCAGGACGCCCGCTCGACCCCGGTGACGGCCGTACAGAGGGAGGGGGGGGAACTAGTGTACACGCAACTTGGCATACATGACGCCTTTACTGCCCACTACGACGCATTGTATCGCTCCCGCCTATCAGTCCCTTATCCTGATATAGCCGACTATCTCTCCCCCCTGCAAATGCCGCAACTGACCATTGCGCAGCAAGACGAGCTGGGAGCCCCGCTGGAGCCAGATGAGCTCCGAGAAGCCATCTTTAACCTGTCTAATGGCAAAACCCCGGGCCCGGACGGGCTACCGGCTGAGTTTTACAAGGCCGGCTCGGACATCCTCGTCCCGGAACTGATGCGAATGTACGTAGCGGCAGCGGAAGATGCTGCTTTACCCCCAACGTTAAATGAAGCCATACTGGTCTCTATTCTTAAACCTGGCAAGGATAGCACGCGGGTGGGCTCTTACCGTCCGCTGGCGCTGCTGAACACGGATTATAAAATCTTGGCTTCTGCGTTAGCCAGGAGGCTGGCCCCTCATGTACCCGCTCTGGTGCACCGAGACCAAAATGGATTTGTCCCCACACGCCACACTTCCTACAACATCCGCCGCCTCTTTCGGGTACAGAAATACGCCACGCAGCAGTGGCCAAGGGCGGGATGCCTGATACTGGACCTGGAGAAGGCCTTTGATTCAGTCGAGTGGCCGTATCTGAGGGCGGTCGCAGAGAAATATCGGCTGGGGGGGGATACAGTGCCATGATTGACCTACTTTATGGCAGACTGACAGTCCGAGTCCGTACGGGCCGCCTCCTCTCCGCTGCCATCCGGGTCTGCAGGGGCACCCGCCAGGGCTGCCCGCTGTCGCCATTGCTGTTTTCACTGGCCATGGAACCCCTGGCCGCGACTCTCAGGACGCACGGACTGGAATGGGGAATTCCATTGGCGGATGGCCTGCATGCGGTGTCTCTGTATGCAGACGACCTGCTGCTATACGTCAGGGACATAACTGCCATCCCTGCCTCCCTCACTGATGTCTTCCGCACCTTTGAGGAGATGTCGGGCCTGAGAGTCAATTGGGCCAAGTCGGGAGCCTATCCCTTTAGCCCAGCAACGCCTGAATGCGACATCCGGCTGGGAGGGGACAGACTGCAGTGGCATCCCACCACCTTCCGTTACTTGGGGATAAGGATCTACAGAACCCCAGCAGACGTCCTGGAGGGGAACCACCTTCGAGCAATCGCTTCTGTCCGAGCACAAATTGGCTTCTGGAACACCTTACCCCTTAATGTGCCTAGTCGGGTGGCACTGACCAAAATGATAGTGCTTCCTCGCCTACTCTATTATTTTGCAAATATGCCTCTGTATGTTCCCACCAAGCTGTTCCGCGAACTAGAGGTGCTGCTGCGTAGCCTCATCTGGAACAAGGGGAGACCACGAGTGGCGCTGGCTAAATTATACATGCCCACGGATTCCAGGGGCTTGGCAGTCCCCAATATGGAACTGTACTACCTCGCGGCACAGATGCAATGGGTGGCGGGATGGCTGTGCGGCAAGCAGCTTGAGGACACTACCTCGCACACGGCTGCCTGGACACGCACACAACTAAATACACTGTTCCACCCGATAACCCGCACGCCCTGCCCCTCTCAGGTCTACCTGGCGGTAGCGCGCAGATGTTTCCTGCGGTGCCGCCGCCTCACGCGCGCAACTAAGCCATACGCCCCGAGTTTGCCACTCTTGGGCATGCCTGGCCCGACGGGACCGCTCACGGAGGCCCACTTGGCTGGATGGGAGCGGGCGGGAGTGGACACGCTGGGCGATCTATATGTAGATGGCGACTTACTTACGTTCGCCAACCTGGTTGAGGACACGGCTCTCCCGGCGGGGCAGTACCTCCTGCATGCCTCCCTCATGCGTACGCTCACGACTTCCTGGGGCGACATGGCGGTGGAACCCCCGACGCATACCTTCATCCAATATCTGCACGTTATGGGCAATGGCGCGCACGTCATACACTGGCTAGCACAGGCGCTGCAGGCGCACTCGCAACCATCCACATCGACACTGAGGGAGCGCTGGGCGACAGACAGGGGAAGAGACTGGACAGACAAGGAATGGGTGATGATACTGGCCAGCCCGACCAACATTCCACGCAACCCCCGCTTTAAAATTATACAATACTACATACTGCAGCGTGCATACCTCACACCTGAAAAGATTAACAGATACTTCTTGCGGGCAGATGCAACTTGCCAGCGGTGCTCGCTACCGGGAGCGGACCTCTTACACATGCTATGGCATTGTCCTAGTATACAGACATACTGGGACAGCGTATTGTCACTGCTTGCGCGCAGTGCTGATGGACGACTACCGCGCACATGGGACGCATGTATACTAGGGTTGTATAAGCGCACAAAAGGTAATAATGTGCAGGCACGCTTTTGGGACATGGGTCTCATAACGGCCAAACGCTTGCTCACCAAGCATTGGAAGCAGCAATCCCTCCACACATCAGACATTGGAAAGCCTCCTTCGTTAATTGGGCACAGGCGGAGAGTGCGGTGCTTCTTCGTGAGGAAACCGCAGGGCTCCGGAAGTTCCCCATCGCACAGCTCTGGGATGACCTCCTCACAGCCTTTCAGGTGGCCTGCCAGGACCGAGGGATAACCTGAGTCTTTGGAGAGCACCGCTCCCTTGCTGGCTGGGTAGCAATATCCCTAAGACCGTGACAGAGTTGGCTCCTGCCCCCCTCTGCTTGCCCCCTAGCGCCTCTAACTTTTGCCCTACAGGAGACTGCTGCCGGGACTCACTCGCTATACAACCATGGCGCACGCGCAGGGATTGCTGCTGCCGCAGTCTGAAGCAACGCGCACAGCACCCGGTTACGGGTCCAGACGGGGAGACATGGTCACTCCGCCCTACCCAGCCGCTCCCTCCCGGGCACGGAGGAGCGCCTTCTATATAGAGAAAAAGGGTGCGGACGCCGGCGCTGTGGGCTCTCGGCCTCTCTGACAGCCCCTTCTCCCCCCCCCCTCCCCCCCCCCCTTCGGCCTGCTGCTTACCACGTATATCACGTGGTCCCACTGTGCCCCAATCGACAGTTGATGCCCCCTCCCACTCTAACGCAGAATGATCTCCTCTTCCCTCCTCCCCCCTCACCCTTGACCCCGCCTGAGTTTACGACCCTAATCTAGATCCCCCCTATCGCAGCACATACACAGGGAGCAGTTTGGTTATTGGTTAAGCTCCCTGACCGAACCCCTACCTAACCACGGATAACACCTGCTGGAGGCGCTGCCCGGCGTCCCCGAAGGGATACCCTACCCAGCGTGCCCTGGGTGCTGCTGGTGAGGCGGCGATGGCGCACACTCCGCGCAGGGGACGGATACGCCCGGAAAGCACGGAACGACTTCACCCGGAGCGCACAGAGCTGCACACCGGCACTTAGCGGCTTGAGGGGCACAATGCTGGATGGACGGATGCGCGCCACATAACACGCACATAGGCTTGAACTGCGAAGCCGCGCGCTGGGCTCGTCAGATACATACGCTGCCATATATGTCACTGTGAGCTATACCGAAACCTCCTTGTCGCGCTCCAGCCTACACTATGAACATGACGCTGGCGCTAAGCTGCCCGGAGGCCTTGGCATTTGGGGGTAACCACGGTGTCCTGTACGACTCCCGCTACGGGCCTGGGTGGCAACCGCAATAGCCGCAATGTGGGCTGGAACACAGCGCCATCCTCTATTGCTAGTAATGCGCTTCAGACACACCACAACAAAACACAGAAAAGCACCATAGGCCTACCTTTTCACAATGTACGCACCTAATTCCTATACAAATGTTCACCTGCACGTCGCCGCCGGACCTCCGGGTTGCCGGCTGAATGGCTGTGTCTTACCATCTGGAAGCATGTGTTTTTTGTCACACTGATCTGACACCTTGGATGGTGAATGTACATTGTAAAATTATGCAACTGCGATTAATAAAGGTTTTCAAAAAAAAAAAAAAAAATGTATTAAACTATGGATTGTTTTGGGATTATTTTTATTTCTACTTTGGTTAGCTCTGGTAATAACTCTGGGTATGCTGATAAACGAAAGATATATTCAAATGGACACAGCAAGTAAAAGAGAGAACTTACTTCTCCAGCCACACAAATCATCCCATCGTGAAGCAAGAGACTTGTCAGCAGTGAACATCACAGCCATTCCTATACCAGATGGTATAGTTTGGGACCGAACTGAATATGACATTTTTGGCCCGTCAGAACATTTGAGGATTCCACACTTATTTAAAATGTCATTAAGTGACTTTATTGCCTCTAGTACCTTTTCTGATGATTGGGACTTCGAGACTGTTAATAACATGATGTCTGATCTAGAGATGTCTGCAGTATTCACAAATCATGAATATTTAGAGGGTTCACCAGACTATGAACACATGTATTGTTATAACCACTAGGGTCATCATTTCTTGCATAAAACTGCATCACCTGGAAATGAATTTATGTATAACCAATGGGAACATTGTCTTACACCTCCGAGGGGTAGCTCAAAAACTTTTGCAATGAAATTTCCATATTTTTCAGGGATCAACTTATCAAATCCAGAAAGGTTTTATTTTAAGAATGTAAATAAGACAGGAACAAAAAATATGTTAACCAATACGAAACAGATTTATTCTGCAGCCTTTATTGCCCAACTGTCTAGTCAGGGTTTCGACTTTTAGAAAGACAACATTGAGACAAAATCTGTATGGGGTACAAAAGATTGGCAAGTACAGGGGGTAGAAGCTTTGTTTAGAGCCTGTATCATCCCTGAGCAAATTATGTTTTAGAATGACACTGTCCAACAAACGTCTTGCCTTGGGGTAGCTAAGATCAAAGACATGAACACACCGACCATATCTATACCTGCTAGCAATATCACTACACGGGGGAGGTTGACGTACATAATATTTTGCATCATAACAGATCAGATCCAGAATGGAAAAAATGGTTGCTCTGGCCCACAGACACAAACAACTGTCAAGATTAATTCCTGAACAAAACACAGGGTTTCACTATCAATAGGCCAGACCCATGCTATGTTCAAAGACAGCATCCAGGGGTAGTAACAACATACAGTGTGGGGAAACTCTGCCTTGATTGGCTACAGAAAGCTACACTGAAGGATGTAAAACAACACTTACCTTTACTTAAAGAAGGTGCAGACCTTGGGGAATTCCTGCTAGGACCAAGAAAATCGCGCTAAAAAGGTTTCATATATGCTGGTATCTACGCTGCTTATAATGAAATATGGAAGATCACCCAAGCAAAGACTGCAGAACGAATACGAGAAATTGATCGTATTCATTTAGAGAAATCTCTCTCTGTGGTAGACAATGGGTTAACGACTCTGTCGTCCAGGATATATTCATTGGACAGCATTGTGTCTTCTGCAATAGACATCATGGAACAAGAACTGGTCATGTTGCAACATGGTCAGTCTCAATTACGTTCTATAATGCTATTAGGCTGGACGCTCCAAAAAACGCTTTCAGGCTATGTGCCTTGGCGTTTAATCAATACTACGTCACTGTTTTCAGAATTCAATCTCACTGATAAACAGATCAAACTGGCACAAAGGGGAGCAGATTATACGGTGCTGAGCATTGAAAAACTGGAAAAATTACCATTCACTGTGGCAGAAAAACCAGCTACTGAGTGGATCATACATGGTAAAAGTACTCTGCCTGTTACAACTTTCCATTTTCTATATTGCCTAAAACATATACCAGCAGGCAAATATGAAAGGTTGGGTAAAGAATACATCAAGACATCTTGGGATTTACCTTACACACATAGATGTTGGAGTGGGGGGCGTGAAGTGTTTCTTAGCGGTACAAACTGTGAAAATGCACTAAGCGGTTCTCTCCTTTGTCAGGGTATTAATTTACATTGGGCCTGCAATGGTTCCACTACAAACTTATCCTGGCACCTGCAAGGCTGACCTGCTGCAGTGATTAATCCAATTTTTGGACTACTTTCAAATGGAAGTTACCTCATGTTGAATGATCACAGCTGCTGTGGCATGTTGCCAGGTATCCCATATCTAGTAACGGTTACATCCAGGGTCACTTGCTGTATTCAAGTCTTGTTTCCACAAATACAGACAGTCAGGGAGTCGCCTCTACGGCATTCACTGAACATCTCTTCTATACAAATTGATACTCTAAGCAGAATGAAAGCCATTCTTTTACAACAGACTGTGCCACTGACCTCGGCCAAAGAAACCTATGATTTACAAGTCGCGAGGACTTCTGCCGAGATACATGCCCTTTTGAATACAAACGGCCCTATGCATTTCTCAGAAATGTTGGAACGTTTTCTGAACATGTCTGATACGAGGGGTATTGTACATGTATTTAAGACCGTGTGTTCAGAACAGTTAGCACCTTTTCAAGCAGTCCTCTGAATAATTCCCAACTTCATGCACTCTGTGTTTGGCGGACTGCCACTACTTATGGACACATTGCAGGGATCCTATTTTTGCTCCTACTGCTCTGATATGGCAAGCCAAATCACCAACGTCACTCCGAGCAGCATAGGGAGAGCTCTATTGGAGATAAGGTGTCGTGAGCGCATCGTCCAAATTTTGGGTTTACCTCGTCTACAAGAATTAAATACCACATGGTTTCTGTCATTCAGACCAACCTGGCAAGCTTGCATCTTACCTGTCCTACGCTGCCTGCTTTGTGGTGAAGAATGCATGCTAGACATCTGTCTAACACACCCATCAGTCACGCCTACGGATATCGATACTATGCTGGACCCGGTAACGGCCCATGCTGTGTGTTGTCCTCAGCGGCTACCATTCCTGATGACGGCATTCATTGAGATCTCACAGACGCAAATTGCTACTGCTGAGGAACAAGAGGAAATAACAGGCACGCAGGTAACATCCCATACGAACATTGGTGATGCGACCAATGCTGAAGGCGATGCATCTCATCTATGTGCGGTTAGTCTTCTAAACGAGGTATTCCAACTTTCACCTACAACGGTAGATGACTTTTTGTCTACAGAATTAGATGATTTCATGTTTTCTCCACCCTCCTACACCGACTTTTGATTCAGCACACAGTGTACCGGGATGACTATGAAATTGGCCTTCATTTTTTCAAAACAATTGTGAGAAGTTGGCCTGATATGTAGTGCTCACTATTCTAGTGATCACTATGTATCATTCCAAACGACCCTTATTGATGATTGGTTGTAAGTCAACCTTATAGACCAGCTATCCTAGTAGCGTGGATACGAGCAGTCTTAGGCTAAACTCTAGAGGGCGTGTTAAGCTAGCTGTTTTACCACCACATTTACCCCTTGAACACCACGTGAAAGGACACCACACAAGCTGTTATGAAAATAAAGGATATTTATTTATAACAAGACTACCCTGGCTCTTTATGAGTCAGGGAGCTAAGCACACTACAAAACTCTTACAAAAATACTTCAAGTTGCACAATTTACACAAATGCCCGAGGGGCACGAGAAACCATATACACTAACAGTGAAATGCGAATGGTTAGAGTCTGGAGTTACTGATTCAGGAGTGATCCGATCAGTGGGACTAAACGAAAAAGGAACTGGACACTTGTAGAGCGAACCTGCGATGGAGCACCGAAATGCTCGAGTTACCTAGCCCAGTTACCTAGCCCAGAGGCTGCGGCTGCGGGAGGTTCGGCAAGATGTCGGGAGTCCTCGTTGTAGTCTCAGGAGCCTGAAAGAAGAAGTTGCTGGCAGGCGACCAGTGATGATGTTCAGCGAGATCCAAGCCTGGATCAGTGATGAAGGAAACCTGAAAGCAGAGGGGACTCAGTTCTCAACCGCTAGCCAGCGATCGTGTGGGCACCAGGAGGGTACCGGCTGAAGTCACCTCGACCAGGTGAGTGGATGACGTCGGACTCGGCTGTTCCTCGGACCAGGAGGCGCGGCGGCGACCAGGATGGAGGGCGAGCTGTCCCACGCAGGTGTCTGCTGTCGATGATGCTGGGCCCAGGAGTGGGGCAGCAGGTCTTGGCAGTGGCAAGCCCACGCGGTGGAGTCAAGATGGCGTCTGGAGTGGACCAGGAGGGTCCGTGGTACTCCTCTGTTGAAGGGGAGCAAGAGCCAGTCTGGAGCAACCAGACTAGTGATGAAACAATCGTGGGGCGTCGTGAAGAGGGCCACAAGCCGGTCGGCAAGTGGTCGGACAACGCGGTGAACAGCAAGGAGCGGAAGGGCCCCTACGCAGATCTCGTGGATGCTGGGGAGGCAGACTTCGGTGCTGGAGCTGCTCAGGGTTAGGGCTTCTCAAACCCTAGGTGCACTCACTCGAGGGTCCCTCGGTGGGCGTGCTAGATAAGCGTCGTGCAGGTTCTGAAGATGGCCGGTCCCGAAGGTCTCGTCACACCTACGACTCTCAGCTGGGCTGATGATGTAGGTAAAAGGTCAGAGATGGCAGGGAACTCGGGTCTCGTCGAGCTGGGCAGTCTTGATCCGTAGGAGAGACTTACAGCAAACCGCAAGCGCTTAGGTGGTGCCTGCTGGTGCAGGGTGGCTACTCCTTAGCCACAAGGGAGAGTCTTCAGGAATAGTCAAGAGTTCCTTTCGTGGAAAGTAGTTCAAGATTCAGAATTATCCAATTTGGGAAGGGGACTCGCTCCTACCTTTATTCTAAGAAAAGGGGCTGGCCCATGACTAGGTCCTACCTATGGGTGGAGCCAGGAGGGGGGTGGTGACACCCCTATCCTTTGTCCGGCTTCGCCCCGGCTCAGGGGCATGGTTCCCCCCGAAACTGGTTTGTCCAAGCTCCCCTCGCTGGAAGGTCTCCCAGCAGCAGGAGATCAGACTTGTGTCTGGTGGCAGCATCCATTTTGTGATGCTGAGGCTTGAGTCAACTTTAACCGGGGTTCAAGGTTACTTCCATGTCATGCCCCTCTAAAAGGGGGGAATGCTAACCCCCTCGCCAGAACTGGCAAGGGGTTCGTATTCCAATTCGTATGACACCTTACTCGACATGTGTAGGTGATGCGATGCCAAAGTTAGCAAATAACCGCAAGGATTATAATGCATTAAAAGTAGTTGGCCCGCATCACCATGGAACGGCTATTAGGACTTGGTTCCACAAGCCGTCGACGGGCTCAGCTCGCGCCAGAGCACCGTCCCACATGATTCCCTGCACTCTGCCTTCAGGATTGATAAGGCCTGCCATAGGAGTGACTGATAGGAGTCCATGTGTCCATTTTAGGGTTAGGTGTAGGAATACTACACCTACAGCAACGGGTGATTACACCACTTTGCCCCAGCTGTCATGCAGCCAGTTGTGTCAGATTTGGGCGGCCATCCAGGGGTGGCATAATACATGCTGCAGCCCCTGGTAGGCCCTGGGTACACCGATGCCCTGGATACCTGTGGTATGCTGAGACAGGGACTGACAAGGCGGCCCAGTTCCAATTAGTGGATGCACCTAATGTACATGTGTGTTAATTTCGAGAGAGAACAGCTAGGCTGTGGGTCTGATTGGCAGGCCCACAGCCGGGGAAAGTCGTAAACCAATGAAGCAAAAGCAAAAAAAATCTGGGTGATCATAGGATTGCAGACCCTACTCTCCTACATAACCCCCCCCCCAAACTTTGGGACAATAAGCTAACCTTGACCAGGTGAGTATTCTTGCTCTAAGTGGAAATACCTGGAGAGCCCATCTGCATTGCCATGATCAGTGCCAGGTCTATGCTCCACTGTGAAGTCCATCCCCTGTAGGGAAATGGACCACCTAAGTAGTTTGGGGTTTTCACCCTTCATTTGATTTAGCCACAAGAGGGGCTTATGGTCGGTCTGAATCTTGAAGTGAGTGCCAAACAAGTATGGCCTCAACTTCTTCAGGGCCCAAACCACAGCAAAGGCCTCCCTCTCAATAGCTGACCAATTCTTCTCTCTGGGGGTCAGCTTCCTGCTAATAAAAGCTATGGGCTGGTCATGACCATCAAAATTCAGTTGAGATAGAACAGCTTCCACACCCAGCTCCGAAGCGTCTGTTTGGACAATGAATGGTTTGGAGCAGTCTGGACTCTTTAGGATAGGTGCTGTGCACATGGCCTGCTTTAGGTCATCGAATGCCTTCTGACAGCTTGCTGTCCACTGAACTTTTTTTGGCATCTTTTTACTTGTCAGGTCGTTTAGCGGGGTCACAATGGATCCATAATTTCTGACAAATTTCCGGTAATAACCAGTCAGGCCCAAGAAAGCTCGAACCTGAGTCTGGGTGGTTGGAGGAGCCCAGTCCTGGATGGCCTGTATTTTGCTCTCCAATGGCTGAACCTGGCCTCCACCTACAAGGTGGCCCAGGTATACAACCTGTGTCTGCCCTATCTGGCACTTAGTGGCCTTGATAGTGAGGCCTGCCTTTTGCAGGGCCTCTAACACTTTCCTCAGGTGGACCAGGTGATCCTCCCAGGTGGAGCTAAAGACAGCGATATCGTCCAGATACGCCGCACAGAAGTCGTCCAACCCAGTGAGAACTCGATTCACCAGCCTTTGGAAGGTGGCAGGTGCATTTTTCAAACCAAAGGGCATTACCACGAACTGATAATGCCCACCCGGGGTAGAAAATGCTGTTTTGGGCTTGGCCTCCTCAGCTAACCTGATTTGCCAATACCCAGCTGTCAGGTCAAACGTACTTAAGTAGCTGGCCGAAGCCAACCGGTCGATAAGTTCGTCTGCTCTTGCTATCGGGTGGGCGTCAGTCTTAGTGACTGCATTGAGACCTCTGTAGTCCACGCAAAACCTCATCTCTTTCTTACCGCCCTGGGTGTGAGGTTTCGGCACGAGAACTACGGGACTAGCCCAGGGGCTGTCCGAGGGTTCAATGACTCCCAGCTCCAACATTTTCTGCACCTCTGTCTTGATGCAGTCTCTGACATGATCAGGTTGCCGATAGATTTTACTCTTTACGGGCAGACTGTCCCCAGTGTCGACCTCATGGGTACACCAATTGGTCTGACTGGGCGTCAGAGAGAACATATGTCGAAAGGATTGAAGAACCTGTTCACAATCCTTTTGTTGATGTCCAGAGAGGCTGCCACAAAAGACAACACCATCTACTGACCCATCGTCAGGGTTCTGAGAGAGCAGGTCCGGGAGAGGGTCACTCTCCTCCTCCTGTCCCTCATCTGTGGGCATGAGCAAGCCCATGCCCTCCCTGTCGACATATGCCTTGAGCCTGTTTACATGGAGCACCCTGTGGGGGCTCCGGGGAGTTCCCAGGTCTACCAGGTAGGTGACCTCTCCCTTTTGCTCAATGATCGTGTGGGGCCCTGACCATTTGTCTTTGAGTGCTGCTGGGGCCACTGGCTCAAGCACCCACACCTTCTGTCCAGGCTGGTACACAGTCAGGACAGCCTTTTGGTTGTGCCAAGCTTTTTGTAATTCTTGGCTCGCCTCAAGGTTTTTAGATGCCTTTTCCATGTACTCCGCCATCCGCGAGCGGAGACCGAGCACATAGTCCACAATGTTTGATGCCGGCTTTCTGAGAGGTCTCTCCCATCCTTCCTTTACCAAACAAAGGGGTCCCCTCACAGGATGTCCGAACAGAAGCTCAAAAGGGCTGTAGCCAACCCCCTTCTGCGGGACCTCTCTGTAGGCGAACAGGAGGCAGGGTATCAGGACATCCCATCTCCGCCGAAGCTTTTCAGGTAGTCCGTGAATCATCCCTTTTAGGGTCCTGTTGAATCTCTCAACTAGCCCATTGCATTGTGGGTGATAGGGTGTGGTGAACTTGTAGTTGACACCACACTCCTTCCACATTGCAGTCAGATATCCCGACATAAAGTTTGCACCTCTGTCTGAGACGACCTCCTTAGGGAAGCCCACTCTGGAGAACACTCCAAGTAGGGCCCGTGCCACCACAGGTGCTGTAGTGGTCCTAAGGGGAATAGCTTCAGGATACCTGGTGGCGTGGTCCACCACCACCAGTATAAACTTGTGCCCTGATGCTGTCTGGGGTTTCATTGGTCCGACAATGTCGATCCCCACTCGTTCAAAGGGTACCCCCACCACCGGTAGTGGTATGAGGGGGGCCTTTGTCGTGCCACCTGACTTACCACTGGCTTGGCAAGTGACACAGGAGCGGCAAAACTCCTTCGTATCTTCGGACATGTGGGGCCAGTGAAAGTGTGGAACAATTCTGTCCCAAGTCTTATTCTGGCCTAAGTGACCTGCAAGGGGAATCTCGTGGGCCAAGCTAAGAAGGAAACCTCTCAGAGACAAGGGGATGACCAGCCTCCTGGTCGCGCCAGGTTTGGGGTCTCTTGCCTCGGAGTACAGGAGTCCATCGTCCCAGTACACTTTGTGGGTACCTGTGGCGTTCCCTGCAGCCTCAGCAGCAGCCTGCTGTCTGAGGGGTTCAAGTGAGGGGCAGTCTAACTGTGCCTTCCCCAGGTCTTCCCTGGAGGGTCCCCCTGAGCCCAGAAACTCAACCTGACCAGGTTCAAGCTCTTTCGGCTCAGTTTCCCTCAGTTCTTTAAGGTCAGCCTCCTCAGAGACTTGATCCATGACCTGGGGCAAGGGGGAAGGCGAAGCCTTACCCTTACTGCTCCTCTTCTTGGAAGGTGTCTGGTCCGTTCTTCCAGGATCCAGTACCTGTTCAGTGGGGCATCTTTTGGCCTGTGACCTGGTCACAGCAAGGACATGTGCTGGCAAGCCTAACATTTCCATGTGAGTCCTCTGCTCCACTTCTGACCATTGTGACGTTTCCAAATCATTGCTCAACAGACATTCTACGGGGAGGTCTGAACTAACCACAACCTTTTTCGGGCCACTTACCCCTCCCCAGGAGAAATCAACAACTGCCATACTGTGATTGGTAGTGACGTTGCTGGCATTGGTCACTAGGTAATCGGTACCTAGCATGATCTGTCCAGGGTCCACAAAGTTAGGCGTCACCATGGTGACACTGGCACAAGTGTCCCTGTAGGCCTGAGCCATTTTTCCATTGATCAAAGGTGTCTGTCTGTATTTGCCCAAAGTATTGGGACTGGCATCAGGGGACATATCCATATCCCCTGTACAGACAAGGACGGCCTGAGTGAGCGTGCCGACTAAGTCGTCACTCCCCTCGGTTCCCAAGGTTAACCCAACTAATGCCTTGGGAGGCGCACTACCACTGCTGACTGTACTAGGGGGTGCAGGTGCCTTAGGGGCTGCAGTGGCAGGAGTTTGCCCTCCTTTCTTGGTGCACTCACTAAACCAGTGAGTCTTACTTTTACAGTATTGGCACCACCTTTTTGACTGGCCTTCTTGAGTCTTCTTCTTCTGTGAAGCCTGACCCCCACCCTCTTTGGTTTGTTGGGGACCTGTCGAAGACTTCTGGTCATTTTGTTCGTTCTTGGTACTACCCTTTTGGTCTGCTTTCTTCTGACCACCCTGGTTCTGGTTCTGGTTCTGCTTGACCCTTGTTCTGACCCATCTGTCTGCCTTCTTTCCCAATTCTTGGGGAGAGGTCAGATCCGAGTCGACAAGGTGCTGATGCAACAATTGGTTCTGACAGTTGTTTAGAATCTGTTCTCGCATGATAAGATTGTACAATCCTGTGTAATAAGTAACCTTGCTACCCAGCAACCAGCCTTCCAAAGCCTTAGTGGCACAATCGACAAAGTCAGTCCAATCCTGAGACTGAATTTTCTGGGTGTCCCTGAACAGCAACCTGTACTGCTCCGTGGTTAAGCCAAACCCATCAATCAGTGTGGTCTTCAGGACTTGGTAGTTGTTTGCATCCTCAGCTCTAGTAGTGAGGAGCTTGTCTCGCCCTTTACCTTCAAAGGAGAGCCACAGTATAGCTGCCCACTGACTTGGGGGGACGCACTGGACAGTGCAGGCCCTCTCCAAAGCAGTTATCCACTTGTGGATGTCGTCCCCTTGTTTTAAGGGGGGCACTATTTTACTCAGGTGTCTAGTGTCTATACCCCTGTCTTTCTCTCTATTGAGAATGCTGCCACCAGTGGGATCTAACCCACTTAATTTCTGCTCTCGGGCCAGGGCAAGTCTTTCTTTGGCGAGGGCAAGTTCTTCCCACTCGATCCTCAGATTGACTTCCCTCATCTTCGCTTCATGCTCCCTTCTCTGAGGGGACGTCATTCCTCTCTGAGAAGATGCCTGAGAGACATGTGTATGAACCGATCTGCTAGAGCCTCTGGAGAGAGACCTAGCTCGTCCGTTCCCAAGGTTAGGCCTGCTTGAGCGTGGGCCCGGGGCTCCCCCAGTTCCATTCTCATGCCTGCTTAAGTTGGTCCTTGTAAGCCTGCTGACTACCACTGGACCTTTGTTTGCCTCGTCTTCTGATAACTCCTCCTCGTCCTCCTCCTCTGTGTGGAGGTCGAGGTCTGGGTCACCGAGGGTTCCCTCTAAGGGAGGCATGTTCCCATCAGCACTGGGGGGACCTGTGTTAGAGGACCTCCTAGCATCGTACGCCTCTAAGAGACCTATCAGAATTGCGATGGTAGGGTTAGAACCCTGGTTTAGCTTCCTGGAGGCACACAGTTGTCTCATCTCCTTGAAGCTAAGAGCTGCATATCGTGACACGACCTGTGGAGGGTCACTGACCACTAAGGGAGTCTCCGCAGACTCTCCGTGGACCGACATGCTTTTCTAGTGAGGAATAAGTGATGCACCTACCTACACTATGTGTTTATCTACTGATCCCTTGCTAAGAGTTGTAGTCAGGGTGTGCTAAGCCCTGTTACACTACAACAGCCGGTTCAGTAGAACTCGGAGTATTCTAAGTTAAGTTATATGTACCTGGGTACTTATGTGATCTTTCACTTCGATATTCTTAGGATACGTGTGTGGTAAAACAACAGCAAGCTCAAATCCCAACCGCTGCTCACCAATGTGAGAAGTTGGCCTGATATGTAGTGCTCACTATTCTAGTGATCACTGTGTATCATTCCAAACGACCCTTATTGATGATTGGTTGTAAGTCAACCTTATAGACCAGCTATCCTAGTAGCGTGGATACGAGCAGTCTTAGGCTAAACTCTAGAGGGCGTGTTAAGCCAGCTGTTTTACCACCACATTTACCCCTTGAACACCACGTGAAAGGACACCACACGAGTTGTTATGAAAATAAAGGATATTTATTTATAACAAGACTACCCTGGCTCTTTATGAGTCAGGGAGCTAAGCACACTACAAAACTCTTACGAAAATACTTCAAGTTGCACAATTTACACATATGCCCGAGGGGCACGAGAAACCATATACACTAACAGTGAAATGCGAATGGTTAGAGTCTGGAGTTACTGATTCCGGAGTGATCCGATCAGTGGGACTAAATGAAAAAGGAACTGGACACTTGTAGAGCGAACCTGCGATGGAGCACCGAAATGCTCGAGTTACCTAGCCCAGAGGCTGCGGCTGCGGGAGGTTCGGCAAGATGTCTGGAGTCCTCGTTGTAGTCTCAGGAGCCTGAAAGAAGAAGTTGCTGGCAGGCGACCAGTGACGATGTTCAGCGAGATCCAAGCCTGGATCGGTTATGAAGGAAACCTGAAAGCAGAGGGGACTCAGTTCTCAACCGCTAGCCAGCGATCGTGTGGGCACCAGGAGGGTACCGGCTGAAGTCACCTCGACCAGGTGAGTGGATGACGTCGGACTCGGCTGTTCCTCGGACCAGGAGGCGCGGCGGCGAACAGGATGGAGGGCGAGCTGTCCCATGCAGGTGTCTGCTGTCGATGATGCTGGGCCCAGGAGTGGGGCAGCAGGTCTTGGCAGTGGCAAGCCCACGCGGTGGAGTCAAGATGGCGTCTGGAGTGGACCAGGAGGGTCCGTGGTACTCCTCTGTTGAAGGGGAGCAAGAGCCAGTCTGGAGCAACCAGACTAGTGATGAAACAATCGTGGGGCGTCGTGAAGAGGGCCACAAGCCGGTCGGCAAGTGGTCGGACAACGCGGTGAACAGCAAGGAGCGGAAGGGCCCCCACGCAGATCTCGTGGATGCTGGGGAGGCAGACTTCGGTGCTGGAGCTGCTCAGGGTTAGGGCTTCTCAAACCCTAGGTGCACTCACTCGAGGGTCCCTCGGTGGGAGTGCTAGATAAGTGTCGTGCAGGTTCTGAAGATGGCCGGTCCCACAGGTCTCGTCACACCTACGACTCTCAGCTGGGCTGATGATGTAGGTAAAAGGTCAGAGATGGCAGGGAACTCGGGTCTCGTCGAGCTGGGCAGTCTTGATCCGTAGGAGAGACTTACAGCAAACCGCAAGCGCTTAGGTGGTGCCTGCTGGTGCAGGGTGGCTACTCCTTAGCCACAAGGGAGAGTCTTCAGGAATAGTCAAGAGTTCCTTTCGTGGAAAGTAGTTCAAGATTCAGAATTATCCAATTTGGGAAGGGGACTCGCTCCTACCTTTATTCTAAGAAAAGGGGCTGGCCCGTGACTAGGTCCTACCTATGGGTGGAGCCAGGAGGGGGGTGGTGACACCCCTATCCTTTGTCCGGCTTCGCCCCGGCTCAGGGGCAGGGTTGACCCCGAAACTGGTTTGAGCCGGGCTATGCACAGTGAGCACCGGGGTGCCACTTGCAATCACCTTCCTTTCAACCCTGTCTACCTGGGATACACAAACCCTGTCTGGGATGGTGCTAACACCGCCCTCGACAGGAAACCCTTTGTCCAAGCTCCCCTCGCTGGAAGGTCTCCCAGCAGCAGGAGGTCAGACTTGTGTCTGGTGGCAGCATCCATTTTGTGATGCTGAGGCTTGAGTCAACTTTAACCGGGGTTCAAGGTTACTTCCATGTCGTGCCCCTCTAAAAGGGGGGAATGCTAACCCCCTCGCCAGAACTGGCGAGGGGTTCGTATTCCAATTCGTATGACACCTTACTCGACATGTGTAGGTGAAGCGATGCCAAAGTTAGCAAATAACCGCAAGGATTATAATGCATTAAAAGTAGTTGGCCCGCGTCACCATGGAACGGCTATTAGGACTTGGTTCCGCAAGCCGTCGACGGGCTCAGCTCGTGCCAGAGCACCGTTCCACATGATTCCCTGCACTCTGCCTTCAGGATTGATAAGGCCTGCCATAGGAGTGACTGATAGGAGTCCATGTGTCCATTTTAGGGTTAGGTGTAGGCCTGGGCCAAAATTCCGTTCCGTTCGCGGAAGTTGCGATATTTTGGCATTCTCGCGTTCCGCGGAAAGCGCGAAAATGTCAAAATTTCCGCATTCCGCAGCTTAGCGATAATTTTTTTCTTGCTCGCGCTGTAAAACAATACATTCTCGCGCGCGCGCGATCGCCTTACCTGAATCCCTGCGTTCTCCGACAAGTTTTCTTGACCCGGTCGCGTTCTCCACGAGATGTTGGATTTTGGTAGCCATTTTGCGCTGTCTCGCGAGAGTTCGCGGCCGCATTCAAGTCATTTTTCACGCGATCACGTCATTTGTCGCGCGATCAGGTATTTCTTCTCGCGATCATGCACCGCGCGAGTATGAGAAGATTGAGATCTCGAACATGTCATTCTACATCGCGAGCCAGAGAATGAGGACGCGGGCACATGAAATCGAACGCGAACAGGAGAAAGAGACCGCGAACACGTCATATCCAACGCGACAGGGACAAAGAAGAGAACGCGATCATATCGTTTTCGACACGCCGGCGGAAGTAATGTGAAGCTGGAGAACTCAACAATGTAAAATTTACAATTTGGAGAGGAATATCGGCTCTAGCAGCATGAAACCATCTGCAAATACTGATTTTGGATGAAAAGAACTCCTTACATTCACATTTGGCTTTCCTTTTTTGTGCAAGGACTCCAGGATTCATTTTTTTTTTACAAAGTGGAGAGAGGGAGGAAGTGACACAGATTCTCCAACTTCCTGTTCCTGTCCAGCAGGCTCCTCCCAGTGCTTTGTCCATCTCCTGCTCATTCTGCCTTTGGATTTGGAGCTGGAAAGATCTCTCTTTTTGTCTGCTGCATCATTGCAATTGGATTTCAGGATTTTTGGAATAGGATATTTTACAAGTAAGTGGTTGTTGTGTTTGATTGTGGGCATTGCAGTTGTTGTGTAACTACAATTTATTTTTGATAATTAATTATCATCATTCCTTTTTTTTTTTTTTAATTTATTTTAATTTTGTGGGTTGTAGTAGTAGGCCCGAGCTAGCCATGGGCATGGCCTCATGGGTGTGTGTGTGCATGATGAAGCAACTGTTCCTTTTGTTTTTTGAATATATTTCATTTTCAATCACATTTAGGGCATGGATGGCATTGGATTGAGTTGGGGAAGTGTGTATTTTGGGGTGGCCTTGCTGATGTTGTTGGGGCTCTCCATGTGGCTGGTGGCCATTTTGAGGCCTAGGCCTGCAAGCTTGCCTGGCCTTGTCTGCCAGCAGGCCTGCTTTCATCCACTGCTACCAGAGCAGGTAGCCACAGCTTTAGTAATCTACTGTTTTCTGTGTGTTCTGTTGATTTTAGACATCATTTTGGGCATGGATGGCATTGGATTGAGTTGGGGAAGTGTGTATTTTGGGGTGGCCTTGCTGATGTTGTTGGGGCTCGCCATGTGGCTGGTGGCCATTTTGAGGCCTAGGCCTGCAAGCTTGCCTGGCCTTGTCTGCCAGCAGGCCTGCTTTCATCCACTGCTACCAGAGCAGGTAGCCACAGCTTTAGTAATCTACTGTTTTCTGTGTGTTCTGTTGATTTTAGACATCATTTTGGGCATGGATGCCATTGGATTGAGTTGGGGAAGTGTGTATTTTGGGGTGGCCTTGCTGATGTTGTTGGGGCTCTCCATGTGGCTGGTGGCCATTTTGAGGCCTAGGCCTGCAAGCTTGCCTGCCCTTGTCTGCCAGCAGGCCTGCTTTCATCCACTGCTACCAGAGCAGGTAGCCACAGCTTTAGTAATCTACTGTTTTCTGTGTGTTCTGTTGATTTTAGACATCATTTTGGGCATGGATGCCATTGGATTGAGTTGGGGAAGTGTGTATTTTGGGGTGGCCTTGCTGATGCTGTTGGGGCTCGCCATGTGGCTGGTGGCCATTTTGAGGCCTAGGCCTGCAAGCTTGCCTGGCCTTGTCTGCCAGCAGGCCTGCTTTCATCCACTACTACCAGAGCAGGTAGCCACAGCTTTAGTAATCTACTGTTTTCTGTGTGTTCTGTTGATTTTAGACATCATTTTGGGCATGGATGGCATTGGATTGAGTTGGGGAAGTGTGTATTTTGGGGTGGCCTTGCTGATGCTGTTGGGGCTCTCCATGTGGCTGGTGGCCATTTTGAGGCCTAGGCCTGCAAGCTTGCCTGGCCTTGTCTGCCAACAGGCCTGCTTTCATCCACTGCTACCAGAGCAGGTAGCCACAGCTTTAGTAATCTACTGTTTTCTGTGTGTTCTGTTGATTTTAGACATCATTTTGGGCATGGATGGCATTGGATTGAGTTGGGGAAGTGTGTTTTTTGGGGTGGCCTTGCTGATGCTGTTGGGGCTCGCCATGTGGCTGGTGGCCATTTTGAGGCCTAGGCCTGCAAGCTTGCCTGGCCTTGTCTGCCAACAGGCCTGCTTTCATCCACTGCTACCAGAGCAGGTAGCCACAGCTTTAGTAATCTACTGTTTTCTGTGTGTTCTGTTGATTTTAGACATCATTTTGGGCATGGATGGCATTGGATTGAGTTGGGGAAGTGTGTTTTTTGGGGTGGCCTTGCTGATGTTGTTGGGCCTGGACATGTGGCTGGTGGCCATTTTGAGGCCTAGGCCTGCAAGCTTGCCTGGCCTTGTCTGCCAGCAGGCCTGCTTTCATCCACTGCTACCAGAGCAGGTAGCCACAGCTTTATTGATCAAGTGTTTTCTATGTGATCTGTTGAATTTTTAGACATCACCTTCCTGAGAGTGTAGTGTGGCTGTACACAGTACTAGTAGTATAACATAGCTCTAGTTAAAAAAAATTCATAAATGGCTAGACTATCTTTTGTTTGCACTAGTACAGTACTAAGTAACTGAACCACAAAAACAAATGCAACATTTCACTGATGTTCTTCTCCTGTCTTCTTTGCTTTTAGGTGCACAAAAGACAGAGTAGGAGGTGTCATCGGCATCACCTGGCTACCCGTTGTACTGCCAGCCAGACAGAAGTCCTGCTGCGCATCACGCCCACGTGTGACCAGAACTTGTTGTGCATCTGCCTCCTGCCTGACGTCGGAATAAGATGGCCCCAAAGAAAGGTACCAGGTCCAGTACCAAGAAAGTTGCTGGTGAGAAGAAGGAACAGAAAAAGGAAGTGCCATTAACCACGACTGGTGGTGTGCCGGCCAAGGTTTTTTTTGGCACCAAAGCGTTGTCCGGGAACCAAGCTGGGAGCAGCACAGCGGTCCAGCAACCCCACCAACCTAGGCCCAAGGGCTTTACTGTCGCAGAGGTAGCCAGTCTACTAACGGGCAGCGGTGTTGAAGAAATGTCATTACCGCAAAGTAGTACACAATCAAGTTCAACGCAGGCGCAAACTCAGCAGATCAGTGTGCAGCCGGCGCAACCAGAACAGCAGCAGCAGCCGGCGCAACCAGAACAGCAGCAGCAGCCGGCGCAACCAGAACAGCAGCAGCAGCCGGCGCAACCAGAACAGCAGCAGCAGCCGCCGCAACCAGACCAGCAGCAGCAGCCGCCGCAACCAGACCAGCAGCAGCAGCCGCCGCAACCAGAACAGCAGCAGCCGCCACAACAGCCCACCATAGTAGTTGTTGCTCCTGACGTAGGGGCATTTCAGGAAATCGAGCTTCCTGCAGACAAAGCGGAGCGAAGTCAAACCACTGTTCCAGAACATCTATTGTCTTCCAGACCACCAGCAAGGAAAAGGAGGCTTAGTCCATCATCTTCTTCTTCAAGCCCCGCTTCTGATGATCGTGATGACACTTGGGTCCCACCAGCTCGGTCTGAGAGTGAAGTACGCCACAAGACATTGCTTCTGAAAAGGAAGGTCCCAGAAAAACTTAGAGTTATGGAGGTAGATGTAGAAGAGGGGGGTGATGATGTTGATGAAGACGAGCCAGTCATCACGCACATTACTCCCGCCCCAAAGGGATTGGAGACCGACATTCTAACCCTATCCAGAAAGGCTGCTACTGAGCGGGATGCAGCACGGATCTCACCAACACAGGTTACACCACCACTACCTCCAGCTGCCATATTTTCCAAGGCCCGGCAGGGACCTACATCCAGCTCAACCACCTCAGTAGGAAGTGGTAGTAAAAGTCACAGTGTAGGTGGACAGGGTCACATATTTTCAAGGACCCCCTCAAGTTCATCTGGTGTTGAAAGTGGCACATCCAGCAGTGCCAGAAAGTTCTCCTCCCCAGTTTGGGACTTCTTTTCTGTTAGCGCCAAGGAGGAGAACGTTGCTATATGCGCAATTTGTCGGCAAGGTGTTCGGCGTGGTAAGCTTGGTACAAACTATGGTACCGGAGGACAAGCAAGTCATCTCAGAACACACCACACTATTGTGTGGGAGGATCACCTACTTAAGTTAAAAGAAAGTAGGAAAACTAAACCCTTTGAAGTTGGTCAGGAATCAGGGAGCGATATTATTGTGGTGGCAGGTGAAGAACAGGGAGGCATTTCTAGCCCTGTCTCCAGTAGTGCAGTCACTGCAGTGGTAACGCCCACATCCTCCTCAGTAACATCAGAGTGGCACCGCAGTAAGAGCCATACTCAGAGTGTGGGTGAGACACCAAGGCGACCGGCGGCGAGTACCTCAATGAGACAATCTGTGTCGTTGAGCCTTAGTGGGTTAATGGCACCACTAAGGAAAGTAAGCCAGCCTACCATTGACAGCATGTTTAGGTTGGAGGGGCAGTTCCAACGCAACCACCCAACGGCACGATTGTACAATGCGAAGCTGGCTAAAATGTTAGCGCTGGACCTTCTTCCTTTTTCATTTGTGGAAGGGGTGGGTTTCCTTGAATTTGTGTCTGCCATCTGCCCGAAATGGAAAGTTCCAAGCCGGTCCTATTTCGCAAGAATTGCTGTTCCGGCACTACATCATGATGTGCTGGAATTGGTTGGACAAGCTTTGCAGAAGAGTGCTGTGCACAATATCCACCTGACAACAGACATGTGGACCAGTTGCCAAGCCACAGATTACATGTGTATCACTGCACACTGGATCTCTTTTGTGGGGGTTAAAGATCTACTATCTGCACGAGGTGTTGTTGACACAGCTGCGATTTTTGAAGGTACTCGGAAACATGCAACTGTAGCCATGTTCGCCATGGAGAAATCTCATACGGCTGAAAACATTTTAGAAGAGTTTCGCACCAAGGTTTTGGAATGGCTGCAGCCCAGAGGGCTTGGTATTGGTTTTGTTGCCACAGACAATGGCAGTAATGTACTTAAGGCCATGGAACTTGGTTCCTATTTCAGGGTTCCGTGTTTGGCACACTGCATAAACATTATAGTGCAAGACTTTCTGAAAAAAGAACCCATAGTAAGCAATTTACTGTCCATCTGCCGAAGAATATGCACTCATTTCAGCCATTCTTTTAAAGCTCGGAAGCAGCTGAGGATCTTCCAACGTGAGCGTAGGGTGCCAGTCAAGGCACTCATCCAGGAGGTGGCAACACGTTGGAACTCAACGTATTACATGCTTGATCGTCTGTACGAACAGCACAGGTCACTCAATGATTATGTCTGGTACAAAGGCAGTGATGCTAGTGTTAAAGGCATGACCCTTCAGAGGGAGCAATGGACCCTAATTCAATGCCTGACTGAGATGCTGTCTCCTTTTGAGGTCTTCACACGTGAAGTCAGCAAGGAGGACTGTACAATGGGCCAAGCGATCCCATTGTTGCAAATGCTAGAGCATGAGCTGAATAATGTGTCTGAATCCTACAAAGGTGTAGAGGACAGAAGGCAAGCCCATGACTTGGTGGAGAGCTTATCCAGGCGCTTATCAGAAAATGTAAGGATACAAAATAAAATTTTGTCACAAGACCATTACATTTGTGCCACAATTCTGGATCCACGTGCAAAATTAGGACTATTCCGTTCTTTTTCCGACACTGATGTTGCCCGCTACAAAAGTTGTATAGCTGAAGCAGCCATCAAGTTTGAAAACGAAGGGCTGCTAATTAAAAGCCCGCCACATCAACCCACAACAAGTACTGATACTGAAGCAGGCCATGCAGAATCAAGTGCAACTTCGTCGGCTGAGGGCAGTGCGGTTGGCTCACAACCGCAACACTCACCATCACCATCGACTACAAAAACAATAACTGGATCATTCGGCCGAGTACAATCATTATCAGATTGGTATGTAAAGATGGGCCGTAAGCACAGTGCTGATGCACAGAAAAAACAGCACAAAAGCTTACCAGCAGCAACCCTGAACATTGAGCGGATGGTCCAGGCCTATCTGGACGATCCAACAGAGGTGTACGTTGATCAAAACCCAGTGCAGTATTGGTATAGGAAAAGGTCTGAATGGCCACAGCTCAGCAGGCTGGCGATAAGCTATCTGGCTTGCCCTGTCGCAAGTGTCTCTTCCGAACGTGTTTTCAGTGCTGCTGGTTCCATTGTAACCTTGAGAAGGACCAGTCTATCTCCCAAAAACGTGGAGAGGTTAACAATGATCAAAATGAATCAGCACTTCATACCACCGAATTACACAATGCATGAATCAACAGAGGAAGATGAGGACAGCGGCTCAGGTGACGGTAGTATTGTGTCAGATGATTACCTACTACTGGAAGATCCCCCAGAGTTTGAGGACGAGCTATACTTCCCTGACAATTAGGCTCGCACTTACTGTCTTCCTCCCTTTTTTCCCCCTTTGTTTGTGTCTGTTGTTCCGGTTATAAACTTGTGAATCGCAACCAATGCATTATCACCGTCTTCTAATCTTCTAATTTAAGATACAAGTTTCAGGTGTCTGCCATTTGACACTACAGTCCTCAGAATCCAGCTCCTCCGCTCGATCATACTGCATCTCCTGGTCAATTCCATTTCCCTCATGAATGATGATTGGATGATGGTAACAACAAATTCAAACTTTCCTCGTCCTTCCAAAACAAGTGGACCATGAATCTGATGACTTCTATAGCTATCCTCCTTCAGAGCCGAGAGAGACTGGCCATTAACTGAAAATAAGATGCAACAGGTAATGATTGATGCCATGCATTGTCCGCAGAAAAGCAGACTGAGTGATGTAGATTTTGTTGTGTGTGTTGCGCATGAATGAATTGATGTAATTGTGCACTGCCACTAATCAACTTTCTACAGAACACACTAGTAATTACTAATTTTCCTCTTCTGGCAAACAAGAAATGTGTACTTCTCTCCTGCATCTTGGTGATACATTGCTTTTAATTCAATACAGGAAGGGCACTCACTCAATCTGCTGCGCAATGCAAATGACTGTGACTTAACAGCACCGTCCATCATGATGATGGCGAAAGAGACGGCCTGCAGCGTTAACGAGATGAGATGCAACAGGTAATGATTGATGCCATGCATTGGCCGCAGAATAGCAGACTGAATGATGTAGATTTTGTGGTGTGTTTCGCATGAATTGATGTAATTGTGCACTGCCACTAATCAACTTTCTACAGAACACACTAGTAATTACTAATTTTCCTCTTCTGGCAAACAAGAAATGTGTACTTCTCTCCTGCATCTTGGTGATACATTGCTTTTAATTCAATACAGGAAGGGCACTCACTCAATCTGCTGCGCAATGCAAATGACTGTGACTTAACAGCACCGTCCATCATGATGATGGCGAAAGAGACGGCCTGCAGCGTTAACGAGATGAGATGCAACAGGTAATGATTGATGCCATGCATTGGCCGCAGAATAGCAGACTGAATGATGTAGATTTTGTGGTGTGTTTCGCATGAATTGATGTAATTGTGCACTGCCACTAATCAACTTTCTACAGAACACACTAGTAATTACTAATTTTCCTCTTCTGGCAAACAAGAAATGTGTACTTCTCTCCTGCATCTTGGTGATACATTGCTTTTAATTCAATACAGGAAGGGCACTCACTCAATCTGCTGCGCAATGCAAATGACTGTGACTTAACAGCACCGTCCATCATGATGATGGCGAAAGAGACGGCCTGCAGCGTTAACGAGATGAGATGCAACAGGTAATGATTGATGCCATGCATTGGCCGCAGAATAGCAGACTGAATGATGTAGATTTTGTGGTGTGTTTCGCATGAATTGATGTAATTGTGCACTGCCACTAATCAACTTTCTACAGAACACACTAGTAATTACTAATTTTCCTCTTCTGGCAAACAAGAAATGTGTACTTCTCTCCTGCATCTTGGTGATACATTGCTTTTAATTCAATACAGGAAGGGCACTCACTCAATCTGCTGCGCAATGCAAATGACTGTGACTTAACAGCACCGTCCATCATGATGATGGCGAAAGAGACGGCCTGCAGCGTTAACGAGATGAGATGCAACAGGTAATGATTGATGCCATGCATTGGCCGCAGAATAGCAGACTGAATGATGTAGATTTTGTGGTGTGTTTCGCATGAATTGATGTAATTGTGCACTGCCACTAATCAACTTTCTACAGAACACACTAGTAATTACTAATTTTCCTCTTCTGGCAAACAAGAAATGTGTACTTCTCTCCTGCATCTTGGTGATACATTGCTTTTAATTCAATACAGGAAGGGCACTCACTCAATCTGCTGCGCAATGCAAATGACTGTGACTTAAACAGCACCGTCCGTCATGATGATGGCGAAAGAGACGGCCCGTTAACTTAAGATGAGAAGTAACAGGTAATAAATGATGATAATTAATGGCATGCATTGGACACCTGACTCTGAGCTATTGATCTTTGTGTTGGCGTTGTTTGTTGTGCACAAAGTGAATGATGTCAAAGTGTACTAGTGTTAATCTATCTTTCTGTACACAATAAAGAATGACTCAAGTCAGTAATATTTATATTTCTACTCTTGTTGTGTTCTAAAAATTACACTTGTACTGCAGGCCGATCTTCAGTCAGTAGAAGTATCAGAGCTGATGATGAAGTCAGGAGGATGTTTCATGAGTGGCATAAAACGGAAAAGCCTAAAGGTAAACACGTGAACCACAACCACAGCACACCCAAATGTCTGTGTAGAAGTTGAATAGAGTGTAGCGGTGGGATGACTGCAGTGCATTGATTTTACTAACTTTAACTGTAAAATGCTATGTCTGGAATGGATAATGTGCTTTGCGTTTGTCCAACTCTTTGAGAGAAAAAAAAAAGGACTGTAAAGTGGTAACGTAGGATGTGCTAATGGTAAGCACTGTGGGCCTGATCTCTCCTGTTACTGTTGAAGGTCTATGCTGGAAACAGACTACAGTAGAGATGATGCATATGCATACATGCCACCTCGGAAAGTGTTCTTGTTGCACTACACCATCACTTGTGCATTTGTTTTCACTTTCTTTCTGAATATCTCCTTTGGTTTTCAATCTAAAATTACAGGCCGGGCCTTGTCCAAAACTTTGTAAAACATTACAATGCATATTAATTACCTTACCTATCAATCACCTTTTTATTCCAGCCGGGCAGTGGCGAGTGGTGAGGCGACACACCCTAGATTGATGGACGAGAGGAGCAAGAGGAATGCCGAGATGCAAAAAACCAGTCCACATTTTTGACCAGGATAAGACAGTAACAGTATCCACTTTTCACTTCTTTTAAAAAATTTGATTAATATCTTGTATACATTCTTTACAACAGTGTGTTCTTGGAGTTGTTATTATCAATCATCATTACGTTTTCTCTGTGTTTACGATTCTTCACTACCAATATTTAAAATTTCTATTTGCTATCTGTTAAAGTTTTAAGGCCGGAACAGAACAAGAAATAGAAGTGTATGTAATCCGGGTCTCATCATGCATGCATTTCCTTTTTTATACCTTAACATATGGAATGGATATGGTATGGTAGTCTTCAATGATTGTCGTTTGTTTGTCTATGTATGCATACTGTTTTTCTATGTCAAACCTTTCCCAAAATCCCCCTTCCCATCCAATCAACGGACCCTAACCCTCTTCCCCCGGGCTGTGTGACTTATTGTCGAGGTGTAACTAAATTAAAAGTACACCAATACTTAATCACACACTTGCTGGGGCGGATGTGGTGAAAGCAACACTACTTCAATTTCAATGCAGAGCGATGATCTTCTTCTGCTTGCCCACCCATGAGTAGGATATTTCACAGGTTATTTTATTTAACAAAGGAACATATACCTCAGCATGAATTGCCGGCATTGATTTGATTTGTTTGTTGTCATTCCTCATATACAGCACTAACTGTTAGACTGTAGGCATAGCCAAGTCGACAAAACTATAGTTTGTAACTCTGTCTAGTAGGCTATCCTCATAATATCCAGCATTCATTTTTTTTGTCAAATATTTGAACATATAATTGTTGCTCGGTAAATTCTGTGATGTACTTCATTCAACTACTCCTCTAACAGTCTCTCAAAGGCGATTGACTATCTCCTTTTCTTTTTTTGGAAATGCTGCTACCCTGCCAGTGTATACTACTACTATACTACCACCACCACCCCAATCATGGCATGTATGAAAAAGGAAACCATCTTCACCATGCAGCCAGTGCTGTGCCACAGTTGGACATAAACATCAAGCACCGGTAAGAGAGAAGTTTGGGGGAGGCAGAATCAATAATGGACATGTCAATGATGTCAGTTTCAAACACCACTCCAAAGAATGCATAGTAGGACCAGTCAATGAGTGAGGTGTGTCGCATCTATCTGTTTGTGTCTTATACAGTCAGCAAATTATTGAAATCAAACACACGCTATGGGCGGCCATGCACCAGCAAAGAAACAGTGTGATGTAAAACAGTTACCCCACCTACAAAACATTAACAACATTGCATGTAACATAGAAAAATATATTTAATTGACCCTAACAAATAAACTAAACCCACAAAAGCTGACCCACCCCCCTCCCTAACCCCAACGACTGTCCATAGAAATAGAGAACGCCCAAACGAGTGAGGAAACAAACAGGAATTAAAAAAGGGGCAGTGACAGGGACTAACTGGTGGGGCGGGACTGGAGGAGGACACGAATCTGGTCCTCTAAATGGGCGACGCGGCGTCTAAGGCCGCGGCAGTTGCAACCACAGTGGGGGGGGGCACCGGAGATGGCACGGTGGCGGCGGGCAGCCGCCAGACGGTGGCGCCGTACCGCTGGAGGGCGGTGGCTGGGGCCCGGGGCACTGGAGGAGGCTTCAATTGCTGCTGCACTCTCCTCCTCCTCCTCGGCTAGGACCACCAGCCGCCGGTATTCCTGCTGGATTGCCTCCAGCTTCCGGCGCCGTGCCTTGGCGGCCAACTCCTTGCGGTTGATTTTCGGAGTAGCTGTGTATCAAAAAGAAAAAAACACGACAATTGTAAAATATAGTCTTAATAAAACAGTAGGACAAGGTAATTATTTATACACATAGTGGCATGGTAGAGTAGCACTATAAAATAAAGCACAGTAGTACATAACATTTTAAATGTCGCCCGTCCTTCTTCCTTCCACCTGTCTTACACTTTTTAGTTGAACAGTGCACCAGGTGCTCTTCTCCATAAAACTTTCAAAGCGGAGTTGAAATCAGATAGATGAGGCCATTGGTTACTCAATACTCTGGCTCCTAGTCCTATACCAATTAAAGGGAATTCTAGTCTTCTAGTTCACTCTTCAAACGTCCCCAAGAACTCATACTTACTTACGACATCGGATAGCGGGCGGACTTTGTCCGCCCGCCATCCGACTGCTAAAAAGGGTGGGGGTCCCGTGGGGACAATTAATTAGGATGATGCGCCCGGCACAGTGGCGGGCGCACCCTGTTATTTTAATTTTAAATTCTGGTTGGCTTTGCTGAAAGCAATGCTAAAATGTTGTGCTGCTTTTCCAAGCACAACATGACGGGCCTCGCACGGAGCCTGTCATGTTTTGCTTTGAAAGTCGGGGGGTACCATAGCATCGGTAGGTACCCTCCATGGGGGCCCCCAAGCATACTCTGCAATGTGTGCATGCCTTTCCGTGGCGGACGGTAATGCCGCCACGCAAAGGCATTCCAAAATGCAGATTATATGGCTGCCGGTGTGGTGAGAGAGACACCACCGCCATATTGAACCCTTTTCCGCCTAGACATGTCTGAATATTTTCTACAGGGATGGCGGGAGGTTTGCCCCTGCTGTGACGGCAGTGAATTCCAGCCAGCCCGGCGGGGGCAATACGCCCACCATCCTAATGGGGCCCTAATTCACAACTTTACAGTATACATAGACATACAGTACACCTTTGCAGTGAGTGTGCTGTCAAGTTCAACAATAGTTAAAGATTATGAATCTAACTTACCACCGCCTGCCACTGGTGCTGCCACTCCCCCTCCGTTGCTATCTGCAACTGCCGCATCCTCGCCCTCGGCGTCGCCTTCGCTGGCCCCAGCAATGGTGGTCGGTAGTGCGCCTAGAAAACATTACACATTTATTAGGCAACATATACACCTCCCCCCTATTGATCAGTAGCAAGGTTGAAAAATGAGTTAATACTAACATAAATCACTAGTACAAATCAGGTAGTAGTAGAGTAGACACTAAGTTATATGATCATTGTAGCATTTGCTTGATTAGCCCTAGCCATGCACATGTGACGTTACCTTTACCTTGCAGCTTCTTAAGACACCTTTGAGCCCACATGACCTGCCTCACACTGCTACTGTCTAGTCTACGCGCTGCGTACAGGCGGTCAACAAACATTAACCAGCCACTTTTTTAGGAAGAACTGGTGTACTACTGTTACTGTTAGTCCATATTGCTTATCCATAGATGCTACACTTTTTGGCACGGCTGAGAAATGCTTGCAAGTTGCAATATACTAACGCACACCATTTCTTTTTTCGCATTACAGACGCAAGATTCGCTTCTACGAACCAGAGCTTCTGAACGATGCACCAACTACCAGTACTAGGTTCTTCTGAGGTGAGGGGTCCCTTCACTCACATCTTCATTTATAAATGTATATAAACTAAATTGCTATGGGATGGTGGTGCTGCCTTCCACCACTTCAGTTATCATGATTTAATTCCCAACTGTATTAGTGTAACAATGTATTTTGTTTTAATGTTATTGATTTGCCGGTTGGTGCTGCTAAGATAACAGTGTACAGACCTTCTCAAATTGAAATAAAAATTTTAAACTTACATAGACTTCGTGGTATTTGGTGTGGAGTGGACTAACTTACACGATTGAGCAAATTAAAGTAAGGGTGTGCATGTGAATTGCTTCCACGACAGAGGTTGGGTGTGTTAATGTTCTGGGTTGTCTACTTGTTGGTTGTCTTGGGGGGAGGGTTCCGAGACCTAATAGGTATGACAAGACAGTACTATAGTCAAGCAGTGGAATTGTGGTGGGTGCGGAATTTCTGATTGAGGTGTGCAAGGAAGGTCCAACCTACCATCACCAACATCCTATTTTCTGGTGCAAATGTATGTGCAAGATCCCTACAACAGTTGTATGTCCTATAGGGTATCATATCAAAATATTAAGAAATCTGGTAGGGCTGTTGCTGTGAATTTTCAAAGCCTAAACATCAACAAGAGTAAAAAGTAGTACAAGACAACGACCCAACGGATTGTACGAGCTACTGGTGAATATGAGTTTTATATTACAACCTTTCACAAAGAGTGCCACTGGGCAAGACTAGCTACTACAGTACAGACAGACAGACTGATAGTATGTAGTAGTACTCAGTCATCGTAGCGGAGGCAGGGATAAGCTTTTTGAAACCGTACAGATCGAAGGATAATTGGTGGTAAAAAAATAGCATTTGGAAACACTATAGTTCGGGAGAAATGGGGCAGTAAAAGTTATGGAATAAGAAATATTATTAAAAACAAGAAGACTTACTGGGGCCAGCAGAGGAGCCCTCAGCGGTGTCCTCCTCGTGGTGTTCCTGTCCCGCCGACTGCCCAGTCCCTGCCCGTCTGCCCCTGGGTGCTGATGAACAGGAAAGATATAAGAAAGACAAACATTGATGGATGGTGTCAACTTAAGCAAATACAATTTTTTTCAACAACGGTCAAAAAACACTTATCTAAACAATTGCAATAACTACATTGACCGATCTCATCTGGTCAACATGTAATATCGGGGGATTCGCAGTTCGACTACTTAAGTTACTATTTATCAACAGTAATCCATTCTTCCATTCTGATTCCAGAAAACTAAGTTACAAGTAAGCCTAAGTATTAGTACAACCTACCACCCAACCTAGCCCACCTATTCCAGGCATGCCAATTGTACATTAAGTATGCATTTCGACTGTATTCCTCAACAATGTGTATGATCCAATCATGGAGGACACATTAACATGACTACATTTTTTGTATATACACAATTTTGGTTTGATTGATGCTCATCTGCTACTGCTAAGTAACTGCAAAGCCTACCTCCACTCATTGAACAAACTAGAAAGGTTCTAAAGACTGGCGTACTAGCAGCACGTCACGTAACTGAGTGAGGGGGCATCACGCATACCACTAACCAATTAGAAGCTCATACAAAGTACCTAAACCTATGTATCAATCCGCCCCTATCTATTAGTGACAGGACAAAGTAAGGAGTGGACATGAGTCACTGTAGCATTACGTAACTTAATTTCTCTAAAATAAACTCGTAAAGAATCACGCTAAGCAAGCGCAAACGCAAAGCTGCAAACAAGTAAGATTAGTAGTAGCGCAGAAGAGCACCTGTGTCATAATCACAGAAGACTTTTAAACATTATTAACCTGGAATGTATTGCAAGCAGCAACATTCTATCTGGTTGGAAGGAAAAAAAGATATTCGCAATATATAACATAGAGCAGAAGAACAGACACAAAGTTGTAATAATTAAATAGGTACTCACCAAGCCCCGGGACCTCCACTCCTAGCAGGTCCAGCAGGTCCTGCTCACGGTCCAGGATGTCGGACCACCGGTGCGTCAGCTGTGCCTGGGTGCGCCGGACCCCAGAGATGCGAGACACTGCCCGGCGCACCTTCCCCCACCGCTGCCGACGCTCCCGGAGGCCGTACCCGGACCCAGGCCTGCCACCTGCTGCCAGGGTTGAGGGGAGGTGGCGCTGCACAAAGAAAATTAGTGCAGCCAACTCCGCCTCCCCAAATAAGGCCCGTGCATGCACCCCTTGTGGGCGCCGCCTTCCGCAAGGAAGGCGGTCGCGGCTCTGGCTGCGCCGGCGAACAGCCCTGCCCTTGGACATGGTTCTGGGGACGGGGCGGGAAAGAAAAGGTAAAATAAATAAAGGAGTAAAGGAAATAAATAGCAGGCAATACAAAGAGAAAAAGTAGCTAAAAAACAAAAAAAAAGGTACACAAAAACCAAAAATATAGAGGCAGGAAAATAGTTAGAGAAATAATAAGTAATAAAGATCCGAAAAAAGTGGCTATAAACAAAGGATTGAAAAGATTTAGGGAGGATTGAAAATCAGGCCCCAGAACCATGCAATAGAGTGGAAAACAAGATGGCCGCGCCCGTTGCGACCACGTGGGCAAGTTCGCGCGATATTTTCTCCCTGAGCAAGCAAAAAGCAACGCGATCAAGTAAAAGCGATCGCGAACAGGAAATATCGACCGCGAACATGCATTGCGCGACCCGGAACAGGAAGTAAACAACGCCAGAGGGCGGGACAAGTGAAAACAAGATGGCCGCGCCCATGAGCGACCGCATGGGTAAGTTGGCGACCCGCGAACACGCAAAAAATACCGCGAACAGGCGGCAAAAAACTTCCGCATCTTCGCGATATTTCCGGCGTGTTTGCGGAGATTTTCTGCAATCTCGCGATAATTTGCGGAGGTTAATTCCGCAAATTCCGCCCACCCCTAGTTAGGTGTAGGAATACTACACCTACAGCAACGGGTGATTACACCACTTTGCCCCAGCTGTCGTGCAGCCAGTTGTGTCAGATTTGGGCGGCCATCCAGGGGTGGCATAATACATGCTGCAGCCCCTGGTAGGCCCTGGGTACACCGATGCCCTGGATACCTGTGGTATGCTGAGATAGGGACTGTCAAGGCGGCCCAATTCCAATTAGTGGATGCACCTAATGTACATGTGTGTTAATTTCGAGAGAGAACAGCTAGGCTGTGGGTCTGATTGGCAGGCCCACAGCCGGGGAAAGTCGTAAACCAATGAAGCAAAAGCAAAAAAAATCTGGGTGATCATAGGATTGCAGACCTACAATGACTAAAACTTGGAACTATTTCCTATGATAAATTTTTTATTTTCCAAATTTCAATTTTTCTTTTTTGGCACAGTAATCTGCTTCTAGTAGAACTAGTCAGAGAACAGGCTTCTTTGATACACTTTCAGAGACAAATTAGTCACCTTGTCAATACTAATTGATTTATGTAACTTAGCATGAAATGGTTTCGGCCTTTTTTCTTCTGTATTTACGAGCCATTTCATAATGTATATATGTAAGTTCATTTGTTTAGCATTCAATGTAAATATATGCTTGGAATGAAACATTGCTTTGAAACGTACAGCACCAGTATATTGTATGCATGGCAACGGTTTTTATGCATTTTACAAATGTATTTTTAGACATGTTCTTAGCCATCCATATGTAGCTATGTTTTAGATATGTTTAGCATATTTAGGATTTAGTAATGTCGTTCATACGAAAGTGGAGTGGGTGTTGTGTGTTGATGTAGATACCGTATATAGGTTTCCCGATTTATGTCCTTATATAGGCACAACTCGCATTGCCCATATTTAGGCATAGAAATCCTACCCTTATTTAGGCATTATCCATGCTAACCAAATACAGGCATGGCCACCTACATCCGTTCACCTACATCACAACGAGTTCTTGGAAAACCAGACTCTTAAGTCTTTAGGACTTCACCTTGCTTGGATATTGATTTCTCCAAGAACTCATTTATTATGCATGAACATCTATTCCTTAGGGGTTCATTCATGACGTTCTTCTGCCTGACTTTTATGTCAATACTGGCATTCCTAAACACCTTCAACGTATAAATATACCTTCACTTACCATGGCAAACCATGGTTCGGCTGCCTACTTGCACGACGCGGCTCGCCACGGCAAGTTCGGAAGGAAGTCAAGTCCCCGCCTGATGCACTGACCCGACGCTGTCATCCTCCTCGCAGAGAATCCAGCTCCAGTGTTTCTGACTCCCCTTGTGGGGTGTTAGAGATCGAGATTCGGAAAGAGATTGCAACATTACTCATTCTAAGGTATGGAGCGGACTAGAACCTAGAGGCACTTTTGGCAAATCTTGGCAACTCTAGCTAAACTAGACTAGGAGACAAACAGCACCTACTTCTTACCTCGTACTACACTTAGGTTAGGTACACTGAGGTAGAACTAGCTAGAAGCATCAGATGAGTATTAACATTTTAGCCTGTGTTATTTATGTATGTATTTTTATGAATATCTGTCATAGCTATAAACCATGCTATTGCAGTATTATTTTATCTTACTGTTAATGCTGTACATATTTTACTTCGCATTCTGTCTTACGATTGTAGCGGTTCATATCTCTTGCACGAGAAATAAGACTGTTCAATAAACCCTTTTTATTGAAACGCCCATCTATCTATTTCTGTGTAACTCTGTAGAAACGAAGCATGCACGATTGACTGAGTGAAAATGTTATCTATTGTTTCCACGATTCTGAGATTGTTCCGATTCTAAGGGAAACAAAGTTGTCATGTTTATGCGGTTGTCAGAAACTAATTCCTTCTTGTTTATTCGAGAAGTTTCTAGTGACCTCTGAGTTAGCTGGCACACACAAGTAATTAAATTTAATGTACTCGATAGAGACATACTGACCTCAGTCCTATGTCAAAACTATAGTGTATATCATTCCAATGCGCAGGGCCTATCAGGAATATAGGAACTACACTACAGTCCGGTCAGCACTCCTGCTCATGCCCGATCATCGCTCCTACCCCATCACTTCTACTGTCCCATCACTTCTCCTGCCCCGTTCACTGCTCCTATCCGTTCACTGCTCCTATCCGTTCACTGCTCCTGCTCGGTTACCGCTCCTGCTCATGCCTAATCACCGCTCCTGCGCCGTCACTTCTCCTGCCCCATCACCTCTCCTTTCCTGTCGCCTCTTCTGTCCCATCACTGTTCCTGCCCTGTTTATTCTATGTACAACATTGAAAAATTACACAGGGTGGTAAGTTCCCCACAGTCCTCTGTTTGGGGAAAGCTCCTCTGTAATCACTAACTACATCTCACTGGCACATGATATGCTAAAGTCAGACGGTGGGCCGTTGTCATTCTAAAGGGGATAATCAGCCTCAGTTGAAATGACAATGGGGCTATCCAGAGTCTGTGACAGCTTAGGGAGGGAATGCTGCAGCCTCTGGAGTTCAACAGAGAAGTGCGAGCTGGCCCCTGGGGACTTTTAATCTCTTGGGGCTTCTTGCAGGGAACGCTGTAATTAATGTCCAAAATTACGGACAAAAGACGTCCGTAAAAGGAATGATTATGGAGAACGGACATCACACCAAAATGACGGGGGTCCGTGAAATTTACGGACGGTTGATCACTGCAGTGAACAAAAACACACAGAGCCACTGTATGTTTAGTTAGCCTGCAGGACGGATACTGCCTTATGCAGCCTCACCCTCGTCCTTTTATTGGCCACTGTATGCAAGTGTTACTTCATGCAGTCCTCCCTTCCACTATTGTTTTATTGACAGGCGAACGGCTCCTGAGTGGTAACTGAGGCGTTAATTGGTCTTTGGACTGGGTTTTGCAAGCCCTCAGCTTCAGCATCATCGGTGGTCTGGCCGTCACTCTCTTCGATTGATGCCGCAAGTGCAGGTGACAACTTTTCAGCCACTGGATTGGGTGACGCCTGATCTATTGTAAACTGGTCACGGCTCTCCTCATGGTCTCTTCATGCGGGCTTGAAGAAACAGACATTGCAAGTGCTTTCCTCATCATTGCACCAGTTAGTGATCGTCGTGCAGTGGTGTGGCATTATGACCCATTGGTGGCTTTCACAAGGGAGCCTGAGCTTCTTACCTGGGTGTCTGTATTTTATGAAAACAAAGTCACCCAGGGTAAATGTCTGACTCCCGAGCTCTCCGCTGAATACTAGCCTCATGATTGGTGGCTCTTCTTCTCAGTAGCATTTGATCACCATCGATGGGAGTGGCACCCACTCCGGGTGGTGTGGAATTGTGTCTGTTAGGATGTACCCCATGCTGGCATGTACTGGGACATGCCCGGTGGTTGAGTGCAGTGTTTGGTGATATTCTCGCAGGAATGCTTGATAGCCCTTTCCAATGGTTGATGGTCTATGTGTGTGAAGCATAACACCTTATTGAATGTGCGTATGAATTTTTCAACTTCTATATTGGCTTGTGGCCAGCGGGGAGTCACTTTCCTATGCCTTATGCCCTATTGCAGCCTACTTCCACCAGTAAAAGTTGCATAAAAGTAGCCATGACTGGAAGAGACTTTAATTCGGTTTGGTCTGAGTTTTTTAAAATTTGGTTGACTTTAAAGAAACAGTATTAAGTCGACTTGGAGCAATGAAAAATCTATTAATGAAACATCACTCACATGTGGGCCTGCACAAAAAGGATGTAACCACTTCAACATGGTATGATAGCCCCCTTCTCCAAGTCTCTGCCTCTGCCAGTACTCATTTAAAGAGAAATGGTTTGGCCCCTAATCCGGGAAATATGGCCAGCACTGCCACTGACCTTTCCAAAGCACTAATATGGAGAGCTGCTCTTCGCTCACTCTCAGTCAGCATGTTCTGGACCTTCCACTACTGCTAAACCCAGGGCTGGTCCTAGAACTTCTGGGGCCCTGGGTGAAAGGGAAGATGTGAGGCCCCTATAATTTGCATGTAACATCCAGTCACGGCCGGCATGACTTGCATGTGGGAGGTCTCTCGGGGGTTCAAGCGGGGGGAGGTGGGGTTAATTTAAAAATAAAATAAACTTCCCTTCCCTGGTCTCGCATCATCTCTGCTCCTGACCTGCTCTCCTGGAAGCAGGCAGCCTCCCTCCCCTCCCCTGAGCCAATCACAATGCTGCAATGGCAGCATGGTGATTGGTCGGGATGCCGACCAGCGAGGCGCCTATGGGGAGGCCATTTTCTCAATGTAGGCTGCATTGCAACCTACATAGAGAAAGGCCAGAGTGCGAATGACTGGACCAAACAGTCAGCACCTTTAGCAGTGGGCAAGGCACTCCTCCCCTGCGCTAAAGCAGACCCGCCCACACCCAACCAAACACTTCTGCTTTCTCACAG
This sequence comes from Triturus cristatus, assembly GCF_964204655.1. Classification (NCBI taxonomy): domain Eukaryota; kingdom Metazoa; phylum Chordata; class Amphibia; order Caudata; family Salamandridae; genus Triturus; species Triturus cristatus. The sequence continues at coordinate 370,492,297 of NC_140586.1, forward strand.
TGCGAGAAGCAGAAACATAAAATAGAAGTTTTAGCATTTTGTGTTTCTGCTTCTCGCACCCGCACCGTGAGAAAGCAGTGGGACGACGCTCCTCCGCCCTAGTGGAGGAGCCGCCCTTGGTAACATCACAAGAAGTGACATCACAGAAAGTGACATCGCAGGACTATTGATCTTATTTGGCATCACTGAAGAGACCTTACGTGGATATCAGTAACATGGACAAAAAGATAAATATGCAAATGAAATAAGTCCATATATTTTAAAACTGTATTAAATGGATTACATTTGTCACATTGGATGGAAAAGCTAGGTGCAGATCTCACAAAGATGTATATTATTTACTCCTCGTTAACTGATTGTTTCCAGATGACTGCATGATACAATTTCCAGTTCTGCCTCATAAAGGGGGGAGTTCCTGTTGAGGTAATGAGGGGATGGATCATTCAAAATATAAAATGACACAAGAGAAACCCTCTCACACCATGGATATAATTGCAAATTTCAAAAGGCTTCTGTTAGAAATGGGATTTCTGGTTGGCTAGGGCATGCGCCTAAGCCAGGCAGAAACTACCACGCTAGTCAGGGCAAGGGAGTTACATGCTGAAGGTAACCCCTGCTCCCCCCCTTGGTAGCTTGGCAGGAGCAGTCAGGCTTATCCCAGAGGCAATGTGTAAAGCATTTGTGCAACACACACACACACACAGCAGCAACACACTAGGCACACCACAAAAGAAACTCCACACAAGGTTATATAAAAAATAGCCTTTGTATTATCCAAAACACATTAGAATCATAATTACACAGATACACTCTGCCAACTGGCACTAGGCAATATTTACAGGGGACTATATGCACAGGACAGGGCCAATCGGGCCACTGTCAGAACCTTTAGAAAGTACTAGTAGCAAATGTAAAACACAACCAGTAACTACTGGCAGAATACTGTACTCAGCATTATATTACCTTAGCATTAGGCATCATTCTAAAACATCATATCATAAACACATTATGCATCTCAGTAGGCATAAACACATTATGCGCTACGTATCACATTAGGCATAAACCATGCACCACAGTAACACTGCAAAAGTGCACACAGCACCTTAGCCTACACCCTGAAATGACCCCAGGCCAACTGGCCTTTCACTGGGGCTCAAATGCCCTCTGTCCCAAAGGTCAGGGCATAATTGGTGACTTCCAAATGGCCCTCCGGCTGCCAATGCAGCGAAATCACTGGTGCGCAAATGCACTGGGGGCGTGGGGTGCAAATCATCCCTTCCTGGCACAAAAAAATATTATTCCCACGTCGTTGCAGTTGCCCGCGCTCTTGCGGCGCAGCTGAGGAATGCAAAACAGGTCCTGGCATCATTGTGCCTCTTGAGCCCCGCTCTGGGACTCGGCACACAAAACTTGCCCCACATTGTAGCTGCCCTCAACCAGTGGGTCAGCTGTGCCAAATTAGCCGGGGCACCACTGTGGGACTCCTAAATATCAAATTGCCCAAACGTTGTAGCAACCCGCAACTGCGGTGCAGCTGTGATGATACTGGCACTAAACGTGCCTCTGGAGCACAACAAAATGCACTCCGCTCAGCCCCCACTCACCGGGGCTCTTTGGGACTCTTCCGGTTGCAGGGAGAAGGCACCCACAATATGCCTCGATCTCCTCCTGTGGCCACCTGAGCCTGCTTCTGACTTTGCCCGGGTCTTTCCTGAGACACAAGACTTCGACATGGAGCCCGCGAGGCTCCGGACGAGCCCTCTTCAGCGCGGCGGGACTTCCTCTCTCCCAGCTGGCCACGCCCCCTACCAGGCACTGCCACCTGGCTTCCGGGTCGGGCCGCAGCGGTGATCTCTCGCAGATCTCAGCAGCTCCCCCGGGCATCGGCAATGAGGGGTAGGCTCCCTTTTTAAATAAATACAAATGCAGGGTCGGCTCCCGCCCCAACGAGCATACTTGAGGGGTGGGCTCCCGCTAAAGGAGCACAAACGCGGGGTGGGGTCCCGCTATTTAAATTAGGATCAATGCGGGGTGGGCTACCGCAAAAGCACACCATGCAGGGTAGGCTCCTGATGATCAGCTGCACAAACGCGGGGTGAGCTCCTGCTTCTCCCAGCAACTCGGGGGAATCCCTATGCCGGGATTCCTCCTAAATCGTGACGCAGCCCGGCACTGCAGGACACACACACTTCTTCCTTTTCCTGGCAGAAATCCAGGACTCATGAGGCGCTAAGCCCACAGATTCAGGGCAAAGGCTGGGCACAGGCAGGCCAGCTCACAGGGCCCTCCAGCAGGGAGGCAGTCCCTTGTGGCGGTTCCTCCTGGGGCCCAGCAGCAACAGGTCGCAAGGAAGAACAAAAAGCACAACATTTTCATGGGGTCACAGCCCCAATATTTATACACCCTTTTCCTATTGCCTGCCCTTGGCACAGGGCTTGGGGGAACCAGTCTGAGCTGGTTCTGGGGGATTTTGGAGCACTCTGTTTACAGGGCTACTCTTCCCTATTGTCAGGTGGGGGCTCATCATCAGACACACCACAGGGGGGCGGAGCCGGAAATTCACCCAGGCAGGCACAGACCTATTCAGGTTGAGGGGACTACTCCTCCCACTACTCCAAATGCGGATCCCCTATTCAGCCTAGCTCTGACTCACGCTGCCCTCCCTGGAGCCACACAAACCTCACCAGCCACTGTCACTCCAAAGCCAGACGTGCAATCCACATCATGCAGGCAGACACATAGCACACAGAAATGCCAACTTCTAGAAGTCATCTTAAAGTGCTATACATCAATTGTTTTGGTGTGCAAATTTTAACTTTTTTTTGAAAAAGACACACAAAGACACTTTCTTTTTACAACAAACATTGAAACAACATCACTCATACCCATTCATACAAATCATATCTGAACAAACAATATTGATTCATAATACATTAAGAGGGCCATCAGAAGAATTTATACACAATTCAAAAAAGAGAGACACTATTTGATTTTGAGTGAAATGACGCCGACGCTTCCAGGGCAGTGAGCAATACAACACTTCGGACACCATTGTATCCAAAGAAAGAATCTAAAGTCAAAAGAATAAAAATACCGGCCACTCCCAGCTTGACAGACCAAACGCTACGTTCTAAGAATCCTCCTATTCCCTGCCCACAGTCGGGTCCACGAACTACCAAGACACCATAAGTCTATTTTGGAATTACTTTCATTTTTGGTTGTGTCTGCATTCGTGCAGCCTATCATTGGTCCTGATGAGGATCTCTCCAAGAAAAGCGATCTGAAACGCGTCGACCTTACTTTTCGAGGCCAATCATTTCACTCAAAATCAAATAGTGTCTCTCTCTTTTTTGAATTGTGTATAAATTCTTCTGATGGCCCTCTTAATGTATTATGAATCAATATTGTTTGTTCAGATATGATTTGTATGAATGGGTATGAGTGATGTTGTTTCAATGTTTGTTGTAAAAAGAAAGTGTCTTTTTAAAAAAAAAGTTAAAATTTGCACACCAAAACAATTGATGTATAGCACTTTAAGATGAGTTTTAGGTTCGTGGTATAATGTAGTACTATGTGATTTTCATGATCTCAATTTATTTGTGATTAAATCTGACAATAAAAGTCATCAGTGTTAATGTTTTAATGATTACACTATGAATCAAACATGTGTTAAATAATGGACAGCATTGGCAGCTCCTTAGGTTTTTGTTATTATTAGGCTAGGCCTTGCTGCCGACACAGCCAAGACCCGAGATTGTTTTTTCAACTTCTAGAAGTGGCATTTCTAAAATAGTGATAATAAATCTGCGCACAGCATTGCACAGCATTTTTTATTACTATTCCAATCATACCAGACTTGACCACGCTGCTCCTCTCATATCAGGAATTACCATTGAAACACTTATCAGGGAATCCCCAATGCATTCCTATGGTAGGTCAGCCTTACAACAGTGAGAAACCAAAATGGCCTTTTGTCACTACCAGGACTTGTCACACACTTAAAGCACATGTCCTACCTTCTACCTACAATGCACCCTACCCATAGGACTAGATAGGGCCTACCTTAGGGGTAACTGACATGTAGTAAAAGGGGGGTTACAGACATGGCACACACTTTAGGTGCCACATCACAGCAGCAGTAAAACTGCTCGCACAGGCCCTGCAATGGCAGAGGCCTGGGATAGGTTTGAAAGGGTACTTTGGTGGGTGGCGCAAGCCCACCAGTAGCATTTAATTTACCAGCCCTGGGTATATGAGATACCACTTTACAGGGGAGTGACAGGTAAATTAAATATGCCAAACAGGGGTAGACCAATCTTTACAATAATTCCCACTGAGAGCACACTCGCTTTACACTGGACAGCAGTGCTAAAGTGCCCAGAGTCCTAAAACCACCAACACCATGTCAGAAAAAAGGCTATGGGGAAGGCAAAAAGTTCAGGGATGACCCTGCAAAAGGGCCAAGTCCAACAGCTCCCTTATCTTTCTGTGCCATTATTGTGCTACCTTAGGATGACATTAATACTTCGTAATTTGTTTTAACGTAAATCCTCCCACCAGTATCCCACATACACATGCTAAGAGACGTAGGACAATCTTTTTTGTGTGTGGGCTCTTTACTCGACAGAATTATGTTAAGTGCAAAAAAGCAACACATATATTGCAAAATTACAAGACACCATTGCAAACAAATAAAGTTTGTACATAAATAAAAAAAGACTTAGAACAATCGAGACCACTGCTAAATCATACATTGACTTGAAGGTATGCTTAAGATTAAAGGGGTTTTCAAATCAACATTTTTGATTTGGTGTTAGAACCGTAGGAAGTAGAAGTGGCTGCCTTTAGCACTGGTGGAGCCCTGTGCGACAATGTTGGTGCTCCGAAATGATTCGCTCTGCCACAGATTCCCTCACTACCACCCTTTAACAGTGCCCCTCAAGTCTCCATAACCACATTCTCGCTCAGATACACTTAATTTGATTTACAGCACCACTGATACAAGTGTAGGGTGCCAGAGAAATTTATACCACACACTACACAGAGACAATCAATCATACATGTGTAAATCACAATAGGTAATGTTACATAAGACAAAGGACTAGGAGTCACATGACAATCATACTTGTAGGCAGTATAGTTTAATAGTGATTGATCTGGAGAAACACAAACTCTGAATTTAGAACGTAATACCATGGTTGGGGGTCCTCTTTAATAACCAGAATTGATTTCTGTCCAAATAAACCCTTTTTGCAACATTAGGATAATCAAAGAATGGGGAAATAACCATAACGCTGTAATTTATACCTTGCAGTTTGCATCCAGCTCTTAGATGACAGTTAATAGCTCATTGCTCTATGTTAGTATTTTGACTCATAAACTGCAAGTAACAATAGGATCTCTCTGACAAAAGCAGTAACCCACTGGCCGATTTACATTATGTGGACTTAGTGATCTGCATGGTACATGTTCTTTGCAGCAGGCACATTAATCCTCTGCGCTAACTTTCCACAAGTCAAAACTTCCACTTGACAAAACCCCATCTCTCTCTAGGAAGAATATTAATCACCGGAGTTATCATGACACTTTTATTGTTGCCAAAATTGCTGGAGTCCAGGAAGGAGGCAGCAAGTGCTTTTAGAAACATAATATACTCGCAAACATGACGCCCCCACTCTAAGTCAGCGCTCAGTGCAATCTAATCAGTCGCACCGCCCTAGAGCCTTCCTGCTCAAGGATCCTGTGACCTCAAGGACAGAGTCACTGTTGCTCTAGGGTGTGCTGCTTCGTAGACCTGCCCAAAAGACTCGAGATGAGCTTCAATAGTGGTTGTAGTGGACAAGCCTTCAAGGTTAATCCACACTTGCCACCGCCCTGGTCCACCTGCTGGTGCTCAGACACCATTCTTTTAAGGTCTTTCGGGGCCTTCTAAGGTCTAGCATGGGAATGTGCTCTCTCAGGAGAGTGGTCTGTCGGACTGGTCATGAAGGCTGAACCTGGTTCCCCAGTTCCAAATTCAGCAGCTCTGACAATAGTGCCACATCCTCTCCCCCACCGAACACCATACTGTACCACTGAGAGAAACTCTCACTGCCTTCAACTACAACCCAATTGCGCCCCGCTATAAATACCTGGAGGTGACTCAATTCAAATTAGGCACCAGACAAGAGCAATATGCTGCCTAAAAAAACAGTGACAACATCCTGGAAAAAGCAAACACTCATGAGGAATGTAAGATTAAGTAAAAGCATGTGAAATGTAAGCAGGAACAACATGGTTACCTTAACGCTTTTGCACTCACTATTCAGAAATCAATGAGTGCTTTTGCATGAAAAGTTAAGGCCATGACTACAGGGCCGGAAGAGACCAGTTTCAATGTCCATTGCTTATATCCTTACAAAAAATAAGCAATATGGTTTAAAAAGACCACATTCATGAATACAGAGCCGCGGTATGCATTTTGTTTTCCAATCCGCCCATCAAGCAGGTATTGCAGTACATCCAGGAATGGTGCACTTACCCACCCTGGGAAAACAATGCTGTTCAGAGAAAGACAAGAAAACAAAAGTAGCGCTTCACTGGCAAACTCTGTAAAGTGGCACTAATGTGTTTTGGGTGTGAATAAAATCAACCTGGCCCCTTTTCGACCCACTCTGTCTTGCTTTAGTTATTTTTTACTTTTTGGATTCGTTTCACAGGGGAACACATAAAGGAAAGGAAAGAGGGAGTACTGGCTACAAGACACAGGGAAGGGGGCCCCCACACCTGGACCTTGCAGCTTGCTCTAGTGCTTAGAGGACCAGGGAAAGGGGTTCCCCCTCCCCTGGGCCTTCGAAGCAGTAAGAAGGAGAATAGAAGCCATCCCTTTGTTTTTTTTTTGCAAGCCATAGACTGTCTTTAATCTGCTAGCTGTTCCGAGTGGTCAAGGACGAAGGAGGATTGCTACTTTAGCACACTATTTTCCACTCCAAAAGACATAGGTCACCCTTCTCCAGTGTGACCTGACGGTCTGACAAATACCAACTTGCATTCCCTCTGTCAGGATGAAAACAACTTTTACCACTGGGAGTTGTAAGGCTTTAATCAGCTCTGATGATGGCAATAATGATACATATGATTTTAATTTGCCTAGTCAGACTTGCAAAATATTGTGCAATTTAGGATCCCTATATCAAAGACAATGGGAAAAATAGGAACATGGAATGTGGCTGGTCTGGGCTTAAAAATGAGTTATTTGGAATGGTTAAATCATATTTACAGTTACGGCCAAGTCATTGCAATACTTATGCAAACATGACTCACCGCGTACCACAATCTATACCACTGCATAATAGATTTGCAGCATTTAGAAGATGCAGTGAAATAGATTGACTCAGAAATGACTTGGCTGGGTCGTCTGTCATGAAAATGGATTACATCATCAAGAATAGTGTGGTAGATGTTAACATGACCTCACAGAAGGTAGTAAATTATATGTACGACACCTTGTGTAGTAATGAGTGCGATGATGATACTAGTAACCTGGCGATGAATTTAAAGATTGATGATTTACCAGTACTATTGCAAAAAGATGATCTGGATAAACACATGATAAGCAACATTGAATATACTTGTACTGGTAATTTGATGAAAGCCGGCCCTAGTATACTTTCAAGTGCATCACTAAACCTCATGACATGGAATGTAGCAGGGATCAAAAATAAAATTAACGATGTGGTGGAATGGCTAAAAACGCTAGAGGGGTGCGCGTTAGTTTTACTGCAAGAAACTTGGTGCACTGAACCTTTTTTTTAAATGGCTACCAAACTGTCTGTTCTAATGCCAGCCCATCTAGGATGGAAAGAGCTAAAGGAAGTCTAGCTACACTAATTGCTACCACATCGCCCCTGATTAAAAAAAACAAAACGTTTAACTCATCTGCATATTATCAGTTCTTGCTTTTGCACTCAAAAGGAAAGCAGGTCATCATTATAAAACATTTTTATAATAATGTATTTGATAAATCAAAGAGCAAAATAATTGGGTTACTAGAAAATGATTTGGATGTCTTCCTGGAAGGCATAGGTGGTGACTATGTATTAATATGGGCAGGGGACTTTAATTGTGTTAAATGCGTTTACGAAGCAGGAGAGTCCTGCGGATATTTTGATCATCTAGGAGATAGAATCCCCCATTTTTCCCACGATTTGTATCGGGAATCCATTAATAATGCGGCGCATAAATATGATTTGGTGATCCTGGAACCCAACACTGGGGAAGGGGAAACTAATATACAAACTTTTGTAGGAGCAAGGTCTTCCTCAATATAGATCATTTTATTGTATCAGCAAACTGCAGTGAATTAGTGGAAAAAGTCCTGATTAATATCAGCCTTCTTAGTGACCATCATCCCCTAATAGTGTCATTAAGACTAAATATGACACTCAAAGAACAGGGTAAGAGAGTGGAAAACGACATTGTTACACACGGGAATAATGGAGTGTCAATAAAATGGTCAGGAGTGAATCCGGCTATATTTATGGCAAACTTTGAAGATAAAATACCAAGGGATCTAGAAGCCTGCCTGGATAGTTCTGCCTCGAGCTTGGCGATAAATTACAACTGCAATTGCAGGCGATTTAACTAGTAAAAGACAGAGGAAGGTTTCTGACCCTAACCCTAGATGGTTTAACCATGAATGTTCAAAGTTGAATGGGGAATTGAAATCAGCATAAAGCAAATTCCAAGAGATAGTGCAAGGATTTGCAGTTTGAGGAAAACCTATAAAAATATCTTGAAAGAAAGAAAAAGGGAGATCCGTGAAGGGGCTTGGGAGAAACTAACCCAGGCTCCAGAATGAAAGATTCAGCCCTTTTTTGGAAAATAGTTAACCATCCCTTTTTTAAGGAGAATACGTCAGTAAGCATTGACACTGTGGTATCCCCGGAAGATTGGGGTGCCCATTTTGAAGGCATTTTTAACTCAGATGGTGCAAAAATAAGTGAGAGGGGAAAAGCAAACTTCATATCGGTAGAACCTGTTAAATCCCCACCAATATCGCCAGAAGAGATTAAATTAATTTTGCAAAAAAGTGCGAATGGGAAAGGTGCAGGTGCAGACGGTGTACCTATAGATGTTTTTAAGTATAATATGTATTTCTGGATACCAATTTTAATGAATGTTTTTAATGCCACCCTTCGGGGTTTCTTACCTGCTACTTGGGTTGAAAGTATCACTGTACCAATCTTTAAAAAAGGGGACAGAGGGAAGGCCAATTGCTACCACCAAATATCTCTTCTGGATTCCACGTCAAAATTGATGGGCCGAATAATGTTGAAAAGACTTGAAACGGGCCAATGAGAAAAACATTTTGACTGGTATGCAGTATGGATTCAGAAGAGGTATTGGGATGGTAGAGCAATGTCTATACTTAGAGCACATAATAGAGAAGTATACATTAGCAAAGGATGGGGCACTACACCTCTGTTTTGTTGACCTCACCAGCGCTTTTGATTTAGTCAACCATTGTAAATAATGGCAAACATTGAAAGAGCTAGGGGCCCCCATTGATTTAATCACATATGTATCCCAGATCTATACCCTCTTAACTTCTAGGATACGGTTTGGGAAAATGGGGGAATGTACACCTGACTTTAGGGTCATGTGTGGCATTAGACAGGGTTGGGTACTAGCGCCCCTCCTGTTCTCCCTTTATGTTAACAACATAGACCCCTTTTTACAAAATCTTAGCATAGATGCTCCGAAAGTTGAGTCTAGCCATACGCCAGTACTACTCTACGCAGATGACGCTGTCCTAATATAAAGGACAGTGAACGGCCTACAAAAACTCATAGAAAATTTTGCTCAGTACATGAATGATAAAGATCTTAAATGAAATCTAAATAAAACCTTTGTAATGACATGTGGGAGCTGCAGGTCTAAAAACAAGCAACATCAGAAGTCATAATTAACAGAGTTTCATATTTCTCCTATCGGGGGATGCTTTCTAACAAGAATGGTACATGGAACACCCATATTGAATTATCCAATATGAAATGCGTAAGATCTATAGCGAGCATTTTCAGATTTTCAGCAAAAATAGGTAATAAATCTATCCGAGAAATTTTAGCACTTTACCGGAGCAAATGTATCTCAGGGGTTTGTTATGGGGCAGCAATTTGGGGGAGATCTAACACCGTCTCCCTACAGATTCAAGAAAACAAGTTCTTAAAAAGATTGTTGACAGCCCCCAGTGTGAATGCAAACTATATAATCCATGAAGAACTATCAGCCCCATACATTAATGATATAATAAATGCTGCCAGCCTCACCTTTTGGCATGGTGTCTGGTCAAAAGACAAAACAAAATTTACAAAAGACTTGATCATGGACTGTTTAGCTCTCGATTTAAGTAGAAAGATACCATGGCTGGAGTACATTTTTAACCTCCTAAAATATTGCAAAATCGACATTAATGGGAAAGACCCAGGAGTTTAGAAAAAAGGAAGTTAAGATAATTTTTTTTAAAGTAATGGAAAATGAAAGAGAACGTACTGCTAGCCTAAAACTTAGCGTCATTTCATATTGTGAACGACTGCTTGTGAGGGGCATACAGCCATATTTAATATTGGTGAGAAACGTCATTAGAGATTCTACCTAACAAGGTTAAGAATGGGTACAATACACTATTTAGTTGCTTTCCCCAAGGTGGAAAAATGGTGTCACAAACTGCCAAATTGCCCAATCTATACACTCCACAATGCACTTTAATCTTTTTTGTAGTTTTTACAAGGGCATCCGGAAATCAATTTTAAACCCCTTCTTTTTATCTAATATGCTTTTTAATTTTAAATATGCTTTCAACTTTGCATGTAGTCTAGAAAATGTGAAAATCATAAACTCTGTAATTTGTTTTGTACAACTTGCAATTAGGAAAAGAAATCTTGAAGACTACTCTTAGTACTGTTTTTAATCGTATACCCTTGATAAGATGTCAATCTCTGCACTTTAGGTATTAGTGTGCATTTTTATGCACCAGCACTTTGCCCCTTAAGATGAATGCAAAGTCCTTTGATTAGCTTATAATGTATTATTGCATCTTGCACCCAAAAAAAAGGTTTAACGACTGCCTTATGGATTTCAACCATTTGAAAATGTATTTTATAAATTATCTTCCTGTATGAATTAGAGATGACAATGTAAATATAGGAATGTTTTTATAATAGTATGCTTTTATGGTGAGATTTGTTGCACCGAATAAAGCTGATTTTGATTTGATTTGAACTGACGGTCTGACAAATAACAACTTGCATTGCCTCTGTCAGGATGAAAACAACTTTTATGACTGGTAGTTGTAATGCTTTAATCAGCTTTGATGATGTCAATAATGATACATATGATTTTAATTTGCCTAGTCAGACTTGCAAAATAGTGTTCAATTTTGGGATCCCTATTTCAAAGATAATGGGAAAAATAGGAACATGGAATGTGGTTGGTCTGGGCTTAAAAATGAGTTATTTGGAATGGTTAAGTAATATATACAGTTACAACATCATCGCCTTCCAAGAGGAGCGGGCTGTTAGCAACTATTAAAATAAATGTTTTGACACTCACAACTGCAATATCATCCATGCTGTCGGCAGGGAGTTTTAGAGATTTTCCATCCATTCCTTGGAGTTTTTTTCCTTACTATGGATGTGTGATTTTAACATGTGTTGCTGTGACTGGCCTAGCATGGTGATTTGTAGTTTAAGTGATACTCATGGTGAATCTTTAACGCAATTTAGCCACAATCCTTATTAGGATGTCCTAAATGAGCTTGTTGTAATACATGACTGCACTTTGCTTTTGACTGATTTGCTGATTCCCCTGTCCTAAAGCCAACATGGCTCTACCCTTGGAAATAGATAAATGCATGGAAAGATAGCTCATTCCTAATAAATGCCTGATTCCTCTTCCCTTCGATGATTTACCAGTGCCAAGATGTCCGTTGGGGTATAGCAGCACTTTACAAATTCAAAATAATAATAATAACAACATGCACAGGTAGGTAATGCCACTGCATCATCGACTTCCTTCTGTTCACAGAGGATTTGCTAAGACTTTTTTCTGCTTATGAAGTTCATGACAATGTATTTAGCGATCTCAACTCACTTGCAACAATCTTTTTCTGCAGAGAACTACCCATGTAGATCTATAGGACACCCATACCTCTAGATGCTACAAAAAACACAAAGGTGTATTACACAAATATGAATGGATTGACAAACAGAAGTTGTTTAGCAGCATTGTCACTCATAATATAGAGTTACTCATCATGTGTTTGAATGCTGACGGCCCCACTGAAAATACAATGTGCTTTAACTGTTTGTGTAAAACAATTGGGAGAAGCTTATCCTTCAGATTGTCAACTGCCAGCAGGAACCTTTGAGATTGTTTCATTCTAACTGCTCTAAAGCGCAAGCAGCCTTGTTTAAACCTATCAAAATGGTTCCATGAGATTTTGAACTTGTTAGAAAGTGTTGTATATGCTGCAGGTTAGCACTTGCATCTAGGAAAAGTGAGATCGATCTGAGGCCTGCAAGTCCTTTGTGGCAGCTAGTAAATTAAAGTATTCTCAGCTGTTTTTGAAGGTGATAAATAGCCCTCTTTTTAAAAGTCACATTGAGACAGAGATTGCTACTGTGATCACTCCTGATACATGGGTAGAGCACTTTAAAGAGGTGTACTAAAAATCGGAGTTTCCGATTTATCCTGGTGCCTCATTTGCTGATAATCTAACTGCACATGCTCCTTAAATGGTGTTGGGCTTTGCTCTTTTTTGCAGGGTCATCCCAGAACGTTGATCAGTGCTAAAGTGCATATGCTTTTCCTGTAAATTGTTGTTAAGGATTAGTGATTCCATGATTGGCATATTTGATTTACTAGTCAGACCCTAACACAGTGCACTATCTGTACCCAGGGCCTGTAAATCAAATGCTGTTGGTGGGCTTGCAGCACTGATTGTGCCACCCACAGAAGCAGCTTGTACAATGTGACTCAGGACTGCCATTGCAGAGCTTTTGTGCAGTCTGGGACTGCCATATCGACTTGGCAAGTTCACACACTTGCCAGTTCCTAAACCTCCCCTTTTCTACATATTAGTCACCTCTAATGTAGGCACAATGTACCCCTGGGGGCAGGGCGCATTGTATGTGAAAGGTAGGACATGCCCTGATGTGTGTGACATGTCCTGATAGTGAAATACTGCCAATTTCGTTTTTCACTATTGCAAGGCTATCTGTTCCCATAGGACAGAATGAGGAGTTTGTTTATAACATCTTATAAACATAACTGACTCTGGGAACAAGATAGAAAAATAAAGTTTAGTATGCCTGAACTCAGAATGTTAAGATGCATCTTTGAGTATGGGTGATTTTTACATTCTGTGTTTAAAAATGCAACTTTTAGAAAGTAGGTATTTTCTTGCCTAACCATTCAGTGTGCCTCTGCTAGGATTGTGTATTGCATGTCTGGCTTTTGGATGACAGGGGCTGGAGAAGGGCAGCAGCTCCAGAAGTCTTATGAGTCAGGGCTGGGCTGAATAGGTCTGGTCTGCAATTAGAGTGGTGGGAGGAGTAGCACCTTCACCTGAATAGGGCTGTGCCTGCCTTCCACAATGACAGCTCTGCCCACCTGTGGTGTGTCTGGAGCCAGGGCTCACACTGACAAAGGAGGTTGTTGTGCACTTGCAAAGTGCCTCACAGAACTGGTTTTGGCTGGGTACAGTCACTCTTTGCCTTCAGAGGACAAAGAATTTTGGTGTATAAAAAGAGGGGCCAAGACCCCAGACTTTTAGATCACTTCTGGGAAATTAAGAGGAAACCTTTGCCAAGAAGAAGAGCCGGATACACTGAGGAGGAATACTGCCCCTGTGTTGTTTGCTATCTGGAGTTGGCCTGCAGTGGCTGATTACTGGCAAGGAAAGGAGAAAAAGGACTTTGCTGTTTGCTTTGTTACCTGTTTGAAGAAAAGATCTCCAAGGGCTTAAAAATGAGCTTGCCTCCTGTTCTGAAGTCTCAGGGCTATAAAGACTTCCCCTGAATTTCCTTGCTGGGAATTCCATTCTACAAAGAGGTGCCTGCTGCAATTTAGGACCTCTACAGACTGTTTGTCACTGAGAACTGGAAAATCGATGCACCATCTAAGAAGCGTGTCGCATCCGCACCTGTTTCCAACACATCACCAAAGAAACCTGTGCAGAGCCTGCAGCGATCTCGGAAGTCCGAGATCCCTGCACCGGTCCCGACGCAAGCCTGCTGTGCAGCTGCCCGAAGCCACGAATAGTACTGGATCGATGCATCACATCGAGGCCCCAAGACTGTAGAATCATTGGGGGATGCAGTAAGAAACAGACACATCAACTCCCCACGCAGTAAGAAAATGACGCATCACCTCCCCTGTGCTGCAGTAAGGAACTGACGCATCACCTCCCCCGGAGCAAGAAATCGACGCACCACCCCACCTGAGTGTAAGGAACGGACACATCACCTTCCCTGCTGTCATTTTGTTTGTTTTGCGTGACGCATCTAAGGTACTTTTGAGAAAAGTATTGCATTTACAACTTGCATTGAACTGAACTATTTCTACCATTTGAAAGCCTTATTTGTAATAGTGTTTTGTGGATTTTTGTTGTTTGGCCTTCTTATGGTTTAGATAAAGATGACTTATTTTTCTAAACTGGTGTGGTGTCCATTTGTAGAGTTTTCACTGTATTACTGTATGTGTTCACAAATGCTTTACACACTGCCTCTGAGATAAGCCTGTCTGCTTGTACCAAGCTACCAAGGGGATGAGCAGGTATTATTTTTGGAGTGTATCCCCCTTACCCTGACTAGAAGCAAGGGTCCCTATTTGGACAAATGTACCTACCTCTGCCAACCAGAGACCACCATTTCTAAAAAATGGTAATTGAAATGCATGAAGTTATAGCTGCAATTAATAGATGCCTTGTAGGGAAGGCACCTGGCCCTGATGATGTACCTGTAGGTTTATTTAAAGATGATCTTGATTTTTAATCACTCCTGCTGACTAATGTTTTGAATGTTTTCTGTAAAACAAGGCCACCAAAGGTCTGGTCACATACTGTAAAATTGCCCTTATTTAAGAAAGGAGATAGAAGTAACCCACACTGTTATCACCACATTTCATTGATCAATTCAACAACAAAGATTTGTGTACAATTATTTTAGACCACCTAGAGGTTTGAGCCCAGGACACAATATTGTGCCAGATTTACAGTATGGATTTCGGGTGGAATTAGGTACTGTTGAGCAATACCTGAATCTGCAACTATTAACAAATATACCCCTGCTAAGCAGGGGAAAGTTTACCTAGCTCTTTATGGATTTAAACTTTGCCTTTGACCATTTAAATCATAATACATTTTGGAGCATGATGATGGCTATGGGATTCAAGATTAGTATTTTTAATTTTTTAAGGGAATTCCGCAGCAAGATATCAGCCAGTGTGGGGTATGGCTTGATGAGAGAAACTACTGATTGATTTGTGCTTTCCTGGGGTGTGCAACAAGGCTGTGTCCTGGCATCACTTTTATTTAGTTTATCTACAAATGGAATAAAAAACATTGCGTAAATCTAAATGTGGATGCACCACGTATAGGTACCAGTTCAGTTCCCGTTTTACTTTACGCAAACA
Source organism: Triturus cristatus (assembly GCF_964204655.1). Taxonomy (NCBI): domain Eukaryota; kingdom Metazoa; phylum Chordata; class Amphibia; order Caudata; family Salamandridae; genus Triturus; species Triturus cristatus. Next base: position 370,507,972 of record NC_140586.1, read on the forward strand.
AAGCTGTCCTAATCTCTAAAATGAAACTTGGGATGCAGAGGCCCCTCGATAATTTTATTAGTTTCATGAATGGATTAGAGCTAACTGTGAACCATTTCAAAACTCACATTATGATATATGGGTCTAGGATGAACAGGAAGAAGTCGCCTTTTGTTAACAGTACTAAAATCGTACCAGTCCCGACTTTTCCATACCTGTGTATACTTTTTGATGACAATGGCACATGGAACTGATTTAGTGCTGCTGCAGCAGCTAAATTTGCTTGTATTGTGGAGGGACTTTTTAAGTTTATTACTATTCTAGGATCTATACCTCTTAGAGAGCTTGCATCAGTATACAAAGACCAATGCTACGCAACAACTTATGGTTCTGGGGTTAGGAGATTACCCGGCCATTCAGAGAGTTGAAAATGAGTGCTTGAAAAGATTGTTATGGGGCCCACAAAGCACTGCTACTCACTTTAGTCATGCTGAACTTGGACTAGATTATTTTAATGATCTTATCAGAATTCGACCGCTTCTTTTGTGGTTGGCTATTAGGTCAAAGCCAGAGACCAATTTGATTAGTAAGGTGGTTTGGAATTGCATGAAATTCGATAATGCCACTGTTAGAACCGGCGGTCTCTAGTTGGCAGAGGTATACACTTCTGACAAATAGGGACCCACCTTCTCTAGTCAGGGCAAGGGGATTACACACTCAGATAACCCCTGCTCACCCCAGCCTGTAGCTTGGCTAAGCAGACAGGCTTATCTCAGAGGCAGTGTGTTAAGCATTTATGACCACAGACCGTAATAAAGTGAATACACTACAAATGGACACAACGCAGGAGTTATTATAAAAATAGTATTTTTATATCAGGCTTAGCACAAGACCAAATAACAACAGAAATATACCACAATCTTAATAAATACTCTTTGGAAGGAAAAATAATAGTTCAGGTAAAGTTTCTTCTTAGGAAATAGTTCTTTAGCAACAAAAGTAAGTATTCTTCTGAAACACAGTTCTTGGTAATAATGTGACCCCCACAGGAGTCACACGACGTCGAGTTTACGATATTCCCAAGGTTCGGCGTCGACCGCGAGGAGCGCTACGTCGAGCCTGGAGTTGCAACAGAACCCACAAACACAGTACCTTTGGAAATGAAGAAAACGATGATCCACGGCGTCGAGATGTCGGCGTCGAGGTCGGCGTCGGTCGTGCCTCAGATTCGGGTCGATCCGCAGCGGCGTCGAGAGGTGTTGGGCCGGAGCAGCGCTCACGGCGTCGAGAAGGGCGTTGCGTCGATGCGATCAGCAGCGGCGTCGAGACGGGGTCGCTTGGAGCTGGAGCCGAACTCACTACTCACTGGCGTCGATACCGGCGTCAAGACGGGGTCACTTGGAGCTGGAGCCGAACTCACTACTCACTGGCGTCGCTACCGGCTTCGATCGGGCCCGGCGGCCGGCGTCGAAGACTCGGAACACTGGAGCCGTTACTCACGATGTCGAGCTGGATTCGGCGGCGTCGGCGACGTCGAGACTGCAGATTTCCCCTGTGCACTGTAAATAACACTTTCCAGCAACCAGTAATTCAGTAGAGGGTGAAGTCCTTTGGCCCTGTGCCTTCAACAGGAGGCTGGCACTCTTCCAGCCCTTGGAGATTTTCTAGCAAGCTTTTGAGAGTACACACCAAGTTCCTCTCTCCTTGTTCCTTGGCAAAAATAAAGAAGCAGCTTAAGGTTCCCCCCAGCAAACAGCACACTGGCAGAAGGGGGAGTCAAGTCCTTGGATCAGCAGGCTTCTTGTCCTTGGTAGAGGTTTCCTTGTCAGAAGTGATCTGAGATCTTGGTTCAGGGGTCCTTCTTTTATACCCCTTTTCTGCTTTGTTCCCTTTGTCCAAGCAGGGAAATTCCCCCCATCCCAGGTTTGTTGTGGGTGTCGCCAGGCAGAGGCACCTGGCCTATTCACTGAGCAGGGCAGGGCAGGGTCCTCAGCCGCCCAGCAGGAGGCGGAGCCAGTATTGTCACTGGCAGGACCAGGGCTATCAGTCGCCCGGCAGGAGGTGGAGCCAGCATTGTGTCAGGCAGGGCAGGCTATCAGGGACTACTCTTCCCCCACTCTAAGTGTAGATGCCAAATTCACCCCACACTGACTCATTCAGACCTCTGGAGCCACCCAGCCCCTGACACACACACCAAACCAGCAGAGACCGGTGGATAGTTGGACAAGAAAATAGCCACTTTCTAAAAGGGCTATTTTCAAACACAGAATTTAAAAACCATCCATCCTAAAGGGTGTGTTATTAAATTCTGAGTTCAGGGATACTAAACTCGACCTGCTACCATGCTCCCTGAGTCAGATAGATTATAATGGAGTTAATAATCAGTCTGCCCATTCTGGCCTATTGGAGGCAGGTAGCCCTTCAATAGTGAAAAACAAAAATAGCTGTAATTCACTATTAGGTCATGCCACACACATCAGGGCATGAACTACCTTTTACCCACAATGCACCCAGCCCTAGGGCCTACCATAGAGGTGTCTGAAATGTGGCAAAGTGAAGGTTTTAGAGACTGGCAAGTAGGTTTCCTTGCCAAGTCGACATGGCAGTCAGGGACTGCACGCAGACTCTGTGGTGGCAGGTCTGGGACACATTTTATAAGCTGCTTCTGTGGGTGGCACAACCAGTGCTGCAAGCCCACCAGCAGCAGTTAACTTACATGCCCTTGGCACACGCGGTGCACTAGACTAGGGTCTGAACAGTAAGTCAACCAAGCCAATCATGGTAACACCAATCAATGTAACACTTTAACATAGGGAGCACTTGCACTGTGGCACTGATCAGCAGTGGCACAGTGCCCAAAGCAATATTCCAGCAAAAACATCATAAACAGAGGAGGCCAACAGAAAAAAATGGAGGAGAGACTCATGCCAATGATGCCAGGTCTAACACGTGTCCCCTCCAGCTGAAATGTGGGGAGAACTACCCTTCACCCAGGGAGTCCTCATCACTAAGGCGGAAAAATCTGGACAGACCATCAGCATTGGCGTGATCTGTACCAGGGCAGTACCACCGTAAAGTCCATCCCCTGTAGGGAAATGGACCACCTCAACAGTTTGGGGTTTTCACCCCTCATCTGCATTAACCATCTGAGGGGCCTGTGGTCTGTCTGAACCCGGAAGTGAGTCCCAAACAGGTAGGGTCTTAGCTTCTTCAGCGCCCAGACCACAGCAAATGCCTCACGCTCTATCGCACTCCACCTCTGTTCCCTGGGAAGTAACCTCCGGCTGATGAAGGCAACAGGGAAGTCTCGGCCCTCTTCATTTATCTGTGCTAGAACAGCCCCCACACCATGCTCTGAAGCATCCGTCTGGACAATGAACTCTTTGGAAAAGTTGGGTGCCTGGAGGACTGGTGCTGTACACATTGCAGTTTTCAGGGTGTCAAAGGCTTTCTGACAGGCGTCAGTCCAGATCACAAGTCTTGGCTGCTTCCTGGAAGTCAGCGAGGTCCATGGGTGCACAATGTTGCCATACCCCTTGACAAACCTCCTGTAGTAACCCGTGAGACCCAAGAAGGCTCTCACCTGAGTCTGGGTTTTGGGCGGTTCCCAAGCCAGGATGCTATCTATCTTGGGTTGCAGGGGGGCCACCTTGCCGCTCCCTACTTGGTGCCCCAAGTACACCACTGAACCCTGCCCAATCTGGCACTTACTGGCCTTGATTGTGAGGCCTGCTCTGCGCAGGGCCAACAACACTTCCTGGAGGTGGCGCAAGTGTTCCTCCCAGCTGGCGCTGAACACTGCTATGTCGTCCAGGTAGGCGGCGCTGAAATCCTCCAGTCCAGCCAATACCTGGTTGACCAACCTCTGGAATGTGGCAGGGGCATTCTTCATCCCAAAGGGCATAACCCGGAACTGGTAGTGCCCATCTGGTGTGGAGAATGCAGACCTCTCCTTTGCCCCATCGGTCAAGGCAATCTGCCAGTACCCAGACGTTAGATCAAACGTACTAAGTTACCGAGCAGCCCCTAACCGATCTATGAGCTCATCAGCTCTGGGGATGGGGTGCGCGTCAGTCTTGGTGACCGAATTGAGTCCTCGGTAATCCACACAGAAACGAAGTTCTGTTGAAGCACCCGGCGCTGCAGCCTTTGGGACCAAGACCACTGGGCTGGCCCAAGGACTGCTAGAGGACTCAACCACCCCTAGGGCAAACATCTTGGAGACCTCCTCCTTGATGTATGCTCTGACCTTGTCAGTCACCCTGTAGGCCTTGTGCCTCACAGGAGTGCTGTCCCCGGTGTCCACATCGTGGACACACCACTGAGTGACACCAGGGATTAAGGAGAACAGATCAGGGAATTGTCCCAGCAGATGGCGACAATCTTGCTGCTGCTCAAGGGTCAGTGTGTCAGAGAGGACAACACCATCCACTGACCCATCTTGCTCTTTTGCACACAGGAGGTCAGGAAGAGGCTCACTCTCCTCCTCCATTCCAGCATCTGTGGCTAGGAGCATGCCCACTTCAGACCTTTCTAAGTGGGGCTTGAACCGGTTGACATGCAGGACCCTCAAGGGGTTCCTGGGAGACTTCAAGTCCACCAAGTAGGTGACATCGCTATTTTTCTCCACAACCTCAAATGGTCCAGTCCTCCTGTCCTTCAGCACACAAGGTTCTACAGGGGCCATGACCCAAACTTTCTGACCAGGTTGAAGCTCAACCAGAGTGGCATTCTGGTCGTACCACCGCTTCATCTCTTCCTGGCTGGCCTCCAGATTTGCCTGAGCAAGATCTCTGAAGCGCTGAGTCTGGTTCCTAAAGGCCAGCATGTAACTGTATACATCCTGGGGAGGTTTCCTGGGAGATTGCTCCCAGCCTTCTTTGACTAGACTCAAAGGCCCTCTTACCGGGTGTCCATACAAAAGCTCAAAGGGACTGAACCCAAGAGACTTTTGTGGCACCTCACGGTAAGCAAACAGCAGGCATGGTAAGAGGACGTCCCATTTACGCCTCATTGGTTCTTCAAGACCCATAATCAAGCCTTTTAGGGTCCGGTTGAATCTCTCAACCAGCCCATTACCTTGAGGGTGGTAAGGAGTGGTAAACTTGTAGGTTACCCCACACTCCTTCCACAGAGACTTCATATAATTAGAAATGAAGTTGGTGCCCCGGTCTGACACCACCTCTCTGGGGAACCCCATGCGGGAGAAAACACCCATCAGTGCCCGTCCCACCACGGGGGACGTCACTGTGCGGAGAGGGATGGCTTCCGGGTACCGGGTGGCATGGTCCACCAAGACCAGGATACACCTGTTGCCCATGGCTGTCTTGGGGTCCAGTGGGCCCACAATGTCAATCCCCACTCACTCAAAGGGGGTACTGACTACGGGAAAAGGTTGGAGGGGAGCCTTCGGCTTCTGCCCACTTTTCCCACTTGCCTGGCAAGTTTGGCAGGTCCTACAATGGATGTCTGAATCCCTTCTCATCTGGGGCCAATAAAAATGGGTGACATGCCTGTCATAGGTCTTGTCCTTCCCCAGATGTCCAGTTAACGGAACGTCATGAGCCAACCCCAGTAGGAAGGCTCTGAAGCGCTGGGGTACCACCAGCACACGGGCTGACCCAGGCTCAGCAGCCTTAGGCTCGCTATACAGGAGGCCGTTCTCCCAGTAAATCCAATGTGATCCTGACTGATCACCTGTCGTTTGGGCTGAGGCCTGCTGCCTCATACCCACAAGAGAAGGGCACACTTTCTGTTCAGCACAAAATTCCTCCCTGGAGGGACCACCATCCTGCTGCCAATGGGTCAGCTCGGGCAGGTCTCCCAGTTCAGCCACTTGTTCCCCTGTAGGTTCCAGGGCATCCCCCTCAGGGTCTGCTCCCTCCTGGACCGTGGGAACGACGGGGGACGGTTTCCAGCGCCCCTTGCCTCTTCTCTTCACGGTTGGGTCCTGGGCCATACTTTCAGGCTCCAGGACCCCATCAACACCCTTACTAGCTGACATGGACCGGGTGGTCGCACACACCCACTCCGGCAGACCCAACATTTCCAGATGCGCTTTCCGCTCCACCTTAGCCCAAGGGGAGTCCTCCAAATCATTGCCCAGGAGACAATCAACAGGCATTGCGGGCCTCACAGCAACCTGAAGAGTACCTGAGACACCCCCCCCAATCAAAAGGAACTTGAGCTACGTCACACTTACTCTGTGAGTTGTCAGCAGCTACAACAGGGTAGAATGCATGAGGGACCACCTGCTCTCTGGACACCAAGTGACACTTGACAGCTGTCACACTTGCCTTAGTGTCTCTGAGAGCTTCCACCCTATGGCCATTAATGGTCACCCACTGCCTATATTTCTTAGTGTTATTAGGCAGAGGGGTTGAAGGGACCATTTCCACGTCTCCTAAAGAGACCAGGGACATTTCTGCGAGACCCCACCCACCGGGGGCACCCATCTCACTCCCTCCCAGGGCTACATTCACTACCTGACGGGGGGCTGCACGCGGTGGTGCATTCGAATCCTTCATGGGACACTGGGGATCATAATAACGGTGTCCCACCTGCTTACAAACGTAGCAGGTCATTGGGCCCCTGGGAACAGGTTTACCTGTCGGGACCTCTGGCTTCTTTACAGGGGGAGGCTGGGAACCCTTCCCTTGGTTCCCTTGGGGATTACTTTGGGGCCCTTTCTGAAACTCCCTCTGTTTACCCCTGTCCCCCCCCACTCTTCTGCTGGGGACCCTGCCCACCTTTGGCTGAGTCTCCCACTGGACCCTTGTGGACCCTGGTACTGACCCAGCGGTCCACCTCCTCAGCAAGTTTTCTAGGGTTAGATATCTTGCTATCAATAAAGTGCTGGCGTAGCTCTGAAAAACAGTTACTAGACAAGTGCTCCCATGTAAACAAATCATAAAGAGCATCATAACTATCCACCTTGCTACCCTTTACCCAACCATCCATGGCTCTGCAAAAGAAGGACACATATTCAACCCACGTAGTACCAGGCAACTTCTTACATTCTCTAAAGGCTTGTCGGTACTTTTCTGGAGTTAAGCCATACCTCAACATTAAAGCATCTTTCATATGAGTATAAGACATCCTATCCTCAGCAGGCATGCCCAACAAGGTATCTCTCCCCTCATTGGCAAAGCGACACCACAACCCCGCTCCCCAATCTTTCTCAGGGACCCGGTGGGCCAACAATGCTAACTCATATGCTTTAAACCATTGACCAATATCCTCATTTCTACTGTAATCTTTTATCACATCTTTGGGAAAATAAAACCTACTTTCTGCAGGCACAGATGGAGTGCTGCCACCAGAGGGATTCAACTCTAAACTCTTAGTTTTAAGCTCCATCTCCCTCAACATCTTCTCACGTTCAAACGCTAATTTCTCTCTTTCAAAATCTAATCTTTTGCTCTCCATTTCAGCTTCTCTCTTGCTTCTTGCATTCTCTAACTCCAACTGCCCTCCTAATTTAAGTTTTGCCATCTCTAACTTGTACTCCCTCTCCTTCTCCCTGTCTTCCAACTCTTCAGGAGAAAGGCTCTTAGAGGAAACACTGCTGCCGGGAGATGCCACGTGCCCATTCATGGGCTCTTCCACTTCCTCTTCCTCTTCCTCTTCCTCTTCCTCTTCCTCTTCCGGTACCACCCCCGGATCAGAGGGATTTCTGGCCTCTAACCAGGCCTTCAGCGCTTTAAGGAAGTCCTCTCTCACTCTGAGACCTGTGGTAGGAACTTTAAACTGCTTGCAAAATTGCTCTAGCTCCTTTTTCTTGTACTTATTTATCAATTTTTTATCAAATTCCTCCACAACAATAAGAGAAGGGGTAGCAGCTCCGGCATCCTCCATGGTCAAAACTGGCAGTATTTAAAAAAATAAGCTACAGGAAAGCGGAGAACAAAAATAGAATATCCTACCAAAAACAGATTGTGGCTGCGATATGGTCTGCTTTCACTATGTAGCGTACACTAATCACTGCACATGAGTCATAAATGCAAAGTTCAATCCTCACCGCTGACCACCAATGTTAGAACCGGCGGTCTCTAGTTGGCAGAGGTATACACTTCTGACAAATAAGGGTCCCACCTTCTCTAGTCAGGGCAAGGGGATTACACACTCAGATAACCCCTGCTCACCCCCTTGGTAGCTTGGCAGAGCAGACAGGCTTATCTCAGAGGCAGTGTGTTAAGCATTTATGACCACAGACAGTAATAAAGTGAATACACTACAAATGGACACAACGCAGGAGTTATTATAAAAATAGTATATTTACATAAGGCTTAGCACAAGACCAAATAAAGACAAAAATATACCACAATCTTAATAAATACTCTTTGGAAGGAAAAATAATAGTTCAGGTAAAGTTTCTTCTTTGGAAATAGTTCTTTAGCAACAAAAGTAAGTATTCTTCTGAAACACAGTTCTTGGTAATAATGTGACCCCCACAGGAGTCACACGACGTCGAGTTTACGATATTCCCAAGGTTCGGCGTCGACCGCGAGGAGCGCTACGTCGAGCCTGGAGTTGCAACAGAACCCACAAACACAGTACCTTTGGAAATGAAGAAAACGATGATCCACGACGTCGAGATGTCGGGGTCGAGGTCGGCGTCGGTGGTGCCTCGGATTCGAGTCGATCCGCAGCGGCGTCGAGAGGTGTCGGGCCGGAGCAGCGCTAATGGCGTCGAGAAGGGCGTCGCGTCGATGCGATCAGCAGCGGCGTCGAGACGGGGTCGCTTGGAGCTGGAGCCGAACTCACTACTCACTGGCGTCGATACCGGCGTCAAGACGGGGTCACTTGGAGCTGGAGCCGAACTCACTACTCACTGGCGTCGCTACCGACGTCGATCGGGCCCGGCGGCCGGCGTCGAAGGCTCGGAACACTGGAGCCGTTACTCATGATGTCGAGCTGGATTCGGCGGCGGCGGCGACGTCGAGACTGCAGATTTCCCCTGTGCACTGTAAATAACACTTTCCAGCAACCAGTAATTCAGTAGAGGGTGAATTCCTTTGGCCCTGTGACTTCAACTGGAGGCTGGCACTTTTCCAGCCCTTGGAGATTTTCTAGCAAGCTTTTGAGAGTACACACCAAGTTCCTCTCTCCTTGTTCCTTGGCAAAAATAAAGAAGCAGCTTCAGGTTCCCCCCAGCAAACAGCACACTGGCAGAAGGGGGAGGCAAGTCCTTGGATCAGCAGGCTTCTTGTCCTTGGTAGAGGTTTCCTTGTCCGAAGTGATCTGAGTTCTTGGTTCAGGGGTCCTTCTTTTATACCCCTTTTCTGCTTTGTTCCCTTTGTCCAAGCAGGGAAATTCCCCCCATCCCAGGTTTCTTGTGGGTGTTGCCAGGCAGAGGCACCTGGCCTATTCACTGAGCAGGGCAGGGTCCTCAGCCGCCCAGCAGGAGGCGGAGCCAGTATTGTCACTGGCAGGAGCAGGGCTATCAGTCGCCGGCAGGAGGTGGAGCCAGCATTGTGTCAGGCAGGGCAGGCTATCAGGGACTACTCTTCCCCCACTCTAAGTGTAGGTGCCTCATTCACCCCACACTGACTCATTCAGACCTCTGGAGCCACCCAGCCCCTGACACACACACCAAACCAGTAGAGACCGGTGGATAGTTGGACAAGAAACTAGCCACTTTCTAAAAGGGCTATTTTCAAACACAGAATTTAAAAACCATCCATCCTAATGGGTGTGTTATTAAATTCTGAGTTCAGGGATACTAAACTCGACCTGCTACCATGCTCCCTGAGTCAGATAGATTATAATGGAGTTAATAATCAGTCTGCCCATTCTGGCCTATTGGAGGCAGGTAGCCCTTCAATAGTGAAAAACGAAAATGGCTGTAATTCACTATTAGGTCATGCCACACACATCAGGGCATGACCTACCTTTTACCCACAATGCACCCAGCCCTAGGGCCTACGATAGAGGTGTCTGAAATGTGGCAAAGTGAAGGTTTTAGAGACTGGCAAGTAGGTTTCCTTGCCAAGTCGACATGGCAGTCAGGGACTGCACGCAGGCTCTGCGGTGGCAGGCCTGGGACACATTTTATAAGCTGCTTCTGTGGGTGGCACAACCAGTGCTGCAAGCCCACCAGCAGCAGTTAACTTACATGCCCTTGGCACACGCGGTGCACTAGACTAGGGTCTGAACAGTAAGTCAACCAAGCCAATCATGGTAACACCATTCAATGTAACACTTTAACATAGGGAGCACTTGCACTGTGGCACTGATCAGCAGTGGCACAGTGCCCAAAGCAATATTCCAGCAAAAACATCGTAAACAGAGGAGGCCAACAGAAAAAAATGGAGGAGAGACTCATGCCAATGATGCCAGGTCTAACAGCCACCAACATTCCCTGGCTAATATACATAAAGAATACAAGTAATAGCCTGGGCATGCCTACATTTTCTACCAGTCCAGAAGCCCTTTGACTGGTATTTGAACAAATACTAAAGGGTCAATTCTGGAATTGGAATAGAAATAAAGAGAGACGGTACAGAGATTATCAAAAGTGCAGTTCGCCAGTACAGCTCTGTAACTGGACTGGGTACAGAGTTGTATCTTTAATGGGTAAATAGCTATCAGCGGGTTCTGTTGACCAAGCTGAGTTTAAGCAATTAGCATTTTATGATTTATTTCCCAGAGCCAATTAGGTATTTAATGTGCGTAGATGGATGGCCATTTGACAGCCATCCAGTACAATCGGTTTTGCATCTTATGTAATTTCGTACATTTTATTCAGGCCTCAGAAAATGTACTTTATTACCTTTTTAAAGGGAAATAATCTAAGACATTACATGCAGGCTATGTTTTATTTACAATCACTGCCCACTCTGACTGTATGCTTGGCAGTAGGGAAATATATTCAGAGTGAAATTAAGCATAGGAAATATGTTTTCCAGAGAAATATGCCTGTCTGATGGTTTTCTTGCACTTTATACTCAATACTATCTGATGCGGTTTAACTTTTTATTAACTTAATAAGTTTATTTAACCATAAGATATGTATTTATGTATCATTTGTTATTTTTATGAATAATTATAATTGTCTTTTATGGCCATTTGTGTCCAAATAAAGTTTCATGGCTGACTGACAGTCTATTTAGGTATGTTACTAAAGCTCTCCTAACCTCCAAACCCAACAGAACTAGATCCTCAGAAGAAAATACTGCCATGTGTACCTCATGTTGCCTATGAAATTGTGACTGTACCTGGAAAAGCACTCTTTGGGTCAAGTTTTAAGACTACTGTATCTGGAAGGAATCTTATATTGTGATACAAGCCAAGAAGGCTCCTTAACTCTCCTAATCCTTTTGTTGACGTCATTGTCAACAAGATTAATTTAACCTTAACTTCCAACCACTAAATGGATGCCAGTCCCAAGGGCTCAAAGGAAGTATTTAAAGACCTTCCAACACTGTTGACAGGTCCCACAGATGCACCTCTGGGGACACTATGGGTCTTTTGATCACTAACCCCTTAATCAATCTCTTAACCAAAGGCAGGATTTTAGACAAGTCTAAAAAGAACTCTTTAATTCCCCTAGTAGCTGCTGACTCTGAGGATATTGTTGATGGTGACAAACCTTCATCAACCCCCTCCTGTATAAACTGTAATATCTGAAAATGATGACCAGAAGTTCCACTACAATTATTGAGCAAACACCATTTTTCAAAATTACCCCAGTGATTTGAATAAGCTATTAATGGTTTCAGGTTTTCTCAACAGCTGAATTGCACCCACCACCTTTCTGAGGCACCATAATCCCTGAAGACCCCTACTCTCAGCTTTCAGCCTGAAACATTTAAGACATTAAGAGATCGGACTGGAAAAAAAAATTAACTGATTGGAAGCAGATGTTTTGGGAAGAAAAGCCTGTCCTTCACTGCTAGCAAGGAAAGCAGAGGAAACCAAATTCTTCTTGACAAAAATGGGGCTATTAGGATGACTAATACACTCTCCTGCCAACACCCTGTGAAGGACGGGAATGGAAGGGGAACAACACAACAGCTCCTTCAGCCACCTGAAGGACTGGGCATTCATTTTTCAAGCTCAGAGTCTGAGGTGGCTGGAAAGAAACTCTGTAGCATTGCATTGCAAAGAGGTCTAACCAAGGAAGACCAAACCTTTCTACCTACTGATCAAATGCCTTTGGACTGAGACAGAAATTTTCTGATAAAGACATGTTCAAGCTTAAGAATCCCTTCCCAGAATGTACAGTGTTGCTAGAGAGATAAGTGTATCTCTACCCACTGACTAACGTTCTAAGCAAGAAACTTCAGAGAATGTCTCTTGGTACCCCTCTGGCAGTTGACATAGCTTTTGGCTACTTGGTTGTCTCTTGTTACCACTATCACCTTCTGATTATTCTGAGGATCAAAGTACTGGAAAACTGTCTCCATAGCTGCTAGCTCCGTGATAATTGGACTAGTTCCATAGTCAACCAATCCCTTTTCACTTATTGTACTACCAGGATTGCCCACTAGCTCCACTGACCAGCCTTGGTTGTTATTACCAACGGAACCAAGGGAAGAAGTAAAACCCTTTTCTGCAAATTGCATATCTCCACCACCAAGCTAGATCCTGCACTAGAGACTGAGATATTGGAACTCAAGTCTCGAACATCTCAGTCGTCATTGGACCCCAATGAGATAAAAGATGATTGACCAACAGTTTAAAATGAAGGTGAGCCCAAGGGACCACTGCTGTTGTGGCTGCCATAAGCCCCTGAAACCTCAGGAACTTCCTCACGGATACCTGTTGGCAATCTAAGAAGCATGCTAAGGTTTTCTGTAATGTGCTCATTAATTCCTTCTAGGAGAAAAGCCTTTGCCTCTACTGTATCCAGTAACGCTCCGAAGAACAACCTCTGAGCTGGATCTAGTTGGGACTTCTTGAGGTTGAGAAGGAACCCCATATCAATTGAGGTAGTTTACTACTCTCTGCAAATTAGATGCCACCTTGGAAAGAGAAGACTAGAAAATTACCCAATAATCAAGATATATTAGGATTTGTATCCCTTCCAAGTTCATTAAGGCTAATACAGGAGCTAATACATGAGTAGAGGTCATCTGCCCAAAAGGTAAAACCCTGAAATGTAGGGTTATCCAGCTACCGCAAAGCAAAGAAAAGGTGTATTGGCTCCTGAAAATAAGCCTCTGTGACATCCAGCATCACCATTAAATCTCCTTTTCTCACCACTACTATCACTTCCTAAACTGACAACATCCTGAAGGTTTTTTTATGGTTCAATCATTTTAAATCCATCACTGGACAAGAAGAAACATCTGGCTTTCAAATATGGAATAAGATTGAATAGAAACTTTGGTATGGCTCTAGGACTGTGACTTCCATTAATACACTTTTCAATAGGAAACAGTCTCCTCTTTTGGGTTTTGCAATTGTTGTTTACAGTTTTACCTAACTAATAAACTAATAGACATATCAACACATTAATAGTAAAGAGTCCACTCCTTTCAGGAGATAGTCTTTTTTATGACATCCTTGGGATGTTGTGTCTGACAAAAACATGGTTGGGATATCTCTTAGCTCTATAGTATAGCCATCTTTCATGACTCACAGAACTCATTTGTTGTTGATTTTGCCTTTCTAATTTTTGTAAAAGCTTAGGAGTACCAAACTTACTTTTTACCCTTGATAGTCAGGATTTTTGCCCTGAATTTTGAGGTGATTCTGGTAAGGATTTTCCACATCATGCAGCCCACCTGACCTTAGGCTTGGCCATTAACAGAATGTACAGAGTGGCCTCTGAATGGTTGCAGCATCTTTTATTTCCACATTTTATTTTAACCATCGTTAAGCTCTAGCTTCTAAATAAGGACCCTTTGAGACGGGTCTAATTTCCACAACTTTAACCAAGTGATAGCCTTGCCGCTCTCAGTGTCCTTGCTACCATTGATGCCAACCATAAAAGAGACCTATTGCTGTTGGAAGTTTTAAGTAATGGTAAAATTATAATAGTGAATGGTATAATAGAAAATTATACTCCTGCAAATTTCCCGCATAAATCCTCTCTCAGCTGTTCAATCATTGACTACATAACTGTCCCATATAACGCAATTCGATAAAATCTCTTATTTGAATGTGCATGATAACCCTAATAGTGATCACAATGTTGTTTCTTGGGTGATTGATTTAATATTAATACGGCTACAACAGTAAGGTTTGAGAGATCAAATGATAGAACCCATTGAAATTCCAAGTCGTCTGCCAAGCTGAAAGAATTTTTGGCAGGATTAACAGTGGAGACACAGTTTTTGTTTCCAGACTCTTTCCTTAAATATGAAAATTGAATGAAGTCCTCGGCAGCTATAAGAAAATTAAACAACCCAATCTCTGAACAGTTACTAGTGACTTTTCTAAGGTGATTTTAAGAAACACGGCACACCCTCAATGTTGCCAAAAATTAAGAAAAGGCATATTTTTAATTCACAAAGAACTTATATTCTCTTTGTATGGACCCTACATGGAGAAAAGGTGAAAAGGAAGAAAAATACCATGGGATTAGAGTTTCTAATAAACCAGGACTGGTGAATAGTGATAATTGTGACCAAATACAGCAAGGAAACCAACCTTAATTTCTGTTGTATTTCTGACCCGTGTTTCTTAAAATGACCTTCAAAAAGTCACTAGTACCTGTTCGGTGATTGGATGTCACAAAATAAGTCACCAGAAATAGGCTTACCTTCCATTGTGAACGATTTTGTTTGGAATAGCAATCATTTTAGCTGCACAAGTCTGTCTTTTGACAGCAATGGTGTTTTGTTTTTTTAAAAACCAGCATGGGTTTCCACAGGCTCTAGGATTAGACTTGAGCCACTCTTTGCGATAGACATACTATCACAAACGGTAACTGACATCAGATGTTAGTGATGGATATCTTTTACTTCCAACTTCTGTGGACTTGTTTGTTTCCTAGCCCTGAAGAAGTCGCTGCGCACAACCATTAAGCACAACAAAACACGTGTTGGCTAAGGATTTCATGTTTAAACTGAAGTGATTGTTTCAACGGAGGAACAAGAGTGTTTTTTTTGTTACTTTTAATGATATATAAAATACACTGTTGACGTGTGCAAGGAATTGTTTTAGCTGGTCCAGAGTTGTCGCCTATTCCCTGTCCTGACCTTGGCTCTTCTTCAGTATGTCGGGCTCCATCTACGAAACAGATTGAGTTCATAATTATGGGAATGAGATGAGAGTTTCCAGGGCAATAGGACCCAATGAGATCCCCATCACTGTTATTAAGAGGGAGGCTTCTCTATGGCCCTTGTCCCTCACACCTCTTTTTGCTATCAACATGGAGTAATCTCCCCCACCTTTATTGGTCTGGAAGTATCCTGATAGCACTACACAAAAAACACACTGCAATCCCGAGCCAGGAATCCCACTCGGCTGCCAGGGATGTATGCTAGGGTTGGCCCTCATGGCAATGGGTTGTTTTTTTCTTCTTTAAAAAGGTTTTTCCCTTGGGGGATCATATGCCCAGGGAATGTGAAAAAAATAAAATAAATAAGAGTTGAAATTATCATGGGGTCGGCCCTCCCAACATACCAGCCGACCCCCTAGGGGCCAACAAACTTTTTGAGGGAAATGTGTTCACACTTCCTAAAAGCAAAAGTACAGAAATGTTGATAGGTGAATAGACCCTCAGCACATGGGTCGACCTCCTTTGGGGCCGTATATTTTTTTTCTCTAAATGTGTGTTTTCCCCTGGGAGACAGATTGTTCCTTTCCCAGGTCAAACAAACATTGTAAATAAATGTATACTGTATATGTCACATAAATCTACCATCTGCAGGTAATGCTTCTTGAGATAAAAGGTAGATTTGTAGGTTGGGAAATGTTATACTGCCACTTGCCCAGCAGCTCCACCGACAGCAAGGTTTTGCATAAGCCATGACATAAGTATACGTGGTATTGGGTATGTGGCAAGGTGAAGTAATACTGTCTTTTTAGGGTCTTTGGGAAACCTGCAGATTCACCATAAGAGAAGTCTTTTGTGTATTTACATTTGCACAAATATGACAAATGCACATATCCACCGACTGATTTAGAATAATACTTCTGACTTCTACGTAGGACAGAGTTTCAGAAGGAAGGTTTTAGCCAGTCAGCAGAGTTGGTGTCTTGGTGGATGGCTACTGCCCAGGCACTAACTTGGTTATATAGTACAGTTTAGAGGCAGGACCTGAGAATGAGACAGCAAATACTGAGACAGCATCTTAAGGAGAGGGAAATGAAGCAGAATCTGTAAGCAATTTTTCAGTTCTATCACTTCACAAGCACAGTCGTGCAGGGTAGACCAACCCAGAGAGCGGCAATTGAGGGGCAAGCACAGATGGAGTGCTCTTGGCAGCCCCCCCAATTTAGTTCAACCCCAACTTTTGCTGTTCACTGGTGACACTGGATGTAAAGTCAATGAAGTCATTTTTGTGCCAATTGTCTATTTCCAACTCTTTTTGGATGTAGACTCTCTTGAGCAAATTGTGCAGCACACAAATTTGCACGCTGAAATGTTTCGGAAGGAGCATGGAGGCACTCTAGGGCCTCATTCTAAGGCACACCAGTGTACTCCACATTCACTTGAGGAGGATATTATTGGGTATTACACTCAAAATGGGGATAGCGCACGCACCAAGTTTGCAGCCCTATTGGTTTACTTGCACAGCGTGGGTAAAACCCATCTTCGCACTGTACGTGAGCAAATATCGTTTTTGCTATTGCATTGCATGCATGCTGAATTTCAATGACAGTTCTGCTGCATTTCCACGTGACCATCCAGACCATGACAAGTTGTTCAAAATCCGGCCTGTCGTTGAATATTTTTCCGCAAGATTTCCAGAGATTTATACTCCTGGAAAGAACATAGCGACTGATGAGTCCTTGGTCCTATACAGATGGCAGCTGCTGTTCAGGCAGTACATTGCAAGCAAAAGAGCTTGCTATAGCATCGAGTTGTACATGCTGTGTGAGAGCCCTACTAGCTATGTATCCAACTGTGTATACAGAGAAGGACTATACTCTAATCACTGCAAAGGATTCCCACAGGAGCTTGTTTGTAAGAAGCTCCAAAAATTCCAGAGCACTGTGTTGCATTCCAACAAACTGCTCACAGTCAGGTTCGCTGATAGGCATGATGTGTAACTGCTCACTACAATTTATGAAGAGAGCACTTTCCCCATCATGATTTGGGGTCAGATGGTCGATGTTCTTAAGTCTAGCTGTATACTTGATTACAGCAAGTACATGGGTGGAGTCGATATGAGTGACCAGGTTCTTTAGCCATAAAATGCAAGTTGTAAAACTTTCACTTAGTATAACAAGCTATTTACCCACTTGAGCCAAAGGGCAACATACAATCTGTATGTTGTTTAATGTCAGACCACCACAGGAAGACTCCTGTCTTTCTTTGACTTTCAGTTGACTGTCATTGAAAGTCTTACTTCACCAGAAGAAGCAGCCTCCACTTCATATGCTCTGGAGGATATGGCAAGGGTGCAGGATCAACGCTTTGGTGAACACATTTCTGAAGCAGCTCGCCATGTCATCATTGTAGAGTTTGCACTAAGCAAGGAAAGTAGCAGGAGAGTCGTGTTTACTGTGCCCAAGTGCCCATTTCAGTCAACCATGTGTTTTTCTACTTGCTTTATGTTGTTCCATACAAAAGTGAAGTATTGGGAAATTGATTGAGATAGTGCCGCTGTAAGGTAAACCCTTCAATGGCTGTACAAGACTACCTACATTCCATGGGCCACTACTTCACTAGGCAAGCAGATGTAGACTTTTTTCCCCCCTGTACTTGAGGATATCATGGACTTGCTAATGGCCTGTTCCACACCTTTCTCTGCTGTCAGAACATGGTAGGTATTCAGTTCTCCGATTGACAAGTGCATTATAGACCCACACTGCACATAATGGTGGATATAACATAAGCCATATTGTCAAAAATTACACTGTGTGGTAAAAACATAAATTCTTGACTTGTTTATGAAGTGCTTTTTAGGGAACATATGTATACATCACAAGGACCACTCTGATTGCCCACGAGAACCAGAGTAAAGGCCTTATCATGAGTTTTATGTCTGTGGACTGTCGTACCCACGGTCCGACCGCTGTCAGCTCACTTTATTGTGATTTGGTCTGATTGTCCTTGCAAAGACTGCGGCTGAACCACTTACACAGTTAGCACACTGCCAACCGCCGGGCTTGGGGTCTGGGAAAAGCAGCTCCCACAGGGCTGTCCATATTATGAATTGCCTTTTCCATGAGCTGACTGCAGAGGTGGGACCTCAAGGTTCAGATTGGCAGAAATTAAGGATTTGGGGTGTATACTCAACCCTTTCCTGTTCTTTCCAGCAACAGTTGACGTGGATCCCTATCTCCTGGTCCTCCCTGCACAGTAGCATCTTCACCCCCAGGAACATGAACCTGTCTGCGGCGATACACAGGTAAGTTCTTTTTGGTACAATATGCCCATTGCCAGGACTGCCCACATATAGGCCGGACTCCAGCAATGGGTAGGTGGTATTTTTCCATATGTATCATGCATATTTGTGCATTCAACACAAATACAGTCGAAATGCTCACACCTGTATCAATACATATGGAAGAGTGCTCACCACCACCGCAAGACTGCCGCAGCAAAACGGCATATGCATAACAAATATTAATGTCTCAACAGGTAATACTTAAAGACAATTTTGGAAAGCATGCACAATAGTTGTAAACGGAGGAGACAGGGAGGCATTAATGGTTGTAGCAACAAATGCGAAGAGCGGTCTGTATTTAAATAAAGTAGAGAAAATCAATGGCAGCACCATATTACATTGAATGGACGTGTAACCTGTATAGACTTATGCACATTTGTGCTCGTGAAAAACAAGGTGAACCGCACAAGTGACAAGTGAAAATAGCAAGGATTTAAAGGAGGTAGGTAATTTGATGAACCACAAAAGTTGGCCCCAAAATTGCACTGGATGATCAACGTCATTCCACCAAGGTGGTCTGTCCATGACGGGGCAGGAGAAGGAACCAGGTCATTCAAGATGACAACAGAAAAACCAAGGTGACCAGAGTCAGATGCTGTGGAATGGAAGGACTCATAGATGGGGTCCAGTCAGGCAGTATCATGGAGGCAAGAACATCGAGAAAGAGGTCTCTAATTAATTAATATGTAGCCAGGATTGTGTGGGAGAAATCCAATATTCATGGAAAGAGGGACCAGCGTCATAGGGAGGACGCCCGGTAGCACAGACAGCATGAGGGGACAAAATTGAAGATCATGATTGTAGCGGCCGAAACCAGACAAGAATTAACATGGGAGAACCAGGCTGTGGACTGTAGCTCTCACCTGGCATAGCAGTCTAAGGGATCTTGATAGGAGGGGCAGAGGTCAGCCAGTGGAGGCAAAATCCTCTGGGTAACACAGCTGCTATGGCATGAGTCTGAAGAGGGGCCCGGCCTACTGAAGCTGCATGATTTAAGGAGATCCAGGAGGAAGGAGCAGTGTCACTACGTCATGCATGCATGACTACGAGGGGGAGGGTGTTTCCGGACACTGCGGTAAACTCACAATATGGTGATCAGAAGACCGCCAGCACTGCAGTCCTCCTGAGACCACGGTCTTCGAACCCTCAGGCCACAAAACTCATAATAAGGCCGTAAGTGTAATAAGCCAAATAACTATCCCTTGGGACTCATTCACCAACACATCTACTTTTAAACTCAATTCATAACTTCTTTCACAATCAATGTTAATGAAAAATTATACAGGACACAATATCTTACATGATGTTTTTTTATATTTTTAGTATAAGGGCAATGGACATTTCAGTATGTCTCAAAATTAGCACAGATGACGCAGTGCTCAGACAGAGAACTAATGTGTTTACAGCAACATACAACAAGACACTGAGCATATTTCAAGGTTGTATATGATTTTATATCCAACAAACTTAAGCCGAGACCCTGTCCGTTCATATATAGTATTTCCTTGCAACCCATAACAAGTTTTGAAACCAACTTATGGACGGGACATCAACGTTTTGTCCTGTTGTTAGTCTTCGGGTCTCATAAAGGCAAAAGTCAACTGACTTAGGTTCCCTAGAATTTGTGGAATCTTGGGACTCCGTAAGCAATATGTATAAGAATACTTCAAGACAGAGTCTACAATGTATATTGTGCCGCTCAATTAGTCAGACAACACCGGTGGGGTAAGCACATTTTTCAGGAGAAGTACACCTTTGTATTGTGTGGATAAAGTGACCACACCTACACATACAGGAGCACTGCTAGACAAAGTCAACAATGCAAAATGGGCCGCTTGGTTCCTTAGATGTACCATAGAGGGAAACTGACTATTCAGGAATAGCACTCCTTTGCATTGTGCTATGCCACTAACATGATTGCAGATCATGGCGGAGGCATGACACAATGACAAGGTGTGCTTTCCATTTACCTTTAAGGGACAGTCTAAGGAACAAATGTCAACAGGAGCCTTGGCTAGGTGACTCCCATTGACCATGGTTTTATCAATTTCTGTAATGGACACCAAGCCCAGCCACACAAGTAGGGCAGCGTTTTATCGACACAAGTGGTTAATACTGGATGGTAGGAATATTGTAGATTCCAGTCGGTTCCAGAAGTTTCCATCACAGCAATGGAAGGAAAATGTGTAATTTCAGGTAGAGTTTGAGGTTTGCAGGGCATTGTGGGTAAACAAACCTCATGGGATCCATGCAAGGCACCCCCCTCATTGTCTAGTTTTCAAAAATGTCTGTGGTAGTTAGGGTTTGCATGGGTGGCACCACGGCACGTTCCTAAATACAGCAGCTACCCCTACTGCTTAACTCTCAATGTACAACTTTACAGACTTTTGTGTCGTGGTCTTCTGGCCTACCCACACAAGTGGATTATTGTTCTTATCTGGAAATATGTGGGAACTCAGGTTAGTAGGACATTGTTGGCTCCCAACAGATGTCAGAAATTTCCCCCACAGAAATTTGAAGAAAATATTTTTTCTTACCAATGTCTGATGTGTGCAAAGGCTTTTGGGTAAAAATATCTGGTATGAGCCACAAACGTCATGCACCCTTGGACTCCCCAGGTTGTCTAGTTTTCCAAAATATGCAGGCTGGCTAGGTTTGCCTGGATACTCACTGAGCTAGGGCCTAAAATCAACAGCTACCTATATTGGGGGAAAAAGGTGTGTTTTCCATGCAGAAATGTGATATGTCCATATTGAACTTTTATCCCCTTCCTGTCGAAGGCACTAGACCTACCCACACAAGTGAGGTACCATTGTTATTGGGAGGCCTTGAGAAAGGCTGTCTGGAATGATGTTTGTGGCTCTCTGCAGATTCTAGAACTTTCCTTCATGGAAAACTTCTTTTTTTTAGCCAAAGTGTGAGGATTGGACGGGATTCTGGCTAAAAGAAAATGGGGAGAGCATAAAATCATCCCACCCTGGATTCCCCCAGGTGTCTGTTTTTCAAAAATGTGCATGTTTGCTAGGTTTCCCTAGGTGCAGGCTGATGTTTGGCACAAAATCCACAGCTACCCCATTTGCAAAAAAAGTAGGTCTGTTTTGAGTAGAAAAATGTAATGTACCCATGTTGCATTTTGGGCAGTTTCCTGTTGTGGGCTAGGAGTACCCACACAAGTGAGGTACCATTTTAAATGGGAAAACTTGAGTATTTGCTGGGTGACGGAAGTTTGTGGCTCCCCGCTGATTCCAGAACTCTCCATTGCAGAAATGTTAGGAAAATGTTTGTTTTTTAGTCAAAGTTTGAGGTTTGCAAGGGCTTCTGGTCAAAATAAGCCTGGTGAGAGACATGAAAGTCCCCCAGGTGTCTGGTTTTCAAAAAAGTGCAAGTGAGCTGGGCCCAAAATCCACAGTGATCCAATTTGCAAAAAAAGTATCAATTTTCAGTGGAAAAATGTGATGTATCCTTGTTGCATTTTGAGACGTTTTTTTCTGTTGCTGGAACTAGACCTACCCACACAAGTGAGTTAGCATTTTTTTTAGGCTATCTCGGGGAATGCTGTGTGGTAAGACGTTTGTGGGTCCCCCCAGATTCCAGAACTTTCCATCACATAAATGTGAGGAAAATGTGTTTTATTTTGTCAAAGTTTGATGTGTGCAATGGATTCTGGAAAGACACCTTGTGTGAGCCATGCAAATCACCCCACCCTGGATTCCCCAAGGTGTCTCGAGTTTGCTGCATTTCCCTAGGTGCCTGTGGAACTAAGGCCCAAACCCCACAGCTACCCAACTTGCAAAAAAAGGGTTAGCTTTGAGTAGACTAATGTGATGTATCCATGTTGCGTTTTGTGCCATTTCCTGTCATGGGCACTAGGCCTACCCACAAAAGTGAGGCACCATTTTTATCGGGAGACCATGGGGAACGCTGGGTGGAAGGGCAGTTTGACTTTTTGAGGCTTCCCACTGATTACATTACTTTCCAATACAGAAATAAGAGGAAAATGTGGGGTTTTTCAAAGTTTGAGATTTGCAAGGGATTCTGGGTAAGAAATACTGTTGGGAGACACGCAAGTCACCACCACCTGCATTACCCTCGATGTTTAGTTGTAAAGAATGTACAGGTTTGCTCGGTTTCTTTAGGTGCCGGTTGAGCTAGGGCCCAAAATCAGCAGCTACCCACATTGGAAAAAAGGGTCAGTTTTCAGTGGAAAAATGTGAAGCATTTGTTGGACTTTGCCCTTTCAGCAGGTTTATCCCAGACTTTTTGTCTTCCTCCTATTTTTGCTGAATTTGTATTTATTGGCCTGAGTACTCTGTACTTTACCACTGCTAACCAGTGATAAAGTGATTGTGCTCTCTTTTTAAAACATTTTTGACTGGCTTGTACCAAATTGGCGTATTTAATTTACTACTAAGCCGCTGGTGAAGTGGCACTACCAGTGCCTAGGACCTGTAAATAAATGCTACTGGTGGGCCTACAACACTGATTGTGCCACCCACTTAAGTAACACTTTAAACATGGCTCAGGCCTGCCATGGCATCCTGAATGTAGTTTTAAACTGCCATTTTGACCTGGCAAAGTAAACCTTCCTTTTTAATATACATAAGTTACCCCAAGGTAGTACTTGGACAGCCCAAAGGGCAGGGAACAGTGTATTTAAAATGTAGGACATGTACTTTAAGATCGACCTGTCCTGGTAGTGAAAAACTCTTTAAGTTGGTGCCTGAAGCTTGTATCTGGGTGTGACTGACATTTGGGCTTTGTATTTTCCTTCTAAAATTACGATGTGTAGCAAAAACATAAATTCACAATGTGGAGCTTAGTTATAACTGGATTGCCCATCACTGGCAGGATGGGAGAAAGGAGCTGAGCTCAGGCCCACTTACTCTTAAATAGGCTGTTTCCTGTTTGTACACAAAGGGTAGCACACCCCCTGTAGTTAGTTTGGAGCCACGGTAAGGAAGGCAGGGCACTTGTGCACTTTCAAGGCATATCTCTAGAAGCTTCTCCCTACTTCAAATGCACCACCTGGTATACATACTGGACCTCGGACACCACCACTTCAGTACACTTCAGGACCTGTCAATACACTGCTAGGCAGAAGGACTGCTGTGCTGCTACAAAGACTTCCAGTCTACTGGACTGATGCTCTGAAGTAACTGCTGCCCTGATGTGCTGACCTGCTGCCCTCTTGCCTGGGTGAGAAGTACTTGACCTGCATCTGGTCTCTGGACCTGAAGCCTCAGGGACACAACAGGCTTCCAACAACCTTGCTTCTTCACCTGGACTCTGCCGTCTGTGAGTCAACCCTGCCAAGTGGTTCCACCCGAGTCCTAGACCCTTAGAATTAGGCTTATGGTGCTCTGCATGCATCTGTGGATCCAACGGAACTGACGCATATCCTCTGGTACGGAGAGCAATCCCAAGCAGAACTGATACATCTCCTTTGCTGCATGTGCTGCACCAGTTGGAAAAACCTGCATCACCGCCACAGCCTGCATCACCTTCAGAACCACTGTTGCATGACGCATCCTCAGCACAGATCCTTGTATCTTTGGTTGACGGCAGCCTTAATGACAGACTCCGCATTACAGTCCCTCAGAACTGATGCACTGCCCCAATTGCACGCCACATCCTCGACGGTGGACTTCGCATCGCAAGCCCCGTCGATGGGATTCTCAATGACGATGCAGGCCCTCGCATCACAGCCTCACTGCATCTCAAAACTGAAGCATTGCTTCGGCTGCGCTATGCATTTTCGATGAGGAGTCTCGCAACACTCAGCAAACCGGGATTTAATGTATTGTGTTCAGGTGCCTAACTGCGTCCCTGTAGTTAGCTTGCGCTCAATCACTGTTGGCCTGAACTTGTGACTTTGTCCCGGCCTGGCATGACGAGATATCCACAAGTGTGGCTCTTTAGGCTATTTTGGCCTAAGTTTTTTTTATTGAATATCTCTGGTTCTACTAATTGGATTTTTGAAATTACATTTTGGTCTTGTTTTATTTATTAAAGAACATTCTATTTTTCTAATTTGGTGTGGGATCCTTTTTGTGTGGTGTTTTCACCTCATTACTGTTTGAAGTGTTGCACAATACTTTACACATTTTCTCTAAGTTAAGCTTGACTGCTCTGTGGCAAGCTACCAGAGGGCTGAGCGCAGGTTTATTTAGGGTTGGCTTGCGCCTCACCATGACGAGGATTAGGGTTGCCGCTTGACGAGGGCTTGCACCCCAGTAAACCAACACCCAATTTCTCACATCATCCATGTTGTGTTTTGGTCTATTTCCTATCGCAGGCACTAGGCATCCCCACGTAAGTGAGGTAGAATTTTTATTGGAAGACATGTGGGAGCAGACATGTAAAACATTTGTGGTCAAAAATTGGATTTTACTGCATTTGTGCCTTGCAAACATAAACTAGTGTGTAAGATAGAAGACATTTTGAAATATACTCTCTAAATCCTGTGCTAGTATGGGTACCCACAAATTCAAATATGTACAAATAACCACTGCTCCTAAACTCCATATCCTGTGTCCATTTTAGAAATATAAAGGTTTTTAGTAATACTAATTTTTCGTTCTACATATTTCACGATATGAATTGGTCTATGCTGAGTACACAATGGAAAACCTTTGTGGGGTGCAGCTCAGTTGTTGGCCCTGAGTACCTTGGAGAACCTATAAACCCTGTATATACCCACAAACCGAATGGTCTAGCGGACGTTAAGGTATATTGCTTTTGTAAATCAGCCATCGTAACATACAAATTAGGATGAAAACAATTTCACAAATGGCTGTGATTTCTACTCATTTTCAATATTTCCTTATTTCAACAGTTAGTTACTTCCGGAAAACCTAGAGGGATCTACCCCTTGCAGAAGTCAGACTTTTTTCTACATTCCAGAAATCTACAGCTTTCCTGGACCACCCATGGGTTTCACACTGTTTTCCTCCACAAACTGAAAGTGGGTTGAGAGCACACAAAAAAGGGAAAAATGCAAAAACTGTCGTAAAAAAAATGTTTTTTTGATTCAACTCTGCATGTTTCTGAAAGCTTGGAAGATGGTGACCTTAGCACATCAAACCATTCATTGATGCCATTTTTAGAAAACAAAACAGACACTTTTATCTGGATTATTTTTTCCCATTTTTCGGACAAATTTTACAATTTAGCTATATTTTCTCAGTCCCCCCAAGAGAATCCACAAACCCTGCGTACCGTTTGACTCACATGATGATGGAATAATAGGATGCAAATTCAGTGTAGCTGCCTTATGTGAACAAAAAATAGACAAACAAGCATTGGCATAGCCAATAGGTCTGACCTTTGGGACCTTATAAGTGTTTAGTTTTCTAGCACAATATCCTTGGTGCAACAACATCAACTGTTGCATGGCTAAACACTTATAAGTTTCCAAAGGCGAGACCTATTGGCTATGCCAATGCTTGTTATACCGAGCTACTTCTGGTTGAGGGAGAATGGAATGTAAACGCCTTGGCAAGCTGTCTGTAAGGTCCCTGATCTATGTGAGGGGCTCGACTGCCACCCATGGCCACTCCCTGCTTTAGAAATACCCCTATAAAGTAAAATAATAAGTTTTGTTTTGGTGGGAGTGCACAGGCAACTCGTTCTTGATACTAATAATGGATCCCTAAATCACCCTAACTCCCTTACCGTCAAATCTTCAAACAGACATTGCTTGTTTTGTTGTGAAGTTTCTCACAAGTTAGGTGACGTTGCCAGATTTGGCTTTTTGTTGTTGGCGCCATGTGTGCCCTCTTGAAAGCCGCAGCCTATGGGACGAGGTGCTTCATCTTCACACGGCCTCGAGGCCCAGGCAACCTTTTGGCCGCCAAAACTGGCCATTTGAGATGTAGTCTCCCAAGCATCCATCAAGTCAGCCGTGTAAGCGGTCAGCATCCTCCCCAGCCCCCTGCTGTTGCTGCTCTAATAGCTGAAAGTTGCTTCCTTCTGTGACTCCGGGGATTGGTAAATGAGAGCAAACCTGCTTTCTGGCCAAGGGGTGATGTAGGGATGGGCCCTGACATTAAGCGGTCGGATTAGCAACTGCCAAGCAATTATTGGTTGTTTTTACATCATTAATGCATGTAGTGGTTTTATTTTCGGATTAAAACACCTCATGGGCATACACGAATGTAAACAATGATATTGTTTTGCATAGAAAATGTGATGAATAGGAAAATTTAATTTTCCTCCAATTTATTTCTCTTTGCTTTTCAGTTTTTGATATATTGCCATTGAGATATTTAGAGCAAAGCGGCTGGCGTTGATGTGTCAGTTCAGTAACCACTGTGTACCATTCGACATAGCTTCTGGTCAGTGAAAATCTGTTTATACGGCAGTGTCCTAAAATTCAATGGTAAACGTTTGAAGTACTTCATCAGGTGGACCTTTACAAGAGAGCAGAGGTTTGTATGTGTAAAGATGTCTAGGAATGAATTTAAGTGTACCTGTCATATCAGCCTGCTGCAAGCAGACAGTGTTATTTCTTGGCATTCTACATATAGTATTTTCCATTGTAGGTTTCTTGTCTCAGGGCTTTGTTTTGCTTCTCTCAGCATGCAGAGCTTTCATAGCGCTAAGTGTATATTGATATCGGTGCACTCTGACTAGCCTTTGGAACCTGCAGAGTAAATTGGTGACTTAGGGAGTCAAAGGTCGTTTTTAGTTGAAGTTCACTAGGTCATTCTATTGTTTGGAGGACAAAAGCTTGGAGACGGCAAAGATTGCAGACCACCCTGCAGCTGCGCAGACCTATGTTTGATACAGGAATGGTGGTTAATAATTTGTCTGAGGGCCATTGCAAGATCACCTTGTTTGCCTTCCGCCAGGAGGATGCTAGACTTAAACTGGGCTAGGTAGTCTCCTATAAGTAGACTGTCCACTTAGTTCCATCAGAATCAGTTGGGCAATGCTTGCATGGTGTGATTGACAAAATCACGTCCATTACGTGCACTCTATGGGAAATTCCTACTTTATGGGGAAAGCAGCCAGTTACATTGATTTCAAGGGTTACTTGCATTATGTTCTGCTGCTTAGGAGAAGCCTTTTTACTTCAGTCTGCAAGCTTTCTAAAAAAGAATCTCATTGCCTAATTCATTTTACATGTACACAGACAAATAGTGGTTTAGAATGGAGAAAAAAAGAAATCAAGGCCCACACATATGCAAGGTCAGAATACACCGTTGCGAAGAATAGGGGACCATGCATTTCTAGTTGGGAACTCTGGTCATTTCAATTTATGGCAGTAGTTTCCTAGGATTCAGAAATAATGTATGTTAGCCTTTTGCCAGCGCTGAAAAATGTATAGTCTCTTAGTACAGTTTGAGAACAGATAATTACAGCAGCTGTCTGCAATTTTTAATCTAATGAACTAAATGAATTTGTCTTTCTGTTTCCCATAAGCATGTACAACGTCAATTTTTAGGGGTATTAAGTGGCTCCCTTTTTATTAACCCTGGGCGTAGTTCGCGAAGTAGCGAGCTACGCGTAGTGCTGGAGCAGAATTTTCTGTTGAAAATCTATTGGGTTTTAAGCTCCGGTTTGTCTATTTGTCATAATTAACATTAATAATCATTAATTATTAATTATTTGTTTTGTGTAAGTGTTTTTACTTATCAACATGTACGAATTAACAAGAGAGAATTACACGTGGGAACGCGTATGTGTTGCCTATTGACAATGTGCATGTTTTATTAAATAAACGTTGCTGAGTGCTATTTATTTTAAAGCACAAAACGCTTTCGAATTAATGCTTTTCTGTGTTGCAAAGGCTAGATAATTACATACACATAAGGGTATTAGTGGGGTTAACACTGTTTAATCACTATGCTGTGGTAACGTTGTTTTTGTCTCTTTCAATTAAGATGGTCTATTTTGGCCTAACGAAAAATGGCTGCCGTTTGCAGCCTGGCCTCGAGTGAGTGATTTGTGATGAGAGGGCCTTGTTGAATATGGTCGCGGAACATCTTACCACAGTCCTTGCCTGGTTAAAACTTTCCGTGAGGACAGCAGCAGTTCTGGGCGAGTTTCCAGATGCATCGGAACAGCCTTGGAAGACAAAGGAGCCATAAAGAAAGAACTCTGAGCTCATTGTGTCATCGCCGAGGAAATGTGGATGCTAAAAGATACTTTTTTATTTTTGGTTCCTGTCCTGTCTTTTTATTTTTGTGATTTTCCTGAGCGGAGATTTTCCAAATGTAGCGATGCTACATCCTTTCCTTCTCGCTTTGCTCAGAGGTTCAGCGGACGCGAAGAATACTTTTTGTTGCTTTCTTTTGTTTAAAATACTATAAATATTGTTAGCTTAGAGAGGGTTTTTGCCACTTTGCCATTTTTCTTCCCAAACCTGCGTTGGTGAGGATCTATGCTGTGAGGACGGCGACTCGAGAGACTTCAACTGAGAGACCTGTCCTGACCCATTCTGACATTTAGCTAGAATAGGTAATTATGAGAAAAATGATTTATTCTGATTGATTTCCTTTGACTAATTTTAGATAAAGCATTATAATTTGAATACGGTGTTGGTTATTATTTCTTGTCAATTATTGAGTGCTCTATTTTGATTATTGTTGTATAGATTGTTTAGATCATGTTTCAGGACAGTTACAATAACCAGGTCTTATCGACCTCGATATAGATGCAGGGTGTTTAGGAGTTTTCTTTCCACAGGTTCAGTGTTGGTAGAGTATTTGAGCGTATGTTAGTGAAATGGGCCCTAGTGTATGATGAGTGTATGTGCGTGTAACTGTGAAATTACTCTATCCGTGGAAGTAGGGATATTATATGCACCCTGATCTCTATCAATTTCCTGGTAGCAGAGGATGGTTATTGATGATTGTCTTGATCTGATTAGATTGCTTGTACATTAGCTTATTGATTATTGATTGATGTTGATATATGTACTAATACTATATGTTGGAGTCGTCATGTTGAGTTATATGTAGTGCTTCTGGAACTTGGGAGCTAGTAGCAGTTCCGTAGTAGGGCAGAAGGAAGTATATGCTGCTCTCGGGAAAGACGGGATTGTAGGAAGAAGGAAAAAACGTGTGACAATTGAAGTTGCGCGTCACATTGTCTGGGTTCGGAATCAGTGACATTGTCGTATGTTACTATTAGAATATATTTCTGGTATATAAGGAGTGCGTATGGTAGCAAAGGTTATCTGTGAAACTCTGGTCTTAAGTCCCAGGGATCCGTAAGGTTCACCGTTAAAGCTTATCGCGGGAGAAGTAATAGGTATTCTCTGAGCTTGTTTGAGGAACTGGGCAGAGGTAAGCTGCTTGGTTGATGTGTGTTATAATTCTGTAGTGGGACAGATTGTTCGCTGTTCTCGGGAAGCAGGATTCTGTGTGTATGTACTATATTTTTCTTGTAAGAATGTGCGTGAATGTATGTATTATGGGCATTTAGTTGATTGTAAGACTCTTTGGATAAGTCCTAGAGGAAACAGTTAATGAATGCATGTTAGAAGGGCAGAGTAGAGTAGATGTGCTACTGTGTCAACGGGTTTCTTGTGAAATAGATTTTCTTTTACTATTCTGTGGTTAGCGAAGCAGACAATGGAGATGTTTATATGTTGTAACTAATAGATTTTGTAAAAATTTGACACGAAGTCTACTGAGAGAATTTTTGTAAAGGAGGGGTAGACGAGTGACAGGAGACAGGAGAACAGGCGACTGCAGCGACTGCTGACGTCAAACAGACCGCGCTCTGATTGGATATTGGATCAGAATAGTGTTCGCGCTGGGATTGGTGCGTTGGTGTGAGCCGCGCAAGGATTGGAAGAGCTATTCTAGTGACGTAGACGCTCCAGGATTGGTGCGTTAGTGTGAGTCGCGCTGTTATTGGTTGAAAAATCGTATTGTATATTTATAATACGGAAGGGATTAGAAAGTTTTGGTAAACGTTAAAATGTATTACCAAGAAGAGAAAAAGAAAAAAACATTGTTCGGAAAAATCAAAAGATGGTTCGACAAGGATAAAGATGTTAAGACGAGAGAGGGTGAATTGTTACCTCCAGCGAAAACACCTGCATCCTTCATGGCTGCGAGATATGGGTATCATACCTGTATATGGTTGGAAAATTGGGTTAGGTATACCAAAGAGGATGGTGTTCTAGCATTTCCAGAACATGGTTCATTTAATCTGGCCGTGTTGAGAAATTTACGGGAAAAGATGTTATGTCTTGACCCAAGACCAAGGCCGACACAGTTTGAGGCTTTAGTGGAATGGGAAGAGGAAGTACATGAGCGAGAAAAGCAGAGGTCTGGAGGACATTACAGGTACATGTTCGGGAGGAGACATGATCGTGAAACTCATCATGATCGAATGAAAAGATGGCGAGATGCTAGCATGTCAGAGGGATTATATCCTATGAGAACAGTTGAAGAGGGAGCAGAAAGAGTTCCTGAGGCAGAAGTGAGAAGATATGGAGTTAATGAGTATGAGGATGAGGTCTTGAATGACATGATTTACAAGAGACCACCTCCATATAGACCAGAACCAGACGAGAGTACACCAGTTGTTTCTCCGATAAGAGATACAGTGCGTATCATTGAGACAGAAAATGTGACACCTGAGTTAAGAAGTGGTAATCCTTTCAAGGAGAGAGAGAATCGAGGTGGTGACGAAAATACAAGAGAACTAGCCAGAACTACAACAGAGCTGACTGAAAAGATTAGGGAGTTAACAAAGAATCTGGAAGCTGTTACGGTGCCTGTAACCATGGGTCCGGTTATGCCTGTGTTTGACAAGCAGAGGACAGGTGAAAACGGTTTGGTGATTCCATATGTTGGGAATAAGTTAACAAGTTTAGCTGGTCCCTCAGGAGATTCAGGAAGAAGGACAGAAAGTGGTGATCTGAGACAATCCACACATGACACATGTAGTGAAGGACTGGATGCTAGTGAAGCTAGTTGTTCAGGGATGCAGATTTTAGAACCGCAAAAGAAAGTGGTTCCAGTGAGAAAAACTACTGAAATAACAGCTGAAGATTTGAATGATTGGATGAAAGTTCTTCAAAAGAGGGATAAAGATTCACAAGCAATTGATGTGGCTAGGTTACGTGTAGAACTAGAAGAGCTTGTTGCAGGGACAGTTCCAACAGAAATTCTTAAAAACCATCATGATGGTGAACTGTTGTTTATGTGTAAAAATATCACCTGGAGAGCAAGAAATACACATGACAGGTTAAGAGCAATAGCGAATGAACAGGGAGTTGACATTGATAAGGTGAAAGCTTTGCAGAAGTCTTACAGGATGGATTTTACAGACAAAGATATTGAGAATCTGAATGGTACTGGTAGAACAGGACAGATTAAAGAAATGGTTGCATTATTGCGAAGATGGGGTGATGTAGAAAAGTGGAAGGATAGGTGGTACAAGAAAAGAGAAGAATCAGGAGATAGGACTTATTCAGCGTTTCCTGTGAGAGAAAAGGAGAAACCAGTGGATAATTATCCTATGAGAGAAATACCTGGAGGAGGATATGTACATGTTCCATGGACCAGACAGGATATTTTATCATTTACGAATGATTTCCCTCGATTGAGAGAAAAGCCCGTCGAGTGGTATAGGCAGGTAGATAGGTTTGTGAAATTGTCAAAAGTGCTGTGGATTGACCTGAATAGTCTGTTTGATATAATTGTTCCAGCAGACTTGTGGACTGAGTGTAAAATAGTTGTGAGTTGGCCTACTGAGGAATATCCAAGAGATCAGAGAACAGGAGCACCAGATCCAGAGGTAATGAGAAAGTATGATCAGGTGATGGTATACCTGAAGAGTAAAGTACCTGCAAAAGAGACAGACTGGGTTAAAATAGATCGAACACAACAGGAAGCAAAAGAATCAGTTCATGCTTTTTACGAGAGGCTGATACTGGCATTTAAACAATTCAGTGGAGATGAACACCTGGGTGACAAAGATTTGAGTCATTTTGTATACAGATTTGTATATGGCCTGAGACCTGAGATTAGTGAGAGAATTCGTGAGCACACAGTGGACTGGCAGAGTAAGAAAATAGATGAAATTCTGAGACATGCAAAATACTTCAGTGATGAAATTGAAGCAAAACAGAGAAAGCTGAAAGAAAAAGCAATGTGGGCACAAGTGAAGGTTGCGGAAAGACAGGAAGCACAGTTAGTGGAGCAGGCGAATAATGCAGGAAATAATGCAGGGAATAGACCTAGATATGCAGGAAAAGGAAAGGGGAATCTTGAGGAAGCTAAAAAAAAGTTCCCATGTCACAACTGTGGCCAACTGGGACATTGGAGATCTGAGTGTACCAATCCACCATTAGTGAATAATGAGGGAAAATCCTTAAATCAACAGGTGCAGAACGAAGGAAATAATCAACAGCAGCAACAACAGAAAGTTGTGAGACAGCAGAGTCAAGAGCCAAAACCGCCCTTGCCGCAGAATAGAGGGTCACAAAAGTATAATCAGGACTCAGGATTCTACAATGATGAACAGGTAAACAAACCAAGGCGTTCTAACCAGGTACAACAGTACTTGTTAAAGAATGAAGGGAGTGAGTCTGAGGGTGATTATTGACGGTGCCGAAGAGAGGAAGAAGAGTGCATACTTGGTGCAACTCTAGAAATAGACCAGGCAGGACCATTTGTAGATGGGAAAATAAATGAAGAAAGTGTTACTTTTTTGGTAGACACAGGTGCGACAAGATCAACTGTCAGGTCAACAGATATTAGAAATCTTCCTCTCTCGGATGAAGCAATCCAAGTAGTTGGTGTAGCCAATACACAAATCAGGACACGTCTTACTGAACCAGTAAGAGTACAAATAGGGAAATTTTCAGACATGCACAGATTTATTGTCTGTGACACTAGTCCAGTGAACCTGTTAGGTAGGGATCTATTGTGCAAGATGAACTGCACAATTTTCTGTACACCGGATGGAATAGCTTTTGAGACACCAGATGAGGATGTTTTGTACCGAATGACTCTAGGAAATAGAGAGAGTGAAATGGTTGGTGCATTTGCTGTGTTTGATCCGGAGGATTTGCCTCGAGAGCTGAGAGACACAGTGAAAAGGACAGTTTGGGATTTTACTGGAGAGGATGTGGGATTGATGAATAATGTAGATCCTGTGAAAGTTTCAGTGAAAGAGGGAATTACGTATCCTAACATTCCTCAGTACAAAATGACACCGGAAATAATTGAAGGAATAACTCCTATAATTGAGAAAATGATTCAGCAGGGAGTTCTGAGAGAACTACTGAGTAGCCCGTGTAATTCACCGATAATGGGGCTAAAAAAGCCAAATGGGAAATTCAGGATTGTACAAGATTTGAGAAAAGTTAACCAAATTGTGGTGGCATGTTCTCCTATTGTGCCAAATCCATCAGTGATTTTGTATCAGATTCCACATGATGCTGAGTGGTATACAGTGATTGATTTGTGTCATGCTTTCTTTTCAATTCCATTGCATCATGACAGCCAGCCGATTTTTGCATTTAGGTTTGGCCAGCGTATTTTAGCATGGTGTCGTATCCCACAGGGGTATACAGAGAGTCCTTCGATATTCAATCAGTTATTGAAAAAATCATTGGAGAGCTTAATTATGCCTGAAAACTCAGTATTAGTGCAATATATTGATGACCTACTTGTGGCATCAAAGACACGTGAAGCTTGTGAAGTAGATACTATAGCTTTACTGAATCATCTGGCAGATGGAGGGTTAAAAGGAGGGTTAAAAGTATCTCCAGCCAAATTGCAATTCTGCAAGAAAGAGGTGCATTATCTTGGACACAATATTGAAAAAGGTCTGAGAAAGGTGACTGATGACAGGATCAAAATCATCAGGGGAATGAAAGCCCCAAAGACCCAGAGGGAAGTGAGAATGTTCCTGGGTATGGTGGGTTATTGTCGTCAGTGGATAATTAATTTTTCTCTGATAGCAAAGCCACTGATTAAACTGACAAAAAGTGAGATGACAGACCCATTGGAACTAGATGGAGAACAAATGGCAGCATTTGAAGAGCTGAAAAGCAGAATGTGTGAGGGCCCAGCTTTGGGTATGCCTGACTATGAAAAGGAGTTTGAGTTGTACTGTAGTGAGAGAAATGGATGTGCACTTTCAATGTTAATTCAGAAGCATGGACAGTTAAGAAGGCCTATTGCGTACTTTTCATCGACACCTGATTGGTTGTTTGAAATCTGTGGCTGCAACATGCAGAAGCCTGGAACAGAGTGAGGGAATCATAATGGGATATCCTGTAAGGGTATTCGTACCTCATAATGTGGCAATTCTTTTGACAAGAAGCAGAACCCAGTACATGTCACATAGTCGGCTGACTAAGTATGAGAAAGTGATTCTGGGAGCATCAAATGTGACTCTTGAGAGATGTGTGAATGTGAATCCAGCGACATTGTTGCCGGATATTGAAAATGTGGGTGTGAAAACAGAAGATGATCATAATTGTTTGGATGTGCTTGATTACTGTACAAAACCGAGACCAGACATAAGGGATCTTCCCTTGCATGAGAGTGATCATGTGTTGTTTGTGGATGGCTCATGCCTGAGGAATGATGAGGGTGTGCTATGTGCAGCATATGCGGTGTGCAAAGTTTCAGAGGTTATGGAAGCATCACCATTGAAAGGAGTGAAATCTGCGCAAGTTGCTGAATTAGTGGCATTAACAAAAGCTTGTGAAATTGGGAAAAATTTGAGAACGACTGTGATGACTGATAGTCAGTATGGATTTGGAGTTGTGCATGATTTTGGTCAACTTTGGCTACAAAGAGGTTTCTTGACGTCGAGTGGGACTCCAATAAAGAATGCTGAAGTGATTGGGAAATTACTTGAGGCGATACAGTTGCCTAAAGAGTTAGCAGTTGTGAAGTGTGCTGCTCATGGACAAGGAGATGATTTTGTGACAGTTGGCAATCGATATGCCAATGACATTGCTCAATATTGCGCCAAAAACAATCAGTCCATTAATCGGGAACGAGAGGGTGAAATGTCTTTTTGTTCTGTGATGTTTACTAATGTCTTAGAGACATGGGATGAAGTGAAACAGTTGCAGGATGAGGCAGGAAAGGAAGAGAAGAAAGACTGGATTAAGGCAGGTTGTGCCCCAAGAGAAACAGACCATGTTTGGGTCTATAGAGATGGCAGACCAGTAATGCCGAACTCCATGCTGTCGACAATGGCAAGAATGTATCATGGCCAGGGACATTTGGGAAGGGATGCGATGATCAGGTCTTTTAAGCAGACCTGGTACAATGCAAAGTTCAGGACAATTGCAGAGAGCATCTGTCAGAGATGTTTGATTTGCCAGCAGTTTAACACTGGGAAAAAGACAGTGGTGAGTCTGGGAACAATAGGCAGAGAAGGAGGTCCTTTTACAAGAATGCAGATTGATTTCATTGAAATGCCCCAAGTGAACAGACTGAGGTATGTTCTAGTGGTAGTCTGTTTGTTTTCAAGATGGGTGGAGGCCTATCCGACTAGGAGAAATGATGGAATAACAGTGGCAAAGTTACTGTTAAGAGAGTTGATTCCTAGGTACGTGTTTCCAGTAACGATTGAGTCTGATAGAGGTGGACACTTCTATAATGAACTCATGAGTTTGATTTGTGAAGCATTGAGCATATAGCAGAAGCTACATTGTGTATACAGACCAGAGGCTTCTGGTGTGGTTGAGCAGATAAACGGCACAATCAAGAACAGGATTGGTAAGATGTGTTTAGCCACTGGCATGAAATGGCCAGATGTCTTGCCTCTAGTGCTAATGACTATTAGATCTACTCCAGATAGAACTACTGGTTTAAGTCCGCACGAAATAATAATGGGACGTGCAATGCGACATGCATATGTACCTGTCAATAAGTTGATGACAATAACTGATGACATGATTTTGGATTACTGTAAAGGCCTGGCTGACGCAGTTCATTCTGTGTTTCACCAGGTTGGAGAAGAAGCTACCACACTTGAGAAGAAGCAAGCTCATGATCTGAGTCCAGGGGACTGGGTGAGGATTAAGGTGCACAGAAGAAGAAATTGCTTGGTTCCAAGGTGGGGAAGGCCGAGACAAGTCATTCTAACTACGACAACTGCAGTAAAGTGTGCTGGAGTGAAAAACTGGGTACATGCGAGTCATACTCTGAGAGTTCCAAACCCAAAGGATGGGACTGGTAAGGAGTATTTTGAAGAGTCAGATTCCAGTGATGATGAAGATACAGAACCAGTAAGAAAAGAAGCAGAAAAGGCTTCAAGAGAACCATTGAGAGTTTCAGAAAGGAGATCAGATTCTGAAAGAGAGCCTGAAGTTCCGAAAAGCAGTGAAGGAAAAAGGAAAGAAAAGAGTAATTCCACAGAGACTACTCCTGAATCAGAAGAGGAGGAGATTGAAGAACCACTTGAGATTGTACCTGAAGAAGCAGGGTCAGAAGAAGATAGAGAGGGACAGATTGCGGAAAACCCCCGAGGAGGTGTAGGGAACATTCTTGACAAGCTAGGTGAAGGGACAAGTAGACAGCAAGAAGATTGCATGTCGGAGACCCGAGGAGGGACAGAAGTAGGGAAGTCTCAAAAAGTGGTGAAAAAGACTGTGGAGCAAAAGGAAACTGCTGAAGAACCAGAGGCATTTGAAACAGAATCGGATGAAAGTGAAAATGAGAAATCAGAGGGTCGAGTTCTGAGAAAGAGAACTTGGATTGGAGAGAGAAATAATACAGAAACAAGACCGAGAAAGGTTGTAAGAGGAGATCTTTGGCCTAACAACAGAATAAAGAGGCTGAGATATAGACTGATAAGAGCAAATACTTCGAAAGCTGAACAAGTGAATGAGGTGTCGAGTCAAAATCCAGCGAGAGGTGAAAAAAGAAAAGTGTCAAAAGAACCAGAAGAGATCAAGAGGATAAGAAAACCTAACCAGAAGTATAGGTCGCCGGAATGGACGTACGTGGCACTGTCTGAAGGTGAAGAGGCAGAAAGTCAAGGAAATCCAGAGGAGACCGTACGAGAAGTGGTTGAGGAAGATACTGGTGAAATCCGGAAAGTAATCTTGACTGACATTGATGAAAAGTCGGATACTGAGGATATCGTTGGAGGTCTAATACAATTTGATGTTGAAGAAAATGAAGTAAAGAGTGATGAATATCCAAATTGAGTAAACAGGAGAAATCACTTGGAAAAAGTGAAGAAAAGAAGAAACTGATATTGATTGTTTGAAGTAATCCAGAATTTTAGAGTCTCAAGTAGTGGAGTAGTAGAGGCTAAGTCAAAAGACACGGTCAAAGTAGTAAAATGGCTAACATAGAGAATAACCAAAATAGATGTGCCTTCTTAAGAAGATGGTGTAAAATGTGCTGCTGCTGTACTGGATTATTAATGCTACTATGGGGTGTTTTAGTTTTATTAGTTACTTTTAGAGTTACAATAGGTACATTTGAGATGCATACAGAGAATGTGACAAATGCAGAAAAGAGTTCACAAAAAGTAGTTCCGACTAGAATTAGTAATACTTACGTACATAAAGATAGGTCAATTAATGATTTTTCTAGTAATGTTTTTTCAAAGTTGTTGTACGAATATGTGAAAACAATGGAAGTTAGGTATTGCTACGTTTGTATGCAATTACCTGCATCCGTTTCAGAGGGTGTTACTTATCATCATTTACCAGCTACGTATGGAATTTCTTGTAGTGTATTAAGTAGTGTTTTTTATTTGCTAGGGAAAATAGATTATAAGATGTCTAACAAAGATAGTATTTTTGGGCACTTGCCAATGAACAAAGAGCTGAATCCAGCTAAAGAAGCTAACGTTTTTGGTGAGATTTTTATTGAAAAGGAAGAATTAACATTAGATTACATTTTTAAGAATAATTTAACTTGCAGTCTGAAAGAAGAGGAGAAAGCTTTCCTAAATATGGTGGAGGAAAGGAGATTGAGCATGCATGAGAAAGCAGGGAAATATAAAGTGAGTGAGACAATTTGGGACATTGAGATGGGAAAAGAATTGAGAAATGGGGCTAGTCCAACTTTAGCTCTAGATGCACCACAGAAGGGTAAGCTGTGCATTACAAGAAGGAAATCCCAATATGATACATACTTTGTTGGGACTAGTGAATGTCATGATACATACTTCATTGCAACAGGATTGGGTTTCAGAGGAGGAGAAGATACAATTTTCCCAGGAGTATACTATGTTTGTGGGAACAAGGCTTATTACAAGTTGCCTGACCATTGGTATGGCACGTGTTATGTGGGCCTGGTCTTTCCAAAGATCTTTCATATAGATAGAATAGAAGATGTAGAACATATTAATTTACTAATGCGTTTCAAGAGAGAGACTTGGTCTGAAATAGTAGGTGACATTTTTGGAGCTTTAATTCCAGCAGTGGGAATTTCTTTGAATGCTTATGGAATTCGGAAACTGTCAACAGTGGTGGATCGCTTATCGACAAATACCGCTGGAGGGTTTCTTTTGGTGAATACGGAATTGATTGCCGTACGTGCCATGTCTATGCAAAATCGACTTGCCCTTGATATTCTATTAGCCAAGGAGGGTGGAGTCTGTGGAATGCTGAAAGTTCAACATTGTTGCACTTACATTCCTGACGAAAGCAAAGACCTGAAGGTCTATATCAAAAATATTACTGATTTGCATGAAGAATTAGTACCACTTGAAGCTGAAAGTATCTGGACTAAATTAGCTAATAAGGTGATAGCTGTTAAGAGTTTTATTGCAAAAATAGGTAGTACTATTATAGGTAAGATATTGTTTCCTTTAACTTGTATAATTGTTGCTTTATTGATACTTAGATTGGTGTGTTTGTGTTGTAAAAACAGGGGAGGGAAAAAGAAATTAATTAAAAGAAATAATGAGAAGAGAAATAAAAGGTTGAAAAGAGAACCACAAGAAATTGAATTAGAAGAATTGAGGGAGAGTGTCTACTTAGAAACAAAGAGGGATGATGAAAGAGTGTCTGGTGTGTAGTGTTGTGTAAGGAGAAAAAGACATTTCCAATTTCTCCTAAAATGGGACTAAATTTCACGAAATTTTTTTTTTTGGGTTATTTGGTGATAAAATCACCAAAGGGGGGATTGCTGGAGCAGAATTTTCTGTTGAAAATCTATTGGGTTTTAAGCTCCGGTTTGTCTATTTGTCATAATTAACATTAATAATCATTAATTATTAATTATTTGTTTTGTGTAAGTGTTTTTACTTATCAACATGTACGAATTAACAAGAGAGAATTACACGTGGGAACGCGTATGTGTTGCCTATTGACAATGTGCATGTTTTATTAAATAAACGTTGCTGAGTGCTGTTTATTTTAAAGCACAAAACGCTTTTGAATTAATGCTTTTCTGTGTTGCAAAGGCTAGATAATTACATACACATAAGGGTATTAGTGGGGTTAACACTGTTTAATCACTATGCTGTGGTAACGTTGTTTTTGTCTCTTTCAATTAAGATGGTCTATTTTGGCCTAACGAAAAATGGCTGCCGTTTGCAGCCTGGCCTCGAGTGAGTGATTTGTGATGAGAGGGCCTTGTTGAATATGGTCGCGGAACATCTGACCACAGTCCTTGCCTGGTTAAAACTTTCCGTGAGGACAGCAGCAGTTCTGGGCGAGTTTCCAGATGCATCGGAACAGCCTTGGAAGACAAAGGAGCCATAAAGAAAGAACTCTGAGCTCATTGTGTCATCGCGGAGGAAATGTGGATGCTAAAAGATACTTTTTTATTTTTGGTTCCTGTCCTGTCTTTTTATTTTTGTGATTTTCCTGAGCGGAGATTTTCCAAATGTAGCGATGCTACATCCTTTCCTTCTCGCTTTGCTCAGAGGTTCAGCGGACGCGAAGAATACTTTTTGTTGCTTTCTTTTGTTTAAAATACTATAAATATTGTTAGCTTAGAGAGGGTTTTTGCCACTTTGCCATTTTTCTTCCCAAACCTGCGTTGGTGAGGATCTATGCTGTGAGGACGGCGACTCGAGAGACTTCAACTGAGAGACCTGTCCTGACCCATTCTGACATATAGCTAGAATAGGTAATTAGGAGAAAAATGATTTATTCTGATGGATTTCCTTTGACTAATTTTAGATAAAGCATTATAATTTGAATACGGTGTTGGTTATTATTTCTTGTCAATTATTGAGTGCTCTATTTTGATTATTGTTGTATAGATTTTTTAGATCATGTTTCAGGACAGTTACAATAACCAGGCCTTATCGACCTCGATATAGATGCAGGGTGTTTAGGAGTTTTCTTTCCACAGGTTCAGTGTTGGTAGAGTATTTGAGTGTATGTTAGTGAAATGGGCCCTAGTGTATGATGAGTGTATGTGCGTGTAACTGTGAAATTACTCTATCCGTGGAAGTAGGGATATTATATGCACCCTGATCTCTATCAGTAGCACTTTGCGAACTGCGTAGTACCTTGATCGCACTGTGCCAGATGTCGTTTTCAATGATTGCACAGTGCGGACAAGCAACCGGCACTGTGCAATCATTGAAAATGGAATCTTGCACAGTGCGAGCTGTAGTTTTCTGCTGCTCGAGTAGATTTTTACTTGAGCGGCAGCTTTCTCAACGTGAATTGGTAGTTTCTCATTGCGAGCGGTCGCGAGCATACGTGACCACTCGCAATGAGAAACCTGACCTTTTCGCATTGGGAATCTCGCCGGGAGGTTTATTTTCCATGCTCGCGATCGCCAACTTGATGTTGCTGATCACGAACATGGAAAAAGTCTCGCCGGGATGTCATTTTGCTTGCTCGTGGTTGCCAACTTGACGTTGAGGACCGCGAGCAAGCAAGAAATGACCGCAGCACTACGCAACACTACGCTACGCGTGTTCGCACTGTGCTACGTGCAATTCGCGTAGTGCGAAGTAGCGCGAACTTCGCAAACTACGCGAGCGTAGCGTAGTGCTTTGCCCAGGCTTACTTTTTATTCACTTATGTATATGAAACAGAAAAAGACACTTTTTAAGATTCAAAATTGTACATTTGTCCTTGAACTTGCCGTGCTCACCGAATTGTTCTAATTGAACACTAGAAAGGGGTACTATACTTCAGACTTGTCATTTTTGACCGTGGCAGAACTTTAAAGCACAAT
This sequence comes from Triturus cristatus, assembly GCF_964204655.1. Classification (NCBI taxonomy): domain Eukaryota; kingdom Metazoa; phylum Chordata; class Amphibia; order Caudata; family Salamandridae; genus Triturus; species Triturus cristatus. Next base: position 370,549,574 of record NC_140586.1, read on the forward strand.
GGGGCATATCAACAAGGGCTTTATCTCTGCTTTTTGAAAGCCAAAAAAGCATAGATAAAACTAGCGCCCTATCAGCAACAGGGTGCCAACACGCAAATTTGCATGTTAGCACCCTATTACTCTACGCTTCCCCTTGCATCTCTAATGAGATGCAAAGGAGGCGTTCCAGAGTAAAATAATAGGAGAAATGTCGCTAAGCGACATTTCTCCTATTATCAAGGATATAAACAAGCATTTGCAATGCAATAGGTCTCGCAGTTACACGAGTTAAAGCTATTGGCATTGTAAATGACAATGCCAATAGGCATTGTTATTTGCAATGTCAATAGCTCAAACTCGCGTAAATGCGAGACCTAATGCATTGCAAATGCTTGTTGTTTGTTAGCACATATGTAGCAGCCTCAACAAGTCTAGTGTCGGGCACAGTGCCATACTGAGGTTTTTAACCCCTTCAGCACGGCTCTGGATTCACTTCCAAGTTACACCGCAGCAACAAACAAAAAAATCAAAACCACATAGCGGCCCACGTGCAGCTTTATAAGCTGTGGCACGTAGAGAAAGTACGTGTGGTGGAAAAATAACAGCTATTAGATGCTGCCTCAAGTATGTAAACCGACCCTCCCCTCATCCCACACACAGGAGGCCACCACAAACCAGGGGTGCAAGCAAGGCATCGTGGGCAGACGTCGAGGTTTGTGGTGCACGCGCAATAAGCCTTGCGAGAATACAACCCGACATTAAAACTGCTCGTTTTTTGCACAGGGTAGAATTATAACCCAAGAGGCAGCCTGCCTCAGAAGAAGGCACAGCTGCTACCTCCGGTTTATGCAAACAAACACATGTAACATGACATTCTGAGGCCAGAGACAAACCGCTGCCTGGGACGTAAGCACATGTACTTAACGAATTCCACCCCGAGTGTGTTTGTTTTCCAACATGCCTGTGAGCTCGCGACACAATGCTGCTGAAACCCGGGCATCCCAACCACTCGGCCAAACTCTCACACATCTTCATTAGTTTTCCGTCTGCGGAGCCTTTTGGTAACACAAATGTAGAGGATTTCAAAATGCGCATATGTATCCAAGGGGTGAGAAAACAATCTAGAGTGTGACAAATCACACATCACATGAGCTGCAATCATTTAATGCGAGTGACTGGCAGTTTATGTCGGCCATCCATCAGGAGTCTCACACGCAGTCTCCATCACATGCAAACTCATCTTGAAACAAAAGCATACTGCTAGACGAAACGTGAACTTACAGGACAACTTTCACATAGCGCAATCGCAGCTCCAAATGCAATTCTGTCTGAGAAGCGTCAAGAGGGCAATGCTGGAAAAAAATCCGATAGTTTCACTGACAATTTGTCGCTGGGATGCAGGCAAAAAGAGTGCAAGATATCGGACACGCAACAGTTGATTCCGCACTGTATGGATCTACGGCATCGAACTCAAAATACAAGAAGGAAAACGCAGCACAAACAACAATGTAGTCCTCAAAACTCAAAATCGATTGTGCCCGATTCAGCCCCCGCGTGAATATACATCCCACTAATAATCCCATTCTCGTCTCAGGATCCAAGTACATCTGATACTGTAAAATAAATAGCATAGACCTCATTCTGCAGTAAAGAATGGCGTTAACTGCACCGCGCTCTGTTGCTTTACAAAAATCAAAACTAAAAAGCATTGGACGCGATGGTGGTGGGTGGGGGAGAGAAGCGTGAGTTCTGATGAAGACGTGTGAAATAGCAGCAGGGAAGGGGGCGGAGAGGGGCTACGAGGGAGAGCGACCTAAAGCCATATGGCTGCTTTGCGCACGTGCACGCCTCGTGCACTGTGGCTCTATGCCAGGGGAAGCACTTTAAAAACTCACTTACAAAATATCTCAAAGAGACAGCTTTCGCTGTCTCAGCGAGACCTAAAAAAGCAGCGCTAACCGCGGTTCACGCTGCTTTTTTACGTCTGGTATTTTTCTGACTTAGCCATGATATCCTATGTAAGGTGGATATCATGGCTAAGTATGTCTATCCCTATCAGCAAGCTAGCGCCAAACCTTGTGGGATTATCGCTGTATTTCCAGCGATAATCTCACAATTGGCAGCTTGCGCTCTGAATTTTATCGCTTTGGAGATAAGCGTTGCTGATAGCACGCTATCTCCGCGATAAAATTCAGAGGTGGCCGGCGATAATTATCCTCACGCTAAGAGCGCTGAGCGATAATTATCGCCGGCCCTTGCTGATATGCCCCATAATTAGTACATTTTATGGAGCCGTTGTTTGTGATAAATTGAGATGTTCAGCACCTTCAAGCATGATCTCTGCCATTGTATAGAGCAAGTTGCCTTTGACCTTAAAGCTGGGTTATATTAGCTCACTGCCACCTAGATATTTCTCTCTCCTACATGAGCTGTATGTATTCACACTTGCTGATGCCACTGAAATTATGTGGTGTGTTGTGAATGTTCGTAAGGTGCAGGCCATGGGTCTGGAATCCCTAGGCAAATTATCAGAGTGGTGTGAACTAACCCCATGACCTTGCCACCAGCTTTTTAAGTGATTACATTTGCTTCATTGCTGAACAGCTTTACCCACATTGGGTTGGAGAAAGATCTGCATTAAAATAGTCTTCAAGGAAGTCTGTGTTTGCCTTGTAGATTGATACAATAAAAATCACTGTAGATAAAAAACAGCAGGTAAAAAAAACATTGGTACAGACAAAAGCAGGAAAAATCAACGGGTGTAGACATAAATCAGCCTGGATGATCTATGGGTTCCAAAAAGATCTGAAAAAATAAAACAATATTTGAATCTTAAACCAAAGTGATTGATTTGTGGTCTTTGCTCGCCGTCATTTTTTTGACTGCGGACTCACAAGCATTACAGTTGTGAACTTTGATGCTGTAGCCTGCATGTTTGTTTGGGAAGATCCAGCAACTATTGTGTTTTTTATTCATTCCAGCCCTTCTCCCTAGTTTTTGAAGCCCTAATCATTTTTTTGTAAGTTCATATAGAAAATAAGCTTCAGGTTTCAAGGCAGTGAATCAGATTTAAATATTAACATAATTATTTGCAGTGCTCTGGAAGGTATTTTTGATCTCTTGATAACCCATTGATAGCACTTAGTTGTTTTTCCTGCTGTGTATAGGGTTTATATTTGAGTTGAAAGCACATTTACATGTATATGGATTGGTATGTTGTGTGTATTTGTATAACGAACTGCTCACGCGAAAGGGGCCTCCTGACACTAAAGCAGGAGCTGTATGGGCCAAGTGTGGGTCGGGGGGGGGGGGGCTAGGTGGAGAGCCAGGTCTTTAGTTCCTTGTGGAATTCAAGAACTGAGGAGGCATATGGCACAGATGTGCTGGAGGCAGGTCATTCTAGGCGTTAGGAGTGAGGTAGGTGAATTCACGACTGTTGGATCTGGTTCTGCGTATGTGGGGTGCGAAGGGGACAGTAGGATTGCAGCTGAGCAGAGGTATCTGTTAGGCATGTAAAAGTTTATGCGGTTGAGGTAAGCGAGCCAAGTGTTATGCAAGGCTTTGTATGTGTGCATGAGAAGTTTGAAGAGTGCTAGTTTTGGAATGGAAGCCAGTTTAGCTCCTAGAGGTGTGGGGTGATGTGTGTGCTGGTTCGTAGTTTGAGGGTGAACCTAGCTGCTGAGTTGTGTATGGTCAAGATTTTTCTGGTCAGTTGAGCGTTGTTTCTGGTACAGAGTGCGTTGCCATAGTCCAGCTTGCTGGTGATGAGGGCTTTGGTGACAATTCACCTCATGCTGTTACCCTTTTTCCTTTATCCCCCAAAATGTGCATCATCTGTTTCATATCAGCTGATCATATCCCTCACACCCAGCTGATCATATCCCTCACCGAAGATCCCCACACCGCCAAAGCTAACCTCCACAGAGGAATGAAGGCCGTAGCCGACTGGATGAAGGACAGCAGACTGAAGCTGAACTCAGACAAGACAGAGGTCCTCATTCTCGGACCCACCCCATCAGCCTGGGACGACTCTTGGTGGCCCACGTCACTAGACACAGCCCCAGAACCCACGGACCACGCACGCAACCTGGGGGTCATCCTCGACTCCACTCTCTCCATGACCAGGCAAGTCAACGCTGTCTCCGTATGCTCCGCAGGATCTTCAAATGGATCCCCCTCGACACAAGAAAAACCGTTACCCAGGCCCTCATCACCAACAGACTCGACTACGGGAACGCCCTCTACTCAGGAACTACAAACAAGCTCCTGAGACGACTCCAACACATCCAGAACGCCTCGGCCCGACTCATCCTCGACGTCCCCCGCCGCAGCCACATCACACTCCACCTGAGAGGCCTGCACTGGCTCCCCGTCAACAAAAGGATCACCTTCAAGCTCCTGATCCACGCACACAAAGCACTGCACAACACCGGACCCACCTACCTCAACAACCGACTCAGCTTCCACACCGCCACCCGAAGCCTCCGCTCAGCCAACCTCGCCCTCGCCACAGTCCCTCGCATCAGAAAAACCACTGCCGGCGGAAGATCCTTCTCCTACCTCGCCGCCAAGACCTGGAACACTCTCCCCACCATCCTACGACAGACCCAGGACCTGCTGGCCTTCAGAAGACTCCTCAAGACCTGGCTCTTCGACCAGTAGCACCCCCCCTCCCCAGCGCCTTGAGACCCTCTCGGGTATGTAGCGCGCTTTACAAATGCAGTGATTTCAACAGTTAGTTACTTCCGGAAAACCTAGAGGGATCTACCCCTTGCAGAATTCAGACTTTTTTCTACATTTCAGAAATCTAAAGCTTTCCTGGACCACCCATGGGTTTCACACTGTTTTCCTCCACAAACTGAAAGTGGGTTGATAGCACACAAAAAAGGGAAAAATGCAAAAACTGTCGTAAAAAAATTGGTTTTGATTCAACTCTGCATGTTTCTGAAAGCTTGGAAGATGGTGACCTTAGCACATCAACCCATTCATTGATGCCATTTTTAGAAAACAAAACAGACACTTTTATCTGGATTACTTTTTCCCATTTTTTCGTACAAATTTTACAATTTAGCTATATTTTCTCAGTCCCCCCAAGAGAATCCACAAACCCTGCGTACCGTTTGACTCACATGATGATGCAATAATAGGATGCAAATTCAGTGTAGCTGCCTTATGTGAACAAAAAATAGACAAACAAGCATTGGCATAGCCAATAGGTCTGGCCTTTGGGACCTTATAAGTGTTTAGTTATCTAGCACAATATCCGTGGTGCAACAACATCAACAGTTGCATGGCTAAACACTTATAAGTTTCCAAAGGCGAGACCTATTGGCTATGCCAATGCCTGTTATACCGAGCTACTTCTGGTTGACGGAGAATGGAATGTAAACGCCTTGGCAAGCTGTCTGTAAGGTCCCTGATCTATGTGAGGGGCTCGACTGCCACCCATGGCCACTCCCTGCTTTAGAAATACCCCTATAAAGTAAAATAATAAGTTTGTTTTGGTGGGAGTGCTCAGGCAACTCGTTCTTGATACTAATAATGGATCCCTAAATCACCCTAACTCCCTTACCGTCAAATCTTCAAACAGACATTGCTTGTTTTGTTGTGAAGTTTCTCACAAGTTAGGTGACGTTGCCAGATTTGGCTTTTTGTTGTTGGCGCCATGTGTGCCCTCTTGAAAGCCGCAGCCTATGGGACGAGGTGCTTCATCTTCACACGGCCTCGAGGCCCAGGCAACCTTTTGGCCGCCAAAACTGGCCATTTGAGATGTAGTCTCCCAAACATCCATCAAGTCAGCCGTGTAAGCGGTCAGCATCCTCCCCAGCCCCCTGCTGTTGCTGCTTTAATAGCTGAAAGTTGCTTCCTTCTGTGACTCCGGGGATTGGTAAATGAGAGCTGTTAGACTCGGGGGTCTCTGGTTGGCGCAAGGTTGCCCTTGTGTCAAGCAGGAACCCTCTCCTCCACGTCAGGGCGCAGGATAACCCCTCGCGAATGACCCTTGCTCACCCTCTAGGTGCGTGGCGTGAGCAGCCAAGGCGATTCCTCAGGCGTTGTTGGCTAAGCACTTACAATCATACACACAGTAAATACATCAATCCCCCCAGAAACGGACACCAGACTTGGATATATATAAAAATACGATTCTTTATGTAAAAATAAGGTATATATCTCAGCAGACTTATCACAAGACCAATAACGTTTTCGCTAGGCCACCAGGTTGTAAAGCAGGCAAATGTTCCTTGTTCGTAGCTTCAAAGGGAGACCTTGTAGTCTCTTGCAAAATGTTACTTGTGGTTCCAGTACTCACAGAGATCGGCTCCTGTGAACGGGGAAATAAGGCGTTGCGGGCCCCGAGCCCGATACTGGAACTTCTTTCGTGATGTGGGGAGTCGGCACAGGTCGGTGCGACTCTCAGCTTGGGAAGTGTTCTTGGGTCCTCAATCAGCAGGTGTGGGCAAGTAGGCAGGTGCGGCCAGCGACCCTTTAGCACGGCGGTGCAGGAGGGTCTCCACAGCGGGGGCGGCGCGGCCTGAGATGTCCGGGGATAGCGAAGCGGGGTCGCAGGGCACGGTCAGTGCAGCTGGTTGACCCGGCGTAGATCACAGTCGTCGGACGGCTTCCGGCGGGAGGGGTGATAGCGCGGTCAGCGCGCTCCAGTAGCAGGCGGTGACAGGGATGCAGGCGGCCTGGCCCGGGGACAGAGAGCGGCTCTGGACGGAGCGGGGCTCTCACGGGTTTGAGGCAGGCAAGCTTCTGAGTGTCACGGCCCTAGGAGGGGCGATGAGGGGCGCAGTCTCTTTCCAGCGGGATGCACACACGGCTCGAATTGGAAGACGAGCAAAAGCACAGAGAACCCACTGTTCCTGGGGTTCAGTTCAGGGGGCAAGCTCAGATCAAGCCCTTGGAGAATGTTCAAGCACAAAGTAGCAAAGTCTTTTCAGTAAGTCTCTTCCTCTCCTTTCTCAGCAAGGCAAGCAGCAGGCCAGCTCCTCGGCGTCTTCTTCTCCTTCTAGTCGGGCAGAGGTTCTTTGTGGTAAACAGGATTCTGATTTCTTAGGAGCCAGGCTCCTATTTTTATACCATGATTCTTTTGTTCTTTAGCGCCAGGGGGCCTAGGCCTGGCTCAGTCCAGTTCTGGAGCACTTTGTTATGGTGACTCTGCTCTTTCCTTTCAGCAGCAGGGCAGAGACATCAGCCGCCCCACAGGGGGTGGCGCCGGCTTTGTGGTGGCAGAGCACCGGTCTATTCAAGAGTCAAGGTGTACTCCTCCCACCCATCCAGGTGTCACCTCTCTACCCACCACCTGGCAGCCAACCTGTCTCTGGGGGTTCCCCAACCCTGCTCCTTACTGTTGCCAGGCAGAACACATACACACAGCAGAGGCGGACTGAGATGGTCAGGTCAGTAAATACTAACTTCCTAAAAGTAGTATTTACAAACCCAGGATATTAAAATAAACTTGACTACAAGAAGTATTTTATTATTCTGAGTTCAGGCATACTAAACTAGACATTCTACCATGCTCTCTGAGTCCACTGGGGTCACAGCGTGTAGTGACTCCAGCAGCCCATTCTGGCCTATGGAGAGCAGGTAGCCTTCAATAGTGAAAAACGAAAATGGCTGTAATTCACTACTAAGACATGCCACACACATCAGGGCATCTCCTACCTTATGCCTACAATGCACCCTGCCCTTGGTCCTACCAGAGGGGTGGCTAATATGTAGGTAAGGGAAGGTTTAGGGACTGGCAAGTGGGGGCACTTGCGTAGTCAGCGCGACGGTCCCAGACCGCGCACAGGGTCTGCGGTGGCAGACCCTAGACACATTTTACAAGGCCGCTTTCCGTGGGTGGCGCAACCAGCGCTGCAAGCCCACCAGCAGCATTTGCATTCACAAGCCCTGGCACCCCTGGTGCACTTTACTGGGGACTGACAGTGAATCCAATAAACCAATCATGGACATCAATTACAGGTACACTTTACTTAGGGAGCACTTGCACTGCGGCACGGATTAGCCGTGGCGCAGTGCCCTGAGCGGACAACACCAGCAAAACAATCGAGGCACACCATCAAAAAGTGGAAGGGAAACTCACGCCAAGGTGCCAGGTCTAACACGTGTCCCCTCCAGCTGAAATGTGGGGAGAACTACCCTTGCCCAGGGGGTTCCTCGTCACTAAGGCGGAAATACCTGGACAGACCGTCAGCGTTGGCGTGATCTGTACCAGGACGGTGTTCCACCGTAAAGTCCATACCCTGGAGGGAGATGGACCACCTCAACAGCTTCGGGTTCTCACCCCTCATTTGCATCAACCATCTGAGGGGCCTGTGGTCCGTCTGAACCCGGAAGTAAGACCCAAACAAGTAGGGTCTTAGCTTCTTCAGCGCCCAGACCACAGCAAATGCTTCTCGCTCAATTGCACTCCACCTACTTTCCCGTGGAAGTAACCTCCTACTGATGAAGGCTACGGGTTGGTCCCAGCCCTCCTCAGTCATCTGTGAGAGAACAGCCCCTACACCATGCTCTGAAGCGTCTGTCTGTACTAGGAATTCCTTGGAGAAGTCAGGGGCCAAGAGCACGGGCGCCGTGCACATGGCAGTCTTCAGGGTGTCGAAAGCTTTCTGACAGGTGTCAGTCCAAATCACGTTCCTGGGCTGCTTCTTGGAAGTCAGCTCTGTCAAGGGGGCAACGATCGTTCCATAGCCCTTGACAAACCTCCTGTAGTACCCAGTGAGCCCCAGGAAGGCCCTCACTGCGGTCTGCGTCTTGGGGGGTTCCCAAGCCAGGATGGTCTCAATTTTGGGTTGCAAGGGTGCCACCTTGCCACTCCCCACTTGGTGTCCCAAGTACACCACGGAACCCTGCCCGATCTGGCACTTGCTTGCCTTGATCGTGAGGCCTGCTCGGCGCAGAGCCATCAACACTTCCCAGAGGTGGCGCAGGTGTTCGGGCCAGGTGGCACTGAACACTGCGATGTCATCCAGGTAGGCGGCACTGAACGCATCCAGCCCAACCAGTACCTGGTTGACCAACCTCTGAAAGGTGGCAGGGGCATTCTTCATCCCAAATGGCATGACTCGGAACTGGAAGTGCCCATCTGGTGTAGAGAATGCGGACCTCTCTTTGGCCCCATCGGTCAAGGCGATCTGCCAGTACCCAGACGTTAAATCAAACGTGCTGAGGAACCGGGCAGCCCCCAGCCGATCAATGAGCTCATCAGCTCTGGGGATGGGGTGCGCGTCAGTCTTCGTTACTGAATTGAGTCCTCTGTAGTCCACACAGAACCGGAGTTCAGGTGTGGCTCCCGGCGCAGCAGCTTTGGGGACCAAGACCACGGGGCTGGACCAAGGACTGCTGGAGGATTCAACCACCCCTAGCGCAAGCATTTTGGAGACCTCCTCCTTAATGCAAGCTCTGACCCTGTCAGTTACCCTGTAAGCCTTGTGCTTCACAGGTAAGCTGTCTCCTGTGTCCACATCATGGACGCACCAATCTGTGACACCAGGAACCAGGGAGAATCGGTCGGAAAACTGTCCCAGCAAGTGGCGGCAATCTTCCTGTTGTTCGGGCGTCAGGGTGGGTGAGAGGTTAACTCCATCCACTGACCCATCTTTCTCAGAGGCCACTAAGAGGTCAGGAAGAGGCTCGGTCTCCTCTTCCATTCCATCATCAGTGGCCAGCAGCATGCCCACTTCGGTCCTCTCTAAGTGGGGCTTAAGGCGGTTAACATGTAGGACCCTCAAAGGGTTCCTGGGAGTCTGCATGTCCACCAAGTAGGTGATAGGACTTTTGCGCTCCACAACCTCAAATGGACCCGTCCACTTATCCTGAAGTGCACAAGGCTCCACTGGGGCCAAGACCCACACCTTTTGTCCAGGTTGAAGCTCTACCAGAGTGGCATTCCGGTCGTACCACCGCTTCATCTCCTCCTGGCTGGCTTCCAGATTTGCCTCAGCAAGTTGCCTGAAACGCCGAGTCTGGTTTCGGAAGGCCAGCATGTAACTGTATACATTCTGGGGAGGTTTCCTGGGAGATTGCTCCCAGCCTTCCTTTACCAAACTCAGAGGTCCTCTTACCGGGTGACCATACAGAAGCTCAAAGGGGCTGAACCCTAGAGACTTTTGTGGCACCTCTCGGTAAGCGAAGAGCAGGCATGGCAAGAGGACGTCCCACTTACGCCTCATTGGACCGTCCAGGCCCATGATCATGCCTTTGAGGGTTCGGTTGAATCTCTCAACCAACCCATTTCCTTGGGGGTGGTAAGGAGTGGTGAACTTGTAAGTTACCCCACACTCCTTCCACAGGGATTTCATATATGTGGATATGAAATTGGTCCCCCTGTCGCTCACCACCTCTAGAGGGAATCCCACTCAGGAGAAAATTCCCATCAGTGCCCGTCCCACCACGGGGGCCGTCACTGTCCTCAGAGGGATGGCTTCAGGGTACCGGGTGGCATGGTCCACCAAGACCAGGATGAACCTGTTGCCCAGGGCTGTCTTGGGGTCCAGAGGCCCCACAATATCAATACCCACTCGTTGGAATGGCGTACCGACCACAGGGAAAGGTTGCAGAGGAGCCTTGTGCTTCCCTCCGCTCTTACCACTTGTCTGGCAAGTCTGACAGGTTCTGCAGTAGGAATCTGAATTCTTATGCATTTGGGGCCAGTAAAAGTGGGTGACAAGCCTGTCATAGGTCTTGTCCATCCCCAAATGTCCTGCTAACGGCACATCATGAGCCAGCCCCAGTAGGAAGGTTCTGAACTTCTGGGGTACCACCAGCACACGGGCTGACCCAGGCTCAGCAGCCTTAGGCTCGGAATACAGGAGGTCACTCTCCCAGTACACGTAGTGTGTTTTGGCCTGAACACCGTTGGCCTGGTCTGCAGCCTGCTGCCGCATACCCACGAGAGAAGGGCATTCTTTCTGCTCCCTGCAGAATTCCTCCCTGGAGGGACCTCCTTCTTGCTGCCAATGGGTCAGCTCAGGCAAGTCTCCCAGTTCGGCAATCTGTTCCCCGGTAGGCTCCAGAGCATCCCCCTCAGGGTCTACTTCCTCCTGGGCCGTGGGAACTTCGGGGGCCGGTTTCCCGCGCCTCCTGCGCCTTCTCCCTAAGGCCGGTTCCTGGACCTCTCCCTCAGGCTCCAGGACCCTCTCAACACCCCTACTGGCTGCCATGGACCGGGTGGTCACGCACGCCCAGTCGGGTAGACCCACCATCCTCAGATGCGTGGTCTTCTCCACCTTTTCCCAAGGGGAGCTCTCCAGGTCGTTCCCTAGCAGACAGTCTACAGGCATGTCAGTTCTCACAGCGACTTGTAGAGTACCAGAGACCTCCCCCCACTCAAAGGGAATTTGAGCCATTGGACAACGACTCTCTATGTTGTCAGCATTGACAACCCTACAGTAGGCATTGGGTACAATCTGCTCTTGAGACACCAGGTGTTGCCTCACCGAGGTCACGCTGGCTCCTGTATCTCTAAGAGCCTCAACCTTCTTTCCATTGATGGTCACTACTTGCCCATATTTCTTAGTGTTAGAGGGCAAGTAAGTTTCGGGGACCATCTCACTGTCTCCTAGCGAGACTAGGGTCATCTGCCCGGGACCCCCACCCTCCTGGACTGCTACCTCCTCCCCAAAGTTAACACTAGCTACTTGCCGGGGTGGAGCACCAGTGGGTGCGGTCTTACCAAACAGGCGACACTTAGGATCAGAGGCAATGTGACCCGGGTCACCACACCTATAACAATTGAAGGGCCCCTTTGGAACAGGTCTACCTGTCGGGGCCCCGTTCTGCTGCGGGGGTGGGGGAGGCTGAGAACCCTTCTGCTGGTTCCCTTGGGAATTACTTTGGGGGCCTTTTTGGAACCCCTTCTGTTTACCCTTGTCCCCCCCACTCTTCTGCTGGGGACCCTGCCCACCTTTGGCGGAGTCTCCCACTTGACCCTTGTGGACCCTGGTGCTGAGCCAGCGGTCCGCCTCCTCAGCAAGCTTCCTCGGGTTGGACAGCTTGCTATCAATCAGGTGCTGGCGTAGCTCAGGAAAACATTGACTGGACAAGTGCTCCCATGCAATTAAATCAAGCAGCCCTTGATAATCATTCACTTTGCTACCCTTCACCCAACCATCCAGCGCTCTGCAGAAAAAGGTCACATACTCCACATACGTACTCTCAGGGATCTTCTTGGTCTCCCTGAACCTCTGTCTATATAGCTCAGGAGTTAACCCATACCTGGTCATTAAAGCTTCCTTCATATGGGGGTATGAGGTCTGGACTTCTAAGGGCAAATCTAACAGTGTATCCCGCCCTTCCGCAAGGAACCTTCCCCACAACCCCGCTCCCCAGTCTTTCTCAGGGACCCGGTGTGAGGACATGGCCACCTCGTAGGCTTTAAACCACTGCCCTATGTCATCCTTTCTAAAATACTCCTTCACTACATCTTTGGGGATGTACACCTTGGACTCTACCTGCACCGGTGGAGTGCTGCCACCAGAAGGAGCGGTGTCCAAACTTTTCGCCTTCAGCTCCAACTCCTTCAATCTTATATCATGATCCATTTGGCGTTGTTGTGCCTCCAGGGCCAACTTCTGCTTTTCCATTTCCATTTGTCCTGCCAACTTTGCCATCTCCATTGCATGCGCCCTGTCTGCTGCCCTGTCTGCCAGCTCCTCTGGCGACCGGACTCTGCTGGGCTCCTCAAGGTTGTCGGGTGGAACGATGTCCCCCGCATTCCGTGGGTCTCGTGACTCCTTCCAGGCTCTCAGCGCCTTGAGGTACTGGTTCTTCTTCCTGAATCCAGCATGGGGAACTCTGAATTTTACACTGTAGCCTTTCAATTGCTCCGTTGTGTAACCTTCCAGTCTCTCCCAATCCACCTCATCTATTCCAGAAATCACGGAGAGCGCTCTTCCAGCAGAGAGTGAGCCAGGCATGGTTGCAGTAATGGCAGATGTCTCAACAAAGTTCAACAATTAAAAACCTGTGGCTGCGTTATTTGGTCTGCTCTCACTATCTGGTGATTAATAATTCACTGTATGCAAATTACAAGTGCAAATCCGAAATCCCAACCGCTGCCAACAATGTTAGACTCGGGGGTCTCTGGTTGGCGCAAGGTTGCCCTTGTGTCAAGCAGGAACCCTCTCCTCCACGTCAGGGCGCAGGATAACCCCTCGCGAATGACCCTTGCTCACCCTCTAGGTGCGTGGCGTGAGCAGCCAAGGCGATTCCTCAGGCGTTGTTGGCTAAGCACTTACAATCATACACACAGTAAATACATCAATCCCCCCAGAAACGGACACCAGACTTGGATATATATAAAAATACGATTCTTTATGTAAAAATAAGGTATATATCTCAGCAGACTTATCACAAGACCAATAACGTTTTCGCTAGGCCACCAGGTTGTAAAGCAGGCAAATGTTCCTTGTTCGTAGCTTCAAAGGGAGACCTTGTAGTCTCTTGCAAAATGTTACTTGTGGTTCCAGTACTCACAGAGATCGGCTCCTGTGAACGGGGAAATAAGGCGTTGCGGGCCCCGAGCCCGATACTGGAACTTCTTTCGTGATGTGGGGAGTCGGCACAGGTCGGTGCGACTCTCAGCTTGGGAAGTGTTCTTGGGTCCTCAATCAGCAGGTGTGGGCAAGTAGGCAGGCGTGGCCAGCGACCCTTTAGCACGGCGGTGCAGGAGGGTCTCCACAGCGGGGGCGGCGCGGCCTGAGATGTCCGGGGATAGCGAAGCGGGGTCGCAGGGCACGGTCAGTGCAGCTGGTTGACCCGGCGTAGATCACAGTCGTCGGACGGCTTCCGGCGGGAGGGGTGATAGCGCGGTCAGCGCGCTCCAGTAGCAGGCGGTGACAGGGATGCAGGCGGCCTGGCCCGGGGACAGAGAGCGGCTCTGGACGGAGCGGGGCTCTCACGGGTTTGAGGCAGGCAAGCTTCTGAGTGTCACGGCCCTAGGAGGGGCGATGAGGGGTGCAGTCTCTTTCCAGCGGGATGCACACACGGCTCGAATTGGAAGACGAGCAAAAGCACAGAGAACCCACTGTTCCTGGGGTTCAGTTCAGGGGGCAAGCTCAGATCAAGCCCTTGGAGAATGTTCAAGCACAAAGTAGCAAAGTCTTTTCAGTAAGTCTCTTCCTCTCCTTTCTCAGCAAGGCAAGCAGCAGGCCAGCTCCTCCGGCGTCTTCTTCTCCTTCTAGTCGGGCAGAGGTTCTTTGTGGTAAACAGGATTCTGATTTCTTAGGAGCCAGGCTCCTATTTTTATACCATGATTCTTTTGTTCTTTAGCGCCAGGGGGCCTAGGCCTGGCTCAGTCCAGTTCTGGAGCACTTTGTTATGGTGACTCTGCTCTTTCCTTTCAGCAGCAGGGCAGAGGCATCAGCCGCCCCACAGGGGGTGGCGCCGGCTTTGTGGTGGCAGAGCACCGGTCTATTCAAGAGTCAAGGTGTACTCCTCCCACCCATCCAGGTGTCACCTCTCTACCCACCACCTGGCAGCCAACCTGTCTCTGGGGGTTCCCCAACCCTGCTCCTTACTGTTGCCAGGCAGAACACATACACACAGCAGAGGCGGACTGAGATGGTCAGGTCAGTAAATACTAACTTCCTAAAAGTAGTATTTACAAACCCAGGATATTAAAATAAACTTGACTACAAGAAGTATTTTATACTAGACATTCTACCATGCTCTCTGAGTCCACTGGGGTCACAGCGTGTAGTGACTCCAGCAGCCCATTCTGGCCTATGGAGAGCAGGTAGCCTTCAATAGTGAAAAACGAAAATGGCTGTAATTCACTACTAAGACATGCCACACACATCAGGGCATGTCCTACCTTATGCCTACAATGCACCCTGCCCTTGGGCCTACCAGAGGGGTGGCTAATATGTAGGTAAGGGAAGGTTTAGGGACTGGCAAGTGGGGGCACTTGCGTAGTCAGCGCGACGGTCCCAGACCGCGCACAGGGTCTGCGGTGGCAGACCCTAGACACATTTTACAAGGCCGCTTTCCGTGGGTGGCGCAACCAGCGCTGCAAGCCCACCAGCAGCATTGGCATTCACAAGCCCTGGCACCCCTGGTGCACTTTACTGGGGACTGACAGTGAATCCAATAAACCAATCATGGACATCAATTACAGGTACACTTTACTTAGGGAGCACTTGCACTGCGGCACGGATTAGCCGTGGCGCAGTGCCCTGAGCGGACAACACCAGCAAAACAATCGAGGCACACCATCAAAAAGTGGAAGGGAAACTCACGCCAAGGTGCCAGGTCTAACAAGAGCAAACCTGCTTTCTGGCCAAGGGAGGATGTGGGGATGGGCCCTGACGATAAGCGGTCGGATTAGCAACTGTCAAGCAATTATTGGTTGTTTTTACATCATTAATGCATGTAGTGGTTTTATTTTCGGATTAAAACACCTCATGGGCATACACGAATGTAAACAATGATATTGTTTTGCATAGAAAATGTGATGAATAGGAAAATTTAATTTTCCTCCAATTTATTTCTCTTTGCTTTTCAGTTTTTGATATATTGCCATTGAGATCTTTAGAGCAAAGCGGCTGGCGTTGATGTGTCAGTTCAGTAACCACTGTGTACCATTCGACATAGCTTCTGGTCAGTGAAAATCTGTTTATACGTCAGTGTCCTAAAATTCAATGGTAAACGTTTGAAGTACTTCATCAGGTGGACCTTTACAAGAGAGCAGAGGTTTGTATGTGTAAAGATGTCTAGGAATGAATTTAAGTGTACCTGTCATATCAGCCTGCTGCAAGCAGACAGTGTTATTTCTTGGCATTCTACATATAGTATTTTCCATTGTAGGTTTCTTGTCTCAGGGCTTTGTTTTGCTTCTCTCAGCATGCAGAGCTTTCATAGCGCTAAGTGTATATTGATATCGGTGCACTCTGACTAGCCTTTGGAACCTGCAGAGTAAATTGGTGACTTAGGGAGTCAAAGGTCGTTTTTAGTTGAAGTTCACTAGGTCATTCTATTGTTTGGAGGACAAAAGCTTGGAGACGGCAAAGATTGCAGACCACCCTGCAGCTGCGCAGACCTATGTTTGATACAGGAATGGTGGTTAATAATTTGTCTGAGGGCCATTGCAAGATCACCTTGTTTGCCTTCCGCCAGGAGGATGCTAGACTTAAACTGGGCAAGGTAGTCTCCTATAAGTAGACTGTCCACTTAGTTCCATCAGAATCAGTTGGGCAATGCTTGCATGGTGTGATTGACAAAATCACGTCCATTACGTGCACTCTATGGGAAATTCCTACTTTATGGGGAAAGCAGCCAGTTACATTGATTTCAAGGGTTACTTGCATTATGTTCTGCTGCTTAGGAGAAGCCTTTTTACTTCAGTCTGCAAGCTTTCTAAAAAAGAATCTCATTGCCTAATTCATTTTACATGTACACAGACAAATAGTGGTTTAGAATGGAGAAAAAAAGAAATCAAGGCCCACACATATGCAAGGTCAGAATACACCGTTGCGAAGAATAGGGGACCATGCATTCCTAGTTGGGAACTCTGGTCATTTCAATTTATGGCAGTAGTTTCCTAGGATTCAGAAATAATGTATGTTAGCCTTTTGCCAGCGCTGAAAAATGTATAGTCTCTTAGTACAGTTTGAGAACAGATAATTACAGCAGCTGTCTGCAATTTTTAATCTAATGAACTAAATGAATTTGTCTTTCTGTTTCCCATAAGCATGTACAACGTCAATTTTTAGGGGTATTAAGTGGCTCCCTTTTTATTAACCCTGGGCGTAGTTCGCGAAGTAGCGAGCTACGCGTAGTGCTGGAGCAGAATTTTCTGTTGAAAATCTATTGGGTTTTAAGCTCCGGTTTGTCTATTTGTCATAATTAACATTAATAATCATTAATTATTAATTATTTGTTTTGTGTAAGTGTTTTTACTTATCAACATGTACGAATTAACAAGAGAGAATTACACGTGGGAACGCGTATGTGTTGCCTATTGACAATGTGCATGTTTTATTAAATAAACGTTGCTGAGTGCTATTTATTTTAAAGCACAAAACGCTTTCGAATTAATGCTTTTCTGTGTTGCAAAGGCTAGATAATTACATACACATAAGGGTATTAGTGGGGTTAACACTGTTTAATCACTATGCTGTGGTAACGTTGTTTTTGTCTCTTTCAATTAAGATGGTCTATTTTGGCCTAACGAAAAATGGCTGCCGTTTGCAGCCTGGCCTCGAGTGAGTGATTTGTGATGAGAGGGCCTTGTTGAATATGGTCGCGGAACATCTTACCACAGTCCTTGCCTGGTTAAAACTTTCCGTGAGGACAGCAGCAGTTCTGGGCGAGTTTCCAGATGCATCGGAACAGCCTTGGAAGACAAAGGAGCCATAAAGAAAGAACTCTGAGCTCATTGTGTCATCGCCGAGGAAATGTGGATGCTAAAAGATACTTTTTTATTTTTGGTTCCTGTCCTGTCTTTTTATTTTTGTGATTTTCCTGAGCGGAGATTTTCCAAATGTAGCGATGCTACATCCTTTCCTTCTCGCTTTGCTCAGAGGTTCAGCGGACGCGAAGAATACTTTTTGTTGCTTTCTTTTGTTTAAAATACTATAAATATTGTTAGCTTAGAGAGGGTTTTTGCCACTTTGCCATTTTTCTTCCCAAACCTGCGTTGGTGAGGATCTATGCTGTGAGGACGGCGACTCGAGAGACTTCAACTGAGAGACCTGTCCTGACCCATTCTGACATTTAGCTAGAATAGGTAATTATGAGAAAAATGATTTATTCTGATTGATTTCCTTTGACTAATTTTAGATAAAGCATTATAATTTGAATACGGTGTTGGTTATTATTTCTTGTCAATTATTGAGTGCTCTATTTTGATTATTGTTGTATAGATTGTTTAGATCATGTTTCAGGACAGTTACAATAACCAGGTCTTATCGACCTCGATATAGATGCAGGGTGTTTAGGAGTTTTCTTTCCACAGGTTCAGTGTTGGTAGAGTATTTGAGCGTATGTTAGTGAAATGGGCCCTAGTGTATGATGAGTGTATGTGCGTGTAACTGTGAAATTACTCTATCCGTGGAAGTAGGGATATTATATGCACCCTGATCTCTATCAATTTCCTGGTAGCAGAGGATGGTTATTGATGATTGTCTTGATCTGATTAGATTGCTTGTACATTAGCTTATTGATTATTGATTGATGTTGATATATGTACTAATACTATATGTTGGAGTCGTCATGTTGAGTTATATGTAGTGCTTCTGGAACTTGGGAGCTAGTAGCAGTTCCGTAGTAGGGCAGAAGGAAGTATATGCTGCTCTCGGGAAAGACGGGATTGTAGGAAGAAGGAAAAAACGTGTGACAATTGAAGTTGCGCGTCACATTGTCTGGGTTCGGAATCAGTGACATTGTCGTATGTTACTATTAGAATATATTTCTGGTATATAAGGAGTGCGTATGGTAGCAAAGGTTATCTGTGAAACTCTGGTCTTAAGTCCCAGGGATCCGTAAGGTTCACCGTTAAAGCTTATCGCGGGAGAAGTAATAGGTATTCTCTGAGCTTGTTTGAGGAACTGGGCAGAGGTAAGCTGCTTGGTTGATGTGTGTTATAATTCTGTAGTGGGACAGATTGTTCGCTGTTCTCGGGAAGCAGGATTCTGTGTGTATGTACAATATTTTTCTTGTAAGAATGTGCGTGAATGTATGTATTATGGGCATTTAGTTGATTGTAAGACTCTTTGGATAAGTCCTAGAGGAAACAGTTAATGAATGCATGTTAGAAGGGCAGAGTAGAGTAGATGTGCTACTGTGTCAACGGGTTTCTTGTGAAATAGATTTTCTTTTACTATTCTGTGGTTAGCGAAGCAGACAATGGAGATGTTTATATGTTGTAACTAATAGATTTTGTAAAAATTTGACACGAAGTCTACTGAGAGAATTTTTGTAAAGGAGGGGTAGACGAGTGACAGGAGACAGGAGAACAGGCGACTGCAGCGACTGCTGACGTCAAACAGACCGCGCTCTGATTGGATATTGGATCAGAATAGTGTTCGCGCTGGGATTGGTGCGTTGGTGTGAGCCGCGCAAGGATTGGAAGAGCTATTCTAGTGACGTAGACGCTCCAGGATTGGTGCGTTAGTGTGAGTCGCGCTGTTATTGGTTGAAAAATCGTATTGTATATTTATAATACGGAAGGGATTAGAAAGTTTTGGTAAACGTTAAAATGTATTACCAAGAAGAGAAAAAGAAAAAAACATTGTTCGGAAAAATCAAAAGATGGTTCGACAAGGATAAAGATGTTAAGACGAGAGAGGGTGAATTGTTACCTCCAGCGAAAACACCTGCATCCTTCATGGCTGCGAGATATGGGTATCATACCTGTATATGGTTGGAAAATTGGGTTAGGTATACCAAAGAGGATGGTGTTCTAGCATTTCCAGAACATGGTTCATTTAGTCTGGCCGTGTTGAGAAATTTACGGGAAAAGATGTTATGTCTTGACCCAAGACCAAGGCCGACACAGTTTGAGGCTTTAGTGGAATGGGAAGAGGAAGTACATGAGCGAGAAAAGCAGAGGTCTGGAGGACATTACAGGTACATGTTCGGGAGGAGACATGATCGTGAAACTCATCATGATCGAATGAAAAGATGGCGAGATGCTAGCATGTCAGAGGGATTATATCCTATGAGAACAGTTGAAGAGGGAGCAGAAAGAGTTCCTGAGGCAGAAGTGAGAAGATATGGAGTTAATGAGTATGAGGATGAGGTCTTGAATGACATGATTTACAAGAGACCACCTCCATATAGACCAGAACCAGACGAGAGTACACCAGTTGTTTCTCCGATAAGAGATACAGTGCGTATCATTGAGACAGAAAATGTGACACCTGAGTTAAGAAGTGGTAATCCTTTCAAGGAGAGAGAGAATCGAGGTGGTGACGAAAATACAAGAGAACTAGCCAGAACTACAACAGAGCTGACTGAAAAGATTAGGGAGTTAACAAAGAATCTGGAAGCTGTTACGGTGCCTGTAACCATGGGTCCGGTTATGCCTGTGTTTGACAAGCAGAGGACAGGTGAAAACGGTTTGGTGATTCCATATGTTGGGAATAAGTTAACAAGTTTAGCTGGTCCCTCAGGAGATTCAGGAAGAAGGACAGAAAGTGGTGATCTGAGACAATCCACACATGACACATGTAGTGAAGGACTGGATGCTAGTGAAGCTAGTTGTTCAGGGATGCAGATTTTAGAACCGCAAAAGAAAGTGGTTCCAGTGAGAAAAACTACTGAAATAACAGCTGAAGATTTGAATGATTGGATGAAAGTTCTTCAAAAGAGGGATAAAGATTCACAAGCAATTGATGTGGCTAGGTTACGTGTAGAACTAGAAGAGCTTGTTGCAGGGACAGTTCCAACAGAAATTCTTAAAAACCATCATGATGGTGAACTGTTGTTTATGTGTAAAAATATCACCTGGAGAGCAAGAAATACACATGACAGGTTAAGAGCAATAGCGAATGAACAGGGAGTTGACATTGATAAGGTGAAAGCTTTGCAGAAGTCTTACAGGATGGATTTTACAGACAAAGATATTGAGAATCTGAATGGTACTGGTAGAACAGGACAGATTAAAGAAATGGTTGCATTATTGCGAAGATGGGGTGATGTAGAAAAGTGGAAGGATAGGTGGTACAAGAAAAGAGAAGAATCAGGAGATAGGACTTATTCAGCGTTTCCTGTGAGAGAAAAGGAGAAACCAGTGGATAATTATCCTATGAGAGAAATACCTGGAGGAGGATATGTACATGTTCCATGGACCAGACAGGATATTTTATCATTTACGAATGATTTCCCTCGATTGAGAGAAAAGCCCGTCGAGTGGTATAGGCAGGTAGATAGGTTTGTGAAATTGTCAAAAGTGCTGTGGATTGACCTGAATAGTCTGTTTGATATAATTGTTCCAGCAGACTTGTGGACTGAGTGTAAAATAGTTGTGAGTTGGCCTACTGAGGAATATCCAAGAGATCAGAGAACAGGAGCACCAGATCCAGAGGTAATGAGAAAGTATGATCAGGTGATGGTATACCTGAAGAGTAAAGTACCTGCAAAAGAGACAGACTGGGTTAAAATAGATCGAACACAACAGGAAGCAAAAGAATCAGTTCATGCTTTTTACGAGAGGCTGATACTGGCATTTAAACAATTCAGTGGAGATGAACACCTGGGTGACAAAGATTTGAGTCATTTTGTATACAGATTTGTATATGGCCTGAGACCTGAGATTAGTGAGAGAATTCGTGAGCACACAGTGGACTGGCAGAGTAAGAAAATAGATGAAATTCTGAGACATGCAAAATACTTCAGTGATGAAATTGAAGCAAAACAGAGAAAGCTGAAAGAAAAAGCAATGTGGGCCAAAGTGAAGGTTGCGGAAAGACAGGAAGCACAGTTAGTGGAGCAGGCGAATAATGCAGGAAATAATGCAGGGAATAGACCTAGATATGCAGGAAAAGGAAAGGGGAATCTTGAGGAAGCTAAAAAAAAGTTCCCATGTCACAACTGTGGCCAACTGGGACATTGGAGATCTGAGTGTACCAATCCACCATTAGTGAATAATGAGGGAAAATCCTTAAATCAACAGGTGCAGAACGAAGGAAATAATCAACAGCAGCAACAACAGAAAGTTGTGAGACAGCAGAGTCAAGAGCCAAAACCGCCCTTGCCGCAGAATAGAGGGTCACAAAAGTATAATCAGGACTCAGGATTCTACAATGATGAACAGGTAAACAAACCAAGGCGTTCTAACCAGGTACAACAGTACGTGTTAAAGAATGAAGGGAGTGAGTCTGAGGGTGATTATTGACGGTGCCGAAGAGAGGAAGAAGAGTGCATACTTGGTGCAACTCTAGAAATAGACCAGGCAGGACCATTTGTAGATGGGAAAATAAATGAAGAAAGTGTTACTTTTTTGGTAGACACAGGTGCGACAAGATCAACTGTCAGGTCAACAGATATTAGAAATCTTCCTCTCTCGGATGAAGCAATCCAAGTAGTTGGTGTAGCCAATACACAAATCAGGACACGTCTTACTGAACCAGTAAGAGTACAAATAGGGAAATTTTCAGACATGCACAGATTTATTGTCTGTGACACTAGTCCAGTGAACCTGTTAGGTAGGGATCTATTGTGCAAGATGAACTGCACAATTTTCTGTACACCGGATGGAATAGCTTTTGAGACACCAGATGAGGATGTTTTGTACCGAATGACTCTAGGAAATAGAGAGAGTGAAATGGTTGGTGCATTTGCTGTGTTTGATCCGGAGGATTTGCCTCGAGAGCTGAGAGACACAGTGAAAAGGACAGTTTGGGATTTTACTGGAGAGGATGTGGGATTGATGAATAATGTAGATCCTGTGAAAGTTTCAGTGAAAGAGGGAATTACGTATCCTAACATTCCTCAGTACAAAATGACACCGGAAATAATTGAAGGAATAACTCCTATAATTGAGAAAATGATTCAGCAGGGAGTTCTGAGAGAACTACTGAGTAGCCCGTGTAATTCACCGATAATGGGGCTAAAAAAGCCAAATGGGAAATTCAGGATTGTACAAGATTTGAGAAAAGTTAACCAAATTGTGGTGGCATGTTCTCCTATTGTGCCAAATCCATCAGTGATTTTGTATCAGATTCCACATGATGCTGAGTGGTATACAGTGATTGATTTGTGTCATGCTTTCTTTTCAATTCCATTGCATCATGACAGCCAGCCGATTTTTGCATTTAGGTTTGGCCAGCGTATTTTAGCATGGTGTCGTATCCCACAGGGGTATACAGAGAGTCCTTCGATATTCAATCAGTTATTGAAAAAATCATTGGAGAGCTTAATTATGCCTGAAAACTCAGTATTAGTGCAATATATTGATGACCTACTTGTGGCATCAAAGACACGTGAAGCTTGTGAAGTAGATACTATAGCTTTACTGAATCATCTGGCAGATGGAGGGTTAAAAGGAGGGTTAAAAGTATCTCCAGCCAAATTGCAATTCTGCAAGAAAGAGGTGCATTATCTTGGACACAATATTGAAAAAGGTCTGAGAAAGGTGACTGATGACAGGATCAAAATCATCAGGGGAATGAAAGCCCCAAAGACCCAGAGGGAAGTGAGAATGTTCCTGGGTATGGTGGGTTATTGTCGTCAGTGGATAATTAATTTTTCTCTGATAGCAAAGCCACTGATTAAACTGACAAAAAGTGAGATGACAGACCCATTGGAACTAGATGGAGAACAAATGGCAGCATTTGAAGAGCTGAAAAGCAGAATGTGTGAGGGCCCAGCTTTGGGTATGCCTGACTATGAAAAGGAGTTTGAGTTGTACTGTAGTGAGAGAAATGGATGTGCACTTTCAATGTTAATTCAGAAGCATGGACAGTTAAGAAGGCCTATTGCGTACTTTTCATCGACACCTGATTGGTTGTTTGAAATCTGTGGCTGCAACATGCAGAAGCCTGGAACAGAGTGAGGGAATCATAATGGGATATCCTGTAAGGGTATTCGTACCTCATAATGTGGCAATTCTTTTGACAAGAAGCAGAACCCAGTACATGTCACATAGTCGGCTGACTAAGTATGAGAAAGTGATTCTGGGAGCATCAAATGTGACTCTTGAGAGATGTGTGAATGTGAATCCAGCGACATTGTTGCCGGATATTGAAAATGTGGGTGTGAAAACAGAAGATGATCATAATTGTTTGGATGTGCTTGATTACTGTACAAAACCGAGACCAGACATAAGGGATCTTCCCTTGCATGAGAGTGATCATGTGTTGTTTGTGGATGGCTCATGCCTGAGGAATGATGAAGGTGTGCTATGTGCAGCATATGCGGTGTGCAAAGTTTCAGAGGTTATGGAAGCATCACCATTGAAAGGAGTGAAATCTGCGCAAGTTGCTGAATTAGTGGCATTAACAAAAGCTTGTGAAATTGGGAAAAATTTGAGAACGACTGTGATGACTGATAGTCAGTATGGATTTGGAGTTGTGCATGATTTTGGTCAACTTTGGCTACAAAGAGGTTTCTTGACGTCGAGTGGGACTCCAATAAAGAATGCTGAAGTGATTGGGAAATTACTTGAGGCGATACAGTTGCCTAAAGAGTTAGCAGTTGTGAAGTGTGCTGCTCATGGACAAGGAGATGATTTTGTGACAGTTGGCAATCGATATGCCAATGACATTGCTCAATATTGCGCCAAAAACAATCAGTCCATTAATCGGGAACGAGAGGGTGAAATGTCTTTTTGTTCTGTGATGTTTACTAATGTCTTAGAGACATGGGATGAAGTGAAACAGTTGCAGGATGAGGCAGGAAAGGAAGAGAAGAAAGACTGGATTAAGGCAGGTTGTGCCCCAAGAGAAACAGACCATGTTTGGGTCTATAGAGATGGCAGACCAGTAATGCCGAACTCCATGCTGTCGACAATGGCAAGAATGTATCATGGCCAGGGACATTTGGGAAGGGATGCGATGATCAGGTCTTTTAAGCAGACCTGGTACAATGCAAAGTTCAGGACAATTGCAGAGAGCATCTGTCAGAGATGTTTGATTTGCCAGCAGTTTAACACTGGGAAAAAGACAGTGGTGAGTCTGGGAACAATAGGCAGAGAAGGAGGTCCTTTTACAAGAATGCAGATTGATTTCATTGAAATGCCCCAAGTGAACAGACTGAGGTATGTTCTAGTGGTAGTCTGTTTGTTTTCAAGATGGGTGGAGGCCTATCCGACTAGGAGAAATGATGGAATAACAGTGGCAAAGTTACTGTTAAGAGAGTTGATTCCTAGGTACGTGTTTCCAGTAACGATTGAGTCTGATAGAGGTGGACACTTCTATAATGAACTCATGAGTTTGATTTGTGAAGCATTGAGCATATAGCAGAAGCTACATTGTGTATACAGACCAGAGGCTTCTGGTGTGGTTGAGCAGATAAACGGCACAATCAAGAACAGGATTGGTAAGATGTGTTTAGCCACTGGCATGAAATGGCCAGATGTCTTGCCTCTAGTGCTAATGACTATTAGATCTACTCCAGATAGAACTACTGGTTTAAGTCCGCACGAAATAATAATGGGACGTGCAATGCGACATGCATATGTACCTGTCAATAAGTTGATGACAATAACCGATGACATGATTTTGGATTACTGTAAAGGCCTGGCTGACGCAGTTCATTCTGTGTTTCACCAGGTTGGAGAAGAAGCTACCACACTTCAGAAGAAGCAAGCTCATGATCTGAGTCCAGGGGACTGGGTGAGGATTAAGGTGCACAGAAGAAGAAATTGCTTGGTTCCAAGGTGGGGAAGGCCGAGACAAGTCATTCTAACTACGACAACTGCAGTAAAGTGTGCTGGAGTGAAAAACTGGGTACATGCGAGTCATACTCTGAGAGTTCCAAACCCAAAGGATGGGACTGGTAAGGAGTATTTTGAAGAGTCAGATTCCAGTGATGATGAAGATACAGAACGAGTAAGAAAAGAAGCAGAAAAGGCTTCAAGAGAACCATTGAGAGTTTCAGAAAGGAGATCAGATTCTGAAAGAGAGCCTGAAGTTCCGAAAAGCAGTGAAGGAAAAAGGAAAGAAAAGAGTAATTCCACAGAGACTACTCCTGAATCAGAAGAGGAGGAGATTGAAGAACCACTTGAGATTGTACCTGAAGAAGCAGGGTCAGAAGAAGATAGAGAGGGACAGATTGCGGAAAACCCCCGAGGAGGTGTAGGGAACATTCTTGACAAGCTAGGTGAAGGGACAAGTAGACAGCAAGAAGATTGCATGTCGGAGACCCGAGGAGGGACAGAAGTAGGGAAGTCTCAAAAAGTGGTGAAAAAGACTGTGGAGCAAAAGGAAACTGCTGAAGAACCAGAGGCATTTGAAACAGAATTGGATGAAAGTGAAAATGAGAAATCAGAGGGTCGAGTTCTGAGAAAGAGAGCTTGGATTGGAGAGAGAAATAATACAGAAACAAGACCGAGAAAGGTTGTAAGAGGAGATCTTTGGCCTAACAACAGAATAAAGAGGCTGAGATATAGACTGATAAGAGCAAATACTTCGAAAGCTGAACAAGTGAATGAGGTGTCGAGTCAAAATCCAGCGAGAGGTGAAAAAAGAAAAGTGTCAAAAGAACCAGAAGAGATCAAGAGGATAAGAAAACCTAACCAGAAGTATAGGTCGCCGGAATGGACGTACGTGGCACTGTCTGAAGGTGAAGAGGCAGAAAGTCAAGGAAATCCAGAGGAGACCGTACGAGAAGTGGTTGAGGAAGATACTGGTGAAATCCGGAAAGTAATCTTGACTGACATTGATGAAAAGTCGGATACTGAGGATATCGTTGGAGGTCTAATACAATTTGATGTTGAAGAAAATGAAGTAAAGAGTGATGAATATCCAAATTGAGTAAACAGGAGAAATCACTTGGAAAAAGTGAAGAAAAGAAGAAACTGATATTGATTGTTTGAAGTAATCCAGAATTTTAGAGTCTCAAGTAGTGGAGTAGTAGAGGCTAAGTCAAAAGACACGGTCAAAGTAGTAAAATGGCTAACATAGAGAATAACCAAAATAGATGTGCCTTCTTAAGAAGATGGTGTAAAATGTGCTGCTGCTGTACTGGATTATTAATGCTACTATGGGGTGTTTTAGTTTTATTAGTTACTTTTAGAGTTACAATAGGTACATTTGAGATGCATACAGAGAATGTGACAAATGCAGAAAAGAGTTCACAAAAAGTAGTTCCGACTAGAATTAGTAATACTTACGTACATAAAGATAGGTCAATTAATGATTTTTCTAGTAATGTTTTTTCAAAGTTGTTGTACGAATATGTGAAAACAATGGAAGTTAGGTATTGCTACGTTTGTATGCAATTACCTGCATCCGTTTCAGAGGGTGTTACTTATCATCATTTACCAGCTACGTATGGAATTTCTTGTAGTGTATTAAGTAGTGTTTTTTATTTGCTAGGGAAAATAGATTATAAGATGTCTAACAAAGATAGTATTTTTGGGCACTTGCCAATGAACAAAGAGCTGAATCCAGCTAAAGAAGCTAACGTTTTTGGTGAGATTTTTATTGAAAAGGAAGAATTAACATTAGATTACATTTTTAAGAATAATTTAACTTGCAGTCTGAAAGAAGAGGAGAAAGCTTTCCTAAATATGGTGGAGGAAAGGAGATTGAGCATGCATGAGAAAGCAGGGAAATATAAAGTGAGTGAGACAATTTGGGACATTGAGATGGGAAAAGAATTGAGAAATGGGGCTAGTCCAACTTTAGCTCTAGATGCACCACAGAAGGGTAAGCTGTGCATCACAAGAAGGAAATCCCAATATGATACATACTTTGTTGGGACTAGTGAATGTCATGATACATACTTCATTGCAACAGGATTGGGTTTCAGAGGAGGAGAAGATACAATTTTCCCAGGAGTATACTATGTTTGTGGGAACAAGGCTTATTACAAGTTGCCTGACCATTGGTATGGCACGTGTTATGTGGGCCTGGTCTTTCCAAAGATCTTTCATATAGATAGAATAGAAGATGTAGAACATATTAATTTACTAATGCGTTTCAAGAGAGAGACTTGGTCTGAAATAGTAGGTGACATTTTTGGAGCTTTAATTCCAGCAGTGGGAATTTCTTTGAATGCTTATGGAATTCGGAAACTGTCAACAGTGGTGGATCGCTTATCGACAAATACCGCTGGAGGGTTTCTTTTGGTGAATACGGAATTGATTGCCGTACGTGCCATGTCTATGCAAAATCGACTTGCCCTTGATATTCTATTAGCCAAGGAGGGTGGAGTCTGTGGAATGCTGAAAGTTCAACATTGTTGCACTTACATTCCTGACGAAAGCAAAGACCTGAAGGTCTATATCAAAAATATTACTGATTTGCATGAAGAATTAGTACCACTTGAAGCTGAAAGTATCTGGACTAAATTAGCTAATAAGGTGATAGCTGTTAAGAGTTTTATTGCAAAAATAGGTAGTACTATTATAGGTAAGATATTGTTTCCTTTAACTTGTATAATTGTTGCTTTATTGATACTTAGATTGGTGTGTTTGTGTTGTAAAAACAGGGGAGGGAAAAAGAAATTAATTAAAAGAAATAATGAGAAGAGAAATAAAAGGTTGAAAAGAGAACCACAAGAAATTGAATTAGAAGAATTGAGGGAGAGTGTCTACTTAGAAACAAAGAGGGATGATGAAAGAGTGTCTGGTGTGTAGTGTTGTGTAAGGAGAAAAAGACATTTCCAATTTCTCCTAAAAGGTGACTAAATTTCACGAAATTTTTTTTTTTGGGTTATTTGGTGATAAAATCACCAAAGGGGGGATTGCTGGAGCAGAATTTTCTGTTGAAAATCTATTGGGTTTTAAGCTCCGGTTTGTCTATTTGTCATAATTAACATTAATAATCATTAATTATTAATTATTTGTTTTGTGTAAGTGTTTTTACTTATCAACATGTACGAATTAACAAGAGAGAATTACACGTGGGAACGCGTATGTGTTGCCTATTGACAATGTGCATGTTTTATTAAATAAACGTTGCTGAGTGCTGTTTATTTTAAAGCACAAAACGCTTTTGAATTAATGCTTTTCTGTGTTGCAAAGGCTAGATAATTACATACACATAAGGGTATTAGTGGGGTTAACACTGTTTAATCACTATGCTGTGGTAACGTTGTTTTTGTCTCTTTCAATTAAGATGGTCTATTTTGGCCTAACGAAAAATGGCTGCCGTTTGCAGCCTGGCCTCGAGTGAGTGATTTGTGATGAGAGGGCCTTGTTGAATATGGTCGCGGAACATCTGACCACAGTCCTTGCCTGGTTAAAACTTTCCGTGAGGACAGCAGCAGTTCTGGGCGAGTTTCCAGATGCATCGGAACAGCCTTGGAAGACAAAGGAGCCATAAAGAAAGAACTCTGAGCTCATTGTGTCATCGCGGAGGAAATGTGGATGCTAAAAGATACTTTTTTATTTTTGGTTCCTGTCCTGTCTTTTTATTTTTGTGATTTTCCTGAGCGGAGATTTTCCAAATGTAGCGATGCTACATCCTTTCCTTCTCGCTTTGCTCAGAGGTTCAGCGGACGCGAAGAATACTTTTTGTTGCTTTCTTTTGTTTAAAATACTATAAATATTGTTAGCTTAGAGAGGGTTTTTGCCACTTTGCCATTTTTCTTCCCAAACCTGCGTTGGTGAGGATCTATGCTGTGAGGACGGCGACTCGAGAGACTTCAACTGAGAGACCTGTCCTGACCCATTCTGACATATAGCTAGAATAGGTAATTAGGAGAAAAATGATTTATTCTGATGGATTTCCTTTGACTAATTTTAGATAAAGCATTATAATTTGAATACGGTGTTGGTTATTATTTCTTGTCAATTATTGAGTGCTCTATTTTGATTATTGTTGTATAGATTTTTTAGATCATGTTTCAGGACAGTTACAATAACCAGGTCTTATCGACCTCGATATAGATGCAGGGTGTTTAGGAGTTTTCTTTCCACAGGTTCAGTGTTGGTAGAGTATTTGAGTGTATGTTAGTGAAATGGGCCCTAGTGTATGATGAGTGTATGTGCGTGTAACTGTGAAATTACTCTATCCGTGGAAGTAGGGATATTATATGCACCCTGATCTCTATCAGTAGCACTTTGCGAACTGCGTAGTACCTTGATCGCACTGTGCCAGATGTCGTTTTCAATGATTGCACAGTGCGGACAAGCAACCGGCACTGTGCAATCATTGAAAATGGAATCTTGCACAGTGCGAGCTGTAGTTTTCTGCTGCTCGAGTAGATTTTTACTTGAGCGGCAGCTTTCTCAACGTGAATTGGTAGTTTCTCATTGCGAGCGGTCGCGAGCATACGTGACCACTCGCAATGAGAAACCTGACCTTTTCGCATTGGGAATCTCGCCGGGAGGTTTATTTTCCATGCTCGCGATCGCCAACTTGATGTTGCTGATCACGAACATGGAAAAAGTCTCGCCGGGATGTCATTTTGCTTGCTCGTGGTTGCCAACTTGACGTTGAGGACCGCGAGCAAGCAAGAAATGACCGCAGCACTACGCAACACTACGCTACGCGTGTTCGCACTGTGCTACGTGCAATTCGCGTAGTGCGAAGTAGCGCGAACTTCGCAAACTACGCGAGCGTAGCGTAGTGCTTTGCCCAGGCTTACTTTTTATTCACTTATGTATATGAAACAGAAAAAGACACTTTTTAAGATTCAAAATTGTACATTTGTCCTTGAACTTGCCGTGCTCACCGAATTGTTCTAATTGAACACTAGAAAGGGGTACTATACTTCAGACTTGTCATTTTTGACCGTGGCAGAACTTTAAAGCACAATGGGGCATATCAACAAGGGCTTTATCTCTGCTTTTTGAAAGCCAAAAAAGCATAGATAAAACTAGCGCCCTATCAGCAACAGGGTGCCAACACGCAAATTTGCATGTTAGCACCCTATTACTCTACGCTTCCCCTTGCATCTCTAATGAGATGCAAAGGAGGCGTTCCAGAGTAAAATAATAGGAGAAATGTCGCTAAGCGACATTTCTCCTATTATCAAGGATATAAACAAGCATTTGCAATGCAATAGGTCTCGCAGTTACACGAGTTAAAGCTATTGGCATTGTAAATGACAATGCCAATAGGCATTGTTATTTGCAATGTCAATAGCTCAAACTCGCGTAAATGCGAGACCTAATGCATTGCAAATGCTTGTTGTTTGTTAGCACATATGTAGCAGCCTCAACAAGTCTAGTGTCGGGCACAGTGCCATACTGAGGTTTTTAACCCCTTCAGCACGGCTCTGGATTCACTTCCAAGTTACACCGCAGCAACAAACAAAAAAATCAAAACCACATAGCGGCCCACGTGCAGCTTTATAAGCTGTGGCACGTAGAGAAAGTACGTGTGGTGGAAAAATAACAGCTATTAGATGCTGCCTCAAGTATGTAAACCGACCCTCCCCTCATCCCACACACAGGAGGCCACCACAAACCAGGGGTGCAAGCAAGGCATCGTGGGCAGACGTCGAGGTTTGTGGTGCACGCGCAATAAGCCTTGCGAGAATACAACCCGACATTAAAACTGCTCGTTTTTTGCACAGGGTAGAATTATAACCCAAGAGGCAGCCTGCCTCAGAAGAAGGCACAGCTGCTACCTCCGGTTTATGCAAACAAACACATGTAACATGACATTCTGAGGCCAGAGACAAACCGCTGCCTGGGACGTAAGCACATGTACTTAACGAATTCCACCCCGAGTGTGTTTGTTTTCCAACATGCCTGTGAGCTCGCGACACAATGCTGCTGAAACCCGGGCATCCCAACCACTCGGCCAAACTCTCACACATCTTCATTAGTTTTCCGTCTGCGGAGCCTTTTGGTAACACAAATGTAGAGGATTTCAAAATGCGCATATGTATCCAAGGGGTGAGAAAACAATCTAGAGTGTGACAAATCACACATCACATGAGCTGCAATCATTTAATGCGAGTGACTGGCAGTTTATGTCGGCCATCCATCAGGAGTCTCACACGCAGTCTCCATCACATGCAAACTCATCTTGAAACAAAAGCATACTGCTAGACGAAACGTGAACTTACAGGACAACTTTCACATAGCGCAATCGCAGCTCCAAATGCAATTCTGTCTGAGAAGCGTCAAGAGGGCAATGCTGGAAAAAAATCCGATAGTTTCACTGACAATTTGTCGCTGGGATGCAGGCAAAAAGAGTGCAAGATATCGGACACGCAACAGTTGATTCCGCACTGTATGGATCTACGGCATCGAACTCAAAATACAAGAAGGAAAACGCAGCACAAACAACAATGTAGTCCTCAAAACTCAAAATCGATTGTGCCCGATTCAGCCCCCGCGTGAATATACATCCCACTAATAATCCCATTCTCGTCTCAGGATCCAAGTACATCTGATACTGTAAAATAAATAGCATAGACCTCATTCTGCAGTAAAGAATGGCGTTAACTGCACCGCGCTCTGTTGCTTTACAAAAATCAAAACTAAAAAGCATTGGACGCGATGGTGGTGGGTGGGGGAGAGAAGCGTGAGTTCTGATGAAGACGTGTGAAATAGCAGCAGGGAAGGGGGCGGAGAGGGGCTACGAGGGAGAGCGACCTAAAGCCATATGGCTGCTTTGCGCACGTGCACGCCTCGTGCACTGTGGCTCTATGCCAGGGGAAGCACTTTAAAAACTCACTTACAAAATATCTCAAAGAGACAGCTTTCGCTGTCTCAGCGAGACCTAAAAAAGCAGCGCTAACCGCGGTTCACGCTGCTTTTTTACGTCTGGTATTTTTCTGACTTAGCCATGATATCCTATGTAAGGTGGATATCATGGCTAAGTATGTCTATCCCTATCAGCAAGCTAGCGCCAAACCTTGTGGGATTATCGCTGTATTTCCAGCGATAATCTCACAATTGGCAGCTTGCGCTCTGAATTTTATCGCTTTGGAGATAAGCGTTGCTGATAGCACGCTATCTCCGCGATAAAATTCAGAGGTGGCCGGCGATAATTATCCTCACGCTAAGAGCGCTGAGCGATAATTATCGCCGGCCCTTGCTGATATGCCCCATAATTAGTACATTTTATGGAGCCGTTGTTTGTGATAAATTGAGATGTTCAGCACCTTCAAGCATGATCTCTGCCATTGTATAGAGCAAGTTGCCTTTGACCTTAAAGCTGGGTTATATTAGCTCACTGCCACCTAGATATTTCTCTCTCCTACATGAGCTGTATGTATTCACACTTGCTGATGCCACTGAAATTATGTGGTGTGTTGTGAATGTTCGTAAGGTGCAGGCCATGGGTCTGGAATCCCTAGGCAAATTATCAGAGTGGTGTGAACTAACCCCATGACCTTGCCACCAGCTTTTTAAGTGATTACATTTGCTTCATTGCTGAACAGCTTTACCCACATTGGGTTGGAGAAAGATCTGCATTAAAATAGTCTTCAAGGAAGTCTGTGTTTGCCTTGTAGATTGATACAATAAAAATCACTGTAGATAAAAAACAGCAGGTAAAAAAAACATTGGTACAGACAAAAGCAGGAAAAATCAACGGGTGTAGACATAAATCAGCCTGGATGATCTATGGGTTCCAAAAAGATCTGAAAAAATAAAACAATATTTGAATCTTAAACCAAAGTGATTGATTTGTGGTCTTTGCTCGCCATCATTTTTTTGACTGCGGACTCACAAGCATTACAGTTGTGAACTTTGATGCTGTAGCCTGCATGTTTGTTTGGGAAGATCCAGCAACTATTGTGTTTTTTATTCATTCCAGCCCTTCTCCCTAGTTTTTGAAGCCCTAATCATTTTTTGTAAGTTCATATAGAAAATAAGCTTCAGGTTTCAAGGCAGTGAATCAGATTTAAATATTAACATAATTATTTGCAGTGCTCTGGAAGGTATTTTTGATCTCTTGATAACCCATTGATAGCACTTAGTTGTTTTTCCTGCTGTGTATAGGGTTTATATTTGAGTTGAAAGCACATTTACATGTATATGGATTGGTATGTTGTGTGTATTTGTATAACGAACTGCTCACGCGAAAGGGGCCTCCTGACACTAAAGCAGGAGCTGTATGGGCCAAGTGTGGGTCGGGGGGGGGGGGCTAGGTGGAGAGCCAGGTCTTTAGTTCCTTGTGGAATTCAAGAACTGAGGAGGCATATGGCACAGATGTGCTGGAGGCAGGTCATTCTAGGCGTTAGGAGTGAGGTAGGTGAATTCACGACTGTTGGATCTGGTTCTGCGTATGTGGGGTGCGAAGGGGACAGTAGGATTGCAGCTGAGCAGAGGTATCTGTTAGGCATGTAAAAGTTTATGCGGTTGAGGTAAGCGAGCCAAGTGTTATGCAAGGCTTTGTATGTGTGCATGAGAAGTTTGAAGAGTGCTAGTTTTGGAATGGAAGCCAGTTTAGCTCCTAGAGGTGTGGGGTGATGTGTGTGCTGGTTCGTAGTTTGAGGGTGAACCTAGCTGCTGAGTTGTGTATGGTCAAGATTTTTCTGGTCAGTTGAGCGTTGTTTCTGGTACAGAGTGCGTTGCCATAGTCCAGCTTGCTGGTGATGAGGGCTTTGGTGACAATTCACCTCATGCTGTTACCCTTTTTCCTTTATCCCCCAAAATGTGCATCATCTGTTTCATATCAGCTGATCATATCCCTCACACCCAGCTGATCATATCCCTCACCGAAGATCCCCACACCGCCAAAGCTAACCTCCACAGAGGAATGAAGGCCGTAGCCGACTGGATGAAGGACAGCAGACTGAAGCTGAACTCAGACAAGACAGAGGTCCTCATTCTCGGACCCACCCCATCAGCCTGGGACGACTCTTGGTGGCCCACGTCACTAGACACAGCCCCAGAACCCACGGACCACGCACGCAACCTGGGGGTCATCCTCGACTCCACTCTCTCCATGACCAGGCAAGTCAACGCTGTCTCCGTATGCTCCGCAGGATCTTCAAATGGATCCCCCTCGACACAAGAAAAACCGTTACCCAGGCCCTCATCACCAACAGACTCGACTACGGGAACGCCCTCTACTCAGGAACTACAAACAAGCTCCTGAGACGACTCCAACACATCCAGAACGCCTCGGCCCGACTCATCCTCGACGTCCCCCGCCGCAGCCACATCACACTCCACCTGAGAGGCCTGCACTGGCTCCCCGTCAACAAAAGGATCACCTTCAAGCTCCTGATCCACGCACACAAAGCACTGCACAACACCGGACCCACCTACCTCAACAACCGACTCAGCTTCCACACCGCCACCCGAAGCCTCCGCTCAGCCAACCTCGCCCTCGCCACAGTCCCTCGCATCAGAAAAACCACTGCCGGCGGAAGATCCTTCTCCTACCTCGCCGCCAAGACCTGGAACACTCTCCCCACCATCCTACGACAGACCCAGGACCTGCTGGCCTTCAGAAGACTCCTCAAGACCTGGCTCTTCGACCAGTAGCACCCCCCCTCCCCAGCGCCTTGAGACCCTCTCGGGTATGTAGCGCGCTTTACAAATGCAGTGATTTCAACAGTTAGTTACTTCCGGAAAACCTAGAGGGATCTACCCCTTGCAGAATTCAGACTTTTTTCTACATTTCAGAAATCTAAAGCTTTCCTGGACCACCCATGGGTTTCACACTGTTTTCCTCCACAAACTGAAAGTGGGTTGATAGCACACAAAAAAGGGAAAAATGCAAAAACTGTCGTAAAAAAATTGGTTTTGATTCAACTCTGCATGTTTCTGAAAGCTTGGAAGATGGTGACCTTAGCACATCAACCCATTCATTGATGCCATTTTTAGAAAACAAAACAGACACTTTTATCTGGATTACTTTTTCCCATTTTTTCGCACAAATTTTACAATTTAGCTATATTTTCTCAGTCCCCCCAAGAGAATCCACAAACCCTGCGTACCGTTTGACTCACATGATGATGGAATAATAGGATGCAAATTCAGTGTAGCTGCCTTATGTGAACAAAAAATAGACAAACAAGCATTGGCATAGCCAATAGGTCTGGCCTTTGGGACCTTATAAGTGTTTAGTTATCTAGCACAATATCCGTGGTGCAACAACATCAACAGTTGCATGGCTAAACACTTATAAGTTTCCAAAGGCGAGACCTATTGGCTATGCCAATGCCTGTTATACCGAGCTACTTCTGGTTGACGGAGAATGGAATGTAAACGCCTTGGCAAGCTGTCTGTAAGGTCCCTGATCTATGTGAGGGGCTCGACTGCCACCCATGGCCACTCCCTGCTTTAGAAATACCCCTATAAAGTAAAATAATAAGTTTGTTTTGGTGGGAGTGCTCAGGCAACTCGTTCTTGATACTAATAATGGATCCCTAAATCACCCTAACTCCCTTACCGTCAAATCTTCAAACAGACATTGCTTGTTTTGTTGTGAAGTTTCTCACAAGTTAGGTGACGTTGCCAGATTTGGCTTTTTGTTGTTGGCGCCATGTGTGCCCTCTTGAAAGCCGCAGCCTATGGGACGAGGTGCTTCATCTTCACACGGCCTCGAGGCCCAGGCAACCTTTTGGCCGCCAAAACTGGCCATTTGAGATGTAGTCTCCCAAACATCCATCAAGTCAGCCGTGTAAGCGGTCAGCATCCTCCCCAGCCCCCTGCTGTTGCTGCTTTAATAGCTGAAAGTTGCTTCCTTCTGTGACTCCGGGGATTGGTAAATGAGAGCTGTTAGACTCGGGGGTCTCTGGTTGGCGCAAGGTTGCCCTTGTGTCAAGCAGGAACCCTCTCCTCCACGTCAGGGCGCAGGATAACCCCTCGCGAATGACCCTTGCTCACCCTCTAGGTGCGTGGCGTGAGCAGCCAAGGCGATTCCTCAGGCGTTGTTGGCTAAGCACTTACAATCATACACACAGTAAATACATCAATCCCCCCAGAAACGGACACCAGACTTGGATATATATAAAAATACGATTCTTTATGTAAAAATAAGGTATATATCTCAGCAGACTTATCACAAGACCAATAACGTTTTCGCTAGGCCACCAGGTTGTAAAGCAGGCAAATGTTCCTTGTTCGTAGCTTCAAAGGGAGACCTTGTAGTCTCTTGCAAAATGTTACTTGTGGTTCCAGTACTCACAGAGATCGGCTCCTGTGAACGGGGAAATAAGGCGTTGCGGGCCCCGAGCCCGATACTGGAACTTCTTTCGTGATGTGGGGAGTCGGCACAGGTCGGTGCGACTCTCAGCTTGGGAAGTGTTCTTGGGTCCTCAATCAGCAGGTGTGGGCAAGTAGGCAGGCGCGGCCAGCGACCCTTTAGCACGGCGGTGCAGGAGGGTCTCCACAGCGGGGGCGGCGCGGCCTGAGATGTCTGGGGATAGCAAAGCGGGGTCGCAGGGCACGGTCAGTGCAGCTGGTTGACCCGGCGTAGATCACAGTCGTCGGACGGCTTCCGGCGGGAGGGGTGATAGCGCGGTCAGCGCGCTCCAGTAGCAGGCGGTGACAGGGATGCAGGCGGCCTGGCCCGGGGACAGAGAGCGGCTCTGGACGGAGCGGGGCTCTCACGGGTTTGAGGCAGGCAAGCTTCTGAGTGTCACGGCCCTAGGAGGGGCGATGAGGGGCGCAGTCTCTTTCCAGCGGGATGCACACACGGCTCGAATTGGAAGACGAGCAAAAGCACAGAGAACCCACTGTTCCTGGGGTTCAGTTCAGGGGGCAAGCTCAGATCAAGCCCTTGGAGAATGTTCAAGCACAAAGTAGCAAAGTCTTTTCAGTAAGTCTCTTCCTCTCCTTTCTCAGCAAGGCAAGCAGCAGGCCAGCTCCTCCGGCGTCTTCTTCTCCTTCTAGTCGGGCAGAGGTTCTTTGTGGTAAACAGGATTCTGATTTCTTAGGAGCCAGGCTCCTATTTTTATA
This sequence comes from Triturus cristatus, assembly GCF_964204655.1. NCBI lineage: Eukaryota > Metazoa > Chordata > Amphibia > Caudata > Salamandridae > Triturus > Triturus cristatus. The sequence goes on from NC_140586.1 coordinate 370,586,997, forward strand.
CCATGATTCTTTTGTTCTTTAGCGCCAGGGGGCCTAGGCCTGGCTCAGTCCAGTTCTGGAGCACTTTGTTATGGTGACTCTGCTCTTTCCTTTCAGCAGCAGGGCAGAGACATCAGCCGCCCCACAGGGGGTGGCGCCGGCTTTGTGGTGGCAGAGCACCGGTCTATTCAAGAGTCAAGGTGTACTCCTCCCACCCATCCAGGTGTCACCTCTCTACCCACCACCTGGCAGCCAACCTGTCTCTGGGGGTTCCCCAACCCTGCTCCTTACTGTTGCCAGGCAGAACACATACACACAGCAGAGGCGGACTGAGATGGTCAGGTCAGTAAATACTAACTTCCTAAAAGTAGTATTTACAAACCCAGGATATTAAAATAAACTTGACTACAAGAAGTATTTTATTATTCTGAGTTCAGGCATACTAAACTAGACATTCTACCATGCTCTCTGAGTCCACTGGGGTCACAGCGTGTAGTGACTCCAGCAGCCCATTCTGGCCTATGGAGAGCAGGTAGCCTTCAATAGTGAAAAACGAAAATGGCTGTAATTCACTACTAAGACATGCCACACACATCAGGGCATCTCCTACCTTATGCCTACAATGCACCCTGCCCTTGGTCCTACCAGAGGGGTGGCTAATATGTAGGTAAGGGAAGGTTTAGGGACTGGCAAGTGGGGGCACTTGCGTAGTCAGCGCGACGGTCCCAGACCGCGCACAGGGTCTGCGGTGGCAGACCCTAGACACATTTTACAAGGCCGCTTTCCGTGGGTGGCGCAACCAGCGCTGCAAGCCCACCAGCAGCATTTGCATTCACAAGCCCTGGCACCCCTGGTGCACTTTACTGGGGACTGACAGTGAATCCAATAAACCAATCATGGACATCAATTACAGGTACACTTTACTTAGGGAGCACTTGCACTGCGGCACGGATTAGCCATGGCGCAGTGCCCTGAGCGGACAACACCAGCAAAACAATCGAGGCACACCATCAAAAAGTGGAAGGGAAACTCACGCCAAGGTGCCAGGTCTAACACGTGTCCCCTCCAGCTGAAATGTGGGGAGAACTACCCTTGCCCAGGGGGTTCCTCGTCACTAAGGCGGAAATACCTGGACAGACCGTCAGCGTTGGCGTGATCTGTACCAGGACGGTGTTCCACCGTAAAGTCCATACCCTGGAGGGAGATGGACCACCTCAACAGCTTCGGGTTCTCACCCCTCATTTGCATCAACCATCTGAGGGGCCTGTGGTCCGTCTGAACCCGGAAGTGAGACCCAAACAAGTAGGGTCTTAGCTTCTTCAGCGCCCAGACCACAGCAAATGCTTCTCGCTCAATTGCACTCCACCTACTTTCCCGTGGAAGTAACCTCCTACTGATGAAGGCTACGGGTTGGTCCCAGCCCTCCTCAGTCATCTGTGAGAGAACAGCCCCTACACCATGCTCTGAAGCGTCTGTCTGTACTAGGAATTCCTTGGAGAAGTCAGGGGCCAAGAGCACGGGCGCCGTGCACATGGCAGTCTTCAGGGTGTCGAAAGCTTTCTGACAGGTGTCAGTCCAAATCACGTTCCTGGGCTGCTTCTTGGAAGTCAGCTCTGTCAAGGGGGCAACGATCGTTCCATAGCCCTTGACAAACCTCCTGTAGTACCCAGTGAGCCCCAGGAAGGCCCTCACTGCGGTCTGCGTCTTGGGGGGTTCCCAAGCCAGGATGGTCTCAATTTTGGGTTGCAAGGGTGCCACCTTGCCACTCCCCACTTGGTGTCCCAAGTACACCACGGAACCCTGCCCGATCTGGCACTTGCTTGCCTTGATCGTGAGGCCTGCTCGGCGCAGAGCCATCAACACTTCCCAGAGGTGGCGCAGGTGTTCGGGCCAGGTGGCACTGAACACTGCGATGTCATCCAGGTAGGCGGCACTGAACGCATCCAGCCCAACCAGTACCTGGTTGACCAACCTCTGAAAGGTGGCAGGGGCATTCTTCATCCCAAATGGCATGACTCGGAACTGGAAGTGCCCATCTGGTGTAGAGAATGCGGACCTCTCTTTGGCCCCATCGGTCAAGGCGATCTGCCAGTACCCAGACGTTAAATCAAACGTGCTGAGGAACCGGGCAGCCCCCAGCCGATCAATGAGCTCATCAGCTCTGGGGATGGGGTGCGCGTCAGTCTTCGTTACTGAATTGAGTCCTCTGTAGTCCACACAGAACCGGAGTTCAGGTGTGGCTCCCGGCGCAGCAGCTTTGGGGACCAAGACCACGGGGCTGGACCAAGGACTGCTGGAGGATTCAACCACCCCTAGCGCAAGCATTTTGGAGACCTCCTCCTTAATGCAAGCTCTGACCCTGTCAGTTACCCTGTAAGCCTTGTGCTTCACAGGTAAGCTGTCTCCTGTGTCCACATCATGGACGCACCAATCTGTGACACCAGGAACCAGGGAGAATCGGTCGGAAAACTGTCCCAGCAAGTGGCGGCAATCTTCCTGTTGTTCGGGCGTCAGGGTGGGTGAGAGGTTAACTCCATCCACTGACCCATCTTTCTCAGAGGCCACTAAGAGGTCAGGAAGAGGCTCGGTCTCCTCTTCCATTCCATCATCAGTGGCCAGCAGCATGCCCACTTCGGTCCTCTCTAAGTGGGGCTTAAGGCGGTTAACATGTAGGACCCTCAAAGGGGTCCTGGGAGTCTGCATGTCCACCAAGTAGGTGATAGGACTTTTGCGCTCCACAACCTCAAATGGACCCGTCCACTTATCCTGAAGTGCACAAGGCTCCACTGGGGCCAAGACCCACACCTTTTGTCCAGGTTGAAGCTCTACCAGAGTGGCATTCCGGTCGTACCACCGCTTCATCTCCTCCTGGCTGGCTTCCAGATTTGCCTCAGCAAGTTGCCTGAAACGCCGAGTCTGGTTTCGGAAGGCCAGCATGTAACTGTATACATTCTGGGGAGGTTTCCTGGGAGATTGCTCCCAGCCTTCCTTTACCAAACTCAGAGGTCCTCTTACCGGGTGACCATACAGAAGCTCAAAGGGGCTGAACCCTAGAGACTTTTGTGGCACCTCTCGGTAAGCGAAGAGCAGGCATGGCAAGAGGACGTCCCACTTACGCCTCATTGGACCGTCCAGGCCCATGATCATGCCTTTGAGGGTTCGGTTGAATCTCTCAACCAACCCATTTCCTTGGGGGTGGTAAGGAGTGGTGAACTTGTAAGTTACCCCACACTCCTTCCACAGGGATTTCATATATGTGGATATGAAATTGGTCCCCCTGTCGCTCACCACCTCTAGAGGGAATCCCACTCGGGAGAAAATTCCCATCAGTGCCCGTCCCACCACGGGGGCCGTCACTGTCCTCAGAGGGATGGCTTCAGGGTACCGGGTGGCATGGTCCACCAAGACCAGGATGAACCTGTTGCCCAGGGCTGTCTTGGGGTCCAGAGGCCCCACAATATCAATACCCACTCGTTGGAATGGCGTACCGACCACAGGGAAAGGTTGCAGAGGAGCCTTGTGCTTCCCTCCGCTCTTACCACTTGTCTGGCAAGTCTGACAGGTTCTGCAGTAGGAATCTGAATTCTTATGCATTTGGGGCCAGTAAAAGTGGGTGACAAGCCTGTCATAGGTCTTGTCCATCCCCAAATGTCCTGCTAACGGCACATCATGAGCCAGCCCCAGTAGGAAGGTTCTGAACTTCTGGGGTACCACCAGCACACGGGCTGACCCAGGCTCAGCAGCCTTAGGCTCGGAATACAGGAGGTCACTCTCCCAGTACACGTAGTGTGTTTTGGCCTGAACACCGTTGGCCTGGTCTGCAGCCTGCTGCCGCATACCCACGAGAGAAGGGCATTCTTTCTGCTCCCTGCAGAATTCCTCCCTGGAGGGACCTCCTTCTTGCTGCCAATGGGTCAGCTCAGGCAAGTCTCCCAGTTCGGCAATCTGTTCCCCGGTAGGCTCCAGAGCATCCCCCTCAGGGTCTACTTCCTCCTGGGCCGTGGGAACTTCGGGGGCCGGTTTCCCGCGCCTCCTGCGCCTTCTCCCTAAGGCCGGTTCCTGGACCTCTCCCTCAGGCTCCAGGACCCTCTCAACACCCCTACTGGCTGCCATGGACCGGGTGGTCACGCACGCCCAGTCGGGTAGACCCACCATCCTCAGATGCGTGGTCTTCTCCACCTTTTCCCAAGGGGAGCTCTCCAGGTCGTTCCCTAGCAGACAGTCTACAGGCATGTCAGTTCTCACAGCGACTTGTAGAGTACCAGAGACCTCCCCCCACTCAAAGGGAATTTGAGCCATTGGACAACGACTCTCTATGTTGTCAGCATTGACAACCCTACAGTAGGCATTGGGTACAATCTGCTCTTGAGACACCAGGTGTTGCCTCACCGAGGTCACGCTGGCTCCTGTATCTCTAAGAGCCTCAACCTTCTTTCCATTGATGGTCACTACTTGCCCATATTTCTTAGTGTTAGAGGGCAAGTAAGTTTCGGGGACCATCTCACTGTCTCCTAGCGAGACTAGGGTCATCTGCCCGGGACCCCCACCCTCCTGGACTGCTACCTCCTCCCCAAAGTTAACACTAGCTACTTGCCGGGGTGGAGCACCAGTGGGTGCGGTCTTACCAAACAGGCGACACTTAGGATCAGAGGCAATGTGACCCGGGTCACCACACCTATAACAATTGAAGGGCCCCTTTGGAACAGGTCTACCTGTCGGGGCCCCGTTCTGCTGCGGGGGTGGGGGAGGCTGAGAACCCTTCTGCTGGTTCCCTTGGGAATTACTTTGGGGGCCTTTTTGGAACCCCTTCTGTTTACCCTTGTCCCCCCCACTCTTCTGCTGGGGACCCTGCCCACCTTTGGCGGAGTCTCCCACTTGACCCTTGTGGACCCTGGTGCTGAGCCAGCGGTCCGCCTCCTCAGCAAGCTTCCTCGGGTTGGACAGCTTGCTATCAATCAGGTGCTGGCGTAGCTCAGGAAAACATTGACTGGACAAGTGCTCCCATGCAATTAAATCAAGCAGCCCTTGATAATCATTCACTTTGCTACCCTTCACCCAACCATCCAGCGCTCTGCAGAAAAAGGTCACATACTCCACATACGTACTCTCAGGGATCTTCTTGGTCTCCCTGAACCTCTGTCTATATAGCTCAGGAGTTAACCCATACCTGGTCATTAAAGCTTCCTTCATATGGGGGTATGAGGTCTGGACTTCTAAGGGCAAATCTAACAGTGTGTCCCGCCCTTCCGCAAGGAACCTTCCCCACAACCCCGCTCCCCAGTCTTTCTCAGGGACCCGGTGTGAGGACATGGCCACCTCGTAGGCTTTAAACCACTGCCCTATGTCATCCTTTCTAAAATACTCCTTCACTACATCTTTGGGGATGTACACCTTGGACTCTACCTGCACCGGTGGAGTGCTGCCACCAGAAGGAGCGGTGTCCAAACTTTTCGCCTTCAGCTCCAACTCCTTCAATCTTATATCATGATCCATTTGGCGTTGTTGTGCCTCCAGGGCCAACTTCTGCTTTTCCATTTCCATTTGTCCTGCCAACTTTGCCATCTCCATTGCATGCGCCCTGTCTGCTGCCCTGTCTGACAGCTCCTCTGGCGACCGGACTCTGCTGGGCTCCTCAAGGTTGTCGGGTGGAACGATGTCCCCCGCATTCCGTGGGTCTCGTGACTCCTTCCAGGCTCTCAGCGCCTTGAGGTACTGGTTCTTCTTCCTGAATCCAGCATGGGGAACTCTGAATTTTACACTGTAGCCTTTCAATTGCTCCGTTGTGTAACCTTCCAGTCTCTCCCAATCCACCTCATCTATTCCAGAAATCACGGAGAGCGCTCTTCCAGCAGAGAGTGAGCCAGGCATGGTTGCAGTAATGGCAGATGTCTCAACAAAGTTCAACAATTAAAAACCTGTGGCTGCGTTATTTGGTCTGCTCTCACTATCTGGTGATTAATAATTCACTGTATGCAAATTACAAGTGCAAATCCGAAATCCCAACCGCTGCCAACAATGTTAGACTCGGGGGTCTCTGGTTGGCGCAAGGTTGCCCTTGTGTCAAGCAGGAACCCTCTCCTCCACGTCAGGGCGCAGGATAACCCCTCGCGAATGACCCTTGCTCACCCTCTAGGTGCGTGGCGTGAGCAGCCAAGGCGATTCCTCAGGCGTTGTTGGCTAAGCACTTACAATCATACACACAGTAAATACATCAATCCCCCCAGAAACGGACACCAGACTTGGATATATATAAAAATACGATTCTTTATGTAAAAATAAGGTATATATCTCAGCAGACTTATCACAAGACCAATAACGTTTTCGCTAGGCCACCAGGTTGTAAAGCAGGCAAATGTTCCTTGTTCGTAGCTTCAAAGGGAGACCTTGCAAAATGTTACTTGTGGTTCCAGTACTCACAGAGATCGGCTCCTGTGAACGGGGAAATAAGGCGTTGCGGGCCCCGAGCCCGATACTGGAACTTCTTTCGTGATGTGGGGAGTCGGCACAGGTCGGTGCGACTCTCAGCTTGGGAAGTGTTCTTGGGTCCTCAATCAGCAGGTGTGGGCAAGTAGGCAGGCGTGGCCAGCGACCCTTTAGCACGGCGGTGCAGGAGGGTCTCCACAGCGGGGGCGGCGCGGCCTGAGATGTCCGGGGATAGCGAAGCGGGGTCGCAGGGCACGGTCAGTGCAGCTGGTTGACCCGGCGTAGATCACAGTCGTCGGACGGCTTCCGGCGGGAGGGGTGATAGCGCGGTCAGCGCGCTCCAGTAGCAGGCGGTGACAGGGATGCAGGCGGCCTGGCCCGGGGACAGAGAGTGGCTCTGGACGGAGCGGGGCTCTCACGGGTTTGAGGCAGGCAAGCTTCTGAGTGTCACGGCCCTAGGAGGGGCGATGAGGGGTGCAGTCTCTTTCCAGCGGGATGCACACACGGCTCGAATTGGAAGACGAGCAAAAGCACAGAGAACCCACTGTTCCTGGGGTTCAGTTCAGGGGGCAAGCTCAGATCAAGCCCTTGGAGAATGTTCAAGCACAAAGTAGCAAAGTCTTTTCAGTAAGTCTCTTCCTCTCCTTTCTCAGCAAGGCAAGCAGCAGGCCAGCTCCTCCGGCGTCTTCTTCTCCTTCTAGTCGGGCAGAGGTTCTTTGTGGTAAACAGGATTCTGATTTCTTAGGAGCCAGGCTCCTATTTTTATACCATGATTCTTTTGTTCTTTAGCGCCAGGGGGCCTAGGCCTGGCTCAGTCCAGTTCTGGAGCACTTTGTTATGGTGACTCTGCTCTTTCCTTTCAGCAGCAGGGCAGAGGCATCAGCCGCCCCACAGGGGGTGGCGCCGGCTTTGTGGTGGCAGAGCACCGGTCTATTCAAGAGTCAAGGTGTACTCCTCCCACCCATCCAGGTGTCACCTCTCTACCCACCACCTGGCAGCCAACCTGTCTCTGGGGGTTCCCCAACCCTGCTCCTTACTGTTGCCAGGCAGAACACATACACACAGCAGAGGCGGACTGAGATGGTCAGGTCAGTAAATACTAACTTCCTAAAAGTAGTATTTACAAACCCAGGATATTAAAATAAACTTAACTACAAGAAGTATTTTATTATTCTGAGTTCAGGCATACTAAACTAGACATTCTACCATGCTCTCTGAGTCCACTGGGGTCACAGCGTGTAGTGACTCCAGCAGCCCATTCTGGCCTATGGAGAGCAGGTAGCCTTCAATAGTGAAAAACGAAAATGGCTGTAATTCACTACTAAGACATGCCACACACATCAGGGCATGTCCTACCTTATGCCTACAATGCACCCTGCCCTTGGGCCTACCAGAGGGGTGGCTAATATGTAGGTAAGGGAAGGTTTAGGGACTGGCAAGTGGGGGCACTTGCGTAGTCAGCGCGACGGTCCCAGACCGCGCACAGGGTCTGCGGTGGCAGACCCTAGACACATTTTACAAGGCCGCTTTCCGTGGGTGGCGCAACCAGCGCTGCAAGCCCACCAGCAGCATTGGCATTCTCAAGCCCTGGCACCCCTGGTGCACTTTACTGGGGACTGACAGTGAATCCAATAAACCAATCATGGACATCAATTACAGGTACACTTTACTTAGGGAGCACTTGCACTGCGGCACGGATTAGCCGTGGCGCAGTGCCCTGAGCGGACAACACCAGCAAAACAATCGAGGCACACCATCAAAAAGTGGAAGGGAAACTCACGCCAAGGTGCCAGGTCTAACAAGAGCAAACCTGCTTTCTGGCCAAGGGAGGATGTGGGGATGGGCCCTGACGATAAGCGGTCGGATTAGCAACTGTCAAGCAATTATTGGTTGTTTTTACATCATTAATGCATGTAGTGGTTTTATTTTCGGATTAAAACACCTCATGGGCATACACGAATGTAAACAATGATATTGTTTTGCATAGAAAATGTGATGAATAGGAAAATTTAATTTTCCTCCAATTTATTTCTCTTTGCTTTTCAGTTTTTGATATATTGCCATTGAGATCTTTAGAGCAAAGCGGCTGGCGTTGATGTGTCAGTTCAGTAACCACTGTGTACCATTCGACATAGCTTCTGGTCAGTGAAAATCTGTTTATACGTCAGTGTCCTAAAATTCAATGGTAAACGTTTGAAGTACTTCATCAGGTGGACCTTTCCAAGAGAGCAGAGGTTTGTATGTGTAAAGATGTCTAGGAATGAATTTGAGTGTACCTGTCATATCAGCCTGCTGCAAGCAGACAGTGTTATTTCTTGGCATTCTACATATAGTATTTTCCATTGTAGGTTTCTTGTCTCAGGGCTTTGTTTTGCTTCTCTCAGCATGCAGAGCTTTCATAGCGCTAAGTGTATATTGATATCGGTGCACTCTGACTAGCCTTTGGAACCTGCAGAGTAAATTGGTGACTTAGGGAGTCAAAGGTCGTTTTTAGTTGAAGTTCACTAGGTCATTCTATTGTTTGGAGGACAAAAGCTTGGAGACGGCAAAGATTGCAGACCACCCTGCAGCTGCGCAGACCTATGTTTGATACAGGAATGGTGGTTAATAATTTGTCTGAGGGCCATTGCAAGATCACCTTGTTTGCCTTCCGCCAGGAGGATGCTAGACTTAAACTGGGCAAGGTAGTCTCCTATAAGTAGACTGTCCACTTAGTTCCATCAGAATCAGTTGGGCAATGCTTGCATGGTGTGATTGACAAAATCACGTCCATTATGTGCACTCTATGGGAAATTCCTACTTTATGGGGAAAGCAGCCAGTTACATTGATTTCAAGGGTTCTTTGCATTATGTTCTGCTGCTTAGGAGAAGCCTTTTTACTTCAGTCTGCAAGCTTTCTAAAAAAGAATCTCATTGCCTAATTCATTTTACATGTACACAGACAAATAGTGGTTTAGAATGGGGAAAAAAAGAAATCAAGGCTCGCACATATGCAAGATCAGAATACACCGTTGAGAAGAATAGGGGACCATGTATTCCTTGTTGGGAACTCTGGTCATTTCAATTTATGGCAGTAGTTTTCTAGGATTCAGTAATAATGTATTTTAGCCTTTTGCCAGCGTTGAAAAAATAAATGTATAGTCTCTTAGTACAGTTTGAGAACAGATAATTACAGCAGCTGTCTGCAATTTTGAATCTAATGAACTAAATGAATTTGTCTTTCTGTTTCCCATAAGCATGTACAAAGTCATTTTTTAGGGGTATTAAGTGGCTCCCTTTTTATACACATATGTATATGAAACAGACAAAGACACCTTTTAAGATTCAAAATTGTACATTTGTACTGGAACTTGCAGTGCTCACCGAATTGTTCTAATTGAGCATTAGAAAGGGGTACTATACTTTAGACTTGTCATTTTTGACCATGGCAGAACTTTAAAGCACAATATTAGTACATTTTATGGAGCCGTTGTTTGTGATAAATTGATATGTTCTGCACCTTCAGGCATGATCTCTGCTACTGTATAGATGAAGAGCAAGTTGCCTTTGACCTTAAAGCTGGTTTATATTAGCTCACTGCCACCTAGATCTTTCTCTCTCCTACATGAGCTGTATGTATTCACACTTGCTGATGCCACTGAAATGATATGGTGTGTTGTGAATGTTCGTAGGGTGCAGGCCATGGGTCTGGTATCCCTAGGCAAATGATCAGAGAGTGGAGTGAACTAACCCCATGGCATTGCCACCAGCGTTTTAAGTGATTACATTTGATTCATTGCTGAAGAGCTTTACCCACATTGGGTTGGAGAAAGATCTGCATTAAAATAGTCTTCAAGGAAGTCTGTGTTTGCCTTGTAGATTGATACAATAAAAATCACTGTAGATAAAAAACAGCAGGTGAAAAAAAAATCGGTACAGACAAAAGCAGGAAAAATCAACGGGGGTAGACATAACTCAGCCTGGATGATCTATGGGTTCCAAAAAGATCTGAAAAAATAAAACAATATTTGAATCTTAAAGCAAAGTGATTGATTTGTGGTCTTTGCTCACCATAATCTTTTTTGACTGCGGACTCACAAGCATTACAGTTTTGAACTTTGATGCTGTAGCCTGCATGTTTGTTTGGGAAGACCCAGAAACGGTTGTGTTTTTTTATTCATTCCAGCCCTTCTCCCTAGTTTTTGAAGCCCTAATCATTTTTTTGTAAGTTCATATAGAAAATAAACTTCGGATTTCAAGGCAGTGAATCAGATTTAAATATTAACATAATTATTTGCAGTGCTCTGGAAGGTATTTTTGATCTCTTGATAACCCATTGATAGCACTTAGTTGTTTTTCCTGCTGTGTATAGGGTTTATATTTGAGTCGAAAGCACATTGACATGTCTATGGATTGGTATGTTGTGTGTATTTGTATAACGAACTGCTCACCCGAAAGGGCCTCCTGACACTAAAGCAGGAGCTGTATGGGCAAGTGTGGGTCGGGCGGGGGGGCAAGTTGGAGAGCCAGGTCTTTAGTTCCTTGTGGAATTCAAGAACTGGGGAGGCATGTGGCACAGATGTCCTGGAGGCAGGTCATTCTAGGCATTAGGAGTGAGGTAGGTGAATTCACGACTGTTGGATCTGGTTCTGCGTATGTGGGGTGCAAGGGGGACAGTAGGAGTGCAGCTGAGCGGAGGTATCTGTAAGGCGAGTAGAAGTTTATGCGGTTGAGGTAAGCGAGGCAAGTGTTATGTAAGGCTTTGTATGTGTGCATGAGAAGTTTGAAGAGTGCTAGTTTTGGAATGGAAGCCAGTTTAGCTCCTAGAGGTGTGGGGTGATGTGTGTGCTGGTTCGTAGTTTGAGGGTGAACCTAGCTGCTGAGTTGTGTATGGTCAAGATTTTCTGGTCAGATGCGCGTTGTTTCTGGTATAGAGTGCACTGTCATAATCCAGCTTGCTGGTGATGAGGGCTTTGGTGACAATTCACCTCATGCTGTTACCCTTTTTCCTTTATTCCCCAAAATGTGCATCATCTTTTTCATTTATATTTGATTGAAGCACAGATTTAAATTCTTGAAATAAATATTGTTTTTCATTCTCTGCATCTTAAAAGTAAACAGGAGGATCTCACTTAAGATTGTAAGGTTTATAACCTGAGCATTACTTCCCTGTAGAGTGTGGAAGACCCCATACATGCATTTATTTTCACAGTTGCCCCTCCCTGAAAGAAAAAGCTTTTATCCAAGGTTTACTGTATTAGACCGTATTATATACATATCGTATACTTGTAAATTACTACTGTTTTGTCCTAGTACGTTGCATGTGTGTGTTTTGAAAACAGCAGGTGTGTGAAAGTGCCGTTTTCCCCCCTAAGGGGTATACGTTGACGAGCATTTTCCTTGTCCTCTGATCACATACGCTCTGCCTCTGTTTCGATCATTGATATGGGACACTGAGGCCTTGCTATCTATTATGAGGTTTCGAATGTAGCTTTGCAGACTGGCTCTGTTGGAGATGGGCCTTTTTTGAGTCCTGAGTGTGTATTTTTGACATGTAAGCTAGTCCTTCGTACATTGTAATGCAGGCGTTGTATAGGACGGGTAAGGGCACAAAAAATCAATGTAGATGAGGACAGAGTGAAATGCTCCAGTGCGCGAAGCCACTCTCTATTTTGAAGCATTTGTAACAATAGCTCGTCAACTATCTGCACTGCTAAGCCAGACCTAAAAAAAACAAGGAATTAGAGAAAAGAGGTGGCACTCTGTGAGCTGAAGCAAGGCACTCTGATGTTATTCTGCATGCCATTCCCACTACTCACAAATGCTGTGCCTCAAAAAAAGCTTTTAAAATAATACTAATTAAAAGTACTTTCTATTATTCTCACATTAAACCTTGCCATATCAACTGATGAATGGAATGTGAGAAATATTTTATTTTCAAGCAGAAATCAGATTGAACTCCATTTTAGCTATAAATTGGTAGCTACACAGTGGTTCTTAAAATGTGGCCTGGGAACCCCTGGGGTGATGAGTGGCCTCAATTAAATTGAGAAATGCTCCAACATTTCTATTACAAGTTTTATTTTTTTATATTGTGAAATAAAGTATAATTTGTGCATTTGTTTGGCGAATGCTTGTTTCTGTTTTCTTGTGTACTGTTTTGTGGTTCAAATCATCAAAAATGCTTAGGCCGAGTCCCCAGCTTCCAGTAATGATTCACTGGGTGTCCCACAGTTCAAATAATGATTAAATGGAGGGTCTCAGAAAAAAGGATCACTGATATAGACCGATTTTCAGAAACGCGTAGAAGAATACACTTATAGACTGGGAATGGAATTTGCCTGCAGTCTGTGAGTGGGAAACTTTGTGACAGTACTCACATCTTCATCGGTGCAATTGGCACATATTTTGAATAAAAATTGGTAAAGGTTCTTGATAACTATGGTCATGAGGCACATTCAGAATGATTCTTCATTAAAGTGACTGTTTGTTTACCCAGAAGAAATATGGGGATGAGAAACCATATGGCTCCTCTGCCATTTAGTTACTTCACAATATTTTGTGTACATCTGGTTCACTATGGCTGGTGTACTTGAAGGAACATACCCTTGTTCGAATGTGTAGCCATGATGCTGAGCTGGGGCTGCACGCACTGTTTAACAAGTGATGTTTTAAGATTAGGTGATACCATGAGAGCATTTTAATGTGACCTGCTGTTAAGGGTTGGGCTGAGGTTATGGAAACTTTTTTTTTTTTTTTTTAAACCGTTTATTGCAATCTCAAGAATATACAAGTATGGGCCTACAACCTTCCGGCCGGCCGCTAGAATGACAGGAGCATATGACATACGCACAAAAACACTTGGCGTTGCAGAGAAGCAAAATCAGGAGGTATCAGCGTCGTGGGCCACATCACTCTGACCCCACAATACGGTTTCATTTTATACAAACAACACAAAAACCACACCCGCAAGGCAACCCGCAATCGAAAGTAACAGCACGTGCTCCCCGAATGGGGGACCTCAGCCATCCACAGGAGTCTAAAGAGGGGAAGGGGAACAGATCGAGGACTGGGGGAACTCCGTGCTCGGGGCTATGGAAAGGAGTCAACTAAGGGGACGGGGCTGGTGAGGCCGCAGGCAGCAGTGGTGGCGCGCAGATACCCCCGCGGTAGGCGTTCCAGGGGCCCCATACTTTCACCCATGCCCCAGGCTTACCCCTCGCCACATACACCACCTTTTCTCGGAACATGCACCAATCCATGTGTTCTTTCCAGGCCGACACCGCCGGGGGCCTCTGGGATCCCCACATTTGAGCAATGTCACGCTTAGCTATCATATATCCCAGAGTCACCCATCGCGTCTGCAGAACCGAGTAGTCAGTTGGTTCCCACACATTCAGCAGGCATCTCCTCACTTCAGGCAGCAGCGCGACATGCGTAACCACTCGCAGGACCTCATGCACACCACGCCAGAATCGCTCCACCTTCGGGCATTCCCACAAAATATGCAAAAAAGTCGCCAAAGCACCACACCCACGCTTACACAACCCATCCTCAGCATAGCCCATACGCAGACGCCTTGGCCCCGTCATGTAAACCCGATGGAGTATCTTAAGCTGGACGAAGCGAAGGCGAGCCGGTATGGCCACCTCCTTCGGAGAGGCCACCGCGGAAATCCAGTCTTCGTCGTCCAACTCCAGCCCGTAGGCAACCCAAGCCTCGCGGAGGCCAGTCAGCAAGCCCGAGCGGTCATTAATCAATTTTTTATAAATAAGGGAGATCGTGCTGTCCGGAACGTGGCCATCCAGCACTCTATCCTCCAGGGGGGAAGACTCCGGGATGGAGGCGACGTCTGGGAAGACTGAGCCCAGCGCGTGACGGACCTGCAAGTACCGAAAGTATTCACTGCCCTGCAGCTGAAACTCCGTCTGCAGCGTCTCGAATGTTTTAAATCCCCCCCTCGTCCAGAGGTCCCCCACTTTACTGATGCCGATCGTGTCCCACTTCTCGAAGCCCTTCGAGGTCCACAGGGAGCCCAATCTCTCAGACGCGTACAACGGTGATGCCCGGGTCAAACGGTCCTTCCACCCCATAGCTGCGTTAGCCGCGTGCCATACTCGTACCATGACACGCGTAGGTCCCGTCAGGCGGGGTCCGGGCGCGCCAGAGTAGAGCGCTCGATTATAGTCGCCACCAGGCAGGAGCATCTTGTCCATTTCAAATGCCGGGTTTAGGGCGGGCCCGTAAAGGCCATGATTAATTGCAGCTAGCTGGGAGGCCCAGTAATACCGTTTAATATCCGGGAGGGCAATCCCCCCGTCGTACCATGGGAGCGTCAACTTCGCCAGGGCAATACGCGGCCTCCCGTCCCAGAACAGGCGGCGCTGTAGACTCTCCACCTCACGGAAGTAGCGCGCCGGGACTAAATCCATAGTATTCTGGAGAGCGTACAGGAAGCGTGGCAACGACATCATCTTAAACAATGCCGCCCGGCCGAGCGGCGAAAGCGGCAGGCGCCGCCAGCGCGCGACGTCCTCCTTCAAGCGCTGGAGGGGGGGAAACAAATTCCGCTCGTAGCGGGCCTCCGGGTCCAGAGTAATGTAAACCCCCAGGTACCGAAACCCCTGTGAGGCAATCTGGATCGGACAGCCCCGCGGGAGGACGGGAGCCTCCCCGGAAAGCACATACACACATGATTTAGCCCAGTTGATGACAAGGCCTGAGTTGCGGCCGAATGAGCGCAAAACATCAACCAGGACAATCAGTGATTTATGCGGGGAGGCTAGGTACAAAAGGATATCGTCAGCGTATAGGGACACGCGGTCCTCATTCTCGGGGGTCCAACGGAGACCACGGATGGAAGGGTGCCACCGCAGCCACTCCGCCAGGGGTTCCAAGGCCAGCGCGAACAGGAGCGGCGACAAGGGACAGCCCTGTCGCGTGCCCCGTCCCAGCTCGAATGGGACCGATACTCTTCCATTCACCACCACCTGCGCCAATGGGCCCGAATACAACAATTTGACCCAGCTGATGAACCCCGGGCCAAATCCAAACTTCGCCAGCATAGCCCAGATGTATGGCCACTCGAGCATGTCAAACGCCATGGTGGCGTCTAAGGACGCCAATATGGCCGGCTCCCGCACGAACGGGACACGCGCGAGCACCCCGTGCAAGCGCCGCAGATTAAGGGCCGTGTTGCGATGGGGAATAAAGCCGGACTGGTCCTGGTGGACCAAATCGCCCACCACGCCGACCAGCCGGTTGGCTAGCACCTTGGCGAGGATTTTGGGCTCCGCATTCAAGAGCGAGATAGGCCGGTAGGACGTAACCCGGTCTCGAGGTCTCCCTTCCTTGTGGATCACCACGATTGTAGCCAGACGTTGGTCCGGCGGGAGGGAGCCCAGCGAGTGGGCCGCCAGGAACATCGCACGGAGGTGGGGTGCCAGTACATCCGGTCGCAGCTTATACAACTCGATAGGGATGCCGTTCGGGCCCATGGCCTTGCCGGATGCGACCGAGCGTATGGCGAGGGCAATTTCGTCGGAGGTAGGAGCGGCATCTAATGACACCCTGTCTTCCACCGAAAGGGAAGGCAGCGCGATATCCCTAAGCAGGGCCTGGGAATCCTCCTCCGAGCAGGGAGAAACCGGGGAATACACCTCGCGGAAATAATCCGCAAAACAAGAGACGATGTCTTCTGGCTCGGTGACACGCACACCATCCATCCTCTCAATCAGCGGGACCACACGACTCGCTCTCTCCTTTTTATCCAACCATGCAAGCAGTTTACCAGCCTTATCACCCACATCATACAGTCGCCCCTGTTGCTCTCTATAGAGGCCCCTGGCCGCCTCCGTGACGAGGGCCCTGTAGGCCGCCTGCTTAAGTTGTAGGACATGTAGTGCAGCGTCCGTCACCCCACCCTCTAGATCACCCTCCAATTCAGCGATTTCGGCCTCCACCCGGGTCACCTCCTCCTGCTCGCGCCTCCGGGCATGGGAAATAAAGGAGAGGGCCTCCCCTCTAAGAACTGTTTTGAAGGCTTCCCACAGGGAGATAGCCGAAGGGACGGACCCCACATTCTCATCGAAATACCGCTGCAAGGATTTAATCAAATCAGCGCGAATAGTGGGGTCGCGCAGGTACCAGGCATTGATCGGAGCTACCCTGCCCTCCCCCCTCGGGAAGACATCAACGTGCAACAGGAGCGGGGAGTGATCTGAAATACCCCGCGCCAAATGGCGCACCTCTCCTACCCTCCCAACATAGGCCGCAGGGACAAGGACATAATCAAGCCGTGAGAGGCTACCATGGGCACCCGAGTGGAAAGTGTACTGCAGCTGCGTGGGATGTTTTAAGCGCCAGCAGTCCACCAATCCCAGGGTATCTAAGAAGCCGGACAGCCACGCCTGCGCCCGGGGGAGGTCCCTAGGGGGGTGACGATCCACGGTCCCAGAAACCACTGCATTGAAGTCCCCCCCAACCACCAGAAGCCCCCCCGGAAGGTCAAGGAGGAGGCGCCCTAAGTCTGCAAAAGTCGTAGACTGTAACCCCGGTGGGACGTACACTGATACAAAGACAACTACTTTACCCTCCATTCTCCCCACTAAGACAGTGTAGCGTCCCCTCTCATCATGGCGCACCTCGTCTATTTCCAACGGGAGCGAGTTCTTCACCATGATGCCCACCCCCCGTGAGCCCGACGTGAAGCCCGAGTGGGCCACCAAGCGATAGCCACGCCGATTCATGGCACAAAAGGAATTACCAATAAGGTGTGTCTCCTGCAGAAAGACCACATCTGGCGAAAGTCGTTTCAAATACTGCAGGACCACACCTCGCTTAATCCTATCCCCCAGTCCGTTAACGTTCCAGGACAATAAAGTCAGGTCCCTACCCCCCATCACATACAGAAGCCATCATTCGTCCCCCCGAGAGCACCTTAAAAACACCAATACAATAAAGGGTTTGCCTTGCGGTAAAAACGAACAACACCCCACCCCAACCCACCCATCCCAACAGAACTCCCCCCTCCCTGCACCCCTGCATGAGCCCAAACAGCCCCCCCAAAGTGCAGTGTGCCTGTCGCCCCATGAATGATTAAACTAACTAGTCCCCCAGAGGAGGAGGGAGAGCCCCCAAGAGACCCCGTACCACCTCCACAGGAGGGAGACTTAACGAACAGTCAAAAATGATGACAATGTTGTCCAGAGCGAGGCCTACTATTAATCCCTCAGTCCTGATCCGGCGAGCCCTCCCCTCCAACCGCGCCCCCCCCACCCCCCGGCCCCGATCCCCGGGCAAGGAGTCCAACCAGTCCCCGGCCGCCTCGGGACGATCAAAAAAGTGCGTGCGGCCATCCACCTCCACCCGCAACTTAGCTGGAAAAAGCATCGCATACTTGAGGTTCAAGTCCCGTAGACGACGTTTGACTCCGAGAAAGCTCAGTCTCTGCTTCTGGACCGCTGGGGTGAAATCAGGATAGAAGTTTACGTCCATATTGTCAAGTCTGACCGGTCCTTGTTGCCTAGAAATCTGAAGGATAGCGTCTCTGTCCCGAAAGTTGAAAATCCGGGCAATGAGAGGCCTCGGAGGGGCTCCGGCCTTAGGTCTTCCTCCGGGAACCCTATGGGCATGTTCCACCGCAAAGAATTTACTCAGCCCCCGGGGCTGGAGATGGGTGAGAATCAGGTCCTCCACAAACAGGTCCGCCGCCGCCTCCTCACGTCCCTCCGGCACCCCGACAATGCGAACATTGTTCCTCCGGGCCCGACCCTCGGAATCCTCCAGTCGACGATCCATCAGGGCGCTCGCCTGGCCAAGCCGGCGCACCTCCTTTTGGAGGGCCGCCACGTCCGCTGTAAGGCCCGAGGTGGTGTGGGCCAAAGAATCGACCCGGTCATTGGTCTTGGATAAATCAGCCCTCACCAGGCCAACATCCACGTGGACCGAGTCAATCTTTTGCGCCAGTGTGTCAAAGCGCTGGTCCACCGAGGCCTTCATCTCGGCGATAGCGCCCATGACATCTCGCAGGGTCAGATCCGCGGGCAGCGCAGGAGCATCAGTCGGGTCCTCAGGGGGCCTACGCGGCACCTCGGGAGATCCCTTCTGGAGGGTGTAGCGGTCCATGCTGTTGGACTGATGGGCTGCGCCACGGCGGGTCGATTTCACCTTTGCCCGGTCGCCATCTTGCTTTGTGGACATGGTTTCAGTCCCCAAATCGTGCCAATCACCTCGGAAAAGGCCGACAAACCAGGTCACGGGCTCCGGGGGGGGGGCAACCACAGGTCCGCAGGACGGATCACAGCCGGCGGGCCAGCAGGGCACCCCAACGAGGCCACACCACCGCACACCGCCCCGCAACCCAACCTCGCCTACACAGCAAGGAGGGTGCAAAAGCGAAAGTGAAAGTGCGGGGTACGCGAGTCGCCCAGCCCTGCCCGCCGCTGTTGATCACTTTGTCTCCGGATCGCCCCGCAACTCCAATCCGGGGGGCCGGCGTGGAGAAGGCCGCAAACCTCAATCGGTGCTCCCGCCGGTGTCCGAGGTCCAATTTGGAAGCGGAAAACGGGTGACACCTCAGCTCGGGCTCACCAACACAGTCCCCTCATCTAGGACAGGATATTTTCAGGATTTATGTAGGAGGTCACGGAGGTCCTCGGGAGCCTCGCACCTACGCGGCCATCTTGGTTGCGCGCTAGGCTCCTCCCCAGGTTATGGAAACTTGAGTCGTTTTTGGCAAGGTCGCTAGTCTTTGAATCTAGGCGGGTAAAGTGAATGCTGCTGAAATTATTTTTCTTGACTGTGGATTGTGTTCCTGGTTAGAGGCTGGATGGGCCCTTGGACTGCAGAAGAGCAATCATTTTCAGACAGAACCGTGAGGCAGTGAGAATGTCCAGCTGTCCGTCCTATGATGAGATTGACTAAAATGAATAGAATGGATTCTGATTGGGGGCAAGCAGAACGGGCGGCGATCCGTGGGCGGGTAGAAGTTGTGGATGCAGCACATGGAGCGGCTCATTTTGAAGACCTACTGCAGATGAGCAGTTCGTCTTCCAGCTGTGGCAACCACACTTGAGTACTTCCAGGCGCTCTCTCTCCATCTACTTGCTGCAATTGTCAGCATTGATTGGCTATTTTTTTTCTATTTCTGCATTATTATGAGTCTCCATAGTTGAGCCATCCAGGCAGTATCCTTTTTCTCCTGACATTTGTATCCATTGTTTAAAACATTTCTTTCAATAAGAAAATGAATGGGTTTTGTGGATGGTAACCTGGCAACAGTTAAGTTTCTGGGGGAGAGGGGGGTGTACAGGGGCACACCCGAAAAATCATGTTATGTACAAATATTAAATGTGGAAATGAAGTCTAGACTGGTCCAATTTTATTTTAAAGCTTATTTATTTTTCCTTTTGTTAGCAAACCACTCTGAACTCTACCATCTCATAGGGTTAGATACTGTTTTGCTCCGGATTGCCCTTCGCATCGTACAGGCCCGAGCTCTGAGGGTTAGGTAGGGTTGTGGAGATCTAGGTGCAGGTCTCTCATAGCCTTTTACCCTCCCAAAGGTCAATAAAATGAGTGCCATTGACGTTGGTAACGTCCATTATCTGAGTGGAAACATGAACTTCGTGTGGAGTCTGTATCATTTATTTGTTAATATGTCACAGGATCTATTCATATCGATGGCAGTGCTATGTGTGAAATATGCCTGCCTGATTGATTTAATAAATGCTGGTGTTATTGTGTTGAGGATGGTATGTCCCGGCAGTTGGTGAGATACAGACCGTTACGGTATCATGCCATCCTGATCCTGGGCTATTGTTCGCTGGACCGCGCCTCAGGTTTTACCATAACTTACTGCCCACTACAGCCTAAGTAGTTTCTGTGCTTCACGAGATGGACCAGGGTGTTGAAAACAGAAATTGCAGGGTGGCCGTGAATGAAAACAAAATATATATATATATATATACATATATATATATATATATTACCTACTGGCGGTCGCCAGTAGGTAGTTATAGTTAGGACCACGTTTCCATAGGAAATCCGCAACATTCTATTTTGAATAACTTTTGCGCCGGTCGACGAATCCTTGCGAATTTTTCAAAATAAGTGGGGCGCTACGCTCCGCTCCTACCCTGAAAGTCTCGGGCGGATTCGTTAAGCGGGGGCTGAGATAAAAGGGGGGTCCCAAAACGCGTTTTTCCCATGCATTTTTCCATAGGACCTTTAGACACAGCTACAGCCCGAACGGCTGAACTGAATTACTTGAAATTTGGCAGAGAGGTAGTCCTCAGGTCAAGGAAGTGCCTTTTGTAGGTTTGGTGGAAATCTGTTCAGTAGATTCTGAGAAAATAGCCTTTAAATCAATATATATATCTGAGCCAGCTTACGGTGCGCTTACGGTGCGCTTACCGTACGCGTACGGTGATGTGCGCGAGCGCGATTCTGATTGGCTGTTAGATCTTAGTAAACATTCGAATCGGTCGAAACCAGGAAGCGGCGGCCGCCATTTTCTCTCTCGCACTCAGAGTGTGGATTAAAAAACAAAGGACAAAAACATGTAAAGGAGCTGTTTAGCCAGCTCCAAAGCACCTAGCCATGTTGAGGGAGTCCCCAAAGATCCCCCAAGGCCAAAAACGGAATTTACATTTTTTTGCTAATTTCGCCGATTACGCTTACCGTACGCGTACGGTAAAAAATTTTTGAAAAAAAAAAATTATCCACACCCTCCCCACTCCATGTGCAAATGGCCCCTGAAGGGCACCATTTGTGCATGGCTTATGTGTAAATTTTTAAAAAAAATTAAATTTAACCTTTCACAACGAAGCGCATCATATGTCCTCCATGTGCGCACGGTGCGCGAAGCGCATCGTGCGTACATGGCCCATCTAGCGTAACGTGGGCACGCGGTGCGCGTAGCGCACCGCGTGCCCACTGTGCGTGCACGGCACTAACTGCGTAAAGTGGGCGCGCACGCCACGAATGGCGTAAAGTAACTTAGCATTTAAAAAACCGTACAAATTTACTGAAAAAACCATAGGTTTCACACATGTTATAGTTAGGAATTAGCATTTAAAAAACCTTGCAAATTCACTGAAAAAACCATAGGTTTCACACATGTTATAGTTAGCGGAAATTTTACTGATAAAAAACCAATGAAATTCCCCCGTTATAGTTAGTGCAGGAAACTATAACTCACGCGACCGCAATCTTCTGCTGATGACATATGTGTCTTTATGAAAAAAAAATATTTGTAATATATGTATAGCTAAAAATTTATGGAAGAAGACATGGGCAAATAACTGTCTAAATACAGTATTAGCATCAGCAGAGGATTGCGGTCGCATGAGTTATAGTTTCCTGCACTAACTATAACGGGGGAATTTCATTGGTTTTTTATCAGTAAAATTTCCGCTAACTATAACATGTGTGAAACCTATGGTTTTTTCAGTGAATATATATATCTATATGTATATATATATATATATATATATATATATATATGGGATGGCTGATAGCGGTCGGGGAATGGAAATAAATACCCAAGCCGGATGGCTGAAAGCATCCCCAGTGTCGGTGTCTGATTTGGAGAAGGTCGGATTTGGTTGGAAATATATGTATATATATATATATATATATATATATATATATATATATATATATATATATATATGGGATGGCTGATAGCGGTCGGGGAATGGAATATTGTGCTAGCAATCAAATAAACCAAAGGGAGATGGCGTGACAAATCAAAGGGTGCCAGAAAGAAATGAAGTAGTGAACATGAAGAGGAACCACAGACAAGTGAGGAAGAAAAACGGGGCGAGCATTGAAACGGATATCAGTTGAGGAAAGTAAAAGAGAAATTCATCGATAAAAAAGAGCTGACCATGAAAGTGAAATCAAGGGGTGACCGCGTACAAGATGTCAAGAATGATAATGAGAGAGAAATAAAGGCTTCCAAAGGCATAACAGTGAAAGTGAACTCAGAGGTGACCGCGAAAGATATATTAAGGGCAGACAGTCTGTGAAAGATAATCCAGGGGTGTAACTATTAAAGAGAAGTCGAGAGGTGACCGGGAATGGAACTAAAGGGGCGACATGGACGGGAACTCAGCTTGGTGTGTGTGACTCTGTAAGACAAGCATTGGCTGCGCGCGCGCCTCGCGCTCAGTACAGAGAGGCGGGGGGGTAGAGGCCAGCAGAGTGACGCGATCTGTGGTGGGGGAGGGGGAGGGAATTGAAGCGCGGAGAGAGGCACGCAAGGCTTAATGAGCCTTGACAGAAACCCACATGGCGGCTGCGCAGGTGCACGTGCATGCAAGCATGAGGCCAGGAAAAGCCTCTGGTAGCACTTTTAAAAGCCCGTTTACAAAATTTCTCGCAGAGCAGCGCATGCGCTGGCTCAGCGAGACCTAAAAAGGGCTCAGCACTGTGGGGAAACTAGAGGGGAGGCTCAGAAGTTAAGGGGTTTAAATAAGATTTAATATTAAAATTACAATGAGTGGAAGAAGTATTTTCTAGTTGCTTCCATATGGACGTTTGCACTTATTAAATGCAATAAGGGAATCCAGTGTTGGCAGTCTATGGGAGGCTAGCCTTGCAACAGTGAAAAACGACTTTGGGGGTTTTCGCTAACAGGACATATAAAACCAAATACACATGTCCTACTTTTTAAACGCCATGTACCCTGTCTTATGTGCCTTTAGGATCTGTCTTAGGGGTGAATTATAAGTATATAAAATGAACGATTGCGCCTGGCAAATGTTCAAAGTTGCCATGTCGAAATGGCAGCTGCGGCCAGTACGGATTGGAGGTAGTGGGGCAGGGGCTGGAGGAGGGGAGGATGCGGAGGAAGTGTGCAGTAAAAAATAAAATAAAAAACTTACCTTCTTGCCGCTTCCTTACCGCGTCTTTCTTCCGTAGCCCTCCCTCACTGACCTGAACAATAGGAAGCACACCCAGGCTCCCGCTCAGTCAATAACAATGCTGCCTTAGCTTGTGTTTAAGGGCTCAGACACTGACTAGGAGCCTGCTCATGTTCTCCATGGAGGCTGTAATGCAGACTGCATAGAGAAAATGCAAAGTGCGCAAGACTGTTTTGGGAGGCCCAAAAGGGCCAGCCAAGCAGTCATTGCACAATTAGGAGGGTGCTCCACTACTCCCCTGCACACGCCCCCTCACGCAAAGCTGTAGAAGTAAGAGAAAATAAAATGGTAACAGCGCTAGCTATTATACTTTTCTTTTCTCTTTATTTCACTGCTAAAAAGCAGTAGGGCGACACTCCTCCACCTTACCGAGGAGCCGCCACTCATTCACTGGTTGCAATGTCAGGCCTGAGACATGTTTTACAGTGCTTCTTTAGTGGGTGGCACAATGAGTGTGGGAGCCTACTAGGAGTATTTAATTTGCAAGCTGTGGGTACAAGCAGTACTTTACACCAGGGACTTATACGTAAATTAAATGTACCAATCAGGTGTATAACAATTTTACCATGTTGGGAAGGTAGAGCACAAGCACTTCACCACTAGTTAGCCAGAGTAATGTGGGAAGAGCCCTAAAGCCAAAGAAAATGGGTTTCAGCAAAAACTTGGGTAGTAAAGGCAAACATCTTGCTTAAGCAGGCAAACAGACTGAATGGAGGGGTTTTGCATTTTTTAAAGTCCAGGACACAGGGCTAAAATAAGCTAACAACGTAGGATCAAGTTGTGAAAACATGGACAAACGGTGGCTAGGATGGGGTGGCCAGCCTCAAAACGCGTGTAGTGTTGAGGAGATAATTTAATTTCAAATGCATTGCCTTCAAAATAGCCTGAATGCTGATAGATTTATTTTGAAAGCATCACAGCAGTTATTTACAAATGTCTCTGTCAACTGCTTTTCCAATACGTTTACTATGTTATTTGCTGTGATGCCATTACCACCTTCTCCATTGCTAGTGTTCACGATCCGGTAAAAAATATCCCCGTGCAACTTGTATCCGGTCTTTTTACCGTACGAATCGTACAAGTGCCGTACGAACTGGCAATCACGATTCGCATGGTAAAAAGTCCATACGAACCGCATTGGGAATCATTCCCCACACGTCCTCGGGTCGGAAAATGTGTCCGACACGTCCACGGCCGATTTACCGTACAAACGTGAAAGGTGAAGTCCGACCGAGGAATCACGATCCATCCCGTGCGTCCGAGGTTACAACCGGATGGAAAAATCACCGTCCGCACTGAACTCCCATAGCAACCATGGAGACGTGCCCGCATACGCGCCCCCAGCCCCCGTAGGTACGCGCCGACCCCCCCCAGCCCCCGTAGGTACACGCCGACCCCCCCCCAGCCCCCGTAGGTACGCGCCGACCCCCCCCCAGACCCCGTAGGTACGCGCTGACCCCCCCCCCAGCCCCCGTAGGTACGCGCCGAACCCCCCTGTATGTACACCCGTGTACGTGTCGAACCCCCCGTGTACGTTCGAGTCGAACCCCACCGTGTACGTTCGAGACGAACCCCCCCGTGTACGTTCGAGTCGAACCCCCCCGTGTACGTTCGAGTCGTACCCCCACCCGTGGGGGTACGCACCGTACATACACGGGTGGGGGTACGCCTCGAACGTACACGGGGGGTTCGACTCGAACGTACACGGGGGGGTTCGACTCGAACGTACACGGGGGGGTTCGACTCGAACGTACACGGGGGGGTTCGACACGTACACGGGTGTACATACAGGGGGGTTCGGCGCGTACCTACGGGGGCGGGGGGGGGGCGGCGCGTACCTACGGGGGCTGGGGGGGTCGGCGCGTACCTACGGAGGCTGGGGGGGGTCGGCGCGTACCTACGGGTGCTGGGGGGGGTCAGCGCGTACCTACGGGGGCTGGGGGGGGTCGGCGCGTACCTACGGGTACTGGGGGGGGGGGTCGGCGCGTACCTACGGGGGGGGGGTACGGTGCGTACCGGGCCACCTACTCTGGTCGATTCGCGCCGTACTTCGCTTTTGCGGCACTTTTTGGGTGCCGTGAAAATATTGCCGTCCGGACTGCTGTCGGTTCGAATCGTAATTCCTGGGTCGTGAAACGCTGCCTGAAAGCGTCCCGACGTCACGTCGCAGCATTCCCGGATCACATTCGTATGTATATTTTCGTCGGTCTGTGTTTTTTACGATTCGTACGGAAATGGTGTTTCTGTGCGAATCGTAATTCCATGTTTGTAAAGTTTTACGACCGGGTACGAGTCGGACGGGGAAAACGCTCCGACCGACGGTTCGTACCCGGTTTTTACCGGATCGTAATCGGCACCTTAATGTAAAACCAGAGAGAGAAGGATAAACATCTAGTGACTGCATTGCACAACCAGAAAACCTGGGATCGCTTCTGGCTTCCTTCCGAGGCCAAATGGTGTGATCGCAGGGAATTACTTTAGTTTTCCTCCACCTGCCCAGACCCAAGAAAGGCAAGCAGCTACAATAGGCCAGGGATCGAGTAGAGGGTAGAAGCGGGTAGACGCCATCTACACACTGTTTTCAGAAGGTAGAGGCTGTCTACCTCCTGCTGCAAAGCTTGCCCCTGTCAACTGAGTGCCACGTTCCTTTCCTATTTCACAGAAATATGCCTAACAGGACCGGGTGTAATTTTCTGACACCGGGACACTTTCAGCAGTGCCTGCACGTTGTCTGCTTTTGTTCTGAGCAGCAATACCAGGGGTGGAAGGGGCTTTATAGATTTCAGTTGCCCCCATAACAAAAGTCACAGTTAACCCCTTCCATGCTCATGACGGAACGATTCCGTCATGAGCATCGGTTGAGCTGTGCTCATGACGGAACCGTTCCGTCATGGCCCCGCCCGCGCTCGAACCCTTCAGCACCGCGGGGGAATCCGCACAGCGCTGAAGGGGTTAAGGGGCCATTAGACCTCTTTTTGTTGGAGTATCCTGGATGGGAGTTATCGGGAGCCTCACACCTAGATGCAATGGAGGGGAAAACAAAGGCTCACTTTTTATCCCTTCACAGGTACTGAAGAAAGACATACTTTTGACTTTGTTAAGTCTCTTATAAAAGAGATGTGCAAACACTGTAAGAATTTCAGATGTGTAGGTCGACCCATTATTTACATAAATAACAATTGAAATACCACTATTTAGTTTTATTTGTTTTATAGCGCTTTAGCACCACAGCAGTGCTAAGGTGCTATAAAAGAAATAAAACAAAATAATGGCATTTACATTAATTGTAAAGCGCTCAGATACCCTGCATTGGGATGAGTAGTGCTGCTACTCATCCCAATGCTGGGTGTCAGACTTTGCAATACACGTACAGATTATACATTGACACTAAATCATATGTGTGTATACCAGCAGCGCTTGTGATGAGCTCCATAGAAATACTTTGTGCCCCAGCGCCTAATATTTATTTATCGCAAGCTAAATTGGTGAGACCAGGCACAGAATTCCCTCAGTTTACGACAGCCGGGGCATTTTTTTTTATTTCAAAGTATTTTATTGAGTTTTTCAGCCGGGGGCAATTTAAGCAAAATCGTCACCAGGCGATTCTGATCACTGACACTGTTACTTGCTGAAAACGGAAGGTGTTTTGGAATTCAGCACATTCAGGCCAACGCTACTTTCGCAAGTAACAAGCGTGACTTATTTGGCACCCATTGCAAAATCACTTTCTTTATTTGAAGCTAAAATATCTGCCAATGTTTCTTATAAATAATGATAACTATATGTCCATTTGTTGCATATTTTTATTAAGCGCGAACTCGACCCGAAGGTTTTGAAGCGCTTTACACGAGCACCGTATTTACATTACACATTGAGGCACGGGGATATTAAGTGATTTGCCCAGAATCAGAGGATGTAGATGCTACCTCGAGGTTCGAACTCTGTTTTCCAACACCAAGGTCGGCAGCGTAGCCGACGGACCACATCCTCTCCGCATTGATGAATGAAATCGACTTTATACTTAGACTGAATTCCGACAGGGCTGGCGGAGGATCATAAGGGCGCTCCCTGTTTGGATAGAGTAAAGTCAGCTTTTTTTGCAGCTAAAGAAGGAAGACCGCGAGAAAGAGAACCGACAGGTTCACCTTCTCCCATATCCCTGACTTCTACAGTAACGTAGACTCTGCCCAATCTCCAGCGCTGTTTTACAGATCTGCCTGGGCTTATGTTTGAAGATGCCAGGCAGGCCCTGTGTGCAGTACTCCCGCCCATACTCTGCCCAGTACGGCAGCATCTTACCTTGGGCACCGCAGCAGGCCCACAGTATCAGCAGGACGGAGCACCCCAACACCTTCATGCTGCAGCCGATCAGACTCGCCCTGTCCCTCTACCTTGCCCAAAGTGGTTTTAAATACAGTCTGGCCATGGGTTTTAATCCGCGGTGCAAGGTGCAGCAGTTCACCGGAATTCAGTTGCAACATCCGCTGGCAGAGGTTATGCAAACTTTACTTAGTAGGCGGTCCGAGCAGTTGGACCCGCAATCCTGATGTGGGCCTGACTGCCCTCCGTCTATTCAAGGCCAATTGATTAGTCAATCAATAAAGACCCCTCGTCCTCCAAATCTAGTCAGCAGTGTCTGTGCTTGAAGAAGTAAACAAACAATGTGAGCAGGATCACAAAACATTTCTGACTGGCGCCATTTCTTGTCCTTTGTGGTATTTGTAAAGCAGGACTTGCTCCAAACACCGTTTAGCACTGTAGTATGAAAACAGTATTCTGTAGATGCTAATGCATGACAAACAATTCTGCACATTTGCCAGTGTGGTATTTTGTTGTGGCAGTGACACATTCTTTTTATGTCTTGCTGTGTTCTTGTGCGGCAGTATTGCAATGTTGTTTTGTTGGGTACAGCTGCAGTTATAGTGCTCTATGTAGACTATTTGTTGCGATGCACCTGGTTATATTTTAATTGTGTTATTATGTTGCTTTGTGTATCTTTTTTGGGTCAATTGCGGGTGTGAGGGCTACCTTGCCTTCCAGGGATGGTCTGGAGCTCTCCGCCTGCAAGCAGCTCCTCCCCTCCTTGTCTATGGGCTTCCTCAGCCCGCCCTCCATGTAGCCAGCTACCTCAGATGCAGGATATCATTCCGCTGAGCGCGGATGTCAGAGGTCATTAGGATCGCGCAGGTCTGAGTCAGGGGGGCCTTTATTATCTGACAGAGTCATTGCCCAGGGCAGGGTTGGAGGACGGCCGCCAGGGTCTGCTAAGGTCCCCGTTTACATCAGAAGTATTGGGGAAATCGTCTAGGTCTCCCAAATCTGTGGGTGGAGATGGGAGAAGGTCACCCCCTGAGGGTCAGGTTGCAGTGGTTGGGAGTCTATGAACACCTTTTTAAGGCAGGCAAAGGCAACCAGATCTACCCCCTGATCGTCTGCGTGCTTGCGTTTATCTTCTGAGGGTGTAGCCAACTGGCCTGGTGGTAAGGGGGCTTGGGGCCCCAAACTTTTTTCCCTCTGTTGGAGGGGTCTTTGGCACTGCGCCTGCAGCTGCATAATCTTTTTCTCCAGGAGGTCTATCACCTGGGAGACCTCCTTGATTACGGACTCTTCCATTACCTGGCAAAATTGATCATCTATCAGGAAGTAAGTGAAACCCTCCTGTTCCCTATACTCTTCTGTGCTCTTACACTCTTCCATAAGGACAGTGTGGTATAGAAGGGACTCTCTGTGGAGTTAAATCTCTAAAGGGGCAACACTGGCTGGGAAAAACCCAATAAATGACTCACTTTCAGGCAAGTGTATTAATTAGGGGATGGTGGGACAGGCGCCCTGGTTTATTTGGGCCCAAAAAGCGGCCTGGGACTTGTCCCAATATATTATGCCTCGAGGAGGCCGGTCCGACCTGCTTCGCGGGTGTCATTCTCCAGGCGGTGGCTGTCTTAGTTGCAAAATACTAAAACTAAACTCTGCCATCGTGTTTATTTTAGAGTCTTCTCCAATAATCGACACTGCAGCCAGATGCCCTTCGCCTTTGTTGGAGAGAGAAAGTGACGAGCGACGGCCACCAGAGGGTAGAGGTGCGCTGCACGCTAAACAGAAAGTATGCGGGCCCCCTTGCAGTTCGGTGCCAGGTCCGGCTTTAGGGCGGTGCGACCGGTGCCACCGCACCGGGTGCTGGCTTCCTGGGGGCGCCGTGTTTGAAAGTTTATTAAGCTTTTGAAGCACCTGCTGCAGCGTTTATTTCCGCCGGCAATTACTAGGCCTCTCAAAAATGTCAAGAAAACTCGTGTGATTAATTATCTTCTTGGAGAGAGATCAGTGTTTTGTAAAGTTGAGGTTTTGACTTTTAGGTGAAGTTAGTGCAGAGGGTTAATATGCCTGCTGCAAAGAACGTGTACCAAGTAGATTACAGAGTGCGCATGATGTAAACAGATCAGCAGATTACTGCTTTGAAAAGAGACATCATTTTGTTACTTGCAATTTATAACTTAAAGTCCTAATATAGAATAGTGAGCTATTAACTTTCATCCCAGAACTGCATACACACTGCAAAGTATACATTATTAGAACATTGATTAATGTTGCAAAAAGGTTAATTTGGCTAAAAATCGATTCTTATTATTAAAGAAAACTCCCGAGTATGCTGTTTCATTTTCGACTCTGCGTTTGTGCTTCTCCACACCAAGCACTCTTAAACTATACTGCCTACCAGTATGGATGACATGTGACTCCTACACTTTCAGTCCTTTGGCTTATGTAACATTTCCTATACACTGATTTACACACGTATGATTGATTGTCTTTGTGTAATGTGTGTGGGATGCAAAGTGTTCGGATACCCTACACTGGTATGAGTGGCGCTATATAACTAATTCAATGCATCTGAGAGAGTGTGGTTATGGTATCTTGGTCACTGTTAAAGGGTGCTAGTGAGAGAATCTGTGGTGGAGGTGGTCATTGGGGGGCGCCAACAAACATTGTCGCACAGGGCGCCACCACACTAAAGCCGGCCCTGTGGATGACCACACCACGTCAAGAGCCGGCCAGCTCGCTTTGACTTCGTAAGAACAAAAAACTTTCCAGCGGTCGTGACAAACACGCTCAATATAAATCAAGACAGTAAATCACAAGTTTAGGGATGAAATTCAACGAGTTTCATCGTTCCCGCTCATACAAGAAAAACACAGTCAACCATTTAAAAGAAGAATGAGGAATGAAAGGCACTTATCTTCATACTGCTGGAGCAGCGAAGAAGAAGGGGGCGTGGACAGTGCCTGCGCTGGTTGTTTTGTGGATTTTGGGAGTTGGGATTGGACAGTCCATTTTTGCCTTTTTGTCCCGGGGACTTGTGGGAGGTGTGTGATTTGAGTTTGGTGGGCTCATTGTTGTGGGAGCTGCTGGAGAAACTTCCGGGATGGGGGAGGAGCCTAGTCCTCTCCTTTGGGTCCTGACATTGAATTCATGTGGTGATTACTTACACACTTATTCCTTGGGGTTGTTTTGAATGACATTGCATACTAAGGTTATAAATGCATAAATCAGTTATCAGGCACACAAAAGCTAAATGTAATTCAAATTAGGAGAATGACTGATCAATAAAATGATATAAACCCAGTAAATTAAGGAACCCAGGATGGCAAGTAGAATTGAATGATTCACATTTAATTAAAAAAAAACATGCTCACAGAAAAAGCTATGGCTACTCTCTGAGGGGGAAGCAGGAGCCCCTTAAGTGATACCCAACTTAGGGGCTGATTATGATGGTGAAGGGACCACCACTGCAGGGCTGGCGGTGGCAACCTCTGGCCCTGCGGTGGCAGTTCTTCCGCCATTCAACCGATATTTCCCACCACCAGATTAGGATGGCGGTGGGAACATGAATGCATCCGCAGCGGACACAAAGACCGTCCGCCATCAGCAATTGACCCGATTGCCTGATGGATGATCCTGGGAGCCCAAAATGGTGGCGGTGCCTAGTAGGCACCGTCCACCAGATTAGGATGCAGGCAAACACCGGCCTTTCCGTGGCGGCGAGGCCGCCATGGAAAGGCATACAGAGATCTGCTACGGGGCCCGTTGCTGTCCCCTGGGGGGTAAGGGGCTGCACTTGGGGGGTACGTATGGTACCCCCCTACATTGCCATTCTCAAGGTGGCAGGCCCCGCGCGGTGCCTGCCACGTTGTGCATCGCAATGCAAAACATGGTTGTTTAACATTGCGTACGGTTCTGCAGCCAGCAGCACCGTCCGCAATGCTAAACTGCCAGCATGCGCCCGCCCGTGTGGCGGGCGCATCCTGATTTGGCGGGCGGGACCGGCGCACCTATGGCAGATGGTCCCAGCTCTGTAGGGATGGCGGGCAGACGTAGGTCCGCCCACCATCCTAATAGGCCCCTTAGAGCAGGCATACATTTTTTTAGTGTTTATAAATTTCTGGCATTTATTTTATGCACTTGCTTATACCTTCTACTGCAGGTGCATGTACGTGTGTAGTTGGCTGATCTGGTATCCCCTGGAAATGACGTTTTGAAATGCAACACATTGAAAAGCATGACAAAATGTGAATTATTGCTTTTTTAGTAAATGCTGCAGATCTAGGGCCTTTAAAACTGGCACGTGATTAAATGCTCTGCATTGCGGCAAGGAAGGAAAGGGTGATGCTCCCATTATAGTATTAAACAATAGGGCTTATGTGGGAAGGAGTTGGAGAGATTTAATAAAATTAGGAAGCTAAGTCGTTCTCTAAATGCGAACGGATTCAAAATGGCTTTGATAACAAACAGTATAATGCAAACAGTGGTTTTATCTCATCAAAACTTGGTCGGGGAAGTATGGACAGCTTGCACTTAGAGCAAAGAATTAACAATCACTGATAGAGGGAGTAGACCATGAGTCTTCAAGACCATCTGGATTGGTTTTGTTCCGTTCATGCACTCTTGTTTTTTTATCTTGATTCCTGATGTCACAATGGGTCAAATGTTAAGGATCCCGGCATGCAGGCTGGATCACTTTCTACACTTTCTACGAATAAAGTAAGTGCAGCATTTTATCACGCTAGAGGAGCTGGACGTGAATTCTCATCAAGGTTTCATAGCCTTGCCTCTGGGTGTTGACCCCCACCTAACTGAAAGGGGGCATACATGGAGTAGTGGTTGTAAAGATTCCAGATACCACAACACATATTTGTTAGTAACTCAAAACTCATCATCATCATCAAAATAACTTCATTCGGTTATTTGTTTCAACCATCAAAGTGCACAAAAATAGAACAATCATCAGTTTACAATTTAAAAATATAAAATGAGAATACATTTCCAGTACTTAATTAAAATATGCAATAAAAAGGTAGTTGGTAGAAACTCACATGAAAATACATATAAGACAACTTCAGTACAACCTTCCAGTCAATAACTGTGCCACTTGCAAGGACAATAAAAGGAGAAGGAGCTTGAATGCAATACACAATACATTAATTTCATTGTCCAACATATCACAATCGGGAGTGTCTAATATTGCAATGCACCTGAGGTAAAAGCTTCTGCCGAGTTATCCAGAAGGCAAATAAAAAGCAGCAAACAGCAAAAGCTATTGGGCCAGGTACATCAGTTTTTAAGATTCTGTATGCAATCTGATATTGCCTGACACCAAGGTTTAGGCAAGTAGGTCTTATCCACCTCCTACGCATCTGTTTGTATTTAGGACAAAAGAAAAGAAAAGTACATGTTCTTCTGTCTCTTTGGCTCTAGTGCAGAGAGGACACGAATCAATTAGTAAACCAACAGCCTCTTTCCCAGGATACTTTAGGAGCAGGTTGCCATGTCTGAATCTGACATATAAACTTTTATTAAGGGGGGGGGCGAGATTCCATCCAAAAAGGGATCAAATTGCAAACATGATTTAACAGTTAACATTTTTGATGTTAGCTGAACATAAACTGATTTAATAGCATAATGTTCCTCCAACACCGCCCAGTACCTGACCTTTAGTTTCAGTAAATCATCCCTTGTGGCTTTGTCTGGGCATTCCTATAGATCCGACATGTTCATCAATTTGCACCAATCTGCAATATGTTTAAGCCACGGTAGTATTTTTGCACCTCCCTCATAGAGTTGCATTAGTCAGTGAGCTGGGGGGTTGTCCACATTCGCAACTCAAAACTCTTTTCTTTCAAACTGGTTGTTTTTTCTTCTGACCAATTTGCTATATGTTTATAATATGAAATTGCCCTTACTTCTGGGTAGTAGATAGCTTAATTTGTTTTTATCTATCAGTGATTATATGCTTGAAGGATCAAGCATGGATATGCTAAAATAGCTGTTTCATTTTGGCTTGGACGCCGATCCCCGACGGTGTTTTCTGCACCCAACAACACAAGTGTTGCCTCGCTAAAAATGAAAGAGCGACAAACATTTCCAGATCGCGCATTATAATCTAAATATACCGCCGGCAACAATGGGTCTTCAGTCCACATATGAATTTCTTTGTCCTGAAGATGGTGTATTAGATGCATTACAAGACAAGACTGAAACGTCGACACATCAAACCCCTTTTTCATGAAAAAATTGTTATATAGTAATTTGTCATTGTATGTTGAATGATAATTTCTATTTGTAAATAATTGACAGAAAGTGGTTTCTTACAAAATTGATTACGAGATAATTTTATGTGAAAGATAATTAATTTGTGTTTATGTGAGTGTCTCTTTGTACCCTTTGAATTTAAATTACTGAACTATATAAATTTCTACAAAAAAAAGTATACACCCGTTGCTGTTTTCCTTGATACATTCACTTTTTATTTTTCTAATTGATATTTATAATAATATATCTGAGGCCACAAATTTTGGCACTCAGAATTGATTTTAATAACCCAAGTTTGAGTATTTGTTAATGAAATCCCTTGTAGGCACTGATACCTGATATAAAACTTTCTACAAAGTGGCATTTTCAAACCTGCAATTTAAAAACCAACTCCACTAAAAGATGTTTTTTTAAATTGTGATTTCAGATACACCAAACTCCAATTTTCTATCAGCTCCCAGTTGGCAAATACACTTGTAGGATGTTATAACGCAGTTCAAATGGTAACCTGTGGGAGGGATAGACCTTGCTGTAGTGAAAAACAAAATGAACAGTATTTCACAACCAGGAAATGTTAAACACAACAGTACATCTCCCACCCCTTAAATACACTGCACCCTGCCCTTGGAGCTACCTTGGGCCTACCTTAGGGCTGCCTTACATGTAATAAAATTAAAGGTATGGGCAAGTGGGAGCACTTGCCAGGTCGACATGACAGTTTAAAACTAAACAGACAGACACTGCAGTGGCAGCCCTGAGACATGTTTGCAGGGCTATTCTTGTGGGCGGTACAAGCAGTGCTGCAGGCTCACCAGTAGCCGCTCGTAGGCTTGCCACTGATTCCCTCACACCTGGGCTCCTGCTGTTGGACACCGGAGGCTCTCCTGAGGACATTGCCGTGGACGCTGTGGTCGCTGTGCAGAGAGGGGGTGATTTTATCTTTGTATATCTCAGTCCGGGACTGCGAGGACCAGGCTGCTTGGCGGTGTTAGCAGCTGCCTCCTCTTCCCGGCCCCTCCCCCCGCAGGCACTTAACGCCTCGCGGCCCCCGCTTCGCGGGTGCCGCTCGTAGGCTTGCCACTGATTCCCTCACACCTGGGCTCCTGCTGTTGGACACCGGAGGCTCTCCTGAGGACATTGCCGTGGACGCTGTGGTCGCTGTGCCGAGAGGGGGTGATTTTATCTTTGTATATCTCAGTCCGGGACTGCGAGGACCAGGCTGCTTGGCGGTGTTAGCAGCTGCCTCCTCTTCCCGGCCCCTCCCCCCGCAGGCACTTAACGCCTCGCGGCCCCCGCTTCGCGGGAGCCGCTCGTAGGCTTGCCACTGATTCCCTCACACCTGGGCTCCTGCTGTTGGACACCGGAGGCTCTCCTGAGGACATTGCCGTGGACGCTGTGGTCGCTGTGCCGAGATGGGGTGATTTTATCTTTGTATAGCTCAGTCCGGGACTGCGAGGACCAGGCTGCTTGGCGGTGTTAGCAGCTGCCTCCTCTTCCCGGCCCCTCCCCCTCAACACCTTTCAGCCTTAAAGTAGTATTCCCTATCCACGCGCAAGCGGGACGCGCGCGGGGCGTAGCCCGGGGCTAAGCCTTGGCAAAGGGTGGGCCCTCTTAGGCCCTCAGAGGCCGAGTGAGGCCGGGCTGGGCTCGGTTATTGACCCGTTGGTACCTGTAGCGCCTGTACACGCGTGCGCTTAATGCTTAATAACCATTATGTCTATCACCTCTATTAACGCCGTAGTGGAGAAGACGGGAGCTATGACAGCTGGCCCACTGGACACTTACTTTAAAAAGGTGCACCATGAGGAGGAAAAGGACAATAACATGGACAAACGGAGGACTGAGCGTCGCCGCTCAATAGAAAGCTTGAAGCTTAGGACTCCTGATAACTCTAATTTGCAGGTCGCCTCCCGGATAGCCGATAGCGGTGGTGCCATAGTAGACCCTCTTGTACCGCCGTGTGATTTTCGCCTGTTAAGGGACCCTGCTCCTACCCCATCTGCTTCTAAAGAGCAGGTTATTCAAGAGAACCATGCTATTGGACATTCTGGTCCCACTTTAGTCATAAATAAATGTACGCCATTACTTGGTAAACATGACAAGAAGTTTACTAAGCCGTTTAAAGCAGTTAAGATTCATGGGCCACCCCCGTCTAAGAGAAGATGCAAGAAAGGGGGAGTCTCAGTCAAATCTAAGTATAATCATTCTGAATTTTGGAAACATGCACTGAAGGCCTTAAATCTAACTAAAGGGATAGCAGTTGAAGCAACTATTACTCCTAAACTACCTCTTCCTGTGTCATCAGTTGCCCCTGAACCTGAATTGCTCCCTATAACGTCAGGCTTCCTCCCTGTCGACCCTTCGTCATCACCTTCCCCTTCGGTTGCCTGCCAGGATGTTTTGGGCCAGGTGATTAAGACCCTAATTTCACCCCTTATTGAAGGCTTACTAAGAGTCGAGAAAAGACTTGCGGACTTAGAAGTCACAATAAGTAAGAAAATCGAACTGGCAACAGGACAGGGGAAGGCGGGTGTTGCTAGTGGCACAGATTTCACAGCAGTGGTACCTAACTGCCATCCTCATTTTTCCCAGGCTACAGTTGAGCCGTCTAATCAGCTAGCTGTGACTCAGTTTGTGTCTTTGCCATCGACGACTGGGGGCACCCAGAGAGCGCCCATTCAGGATGACATAGAGGGGGGGGGGATTAACCTTGACACAACCACTTTGCTGGACAATAGGGAAAGTTCCAGCACGGATAAGCCTGTAACAAATTACACGCCACAAGTTGATCTGCCCCCCGAAGCTGTGCCCTTGGTGGTTGTTTTAACGGGGGTCCCACCTTTAACGGATAACAAAAGAGAAGGGTATACCGAGCTAAAAAATAAAACCATGTTCTGGCTTAGTAGTTATAGACCTATTGAGGAGAACATTAACGGTGAGATTTTACATGTGAGACGTCTCCCATGTCTGGGTGGTAAGACGAAAAACATCGTGGGAGACATCGTGGTAGTACATTTTAGAGACCCACGTGGAGTTAAGTATATTCTGGACTGGCCCCCTAAAATAGGTAGCAATGGCATTATTCCACGTGCGTTAACCTACTTTTACCCCAGATCAACGGTGTTCCCCCCCTCCGGTATAACTAAGCAAGCCTCACTGTTTTCCATTCCACCAGGTACATTTATACCCAACCATTTGTCACGCACCTCACACACCACCTTTGCTGCTGACCCTTTAAGGTGGAACTATATTCCTCCTAGACTTACTAGGAACTACAACAGAGGAAGTGGCAATGTGAAGCCTCCCACTCCTTTAGTGACAATGAATCGGTTCGAAGCCCTCTCTAGCCTGGCTGACTGTGATTGAAGGTTAAAGTCTCCCCAGGGCCGAGGGGGGCGATTAGGTTCACTTAGTCCCAAGGATGCTACTCGTGAGAGGTGTTTGGAAGACCCCGGAGCTGCTCCTGTAATTACAGGACTACCTACTATAATCGGATCTGCTAGTGGCGGGATTGTATCCACCCTCCTTTCCGTTCCTCTGGACCATAGTGCTGTAGACCTCAGGATGACAGACCCCCCAGTCCAATTAGAACCTATAGGTGCCCAAATCATGTTGGATTTGGATATGCACGCGGGGACCCCCTCCGATCTGCATTTAATAGATAATAAAATCTTACACCTAGTTTCATGGAATGTGGCGGGTCTGCAAAGAAAGTTGGACTTACCTGAATGGAATCTCTTCATCGATCAATTCGATGTATGTTTATTCCAAGAAACATGGAGCGTTTCCCCACTATATAAATCAGGATACACCACTTTTTCCATATCAGCTCAGAGTAATGGTAGGGGTAGACCAGCCGGGGGTCTGCATGTATGGATCAAGACTGCCCTGAACTGGAAAGTAACTACTTACGACTCCGGGTGTTGTGACATCCAACATATTTCATTTGAGGGGGTAAACAGCAGGATAGATCTATTTAATGTTTACGCAAGAGGGATTACAGGGGATTTAAATTCAAATACTATATCTATTTTAGATCAGGCATTGGCTATCTGCCCCCCCTCCTCTAAAATCATAGTGGGAGGGGATTTTAACTGTACTTTCGAACCACTAGAAGGTGACGATCCCCTGGGTATAGAGGAGGTGGACTCTAGATGGTCAATTCCGACCTTGTCTTTGGCCCCAATAAAAAAATGGTCATCTAAGGTTATACAGATTAATTCCCTTACTGTGGAATATAACCTTAGAGCTCTTAATGGTAGGACTCTTTCTGACCCTGACGGTGCGATGACCTTTAATAGGTTAAGCAGCCCGTCAAGAATCGATTACATTTTATTAGATGTGACACTGTGGTGTGATTTAGTAGATATGGAGGTGACTCCTTCACAGGACAGTGATCACAACCCTTTATGCATGTCAATAAGATGGGGGCAGCGGAATAACATCCGGAGGTTATCACACCTGAGGTCCACTAAGGAGGTGACACCTTTTCAGGGAAACCATAGACTGAAATGGGAGAAGGTTCAATCACAGGCTCACAACTTGATAAAGATCAGGGCGCATGTTGAAGACCTGAGTACAGAATTGGTGGTGCTTGATCAGGATCTAGCGTCTGTACAGGGTACGCTTTTCGCTCAGGCGTATAATAACTTAACAGAGAAAGTTGGGGAATTTTTTCTTTTAAAAGGAAACAATAAGGGTAAGAGAGGTGGTAGGGATAATAACACAGCTATAGCAAGTAACCCTTGGTACACGGCCCACTGTAAGGATATAAGAAATGAGATCAGAATTGCCTTGCGTCAAAAGAACCAATCTCAGGTTAGTGTAGCCAGGAAAGAATACGCAAGGGCTTTGGAGCAAGCAAAACGTGAGTGGGAAGAACAACGCTGGCAAGACCTCAAGACAGCT
The DNA here is from genome assembly GCF_964204655.1 of Triturus cristatus. Classification (NCBI taxonomy): domain Eukaryota; kingdom Metazoa; phylum Chordata; class Amphibia; order Caudata; family Salamandridae; genus Triturus; species Triturus cristatus. The sequence goes on from NC_140586.1 coordinate 370,625,795, forward strand.
TCTAAAAGAAAGAATTCTTCGCTGTTTTGGGATCTGATTAACAAAGCCAGGTTGATTAGTTCTCGACCTTTAGATAGTCACATAACAGGCCAGCAATGGCAATCCCATTTTTCCTCCCTGTATGGTGGGTCAGAAATGCCCCTCTCTCCTTCTGTTCATGCCCTCAGCGTCCCTCCCATGCTCCCGGTCAGGGAACCCTTTTTGCCCTCTGAGGTGGTGCTAGCCATCAGTCATCTCACCCCAAAGAAAGCAGCCGGCCCAGATGGGATCCCTGGAGACCTCCTTATGGAGGCCCCAGAGCTGTGGGCCAAACTTATTGCAAAAATAATGAACCTCATTTCTCACGGATACCCCGTTCCAGACTCGTGGAAGGGAGCGGAGGTAATCACGGTCTTTAAGAAGGGTGCCAGAGACAACCCTGCCAACTACAGACCAATCAGTTTGATTGATGTGTTACAGAAGGTGGTCGGCAGGGTAATTATATCAAGGGTTGGCACCTGGATGGAAGAGATGCATGTGTTGTCCCATCTGCAAGTGGGGTTCCGCCAAAAGGTGGGTACGATGGACCAGGTCTTTCGCTTCTTTGCGATCTATTGGAAGTCGGTCACCATCAACAAAGGTAGCTTATACCTGGCTTTCATAGATCTCAGGATGGCCTTCGACCTGGTCCCACGTGAGAGGCTGTGGGAAGTTTTGGAGAACATGGGGTTCCCTGGTCCCCTCTTGAGTTTAATTGTGCATCTCCATGAGGGGAACTATGCCAGGATCAGGTGGGGTACTCAAGGTGAATTAACTGAGAAGATACCCGTGAAGAGGGGGGTACGCCAGGGATGTGTTATGGCTCCAACGCTGTTCTCTCTTTTTGTGAACGGAGTGGTGGATTACTTGAGAGGAGAACCAGCTGATGCTCCATCCCTGGCTGGTGAAAAAATCCCCACACTCCTCTCCGCGGACGACACTATTTTGATCTCTAAGTCCCCGTCTGGCCTACAAAAGCTCTTGAATCGCTTTAGCGCATTTTGCACTGATAGAGGTCTTACCATTAACACTCAAAAAACTAAGCTCATGGCTTTAGCTCCATCACCCAGATTTAGAAATAATCTTTTACTTAATGGGGAGCCCTTGGAGTTGGTAGACTCCTATGATTATTTGGGCATTAGGGTTAATAATCGCATGAGCTGGAAGGATCACTTGGCTAAAATGATGTTAAATTATAAAAGAGCTTCTGGGGCGGTTATGAGAGAACACCGGAAATCTAAGAGCAAGCCCCTTTTACCGCTCCTAACTATCTATGAAGGCCAAGTTCTCCCATCTGCCCTATATGGCTCAGAATTATGGGGGTTTGAAAATACTGTAGAGCTGGACAGAGCTGAAAATAAGTTTTTGAGAGATGCGGTAGCCCTTCCAGTCTCTACCCCGTTAATTCCTCTTCGGGCTGACATGGGTAGGCGCCCTCTCAAGGACCTAGTGCGCTTACGCCCGTTACTTTTTTGGGTTCGCATGCGAAGGACAAGGGAGCTTCAGGATTATGCCGCCGCCCTAGACGAATTAATCCAGCTTAATTCCAATAATAAGATTAAGTGGCTGAGCAACCTGAAGCGGTTGGTAGTTCTCTTGGGTTTGAGTGACTCCTGGGAAAGCCAATCACCCCCACCCAAGATGGTGATTAAACAGCTATATTGGGATCTAGTCCAGCAGGAGACACTCTCTAGTAGTTCTGTGGGTTCCCTTACTGAGCGATTCTTGTCCTTCAAATGGATTAGGAGCTTTGAACCATTCTTGGACTACATCGAGCTGCCTTTGGATAGAGCTCTTTACTTGAAGGTTAGGTTCGGGATCCTCCCAGTAAACGATTTCACCTCGGGGTGGAGAAAGCATGTCGGTAAAGTGAATCCATGTCCGGGCTGTGCAGCCCCTACAGAGTCCGTGGCACATCTCTTCTTTGCTTGCCCAGCTTATAGGGTTGCCAGGAGGATCTGGTTAAAGCCGTTATGCAGGAGTTTGGGCCTTAGATGTCATAAAATGGCCCTGCGGATACTCAGCACTGATACTTCCTCGATTGCTATGGTTTGTGGAGTTGCAAAATTTTTGGGCAGTGCTTGGCGATCCCGTATGAGGCGTTGTAAAACCTACCCTGGTCCACCTACTAGTTAAAAGTACTTGGTTAGGATTTCCACTATGTTGATATGTGACTTGTGTTTATCTTTTAGTGGAGTATTGGTCAATTGTTGCTTTTACTTAAATTTATGCTTGGTATTTTATATTGTATTGTGCTGCTATATTGCTCTTTTATGATGAAATTTCATCGAATAAAGAATATTTGACTTGGCATTTGATTTACAGGCCCTGGGCACATATGGAGCAATGTACTAGGGACTTACCAGTACATCAAATATGCCAATCACAGATAAATCAATCACCATGAGAAAAAGGAGAAAGCAGATGCACTTAAGCACTGATTAGCAGTGGAAAAGTACCCAGAGTCTTAAAGCCAACAAAAAGAAGGTCACAACAATAGGAGGAAGAAGACAAAAAGTTTGGGGATAACCCTGCAAAAAGGGCCAGGTTCAACACTTGTCAATTCATCTAACGTTCCTATGCTATTGTTCCATAGTTCTCAAAAATCTATTACTTCAAACTTATTTTTGACACATGTTTGTATCACATAAAAGCAACTTTCAGGTTTCTCACTGAAAACGATAAATTCTGCATGTGCCACGGAAGATTGCACTACTGATGCCAATGTACACAAGGGGGCAGCGGGTAAAGGGGGATGTGTGTTTGTGTGTGTGTGTGCGCTCTATACCTGCTCTGTGAGTGCCTGAGAACTATGCACATTGCGCATCCTTTGCGCCTTCCCATTGCACCCTGTGCCCCCTTGTGCACCACTTCTTTTGATGGTAAGTTTCTGCTGCCTGTTCCATCTGTGTTTTGTTTGTGATTGAGAAATGGCTGCACTGCTGATGTCGATGCAGTACCTGCACTGGGTGTTTGGAATGCAGGCACTGCTGCTGGCTCCTTGAATGTCTTTGTGTGAAACAGAATCTTGCTCTCTGTGCTGCTCTCAGCTTGCACTCTGCACCAACCCCTTGCACTGCTTCTGTATTTTCTGCTGGCTCTGCTTCCCTTTGCGTCTTGCACTGCCACTCTGGCACCCTTTGCTGCCCCTTCAACTCCACCATGCGCTGCCCATCCCCTGTGCTTTGCGCTGATAGTGCCAATTGATTTGGAATTTACAATGTGAAAAGGTTAATCAAGCTTCACTTACATTCAACCATGGCACGTCAGGGGCAGCAGTGATACAAACGTCCTTAATGCAAAGCACGGGTATAAGAAATGTTGCTTCAGTGTGTGTTTACTCTCACAAAACAGATGGGTTTGGAAATAAGCTACCGCAGCTGATACCCACGCGCTACCTCTTCGGTATAGTACTCAACTTGTAACTATTTTCAATATACAAAAGCCAAAACAATTGCATTGCTGATAAACGTTGGTGGTTTTACGAGTCAGTGTGTTTCTTCTTTACTGGACAATTAAGTGCTCACAGTACTCCCAGTCTTTTGTCCTGACTGTTCGTCGAATACGTCTTGAATCTACATATATTGCCTTCCTTGTGAATGTATACCTTCCATGTCCTTATGGATCTTTGTATTTGTTACTTTGCGTCTAGCTCAGTGTCTCCAATGCGCTACCCTATATCTCACTATATACCTCTTGCAGTGTGTCCTCTTCCTCTACTCTGGCTCATCTTCAACCTCTCTCAACTACTCTTTCCAATGTAGTACCCTATTTCTCACTTTATGCCTCTCTCTATATATATTCTCTACCTCCACTCCCTCACTCATCGCAAACCCCATTCCACTACTATGATCCTCAAAATAACCCTTTCTAAACTTTCCCTCCTTGCATCATCTCATACCTCTTTTACTATTCTGATCTCCCAAACAAGCCTTTCTCAACCCTTCCCTCTGACTCTTCTCCCCCACCTCCCCTTTACTCATCCCAAACCTTCTCCTACTGCTATGAACTCCGAAAAACAAAAACAAAAATTCAAGACACCTTCCCTCTTCTATCACTCCAAATCACAGAATAAGCTGTCCACCGCTCAAATTATTTTTATATTTTCCTATACTAATTCACCACTAATCTTTTTTGGGTTCCAGAGTAGCGTGATACTCACCAAAAAGCACTTCAACACCTCATCAGGGGTAGCAAGTGCTATATGAATGCAAACCCTCACCTCTTCTATCCCTCCACCATCCTTTTCAATCAAAATAACAGACCAACATGTCCACCGCTCAAATTAATTTCATATTTCCCTATACTAATTCACCACTAATCCTTTTTGGGATCTGGAGTAGTGTGCTATTCACCGAAAAAGCGATTCAACTCCTCATCAGGGGTAGTAAGCGCTATTTAAATGCAATTACAATTACAGTTATGGTCTATTATCCTTTTTAGATATGTTACCAAATGCTGCTACATTTCCTGCCAAAAGCAGCACATGCCTTGAAAGTTCTATGACAAGCAACCAGTTACTGCTCTCTAAGGGGATACTGTAGTGGTCCTCCAGTCCTGCAACTACTTAACACACCTGTTTTAACTTAGTGCTCCTATTGCTTGCTTTAACGTTGATGTGCCATAAATTGATTTCTTTTAATTTAATTCCTATTTCATTAGACCCTCCCCACGCCCGAACTTCTTTCTTTCATTTACGAGAAAAAACACTCATTGCACTTATTATGAACACCATCCAAGACATAGAAATGTAGGAATACAGCTATAGCAAGGAGGCAAGAGAGGGCGAGGAAGAAAGGGAGAGAAAGGGAGAGCTGAAGGCCGAGAGCACTAAAGTAAGAGGCAAAGTTAGAGATGCAAATGGAGGGTGATATGAGGTGGACGAATGGAGAGTGCGAATAGATAGATGTGGGATATTTTAGAATGGGTTAGCAAACTTCCCACCTTCACTTCACTGGCAACTTTACGCAAGCAAAGATCCTTTGCACAAACTGAGATATTTTGCATGTGCAGGAATACTTTGCACATTTGGAAACAATTTGCGTGCAAATACATATCTGAAGATGTTTGATAGGTTCCAGGGGGTTTTATGAGTCACATGGTACATTTTCGGGGGTTTTATTCCATAATTGTTCCTCTTAATCATGCCCTTTTATATGATGTCACTCGGCTGGAAATGGAACATATGTAGTCTGATTACTGTATCATACTGTATACAATTTTTAATTCTTTTACTACCTCCTATAGTAAGCATTGAAAGCTGTTATTGCCACCTTTAGAGAGACTAAATAGAACAAAATAAACTTCAGACCTGAAACTCCAATGGTAAGCAAATGTATCCACATAGATACTGCTGAGTGACCACCCACAGCCTCATATCGTTTATATATGGATTAGTATGGGGGCACAACGTTTTTTTCAACACGCACACAGCTGGTGCTGCTGAACGTCAGGGTTGCCAAATAGCATGGCTGTCTACTCTTGATTACACATCATTCCTCTTTTATCTACCATGATACAACCCCTGCTCATTAATCTCTCTCTTGCAAGCTCTTTATCATCCATGCTTTCTCCCTTTGCCACTGTTTTTCCATCCTTCTCTTCCACCCTCGTTCCTCCTTTACTGCCTTTCTCTATCTTGTTCTGCTTCAAAATTAAATGATGACCACAAAAATGAGTGCAAGTGGAACATGCGTGCAACCACTGGATCAAATTAAGTACTGGTACTGCCCCAGGACTCAAAGAAAAGGTTTTGAATTTTATTTCTGCCTTTTTCTTACTCTTTGCAAATATTGAAATATGAAATAATAGTTGGAAATTAGAAATTGTCATCTTACAGGTAACACGTGCTATTAAAATAACATCTTGACTGGATCCCCAGCAAGGTGATCAATTCACTGAGGTGGGAAGACACCCCTAGACTTACCATCAAATCCTCACGTTACCTAAATATGCTGGAAATAAACATTATTTATAAATCTGGCCAGGGCCCACAATAACATGATATTTCCCGGGAAGGTGTTCTCTTGGCCCTTCCATCGTAATCTCTAACATCTGTGCTGTGGTCTAGTAGGCTAGATGGAAAATGTAGAACCATTAGACCTGGGTGCCAATTACGATCCTGTAAAAACCGGGTACGAACCGTCGGACGGAGCATATTCTCTGTCCGACGCGTACCCGGTCGTAAAAAAATACAAACATGGAATTACGATTCGCACGGGAACACCATTTCCGTACGAATCGTAAAAAACCCCGACCGAACAAAATAAACCTACAAATGCGATCCGGGAAAGCGCCGACCTGACGTCGGGACGCTCGCAGCCTGCCATTCACGAACCAGGAATTACGATTCGCACCGACGTCATCCCGCACGGTGAATATTTTCCGGCAGCCAAAAACTGCCGGGAAATCAGGACGACGCGAACAAGGACCACCAGTACGCGACGGACAGACAGGACGACGCGAACAAGGAGGACCAGTACGCGACGGACACACAGGACGACGCGAACAAGGAGGACCAGTACGCGACGGACACACAGGACGACGCGAACAAGGAGGACCCGTACGCGACGGACAGACATGGACCCGAACCTACGTGTCATCCCGGCCCTCATAGCAGTCGACCTCCTCTACAGGTTCCGACGCAGACGCCGCAGAAGGTCAGAACAACTAAGGGAGGGGGGAAAGTGGGGTGGGGGGGTGGCAGGACCAGGGCAGGCCACAAACCCCCACCAAAGTCACACAGCACACATGCCCTGGACATACCTGACTCCCAGGCACTGGTCACTACGAGGGGGTGGGGGCGTGTCCAGCTAAGCCAGCGACCGCCACAACGGAAGTCCGTCACGACGCGAACCGGCAACACAACCAGACATGTACGTCCCGTACCCACGCCTGAAGAGCGTGGGTACGAGTCGTACCACGCCCACACCCACGTCACCCCAACAATGGCAGGACGGCTCGTACCCATGTGGCAAAGGCCTGTGTACGGGCCGCACAAGCATCACATAGCGTGGGGACGGATATGTACGGACCCTACCCCCACCCGCGTACGTATGGAGCGTACCCCCACCCCAACAGTGTAAGTACGACACGTACCCACACCCGCGTACGTATGGAGCGTACCCCCACCCCAACAGTGTAAGTACGACACGTACCCTCACCTCGAATGCATGGAGCGTACCCCCACCCCAACAGTGTAAGTACGACCCCTACCCTCAGCCGCGTACGTATGGAGCGTACCCCCACCCCAACAGTGTAAGTACGACCCGTACCCACACCCGCGTACGTATGGAGCGTACCCCCACCCCAACAGTGTAAGTACGACACGTACCCTCACCTCGAATGCATGGAGCGTACCCCCACCCCAACAGTGTAAGTACGACCCCTACCCTCAGCCGCGTACGTATGGGGCGTACCCCCACCCCAACAGTGTAAGTACGACCCGTACCCAAACCCACGTACGTATGGAGCGTACCCCCACCCCAACAGTGTAAGTACGACACGTACCCTCACCTCGAATGCATGGAGCGTACCCCCACCCCAACAGTGTAAGTACGACCCCTACCCTCAGCCACGTACGTATGGAGCGTACCCCCACCCCAACAGTGTAAGTACGACCCGTACCCACACCCGCGTACGTATGGAGCGTACCCCCACCCCAACAGTGTAAGTACGACACGTACCCTCACCTCGAATGCATGGAGCGTACCCCCACCCCAACAGTGTAAGTACGACACGTACCCCCACCTCGAATGCATGGAGCGTACCCACATCCGTGCATGTCATGAGCGTACGTATTGTGAAATTGGAGAGGTGGGTGCAGAGTCCTCCCGGCAGTGCCCTGAGACAGGAGGGGTGGGGGCCTATCACTCCCAGCAGTGCCCTGAGACAGGAGGGGTGGGGGCCTATCACTCCCAGCAGTGCCCTGAGACAGGAGGGGTGGGTGCAGAGTCCTCCCAGCAGTGCCCAGAGACAGGAGGGGTGGGTGCAGAGTCCTCCCAGCAGTGCCCAGACACAGGAGGGGTGGGTGCCTATCACTCCCAGCAGTGTCCAGACGCAGGAGGGGTGGGTGCAGAGTCCTCCCAGCAGTGCCCAGACGCAGGAGGGGTGGGTGCCTAACACTCCCAGCAGTGCCCAGACGCAGGAGGGGTGTGTGCAGAGTCCTCCCAGCAGTGCCCTGAGACAGGAGGGGTGGGTGCAGAGTCCCCCCGGCAGTGCCCTGAGACAGGAGGGGTGGGGGCCTATCACTCCCAGCAGTGCCCTGAGACAGGAGGGGTGGGTGCCTATCACTCCCAGCAGTGCCCATGGAACGCAAAGGGTGGAGTAGTCACATATACCATGCCCACATATGTCAGTCAGGTGCACAAAGACCCTGCAGTACATGTACCACATGTGTGCGATGCTGGAAGTATACGCATGCATAGGGCCAAAAACAAAACATTTACACATGAAGTCATGTCAATAGTCCACATACACAAGTACAATGACTACCAAGGATGCCACGAATGATGCAGGTGGAGAATGGCTCAGCATGCATGTGCAAAGTTGAAGGAGTCCGTCACACACCCAGCTAATGTACACACAGCTCTGCACTAAATATTGGGAACACCCTGCAGGGAAGAAGTCAGGGTACACAGAGGAAGGAAAACACCTTGGGACAATTGCAACATGCAGCAACTGCTTACATGAATGGAGAAAGGTAGCTAACACCGTGTGAGGCACACTGATCCCAGGGTCCCCCCTATGAGCAGCACACTACTACATTTCCCACACACCCAACACATGACCAACACCCACAACCATGTAGCAGCCCCACCAACAGCAATGCCAGCAATGCAGGAGTGTTCCAAGGGCCAAAAATAAATAGCTTTATTCAGCATGAGCAAAAAACTAGTATGACATAAGTCCAATATTAACAAAGGCCATAGGGCAGTCCAGGAGTCCCAGCTGGATGGGGGACACAGTGGGATGCGTGTCCCCTAGCTTGCCTGCACAGTTACAAGTCGTCGTCTTCCACAGGGGTGAGGGCATCATGTGGGGGGGAAGGAACAGGCACCGCAGGGACAGGAGGGCAAAGGGTAGGCGAATTGGGTGCAGGGATGGAGGACTCCACCACAGGGGGTGGGGCAGGGCCAAAGGTGGATTCTAGGAGCGTGCTGCACACCTTGGCAAGGTCCTCCAGGGACTCCCCTGCACCCGAAGGAACCACAGGCCCCAAGGGGGGGGGGGTCAGACGGATGGGTCGCAGCGCCACTGGGGGAGGGTGTGGACAGGGGGGGGGGACTCAAGCACCCTGACCGGGGACTTCCTTGACCGCTTGCGGGGTGGTGTCACTGTGGGGCTCAGGGACAGAGCGGCCATGAAGGAGTCTTTGGGGGAGATGTGGCCAGGAGAGCTGAGGGGAGGGGATTTGGAGGGAGTGGATTGGGTGGAATGCGGACTCCCACTCTGGCTGCATGTCACACGTTTGCCCCCCGACCCAGTGGGTGTGCCTACTGCACCCTGTGTGTGCGTGTCAGGAGGTGTGCGGCGGACCTTCCCTGCTGGTGTGGTGCCTGTGTCTGTTGTGGTGGGTGCATGCTTACGTCTGGGTGTATGTGGGACAGGCATGGGAGTGGGAATTGTGGAAGGAGCAGGGGTAGGGGGTGGGACGTAGCGCTGCAGGAGACCCACTGCTGCAGTCAGTGTGGAGTCTATGGACCTCAGCAAGTTGCGTTGGTCAGCCTGCGATGAATGAATGCCCTCCAAGTATGCCTCCATGTTGTTGAGGACCTGGCTGTGGCCATGGAGGACATTAAGGATCGCAGTCTGACCAATCTGCAACTGCCGCTGGATGTCCACAGACTCAGCATTGGCGGCAGCAGTGGAGACAGGGGCAGGGGGTGCGGTGCCTGGCAGGAAGGAGACATGTGGTGACCGGGCACGCTGGGAAGGGACACGAGCACGTGGGAGGCGGCTGATGCCAATGGAGGGGGCGGTGCCAGATGTAGGGCTGCTGTCAGATGGTGGTGCAGCCACCGCCCACTCGGAGTGATCCTCCTCGGACCCGTCGGCTTCATACTCTGTTGTGCCAGTCGACAGGTCCCCGGGTTCACTCTCCACCGCCTCAGTCCCACTCGAAGTGCCAGCCCCGATGTCACCGCTGGCACTGGTGCTCCGTCCCTCCGCGCCGTCTGTGTCCATGTCTCCCTCCGTGTCCCCCGACGATGCTGTGGGCAGGGTGAAGAGACAGAAAGTAAACATACACCTGTATACATATGTCACATGAGTACAATCTACATAGGTTACAGTGCATAGCCTGAAAAGAAAGATCAGTAACATCTAAAAAACAAGGTACATATGTAGGGCATGCAAGACACAGTTTTTCGACCCACCATGCCATTGAAAAACTATGGAGAGCATGACACACTAGCAAATGAGATGATATGGAATTTTGACTGAGGAGCAAGGCCCTGGGGACAATCCAGCACTGCATCTGCACCACACAGCGTGGCAGCAAATAGGGATGAGCAGGGACCATAGGCAGGAACCACAGGCACATGCAGCATAGGTAATACTGATAACATGCCCACCCTGACTGGCACACTGCACCTTGAGTGTATGTCCAGGCAAACATTACACACTGGCCAGTCCTAGCAAGGAGATATCATGTCTTGACATGTCGGACATGCCCGCACCACCCACCCCCTACATGAGACAAATCTATGGAGACACAGGAAGCACGTACATCTCTTAGTCTGGATGAAATACACATGGGATGCAAAACTTCTATATTGCACACAAACTACCCAAAGTGCGGCTGTGCAAATTATCATGTACAAATGGGCAGCATCAGATGATTGCAACAAGACACAAAGGCAATGGCCACCGTGAGTATGTAATAGTAAAATCAGGTCAGGCTGTACAGTGGACACTTGTAATACATCGCACGTCAATATACATGTTGCCAGGGGACAATGGCACAGAGCACAACCTATGCTGTAGACACAGAGATTGTCGAAATATTCGGATTACACACATGATACCTAGGAAAATATGCCCCTGGGGACAGTAGTGGCCACACAACTCCATGCTCCTGAATGGGAATGACTGCAACACACGCTAACAGCCCTGCACTATGCGTACCGCACACTCATGCACATCATGTCACAGGCCACCACATAGAACATGCGTGCTGTAAGGCCTCACACTTGAGAGACTAACTCCCATGTCTGGACTCAGCATTAGTGCCAACTGACATGGAACCCACAAGTCCAGAACTGGACAGGGCACAGGCAAGGTCCAAAATCCTGTTACACACCACCCCCACACATGATGCTGCAGGCATTGTACACTTGTAGAAGGTGTCAGGCTACATAACCTTGTGATGGAGTGACTACACACAGACCAAGGAACACATTGCAAGGAGGGGAAGGGAGGCAGGAGAGCACTGCAATACTGTGGGGAATAGGATCTGCACAGCACCATAAACCCTGGAAGTGTATCCATGGAACAGTGCACCTACAAATGCTGGTGAAACACAACAAACACACACATGTACCTACCCCCTTCCGGCTGCTGCATCTCCTGTAGACGCCTGTCCAAGTCAGGAAAGACCACCGCCAGCACACGTTTCTGGATGTGGGAGAGACGGCGGCGCCCGCGGTTCTTGTGGCTCTCAGGTGAGTCCCCCAGCAGGACCCGTGCGATCCTCCGCGTCCAGCACCGGATATCCTGCCAGCGCTTCCTCACCTGGGACATGCGCCGCCTCCAACCTTCCGCACTCCTCACGGCGCTGACGGTGTCCAGCCATATCTGCTCCTTGGCAGAGGCGTCTACCTGTGAGGATGGACAAGTGACACTACATCAATACACCTGGCACATGTCACAGGGACACAGATTAGAACACATTCGCTGTTTACAACAAGGCCTAGTATGCATCCAACGCATTGCACCTTTGTCATAGGGACATGATCCTCTGGGGAAGGGCTAAAGCAGTACGTGCTATTGAAAGGACACAGGTGGAATGAGGGCAACAACACAATCAAAGATCCAGGCTCACACTGTGCATCACACCCACCCCTCCTGTCTCAGGGCACTGCTGGGAGTGATAGGCCCCCACCCCTCCTGTCTCTGGGCACTGCTGGGAGTGATAGGCCCCCACCCCTCCTGTCTCAGGGCACTGCTGGGAGGACTCTGCACCCACCCCTCCTGTCTCAGGGCACTGCTGGGAGTGATATGCACCCACCCCTCCTGTCTCAGGGCACTGCTGGGAGTGATAGGCCCCCACCCCTCCTGTCTCAGGGCACTGCCGGGGGGACTCTGCACCCACCCCTCCTGTCTCAGGGCACTGCTGGGAGTGATATGCACCCACCCCTCCTGTCTCAGGGCACTGCTGGGAGGACTCTGCACCCACCCCTCCTGTCTCAGGGCACTGCTGGGAGACATCAGGCATCCCCCCCCTTGGGACCCCCCCTACAGTACATAGCATGTGTGTCACACCTGGACACAATGGCAGAAGTCACAGTCACCAAAAAGGGACACAGTCTGTGGCAGTGGACACTGCACTCACCTGATAACCTGGTCGCCCATACAGCATGGGGTACCGTGGGAGGATCACATCCACCAAAGCCATGTTCTCCTCCAGGGTGAATGGCTGTGACCTCTCCACAGCCCTTGACATGGTTCCAGGGAATCAGTAGCAGCAGCTGGGTCGTGGAATACAGAGATGTGCAGGCAAGTGCTCCCTCATGGGACCTGGCTGCCTTATATCTGCCTTGCTGGCCCATCTCATGCACAGGAATACAGAGTGATTGGTCACTCACATTTGCATCCTCAGTTTCCTCCAATCCCTTCAAACCTAGCAGTCTGTGGGTTCTCTATCGGTTTCATTCTCCTGCATGATGTCAGCCCCACAAACACATTGCAACAAAGTAGAAGAATTCCAACTGACTTCTGTTGTGCACCTTCCAGAACAATTTGGAAATTTGAACTTGGTCTCCATGACAACCAGCATGCATGTAGGCCTTAATACTTGTCCCCTATGTAATTTGGAGCGTCACACACAGGTACGGTGCATTTCGGGGCCCTAGGGCACCCCAAATGCATTGCAACGGCCCGTACACGCGTGCCTACGTTCACTATCACTATGGGTGTCCTCGCGTATGCGTACTCGTAGTGATAGTGAGCGTACATGCGTGTGTCTGGCCCGTACCACTACGAGTACGCATACGTGAGGAGACCCATAGTGATAGTGAGCGTACATGCGTGCGTACGGCCCTATCACTATGGGTGTCCTCGCGTATGCGTACTCGTAGTGGTACGGGCCGTACACACGCATGTACGCTCACTATCACTATGAGTACGCATACGCGAGCAGACCCATAGTGATAGTGAGCGTACATGCGTGTGTACGGCCCGTACCACTACGAGTACGCATACGCGAGGACACCCATAGTGATAGGGCCGTACGCACGCTTGTACGCTCACTATCACTATGGGTCTGCTCGCGTATGCGTACTCGTAGTGATAGTGAGCGTACATGCGTGTGTACGGCCCGTACCACTACGAGTACGCATACGCGAGGAGACCCATAGTGATAGTGAGCGTACATGCGTGCGTACGGCCCTATCACTATGGGTGTCCTCGCGTATGCGTACTCGTAGTGGTACGGGCCGTACACACGCATGTACGCTCACTATCACTATAGGTCTGCTCGCGTATGCGTACTCGTAGTGGTACGGACCGTACAAATGCCTGTACGCTCGCCATCACGATGGGTACACATACGGCAGCACTCCCATAGTGATTTGGGAACGTACACAGGCCCTCTTAGCAGCAGTACGGCGGTTTTCACACATCACAGTGGTAATAGGCGGCACACAGGTAGGAATAGGGCGGACATACTTGTCCATGGATGGACATACTTGTCCATGGATGGACATACTTGTCCAGGAATGGACATCAAGCATCGTCTGTGCATTACTACATGTGTGGGGCACAGGTGTGACAGGCTGTGATGTGGAACATTACTCCTGAGTGGAGAAGGCACCAGATGTATGATGAGATGTGTACAGGTGTACTGTGTGATGGTGCAATGTGTGCCAGGCATGCCCTTGACTCCTTTGACATGTGTGCATGTCGTACTGCACACTTGGGGTGAGCGTCACTGGCATGGCACGGACACCAACACACGGAAGTGTCCCCTGATGCCCGGTACAGGGGTTACCACACCTGCCTTGACACTACCCACGGTGCACAATGTGACTATGTCATGTATGTGTGGGGGCTTCCCATCAGGTTGATGTTGGAGCACCCTCAAAAGCTGCAGCTGTTGCGGCAACCAACATGTGTCTGTGTGTAGATGGACATTGCACACTGTTCCGCACACCATGCCACATGTGGTATCGGATGTGAGGTGCACATGTATGCATGGGACACGGAGTAGCGTGACAAGGACATGTCTGCATCCTCACAATGATTGTGTGGTGAGTCATGACATGTGCACCTTCATGGCAAGGTGTGTGGGCTGTCCTAGTGTAATGTCATGTGACCTGTGGCTCTAGTGTTCCGCTACCAGTCTCTGCAATCGGCATCCTACTTCTGCTGATGTGTGGGCGTATGTCACTCCTGTGTTGCATCTGGCTGTTCACTTGCAATGGGACACAGCTATTCCCATGGCATGGCATGGGGCGGTTCTCAATCTCCGTGTGTAGCTGGGTCTTGGTAGGAGTCTCACCTGGCAGTCATACCTGTCCTGGGCATGTAGCACATACCTGACTCCCTATGTAGCATATGTGTATTGACAGATTAACATGTGCTCAGTACAAATGATTTGTTGTTGTGGTGCACTCACTCTTCCTTGTCAAATTACTGCAGAGCGCCGCCTCTTCCCCGAGCAATGCCGGACTTGGCTGACATGCGGGAGAATGATCGGATCCGGTGCTACCGCTTCCCACGACGGTTGATTCTGGAGTTGACGGCGAGACTGGCACCACACCTGGAACCGCAGCACAGGTATCCTACGGCACTGACACCCCAGCTGAAGGTAATGGCAGCCCTACATTTTCTTGCCACGGGTACCTTTCAATATACCATAGCTCATGTTGGTGGCATGTCCCAGAGCATGTTCTGCCGTGTGCTGCATGATTTCTTAGAGGCCATGTTGATTCACCTGGATGACTTCATCAAGTTCCCAACCCCTGAACAGTTGACTGCGGTCAAGCATGGATTCTATGCCCTGGGAGGGATGCCCCATGTCATTGGGTCCATAGATGGGACACATGTAGCTTTGGTACCACCACACGCACGGGAGGTAGCGTACCGCAATCGGAAGCACTACCACTCCATCAATGCCCTTGTGGTGTGTCAGTCCAACATGGTGATTTCACATGTCTGTGCTCGTTTTCCAGGATCAGCACACGATGCCTACATCATGAGGTGTAGCAGGATGCCTGAAATGATGATGCAGCTGCGCAACGAAAGAGCATGTGTTGTTGGTGGGTACAGTCTGTCTGTCCTGTATTTTGCATAGCCTACCAGCACGACCGCTTCACCAGTTCTAACGATGTCCATGTGCTTTCCATGTAGGGGACGCTGGCTATCCCAACATGCCTTGGCTGCTCACACCTCTCCGCAACCCCATCACGCCGGCCCAGCTCCGCTACAACACCGCCCATGGCCGGACAAGGCGAGTGATAGAGAGGACGTTTGGCCTGCTGAAGAGCCGCTTTCGGTGCCTCCACAAGACCGGCGGCGCCCTCCCATATGCCCCTACGAAGGTCTGCAAAATCTTCATGGTCTGCTGTATGCTGCACAACATGGCAGTCGAGAAAGCTGTGCCACTCATCCTGGATCAACATGACGAGGACCATCCACCCGTGGAGGACGAAGGGCTTGGCAATGGGGCTAGTGATGTGGAGGATGTGGAGCCGCAGGAGGACATCCAGACTCGGCTCATAAGCGACTTCTTTGCTTAGTGGTGAGTACCAGTGTCTGAGTGTGCACGCATTGGTCCCCGTGTGGCATGTGTTGTGATGTGTGTGTCCACCTGCATGTATGGCACGTGAGTCAGAGGTGTGTGTGGGTGTGTCACTGGAGTGATGGTGGCAGTGATGGTTGTATTTCCCCAGTCATAATTGTGACCTAGCATGTTGTCATCCATACATGTGTCGAGTAAATGCACATGCAAGTGGCTGTGCTTTTTGTGGCTGACTTCTTGTGTGTCTCTCTTCCCCAGGTACTTGCGCATGCCGTCTGCTGGTTGCATTGTTGTGGCACTGCTATTCCTCATGGACACGTCATCGTGGGCTGACTCAGCGTTACAGGCACGGACACATTTGGAAGTCTCCATAGGGTAAGGGATGCATCAGGGGTGTATTGGGTGTGGCAGTTGGTCACTATGTATGCACACTGCCCCTGTCGATGTTTGGTTCCTCTGCAGCCATGTAGCATCACCATGGGACACGACATGCAGCTGTTTACACCTGAATAGATGGTCTGACTGGTTGACAGTCATCAGTGATGGGATAGTGGATTGTGATGATGGCATCAATGTGTGTTACACTGCCCTCGGACACATACGGTTAGCATTGGCTTGACATGGTGTGGGACTTCCACATCAGCGGATCTATGGTGTATGGCAGGCTCTCCGTGTGCAGCTGTGGGTGTTTAGCTGTTAGCCGACGCTTGTGTGCCAGTTCCATGGCTATCACGCATTTGTGCTGCAGAAGGGGGGTGCCAGTGTAGGACCCACATGTTACTCCACAAGATGTGTTCATGTGTACTTCAAGTTGCCTCTGCAATCCCGAAAACATGACTAATAAAGGTGTCCCTATGCCTCCAAGGTGCCTCTTCTCAGTCAATGCTGGTGTGTTGCCACTGTGCATCCAGCATGTCTGGCATGGTATTCCCTGATTGTGGCTATGTGTCAATGTGTCGAGTAGCAAGATGCAAGCTGTGTGTGTGGGCTGAGACTGTGTAGTGGGCATGATGTCCATGACTGTGTGGGTATTGTGACATGTGCCATCCCCATGCATCCAACGTTGGCCAGGCCCCCATTCTCTGCATCCACCGGACTCAAGCTTGCAGGAAATGGTTCTGCCACCTGTCTACACATACCTGGGTGCCCCCCAGGACACTCCACATGATCCCTGACCTCTGCGCATGACTGTTGCTGTACTCAATGTGTCTGTCGACACGGTTGTGCGGCCACCCCCTCAGCTGGTTGGGCCCATCACGGGTGTGTATGGTGCTCCATGTCTGTCTTGCCTAATACACTGTGACCCGTGTGTCCTGTGCCAGACTCAGGCCCCAGGGTGTGGATGGTTGAAGTCAAAAGATAACTCAGGCATGTTTAGACTTTACAAGACACATGTAAGGTAATAATGCAACCAGCAGGCATCTTCTCTTCATGGTGTTATTTTTTATTTTTGTGGGGGGGTGGGGGGGGGTATAACGTGAGGGGCTTTCCGGGAGTTTGGAATCCAAAGTTCAGTAGGGGAGTTGGTGTCCTTGCCATTGGGAATCCTCATAGTCCATGCCACAGTCTTTGTCAACATTGGTCAGACAGTGACCAGCAGGGCCATGTGGCAGAGAATGTCTCGTGATGCTGTGATGCTGTTGCTCCAGTGGGCCAGGTGCCAGGCCAGGTGTCCTGGGAGATGGTGATGTTGCGCCGACCCTCACGGTCTTTTCCGTGGACGACCCGCGCTCCTGCGGGGACCCTCAGAAGCAGGCCGTGACGACGTCTGGGATGCTCCATCGGATGTTTCCTCCTCCTCCTCCTGATCCCTCCCTGTGGGTGGTGATATTCTCCGCCTTCTGGCACAGGGAGGGTCGGCCATGTTGTCGGCCATCCGACGGAGTGTATCGTGAATTCCCGTGTACGCCGTCACGAGCTCAGCCTGTCCGTCCTCCATCCTCCGTTGGTGTTGCAGTAGACAGGCATGTAGCTCCGCATGTTGCTGGGCCTGCTGGGTCTTGATCCCCTCGAGGACGGACACAACCTGGGCCAGGCCCGTGGTGTCCTGCCGGTATGTGTCCAGGATGTTGCGGACATGGGAAAATACCGGTTCCCCAGCCAACTGGTCAGGCTCGCGCCTCCGCCGTCCTCCACTCCCACCGCCCCTGCCCACTTGCACCTGGCCTGCCCTTGTGGGTACATCGGGTCTCCGGGACCCCTGAGGGGTGGCATTGGCGTTGTCGGCTGCCTCCTCCTGGGTGCCCGGGACACTGTGTCCCTCCTGGCCAGCCTGGCTGCATTGTGGTGGTGGGGCAGGGATCCTGGGTGTCTCCTGGGATGTGGCAGGAGTGGGGGTGGTGGTTGGCACAGTTGTACCTGATGCAGGTGCTGCAGGTGGTTGGACACCAGAGGGGCCAGGTTGGTTGGGGTCGTCCACAGAGTGGTGAGAGTGGTCGCTGCCGGTGGGATCGGGCTCCTGCAGATCCGGGTCCTGTGAGTCTTCCCCCCCAGTGTTGGGTGGTGAACCACAACGTTGACCTGTGTGTGAGAGAGACAATGTTAATTTTGGTCCATGCAACATCCATGTTTCATCAGTTTCAAAGTTGGCACTTTTCCTCTTGGAATTAGGATCTGTCTTACATTCCACACACAGTGCACTTGTGCATGGGTGTGTCCCTTGGGCACCACTTTGGCCCCTTTAGCTATGTGTGGCACAGTCTCACTTGCTGCGTCAAGTGTGACTGCAGTCAGCAGTGGAGTGGGCAGGTGTGGCGGCCATGCATTGGCGCCTTCCGTGTAGCACTGTACATGTGCACATGGAGTGGATCCACACACTTATATGATGCAGGTAGCTGTTGTTGTGCTCGTGAACAGGTTGTGACATGGCCCTGTGTTTTGCCATGGAGAAGAGGAGGGGTTCTGGCAATGGCCACCCTTGGCTACATGCACGCAGTCTACCTGCTGACGAGCAGACATTCCCACACGCCACACGGCTGATTTGCTCTCCCTGTGTCTTGCTCCCTCTCTGTCCCCCTCTCCCTCCCTCCGTGTGTCAGCCTCCTCCCTCTGTCCCCCTCTCCCTCCCTCTCTGTCCCCCTCTTCCTCCCTCTCTGTCCCCCTCTCCCTCCCTCTCTGTCCCCCTCTCCCTCCCTCCGTGTGTCAGCCTCCTCCCTCTGTCCCCCTCTCCCTCCCTCTCTGTCCCCCTCTCCCTCCCTCTGTGTCCCCCTCTCCCTCCCTCTGTGTGTCACCCTCTGTCACCTCAGGCCAGCTTCCTGGGCACACACTGTTAGCAGATCATTGAATGGCCCTTGGCTTGTTGAAGTGAGTTTGTTTCTGATCTCCAGGCACCCATTGGGTGTAGTGTCTGTGTGTGCGCTGCTGCTGTGGTGGTGTGTGCTGCCACTCTTTCACACTGTTGGCTGTTCATTAGCTGCTGTCATGTGCAAAACAGTGCCTTCACCCCCATGTGTTGATGCAAGGCGTCCGCCATTTGCTGGCGAGTCTTTCCTGTGTGGGGACACAGTGTTTGTCTGGCTGTGACCTAGGCCATATGGGCAGAGGGCATTGTTGTCTGCTTCTGAGTTGCACTATGTGAATTTTGGGGCCCACCCTCCCGCCATCCGGGTTACCGTGTCATGTGTTGGTGTCTTCTGTGGCCTGTGACTTGACATTGTCCAGCTGGGTGCATGGGGCATGGTGGCGGCAGTGGCATGTGCGTGTTCATGGAGTGTGGTTGAGTCATGCGATAGGTTGGGGTGGTTGCGTGTCTGTTAGTGATTTTGGTTGTGGATGACGTTCCCCCCATGTGAGGTGCGTAGTTTGTGTACTCACCCGGGTCTCGGAGTCCTTCTAATCCGTCCACTGCCTCCACCGGCAGTATGGCCATCACCCTCTCCTCCCAGGGCTGGTAGTGTACGGGTCTGCTGGAGGGCCCTCCTCCAGTGGCGTTGGCCTGGTTGTGTTCCTCCTGCATCTTGGCTCGGACCCTCCTCCGCAGATCGTACCACCTGGATTGGCATTCCTGCCTGGTCCTTCTGGTGTCCCCAACAGCATTCACAGCATCGATGATGGTCTGCCACATGGCTGTTTTTGCTGCCATGCTGGTGTTTCTGACCAATGTTCCAAAGAGCTGTGGCTCGACTCTGAGGATTTCATCGACAAGAACCTCCAACTCTCGGTTACTGAACTTTGGATTCTTGGTAGTGGGCATGGTGAGGGGTGTGGGTGTGGATGGTGGGGGGGGTGTGTGGATGGTGGGGGGGGGGTGTGGATGGTTGTGGGTGTGTGGGTGTGGTTGTGCAGGTGTGTGTGTGTGTGAATGTGATGAGGGGGTGTTTGTGAAGGTGGTTGTGTGAAGGTGTGCAAGTGTAAGGTGTGGTGAAGCTTGTAGTAAGGTGCTGTAAGTTGTCTGTGGTGTCTGGCAGCAGTGAGTCTGTTGCAAAGGCTCATGGTTTGTGTGTGTGGGCCCTTTTTATTGGTCCATTGGTGGGTGTGGCTGTGTTTGAAGTTTGGGTGGGTGTGTTATAAGGAGTGGTGGTGTTTAGGGCCTCTGTTTGTTTTTGGCAGTTGCAGGTCAGTGTATGTGTTTTTTTAGTGTTTGTTGGCCATGTTTAGTGGCTTTGTGCCATTCGAATAGTGTATTCTTGTGTTGTTTTGTTTTGTCCTGGTTGTGTACGTGCGTTTTGAGCGTGTGTACGGTGTGTACATGGGCCATTTGGTTGTACGGTGCTGTCCTTGTGTGTGGCTTGGTACGACTCGTACATGCGGTAGTGATGTTGGGGCCTGGGGTGCGCTCCGTACTTAGGAAGTTGTGTTGGGGGTGCGACTGGAACGTACTGGGGTGTACATAGACGGTGGTACGACACGTACAGGGGTGGGGGGGTGTACATAGACGGTGGTACGACACGTACAGGGGTGGGGGTATGACTCAAACGTACTGGGGTGTAGGTACACGGTACTATGACACGTACAGGGGTGGGGGTACGTCTCGAACGTACTGGGGTGTACATAGACGGTGGTACGACCCGTACAGGGGTGGGGGTACGACTCGAACGTCCTGGGGTGTAGGTACACGGGGGTACGACACGTACAGGGGTGGGGGTACGATTCGAACGTACTGGGGTGTAGGTACGCGGTGGTACGACACGTACAGGGGTGGGGGGGTGTACATAGACGGTGGTACAACACGTACAGGGGTGGGGGTACGACTCGAACGTACTGGGTTGTAGGTACGCGGTGGTACGACACGTACAGGGGTGGGGGTATGACTCGAACGTACTGGGGTGTAGGTACGTGGTGGTACAACACGTACAGGGGTGGGGGGGTGTACATAGACGGTGGTACGACACGTACAGGGGTGGGGTGGTGTACATAGACGGTGGTACGACACGTACAGGGGTGGGGGTACGACTCGAACGTACTGGGGTGTAGGTACGCGGTGGTACGACACGTACAGGGGTGGGGGTAGGACTCGAACGTACTGGGGTGTAGGTACGCGGTGGTATGACACGTACAGGGGTGGGGGTACGACTCGAACGTACTGGGGTGTAGGTACACGGGGGTACGACACGTACAGGGGTGGGGGGTGTACATAGACGGTGGTACGACACGTACAGGGGTGGGGGGGTGTACATTGACGGTGGTACGACTCGTACAGGGGTGGGGGTACGACTCGAACGTACAGGGGTGTACATACACGGGTGGGGGTTCGACACGTACACGGGTGTACATACAGGGGGGGTGTACATTCACGGGGAGTACGACTCAAACGTATGGGTGCTGGGGGGAGTGTTGGGCGCGTATGCGGGCACATGTCTCCATGGTTGCAATGGGAGTTCGGTGCGGACGGTGTTTTTACCATACGGTTGTGAGATCGGACGCACGGGTGGGATCGTGATTCCTCGGTCGGACTTCACTTTTCACGTTTGTACGGTAAATCGTCCGAGGACGTGTCGGACACATTTTCCGACCCGAGGACGTGTGGGGAATGATTCCCAATGCGGTTCGTATGGACTTTTTACCATGCGAATCGTGATTGCCAGTTCGTACGGCACTTGTACGATTCGTACGGTAAAAAGACCGGATACGAGTCGCACGGGGAATTTTTTTACAGGATCGTAATTGGCACCCCTGGTGTTTAAACCTGGCCTCCCCATTTGGCTAAAGTGTGCGCTCTTGAGCAACCAGCTTTAGAACTTGATCCTTTCCCCTCATTTCTTTTACGATTGTTAGAAGGGGTTAAAGTTAGTCTGAAAGATGTTAGTACAGTTGTGGTAAAAAACATAATAAACAAATTAAAGCAAATCTAGAATAGATATTACTTCAAGAGGGTTGGGGGTGTCCTCTGCCACAATCTAATCACTAAAATATGTTGGGAATGTAAGAGCTTTTGGAACAAGCGGTACTGCATTACATTCTTGGGTCTCCAACTTTACCATATTGTTTGATCTTGGGAATCATACTCTCCCCTGATCTGCAAATATGTGTGCACTTGGAAGGAGGCTGAATGCAAGAAAATGCCTGTACTCCCCCTGTCAACATCATACAATTGTCATACCTCTGATTGGCATGTTAAATTTAACAATAAGTCCTTACGATATGTGTACCGAGGGCTTTTAAGTTAAATGTCACAAGGTGACTCATTGTGCCATCCACTAGATTGCCAATGTAAACATCTTCACAAGCCTGCAATCAGCAGCCTGGCTTGGTAGTTGGAAACCCTCTGTTTAAAAATTAATGTTACCTCTGCATTGGCCATACATGCCCATTAGGCAGGGTATTCAACAGCAGGATATGTAAAGGTTTACTATTAAACATGTTCTTACAGTGGAAAGGTTCAAAAAGGCTATTTTCACTGTAGCAGTGCTAGCTGTTCCATGGAAAACATTTGGATACAATTAGGACTGGGCAGAATTTCATTTACAACAGCTATACCTGGCTGATGGGCCCATAATAAGGGTGAAACCAGTCCTTTGGTTGCCTGTATTCCGGTTCAGGATGGACCTAGACTGGCATTTCGGGCTTGAATGCTTCCATGATGACCAAGTTCAAGGTCGATTTGCAGATGGCTAAGACCAAACTGAAGTAGCATGGTTGGTGAAAAATGATAAACTGGCATGAAACCTTGAGTCATCACCAGTGGCTGGGATTAATTTAAGCATTCCATCCATCACTTTGTTGTTTGATGCCCTAAGTGTGACGGGTATATCCAGACGTGGGTTCCTTGCTCACTGTGCCACTGGAATAAAGCTATACCTGGCTGATGAGCCCATAATAAGGGCAAAACCAGACAATGGTTGATTGTATTCTAGTTCAGGGAGGACCTGGCCGTTCGGGCTGGACTGTTTCCATGAGGAGCAAAATGAAGGATGATTCGCATATGGGTGAGTCCAAACTGAGGCGGGATGTTGGGGGTAAAACGATGGATTGGGATGTAGCCAGTGCTATCATTAGCGGCTGAGATTAATTGAAGCATTCTATCCATCAATTTGTTTTTTGATGCACAAAGTGTGGCAAGTATGTGCAGACATGGGTCCTGTGCTCACTGTGCCACTGGAATATTATAAGAGACAGCGGTCCCTATCAAGGAAGATACACCCTGCATCCTTGGACCTAGCTCACCGTAACTGCCACGAGGAATTGCCTTGATTTCACTTGATCAAGAGCACCTTGAGATACACGCCGGGGATGAGGTTTTGATCTCTCCCGTAGTCTTTCTTGGCATTGCTCTGAGTCTCCACGCCCATCTGCTGCCATGCTGCCACAGGCTGGACATCGTTCCCCTCACAACCACCAGCTTGTGGTCTCTATCTTGGACCCAAAGCAACATCTCAAGCATTCTGATTTACTTGTCCTGAGGATGATCCCATAACCATTGTTGGGGATCGAAACGTCATCGACAACCACATCTTAACTCCAAACTTTTACTCATGATTGATGTGTAATACAAGATGTTCTTTTAATTATGACTACCGTAATTTATATATCACCAAAAGTCACTTTGCAGTTATATGCCTGAGGTCAGGAAATCTGTTGATTTCCAGAACCCCGTCACTTCTTGCACACGTTATGATATTGTATGTTGCTTCATGTTTATCGAATATGTAAATAAATACAATACCTTCCATTTGGACAGTAATATACCCAACTCTGATTGTAGTTTTGTGGTTATGGTTTTGTATCCTCCTTGATAGGGACCGCTGTCTCTTATGATATACTGCTACCCTTGGTCCCTCCTTACTTACAGGGTTCCCGTGTCCTTTGTTCACACACTGTGCCACTGGAACCAAGTAATACCTGGCTGATGAGCCAATAGTAAGGAGAAAATTGGTCCTGGGTTGCTTGAATTCCAGTTCAGGGAGGACCTGACCTGTTGGATTGGGCTGGACTGTTTCCATGAGGAACAGGTTTAGGGCTGATTCGAATATGGCTGTGTCCAAACTCAGGTGGCATGATGTGCAACATAATGATAGACTGGGATGTGGCCCAAGCAGCTATCAGTGGCTAAGATTAATTCAAGCCTCCATCCATCACTTTTTGCCTCACATTTTGTAAAATGTTGTGATTGGTTAGTCAGTCAGGGAGATTGGTGAGACAGCAGCACAAAGCCACACTATCATTAGTTGGTTGCTGACAGAGCAGTGCTGTGATTGGTCACTTTTGAACCTGTGGAAGAAGAGGAGAAGACTGGACCTGCTGTCTATGACCTGAAAAGAGTGTGAAGACTTGAACTGCTCTTCCTCTTGTACCCAGTGCAATGAAGTGGACTTCAGCCTTCTGACCTCCTGTTTAGGCTACAGCGAGAAGCAAAAAAAGCTTCAGGAGGCCTTTTTCTGCATTCTCAACTGATCAGCTCCAACTGTACCTGCCTGGACTCTGCTGCTGGCCTCTGCTGGAGTGAATCTTGAGCCCTAATTGCTGTCCTAAGGTCTTGAACACTTGGCTGTTGTCAGAGTGTACTCCTCCCAACAATTCCTAAAAACCTGGGCTAGAAACTGTTTGCCAACTTTTAGCTCTGAGAACCAGCGGGGAACCGGAACCAACCCGTTAAGCAGATACAACATAGGCGTGCTACTGCTTGGCCAAAGATTCCGTTTGCTCCCTCTATTTTCTTGTCTGTAGTAGCAAATCTGATTCAGAGGAACCTTGCAGAGAAGATATCTGCCCTCAAGGAGCCTTTCTCAGGTACAGCCTGCAGCTTTGCACCCCTAGAAGAATCCGAGCTCCAAAAAAGTGACTAAGTACAAAGGTAGAAATCTTCACCAGGGAAGGTGCAAAAAATGTCCAGTCATTTAGGGACCTTCCTTGGGTGAGAAATTCACATTTCCCCTGCTCTGAGCTTTCCCACCAAAAGTCAAAGGCCTTCACCAGAAAAAACCTGGTCCCTGAATCAGACCTTCACTTCTTTGTAGTCAACCTTTAACCTTATCCTTGTCATCATACATCAGAACCAGATGACCCTGATTGACACGTACTGCCTGTTTTCAATCAGCTGTTACAACTGTCAACATGGGTCTCCAAATCGCGACACATTCAAGCAGCATTACAAATTAAATGAGAAATGGGGGAAATGGCAGCACAGATCACATGAATTTTAACTCATGCACCAGATCAGTTCAGAACTCTCCCACTTTCCCCTCCAAGGCTGCAGAGTGTAAATTCTCCATGTGCCAGTTGACGAGCTGCTCATTCTCCCGCCAAACCGAACAGGAGGGAATCTTACAACTGACGAGTACAATAAACCTCTACGAGAGCACCACATGACCCCAGAGACATGCCCGAGTCAAATAGGTCACCAATCAGCTGTACGGCAGGCGAGCAGTCAGAAATCCATTATTTACCAAATGGGCAGGCACCGATGTGGCGAAATGTTCCATAAAATGTGTCAAGGTAGGTTCTGGTTGTCATGGACATTTTGGGGGTGATCCATACAGTGGAGACCGAGAATTTGGGGCAAAAAATAAGGTTGCGTTTGTAATAGTAATTCTCATTGGAACCGTTAGCCACACCTATAGCCCGAACCGCTGAACGGACTTACACCAAATTTGGCAAGGAGGTAGATGCTGGTTCAGGGAATTGCCTTTTGCTTATTTGGTGTAAATCTGTTCAGTAGTTTTTGCCAAATTTAAGCCAAAAATTATACTGATATCTCTGGCCACTGATATTTCACGATGAATCACGAATGCACACGCCAACAGGAACACTATGATGGGCTAGACGGAACTTTACCAGAAAGTTGCGGCCACCACTTTTATTGATTGGGAACGGTTCCCGGGGCTGAAAAGTTGTGTGAAAGCCCAAATAAGGGGTCAGGGTGGAAATATTCTGATTCCATGGTTGAGAAATGGGGGTGTTAGTGACATAAGGTATGTGTCCAAAATAAATATTTTAATCTGTGCGATATTCACGACAACGCCGTGACCGCCAGAGCGACCCCCGTGTACTGTCGTGGGGACATCGCGACTATCAACGTCGTTGTGAATATTGGAAAAAATATAAAAAAATATATCAGTGAATCATTAATACTCATTGTTATAGAGATATTGAGATTTTGATAAATGTTTTTATAGAGTTATTTATATTGAGGGTTATCTACTGTGATGGTTAGAATTAATTATATAGTTAACATTTTTGGATGAATTGGTGGCCCTTGAATGTCTGCTTTTGTTTTACGCTTTCATGACGTATCAGCGGGGATCGCAATTATCAACAGCAACGCAATCTCCGGTGTCACCGAAAAACAGAAAAAAGGTTTAGAGTATTTTTTTTATTGAAACTCCTTAGTTTTTTCACTTTATGAAAAAGGTGTGATTCTCGTAATTAACAATGTCATCGCAATGTCCCGAATAACTGAGAAAACTGAAAATAGGTCTGAAAGATGGTTTTTAAAGACATTTAGTACAAAAATATGAGTTTAAACATGCGTTGAAAGAAGTATGTATATAGTAATATGTATAGGGCAAAGTTCAGAGGTTTTTTTTAGATATTATTTTTGGATGTGTTAGTGGTTATTGAATGTCTGCTTTTGTTTTCTGTTTTCACAACGTAACTGCAGGGATCGCAACGTCACCGCTAAGATTGTTAAAAACTGAAACAAAAAAAAACTTTTAGAAAAAAACTTCACAATATTTCAGGTAGTAGGGTAGCTCTGACAATACAAAAGCCCGAATGCAGAGTTTCAGTTACTTAGAAACACCCTGTTGCCTTCATCTGTGAAGTGCATTTCTATAAATTCCATGCATGCATGTCAAAACGCAGAGGTGCCGATCACGATCCGGTAAAAAATGTCCCCGTACGACTCGTATCGGGTCTTTTTACCGTACGAATCGTACAAGTGCCGTACGAACTGGCAATCACGATTCGCATGGTAAAAAGTCCATACGAACCGCACTGGGAATATTTCCCCACACGTCCTCGGGTCGGAAAATGTGTCCGACACGTCCTCGTACGATTCACCGTACAAACGTGAAAGGTGAACTCCGACCGGGGAATCACGATCCATCCCGGGCGTCCGAATGTACAACCGTATGGTGAAAAGACCGTCCGCACCGAACTCCCATAACAACCATGGAGATGTCCAAACAGGTGCCCGGTACGTGCCGTACCCCCCCCCAGCCCCCGTAGGTACGCGCCGACCCCCCCCCCAGCCCCCGTAGGTACGCGCCGACCCCCCCCCAGCCCCCGTAGGTACGCGCCGACCCCCTCAGCCCCCGTAGGTACACGCCGACCCCCCCCTAGCCCCCGTAGGTACGCGCCGACCCCCCCCCAGCCCCCGTAGGTACGCGCCGACCCCCCCCAGCCCCCATAGGTACGCGCCGACCCCCCCCAGCCCCCGTAGGTACGCGCCGACCCCCCCCCCAGCCCCCGTAGGTACGCGCCGACCCCCCCCCAGCCCCCGTGGGTACGCGCCGACCCCCCCCCAGCCCCCGTAGGTACGCGCCGACCCCCCCTGTGTGTACACCCGTGTACGGTGCGTACCCCCCCGTGTACGCTCGAGTCGAACCCCCCCGTGTACGCTCGAGTCGAACCCCCCCGTGTACGCTCGAGTCGGACCCCCCCGTGTACGCTCGAGTCGGACCCCCCCGTGTACGCTCGAGTCGGACCCCCCGTGTACGCTCGAGTCGGACCCCCCGTGTACGCTCGAGTCGGACCCCACCCGTGTATGTACGGTGCGTACCCCCCCGTGTACGCTCGAGTCGAACCCCCCCGTGTACGCTCGAGTCGGACCCCCCGTGTACGCTCGAGTCGGACCCCCACCCGTGTATGTACGGTGCGTATCCCCCGTGTACGCTCGAGTCGAACCCCCCCGTGTACGCTCGAGTCGAACCCCCCCCGTGTACGCTCGAGTCGGACCCCCCCGTGTACGCTCGAGTCGGACCCCCCGTGTACGCTCGAGTCGGACCCCCACCCGTGTATGTACGGTGCGTACCCCCCCGTGTACGCTCGAGTCGAACCCCCCCGTGTACGCTCGAGTCGGACCCCCCGTGTACGCTCGAGTCGGACCCCCACCCGTGTATGTACGGTGCGTATCCCCCGTGTACGCTCGAGTCGAACCCCCCGTGTACGCTCGAGTCGAACCCCCCCCGTGTACGCTCGAGTCGGACCCCCCCGTGTACGCTCGAGTCGGACCCCCCGTGTACGCTCGAGTCGGACCCCCACCCGTGTATGTACGGTGCGTACCCCCCGTGTACGCTCGAGTCGAACCCCCCCGTGTACGCTCGAGTCGGACCCCCCCGTGTACGCTCGAGTCGTACCCCCACCCCTGTATGTACGGTGCGTACCCCCAGCGCTACGCGCTGGGGGTACGCACCGTACATACACGGGTGGGGGTACGACTCGAGCGTACACGGGGGGGGTCCGACTCGAGCGTACACGGGGGGGTCCGACTCGAGCGTACACGGGGGGTTCGACTCGAGCGTACACGGGGGGTCCGACTCGAGCGTACACGGGGGGGTTCGACTCGAGCGTACACGGGGGGTTACGCACCGTACATACACGGGTGGGGGTCCGACCCGAGCGTACACGGGGGGGTCCGACTCGAGCGTACACGGGGGGGTTCGACTCGAGCGTACACGGGGGGGTCCGACTCGAGCGTACACGGGGGGGTTCGACTCGAGCGTACACGGGGGGTACGCACCGTACACGGGTGTACACACAGGGGGGGTCGGCGCGTACCTACGGGGGCTGGGGGGGGTCGGCGCGTACCTACGGGGGCTGGGGGGGGGTCGGCGCGTACCTACGGGGGCTGGGGGGGGGTCGGCGCGTACCGGGCCACCTACTCTGGTCGATTCGCGCCGTACTTCGCTTTTGCGGCACTTTTTGGGTGCCGTGAAAATATTGCCGTCCGGACTGCTGTCGGTTCGAATCGTAATTCCTGGTTCGTGAAACGCTGCCTGAAAGCGTCCCGACGTCACGTCGCAGCATTCCCGGATCACATTCGTATGTATATTTTCGTCGGTCGGTGTTTTTTACGATTCGTACGGAAATGGTGTTTCCGTGCGAATCGTAATTCCATGTTTGTAAAGTTTTACAACCGGGTACGAGTCGAACGGGGAATTCGCTCCGACCGACGGTTCGTACGCGGTTTTTAACGGATCGTAATCGGCACCAGAATGTTGTTATAGATGCAGCCCATGCGATGGTCTCTGAGGAATGCAGAAACCATTTTATTAACATGTTTCCTGCCTTTGCCAATCTGTGGACAGAACTGGTTTTACCACTTCCATTTCCTTCATTAGCATATATTAGAGTACACCAAGACGGTGTGAGGGAAAAGCGACCTCAGTTCTGCAACGATTTCTTTCTTTAGGATTTCCAGCCCTATCCCAGTCAATATGTCTAGGTCATTGCCACCATAGTGCACAATCATGAGGTGAGGAGCTAGGGAATCCACAATGGATGTAATCAACGCCAGCAACTGATGAAACTTCAACCTTCTCTGGCCAAACCAAGTAATCTGTGCATTTGGCAAAACCAAGTCCCTGTCAATAGCTCTCTTTTTTACAGCCTCTTAGCCCATAGATATAGCTGGGGCCCACAATCCATACTCTAAGCATTTTGAAGTGAAGGAGCAATAGTAGTCAGACGAAGGCTGGAGCTGAATGAGGTCATTTTACAAAGGAAAGCAGTTAAAATGGAGGTGTTTTAAAAATATATATATATTTCTATTGGATGCCGTCACCATGAAAATGAATAAAAATAGGTAGTGTGTTGGATGCTTCTGGAAGAAGTCTTATTATTGGCTGTTCAATAAAAGAAATGTAATACAGACATTGATATGCTTTTGAATCTGTGGAGTAATCCACACCTGCTGTATCTCATCTGGAAGTAGCATGTTCCTCCTAGAATGTGCTGTGAAATCTTGATCTACTGGTTCCACTGGTGAGCAGTCTAAATATCGAAACTTTAATTTTGACCTACAATAATATCGAGTTTAGAATATCGAAGGGACAGAATATCGATGTCAAGAATATCTATGGACAGAATATCGACCCTAAGGTAAGTAATATCGATTTTATTTATATCGATGTTAGTAATATCGAAATTAGTAATATCAATATGAAATATATCGATGTTACTAATATCATGTCACTAATATCTATATTTATAATATTACTATGTGTGTTATTATGTATTTAATATGTATGTGTTAATTATTTTTTGTTAAGTGTTCTACTGGTTTAAAAATATATGTATACAATTTTTATATGTTAATAATACATTTTTGGGAATTATAAATTAATTTTAAATAATTTTAGCGTTTAAATTCTGTAGCGGGTTGTGGGTTTATAGGGGAACAGGGTGGGAAGTAATTTAATTATATGAAATTAATTATAAATTATTAGGAATTATAAAATAATTTAAAATAATTTTTGCGTTTAAATTCTGTAGCGGGTTGTGGGTTTATAGGGGAATAGGGTGGGAAGTAATTTAATTGTAATTAAGTAATATTTTTATTTATTTATTGTATTGATAATTATATTACTGTTAATTAAGTATTAATTGGTAATTAATTATTATTAATTGGTAATTAGTTTTTATTAATTGATTAATTGATAAGTATGTTAACTGTATTATTTTATTATTTGAGTGTTTTGTGTGTTTATAGGGGAATAGTGTTGGAAGTAATTGAAATCTAATTAAGTAATTATTAAATTTGTTGTTGGGTATTGATAATTAATTAATTGGAGATTAATTATTAATTGGTAAATATTTTAAATTATAATAATTTGGTTATGAAAAATAATTTATTGTTGAGTAATAATCAATTGGTAATTAAATATGTTTAAATATTATTTATTGATATTTCTAATTAATATACTAATAAGTAATTAATAATTGGTAAATAATGTATAATAATTAATAATTTGTATATAAAAAATATGTAATTGTTTAATATTTTTTAATTGGTAATTAGTGTTTGATAATTATTTTTTGGTATAAAAAATGTAATTGTTCAATATGTTTTAATTGGTAATTAATATTCATTAATTATTATTTATTGGTATTTATTATTAATTTATTGCTAATTAATTATTTATTGGTAGTTATGTTTTTAATAAATATCTATTGGTATTTGTAAGTAATTTTGAGTTATTTAAAAATTTAATTATTACTTATTTTAAATAATTATTTTATTTATAATTATGATATTTTTAACATGTAAGCTATCCAACACTTGCCCTACTGTTGCACTCTCTGGAGTTAGAATAGTAATTTTTACCCCTACGCAATCCAACACTTTCCCTGCTGTTGCACTCTCTGGAGTTGGAATAGTAATTTTTACCCCTACGCTATCCAACACTTTTCCTACAGTTGCACTCTCTGGAGTTGGAATAGTAATTTTTACCCCTACGCTATCCAACACTTTCCCTGCTGTTGCACTCTCTGGAGTTGGAATAGTAATTTTTACCCCTACGCTATCCAACACTTTCCCTACTGTTCCACTCTCTGGAGTTGGAATAGTAATTTTTACCCCTACGCTATCCAACACTTTCCTTACTCTTGCACTCTCTGGAGTTGGAATAGTAATTTTTACCCCTACGCTATCCAACAATTTCCCTATTGTTGCGCTCTCTGGAGTTAGAATAGTAATTTTTACCCCTACGCAATCCAACACTTTCCCTGCTGTTGCACTCTCTGGAGTTGGAATAGTAATTTTTACCCCTACGCTATCCAACACTTTCCCTGCTGTTGCACTCTCTGGAGTTGGAATAGTAATTTTTACCCCTACGCTATCCAACACTTTCCCTACTGTTGCACTCTCTGGAGTTGGAATAGTAATTTTTACCCTTATGCTATCCAACACTTTCCCTACTGTTGCACTCTCTGGAGTTGGAATAGTAATTTTTACCCCTACGCTATCCAACACTTTCCCTACTGTTCCACTCTCTGGAGTGGGAATAGTAATTTTTACCCTTACGCTATCCAACATTTTCCTTTCTGTTGTTTTTTTTGGAGCTGGAGTAGTAGTTTTATTGTCTCTGCTATTTAATATTTTATTTAATATTTTAGCTAATGTAGTATATAATTAATTTTAACAATATTAAAATTAAATGTAATCGTTTTAATTTGTTATACATAATTATTTAATTTTTATTTATGTTATTGTTTTATGTGTGTAATGTTTTTGCAATTGTTAACATTTTTAAATGATGTATAATTTATTAAAATAATTATTAAAACATTATTAAGTAAGTATATATATTATGTGTTTATGTTTAATTATTTTTTTATTAAATTATATTTAGTAATTATTAATTTTTAACATTGTGAAATATATTTAATTATGTTTATTTTATTTATAAGTATTATTATCTTTATTTTACATATTTTTTATAACCAAAAAAAACCCGATATTTTTAAAAACGATATTTTTGACATCTATATTTTATTTTCGATATTTTTGTACTTACCATGTTGTAGATAGGATGTCGATATTCTTGACATCGATATTAGTGTTGCGATATTTTTGTAGGTCGAATTTCTGACCTTCGAAATTTTGTCAGAGAACCGGTTCCACTGGATTGTTAGGTTCACTGAGCTAAGAGTGTATTGGGGGGGGGGAGGGTGTTAAAGAGCTATATAATTTTTTTTTAAGTTGAGGAGTGATGGCACAATTTAAGTAATGGGAAGTTTTATTTTCCAAATCAGGACTATACAATAAACTGTTGTGTAGTATTTCATTTTTTTTTTTATTGAAGCTAGATATAGGTTTGAGAACATGTTGTTTTTCTATATGTGAATTAGAAAGAAGTAATACTTATTAGGTATATATTGGGAAGTGTATGTCAATGTGCTTTTTAACTTATATGATCTGTGAACATATGCTTAGATGGTGAGATATGGCTGTTGTGGTTGCAGATAGCTATAAAGACGGTGGGACGTTTGGGTTTACTTAAAGATGCAGAGAGGTATATATTTTGGAAAGATGACTTGAAGGTGTACATCTATTAAGAAATCACATGTATGTTTACATGGTGATCTATGTTCAGTAAGGCTGATGAAAATTTCATGTATATGGTGAGGGTGGTGTTCTTTCTTTCAACATGGTTCATTTAAAATTGAGAAGGATTAATAGTGCAGAATGCCTCTAGAAACCATCAAAACCATCTGAGTCAGTGCCAGGCTGTTTGTTTTGTCTTTTCAGTCCTAATTCAAAACCTTTGGATTTTTAATCTTTGTTTTATCCATTGTTGAAGTAATCAAATTATCTTGAATTGTTTGGAGCAAGATTGAATCAAATTATCTTGAATTGTTTTGGAGCAAGATTGATTAACTCCTGTAAAAATACAATCAGCTATCTTTGAACATTTTTGGTTTCTTTTTCAAATACTGTGATTTTAAATTTGCGGACATGGTGTGTGCATGTGGACAAGAATCAAGCTAGTATAAGTGCGTATTTTATGTAAAGTGCATTTATTTGTAACAATAAACTATATTTTGTATTTTTGGGAAAATAAATCTTTGGTTCTTTCAGTTTATTTAGCAACTCTTGTGTTGTTTAGTAAGTGATTAGTTGCCTTACGTCTTTGCACTCATTTACATGGTGATCTAGGTTCAGTAAGGCTGATAAAAGTTTCATGTATATGGAGAGAATGGCGCTTTTTCTTTAAACATGGTTTGTTTAACCCCTTGCGTGCTCATGACGAGCTGGACTCGTCATGGCACACAGTGCTCTTGTGCTCATGACGAGTCCAGCTCGTCATAAAACATCGCATTGGAAATCCCTCTGGTGCGGGCACCAGAGGGATTCCCTTTTTGCTAAAAGAGCCTCGGGAGCTGGGGAAGAGCTTCCCAAGCTCCCGAGGCCCCACCCCCTAGTTTCCCTGAAATGACGATCGGCACGCACGTCGCGCTGACGTCATTTCAGTGAAACCGAAACTGAAATGAGCCAAGAGGCTCATTTCAGTTTCCCTTTCTACGTGCTCAGGGGGCTATCTCAGCCCCCTGAGCATGTAGAAAGACGGGAGAGGTATCGTTGGAAAGCGGAGAATCTCCCCTTTCCAATGGTACCCCTCCCCAGTGGATCCCTGCTTGGGGATCACCAAAGGAGGGCGATCCCCAAGCAGGGATCCACCCACTAGGCACCAGGGAGGGGGGAGCGTCCCCTTGGGCAAGGGCCTTTGCTCCCCCAATAAATATTTTGGGCACATTTAGTCTTTCTGCCCCCCCTGGGGGGTAGATGGGGGCAGTAGCTCTAATCTGCCCCCCTGGGGGGGGGGGGGTAGAAAGCCCATTAGACACAAGGGATTATATGTTAATTTATTCATTAGGGGTGGGGGCTGCCCAAAACGGGCATGCCGATGCCCCCACCCGCCGAAGGCACACAATTAGTCTTTCTGCCCCCCCTGGGGGCAGATGGAGGCAGTAGCCCCCAATCTGCCCCCGGGGGTAGAAAGCCCACTAGACACCAGGGATTTTGTGATAATTTATTCATTAGGGGTGGGGGCTGCCCAAAACGGGCATGCTGATGCTCCCACCACCATTACTGTCTTCTGCCCCCCCTGGGGGCAGATGGGGCAGTAGCCCCCAATCTGCCCCCCGGGGGGGCAAAAAGCCCACTAGACGCTAGGGATTTTTTTGGCAAATTTTTATTAGGGTGGGGGCATTGGTATGCCCGTTTTTGGCAACCCCCACCCTACTTAAAATTTGCCCCAAAAACTCCCTGGCGTCTAGTGGACTTTTAGCCCTCCCCTGGGGGGCAAATGGGGGCATTAGCCCCCAATCTGCCCCACCTGTGGGGGGCATAAAGCCCTCTAGATGCCAGGGTTTTTTATGTGGCAAATTTGAATTAGAATGAGGAAGCCCAAAATGGGCATGCCCATGCCCCTACCCCCGCCCCCACAAAAATCACAGTCTTCCTGTCCCCCCGGGGGACAGATGGGGAAGTAGCCCCCAATCTGCCCCCCTGGAGGGGCAAACAGTCCAATAGACACCAGAGAGTGTTTTGGGCAGATTGGCCGCTAATGCCCCCATCTGCCCCCCAGGGGGGCAGGAAGGCTGTAATTTGGGGGCATTAGCCGCCAATCTGCCACCCGGGGGGGCAAAAAGCCCAGTAGACGCCAGGGATTTTTTTGGGCAAATTTTAATTATAGTGGGGGCATTGACAAGCCTGTTTTGGGAAGCCCCCACCCTAATTAAAATTTGCCCAAAACCCTCCCTGGCGTCTATTGGACTGGGGGGGCAAAAAGCCCACTAGACGACAGGGTTTATTTTGGGGCACATTTGAATTAGAGTGGGGCTACCCAAAACATGCACGCCCATGCCTCCACCCCCTAAACAAATAGCCACAGTGTTGCTGCCCCCCTTGGGGGCATATCAGGGCAACCCCACCCCCCGATATTCCCCCCAGGGCGGCAGAAAGCAGACTAGGGACAGATTTGTTTTTAGCAATATGCCTACTTGTCGATTTTGGCCACTAGCGCAGCCGGCACATAGGGAAACCTAGCAAATCTGTACATTTTTAAAAACTAGACACCCAGGGGAATCCAAGTACCCGCGACAGGCAAGGGCCCAAAACATAGTGAGGCGACATTAACATTGCCTATCAGAAAATGTTTTGGGCACGTTGCCTTGTCGCAGGTACTAGGGCCTCCCACACAAGTGAGGCACCATTTTTATCGGGAGACCTGGGGAAACGCTGGGTGGTGGGAAATTTGTGTGAGCCCGGTGATGCCACAACTTTCCCACACAAAAATGTGTGAAAAAAGAGATTTTTTCAGCTAAAATTGAGGTTTGCAGGGGGTTCTGGGTAAGGAAACATTGGGGGATCCACGCAAGCCATACCTCCCTGGAAGCCCCTGGGTGTCTAGTTTTCAGAAATGTGTGGGTTTGGTAGGTTTCCCTAGATGGCCGCCGAGCACGGGGCCAAAAACCCAGGTGACCCCCCTTGCAAAACCAGGTGGTTTTTAGATGGGCAATTTTGATGTCGCCTTACTACGTTTTGGGCCCGTTGCCTGTCGCGGGTACTTGGGCCTCCCACACAAGTGAGGCACCATTTTTATCGGGAGACCTAGGGGAACGCTGGGTGGTGGGAAATTTGTGTGAGCTCGGTGGTGCCACAACTTTCCCACACAAAAATGTGTGAAAAAAGTGATTTTTTCACCTAAAATTGAGGTTTGCAGTGGATTCTGGGTAAGGAAACATTGGGGGATTCACGCAAGCCATACCTCCCTGGAAGCCCCCAGGTGTCTAGTTTTAAAAAATGTATAGGTTTGCTAGGTTTCCCTAGGTGCCGGTAGAGCTAGGGTTCACAAACTACAGCTAGGCACTGTGCCAAAAAAGGCTCATTTTTCACTGCGAAATTGAGGTGTGACCACGTTGCGTTTTGCACCATTTCCTGTTGCAGGCACTAGGCCAACCCACACAAGTGAGGTGCCATTTTTCTCGTAAGACTTTGGGGAATGCGGGGTGGGTAGAAATTGTGGATCCATGTAGATTCCAGAACTTTCCACCACAGAAATGTGGGGAAAATGTGTTTTTTTGGACAATTTATTAGGATTGCAAGGGATTCTGGGTAACAGACCCTGGTGGGAGGTAGAAAAGTCACCCCACACTGGATCCCCCTGCGTGTCTAGTTTTCAAAAATGTATAAGTTTTCTAGGTTTCCCTAGGTGCCGTCAGAGCTAGGGTTAACAAACTACAGCTAGGCACTTTGCCAAAAAAGGGTCATTTTTTACTGCAAAATTGAGGTGTGACCACTTTGCGTTTTGCGCCATTTCCTGTCGCTGGCACTAGGCGGACCCGCACAGTTGAGGTACCATTTTTCTCGTAAGACTTTGGGGAACGCGGGTTGGGTGGAAATTTGTGGATCCACACAGAATCCAGAACTTTCCACCACAGAAATGTGTGGAAAATGTGTTTTTTTTGGACAATTTTTAAGGTTTGCAAGGGATTCTGGGAAACAGACCCTGGTGGGAGGCAGCTAAGTCACCCCATCCTGGATTCCCCTGGGTTTCTAGTTTTCAAAAATGTATAGGTTTGCTAGGTTTCCCTATGGTTAAAAAACGACAGCTAAGCACTTTGCCAAAAAAGGGTCATTTTTCACTGCGAAATTGAGGTGTGACCACATTGTGTTTTGCGCCGCTTTCAGTCGCGAATAGCAAAAACACACAAGATGATGGATGGAATATTGTACATTGGAAAAACATTCACCCCCAGTCACAGATCTGGGTTTAATCCATCGTTATTTTGCTCACCACGCCATCCCAGTTCCGACATGGCCATATGCAAATCAGTCTTGACCCTGTGCCTCATGGGAACCGTCAAGCCCGAACTGCCAAGCCATGTTTTCCCTGGACCAGAATCAAGCATCCTAGGACCAGTTTCGGGGTTTCACCCCTCTTCAGCCAGGATAGCTTGACTCCAGTGGCGTAGTGAGCACGGGACCCACGTCTGGGCATACCCTTCCCACATAAGGCGAACAGCAAAACACACAAGATGATGGACGGAATGTTGCACATTGGCAAAACATTCACCCCCAGTCACAGATCAGGCATGGCTTGGCAGTTCGGGCTGGACTGTTCCCATGAGGCACAGGGTCAGACTGATTTGCATATGGCCATGTCTGAACTGGGGTGGCAGAGTGGGCTAAAGAACGGTGATGGATCAAACCCAGATCTGTTGACTGGGTGTGAGTGTTTGATTGGTTCTGATGCTCCGTCCATCATCAACCCCTTTTGTACCGCTTTGTTCACCATAAGTTGGCAGGGTATGCTCAGACGTTGAGTCCCTTGCTCACTTTGCCACTGGATTCAAGCAAGCCTGGCTGAAGACGGGTGAAATGCCAGAAACCGGTCCTAGGAAGCTTGTTTCCGGTCCAGGGAGGGCATGGCTTGGCAGTTCGGGCTGGACTGTTCCCATGAGGCACAGGGTCAGACTGATTTGCATATGGCCATGTGTGAACTGGGGTGGCAGAGTGGGCTAAAGAACGGTGATGGATCAAACCCAGATCTGTTGACTGAGTGTGAGTGTTTGATTGGTTCTGATGCTCCGTCCATCACCACCCCCTTTTGTACCGCTTTGTTCGACATAAGTTTGCAGGGTATGCTCAGACGTTGAGTCCCTTGCTCACTTTGCCACTGGATTCAAGCAAGCCTGGCTGAAGACGGCTGAAATGCCAGAAACCGGTCCTTGGAAGCTTGTTTCCGGTCCAGGGAAGGCATGGCTTGGCAGTTCGGGCTGGACTTTTCCCATGAGGCACAGGGTCAGACTGATTTGCATATGGCCATGTCTGAACTGGGGTGGCAGAGTGGGCTAAAGAACGGTGATGGATCAAACCCAGATCTGTTGACTGGGTGTGAGTGTTTGATTGGTTCTGATGCTCCGTCCATCACCACCCCCTTTAGTACCGCTTTGTTCGCCATAAATTGGCAGGGTATGCTCAGACGTTGAGTCCCTTGCTCACTTTGCCACTGGATTCAAGCAAGCCTGGCTGAAGACGTCTGAAATGACAGAAACCGGTCCAGGGAAGGCATGGCTTGGCAGTTCGGGCTGGACTGTTCCCATGAGGCACAGGCTCAGACTGATTTGCATATGGCCATTTCTGAACTGGGGTGGCAGAGTGGGCTAAAGAACGGTGATGGATCACACCCAGATCTGGTGACTGGGTGTGAGTGTTTGATTGGTTCTGATGCTCCGTCCATCACCACCCCCTTTTGTACCGCTTTGTTCGCCATAAGTTGGCAGGGTATGCTCAGACGTTGAGTCCCTTGCTCACTTTGCCACTGGATTCAAGCAAGCCTGGCTGAAGACGGCTGAAATGCCAGAAACCGGTCCTAGGAAGCTTGTTTCTGGTCCAGGGAAGGCATGGCTTGGCAGTTCGGGCTGGACTGTTCCCATGAGGCACAGGGTCAGATTGATTTGTATATGGCCATGTCTGAACTGGGGTGGCAGAGTGGGCTAAAGAACGGTGATGGATCAAACCCAGATCTGTTGACTGGGTGTGAGTGTTTGATACGTTCTGATGCGCCGTCCATCATCACCCCTTTTTGTACCGCTTCCTGTCACAGACACTTGTCCGACCCACACAAGTGAGGTGCCATTTTTCTCGTAAGACTTTGGGGAATGCGGGGTGGGTGGAAATTTGTGGATCCATGCAGATTCCAGAACTTTCCACCACATAAATGTAGGGAAAATGTGTTTTTTTGTCAATTTTTTAGATTTGCATGGGATTCAGGGTAACAGACCCTGGT
Organism: Triturus cristatus; assembly: GCF_964204655.1. NCBI lineage: Eukaryota > Metazoa > Chordata > Amphibia > Caudata > Salamandridae > Triturus > Triturus cristatus. Next base: position 370,665,449 of record NC_140586.1, read on the forward strand.
GGGAGGCAGTCCAGTCACCCCATTCTGAATTCCCCAGGGTGTCTAGATTTCAAAAATGTATAGGTTTGCTAGGTTTCCCTAGGTCCCGCCAGAGCTAGGGTTAAAAAACTACATCTAGGCACTTTGCCAAAAAAGGATAATTTTTCACTGCGAAATTGAGGTGTGACCACGTTGTGTTTTGCGCCGTTTCCTGTCGCGGACACTTGTCCAACCCACACAAGTGAGGTGCCATTTTTCTCGTAAGACTTTGGGGAACGCGGGTTGGGTGGAAATTTGTGGATCCACACAGAATCCAGAACTTTCCACCACAGAAATGTGTGGAAAATGTGTTTTTTTGGACAATTTTTAAGGTTTGCAAGGGATTCTGGGAAACAGACCCTGGTGGGAGGCAGCTAAGTCACCCCATCCTGGATTCCCCTGGGTTTCTAGTTTTCAAAAATGTATAGGTTTGCTAGGTTTCCCTATGGTTAAAAAACGACAGCTAAGCACTTTGCCAAAAAAGGGTCATTTTTCACTGCGAAATTGAGGTGTGACCACATTGTGTTTTGCGCCGCTTTCAGTCGCGAATAGCAAAAACACACAAGATGATGGATGGAATATTGTACATTGGAAAAACATTCACCCCCAGTCACAGATCTGGGTTTAATCCATCGTTATTTTGCTCACCACGCCATCCCAGTTCCGACATGGCCATATGCAAATCAGTCTTGACCCTGTGCCTCATGGGAACCGTCAAGCCCGAACTGCCAAGCCATGTTTTCCCTGGACCAGAATCAAGCATCCTAGGACCAGTTTCGGGGTTTCACCCCTCTTCAGCCAGGATAGCTTGACTCCAGTGGCGTAGTGAGCACGGGACCCACGTCTGGGCATACCCTTCCCACATAAGGCGAACAGCAAAACACACAAGATGATGGACGGAATGTTGCACATTGGCAAAACATTCACCCCCAGTCACAGATCAGGCATGGCTTGGCAGTTCGGGCTGGACTGTTCCCATGAGGCACAGGGTCAGACTGATTTGCATATGGCCATGTCTGAACTGGGGTGGCAGAGTGGGCTAAAGAACGGTGATGGATCAAACCCAGATCTGTTGACTGGGTGTGAGTGTTTGATTGGTTCTGATGCTCCGTCCATCATCAACCCCTTTTGTACCGCTTTGTTCACCATAAGTTGGCAGGGTATGCTCAGACGTTGAGTCCCTTGCTCACTTTGCCACTGGATTCAAGCAAGCCTGGCTGAAGACGGCTGAAATGCCAGAAACCGGTCCTAGGAAGCTTGTTTCCGGTCCAGGGAGGGCATGGCTTGGCAGTTCGGGCTGGACTGTTCCCATGAGGCACAGGGTCAGACTGATTTGCATATGGCCATGTGTGAACTGGGGTGGCAGAGTGGGCTAAAGAACGGTGATGGATCAAACCCAGATCTGTTGACTGAGTGTGAGTGTTTGATTGGTTCTGATGCTCCGTCCATCACCACCCCCTTTTGTACCGCTTTGTTCGACATAAGTTTGCAGGGTATGCTCAGACGTTGAGTCCCTTGCTCACTTTGCCACTGGATTCAAGCAAGCCTGGCTGAAGACGGCTGAAATGCCAGAAACCGGTCCTTGGAAGCTTGTTTCCGGTCCAGGGAAGGCATGGCTTGGCAGTTCGGGCTGGACTTTTCCCATGAGGCACAGGGTCAGACTGATTTGCATATGGCCATGTCTGAACTGGGGTGGCAGAGTGGGCTAAAGAACGGTGATGGATCAAACCCAGATCTGTTGACTGGGTGTGAGTGTTTGATTGGTTCTGATGCTCCGTCCATCACCACCCCCTTTAGTACCGCTTTGTTCGCCATAAATTGGCAGGGTATGCTCAGACGTTGAGTCCCTTGCTCACTTTGCCACTGGATTCAAGCAAGCCTGGCTGAAGACGTCTGAAATGACAGAAACCGGTCCAGGGAAGGCATGGCTTGGCAGTTCGGGCTGGACTGTTCCCATGAGGCACAGGCTCAGACGGATTTGCATATGGCCATTTCTGAACTGGGGTGGCAGAGTGGGCTAAAGAACGGTGATGGATCACACCCAGATCTGGTGACTGGGTGTGAGTGTTTGATTGGTTCTGATGCTCCGTCCATCACCACCCCCTTTTGTACCGCTTTGTTCGCCATAAGTTGGCAGGGTATGCTCAGACGTTGAGTCCCTTGCTCACTTTGCCACTGGATTCAAGCAAGCCTGGCTGAAGACGGCTGAAATGCCAGAAACCGGTCCTAGGAAGCTTGTTTCTGGTCCAGGGAAGGCATGGCTTGGCAGTTCGGGCTGGACTGTTCCCATGAGGCACAGGGTCAGATTGATTTGTATATGGCCATGTCTGAACTGGGGTGGCAGAGTGGGCTAAAGAACGGTGATGGATCAAACCCAGATCTGTTGACTGGGTGTGAGTGTTTGATACGTTCTGATGCGCCGTCCATCATCACCCCTTTTTGTACCGCTTCCTGTCACAGACACTTGTCCGACCCACACAAGTGAGGTGCCATTTTTCTCGTAAGACTTTGGGGAATGCGGGGTGGGTGGAAATTTGTGGATCCATGCAGATTCCAGAACTTTCCACCACATAAATGTAGGGAAAATGTGTTTTTTTGTCAATTTTTTAGGTTTGCATGGGATTCAGGGTAACAGACCCTGGTGGGAGGCAGTCCAGTCACCCCATTCTGAATTCCCCAGGGTGTCTAGATTTCAAAAATGTATAGGTTTGCTAGGTTTCCCTAGGTGCCGCCAGAGCTAGGGTTAAAAAACTACATCTAGGCACTTTGCCAAAAAAGGATAATTTTTCACTGCGAAATTGAGGTGTGACCACGTTGTGTTTTGCGCCGTTTCCTGTCGCGGACACTTGTCCAACCCACACAAGTGAGGTGCCATTGTTCTCGTAAGACTTTGGGGAATGTGGGGTGGGTGGAAATTTGTGGATCCATGCAGATTCCAGAACTTTCCACCACAGAAATGTGGGGAAAATGTGTTTTTTTGTCAATTTTTTAGGTTTGCATGGGATTCAGGGTAACAGACCCTGGTGGGAGGCAGTCCAGTCACCCCATCCTGGATTCCCTAGGGTATCTAGTTTTAAAAAATGTATAGGTTTGCTAGGTTTCCCTAGGTGCCGGCAGAGCTAGGGTTAAAAAACAACAGCTAGGCACTTTGCCAAAAAAGTGTCCTTTTTCACTGCGAAATTGAGGTTTGACCACGTTGCGTTTTGGCCGTTTCCTGTCGCGGGCACTATGCTGACCCGCACAAGTGAGGTACAATTTTTCTCGTAACTCTTTGGGGAACGCGGGGTGGGTGGAAATTTGGGGATCCACGTAGATTACAGATCTTTCCACCACAGAAATGTGGGGAATATGTGTTTTTTATGACAATGTTTTAGGTTTGCAAGGGATTCTGAGTAACAGAAACTGGTGGGAGGCAGCTAAGTCACCCCCATCCTGGATTCCCCTGGGTGTCTAGTTTTCAAAAATGTATAGTTTTGCTAGGTTTCCCTGGGTCCCGGCAGAGCTATGGTTCAAAAACAACAGCTAAGCACTTTGCCAAAAAAGGCAAATTTTTCACTGCGAAATTGAGGTGTGACCATGTTGTGTTTTGCGCCGTTTCCTGTCGCGGACACTTGTCCGACCCACACAAGTGAGGTGTCTTTGTTCTCGTAAGACTTTGGGGAATGTGGGTTGGGTGGAAATTTGTGGATCCATGCAGATTCTAGAACTTTCCACCACAGAAATGTGGGGAAAATGTTTTTTTTTGTCAATTTTTTAGGTTTGCATGGGATTCTGGGTAACAGACCCTGGTCGGAGGCAGTCCAGTCACCCCATCCTGTATTCCCCTGGGTGTCTAGTATTCAAAAATGTATAGGTTTGCTAGGTTTCCCCAGGTGCCGGCAGAGCTAGGGTTAAAAAACTACAGCTAGGCACTTTGCCAAAAAGGGTCATTTTTCACTGCGAAATTTAGGTGTGACCACGTTGCGTTTTGCGCCGTTTCCAATCTCGGGCACTAGGCCGACCTGCACAAGTGAGGTACCATTTTTCTCGTAAGACTTTGGGGAACGCGGGGTGTGTGGAAATTTGTGGATCCACACAGAATCCAGAACTTTCCAACACAGAAATGTGGGGAAAATATGATTTTTTGTCAATTTTTTAGATTTGCATGGGATTCAGGGTAACAGACCCTGGTGGGAGGCAGTCCAGTCACCCCATCCTGGATTCCCCAGGGTGTCTAGTTTTCAAAAATGTATAGGTTTGCTAGGTTTCCCTAGGTGCCTGCAGAGCTAGGGTTAAAAAACTACAGCTAGGCACTTTGCCAAAAAAGGGTAATTTTTCACTGTGAAATTGAGGTGTGACCACGTTGTGTTTTGTGCCGTTTCCTGTCGCGGACACTTGTCCGACCCACACAAGTGAGGTGTCATTGTTCTCGTAAGACTTTGGGGAATGTGGGGTGGGTGGAAATTTGTGGATCCATGCAGATTCCAGAACTTTCCACCACAGAAATGTGAGAAACTGTGTTTTATTGTCAATTTTTTAGGTTTGCATGGGATTCTGGGTAACAGACCCTGGTCGGAGGCCCATCCTGTATTCCCCTGGGTGTCTAGTTTTCAAAAATGTATAGGTTTGCTAGGTTTCCCTAGGTGCCGGCAGAGCTAGGGTTAAAAAACTACAGCTAGGCACTTGGCCAAAAAAGGTTCATTTTTCACTGCAAAATTGAGGTGTGACCACGTTGCTTTTTGCGCCATTTCCTGTCACGGGCACTGGGCCAACCCACACAAGTGAGGTGCCTCTTTTCTCGTAAGACTTTGGGGAACGCGGGGTGGGTAGAAATTTGTGGATCCATGCAGATTCCAGAACTTTCCAAAACAGAAATGTGGGGAAAATGTGTTTTTTTGGACAATTTATTAGGTTTCCAAGGGATTCTGGGTAACAGATCCTGGTGGGAGGCAGCCAAGTCACTCCTCCCTGGATTCCCCTGCGTGTCTAGTTTTCAAAAATGTATAGGTTTGCTAAGTTTCCCTCGGTGCCGGCAGAGCTAGGGTTCACAAACTACAGCTAGGCACTTTGCCAAAAAAGGGTCTTTTTTCACTGCAAAATTGAGGTGTGACCACTTTGCGTTTTGCGACATTTCCTGTTGTGGGCACTAGGCCGACCCTCACAGTTGAGGTACCATTTTTCTCGTAAGACTTTGGGGAACGCGGGTTGGGTGGAAATTTGTGGATCCACACAGAATCCAGAACTTTCCACCACAGAAATGTGTGGAAAATGTGGTTTTTTGGACAATTTTTAAGGTTTGCAAGGGATTCTGGGAAACAGACCCTGGTGAGAGGCAGCTAAGTCACCCCATCCTGGATTCCCCTGGGTGTCTAGTTTTCAAAAATGTATAGGTTTGCTAGGTTTCCCTAGGTCCCGGCAGACCTATGGTTCAAAAACGACAGCTAAGCACTTTGCCAAAAAAGGGTAATTTTTCACTGCGAAATTGAGGTGTGACCACGTTGGGTTTTGCGCCGTTTCCTGTCGCGGGCACTTGTCCGACCCACACAAGTGAGGTGCCATTTTTCTCGTAAGACTTTGGGGAACGTGGCGTGGGTTGAAATTTGTGGATCTACACAGAATCCAGAACTTTCCACCACAGAAATATGGGGAAAATGGGGTTTTTTTGACAATTTTTTTAGGTTTGCAAGGGATTCTGGGTAACAGGCCCTGGTGGGAGGCAGTCAAGTCACCCCATCCTGGATTCCCCTTGGTGTCTAGTGTTAAAAAATGTATAGGTTTGCTAGGTTTCCCAAGGTGCTGGCAGAGCTAGGGTTCAAAAACAACAGCTAGGCACTTTGCCAAAAAAGGGTCTTTTTTCACTGCGAAATTGAGGTGTGACCACATTGCGTTTTGGCCGTTTCCTGTCGCTGGCACTAGGTCGACCCGCACAAGTGAGGTACCATTTTTCTCGTAACACTTTGGGGAATGCGGGGTGTGTGGAAATTTGGGGATCCACGCAGATTTCAAAACTTTTCACCACAGAAATGTGGGTAAAATGTGTTTTTTAAAGACAATTTTTTAGGTTTGCAAGGGATTCTGGGTAACAGAAAATGGTGGGAGGCAGCTAAGTCACCCCATCCTGGATTCCCCTGGGTGTCTAGTTTTCAAAAATGTATAGGTTTGCTTGGTTTCCCTAGGTCCCGGCAGACCTATGGTTCAAAAACGACAGCTAAGCACTTTGCCAAAAAAGGGTAATTTTTCACTGCGAAATTGAGGTGTGACCACGTTGTGTTTTGCGCCGTTTTCTGTCGCGGACACTTGTCCGACCCACACAAGCGAGGTGCCATTTTTCTCGGAAGACTTTGGGGAATGTGCGGTGGGTGGAAATTTGTAGATCCATATAGATTCCAGAACTTTCCACCACAGAAATGTGTGGAAAATGTGTTTTTTTGTCAATTTTTTAGGTTTGCATGGAATTCTGGGTAACAGACCCTGGTGGGAGGCAGTCCAGTCACCCCATCCTGGATTCCCCTGGGTGTCTAGTTTTCAAAAATGTACAGGTTTGCTAGGTTTCCCTAGGTGCCGGCAGAGCTAGTGTTCACAAACTACAGCTAGGCACTTTGCCACAAAAGGTTAATTTTTCACTGCGAAATTGAGGTGTGACCACGTTGCGTTTTGCGCCGTTTCCTGTCGCGGGCACTAGCCTGACCCGCACAAGTGAGGTATCATTTTTCTCGTAACACTTTGGGGAATGCGGGGTGGGTCGAAATTCGGGGATCCACGCAGATTCCAGAACTTTCCACTACAGAAATGTGGAAAAATTTGTTTTTTTTGGACAATTTTTTAGGTTTGCAAGGGACTCTGGGTAACAGACCCTGATGGGAAGCAGTCAAGTCACCCCATCCTGGATTCCCCTCGGTGTCTAGTTTTCAAAAATTTATAGGTTTGCTAGGTTTCCCAAGGTGCCGGCAAAGCTAGGGTTCAAAAACAACAGCTAGGCACTTTGCTAAAAAAGGGTAATTTTTCACTGCGAAATTGAGGTGTGACCACGTTGAGTTTTGCGCCGTTTCCTGTCGCGGGCACTAGACCGACCCACACAAGTGAGGTACCATTTTTCTCGTAAGACTTTGGGGAACGCGGGGTGTGTGGAAATTTGGGGATCCACATAGATTACAGATATTTCCACCACAGAAATGTGGGGAAATTGTGGTTTTTTGGACAATTGTTTAGGTTTGCAAGGGTTTCTGGGTAATAGACCCTGGTGGGAGGCAGTCCAGTCACCCCATCCTGGATTCCCCTGGGTGTCTAGTTTTCAAAAATGTATAGGTTTGCTAGGTTTCCCTAGGTGCCGGCAAAACTACGGTTAAAAAACTACAGCTAGGCACTTTGCCAAAAAAGGGTCATTTTTCACTGCGAAATTGAGGTGTGACCACGTTGCGTTTTGCGCCGTTTCCTGTCGCGGGCACTAGGCTGACCTGCACAAGTGAGGTACCATTTCTCTCGTAAGACTTTGTGGAAAGAGGGGTGGGTGAAAATTTGTGGATCCACACAGAATCCAGAACTTTCCACCACAGAAATGTGGGTAAAATGTGTTTTTTTGTCAATTTTTTAGGTTTGCATTGGATTCTGGGTAACAGACCCTGGTGGGAGGCAGTCAAGTCACTACATCCCGGATTCCCCTGGGTGTCTAGTTTTCAAAAATGTATAGGTTTGGTAGGTTTCCCTAGGTGCCGGCAGAGCTAGGGTTCAAAAACTTCAGCTAAGCACTTTGCCAAAAAAGGGTCATTTTTCACTGCGAAATTGAGGTGTGTCCATGTTTCGTTTTGCCCCTTTTCCTGTCGCGGGCACTAGACCGACCCACACAAGTGAGGTACCATTTTTATCGGGAGACTTAGGGTAATTCAAATTTGTAAAGCAACTGTTATTAATTATTGATTTTTGATGCATTTGTGCCTTCCAAATGAAAGACATTGGGTAAAAAAGAAGTCATTTTGAAAAATGACCGATAATTCTCATGCTAGTATGAGTATTCCCAATTTCGAAAATGTGCAAATATGTACTGTTTCTAAACTCTATAATTTGTTCCCATTTCAGAAATACATAGGTGTCTTTCATACCGATTTTTCCATGAATACATTTTCCCACAATAATTGCTATATACCCGGAACATAATAAAAACCATTGCAAACTGCTGCTCAGTTTTTGACTCTGGGTTCGTCGGGTTCTTGGTGAGCCTACAAGTCCTATATATCCCCACAACCAGGAAGGTCCAGCGGATGTAACGGTATATTGCTTTCAAAGAGCGGTCATAATTAGAAGAAGTTACAGGTGAAAACGTTGACTAAAAAGGCTGTTTTTTTAACTAATTTTCAACTTTTCCCATATTTAACTGTTACTTTCTATACAGAAACCTTGATTGATCTACACAAATGACCCCTTGCTGAATTCAAAATGTTATCTACTTTTCTAAAATGTATAGCTTTCCAGGATCCATTATTGCTTTCATACCCATTTCTACCATTAACTGGAAGGAGCTTGAAAGCACAAAAAATAGCAAAAATAGGTTATATCCCAGAAAAATGCCAAAACTGTGTAAAAAATGTTGGTTTTCTGACAAAAGTCTGTCATTCCCTAAAAGCTGGGAAAGTGTTGATTTTAGCCCCACAAACCGTTTTTTGATACCGTTTGCAGAGAAAAACTCAGACGCTTTCATTTGCAGCCCGTTTTTCCCATTTTTCCCTAAAAAAACTAAGTTTTGCCGTATTTTGGCTAATTTCTGGGAACCCTCCAGCGCAATCCACAAACCCTGGGTACCTTTACAATCCAATGATGTTAGAAGACAAGGACGCAAATTTGGCGTGGATACATTATGTGGTCAAAAAGTTACAGGGGCCTAAGCGCGCACTATCCCAAATAGCCAAAAAAAGCCTTAACACAGGGGGGAAAAGGCCTAGCAGCGAAGGGGTTAAAATTGAGAAGGCTTAGCTGTGCAGAATGCCTCGAGAATTCTTGTGCTAGCTTCATTTGGAGTGTAACGTTTGCTTGGGAAATGCTGAATATATGTTTTAGAAGCAGGAGAAGTATTGAGAAGAAATTATGTAGCTATACCATTCACAAATGGTTTTGTGCTTTGAATTTTTTTTAAATGTTTTCCCGGTTTAGAATCTTACTGATGTATGTGCATGCTCAGTAACAAAGCAATGTATGCTCCTAGAGAGCCATGAATGAAATTATACAAACCAAGTGTGATATCTAAACTTCACTCACACATAGCTCAGTTGAAAAGCATATAGACAGTAAAACAGGTAGTTTGATACTGACAGAAGGAGATAACCAATGAGTCAGGTATATAGTCACAAATGTTATGTATCTAACAATAATGAAGGTACCTTCACAGTTAGTCAGGCAGTATTCAGGCACTCATGCAATCACCCAAACACTACTGAGGCAGTCATCAAATTAGCGATTCAGTATCCATGGAGTTATTCAATTACCTAGACACTATACATGTAATCTTCAAATCAGGCAGACAGAATATATGTAGTCATTGAACTATGGAGGAACTACCTATACATTCATCTAATTACCCAGACACTCACCATTTACTTATGCAATTAACAAGGCTGTAACTATGCAGTCATTGTAACACTTGCACAGAAGCTATGCAGTCATCCAAACACCCATTTACAACCCATACAGTCATTGAAATACTGAGGCACATGCATGAACTCATGCAAACAGTCAGGTACTACTCAAACGCTCATCTAATTATGTAGAGAGACCATTGTGGTAAACCTGTTATCCATTCAGTAGCTATGCACTCATTTAATTACTGAGGGAATACTCATGTACTAATATAATAACCCCAGCAGCACAGTTACTTTCATCCAATCTCTCAATGTTTAGCAATGGAGTTATGCAATCACTCAAACACTAGTTATGCACTCATGTAATCAGTCAGGCACTACTGATGCATTTATTCAATTATCTAGGCACTATCCATGTAGTTATCTAAACACCCAGGCACTACCTGTTCACTGAACCAAAAAGACATGGGCAACAGCCATGTAGTTATGCAATCACTGAAACACTACTCATTCACACATCCAATCTACTAGGTACTATGCATGTACGTAACAATCTCGTATGCACTATCCATTCACTCTACAAATCACCTATAAACTATCTATGCACTCCTGCAATCATCCAGGCACTAAAGGTGCACTCATTTAATCACCCAGCCACTATCTAAGCATGTATTAAATTATTGAGCCTTTAGTCATGCACTTATCTAATCATTCAGGTACTACTCATGCACTCATCCAAACACCCAGATAGTAGTGTTATACTCATGCAAACATGCAGGCAATAACTATGCAGATATGGAATGACCCATGGAGTTCTGATATACTCAGGGAATCATCTAGGCTCTACCTGTATCCCCAAAGAATCACCCAGGTACTATCTTTGCACATCCAGGTTGTATTCATTTATTCAACCACAAACATGTGTTTTATATGGAGTCTTTTAGAACCTTCTGCTGAATTATATATGCAAGCTTTGACATACTCTTTGCATGTAGTTGGAAGAATTAGTAAAGTATATGCTTTGATAGAGATTAACATAATATTGTTACATGCACCGTTTCCTAAAATTTAAACCTGATACATTTAAGTAGAACAGTACTGAGATAGTAAATAGACCCCTTACACAGTGGTAGAGAGCATTCCATTAGCTCTTATGTTGTGTTTTCGTATTTATAGTGTTGAGACACTGTATGTACTTGTACAATTGGGGTACATTTACAAGAGATAATTCAGTGCAGAGCCGCAAGCTGTTTGGCTGCGCCATGCTGCATTACTTTCAAAGCAACGGGATGCGTCATATTTACAACAATATGATGGATCCCTATGCTGTCTCCTTTGCTGGTGCACAACTGGCAGCCATATGTCAACAGAGGCACCCTTGCACCATGGTGCAAGGGTGCCTGTTTAGTGGGGAAGATTGTTTTCATGCAGAAAGGGACACATTGCTGTAGAAAAACAATTACAAGAGGTATTTTCCTCTTTGTATGTGTGCTGCAGCATGCAGCATGCATAGAAACAGGAAAAAAGGAGGAGAAATAAAAGTATTTCTCCCTGTTGCATCTCCCTACATCTACCCTGGGGAGGTATAGGATTTTGACGCATTCCCAGGTTTACACATTTTTTTACATTTGGATATGTGGCAGAATACCTGGGCATTGCATGCGAACACCCACAGCAGCACCCATAGCATGCTTCTTTTATGCAGAGTGCTGCCTGAAAAGCGTCTGTTTTTATAAGGCCATGAAAAGCTATGCAGAGTGGCTTTACGTGGCTTTGTAGATATGGAGCGCCACATTACGGCCCTGTTGTGTCAAAAAATGTGACGCTCCGGAAAGTGCACGGGGCTTGTAAATATGCCTCCTTCCCTTGATGTTCATTTTAAAATTTACTGCAGAAGGGATAAACTGGTCTTTCACTGTGTATAAGTGAGAAGTAAGATATGCTGTGTTGTACGAGAGGGTGCTAAAAAGTTAAAAGGTAACTAATAAAATAAAGTTTTGTGTTTTGCTCTGGGTTTGTTATATTGACGTAAGTGCATGTAGTAATATATCTAGGTTCATCTGTAGATTTAAAACTGCCACATAAAATGAAAACTGTTTTTGTATTATGTGTGAGTTAGTACTAAAGTAGTGGGTAGATTGGCAAGGGTAAAAATTAAAATATACTTGTTTTTTTAACAGAATAATATCTACATAACTATTCACAGTTACAATGCCTACAAAAGCTCGGACGAAAAATCAACCGAAGCAACCACAGTATGTTTGCAGAAATGAGTTACAAAAGGGGCAAAATGCAGAATAAGTGGTAAAGGAAAAAAGAGCAACTGGTAGGAGGACAAAGTCATTTCACAAAAATATATGTGGACATTTGCAGAGATTACAAAATAAAGCAAATTAAATTGTGACTATGAGAAACAATAGGAGTAGACAAAGTGTACATTGCAAGCAAAGAAACAATTTTGAAAAACATGGATGCACCTTAACCAGGAGACAGAATGTTTCATAGTAGAGTGGTTGTAAATCTACATAGAAATATGAAAAAGTGTAGAAGAAGGAGAGATGCACTGAAGCAGAAAGAACAAGTTGCGAGAGTAGTTCATTAGGCCTTTGCTTTGAAGAGGAAGCTTTCCATTTTGATTCTAAATAGATGGAAGACTCTTGACAAAATACTGTTGGGCATGAGGAGACAAAATCAGAAGAAAATGTTAGTGAATAGAAGTATTTTTGGTACCGTTTTTAGTCGAGAATAGATACATACTTCTAGTAAAAACCCTTTCTTTAATGAAGACTGCTATCTCCAGAATAACAGATTAGTTCATGCTATTAATGAACGTGAACGATGTTATGAAATTAAGAATGTGATACCAAAGGGGATGATGGACGGAGCATTTGAGCAAATCAAACACTCACCCCCAGTCAACTGATCTGGGTTTAATCCATCATCATTCTTTAGCTCACTCCACCACCCCAGTTCAGACATGGCCATATGCAAATCAGTCTGACCCTGTGCCTCATGGGAATAGTCCAGCCCGAACTGCAAAGCCATGTCTTCCCTGGACCGGAAACAAGCATCCTGGGACCGGTTTCGGGACCATAACCCTCATCAGCAAGGCTATCTTGAATCCAGTGGCAAAGTGAGCAAGGGACCCACGTCTGGGCATACCCTCCAACTTAGGGCGAACCAAGCGATACCAAAGGGGATGATGGACGGAGCGTTTGAGCAAATCAAACACTCACCCCTAGTCAACTGATCTGGGTTTAATCCATCATCATTATTTAGCTCACTCCACCATCCCAGTTCAGACATGGCCATATGCAAGTCAGACTGACCCTGTGCCTCATGGGAACAGTACAACCCGAACTGACCGAAATGAAGAATGGCAGTCCTATAGCAAAAGAGGTGATGGTACTTAGAAATGTAGAAGAAGTTATTGCAGAAGAGGTACAAGGGAGGCGTAGTCAGGCCCCTGTATACAAATGAAATTGTAGAAGCATTTGTAGTATTAGACAGCAATCCATTTATATATGAAGGACATTTCTACGTATATTTCCAAGGCAAAGTTTAAAACAAAAAATAAGTACTTTACAAGGTTTGATCCTTGCAAGCTGAGAAAGCATACACATTTTCAGGGACTCTCACTAGTATGTTTATGTGCCAAAGCGCCTTCCATAATTTTAGGATGTTAGCTGTACACCACTCAACAATGCAAACATTAGTTAGGAGGCTGTACTATGTGAAAACTCCTGCTTTATGTTTAGGAAAAATGAATAGGGCACTTTTGCATGGTAGCAGGCACGGACTGGCCAGAACGGGCACCGGGCGTTTCCCCGATATGCCGCTAGGGTGGGGGGCGGTTTTGTGCCCCTGGGAGACCGCTTTTGTTACCGGGGGTCGGCAATATCGGCCCCCTGTAACAAAATCGGCCTTCGCAAACTGCTCGGCTGCACTCCCCCTCGGGGGAGGGGGTAGCTGAGCAGTTTGCCAGGGCCTGTTTCTGTTCCCAGTCCGGCCCTGCATGGTAGTGTGGCAGAGGTAGAAAAGGTTTGTGATGATGTGCAGTTTCATTTCTTTTGTCCAGGACAGGACTGTAGGGAAATTGAAGAGTTGATAACAGGAGGAGTTGTAGAACAGGACACGGGTACTACAGTTGATAGTTTTGAAGAAGAGATCACAAAATTTAGGACAGCATGTGCTGAAAAACCAGAGTATGTTTGTATATGCTGTTGACGCACTCACTACAAGAATCAAACGCAGACTGTTGACTTATATTTAAAAAGTGAACTAGAGAATAATGATAACTGGTAAATGTTTGCACCAGCCTTATTTGTAAAAGAAAGATTTGACTTTTACACACGACAAGTTATATGTAAGTACTGCCAAGATAAATTAGAGGATAATAAAATCTCTTCTAGAGCTGCGAGTAACAAGTTAGAACTTATTCCTATTCCAGAAACACTTCAAGGTTTAAATATTTATGAGTCTATTCTTATCCAAACTATACATCAATTTCAGGCTATGGTATGTATGGAGCCAAAGACAAGCTACCCCCAACAAAGCTGCAAAACGGTCTAAAAGGTAGAGTAGTGTATTTGCCATTAGATGTCAAGAAAAACATTGAAACGGTAGAGGTAGATAGGGATTTAGAGGACGGACAAGGAATTCTTGTAAATGGTGTGCCTACCAAGAACAAGAAGATATGGCAGGAGTTAGTAGATGTTATCAAAGTTAAAAAAGCAACTTTATATCTGGTACAAAACAATGGGCCATATTCACAAGGATGTATCTCCTATTTATCTCCACATTAACGCATCAAAAGTGGAGATAGATTTAACACCCCATTCACAAGCCTGTGCAAACTGCAGACATTGCCAGAATTCAAGTGATAACTGCCCCAAAATGTATCTCCATGGTAGACGCCACCAACTAACACTAATGAGATGCAGAGTAGGCGTTCCTGTGCAAAAACACATGAAAAAACCACAACACCACATTCACAACGAACTGCCAGATCTGCGAAGTGAACCAAAAACAGGTGATAAGCCGCGGAAGCATCAGGGATTTTACACCTGCGTGTTGCTGGTGCTAAGCAGGACGACTACCCACAGCATGAAAGGGATCCCATCCAAGAGCCACATCTGAGGACCCACAGATGCCATGGAGACAATGATCATGCAGCTCCGACACCCATGAGGGCCACAACACCCACCGCCACCACCACCAGCCTCCACCCCCGCCCACCCCCTGACATACAGATACCGGGACTGGTTGACGCCGAAGATAGAACACGGACCTCCACTAAATAACATGGAAATCAGAGAATATCCCTGTGTATTACATTTCAGGTGAAACTTGACCAGGCTGGAAATGTTGGAATAATTAACGCGCATACCATTAAAGAGCAAGCAGGCATCCCTGAGCCGGAACCGGGCTTGTTTTTTGTGACCGACATTCCTGCCTATTTCCTCAAAGGACCTCTGTGCTGCTGTCAGGGAAAGTACATTCCCACCGGACCCAGAGCAGCGATCCTGCCCTCCTGCCCTTTCCCTGCCACCTGACTGCGACGATCCACTCTGATGCCAACATTTGATGCGAACTGAATATGATGTCAGATGGCGGTACATGGAAAGGACGCAAGCCTAGAATGTTATTGAAACTAGTGTGGGGCATGTTCTCATGGCAACATCGCCTGGAGTGAAGATGGTACTTTTCTGGCGCTGCTGTGCCGATCCCCAGGTATCGCCGGCTAACACCTGAATTACTATCACCATCGCGATAATATTATCAGCTGTTTTCTCCGCCGTTCCCTGTGTTTATCGCCATGTAGCATGGGCTTTATAATACCACGCTAACATGGCAATGAAATACAGGGTTAGGCAGCATTAACTTTTCTGGCGATGACTTACGTTGGTGATAGTTATCGCACGTTCTCGTGAATATACCCCAATGTTTATTATAGAAATTTGGAAAGCCTACAAGATATCACACATATGGAGGATCAGGCATTTCCATTAACAGGCCAGATTGAGAAGGTGGATCTGACCAGAACCGAAGGCTTTTATGAACATTATAGCATCCACCCGTTGCATTCAAAAGAGGTTATTGGTGATGCCATTGAGCTTCTTCAAATGAAGGAATCAAAAGGAGCTCCATTAAGTGTGTGGGAAAAAAGTTTAGAAGCTCAGTGTTTTCCACACCTTTTTTTCTATTGGAGTAGGTGACAGGTATTACGAGTGGCCTGTGCAAGTACCTGCAGCTGAGTATAGATGTAGTAGACTTCATTCAGAAGGTCCTAGATTTCGTAAGTGTATTAGATATATATTTCACCTATTATTTGAGAGTAACTTGTCTCGCCTCTCATATGCCGTGAATCATATTCTAAGGACAGGAGTCAATTTGCATAATATATCAGCAAGAGAACTTTTGAAGAAAGTTCAAGGAAAAGATGAGCAGTTTAAATACAATTTAATAAACCCCTGGGCGTGTCAGCGTGGGACAAATAAATATTGGTATCGGCGTCATGGTGAACTGAAGTGCACATTGAGGAACCTTGGAGCACCTGCTTGGTTCCTGACGCTGAGTTGTGCTGAAATGCATGACATGACCTACTAGAATTCTTGCAGGAGGCAAATTCAAATAAAAAAGACATTCATTTGAAGATGCCAGGAGAACTGTGGTCACTAGACCCTGCAAATGTTTGCAGATCTTTTAATCACAGATTTCAATCAATGATGGATTTCATCTTGAACAAAATAAAACCTCCTCTTGGTGAAGTGATTTTATTTTTTTTACTTAAAGAGTACCAAGACAGAGGTGCTCCACATATTGACATGCTGCTGTGGGTAAACATGGCCCAAAGTTTGGAACAGACAGCAATGACTGTGTGTTGTCTTTTATTGAGCAGTATGTAACTTTCTCCATCCCAAAGAAGAGTAGTGACAACATATTAAAAGAACAAGTTCCACAATTCCAAAATCATAGATGCAGAAAATATTGTCAGCGAAAATACAGAGCAAAGGGGAAATTTTATTCAAGATGTTTTTTCGGATTCCCACAACCTGTCATCTCACAAGGAAGAGTCAACAGCTTTTTGTCTGCAGTCAGACATACACTTACAACGAAATCACTTAAAAATACATTCAACCTAAGAAGAACAGAGGCCTCCAAGTACATTAATGACTGCATCCCTGTGATTTAAAGATGTGGAATGCAAACATGGATGTGCAGTTTGTTGCAGACAACTCAATTGCTGTTGCTCAGTACATTTCATCTTATATAACAAAGTCCAAGAAAGCTGAGATGATAGAGATGTGAGGGGAGATTTCAGCAGAAAAGAGTCTTATGAAAAAATTGTACAGTTTTAGTTTGAAAATGCTTTCTCACAGAGAGATAGGCTCCAATGAATGTATAGACCGGTTAAGTTCAGCTAGTTTATTTTCTGAATCTAGAGGAATTCTATGGGAGTGTTAAGTGCTTGCTAATACTCGTAACAGAGTACTCAAGTCGTTTCCTGGAATTCCGCATCTTACAGAATTTGAGCCACACAGCACAGATATTCTGAAGGGTAACGTGCTGGATACATATTATCCAAGAAGAAGTCATCATCTGGACAGGATGTGTCTTTATGAAAGACTTCAGCATTATACTTTCAGAAGTAATGTCAGTGAAAACATAGATGAAGGAACATTTTTTGTGGCTGGATGTGAAGGATGTTTGGTGAGACATAACAAAGAAAATTTAATCAACCATTGAAAGCTAAGTTGCCAAACTACTGACAAAATAGAGTGTTTTTATTTAGCCTTGTTACAGTTGTCTAAGCCATGGCGAACTGAAAGTGAGCTACTTGGAGAATTTGACTGTTATGAAGACTCATTCAACGCTGTGAAAGACAGCATTGAGTGCTGTGTCTCCAGTTATCTTCAAATGTTGAGAAAAGATATTGAACAAGAAGAAACAATTGCTGCTGAGATAGCAAGAGAGAGTTCTCAGAGCAGTGCAGTCAAAATTCAGTGCCTGGAAGTCAAGATCCTCTTGGACAGCCAATCATTGAAAATAAAGCTGCAAAAGCTATGAACGAATGGAGAAGTGAACAAGTATGAAAGCTGAAAACAGGAAAAAACAGGAAAACATTTATCAATGTTGAATTTACGTTCTGGTTAAAAAACTTTGTATAATGCTTGGCTGCCTAATGTTCTAAATGAAATTCTAGTACATTTGTGTCTGTTTCTATTTTTTCACAGTGGTTGGAGTTCAAGATATATATATCGTTGTGTCAAATCACTGGTCTAGTGATGGATTCATTGAATTACTACTCATGTACTCATCCCATCTCCCAGGCACAAGAGTTGCACTTGTCCAGTCATCTAGCTACTACCTAAGCAGTCATCCAATCACCCAGGTAGTGCACTTGAATTCATCTAATCTTCCAGCCACAGGCCTGGGCGTAGTTTGCGGAGTTTTGCTATGTGAAACTCCGCGAAGTTCCGCAAGTAGCAGAGTGCAGTGCGAACTGCAGTTTGTGCTGGTATTCCTGCCGCTCGGGTAGAAATTCCGTTTGCAATCACAAACTGCCCGATCGCGAGTGGGGAAAAACTCTGCTGCACTACGCAAAGCGCAGTTTCCTGCACTCCGTGAGCTCCTCCGAGCGCGGAGTGCAGAAAACTCCGCAAACTCCACGAACGGAGTGAAGTTCACTGCCCAGGTCTAGACACTACTCAGGCACTCATCCAATCATCCAGGCGCTACCCATGCACTATGCAATTACTGAGATACTATGTATGCACTCATCCATTCACTGGGGCACCACCATGCACTTATCCACTCACTAAGGCACCACTCATGGACTCATCAATCACCCAGACAGTACCCATGCACTCATCCAATCACCAAGGCACTATCCATGTACTCATTCAATTACCCAGGCACTACACTTACACTCATCCAATCACCCAGGCACTACACTTGCACTCATTCAGACACCTAAACACTACCCACACAATCATACAATGAACCAAGCACAGCCCATGCACTAATCCAATCATCCATGCAGTACCCATGCACCTATCCATTCACCCAACCACTATCTATGCACTTATCCAATCACCAAGACACTATCTTTGCACTCATCCATTCACTGAGACACTACCCATGTACTCATCCACTCACCTAGGCACTACCCATGCACTCATCCATTCACCCAGACATTACCCTTGCACTCTTGCATTCACTCAGGCACTACACATGCGCTCATTCATTCACTCAGGCCCTACCCCTGCGCTCATCCACTGACCCAGGCACTACCCTTACACTCATCCATTCACTCCCACACTACCCATGCACACATCCATTTACTCTGGCACTACCAATACACTCATCCATTTATCCAGTCCAAATGCCTGCAAACAACCAATTACCCAGGCACTACCCTTCTACTCATCCATTCACCCTGGCACTACCCTTGTACTCATCCATTCACTCAGGCATTACATATGCGCTCATCTATTCACTCAGGCACTACCCATGCACCCATCCAATGACTCAGCCACTACCCATGGACTTATCCATTCAATGAGGCACTACCCATGCACTCATATAATCACCCAGGCACTATCCATGCACTCACCCAATCATGTACTCACTATGCGCAATTTGCCCAACCATGTACTCACTATGCGCAATTCACCCAATCACACAGGTACAATCCATGCACTCACCTAATCATGCAGACACTACCCTTGCACTAATGCGATTTCCCAGGCACTACCTTGTACTCATCCAATCACTCAGGTGTTACTCTTCCACTCATTCATTTACTCAGGCACTACCCTTACACTGATCCATTCACTCACGCACTACCCATGCACTCATCTATTTACCCAGGTAGTAACCATGCACATATCTAATCACCCAGGCACTACTGTTGCAATCATCCATTCACACAGCCACTACCCATGCAGTCATCCATTCACACAAGCAGTTCCCATGCACTCATCTAATTACCCAGGCACTAACCATGCACTCACCCAATCAGCCTAGAACTATCCATGCACTCAACCAATCACCCAAACACTATGCTTTCACTCATCCATTCACTGGGGCTCTACTTATAGACTCATCCAATCACCCAGATAGTACTTCTGCACTCATCCAGTCAACCAAGCGCTACCCACGCACTCATATAATAAACCAGGCACTAACCATGGAGTAATCCAATCACCCAAGCAGTACCCATCCACTTACTCAGGCAACAACCATGCAGTTATGCAATGAACCAGGCACTACCTATGCACTCATCCATTCAATGAGGTACTATCCATGCACTCATCCAATCACCCAGGTTCAACTATTCCACTCATCCAAACACTCAGGCACTAACCATAAACTCATCCAATAGCCCAGGCACTATCCATGCACTCATGCAATCACCCAGGTGCTACCCATGCACTCATCCATTCACTCAGACAATATCCATGCACTCATCCATTCACCCAGGCACTACCTATGTATATATCCAATCAACCAGGCACTACTGTTGCACTAATCCATTCACGCAGGCATTACCCATGCACTCATCCTATCACCCAAGCAGTACACATGCACTCATTCATTCACTCAGGCATGATCTATGCACTATCCCAATCACCTAGGCACTATCCATGCACTCATCCAATCACTCAGACACTACCCTTGCATTCATCTATTCACTGAGGCACTACCCATGCACTCCTCCACTTATCCAGGCACTACTCATGCACTCATCCAATCACCCAGGCAGTACCCATGCCCTCATGCCCTCATCCAATCACCCAGGCAGTAACCATGCAGTCAACCAATCACCCAGGTATTACTCATACATTCTTCCAATCACCCAGGTACTATCTATGCACTCACATGTTACCCAAGCACTACCCTTGCCCTCATCCATACACTAAGTTACTACCAATACACTTATCCATTTACTCAGGTATTATCCATGCATCTATTCATTCCCCCAGGCACTACCCATTCACACATCCCATCACCCAGGCACTTCCCTTACACTCATCCATGCACTCAGGCACGATGCATGCTCTCATACATTCACTCAGTCACCAACCCATCACTCATCCAATCACCCAGACACTACCCCTGCATTCATCTATTCAGCCATGCAGTACCTATGCACTCATCCATTCACTCAGATACTACCCATGCACTCATCCATTCACCCAGGCACTACCCATACACACATCCAATCACCCAGGCACTACCCTTCTTCTCATCCATTCACCCAGGCACTACCCATGCACTCATCTATTCACCAAAGCACTACCCATTCACTCATCCATTCACTGAGGAACTACCCATGCACTCATCTATTCAACCAGGTACTACCCATGCACTCATCCACTCACGCAGGAACTGCTCATGTACTCATCCAATCACCCAGGCACTATTCATACATTCTTTCAATCAATCAGGCACTATCTGTACACTCACACAATCAGCCAGGCATTACGCTTGCACTCATACATTTACTCAGGCACTGCCCATGCAATCATCCATTCACTCAGGCATTATCCATGAACTCATCCATTCACTCAGGCACTACCCATGCACACATCCAATCACCTAGGCATTCCCTTGCACTCATCCATTCACTCAGGCAGTACTCATGCATTCATCCATTCACTCAGGCACTACCCATATACTCATCCAATGACCCAGGCACTGCCTATGCACTCTTTCATTAACTCAGGCATTATCCATGCACACATCCAATCACCCAGGCACTACCCTTGCACTCATTCATTCACTCAGGCACTATGCATGCATTCATCCATTCACTCAGGCACTACCTATACACTCGTCCACTGACCCAGGCAGTACGCTTGCACTCTTATATTCACTTACGCACTACCATGCACTCATCTATTCACTCAGGTACTACGCATGCATTCATCCATTCACTCAGGCACTACCCATATACTTGACTAATGAACCAGGTTCTACACCTGCACTCATCCATTTACTCATTCACTACCATATCCATTCACCCAGGCACTACCTATGCACTCATCCGATCACCTAGGCACTACCCTTGCTCTCAACCATTCACTCAGGCAGTACGCATGTGCTCATCCATTTACTCATACACTACCCATACACTTATCTATTCACCCAAACACTGCCCTTGTACTCATCCACTCACCAAGCCATTACCCATGCACTCATCTACTCACCCAGGCACTACCCATGCATTCATCCAATCACACAGGCACTACCCACGCAGTCATTCATTCACCACGCCATTATCCATGCACTCATCCATTCACTCAGGCACAACCTTTGCACTCCTGCATTTACTCAGGCAATTCCCATGCACTCATCCATTCACTACAAATGCACACTTGCAATCACCCAATCACTACCTTTGCACTCATGCAATCACTCAGGCTCTACTAATGCACACATGGATTCACACAGGCACCACTGCTGCACTCATTGTAACATCCATGCACCAGTTATGCACTCATTTAATCATCCCTACACCAGTAATACACTCATTCCAACATATATACATACTTAATCTTTTTTTAACTTAAAATGTGGTTCCAACAGGAACCTCTTTGTGAAAAAAATTTTACTGCTTTTTTATAATAACAAAAATGGCAACTGAGATAGTAGGAATTGAAAAAACTGGCACTGAAAAGTTTCCAAAACATATAAAAGGAGAAAATAATTTTCAGGTATACTGTTTTGCAGAATTGCAAATAGCTGTAAGACACTGCTCACCAGCACTTATAACAACACTACAGTCCATGCAGTACGTGGCCATTCTTGAAAACTCTCTGAGGCATATCTGTTGCAGTAGTCTGCAACTCAGAAGAGACTTTATGGCTGGGCATTGTTGCTGCTGCCACTGAAAGTAGATGGTCCTTCAGCTTCCCTCTGCTTGATCGCCAGTCGGAGATTTTTTTTATGATAGGTTTTTAGATGGTATAACATGGACATTGTCCCAAATGAATATGTTTTGTCCATCTAGAGATCTTGTCATAGATTGTGCATTGCACACGTTTGGCATCAGTTTTCAAATACCCTGATGGGATTTAGAAACAATCCCATACCACACTGGCTCTCTTTCATGGAGGTTCCTCTTCTTCTAAATCTTCAGTCTCCACATCCTCCACATCTTGGTCCAGCTGTTGTTCCTGCTGACTCCATCCCCTTCCTGTGTTGCCATTTTTGATAGAAAAAAAGGCCAAAACCTTTGCACACCAAAATAAATCCACCTGCTCAGAATGAAGTTCTATGACAGAAGATTCAAGAAGGATGAGTGGGTGTGTACTTCCCATTGATTTTGCCGAAAAGTAAATTATCCAATGATATTTCTTGCTTTCCCGGTCATGTGATATTCGCAGTGACTGAAATAGTCTTGATTACCGCGGTGAAGCAGAAATGCTGATTACAAGTTTAAAGTAGTTTACTTTAAAAATGGAAAGAAAAGCAGAACTTTCAATACTATAATTGTAAACAGCTATACTAAACTTGTTCATAATACGTCTACATATATGTTACAGAGTTGTTGAAAAACACACGCTATCCGTGATTACCGATGTCATTGCAACTTCCGCTGTCGTCACGGAAACAGAAAATAATGTTTGAAGATGATTATTCTGGAAACTCACAATAAAAAAATTAGTTTCAAAAGTACACTTATAAATCTCTACTGTTAAATATACTGTAGAATATGTCTATATACATGTTTTACACTTTGCACAAATAACGCGCTATTTGCGACTACCGACGTCACTGCGATGATGTCGGTAGTCGCAAATATAATTTTTTTTGTAAAGGTGGCTTCCTTCCAATTTGATCACATAAAGAAAAGGTAAAACAATATTTAACTAAATATTTAGACTTAAACTTTATTTGAAAAATGTCTTTAAGTGTATTTTTCGGTATGTGAAATAGATTTAATGATGATGGATTCTCCACAGTAAATGCAGCAATGTTGTGCAGACTTACAAAATTGTTAAATATAAAAACAGTTATTAATGTACTCTCTAATTAAACACATATGAAATAAAAAAATGAGTGGTATATAATATAACTATAATCCACTATATCCAATTATAGAAAGAAAGTATGAAAATCTTAGAGGTTCAGTTTAAAAAAATGGACGTTACAATTAAGAAATCAAATTTAAAAAAAGATTAGAAACTGGAAAAACCAAAGGCTACAGGGATGTCATCGTTAAGTGTTAGCATTTAAAAAAGCTTGGAAATTCCCTGAAAAAACAAAGGTTACTGGGATGTTATATTTAGGAAATACAATTAAAAAAAACTTAGAAATTCACTGAAAAAAGCAAAGGTTACAAGGATGGTATAGTTAGGCTGATATTTCACTCATAGAAAACCAAAGAAATTCAGCAGTTATAGTTAGCTGAGCTAACTATGAGTCGCGCCCCTGCAATGCACTGCTTATGAACTCACATATTACATCACTCATGACATGGTCAGTGACATCAGTGATGACGTCACTGATGACATCTCAAATGACATCACTCATGACATCATTCACAGAATCTCTGACGTACACACTCACACCCCCATGTAACCTTTCATACACCCACTCCAACTTTCACACTGCCATTCTCAAAACCATTTACATACCTATAGTAGTATTTACATACCCACTCACCGATTCATACGTCTACAGACACATCCATTCAGTCGCCCATACAGCCACTTGTACACCAACTCACTAATAATGCCACTGATATATCTACTCATACAGATACATAGGCACTCACACGCTCTCAGTCACCCATAGTGCTACTCACAGACCTAGTCACCCACTAATATAGTCAGTCACAAAGCCACTTAATCACCTACACAGTTATACACACACCAACTCATGTATTCATACAGATACTAACACATACTTAATCACCTATACAGTCACTGACACAAACACAAACTCACCCATACAGCCACTCTGACAATCACTCACTCACTCATACAGTCACTTATATACTCCAACACTTATACTGCCTTTCACATATGTAGTTACACACCCATATACCACTGACACATACATTTACTTCACCAACAGCCATACGCACACTCACTCACCCATTAAGCCCCTCTCGGATACACTCCTGAACCCATATAGCCACTGATTCTCCCACTTGCTCATCTAAGCAGGGAGTCACACACCCCTCACCCACCCACACAGACACTCATACACCCATACAGGTACTCAGAAAACCAATAAATAACTCATACAGCCACTCATGTACCTACTACCAACCCATACAGCCACTCACCCACCAACAGACAGACTGATGCAGACATTCACACAAATTAGTCACTCACCCATACATTCACTGAGACATGTATAATCACTCACATACAAAACAAGAATGGAGAGAAAGGGATTTTCGCAATAAATTGGAGGGGATACTCTTGGTCCCCTTGTAAATATTACAACAAACAAGAATAAGGAGTATACCCAATAGACAGAGCCCTGTCTTAATAGTATTTGGAAAAAAGGAGAGCACAGGAAAGGAAAATTAATTTTCTTAAAAATACCCCCCACTCACCAACCTAGTTGATGACATTCATCATCGGGGTCCCACCCGAATGGCCGAGTGCCATCCGGTTGTGATGCGACACCTGATTACAGTGGAGCTGGTTATTTTGATTGTGAGGGTGAGTGAAAAAGTGTTGATTAAACATTGGCCAAATTTAACCCATTCAAAACATTATTTATTCTAGAGCAATTGGACAATATTAAAAGGGTTGTTAAGATACCGTACTAGGTTAGATTGACCTACAGTATATTTCAGTGGATAAAAAGTGCAAAAAAGTGCAGGAAAAGTGGTCTACATGTTTCAACCATCAGTTGTCACTACCAGATTTTCATCAGGACCAGTGAACGTGACCTGGACGGTATACACTCGCTAAGGTGTACCCTACCCTTAGTCACTGTAGCCTAACCATCTACTCAGGGTTAGGTGTCCTTTCATCCCATTCATCGAAAGGAAAAAATCTGTGGAGATAAACACAAAATCACAGACACATACTTCCAGTAGTTGCAACGAGTAATCTCTGTGGCATAGGTGCACCTGTATTTTCCAACAATGTGTATAGCGTGAGATAAAGACACAACTCAAAGTGTGCCTCCTCGAATAAGAGGCAGTGGACTGTGGTAATCACGCACACATATCCGTGACAATGATGAGCCACTCGAACAGAAAACATACCCACTCATTGTGCTCAATGGAGCGGGTGTCTGCGTACACCATGAGGAGTAAGGAGTACGAATGCACCGGTGCAAACACAGGACCCACGGAAAATAGTGCCGAGGTCCATGGTTAAATCAACCCCACATACATCCATACTTAGTGGTGGGTGATTAAACGCTCTCACTCGAATCTGTGAGCGCTCCACTTTGAAGTCTTTTATTTGCGGGTCACTTTTCCGACTGTCAACGCTAATGATAAAATTTTCCATGAATATACAGTAGCGCCAGCTCCTGCTGCATATAGACCGCATGCACTTACTGAAATTCCACTTACTGTCTGGGAGAACCACACTCGGTTTAATGTCACCCTTCCCCATGTGCTTCTCACTGTCTGAATGGGCCCCTTGAGTATTAAAGGGACCATTTGGCTGGCATTAGTGGTCTAAATCTGTATCCGGATTTAGGAAATATCAATTTAGTGCAGACTCGAGCTTTATTTAATGTTCTTGTGTGTCCTATATAGACGCATGACCCAATTCATTGCATGTGCCTTGATGGCTGTACCAGCTAGGGTTGCCCAACAAGTACAACCTCAAGTGCCTGCTGGTTATGTTATTAGTCCTGTAATCGTTCACACAGTTATGGGGAAAAAAAACTAATCGTGAAGAAATACCCTTCTAGATTGCCCAAAAAATAGATCAACTTGAAGCTGTGTTTCCCCTTACGGGACCACAAGACAAGCACAGAATATTGACTATGTGCTTTCCCAATGGTCTGGTTCCCCCTCTAGCTGGTTGCAATACCCGGGGGACTATTTTTGCCCCAGTTCACACTCTTAGTCATGGCACTCCCTCGATGGCTGTTCTACTGAACGTCCTCAAACAGATATAGAATGAGCATGGGTGCAGGTCCTGCCCTCGATTTAGGGGAGAAACTTGTAGGAAATGTTCCCGTCATCTCCAAATTGATTCTTTCTAATGTTAAAGGTGGAGCAGCATCTTTGGCATTATGCCAGCGACTTGCCGCGGTGGCAGTAACCGAACGCGAGATGCCAGTCATTATTGCTAATGTTTATACGTCTTTGGGACGTAATACTTTGGGAATCAGACCTTCAGTACCACCACTTGGCAAGCCTAGTTTGGAAAAGGATGCCAGACCTGCCCGTGAGTTTCCCAAGAAACCATGCAACGAATCTAAACAACAACCAAAGCTTAGACAATGCGGAGGTATTCCACCCCCACAATCCTCTGAGAGATGACATGATTCTTGTGATTGCACAAAAATGCAATCCCTTTACAGGTATCAGATTCCTGATCCCCATTCTCCTTGTTCCTTTCAGGACTCATCTGACCAATAGTACGCCAGAGAAGAGCGATCTGATCGCAGACAAGGAGAGTACGTGCAACAGAAACAGAAAACACAATGCTCGTTCGACATGAAGATAAAGGAGGAAAGATCTCCTCCATACAAATCCCTTTTCAGAAAAAGAAAGTTGCAACTTTAACAGCTAAATATGCCATAGATGGTGAGAACCCTACTCCTGCACAGGAGTTGGTAGGTGACTCCCCTTGACAGCATGGCAGAGGTCACTATAGTTTGCCGGAATCTCCACCAATATCTGGTAGTGAAATCAACTGAAACGTTTATTACAATCAAAACTGCAGACATCCGCGTTGCCCCCCCACCCCCCGGGCAGACTATATCTTCAAATATTCAAATTGAGGGTGACGTTAAATGCACCATTACAGCAATCTTCTGGGACAATTTAACTACATCATATGATATTCCCTTGGTTGAAGTCAACTGGCCCACACATTTTGTTCTTTCATGCCCCCAAGGAGAAAATGTAATTCTCCCTTTCTTTTCACATCTTGTGCCCGACAAAGTTTAACAAGCCTATGCTTCCAAATGGGCCCTTGCTTTGTCCCCCACACTTAATCGTAACCATACAAGTTGGGATAAGGATTCTCCTTACCATGTTATTCCTATACGATCAACACCTCAGTTTTAACAACAGCATTTTGCCAGACGGGATGCAAAGACACTTGTTAAAGGAATTCTTTCCCAACTGGAGTACCAGGGAGTAATTGAGCCTTGTGTCTCTCAAATGAATAATCCTCTTTTTGTGGTTTTTAAGCTTGATCATCCCTATCATATAGTCTTGGATTACAGACATTTGAATAGTCACATGCACACTTTTGCAATGCAAAATACACATAGCACTGCATTGATCAATAATGTTATTCGCAAAAAATATAAAACCACCTTGGACATCTCCAAGGTTTTTCCAGTCAGAATATGGCTCTAGAGAGCCGCAACTGGTCCACATTTAGTGCCTTCAGTTTTCAGAGGTGCTACGCATGACTTGCTGTGGGCTATAGGAACAGCCAAGCAGTCTTTGCGGCATGCATTATGTCGATTCTACATGAGATCGACCCTGATGGACTATCCTATGTTGATTATATCTGTCTATCTGATGGTGAATTAAACCCTCATTTGGATTTAATTATTTTCCGATTTGCTGAACTTGGTTTCAAGTTTAACTCCAAAAAGTCTTTCATAGCTTTTCTTAGTGTCCTTTTCTTAGAATATAAACTTACCAATGTGGGAAAAAGTCTTGTCCCACATTTTCTATAAAAGTATGCTCAGTTACAGCCTCAAAGTACACTTAATAAATTGCAGACTGCTGGGATTTTTAAATTTTGTCAGGTCTCAAATACCTGACGATGCTCAACGTATTAAACTCCTTTATGCCTTAATATACCCTGATTTTTCCACTTCCTACTGAATGACAGAGCATACTGACATTCTCAGGTCTTTACAGTCTGATTTACTTGAAACACGGCATCTACATGCACGTGTCAATAAAAATGTGGTCATTCGGGTCTTGCTGGGTGCGAATGGATTTACTTATGTTACCTTTGTTTCAAGTTGCCACAGTACCCATTGCATATAGATTGCAAACATATTTTTCCACACAACTGCATTTTGCTTCTATTGAAGAAATTCTCGCTGCTGCCCAAATGGCCATCCTGAAGGAACGGACACTTGCTCAAGGTAAATGCACTATTGTTGTTTCCCCAGTGCCTGTCCTTGAGGCCATTACAAAATCCAGCATTCCTAATGCAAAAGCCCTCCACCCTCTGTGGATACAATGGGCTATGTCCTTATCAACCGTGGATGTCGACTTTGTTTTTGACCCTTCTTTGAAAACTCAAGAATTTTTGAAATATGAATATGCTCATATTAGGTCTTCTTCAATTCTGCCTCTGGACCAATATAAGTCCAACAGTTATAAGGATGGATCTGCACAACCAGCTATAGATTCTAAGCTTCAATATTCTGATGCATGCGCTATCGTTCCAGGGACTATTTCCAATGGTGTATTTCACCCACAAACTACTCGCACGCAGTGTCTTGGAGACTGCACTGTGCAATTGGCTGAATAGAAGGCTTTACTTCTTGCACTTGAAAACATGAATTCTGGATTCCCGACTCTTATATTGTGTGAATCGAAATATTGTGTACAATCTTCTAACAATAATTTAAATTTTTGGAAACAAAATGACTTCAGGGATTCTAAAGGTAGCACAATCAAGCACAAGCTGCTTTAGATTAAAGTGGCAGATTTTAAAGATAAATTGAAACAAGCTCATATAATACCTACTTTGACTCATCAACATTTGGGAACACATGCCATATGGAATTCTCTGGCTGAGGAAGCAGCCAAATCCGCTCTAGCCACAGCTAACATTGCAGCAGTAACCTGTTCTAAAACTCGTATCAACAATGATATCTTGGCTTCCGTGAGTGCTTTAACCCATTTGCTGTGGGGGTAATTCCCCAACGGCGCGGGGGGGATGCGGCGCCGCAGTGCTCGTGACTAGCCCGGCTCGTCATGAGGTACAGTGGAGCTGTGCTCACGACTAGCTGGGCTCGTCACGACTCTGCCCACTGATTGATTCTCCCACACAGACGGGGAATCAATTGCGCGTGGGAGTGCCGTGGCCGTTATGACGAGCCCAGCTCGTCATGAGCACAGCTCCACTGTGCCTCATGACGAGCTGGGCTCGTCATAAGCATGGAAGGGGTTACAAAATGGCAACCCTTTTCTGAATGGCTTCCCTTCTAAATATTCCTATCATTTAAATGAACAAAATGTTCCTTATGTGACTATTCCTAGTGTTGGTGATCATATGATTTCCAACTCAGACTGCAAACATGTTTTAGTTGTGGCCGCCCACAAGTGAAAAGGGAAGAAGGGATACTACACATCTTCTTACATTCAATTCTCATGCCCAGAGTAGACTTCATTTGATATTTTGTTCATTTCCTACAGTCAGCCACTCCGATCTAGAAGAAGTAGTGAAATTCATGTTCCACATTTAAATCCAACTCCACAATTCGTAATTGTAAAATCCACTTGGATTCCGTTTCTCTCAGCACACGTTCCCTATCACCACCTCTGGCATTTGCTCTTATCACATCTATCCCATGAAATCTAAAAGGAGAATCCTTCCTCCTATCACAGTCATGAGCTGATAATAGATATGATGTATCTTTGTTTTTGATTGCTCTCAAATTCTCTGCAAACCTAAGTCTAAGTTCCCTCGTTGCACTGCCAATATACAGTTTCTCGCAAGCACACATGATTGCGTAAACAACAAAGGTTGTACGACAGTTGATAAAATCGTTGATTGTATATTCATGTTTAGTATTGAACCTGAACTTAGTCGTCTTGTTCAGGCCCAGAGAACACATACTACAGTTTCTACATGTGAAAAGCCTTGTGGTTTAGGAGGTAGCCAATTTAGCATGCTAGTCTCTTTCACCTCTCGTGTATAGCTGGGGCTAACTATGTCCTTCATGGTACGACCTCTTCTACAGGTGACTTTTGGATATTTTCTAACATGTGTCCCAGACCCTGGAACACTCTCCAGTAAGCTACAGTGTTTCTTGAGTACACTCCATATCTGATTACTAGACGAGTTATAGGTGGTAATCAAAGCCAAGGGTTTTTCTTTTTTGCCTCCAGTCTTTACCTTCAACAATTCTCTTCTATTGTGTTGGTGACTTTCCTCCTGGTATCCTTCAATAGACCTACATCATATCCCCGTAAGGAGAGTCTGTTAGTGAGGCTGTTCAAATTCCTCTTGCACTCACTATCCTCACTGCAATTGTCTTTCACCCATAGCGACCCATTTTCGGAACTGTCCTTTAGGCTTGTGATTTTTTACACAATGCGAAGGTTGCGCCTTTGGCCTACGAGGAAATATATGCATCGGCACATGGCTCATAAGATACAGGCACTGTTAACACAGATGCAGGTTGCCCGGTAATTGTCTCAGGATTGACTGAGACTGGAGACCATGTTTGTTCTTTGAAGTTTGTGACTTCAGCTGTGGACCAATCTTTATGTGTGTAGTTGGTTACCTTCATGGAGTCCTCGGCCTATGAAATGGTGAGTAACACTATGGATTTCTGGAACAAGGCTTTTAGTGTGTTTTTTTCTAATGAAGATTATAATATCCATAAAATCTTTTTAGGTGCTGGTATCCTGATCAAAGGGAGGGTGTTGTGTGTTTCCTGCATGGTCCATTGTTATTTTCCCTATATTAGCCTAATTGTGCACATTGTAGGCCTAAATTTCCTTTGTACTAGTTACTATGTAAACATATTTTGCTTTTGTGCCACATTGTACTTTCACACGGAACCTGCATATGTTTTCGCGTTTTGATCTTTTCCTAGGATTTAGTCTGAACACCACTGAGGAAGCCAAACAACAATGTCCCTTGTTATTCTTTCTGGCCAGATACTAGCACCTGGACATAACATAAGAATTCAGCTGTTATTTATGTGCACACATGTCCTATCATATAGATGAGCACATGAGCAAAAAACACACACATGGAAAGAGAGTTCTGAGACAAGAGCACTGCGTCTGCTGAGATGTAGAACATCCATCTGTGAATGCTAAGGCACAGAGTCTGCCAGTAACCCCAGAGATCTTTGAAATATATATAATCATTTAGCTTAATTATCAAGGGAGGGGGGTTTAGGTTACTCTGTCCTATAAAATGACTAGGCTTTTCATTATATATGGATTATTAGCCATGCTAACGGTATTTTTAGTATGCATTTGTTTCCTAATTGTGAAACGTATAATGCATTTCAGAGCACCATAGTTTAAATAAATATTCTAATCTTCCTTCATGTCTCCTGGTTATCTTTTTGTGGACAAGCATGAGTGAGAAAGCGAAAGGGTGTGTCCTTTTACAGCAATCCCTGAGAGGGTCGAGAGGGTTGTGTTCTGGCGTGCCAACTCACTTGTTTCTCTTGTAAAGTTAGGAGGGCAAGTGAGGCACAATAGCTAGCCGGACTCAGACCCATAGGTACTGAGGTGGTATAGTGATTCAGTCCCTGCATACTGATGTTCTATGGTTCTAAGAATAGTTCTGTTCTAAGAGCAGAATCCCATCAACAGCAATGTATAATTTTATAGTTGGATGTTCCCTCAGGATGAGTATATAACATGAATGTAGTGTGCATCTTTACTGTTCTCTCTTGTGGATTTTTTTCCCAACCCCTTCCCTCTGTTTGTTCTTTTTTTTGTTTTTGCAATCTAAGATAGTGCGAACTGGAACCAAAGGTATCCAAGTGCTTTAGATGAGCACTACCTCTATTACAGTAAATGACAAGTAATATTCAGTGACCGAAATCCAGCAATTTGTCAGCCATTATGAGGAGAAAGGAAGGGCGCAAGTAGGGTCCTCGAAGTATCCATTCATGTAATTTCCTGTTTATTAAGATCACTCTGGTGGTGATTAAGTGGTCTGCGAAGGATCACAGGATGTTGAGCCTTCTGCAGAGA
This sequence comes from Triturus cristatus, assembly GCF_964204655.1. Taxonomy (NCBI): domain Eukaryota; kingdom Metazoa; phylum Chordata; class Amphibia; order Caudata; family Salamandridae; genus Triturus; species Triturus cristatus. Next base: position 370,698,110 of record NC_140586.1, read on the forward strand.
ATCAAAGATCCCCAGCTTTTAGGTCAGCCACTTTAGCCCTTGTGCCATATCCTCTCCCCTCTCCAAATGTATTCTATATTAGTAAACATTGAGATCACCGCATAAGATAGCTGACACTCCTTTGAAACGCACAATTAAAACAATTCCATTATGTGCTCCAAAGCTGTGCCAGCCAGCTTGTATCTTGCTCTGTGACCCCACTTCTATAGAAGCTCTCTTTCCACAAACTAGGCTCTGTTCAAAGGTGCCCATCCAGACTCAATTCTCTCACCATGAAGTAAGGGCACAGTGAGGAATTCCAGAAGAATATTGTTGTGTAGTGTCCTTTTTATTAGTAGGATGTTTATATGGAATTCCCTGATGTCAGTAATATGATGTAGGTATATTCTATGTTGCTTAGTTACTGGAAAGAATGCTTGGAGTCACTTCGTGTTCTGTGCTGACCGGTGCTGGAGGGCCTCTGTTATCCGCACTGGTGGGTTTATTTATATGCAACTTATGAATAAACAGCTTGATCCAACTATGGTCTGAGACCCATCTTTACATTGGCGACGACTGGGATCTCACCCACCGTGAAGGAAGAAACCGAGATCTCCTGTGCACGATTTTTTTTTATATCGGAAAAAAAAAAGGGAACACTGAAGGCATTTGGAGCTGATTTGACACGCTCGGAGGTAGCTGAATTTGTTGGGTAAAAAGCGCTTCATCCTCGAAACATTTTAAACAGGTAAAGGTTACCTTGAAACTCTGAGTGACGGTTGACGAGTGGAGCCGTTTGTGCTCGAGCCTCCATTCTCCCTGTGTGATGTCCGTCACATCTTGCCTGCTTACGTCGGCTGTTTACGCATGGGAAACAAGACCCATCGCCTAATGAAAGCACAGACGTAGTGTGACGTTTGTGGCGGCCATTTTGAGTTGGGGAGTTTTATCGAGTGCTTCATCCAAGCAGCGATTTCGTGGCAGCTTGTCAAGATTAGAGGCTACACAAGAACAAAATTAAATGCCAGGGTATCGTATCGGCATTAATTCTCCGGATGTTCTTCAAATTTGAAACCAGTTCAGGTATAGTTTTTCAACTGAATTTTGTTTTCAAGACTTTACTGGATAGTACTGGTATGATTCATTTTCATTGTTATACATGACATGTATAATTCACTGCTAGCGTGCATGCTCAACACTGATGTGAACTTTTGAATTTAGCTCTTCATTTATTGGAATTCGTTTTTTTTGTTTTTTTTCTTCTCACTGGAATACACTCTTTTGTTTTAAATCGACGGTTTGGAACTTTTATCTTCCTACTATGGCATCTTCTCAAATCTGCAATCAACCATCGATATTTTTGAGTGCTCCAGGAAATCCCACTTTAACTTGGAAGAAATGGTACAAAACTTTTGAAAATTATATTGTAGCCATTGATGGAAAAAAGTTTCCGGCTAACAGAAAACATGCGCTTCTTTTTACTTATTTAGGTTCAGCTGCCATTGATATTTTTGAAAATCTACCTCCTATTGCAGCACCTGCAAGGGCAGGTGATTCTTGGGACATTTTCAAAGAAGCTGTTGCTAGGTTGGAAAAACAGTTTATTGAAGAACCTAGTATTTTAATTGAACGTCATGCCTTTAATAAGAGGAAGCAATTTGCTGATGAGACAGTGGAACAGTATGTAGCGGCCTTAAGAGTCCTGGCTGCAAATTGTGATTTTGGTGCAGGTGTTGATATTTGCATAAGGGATCAGTTTGTTTTTAACTGTGAATCGAAAAAGATACAAGAGAGGTTATTGGCCTGTCGTAATCCCACACATGGGGCCATATGTAGGTAGCCTAACATTTACCACTTCATAAATACCGAATTTTACCGATTCGGTATTTATGAAGTGGTAAATGATATGTAGGTAATCCATCGGTAATATTTACCGAATCGGAATGGGTCGGTAATTTAGAATCGGTATTTACTGATTCGGTAATGGTAACTGGCCTCCCATTGATTCCTATGGGCCAGGAGGCCCATAGGAATCAATGGGAAGCCAGTAACCATTACCGAATCGGTAAATACCGATTCAGTAATGAGGGGAGCACAATCAAGGGTGGCAGGGTGTCACAGTGACACCCTGTTTCACCCCTGATTCCTGCATGTGTGCACATGTGGCACACATACATGCCCTAAGGGCATGTATGTCTGCCACATTGCACACTTCAAAGTGCAAAAAAATGCTTTTTTCCAGCTATTCGTCATTTACCACCAACTTTTAGTTGGTGGTAAATAACGAATCCCCACAACAACCACACACTCCCCTACATATCATTTCAGGATTCGGTATTTACCGAATCGGTAAAATTACCAAATCGGTAATTTTACCGATTCGGTAAATTACCGAATCCTGAAATGTGCCCCCTACATACCAAAAGCCTGAATACCGGTCGGTAACGGGATATGTACCGAAAATCGTCCGTTACCGACCGGTATTGGGCTTCCTACATATGGCCCAAAGTGAGGTTATTGATATTGCCAAAGGCATTGAAAGATCTATACGATCATCTAAAGTATTATCTTCTGAAGAGAGTCCAGTCAATACTCCGGTGTGTGCCATTCAAGTTGGTAAAAAAGTGTTTAAGCCTAACATGGTGTCAAGGTCTAGTAAACCGTGTTGTTATGGGTGTGGATCCAAGTTTCATCTTGCTAATAGTTTGTGATGTCCAGCCATTAAAAGAAGATGCACTAAATGCAATAAGGTTGGTCATTTGCAAACTGTTTGCAAAAATGTAAGGAGTGGTTCCTCTACCAGTAACAACAGTTTGACAGTAAATTCTGTAAATGAGGTGACAAATGATATTGAAAATATGATTATCACTTTGTATGATCCTCTTTTTGATGTTAATATGATTAATGTTGGTTTCAAAGCACCTCTAGGAGAAGTTCTTATCGGTGATGTCATTCTGGAAGTAATGGATGATTATTGCTCTCCCATTACTGTGCTTTCTGATGCTACTTTTGAAGAAAAATGGACAGGTATACGACTTTGCGCCACGGACGTCAACCCAAAAGCATTTGGTAATTTTGATATTGAAATGTTGGGTTATTTTGAGGAAAAACGTACTTTTCAGGGACGCTGCATTTTCACGGAAATTTATGTCGCGGTCAATGGTAAGAATATTGTTGGAGGGTTTGATCTGGGCAAATTAGGGATAATGTTATGTCCAGGTACTGATACTCCTATTAGATTACGTGACATTTCTGTAAATCAGATTACTACACATGATTGTAACACTGATAGCATTTTATCTAAACATAATGCTGTCTTTGCTGATAAAGTTGGTCATGTGAAAGGCTTCATGCATCACATTAAATTTTTAAAAAGTGCTATTCCTGTACAGCACAAAGTACGCATGGTACCTTTAGGGGTTCGTCAAAAACTCAAAGAGCATTTGGATAATCTTTGTTCTGAAGGCATAATTGAAACCACTAATAGTTCAGAGTGGATTTCGGCTATTGTGATCGCACTTAAAAAAAATTGTGATTTAAGGCTATGTATTGACTTGAGATCACTCAATAAGAACATAATTATTGACAGTCATCCGCTTCCAAGGATTCAAGAATTACTCATGGCTGTCAATAATGCTAAATATTTTTCCATCACTGATCTCAAGTCTGCGTATCATCAAGTAATACTGGATGAGGAATCAAAAGACTTGACTGCCTTTGTAACTCCTTTTGGAGTCTATAGATTTTTGCGTATGCCATTCGGACTAGCGTCCGCTGCTAGTGTTTTTCAAAAACTAGTGGATGTATTATTTCAAGATCTGGTAGGGGTACAAGCCTTTCAGGATGACATACTTATCTTTGCTAAGTCTCACGAAGAACACGATTCCATTTTAGGCAATGTCCTTACCAAATTAGAAGAAAGAGGGATGACTGTTAGCAAAGAAAAGTGTAAATTTTTTGTGAAAGAAATTGATTATTTAGGACACAAAATTTCAGGGGAGGGTATTTCTACTAAAGTGGATTCGATCAGTGCTCTCAACAATGCTATCAAGCCATATGACAAAGATTCTCTGAGGTCCTTTTTAGGACTTGGGGAGTATTATACAAGATTTATACAAGGTTATGCTTTAGTTGTTGAGCCTTTGAGACAATTGCTTAGGAAAGGAGTGTCTTTTGTTTGGTCTGAAGAGCATGACAAGGCTTTTGTAAAGGTTAAAGAGCTCATTTCTAGAGCTCCTGCTTTAAAAACGTTTGATCCCTGTGGAGAATCGGTTGTAACTGTTGATGCCAGTTCTATTGGTTTAGGGGCTGTTTTCACCCAATTTGTAGATGGCAAAGAAAGAACCATTTCGTTTATTTCTAGAGCGTTGAAAGGTGCTGAACTCCATTACAGTACGATTGAAAGAGAGGCGCTTGCTTGTGTGTGGGCTGTAGAAAAATTCAAGAATTTTTTATGGGGAAAATCCTTCAAGTTAATCACGGATCAAAAACCTTTAGTGTTTATGATGGATGGTGTACGTTCTGGCAATGCTTCTTCTAGACTCATTAGGCTTATTGCTAGGTTACAAGAATTTAATTTTAAAATTGAGCATATTTCTGGAGGGAAGAACATCACTGCAGATTGTTTGTCTAGATTGCCCGCTGAAGATGTCACTGAGGATTCCTTTGTTGATAATCATGAGTGTGTAGTTGCTTTGGTGGATGTGTTAAACAGTTGTGAAGGAAAAATTTCTGAAGCTGATTGGGTCAAATTTTACAGTGAAGACATTTTGATTAACAAAGTCAAAGAGTTTTTGATCCGAGGTTGGCCTCCTTTCAGGAATCTTGAAGCAGGACTACACAGTTTTGCACAAATTTCAAGTGAACTTAGTATTGAGAATGGATTTTTGGTCAGACATAGTGTGTTAGTTCCTCCTGTGGGTCTCAGGACCAAGCTTATAGAATTAGCTCATCTTTGTCTTAATGGTTTATCTGGTACTAATATATCTCTTAGACAACATTACTGGTGGCCTGGTATGGATACTTCAGTGGAGAGATTTGTGGATGCTTATGCTATTTGTGTTCGTTCTGATAAACATTACAAGGTTTCCTGTGAGCCTATTGGTTTACAAGAAATTCCCAAGGGACCTTGGCAGAAGGTATCCATTGACTTTTCAGGTCCTTATGACATCTTAGGTAGGCAACACAGATTTCTTATTGTGTTAATTGACAATTTTTCCAAATGGATTTACCACACTTTTGTGGAAAATCCCAACACTGATGAAGTGATCAAATTTTTATAAAAGGTTTTTATTATTGAAGGTTTTCCTAGGATACTTATGTCAGACAATGGCGTCCAGTTCATTTAATCTAAAATGGTTTCCTTCTTAAAAAAGTGTGGCATTAGACCTGAGAGAGCTCCTTTATATTGTCCAAAAGCCAATGGTCAAGTGGAGAGGGCTAATAGATTCGGTAAGGATGGCATTCAATGTGCTTTGGAGAGTAAGAAGAATGTTTTGGATTTTCTTAATGAGAAGCTTTGGGCATCTCATACCATGCCACATTCAGTGACAGGAGTCTCTCCCTTTTATTTGATGAGAGGAAGAGGGTGTTGTACACTAGTGTCGCCATCATTTGAGTTAGTGGTTTATAAGGATTTTGAGAAAACTCTAGATAAGGTGAAAGACAGTTTAGACGAAGCTGCATCTAAAAATAAGGTTTATCATGATGACATACACAGGACCAAGTACAAAAATATAAGTGTTGGTGATTGGGTACGTATCAATAATCCTGGTCTGCCACGCAAAGGTCTGTCTAGATTTTCTGCTCCTGTGCAAGTTATTAAAGTCTCTGATACTGCTGTTCTTTTACACAAAAGAGGGTGGTGGAATAAGAGTTCTATAATTCTTCTTAAGCCTGGGCAAGAAAAGTTGTTTAATGCACTTGATGCAGATGAGTCTTTTTTGGATATAGGATCTTCCAACGATAAAGGTGCATGTGATTCCAATCTTAGACACTCTATTGAAGGTACACATGTAGCTAGTTCCTCATCTGATAATAGTTCCAAGTTGTGTTCTGATGTGTCTGTTTCTAATACTGATTCTCACAATATCTCTTCCTCTGAGGAGATGATTTCTGGGGAGACTTCTTATGAGGTTCCTGTGAAAAGGATTGTGAAATTACCTAAAAAATTCGAAGATTTTGTTTTAAAATGATTTGGTTTGTTTTGTTTTGTTTTATTGGTTTCATAGGGATACATTTATATGAGAAAAAAAAAAAGGGGGACACGTTGTGTAGTGTCCTTTTTATTAGTAGGATGTTTATATGGAATTCCCTGATGTCAGTAATATGATGTAGGTATATTCTATGTTGCTTAGTTACTGGAAAGAATGCTTGGAGTCACTTCGTGTTCTGTGCTGACCGGTGCTGGAGGGCCTCTGTTATCCGCACTGGTGGGTTTATTTATATGCAACTTATGAATAAACAGCTTGATCTGAGACCCATCTTTACAAATATGCTCACTATACAAGTCACCTCTGCTCTCGAAGAAATGCTCTCTCAATAGAAACAAGAAAAAGGTAGTAGTGGTCCCTTGAAGGCAAAAGACAGCACAATCAATACATAGTGTGTGCTTACAATTAGCCAAATCAGTGTGAATAAATCTATCAATATAGTTTGGTTGGGGACCTAAAGTAGCTTCATACACCTACTACCTAAAGGTGCTATTAGCATGCTAGGAACTAACATGCCTACAAATATAACAAAGGAAAAAGCTGTTGCAGCACATCCTTTATCAAGTACACTGATCCAAATGCAGTATTGGATAAGTATTGTATAGAGTCTAAAATCCAATGCAATTCTTAACACAAGTTCATGAGGACAAGCTAATGAGACATCAGGTAAACAGAAAATGTCAAATAGTCCAACGAGGTCATCTGTAGATTTTCAATCTCTTATTTATTAGTATTTTCAGAAATTTCCCAGCACACGATCTTGCCGACACGTGTTTCGTCTAATTCTAGACATTTTCAAGGCTGGAAAGAGTAAGCATCATATATTCAATCATCTTTGTTAATACAAAAGTTTAAAAGATATATTAAAAAGGATAAATCCATATGAGTTATTTAGCTTGTCATTCCAATTCTAGTATACCCATGAAAGATAAAACCTCATAATAAATCTAATGTTACCCTCTACAATAACAAAAATATGTTATTACACGAGATTCGAAACAATTTATTTTGTTAAAACAAAGAATTAAGTTTAGAGGTAGAGAAAAAGATCAGAAATTCCAAAGTAACCCCAGGATACGAAAAGAAGAAGAGAAGAGGCCCATGTAATCAAGAAGATGAAGTCATGATTGGGTAAAAATATCCAGCATGGTGCAACCAAACCAAAAATATACAAGTGAGTAGAGATAAAGTTATGGTGGATGAATAACTACCATAAGCCTAAGCGAAAGTAGACATAACTGTGATGGGAACTATAAACCTACCATTTTGACAATGTTATCGCGAAGTGGTCAGATGAGTAAATTTCATAAGCCAACATCCGTTTTGCGAGTGCGAAGGCAAAATTGTACAGTAAACCGGACAATCTAGCCAAAAACAATAATAAACGGATTAATTAACTGTATTGTCACACATATATTACGAAGTGTGTTAAACAAATAGATGAAGCCCATCATATAAATCCATGGCATGTGCTATTTGAAGTGACATCAAATCCCTCAATAAGCTGTTTTTTAGAGCATCGGTGATTGATGGTGTGGCAAGCAAAAGTTCTACTGGTGAGTTTCTTTCAGACCATGTCTTTATGTGTGTGTTTTTTTGAAAAAAAAGGATTGACATTTTCTGTGTTTTCAGGGAAATATGCTTAAAATTGGACTTATATGCAAATAATTGGGTCTCCCGCTTTTTGCATTTATTGCTTGACCAATAGATTTTCACATAGTTATAGATTGGCCGCATAATCCACCATCTGCTGCATAATCCACATATTTTAGCAAAAAACAAATTGTGTTTCTAGCCCAAACAGTGAAAAAGTTACTAAAAATGCAGTGACACTTGTTACTGAGCAGTGGAAGGCCCTTTGCCAAGCTAGACTGGTCAACTTTCTGTTGCTTATTGCTAAATTTATCTTTGCACTTTTACTAATGAAGTGCAACAAATGCCAAAACAGTGTTACCAAGTTTAAAAATTACAAATCCATGAAGTAATGTTATTACAAAATGTGCAGAACACACTAGCCCTGGTATGTAACCGGGGATGGGAACTTACGAGCACGATCATGGCAGGAAGCTACCTAAGCCCACCTCCGGTGAGATAACCAGAGTCAGGCAGTCAGGCTTGCAACAAGATTAGGGATACAGGGATACAGGGATACCCCTGGCACACCCATGGTCAGGCGCTCAGGCAATCAAAACACCTCCGATAGCGGGGACACCGGATCCTACCAATGTGCTACCAATATAACTAAATTGGCACCAATTAGGTTACGATGGAGGACTATCTAATACCCCGCCTATCCTTCTGCCATTCATCGTTCGGGAGGCGGAGCCGACACAGCTAGTTCCACACTTTTGTAATAAATATAGAATGTTAGCAATCTAGTTGTTCATTGGGATACTGTTGAGAGGCAGAGGCCAGGGGCACGGACTCTGAAAATTGAAGGTAGGTAGGAGAGTGCAGAGGCAACAATTTGACCACACTGGACAGGCAGGAAGGGCAGTGGCAGCACAACAGACCAACAATACAGGACTGGCAAGAGAGGCTGTGGCAATATAATAGACCATTGTGGGCAGAAGGAAGAGGCAGTGGTAGTACAACCATACATGCCAACAGACTCGTTTCAGCCAGGAAACGTCCAATATTTTTAAGCTCAAATGGGCTTTATTTGATCTGTCTCCTGTCTACAATCTCCTCTTTTTCAATGTAACTCAAAGGGGAAAATCAATACCCCAGTTTTTTTTCAAAATCTCCCTCTTACCAAGTTCAAAATGTTCGCAAGTATGGTACATTGAATCATGGTAGGCAGGAGGAATTGGGGTAGGGACATGGACTTGGATAACAGAGGACAGGAGGGACTTGGAGAGGTGCACCAAACTGACCCTACAGGGCAAGCATCAGGGTTTGCAGCAGCACAATACACCACACAGCGCATGCGGGACGGGAGTGCAGCACAACAATCCATATAAAGCAATAAGGAGGGGACAGGACCATGCACATGGACAACAGAGAACAGATGGGAAAGAGGCAATGGTAGCTAGCTGACCATAATGGACAGACAGGAGAGAAAGCTGCAGCATAACAGACCATAAAGGGCAGGAGGGACGGATCAGGGGCATTACAATGGAACAGACAAGCCAGGAGGGAGGGAATAGGGGGTCTGCACATGGAAACAGAGTGATGAGTACAGGCCCCAGCTAGGCCCGCAGGACACAAGGGTTCGCTCTCCTGCAATGGAATCTATAAGGAAGTTGGCACGGAAACTGCAAAGTACAAAGACAAGGTTTATTAACCCTTAAGGGTGGTCCTACAATCCATACAATACCCTTCAGTATTGCATAGAGTAGCACAAAGAACTTGCATACACGGTCCCCTTTTATACACAACAGAGGGGCTCATAAGTGGGAGGGCACGACATGAGACGAGGAATGTTACCTTTTATGGACATTTGCAATACTAGATCGATATGTGGGCGGAGCTGACATACTCCTTAAGCCCGCGAAAACATGGTCAAGCAAGGACTAACTGATAACAGATGTGGTCAAGTCTGGGCATGCGCCAGACGGACAAAGGAACTATTTATAGACTGTTACTAGGCAGATTACAAGAGCAACTAACACAAAGATAAGACTCTCCTCGTGTTGAGCACATGGAGACACGACAGTACAAAATGGAGTCCAGACTTCAGTCAACGTAACAAGAGGAACATGTGTAAAGGAGGAGAATTCATGTCTTTAGTAAATGCTTAATCACATCGAAGTTGCAATTTACAACAAGAGGGCTGGGGGCAATGTGGCAGGGCAGGAGCAGCAAGATGACCATGGAGGTCAGGCAGGATGGGCACTAGTAACAAGACACACCATGGAGAGCAACAATGAGACTATGGTGGCATACACACAGACCATGGAGGGAAGGTGGGAGGGGGTCAGGGGCAGCTAGCTGACCACACAGGGAAGGTGGGAGGGGCCATGGCAGCACAGAAGACCATGCATGGCAAGCGGGAGGGTTAGTGGCAGCACAATGGCTATGATGGGCAAGAAGGAGGGTGCAGGGGCATGCACAAAGGACCATGGAGGATAGAAGGGAGGGTCAGGACCTGGGCACAGACAAGAGAGTTCAGGGGAAGGGGCCTCACAACAGACCGCGCGGGGCAGGCAGGTGGAGCAGTTGCAGCACAACAGATCAGGGAGGGCAGAAAGGTGTGGCAGTAAAATGGATCATGGAGGACAGGAGGAAGCGGATAGGGGCATGGCATGTGGACAGGCAGGGTGGAGGTGGCAGGGACAGGTTACAGTCATCTGACAATGCGAGGCAGGTGGCAGGGGAGTGGCAGCTCACCAGAACACTCAGAGTAGATAGGAGTGGCAGGTCCATGGAACATAGTGGGCAAAAAGGATGGAGCAGGGGCATGCACAAAGACATCGGAGGGCAGGGGGAAGGAGAATAGGGGCAGCAAGCTAAGCACAGAGGCTAAGCAGGAGGTCAATGATGGGCCATAGAATTGGGCAATGGAGGGCAGGAGGAGTGGACTGGTACATTATGCTAAATGGAGGGCAGTGGCAGCACATCAGACCATGCATGGCAGGAGGGAGGAGGCTAGTCCATGGATTCAGACAACAGAGGATAGGGAGGAGGTGGATGGGGCAGCAAGCTAACTGTTCAGAGAAGGTGGGTATTAGGAACTTTATTGTTTTTAAAATGTGTGTCTGTGCGAACTACTTAAAATATGAACAAGTATGCAGCATAATCTCACTTTTATTCAGGAAGAAGAGGACGTTTGTGACTGTGACTCCGGGCTCACTTGGCAGAAACACCCCCTGACCCTCCACCCCCATCGCAAAATGTAATGCCCGTAAAAAGGGTAGGTGGACGCAGTGTTATATAGAACATAGTCCTGAGAGCACAATTGAAAATGAAAACTAGATGTAGTGTATGGTATAAACTATGCACCAAAAAGTGTGATATAAGATGAACCGGGGCGTGAAATATAATATGCAATACATTGTGCGCAATGACAGATTCATTGGAGAGCGCGAGATAGCACAGGCACTAGCGCGTGCTATGCGATATGCGCCTTGGAGTGTAATATGCACAGGGCAGTGTTGTGTAACATAACTAGTCTCTAAAGTTGTAATATAAAATATGTGCTGGGGAGTGTAACGTTGCATATGCACTGTGACAAAGATATGGAACCCAGATTGTAATATGTATGGCATACACATCGAGGAAGGCACGTTAGATGGGGCAATATAACCCGTGCGAAGGCAAGTGTGGCATGACATATTCACGGGGTGGTGTTACAGTGCACATGGGCTAGAGAGTGTCATAGCATACGCACTAGCTGGTGGAATACAACACAGAGGTGAGAGGCAATCGGTGGGCACTGGTGGGTGTAACACAGCATTGGGCTCAGCCAGGAGCACGCTGTGACTCTCAAGTGAGGTTCGTCTCCTTTCCAGAGAGTAAAATAAAAAAGTATTACACATCCGGTGGTGGATGTGTTTTTTTTTAGTAACCGTGGGGGGGGGTTTCTTGCATAGTTTGGTCGAATTTTTGTCGAATCCCCTTTGAATGGCTTGGTGTGCGTGTATATTAAATGTGTCCGTCAATAGCTACCCATGTTTGTATAAATAAACGACAAGGGTGTCTACTTGGAGAGTACCCATCGACGGGGGCGCCGGGATTAGGCACGGTAGGGCGTCAGACACGTCAGAGCTTCACTAGCGGTGTAAGTACATTCCATGTGGATTCTTTCTATGCATAGTCGCCTTTTAATGAATATCACGCAAATCGTCATGGTGATAGGTACATACGGTTTGTCCAGCATGTCCTAGGTGTTTCTATAAATATATATATTTTTAAAATAATAAAAAACAAAGGCCGGCCCCGGGGGATGGGGTCCCCGGAGCCATAAGTGGCCTGAGGAGGGGGGCAACGCAGCCCCCTCCTAAAGAATTTAAATAAAAAAAAGGCCATGACCCGGGGGTTGGGGTCCCCGGGGCCGATTAAGGCCTTGGGAGGGCCAAATTTATTTTTTTCAACAAAAAAAATTAGGGTGCAGGCCCTGGGGGATGGGTTCCCCAGGGCCAGTAAATTAAAAAAATGAAACAAATAAAAGACCGGCATCGTGCTGGAGGCCACGCCCCCTCCTTGCAGCACTCTGCAAACGCGCCCTCTGGCCAGTTGTAAGTTGGGGAATTAATTCCCCTTCAATACTGAAGGTCCCTGAGGGCCAACTAGCCCAACAGGTATCTCCAGTGTGCGCCAGGGAGCTGCGTTGCAGACAGGTGTTCTGAGGCCACGCCCCTTTTTACACCTCTCTGCAACGCAGCTCTGTGGCGCATACTGGAGGTACCTAGTGGGCTAGTTGGACCCTAGGGACCCTCAGGATTCAAATGAACTTAATCTCCCAACTAAAAACGGCCACAGGGCGTGTTTACACAATGGTGAAGGGAGGGGACGGGGCCTGAGTTAACGTGTGCAAACAAGCCCTGTGGCGCGTTTTAAGTTGGGGAAATAATTCCCCTTCAATCCTGAGGGACCCTGGGGGCCAACTAGCCCACCAGGTGCTTCCAGTAAGCACCACTCCACTGCGTTGCAGAGAGGTGGTCTAGGCTGTACCCCTTTTTACATCTCTCTGCAACGCAGCTCTGTGGCGCTTACTGGAGGTACCTAGTGGGCTAGTTGGATCCCAGGGACCCTCAGGATTCAAGGGGACTTAAAACGGCCACAGGGCGTGTTTACACAGTGGGGAAGTGAGGGGACGGGGCCTGAGGTGACGTGTGCAAACACGCCCTGTGGCGCGTTTTAAGAGGTAGTTTTAATCCCCTGCCCTATTATATACTAGGGGCTTACAGAGGAGTTCATGCTGATCACAGGGGGACCCCAACGCATAGTGTTCCCTAGTGTATGTAGGTGTTTTCACTGTATTCTGAGTGTCTTTTAACATAGCACTGGCTCTAGGACTGGTTAGTCAGACTCAGTTACCACCAGTATCCGCCTCAAAAAGTTGAGGGTACAGGATGATTTTGCAACAAGGCTTCTTTCTGCTCTTCTGTTTGTTCTTTCTGCACGTTTTCCTTCTTCCTGCACTTTTCTTCGTCTTTGAGGACTTCTGTTGCTTCTTTCTGCATTTTTTTTTTTCTTTCTGTGCATTTTTTCTTCTTTCTTCACATGTCCTATCTCTGTAGGCATATGTTGGCAAAAGCGCACTGGCTGCCTACACAAAATTGGCGACAGCCACATGGTCATGAAACAACAACCAGCAAGAAGCGTTGACCACAACAAAGAAGACATGTGAGCCTATGACAAGAGTACAGCGACTGGCTTCACAAAATGGCCACAGACCACATGGTCAAACAGCAAGCAAGGAGGCATGGTCACAACAAAGAAGATATTCGGGCCTATGGCAAAAGCACACTGGCTGCCTACACAAAATTGGCGCAAGCCACATGGTCACGAAACAACAACCAGCAAGAAGGCATGACCATAACAAAGAAGACATGTGGGCTTAAGGAAAAAGCACACTGGCTAGCTCAACAAAATGGCCCCCAACCACATAGTCAAACAGTAAGCAAGGAGGCATGACACCACAAAAAAGACATGCAGGCCTATGGCAAAAGCACACTGGCTGCCTACACAAAATGACTGCCAGTCACATGTTTACACAACAACAACCAACAAGGAGGCATGGCCACAACAAAGAAGACATGTGGGCCTATGGCAAAAGCACACTGGCTGGCTACACAAATTGGCCACCAACCTCATATTCAAACAGCAAGCAAGGAGACATGGCCATAACATAGACGACATGCAGGCCTATGGCAAAAGCACACTGTCTGCCTTCACAAAATGGATGCCAGACACATGATCACACAACAAGCAGGAGACATGGAAAATAAAGAATCCCTGTAAGCCTAGGGGCACTGACTATACAAAATGCCCCCTGTTCACTTGGCATGCAGAACAAAGACAAATGGTGGCCTATGGCAAGCACACTTACATACTGGCCAAACAAAGGAGGCATGGATTAGTTACATAGGAGAAATCAGCATTAATTCAGCAATGCCAAAAAGGTAAATTAGTTTGGCTAAAATATTTTACAACAATAACCATCCTCCAAAGGCATCAAATATATTACTACATCTATACACTGTTTGCAGAAAAATAACGTAAAATACCTCCAAAAAACACATTTCGTAATTTAATCCAATGCAATCCATGACCTAAAGACACTAGAGAAACAGTTGTTTCACGCAACCATAACTAGTATTGGGCCTACTGGCTGGAAGGTCCATTGGCAGACTGGGCCAAATAGTGAATTAAAATAATATTGCAAATGTAATTTTTAAAAAAACATGGAGAAAATTTACTAAACTGTGCAGCATTTTTGCTTTATAAAAGAAGAAAAATTACATGAAAAAAATAGCTAGGCCCTTACTGAACCTGCAGGTCAACCATCCGAATACATTTTAAAAATCAAATAAAAAAACAAAAAAACTTGGTGCATGCTCTCTATCAAATAAACAACACCTTTATGTAATAGATTTTTAATTTGTGAATTCTGAAATACAAAGTCCTTAAGTCCAATTATACATATGCAGCAGAGAAGGAGAGTGATCTTTTCAGCACCAAATCCAAATGAAAAGTGACCAGGAGATGGGCAAAGCACTGGAAGGAGCCTGCTGGACAGATGCAGGAAGTTGGAGACTCTGTGGCACTTCCTGCCTGTTGGAAAAAAGTTTACTTCTTGCACAAAAAGTACGCAAACAATCCATTTGTGATGGTTTTTAACTCCAAATTGCCAATTTGAAGAGATTTAGCTGCTTCTCAAGCAGAGAATCTTCCCCAGGTTACTGCCGCGGTGAATCGTGCTCACTTGTGATCGCATATGTCCCAAAACAAGCACTGGAAGTCACAGGTGCGGCCTAAAGCCACGCTAGCAGCAGCAAAACTCACTGGAGCTCGCGGGTGGCTGCAAAATCTCATTGGCACCCACGAACCCCCAGCAAGTCTCTTGTCGCTCCCCACCATGTGTGAAATCGAATTTTGAGCGTGCAAACTTAAAAAAACTCTGCTCCATCGCGTAGTACTAAGTTTATTGGTAACTGCACGTTCTCCGCGGAACGCGGAGATGCCGAATTCCGCAAACTCCATGAGCCGAGTGGAGTTTTACGCCCAGGCCTAGTTGGTAAATAAAAGTTTGACCTAGCGAATGAATGCGGGAGGAATATTAAATTTACCCAGCATTGAGAATATATAATCTCAACTGAAGATATGAAATGCCTGCTGGAGATCTGGAGACAGGCAGCCCGCTGCAGGGTAATGCTCTTTAGCTACCCCCATAGCCTGCTAAAGTTGTTGTATGTTCAAGGAGGTGCCTAGCCATGGAACAAACCTTCATGGATCTGGATGAATCAACTCAGAGAGTAAAGGTAGCAGTCGACCTGTCAATATCTTACTTGGTATTTTATGTTCCATGGTTAGAAGGGATAGAGCTCAATGAGAAGGACAATCTTCTGGATCCCATCCAGGTTTAAGTAGGGACATGACCAAGGCTTTGCATATGGTGTGCGGTCAGGAGCCTGCCTCGAGGGATGCGTTATAAATTAACTCCATTTGTGGAATCAACTGGGAGGCAAAGGTGGTGTAAAATTTAACAGGTAGGCCATCTCCTCTATGTCTCTTTTTACATGTCAGATTCCAGCTAGCTTGCCACAACTCGCTTGGTGTTAGAGGGGCTCCCAGCTTCTTTTTATGAACAGACGAGACCTGTTGCAATCGCAAATCGTAAAAGAAGGCATCAATACTGCCAGCGGTCAGGGGAATGAGGGCAACAAAGTCCAGCACAGTACTCACAGAAAGCCTCATTAATATCCAACTGGGATGTGCAACAAATAGCAGAGGGTGCAATTACTGAGAGGACTGGTGTAGATGATGGTACTGAATGAATCATATGGTTTAAGAGTATATCTGCTTTATCCCTATCTACATGTAATTGCTGTGTATAGTCATTATAGTTTTTAACTCTTAATCGCTCTAGGAGCTCCGCATGTTTGATTTTAATGTCCTGTAATGTGCTGTATATGAGTCGTGATGCACCGCTGTACTTTCGAGCCGCCCCAGCTGGGGTTTTTTGTGTTGGAGGTCTCGCATACCAGACTGTGATGCCTCGGTGACCCTGCCTATAGACACTCCTCTAAAAACTACTTCAACACATCCCACTCTATTAATGGAGAAAAAATGGTACATGTGTTATCTGCAAAACATGTGTCAATGGTGGAGGTTAATCCAAAAAGAACAATTGTTGAAGTACAATGCAAGGGAAGCTAAGTGCATAATTGAAGGAAAATATAACTGTGAGAAGAAGGGCTAAAGGGTGTATTATATCTGCACCAATCAAGGCCTTCTGAAAAAGGAACGACAGGGAAAGAAGTGTGGATAGAAGTGTGTTTCTCTATGCGTACAATAAAACAAAAAAATAGTAAAGCACATGAAATGGCCACATAGAATTAAATACCGCAAGTCAGAGTGACCCGAGGGGTGTGAGGGGAGCACTCCCAGTAATAGTACTGGAACAGTTGTCCAGCAATATGCATTCAAATATATGGAGATGATACCCTTCAAATGCAGTGGTCAATACCCACACGCATCGGAAAGTATTCACCAAAGCTACCGATACCATAAAATAAATACCAGGGTCATATTACATTGTCCACAGTTTGTGGTGTCACAGAAGGAAAAAGAGCCATGCTAGCACTGGATTCTGAGTCAGAAGCGTGTTGCTGAGGAGCTGGAGTGGAGCAACAGTTGCTGTGATCTAATGTAGAACACTGTTGCGATCACAGCTGTTCTACCCTCCAGGGCCTGTTGTAGAGAAGGGACCCCTGTTGTTCGCACCGGCACCCACGTCTCCTGAGGTGGCTGCTCTGATGGAGGAAGATGATACACATTAGAATAATGCTACTCCAACCAGTCCCACACAGCCTCAGGGGTGTCAAAGAACAGAATGTGTTGATCATGAACAACTTTTCTCAGGCTGGGAACATCAATACATAAGTGAGTCCCTCTGTTCTAAGTTGCTTCTTTACTGCCATGAAGGATTCCACCAGTACTGGAACGCCAATGTGTAGTCTGGTAAGAGAAAGACTTTGGTGTTGTACACAATTACTGGTGCATTCTCTCTGGCCCTCTGAAGTTCCACATCTCAATCACCGTACTTCAGAATGTGGGCAACGATAGGTTACCGTGGTACCCCCAGTGGGGGCCGGCGCTCTATGTACTCTACATAAGGCCTACAAGCCTTGCAGGGTCATGCCTGTGAGAAACCATTTTTCAATAAACATTTGCATTGGGTCCCCCCGCCAGCTCTGGCATTCCGATAATGTGTACATTATGGTGGTTTGCTCAGCCTTCAGCATCTTCCGCTCTGTCCTGCAGGACAATGAGTTGTTTACGGAGATCGTCCACAGATAAAGATTGCGACAACTGTGGGGGAACTAGCACAGATAAGGTGGTTTTTGCAGACTTGACCCTGTCCTGTAGTTTACGGTGATTGTCTTTCAGCAGGCCGAGATCTGCTGCCAATGTACCTATGCGGTGCTCAATGGCTACCCTGGAGTCATGGTGGAGGATGATGTCCAGTTTATCAGAAGGTGGTTCCAAGATTGTGGGGGGAATATGTTCTTTGAGCATTTGAGTTGATGAGTCAGCTGAATGGCTATGTTGGCAAAACCCCACGACCCTGCAATAGTGTTGATCTGGTAGATTTGGTGGGCCCATGATGAGTATTGGTATATGCTGGGGGTGATACCAGGGTCTCTGCCCAAACAATTAGCAGCAACACCTAGTCCGGGCAGCCATGCAGCATATAAGGTCATAGGCGATCTGTCCTCAGCAATGAGTCAAGCCCACATGGGGCAGGTACGTACAGAGTGCTGATAACACTCTGCATCCTAACCCTAATAGCTGGGTCAAGGAGGTGTGGTGGCACCAAGGGAAAAAATGGTTCACAAAATTAGCTGCTTCCACAGGAGTCCAGAGAGACCCAAAGTCTCAGGTGAATGTAGGGGCACATTCGGGGGGAATTGCAGGTAATGGGATAATCAGCATTTAGCACTAAACAATTTGAAAGCTTCCCAACGGGTATGCCCCAATGAGTATCGTCAAGGTTTAATATTGTTTTGGGGCCGGGGAGGGCTCTCTAAGACTGCCAAGCAAGTCCCTAGAGGCTCATGTGACCAGGCTCACCTGTTGCCTGTGGTCCGCAGCTCACCACATTGCTTCCAATCAACTCTGCCTCATGAGCTGGGAAGGTGAGACATGTAAAGTGGCTCCAGCTATCTGCTTCCCATGCCACCAGTGCCCCCAGTGAGCACAGCAGCAGGGTATCAGTATTCCCCAGGGCCTGCCCAGTGCACTTGTCTTGGCGGGGACACTTGGCCCGCCTTCATAGGTTGCCCAGCCTCTCGATTTCAAATGCGGGTGCCTGAATGATTACCACGGGCCCATGAAAATCCATGGAAGCCTGGGGGAGATAAAATGGTCACCCACACTGAGTCATGTCTCCAGACCCACTCCGGGGTCCAATCAGGTTAGTTGTGAGGAGGGTAGTCACCCCCAAACCATGCCATGCAGTCGATGGGCCCTCCTCTATGCTGTCTCTCATACCGTTAGTCGTCACCTGCTCCCACAGGAAGCAATGAGATCAGGAATGCCTGGTGTCGGATGATGTGTGAAGTCTGAGCAACTGTCAAGAGCTCTAGAGAGAAGCATCTGCCATCTTTGGTCCCACCCAGGTTAAATTTCTGAGTCATACACTTGGTCCCCTGTTCTGTCCCATTTTGATATCTGTCCCCTAATCTGTCCCTTGCAGACACTTCTACATCCATCCTCCTTATTAATTTCTATACCACAACTTTCTTCACACCTCATACCTGCTTGGAGTTGGCTGCAGGGTGCCCCATATTTTCCTGATGTACTAGGGCTTGTTAATGGGCATACTTCATTGATAAGATCCAAGCTCTCCAGGCTAACTTTAATGTCAGTGATAGCTTTGATGTAGGGAAATCGCCACCAAAAGGGTTGACTTCTGCCTCACAACCATCACCCACTCAGCTGGGTTTTACACCTATTGCTCCGTTAGACTCATTGGTGGTCCTCAAGTCTCTGAAATCGGGTTCACCGACTGACCCTTGCCCGGCCAGGTTGTTGTCCTCGGTCGCAGAGATGGTCAACCCTGTGGTCAATAGACTAACCAATCTGTCTCTCTCTCAGAAGAAACAGTGCCTATAGCCTGGAAGCAGGCAAAATCGTGCCACAATTGAAAATAAACACTCTGGATCCTTCGATCCTTGCCAGCTATCCCCCCATTTCTCTCCGTCCTGGTGTGGTGAAAGTCTGTGAAAAAGTGGTAAATAAACAATTGTCCAACAATGTCGAACTTCACGGCCTGCTCCACCTGGCTCAATCAGGCTTCAGAGCCACGTACAGCACTGAGACGGCTCTCGTCGAAGTTACTGAAGCCACTCGGGAAACTCTGTACTCTGGTGGTAGGGCGGCCCTGATTTTGTTTTCTCTGCGGTATTCGACACTGTGCCACACTCCATGCTTTTGGCCCGTCTTTTGGATATTGGAATCTCTGGGCTTGCCTGGAAATGGTTTAAGTCCTATCTGGAGGGCAGAAAGCAACAAGTTTGGCTCCTTTTTTTTCTTCCTCTCCCAGACCGTGACCACGGGAGTGCCTCAGGGAACTTCTCTGAGCCCCCTTCTCTTTAATATATAAGTGACTCCCCTGATACAGATGGCTGAGGAGCTTGGAGCCCAGATAATCACGTATGCTGATGATACCCAGTTCCTATTCACATGGAAGAAAAATGATTCCTCTACCTCTCTAGCCAAAATCTGCTTGACGGCTGTCTTCCAATGGCTCTCCTTGGCACAGTTGGAGTGCATCGAGGAGAAAACTGAGATCCTTTTTATTGAGAATTGCTTTGGCTGGATGAATATCCCATGCCAACCTCCGAGGGCCAACCCACCAAAAATCTAGGGATATGGTTTGATGAGAAGTTGCTCTTCTCTACTCAGATCATGCATTAAGTTTGCTGGTCAGTGCTTCGGCACACTTAAATCCCTCAAAAAGTTTCTACGCTTCTTCCCTGGGTCAGCAAGGGAAATGGTTACCCGTGCTCCGATACTTTCACGCATTGATTATGCTAATGCCCTGTACATAGGCCTGCCGGGCTATCTCTTGAACAGACTGCAGGTAGTATGGAATGCTGCAGTCAGGAGTCTTCTTAACATCCCTATAAGAACCAGCGTGAGGCAACACTTGCGCGATCTCCACTGGCTACCTGTGACAGAAAGAGTTAAGTTTAAATCCCTTGTCCTGGCACACTCAGCTCTGTATGGACATGGTCCTGCCTATCTGAGAAAGCGCTTTAGGTTTTAAGTTCCTTCCAGACAGCTGCATTCAGCAATTCATCTTCTTGCTCACATCCCGCATTTTTGCCTTAAGAGAGTTGGAGGGAGCTCTCTTGCTTTTAAGCCAGCCTCAGCCTGGAATCTGCTTCCCATTGGACCTATGCAGAAAGAGACTGAAGACATTTCTTTTCATCTAGCAGTCCTTTCTACCTTTCCCCACATGGTTCCTGCCGGGACACTCTTGAAGTAGCTGTGCGTGCTATAAATTTCATTAACATAACATAACATAACATAACATAACATAACTGTTGGTCATTATGATGCCGGTTGGACCAGCTTCGGATGTCCTTCTGAAGGCATTCGTAACGCTGCGGTCTAGATGGAATCGGTCGGTCTGACTGCCGGATGCCTGATGCGGGTTTCCCACAACCTGACCATGGGGTTCTGACTGACAGCCTTGAGTCGTCGGAAACAAATGTTTTATGGTACACCCTCAACCAATTCCACTTCTCCCCAGCAGTCTCCACCGTGTATCACTTTCTTCAGGTCTATCCTACACCTGAGCAGCTGTACCCCGATGTCTACGGCTATGTGGAGCCGGAATCCAGCTAAGTCCTTCTGCAGTATGTATTCCCATTGACTGGACTGTGCACATTCCGCCACACTCCAGCAAAGGGGTACATACAGCACAAGGCATCTCCACATATATCATGCATGTGTGGACAATTCACATGTTTTCGGTGATTTTGTACTCACTTACACCAACGTATCTGGAGATATGTGCACCACCGTAGATGAGATCACCGTGGTAGCAGCGGTTGCATCGTAATACAGTTGGGGAAACTTTCTCTGGCCTTGGCTGTCGGAATCGGATCGCGACTGTGGCGGTCAGACGGTTGGTCTGATGTAGTAATGACCCTCACAGTGTTTAATTTTACAGGGTGGATTTAACTCTGCAGATAAATGACAAAACAAATTGCTCCTGGTGTAAGCAACTAGCTCTAAACCAGTCCCATTCTTTTTTCACTTGTGGAAAAAGAAGCCCAGAATTAAAAATGCATCCTGATTAAGGAAGCACTTAGAAATTATTTCAGGTCTCAAGGAACATCTATCTATAATTTATTTCCTGATTGAGGAAAATCATCCTTATTATTTGCCACCTAAAGATGAATTGAGCCCTCTGCAGGATCTATGTAACATCTCAAAAGCAACATTTTCTATGCCGGTTTCTTCAATTCTAATCCCTAAAACATTATAATTAATTTTTTTAAGTGTATCTTCACCACAGGGATGCTACCACACATGTGGAAACAACTACATTAGACAAACCCATAACCCAACAGAAACACACACAGAGCCACAACAACAGACATGCCCTGTGCAGCTAAACTGGGGAAACGCAATGGGAGAACAGACACAACAGGAGTGCACAACCTTATCACTCAGGAACAATGCACAGACAACATACCACAACACACACAAGAAGTGCACCATCACAGAACAACACAGCCACAGCAAACAAACAACAGATGCACAGGAAGAACAATCACATAGCAAACACAGCAGGACATCAGGGGATGTACACCAGGCAATCACAAGAGAACATACACACACAGCACTGCATGCACAACAAGCGGTGTGTGCACACCAAGCATACCATACACACACAGACATCAGTGACAGAACAACAACCCACAAATCACCAGCACAAAGACAACAGCACACCCAGGAAGTGAAGCAAAAACACAAACAACACACATACATACAACACAACACCCAATAGATGCACAAGTCTTGGACACAAAGGTGAAAACAACTTGACCACAGGACTGGGCAACACACACATTTGAACTGCATAAGAGCAACCATGACTGACAAACAGCACCAGAACATCACACATGACCCATTGGGGAAATGCCCTGAGTGACACATTGACCCTGGACAAAGAACTGCACCACAAAGCACAGTTGCACAAATGAAGTCATGGGGAGGCACACACACATACAAACCAAGGGGACAGTTCACACCAAAGTGAAGTGTACTGCATGTGAGTAGGGGACATGGCAGGAGTGTACCCTACACAAATAGAGGGAGTGCAGATCCACAATGGGTAGGCAGCTGAATGCACATATCGGGGAGGGCATGACAACACACACAACATGCCACACTGGAGGCAAGATGGCACATGTGACAGCAAGGCATGAGAAAACACAACCACAATGGCAGTGTGGAGCAGCAGGTCTGCATAGTCCCCACAAACAGCAACATGACACACGGATGTGCAACAAAACACAACACTGACTTGCCAGTAACATTCTCTGCATACTCACAAGTGACAAAAAAAACAAGCATTGGCATAGCCAATAGGTCTCGCCATAGTGACCTTATAAGTGTTTAACCATGCAACAGTTGATGTTGGTGTACCAAGGATATTGTGCTGTATACCTAAATAATTATAAGGTCCCAAAAGCGAGACCTATTGGCTATGCCAATGCTTGTTTTACAGTGCTATAAATATAAGCACCGACAACCACTGATTTGTACACATTTATGCAAGTAACGAAAGATGCCGGGAACCCCCACCTGAGTGCACAATGTCATGCCCAGAAATATAGCTTCACCAACAATGACAAACACTAATCCAGGAAAAGCAACAAAGAAAAACATTATTTTAAATCTGCTGTGTCTAGTGTCAGCACTGTTTGGCCCCAGCATCTTCAGATTCAACACACCCACCCCAAACTACTCACACAGTTCTCAACAACATCAAATATTCAAGTACTCAAAGCATTAGTGTTATACCAAAGGCATTGGTCTTTACACTCTGCAACCCACTGCCTATCAATAGAGTAGAAAAACCCTGCCCAAAGAGCCTCAAACAGACACAGATTGGTATTTATGACTTGGGTAGAGATAATACTGACGTTTCAGGGACTTAGCATGTTGCCAGACTTGTAAGAATGACATCTGTTCAGGAGACGGTAGGGACTGTGACACATAGCTGTACAAAACAAGAGAATACATCACTTACCAATAACCCTGAAATACCCAGGCTAACAGTGTGGTGTAATAGTCGAGACTGCTAATCTGATATGACCCTTAAGCCAGAGCTGTGAAAACTGTTCTGCACATATTGCTACATGACGAGTCAGGTCTTATCTTTTGGGCCATTTAAGCTATTGTGTTCCCATTAAATACTTTTTGGCACACACCTAGCTAACAATTGGAGCGGTTGAAGTTTCTATTTTTTTACAAAGGTATTTCAACTAAAGTGAGGTACTGAAAGCGGATGTGCTTGTAGACTGCTGAAAGCGTGAGACCTGGCTGGTAATTCAAATGTTGTGAAGCTGCTGTATTCGCTTGTAAATGTATACGGAAGGCTTAGCCCTCGTTCCAAACATAATCATAAAGTGCTCGCAGTGCAGCAAGTGTTCAGGGGGTTACCTAGATCTCTCCGTGGGGATTCGGAAACTGTTCTGCTCACAGTTCGGAAAGTAGATCACAAAAGTTACTACCAAAGGTCGTGCAATAGCTCTACTCCCGCACACTACTGGAAGTGGGTGATCTAGATCTCACTACATGAGTTCTGCAGCAGCTGTTCTCACAGTCCTGAAGGTGTGTGACCAAGATTCTCTATGGGTTTGAAACAGAAGGTGCCTTGCTGACACGTCAGCCAAATTAATTAAATGTGCTTCTTTCGCACAAAAGGTTTGTCTTGCAAAGAAGGCGTTGTGATGACAAGACATGGGACAGCTATGCCCCGTTTTAATTCAAGACAGATGACTAGAAGGCACTCAAACATCTGTCTGTCATCCAGGAAGGTATTCTGTCTTCAAACCAACAAGCGTGTAATAATCTTGCAGTACTTAATCTGGGTTGATTTAGGGTTCCTAGTCGCAGTTGTTACTTATAAAAAAAGCCTTTCCCATTAGCAAAATTTAGGCAGCAGAGTTGGGACTTTAAAATAAAACAAGTATACTTCTAGAACCGACTTAGCAATGGCAAGCATTGATCGCGATCAAACACCAAAGCGGCCGTGCGGCCGCGAAAGTGAAAGTAATTGCGGTGAAGTGCGGCGCGCGCGCCCGCGCACATGCACTGTAGCTTTAGGCTGGCCTGATAGCACTTTTTGGAGCCCTCTCAATAAGTCTAGCCATACCAGCGCATGCGCTGAGTCAGGCGAGACCTAACAAGTAGGAGTCAGACAAAACTGCAAGGACACACCAACACACTGCACAGTGCACAACATACAACTCACACATGGGCATACAGCAACATCCACAGGGATGAACAAACAAAACAACAGGCACACAACTCCTGGGTGACACATGTGTGTAGTTGACATTGCAGAGGCATGCACACATCAACACTCCCCACAAACTCACCCCCTTCACACTGCACAGTACCTGGCCATCCAAGAGCACAAATGGAAAGTAAGCCATGTGACTAGGATGACTGGCCGTCACAAGATGACCTCACACATACACCACTGGGCACACATAAAGGAAGAACACACTTACATGATGACCCTGGACAGCCTGCCTGCAATACTGTGTGCAGCAACCCACTCTGTGCTGGCAGTGACTCCCCCCCCGACATGTGTACAATAGAGTCAACATGAACCAATACCACGTACAGCACTGAGACGGCTCTCGTCGAAGTTACTTAAGCCATTCGGGAAACTCTGTACTCTGGTGGTAGGGCGGCCCTGATTTTGTTGGATCTCTCTGTGGTATTCGACACTGTGCCACACTCCTTGCTTTTGGCCCGTCTTTTGGATATTGGAATCTCTGGGCTTGCCTGGAAATGGTTTAAGTCCTATCTGGAGGGCAGAAAGCAACAAGTTTGGCTCCTTTTTTTTCTTCCTCTCCCAGACCGTGACCACGGGAGTGCCTCAGGGAACTTCTCTGAGCCCCCTTCTCTTTAATATATAAGTGACTCCCCTGATACAGATGGCTGAGGAGCTTGGAGTCCAGATAATCACGTATGCTGATGATACCCAGTTCCTCTTCACATGGCAGAAAAATTATTCCTCTACCTCTCTAGCCAAAACCTGCTTGACGGCTGTCTTCCAATGGCTCTCCTTGGCACAGTTGGAGTGCAACGAGGAGAAAACTGAGATCCTTTTTATTGAGAATTGCTTTGGCTGGATGAATATCCCATGCCAACCTCCGGGGGCCAACCCACCAAAAATCTAGGGATATGGTTTGACGAGAAGTTGCTCTTCTCTACTCAGATCATGCATTAAGTTTGCTGGTCAGTGCTTCGGCACACTTAAATACCTCAAAATGTTTCTACCCTTCTTCCCGGGGTCAGCAAGGGAAATGGTTACCCGTGCTCCGATACTTTCACGCATTGATTATGCTAATGCCCTGAACATAGGCCTGCCGGGCTATCTCTTGAACAGACTGCAGGTAGTACGGAATGCTGCAGCCAGGAGTCTTCTTAACATCCCTATAAGAACCAGCATGAGGCAACACTTGCGCGATCTCCACTGGCTACCTGTGACAGAAAGAGTTAAGTTTAAATCCCTTGTCCTGGCACACTCAGCTCTGTATGGACATGGTCCTGCCTATCTGAGAAAGCGCTTTAGGTTTTAAGTTCCTTCCAGACAGCTGCATTCAGCAATTCATCTTCTTGCTCACATCCCGCATTTTTGCCTTAAGAGAGTTGGAGGGAGCTCTCTTGCTTTTAAGCCAGCCTCAGCCTGGAATCTGCTTCCCATTGGACCTATGCAGAAAGAGACTGAAGACATTTCTTTTCATCTAGCAGTCCTTTCCACTTTTCCCCACATGGTTCCTGCCGGGACACTCTTGAAGTAGCTGTGCGTGCTATAAATTTCATTAACATAACATAACATAACTGTTGGTCATTATGATGCCGGTTGGACCAGCTTCGGATGTCCTTCTGAAGGCATTCGTAACACTGTGGTCTCGATGGAATCAGTCGGTCTGACTGCCGGATTACGCAGCATGTAATGTGTACTGACACCGACGATGGCAGACCGCCAACTCAAACAGCCTTTCTCTGACTACCGAGATGGCGTTCAGAGATAAAACGGCAGCCATTGGCAGTGCACGGATCTCCAACCGCCATCTGGATTACGATGCGGGTTTCCCACAACCTGACCATGGGGTTCTGACTGACAGCCTTGAGTCGTCGGAAACAAATGTTTTATGGTACACCCTCAAACAATTCCACTTCTCCCCAGCAGTCTCCACCGTGTATCACTTTCTTCAGGTCTATCCTACACCTGAGCAGCTGTACCCCGATGTCTACGGCTATGTGGAGCCGGAATCGAGCTAAGTCCTTCTGCAGTATGTATTCTCATTGACTGGACTCTGCACATTCCGCCACACTCCAGCAAAGGGGTACATACAGCACAAGGCATCTCCACATATGTCATGCATGTGTGGACAATTCACATGTTTTCTGTGATTTTGTACTCACTTACACCAACATATCTGGAGATATGTGCACCACCGTAGATGAGATCACCGTGGTAGCAGCGGTTGCATCGTAATACAGCTGGGGAAACTTTCTCTGGCCTTGGCTGTCGGAATCGGATCGCGGCTGTGGCGGTCAGACGGTTGGGCTGATGTAGTAATGACCCTCACAGTGTTTAATATTACAGGGTGGATTTAACTCTACAGATAAATGACAAAACAAATTGCTCCTGGTGTAAGCAACTAGCTCTAAACCAGTCCCATTCTTTTTTCACTTGTGGAAAAAGAAGCCCAGAATTAAAAATGCATCCTAATTAAGGAAGCACTTAGAAATTATTTCAGGTCTCAAGGAACATCTATCTATAACGTATTTCCTGATTGAGGAAAATCCTCCTTATTATTTGCCACCTAAAGATGAATTGAGCCCTCTGCAGGATCTATGTAACATCTCAAAAGCAACATTTTCTATGCCGGTTTCTTCAATTCTAATCACTAAAACATTATAATTCATTTTTTTAAGTGTATCTTCACCACAGGGATGCTACCACACATGTGGAAACAACTACATTAGACAAACCCATAACCCAACAGAAACACACACAGAGCCACAACAACAACAACAGACATGCCCTGTGCAGCTAAACTGGGGAAACTCAATGGGAGAACAGACACAACAGGAGTGCACAACCTTATCACTCAGTAACAATGCACAGACAACATACCACAACACACACAAGAAGTGCACCATGACAGAACAACACAGCCACAGCAAACAAACAACAGATGCACAGGAAGAACAATCACATAGCAAACACAGCAGGACATCAGGGGATGTACACCAGGCAATCACAAGGCAACATACACACACAGCACTGCATGCACAACAAGCGGTGTGTGCACACCAAGCATACCATACACACACAGACATCAGTGACAGAACATGACCCATTGGGGAAATGCCCTGTGTGACACATTGACCCTGGACAAAGAACTGCACCACAAAGCACAGTTGCACAAATGAAGTCATGGGGAGGCACACACACATACAAACCAAGGGGACAGTTTCACACCAAAGTCAAGTGTACTGCATGTCAGTAGGGGACATGGCAGGAGTGTACCATACACAAAGAGAGGGAGTGCGGATCCACAATGGGTAGTCAGCTGAATGCACATATAGGGGAGGGCATGACAATGCACACAACATGCCACACTGGAGGCAAGATGGCACATGTGACAGCAAGGCATGAGAAAACACAACCACAATGGCAGTGTGGAGCAGCAGGTCTGCACAGTCCCCACAAACAGCAACACGACACACGGATGAGCAACAAACCACAACACTGACTTGCCAGTAACACTCTCTGCATACTCACAAGTGACAAGTAGGAGTCAGACAAAACTGCAAGGACACACCAACACACTGCACAGTGCACAACATACAACTCACACATGGCATACAACCACATCCACAGGGATGAACAAACAAAACAACAGGCACACAACTCCTGGGTGACACATGTGTGTAGTTGACATTGCAGAGGCATGCACACATCAACACTCCCCACAAACTCACCCCCTTCACACTGCACAGTACCTGGCCATCCATGAGCACAAATGGAAAGTAAGCCATGTGACTAGGATGACTAGCCATCACAAGATGACCACACACATACACCACTGGGCACACATAAAGGAAGAACACACATACATGATGACCCTGGACAGCCTGCCTGCAATACTGTGTGCAGAAACCCGCTCTGTGCTGGCAGTGACTCATCCCCCCGACATGTGTACAATAGAGTCAACATGAACCAATCAAGTAAATGACTACTGCTAACCATTCGAAATTGAAACCATTGCCACCACAAGTATCTGGGTCAAAAAGAAATGAAGACCCTGTCACCTCTAAAAAAAAGAGAGTAAGTGAGCCGAAAAATTGACCATGTTGAAGTGCCACACAGACCATGTGGCACAGTAAACCATTTACACACAGCAAAATAACTTTATTCAGTAAAGACAAAATAGACAACAGGAGCAACTGCCTTTATTGAAATATTGCACAGATATGTACCATGAGAAGAGAAGAGCAAGGCACAAGATGCAGAGCATATCCATGAGAAGCTGTGCAGGCAGGGGGCACACAGCAGTGAACGACAAGGCCAGTGGCCAGGACAAAGTGCAAACTGAGTCTATGAGAAGCTGCACAGGGAAGAGTTCAACACAGCGAAGAGCAACAAGGCCAGTGGCCAGTCCAGGGTGCAGACTGAGTCCATGAGAAGCTGCAAAGGGAATGGTCTAACACAGCAGTAAACGACAAGGCCAGTGGGCAGGACAAAGTGCAGACTGAGTCCACAAGAAGCTGCACAGGGAAGGGTCCAACATAGCAGTGAACGACAAGACCAGTTGGCAGGACAAAGTGCAGACTGAGTCCATGAGAAGGTGCACAGGCAGGGAGCACACAGCAGTGAACGACAAGGCCAGTGGCTAGGACAAAGTGCAGACTGAGTCCATGAGAAGCTGCACAGGGCAGAGTTCAACACAGCAAAGAGCAACAAGGCCAGTGGCCAGTCCAGGGTGCAGACTGAGTCCATGAGAAGCTGCACAGGGAAGGGTCCAACACAGCAGTGAACGACAAGGCCAGTGGGCAGGACAAAGTGCAGACTGAGTCCATGAGAAGCTGCACAGGGAAGAGTTCAACACAGCAAAGAGCAACAAGGCCAGTGGCCAGTCCAGGGTGCAGACTGAGTCCATGAGAAGGTGCACAGGGAAGGGTCCAACACAGCAGTGAACGACAAGGCCAGTGGGCAGGACAAAGTGCAGACTGAGTCCATGAGAAGCTGCACAGGCAGGGGGCACACAGCAGTGGATGACAAGGCCAGTGGCCAGGACAAAGCGTAGACTGAGTCCATGAGAAGCTGCACAGAGAAGGGTCCAACACAGCAAAGAGCAACAGGGCCAGTGGCCAGTCCAGGGTGCAGACTGAGTCAATGAGAATCTGCACAGGGAATGTGTGATTTCACTAAGCTGATCTTTGAGGTATGGGGTCCCCTATTCAAGCCTAAGAGACCTTCTATTAGACTAATATTAATATTAGCTTCTTAGTAAAGGGAAGGTGGTAGTATCCACTGTCATTATAACATGATTACCCCTTTTATATTCTATGGTATTGTAACGATGCTGATGGTTTTGATTTTAATCATTTGTCTGCTTGTATTAGCCAAAGTACTGCATCTTAGGACACGTGGTCTATAAAAATAAACTCTTTTTATTTACACCGTGTCTCTGTTGATTCTTGTTGTGGACTGATGTGAGAATAATATACGAACAGGTATTTCCGATTCCCACCATTCCTGAGAGTACACTGAGTCGCTTGTTCTGGGTTATCTTTTCATTGGGACCGCCGAGCTAAATCTCGGATAACGAATGGGACACTTATGCTAGCCGGATACTGGGTTCTGAGGTGAGTTTCTGGTACACCACAATTCACTGAGGTCCTGGGGTTCTTCGCATAGTTCTGTGTATAAGCAGAATCCCTGCAACATGGGAAGTGGTGTGGGCACAACAGGCACACTCACCACCACTGCTGCAGCAGGTGCAGGAGCTGGCAGCCCCTCTGGTTATGTGCTGGACCCAGCAGAACGCTTTGCCTTGCTTCGCCTCTGTACCCCCTTCCCCTGTTTACTAGGTGTTACCCATACAGTGCCCTCCGGCCCCAGCTTCACTGGGCTTGGAATGGGAGTCGAGGTGGTTAGTGATACTGCCTTGGAGCACTTCCTAGGTGTACCCTTGGCATGCACCACCTCCTTGGTGGGCACAGATACTGTACAATTATCTTTGCGCTATGCTTTAGTGGCAGGAGAGTCCTTGGATGGGGATGCCACTGAGGCATGTGTGCCTGAGGGATGTATGATGTTACAACGCATGCTTTTACAACGCATGCTGTTACAACGAAATTTTTACAACGCAAATGCAGTGACAACGCAAGTCTTTACAACGCAAGTCTTTACATCGACTTGCACTAGATGGCGTGCTAACATTAAAAAAGTGTAATTTACTATTCTAACTCCAGTCCACGTAACAGTAGGGAAGGTGTTTGGATAGTAAACTACACTATTTTTAATGTTAGCACGCCATCTAGTGCAAGTCGATGTAAAGACTTGCGTTGTAATGGCATGCGTTGTCAATGCATTTGCGTTGTAACAGTTTCGTTGTAATGGTAGTGCGTTGTAAAAGTTGCGTTGTAAAGGTTGTTCTCCGTGCCTGAGGTCTGCTGCTTTGCTAATTGTCCACTGGTGTCGCCTGACGGGCTTTTCTCCCTGAACTCTGGGGTGCCTTTGGTCTTCTGTGGGGATGGTGTCTGCACCTGGGACATTGGGTTTCTGCTGCTGTGTGCTCCGATGGCTGTATCGTGACTTTGATGTATGTGGACCGTGGTCACTATTGTCAGATGTGGCCACTGCCAGGAGGGTGGACAAGGGGACTGGAGCTGGACTGTGAGTATGTGCCTGTTGTAGGGCAGACATGACTGTTGATGACAAAGCCTGGACTGTCCGGTGCAGCCCACCCACGTCGGAATGTATGCCCTCCATGAAAGCAACCACCTGGGCCAATTTCTTGTTGTGGTCAATGAAGGCATTGAGGAGAGCTGTCTGGCCTACACACAGCTGGCGCAAAAGGTCTACAGACTCAGCACTGATGGCAGCAGAGGGGACAGGGGCAGGGGCAGCAGTGCCAGCGGTGAAGGACACTCTTCCCCTCTTACTGAGGCGGACACGGGCAGCACCAGAGGAAGTGGCTGGGAGGGTGGGCAATGGCCGCTGTGTGGTGGATGTCAATGCAGAGTCCCCGTTCCCTGTGCCCTCCAACATGGATGCATCCCCGCTGGCATTGGATGATGTGGTGCTTTGCGTCCCAGGCTGTGACTCCTCCAGCAGACTCCTGTCCCCCTCTGAGGCGCTGGTGGCATCTGTGTCACTGGGCTCCTGGGCAGCTGTGGTGCTAGTTTCACCCCCACTGGTGTCCGTCTCCTGTCCCTCCGTAACCACAGGTGATGCTGCATGGGAGAGAGAGATGTAGGGTCAGGTCAGTGGCAGCAACAGAACAAACATATGCAAGCAATGCATGACAAAAGTTGACCAAATCTACATGTTACTCACAACCCTGTGCAATCACATCGTGCCAACTCTCTACATAGACTCAACTCAAGCAGTGGGTGGAAACAGGACACTCAGGCATTAGTGAGCCATGTGATGACCACATAGCACAACACCCTGCTTGTGGCTCTGTTCAAACACACACAACTAGTTCTGTGCACACCTAGGGACATGATGGGGGAACACTACTTGTTGTGACTAACTGATCTGGATGGAACAGGAGGGGACAACACAGACCCAGACTACAACATGACAGTCCACAATATACATTAGCCCATGCCACCCACTAGGTTGTACCTTGGGGACAATGTAATGCTGTACATTGCTGTAAGATGTGTAGGCCTCCCCAATATGGGTGCATGCAATGGACGCATTGATGTACGCACAGTCAGATTGGGCACACTGCCATTCCCTCCCATGGGATTCCCAAGACTACACCAATGCAGAAGAAACCTGAAGAGCACAACTCAGAATGTAATCTGAAGGTACAGCATCCAAATCACCTTTGTAAGTACAGGTAGGGCAAATGCATGCCACAGGCACTCAGGCCAGCAGCGACGTACATGCAACAGCATCACACTACCAACATCACAGAGGCCAGCGCTGGCACAGGCTCTGTACACATGCATCCACTCCGAGCCAAATGCTCACCCCTGGATTGCTGCTGATGCTCAGGCTGTGTCACCATCAAGATGCGCCCCATTAGTGGTGTCATACTGTGCCGTGCCAGACGCCCAGTGCAAGGAAGCAGCCCCTGTCACGTGGTTTTAGGCCACTCCCTATTTACAGTGCTAAGTTAGCTCAATCACGTTAGCTGTTGGAAAGCCATCTTGTTTCTTTTGCTGCCTTTGCACCCGACACTGTTGTTACATGTTATTCATTTGAGAAATGCAGACTCGCTCTTGTCTCAAGTGAATGTTATTTATACATCCTTAACAGTTGCTAGTGCCCTTGGTCTGTACATCGAGTAAAGAACTGTTCTAGGACACTAGACGGTGCCCGCTGATTGTGTTCAGGGTGATCGTACCACTGTTTAGTCATAACATGCACGCAGCTGCAAATACCAGAAAGTCGTGGGCTTTAATATTACAGCGCAGCATATTGTTAGGGCATTCGATAGAAGAGCTGTTGCAGAGAACACTGAGCTGCTCCTGTGATGTGATACACCTAAGCTGATCTATACGGTATGGGGTCCCCTATGCAAGCCTATGAGACCTTCTAATAGTCTAATAATATTTTATTAGTTGCTAGAGAAAGGAGGGTGGTTGTTTTCCACTGTCATTATTAATATGATCGCTCCTTTCATTTTCTATGGAATTGTAACAATGCTAATGGTAATGATCTTAACCATTTGTCTGCTTATGTTAGCCAAAGTACTGTATAACAGGACTCGAGGTTTATGAATAAATTCTTTAAACTTTACTGTGTCTTAGTTATTCTGTTGTGGACTGATATATATGTGCAAACGGGTATTTCGGGTTCCCACCATTCCTGAGAATAACTAAGTCGCATGTTCTGGGTTGTCTATACATTGGGACCGCCGAGCTAAATCTCGGATAACGAATGTGACACTAAGCTAGTCGGATAAGGGGTTCTTAGTTCTGAGGGGAGTTTCTGGTACACCACAATTCTCTAAGGTTCTGGTTTCCTGTGCATAGTTCTGTGCATACGCAGAATCCCTACAACATGGCGCACCTAACGTTTGGTCTTAATATCTGAGATGCCTTAGTAGTGCTTTTTATTAGTCCACAACGCCCTCACTCTGGTTTCCGGATAACGGGAGTGACGGTTTAACCTACCTAGGTTTTAGGCTATAGGTTCTTACAAGCTTGATAATAAAAAAGGTTACACTAATCTAAGCCCAAGTGCTACTAAAGATCTCGTATCTTCTTTTTCGTCCTAATGGCGGTAGAAATTCCCGCTCATAGTAGGGTGTCTCTACGTGCTCATTTGAGGACGCATGGGGTGCCTGATGACGGGATGGCAGTGGTGTTTGTCGTAAGTGCAAGTGCCACTTACCCTTATGAGTTGTTTTACTCTTGGGTTACCTTTGAGGCTGTGGAAGATGTCGATAAAACGTTCCACAAATATACTGCTACGCAGGTGCCTCTTCATTATACCCCATATATGGCTTTAGAAATTCCTATTTCAACCTGGCAGCACACTATTTGGTTTAATGGCGCCCTCCCCCACACGGTCACCCCGGCGAGACTGGGTCCTTTGTCTATTGAAGGAGCTACTTGGCCGGTGCTGGCCGGACATACACCTCATCCACGCTACCTGACGGTAGGAGTGGATAGCTTACGTATACTACACACAACCCTGATTACGGTCCATAGGGCGTTAGTGCAGTATGTGTCGCGCACTATACAGGTGGGGGCACCTGTAGTTGCGGGACACGGGGCTGATCACCATCATGCGGTAGTGATCAGTCCTGTAATGGTAAACGCGGTTGTTGGCAAGCGCCCCCAGAATAAGGATGAGTATCCTTATTGGCTTGCAGAAAAATTCGATCAACTAGAAGCCGTGTTTCCTAACACAAGTCCTGTGGAAAAACACAGGATACTCACTATTACTTTGCCGAAAGAACTAGTCCCAGACATTGTCGATTGTGACAATTGGGGCAAGGTCTTTGCCGCGACCTATTCGAAGTGCTTCGGCACTACGTCTATGTCGGTACTACCTTCCGTTATCAAAAAAGTCCAAGAGGACCATGGTGCGGAAGCAGCTATTGAGTTGGGAATGCGGCTTATCGACAGCTTCGATATAGTATGTTCCATGATTATGGGAAATCTCAAAGGAGATGCCATGCAGTTTCAAGTGGGAAACATGATGGCACTAATTGCAGATGACGATAAGCCGAGGGAATTTGCAAAAGTTATTGTGAAAGCCTATAGGATGGTTGGACGTAGTGCACTAGGCGTGAAACCCGTCATCAAAATTCCTGATGTAGTACAGCAAACTAAAGTGAGTTCGTCTACAAAAGACGATAAACCCAACTTTCCAAAACAAAATTGGCGAGCTAAAAAACAAGAAAAACAGCAACAGAAACAGGATACTCGTCCTGCCTCTCCTGTTCAGGCGTATGTTGAACGCACTTATGATTTGCGTGATCGTTCTCGTATTAAGTCACCTGATAGGTTTCAGGTTCCTGACCAGCGCTCTCCTCGTTCTTCACAGGAATCAGCGGCTTCACACTTTGGTGGCGGAAACCGTGGGAGAGGCCGGGGTGCTCAAGGTCGAGACCAGCCCCGACAGGCGGACGGAAAAGGCAAGCAAGAAGATTCTGCACGTCCACGTCCTCAGTTTCAGAAAAAGAAAGTTGCTGCAATCTCAGCGAAGTATGCCTCAGATGGTACGGACACAGCTTCTGAACATGAAATGGGCGCTGACGCTGCTAGACAGCGCGGCGGAAGTTACAGTAGTGCGGGGAGCACTGCGTCCATTTCTGGAGGCGACAGCAACTAAAATCTATGTAACGATAGAAACTGCTGATACTCGCGTAGCCCCCCCTGAGAGATTATTTGACGTAGTCCTCAATATTGAGGGTGACATAAAACGAAAAATAAACGCGGTATTTTGGGATAATCTGACGACCACCTATGATATTCTATTGGCGGAGAAAGATTGGCCCCCGGCTTTCGTTCTAAACACTCCAAGGGGGGAAGAAATCATTCTTCCTTCTTTTGGACACGTAGTGCCCAAGGAGGAGTCTAAGAAGTTGGCCGAGGAGTGGGCGCGGGTGCTAGCACCTGCGTTGTATCGTAATCAGGTGGGGTGGGATAAATGTTCTACCCTCCACGAAATTCCATTGCGGTCCGACCCCCAGCCTCAACCCCAATACCCTATGCGTCGAGAGGCTAGGTCTCACGCCGTGGCTATCCTTGAACAATTGGAATATCAGGGAGTAATTGAAACGTGTGTGTCACCCATGAATAATCCTTTATTCACTGTAACGAAGCCTGACGGATCGTACCGCCTAGTTTTGGATTACCGGCACTTAAACTCGCACTGCCGGAATTGTGCGGTGCAAAATACCCATAGTTCGGCTCTCGTCGATAGTCTTGTGAGAAAAAGGTTCAAAACCACACTTGACTTGTCCAATGGCTTTTATTGCCATAACATAGCACCTCATAGTTATGAGTGGACCGCTTTTACTTCGGGTGGTAAACAAAAAGTGTTCAAAAGGCTTCCAATGGGTTATAAAAATAGTCCTGGGGTATTTGCTGCCCGTGTGGTCTCTCTCTTAGAGATGGTAGACCCGGAGGCGTACTCGTACGTTGATGACATCTACTTAACAGACGACGAGTTGCTTCCACACCTTGCTCGCGTGGACAACATAATTACTATGTTTGCGGACTTTGGTTACAAGTTTAACTTTAAGAAGTCCCACATTGCCGAGTACACAGTTTTATTCTTGGGATACGAACTCAACAATGAGGGCCGAGGCTTGGCTCCGCAGTTCCTTGAGAAATGCGCACGCCTTCGTATCCCTGCGACACTGAAACAACTACAATCATTGCTGGGCTTTCTGAATTTCGGTCGTACCTACATTCCTGAATATGCCCAGCGTATCAAGACACTATATGCCTTGGTGCAACCTACTTTTACCAAATCTTGCTGGCTGCCAGAGCATTCGGCTGCATTGCACTCTTTGCAGTCTGACCTTCTTACTGCGAAATATTTACAAACTCGTGATAACCACACAAACCTGGTCATAAGAATTGTACCGGGTGTGGAGGGGTTCACGTACTTAACATACAATGAAGGCGACACGGTCCCCATTGCTTACAAATCTCATTTATATACTTCGGCTGAAATGCGTTTCTCCACTGTCGAGAAAGTTTTGACAGCAGTTCAGATGGCCATCCTGAAAGAACGAGCGCTATCACAGGGGAAACGCATGATGGTGGTGACACCATTTCCTGCCCTAGAGGCAGTCACTAATGCAAGTGTGCCGAATTCTAAAGCTTTGCATCCAAGGTGGATACAATGGGCTACCTCCTTAGCCTCGTCTGACGTCAAATATATCTTTGACGCAGGGCTGCAGACTCAGGAAAGTTTGGAGTATGAATTTGTTCATCCGGCTCAACTTACATTGCGCCCGTTGGAGGAGTTCCATTGTGTCATATACACTGATGGGTCCGTGCAGCCCGCAACTGGATCAAGGCACGCTTATTCAGTGGCTTGCGCAATTGTTGTTGGTACTTTCGTGAATGGAGAATTCGTACAGGATGGGGTGCATACGCAGACTTTGGGTGATTGTACCGCACAATTGGCGGAGCTACGTGCTCTGGTGCTTGCACTGGATTTGCTTATTATAGAGTCACGACTCTTATAGTGAGTGATTCTTACTATTGTGTTCAGTCTTACAACGACAATCTGATGTTTTGGATCGCGAATGGATTTCGTGATTCAAAAGGTAGCACAGTGAAGCATAAAACGCTTTGGGCTAGGGTGGCTGAACTAAAAGGCAGTCGACCCCTTGTGAATGTTATTCACACTCTTGGTCACCAACGAGTTGGCGTCCATGCTGTCGGTAACAGTTTGGCTGACGAGGCAGCTAAAACAGCAGTGGCAACATACTTGGTAGCAGCAGTTACAAGATCCAAAAGTAAGATCGATGATGACATCTTGGCAGCCATTGCTGCTTCAGAGACTGGGACAAACTTCCCTAGAGGTTTCCCTTCTCGATACCATTATCACTTAAGTCCTGATAACGTCCCGTTAGTGAGGATTAATGATGTTGGGGATAGAGTTATTCCCAATGCAGACTGCAGGCCTGCTTTGGTGCAAGCTGCGCATGAGGGTGTTGCGTCTGCGCACGCCGGAGTGTCCGCAACTGTGTCACTGTTGCAGCAGCGTTATTGGTGGTACGGTTTGTACAAACATACGCGGACTTATGTCCTCAATTGTGGGATTTGCCAACAAATAAAGCCGTCTTCTGTGGCGCGTCCACCACAAACGCAGCTGCATATATCTAATCAACCACTAGCGTGTGTTTATTTAGATCACTGCGGTCCTTTTTCCTCTGACACTGCGTACAAGGAGATCTTGGTTGCAGTGGATTCGTGCACACGTTTTCTTTGGGTGTGGCCACACAGGAGTGCTGACGCCCGGACTGTCATCAAAGCATTGCGTGTCTTTATAGGGAGTTTTGCATGTGGAACCTTTCACTCTGATCAGGGCCCTGCGTTCGCCTCTAAGGCGTACAAAGAAGCTATGAGAAGTTTGGGGGTCCAAGTCAAATTTTCGTCTCCATACGGGCCTGAGGGCAATAGTGTTGTGGAACGAATGAACCGTGACCTAAAGCAATCATTGAGAGCCAGGGTGTTAGGTACTGGCAAAAACTGGCTAGCCCATTTGTATGACGTCCAACGTGCACTTAATAATCTCCCTAGAAGGTCTCTGGGTGGGAGGACCCCGTACATGATGCTCTTCGGGGTTCGAATGTTTGTCCCAGACCTTGAGGGTCTCGACATGGCGGCGGCAGCCGCGCCTTTTGACTTAGATGACCACTGTACTGTCTTACAGAATCTTCAAGAAGCAAGAGACACTCTGGCAAAAGAGCACATATCGTCTGCGTCCGAAGCAGGACTACAGATTCCGGTAGTCGGCTGGCTACCCAGAGTTGGTGATCTGGTCCGTGAGAAGGTGGAGAAGAAAAAGGAGTTTGGCCCCTCTTATCGTGCACCAGTGCCGGTGCTTGGAGTTGAGGGTACCCGTACGATTGTTTTGCCTCCACTTCCTGGTCACAGAGACAACAGGTACATTTCAGTTGACAATGTCAAGCTACACAGGGTGGCCGATACTCCATAGTCTGACACCTTCAGTTTCTTGCCCTTCAATGATGCGCAGTTCTGTTGTGGTTCCACCATCTGACATCGTGCCTGAGGTTGCCATTGCAATGCAAGTACTTTCTGAGTCTGCTGTGTCACCTGCGGATGGTGATTTGCCAGATGATGCTGAGTATTCATATCCTGCTGATGTTCCATTGCCACTTTTGCATTCACCTGAACTAATCCAGTCTAATTCTTTCTTTGGAACTGAATCATTGACTTCCACTGCCCCTTCCAAATTTTCAAAATTTTTTGCATGGTTCAAAAGACAATTTTTGGTTCCCCCCTGGATTTACATTTGGCTGGTGCTCATTTGCATTTTTTTGTTCATGTCCATTGGTTTTGTGGTGGTGTTTTTTAGGCTTATATATGGACACTACCTGAATGAACGTTCTACAATTAGATTAATTAATGGAACTTTGGCCCCACATTCATCGTCACACATCATGAAGAGGGACCAGACTTTTGTAAACATCACTGCCTGGCCTGTCCGTGATGGAATAGCATGGGATGCAGTTAAATTTCAAATTCATGGGCCCACGGAAGTAATTAATGTACCATCTGTATATCGTGTTTCTATGGGTGATGAGGTTAAACAGAACATTCGGTCTGATGATTGGGATGTAAAAACTATAGAGACACTGTTTTCTGATTTGAAATACTATGCCACATTTGATGCTGAGGATTTGTATTTGAATACTGAAAACTATGCAGAGCAGTTTTGTTATCAACATTATGGTACTCATTTTCTTCATAGGGCTAACACATTTCGTAGTTTAGTCAAGAACATTGCCCTGCCCCGATGTTTGGTAGTTCAAAAACATTGGTCGACAAATTTTCATATTTTTCGGATTTCAGTGTATCCAATAATGCATCCTTTTATTTTCAACTTAGAGATGAACCTATTTCAAAGGTGCGTTTGACACACACTAAATTGTTGTTTTCCAAGTCCTTCATGGACGATTTGGCAATTGGAGGGTATGACGTTTGGAAAGATGCTATTGATCTCAAATCGGTTTGGGGAACTAAGTCTTGGCAAGTACAAGGCACAGAAGCTTTACATCGTGCCTGCCTCATCCCAAACCACATGTTATTTTTAAATTCCACAATTTTTCAGACAACCTGTTTTGGATTGGCTATTTCTAAAAAATTAAATTCCCCCTCGATCCCGGATCTGGGTGCTTATCCTGGTTGGGAGAATCACACAGATCTGTCCCTTACTATGTTGCAGTCTTTTATTTCCAATTCCACTTTTGATATTAGTGCATTGGACCCTAAAGGTTGGTTGGTATGGCAGAGAAGTTTGGATACCTGTCAACGTAGATTTTTGGGGTTGATTCCCGGGTACATACAGGATAGAGTAGACCCTCGTTTTTTGTCCTCACACACTGTCACTACCTACTCGGTAGGTAAATTGTGTCAGTCATGGTTGCAACATTCCACATTAGATTCAGTTAAATTTCACTTGTCACGTTTGCATGACAAAATTGATTTGAATGATTTTGTTAAAGGTCCCGCATTGGGAACATCCAAAAGATGGGTGTATGCTGTTTACAACGAGGTTTGGAAGTTGTCGCAGATTGAGGCTGCTTCCAGGCTCCGTGCTATTGACCAGGCCAATATGGAAAAAGTATTGGCAGTAATAGATAATAGTATTAATACCTTATCTTCGAGAATATATACATTGGATAACATTATTTCATCTGTTGTAGATATTGTCCAGGAAGATGTGTCTGTGTTGTATCATGGTCAAAATCAATTATGTTCAATTATGCAATTTGCTTGGACTTTGCACACGTTAAAGGCGGGGAAAGTACCTTGGGATTACATGAATATTTCTTCTTTATTCCGCCCATTTAATCTGACAGCAAAGCAGCAATTTATGTCCATGAAAGATGCTACGTATTCCCTACTGCATATAGAAAAGTTAGAACCTTTGCCTTTTTCTGTGGCTGAGTCTGATTATGCAGTGTGGCTTATCCATGGGATGGTCACTCTCCCGATTTCTATGTATAGGTTTAGTTCGTGCATGAAACATTATGCCTTGGGCAGATATGAAAAACTTGGTTCTGCATTTTTGCATGAGGTCTGGTCTCTCCCATTTACATATCGATGTGAGAGAGACGGCAAGGAAGTTTATTTGAAGGGTGAGGAGTGTACGACTGCTCCTGATCATTCCGTAGTGTGTAGACATATCCAATTACATGGATCATGTAATATGAATGCCCCTAATTTAGCTTGTTTATTGAAGGGCATTCCTGTGCCAGTTATAACGCCGTCATTTACGCTGCTTGCTAATGGTAGTTATCTGCTTCTATATAGTGAGGCTTGCTGTGGGATGTTAGCTGGAATTCCCTATATTGTTTCAGTTTCACGAAGGGTAATTTGCTGTAATAACGTGCTTTTCCCACCCCCGCAAGGCCGACTGGATATATCCATCTGGCCGACGATTCCGACCTTGAAAGCAGAGTTCAATAGGAGGAGCAGAATAAGGGCTCTTTTGTCTCAAAAGGAGGTTGCGTTGACTTCGTCACGTGAAACATTTCTCCTTCAGGTGGCGAACACTCGCACGGAAGTTCAAGCTCTGTTGAATACTGACCTCCCCCTACATTTTGGCACATTAATACACACTATCTTCAATGCTTCTTCTACGACTGGTCTGGTCCATTTATTTAAAATTGTAGGCTCTGGCCTTGTGACGTCTTTCCAGTCTATCTTTGGTATAATACCGACTATTTTCCATTCTATTTTTTCTGGGGTTTTCGGAGGGTTTCCTCTGATTCTCGTATTAATTGCTGGCATACTCCTGTTGGTCTGCGCTCTACGCTATGGATGCACGACTTGCGCTACTCGACCACGGATTCAGTCTGTTCCATCTGCGTAGCCGGATGTGGGAATCCTATGGGACTTTACCACTGGCTACCTTGAGTGTCGCTTATGGATTGTCCTTCAGGTTCCCGTTTTTCACTTGTGTACAGCCTGTTTTTCACTGTCTCGAATGTCCATTCCAATGGGCTCTGGATATGTGTTTGTCAAACTTGGTGTCGCCTGACCTGGATTTTGATCGACTGATGTATCCCTTAGTGGTTCATGAGTTTGACTGTTCTGGAGTCGGGTTTATGGCCTTGGGTGCGGCGCAAGGAGTCCTTGGATTATGGGATATCGAGAAGGCAGCAGTTGACTTCCTGGCACGAAGTTACATCGAGATGCCTGCTTCTTGTCCACGTGGAGTACTGGATACTCATTTCCCTGTGGAACACGTGTGTTCTTTTTCTTTGCTGAATTGGATGGCAGACAATTTTGCGGATGACTCCAATAATTTTCTACTGGAAGCTGCAGCTACATATGCTGCTTATACTTTCCTAAATTGACAATTGTACTCACAATGCCTGATGACGAGTCACGGGGAGTAATTTTTTTCTCTCTTCTCACAATCGATGGTTGGCCTCTATGGACGACGGATTGTGTTTTTACATTTTTTTTCTCTCTTCGAATTTTTTTTTTCCTCTCTTTTTCTGAACTCACATTTCAAGCTCTTTAGTCTGCATCGTTGATCTTGAACTCTGCGTTCTGCTAAAATATTCGCCCCTGGTTGTACCGTGGTTCGATCAAAGGGGGATGTCACGTGGTTTTAGGCCACTCCCTATTTACAGTGCTAAGTTAGCTCAATCACGTTAGCTGTTGGAAAGCCATCTTGTTGCTTTTGCTGCCTTTGCACCCGACACTGTTGTTACATGTTATTCATTTGAGAAATGCAGACTCGCTCTTGTCTCAAGTGAATGTTATTTATACATCCTTAACAGTTGCTAGTGCCCTTGGTCTGTACATCGAGTAAAGAACTGTTCTAGGACACTAGACGGTGCCGGCTGATTGTGTTCAGGGTGATCGTACCACTGTTTAGTCATAACATGCACGCAGCTGCAAATACCAGAAAGTCGTGGGCTTTAATATTACAGCGCAGCATATTGTTAGGGCATTCGATAGAAGAGCTGTTGCAGAGAACACTGAGCTGCTCCTGTGATGTGATACACCTACGCTGATCTATACGGTATGGGGTCCCCTGTGCAAGCCTATGAGACCTTCTAATAGTCTAATAATATTTTATTAGTTGCTAGAGAAAGGAGGGTGGTTGTTTTCCACTGTCATTATTAATATGATCGCTCCTTTCATTTTCTATGGAATTGTAACAATGCTAATGGTAATGATCTTAACCATTTGTCTGCTTATGTTAGCCAAAGTACTGTATAACAGGACTCGAGGTTTATGAATAAATTCTTTAAACTTTACTGTGTCTTAGCTATTCTGTTGTGGACTGATATATATGTGCAAACGGGTATTTCGGGTTCCCACCATTCCTGAGAATAACTAAGTCGCATGTTCTGGGTTGTCTATACATTGGGACCGCCGAGCTAAATCTCGGATAACGAATGTGACACTAAGCTAGTCGGATAAGGGGTTCTTAGTTCTGAGGGGAGTTTCTGGTACACCACAATTCTCTAAGATTCTGGTTTCCTGCGCATAGTTCTGTGCATACGCAGAATCCCTACAACACCCCAAGGTCACCTCCACCACATTATTTGCCAGCCGGCTGATGTCGCCCCATCTCTTGTGGCAGTGGGTGAGCCGTTGGTTTGAGACCTCAGAGCTCGCACCTTCACCGCAATGGCCCTCCACACGGCC
Source organism: Triturus cristatus (assembly GCF_964204655.1). Classification (NCBI taxonomy): domain Eukaryota; kingdom Metazoa; phylum Chordata; class Amphibia; order Caudata; family Salamandridae; genus Triturus; species Triturus cristatus. Next base: position 370,741,834 of record NC_140586.1, read on the forward strand.
TTATGCTGGTGTACCTTGAGCTGCAGCCATGGGAGACAAGAGGGGGAAGTGATCAGTGACACAGTGCCACGTACCGACATCTATCAGTATAAAAGCAAGATACAAAATCATCACATATCCAACGAAATTGGCAATCAGAGACTATAGTACAGCTCACATGGGACTCCTGCATGGGAAAAGCTGATGTTAAATCATGCAGGTGTGAGGGGGAACACAGTCCCTGCACATCTCACGCACATGCAGGATGCCAGCACTGAAACATCCATGTAGCCTGCCCACACTCCAGTCCATTGTTGGCTTGAGCAACACATACATCACATGTCAACCTGTGTTTGGGGGTGGACTCACTGTGTCCAAGACTGCACAGCCATCAATGTCCCTGTCCTGTGAATAGATGACTGTGTCATGGTCGTCATATTGAGGGACATGATCACACAAATACAAAATGCCATTCACAAGGGCAGTTGTGTGCAAAATACAGTGCTGATATGACCCATAGCTGGGGTGCAATGTGAAAAGACTGATGTCATACTCTGTAAGTTGAGTGAGGTGTCCTTGTCTTTGTAGGCGGGGACTGTGCAGGCCAGCTGGGCTCACACTGAGATGGACTACAGGGGCACACACAGCCATCCAGCCAAACAATCACTGTCCTGACTACAGCATGAACAACCTGCTGTGTCACTGTATGGCTGAAAACACAACACAGGTCACTCATACATACATGTGCAGGGAGGGAAAGCTGTGGCACTGGGTACACACACCCTCTCACTGGAGACAGCATGTCAGGCAGTGCCTGACACTACCCCACACTCCTAGGCACATACTGCATCAGTCCAACTACATGTGTGGCCCCCCTGCCCTACCCCACCACTGTTGAAGACTTACCACGACATTTGGGGCACCATATAGCCTTGGGTACTGTGTGAGCACCTCGTCCACCAGGACCTCCAGCTCCTCCCTCGTGAAGGGACTGGCACGGATCTTCTCTGTCCTTGCCATCACTGTGGACATGAGACAACAGTGGCGGAATTGGGTGGTGAGGGGTCTCAGGCAGCAGTCCCTGGAAGCAGCAGCAGGTGAGGGTTCTCAGGCAGCAGTCCCTGGAGGCAGCAGCAGGTGAGGGGTCTCAGGAAGCAGTCCCTGGAGGCAGCAGCAGGTGAAAGTTATCAGGCAGCAGTCCGTGGAGGCAGCAGCAGGTGAGGGGTTTCAGGCAGCAGTCCCTGGAGACAGCAGCAGGTGAGGGGTCTCAGGCAGCAGTCCCTGGAGGCAGCAGCAGATTAGAGGTCTCAGGCAGCAGACTCTTGGAGCAATGGAAATGTGAGGCTCACTCCCACACATATATAGCCCCCTGGGTTTGTTTCAAAGGTGCCAAGCTGCAGCAATTGGTGGTCCAGGTCTGCCTCTTTCAAATGCATCCAATGACCACCTCCGCGGTGGCGGAGCACGCCTACCGTGATCTTCAAAATTGCATCATGCCACCGCAATCATGGCTCCCATTGGCTGTAAGGGCATGCTCCATGGCATTGACACAACGCTGGGGCCCGGGGCGCACTACCGCGATGGTGCATCTTTCATATGCAGCCAATGACCGCCTCCGCGGTGGCGGAGCACGCCTACCACGAATTTTAAAATTGCATCATGCCACTGCAATCAAGGCTCCCATTGGCTGTAAGGGCATGCTCCATGGCGATGACACAACGCAGGGGCCCGGGGTGCGCTACCTCGATTATAGTGGCGGAGTATGTCAACCGCCATTTCCACATGTCTCCATGCCTCTCACTTCCGCACGTGTGTGAATGGGTGTGCTTGTGACACACCACCAGGCGGTAGCTATCGCGATTTGGGTGCCATACATTGGCACGAGGCTCTGCCATTCAGGCAGCGGAGCATGCCAACCATCATTTCCACATGTCTCCATGCCTCTCACTACCGCACTTGTGTGAATGGGTGTGCTGGTGACACACCGCCGGGGCCATGTGGTAGCTACCACGATTTGGGTGCTATACAATTGCAATGGCCATCTGTCAAACATTAACAGTGCACAGTGCCAAAATGTTCAATGGCACATCATTGTGCACAGGATGCCAATGTTCAATTTACTCCAATGATGGCCACACATGCCATGTTTGTGTATCGTAGATTGGCCTGTACCCAATCACATGTCACTTATGGATTTGATGTTGGTGTAGGCAGGACAGTGTTGTTCTGGACTGTACAATGTGTACACATGTCAATGTGTTGAGGTCCAGTGACAATCATAGCGATGCTCATCTCAATGAATGATGATCTATTTTGCATTGGCTCTCATGTCTGCTCATAGACACATTCGTCATTCCAGAGCCAACTGTGGTCATTGTGTGGTGGATGTGTGCCAGGTTGTAATGGCGCATTAAGGTGTGACAGGTACAGCAGCTAGGTATGAGACCGTGGTTTTGATTAGTTACACGTATGCTGGATGCTATACTCCCAGGCGTGCTCATGTGAACTGTGGCCATATCCCTATGTGCATTCACATTGACCAAGGTGGTGTTTGAGGTACTTGTCTTGTGTAAGTTGACAGGTGTGCCCTTTGTGTAGCTGAAGGTGTCCCTCCATGTAAGCTGGTCTGTTAGTCACTATAGATGTCAGTCATTGTTGTCGTTGTGTCATCCAGAATGATTTATTGCATTGACATGTGTCCACTATCATCTCAAATATGAGGAGACCAAATTTGACTCGTTACTTGACGTTGCTGGAGGACATGGAGGATGTTTTGATCATACGGAAATGCCGCCTGGACAGAGCCACCCTGAAAACCCTTTGTGATCTGTTGGAGCCCCACCTACAGCCACGCAGGACATATCCAACAGCTTTCACCCTTACTTATAAGGTGATGGCAGCCCTGCATTTTTTGGCCACTGAAAAGGTGCAAGAGACCGTGGCCAGCACTGGTGGGATGTCACAACCGATGTTCAGCATGGTGCTGCGTGATGTACTGTCCGCCATGATGCTATACAAGGACAGATAGATCCATTTCCCCAGGGGTGCTGAATTGCCAGCTGTGAAGGGAGAGTTCTATCCCCTTGGACACATCCCCAATGTTGTTGGGGCCATTGATTGCACTCATGTGGGTCGTGTGCCACCACAGGCAAGTGAGCACATTTACCGCAATCGCAATCATTACCACTCCATCAATGTGCAGGTGGTGTGCCTGGCAGATATGACCATCTCACACGTGTTTGCCAAATTCCCAGGCTCGGCCCATAACTCCTACATCCTGCGGAACAGCATAGTGCCCCAGCTGATGGCTAATATTCTTCCCGAGCGTACATGGATTGTGGGTGAGTATGCCTAGTCGTGTCGCTTGCTGTGTGTGTGACCTGCTGCCCTGAGCCTCTGCGACGTTGCAATGTCTATTTGTGTTTGTCATACTTAGGTGACTCTGCATATCCCAAACGTCCCTGGTTGCTGAGCCCACTGCGGAATCCCAGGTCCCCGGCTGAAGTCTGCTGCAATGAGGCCCATGGGAGGACACGTTGTGTGGTGGAGCGTACTTTGGTCTGCTCAAGTCACGTTTCCGCTGCCTAGACAAGACCGGAGGTACACTGGCGTACTCACCCAGGAAGCTGTGTCAGATTGAAGTGGCATGTTGCATGCTCCACAACCTAGCCATTCACAAGGAGATTCTCCTGGTCCTGGATGATGGTGAGAACTCAAGGCCCCAGCCTGCAAACCAAGCCGTGTCCAGTGATGAGGACAGTGGAGGGGAGGAAGGTGTTGATCTGCGTGAACAGCTCATCACCCACCACTTCACTTGACCATGTGTGTCAATGTGCAACATACCCATTGTCTGCTGATATTGCTGTTGTCGTGAAGGGGCATGTGAGAATTGTAGCAACAGTCAGTTGTAGACTCAGTGGTGGTTGGAAATGTTTCTGGGACATGTCATTTGGGAACATCAATAGGACGTGTATGTTGACACTTGGTGGCCATTGTGATATGTGCATGTTGGGTTATCCTGATGGTAGGGGTTGTGTGATGTCTGTGATGCCACACTCAGACCAGTGACAGTTGTTCTGTTGTGTTTCCCTAGGTGCCATCGACTTCTCCTTGACTACATACAGCCCATGCTCCTGGTACATTGTGATCATGTTGAAGACTGTACATCCTGCAATAAAGACGGAGTAGACACGTCAACATGTGTGTGAGGATATTTTATTTACAATGGTGAGATGCGAGGGGGGGTGTACATTTCCATTGGGGGTGAGGTGGAGCAGTGAGTTGACAGTTGTGGTAGATGATAGTCGAGTAGTCACCACATTGCTGTGTTGACCCAGTCCAAAAGACAGATGCCATTCACAAGGCAGTGTGGGGAAGGACAGTCCAAAAAGTCAATGCAGTGGTGGAGAGGGTTGCCATCATGGCTGTCTCCGTGACTGGTGTCTGACAGGTGCTCGGCCTCCAGATACTCCCATGGTCTTATTGGGATGGCCCCTTCTTTGTTTGGCAGAGGGTGCCCTGCTGCAGGGCCAGTGGGGTCTGATGACTCACACCTCTCTGTGGGTGCAGGGGAAGATGGTAAACTGTCATTGTGTGGCCCACCAGAGGGAGGTGGAGGTGTTGTCTGTAGCACATGCCTGTCTCTCAGTACCACCACTTGCTGGCCCAAACGGTCCATGATTTGTCCCATGCGGGTGTTGATGGACCTCATCAGCAGGATGAGCTTGCGCATCAGTTCATCCGATCGGCCCGTTCGTCCCTGGGCCTGTTCGTATGTGCCCAGGACTCTGGTGATGTGTTCCAGGGAGTGGGTCCCAGTCTCCTGGTGCCCCTGGGTGACCCTGCCCCTCCCACCTTCCCTGCTGCCACGGACCTGTTGCCTCACCACTGAGGGCACCCGCATCCTCTCCCTGCCCTCCTCCATCGGTGGTGTGTGCTGGTCATCCTCTGGGACAGGGAGGGTGTTGCAGGCAGCATTGGTGGTGGTGGCGGTGGCCGCAGAGGCCGTGACAGCAGGGGCCTGCTGTGGAGTTGTTGTTGGCGCAGATGTGGTGCGGGGAACGATGGGGTCCTGGGACCTGTTGCTCCCTGGCACACCAGATGGGCTGGCCTCGAGCTCTTCGTCCATGGAATATTGGGAGTCAACATCCGAGAGTCCTTGTACCGGGGGTGGAGACTGGCTCTGCAGGTTGCTGGTGTTGTCCTCTGCAGAGAGTTCTTGGTCACCTGTGGGTCAGATGTGAAATGGTCATTGCAGTGCACCCGGAAAGCTTTGTGTTAGCTGTGTGTCATTCACTTTTTGTACATTGCACAATTGACATATCATCACGTTGTTGACTATGTGCAGTACTGTGCTACCTGACATGATGCAGTGGTACAGGCATTACTTGTCCATGGTGTGAGGTGTCAAGACATACCATGGGACCCGTGCACAATTAAGGTTTACAGGGACTTCTTGCTATCTAGGGCCTGGCACAACATGTGTTTAATTGAGAACTCATTGCTTATTTGTCTGACCTAGCAGACGTCACATCTGACCATGGACTGGCCATTGTCATCTCCTGCATACCTTTGTCCTGTCATGTGCATATCTTGATTTGTGCCACCACACATGCTTTCATTTTTTTCGAGTGGTCCTTGTTGCACTTGCCCCATGGCGATGCCCATGTAACTAGTTGCTGTGTATGATTGTGCCCTTACTGTCTTCTACTTGTGCATTGGTGTGTCACACTTTGGTAGCTGTGACAGTTTCCTTAGCTTACCTGTGTGCACACTGTGCTTGGCAATGGGGTAGGTATGCCTCTTTGTGCAATGAGGGGGCTGGTGTTGTCATATGGCACCATTTCATTTGTGAAAAATGGGTGGGTGCACGTACTGGCCACATACCTGTAGGTTTGTTTGGTGTACTGCAATGGCTTCCAACTGCTTCTGGGTGGGGGAGTGCTCCATTCTGCTAAGGTGTGGGACAGAGGGAATGTTGGGAGTAGCAGTGCAGGCCTCCCAGCCACAAACACCCTCCCAGGGAAGATGGCCACCTACCTGTAAGTTTGTTTGGTGTACTGCAATGGCTTCCAACCACTTCTGGGTGGGGGAGGGCTCCATCCTGCTGAGGTGTGGGACAGGGGGTATGGTCAGAGTAGTGGTGCAGGCCCCCACCCCCAGACACCCTCCCAGGGAAGATGGCTACCTACCTGTAAGTTTGATGTGGGTTGTGTAATAGCTGACACATGCTTCTGGGTGGGATGGGGGAGGGATCCATCTTGCTGATGCTGTGGACCAGGGGTCCTGGTGGGAGTTGTAGTACTGTCTGTCTGTACACATGTCCCCATGGGAATGTTGGTAGCTACGTTTGGGGTGAATGGGAGTGGGTGAATGTTGGATCTGTCAGACATGTTTTTGTGAGTATGTAGTGCAGATGGATGGTATGTGTCCTAGGTGGTGTAGCTTTGTAGTTGTGCAAGACAGTACATAGCAGAGTGGCGGTAGTCATTTGCTTGTACTTACAGCCTCCACTCCCCCGGTTACTCCTGTGAGACTCTCTGGATGCAGTATGGCAAGCACCTTCTCCTCCCATTGTGTGAATGGTTTTGGTGGAATGGGAGGGCCACTGCCAGTCCTCTGAGCCAGCTCACTTTTCTTGCTCCTCCTCTCTTTGACCACCCTCTTTAGATCATGCCAACGCTTCATGATCTCCTTTTTTGATCTTGGGGGTGGTACCTACTGCATTGACCCTTTGGACTATGCTTGCCCACATTTGTGTCCTTGTGGCTAATGGTGTCTGTGGACCAGGGTACCAAAAAGCTGTGGTTCCACTCTGACTATCTCATCTACCATGACCTTCAACTCACTCTCAGTGAATTTGGGCATTTTCTGCGTGGCCATGGTGTGGGGTGTGCAAAGTAGTTGTGGGTGCAGGAGTGTGAGTGGTGGTTGTGGTTGTGCTGTGTATGGTGTGTGTTGTGCAGGGGGGTTAGTTGTGCTGGTGTGGAGGTGGTGCTGTATGTGGTGTGGCTAGTGATGTTGTGTCCTTTGCCTCTCCTGTCATCTGTGGTATGTGTCCCTTCTCTCCTGGAGTTTTGCAAGGGATTATGGTCAGGGAAGGGGCAGGTTTTATACTAAGCTATGTGGGTGTGTCCAATTGGGGTGTTGCTGACAGGTGTGTTGTCTTGGGATTTGTATTTTTCATTTTTCCATGTGGATGTGTCATTGGGGTGTGTTTTGTGTATATGGGGGACATGGCTAGTTTTCTGTGTGCACTTTTTGGCCTTCTTGTGGGGTTTTGGCTTTGTCTGCCATATTTTTTACGGTTTGTCCGCCGCGGTGGCTGTGCTTCAGCTCTTCCGCTGGCTCTTCCATTCATCCCATTGTGCGACCGCGGTGGTCGGAGACAGCGGTACGTACTGCGGGACCGTCGGGGATATCCTAATTTCCTGTGTGGTGTCTCCGCTATACTTGGCGGGTTGGTGTTTTTCCGCCGCGATTCCGACCGCCGCAGACGGATTTTGGCCATCTCCGCCCGCTACGGGCAGTTTTTCTTGGCCTAGTTCCGCCACGGTCAGATTTTTTGGGCGGTTAATCCTAATTTGGCCGCTGGTTTTCCCACGGTGCCGGCGTACGGTTGTTTTCCGCTTCCATGGCGGTCGGGGTGCTTTTCCGCCCGCCATCCTAATGGACCTCTAAGCGACTTTTGCACTTTTTTACACTTGCACTTTAGGTATAGAGCATTGACAATAGTTTACAAATTTGTTTACCTGTAACCCTCAAACATGCTCAACCACTTATGAAATTACATAACTTTTAGGAAGGATCATGTATACTATTTTATTGTTCAGTGTTGCTGATGATTATGTTCACAATATTTATCACATGACCTTAACCTACCGTTTACAGCGCTTACTTAACAAAGAGATTCTTTGGCTGTTAAGTTATTTATGTCATTTTTAGCATATCATATCTTAATTCATATTTGCATTGTTTATCGAGGTTTGCCCATGTTAATATGAAGTCTTTCTTCTATTGTCATCGCTTAGGGGAGTGGCTAATTTTGTGGTTTTCACTATAATTATGATTGTATTGATCCAGAGCGTCATGTGATCAAGACAGCTGCAATGCGGTCGAAATGCGCCAGGCTAGCTTTTGCCTTACGGTGACTGACTGAATTTTACTGAAATAAATCTCACTGCAACAAATACGCTGATGAGAATCCCTGCACACAAAGGGATTCGAAACGCGTAGACCTGTTTCACCTTTGGCCAATCTTGTTTAAAGAATACAGTCTAGAGATTCACAACTATGCTTACTGTTGTTCATTGATGGCCTGTGTATATATTCATTGAGCATCATTGTTTCCTTATGTATGTTGTTTAGTGAGGATGTATGAGTAGTATAAGTGTTGTCTATATGGGTGATTGTTAGATTGTATATAGTGGTGTCAAATTGCACAAAGTACAGTACAAATGTCTATATTGTTGTGATAATTATGTTTATGTTTTTGTAATGAATATGTGTTGTTAACTGAAAATGTATTCAAATGCATAATGAAAAATAATTCTAGGATTAAATCCAACGGAAAAAGTGGTTGCTTGTGTCACTGTTTCGTTCAGTTCAATTTTTGAAGTATAGGTAATTCAGCATTGGCTTTTGTTTTTGTTCATTAATCAAAGATGCTATCGACATCTTCAGTGACTGTGTTGTAGAGGATTTGAAACAACTGAATAAAACTGTTTTACGCAAAAACAAGCAAAGAAAGTACAAAGAAATTCAATATTCTACTCTGATGCGTAAATTACAGTCCAATGAAAACATCATAATAAATAAATCAGACAAAGGGGGAAGTATAGTTCTCTGGCCCCGAGAACTATATATGCAAGAAGCCAATAAGCACCTTAATGATGAAACGTGTTACAGAAAAGCAACATTCAACGATTTAAGGAACATTAAAGAATCGACCTACAAAGAACTATATCAATGGAAAAGAACAGGACTCCTCAGTAAAAATGAATTTGGTTTCCTTAAAAATGTCTACCCTATCACTCCTGTGTTATATTTTATCCCAAAGGTGCATAAAAATGTCACGCCAATCCCTGGAAGACCCATTATTTCTGCCCAGAAAGGATTATTAGAACCCATGTCTAAATATGTGGATTTTTTCCTACATGAATTTGTAGAAACTCTACCATCGTACATACGTGACACTGGTAATTTTTTATCAAAAATTGAAGGAATCAAATGGAATCATGAGTATGTTCTGATTGTTATGGATATATGTTCCTTATATACGAGCATACATCATTCGGATGGAATAACAGCAGTTGAATATTTTCTATCCAGACGTAACATGGAATTTTATCACCACAATGTAATGCTATTGAAAATAATCGAAATATGCTTGCACAACAACTATTTTTTATTTAACAAAGAAGTGTATCAGCAGTTACGTGGGGTGGCGATGGGGGCGTGCTTCTCTCCCAGCTACGCCTGTCTCCACGTTGGTTGGTGGGAGGAGCACGTCCTCAGAACCACCCACGGGAAACTGTATGATGCACATGTTAAACATTGGTGGCGTTTCATTGATGATGTTTGTGTTATATGGGAAGGGTCAATGGAATCAGCATATCAGTTTGTCAATGAAATCAACATCAATGACTTGAACTTGAATTTTTCTGCTACTATCAGTAATGAATCTGTGCAATTTTTGGATGTAGAAGTTTATATCAAACAAGACACAATCCACACTAAATTGCATAGAAAAAGTACTGCAGGTAATGCAGTACTTCATGCTAGCAGTCTGCACCCTAACCATTTAGTAAAAAGCATCCCCTACGGGGAGTTTTTAAGAATAAAGCGTATCTATAGTTCTGAAAATGATCGTACGCTCTGTCAAAATGAAGCATTCCAAAGATTTATGAGACGAGGGTACAAGGCTAAAGATCTAACATTTGCTATGGACAAAGCCAATGGTCAGACACAAGAAGTTGGATCACTAGGCAGTTTGAATTCCAATACCCCTGATAAGCACAATTCCGAACAAACTAGAGGTGACAATATGGTTAGACTCATTACCACTTTTAGCTGCCAGGACAAACAATTCAGGAAAATAATATAACAAAATTGGCCCATCATCAAAACTGATTTGACTATGTCTCGATTGGTGCCTGATTTACCTGTTCTCACGTTTAGACGTGCACCCTCTATGAGAGATGCACTAGTGAGAACTAGTCCTGAAGTTACTATTTCTTCTAACTGGCTTAGTAAAAGAACAGGCTTTTTTAAATGTAGCTCGTGCCGAGCTTGTAAGTTTGGGAAAGATACTCATGAAATTATTACAGCATTTGAGTCTAAACCTTTGAAAATCAAAACTCTGCTAACCTGCCGAACAGAGTATGCTGTCTACGTGTTGGAATGCTCCTGCAAATTAAAATACGTAGGCAGCACCAAACTACAAGTATATAATCGCATATTGCAACATTTACGAGCCACTGTGAACTCTGACCCTAGCTACCCAGTGGCCAGACATTTTAAATATGTCCATAAAAATTATCTTAAAGATCTGAGCTACTATGTAATTGATTCTGTGCCAAGATCACTAAGAGGTGGCAACAGGGAGAAAAAGCTTAGGCAGTTGGAGTCTCATTATATACTCACAATAGATACGAAAATGCCCAACGGTCTAAACACAGGGGAGGACCTACACAATTTTTTATAAATGTTGATATATATAATTGTGTATTTTGACATTTTCCCTGCAGCCTAGTATCTATTGCTTTTTGACCTGAATTTGGTTTGTCTAGTAAATCGACTCTGATATGTTGCTTCATGTTTTTATTCACAATTTTTGTCATGTTTTAGCTGAGTTTTACTACTGGTTTTATCTGGATTCTCTGGCTTTTACCTGTGGTTTTACTTGGCTTTTACTGGGCATGGTTGGGGGTAGCTTTGTGAGCAATTTTAGAGTTTCTTCCATTTTTTAATACAACTGCTCGTATTTTATCTTTTGGATTTTATTTTTTATACCATTTTGCTATGTATCTCATTATTTCAATGTCATATTGATGCACTTGCACTTTATCTTGACATTTTCTGTGATCATCATACAACTCTGACAACAATATGGAGTGATAAATTTGTGATGATTGACAGTGATATGCACTTTAGCGTAGCCTTTGCACTGTAAGCCTGATATCCACTCATCTTGATGCACTTGCACTTTATTTTTTATATTATCTATATTCATTACTCAAACTCTGATATTTATTATGAGTTTTAAAATTGTGATGATTGGTGATGATTTGTACTTTAGCGTACTCTCTGCACTTTATGCTTGATATATAAAGTGAGGTAATTTTATGCACTTATATAATGTTTATGATTCAATGTGAAAGCATCCTCATGGCATTCTCTCCTTTTTAAAAAAAAAAACTGATTCTCCAGCTATTATTATGAAAAACTGGTTGTTAATGTGACAATGAAACCATGATGTAATGTGTTGACAATGTTCACCAAACATTCGCATATATTGCGTTGTTCTATTTTACAAGTTTTTGACTATGAGTGTATTCTATACAACCGCAGTATTTTTTCTATTTCTTTGATTGTAGAAAAAATGTTTTACCAGTTTTTTTTCACCAACAAGAGTACTTAATGTGGATTGGCCCTTGGGGCGTCATGTGATCAAGACAGCGTCCTGCTGTCGAAGCGCGTCATGCTGGGCACTTGCTGTAAGAGTATGTAGCTGATTAAGGATGCAATAAATCTGCACTGAAAACGCACGCTGTGGTCAGTACCTGTTTGTTGCTGATAAGAAGCGAGCCAGGAACGCTAATCTTCATATATATATATATATATATATATATATATATATATATATATATATATATATATATATATATATATATATATATATATATATTCACTGAAAAAACCATAGGTTTCAGGCACGTTATAGTTAGGAATTAGCATTTAAAAAACCTTAGAAAAAACCATAGGTTTCAGGGACACTATAGTTGGACCTTTGACTCATATAAAAACCAGAGAAATACGCCTGTTATAGTTAGTTGAGCAATGCACTGCTGATGATGTCACATATTACATCATTCATGACATGGTCAGTGACATCACTGATGACATTACTGATGACTTCATCCACGTCAAAATCTGATGCACCTCATCAGATCCTAATATAACACTTGATACACCCAGTCTAAAATACAGACTATGATTTTCGAAACCGTGAACACACCAATACCAGTTAGTACATATCCACTCTCTAATTTGTAGATCCACACACACATCCATTCATTCACCTATACACTCACTCATACATACAGCCATCAATACAGCAGTATCATATCCAGTCACATATCTATACAGACACTCACTCACCGCCTCTCATTCATAGAGTTATTCACACACCTAGTCAGTTATGGAAATAATCAATCACACTTTCATTTACTCACCTGTACAGTTATACACATACCATTTCACTTATGTAAACATATACTAACACATACTTACACTCTAATACAATAACTAATACAAGGACACACTGATCCATACAGGCACTCCCACAATCACTCATTCTCACACATAGTCATTTATACAGTCCAACACTCATATATACTGCCTTTCACATATGGAGTTACTCACACATGTACCACTGAGGCATCCATTCACTCACCGAGACACTCATACACACACGTACTCAGCCATTCAGACCTTCACAGATATAGACTTGAACACATATACCCAGTGAATTATCCACTCACACATCTATGCACAGAGTCACCCCCCCCCACCCAGTCACACAGGCACTCAGGTACACATACAGGTACTCAGACAAGCAATGAATAGCTCATATAGATCCTCATTTAGTTGCTAACCAAACCATGGAACTGCTTACACACTAAATGACAACCTAAACTGTGTGAATGTCTGTATCAGTCGCTAACACATGCATTAAGCAAGACACAATTAATTACTCACTTATACAGTTAGTCACACACCTACTTAATCATCCATCCTGAGTCTTATACACTCATTCATTCTTAAATACACCTTGGCATATATGTATATCAAACATATTTACATTTTATAAAAACACACATTCACTGTATGATGTCATCAGTGATGTCAACAGTGATGTCATCACTGATGTCATTGACCATGTCATGAATGATGTAATATGTGATGTCATCAGCAGTGCATTGCAGGGGTGCGAGGTATAGTTAGCTCAACTAACTATAACAGGCAAATTTCTCTGGTTTTATATGAGCCAAAGGTCCAACTAACTATAACGTCCCTGAAACCTATGGTTTTTTCACTGAATTTTTAAGGTTTTTAAAAGCTAATTCCTAACTATAACGTCTGTAAAACCAATGGTTTTTTCAGTGAATTTCAAAGGTTTTTTAAATGCTAATTTCTAACTATAACGTTCTTTAAACCGATCTTTTTTCTGTTTTTTAATTATCATTCCATTCTCAACTTTGCTAAAAAACTGCAAATCTCACCACTCTTCCATCGATACCTTACGCCAACAAAATCGCCACAAAGGAGAGCCACAACTAACGCTAATGAAATGCACAGTAAGCATTCCCGTGCAAAAAAACACTAAAACACCACTTCCCCATATTTTCAATGACCAGCCAAATCTGCAATGCAATCCAAAAAGCAGGCGATAAGCCGAGTTAGCAGTAACAAATTAACATCAACCTTTAACTGGTGTAACGAGGTCGACTATCTACTCCGTTATTTCGACCCAACTCACAGCCACATCTAAAGACCAACACGTGATACAGCTACTGATCATGCAGCTTCGACACCCAACAAGGCCACAACACCAGCTCCACCACCACCAGAACCTCCCCCCAGACCACTCCCCCTACTACTACCGAGGCAGCGCCAAACAGGACAACGGACCTTCCCAAAACTCCATGCCCCTCAGCCACACAAGGGCTGAATGTTGGGAGATGAGCAACCAACTATATATAAAGGAAGCAAATCACCCATCAATAATAAAGCACACAATGCCAAGTGTAATGCTGATGTGCTCCACAGACCTCACTATGCAAAGCACAAACCTCTCCATGAAGAGATATACTATTGATAGTTGTAGTGTAGTGCACAGTGGACTCAACCATGTTACCTCAGGCAGTGGGGAAGATCAGCTGTGTTGTCCCCCCCCGGAATCGGAAGAGGAGTGGGCTGCTCCAACGTACGCCACTCCAGCGTAGGAGTATTTATAAATAGACCAGGCCCTAGGCATGGTTCACTTGTGGGATGACCAACGAGTCTGTCAGAACGGCAGCCCTCACCCTGGCACGTGGCTGCCACCATAACCGCGGGCCTCCTCGACACAGGGCCCCTGCGAGCCCAGCGGCACAGCACCACAGACTTATATCTGTACCGACTACTGCCTTCGATCTACACTACGGACAGCACGGCTCACAATCCAAATGTTGTGGCGATTGCAGATGTCGCAGTCCAGTTCGCAAGACATGTTGCTCCCAGTTCGGCCCACCCAGACCACGCATCATTGCAGGGTGCACACACGCTGTGTGCTTCAGGTGCCACTAGCTCACTGCACCATAAGTCATCGTCACGTGGCCTTATCAATGCAGAATTCATTAGACAAAACACATTGCTCCCAGTGCGGCCCGCCGGGACCACGTATCATCGCAGGATGCGCACACGCTGAGCACTCCTGGTGCCACTAACTGTGCAGCTCAACTCAATGCCACGTGGCTGTAAGCCCATCCTGACCGCTGCCTCCGCCCTACACTGGAGTTACATAGTTCACAATTAAAGATTAGTAGCGACACAAATTGTGTAAGACACTACAATAGGTTAAGAAGACCAAATGCTCCCAATCTGTGCAGCTCAAGTCAACATCACCTGCCTGTGGGCCTTTGCTGACCGCTGCCTCCGGCCTACACTGTGGAAGACCGGCGACACGTGGTACCAACTAACCCTGTTCAACACTAGCCGATCCCACATATCTAATTGTGTCCTGAATCCTCAGTGGCAACGACCACAGCACCAGACTCCCTTCACTCACTGAGGGGTATTCCCATATGGAAGGCCGGCGACACGTGGCGCCACTGAACCTGTACTACGCAAGATTGGTCGGGCCACCAACGAATACTCGTGGCTGTGGACACATGCTCACCGCTACCTCTGCCCTACACTGTGGGTGACCGGCGACAAATGGTGCCACTAACCATCTTCGACACAAGCCGATCCCACATGTGGAACTTTGTCCTGAGTCCTGAATGACAGTGACCCCAAGTCCGTGAGACAACCACAGAACCAGACTCCCTTCGATCAGTGCAGTCTATTTCCATATGCAAGGGCGGCTACATGTGGTGCCAATAACTCTGTTCAACACAAGCCGGTGACACGTGGTGCCACTAACCCTGTTCAACACATTCCGGCGACACATGGTGTCACTAACCCTGTTCAACAGAAGCCGGCGAAACGTGATGTCACTAACCCTATTCAACACAAGCCGATCCCACATGTTTAACTGTGTCCTGAGTCCTGAATGGCAGTGACCTCAAGTCCGTGGCAGCGACCACAGCAGCATACTCTCTTTCATCAGTTAGACATATTTTCATATGCAACGGCGGCGACACGTGGTGCCACTAACCCTCTTTAACACAAGCCGATCTCATATGTGTAACTGTGTCCTGAGTCCTGAATGGCAGTGACCCTAAGTCCGTGGCAGCGACCGCAGCACCACACTCCCTCTGATCAGTCAGGCATATTTGAGTATGCAAGGCAGGCAACACGTGGAGCCACTAACCCTCTTTAACACAAGTCAATCCCACATGTGCAACTGTGTCCTGAGTCCTGAATGGCAGTGACCCCAACTCCGTGGCACCTACCACATCACCACACTCCCTTTGATCAGTGAGGGGTATTTCCATATGCAACTACAGACTCCAGTAGGCAAGTAACTATCACAGTCCAACACCCTACATATTATCCTTTTAGTATCCTTGCTTCAAGAACTTTTTTTATATCAGTTATTGCTTTACCACAATGACCAAATTAATCGTCAAATGCAAACTAACATGAAATAGCAGTCTACACTGCAGGCAGTACAGCTCGCAATTTCAATTTTAAATGCTAATTTCTAACAACAAGATAGTACCTTGAAAATACAACACTTTGTCAGTGTATTCTATACTTATTTCATCTTTTCATCATACGCCTACACTGCACTCACTAGAGCTCCCAATGGAAATTATTTCTTCATTCGTTAACTACAGAGTCCACTAGGAAAGTAACTATTACAGGCCTCAAATCTACATAATATCCTTTTGGTATCCTTTTTTCTTATTTTTTTTTATATCAGTTATAGCTTTAGTACAATCACCAAATTTATTTTCAAGTACAAACGAACACTCAGCACTCTACACTGCAGGCAGCAGACCTCGCAATTTTTCTATTTAGCTCTTCTGAAACTCTTCAAACCTTGGCGGACTGAAATGGAATTACTTGGACATTGTGACTGCTACGAAGATTCTTTTAATGCATGTAAAGATAGCATTGAATATACAAATTTTCCAAATTGTCTCCAAATGTTGAACGTAGAGATTAATCAAGAAACAACTATTGCACCTGAAATAGCTAACTGTGTCCTGAGTCCTGAATGCCAGTGACCCCAAGTCCGTGGCAGCGACCACAGCAGCATGCTCCCTTTCCTCAGTTAGGCCTATTTCCATATGCAAGGCCGGCGACACGTGGTGCCACTATCCCTCTTTAACACAAGCCAATCCCACATGCGTAACTGTGTCCTGAGTCCTGAATAGCACCGACCACAGCACCACACTGTCTTCTATCAGTGAGGCATATTTACATATGCAAGGCCGGCGGCACGTGGTGCCACTAACCCTCTTCAACACAAGCCGATCCCACATGTGTAACTGTCTCCTGAGTCCTGAGTGGCAGTCACCTCAAGTCCGTGGCAGTGACCACAGCACCAGACTCCCTCTGATTAATTAGTCATATTTCCATATGCAAAGCCGGCAACACGTGGTGCCACTAACCTTGTTCAATGGAAGCCGAATCCACATGTGTAACTGAGTCCTGAACGTCAGTGACCCGAACTTCGTGACAGCGACCACAGCACCACACTCCCTTCGATTAGTGAGGACTACTTCCATATGGAAGGCCGGCGACACGTGGTGCCACTAAACCTACACTACGCAGGCCGGAGGGGCCACCAACGTATACACGTGGCTGTGGGCCCTTGCTCACCGCTACCTCTGGCCTACACTACGATCCGCAGGCCTCACAATTCAGATAGAGTCATGATTCCAAATGACGCAGTCCAATAGCCAAGATACATTGCTCCCAATGCGGCCCGTCCACACCAAGTATCATCACAGGCTCATACAGTCTCAATGCTTCTGGTGCCACTAACCCTCTTTAACACAAGCCGATCCCACATCTGTAACCCCAAGTCCATGCAACCGACCACAGCACCACACTCCCTTCGATCAGTAAGGTATATTTCGATATGCAAGGTCCTTGACACGCATTCCCACTAACCCTCTTTAACACAAGCCGATCCCACATGTGTAACTGTGTCCTCAATCCTGAATGTCAGTCACCCCAACTTACTGGCAGTGACCACAGCACCAGACTACCTTCAGCCTTTTCTGTTGTTCTTTTCTTTAAATATATTGTTATATGTAAATCTATACATGACTAAGATTCTTCTTTATCGAACCGC
The DNA here is from genome assembly GCF_964204655.1 of Triturus cristatus. Taxonomy (NCBI): domain Eukaryota; kingdom Metazoa; phylum Chordata; class Amphibia; order Caudata; family Salamandridae; genus Triturus; species Triturus cristatus. Next base: position 370,759,550 of record NC_140586.1, read on the forward strand.
ACAGGGACACTTCTGGGCCCACGAAGGTTGTTGGGGGTATGATGGAAATGTGGGAAGAGGGTGCGTTACCTGCTGAAGTGGGGAGAGGCAGCGTCAAAGGGGTATCTATCACAGAAAGAACTCCAATATGTTTTCACAAAAGCCTCTGGCAAATGCCAGCTGACGGACTGAATTACAAAATGATTTTTCAATACTTATGTAGTGTGAGTAATGAACAGTTCGCACCCAGGCTCACAGAGGGACAGCTGCGGCCTGTCCGCTGCACTCACAGACGCAGTACTATGAGCCATCCGCGCCATTGTAGCTATCCCTGCCCTGTTCCATTGTACGCCACGCCACTCAGATTACGTTCCGACGTTGCCCCACATAGATACCTGTCGCAGATGTACTCGCTGTTCCTGGGCAAGTCAGTGGTCTAGTTCTCAACATCTCATGCCCACTCCCTGAGGGCAGGTTTCAACACACACCACACCCATCCGGCACATGCGTCACAGGACATGTGACAACGCAAATATAAAAGATCGACAACGCCACATCCTTTATTGCCGATGCTGACTAGATGGCGGCCGCTCCATGTGTCTCAACCATAACGAGTCTTTCAAAACTTTCGCAGAAGGTTAGTCGCACCCTGATCTGTATACCCGTCAGGGGTCTACCAACCCCTTGGCGCGGACTTCAGATGCATAGGGTTAGTGCCACCCAAAGCTCATATGGCCATCAGGGGCCTACTGCCACGTGGCACAAACTTAACTTCCACAAGCTTAGCGGCACCAAAGCCCGAGTTGGTCTCCGTCATTCAGGAATCAGCGACATGTGTGAGATCTACCGGGCCGCGGAGAAGCTGATGAGGTGTACGCCATTCAGGACTCAGTGACATGTGAGACATCCGCGCAGAATCTGATGTGGTCTCCGCCATTCAAGACTCAGGACTCAGCAACACCTGTGAGATCAGCAGAGTTTTGATGGGCACGTGCAATCCACCCACCGCTGGCACCAGGCAATTATTAGCTCATGAATGCGCAGAGGCGACAGTATCTCTCTCGCTCTCTCTCTCTTTCTCTCTCTCTCTCACTCTCTTCATTCCTTTCCTTATTTTTCTCTCTCCCTTCTCCCATTCTCACTCCCTTTCTTTCCTTCTCTCTCTTTTTCTCTCTACCTTGTTTTTCCTTCTCTGTTTCTCTCTCTCAGTCCTTTGATACACACATCCTTATTTTGTGCTTTATTTTCCAGGCTCTGTTGTCGCCATCCATGGTCCCCACAGGAGTCTTCCGCGTTGTTGCTTTCTATTTTTTTTGTTAATTTTTGTTTATTAGGGTATCGTTTATATATATATATGTGTTAATAAATAAAGTTTGAAAATAGTTTTTCCTTTATATATGTATGTTCAAAAATAAAGTTTAACAAAAAAAAAATTGTTAACCTTTTTGGTTGTTTTCTTAACTGCTGTGTGACTCTTTCTTGCTCTTATTACTGTTATTTGGTGGTATCCACCATGGTGTTAAATTTTGGGGCGCTTATCGCGGGAATACTGGTGATGTCTGCAGTTTGCACCAGCTTCTGAATACTGTGTTAGATTTATCTCAACTTTACTTCCATTAAAGTGCTGATAATGAAATGCAGAGTAGCTGTTCCCGTGCAAAAAGACACGAGGTGCACCTTAGCAATTTATTCTAAATACTAAAATCCTGTATTGAATTGCACTGAGGTAGTGGCTGTACTTACAGTGTACACAGAAAATCAATGAAGAAATCTCATTGTATTTATATTCATTGGGAATAATGCATCAGGTGCTGGATCTTGACGGCATACACTGCCCAGTTCGATATTGTTCTACACACAAAAATGTCACATCTCAACTTTCACAACAACTGCAATGCGAAACAAATTCCGACAATAAGCCACGTTACCACCAGGGATTTTACACCTGCTTTCTGCTGGTGTTAAGCATGAGGACTACCTGCAGCATGAAACGAAACGCAGCCAAGAGCCACACCAGAACACCCACAGGTGCCATAGAGTCAATGAGCATGATACAGGGATACCCATTAGGGCCACAAGACTCATCGCAACAACTCCAGGACCGCCAACGTCCCCCAAACCTGCATCTGAGCAAGTGAGTCCCTGTGGTCATTGTGTTACCATGATAAGCACCAGCCCTGCAGCATCACAGTGTGCTGTCACCTCGTTGGCAACTGGCGTTGGCAGTGAGCCTGCACATGTAGCTACGCACGCATCCTTCTACATGTACAACCGGTGTGTGCTGGTCCGGGGTACACAGGTCAGCGCAGGGGTGTGCCTATCCGACAACAGGAACGGGGTGTCTCGGACATGTCCGTGTACAGGAAGTGCGGTAAGTGTGCCTCTGTGTTCTGGTGTGGCCTGCCACAAGGGCCGCAGCAGTCGATGTTGTAAAGTGGCATGCACCACCTCCAAACGGCACTGTGATAGTGTAGTTGGAATGCAGCAGGACATGCACAAACAGACATTACAATGGTGTGCTGTACGAGTGCATGCGATACAACAGCGCACTGTACAAAAGTATGGGAGATCGTGGGAGGGAGGAGCAACTGTTTGCAACATAACAGACAGTGAACTCGCCCATGTGCCACGTGCTGGGCATCTCATCCAAGATGACCACGGTCTCAGACATCCTACAATAACAACGACCCGCCTTTGTACACATCCTGTATGAATGCAGCATGGTTTTCACTTCTATGCTTGTTCAGTGGTGTGATGTTGGCGAGTTGTGTGACTTGTGCTCCTTATTGGTGTGTTTCATTTTAGCCATTGTTTGTCTATACTTGTCCTATACTTAATTCTGCATGTGTGCCATTCTGCCCATCTCCCCGTCCCCCCACTCCCTGCTTCTTCCTCTTCCTGGTGCTGTTCTGTCTTTAATTTTGTTGCTCCACACATAAATACATGTAAAGAACACATTAGAATAGTTCCTTGATTCTTTTAGGTTTCAAAACTTCTCTCTATTAGTTTCTTTTTAATTTTCCATACAAACAGTTTTTTTTAATATTCAACAACACATAGAAGTCAGAAGCACAAAGTATTCTATCAACACACTTTCTAGAGCATTCTACAACACGTGCAGGTTAAAAGGTGATCAATCTTTTTAAACTTAACGATTTGTTTTGCAACATTTTCTCGAACATTTAATGGCATGTGCAGGTTAAAAGTTCACGATTCCTTTAAGTTCGAACAGTGCCTTCCAAATGCAAGTAGCAGGTGTGGTTGAGTTGACCAATTACCTCATCATTGTGCATTGTGGTGGAAACGACCTAGGCACATTCACTGGGGTAGGTTTGGAAATGCTTATGAAGGAGACCTTTGAACACCTCAGCTCAGCACCATGTCACTCTACGCAATAGCTCACTTAAAAGCTCACATAATTTCCACGCCGGCCTCAAGGGCCTTCAGACCCATAGGGGTGAGTAGTTAGCGCTTTACAAATACTGTATTGATTTGATACGTACAAATTTTCCTTCACACTCTCTGTATAACACCCCCTAAGCACCATACACAAGTTACAATGTTCAAAACAAAAGTTCCTCTGAGTAGGTATAACTACATGCTGACACTACTTGACAGATGTGGCACAACGGCCACAGCACATGACTTCATAGCATATGACACCCAGTTTGGACTCACGCTTTCATCCACGAGTCCAGCAACACCTCAGCTTAGCACCATGAGACTCTAGACAATACCACACATAATTTCCATTCCCCAGGACTTTCAGACCAGTAGGAGTCAGTAGTTCGTCCTACTAGGTATAAACACATGCTGACACTACTTCCACAGGTGTGTTGCAGCAGACAGGGCACATGACTTCACACCATAAGACACACAGTTTAGGCTCACGCTTTCATCCCCGACTCCTGCACCAGCTCACCTTAGCAGCATCAGACTCTACGTAATATCTCACTTAATTTCCGTACCCAGCAATTTAAGACTGGTAGCTATGAGTAGTTCGCTTTGTACCCCTTTTCTAGCACGCCCTAAACACCCCCACAAAGGTTACTGTGCTCCTACCGTCCTCTTTCCTACTTTTTTTGCCCTTTTTGCCCGTTACTCGCTTCTACTGAATCACAAAATGTCCAACGCTTCCTAGTTGCAAACGCTCACAGCACTCGCAGCCAATTAGCAGTAAGCTCGTGCTCGCAACAACTCAGCCAATCAGATGGCAGAATTCCCAAATATTGATATCTGTAAATTTCAATATTTCTCAAAACCTACTGAACGGATTTACACCAAATAAACAAAAGCGAGCTTTCTAGACCAAGACCCTTCTCCCTGCCAAATTTGGGATAATTCCATTCACCCGTTCAACCTGTAGCCTTGTCTAAAGTTTCCTATGGATATTAATATTGAAAAAACACGTTTTGGGACCCCCCTTTTTTCTTGGCCCCCCTTGACGAATCACCCCCAAACTTTCAACATAGGAGCTGATCTCAACAAAGAATTAGTTTTGAAAATTTCACGAAGATTCATCAATTGGCGCTAAAGTATGTTGCCATTTTCCTATAGTAACTAGGTCCTAACTATAACTACCTACTGGTAATATATATATATATATATATATATTCACTGAAAAAACCATAGGTTTCACACATGTTATAGTTAGCGGAAATTTTACTGATAAAAAACCAATGAAATTCCCCCGTTATAGTTAGTGCAGGCAACTATAACTCACGCGACCGCAATCCTCTGCTGATGCTAATACTGTATTTAGACACTTATTTGCCCATGTCTTCTTCGATACATTTTTAGCTATACATATATTACAAATATTTTTTTTTCATAAAGACACATATGTCATCAGCAGAAGATTGCGGTCGCGTGAGTTATAGTTGCCTGCACTAACTATAACGGGGGAATTTCATTGGTTTTTTATCAGTAAAATTTCCGCTAACTATAACATGTGTGAAACCTATGGTTTTTTCAGTGAATTTGTACGGTTTTTTAAATGCTAAGTTACTTTACGCCATTCGTGGCGTGCGCGCCCACTTAACGCAGTTCGTTCCGTGCGCGCACGGTGCGCTTCGCGCACAGTGCGCGCACAGTAAGCACGCTTCGCGCACCGCGTGCCCACTTTACGCAGTTAGTGCCGTACACCCACGTTACGCTAGATGGGCCATGTACGCACGATGCGCTTCGCGCACCGTGCGCACATGGAGGACATATGATGCACTTTGTTTTGAAAGGTAATATTTTAATTTTTCGTAAATTTTATAAGCCACCAATTGCACACGGGGTGGGGAGAGTGTGGATAATTTTTTTTTTTTTTGCATTTTTTACCGTACGCATACGGTAAGCGTAATCGGCGAAATTAGCGAAAAAAAAAAAATCCGTTTTTGGCCTTGGGGGATCTTTGGGGACTCCCTCAACATGGCTATGTGTGTGGGAGCTGTCTAAACAGCCCCTTTACATGTTTTGGTGCTTTGTATTTTCATCATCACTCTCAGTGCGAGAGAGAAAATGGCGGCCGCCGCTTCCTGGTTTCGGCCGATTCGAATGTTTACTAAGATGTAAGAGCCAATCAGAATCGCGCTCGCGCACGCCACCGTACACGTACGGTAAGCGTACCGTAAGCGCACCGTAAGCTGGCTCAGATATATATATTGATTTAAAGGCTATTTTCTCAGAATCTACTGAACAGATTTACACCAAACCTACAAAAGGCACTTCCTTGACCTGAGGACTACCTCTCTGCCAAATTTCAAGTAATTCTGTTCAGCCGTTCGGGCTGTAGCCCTGTCTAAAGGTCCTATGGAAAAATGCATGGGAAAAACGCGTTTTGGGACCCCCCTTTTATCTCAGCCCCCGCTTGACGAATCCCCCCGAGACTTTCAGGGTAGGAGCGGAGCGTAGCGCCCCACCTATTTTGAAAACTTCACGAGGATTCGTCGACCGGCGCCAAAGTTATTCAAAATAGAATGTTGCGGATTTCCTATGGAAACGTGGTCCTAACTATAACTACCTACTGGCGACCGCCAGTAGGTAATATATATATATATATATATATATATATATATATATATATATATATATATATATATATATATATATATATATATATGCACTGAAAAAACCAAAGGTTTCAGGGACATTATAGTTAGAAATTAGCATTTAAAAAACCTTAGAGATTCACTGAAAAAACCATAGGTTTCAGAGACGTTATAGTTACTTGGACATTTGACTCATATAAAACCAGAGAAATTCACCCGTTATAGTTAGTTGAGCTAACTATAACTCACGCGCCCGCAATGCACTGCTGATGACGTCACATATTACATCACTCATGACATGGTCAGTGACATCACTGATGACATCACTGATGACATCTCAAATGACATCACTCATGACATCACTGATGACATCATCAAGTGAATGTGTGTTTCTGTTAAAGTTTAAATATTTTTCATATATATCTATGCCAAGGTGTATTGAAGAATGAGTGGATTTACAAGTGCCTGAAGGGATTATTTAGAAGGTGCGTGACCGACTGTATAAGTGAGTGATTGAACATGTCTTACTGAATGCATGGGTTAATGACTAAACTGTGTGAAAGTCTGTATTAGTCTCTCAGTTGGTGTGTAAGCAACTGCATGGGCTGGTGAGTAGCCACATGAGTGTCTATATGGGTTATTGATTTGTTGTTGGAGTTTCTTGAATGGGTGCCTGAGTGTATGTGTGAGTGGGTGGGGGTGTGTGTGACTCTGTGCATAGATGTCTGAGTGGGTGATTCACTGGTTGTATGGATTCAAAAGTGCATCTGGGAAGGGCTGTATGGGTGAGTTAGTGTGTGTATGGGTGTGTTGGTGAGTGTATGAATGTCTCAGTGGTATATGTGTGACTAACCAAATATATTTTAAGGCTGTATATGTGAGTGTTGCAGTATATAAATGACAATACATGAGAGTAAGTTATTTGAAGAGTGGGTGTTTAAATGAGTGTCTGCTTGTATCAGTGATTGTATAAGACAGTAAGTATGTGTTAGTATCTGCATAAATAAGTGATGTGGTGTGTGTATAAATAATGGAGTTGGTGTGTATAACAGTATACATGAGTAAATGGGTATGTGATTGATACTTTACATGACTGACTAGGTGTGTGAGTAACTCTATGGATGAGTGGCGGAGTTTGACTGTATGTATAGGTGTATGAGTGCATATTATAGTACTGTATTGATGAGTAACTGCATGTATAAGTGACTGGATGTGTGTGTAGACGTAGGAAATAGTCGGTGGTATGTAGTATCTGGCATGGTTGTGTGTATGGTTTCAAAAATAGTAGTCTGTATTTTAGAGTGGGTGTATCAAAGTTTATATTAGGGCATCAGTATGCGCATCAGATTATCACGTGGATGATGTCATCAGTGATGTCATCAGTGATGTCATTTGAGATGTCATCAGTGATGTCATCAGTGATGTCACTGACCATGTCATGAGTGATGCAATATGTGACGTCATCAGCAGTGCATTGCGGGCGCGCGAGTTATTGTTAGCTCAACTAACTATAACGGGTGAATTTCTCTGGTTTTATATGAGTCAAATGTCCAAGTAACTATAACGTCTCTGAAACCTATGTTTTTTTCAGTGAATTTCTAAGTTTTTTTAAATGCTAATTTCTAACTATAACGTCCCTGAAACCTAAGGCTTTTTCAGTGAATTTCTAAGGTTTTTTAAATATCGAACTAATATTGTGCTTTTTGTCATTAATACTGTTTTTTCTAACTTTTCAACTACATAAAATAAACTGCAAAACTTCTATGTAGTGTAATATATTTCACAAATTACAGTGAGTTTTTAAATAATACAAAATAATTTAACATTCAGAAAAAAAAATTCTCCCGTATTTGCTGTCATCAGCTTCTACTTAACGTCACTATTCACAGTTATGTCAGTGTAGTTTCATCAAAAACAGTAGGGAATAAAAAACAATCAACTAGATTGTTAAAAAAAAACAAATCCCTAATTCTCGCAAATATAATACAAAATCAACACAAATAACACATCCAATACTATCTCTAATCTTCAAATCTCACCTTTACTTTGTAGTTTCTGTTCACATTTTCCCAATACGCCAAATAATGTATCAAAAATTTCACTTTGAAATCATCCAGTATGAATTCCTTAAAGTATCTTTACACCTTCCCACTAGGCCGATTGATGTATCTAAAATCTTTGTTTCAGAAATATCAAGTATGAGTTGAGTAATTGATAAGGCAATCTCGGTTTCATTTCCAAGTGTGTATCATTGCAGTGACTCCAACCATTATTACGCTTTAAATAAACTGTATAATGTCCACTTGTGGTAGTACTTCCAGCATGGAAAACAATAGCAACTGTTGCAAAAGTTCTTCCAGAAATAGATACTTGACTAGCAACAAAAAATTTAATTTTGGTTTCCACTTTTCTCCCATTTGGTCTACAGCGTTGCAGCATTATAATCAAATATTTTCCATATCTTTGTAGGCATAATGTAGATAGCATTGTTGATTTACAACGAGAACAGATCATCTCGTGATCAGCTTCTTTTACTAATTTGGAAAAAGGTACAGATTTGCAGTCAGGTATTGTTAAATATAGAAATCGTTCTCTGTCAACTATAGTGCTTGAAGTTAACCCCTTCGCCGCGGCAGGAATTCCGCCGCGGTGCTGGGGGGTTTGGGGGCAGTTGCGGGTCCGCTGTGCTCGTGATGGAACCACTCCGTCACGAGCCACGGTTGAGCTGTGCTCATGACGGAGTGGCTCCGTCACGTCTCCGCCCACTGCGCTAATCGCCCGCACAGGCGGGGAATTAGCGCATCGTGGGCGGAGCGGCCGCCAACGGCCGCAGCATGACGGAACCACTCCGTCATGAGCACAGCGCAACGGCTCATGACGGAGTGGTTCCGTCAAGAGCGGGGAAGGGGTTAATTAAGACTGTTCACATTTATGTTAGCCATTTGTAACTGAGTCCAAATAAACTCTCAATCTGAATTCCTTCATCTTCTAGTACTCCAAGCATAACCATCAGAAATTCTTGTGCATCTTGTTGCATATTAGCACTGAATGTTAAAGATCCAATACATGTATACAACAGTTGGCGAATACCAGAAGCAGAATGGATCTTACTTCTATCAGTTTTCAATTCTTGAAATAAAGTATGAAGTGCCAAACATAATCTTTTTTCCTGACTTTCCATAATTTCACCATAAACATCTTCAAGATAAAATATAACGTTTAGAATAACATTACCATAGCAGTTGACACCAGAAGCATTTTCTAATTGGTATCCGACAACATCATCACTTGTTTGTATTTTCTGCTTCTTTAGATCTTTTCTTTTCTCTTGATTTTGTTTCTGCTTTTCAACCATAGTTGATTCTTCAACATGTTTGCGTTTTGAACACACAACACGTTTCTCATTAATAGGATATTCACCTAAACTTGGAGCATAAAGCCTTCTCAAACGATTATATTCTCTTGCACAATTAACATCAGCACTAACCTTGTTCTCATCAAAATCAATTAAATACAAATCAGACAATGTTCTAACTCGAGATAATGCAACATATACCATTCCCTCTTTAAACACAGTTCTTCCTACATTTACAAAAGCATTATCTACACTTTTTTTTTTTTTTTTTTTTTTTTTTTTTTTTGAAACCGTTTATTGCATCCATAAAAAGGTTACAGGTATGGGCCTACAACCGCACGGCCGGCCGCTAAAGCATCACAAATATAGTACATACAGACAGTAAAGGTCTCTCAGCGGTGTACAGTAGAAACACAGGAGTAATCAACGGTGCAGGCCTCACGGCGTCCTGCCACAGAGTACGGTTTCATTTTAAGGACTAACAACATCAACAAAAAACCACAACCGCAAGGCAACCCGAGATTCAAGATGACAACACTTGCTCCATAGTGGGGGATCCAGACTGGCAGGAAAGATCTGAAGAGGGGGATGGGAGGAGATCAAGGACTGGGGGGCCGCGTGCCCGCGGCCGAGCAAGAGGGTCCAGCTAGGGAGACGGAGCAGGCGAGGCAGCCGGCAGCTGTGGTGGCTCACAAATGCCCCCACGGTAGGCGTTCCAGGGGCCCCAGATTTTCACCCACGCCCCAGGCTTACCCCTCGCCACATACACCACCCTTTCACGGAACATACACCAATCCATGTGCTCTTTCCAGGCCGACACCGCAGGGGGCCTCTGGGATCCCCACAATTGAGCAATATCACGTTTCGCTATCATGTATCCCAGAGTCACCCACCGCGTCTGCGGAACCGAGTAGTCATTCGGTTCCCATACATTCAACAAGCACCTCCTCGCTTCGGGCAGCAGCGCTACACGCGTGACCACACGCAGGACCTCATGCACACCACGCCAGAATCGCTCCACCTTCGGGCACTCCCACAGTATATGCATAAAAGTCGCCAACGCACCACATCCACGCTTACACAGTCCGTCCATGGCAAAACCCATACGTAGAAGCCTCGGCCCCGTCACGTAGACCCGGTGAAGAATCTTGAGCTGGACGAAACGAAGGCGAGCCGGGATGGCCACCTCTTTCGGAGAGGCCACCGCGGACATCCAATCCTCGTCGTCCAGCTCCAGCCCGTCGGCCACCCAAGCCTTGCGTAGACTAGTTAACAGGCACGATCTATCATTAATCAGCTTCTTGTATATGAGGGAGATCGTGCTGTCCGGGACATGGCCATCCAGCACTCTGTCCTCCAGGGGGGAAGACTCCGGAATGGATGCAACATCCGGGAAGACGGAGCCCAGCGCATGGCGGACCTGCAGGTACCGAAAGTACTCACTGCCCTGCAGCTGGAACTCCGCCTGCAGCGTCTCAAAAGTTTTGAATCCCCCCCTCGTCCAAAGATCCCCCACTGTGCTGATTCCGATCGTGTCCCACTTCTCGAAGCCCTTCGATGTCCACAGGGAGCCCAGTCTCTCAGAGGCATACAGTGGAGACGCCCGGGTCAAACGGTCCTTCCACCCCATAGCTGCATTAGCCGCGTGCCAAACCCGCACCATTACACGCGTCGGTCCCGTCAGACGGGAGTCAGGCGCACCAGAGTACAGCGCTCGATTGTAATCGCCACCGGGCAGGAGCATCTTGTCCATCTCGAATGCCGGGTTCAGGGCGGGCCCGTAAAGGCCATGATTAATTGCAGCTAGCTGGGAGGCCCAGTAATACCGTTTAATGTCCGGGAGGGCGACCCCTCCATCGTACCACGGGAGCGTCAGTTTAGCCAGAGCAATACGCGGCCTCCCGTCCCAGAACAGGCGCCGCTGAAGGCCCTCCACCTCACGAAAGTAGCGTGCCGGGACCATATCCATAGTGTTCTGGAGGGCGTAGAGGAAGCGCGGCAAGGACATCATTTTAAACAAGGCCGCTCGACCGAGCGGCGAGAGCGGGAGACGCCGCCAGCGCACCACATCCTCCTTCAAACGCTGGAGAGGGGGCAGCAGATTCCGCTCATAGCGGGCCTCCGGGTCAAGAGTGATATATATACCCAAGTACCGGAAACCCTGGGAGGCAATCTGGATCGGGCAGTCCCGCGGCAGGACCGGAGCCTCCCCGGAAAGCACGTAGACGCAGGATTTCGCCCAGTTAATGACTAGGCCTGAGTTGCGACCGAAGGAGCGCAGAACATCAACTAGGACGATCAGGGACTTGCGCGGGGAGGCGAGATACAAAAGGATATCGTCCGCGTAGAGGGACACGCGGTCCTCGTGCTCGGGGGTCCAGCGGAGACCACGGATGGAAGGGTGCCACCGCAGCCACTCCGCCAGGGGCTCCAGGGCCAGGGCGAACAGAAGAGGCGACAGGGGACAACCCTGTCGCGTGCCCCGCCCCAGCGCGAACGGGGTCGACACACGCCCGTTCACCACCACCTGCGCCATCGGGCCCGAATATAGTAATTTGACCCAGCTGATGAAACCCGGGCCGAACCCAAACTTCGCGAGCATCGCCCAGAGATATGGCCATTCGAGCGTATCAAACGCCATGGTGGCGTCCAAGGACGCCAAGATGGCTGGCTCCCGCACAAATGGGACACGCGCGAGCACGCCGTGCAAGCGCCGTAGATTAAGAGCCGTATTGCGGTGTGGGATAAAGCCCGATTGGTCTTGATGGACCAAATCGCCCACCACGCCAACCAACCGGTTAGCCAACACCTTGGCGAGGATTTTGGGCTCCGCGTTCAAAAGCGAAATCGGCCGATAGGATGTGACCCGTTCACGGGGCTTCCCCTCCTTGTGGATTACCACAATTGTGGCCAGACGCTGGTCCGGCGGGAGGGAGCCCTGCGAGTGGGCCGCGAGGAACATCGCTCGCAGGTGGGGTGCCAGCACATCCGGGCGTAACTTATATAGCTCAATGGGAATGCCATTGGGGCCCATGGCCTTGCCGGATGAAATCGAGCGAATAGCCGAGGCAATTTCGTCCGAGGTGGGAGGGACGTCTAGCGAATCTCTGTCTTCCGCCGTAAGGGAGGGGAGTGCAATATCCCGAAGCAGGGCACGGGAGTCCGCCTCCGAACAGGGAGAAGCAGGGGAGTAGACTCCGCGGAAATAATCCGCGAAACAGGAGACAATGGCTTCCGGCTCCGTGGCACACGCACCATCCACACTCTCAATCAAAGGCACCACTCGGCTCGCTCTCTCTCTCCTATCCAACCACGCAATCAATTTACCGGCCTTATCACCCACATCATACAAGCGCCCCTGCTGCTCTCTACCAAGGCCCCTGGCCGCCTCCGTGACGAGGGCCCGGTAGGCCGCCTGCTTTAACTGCAGAACATGTAACTTGGCGTCTGTTACCCCGTTCCCCAGGTCACCCTCCAATTCCGCAATCTCGGCCTCCAACCGGGTCACCTCCTCCCGCTCACGCCGCCGGGCACTGGCAATAAAGGAGAGGGCCTCCCCTCTAAGAACCACTTTGAAAGCCTCCCATAGGGAGATGGCAGATGGGACCGACCCCACATTCTCCTCAAAATAGCGCTGCAAGGATGTGACCAAGTCGGCACGAATGGTGGGGTCGCGCAGATACCAGGCGTTAATCGGGGCCACCCTGCCATCCCCCCTCGGGAAGACATCGAAATGCAACAACAATGGGGAGTGGTCTGAAATACCCCGTGCCAGATGGCGCACCTCTCCCACCCTCCCCGCATGGGCCGCTGGGACAAGGATGTAATCAAGCCGCGAAAGACTACCATGGGCCCCCGAGTGGAAGGTGTATTGTTGCAATACGGGATGCTTTAAGCGCCAACAATCCACCAGGCCCAGTGTGTCTAAAAGGCCAGGCAGCCACGCCTGTGCCCGGGGGAGGTCCCTAGGGGGATGGCGATCCATAGATCCAGAAACAACCGCATTAAAGTCCCCTCCAACCACCAATAGGCCACTCGGAAGTTCCAGAAGGAGGCGCCCCAGGTCCGCAAATGTAGTGGCCTGTAGCCCAGGCGGGACGTACACCGACACAAAACTGAACACTCTACCCTCCATACGTCCCGCCAGAGCAGTGTAACGTCCCCTCTCATCGTGGTGCACCTCATCAATCTCCAACGGGAGCGAGTTCCTAACCATAATACCCACCCCCCGCGAGCCTGAGGTGAAGCCAGAGTGGGCCGCCAAACGATATCCCCTCCGATTCATTGCATGAAAGGTGTTACCTATAAGGTGCGTCTCTTGCAGAAAGACAACATCTGGGGAAATACGTTTTAAATACTGCAGGACCACACCACGCTTAATCCTATCCCCCAGGCCGTTAACATTCCATGACAACACAGTCAAGTCCCTACCCCCCATCGTACGTCGAAACAATCGGTCGTCCCCCACCGAGCAGTCTAAAGACAACAAAACAGTCGCAGGATTGCCTTGCGGTACAAACAAACAACACACCCCCCCCACCCCCCGGTCCCAACAAAACTCCCCCCTCCCTGCACCCCTGCATGAGCCCAGACAGCCCCCCCAAAGTGCAGTGTGCCTGTCGCCCCATAGCTAAATACTAATTAGTCCCCCAGAGGAGGAGGGAAGCCCCCAGCAGACCCCACATGACCTCCATGGGAGGGGAACCTACAGAAGCAGTATGTGGTGAAGGAACAATGTCCCGAGTAAGGCAATACAGTCACCCCTCAATTCTGAACCAGCGGGCCCCCCTCGCCAGCTGCGCTCCCCCCACCCCCTCGGCCCCGATCCCCAGGCAAGGTGTCCAACCAGTCCCCAGCCGCCTCGGGCCGGTCGAAGAAGTGCGTGCGACCATCCACCTCCACCCGCAGCTTAGCCGGGAAGAGCATTGAGTACTTAAGATTTAGGTCCCTTAAACGACGTTTGATGCCAATAAAGCTCTGCCGCTGCTTCTGGACTGCCGGGGTAAAGTCTGGGTAGAAGTTTACGTCCATGTTGTCCAACCTGACCGGTCCCTGTTGCCTGGAGGTCTGGAGGATGGCATCTCGGTCCCGAAAATTAAAGATTCGGGCAATAAGGGGCCGCGGCGGGGCACCGGTCTTAGGGCAGCCCCCGGGGACCCGGTGGGCACGTTCCACCGCAAAAAACTTACTCAGCCCCCGGGGCTGGAGATGGGTCAGGATCAAGTCTTCCACGAAGAGATCCGCCGCCTCCGCCTCACGTCCCTCCGGCACACCAATAATGCGGATATTATTCCTCCGGGCGCGACCCTCGGAATCCTCCAGTCGCCGGTCCATCAGGGCGCTCGCCTGGCCAAGCCGGCGCACCTCCTTCTGGAGGGCCACCACGTCAGTCGTGAGGCTCGTTGTGGTGTGGGTCAGGGAATCGACTCGGTCGTTCGTCTTTGACAAGTCCGCCCTCACAAGGCCCACATCCACCAGGACCGAGTCAATTTTTTGCGACAAGGTATCAAAACGCTGGTCCACTGAGGCCTTCAGTTCAGCGATGGCGCCCATGACGTCCCGGAGGGTTAGATCCACTGGATGGGCAGGTGTCTCCGTCGGTCCCACCGGGGATGACCGCGTTGTCTCCGGAGAACCCTTTTGGAGCGTGTAGCGGTCCATACTATTGGCCTGGTGCGCCGTGCCACGGCGGGTCGTCTTCACCTTCGCCCGGTCGCCATCTTGTTTGGTGGCCATGCTGGCCCTTCCACCGTCGCGCCAAGATCTCCAAACGGGCCGTCACACCAGATCACGGGTGTCAAGGGGGCGACCACAGAGCCGCGGGTCGACCCACCGCCGGCGGGTCAGCTGGGTACCTGGACAAGGCCACACCACCGCACCCCGCTCCGCAGCCCGACCTCGCCAGAGAGCAAGGAGGGCGCAAAAGCGAAAGTGAAAGTGCGGGGTGCGCGAGTCGCCCAGCCCCGCTCGCCGCTGTTATTCACCTTGTCCCCGGATCGCGCCACTACTCCAATCCGGGGGGCCGGCGAGGAGAAGGCCGCAACCTTCAGTCGATGTTCCCACCGGTGTTCGGGGTCCGATTCGAGCCCAAAAAACGGGTAGTGCCTCAGCTCGGGTTCCCCGACACAGTCCCCTTAACAAGGACAGGATATTTCCAGGATTTATTCAGGAGGTCGCGGAGGTCCTCGGGAGCCTCGCACCTACGCGGCCATCTTGGTTGCGCGCTAGGCTCCTCCCCCCCATTATCTACACTTAAACCTTGAGATATATGATTAGTTATTGCATATGCTAAACAGAAGGGAAACGTTTCTACGAACATACAAGTCTTTTTACAAGCAAAAAACGTGCAGCAGAAGGCGCAATCTGTCTTACCTCTGTAATCTGATCAAATTAAACTTTCAAGAATTCAATTGAATTTCTATTTTGATATTTTACAAAATCAATGACTTTCCCCATTGCTCCATTCACTAAACCTTCTTCTACATTCAGATTAAGCCTCAAAATTACCAAACAGTTTATACATACATCTACATTTATTCCTATGCGAGCAGATTTTGATGCCGACTTTTTCAAAGAATCCAATTGAGGGGCATATTAGCAAGGGCCATATTGCCGCTTTAGCGGCACTTTTTGCCGCTAAAGCAGCGATATTTCTATCGCCCTATCAGCAAGCTGTCGCTAACAGCAGTTAGCGACAGTTTTTAGGTGATAGCGAACGGTTTGGGGCCCACTTTGCATGTCAGCGATATTTATCATTAATGACATGCAAAGTGGGCGTACCCAAACTGTTAGCGACTGAAAGCAGTCGCTAACACAGCTATTGCCTATTAGCAAGGCAGGCGAAGCGATAAAAAATATCACGCTAAGCGCGATTATCGCTATATTCTAACGCCTGCGAAATACATGACTTACCTGTTTATCCAATGGGAGGTGGATCTTCAGGTTAAGTCCCCATTGGCGTTAATGCGTGAATATAGCTGGATTTCCAGCGATATTCACGCATTTCGCCGCTATCGCTGCATATTTTAGCACAATGGAGATAAACTTTGCTAATAACATGTTTTCTCCGCTAAAATATTCAGCGATAGTCAGCGATAGAAACGAACGCGCTAAGCGCGTTTTGCGATAAATATCGCAACTTCTTGCTAATAGGCCCCTTAGTCTGTAGTTTTTCTGAAGAAGAAATGTTATTCCTTGATGCTCGATTTTATCAGTAGCTTCAATGTGAACTATTTCTTGATTTTCCAATTTCATAAGCTCTCTATTAAATGTATAACACTCTTCCACTGTAGGCATTAAGCAAACTATAGACTTTTTTTCTTTCATTTTCTTGTACATTACTTCTGCTGGTATGTTTTCATTTGTAAACAAGTTCTTTAGTAGACGACTTTGATAAGCTTGTTTACCATGTTTGCTTAGAACACCAATTCTTGCATCTTTTAGAATATTTGCATAATCTTCATCTCTTGCTTGTCGCATATTCTGAATGAGTTTTTTATATTGAAAATGTAACCACAGATTCACATTTCCAATACTTCCCAAAGATTTCCTAGTGTCTTCATGTAGAAGAGTTTTAAACACTAGTTCTCCTTTTACAGGGGTTAGTTGTAGCAGATCTGCAAATACAATTAAGGGGCCAATTCCGATCCGGAAAGCACTCTGACCGAGTCGGATCCTGAGTGTTTTCCGACCGAGCCGGACCCCTACAGTCCTACCGAGCGAGTACGATGCGCACGTATGCTGTCGGACTCGGTTGGACTCCCATGGAAGGCAATGGGAGCCGGTCGTACGACGCGTACATGGGCTCCCATTGACGGAATGGGTACGTCTCGAACAAGTGCACCCCCTACAGTGGGTACGTGTCGGTACCACGCGCTGGGGGTATGCACCGTACATACACGGGTGGGGGTACGACTCGAACGTACACGGGTGTACGTACACGGGGGGTTCGACACGTACACGGGTGTACATACACGGGGGGTTCGACACGTACACGGGTGTACGTACACGGGGGGGGTACGACACGTACACGGGTGTACATACACGGGGGGTACGACTTGAACGTACGGGGGCTGGGGGGTGTCGCCGCGTACGTACGGGGCTGGGGGGGGGCGCCGCGTACGTACGGGGGCTGGGGGGGGTCGGCGCGTACGTACGGGGGCTGGGGGGGTCGGCGCGTACATACAGGGGCTGGGGGGGGTACGGCGCGTACCGGGCCACCTACTCCCGTCGTTTCGCGCCGTACTTCGCTTTTCCGGCACTTTTTGGGTGCCGTGAAAATATTGCCGTCCGGACTGCTGTCGGTTCGAATCGTACTTCCTGGGTCGTGAAACGCTGCCTGAAAGCGTCCCGACGTCACGTCGCTGCATTCCCGGATCACATTCGTATGTATTTTTTCATCGGTCGGTGTTTTTTACGATTCGTTCGGAAATTGTGTTTCCGTGCGAATCGTAATTCCATGTTTGTAAAGTTTTCCGACCGGGTACGAGTCGGACGGAGAAAACTCTCCGACCGATGGTCCGTACCCGGTTTTTCCAGGATCGTGATCGGCACCATAATAGCTTGAAACCTATGATTAAAATATCTGCACACATTTACAGGATCCAATGAGCACAGTTCACCAGGAGTCTTTATTTCAACATCTTTTATATTGTAAATCGCTTCTCTTAGAAACTCAAGCAAATCTTCCCATGCATACTCAGCACAGCTAAGTGTGACAAACCATGTTGGTGTACCTAAGTTCTGTAACATGCACTTGAGTTCTCCATGACGACGATACCAATACTCATTTGTTCCACGTTGACATGCCATCAAATTGAGTAACTGTGCTTCTAAATTTTCATTTGTTTCTTGAACTTTCTCCACAAATTCTTTCGTAGAAAGAAGTGATTGACGAACTCCAGTTTTAAGTATGTGGTTCACTGCGTATGACAGAGAAGACAGATCACTTTTAAACAAAAGGTGAAATACGTATGGAATGCACTGTTGAAATCTAGGATCTTCAGAATATAATCTTGTTGACCGATATTCTAAAGCTGTAATCCGTACAGGTCAGTCATCATATCTTCCACCTTCTCCAGTAGGAAACAGCTGTGGAAAACAACGAGCTTCCAATCTTTTTTCCCATATACTTATTGGAGTTCCCTGTGCTTTTTTCATTTGAAATAACTCAATGCTGCTTCCTATTACTTCTTTTGAATGCAAAGGACATAATGTGTAATGTTCATGAATCTCTTCAGTCTTTGACTTTTCCACTTTCTCTATTTGACCACTTGAAATGTCAGATTCATCTTCTAAACCTATTACCTGTTCATCCACATTTACAGTAGTTTTGTAATAAAAATTGTTCTCTATAAGATATAAGGTAGCCTTTTCAACTTTATTAGCATCCACAAATTTTGCCATATTTTACGACTCTTTGTTGGTACACCATTTACTAGAGTGGCTACTGCCTCATTTTCCTCTTTCTCTCCAGCAATATTTTAAATATTTTTCTTAAAATCCAAAGGTAAGTACACCACTCTTCCTTTCAGCCCTCTTTGCAAGTCTGTTGGTGGCAGTTTACCTGTTTTAGGCTCCCTCCGAATTATAGTTTGAAAAGGATGAACAGATTGAATTAGAACCGACTCATATGTATTCAATTCTGCCAGTTCCTCCGGAACAGCCCCTAATTATAAGTTATTATGTACTGCTCTAGCAGGCATTTTGTTCTCTTCTAATTTGTTGTAACAATATTTACATATACGTTGATCACTACCTAACTCAAAGCGACCTTCCACCAACAAGTACGTTGCAAATTCTTCCCACTTACCATTGTTCTCCTTTTCACTTTTCAAATACAAATCAACATTCCTAGTTTGACTTTTATAATGAGTACGTCGACAACAAACACAATCATAGTTTGGTATTTCAGAGCACACTACATTAAACTTTCCAATTTCTTCTTCAAAATGATCAGTGCTAATCACTTTCCCATCTCCTTCAACATCTGTAATTATCAAACTTTCACTTTCTATTGACTGCTCTTCTGAACTAAAATATCACATTTCAATATCATCACACTTTTTTTTGAACATCTGATAAAGAACCATGTAAAAGACCTGTATTCAGTTCACTTAAAAATAATGCAGGACTTTTTACATAGTACAGTTTTCTTACAAACTTCCGCACTTCTGAATGGTGTACTGCTAACATCCTCAAGTGATGCACACTTTTCTTGAAAGACAAGCCAGAGAATGCCCATGCTTCTCAGTATATTTTCTTACATTACATGGATCTAGTCCTTGTAACAACTTAGGGGCATATTTACAACGAGACGATAAAAAATTATCGCCGCTTTAGCAGCCGTTTTCGGCCGAAAAGCGGCGATAATTTTATCGCTAAATTAGCAAGGCCACGCTAACGCGTGAAACATTGCTTTAGCGTGGGGATGTCTAACGCCCAGCTTTGCATCTCTAATGAGATGCAGAGTGGGCGTTCCTGACCTGACATGATATCATCAAGCCCCACGCTATGAAGCATATCGTCAGGAAAAGTAGTGATAACACCTGTTATCGCTACTTTCCTAACACCTGCTTCAGGACTGACTTAGCCATGATATGCTATGGAAGGTGGATATCATGGCTAAGTTTGTGAGGCCCTATCAACTAGCTAACGTGAGATTATCGCTGGGTTTCCAGCGATAATCTCACGTTAGCCAGTTAGCGCTAGGATTTTTATCGCTGATGAGATAAGCATTGCTAATAGCACGCTATCTCAGCGATAAAAATCGGCACTAGCCGGCGATAATTATCCGAGCGCTAAGTGCGCTCAGCGATAATTATCGCCGGTTGTTGTTGATATGCCCCTACATCTTCTGTTTAATACTTTTCTGTGAATATTCTCGTAGCAAATTTTGCATTATATCAATAGATTCCTGTTGAATACTACAAATACTGCTACAACCCCACTTATACACAGGAGCTTGTGTACATTTTCCTTGCACTTCTTCAGCTATTTACTCTTCTGCACTTTTACCAAACCCTTTCCTCTTTTGGAAGGGGACAACCATCCTCAACTTCGTTGCAACGACCTCCAGTATCAACTGCAAATGGTAAACTATTTTCCTGGAAGTAACTTTCCTCATTAAAAAAAGGCTCACTAGTAGAAGTATGTTTCCAATGTCCACTAAAGATTTTACAAAAGTTGGTTCAGTTCACAAGTCTTTTTCTTCTACTTTTCTCTTTCAACACTTTCATTATTTTATCCAACATTTTGATCCTCTTCAAAATCACAATGAATAACTTCTGTTTTAAATTGAGCAGTATCCACTATACTTTCAATACGCTGCTTCTGTTTGAATTGCAGCACTTTCTTTTTATATTTGCAGCATGTTTTCATTAAGTTCTGAATCACTCTAGTTCGAAAAAGTCTCTGACAAATTTCTTGAAATTGTTATTGTCTCCGGGTAACAGATACTGTTTCTTTATCATGCTTTCTTTTCCTGGTATTTGAAATTGAAGTCTGCTTCTCCTTACTTGAAAAATTATTCTTTTTGCTTTGTGTCATGTTATTTTCATTAAATGTTTGCAATTATTTTTTCAGAAATTGTCCAGTGTTTTTACCAGAAGAAACTGTTTGTGTAGTACTCTCATTTTTTTCTAATTGAAAATCTTTCCTTTAGTTCAAATATATATTTTTTTTCTCTTTCCTTTTTTTTCAGTTCTTCTAGGCATTTTCAAATTTTAATCCAAACGTAATAATTTTCTGAAAAAGAAAAAATAGATTCAAATATTTTTTACATCTGTTCAATATATTAAAATAATAATATATAATTACATAAGTTCTACTAACGGCATCCAGAGGCAGTGCTGTAACATGATGGAGCAGGGCAAGGGAGCAGTAGGATGACGGGTAGTGCCATAGAACATACAGCAAGTTTTTATTTACTTATTTACATACACCTTTACAATTTATATGTAACTGCACTACCTAGTACTTTTCACCGCTCCGCTGCACCCCACCACCCCACAGCACTCCCTCTGCAACCCACCGCAGACAACTTTATAGATAGTATTTTTAAAAATTGTAATCTATGTACTTAGGATGATATTATCAACCAAATAGCACACACACAAATTACCATTATTTGACTAACAATTTTATCTACATCTTCGCAAACATAACTCTGCACCCTGTGCTTTAAGTAGGGGGGGGGGGTCTGTGGGGGTCTGAGCACCGGCAGTTTATTTTTAGGGGCCTCAAAACGGGTCTCTATGGGGCTCTATTTTCGGGCCTCGCAAAGGTAGTCCATTGTTTTTTTTTTTTATTGGTCTGCAGTGAGACTGTGAGAGCATGCACATTGCTCACCACTTAGAAGTGGAGATATCATGCCAGGTGAGTCGTGTTGTAGGAGAAGGGAAATCCTTTAAAGAGAGCCATTTTCTCTCAGGATTTCCCTTCTCTTTTTGCAGCACAGGAGCAACATCATCGTGGGGTGATTAGCAGAGAGACCACCAGGAGTTCAACGCCCATTCCCCCGGACTCCATGAGACAGCTTCCTGCGTGCACACACAGAGCCGCACCTGAGTACTTCACAGGTCTTCAAAAGACCATTTGCTTGTAAATGAGGCTCTGTTCTTTTTCACCCCTTTTTAGAGCCCCTACATCCCTACTCTGCCTATTGAGGAAAGAATTAGCCTCCCCCGAAATTTCGCTCTGGTTGCGCCTCTGGGGATGACCACAGGCAGCTAACTCCAGCACGACCCTGCTCTGACTTTTACAGTGTCTTTAGTGCTACGAAAACACACGCTTTTCCTGGCTCACTTAGTTCTCACACCCCCTCTTTAATATGGAGATAGTAGCTTTGGAATTACCTTTACATTCCTATACTGTGCTTCACATGGAAATATAGAAGTGCAGGTTCTCAGCACCCCAAATTAGCTGTCTGGTATACTCTCTCAAATGTAAGAACTACAGGTATTCAGTATCTGTCAGTCACGGCCAGTTTAAAGCAGTGTTCCTATATAGTAATGGACAAAACTTTAGGTTTCTAAATTAACGTCTTACACTGAAAAGCTGCTTTAGAATTTTTTCGCTGGATCAACCTTTGTTTAAAACAACACCAAAGAAGGGTGGTGAACTATGGTCCACAAAGAGCAACTCAAAGCTTTCTTGTTCTTCATCAGAAACATCTGCCTGTCAATGCTTATCACCAGCCTTTTTGGCCTCTTAAGAGGCTGGGTGGATGAGTATAATACATGGTATTTAGGATCAGGGGTGGAGGGTGCACGGAAATAAGAACGGATAGTTGAATAAAGGGCAAGTGGATGGATGGCCAGATGGATGAATGGATAGCTAGATGGATGGATGTATGGATGGATGGATAGATGGATGGCAGGATGAATGGATGCATGGACCAGTACTTAGGATAGACGGGTGGGCTGATAGATGCTTAGGATTGGTTCTGGGACAGATGTATGTGTGGATATATGGGCGTATGGCTGGATGGCTTGATGGATGGCACAGTGCTTACCATAGGTGAGTGGGCTGATAGATGCTTAGGATAAGTGCAGGGACAGATGTATGTATGTATGTAGGTAGGAATGTATGGATGAATTGAAAGATGGTTGGATGGCGGAGTGCTTAGGATGGATGAATGCAGGGCTTTAAGTGGGCCGGGTCTGAGCACCGGCAGCTTTTTTCAGGGGGCCTCGAAACGGGTCTTTATCGGACTCTATTTTCAGCCCTCGCAGAGGTAGTCAGTTTTATTTTTTTATTTTTTATTGGACTGCAGTGAGAGCATACACATCGATGTGTGCATGCTCATTTTGCTCACTACTGAGAAGTGGAGACATCATGCTAGGTGAGCCATGTTGTAGGAGGAAGGGAAATCCTTTAAAGAGTGTGTTTTGCGAAGGTAGGATAATTGGAGGGGATTTTCTTAAGCATACAATGCTAGTTATCTTGATTTAGACCATGCCCCTACTTGGATAGCCCAAACCCCTTTAAGGCATTTGCCCCGCCCCTTTTAGAGCACCCCTAGTTTTTTTCCCACTTAAAGCCCTGACTGCACCATAGTAACAAAGAAATGGTCCAAGCTTCCATTTAAATCTACAATGGCACCAAGTTTTATTATTTGCCATCAACGCTGGCAGCCTTCTAGCACAGTGCAAGAGTGTCTATCAGCACGAAGATTTGTTATCCACAGAAATGTTGTGTTATTTGCGTAGCTGTCTGCTGGAACACTCATTGCCAAAAGGTATTAAAATATTCAAATTTGCGAGTAAAAAATATACCATACCATAAAGCGTTTCATAAATGGGCCCAGTGCCACTACACCACCCTCATCCCCATCCTTGCTTAACCATACGAAATCAAAGAAACAGCCCCAGCAAACCTGGTAGAGCCACTATAGCAATACAGGGACTTAATTTCAACAAGTGTCTGCCGGAACGCTCAGCAACAAAAGGTATTAAAACATGCAAATTTCCAGATAAAACATATACCATGCCATAGAGTGTGTTATAAATGGACCCAGTGACACTACATCACCTTTACTAGCTACACAGGTGCACTTTAAAAATCTCTGTGTAATAATCAGCAACATACCCACCTTCCCCACCCCCCCCTGCCCTTGCTTAACCTTACAAAATCAAACAACGAGCCCCAGCACTCCCGTTAGCGCCACTATAGCCATACATAGACTTGCTTTTGCCTCAAACTGTCTTTGTATATTCCAATATATGCCAAAGACAGAAGTGGAAATGGTAAAACCAATTTTGTCCCAAGATTGAAAAATCTATGAAGAATGTCAACAAAGCTGTGTCTGCATACCTCAGAGACCATAGAATGGGGTCGATCTACAACAACAACATACGTTTTGATATGGCTGATATCTATAGAAGTGATGGAGTTCACTTCACAGATCAGGGAAATCGAGATTTTCTGAATAACCTGAAGCTGTGCATCCGTACTTATATGTAGCTCCAACTAATAAACACAAGGGCTCTTTTTAGAGCCGCCTTATAACTGACAATTTAGGCACGCTATTTTAGGGCCAGGTAACGGCAACTCCCGGACCCTCGCTAAATGTTTTTCTCCCCACAGCTGTGGCGCAGTGGCCAGACCATCTGACTTTGGAGCACAGAGCTCTTGCTTTGATCACCAACTCTAGCGACAGCTCAGGATAGCACCATGTGACTCTGAGCAATAGCTCACTTAATTTCCACCCCGGCCCCCAGTGCCTGCAGACCCGTACGAGTGAGTAGTTTGCACTTTACAAATACCGGATTGATTCGAAATGGCACAATTAAACTTCACACTCCCTCTGTAGCACCCCCCAATCACCCTACAGATGTCACACTGTTTAAAACAAAAGTTCCTTCTAGTACATATGCACACATGCTGACACTACTTGGACAGGTGTGCCGCAGCAGCCAGAAAACATGAGTTCAGAGCACAGGGCTCACGGTTTAAACCCCTGCTCTGGCAGCAGCTCAGCTCAGCACCATGTGACTCTGAGCAATAGCTCACTTAATAGCTCACCTGGGGGCATATCAACAACAACCGGCGATAATTATCGCTCAGCGCTCTTAGCGTGAGGATAATTATCGCCGGCTAGCGTGAATTTTTATCGCTGAGATAGCGTGCTATTAGCAACGCTTATCTCAATAGCGATAAAAATCCTAGCGCTAACAGGCTAACGTGAGATTATCGCTGGAAACCCAGCGATAATCACACGTTACCTTGTTGATAGGGACAGGCAAACTTAGCCATGATATCCTCCTTCCATAGGATATCATGGCTAAGTCTGAAAATTAGTAGACGTAAAAAAGCAGCGTTAACCACGGTTAGCGCTGCTTTTTTTGTCTCTAACAGGGTTAGCGACATTCTTGATAATAGGAGAAATGTCGCTTAGCGACATTTCTCCTATTATTTTACTAAGGAACGCCCCCTTTGCATCTCATTAGAGATGCAAGGGGAAGCGTAGAGTAAAAGGGTGCTAACATGCAAATTTGCGTGTTAGCACCCTGTTGTTGATAGGGCGCTAGTTTTATCTCTGCTTTCTTGGCTTTTAAAGCCAAAAAAGCAGAGATAAAGCCCTTGTTGATATGCCCCATAATTTCCACGCCGGCCTCCAGGGCCTTCAGACCCATAGAGGTGAGTAGTTTGCGCTTTACAAATACCATATTGATTTACCTTCGCACTCCCGGTATAACACCACCTAAGCACCAAAAACAAGTTACAGTGCTCCAAACAAAACTTCCTCCTACTACATATAAAATATTGCTGACACTACTTGCACAGGTGTGGCACAGCGCCCAGAGCACATGACTTCACAGCATAGGACACACAGTTTGGGCTCACGGTTGAGTCCAGCCGCAGCTCAATTTAGCAGCATGACACTCTAGGCAATACCTCACTTAACTTCCGTACCCCGCACTTTCAGACCGGTAGGGGTCAGTAGTTTAGCTGCTTTATCCCCCAGCCCGGCAGCAGCTCAGCTTATGCCTCCAGCGCCGTCAGACCCGTAGGATTGAGTAGTTTGCACTTTACAAATACCGAATCGATTTGATACGTGCAAATTTACCTTTGCACTCCCTGTATAACACCCCCTAAGCACCATACACAAGTTAGGATGTATGTTCATACATCGCGCACCATTCCATCGCGTGCTTTTACCATGCGTACAATACATCGCAAAGACCACAACATCGGCAATTTTCACATCGCATGTTGTTGCAATGCCAATGCGTTGTTTCCTATTGGCAAGTACATAACATCGCAGCTTGCCAAATGCACGTCATTACAACGCGTTCTTTGTGTCCTACCACAGTGATCTGTTCCACTGCATCCTTCTGTTTTCCCGGGGTAAATCTATCACCTGGCTGGAAGAGGTGGCAGGGTGAGTGCCACAAACACAGCTGGCTCTCAAGGATGCGCGCGACACGGGCATTTAGCAGCAAGGAGCCGCAGTAAGAACAGGTCCAGGTGCAAATCTCCCCCCCCTGTGGTGTTGGGGCCCTAGGCCCTCATGCTGGGAATCATGGACACAGGACACATACTTATATGGTGGGTTAACTGGCCACGAGCACGTGCGCTCGGCCCTTTTATTAGCCAAGTCACCTGACCCAGTGACGTAGGTGGTGGGTGGGTGTAAAGTGTGTGACTTACACATGTGAACACTAGAACGTGTCCATGCTAGGACACTACATTCCTCCCAATTTTTAATAACAAAAACCCAGAGTCAATGTCCAACCTAGGGGAGAAAGAAGTATATATACAGATGTAATACAGTGACTAAACTTCTGCAGAATCGCTCACGCTTCAGCTGCTTGGAGTCACAGACGACGTTCTTCCTGTCGCTGACGATGTTCTTCCTGTCGCGGACGATGCTCTTCCTGTCGCGGACGATTACCAGTTCACTGTGGCACCGGCCTGGGTGCTCGATGGATCCAGTCTGTTGACGACTCTGCTTTGAAGTTGTACTCACAGTCTTTCCTTCGCTTTACTTTCTTGGCGACAAACACAGTTGAGTTCTTGTGGTTCACCGCTAGATGTTGCCGTTCATCTTTTAGTCCAGTCCATTTCTTTATCTGTGGCGTGTGGTCTGTTTTGCAGAAAGACGGGTCATTCGCAAGACACCCCTCTCACCAGGATGCCCCTCTCACAGGTGTTCCCCTGCCACGGGATATCCTTGAGGCCCTCTTCCTCAGATCTGGCCTGGGTTAAGTGTCCTGTATCGTGTTACTCCCATGCCGATAAGTACGGGTGCGGAGGAGACGACAGGTCTCACCTCAGATTCCGCAGTCAGACCTGGAGGGTGGCTGTTGGCTCCTGTCTTTAGCAGGCGAAGTCTTCATCCTCCTGAGACCTTTGCTGAAGGGCGGCTGACGACCATCTCTCGTCGCGGGGATACTCTCTCTCACCGGCATCCCTGAGGCCTTTGCCCCTGAGTCACCACGGCTGGCATTGACCAGTGTCCGTGTAACCCCAAAGGTGGGTGTTTCGAATGGTCCGGCCTGCTCACCTCTGCAGATCCCAGGTGTGCTGAAAGCATCATCAAACAGATGGTCTTTTCTCCGTGCCACGGGTGTTCTTCAGGACTTGCGCACTGTGTTCTGACACTTGTCACCTTCCTTGTCTTTGAGGTGTGAGTAGTCTTGCCACACTCTTCTCTCTGTCCTTGTCTTTGAGGTGTGAGTAGTCTTGCCACACTCTTCTCCTTCCTCTATTTCTTTCTCCGTGAGGATGTCATGTCACTCTGACTTCTTCTCCTTCTTGCAGTGGCAACCGTGCCACTCAGATCTTTCTTTCCCCTTTTTCTTTTAGTGGCAGACGTGCCACTCCGATGTCATCTTCCTTCTCTTCTTGTAGTGGCAAACGTGCCACTCCGATATCTTCATTCTTCTTGTCTTGTAGTGGCAAACGTGCCACTGCGATATCTTCTTCCCTTCACGACCCACTCTGGACCATTTCCGTTCTCCTCTTGTCTGGCCAGGCTTCTCCATGCAGCGCGCGCACTCTGCACATGTTCCCCCTGGTCTTGTCCTCGTCCGAGAACACTCTCTTCATCTTCCTCAGCATTCCGAGTTAGGGTCGTGACCTTCTCTTCATCTGCTCCTTTTCACCAGTTACTTTGGTTGAAGTTCGTGGGGCCATACTCATGGTCCGCTTCGTTCTTCTCCTTTTCACCAGTTACTTCGGTTCTTCTTGAGCTTCTTGGACCACTTGACGGTCCGCGCTGCCGATCACTGGCAGGATATCTTCGGTCTTGTCGTCAGACCTCTTGCTTTGTAGCTTCACTGACCCGTGCGACAACGCAGTCCTCGCTGGGGTGGATGTGGCTTGACACCTTTTCTTCTTTCTTCCTCCTTATCGCTGTGGGATGACGCTACATCCCTGTGGCACACCGTCTCTTCTTCCTGTGCTTCTGTCGCGTTCCTGCGCTTCTGGCGCATTCCTGTGCGCCTCCGTCGCATTCTCGTGCGCTCACCATCGCGCCTCCGTCAGACCTTGCGGTACATGCCTTGCTGCCTCTTCTTCCTTGCGCTGCGAGCCGTCGGTCTCCTGCGGCTGCTGGACTTCCTTGGATTGCTGCATGCTTGTTTGTTTCCTTGTTTCTGCAATACCACCAGTGGCCACTGGGTGGCAGTGTTGCTTTTCTTTGGCTTCAGCAGCAACCTTCTGCGCTGCCAGAACTCTATGCCTTGTTTTCCTTTTCTCCAGGCTTCACTCATGAGTAGGAAGGCTGGAGGGGAGCTGGAGCCAGGCAGAGCAGTGGAGTCCAGGACACGTGGCAGCAGGTAAGTCCTTTACAATTTTTTCTTTGAAAGGGGGGGGGGCACAGGCATTTCCATTCAGCTGCAGAGCTCACAGCATTGCTCTGTTTGTGCACTGCTGGTGAGCGTTTCGTTTTACTGGTGCACTGAGAGGGAGGGTGGAATGCAGGCTCCGACTGGGTCCTGGGGATGTGTTGTCGCGGGTGGGCTCCGCTTTATTCACTTTCCCTCGTGGAGGTGAGGCTGTGGGCAATTGGTTGTGCTGCAGGGGAATCTCGCTCTTCACCGCGCTGCTTTTACCTTAGCGCTATCACACGCCTCTCTTCCACTGCCTGCCC
The DNA here is from genome assembly GCF_964204655.1 of Triturus cristatus. Taxonomy (NCBI): domain Eukaryota; kingdom Metazoa; phylum Chordata; class Amphibia; order Caudata; family Salamandridae; genus Triturus; species Triturus cristatus. The sequence continues at coordinate 370,788,522 of NC_140586.1, forward strand.
CCGATTGGGGCACACGCCTGCAGGCACCTCTAGGGGCTCAGCTTCACTTTCTCTGCCCCAGCACTGTTCCGGCCGTGCCTCCCTCGCGCTGGCGCTCCAGTCGGCCGGGAGTGTTCACCGGGTGCCGGCGCTGTTCTCTCTCTGCTCTTCTCGCCCGCAGCAGCGTCCCTCAGTTCTCATGCTGGGCGGGCGGAGGAGACAGGGGTCACTGCTGGGCGCTGTGGCGCGGGTGGGCTCCGCCTTAATTTCTCTTCTCAAACGGCCTCGGGCCGCACGTCGATGCTTTCTTTCCCTCCGGCATGTTCCCTAATGCGGGGTAGGCACCCGTTTACCACGCTGCTCCTTCTTCGCGGGTGGGCTCCGCTTCTCGTTTCTGCTTCCCCCGTCCCACCGCAGCAGCGCCTCAGAGCTCACACGCTGCGGGGGAGGGGGGACGCCGGGACACTCGCCACCTTCTCGTCGGTGCTGCGCTGGGGGGTTCTTACGCTTGCTGTGTCGTTCCTTGACTGCGGGTGGGCTCCGCGTTGCCGCTCATCCTGGCAATGGGTTGGGGGTGGTTAGCTACTCCACCCCCGCCCTCACTGGCTCCAGCAACGATCACGGGGCCGCGGTTGGCTCCCCCAGACCTCCGATCATGATGATCCTCACGCGGGGTGGGCTCCCGCTTTGGATGGGGTTATGTTCATCTTACCCCGGACTCCTTCCTCACTCACCGGGGCTCGTCGCAGCCGATGTGGGTGGGCTCCGCTCGGCGTGCCTCTCCTTCCGGGCACAGCGGTAGGGTCGGGGTGGGCACCCGGCCTCCGCCTGCAGACTTCCGGCGTCGCGGCCGATACGGGTGGGCTCCGATCGGTCCGCTTGTCTTCGGGGCGCTTCCCCCTCCACCAGGGTCACAGCGGCAAGCGCCTGAGTCGCGGGGTGAGCTCCCGGTCACCTCGGGGCACGCTGCGGGCCCCGCCTCGTCCTGCCAGCTTCTCGGCGCGTCGCGCCTTCTTGCAGAGGGGGGGGGTGTCCTCACCGGGCAGTCATCTCTTCCCCCATTGTTTTCGATGGTGCGCCGATCGGGGGCTGCACTCGCGGGGTAAAGTATCCCACCTTCGTCGCCAATGTGGTGTTGGGGCCCTAGGCCCTCATGCTGGGAATCATGGACACAGGACACATACTTATATGGTGGGTTAACTGGCCACGAGCACGTGCGCTCGGCCCTTTTATTAGCCTAGTCACCTGACCCAGTGACGTAGGTGGTGGGTGGGTGTAAAGTGTTTGACTTACACATGTGAACACTAGAACGTGTCCATGCTAGGACACTACACCCCCCCCCACGGCATTTTTTCCCGAAAATCGACAAACATCAATTCAGAGTATCAAAGATGAGATAAGTCACATTCTGCTAAATATTTACAGTCTCCAAATATTCACAGGAATGTCACTTAGTTTTACATCGAGTCAGACATGCTTGCGCGAGTTCAGTGAGTTTGTGTAAAATTGATTCGTTTAATTTTATGATCAGCTGACTTTCTTCCTTTGCAATGACATTTTCATATTTAACCATCAGTTGCGATAGCTGATATTCAAATTCTGCACATTTTTTGCTATACATCAGTCCCTGCCTGAGAATCTGTAGTAAGTGAATGTGACCTTACTACTTATATCTGTCACAGTGTACAGAGAAACGGCCTTCCTTCACTCTGCACGGGAAGGTGGAAGGTTAGACAAGCTCAGTCAAGCGCTTCACACAGCGAGCGGCCACAGTAAACAGAATGTTTTCGAGCTACACTGTGAGGTCAATAGTTTAAATGGCAAATAGTCACCCCTTTCCCAGCCGCTGTGCCTAACTGTTCACCGTCCATCCCTACCAAGTGTGTATTGAGGTGTGCATACAAAAGCTGACAAGGTATTGCAGTGTGCACGGATAACATTTTTTGTGTAAAAGTTTGCATACACAGTGTTCCAATTGTTTTAAATAATCAAATCTTGTGGTCTTTTCTGGCTTTACCTTTATTCTCCCTATCCACTCCGCTGGCCATTAAGCATTTGTCCCAGCACTCGGCTGTATCCAAAATCACGTCTCTTTTACATGCTCGCTATTTTATTATTGGACCTTCATCCATCCACCCTTTCATCCATCCATCCACCCATCATTCATCCACCCACCTTTTCACACATCCATCCACCCATCATTCATCCACCCACCCTTTCATCCATCCATCAACCCGTCATTCATCCACCCACCCACCCTTTCATCCGTCCATCCTTCATCCATCCACCCTTTCATCCATATCCACCCACCCTGGGGGCGTGGCTTGCGTGCCGCTACGGGATGGCGGTTTGCGCTTGAGCTCCGTGACGAGCGAGGGCCGTAGGAGGATTTTATGCTGCTTCGAAGTGCCCCACACCTGCTGAACGTTGGACTCATGCTTTTGAAGTTGTAGTGTGCTGCTTGAGAGACTTTTCTGCTCTCTGGCACTGCCGGTGACTATATTTATGTCGTTTTATGGTGGTGCTCGGCGTTTACACGAGCGGCCGCCATTTTGTTTTTTCTTTTTTCCTCACTGAAGGAGCTGGCTGTTCTCCATAACACGACGGCGTTTTTCACATGACCTGGCCAGGAATGAGGATAAACAGGTGCTGGTGACTATTTCCTTATTTATAAAGTGTATTTTGGATTTCTCTCTTTCCTCATTTACATTGCTACCTACGGTGAGAGCAGTTTGGATTTTACTCTACCATACCTCTCTTCAGAGCGCCTTCAATTCCGTTGTATGGCGCTTCTATGATTGATGATACCCTGCTTCTTGATTTTACTTTTTTTCGGATGACGTCTTTTTGATATCTGCAGGGCATGGTATTTTTGTGATGAATATTCTCTCCTTTGTCATGTAAGCCCGCCATTATTATTATCCTGGATTGATTGCTGACAGTGGCTTTCCACTTTTTGCGCATTTCTGTTTTACATATAGTGTATACTAGTTTCCTCTGGCTTTTTCCTTCCCTTCATTTCTCTGAAGTAGGGTATTTTGCTCCCGCTGTGGCTGTGGGCTCTATGGCTGCGAATATGGGCTTGTCACCAAATGCTAAAGACGCCAAAGATTCTAAAGCTTCTCTTAAAAGGTCCAAACAAGTGTCGCCTACACCTGAGGCTGCTCAAAAAGACACCAATTCCACTCTTGAGACTATTCTGACACGCCTTAATGATGTTCATACAATTGCGCAGTCTGCTAAGACTTACACAGATTTGTTGCAAGTGGAGGTGTCAGCCATCAGGAATGATTTCAAAGCTTTGTCCCTTCGTGTTTCAGCCACAGAAACACGTATTAGTGGTGCAGAAGACACTATGCAAAAGCAATCTAGGTCTCTTTGCCAGTTTGAGCGCTCAATGGCGGCATTGCGGAGGGATCTCACTGAACAAGAAGATCGTAATCGCAGATCCAATCTGCGCATTTTTGGTCTCCTAGAGGAAGTTGAGAAAGATGCACCCTCTATGATTGATTTCTTATGTAAATGGATTCCTTCTACGCTGCAAATTTCGTTCCAAAGAGACTTTGAGTTGGAACGGGCACACCGGGTTCCCACCTTTCGATCTAAATCAGCCACGCAACCAAGAGCGATAATTTTTAAGCCACTGCGCCATCAACATACAGAACAAATTCTGGCTCATATGCGAAAGGTTAAAGTTGTCTCATGGAATGGCCATCGCATTTCAATTTCTCACGACTTTGCCAGAGACACGGTAATAAGGAGGAAAGGTTTTCTTAATCTCCGGAAGCGTCTCTCTGAGATGAATATCCCCTTCTCTTTTTCTGGTCCTTCAAAATTCCGCATTACTTTCAAAGGTCGCTCTAGAATTTTCAATGACCCTGCGGATTTGGCCTCGTTTTTGGATAATCAGATGGAACTGCAGATGGATCTTCAAATGGAAGCCTCGCGTGATCCTGGTCCCTCTGGCACCTGATGTGGTTTCATATAACTGCAATGAATTTTCTCTTTTCCAGATCTATTAAGTCTGTCTTGTTTAGATCTGCATGGTGGTCTTATTGTCCACTGTTGTTGGTGTGCTTTTGCTGTGTTTTTGTGCGTGGCTTTGTAAGCTTTGTAAGCTATGTGATGGGCTGTGTTCTTTTCTCCTTTTCCTTATCTGTTCTACCTTCATATCTTTATGTTGTAGTGGACCATTATCTCCGATATCTCTCCTTTTTGTATTTTCTATTATTTCGTAGTATTATTGCTTCTTAGGTTTTCCTCACTCCTGCTTGTTGTTTTGTTGTCCATGTCAGGTTTCGGATCTTTTTATCTCACTTTATGACTTCTTTTATTTCCTTAGAATTTTTGTGTAGACTTGGTCTTCCTTTCTCTCTGACTCCAATTATTGTTACTTCCATTGCCGTATTTTATTTTGGTCTGTTTGCGTGTTGTTTTTCTCTGGTGTTCTGTTTCCATGGAGTACGTCATTGAGTATTAAATGTTAATATTTTCTGGATTGGTTATATAATCTGCTCATAGATACTTATTAATTGCTATATATAGAGTTCATTTTAATTGCTCTACAGAAATTTTTATATCTATTTTATTGATATATCACTGATTGGTTTGCTTACTTATTATTAATTGCCTCGATTTACTAGTTCTAATTATTTATGTATATTGCATTTTATAATCTCATGTTTTTTGCTTCTATGGTTATATGTTTACGATATTCTTATCTCTTTAAGTTCAACTAGTATAACAAGTTTTATATATTTGTGGATGGTCAACTAGATGTCTGTCCTTAGATTTTACATATTTAAATATTTATTTGTTTCTTATATTTATCTTCCATAAGAGCTTCATTGATTATTTTTTATGGATTACTTACATAAATGGCCTCATAGATACTTATTAATTGTTGTATATAAAGTTAATTCTAATTTCTGTATTGTTATCTTTTATATCTATTTTGCTATATCATTGATTGATTTCTGTATTTATTATTATTAACTGCCTCTCTTTACTAGTTCTAAATTCATATTGGTGTATTGCACTTTATAGTCTCAGGTTTTTTACTTCTATGGTTCTATATTTATGATATTCTTCCTCTTTGAATTACATTAGTATAACAGGTTTTATATATTTACGGACAGTCAACTAGATGTCTATCTTTATATTTTATATATCTAAATATATACTTGTTTCTTCTATTTCTCTGCCAAAGGGCTTCATTGATTGTTATAACGGTTCAGTTATTTCATGCCTTTCTCTATTATGTCTCATTTATTCTCTTCATATTTTATCTTATAGTCTTCTTTTGAATATATTTCTTTCTCTTGAGTCTCTACGGCTTTTCATGATGTCTGCTTCGCTTTCTTTTCTCATTGGTATATACATGTCGCCTTTATAGTCTTATATGATGAATTATTTTTAGAATGCTATAATTAATGCTAGTTCATATTTCAGACATTTCTCTTTCTTAAATAAGTATAATCAGTTATGTATTGTATTGGGGCCTTTTATGCTGATTGCATTAATTCCTTGTGATGGTCTCCTTGCTCATCTTCCTATGTTCCCCCTAGTATGAATTTGTTCTCTTTCAGACCTTTTTTGTTGGTTCTTCTCTTTCTTCTTCTTTCTACTTTCTTTTTTCTCTTCTTTCTCTTTTTCTCTTCGGATTTCCTCTTTGGATTCTCCCTGTTTCGTGTTGTTGGCTAGTGTGTGGGGGTGCATTTCTATGGTTGTTGTATATTCTCTATCATTTTTGGTGCTTCATTTTTCCCTATTATTGGTTCTATGTCTGGATTGAATATAATTTCCCTTAATGTGAAAGGATTAAATCACCCAGTTAAAAGGTCAAAGATATTAGACTACGGCAAATCTCTTTCTTCGGATCTAGTCCTTTTTCAAGAGACGAAGGTCTCTGCCAGAGAGGCGCTTTTTTTGAAGAAAGATTGGGTTGCTGATGTCGCTTGTTCAGATGCTTGTGGCAAAAGAAATGGGGTAATTACTTTAGTTTCTAAACATTCTGGTTTGTCTATTGTTTCCTCTGAACAGGATACGGAGGGCCGTTGGTTATTATCTAAGTTTTCTGATGGTAATATTGATCTCTTTGTCATGAATATTTATGCCCCTAACAAGGATGATCCGTCTTTTTGGAAAGCAATCACCAAAAAGCTAAATGACACACCTCATTCTGGTAATCTGATTGTAGGTGGGGACTTTAATCTACCAATGGATCCCATTTTAGATAGGAATTCTGCCTTTCATTTTCGTCCTCCTAAATCACATCAACAAATGATTAATATGTGCTCTATTATCCATCTGCAGGATGTCTGGCGTCTTCATAATCCCACTGGCAGTGATTTCTCCTTTTTTTCTTCCCCCCATTCGTCTTTTTCGCGCATTGATTATCTTTTGGTTCATTCATCTCTTGTTCAATCTTCTTCATCTCTGCTTATTCATCCTATTTTGATTTCAGACCATGAAGCGGTGACTTTCACACTTTTGTCTTTTGCCCCTAGAGCGAGATCTCGATCTTGGAGACTCAACACAGAAATCCTACATGATGTTTCCCAGGTTCGAGAGTTTTCCAATGATATTGAGACGTTTTTCCTTGAGAATATCGGTTCAGTCGACTCCCCTGTTGTTCTCTGGGACTCTTTTAAATGCACTTTCCGTGGTCAGATCATCAAATGTATGTCAAGGAGGAACGCTGCCATTAGAAAGGAACTCACTGACTTAGCAGCTGAGATTAAAAGTCAGGAATCTCTTTTTCGACAATCCAAAGATAAATCTTGCCTACAATCTATTAAGAATTTAAAATATACATACAATACTATAGTCACTAAGAGAGCTCATATAGGTCTTCAGGCTCAGAAATCTAAGAAGTTGTTGTTAAAAACCCCTTCTGGCAAGATGCTTGCAGCTACATTAAAGTTCCAGGAATCTTCTTATAAATCTTCCCAAATTTCTTCTATTAATGACCATCTTGGTAAGAAAAAGTTTCAGACTGAAGAAATTCTTGAGGTCTTTCGAGATTTTTATAATAATTTATATACCCCCTCTAATCAATCTTCTTTTGAACAATGCCAAGAGTTCTTAAAAACAGTTCCTGTGAAAACTGTATCGGAGGATGATAATAACTCTTTGAATGGCCTGATTACCTCTGATGAAATTATTTCTGCAATTAAAGCTGCTCGCTCCGGTAAAGCTCCAGGTCCTGATGGATATCCTATTTTGTTTTATAAAACCTTTTTATCTGTGATTGTGCCGCATCTTCAATCTGTCTTTGATGCTTTTATTAAAGATGGTTCTGTGTCTGGTTCTGCTGCTGATGCTACTATTGTAGTAATCCCCAAAGAAGGAAAAGATCATTCGGACCCCAAAGATTTTCGCCCTATTTCCCTTCTTAACATGGAAGCTAAAATTTTTGCTAAAATCTTAGCTAAACGCTTAGAATCCTTTATTCCGCAATTGGTTCATCCTTCCCAAACAGGGTTTGTAAAGGGTCGTCTTGCACGTGATAATATTCGTACTTTTTGTCACATTCTCGGTTCAGCCAAGCGATCCAATATTCCGGCGGCGGCCTTGGCCCTTGATGCTGAAAAGGCCTTTGATAAGGTCTCCTGGCCTTTTTTACGAGCGGTTTTATGTGCTCACAATCTTGGTGATTCCTTTATTCGTATGGTTATGTCTCTTTATTCCCGTCCTAGAGCTAACATAAGAGTAAATGGAGCTACGTCGTCCTTTTTCAATCTTCGCCAGGGTACTAGGCAAGGGTGCCCCTTGTCTCCTCTTTTATTTTTGTTATCCATTGATCCTCTTCTCAGAATGATTGATTTACATCCAGACATTAAGGGGTTCTCTTTTGGGTCTCATCAGATAAAAACAGCCGCGTATGCGGATGATGTTCTTATTTTCTCTGATGATATTGCACTGGCCATCCCTGTTATCTCTGATACGATTTCTCTCTTCTCGAAGGTTTCAGGATATACCCTGAACAAAGATAAGACAGAGATGCTCCCCTTAAATGCTTATTGTTTTTCTTCTCATATGGGTTCGGCGGGTTTTAAGTGGCAATCTAAGCAACTAAAATATCTGGGTATTTATTTTTGTTCCACCCTTTATGCTACGGCTACTTATAATGAATCTCAAACTATTCTTAAAGTGCGACGTCTTTTAGAAACTTGGTCTCCGAAACATATTTCATGGTGGGGTCGATTGCAGACTCTTAAAATGATGATAACACCTATTATTAATTTTGTTTCCTCTATGCTTCCGGTAAAGCTCTCTGATTCCTTTTTTCACGAGCTTGACATACTTACTTCCAAATTTTTATGGAATGATAAAAGAGCTAGAATTGCTTATAAATTCTTACGGAAATCTTTTGATCTGGGAGGCTGTAATCTTCCTGATTGGGGGAAATATAAAACTGCTTTCCTGGCGTCTCAAGGTGCTCTTTGGTTTTCTTCACCCTCTACTCATGTTCCATCCTGGTTGCTAATTGAACAAGAATTGGCCTCCCGTCTGCCGACGGCTTCTTTTTTAACTGCGAGTACCCTTTCTATTCCATTCTCTCGATCTATTATTTTAGACACTATTGCTGCGATTCGTAAGGTTGATAAGAAAGTGGCAACTCCACTGCATAAAACTAGATGGTCGTCTATTTGGCGCAATTCTAGAATCAAAATTAATATTGAGCCACAGTTGATGTCTTATTGGGCTGGGAAAGGTATCTCGCTTGTTAAACATCGCTATGACTCCAATAATGATCCTTTCCCTTTCTCTTCCCTAGCTCAACAATTTGCTTTATCAAACTTAGACTTTTATACCTTTCTTAAGATTAAGGTAGCACTTGCTAAAATGCACCTTCACCCCTCGTCCCCTACGATTACGCTTTTTCAATTATGGATCAGGTCTGGTCATATAGCGTCCAGGATTTACAAATTCTTATCGTCCTCTACACTTCTTTCCCAAACGGTCGCATAGCAAAAATGGCTACATCATTTTGATCATAGTGTTACCGATCATATTTCTTCAGAAACATGGCAAGACATTGGTAAACTTTCTCTTCGTAGCAAAATTGCCCCTTCATTAATGCAGTCTAAGTTTTTCTCTATTAATCTTCTTCATTGGACTCCCATTCGTTTGTATTCGTTGAATCTCAAAGAAGATAATTTATGTTGGAGTTGTAGGCTTTTACCAGGTGATTTTCAGCATATGTTCTTTGATTGTTCCCTTCTCCAACCCTTTTGGAATTTAATACACAAACACCTCATGATTATCTTTAACATTGAGTTTCAACTCTCTTTTCCATTAATTATATTAGGTCCGTTGGCGGCCCCGGTCCCTTTGCCTTTAGACTCCATGGAATTACAATTGTTGGATCTGTTATTGACTGTTGCAGTCAAAGTTATTCTCATGGAGTGGAAATCCTTCTCTTCTGTCTCTTACCATACTTGGTGGGCTTGGGTTTCCTTTTTACGAAGTGCTCATACGTCAGTTGATCATGCTCATCTCTCTCCGTCTATATCTGCTGGTGTTTGGAAAGCCATGGATACGTACATGGACCTGGTTTCAGAGGGGTTGGTGGATCAATATCCTTTTGATTTGTCTGGTTAATGTTGTCTGGTTACTGTTGTCTTCTGTGTCGGATGAATTCTTTGGACATCTTCTCCTCTTCCTTCACTCCTCCCTGTCTTTCTTTCTCTTTCTTCATCTCTTTCCTACTTTCTCCGTCTTTTCTTCCTTCCTTTCTTTCTTACTCTTATCTCTATTTTGCTATCTGATGGTGATACTCTTGATAATAATGATTGCTAATGGTGTATTTCTTCTTATTTAATTTCATTTTATCATATTGTTTATCCTTGTCTGATATCAATTGTATCACTTTGGCTTGTATCTTATGTCCTTATTTACTCCTTTAAATTAATAAAATTCTTTTGAAATCATATCCACCCACCCTTTCATCCATCCATCCGTATATCCTTCATCCATCCACCCTTTCATCCATCCACCCATCATTCATCCACCCACCTCTGCACACATCCATCCATCCACCCATCATTCATCCACCCACCCTTTAAACCATATCCACCCACCCTTTCATCCATCCATCCATCCATCCATCATTCATCCACACATTAATCCATCAATCATCCACCCATTAATCACTCATGTATTCTGAGCCGTGTGAAACACCTTGCAATAATAACATCGCGTGTGCCGAATACCAAGTTTACAATAATGACATTGCGTCACTGTATCAGTTTTCCCGTCTGTACGTGTGCCGAATACCAAGCAATGCTTCAAATTCTATTCGTTTCTGTGCCATTTGTTTTCCTGTCAATGTATTAATTGACTTTTGTGCCGGTTTTCCAATTTTAACATAAGTTTTCCCGTCTGTGCTGCCGGTTTTCAAGCAATGGTTTTCAAGCAATGCTTAAAATTCTATTAGTTTTCTGTGCTGTCTGTTTTCCCGTCTGTGCTGTCTGTGCCACCTGTTTTCCTGTCAATGTCTGTGCTGCCAGTTTTCATCACGTCAGTGCATCTTTTTTCCCGTCTGTGCTGTCTGTGCCACCTGTTTTCCCGTCAATGTATTAATTGACTTTGGTGCCGGTTTTCCAGTTTTAACATCGCATCAATGCTTACACTTTACATCGCATTAACGTTTTTCCATTTTTAACAATTTTATTATACCAATGTTTACAATGCTTACAATTTTAACATCGCATTAACGTTGACATGGTAAAGTTGCGTTGTTCTGGCTTACGTGGTATGCCTTACGATGTAAACGTGTAGGCGTTGCTGTGCCTTACGATGTAAACGTGTACGCGTTGCTGTGCCTTACGATGTAAACGTTATTGCGATGTTCTAATTGCGTTGTGATGTCCCCCCGAACTGATCACATCGTTGCGATGGGTGTCCGCCACAAGTTACAATGTTCAAAACAAAAGAGTAGGTATAACTACATGCTGACACTACTTGGACAGATGTTGCACAGCGGCCAGAGCACATAACTTCACAGCATATGACACACACTTTGGACTCACGCTTTCGTCCCTGAGTCCGGCAGCAGCTCAGCTTAGCAGCATGAGACTCGAGACAATACCTCACATATTTTCCATACCCCAGCACTTTCAGACCAGTAGGGGTCCGTAGTTTGTCCAACTAGGTATAAACACATGCTGACACTACTTCCACAGGTGTGGTGCAGCGGCCAGGGCTCATGACTTCACCAGTGGCATAATGAAAGCTCAAGGGGCCCTCCTGCAAGGTACATGGATGGGCCCCCACTCTGGATTCAATCCGGAGCTCTAAGGCCTTAGTACTGGGCTGAAGGGGCCCCCTACAGCTCGGGGGCCTGTGTTACACCCCTGGACTTCACAGCATAAGACACACAGTTTGGGCTCACGCTTTAATCCCAAAGTCCCGCAGCAGCTCACCTTAGCAGCATCAGACTCTAGGCAATACCTCACTTAATTTCCATATCCCAGCACTTTCAGACCGGTAGGGATGAGTAGTTCACTTCGCACCCCCTGTATAGCACACCTAAACACCCCACAGAGGTTACAGTGCTCCTACCCTCCTCTTTCCTACTTTTTTCACTCTTTTTTCCCCTTACTCGCTTCAACAGAATCACAAAATGGCTGCCAACACTTCCTAGTTGCAACCGCTCGCACCGCTCGCAGCTAATAAGCAGCAAGCTCGTGCTTGTAACGCCTCAGCCAATCCGATAGCAGAATTCCCAAATATCGATATCTGTTAATTTTGATATTTCTCCAAAACTACTGAACGGATTTACACCAAATAAACAAAAGCTTGCTTTCTAGACCAAGACCCTTCTCCCTTTTTTCTTGGCCCCCCCTTTGACGAATCACCCCCAAACTTTCAACATAGGAGCTGATATGAACAAAGAATTAGTTTGGAAAATTTCATGAAGATTAAGCCTGGGCAAAGCACTATGCTACGCTCGTGTAGTTTGCGAATTATGCGCTACTTCGCACTACGCAAATTGCACGTAGCACAGTGCAAACACGCGCAGCGTAGCGAAGTGCAGCGGTCATTTTCTGCTTGCTCAGGGTCCTCAACATCAAGTTGGTGACCGCGAGCAAGCAAAATGACATCCCGGCGAGACTTTTTCCTCGTTCGTGATCAGCAACATCAAGTTGCCGATCGCGAGCGTGGAAAATAAACCTTCTGGTGAGCTTCTCAACGCGGGGAGGTCAGGTTTCTCATTGCGAGTGGTCTCGTATGCTCGCGACTCCTCGCGATGAGAAACTACCAGTCCGCGTTGAGAAAGCTGTCGCTCGAGTAGAAATCTACTCTGTCGCTCGAGTAGACCGCTTGCACTATGCAAGATGCTGTTTGCGATGCTTGCACAGTGCGGACAAGCATCCGGCACTGTGCAAGCATTGCAAACAGCATTTTGCACAGTGCACTATGCAGTTTGCGTAGCTACGTGTAGCTCGTGTAGTGCGAAGTGCCCTTCACGTAGCTACGCGTAGCGCTACTTCGCAAACAACGCCCAGGGTTAATGAAGATTCATCAAACGACGCCAAAGTTATAAGCAAAACAAAAAATGCTCTTCCTATGGAAACTTGGTCCTAACTATAACTACCTACTGGCAACTGCCAGTAGGTAATATATATATATATATATATATATATATATATATATATATATATATATATATATATATATATATATATATATATATATATATATATATATATGTCCAAAACAAGCCTCCGAGAAGGAAGCCCCCAACCCTGCAGGGCGGCCTCTTACAACGGGCACGGAGAAGCCCGCCACCTCACACTCAATGAAAAAATACTAGAGGCCCACTTCAGGAAACAGGATGCCTTTAATCCAAGAATACAGCACAGCGCTTCCTGCAGTCCAACTAGTTTCGGCACTACAGCCTTGCTCACGGACAGGAAGTTTCACAAAGTGCATCTGTGCCTACATTTTTATAACGTTTCTGGTCACCTGACTGCTTGTAGCCTGCATTTCCCATAGTGCATCATTTAATACAGGTAAGAAATGTTTTTGGAGAAAAGTTCCTCGTTGTGCTGGCAAAAGGAACGTAATCTGCTCAGCTACCAGATGCACATACTGTAGAGTGAATCAAATAAAATCCAAATGGAAAAACAGTCAAATGCCTTGTAACAGTGTAATGCTGGGTGTTGTACCTCCTCAGTTTGCTGGCTCCTGTCACCGGAACGATTGGAAGGGAAATCATCCCCAGCCAAATCCCTTTCACTGCTGCCGTTGTTTTCACAATTAGTGGCATCTCCTCAGTAGGTTTACCGGCAGCGTGCCGGTCATGCTTCCTAGTTTAATGTCCAAAACAAGCCTCCGAGAAGGAAGCCCCCAACCCTGCAGGGCGGCCTCTTACAACGGGCACGGAGAAGCCCGCCACCTCACACTCAATGAAAAAACACTAGAGGCCCACTTCAGGAAACAGGATGCCTTTAATCCAAGAATACAGCACAGCGCTTCCTGCCGTCCAACTAGTTTCGGCACTACAGCCTTGCTCACGGACAGGAAGTTTCACAAAGTGCATCTGTGCCTACATTTTTATAACGTTTCTGGTCACCTGACTGCTTGTAGCCTTCATTTCCCATAGTGCATCATTTAATACAGGTAAGTAATGTTTTTGGAGAAAAGTTCCTCGTTGTGCTGGCAAAAGGAACGTAATCTGCTCAGCTACCAGATGCACACACTGTAGAGTGAAACAAATAAAATCCAAATGGAAAAACAGTCAAATGCCTTGTAACAGCGTAATGCTGGGTGTTGTACCTCCTCAGTTTGCTGGCTCCTGTCACCGGAACGATTGGAAGGGAAATCATCCCCAGCCAAATCCCTTTCACTGCTGCCGTTGTTTTCACAATTAGTGGCATCTCCTCAGTAGGTTTACCGGCAGCGTGCGGGTCATGCTTCCTAGTTTAATGTCCAAAACAAGCCTCCGAGAAGGAAGCCCCCAACCCTGCAGGGCGGCCTCTTACAACGGGCACGGAGAAGCCCGCCACCTCACACTCAATGAAAAAACACTAGAGGCCCACTTCAGGAAACAGGATGCCTTTAATCCAAGAATACAGCACAGCGCTTCCTGCAGTCCAACTAGTTTCGGCACTACAGCCTTGCTCACGGACAGGAAGTTTCACAAAGTGCATCTGTGCCTACATTTTTATAACGTTTCTGGTCACCTGACTGCTTGTAGCCTGCATTTCCCATAGTGCATCATTTAATACAGGTAAGTAATGTTTTTGGAGAAAAGTTCCTCGTTGTGCTGGCAAAAGGAACGTAATCTGCTCAGCTACCAGATGCACATACTGTAGAGTGAATCAAATAAAATCCAAATGGAAAAACAGTCAAATGCCTTGTAACAGCGTAATGCTGGGTGTTGTACCTCCTCAGTTTGCTGGCTCCTGTCACCGGAACGATTGGAAGGGAAATCATCCCTAGCCAAATCCCTTTCACTGCTGCCGTTGTTTTCACAATTAGTGGCATCTCCTCAGTAGGTTTACCGGCAGCGTGCGGGTCATGCTTCCTAGTTTAATGTCCAAAACAAGCCTCCGAGAAGGAAGCCCCCAACCCTGCAAGGGGGCCTCTTACAACGGGCACGGAGAAGCCCGCCACCTCACACTCAATGAAAAAACACTAGAGGCCCACTTCAGGAAACAGGATGCCTTTAATCCAAGAATACAGCACAGCGCTTCCTGCTGTCCAACTAGTTTCGGCACTACAGCCTTGCTCACGGACAGGAAGTTTCACAAAGTGCATCTGTGCCTACATTTTTATAACGTTTCTGGTCACCTGACTGCTTGTAGCCTTCATTTCCCATAGTGCATCATTTAATACAGGTAAGTAATGTTTTTGGAGAAAAGTTCCTCGTTGTGCTGGCAAAAGGAACGTAATCTGCTCAGCTACCAGATGCACACACTGTAGAGTGAAACAAATAAAATCCAAATGGAAAAACAGTCAAATGCCTTGTAACAGCGTAATGCTGGGTGTTGTACCTCCTCAGTTTGCTGGCTCCTGTCACCGGAACGATTGGAAGGGAAATCATCCCCAGCCAAATCCCTTTCACTGCTGCCGTTGTTTTCACAATTAGTGGCATCTCCTCAGTAGGTTTACCGGCAGCGTGCGGGTCATGCTTCCTAGTTTAATGTCCAAAACAAGCCTCCGAGAAGGAAGCCCCCAACCCTGCAGGGCGGCCTCTTACAACGGGCACGGAGAAGCCCGCCACCTCACACTCAATGAAAAAACACTAGAGGCCCACTTCAGGAAACAGGATGCCTTTAATCCAAGAATACAGCACAGCGCTTCCTGCAGTCCAACTAGTTTCGGCACTACAGCCTTGCTCACGGACAGGAAGTTTCACAAAGTGCATCTGTGCCTACATTTTTATAACGTTTCTGGTCACCTGACTGCTTGTAGCCTGCATTTCCCATAGTGCATCATTTAATACAGGTAAGTAATGTTTTTGGAGAAAAGTTCCTCGTTGTGCTGGCAAAAGGAACGTAATCTGCTCAGCTACCAGATGCACATACTGTAGAGTGAATCAAATAAAATCCAAATGGAAAAACAGTCAAATGCCTTGTAACAGCGTAATTCTGGGTGTTGTACCTCCTCAGTTTGCTGGCTCCTGTCACCGGAACGATTGGAAGGGAAATCATCCCTAGCCAAATCCCTTTCACTGCTGCCGTTGTTTTCACAATTAGTGGCATCTCCTCAGTAGGTTTACCGGCAGCGTGCGGGTCATGCTTCCTAGTTTAATGTCCAAAACAAGCCTCCGAGAAGGAAGCCCCCAACCCTGCAAGGGGGCCTCTTACAACGGGCACGGAGAAGCCCGCCACCTCACACTCAATGAAAAAACACTAGAGGCCCACTTCAGGAAACAGGATGCCTTTAATCCAAGAATACAGCACAGCGCTTCCTGCCGTCCAACTAGTTTCGGCACTACAGCCTTGCTCACGGACAGGAAGTTTCACAAAGTGCATCTGTGCCTACATTTTTATAACGTTTCTGGTCACCTGACTGCTTGTAGCCTGCATTTCCCATAGTGCATCATTTAATACAGGTAAGTAATGTTTTTGGAGAAAAGTTCCTCGTTGTGCTGGCAAAAGGAACGTAATCTGCTCAGCTACCAGATGCACATACTGTAGAGTGAATCAAATAAAATCCAAATGGAAAAACAGTCAAATGCCTTGTAACAGCGTAATTCTGGGTGTTGTACCTCCTCAGTTTGCTGGCTCCTGTCACCGGAATGATTGGAAGGGAAATCATCCCCAGCCAAATCCCTTTCACTGCTGCCGTTGTTTTCACAATTAGTGGCATCTCCTCAGTAGGTTTACCGGCAGCGTGCGGGACATGCTTCCTAGTTTAATGTCCAAAACAAGCCTCCGAGAAGGAAGCCCCCAACCCTGCAGGGCGGCCTCTTACAACGGGCACGGAGAAGCCCGCCACCTCACACTCAATGAAAAAACACTAGAGGCCCACTTCAGGAAACAGGATGCCTTTAATCCAAGAATACAGCACAGCGCTTCCTGCAGTCCAACTAGTTTCGGCACTACAGCCTTGCTCACGGACAGGAAGTTTCACAAAGTGCATCTGTGCCTACATTTTTATAACGTTTCTGGTCACCTGACTGCTTGTAGCCTGCATTTCCCATAGTGCATCATTTAATACAGGTAAGTAATGTTTTTGGAGAAAAGTTCCTCGTTGTGCTGGCAAAAGGAACGTAATCTGCTCAGCTACCAGATGCACATACTGTAGAGTGAATCAAATAAAATCCAAATGGAAAAACAGTCAAATGCCTTGTAACAGCGTAATGCTGGGTGTTGTACCTCCTCAGTTTGCTGGCTCCTGTCACCGGAACGATTGGAAGGGAAATCATCCCTAGCCAAATCCCTTTCACTGCTGCCGTTGTTTTCACAATTAGTGGCATCTCCTCAGTAGGTTTACCGGCAGCGTGCGGGTCATGCTTCCTAGTTTAATGTCCAAAACAAGCCTCCGAGAAGGAAGCCCCCAACCCTGCAAGGGGGCCTCTTACAACGGGCACGGAGAAGCCCGCCACCTCACACTCAATGAAAAAACACTAGAGGCCCACTTCAGGAAACAGGATGCCTTTAATCCAAGAATACAGCACAGCGCTTCCTGCCGTCCAACTAGTTTCGGCACTACAGCCTTGCTCACGGACAGGAAGTTTCACAAAGTGCATCTGTGCCTACATTTTTATAACGTTTCTGGTCACCTGACTGCTTGTAGCCTTCATTTCCCATAGTGCATCATTTAATACAGGTAAGTAATGTTTTTGGAGAAAAGTTCCTCGTTGTGCTGGCAAAAGGAACGTAATCTGCTCAGCTACCAGATGCACACACTGTAGAGTGAAACAAATAAAATCCAAATGGAAAAACAGTCAAATGCCTTGTAACAGCGTAATGCTGGGTGTTGTACCTCCTCAGTTTGCTGGCTCCTGTCACCGGAACGATTGGAAGGGAAATCATCCCCAGCCAAATCCCTTTCACTGCTGCCGTTGTTTTCACAATTAGTGGCATCTCCTCAGTAGGTTTACCGGCAGCGTGCGGGTCATGCTTCCTAGTTTAATGTCCAAAACAAGCCTCCGAGAAGGAAGCCCCCAACCCTGCAGGGCGGCCTCTTACAACGGGCACGGAGAAGCCCGCCACCTCACACTCAATGAAAAAACACTAGAGGCCCACTTCAGGAAACAGGATGCCTTTAATCCAAGAATACAGCACAGCGCTTCCTGCAGTCCAACTAGTTTCGGCACTACAGCCTTGCTCACGGACAGGAAGTTTCACAAAGTGCATCTGTGCCTACATTTTTATAACGTTTCTGGTCACCTGACTGCTTGTAGCCTGCATTTCCCATAGTGCATCATTTAATACAGGTAAGTAATGTTTTTGGAGAAAAGTTCCTCGTTGTGCTGGCAAAAGGAACGTAATCTGCTCAGCTACCAGATGCACATACTGTAGAGTGAATCAAATAAAATCCAAATGGAAAAACAGTCAAATGCCTTGTAACAGCGTAATGCTGGGTGTTGTACCTCCTCAGTTTGCTGGCTCCTGTCACCGGAACGATTGGAAGGGAAATCATCCCCAGCCAAATCCCTTTCACTGCTGCCGTTGTTTTCACAATTAGTGGCATCTCCTCAGTAGGTTTACCGGCAGCGTGCGGGTCATGCTTCCTAGTTTAATGTCCAAAACAAGCCTCCGAGAAGGAAGCCCCCAACCCTGCAAGGGGGCCTCTTACAACGGGCACGGAGAAGCCCGCCACCTCACACTCAATGAAAAAACACTAGAGGCCCACTTTAGGAAACAGGATGCCTTTAATCCAAGAATACAGCACAGCGCTTCCTGCCGTCCAACTAGTTTCGGCACTACAGCCTTGCTCACGGACAGGAAGTTTCACAAAGTGCATCTGTGCCTACATTTTTATAACGTTTCTGGTCACCTGACTGCTTGTAGCCTTCATTTCCCATAGTGCATCATTTAATACAGGTAAGTAATGTTTTTGGAGAAAAGTTCCTCGTTGTGCTGGCAAAAGGAACGTAATCTGCTCAGCTACCAGATGCACACACTGTAGAGTGAAACAAATAAAATCCAAATGGAAAAACAGTCAAATGCCTTGTAACAGCGTAATGCTGGGTGTTGTACCTCCTCAGTTTGCTGGCTCCTGTCACCGGAACGATTGGAAGGGAAATCATCCCCAGCCAAATCCCTTTCACTGCTGCCGTTGTTTTGACAATTAGTGGCATCTCCTCAGTAGGTTTACCGGCAGCGTGCGGGTCATGCTTCCTAGTTTAATGTCCAAAACAAGCCTCCGAGAAGGAAGCCCCCAACCCTGCAAGGGGGCCTCTTACAACGGGCACGGAGAAGCCCGCCACCTCACACTCATAGAAAAAACACTAGAGGCCCACTTCAGGAAACAGGATGCCTTTAATCCAAGAATACAGCACAGCGCTTCCTGCCGTCCAACTAGTTTCGGCACTACAGCCTTGCTCACGGACAGGAAGTTTCACAAAGTGCATCTGTGCCTACATTTTTATAACGTTTCTGGTCACCTGACTGCTTGTAGCCTTCATTTCCCATAGTGCATCATTTAATACAGGTAAGTAATGTTTTTGGAGAAAAGTTCCTCGTTGTGCTGGCAAAAGGAACGTAATCTGCTCAGCTACCAGATGCACACACTGTAGAGTGAAACAAATAAAATCCAAATGGAAAAACAGTCAAATGCTTTGTAACAGCGTAATGCTGGGTGTTGTACCTCCTCAGTTTGCTGGCTCCTGTCACCGGAACGATTGGAAGGGAAATCATCCCCAGCCAAATCCCTTTCACTGCTGCCGTTGTTTTCACAATTAGTGGCATCTCCTCAGTAGGTTTACCGGCAGCGTGCGGGTCATGCTTCCTAGTTTAATGTCCAAAACAAGCCTCCGAGAAGGAAGCCCCCAACCCTGCAGGGCGGCCTCTTACAACGGGCACGGAGAAGCCCGCCACCTCACACTCAATGAAAAAACACTAGAGGCCCACTTCAGGAAACAGGATGCCTTTAATCCAAGAATACAGCACAGCGCTTCCTGCAGTCCAACTAGTTTCGGCACTACAGCCTTGCTCACGGATAGGAAGTTTCACAAAGTGCATCTGTGCCTACATTTTTATAACGTTTCTGGTCACCTGACTGCTTGTAGCCTGCATTTCGCATAGTGCATCATTTAATACAGGTAAGTAATGTTTTTGGAGAAAAGTTCCTCGTTGTGCTGGCAAAAGGAACGTAATCTGCTCAGCTACCAGATGCACATACTGTAGAGTGAATCAAATAAAATCCAAATGGAAAAACAGTCAAATGCCTTGTAACAGCGTAATTCTGGGTGTTGTACCTCCTCAGTTTGCTGGCTCCTGTCACCGGAATGATTGGAAGGGAAATCATCCCCAGCCAAATCCCTTTCACTGCTGCCGTTGTTTTCACAATTAGTGGCATCTCCTCAGTAGGTTTACCGGCAGCGTGCGGGACATGCTTCCTAGTTTAATGTCCAAAACAAGCCTCCGAGAAGGAAGCCCCCAACCCTGCAGGGCGGCCTCTTACAACGGGCACGGAGAAGCCCGCCACCTCACACTCAATGAAAAAACACTAGAGGCCCACTTCAGGAAACAGGATGCCTTTAATCCAAGAATACAGCACAGCGCTTCCTGCAGTCCAACTAGTTTCGGCACTACAGCCTTGCTCACGGACAGGAAGTTTCACAAAGTGCATCTGTGCCTACATTTTTATAACGTTTCTGGTCACCTGACTGCTTGTAGCCTGAATTTCCCATAGTGCATCATTTAATACAGGTAAGTAATGTTTTTATAATGTTTTATAATGTTATATACATATTTATATATATATATTATTTGCTTACTTGTGCGGCTCTTCTGGGTAACTCTTTTCGTTGGATAAATATGCGGCTGACCCGGCTGCAAAAGAGCTGCCACCGCAGGAGCAGGCCCGTGGAGACACCTACAAGTGCCTCCAAGTACAACGGGAGTAAGCACCAGGGATGTAAAGCACAAACTTTGCAGCAAGCTTTGATGTGAGGCAAGCGTCTCCCCATTTGGGTTTTTATTTTTCACTTCTGGGCTGGAAGAAGCGGACTCACCGGAGTTTAATATTTAGCACTACGGGATCAAGAAGGCTATTTGTTTAGCCACGCCCACTGGGGCAGGAACCTTAATATATCAAAATGGTGCCGATACTTCCGTTCGTTCCAAGCAGCAAGTTAGCCACTGAAGAAGGGATCATTGTCCTGAAACGCGTATGGCTGAGAATAAAGATGTTTGAACTCACCTTGCATGTCTGCAGCTTTTCATCGTAGAATGTGGAGTTATTTGCTTACTTGTGCGGCTCTTCTGGGTAACTCTTTTCGTTGGATAAATATGCGGCTGACCCGGCTGCAAAAGAGCTGCCACCGCAGGAGCGGGCCCGTGGAGACACCTACAAGTGCCTCCAAGTACAACGGGAGTAAGCACCAGGGATGTAAAGCACAAACTTTGCAGCAAGCTTTGATGTGGGGCAAGCGTCTCCCCACTTGGGTTTTTATTTTTCACTTCTGGGCTGGAAGAAGCGGACTCACTGGAGTTTAATATTTAGCACTACGGGATCCAGAAGGCTATTTGTTTAGCCACGCCCACTGGGGCAGGAACCTTAATATATCAAAATGGTGCCGATACTTCCGTTCGTTCCAAGCAGCAAGTTAGCCACTGAAGAAGGGATCATTGTCCTGAAACGCGTATGGCTGAGAATAAAGATGTTTGAACTCACCTTGCATGTCTGCAGCTTTTCATCGTAGAATGTGGAGTTATTTGCTTACTTGTGCGGCTCTTCTGGGTAACTCTTTTCGTTGGATAAATATGCGGCTGACCCGGCTGCAAAAGAGCTGCCACCGCAGGAGCGGGCCCGTGGAGACAACTACAAGTGCCTCCAAGTACAACGGGAGTAAGCACCAGGGATGTAAAGCACAAACTTTGCAGCAAACTTTGATGTGAGGCAAGCGTCTCCCCACTTGGGTTTTTATTTTTCACTTCTGGGCTGGAAGAAGCGGACTCACTAGAGTTTAATATTTAGCACTACGGGATCCAGAAGGCTATTTGTTTAGCCACGCCCACTGGGGCAGGAACCTTAATATATCAAAATGGTGCCGATACTTCCGTTCGTTCCAAGCAGCAAGTTACCCACTGAAGAAGGGATCATTGTCCTGAAACGCGTATGGCTGAGAATAAAGATGTTTGAACTCACCTTGCATGTCTGCAGCTTTTCATCGTAGAATGTGGAGTTATTTGCTTACTTGTGCGGCTCTTCTGGGTAACTCTTTTCGTTGGATAAATATGCGGCTGACCCGGCTGCAAAGAGCTGCCACCGCAGGAGCGGGCCCGTGGAGACACCTACAAGTGCCTCCAAGTACAACGGGAGTAAGCACCAGGGATGTAAAGCACAAACTTTGCAGCAAACTTTGATGTGAGGCAAGCGTCTCCCCACTTGGGTTTTTATTTTTCACTTCTGGGCTGGAAGAAGCGGACTCACTGGAGTTTAATATTTAGCACTACGGGATCCAGAAGGCTATTTGTTTAGCCACGCCCACTGGGGCAGGAACCTTAATATATCAAAATGGTGCCGATACTTCCGTTCGTTCCAAGCAGCAAGTTAGCCACTGAAGAAGGGATCATTGTCCTGAAACGCGTATGGCTGAGAATAAAGATGTTTGAACTCACCTTGCATGTCTGCAGCTTTTCATCGTAGAATGTGGAGTTATTTGCTTACTTGTGCGGCTCTTCTGGGTAACTCTTTTCGTTGGATAAATATGCGGCTGACCCGGCTGCAAAAGAGCTGCCACCGCAGGAGCGGGCCCGTGGAGACACCTACAAGTGCCTCCAAGTACAACGGGAGTAAGCACCAGGGATGTAAAGCACCAACTTTGCAGCAAGCTTTGATGTGAGGCAAGCGTCTCCCCACTTGGGTTTTTATTTTTCACTTCTGGGCTGGAAGAAGCGGACTCACTGGAGTTTAATATTTAGCACTACGGGATCCAGAAGGCTATTTGTTTAGCCACGCGCACTGGGGCAGGAACCTTAATATATCAAAATGGTGCCGATACTTCCGTTCGTTCCAAGCAGCAAGTTAGCCACTGAAGAAGGGATCATTGTCCTGAAACGCGTATGGCTGAGAATAAAGATGTTTGAACTCACCTTGCATGTCTGCAGCTTTTCATCGTAGAATGCGGAGTTATTTGCTTACTTGTGCGGCTCTTCTGGGTAACTCTTTTCGTTGGATAAATATGCGGCTGACCCGGCTGCAAAAGAGCTGCCACCGCAGGAGCGGGCCCGTGGAGACACCTACAAGTGCCTCCAAGTACAACGGGAGTAAGCACCAGGGATGTAAAGCACAAACTTTGCAGCAAGCTTTGATGTGAGGCAAGCGTCTCCCCACTTGGGTTTTTATTTTTCACTTCTGGGCTGGAAGAAGCGGACTCACTGGAGTTTAATATTTAGCACTACGGGATCCAGAAGGTTATTTGTTTAGCCACGCCCACTGGGGCAGGAACCTTAATATATCAAAATGGTGCCGATACTTCCGTTCGTTCCAAGCAGCAAGTTAGCCACTGAAGAAGGGATCATTGTCCTGAAACGCGTATGGCTGAGAATAAAGATGTTTGAACTCACCTTGCATGTCTGCAGCTTTTCATCGTAGAATGCGGAGTTATTTGCTTACTTGTGCGGCTCTTCTGGGTAACTCTTTTCGTTGGATAAATATGCGGCTGACCCGGCTGCAAAAGAGCTGTCACCGCAGGAGCGGGCCCGTGGAGACACCTACAAGTGCCTCCAAGTACAACGGGAGTAAGCACCAGGGATGTAAAGCACAAACTTTACAGCAAGCTTTATTGTGAGGCAAGCGTCTCCCCACTTGGGTTTTTATTTTTCACTTCTGGGCTGGAAGAAGCGGACTCACTGGAGTTTAATATTTAGCACTACGGGATCCAGAAGGCTATTTGTTTAGCCACGCCCACTGGGGCAGGAACCTTAATATATCAAAATGGTGCCGATACTTCCGTTCGTTCCAAGCAGCAAGTTAGCCACTGAAGAAGGGATCATTGTCCTGAAACGCGTATGGCTGAGAATAAAGATGTTTGAACTCACCTTGCATGTCTGCAGCTTTTCATCGTAGAATGCGGAGTTATTTGCTTACTTGTGCGGCTCTTCTGGGTAACTCTTTTCGTTGGATAAATATGCGGCTGACCCGGCTGCAAAAGAGCTGCCACCGCAGGAGCGGGCCCGTGGAGACACCTACAAGTGCCTCCAAGTACAACGGGAGTAAGCACCAGGGATGTAAAGCACAAACTTTGCAGCAAGCTTTGATGTGAGGCAAGCGTCTCCCCACTTGGGTTTTTATTTTTCACTTCTGGGCTGGAAGAAGCGGACTCACTGGAGTTTAATATTTAGCACTACGGGATCCAGAAGGCTATTTGTTTAGCCACGCCCACTGGGGCAGGAACCTTAATATATCAAAATGGTGCCGATACTTCCGTTCGTTCCAAGCAGCAAGTTAGCCACTGAAGAAGGGATCATTGTCCTGAAACGCGTATGGCTGAGAATAAAGATGTTTGAACTCACCTTGCATGTCTGCAGCTTTTCATCGTAGAATGCGGAGTTATTTGCTTACTTGTGCGGCTCTTCTGGGTAACTCTTTTCGTTGGATAAATATGCGGCTGACCCGGCTGCAAAAGAGCTGCCACCGCAGGAGCGGGCCCGTGGAGACACCTACAAGTGCCTCCAAGTACAACGGGAGTAAGCACCAGGGATGTAAAGCACAAACTTTGCAGCAAGCTTTGATGTGAGGCAAGCGTCTCCCCACTTGGGTTTTTATTTTTCACTTCTGGGCTGGAAGAAGCGGACTCACTGGAGTTTAATATTTAGCACTACGGGATCCAGAAGGCTATTTGTTTAGCCACGCCCACTGGGGCAGGAACCTTAATATATCAAAATGGTGCCGATACTTCCGTTCGTTCCAAGCAGCAAGTTTGCCACTGAAGAAGGGATCATTGTCCTGAAACGCGTATGGCTGAGAATAAAGATGTTGGAACTCACCTTGCATGTCTGCAGCTTTTCATCGTAGAATGCGGAGTTATTTGCTTACTTGTGCGGCTCTTCTGGGTAACTCTTTTCGTTGGATAAATATGCGGCTGACCCGGCTGCAAAAGAGCTGCCACCGCAGGAGCGGGCCCGTGGAGACACCTACAAGTGCCTCCAAGTACAACGGGAGTAAGCACCAGGGATGTAAAGCACAAACTTTGCAGCAAGCTTTGATGTGAGGCAAGCGTCTCCCCACTTGGGTTTTTATTTTTCACTTCTGGGCTGGAAGAAGCGGACTCACTGGAGTTTAATATTTAGCACTACGGGATCCAGAAGGCTATTTGTTTAGCCACGCCCACTGGGGCAGGAACCTTAATATATCACTTCCGTTCGTTCCAAGCAGCAAGTTAGCCACTGAAGAAGGGATCATTGTCCTGAAACGCGTATGGCTGAGAATAAAGATGTTTGAACTCACCTTGCATGTCTGCAGCTTTTCATCGTAGAATGTGGAGTTATTTGCTTACTTGTGCGGCTTTTCTGGGTAACTCTTTTCGTTGGATAAATATGCAGCTGACCCGGCTGCAAAAGAGCTGCCACCGCAGGAGCGGGCCCGTGGAGACACCTACAAGTGCCTCCAAGTACAACGGGAGTAAGCACCAGGGATGTAAAGCACAAACTTTGCAGCAAACTTTGATGTGAGGCAAGCGTCTCCCCACTTGGGTTTTTATTTTTCACTTCTGGGCTGGAAGAAGCGGACTCACTGGAGTTTAATATTTAGCACTACGGGATCCAGAAGGCTATTTGTTTAGCCACGCCCACTGGGGCAGGAACCTTAATATATCAAAATGGTGCCGATACTTCAGTTCGTTCCAAGCAGCAAGTTAGCCACTGAAGAAGGGATCATTGTCCTGAAACGCGTATGGCTGAGAATAAAGATGTTTGAACTCACCTTGCATGTCTGCAGCTTTTCATCGTAGAATGCGGAGTTATTTGCTTACTTGTGCGGCTCTTCTGGGTAACTCTTTTCGTTGGATAAATATGCGACTGACCCGGCTGCAAAAGAGCTGCCACCGCAGGAGCGGGCCCGTGGAGACACCTACAAGTGCCTCCAAGTACAACGGGAGTAAGCACCAGGGATGTAAAGCACAAACTTTGCAGCAAGCTTTGATGTGAGGCAAGCGTCTCCCCACTTGGGTTTTTATTTTTCACTTCTGGGCTGGAAGAAGCGGACTCACTGGAGTTTCATATTTAGCACTACGGGATCCAGAAGGCTATTAGTTTAGCCACGCCCACTGGGGCAGGAACCTTAATATATCAAAATGGTGCCGATACTTCCGTTCGTTCCAAGCAGCAAGTTAGCCACTGAAGAAGGGATCATTGTCCTGAAACGCGTATGGCTGAGAATAAAGATGTTTGAACTCACCTTGCATGTCTGCAGCTTTTCATCGTAGAATGTGGAGTTATTTGCTTACTTGTGCGGCTTTTCTGGGTAACTCTTTTCGTTGGATAAATATGCAGCTGACCCGGCTGCAAAAGAGCTGCCACCGCAGGAGCGGGCCCGTGGAGACACCTACAAGTGCTTCCAAGTACAACGGGAGTAAGCACCAGGGATGTAAAGCACAAACTTTGCAGCAAGCTTTGATGTGAGGCAAGCGTCTCCTCACTTGGGTTTTTATTTTTCACTTCTGCGCTGGAAGAAGCGGACTCACTGGAGTTTAATATTTAGCACTACGGGATCCAGAAGGCTATTTGTTTAGCCACGCCCACTGGGGCAGGAACCTTAATATATCAAAATGGTGCCGATACTTCCGTCCGTTCCAAGCAGCAAGTTTGCCACTGAAGAAGGGATCATTGTCCTGAAACGCGTATGGCTGAGAATAAAGATGTTGGAACTCACCTTGCATGTCTGCAGCTTTTCATCGTAGAATGCAGAGTTACTTGCTTACTTGTGCGGCTCTTCTGGGTAACTCTTTTCGTTGAATAAATATGCGGCTGACCCGGCTGCAAAAGAGCTGCCACCGCAGGAGCGGGCCCGTGGAGACACCTACAAGTGCCTCCAAGTACAACGGGAGTAAGCACCAGGGATGTAAAGCACAAACTTTGCAGCAAGCTTTGATGTGAGGCAAGCGTCTCCCCACTTGGGTTTTTATTTTTCACTTCTGGGCTGGAAGAAGCGGACTCACTGGAGTTTAATATTTAGCACTACGGGATCCAGAAGGCTATTTGTTTAGCCACGCCCACTGGGGCAGGAACCTTAATATATCAAAATGGTGCCGATACTTCCGTTCGTTCCAAGCAGCAAGTTAGCCACTGAAGAAGGGATCATTGTCCTGAAACGCGTATGGCTGAGAATAAAGATGTTTGAACTCACCTTGCATGTCTGCAGCTTTTCATCGTAGAATGCGGAGTTATTTGCTTACTTGTGCGGCTCTTCTGGGTAACTCTTTTCGTTGGATAAATATGCGGCTGACCCGGCTGCAAAAGAGCTGCCACCGCAGGAGCGGGCCCGTGGAGACACCTACAAGTGCCTCCAAGTACAACGGGAGTAAGCACCAGGGATGTAAAGCACAAACTTTGCAGCAAGCTTTGATGTGAGGCAAGCGTCTCCCCACTTGGGTTTTTATTTTTCACTTCTGGGCTGGAAGAAGCGGACTCACTGGAGTTTAATATTTAGCACTACGGGATCCAGAAGGCTATTTGTTTAGCCACGCCCACTGGGGCAGGAACCTTAATATATCAAAATGGTGCCGATACTTCCGTTCGTTCCAAGCAGCAAGTTAGCCACTGAAGAAGGGATCATTGTCCTGAAACGCGTATGGCTGAGAATAAAGATGTTTGAACTCACCTTGCATGTCTGCAGCTTTTCATCGTAGAATGTGGAGTTATTTGCTTACTTGTGCGGCTTTTCTGGGTAACTCTTTTCGTTGGATAAATATGCAGCTGACCCGGCTGCAAAAGAGCTGCCACCGCAGGAGCGGGCCCGTGGAGACACCTACAAGTGCCTCCAAGTACAACGGGAGTAAGCACCAGGGATGTAAAGCACAAACTTTGCAGCAAGCTTTGATGTGAGGCAAGCGTCTCCCCACTTGGGTTTTTATTTTTCACTTCTGGGCTGGAAGAAGCGGACTCACTGGAGTTTAATATTTAGCACTACGGGATCCAGAAGGCTATTTGTTTAGCCACGCCCACTGGGGCAGGAACCTTAATATATCAAAATGGTGCCGATACTTCCGTTCGTTCCAAGCAGCAAGTTAGCCACTGAAGAAGGGATCATTGTCCTGAAACGCGTATGGCTGAGAATAAAGATGTTTGAACTCACCTTGCATGTCTGCAGCTTTTCATCGTAGAATGCGGAGTTATTTGCTTACTTGTGCGGCTCTTCTGGGTAACTCTTTTCGTTGGATAAATATGCGGCTGACCCGGCTGCAAAAGAGCTGCCACCGCAGGAGCGGGCCCGTGGAGACACCTACAAGTGCCTCCAAGTACAACGGGAGTAAGCACCAGGGATGTAAAGCACAAACTTTGCAGCAAGCTTTGATGTGAGGCAAGCGTCTCCCCACTTGGGTTTTTATTTTTCACTTCTGGGCTGGAAGAAGCGGACTCACTGGAGTTTAATATTTAGCACTACGGGATCCAGAAGGCTAATTGTTTAGCCACGCCCACTGGGGCAGGAACCTTAATATATCAAAATGGTGCCGATACTTCCGTTCGTTCCAAGCAGCAAGTTAGCCACTGAAGAAGGGATCATTGTCCTGAAACGCGTATGGCTGAGAATAAAGATGTTTGAACTCACCTTGCATGTCTGCAGCTTTTCATCGTAGAATGCGGAGTTATTTGCTTACTTGTGCGGCTTTTCTGGGTAACTCTTTTCGTTGGATAAATATGCAGCTGACCCGGCTGCAAAAGAGCTGCCACCGCAGGAGCGGGCCCGTGGAGACACCTACAAGTGCTTCCAAGTACAACAGGAGTAAGCACCAGGGATGTAAAGCACAAACTTTGCTGCAAGCTTTGATGTGAGGCAAGCGTCTCCCCTCTTGGGTTTTTATTTTTCACTTCTGCGCTGGAAGAAGCGGACTCACTGGAGTTTAATATTTAGCACTACGGGATCCAGAAGGCTATTTGTTTAGCCACGCCCACTGGGGCAGGAACCTTAATATATCAAAATGGTGCCGATACTTCCGTTCGTTCCAAGCAGCAAGTTTGCCACTGAAGAAGGGATCATTGTCCTGAAACGCGTATGGCTGAGAATAAAGATGTTGGAACTCACCTTGCATGTCTGCAGCTTTTCATCGTAGAATGCAGAGTTACTTGCTCACTTGTGCGGCTCTTCTGGGTAACTCTTTTCGTTGAATAAATATGCGGCTGACCCGGCTACAAAAGAGCTGCCACCGCAGGAGCGGGCCCGTGGAGACACCTACAAGTGCCTCCAAGTACAACGGGAGTAAGCACCAGGGATGTAAAGCACAAACTTTGCAGCAAGCTTTGATGTGAGGCAAGCGTCTCCCCACTTGGGTTTTTATTTTTCACTTCTGGGCTGGAAGAAGCGGACTCACTGGAGTTTAATATTTAGCACTACGGGATCCAGAAGGCTATTTGTTTAGCCACGCCCACTGGGGCAGGAACCTTAATATATCAAAATGGTGCCGATACTTCCGTTCGTTCCAAGCAGCAAGTTAGCCACTGAAGAAGGGATCATTGTCCTGAAACGCGTATGGCTGAGAATAAAGATGTTTGAACTCACCTTGCATGTCTGCAGCTTTTCATCGTAGAATGCGGAGTTATTTGCTTACTTGTGCGGCTCTTCTGGGTAACTCTTTTCGTTGGATAAATATGCGGCTGACCCGGCTGCAAAAGAGCTGCCACCGCAGGAGCGGGCCCGTGGAGACACCTACAAGTGCCTCCAAGTACAACGGGAGTAAGCACCAGGGATGTAAAGCACAAACTTTGCAGCAAGCTTTGATGTGAGGCAAGCGTCTCCCCACTTGGGTTTTTATTTTTCACTTCTGGGCTGGAAGAAGCGGACTCACTGGAGTTTAATATTTAGCACTACGGGATCCAGAAGGCTATTTGTTTAGCCACGCCCACTGGGGCAGGAACCTTAATATATCAAAATGGTGCCGATACTTCCGTTCGTTCCAAGCAGCAAGTTAGCCACTGAAGAAGGGATCATTGTCCTGAAACGCGTATGGCTGAGAATAAAGATGTTTGAACTCACCTTGCATGTCTGCAGCTTTTCATCGTAGAATGTGGAGTTATTTGCTTACTTGTGCGGCTTTTCTGGGTAACTCTTTTCGTTGGATAAATATGCAGCTGACCCGGCTGCAAAAGAGCTGCCACCGCAGGAGCGGGCCCGTGGAGACACCTACAAGTGCCTCCAAGTACAACGGGAGTAAGCACCAGGGATGTAAAGCACAAACTTTGCAGCAAACTTTGATGTGAGGCAAGCGTCTCCCCACTTGGGTTTTTATTTTTCACTTCTGGGCTGGAAGAAGCGGACTCACTGGAGTTTAATATTTAGCACTACGGGATCCAGAAGGCTATTTGTTTAGCCACGCCCACTGGGGCAGGAACCTTAATATATCAAAATGGTGCCGATACTTCCGTTCGTTTCAAGCAGCAAGTTAGCCACTGAAGAAGGGATCATTGTCCTGAAACGCGTATGGCTGAGAATAAAGATGTTTGAACTCACCTTGCATGTCTGCAGCTTTTCATCGTAGAATGCGGAGTTATTTGCTTACTTGTGCGGCTCTTCTGGGTAACTCTTTTCGTTGGATAAATATGCGGCTGACCCGGCTGCAAAAGAGCTGCCACCGCAGGAGCGGGCCCGTGGAGACACCTACAAGTGCCTCCAAGTACAACGGGAGTAAGCACCAGGGATGTAAAGCACAAACTTTGCAGCAAGCTTTGATGTGAGGCAAGCGTCTCCCCACTTGGGTTTTTATTTTTCACTTCTGGGCTGGAAGAAGCGGACTCACTGGAGTTTAATATTTAGCACTACGGGATCCAGAAGGCTATTTGTTTAGCCACGCCCACTGGGGCAGGAACCTTAATATATCAAAATGGTGCCGATACTTCCGTTCGTTCCAAGCAGCAAGTTAGCCACTGAAGAAGGGATCATTGTCCTTAAACGCGTATGGCTGAGAATAAAGATGTTTGAACTCACCTTGCATGTCTGCAGCTTTTCATCGTAGAATGCGGAGTTATTTGCTTACTTGT
Source organism: Triturus cristatus (assembly GCF_964204655.1). Classification (NCBI taxonomy): domain Eukaryota; kingdom Metazoa; phylum Chordata; class Amphibia; order Caudata; family Salamandridae; genus Triturus; species Triturus cristatus. The sequence goes on from NC_140586.1 coordinate 370,819,331, forward strand.
GCGGCTCTTCTGGGTAACTCTTTTCGTTGGATAAATATGCGGCTGACCCGGCTGCAAAAGAGCTGCCACCGCAGGAGCGGGCCCGTGGAGACACCTACAAGTGCCTCCAAGTACAACGGGAGTAAGCACCAGGGATGTAAAGCACAAACTTTGCAGCAAGCTTTGATGTGAGGCAAGCGTCTCCCCACTTGGGTTTTTATTTTTCACTTCTGGGCTGGAAGAAGCGGACTCACTGGAGTTTAATATTTAGCACTACGGGATCCAGAAGGCTATTTGTTTAGCCACGCCCACTGGGGCAGGAACCTTAATATATCAAAATGGTGCCGATACTTCCGTTCGTTCCAAGCAGCAAGTTAGCCACTGAAGAAGGGATCATTGTCCTGAAACGCGTATGGCTGAGAATAAAGATGTTTGAACTCACCTTGCATGTCTGCAGCTTTTCATCGTAGAAGGCGGAGTTATTTGCTTACTTGTGCGGCTCTTCTGGGTAACTCTTTTCATTGGATAAATATGCAGCTGACCCGGCTGCAAAAGAGCTGCCACCGCAGGAGCGGGCCCGTGGAGACACCTACAAGTGCCTCCAAGTACAACGGGAGTAAGCACCAGGGATGTAAAGCACAAACTTTGCAGCAAGCTTTGATGTGAGGCAAGCGTCTCCCCACTTGGGTTTTTATTTTTCACTTGTCGGCTGGAAGAAGCGGACTCACTGGAGTTTAATATTTAGCACTACGGGATCCAGAAGGTTATTTGTTTAGCCACGCCCACTGGGGCAGGAACCTTAATATATCAAAATGGTGCCGATACTTCCGTTCGTTCCAAGCAGCAAGTTAGCCACTGAAGAAGGGATCATTGTCCTGAAACGCGTATGGCTGAGAATAAAGATGTTTGAACTCACCTTGCATGTCTGCAGCTTTTCATCGTAGAATGCGGAGTTATTTGCTTACTTGTGCGGCTCTTCTGGGTAACTCTTTTCGTTGGATAAATATGCGGCTGACCCGGCTGCAAAAGAGCTGCCACCGCAGGAGCGGGCCCGTGGAGACACCTACAAGTGCCTCCAAGTACAACGGGAGTAAGCACCAGGGATGTAAAGCACAAACTTTGCAGCAAGCTTTGATGTGAGGCAAGCGTCTCCCCACTTGGGTTTTTATTTTTCACTTCTGGGCTGGAAGAAGCGGACTCACTGGAGTTTAATATTTAGCACTACGGGATCCAGAAGGCTATTTGTTTAGCCACGCCCACTGGGGCAGGAACCTTAATATGAATGAATGAATGAATACCTTCTTATATAGCGCATGGCTACCCTAGAGCATCCCAGCGCTGTTAAAGACCAAGGACGCTGTCAGGCATTAGAGGATGTTCTTAAACAAGAATGTCTTTAGTTGCTTCCTAAAGGCAGTATGATTTAGTTCATGCCTGATGTTGTCAGGGAGTTTATTCCAATCTTTAGCTGCTAGGACCGAAAGTCGACGGCCACCCATGCGGGCCAGTCTGACCTTTGACACAACCAGCAGATTGCGTTGGTTAGATCTAAGAGATCTGAACGAATGATAGCGCCGAAAGAGAGGATCCAAAATGGATAGGCCAAGGTTGTGAATAGACTTATGTGCCAAACACATAGTCTTGAACACAATCCTTTCATGGACTGGAAGCCAATAGAGCAGTCTAATTGAGGGTTTAGCTGATGAACGTTTAGGGACTTTCATGAGTAAGCGAGCTGCACAATTCTGTACAGCTTGCAGAGTTTTTATTGTAGTTGCAGAGGCCCCCAGATAGATAGCATTAGCATAGTCCAGTCGCGAGAGAACCAGCGACTGTACTAATATGCGTCTGGCTTCAAAAGGGAGCAGGTCTAGGATTTTTTTAAGAACTCTCATAAGCCCATAGCAAGTCGAGGCTACTTTGTTAGCCTGATTCTGGAAGTTCAGGGCAGAGTCCAACCAGACCCCTAAACTTTTTATTTTGGTCTTGGGCTTCGGAGGGGGTCCAAGACACTGCGGCCACCAAGGGTCCAAGTTGATTGGGGCTTTATAGCCCAGCAGCATGATGTCTGTCTTGGCTCCATTCAGCTTCAAACAGGACGAGGTCATCCAATCAAGTACATTGGAGAGACAAGGGGTAAGATTGTTAATCCCCTGATGTAAGGTATCGTCTCTCACCAGGGAAACAACCAGCTGCGTGTCATCGGCGTAGGTGACAAGCTGAATTCCCCAAGGAAGCACCACCTCAGCCAAAGGTCTCATATAGATATTAAACAGAGTAGGGCTGAGGGATGAACCCTGGGGAACGCCGTGACTCAGTTGCAGCTGGCTTGATGCCACCTCATCCTCAAAGACGGAAAAGTATCTATCTGATAGAAAAGATTGAAGCCATTTAAGAGCCAAACCGGAAATCCCTGCAAGGCGAAGCCTATGCAGCAGAAGAGAGTGGTTTACAGTGTCGAAGGCTGCGCTGAGGTCCAGTAGGACCACCGCAGCGCAGCCTCCCGCATCTACAATAGCCCTGGTCGCCTCCACTACCGCCACCAGTGCAGTTTCTGTTCCTTGCTTCGCTCTGAATCCAGTCTGGGATGAATGTAATGCATCAGAGGACTCAGCAAATGAGGAAAGAACCTGGTTGACGTGTTTTTCGGCTATTTTACCAAGGCTCGGGAGAAGCGAGATAGGTCTGTAATTCGCCAGATCTTCCGGGTCTAAATTAGGTTTTTTCAATAGGGCACGAACCTTTGCCTTCTTCCAATTGGGGGGCACAACTCCTGAAGCTAAAGAGGCATTGATGACCTGCATTATCACCGGGCATACTGTTTCAGAGACCTGTTTGAGAACCGTTGGGGGGGCAACATCCTGTGGAGAGCCCGATTTGAGGTGGTTAAGGAGCCTTTCAACATTGGCCAAATCAAGCAGCGGAAAGATCTGGAGAGCTCCAGCTGAATTAGTGGTAACCACAACCGGCGTATCAGGGCTAATCTCCAAGTCATCTAGACTATGTGAAGTTGTTGCAAAAGTCGAGTAGATATTGGAGACTTTAGATGCAAAAAAAGCGGCTAGATCCTCACAATGTTTTTGGGGATCCAAAGCTGGATTAGTAGGTCTCTGAGTAGTCACCAGAGATTGGAAGATTTTAAAAATCTCTCTAGGAGCATTAGCTGCTTGTGAGATTTTACCCTGATAGTATGCTGCTTGAGTAGATTTTAATAAGTTTTTATAGGATCTGAGAGAAGCTTTGTATTGGGTTTTCAAAGCTGGTGCAAAATCCTTTCTCCACTTCCTTTCCGCACGTTTACACACCCGCTTAAGTTCCTTGAGTTTATCGGAGTACCATGGTTGTTTGTTTTGGCCCTTCCGATGATGTATCTCTTTCTTAGGGAGAGTGGTGTCGAGGGTGGAATTGAGCCAGTTATCAAAGGCTTCATTCGCAACCACTGGATCCTCGTGAGGAGAAGGCGGACAGCTCTTCAAGGCAGTCTCCCACTCCCCAACTGGGAGTCTAGACCACACTCGACTAACTTTCTTAGAGAGGGTGACTCTGTGGTGTTGTGTTTCTGGCAACCACCTAAAAGAAAGTAGGGCGTGGTCTGACCAGGGGACAAAGAGGGGCTGTTCACATGCCAAGTTCGAGAGATTAGTGAAACAATGATCTAATAAGTGACCAGCAACATGTGTAGGCTCTGTCACAATTTGTTTCAGGTGTACTAATCCCAAAGAATCAAGCAGGCATTGCGAGGCAGCAGCATCACTGTCATCAAGGTGGATGTTAAGGTCACCCAGAATGGAGAAGTTGGGGGAGTTACTGATAGAGTGAGAGATTTTGTCTACAAGATTGAGACAGAAATTATGATGGGCGCCCGGTGGTCTATAAACCAAGATCCCCGAAAAGGTACATGTGGGTGAAAGGGAAATGGAGAAACCAAGACTTTCGCAATCAATGAGTGGGCTTTCGTAGGTTCTACATCTGAAGGCGTTTTTATGAATGATTGCAACTCCGCCTCCCCGACCTGACAGGCGATCCTGTCTGATGATAGAGTAATTGTGCGGGAGCGCCTGGACTACATCTGGGTCAGATGACTCTGTCAGCCATATCTCCGTTAAGAAGAGTATGTCAGGATCTCATTCCTCTAACAAAAGATGGATCTCCAGGGCGTGCTTCGGAAGGGATCTACAATTTAGCAGGGCAAATGTATAACAAACGTTATTGGCTTTCCGAGGATTCACGGGCTTACAGTGGGGGCAGACAGTGCAAATATCTTCAGGTAGAGCCTCTATCGGGCAATTGGGCCTCTCCGTCTTACTAAATGCCTTTAACTGCTCACCATTGTAAATAATAGTTTTGGGAAGGATAGAATCCATTGCGCTGGCCCGGTGCCCCGTCCTGGTCCGGCCTGGCACGGACGGGCACAGACGGGCTTTCCTTAGGCGCTCCTTCGGCGCTCAACGGCGCGTCCGCAAACGCGTACGCTAGCGCGTAGGTGGACCGTATCAATTTATGTGCCTTCTGCCTGCGTGTCCCGCCCTACCTCCCCAACAACTAGCGTGCCAACCTCGTCCTCCCCAAGATGGCCGCTGTGAAGAGTTGGCCCCTCTCCGTCCCGGCACCAAACAATCAGCGATACGAGGAGCTAGGATGGCCCCAAAGGTACAGCGCTATGAAGGTGTAGAGCGGTGGGCGTGAGCGCGAAAAACAAACAGGTAAAAATTCAATTTAATGCAATTTAATTAAACGGTCAAGGTAAAATTCAACAAGCGCTTCAAAGTTAAAATTAACTAAACTCCCGGCTTCCGACTCAGGAGCAACTGGCGTCCCTAGGTCTTACCAGGCTGATCAGTAACACTCAATTTATGTGCCTTCTGCCTGCGTGTCCCGCCCTACCTCCCCAACAACTAGCGCACCAACCTCGTCCTCCCCAAGATGGCCGCTGTGATGAGTTGGCCCCTCTCCGTCCCGGCACCAAACAATCAGCGATACGAGGAGCTAGGATGGTGCTAATATTTCAAAATGGTGCCGATACTTCCGTTCGTTCCAAGCAGCAAGTTAGCCACTGAAGAAGGGATCATTGTCCTGAAACGCGTATGGCTGAGAATAAAGATGTTTGAACTCACCTTGCATGTCTGCAGCTTTTCATCGTAGAATGCAGAGTTATTTGCTTACTTGTGCGGCTCTTCTGGGTAACTCTTTTCGTTGAATAAATATGCGGCTGACCCGGCTGCAAAAGAGCTGCCACCGCAGGAGCGGGCCCGTGGAGACACCTACAAGTGCCTCCAAGTACAACGGGAGTAAGCACCAGGGATGTAAAGCACAAACTTTGCAGCAAGCTTTGATGTGAGGCAAGCGTCTCCCCACTTGGGTTTTTATTTTTCACTTCTGGGCTGGAAGAAGCGGACTCACTGGAGTTTAATATTTAGCACTACGGGATCCAGAAGGCAATTTGTTTAGCCACGCCCACTGGGGCAGGAACCTTAATATATCAAAATGGTGCCGATACTTCCGTTCGTTCCAAGCAGCAAGTTAGCCACTGAAGAAGGGATCATTGTCCTGAAACGCGTATGGCTGAGAATAAAGATGTTTGAACTCACCTTGCATGTCTGCAGCTTTTCATCGTAGAATGCGGAGTTATTTGCTTACTTGTGCGGCTCTTCTGGGTAACTCTTTTCGTTGGATAAATATGCGGCTGACCCGGCTGCAAAAAAACTGCCACCGCAGGAGCGGGCCCGTGGAGACACCTACAAGTGCCTCCAAGTACAACGGGAGTAAGCACCAGGGATGTAAAGCAGAAACTTTGCAGCAAGCTTTGATGTGAGGCAAGCGTCTCCCCACTTGGGTTTTTATTTTTCACTTCTGGGCTGGAAGAAGCGGACTCACTGGAGTTTAATATTTAGCACTACGGGATCCAGAAGGCTATTTGTTTAGCCACGCCCACTGGGGCAGGAACCTTAATATATCAAAATGGTGCAGATACTTCCGTTCGTTCCAAGCAGCAAGTTAGCCACTGAAGAAGGGATCATTGTCCTGAAACGCGTATGGCTGAGAATAAAGATGTTTGAACTCACCTTGCATGTCTGCAGCTTTTCATCGTAGAATGCGGAGTTATTTGCTTACTTGTGCGGCTCTTCTGGGTAACTCTTTTCGTTGGATAAATATGCGGCTGACCCGGCTGCAAAAGAGCTGCCACCGCAGGAGCGGGCCCGTGGAGACACCTACAAGTGCCTCCAAGTACAACGGGAGTAAGCTCCAGGGATGTAAAGCACAAACTTTGCAGCAAGCTTTGATGTGAGGCAAGCGTCTCCCCACTTGGGTTTTTATTTTTCACTTCTGGGCTGGAAGAAGCGGACTCACTGGAGTTTAATATTTAGCACTACGGGATCCAGAAGGCTATTTGTTTAGCCACGCCCACTGGGGCAGGAACCTTAATATATCAAAATGGTGCCGATACTTCCGTTCGTTCCAAGCAGCAAGTTAGCCACTGAAGAAGGGATCATTGTCCTGAAACGCGTATGGCTGAGAATAAAGATGTTTGAACTCACCTTGCATGTCTGCAGCTTTTCATCGTCGAATGCGGAGTTATTTGCTTACTTGTGCGGCTCTTCTGGGTAACTCTTTTCGTTGGATATATATATATATATATATATATATATATTATCTACTGGCGGTCGCCAGTAGATAGTTATAGTTAGGACCGTGTTTCCATAGGAAATCCGCAACATTCTATTTGGAATAACTTTGGCGTCGGTTGACGAATCCTCGCGAATTTTTCAAAACTAATGGGGCGCTACGCTCCGCTCCTACCCTGAAAGTTTCGGGGTGATTCCTCAAGCGGGGGCTGAGAAAAAAGGGGGGTCCCAAAACGCGTTTTCCCCATGCATTTTTCCATAGGACCTTTAGTCCGAGCTACAGCCCGAACGGCTGAACAGAATTATGTGAAATTTGGCAGAGAGGTAGCCCTCAGGTCAGGGATGTGCCTTTTGCAGGTCTTGTGTAAATCTGTTCAGTATTTCCTGAGAAAATAGCATTTAAATCAATATATATATCTGTGGGCGCGCTCCGTGCGCTTACCGTGCGCTTACGGTAAGCTTACCGTACGCGCACGGTGCCGTGCGCGAGCGCGATTCTGATTGGTTGTTAGATCAAAGTAAACATTCGAATCGGTTGAAATCAGGAAGTGTCGGCCGCCATTTTGTCTCTCGCAGTCTGAGGGGGTGAAAACAAAGGTGGATAACGTGAAAAGGGGGCAGGCTGGACAGTTCCTGACCCCCTAGCCTTTGTCAGGGGGTGTCAGAAGGACCCCCAAGGGCAAAAAATTAATTTAAATTTTTCTAAAAAAAATCGCCGAATGCGCGCAGCGTACGCGCACGGCGTAAACGGAGAAATTCCGTGAAATTCGCGTAATTACGCGTACCGTGCGCGCACGGTAAAAAAAAAATTTCAAAAAGGAAAGCTTAAAAAAAAAAAAAAAATTGTGAGGTAAGGTTGGCTCTTAAAAGAGCCGTTGGGTTCATAGAGGGATGGAGAAAAGAAAGAATGGGAATATTATGAGCGTCTACAAACGTGCTGGTCTATCTTATTGTTAATAAGGGGAACACTGGTCTCCCCAAAAACAATAAGACCAGAACACGTTATACACCTCATTACAACCCTCCCAAATCGAGGGTTAACGTCCAGAGGAGCAGAAGAAGGTGATGCTCCCACCTCAGAGGAAGGGCTCAGCTGAGCTGCCGATGATGTACACGGCTGAGCTTCTGAGGCTGGGCTCTGGTGACTTACTAAAGAGTTTTCTCCAGTATGTCGAGCAAAGGTCCTGGGATGTCTATCCCTAAGGTGTCTCATCATAGAGTGATTTCCAAAGGAATACTTTTTCCTTGGATTTCCTCTAGATAAAACACGGTCACAAAGTGTGCAAGTGACCAATGGAGCATTGACCTTTTTCTCCCCCTCTGGAAAAGTAAAATACTCCCATACAAAAGAATTCTTCTGTTTCCTCCTTCTCTGGATGATGGTGGTGCTGCTAGCCTCACTCTCAGAAGAGGTCTGCTGTTCTGCCATTGTATCTCAATGTCAATTCAGCTCCTTCTCCTAAGGGATCTCAAGCAGTAATGAGGGGAATGGGTGTGGTGTGGGAAGTTTCTGGAACTGAAAGTAGTTTCAACCAATGAAAAGTGTTCTTTCAAGCAGTAATGAGGGGAATGGGTGTGGTGTGGGAAGGTTCTGGAACTGAAAGTAGTTTCAACCAATGAAAAGTGTTCTTTGTGGATCACATGACCTACCGTGCGCGCTCCGTGAGCTTACGGTACGCGCTCGTAAACAAGTACGCATGCGCAAACGTGACGCTTACGGAGCGCTTACGGAGCGCGTACGTAAGATGCACTCGCTCATGCGCATTACACGCCCCTGCGTAACCGCAACGTTGCTTCCGCGTGTACGCGTACGTATCACGTAAGCGCGCTGTACTTATGACGTGCGGAGCGCGTAGCGTCAGCTTACCGTACGCATATCCTATTACGTACGCGCACCGTACTTATGACGTACGGAGCGCGTAGCGTCAGCTTACCGTACGCGCACAGAAAAAAATGCATAAAAAAAAAAAAACCTTTCCAAAATGCAGGATATAGTACATATAATATTTTATACATAGGTTTACAAAAAATCTCAAAAAAAATTTGCATTAAAAAAACCGTACAAGTTCACTGAAAAAACCATAGGTTTCACACACGTTATAGTTAGGAATTAGCATTTAAAAAACCTTGCAAATTCACTGAAAAAACCATAGGTTTCACACATGTTATAGTTAGCTGTACATTTCACTCGTAAAAAAACAATGAAATTCCACGTTATAGTTAGATCAGGTAACTATAACTTGCGCGACCGCAATCCACAATGTGTCATTTGAGATGTCATCATTGATGTGATGAGTGATGTCACTCACCATGTCATGAGTGATGTAATATGTGACGTCATCAGCAGTGGATTGCGGGTGCGCGAGTTATAGTTACCTGATCTAACTATAACGTGGAATTTCATTGGTTTTTTACGAGTGAAATGTACAGCTAACTATAACATGTGTGAAACCTATGGTTTTTTCAGTGAATTTGCAAGGTTTTTTAAATGCTAATTCCTAACTATAACGTGTGTGAAACCTATGGTTTTTTCAGTGAATATATATATATATGTATATATGGACTGAAAACCTCGTCAGTGCTCCGTACCCTTTCTTTGAAGTCGTTGTTTAACAAGTGAGACCCTATTCTTGCCAGCACGAATGCACCCGTCCTGAGTTCAGTGGTTGAAGCTGGGACTTTCATATGGGGATTTTATTGCCATACTGCACAACAGGCTGCTGAAGAATCTTTCTGCTGACCAATGAAGGTCGTGAATTATTCAAATTCATGATTGCCCTGTGATGTACAGATGCCTGTGGATGCATACTTTTTTCTCATACAGATGGCTGTGGATGCATACTAGTTTCTCATCCAGCAGCCATGACGAGGGGTATACTGAAGTACAGAGATATGGTTGTTCTGCATGCGGTGAGACATGGTGGCCAATTCGTTGGACTGCACCAAAATAGTATGACTAGTAGTGTCTGTTTTCCAACGCTCAAACCTAGTGGGGATTTGAGCCCAGGATATCATGTGTAAAATCAGTGGTGTGAGTATGATGTAAAATATATACCAACCAAATGTCCTGTACTTCATGGTTATCAGTTTGAGCAATGAGAAAGACAATTATGCCAAAAGACTTCAGCTGCTGCCAATAAATGGACTGAAAACACAGTGAGTGCTCTGTACCCTTTCTTTGAAGTTGTTGAACAATCAAGACCCTACCCTATACCCTACCCTATACAACACCAAACAAACATGAACACTCCAGACAAGGTATCGATCTCAAAATTCTTTATTGCAGCATGTCTGCCACTGACACGTTTTGGCTATAAATATATATATGACCTACTGGCAGTCCCCAATAGGTAGTTATGGTTAGGACCAACGTTTACATAGGAAAAGCGTTTATAGTTTTGCCAATAACTTTGGCGCCACTTCACAAAATTCACAAAAATCTTGTGATTCAGCTGCTAGGTTGGATGTTTCGGGGTGATCAAGTGGGGCCAGAGAAAAAGGTGGGGTCCGAAGACACGTTTTCCCCATGTTAAATCTAGGGGGATTTTTCTTTTTTTTTTAACACGACTACAGCCCGAACCACTTAATGGAATTACACCAAATGTGGTAGAAAGCTAGATGTTGGTCCAGAAAGTGTGCTTTTTGTAATTTGTTGTAAATCTGTTCAGTAGATTCAGAGATATCTAAATTAAAAAAATATAGATATCTTGTAGCCAGAAATCCTACTGAAATGCTACTGAAATTTGATTGGCTGCCAGCACTTCAATCAGAAAGTGTTGGCAGCCATCGTTGGACCAATATACATGATAGCACCCCATTGAAATACATTGTAGTGAATGGCATGTTTTAAGGGTCACAAAAAGGAGAGCGTATAAACAGTGATAACAGATTTTAGTTACAAAATATATCATTTGTTGATCGTACTATCGTGTAGTTCCTAATAGTCTATAGGGCCTGTGCATTGTTTGGACAACTTAAACCAAGGGCTTGGTGTCAAGACTGATTCCAGACACCCCCACAGGATCTGTTGGCCTATGGACCAGCTAGCTCACAGTGCTACCATGAGCCCCACTAACCTTACCAGGGAGCAAATGGTGTCTGGCAATCACTGAATATGACATCCCTGATCCCTCACGGATCGTGGAAATAGTACAGAACCTTTCACTCGGCCACTCATGCTCACTTATTCTCACAGACATTTACACAGAATACACAATCGGATGTTTTCAATAATATTTATTGAACCAACGTTATTCTTGCATAAAATACGTATGCTGCAATGATTAGGAGACAGAAGCAGATAAACATGATTACAAGCACCAAAAACGTAAATAGTAGGTAGAGTTCTACAATGGTGCTGAAACAATATATATATGCAGGCATATAAACAAGGTGGTAATCTGACGTACTCCTTTGATGCAAACCCTACTCTAAGTGTACTTAGAGTGTATGTAGGTCTGAAGCCAAGAATTCCCCCAAGGGATGATCCAACCCCATTACCTGATGGTAAACAGTGAAGGACCCCATCTTGGTCACACACTGTACACCCCTCATGAGATGTCAGGCCACTGCATGGTGGTCTTTGCATGCATGGACACTCGGTGTCAGTGGACCTCCTCTACAAATCTATCCGGATGCTCATCTTTTATAATAGAAAGCAGCCTTGTGATGTATGCATAGATTAGCGATGTTGTGGATATATAGATAGTCCAGTTTCCCAGAAGATGAAGATAGGGATGACATTTCTACGCAGTTAGGAACGAGACCTTGTTAGTGATGTTCAGGGTGTTGTGATAATGGTGCGCAAAGCTAGATGTAAAACAAGTTTAGTTTTACAGAAACTAATCCAACATTGTGGTGTGTGCAAATGTATGCCAAAGGTCACAGCTTGGAGAATGTTATTCGTGAGAAATAAGCTGCTCCGCTACATGGTCCTAACCCAGAATATAACACCCACTCCTCAGCCTAAGGGTCGATAACTAAAAAGCTATCTAAAAAGCCAGCAGGCAGTTTTTAAACATTTTACAAAATCATTCTTTAAATGCATCTAAATAGCGGGTTTCCCAATAAAATATGTAAATGTTTTATAAGTCATTAAATTATTTGAGATCAAAAGCACTCAGAAAGCCATCACGCCTAGAAAAAGAAAAAGTTGTTTTGGTACATTTTGTTTAAAAATAGACTGAATTGTTCCCACGCGAAAACAGCCAATTGTTTATGTGTTCCGAGTGGTAGACACAACATTGCTGTTACCCAGATCCGTAGACGTTACCGGAGGTGCACTTTGTGGCAGGTTTATGGAGCAAAGGTGGTTCCATTCAGTTCCCACAGCAGCATCTGAGGGAGGCGTTGTCTCACACAAGTTGTCTGCTTCAGCTCCTGGTGTTCAGACCACCAGGAGCTGAAGCCTCTTTAAATGTGCGGGCAGGTGAAAACAGTAGTTGAGTACAATAACTGACTGTTGAATTAACTGTCACCAGATAAGCGATGCCCGCGTCCATTCCAGAACAACCTTGATCAATCAGCATTCGAGAGTAGCTTGAATACCGGTTGCATCACGACAGATGGTGAACCCTTAGGATAACAAGACAAATTCGCCATTGAAGCACTGCATGCATGGTGGAGAGAAATGTCCTTGCACACCAAGGAGCCGCTTAAGGCATCTTCACAGTCGGAGCCACTGAGGAAAACGTTTGTGTTCCCATTCCCGCATCTAAACCTGAATGGTAATGCCCAATAATCATGCACATATCCTTTCCCTATTGCATCATATCTGTCTACCTGTTGGAATTGGAGTCAATATTGGAATTGAAAGGTTGTGACCGATAGGGTGTTGTAACCATGGTTTATCCAGTCAGTGGATGGTGTCTCAGCCACAGTAAAAGGTAATTGGTCTAACTTTTCAATGTGCACCATGGTATATTTCGCATTTCTTCATACCATTGTCAACTATCTATCTTTTAGATTGTATGCTGAAAACAGATTTGGAATGTTGATGTAACTCCATGGCACGTGGCCAGAATGTAACGTTTGAAATGTCAAGCTCAATATTACTATCAACCGAAATTGTGACTGTCCATGTAATATAGACATGTCGTGCAGTATTATGTCAATTGCAGAAGACACTATGTTGACCAGTGAATACATTCTGGATGATAAAGTGGTCATACCGCTGTCAACCACAGCCAAAGACTTTTCTAAATTAACCCTATCAATCTGCTCAATCGCTCAGCAGCTTCCTGTTGAGAAATCTTCAATAACTCATTATATATTCCATACAAAAAGCGCATTTGACGTGAGTTCTGGGGTTTAATAAAAAATCATTGAGATCCATGCCATCACAAAGGAGGGACAAGTGTTGTTTCAACTGAGAGATTGTTGAGGTCTTTAGCCATTCGAGGCATAACTTTCCAACACTATGGGGCAGATTCCAAAAGCCGGTTGGACAGCTGTACGTAGCCTTACCGTGAGACCGGCACGCACCCGGAGACGGTCCATCCTGTAGAGTAAGTACGATGCGCATAACTGCCAAAAACACGACCAACACGTAGGCTGTGAATCAAGCTCCATTCTCCGTCTGAGCCGTAACTCCTAACGATGAAACGAGTTGCCCAGAAGCAGCATCCATAGCAGTTTCCGGCATGACAAGTACGATGTAAACTTCCCACGCGCCGGACGGGTCGCCACGTACGGCACGTCACAGCATCTGGAAAACAAGCATATCAGCTACGATTAGCGCCACAACTCAATACACGGCTACGAGACGGAGCAGTTTGCAGCGCGTACGAGATGGAGCAACAAGCAGCGTGTACGACACGAACACATCATGAATCCCATTGCGCAAGTCATACCAGTACTCTCCATCTATGAGCAGATGAGGAACCGACGCCAACGGCGCGGGCGGTAAGTCAGACACCTACCACATAAACAAACGACACGTACCCGCAAAATGGCACACACACACAGGGGATCCACATCCTGGCCACTAACAACAGCCCACCATAGGGGTTGCATGGCCAGCACCACTAACACCCCCACCCATAGGGCTCATGTTGCCCATCACTAATGCCACCCCCACCCATAGGGACAATGTTGCTCATCACTACTGCCACCCCCAGCCATAGGGCTTATGTTGCCCATCACTACTGCCACCCCCATCCATAGGGGACCTGTTGCCCATCACCCCTGCCACCCCCACTCACAGGGGACCTGTTGCCCATCACCACTGCCACCTCCACCCATAGGGCTTATGTTGCCCATCACTATTGCCACCCCCAGCCATAGGGACTATGTTGCCCATCACTACTGCCACCCACACCCATAGGGCTGATGTTGCCCATCACCCCTGTCACCCCCACTCACAGGGGACCTGTTGCCCATGACCCCTGCCACCCCCACCCATAGGGCTTATGTTGTCCATCACTACTGCCACCCCCAGCCATAAGGACTATGCTGCCCATCACTCCTGCCACCCCCACCCATAAAGAGTATGTTGCCCATCACTACTGCCACCCCAGCCATAGGCCTTATGTTGGCCATCACCCCTGCCAGCCCCAGCCATAGAGCCTATGTTGCCCATCACTACTGCCACCCCCAGCCATAGGCCTTATGTTGCCCATCACCCCTGCCACCCCCACTCACAGGGGACCTGTTGCCCATCACCCCACCCATAGGGCTTATGATGCCCATCACTACTGCCACCCCCAGCCATAGGGACTATGTTGCCCATCACTACTGCCACCCACACCCATAGGGCTGATGTTGCCCATCACTCCTGCCACCCCCACCCATAGGAACTATGTTGCCCATCACTACTGCCACCCCCACCCATAGGGGACCTGTTGCCCATCACCACTGCGACCCCCACCCATATGGCTGATGTTGCCCATCACCCCTGCCACTGCCACTCACAGGGGACCTGTTGCCCATCACCCCTGCCACCCCCACACATAGGGCTTATGTTGCCCATCACTACTGCCACCCCCAGCCATAGGGCTGATGTTGCCCATCACTCCTGACACCCCCACCCATAGGGACTATGTTGCCCATTACTACTGCCAACCCCAGCCATAGGCCTTATGTTGCCCATCACCCCTGCCACCCCCAGCCATAGGGCCTATGTTGCCCATCACTACTGCCACCCCCACCCATAGGGACTATGTTGCCCATCACTACTGCCACCCACACCCATAGGGCTGATGCTGCCCATCACTCCTGCCACCCCCACCCATAGAGACTATGTTGCCCATCACTACTGCCACCCCCAGCCATAGGCCTTATGTTGGCCATCACCCCTGCCAGCCCCAGCCATAGAGCCTATGTTGCCCATCACTACTGCCACCCCCAGCCATAGGCCTTATGTTGCCCATCACCCCTGCCACCCCCACTCACAGGGGACCTGTTGCCCATCACCCCTGCCACCCCCACCCATAGGGCTTATGATGCCCATCACTACTGCCACCCCCAGCCATAGGGACTATGTTGCCCATCACTACTGCCACCCACACCCATAGGGCTGATGTTGCCCATCACTCCTGCCACCCCCACCCATAGGGACTATGTTGCCCATCACTACTGCCACCCCCACCCATAGGGGACCTGTTGCCCATCACCACTGCGACCCCCACCCATATGGCTGATGTTGCCCATCACCCCTGCCACTGCCACTCACAGGGGACCTGTTGCCCATCACCCCTGCCACCCCCACACATAGGTCTTATGTTGCCCATCACTACTGCCACCCCCAGCCATAGGGCTGATGTTGCCCATCACTCCTGACACCCCCACCCATAGGGACTATGTTGCCCATTACTACTGCCAACCCCAGCCATAGGCCTTATGTTGCCCATCACCCCTGCCACCCCCAGCCATAGGGCCTATGTTGCCCATCACTACTGCCACCCCCACCCATAGGGACTATGTTGCCCATCACTACTGCCACCCCCACCCATATGGCTGATGTTGCCCATCACCTCTGCCACCCCCACTCACAGGGGACCTGTTGCCCATCACCCCTGCAACCCCCGCCCATAGGGCTTATGTTGCCCATCACCCCTGCCTACCCCACCCATAGGGCTGATGTTGCCCATCACTCCTGACACACCCACCCATAGGGACTATGTTGCCCATCACCCCAGCCACCCCCACCCATAGGGCTGATGTTGCCCATCACCCCTGCCACCCCCACTCACAGGGGACCTGTTGCCCATCACCCCTGCAACCCCCACCCATAGGGTTTATGTTGCCCATCACCCCTGCCACCCCCACCCGTAGGGCTGATGTTGCCCATCACTCCTGACACCCCCACCCATAGGGACTATGTTGCCCATCACCCCTGCCACCCCCACCCATAGGGCTGATGTTGCCCATCACCCCTGCCACCCCCACTCACAGGGGACCTGTTGCCCATCACCCCTGCCACCCGCACCCATAGGGCTTATGTTAACCATCACCCCTGCCACCCCCACCCATAGGGCTGATGTTGCCCATCACTCCTGACACCCCCATCCATAGGGACTATGTTGCCCATCACCCCTGCCACCCCCACCCATAGGGCTGATGTTGCCCATCACTCCTGCCACTCTACCCATAGGGACTATGTTGCCCATCACTACTGCCACCCCCAGCCATAGGGCTTATGTTGCCCGTCACCCCTGCCACCCCCAGCCATAGGGCTTATGTTGCCCATCACTACTGCCACCCCCAGCCATAGGGACTATGTTGCCCATCACTACTGCCACCCCCACCCATAGGGGACCTGTTGCCCATCGCCCCTGCCACCCCAAGCCATAGGGCTGATGTTGCCCATCACTCCTGCCACCCCCAGCCATAGGATGGGTGATGCGCAACACATCCAGCATACTCCAACATCGGGTATGTCCGCAAAATACATCCCCCTAACATCATGTCAACAGTGTGTAGTCTGTGACAAATGCCCACAACAGTGATTATGGCTACAAACATACAATGTAAGTAACAGCACATGTGTGACCAACACATGAGTGTGACATACACAAGGCAAGCATCACCATAGCACTGTGGCAATGTAAAAAGAACACCCCTCACTGTGTACAACAGAAGTTAAGTGTGGGCTTCCAAAAGGCAGCAGATGTTGAGCATTGTGGTGATGGGGACTAAACCCCCCTCATCACAGTGACCAAAAGATCAAAGCTGCAAATAAAAAACAGCATGTATGATCCCTGCTCCCAACACATCAAACACTTCTGGGGCAAACTAGTGGTTGTGTCCCATACACACAGAGATGTGGTGAGGCTAACAGTGCTGTTAAAACATAACACACTCTCGGCCATGTGCAGACAAGCACCACACATGGGGGCTGACAATGCATACAGTGTACAATGACACAACAGTAGAAATGACCATCACCAAGCATGCACACATCTCGAAAATAGATACACCAATCAAAACAACATGTGTAGACTGTAGGTGTCAATTTCCAAACTCACATTCCATTCCCGCAATGGCACCTAACAACCAGGATGAATGTGCAAAATGATGTGATATGACTCACAGGGACAGCATGCAAAATCACAGAAACAGCATCCAGACAAAGGCCCACAACAGCAATACCAATGCACTGGTGCAGATGCACAAACACAAACAGGCAAACTCACACTGCACATCTGACACAGCATGTTTGTGTGTGTGTCACAGTATCCCCAGGCAACTACACAACACATGAGGGGGGCTGAACCACAGTGACACAGATGTGGACACAGTGCCATACAAAAGTAAACCATCATTGGGACACCCTCAGTGGGCAATCAGGCACTGGGAGATGAGAGGGCGCACAACAGACACATGTGACACAAGCTGGAATGAACACCAACTAACACGGCAAGAGACTGACACACAACACCACTACCCCCAGGGAACAGACATTGGGGTGACACAAGCATGCATGACACCTCCACTGTGATGCTAAAGGCAGATGTCGTACAAACTGGGAAACCCAGACATGTGTCCTGTGCCACAAACGTACATCACACATACACGAACACAAATCACTCAGCATGGCCCCTCATCCATGGACAAACGGTAGCTAGGGGACCATCCATGCAAACATTCACATCAGTCCACCCTCAACACCACACAACCTGAACTGCAACAATGTGTATCTGTGAAGCCCACATAGACAGGTGACATTGCACATGCAAACATAGGAATGTTGGGAGTAACTAAGGTGCACAGACACATCACACAAGGACAGTTTACAACCCTGGGGTATGACAGACATACTGCACAGTATATGGTACATGGCCATGACCTCAAAGCTCACGTAACCTTCAGAATCCCTGCCAGTGTCCCAGGACAATGCTGATGCCAAGGAGAACCACAAGGCACACATGCTGACAACTGCCAGCATCGCAGCCATGAACCCGTCAAGTGGGAGCAGTCAAACACACATACAAATGTCTCAATCACTGAACACTACCACCTAGGGACAACTACATGATTTAGCAAATAAACAGGTGCCATGAGGAACTCTGACTGTGTCCCATCTGTGTCTGACAACATCATCACCACTCAGAACTGACAAATCCCAATGATGATACACCAATTAACAATAGTGTGTCATGCACCCACACATCTGGTAGCCCATTGGAAAAGTAGTGGGATGAACCCAGTACCACTCAGCAAGCATCAACAACAGGAACATATCAAGGGAACACTGTCTGTGTATGAACAGGAATGTGGACACACACACATGCTCATACAACACACACCATGGGCCCAGGCCATGTCACTGGACAACACACTTACTTGAGGGGACCCAACTCCTGTAGGAGCCCAGCTGTGCCAAACATATTCACCGCAAGTCCCACTCATGTCTGCAGAACACTTGGTCAGTCAGCCATCAGTTACCACACAATGAAGGCTCTGGTCACAGCCTGGGTACGTGAGTCTCCCCTAAGTCATCTGCACATACCCAAAACATATGTCTAGCAAGTTGCACAGAGGACCCAGTTGCTCCTATTACAATTATGCCCACACCGGTAGGTCCAGTGTTGATGAGCACAAAGTATGTGGAAGTGACAAATTGGACAATGGGAAGCACATCATATGTGCAGGGGTGCAAGCCAGAGATGTGACCATGCAAATGAAATGCTCACAGAGAGATGTCCACAAATAGTTGATCCTGACACACCCAGGTAGCTGCAAAGGATGACATGGATACCCACCAAAATAGGATACATATCTCATGGACCACAGGGAGTACCTCACAGCAACACATCAGAATTCAACATTGTTAACAAAGCATCACAGGTGCAAGGGCATGTTAAACATCATCAACATAATGTACAGCTACATCTAGTTCACAAGGAGAAAGAAAAAAGCTTTATTCAGCATTTTAAAAGTTAAACATCTGTGCAAACAAAAGGCCAATGGCCAGTCCATGTCCAAATGCCAAGGAGTGAATTAGAGTGACAACTGTCACAACTTGCTTGCCTGCACTGCTAAGGACCGAGGTCATCCCCTCGGAGGGGCATACATGGGGGCTGGCTAGGCACTGCAGGGGCAGGATCAGGGCGCAGCAGAAGGAGGCAGTGAAGAGGTGGGGGATGCAGGCGAGACACTTGTAACTGCAGTGGAGCTGACTGAAGTGGTGGGTGCTGTCACAACTGTGGGGCACAAGTCAGATGGTGGGGGTGCCGGCACAACTCCAGTGGGCAGGTCAGATGGAGTGGATTGGCGCACCACTGCAGTGCCCAAGTCAGACGGGGTGGTCGTGGACTCCAAAGCAGTGACTACATTCATGGGAGCGGAATGGGGGACAGGTGAGGTCGGCAGGGCGGGGGGGAGACACGGTCCCCACATCAGTGGCACTAACTGTCTGACCAGGTGTGAAGGAGCAAGTGCTAGGGGGGGATGGCCTTAGCATTTTGGGGATGGTGTATCTGTGGGTGGGGGAACCCGGGGCAGGGAGTGGCGTGGGAACCTCTGGAGTGGTGGCCTGGGGGATGGAGGACGGAGACTTTGCCTTGGAGCTGCGTGGTGGCGGGCAGGTCTTGCTCTTCTGGCGCCGGGGGAACTTGCGAGTGGGGGTCTCTGTCTGACTGCGCCTGGGGGAGGGTGTCCAGGTATGAGGGGCACTCCCCTCTGTGTGTGGGGACTTCCTCTTCCCCTTGTAATCAGGATCTGCAGGGTTGGTGAGGAAGAGGCCAAGGTCACAGAGGAAGAGCTTCTGGGGGGATGGGGTTGTAGGTGAGGAAAGGGAAGGGGGCTGGGAGGGAGAGGTTTCGGAGGACTGCGGAGTGGTTGTGGATGAGTGTGTGTGTCTGCAAACCAGCCCCTGTGAGTGTGGAATCAGTCCCCTGTGCTTGCTTGTGTGCACGTCTAGACCTTTGTTTGGGGGTTTCTGTGCTTGGGACAGGTAGGGTGCTAGGAATCGTGGGTGGTGCTTGGGTAGGAGGGGTGCGGGACTGTTGGAGGAGGGACACTGCTACTGTCAGGGAGGAGGCCACAGACTGATTGGTCCTCTGTAGGGCAGACATGCCCGAGGAAATGCCCTCCATGAATGACACCAGTTGTGTCAACAGACCTGTGTGTGCACGGAGGACCTTCAGCATCGACGTCTGCCCTACATGGATCTGTCGAAGTAAGTCCACAGACTGATCACTCAGAGCAGCAGGGGACACAGGGGCAGGGGGTGCGGTGCCTGGCACAAAGGAGACATGCTCACAAACACGGGAGCCCACAGGGACCTCTGGGATGGGAGCCGATGGGAGGGGGGTGGTGGTGGCGGTGGCAGTGGCGGAGGCGGGGACAGCCTAACTAGCTGGGGTTTGGTTGCTGCCGACACCTGCCTCCACAAGGGAGTCATCCTCAGAGCTGCTGTGGCCCTCAGCTGGGGGGGATGGTGCTGACCACTTTTCTGTGTGGCTCCACTCGCCCTCCGTGCCACTGGGTCCACCCGACTCCTCTCCTTCTGTCCCTGTAGGGCTCTGTGGCTCCTCCTGGTCCAAGGAACTGTCCCCTCCTGTGGCCGTGGATGTATCTGGATAGGAATAGGAAGTAAGAGAACAACATCAGTCACCTGCACCGACTGCACATGCCACAGTGAGTACATCACATCACAGGGCAAGCCCTGGCATCATCAGCTGAACACAGCTCAAAGTGCCAACACTGTTTAGGATAAGACAATTGTCATTTTCAACATCAACCATGGCACACATATCCCTCCTTGACTTTCACACATATGTCCGTTGCATGTTGGATGCTAACACGCCAAAGTGCCAACATGCACCACCCACTCATTAGTTGTACATGCAAGTGAACATGTAGGAGTATGTCACTATACACACAGCACATCTCTTGCTACTGACTCAGTACAGGTGCACGGATGAAGGGATGGGCAGAGGCTCATCTCACATGCTTGAGATGCATGCCATCAACACACACTATGATGTACTCATGTCCTGATGGGCAATGCCACAATGGGATGCATGGTGCACACTTGAACACAATGCAGGCTCACTCATAGCAAGTTAAATGTCATTGCACTGGGAAGCCCTGAAAGTCAGTCAACACTGTCTCCTGTCACAGGGGCAGGGCATCCAGACAACAACAATATGCACTGACTCACAATCCTAGCTCAGGGGTAAAGCTAACTCTGCAGATGACCGGCGCACTTGCCCATCCCATGCAAACAACATATCCAGGACCCAGAAGACCCCACATCATGCAAATCATACATATGAGTCTCTGCAAACACAAATCCCTGT
Source organism: Triturus cristatus (assembly GCF_964204655.1). Lineage (NCBI taxonomy): Eukaryota > Metazoa > Chordata > Amphibia > Caudata > Salamandridae > Triturus > Triturus cristatus. The sequence goes on from NC_140586.1 coordinate 370,840,680, forward strand.
ATATTAACACATCACAGTCTGCCATGCATGTAATCCAGCTGCATGAAGGACACAGTTGCATATACCATTGTGCACTGTCAGATGATCACACACCTATATTTCACACAGGTCTTGTCTCTCACAGTCACATCACAGATGTCATGCTGACCCTCTGAATGATGGACACCCCAGTTGTACGTAACAACAAGCCACACCCTAATGACACAGAGGCAGACACCTGAGGGCACATGTCACTAAGCACAACCTGCAATTTCATACACAGGAGTGGGAATACAGAGTTTTTCTAAATGCCCTTGAGGAGGCATGACTGGCCAGGTCTATGTGAAACAGTGTTTGGCCCTGGACAGTAGTCATGTGGCTAAGCAAGTGTGACATACTTGATATACATACTCCTGAGGCCCAGAAATTGGAGTCCCCTGCTGCATGGGTTTGTTTGGAATACCCCAGCCACATGTTGCGAGTTAGACCAGCAATTGGTACACATCTCAAGGACACACACAGATCACATGTCAGATCTCAGGCATTGTGTAAACAATTGACCCACCCATGAAACACACAACAGAGTCACAGGAATTGATGCTGACCGGTAGCTGAAGCATAGCTGACTGCAGGGACACAGTGCCCTAATGACACAAGCAACAGACTGGAGGGACCACACCTGTGGAACAGATGAGGAGGGTGCATCACACAATTGAGGGACCTGAGTTTTGGACTACAAGACCTACGTAATGTGGAAGTGTGACCAGGACAAAAGACTGCTATTAGCATGTCAGACATAGTACACAGATCAGACATGGACTCACCCCCTTCCTGCTGCTGTCTGGCCTTCAGCTGCCTATCCAGGTCCGGGAAGACCACCGCCAGGATATGGAGCATGTGGGGAGTCAGGGTCCGGTGTCCGCCCCTCCTGCGTGGAGGTGACAGCTTCAGCTGAACTCTAGCTATCCTCCGGGTCCAGCCCCAAAGGTCCTGCCAACTCTTCTGGCAGTTGCGGATCTGGCGCTTGTAGACCCCCACAGAACGAACAACCCGGGCGATGGTCAGCCAGATCTCCTGCTTCTGGTGGGCATCAACCTGTGAGGAGGACAAAGTGAAAAGTACATTAACACACATGCCCCAGATTTGTGCAGCACACATTTGGATATACATGTCATCATCACAAAGGGAAATGAATTACACAGGTAGTGCAACCATGGGAAAGGAAAAATCACCTGCATGTCTGACATGTTAACAATGCCTGGATAGTTTAAGCTTTCAATAATGCACTTTATCAGCAGGAAAACTATTCATTGCATGTACCTACACACTTTGGGGGATGAAAGTAGTCAGTGAGAATGCTTACCACTGGTGTACACACTGCTAGTACTGCTAGTCAGACAACATGCATAATTAGGAAGGCAGTGGACTGCACACTCACATGCTCCACTGGTTTCCCATAGAGCTTGCTGTAGTCTGGAAGGAGCCCGTCCAGCAGGGCCTGGTTCTCTTCCTCAGTGAAGGCTGGGGCCCTCTCCAGAGTACGTGCCATAGCAGGAGCCAGAGGATGCAGAGACAGCAGCAGTGGTAGCAGGGATGTGGTCCAGTAGCATGCAGTGCAGGCAAGTGTGCTCCCTGGGGGCCAGCCAGCCTTATATCTGTGCTGCAGAGGCAGACTCTGTGCCATGTGTCCCAAGTGATAGGTTCAACACGGTTGCATTCTATGAATCTGGCCAATCCATTTAAAAGTACGACTCGTGCACGCCTTTCACATCGTTCAAATCTTCATCTTCATGGAACACTTGAAATTGCAACATTGTTGTAGGCAGCTAACTGAATTTCCAGTGCACAACTCGTCCAAGTTTTGAATCCGCATCCGTCTCCATGACAGTCCGGAGCCAATGGGTGCGCCCGGCTCGTCCAACTGACTGTACAACGCGTATTTTGAATATACACATTAAGCCGTCTCCATACGATTCAATGGCCAAGGCATACGCCTGTCTCGGACCATGCCTGTCCGACGTGTATGCATGATAGTCACCCGCGTCGGACCTCATTGCATTCAATGACAAAGCATACTCATGGCTCGGACATGACCCGTGCAATGTGTATGCATTGTCACCCGCGTCGGACCTCATTGCATTCAATGACAAAGCATACGCACGGCTCGGACATGACCCGTGCAATGTGTACGCATTGTCACCCGCGTCGGACCTCATTAGTGTGACTATTATACTGATGCAACACACATATACTGGCCAGGGACACCTGTGCACACCTACCACACTACAGCATTGGGCACACAGTGCCCCACAGCATGTAAGGCTGCATTCCCTGGGTGTTTGGTGGGCCACATCTGTTTTTTTGGCTGGCACTTTGTGCAGCCACTCCCAGGCTGTGCACGTGTACATGGGGGCAGAATCCTTTGTGTGTTGTGAACATTACCACTGTGATGTGAAATTGGACAGTAATGGGCATGAGTCACGGCCACAGTGTCAGGTTGGAAATGTTTAGGACAGGTCACATACACCCTGAGTCCTGAGGGTGATGGCATGTCCATCACAGTGAGACCTGTAGCCACAATACTGATGTGCACACACAATTTGTGTGCATGTTGTGTCTCAGATGTGTCTGATCAAATGTTACCAATGGGTTACAGTCTCCACATCCATTTTGCATATGCATCATCCTTGATAGGGTGTGTGTCTAAGAGACGTACATGTAGGGCCGGCAGGAACAACAGTGGCCACTACCTGTGGGACCTACTCTTGCCTTGTGGTGTGTACGTGCTACGCCATGTCAATTGCTGTGTTAATGTGGCAATACAGGGAGCCTGGGTTTCTGCATGGCAAAGATCTGTGATGCCTGGGAGACATGAGGCCTCAATTGTCACTGTGGTGTGTTTTTTGAACGTTGCAGCAGCACATAGGTTGGGTGACACAGCCAGACGATTGGCCATTGCACTACATGGGACTCATGTGGACATGTGGAATTGAGATGTGAGGTGGTGGTCTTGTAGGTGACATATGTGTCCATGCCCAACAGCACACACCTCAGTATATTGTGTAATGTCATGAACTAGCATGTGATAGTGACCGTGGTCATGGCCACATGGGTGGATGAACTGACAATCTTCCTTTGTGCATCTCTGTACTGCAGGGCACCAGCTGTCCATCGTCCGTTTCCAGACCTTGCAACCATGCAGGAACGCGACTGCATCAGACGGTACCGCTTCACCAGGCCACTGATTGTGGAGTTGGCAGAGCAGTTGGTGCCACATCTGCTACCTGGCCGGACATACCCTACAGCACTTACCCCAGAGGTGAAGGTGATGGCAGCCCTGTACTTCTTTGCTACCGGCACCTTCCAGTACACTGTGGCTACTGCTGGTGGTATGTCGCAAACGATGTTTAGTCGGGTGCTACGCGATGTCTTGGAGGGGATGTTGCAATTCCTCGACCTGTATATCATGTTCCCGAGCCCAGCTGAACTCTCTGAAATAAAGGATGCCTTTTATATACTGGGGAGGATGCCGAACGTCATCGGATCTATTGATGGGACACATGTTGCTCTGATACCACCACAGGCACATGAGCAGGCATACCGGAACAGGAAGCACTACCATTCGATCAATGCTCTGGTGGTCTGTCTTGCTGACATGTCGATCACACATGTGTGTGCACGGTTCCCTGGTTTGGCGCACGATGCCTACATTATGAGGAGTAGTCACATTGTAATGCTGATGTCACAGATGCCAGCTCAGCATGCCTGGCTTGTCGATGTATACTGACAGTTTCTCATTGTGTACGTTTGTCCCTGTTGTATTCCGCACTCCTACAAAACTCAGGTACTTGTTCATTTTTCTGTGTGTAGGTGACTCCGAATACCCCAACATGCCGTGGTTGCTGACACCCCTCAGGAACCCTGTGACACCAGCCGAGCTGCGCTACAATGAGGCACATGGTTGGAGCAGGAGGGTGATTGAGCGGACATTCGGCCTCCTGAAAAGCCGCTTTCGCTGCCTGGACAAGACCGGAGGAGCCCTCCCATATGAGCCTGCAAAGGTGTGCAAAATAATCCTTGTCTGCTGCATACTACACAACATGGCGTTGTGGAAGGAGATGCCTCTCATCCAGGATGAAGATGATGACGACCAACCTCCAGCACCTGTGGAGGATCCCGGATGATGGTGACGTCCGCTCCCAGCTCATCAACAACTTCTTCACCTGAGTGAGAATTTCCAGGGTTGTTATGTGAATGTATGGAGGTAGCCTGGAATTTGTTGAGCCAGTTCTGTTGCAGTTCTGTTGCTGTCTGAGTGTGTCTGTGTGCCACTTGACTGGATGCGTGCTGTGATGTGTCCATTCAGGTGGTGTGCACTCCACAATAGGGTAGTACTGCTAACTAGTGTTTGTGTAGGTGTTTTGCTACACGTTTTGTGCATGTGTTTTGCATTTCTCTCCTGTTCTTCGGTGCTTTTGACTGTATCTTGTCTGTCCTTCCCAGGGTACTTTGCCTGTTGTGTGGTTAACCCTGACCCCCAACACCCAGGATCCAACACCAGTATGGAAGTTGACAATTAACATCAACTGATGTACCACACATCCCTGAACTTCCATTCTCCAACACATTGGGAGCGTGTGTCCACTGTTATGTAGAATTACCGTGCAACTAGTGGGGAATAAATGTGTTGCTGATGTGTAATGAACCTGTGCTACGCTTTGTTATGTGCGTTGTCTGTCTTGCCACATCTGAGTGACATCTGCTTACCTCACCTCTGGACTTGTTACCACTGACTGGGCTTGGTGTTGTGTCTGTGCATGCCAATGTGTTTCAGGTCAACATCATTGTGTGTGATGAGTAACATGGCCATGGTGAGTATGTTTTGTGTTGCCATAGTGGTGTGTGTCCCTCACATGTGTCACATTCCCATAAATCACCTTACGTTGGTCACATTGTTGCAGTATTTGGCATGCACTGTGTTGTGTAGCAGATCGACATCTCCCTGAACATGACAAGTTGGAATCACAACAGAGGCAAGTATGGTGTACTGGTGAGTTTATTTACAAACATGTGTGAGGGAAGTGCACAGGATGGTGGGTGCTGTACAGTGGTTTGGGAATCCAAAGTCCACATTGGAGTTGGAAGTGCTGGTAGATGAAATGTCCAGAGTAAAGTCCACAGTCATCTGATACATTGGCCCAACATGAACCCTCCATATCATGTGTGCGAGTTGCGTGCGATTGGACAATGTGAACGGGTTGCACACAAAGGAGATTGTCCAGAACAGGTTTAGAGGCCCTGGAGGATGTGCTGGGACATCTGCCTCTCACATGTCCTTCTTCGGATGACCCCTCTTCTTCCTGGGGGGGATCCTCATGTGCAGGCCTCTGCGGTGCAGGGGACTCTCCGCCAGAGTCATCCTCCCTCCCTGTGGCGCTGGCAGATGGTGTTGCGACAGATGTTGTGGGCACACAGGGGGTTGTGGACAGGTTGGTGTTGATCTGGCGGAGGCATTGTAGTATGTCCCGATGCACCGCAGTAATGTCATCCCACTTGGCCTCCATGCGGGTATGGTGGGCGAACTGCTCGTGTTGCATGTCCTTGAGGATCCCCACAACCAGGCCAAATCCTCCGGTGCTATCCTGGTACGCATCTAAGATGCGTGCCAGGTGGGGGCCATCATGCAGTCCAGACCCCTCTGCAAGGCACACCCTGTGCCTCCCACCCCTCCCAGCACCCCTCTCCACACGGGCAGAACCAGCGGCGGGACGCACAGGTGACACTGGGACCCCTTGGGTGGTGTTTGCTGTAGCTTCCGGGGGGTCCTGTGTCCCTGTGCTGTGGGTGTTGATTGGCCTTGGTCTGTCCGTGTTGGCGGGGGTGCCCTGTCAGAGTCCAGATGCTGGAGGCGTGGGTACAGGGGGGGCAGATGTTGATGCTGCTGGTGCTGCATGATGGCTCATACCGGAGGGGCCAGGTTGGTCGTTGTCATCTGAAGAGGACAGTGAGAGAGTCAGACCAGAGAGCTCAGTGTCCACCTGAGTCTGGGACTGGGCATCCTCATCATGTGGTGCTGGGTGCCCAGCACCACCTGTGTTTGGAACAGACACACAATGTGATTTATGTTTCTACATGCATCGTTGGTTCACAAACATGACATTTTCTACTTTTCGAACAGATGCCTGCCTGTACACTGCTTTTTCCCAGCTTGTCACGGACGGAGTTTGATATTGTTGTTGCCCATTTCCCAGCATGGCCTTGTGCTCCCCACAACAGAACCCAGTGTCAGACATCTTGTCAGTCCCTTCCCACTCCCTGTGAGGCAAGTATGGTTCAGTTGCATCTTGCTGTGGCATGTGGGTGGGTGTAGGTTGTCTGTGACTGCGAATCCCATCATACTCTTGGCTACACCCCCCTTCCCAGCATGCCCATACTTCCTCCCTCTTGACTCTGCTTCCCTGTGAAGGGGTGTGACAGCAATGGCAAGATGGCTGACTGTGAAGTCCTGATGTTTGTTGTGGGCCATTTCCCAGCATGGCCTTGTGCTCCCCACAACAGAGCCCAGTGTCAGACATCTCGTCAGTCCCTACCCACTCCCTGTGAGGCAAGTATGGTCAGTTTGATCTTGGTGGGCCATGTGGGTGGGTGTAGGTTGTAGGTTGTCTGTGACTGCGAGTCCCCTCATACTTTTGGCTACACCACCCTTCCCAGCATGCCCATACTTCCTCCCTCTTGACTCTGCTTCCCTGTGAGGGGGTGTGACAGCAATGGCAAGATGGCTGACTGTGACATCCTGGTGTTTGTTCGGCTACAAGTCCAAAGTGAGCCCCTGTGCTTCACACAGCAGCACCCAGTACGGGGTATCTTTTGCTGATATTTCAATGAGGTGTGTGTCAATGCATTATACCCGGTGAGTTGTGTGGAGTTTGTGTTGAGGGGGGGTGTCTCCCCATGCTGATTAGTATGGTCAGGGCTGTCAGGTGTGGGCATGTTTCTGAGAGGTCTTGATGGGCCAATCAGGAGGGGGAGCATTATCTGTGACTACAGGCCCCATCATGCTTTTGGCTACACTCACTTCACCTGCATCCCCACTATTCCTTCCTGACTGCACTGTGAGGTGATGTGTTTGTGGTGTCAAACTGTCTGGCAGGGTCTATTTGGCTTACTATCACCGGCTTGCTCTATTTGTTTGTAGGTTGGTGCAAGTCATGACACAGTTCCCTGTCACTATGAGATGGCAGGTATTGTGTTTGTCTGACTGGCATACGCATCTTTGGCTCATTATCTATTGGTTGGTGTAGCTTTGCTTGCGGTGCATGGTTTCACAGTCCCCTTGCCACGCAATCTTGGGTATGTTGTTTGTGTACTCACCAGGCTCTGGGATGTCTGTTAGGCAACGGATGCTCTCTGGTGGTAGGATGTCCCGCACCGTCTCCTCCCAGGTCCTGAAGTAGACTGGTTTGGCAGGAGGGCCACCACTGGTGCACTAACTCAGGACGTGATCTTTTTCGATTAGTTTCTTGACCCTCCTGCGCACGTCATACCACCTGTTCTGGATGTCGTCCTTTGTGCACCTTGCTGGTGCTTGGGCGCTCACCTTGTCCACAATCCTCGCCCACATCTTGGTTTTCTGTGAGATGGGGGTCTTTTGGACCAATGTACCAAACAAATATGGCTCTACTCTGATGATCTCGTCTACCAGCATACTATCTGTGAACTTTGGATTCTTCTTTGGAGGCATGGTGATGGGTGGTGGTGGTGAGGGATGTGTGTGTGAGGGTGCAAGTGATGGTGGGTTGGTGTTGGTTTTTGCTGGGTGTATGTGTGTGTGCTTTTGTATGAGGTGCTGATGGTGTGTGAGTTGTGTGATGGGTGAGTTGTGAGTGTGTCTGTGGTTGCTGTGTATTGGTGTTTGCTGCTGGCTGTGTCTCCTGTTTGCAAGGGATGATGGTAGTGATCGTAGTCCTTTATATAGTTAGAGTGGTGGGTGTGTCTTTGTCCCATGTTTATTTTTTTGGTATTTATTGGCTTTGTCATTGCTTGTTTGGTCCTTTTTTTGTCTTTTTTCCTTTGTGTTTTGTACGTGTACACACTGGTCGTACATGTACGTGTACACACTAGTAGTACACGTACGTGTGTACGGTCCGTACACACACGCGTACTCCTACACCAACACCAATATAGTGATACGGACCATACACACGCCCTTAGAGCGTGTGTACGGTGCGTTTCACAGCTTACACTGGTGATAGGAGGCGCACACGAAATGAATGGAGGTCTCAGACTAGCACAAGGCTGTACATCAAGTCATTGTCAGTGCAGTCCTTCATGTGCAGGGCCTAGGTGTGTCAGGCAGGGATATGGCACATGTCTCCTCATGTTTTAGCAGAATAGATGTGTGATGACCTGTGTACACATGTCATGTTTGATGGGGCACTATGTGGCACACTTCCCCTTCACACTTTGCACATGTGTGCATGTAGTACAAACGTGTCAAGCACTGCATCACTGGTATGGCACAGTCACAAACACCCGCAACTGTCCCCTGATGCCAGGGACAGGGACACTAACACCTGACATCTAACTACCAGCGTGCCCCGATGTGACTATGTCATGTGTGTGTCATGTGTTCCCATGAGCTTGCTGTTGGTGTTCCGTCAACTGCACCTGCTGTTGCTGCATCCAACATGTGTCTGTGTGTATATGGGCATGGCACACATATACGCACACTATGCCACATGTGGATTCACACATTACATGTGTCTGGATGCTTCGAACATGTTTTTTTGACATGAAGACATATCTGCGTCGTCTCCATGTCTGTGTTTTTGTTTTTCACGTGTACCCCGTCATCGCAATGTGTGTGATCTGTAAATTTTTAATGACATGTGCCCTCTGCGTCTAGCTTGCCGCCAGCTGTCTGTATGAGATGACGTATTTCAAATGCAGATATGTGGATGTATGTCACTCCTGTGCTGTCTCTGGCTGTTCACTTACACTGGCCCACAGCTAGTTTCAGGGCATGTAATGTAGAACTTGACAATCAACGGGTGTAGCTGGCTCTTCGTAGGAGTATCACCTGGCTGGCATACGTGTCCTGGATGTATTGCACAGACCAGACTCTGTATTTAGCAGATGTGTATTAGCAGTTGAGCATGTGCTCAGTTCATTGACATTGATGTTGTTATGTACTCACTCTTCGTTATTCCTTCCAAAATTCTGCAGGGCACCGCCTCTCCCCCGACCAATGCCAGACTTGGGTGCCATGAGGGAACGTGACTGCATAAGACGTTACCGCTTCTCGCAAGAGTTGATTGAGAACTTGACCGCAAAGCTGGAACCACACCTCCAACCGCAACACAGGTATCCTACTGCGCTGACCCCCAAGATGAAGGTGATGGCAGCCCTACATTTTTTTCCACCGGTACCTTTCAATTCACAATAGCTGATGTTGGTGGCATGTCACAGGCCATGTTCAGCCGTGTTCTGCATGATGTTTTAGAAGCCATGTTGGAGCACCTGGATGAATTCATCCATTTTCCGACTAGTGAGCAGTTGACAGGTGTCAAGGGTGAGTTCTATGCCCTGGGAGGGATGCCCCATGTAATTGGGTCCATTGATGGGACACATGTGGCTTTGGTACCACCACAGGCACAGGAGGTAGCCTATCGCAACTGTAAACATTATCACTCTATTAATGCCCTTGTGGTGTGTCTACCTAACATGCTGATTTCCCATGTCTGTGCACGTTTTCCAGGGTCAGCACACGATGCCTACATCATGAGGCGTAGCAGGGTGCCACAAATGATGGTGCGGCTGCACAACAAACGAGCATGCCTTGTCGGTGGGTATACTCTGTTTGTCCTGTGTTTAGCGCTATCTTTGTATCTTACGGCATCTCCTGACCCACTTCTTTACATGATGTTTCCATGTAGGGGACTCTGGCTATCCCAACATGCCATGGCTGATGACACCTCTCCGCAACCCCAGAACAGCTGCAGATCACCGTTACAACAACGCCCATGGGCAGACCAGGCGAGTGATTGAGAGGACGTTTGGCCTCCTGAAGAGCCGATTCCGGTGCCTTCACAAGACAGACAGGTCCCTCCCATTTGCACCGGTGAAGGTCTTCAAAATCTTCCTCGTGTGCTGCATGCTGCACAACATGGCAGTGGAGAAAGCTGTGCCACTCATCCTGGATCCGGATGAGCAGGAACATCCACCCATGGAGGATGAAGGGCTTGGTCACGAGGCAAGTGAGGAGGAGGAGGAGGAGGAGGACATCCGGAGTCAGCTCATACGCAACTTCTTCTCATAATGGTGAGTCCCTGGGTCTGAGTGTGCACGCTTGGAGCCTTGTGTTGCATGTGTTGCAATGTGTGTGTCCAGCTGACTGTATGCTAAGTGACTTAGAGGTGTGTTCAGATGTGTCACTCGAGTGATGATGGCATTCCACACATTTTAGCTGAGACACTCAATTTTAAACTAGCATGGTGTGAGAAGTTGGCCTGGCATATGCTGGTCACTAGGGGCGTACCAGACCATATACTAAAAAAATGGGTTAACAAACTTGACTTGCAAAATGAAAATGCCTAGGGCCTTGGGAATCACTGGGGCTTCACTTCTGCAGTGTTAGCAGGTAAGTAATCAGCCCACGGGAGACGCGTGCAGTGTCTAAACACAGCCGCGGGTTTCCTATAGGTTTCAATGGCGAAAGTCACGGTTTGTATTTTAAAGTTTTAGGGCACTTCGGAGAAGTCAACAAGCAAGCCACTTACAGGGTAAGTATTTCGAGGGCCAACACACACTTGGGCACCACAGTGCAAGAGTTACCTCACCCAGGAAGCCGGGTGCATAGGTGTCTTTTGGTGTCGGGTCGCGATGCTGTTTTCAATGGAGATCACTGAAGACTTGCTGCTTGTGACGACTGGAGAGGTGTCCGCTGGAATCTGAAGATGGATTGGAGTTGAAGAGGACCTGAAAATTGAGGCGACAGTGTTCAAAGTCACTTGCCAGTGACCGGTGGCCAGCAGGATGGATGACCACTGATGTTGCGTCGTTTCAGGTCGCCGATGGTGTCTCTTCGCTCACAAGGTCCAAGAGGGATCGACGATGACCAGCAGCTGGATTCAGAGGGTCCCATGACGTCTGCAGCTGATGACTGTGTTGGCAACAGGATTGGAGCCAACAAGCCTTGGCAACTGCAAGTCTTGTGTGGAATGAAGATTGACGATGATGCAAACCAGCAAGGTCTGATGGACTTACCCAGCAAGGGTAAGTGAGGGCAGGCCCGGAGCAACCAGAAGAGCTCTTGAAGTTGATGAGAAAGTCTTCGGGTGAGTTATTAGCCAATGGGCAAGCAACTGCGAAGACGCCTTCGCAGTAAAAGTTCCACAGGAGCCCACGGTCACTCGGGATGGGATAGGACACTGATTTTTGGTACGAGACCTGCTAGGGACTTGGACTACAGATGGTCCAAAGCATAAGTTCGTAGAACGTTGTTTAGGGTTTGCACTTGAAATCAGTGCATGGTTCCCTGGTATTGCTGTTCCTCGTCACTCGTGGGGTCCAGATGTCACAGCTTTGCTGGGGACTCAAAATGGCTGTCGAGAGGTCAGGAAATCTGCTTCAGGGGATGCAGGGACTTCGGACTCCAGCGGGAGCAGTGAAGTTTGAAACTGTTGATCAAAGTTACTGATGCCTGCCATGCAGGGGAGTCACTCCTTGACTCCAAGGGAGATTCTTCAGTCTTCCAGAGATAGTGGAACATCAAAGGGCCAGGATTCTTCTTTGTAGAGCGTCGTCCAGGGTTAATCTGAATTGCATTGGCAATGCTTGGTATCTTATAGTGAATATAGGGGAGGGACTAGCTCTATGACCACTCCTCTAGGAGGGCCAGGGTAGTGGGAGGTTACACCCACTTCCCTTTGTCCAGTTTCGCGCCAGAGCAGGGGCAGGTAGCCCCTGAACCGGTTTGAGCTGGCATATGCACAAAGGAGCCTACTGCTCCCCCAGTGCAGGACTTCAAAGCACTCTAAGAGTGCAGCCACCCAGCTCCAATACACTAAATCCTGTCTGGGAGGTGGTGACACCTCCCTGTGACAGGATACCCTTTGTTGGGCTTCCTCCACTGCGAGTTTCGGTCAGCAGCAGGAGGGCAGCCCAGTGTCTGTGCTGGTGGCATCCATTTTGTGATGCCAGGGCTCTAGAAGATTTCTACCGTTTAGTACAGTGGGTTCATGTCGTCCCCTCTAGTAGGGAGGGATCATACTCCCACACCAGTTACTGGTGTGGAGGTATGACTCCAAGTTGTTTGACACCAAACACGGCATGTTTTTGATGCAGTCATTCCAAAGTTAGCATTTACCGCGAGGTTATAATGCACTTAAGAGTATATGGTTTAACTGCATGCACAAACAGCAGCAGAGAATAGACTCTGCCAGCTGCAGAGGGGTCCTGCTCAGGCAGAAGCACCCCCTCACATAGTAAACCAAGCACCCTGCCCTCAGGATTGTTAGGGCCTGCAAAAGGGGTGACTGATAGGTGTATATGTGTGTGTATGGTGAGATATAGGAACCTATACCTCAGTGAGGAGTGCTAACACTACCTCACACAGGCTGCAGTAGCAGGCCTGTGGTGTCAGATTGTGAATGCTTCCCAGGGGTGGCATAATACATGCTGCAGCCCCTGGTAGGCCTGTGAAGTACCAATGCCCTAGGTACCTAAAGTACCATATACTAGGGGCTCATAAGGTACCACAGTATCCAATCACTAGTGCATCTAATATGCACACCAATCATTTAAGGGAGTAAGCAGATAGGCTGGGGTCCTGGATAGCAGGATCCCAGCCAGACTAGTCAAAAACCATTCAAACACCAGGACAAAAGTGGGGGCAACCATATAGTCAGAGTCCACCTTCCTACACATGGTGACACACTTATTCCTGTAGGGTAAATGACCATGCATGCAGATGACAATCTCTTCACTGACTTCTTGTGTGTCTGTCATCCCCAGAAGGTTGCGCATGCTGTCTGCTCGTGTCATCGTTGGCCTCCTGCTATTCCTCATGAGTATTGCAATGTGTGCGGAATCAGCGTTCCATGCACGGACATGGTGAAGAGTCTTTTTGGGTAAGGATTGCAGCAAGGCCTTTTGGGTGTGGTAGGTGTTTGGAATGTGTGGGCACTGCTACTGTGCATGTTGTGTTACTATGCATACATGTCGACTCACGATGGGGCACATGACATGTAGCATGGCTCCCATGAATTGATAGTCACCCTTCATCTGTAATGGGATTGTGGATTCTGATGAAGGCATCAATGTGTGTAAAACTTCCCTCTGAAACATACGGGATGCTACGGGTGGACATAGTGTGGGACATCCCCATAAGAGGATCAATGGGGAATTGCAGCCTCTCCGTGTGCAGCAGGGGGTGTTTGGCTCACCCCCTTCACTTGTGTGCCAGTTCAATGGATTTACAGCATCTGTGGTGTGAATGGGGTGTCCAGTGTAGGTCCCACATGTTCAGCCAAATGACCTGTGAGTCTGTTCATATTGATGCATTTCCCTAGGTGTGAGCCTGAGTAATAAAGGTGTTCCTCACCCTCCAAGGTGCCTCATCTCTGTCAATGCAGGTCTCTTGCCACTTTGCATGCGGCATCTCTGGCATAGTTGTCAAAGATTGTGCATATGAGTCTATGTGTAGATTAGCAAGATACATGCAGTTCTTCATGGATTATAATCTCTATTGTGCATGAAGTCCATGGTTGTGTATGTATTTGGGCATATTGGTCCCCACAACGGGCCCTCAACGCCTGCTGAGGGTGTGTCTCCTGTGCGCAGCTCGGCCTTCAGTTTCCTGATCCTGTGTCAGTCACCTGTTGCAGTTGTCCTTTCTGACATCCTTGTCTTTGTGTGCAACTTGTGGCATAGTTTCCAGGACATGCCGACAGCTGCTGCGGCCCCTGCAGCAAGGGCCCACAAAGTTGCCGGATTCGGCAACACACACGCCTCAAAGATGCTCCTCCCTTCCTCCCTCGACCCATTCATTTGGCTGTCATCAGCTTGTCTGTGCCACTGTTGCGGCCACACGGTGCCAAAGGCTGGACCGTCAGCGCATGCAACGTGCACATTGCACGACCCTCATGTCCTTGCATGACCCGCATCACACTACAGTCTGATGTTGCAGCCACCCTCCAAGCAATGTCCATCTGCAAATCAAACGCCTGCTCTCAGGCATACCCTAAGCGCACACACAACACCTTTGCATGCTGAGTGTGCAACTCCAACTGCCTACACAGCGCTGCCCCGCCTTCCAGGCCCTGTCACACCAACCAGGTCATGTCTCTCCTACTCCCCACCGGCTCTGTACCCCAGCAAGGCCATGGGAGTGGGACTCAAGCCTTCAGCATGTAGTATGGTGTCGTCATCTGGCACATGGCCCAGGTATCATCTCTCAGCGTGTCAATCTTCAATGTGTCCAGTACACCCCTCTCCACCATCACATGCGCACAGCACCTCATCATCAGCTCGTATGCCATTGACAGCCAGGTGCTACTCACCCTCACCAAAGACGCAGACATTGCCAGTTCCAATATTCAAGAATGCATGAGATCCTTTGATGAATGGCTGAACATCAGCCACCTGAGGCTGGACTTGTACAGGACTGAGGTAATCATCTGAGGATTGTCCCCTTACAGCTGGGTCAACTGCTTGTGTCCCACCCGCAGGAGCCCTGCACAAGCACCCAGTGGCCATGCACACAAGATGGTGTGCATCATGTATTACTCGCTCACATTTGCCATGCTAATCACCAGCATCTGTACCTCAGGCTGCAACACCCTCTGCATTATGCACATGATCCACGGATAGATCCACTCCAAGGAATGACAGACCATCCCCCAGGTCCACGACAACATCTGTGTCAAATACTGACCTGCCCTCTACGGAGCAAGTACATCCAAACTCCAGGGAAACTTGTCCACATCCAGGGTGCATCTGTACACCTCAGTTTCAACATCCGGCGCCCCAGCCACATCACTGTCCACCAGGGATAGCTGCAATGGATCATTGTCTGCTGCAGGATGACCTCCAGACTCCCCACCCACACTCAGGAAGTAGTCCACAACCCCAGACCCAAAACCAACCTTGTACGTCTGTCATCCGAGACCCCGAAGGGCCATCTCCATGCATCCAACCTTGTCCTGGCCACCATTCTTCACATCCACCGTACTCCAGCATGCAGGACATCGTTCGCCCACCTGGCAAAACATACCTGGTACTCCCTCCCTGTGAACATCCACATGAGCCATGACCTCTACGCATTAATGATACTCTTCCAAATTGGTCTGTCCGCACAGTATTGCAAGCCCCCCCTCAGCAGCTTGAGGCCATCACGGGTGAGTATTGTGCTCCATGTCTGTATTGGATGATACTTTGTGACCCATGTGTGTCCTGTACCAGACTCAGATCCCAGGGTACGGATGGCTGGAGTTAGTTCAACACTCAGGCATAGTTTGACATTTTCCCACACGTAGGTTGTGTACTCATGCAAAATGACTGCAACATATAAGTAGAGAAATTAAGATTTATTCTCGGTGGGGGGCATGTTTAGTGTGGACAAATAGGTGCTATACAGTGTGCATAGCATCCAAAGTTCACAGGGGGAGATGGGATCCTTTGCATTGGAAGTCATCAGAGTCCAAACCACAGTGTTGGTCATCATTGGTCAGACTGTGACCAGCAATTCCATGTGGCAGAGAATGTCATTGGATGAGGTGCTGCTGTTGCGCCAGAGGGCCAGGTGCCAGGCCAGGTGACCTGGGAGATGTGGATGGTCCGCTGACTCTCAAGGTCTTTTGCGTGGACGACCCACCTTCCACGCGGGACCCTCAGATGCAGGCCTTGACAATGCTTGTGATGCTCCGTCGGACGAATCCTCCTCCTCCTCCCTCCCTGTGGCTGGTGGTGGTCTTCGACTGGTGGCACAGGGAGGGTTGCCCCTGTTGTCGGCGATCCGACGGAGTGAACGGCTCATGTCCGTTTGCACCGCCAGGAGCTCAGCCAGTCTTGCCTCCATCCGTCCTTGGTGTTGTTGTTGACTGGCATGTTGCTTGGCCTGCAGGTTCTTCATATCGTCGAGGGTCCCCTTCATCTCTGTGAGGGTCCCCACTACCTGGCTAATGCCCCTGGTGTCATGCCGGTATCTGTCCAGGATGTGGAGTATGTGTGACATACCGGTTCCCTCAGCTGGCTGGTCAGGTTCGCGCCTCCGCCTGCCTCCACTCCCACCACCCCTGCCCACACGAGCCTGGCCTGCCGTTGTGGTACAAAAGGGGGTGGTGATGGACGGAGCATCAGAACCAATCAAACACTCACACCCAGTCAACAGATCTGGGTTTGATCCATCACCGTTCTTTAGCCCACTCTGCCACCCCAGTTCAGACATGGCCATATGAAAATCAGTCTGACCCTGTGCCTCATGGGTACAGTCCAGCCCGAACTGCCAAGCCATGCCTTCCCTCAACCGGAAACGAGCTTCCTAGGACCGGTTTCTGGCATTTCAGCCGTCTTCAGCCAGGCTTGCTTGAATCCAGAGGCAAAGTGAGGAAGGGACTCACGTCTGAGCATATCCTGTCAACTTATGGCGAACAAAGCGGTACAAAAGGGGGTGGTGATGGACGGAGCATCAGAACCAATCAAACACTCACACCCAGTCAACAGATCTGGGTTTGATCCATCACCGTTCTTTAGCCCACTCTGCCACCCCAGTTCAGAAATGGCCATATGCAAATCAGTCTGACCCTGTGCCTCATGGGAACAGTCCAGCCCGAACTGCCAAGCCATGCCTTCCCTGGACCGGAAACAAGCTTCCTAGGACCGGTTTCTGGCATTTCAGCCGTCTTCAGCCAGGCTTGCTTGAATCCAGTGGTAAAGTGAGCAAGGGACTCACGTCTGAGCATACCCTGCCAACTTATGGCGAACAAAGCGGTACAAAAGGGGGGGTGATGGACGGAGCATCAGAACCAATCAAACACTCACACCCAGTCAACAGATCTGGGTTTGATCCATCACCGTTCTTTAGCCCACTCTGCCACCCCAGTTCAGACATGGCCATATGCAAATCAGTCTGACCCTGTGCCTCATGGGAACAGTCCAGCTCGAACTGCCAAGCCATGCCTTCCCTGGACTGGAAACAAGCTTCCTAGGACCGGTTTCTGGCATTTCAGCCGTCTTCAGCCAGGCTTGCTTGAATCCAGTGGCAAAGTGAGCAAGGGACTCACGTCTGAGCATACCCTGCCAACTTATGGCGAACAAAGCGGTACAAAAGGGGGTGGTGATGGACAGAGCATCATAACCAATCAAACACTCACAGCCAGTCAACAGATCTGGGTTTGATCCATCACCGTTCTGTAGCCCACTCTGCCCCTTTTGTACCGCTTTGTTCAGCATAAGTTGGCAGGGTATGCTCAGAAGTGAGTCCCTTGCTCACTTTGCCACTGGATTCAAGCAAGCCTGGCTGAAGACGGCTGAAATGCCAGAAACCGGTCCTAGGAAGCTTGTTTCCGGTCCAGGGAAGGCATGGCTTGGCAGTTCGGGCTGGACTGTTCCCATGAGGCACAGGGTCAGACTGATTTGCATATGGCCATTTCTGAACTGGGGTGGCAGAGTGGGCTACAGAACGGTGATGGATCAAACCCAGATCTATTGACTGGGTGTGAGTGTTTGATTGGTTCTGATGCTCCGTCCATCACCACCCCCTTTTGTACCGCTTTGTTCGCCATAAGTTGGCAGGGTATGCTCTGACGTGAGTCCCTTGCTCACTTTGCCACTGGATTCAAGCAAGCCTGGCTGAAGACGGCTGAAATGCCAGAAACCGGTCCTAGGAAGCTTGTTTCCGGTCCAGGGAAGGCATGGCTTGGCAGTTCGGGCTGGACTGTTCCCATGAGGCACAGGGTCAGACTGATTTGCATATGGCCATGTCTGAACTGGGGTGGCAGAGTGGGCTAAAGAACGGTGATGGATTAAACCCAGATCTGTTGACTGGGTGTGAGTGTTTGATTGGTTCTGATGCTCCGTCCATCACCACCCCCTTTTGTACCGCTTTGTTCGCCATAAGTTGGCAGGGTATGCTCAGACGTGAGTCCCTTGCTCACTTTGCCACTGGATTCAGGCAAGCCTGGCTGAAGACAGCTGAAATGCCAGAAACCGGTCCTAGGAAGCTTGTTTCCGGTCCAGGGAAGGCATGGCTTGGCAGTTCTGGCTGGACTGTTCCCATGAGGCACAGGGTCAGACTGATTTGCATATGGCCATGTCTGAACTGGGGTGGCAGAGTGGGCTAAAGAACGGTGATGGATCAAACCCAGATCTGTTGACTGGGTGTGAGTGTTTGATTGGTTCTGATGCTCCGTCTGTCACCACCCCCTTTTGTACCGCTTTGGCCTGCCGTTGTGGGCACATCGGGTCTATGGGACTCCTGAGGGATGGCATTTACGGGGTTGTCTGCCTCCTCATGGGTGCCCGGAGAACCTTGTCCCTCCTGGTCAGACTGGCTCTGTTGTTCAGTGCGAGCAGGGCTCCTGGGTGTCTCCTGGGATGTGGCAGGAATGGGGGTGGGGGTTGGCACAGATGTACCTGAAGCAGGTGCTGCAGGGGCTTGGGCACCAGAGGGTCCAGGTTGGTTGGGGTCATCCATGGAGTGGTGAGAGTCGTCGCTGCTGGTGGGATCATCTTCACGCCGAGCCTGGGACTGTGATTCTCCCCCCCCCCAGTGTTGGGGGGAGATCCATGACATTGCCCTGTGTGTGAGACAGAGACAATGTTAATGCTGTTTCATGCCACATCCACGTTTCATACATGTTCAAGTTGGCACTGTTCCTCCAGGTAGTTGGATGTGACTAGCATTCCTCTCAATGTCCACTTGGGGATGGGTATGTTGCGGGCGACAGATTGATATGTTTTCCTGAGTGTTTGACCTGTAGATTTTTGGCTAGGATGCTTATTTCGCTATGGATTGATCTTGTTGTGTCACATGTCCATTGTGAGAGTGGCTAAATCCGTTGCCTGCCCCGGGGGTTTCTGCTTGTGTGAGGGGGGTGTGTGACAGGGCCTGCTGTTGGGTGTAGTGTGATTTGGCATTGGGTCTCCCAGGTGATGTGTCTGTCCCCTCATGGTGCATGCTGGCATGACAGTGAGTGTGAGTTCCTGTGCTAGATATCTGAGCTTGTGGAGTTGGTGTTTGAGTGTACAGTGGTCACAGGAGGGCCTTGTGCTGCATACAGCAGGCCCAAGTGTCAGCTACCTTGTCAGTACTTTGCCAGTCCCTGTGCATTGGGCATGGTGCATGGGTATGTACCTTGGCCATATGGGCTGAGGGCAATGGTGTCTGCTTCTGAGTTACACAATGTGTTTTGTGAGCCCCACCCTCCCAGCATCCCAGACATCCAGTCTTGGGTTTGTGGTTCGTGTAGCCTGGGACATGGCATGGCCTTGCTTTGTGAATGGGGCATGGACACGTTAGTGGCATGAGCGTGGTTTTTGAGTGTGGTTGTATCCGGTGAGTGCTTGGGGGTAGTTGCGTGCATTTGGTGTATTTGTGGTGTGGATGCCATTACCCCCATGTTACGTCAGTTGTTTGTGTACTCACCAGGCTCTGCGACTCCTTCGACTCCATGTACTCCCACCGGCGGAAGCAGGGCCATCAGCTTCTCCTCCCAGGGATGGTAATGTACCGGTCTGCGGGGCAGCCCACCTCCAGTGATGTTACTCTGGGCGTATACCTCGTTCATTTTCCGCTTGACTGCCCTCCGCAGATCGTACCACCTGGCTTGGCATTCATGCCTGGTCCTTCTGATGGGCGCAACAGCATTCACCCTATCGACAATCCTCTGCCACATGCGTGATTTTTCAGCTATGCTGGTCTGTCTGACCAATGTTCCAAACAGCTGTGGCTCGACTCTGATGACTTTGTTGACAAGGATGTCCAGCTCCTCCCTTGTGAACTTTGGATTCTTGTCTGTGGGCATGGTGTGCGGTGTGGGTGTGGATGGTTGTGGGTGTGTGGGTGTGAATGTGACGGTGTGGGTGTGAATGTGAAGAGGGGGTCTTTGTGAGGGAGGTTGTGTGAAGGTGTGTAAGTTAAGGTGTAGTTAAGGAGTAAGTAAGGTGCAGTTGTTTGTCTGTGGGGTCTGGCAGCAGTGGGTCTGTTGCAAAGGCTCATGGTATGTGTGTGTGGGCCCTTTTTATTGGTCCATTTGTGGGTGTGGGTGTGGCTGTGTTTGAAATTTTGGTGGGTGTGTTATAAGAGGTGGTTGTGAGTTTGGGCCTCTGTTTGCCTGTTTGGATGTGCCACGTCAGTCATTGAGATGTATGTTCTACTGTATATGTGTTTTGTGGTGTTGTGCGAGTCGAATTGACCCTCCTTGTGCTGTTTTACAGTGTCCTGGTTCAGTACGAGTAGTTTTCGCGTAGGTAAGGTGCGTACATACGCGATGTTGGTGTACCGTGCTCTATCTGCAATGTTGTTGTCAGGTCCGTACATATGCGATGCTGTGTGAGGGTGCTGGGGTATGGTGTTGGGGTATGGTGCATACATGTGGGGCTGGGGTACTGGCCTGGGGTACGGTGCGTACATGTACGGGCCTGTGGTACGGTGCTGGGGTACGGTGCTGGGGTACGGTGCTGGGGTACAGTGCGTACAGGTACGGGGCTGGGGTACGGTGCGTACAGGTTCGGGGCTGGGGTACGATGCTGGCGTACGGTGCGTACAGGTACAGGGTTGGGGTATGGTGCTGGGGTACGGTGCTGGGGTACAGTGCATACAGGTACGGGGATGGGGTACGGTGCTGGGGTACAGTGCTGGGGTACAGTGCGTACAGGTATGGGCTGGAGTATGGGGCTGGGGTACGGTGCGTACAGGTACGGTGCTGGGGTACGGGGCTTGGGTACGGCGCGTACACGTACAGGGCTGGGGTACAGCGCGGACATGGGGGGGTACGGTGCTGACATGCAGGGGTACGGTGCTGACATACGGGGGTACGGTGCTGACATATGGGGGGCAGGGGGGCTGTACGACTTGTATCCGGGCACAAGTTTACCCGTGTACATGAGTGGTACTGCGCTCGCTCCGTACGGGCCATTTTCCATGCGGTTGTGTATTCGGATGTGAGGTACGGATCGTACTTGCGGGCTCGGACTTCAGTTTTACGATTGGTACGTAAAACAGTCCGGCTCCCTCTCGTACCCTTTTCCCGACGCAATTCATGTGTATTTTTCACGTACGAATTGTACTTCGCCGGTTGTAGGGCACTTGTACGATTCGTAAGTAAAAATATACGGATACGAGTCGTACGCAAATTTTTTTTAACGGATCGGAATCGGCACCTAAGGGGCTGACTCCGATCCGGGTTGGAAAGCACTCCGACCGAACCGGATCCGGAGTGTTTTCTGACCGAGCCGGAGTCCTTCAGTCCAACCCAGCGAGTACGATGCAGCCGTATGCTGCCGGACTCGGTTTGGTCAGACTCCCATAGAAGTCAATGGGAGCCGGTCGTACGACGCGTACATGGGCTCCCATTGACTGAATGAGTACGTCGAGGACAAGTTCGCCCCCTACAGTGGGTACGCATCGGTGCCATCCGCACCGTACATGCCTGTGTTGGGGAGACCCATGGGTCTCCCCCTGTCTCCGAGTCGTAGGGCTGCGGGTGACAGGGGGTCCGACGCGGACCCACAAAGACAACCACCTGGACAATTTGCGAGCCAGACACTCCGGCTCGCACAGGCCGTCCGACGCATGCATCGTACTGGCTCGGTCGTGAATCGCATCCATTGCACGCCACGGTTAGCTTACGACCGAGACGTACGGAGCGGTTCGGACCCGGAAACGACTCAGCCGGTGAATTTCATGTAGCTCGCATTGTACTCGCTCGCTCGTACAGCTGTACGAGTTGGCCGGAAAACACGCGTACGGCTCGTAGTTTTACAGACGGATCGCGTTCGGTGCCCTTCCAACCCAGATCGGAATCGGCCCCTAAATAAAACAACGATATTTTTAACAACTATGGGGCCGATTCCGATTCCGGGCGCAAAACGAACCGACTGACACGGACTCGGACCGAATACCGACAGACACGGACCAGCGCCGTACGACCCGTGCAGTACGATGCAACGCGTGTGAATTACAACTGACACGTACGGAATACAAGCCGTACGACCGAGCCGTAGGGAAAATAGTGGTCCTGCCGGAAAACCGACGCAATTTTCACAGACCGACACGAACCCGGAATGAACCAGACCGACCCATACCCGCGATGTATGATTAGCACAGTACGATGCAATGCGTGTAAAATCAGACCGACTCGCACGGAGACCAAGCCGCACAACCGACCCGCACAGACAACCCGGCACACAACCAATAGAGACCGCCGCGACCGACGTGTACCAAACACAGAAGACAGGCCGCGTGAATGAGGCGGAGAAGCCTGCACGAGACAACAGCAGCATCCGTTACCGTCACATGAACGTCTCCTTCATGCCTACAAAACACAAAGGAAAAAAGACAAAAAAAGGACCAAACAAGCAATGACAAAGCCAATAAATAGCACAAAAAAAAAACATGGGACAAAGACACAACCACAACTCCAACTATATAAAGGACTACAATCACTACCATCATCCCTTGCAAACAGGAGACACAGCCAGCAGAAAACACCTTTATACAGCAACCACAGACACACTCACAACTCACCCATCACACAACTAACACACCATCAGCACCATACAAAAGCACACACACATACACACAGCAAAACCAACACCAAACCACCATCACTTGCACCGTCACACACACATCACTCACCACCACCACCCATCACCATGCCTGCAAAGAAGAATCCAAAGTTCACAGATAGTGAGTTAGAAGTGCTGGTAGACGAGATCATCAGAGTAGAGCCACATTTGTTTGGTACATTGATCCAAAGGACCCCATCTCACCGAAAACCAAGATGTGGGCGAGGATTGTAGACAAGGTGAACTCACAAGCACCAGCAAGGCGCACAAAGGACGACATCTAGAACAGGTGGTATGATGTGCACAAGAGGGTGAAGAAACTCATCCAAAAAGATCACGCCCTGAGTCAGTGCACCGGCGGTGGCCCTCCTGCCATACCAGTCTACTTCAGGACCTGGGAGGAGAAGGTGCGGGACATCCTACCACCAGAGAGCGTCCATGGCCTAACACACATCCCAGAGCCTGGTGAGTACACAAACAACATACCCAAGATTGTGTGGCAAGGGGACAGTGAAACCATGCACCGCAAGCAAAGCTACACCAACCAAGAGATAATCAGCCCAAGATGTGTATGCCAGTCAGACAAACACAATACCTGCCATCTCATAGTGACTGGGAACTGTGCCATGAGATGCACCAACCTACAAGCAAATAGAGCAAGCCAGTGGCAGTAAGCCAAATACATTCTGTCAGACAGTTTGCCACGACAAACACACCACCTCACAGTGCAGCTGACTGTCAGGAAGGAATAGTGGGGATGCAGGAGAAGTGAGTGTAGCCAAAAGCATGATGGAGCCTGTAGTCACAGATAATGCACACCCTCCTGATTGGCCCATCAAGACCTCTCAGAAACATGCCCACATCACAGGAAGTGGAAAATGACTGACAAGATGGCTGACACTGGATCCTGCTGTGGGGAGCACAAGGCCCTGCTAGGGGTTGTGTGCAAATCAGAAGCAGGACACCACTTACTGACATCCTGAAAGACAACTTGCACGCCCTACAATGGAAGCACGTTTCATGATGGGACAGAGGACTGACAGCCCTGACCATATTAATCAGCATGGGGAGACACCCCCCTCAACACAAACTCCACACAACTCACCGGGTACAATGTATTGACACACACCTCATTGAAATATCAGCAAAAGATACCCCGTACTGGGTGCTGCTGTGTGAAGCACAGGGGCTCACTTGGGACTTGTAGTCAAACAAACACCAGGATTTCACAGTCAGCCATCTTGCCATTGCTGTCACACACCCTCACAGGGAAGCAGAGTCAAGAGGGAGGAAGTATGGGCATGCTGGAAAGGGGGGTGTAGCCAAGAGTATGATGGGAGTCGCAGTCACAGACAACCTACACCCACCCACATGGCCCAGCTAGATCAAACTGAATCATACTCGCCTCACAGGGAGTGGGAAGGGACTGACAAGATGTCTGACACTGGGCTCTGTTGTGGGGAGCACAAGGCCATGCTGGGAAATGGCCAACAACAAACATCAGGACTACACAGTCAGCCATGTTTCCATTGCTGTCACACCCCCTCACAGGAAAGCAGAGTCAAGAGGGAGGAAGTATGGGCATGCTGGGAAGGGGGTGTAGCCAAGAGTATGATGGGAGTCACAGTCACAGACAACCTACACCCACCCACATGGCCCAGCAAGATCAAACTGAACCATACTCACCTCACAGGGAGTGGAAAGGGACTGACAAGATGTCTGACACTGGGCTCTGTTGTGGGAGCACAAGGCCATGCTGGGAAATGGCCAACAACAATATCAAACTCTGTCTGTGACAAGCTGGGAAAAAGCAGTGTACAGGCAGGCATCTGTTTGAAAAGTAGAAAAAGTCATGTTTGTGAACCAACGATGCATGTAGAAACACAAATCACATAGTCTGTCTATTTCAAACACAGGTGGTGCTGGGCACCCAGCACCAAATGACGAGGATATCCACTCCCAGACTCTGGTGGACTCTGAGCTCTCTGATCTGACTCTCTCACTGTCCTCTTCGGATGACGATAACCAACCTGGCCCCTCCGGTGTGAGCCATCATGCAGCACTAGCAGCATCAACATCTGCCCTCCCTGTACCCACGCCTCCAGCATCTCTGACACCGACAGGGCACCCCCGCCAACACGGACAGACCAAGGACAATCAATACCCACAGCACAGGGACACAGGACCCCCTGGAAGCTACAGCCAACACCACCAGCAACACCACCCAAGGGGTCCTAGTGTCACCTGTGCGTACCGCCGCTGGTCCTGCCCCTGTGGACAGGGGTGCTGGGAGGAGTGGGAGGCACAGGGCGAGCCTTGCAGAGGGGTCTGGACTGCATGATGACCCCCAACTGGCACGCATCTTAAATGCGTACCAGGATAGCACCGGAGGATTTGGGCAGGTAGTGAGGATCCTCAAGGACATGCAACACGAGCAGGTCGCCCACCATGCCCGCATAGAGGCCAAGTGGGATGACATCACTGCGGTGCATAGGGACATACTACAATGCCTCCGCCAGATCAACACCAACCTGTCCACACCCCCCTGTGTGCCCACCACATCTGTCGCAACACCATCTGCCAGTGCCACAGGGAGGGAGGAGGACTCTGGCGGAGAGTCCCCTGCACCGCAGAAGCCTGCACATGAGGATCCAAGGAAGAAGAGGGTTCATCCAAAGAAGGACATGTGAGAGGCAGATGTCCCCACACATCCCCCAGGGCCTCCAAACCTGTTCTGGACAATGTTCTTTCTGCGCAACCTGTTCACCTTGTCCAATCGCACACAACTCGCCCACATGACATGGAGGGTTCATGTTGGGCCAATGTATCAGATGACTGTGGACTTTACTCTGGACATTTCATCTACCAGCACTTCCAACTCCAATGTGAACTTTGGATTCCCAAACCACTGTACAGCACCCACCATCCTGTACACTTCCCTCACACATGTTTGTAAATAAACTCACCAGTACACCATACTTGCCTCTGTTGTGATTCCAACTTGTCATGTTCAGGGAGATGTCGATCTGCTACACAACACAGTGCATGCCAAATACTGCAACAAGGTGTCCAACGTAAGGTGATTCATGGGGATGTGACACATGTGAGGGACACACACCACTATGGCAACACAAAACATACTCACCATGGCCATGTTACTCATCACACACAATGATGTTGACCTGAAACACATTGGCATGCACAGACACAACACCAAGCCCAGTCAGTGGTAACAAGTCCAGAGGTGAGGTAAGCAGATGTCACTCAGATGTGGGAAGACAGACAACGCACATAACAAAGCGTAGCACAGGTTCATTACACATCAGCAACACGTTTATTCCACACTAGTTGCACGGTAATTCTACATAACAGTGGACACACGCTCCCAATGTGTTGGAGAATGGAAGTCCAGGGATGTGTGGTACATCAGTTGATGTTAATTGTCAACTTCCATACTGGTGTTGGATTCTGGGTGTTGGGGGTCAGGGTTAACCACACAACAGGCAAAGTATCCCTGGGAAGGACAGACAAGATACAGTCAAAAGCACAGAAGAACAGGAGAGAAATGCAAAACACATGTACAGAACATGTTGCAAAACACCTACACAAACACTAGTTAGCAGTACTACCCTATTGTGGAGTACACACCACCTGATTGGACACATCACAGCACGCATCCAGTCAAGTGGCACACAGACACACTCAGACAGCAACAGAGCTGGCTCAACAAATTCCAGGCTACCTCCATACATTCACATAACAACCCTGGAAATTCACATTCAGGTGAAGAAGTTGTTGATGAGCTGGGAGCGGACGTCACCATCATCTTCATCATCACTGGCATCATGGCCCAGGCCGGGATCCTCTACAGGTGCTGGAGGTTGGTCATCGTCATCGTCATCCTGGATGAGAGGCACCTCCTTCCGCAACGCCATGTTGTGTAGCATGCAGCAGACAAGGATTATTTTGCACACCTTTGCAGGAGCATTGATCGAATGGTAGTGCTTCCTGTTCCGGTATGCCTGCTCATGTGCCTGTGGTGGTACCAGGGCAACATGTGTCCCATCAATAGATCCGATGACGTTCGGCATCCTCCCCAGTATATAAAAGGCATCCTTTATTTCAGGGAGTTCAGCTGGGCTCGGGAACTTGATATACAGGTCGAGGAATTGCAACATCCCCTCCAAGACATCGCGTAGCACCCGACTAAAAATTGTTTGCGACATACCACCAGCAGTAGCCACAGTGTACTGGAAGGTGCTGGTAGCAAAGAAGTGCAGGGCTGCCATCACCTTCACCTCTGGGGTCAGTGCTGTAGGGTATGTCCGGCCAGGTAGCAGATGTGGCACCAACTGCTCTGCCAACTCCACAATCAGTGGCCTGGTGAAGTGGTACCGTCTGATGCAGTCGCGTTCCTGCATGGTTGCAAGGTCTGGAAATGGACGATGGACAGCTGGTGCCCTGCAGTACAGAGATGCACAAAGGAAGATTGTCAGTTCATCCACCCATGTGGCCATGACCACGATCACTATCACATGCTAGTTCATGACATTACACAATGTACTGAGGTGTGTGCTGTTGGGCATGGACACATATGTCACCTACAAGACCACCACCTCACATCTCAATTCCACATGTCCACATGAGTCCCATGTAGTGCAATGGCCAATCGTCTGGCTGTGTCACCCAACCTATGTGCTGCTGCAACGTTAAAAAAACACACCACAGTGACAATTGAGGCCTCATGTCTCCCAGGCATCACAGAACTTTGCTATGCAGAAATCCAGGCTCCCTGTATTGCCACATCAACACAGCAATGGACATGGCGTAGCACGTACACACCACAAGGCAAGCGCAAGTCCCACAGGTAGTGGCCACTGTTGTTCCTGCCGGCCCTACATTTACGGCTCTTAGACACACACCCCATCAAGGTTGATGCATATACCACATGGATGTGGAGACTGTCACCCATTGGTAACATTTGATCAGACACATCTGAGACACAACATGCACACAGACTGTGTGTGCACATCAGTATTGTGGCTACAGGTCTCACTGTGACGTACGTGCCATCACCCCCAGGACTCAGGGTGGATGTGACATGTCTTACACATATCCAACCTGACACTGTGGCCTTGACTCATGCCCATTACTGTCCAATTGCACATTACAGTGGTAATGTGCACAACACACAAAGGATTCTGCGTCCATGTACACATGCACAGCCATGGAGTGGCTGCACAAAGTGCCAGCCAAAAAAACAGCTGTGGCCCCCCCAAACACCCTGGGAATGCAGCCTCACATGCCATGGGACACTGTGTGGCCAATTGCTGTAGTGTGGCAAGTGTGCACAGGTGTCCATGGCCAGTATATGTGTGTTACATCCGTATAATAATCACACTAATGAAGTCCGTCGCGGATGGCAATTTGTACGCATTGCACGGGTCATGTCCGAGCCGTGCGTACGCTTTGCATTGAATGCAATGAGGTCCGACGTGGGTGACAATGCGTACGCATTGCACGGGTCATGTCCGAGCCGTGCGTACGTTTTGTCATTGAATGCAATGAGGTCTGACGCGGGTGACAATGCATACGCATTGCACGGGTCATGTCCGAGCCGTGCATACGTTTTGTCATTGAATGCAATGAGGTCCGACGCGGGTGACAATGCATACGCATTGCACGGGTCATGTCCGAGCCATGCGTACGCATTGTCATTGAATGCAATGAGGTCCGACGCGGGTGACAATGGCCCTATCACTTGGGACACATGGCACAGATTCTGCATCTGCAGAACAGATATAAGGCTGGCTGGCCGCCAGGGAGCTCACTTGCCTGCACTACATGCAACTGGACCACATCCCTGCTACCACTGCTGCTGTCAATGCATCCTCTGGCTCCTGCTATGGCACATACTCTGGAGAGGGCCCCAGCCTTCACTGAGGAGGAGAACCATGCCCTGCTGGACGGGCTCCTTTCATAGTACAGAAAGCTCTATGGGAAACCAGAAGAGCAGATGAGTGTGCAGTCCACTGCCTTCCTAATTATGCATGTTGTCTGACTAGCAGTACTAGCAGTGTGTACGCCAGTGGCAAGCATTCTCAATGACTACTTTCATCCCCCAAAGTGTGTAGGTACATGCAATGAACAGTTTTCCTGCTGCTAAAGTGCATTATTACAAGCTTAAACTATCCGGGCATTGTTAACATGTCAGACATGCATGTGCTTTTGCAGTCCCCATGGTTGCACTACCTGTGTAATTTATTTCCCTTTGTGATGATGACACGTCTATCCAAATGTGTGCTGCAGCAATCTGGGGCATGTGTGTTAATGTACTTTTCACTTTCTCCTCCTCACAGGTTCATGACCGCCAGAAGCAGGAGATCTGGCTGACCATCGCCCGGGCTGTTCGTTCTGTGGGGGTCTACAAGTGCTGGATCCGCAACTGTCAGAAGAGGTGGCAGGACCTTCGGGGCTGGACCCGGAGGATAGCTAGAGTCCAGCTGAAGCTGTCACCTCCACGCAGGAGGGGTTGACACCGGACCCTGACTCCCCACATGCTCCGTATCCTGGCCGTGGTCTTCCCGGACCTGGATAAGCAGCTGAAGGCCAGACAGCAGCAGGATGGGGGTGAGTCCATGTCTGATCTGTGAACTATGTCTGACATGCAAATAGCAGTCTTTTGTCCTGGTCACACTTCCACATTACGCAGCTCTTGTAGTCCCAAACTCAGGTCCCTCATTTGTGTGATGCACCCTCCTCATCTGTTCCACAGGTGTGGCCCCTACAATCTGATGCTTGTGTCACTAGGGCACTGTGTCCCTGCAGTCAGCTATGGTTCAGGTACCGGTCAGCATCAGTTCCCATGAATCTGTTGTGTGTTTCATGGGTGGGTCAATTGTTTACACAATGCCTGAGATCTGACATGTGATCTGTGTGTGCCCTTGAGATGTGTACCAATTGCTGGTCTGACTCGCAACATGGGGCTGGGGTATTCCAAACAAACCCATGCAGCAGGGGACTCCAATTTTTGGGCCTCAGGAGTAGGTATAGCAAGTATGCCACACTTGCTTTGCCACCTGACTACTGTCCAGGGCCTAACAGTGTTTCACTTAGTCCTGGCCAGTCATGCCCCCTCAAGGGCATTTAGAAGCACTCTGTAATCACACTCCTGTGTATGAAATTGCAGATTGTGCTCAGTGACATGTGCCCTCAGGTGTCTGCCTCTGTGTCATTAGGGTGTGGCTTGTTGCAACGGACAACTGGGGTGTCCATGGTTCAGAGGGTCAGCATGACATCTGCAATGTGACTGTGAGAGACAAGACTGGTGTGACATATAGGTGTGTGATCATCTGACAGCGCACAATGGTGTATGCAACTGTGTCCTTCATGCAGCTGGGTTACATGCATGGCAGACTGTGATGTGTTAATATACAGGGATTAGTGTTTGCTGCGACTCATATGTCTGATTTGCATGATGTGGGGTCTTCTGGGTCCTGGATATGTTGTTTGCATGGGATGGGCAAGTGTGCCGGTCATGTGCTGAGTTTGCTTTACCCCAGAGCTAGGATTGTGAGTCAGTGCATATTGTTGTTGTCTGGATGCCCTGCCCCTGTGACAGGAGATAGTGTTGACTGACTTTCAGTGCATCCCAGTGCCATGGCATTTAACTTGCTATGAGTGATCCTGCATTGTGTTCAAGTGTGCACCATGCACCACATTGTGGATTTGCCCATCAGGACAGAAGTACATCATAGTGTGTGTTGCTGGCATGCGTCACAAGCATGTGGAATGAGTCTCTGCCCATCCCTTCATCCGGACACCTGTACTGAGTCAGTAGCAAGAGATGTGCTGTGTGTATAGTGACATACTCCTACATGTTCACTTGCATGTACAACTAATGTGTGGGTGGTGCATGTTGGCACATTGGCGTGTTAGCATCCAACATGCAACAGACAAATGTGTGAAAGTCAAGGAGGGATATGTGTGCCATGGTTGATATTGAGAATGACAATTGTCTTATCCTAAACAGTGTTGGCACTTTGAGCTGTGTTCAGCTGATGATACCAGTGCTTGCCCTGTGATGTGATGTACTTACTGTGGTGTGTGCAGGTGACTGATATTGTTCTCTTACTTCCTATTCCTATCCATATACATCTACGGCCACAGGAGGGGACAGCTCCACAGTCCAGGAGGAGCCACAGAGCCTTACAGGGACAGAAGGAGAGGAGTCGGTGGACCCAGTGGCACGAAGGGTGAGTGGAGTCACACAGAGGAGTTGTCAGCACCATCCCCCCCAGCCGAGGGCCACGGCAACTCTGAGGATGACTCCCTTGTGGAGGTGGGTGTCAGCAGCCACCAAACCCCTGCTAGTGAGGCTGTCCCCGCCCCTGCCACCACCACCCCCCCCCTCCCATCGGCTCCCATCCCAGTGGTCCCTGTGGGCTCCCGTGTTCGTGAGCATGTCTCCCTTGTGCCAGGCACCGCACCTCCTGCCCCGTGTCCACAGCTGCCCTGAGTGAGGAGTCTGTGGACTTACTTTGACAGCTCCATGTAGGGCAGACGTCGATGGTGAAGGTCATCCATGCACACACAGGTCTGTTGACAAAACTGGTGTCATTCATGGAGGGCATTTCCTCAGGCATGTTTGCCCTACAGAGGACCAATCAGTCCGTGGCCTCCTCCCTGACGGCAGCAGAGTCCCTCCTCCAACAGTCCCGCACCCCTCCTACCCCTGCACCACCCACGATTCCTAGCACCCTACCTGTCCCAAGCAAAGAAACCCCCAAACCAAGGTCTAGATGTGCACACAAGCAAGCGCAGGGGACTGATTCCACACTCCCAGGGGCTGGTTTGCTGACACACACACAGTCATCCACAACCACTCCGCAGTCCTCCGAGACCTCTCCCTCCCAGCCCCCTTCCCTTGCCTCACCTGCAACCCCATCCCCCCAGAAGCTCTTCCTCTGTGACCTTGGCCTCTTCACCACCGACCCAGCAGATCCTGATTACAAGGGGAAGAGGAAGTCCCCACATGCAGAAGGGAGTGCCCCTCACACCCGGACACCCTCCCCCAGGCGCAGTCAGACAGAGACACCCACCCAAAAGTCCCCCCGGCGCCAGAAGAGCAAGACCCCCCCACCACCACTCAGCTCCAAGGCAAAGTCTCCGTCCTCCATCCCCCAGGCCACCTCTCCAGAGGTTCCCCCGCCACTCCCTGCCCCGGTGTTAGACGGACCGGGAGGGTCGGCCGAGGACAAGGGGAGAGGTCTCCGGGGAGAGCCGTCTCCAGCGATCGTACAGACAAATAACTTCCCCCCCACAGACAGATACCACACAAGGAGATGAGTTAGCGTTCTTTATAAGCACTTCTTAAGGTACGATGAAAAGGTACAAGGAGGTCTGGACTCAGGGGTCCCCTCGATTCAAGTCTCTCAAGATGGGAAAAGGGGGTAGCGGGACAGTCTGGTTACCAGGCTGGTAGTTGAGATGGTATGATGGGTAGCTCCCAATCCTCGAGCTTAGGTGGTCTAGCTGGTACGGGCCGCGGCAGCGCCAGCAGGTCCCAGTGAAGATGGTCGATACACGGGCCGCGGCAGCGCCAGCAGGTCCCAGTGAAGATGGTCGATGTACGGTCCGCGGCAGCGCCAGCAGGTCCCGGTGAAGATGGTCGTTACAACGGGCCGCGGCAGCGCCAGCAGGTCCCGACGAGGATGGATGTTGCAGAAGGCCGCGGAAGCGCCAGCAGGCAGGACGATAGATCACAAGATAGGGCTACGGCAGCGCCAGTAGTCCGTCAAGGCTGAGTTCTCTCGGTGTCTCTCGACTCCAGGATACAACTGCCTTCCTGCTCCGCAGCTGCTCCAGTTATAGGGCAGGTGCCCTTTGATGTCCGGACCCTCGCACTTGGAGGTCGGAGGGTCCGGGATGAAGGTGTCCAGACACCCAGCGGGGGGGTGGAGCCGGTGCCTGGGGGAGCTGGAGGCGATCGTCACCTGGCAGGGGAGAGTCCTTGGCACTTCGTCCTCCCATTGACCTGCCAAGTGATCCGCTCACCTCCTGGGTGGATGGTGGTGCCGGGATGTCGGGGCCGGCCAGGCCCAGGGTTAGGGTCGGGGGGAGGCCACGCGGCCTCGTGGCGCAGGGCCCAAGATGGCGGCTTGACCCGGCCGAGGGAGCCGGTGGTGGCTTGGGCCCGTGCTACAGGGAGGTCCGAGGGCAGGAGTTCCGTCGGGAGACGGGGTGCGGGTGATTCTCGTGGGTCGCGCCTGGGGGGCCGGGGTTTGGGCCCTGTCATGCGGGGGGGCGCAAGCCCTTCGTGTGGCCTGTCCAACATGCGTCCCCCCCAGCTGAAGGCGGGGAGAGTCACCCATCTCCTTGGGGACTCTCTTCGTCGAGGCGGAAGAAGCGGGACATGCCATCTGCGTTGGCGTGGTCTTGGCCCGGTCGGTGCTCCACGGTGAAGTCCATTCCCTGCAGGGAGATGGACCAGCGCAATAGTTTTGGGTTTTCCCCCCGCATCTGCATCAGCCACTGCAGGGGTCTATGGTCGGTTTGTACCCGGAAGTGGGTACCGAAGAGATAGGGCCGGAGCTTTTTGAGGGCCCACACCACTGCGAAGGCCTCCCTCTCGATGGTGCTCCAGCGCTGTTCTCGGCCCAGGAGACGTCGGCTGATGAAGGCCACCGGCTGGTCATGACCCTCGGGGTTCACTTGGGAAAGAACCGCTCCGATGCCGTGGTCGGAGGCGTCTGTCTGTACTACGAATTCCCGACTGTAATCGGGGGCCTGGAGCACAGGGGCGGTGCACAGGGCGGCCTTCAGCTTTTCGAAGGCCGCTTGACAATCGGGGGTCCAGTTAATCCGCTTTGGTTGGTTCTTGGACGTGAGACCCGTGAGGGGCCCCACAATGCTGCCGTAGTCCTTCACGAACCGCCGGTAGTAGCCGGTGAGCCCCAAGAAGGCTCGGACTTCGGTCTGAGTGACGGGGGGCTGCCAGGACTGGATGGCAGCAATCTTAAGTTGCAATGGGGCCACCAGCCCGCTCCCCACCTGGTGCCCCAGGTAGGTCACGGACCCTTGACCAATTTGGCATTTGCCGGCCTTAATCGTGAGGCCGGCCCGCTGGAGGGCCTGTAGGACCTCCTGGAGGTGGAGGAGGTGGTTGGACCAGTGGCGGCTGTATACAGCGATATCGTCCAGGTAGGCAGCGCTGAACTCTTCGAGCCCCGCCAAGACCTGGTTCACAAGACGTTGAAATGTAGCGGGGGCGTTCTTCATGCCAAAGGGCATGACCTTGAAGTGGTAGTGGCCATCGGGGGTAGAGAATGCGGATCGTTCTTGAGCTCGGGGTGTGAGGCCGATCTGCCAGTAGCCCGCTGTTAGGTCGAAGATACTGAGGTAGCGGGCGGCCCCCAGCCGGTCGATCAATTCATCCGCTCTGGGGATAGGATGAGCGTCGGTTCGGGTGACAGCGTTCAAGCCCCGGTAGTCGACGCAGAATCTTAGTTCAGGTGTGGTGCCGGGGGCAGCGGCTTTGGGGACCAATACAACTGGACTGGCCCAGGGACTGTCCGAGGGCTCGATGACCCCGATCGTGAGCATTTTGGCCACTTCCTCTTGTATGCAGGCCCGTACCCGATCTGGTACGCGGTAGGCCCGGTGCCGGACAGGGGGACTGTCCCCGGTGTCCACGTCGTGCAAGCACCAAGGGGTGACCCCGGGAGTGAGGGAGAACAGTGAAGCGAACCGCCGCAGGAGGTCCCGGCCGCCCTGGCGTTGCTCTGGGGTGAGGGCATCGGAGAGCCGGACCCCGTCCACGGAACCGTCTTTCTCCTGAGTCTTCAGGAGATCAGGGAGAGGCTCGGAGTCTTCTTCCGCCCCACTGTCTGTAGCCATCAGGAGGCTGAGTTCTGAGCGCACAAAGTGTGGTTTGAGTCTGTTGGTGTGGAGGACCCGAAGGGGGTTCCGGGTGGTCCCCATGTCGATGAGGTAAGTGACGGGGCTTTTGCGCTCGACCACCTTGAAGGGCCCCGTCCACTTATCTTGCAAGGCACATGGTTCGGTGGGGGACATCACCCACACTTGTTGTCCAGGTTCGAACTCGACGGAGGAGGCATTGCGATCATACCATCTCTTCATGTCTTCCTGGCTGGCCTCGAGGTTCGCCTTGGCCATCTCCCTGAAGCGCCGGGTCTGATTACGTAGGGCCAGGAGGTACTTGAAGACGTCTGGAGGGGTCTTTAGGGGGGCCATCTCCCAACCTTCTTTGACTAGGCTGAGGGGCCCTCGCACAGGGTGCCCGTACAGGAGTTCGAAAGGGCTAAAACCGAGGGACTTCTGAGGAACTTCTCGGTAGGCGAAGAGGAGGCACGGGAGTAGTACATCCCACTGGCGACGGAGGGGCTCTTCCAATCCCCCAATCATCCCCTTGAGAGTGCGGTTGAATCGCTCCACTAGTCCGTTCCCTTGGGGGTGATAGGGGGTCGTGAATCGGTAGGTGACCCCGCACTGTTGCCAGAGGGACTTCATGTATTTGGAGATGAAGTTCGTGCCTCGGTCGCTGACGACTTCTCGGGGGAAGCCCACCCGGGAGAAGATCCCCATTAGGGCCCGGCCAACCACCGGAGCTGTTACCGTTCGCAGAGGCACCGCCTCGGGGTAGCGGGTGGCGTGATCCACCAGTACTAGGATGAACCTATGTCCTTGTGCCGTGCGGGGGTCCAGGGGCCCCACAATGTCTATTCCTACCCTCTCGAACGGGGTGGTGACCACCGGGAAGGGTTGTAGAGGGGCCTTCAGCTTACGGTCACTCTTCCCGCTGGCCTGGCACGTGGGGCAGGACCGGCAGTGGTTCAGGACGTCGTTCCGCATCTTCGGCCAGAAAAAGTGGGTCACTAGGCGACTGTAAGTTTTGTCTTGGCCCAGGTGTCCAGCCAGGGGGACATCGTGGGCCAGATTGAGCAGGAAGTCTCTGAAGCGGAGAGGTACCACCAGTACTCGACCGGCCCCTAGCTCTGCGATCCTCTGTTCGCTGTATAGCAGGTCGTTCTCCCAGTAGACCCAGTGAGTTCCGGTGGAGTCCCCTGCGCTCTGGGCGCTGGCTTGTTGGCGGAGTCCCTCGAGGGAGGGGCAGGTCTTTTGCTCCTGGCGGAACTGTTCTTGGGTGGGCCCCCCTTCTTGACGCCACTGAGCCAGGCCGGGGACGTCCTGGAGGTGCGCGTCCCCTTCGGTCGTTGGCTCCGGGGGGTTGGCCTCATCGTTGTCTTCTACTGGGGCGACTGGGGGCGGAGGTGCTGGCCATTCCGGTTCTTCTGGTCGGGGAACGGCACGGGCTGCCCTGGACCGGGTGGTTACGCAGGCCCAGTCCGGGAGGCCCAGCATCCCCAGGTGCTCTCTTCTCTCGACGGTGGCCCATTGGGAACTCTCAAGGTCATTCCCCAGGAGGCAGTCCACGGGGGCATCATCCCGGACCGTCACTTTCAACAGGCCGGAGACCCCTCCCCATTCGAAGGGGACGCAGGCCATTTGGCACAGACTTTCGGAATTGTCAGCTGAGCGGACGGGGCAGAGAATGTTAGGCAGGATCTGCTCGGGTTTCACCAGGTGACAGCGGACGGCCGTCACACTGGCGCCTGTGTCACGTAAGGCCTCGGCCCGATGCCCATTAATGGTCACCCACTGACCGTATTTCCTGGTGTTGGCGGGTAGGGGAGCCCGCGGGACTATGTCTTTTCCCCCTAGGCACGCTAGAACCATGGCGGCCGGTTCCCACTCTTGCTGTGCCGGCTCATACTCTTCCTGTTCCTCTGACAGTCGTTCTTCCCCCAGGGCGGCGGCAGCTACCTGGCGGGGCTTGGGTGTTTGGTTCTGCGGGCAGCTCGGGTCATTGGCGTAATGGCCGACTCGCTGGCATCGGTGGCACGTGACATTGGCTCGGAACCCTGGACGCATCGGGGGGTTTCCCCGGCCGGCCGGGGGCGGGGTGCTGGCCACGGGTGTTGCCGGGAGGGTGTCTCTCCCTCGCCCCTGGCCTCCTCCTCCTCCCCGAGGACGGTGCTGGCCTTGGTTGCTTCGGTTCTGCTCGTGCGGTCCTCTCCGGCTCACTCGGGTGCTCTCCCATCGGTCAGCTTCAGCGGCGAGCTGCCGGGGGTCGGTCAATTTACTGTCGAGGAGGTGCTGCCTGAGCTCGACGAAGCAGTTGTTCGACAGGTGTTCCCATACCATGAGGTTAAAGAGTTGTTCGTAGGTCGTTACATGGCTCCCCTTGATCCACCCCTCGAAGGCTCGGCTGAAATAGTTTACGTACTCCACCCAAGTTGTACCCGGGATCCGGGTGCAATCTCTGAACCTCTGGCGGTACATCTCGGGTGTGAGGCCGTAGCGGGTGAGGAGGGCAGCCTTCATGTGGTCGTAGGATGACATTTGGTGATCTGGGAGCTGCAACAGGGCATCGCGACCTTCGTTGACGAACCTCCCCCATAGTCCAGCTCTCCAATCACTCCGGTCGATCCGGTGGGAGGTCATGGCGATCTCGTAGGCTTTGAACCACTGCTGTATGTCGTCTTCTCGGACATACTCTCGGACAACATCCTTGGGGATGTGGACTTTTTTCTCGGTTGCCCCTGGGGTGTGCGGTCGCTCAGGCACCCCCGTCTCTTTATTCTGTTTCCGAAGTTCTATTTCCGCCAGTTTGCGTTCGTGTTCGAGTGTTATTCTTTTTTCCTCAAGCTCTCTCTGTCTCTGTTTTTCTTCTCGCTCCTCTCGGAGCCGCAGATGCTCTAGATTTAGTTTCTGCTCGGCTAACTTTAGTTCACCGTCCATCTTGAGTCGTGCCATTTCCAACTCGTGTAATCTGGTCCTTTCTCTTTCCTGGATCTCCTCCTGCGAGAGGCCCGTTCCCCTCTCCTCGGGAGCCGTGGCGTTCCCCTCTGGTGCGACACTGTTTTGGTCGGAGGATCCGGTGATCCCAGTTTCTGCCCACGACTCAAGGGCGCGCTTCAAATCCTCTTTGGTACTCAGGCCGGTGGTAGCAATGCCTAGTTCCATGCAGAATTGTTTAAGTTCGCGGTGGTTATACTCTTCCAACTTATCCATTTGGAACTTTTCAGTGGAACCGCTATCTTTAGCTGACATCGTGGTTTTGTCGTGGGGTGAGCTACTCTCTGTACGATTACGCGTTGATTCGGATCGCGCCGCTGGCCACCAATGTTAGACGGACCGGGAGGGTCGGCCGAGGACAAGGGGAGAGGTCTCCGGGGAGAGCCGTCTCCAGCGATCGTACAGACAAATAACTTCCCCCCCACAGACAGATACCACACAAGGAGATGAGTTAGCGTTCTTTATAAGCACTTCTTAAGGTACGATGAAAAGGTACAAGGAGGTCTGGACTCAGGGGTCCCCTCGAATCAAGTCTCTCAAGATGGGAAAAGGGGGTAGCGGGACAGTCTGGTTACCAGGCTGGTAGTTGAGATGGTATGATGGGTAGCTCCCAATCCTCGAGCTTAGGTGGTCTAGCTGGTACGGGCCGCGGCAGCGCCAGCAGGTCCCAGTGAAGATGGTCGATACACGGGCCGCGGCAGCGCCAGCAGGTCCCAGTGAAGATGGTCGATGTACGGTCCGCGGCAGCGCCAGCAGGTCCCGGTGAAGATGGTCGTTACAACGGGCCGCGGCAGCGCCAGCAGGTCCCGACGAGGATGGATGTTGCAGAAGGCCGCGGCAGCGCCAGCAGGCAGGACGATAGATCACAAGATAGGGCTACGGCAGCGCCAGTAGTCCGTCAAGGCTGAGTTCTCTCGGTGTCTCTCGACTCCAGGATACAACTGCCTTCCTGCTCCGCAGCTGCTCCAGTTATAGGGCAGGTGCCCTTTGATGTCCGGACCCTCGCACTTGGAGGTCGGAGGGTCCGGGATGAAGGTGTCCAGACACCCAGCGGGGGGGTGGAGCCGTTGCCTGGGGGAGCTGGAGGCGATCGTCACCTGGCAGGGGAGAGTCCTTGGCACTTCGTCCTCCCATTGACCTGCCAAGTGATCCGCTCACCTCCTGGGTGGATGGTGGTGCCGGGATGTCGGGGCCGGCCAGGCCCAGGGTTAGGGTCGGGGGGAGGCCACGCGGCCTCGTGGCGCAGGGCCCAAGATGGCGGCTTGACCCGGCCGAGGGAGCCGGTGGTGGCTTGGGCCCATGCTACAGGGAGGTCCGAGGGCAGGAGTTCCGTTGGGAGACAGGGTGCGGGTGATTCTCGTGGGTTGCGCCTGGGGGGCCGGGGTTTGGGCCCTGTCATGCGGGGGGGGCGCAAGCCCTTCGTGTGGCCTGTCCAACACCCGGGTTCCCCCACATACAGATACACCATCCCCAAAATGCTAAGGCCACCCCCCCTAGCACTTGCTCCTCCACACCTGGTCAGACAGTTGGTGCCACTGATGTGGGGACCGTGTCCCCCCCTGCCCTGCCGACCTCACCTGCCCCCATTCCGCTCCCATGGATGTAGTCACTACTTTGGAGTCCACGGCCACCCCATCTGACTTGGGCACTGCAGTGGTGAGCCAATCCACTCCATCTGACCTGCACACTGGAGTTGTGCCGGCACCCACCCCATCTGACTTGTGCCCCATAGTTGTGACAGCACCCACCACTTCAGTCAGCTCCACTGCAGTTGCAAGTGTCTCGCCTGCATCCACCACCTCTTCACTTCCTCCTTTTGATGCACCCTGATCCTGTCCCTGTGGTGCCTGGCATGCCCCCATGTATGCCCCTCCGAGGGGATGACCCCGGTCCTTAGCAGTGCAGGCAAGCAAGGTGTGACAGTTGTCACTCTACTTCACTCCTTGGCATTTGGACATGGACTGGCCATTGGCCTTTTGTTTGCACAGACGTTTAGATTTTCATATACTGAATTTGTCACTCTAGTTCACTCCTTGGCATTTGGACATGGACTGGCCATTGGCCTTTTGTTAGAACAGACGTTTCACTTTTAATATGCTGAATAAAGCTTTTTTCTTTATCCCTGTGAACTTGATTTACCTGTACATTATGTTGATGCTGTTTTACATGCCCTTGCACCTGTAATGCTTGGTTTACAATGTTGAATACTGATGTGTTGATGTGAGTTACTCCCTGTGGTCCATGAGATATGTATCCTATTCTGGTGGGTATCCATGTCATCTTTTGCAGCTACATGGGTGTGTCAGGATCACCTATTTGTGTACATCTCTCTGTGAGCATTTCATTTGCATGGTCACATCTGTGGCTTGCACCCCTGCACATATGATGTGCTTCCCATTGTCCAATTTGTCACTTCCACATACTTTGTGCTCATCAACACTGGACCTACAGGGGACTTAGGGGAGACTCACGTACCCAGGCTGTTGTGACCAGAGCCTTCATTGTGTGGTAACTGATGGCTGGCTGACCAAGTGTTCTGCAGACATGAGTGGGACTTGCAGTGAATATGTTTGGCACAGCTGGGCTCCCACAGGAGTTGGGTCCCCTCAAGTAAGTGTGTTGTCCAGTGACATGGCCTGGGCCCATGGTGTGTGTTGTATGAGTATGTGTGTGTGTCCACATCCCTGTTCATACACAGACAGTGTTCCCTTGATATGTTCCTGTTGTTGATGCTTGCTGAGTGGTACTGGGTTCATCCCACTACTTTTCCAATGGGCTACCAGATGTGTGGGTGCATGACACACTACTGTTAATTGGTGTATCATCATTGGGATTTGTCAGTTCTGAGTGGTGATGATGTTGTCAGACACAGATGGGACACAGTCAGGGTTCCTCAAGGCACCTGTTTATTTGCTAAATCATGTAGTTGTCCATAGGTGGTAGCTTTCAGTGATTGAGACATTTGTATGTGTGTGTGACTGCTCCCACTTGTCGGGTTCATGGCTGCAATGCTGGCAGGTGTCAGCATGTGTGCCTTGTGTTTCTCCTTGGCATCTGCATTGTCCTGGGACACTGGCAGGGGTTCTCAAGGTTACATGAGCTTTGAGTTCATGGCCATGTACCGCATACTGTGCAGTATGTCTGTCATTCTCCAGGGGTGTGAACTGTCCTTTTGTGATGTGTGTGTGCACCGTAGTTCCTCCCAACATTCCTGTGTTTGTAATGGGTGCATGTGCAATGTCACCTGTCCATGTGGGCTTCACAGATACACATTGTTGCACTTCAGAGTGTGTGGTGTTGAGGGTGGACTGATGTGAATGTTTGCATAGGTGGTCCCCTAGCTCCCGTTTGTCCATAGATGAGGGGCCATGCTGAGTGATTTGTGTTTGTTTATGTGTTATGTACGTTTGTGGCACTGGTCACATGTCTGGGTTTCCCAGTTTGTACGACATCTGCCTTTAGCATCACAGTGGAGGTGTTTGGCATGCTTGTGTCACCCCAATGTCTGTTCCCTGGGGGTAGTGGTGTTGTGTGTCAGTCTCTTGCTGTGTTAGTTGGTGTTCATTCCAGCTTGTGTCACATGTGTCTGTTGTGCTCCCTCTCATCTCCCAACGCTTGATTGCCCACAGAGGGTGTCCCAATGATGGTTTACTTTTGTATGGCACTGTGTCCACATCTGTGTCACTGTGGTTCAGCCCCCCTCATGTGTTGTGTAGTTGCATGGGGATACTGTGACACACACACACACATGTTGTGTGCGATGTGGAGTGTGAGTTTGCCTGTTTGTGTTTGTGCATCTGCACCAGTGCATTGGTATTGCTGTTGTGGGCCTTTGTCTGGATGCTGTTTCTGTGATTTTGCATGCTGTCCCTGTGAGTCATTTCACACCATTGTGCACATTCATCCTGGTTGTTGGGTGCCATTGCTGGCATGGAATGTGAGTTTGGGATCTGACACCTACAGTCTACACATGTTGCTTTGATTGGTGTTTCTATTTTCGAGATGTGTGCATGCTTGGTGATGGTCACTTCTGCTGTTGTGTCATTGTACGCTGTATGCATTGTCAGCCCCTATGTGTGGTGCTTGTCTGCACCACATGGCCGAGAGTGTGTTATGTTTTCACAGCACTGTTAGCCTCACCACATCTCTGTGTGTATGGGACACAACCACTAGTTTGCCCCAGAAGTGTTTGATGTGTTGGGAGCAGGGATCATGCATGTTGTTTGTTATTTGCAGCTTTGACCATGATGACACTTACCTTTTGGTCAATGTGATGAGGGGGTTTAGACCCCATCACCACAATGCTCGACATCTGCTGCATTTTGGGAGCCCCCACTTAACTTCTATTCTACACAGTGAGGGGGTGTTCTTTTTACAATGCCACAGTGCTATGGTGATGCTTGCCTTGTGTATGTCACACTTATGTGTTGGTCACACATGT
Organism: Triturus cristatus; assembly: GCF_964204655.1. Lineage (NCBI taxonomy): Eukaryota > Metazoa > Chordata > Amphibia > Caudata > Salamandridae > Triturus > Triturus cristatus. The sequence continues at coordinate 370,882,768 of NC_140586.1, forward strand.
GCTGTTACTTACATTGTATGCTCGTAGCCATAATCACTGTTGTGGGAATTTGTCACAGACTACACACTGTTGTCATGATGTTAGGGGGGATGTATATTGCGGACATACCTGATGTTGGAGTAAGCTGGATGTGTTGCGCATCACCCATCCTATGGCTGGGGGTGGCTGTAGTGATAGGCTACATAAGCCCTATGGCCGGGGGTGGCAGGGGTAATGGGCAACATCAGCCATATGGGTGTGGGTGGCAGTAGTGATGGGCAACAGGTCCACTATGGGTGGGGGTGGCTGTAGTGATGGGCAACAGGTCCCCTATGGGTGGGGGTGGCTGTAGTGATGGGCAACATAAGCCCTATGGCTGGGGTTGGCAGTAGTGATGGGCAACATAAGCCCTATGGCTGGGGGTGGCAGGGGTGATGGGCAACAGCAGCCATATGGGTGTGGGTGGCAGTAGTGATGGGCAACAGGTCCCCTATGGGTGGGGGTGGCTGTAGTGATGGGCAACATAAGCCCTATGGCTGGGGGTGGCAGGGGTGATGGGCAACATCAGCCATATGGGTGTGGGTGGCAGTAGTGATGGGCAACAGGCCCACTATGTGTGGGGGTGGCTGTAGTGATGGGCAACTTATGCCCTATGGGTGTGGGTGTCAGTAGTGATGGGCAACAGGTCCCCTATGGGTGGGGGTGGCTGTAGTGATGGGCAACATAAGCCCTATGGCTGGGGGTGGCAGGGGTGATGGGCAACATCAGCCATGTGGGTGTGGGTGGCAGTGGTGATGGGCAACAGGTCCCCTATGGGTGGGGGTGGCTGTAGTGATGGACAACATAAGCCCTATGGCTGGGGGTGGAAGGGGTGATGGACAACATCAGCCATATGTGTGTGGGTTGCAGTAGTGATGGGCAACAGGTCCCCTATGGGTGGTGGTGGCTGTAGTGATGGGCAACATAAGCCCTATGGCTAGGGGTGGCAGGGGTGATGGGCAACATCAGCCATAGGGGTGTGGGTGGCAGTGGCGATGGGCAACAGGTCCCCTATGGGTGGGGGTGGCTGTAGTGATGGGCAACATAAGCCCTATGGCTGGGGGTGGCAGGGGTGATGGGCAACATCAGCCATATGGATGTGGGTGGCAGTAGTGATAGGCAACAGGTCCACTATGGGTGGGGTGGCTGTAGTGATGGGCAACATAAGCCCTATGAGTGGGGGTGGCAGGGGTGATGGGCAACAGGTCCCCTATGAGTGGGGGTGCCAGGGGTGATGTGCAACATAAGCCCTATGAGTGGGAGTGGCAGGGGTGATGGGCAACAGGTTCCCTATGAGTGGGGGCGCCAGGGGTGATGTGCAACATAAGCCCTATGAGTGGGGGTGGCAGGGGTGATGGGCAACGTAAGCCCTATGATTGGGGGTGGCAGGGGTGATGGGCAACATGAGCCCTATGAGTGGGGTTGGTATTAGTGATGGTCAACATGACCCCTATGGGTAGAGGTGGTAGTGGTGCTGGCCATACAACCCCTATGGTGGCCTGTTGTTAGTGGGCAGGATGTGGATCCCCTGTGTGTGTGTGCCATTTTGCGGGTCCGTGTTGTTTGTTTGTGTTGTAGGTGTCTGACTTACCGCCTTTGCCATCGGCGTCGGTCCCTGAGCCGGTCATAGATGTAGAGTACTGGTATGACCTGCGCGATGGGATTCATGATGTGTTAATGTCGTACACTCTGCTTGTTGCTCCGTCTCGTACCCGCTGCAAGCTGGTCCGTCTCGTAGCCGTGGATTGATTTGTGGCGCGAATCGTAGTTGATATGCTTGTTTTCCGGATGCTGTGATGTGCCGTACGTGACGACCCGACCGGCGCGTAGGAAGTACGCATCATACTTGTCATGCCGGAAACTGCTATGGACACTGCTTCCGGGCGACTCGGTTCATCTTTAGGAGTTACGGCTCGGACGGAGAATGGAGCTTTATTCACAGCCTACGTGTCGGTCGTGTTTTTGGCAGTTATGCGCATCGTACTTACTCTACAGGACGGACCGGCTCCGGGTACATGTCGGTCGCACGGTAAGGCTACGGACAGCTGTCCGACCGGCTATCGGAATCGGACCCTATATTTTTGCAAACGATATTAATGACTTCAATATTTTTAAAAACAATATTTCTTACCTTAAACTCGATATTCTTGACCACGATGTTCTTGCTGTCGATATTTCTGTATCTCAATATTTCAAACTCGATATTACTGCAAGTCGACATTTCCTACTCAATATTCTAACTGTAATCCAATCCCAATCTGTGATCAGTGTGTGGTGTTACTCTATCCCCCAATCCTGGAATTTGAGCATATGGAATGTTTTGTGCATCTAACTTGTAGGAGTACTTGAGTGGAAAACCTTTCGGCAGGGCTGAGCTGTTGCGAGTGGCATTGACAGCTATTATGGTTGCTCCCTCTATCCTTGTACTTGAGCAAGTGATTGCAGCAATGACAGCAGTGCGTACTGTTGTGGTTGTGGCCTCATCCGCCATTCAATTCCCTTCAACATGAACTCCAACACCTTGATGACTCAATGTATGAATAACATGAGCCCATGGCAGGCTTTCTTTCAGCTTTGCCACTTGCCCCCAAAGCAGCTTGTGCTGCACTGTGCAATCTTTGGAATCCCTAAATACATTCTGGCCCCAATAATGTAAATATTCATTGTAGAACTTGACACAATAGACTAAATCACACACTATGGGCCCAATTCCGATTTCGGACGGAAGGGCTCCGAACGATGGTCGCAGCCCTTCCGCCCGCATCGGAACCTGCCGGCCAGAATCTTTTCCGACCAAGCCATTCCGATGGGCTAGGTCGGAAAGGAATTCGACTCAGATTTCTGGATGGCTTGTCCGAGCCCGTCCACCATCCGAAATCCTTCAGCACTCCCCCGGCCGCCTCTTTACGACCGAGGGAGTACGATGGCAGTTTTCCACTGCCTTTTTGTGCCGGTGCTTCCAGCATGAAAAGGCAGTCAGTAACTGTCTTTAGAGGCCCCCAGTAGGGCCCTCAAGGGTGCGAGGCCACCAATTGGCGGCCAGGGGGCACCTTTAGTGCCCCTCTGTTGATCCCTGCTTCTGGTGGCAAGCACCTTGTGGTGTCAGCCACAGGGTGCAGGGATGAACTGCACCCCTCCATTTCACAATGCGGGCATGCATTCCACTCGGAATGCATGCTACCATTGTGACACATACGAGTGCGGCCGAACAGGGTTCGGTCGCCTAGTACTTGCAGGGCCGTAACCGACGACAGTAGGTCGGTCGGTCACGGTCCCTGACCAATGTCGGACGGAATCAGGTCCGTCCGACATCGGAATCGGCCCCTATAAGTGTGGGGAATTCAAGATCTGAATTCTGTAGTGCCAATATCAGGGCTTTTAGCTCTGCCAGCTGTGCTGTATAGTCTCCTAGAGACTGAGTCTGTGTTTTATCGGGAAGTAACTTTCCATCCGCATGCACCCTTTCACAATTGCACATGCCGCAGAATATTGCTGTTTCATTGCTACAGCCGGTGGGGCAGATCCATAGGTATACATGGTACATTCATATTGATCTAGCACCAATATTTAATTCGGTAGAGGATATTCTTGTTCGTACTGCAAAAATGGTTGTGTTTGTAGTATCGGATCAAATCTGTAATCTACATCTGATGCAGTGAGAGAGGTAGCCCATTGAATCCATTGTGGGTGTAATGCTTTGGCATTTGGGATGCTTGTTTTTGTAACAGCCTCTAGGGTCGGTACCAGGGTCAGGACAATTATGCATTTTTCTTGAACCAGTGCTCTCTCCCTTACTACAGCTGTTTGTACTGCCGTGAGTATTTTCTCTCTTGGTACACAACGCATTTTAGCGTTTGTGTACAAATGTGATTTGTAAGAAATATTTACTGTATCGCCTTCATTGAAAGGGATGTAAGTGTACCCGGTTGGTCCAGCGACAATGCGTATTACCTGGATAGTTGTGTTGACGCATGTGTGAAAATGTTTGGAAGCTATCAGGTTCTTCAACTTGTAATGAACATAGGATATCAGGATGTTCCTGTGTCCAATGATGTACTGAAAAATCAGGTCTGATTAAATCATAGAAAGGTTTTACCATTTCAGAGTAATCCAAAATGAATGTTCTGACAAAATGTAAAAATCCTAAAATGGATGGTTGTCTTTTTAGAGTTGTTGGAGGTTGAAGCAGTGCACATGTTTCAAAAAGTGTGTTGCCAGGCTCTTGCCTTCACTTGACAACTCATATCCTAAAAATAGGACACTGAGGTGGGCGATTTTGATTTTCTAAAATTAAAATTGTATCCCAACTGGACGAAACTAAAAATTATGTTGTTAACCCCTGGCAAGTGTTCCATTAATTAATCATCCATAAGATAGATGTCATCTACATAGGACAATGCCTCTTCATCAAGATTTGGAAGTAACTCTGTTACTCTGGCTGAAAACAACCCCAGGCTATTCGTATACCCCTGGGGTAATGAACAAAATTAGCGTTGAGAGCCTAGCACCGAGAATGCTGTCAAATATCTGCTCCCAGGCACTGTATATAGGCAGAAAAAACCATTTGAGATATCTAGGGTTGTTTTGTATTTTTTCGGCATGATGTTATTCATTAGTGCAGCACTGTGTGCATTCTATACTGAAAATGTGCATGTGGATGCATTTAAAATGTCTAGAATCTCATACTAGACAATATGAATTATTAGTTTCATTACAGGAAACAAGGGATTGCTCATAGGAGAGGAGAGGTGTAATTTTATATTACACCTTGGTATTCAAGTTGATCTAAGATCTGACTTACTTGTTTCTTTGCCTCATGTGTAAACGGGTATTGTCTCTGCGGTTGAGGAATTGATTTTAATAGGATTTCAAGATGAGGTGACTCATCCTCCTACCCAACATAATTGCGGTAGAGTGCAGGAGCAAGTGCCAATGCCCACTCCTGCACGTATTAATTTTTAATTGATTCTGGTACGAGGTCAGAGAAATCAGGTAAAATAACTTCTTCTTCCATTGGGCAATCCATCGCAAATTCAGGTGGCCAATTCTTTTTGGCAAAAAAAAGGTCATAACCATAGGTCAGATTCTCCCAAAAGAGACCCTTTACCTTCCTGGGTAGGTCCCCCTCCATCCGGAGCAATATTTTGTCTAAATGATGTGGAACACTTACCCTTGTATCCGGTGTTTCCACCGTGATATGCGCTACTACCCCCAGAAAGTCCATCAGGTTCTCGTGAGCTATGATGACTTCTGCCGTGCTGTCCTGTATCTTCACTGCCCATTCCCCATTCAGAAGCAGAGTCCTCAGTTGTCTGGGCATGTCTAATTTTAATCCTGGCTACTTTCTTTTTAAATTGAGGCTTTGAAGTCTTTTGTTTGTCTTCTTGTATAATGATGTAGTCTGAAGTGTGATGTGTCTCCCTTTTTGGCTTGACTTGCTCGTTGACTGATCTGTATTCTGACCGTCCATCTCTCTCTAAATGCTTTTTGGATGTTTCCTTAAAGGAACAAAATGAACGTGTATCAGTATCCTGATACCTGTCAGGTTTTCTAATATTGTCACGGTTTCGCGGATTATATTTTCGTTCAGTGTGTTCTTGTTCAGGAGACCCACCCCTTGTGTTTTGTTTTTTTGTTTATTATACCATTTCTCCTTTGAAGAATTGGATGCTTGCTTAGAGTTATCCTTTTTAGAATTACTCATAACTATTGGTTTCCCAGGTTTGGCTCCCAGATTATCCCTGCCTAAAGAGGCATATGTTTCTTCAATGACCTTAGGTAATTCGTTCTCCTGCTGTGCGGGAGTGAATTCCCTCAGGCATTGGAGTATAGCCATTGCTGCTGCCTCCCCATTTATGTAGATCAACATAATTATCAATACTTGAGCAAAGTTGCCCACCAGTTTCATTCCTAAGGCAGGCTTTGCCCCTTACTCATTCTGAATTTGTTTCAGTACTTCTGGTATGACTGTTATCGAAGCGGTATCATGTGTTCTAGTATATAAGGCAGCAAAGACTGTGCCCCAAGTGGCTCAATCTTCTATCGGGAGAGCCATCCTCATTGGCAAACAAATTATCAATATTCTGCGTTTTTCATGCCGGCCCGTATGGGGAAAAACTGCTTCAAGCTGTGCTGTTTTTTGTGCTATCCGAAACAGCATTTGCTCTCTAGGTAGGAACCTTTTCCATAATTGTATTCAGTGTTTGTGGGCTAATACCTATGGTAGCCACTTGTGGTTGTGTAGCCTGAACATCCACAGCATGTTGTACTGTCAATGTTCTCATTACATACTGTGTTAGATTTATTTACTAAATCTCTGTAAAGTATGTGCATTCCTGCTGGTGTTAAGGCAGAAATGTCTGGATGCAGTGTGTGTGATGCTAAGACCAGCCAGGTCGCTCCATCTTTGCTGAGCAGACCGAGTCTCATGTGTTCTGTGGTGTGTGGTAGGGCACCTTTAAACCAATTAATGTGTTCTTGGTAATTTAATGGAACTTCTAAGTCCATGTATGGAAAATATTCATCAGGTAGTTCATCTTCAATATATTCATGCAATTTCCATGTGTGTGTGGATCTGCATGTGGAAATTTAACCCATGAATAGAATACCTCTGTTCTGAATGCTTCGTGTGCCTCGACCATGAGGTAACGTCTCCTCTCATCGCCGGGAGGCCATTTTGTTATAATTTCATGGCAACTGCTTGTCTGCAATTTTCAGTTAATCTACCTGTTCTCCAAAGTTTTCGTCTTGTTTGATCATTGTAGAGGAGTAGAATTTCATCACATTTTATAGAGATATGGTTTGCAAAATGTTGGAACTGCTAATCCTTCAAGTTTGATTTAACCTGCAGCCATCACATAAGTGCCTAACCAACGTTGGCAGCACCATGTTGTGTAGTTCTTACCAGTCCTTAGGACCTGAACATTGTTTGAACAACCTAAACCAATGGCTTGGTTTCAATAATGATTCCAGACACCCCACAGGATGTGTTGGCCTATAGACCAGCTAGCTCACAGTGCCACCGTGAGCCCCCCTAACCTTACCAGGGAGTGAATGGTTTCTGGCAACCACTGAACATGACAACCCTGATCCCTCAGGGATCGTAGAACCAGTACATAACCTTCTGCTCAGCCATTCATGCTCACTTATTCTCAGAGAAATATATGGAGAATACGCAATGGGACGTTTTCAATCAAATTTATTGAAACAACGTTATTCTTGCATAAAATATGTGTGCTGCCAGTGGCGGCTCCTTGAGGGAGTGCTTCAGGGCGGCAAGGCGGGACGGGGGAGGGCGGGTGAGGGGCAGGGTGGGGGGTAGTAAACAACGGCATACAGCCAAACAGAGTTTAGTAACTAAATAAATAAAATTACACTGCGCGTGCTGCATCGCCATTTGGCGTCGCAGTGCACGCAATGTAATTCGTTTTATTTAGTTACTTAACTCTATTTGGCTGCACCCCATAGTTTACTACCCCCCCACCCTGGTCCTCCCCCACCCCCTCACCGCCTCGCAGCACTCCCTCGAGGAGCCGCCACTGTGTGCTGCAATGATTAGGAGACAGAAGCAGATAAACGTGTTTACAAGCACCAAAAGTGTAAATAGTAGGTAGAGTTCTTCCATGGTGCTAAAACAATGTATAGATGCAGGCATATAAACAAGGCAGTAATCTGGGGAACACCTACAATGCAAACTCTACTCTAAGTGTACCTAGAGTGTATTTAGCTGTGAAGCCAAGAATCCCCCCAAGGGACGATCCAACCCCATTACCTGATGGAAAAGAGTGAAGGCCCCTGTCTTGGTCACAAGCTGGACACCCCTCACGAGATGTCAGGCCACTTTGTGGTGATCTCTTAGCATCCACGGACCCTCGGTGTCAGCAGAAGCACCCCCTCTACTAATCTATCGGGATGCTCATCTTTTATAATAGAAAGCAGCCTTGTGATGTGTGTATAGATTAGGGAGGTTGTGGATATATAGATAGTCCTGTCGTCCCATGATGAAGATAGCGCTGGCATTTGTACACAGTACAAAATGAGCCATTGTACATGATGTTCAGGGTGCTGTGATGATGTTGCACAAAGCTAGATGTAAAACAAAAATAGTTTTAGAGAAACTAATCCAACATTGTCATGCATGTAAATGTATGCCAAAGGTCACAGCTTGGAGAATGTTATTCGTGAGGACAATGTAAGAAATAAGCATCTTCGCTACATGTGCCTAACCCGGAAATATTACAGTACCTTACTAATTCTAGGAATAGTGGTGTGTTCTAAGGTGATTTAACATTTTGAAAAAGCCTTCTGCTGGGATTTCATTGATTGTGTTTGAGAGAAAACTGTTTTCTCACAATTTTTTCATAGAGGTTATAGAAGCAGCTCCAGAAGCTAAAATCCAGAGTATATTTTCTGTAAATTCACACTATCTTTCTCAGCAAATATGAAAATGAGGTCTGACATTCTCAGTAAATCATGTACTTCCAAAAGGAGCAGTCTGTCAGTTGATTCCCTTGTGTTCTACTGCAGCCTCCCATAGTGTTCTAAAGAACAACTAGAGTGCTACAGTGTTACTTATGACAAAATTATGGTACACTTGAAGCCATGTTGATTAACCCTGGGCGTAGTTTGCGTAGTAGCACTACGCGTGACTACGCGAAGTGCACTTCGCACTACGCAAGCCACGCGAACTTCGTAGTGCAATGTGCAAAATGCTGTTCGCACTGATTGCACAGTGCCGAATGCACGTCCGTACTGTTCAATCATTGCAAATCGCATCTTGCACAGTGCAAGCGGTCGTTTTCTGCCGCTCGAGTAGATTTGTACTCAAGCGGCAGCTTTCTCAACGGGGACTGGTAGTTTCTCATCGTGAGCGGTTGCGAGCATACGCGACCACTCGCAATGAGAAACCTGACCTCCCCGCATCGAGAATTTCACCGGGAGGTTTATTTTCCACGCTCGCGATCGGCAACTTGATGTTGCTGATCGCGAATGAGGAAAAAGTCTCACCGGGATGTTATTTTGCTTGCTCGCGGTCGCCAATTCACGTAGCGCGTAGTTGCACAAACTATGCGAGCGTAGCAGAGTCCTACGCCCAGGGTTAATGTTGATTGATTCTAACTGGTAGAATGTAAAAAATGTAATTTAGTAATGAACAAAGTGAGGGGGCTCGATTTGTCATAGAAAATATGGGGGTCTATTACGATGGCGCGCGGACACTGTAACGGTACACGGGACCAACCGCCAGGGTTGCGGCGGTCCTGCTGTGACAATTAGGATGCGACCGCCACCCTGGCGGTCGCATCCGCATACATTACATTGTCGTGGGCGGTGCTGTAAGCAGCACCCGCCGCAATGCAATATATGCATGTTGTGCTTTGGCATGCCCAACGTGACAGGCACCGCGCGGTGCCTGCCACCGTGTGTATGCCAAAGAAGGGGGGTGCAATAGATATCCCCCAGCGCAACCACCCGCCCCCCCACCCCCTCTCAGGGGCCCGCAACGGGCCCCAAATGCCCATCTCTGCGTGCCTTTCCATGGTGGAGTCTCCGCCATGGAAAGGCACGCATAATAATATGGATGGCGCTGCCTGCAAGGCACCGCCACCATATTGTGTCCCTTTTCCGCCAGGTCGGCAATCTGACCGGCGGAAAAGCTGCGGACGGTCTTTCCGTCCGCCGCGGTGCCCCTCGACATACTAATATGGCGGGGGTGATCTGGGGACAATTGGTGGGCGGATCGCCACTGCCGGCCCGGCATTGGCGATCCGCCCGTGATAGTAATAGGCCTTTTGGTTAGTGCTGTGTGAAGAAAATTAGGACACATTTTAAGTGAGTTCGCAAATATCTTCCTCTCCTATTTCATTAAAATTTTCTGACATGCAGACTGAAACATGCACTTTCAGCACCAGCAGCAGATTGCCAGTTAATCCCCTGGTGATCAGCAGATTTACTTTAGTGTTCTAATGAGCAACTAGAGTGCTAACATTCTGAGTTTATGCCGAAAGTGTGAAACAACTGATCGCCATCTTGATAGAATGGAAGTAGAGAACTGAATGCATTTTCAACTGAGGATACTGAGGTAAATTTGTAAGTTAGGGAGCTACATAACAGATAAGTCTCCCAAGATGCCAACTAGAGAAAAAAGAGCTAAAATATAGCACAAATATCACCCAAATGTAGCCCAAGTATAGCCCAATGTCAGAAATGTGTAGAACGCTTTTTTATTATTTTTTGCAGTATTATATAGTGCAGACTTGACCCAGAAGTATTGGAATGCATTACATGAGCATCAGTACTCAAGGACACATTAATTTAGTTTTTAGGTATGGGGAGATTGAGTGATTTGTCCAGAACCACAGGATGTTGAAATGACGCCAAAACTCAAATCTGGTTCCCTAGTTTCAAAGTCTGAAGCTCTGGCTGTAATGCCACATCCTCTCCCTTAAGTGTAACAAATATTCAGGTCATCAACTATAAAAAAATAAAGATAGAAAATTATTTAAAAGTGCTTTGTCGCTATTTGAGAACTCAGAAAAATATGACCTCATTTTAGTTGTTTAGAACACTAACTATAATTTCTCTAAGAATAAGACCCTCTCATGGAGGAGGGTGCAGAGGCACTTAGCTGACCACACTGGGCAGGCGTGAGCGGCAATTGTAGCACAACGGACCATGGAGGGCAGAGGAAAGGGAAAGTAGACTAGCCATGCAGTACAGATAAAAGAGGCTGTGGCAACATGAAAGACCATTGAGGCAGCAGGAAGAGGCAGTTGCAGTACAACCATACATGCCAACAGACCTGATTGAGGAAGGAGACTCCCAATGTTTTTAAGCCTTAAAGGGCTTTATTTTATCTCTCTCCTGTCAGCGGCGTAGCAAGAGCTTGTGGCTATCCCTCAGATTGCCGCCCCTGGGGGGAGGGGTGCTGGGGAAAAAGGACGGCAAGCACTTGAAAGAGGTCCGAGAGAAGCGTAGTAATCGCTGCTAATAGTTACCTCGATCATGCAAGTTACATGCACATACATGACACGGTCCAAAGCTACACAGTTGAATACACCAGTGACCGGCAGTACAAAGGAGAACACACACACTGCTTGATTTATCTGGGGACTCAGAAAAACTACATGCGACATCCATCAGAGAGCTGCGTGAACAATTACAACACGAAAGGACTGCATACCCCATATCACCTCTACATGAAGTTAGAATTTTTGAAATCCTGTTTTATGCTGCTAAAGTTTTGAGAAATTTCAATTTTATGCTGTCTGAAAAATTTTCCAAGGTAAGTTTGTCTTTACCTTCCTTACGAGTTTTCATTAAATTCTGTGCGGCAACTCCTGGAACCACACTTATTGGACTTATGAGTTTTGGAATGAGAATCATGTTCCCTTGATTAATGCTTTCAGGCCAAATCTACTGATATCTATCAGGAGAAAAGCAGAAGATGGCATTTAGGTGCAGTAAGCAGCAAGATCTGAATGTTAGTCCTTATTACTGGGGGAATAACCACTCGTAATGAAGGGTATAGCAACAACAAAACAACAAAAAATTCAAAATCCTTCCCTTCTATCCCTCCACTACACTTTTTCAATCCAAATAACAGACTAACATGTCCACTACTCAAATAAATGTCCTATTTCACTATACTAATTCGCCACTAATCCTTTATGGGTTTCGGAGTAGCGTGCTACTCGCCGAAAAAGCACATTAACACCTCAACAGGGGTAGCAAGCGCTATATAAATGCAAACCTTTTTACCTCTTCTATACCTTCGGTATCCTTCTTAATCCAAATAATTGACTAACATACCTACCACTCAAATTATTAAAAATGACTTGCATATTTCACTATGCTACTTCACCACTAACACTGTACGGGTTCCAGAGTAGTGTGCTACTCGCCGAAAAACGCTTCAACCCCCCCCATCAGAGGTAGCAAGTTCTAGATAAATCCAAACCTTTTTTCCCTTCTCCATATCTCCACTATCCTTCTCAATCCACATAATCTGACTAACATATCCACCACTCAAATTACTTTCAAATTTTCACTATACTAATTCACCACTAATCATTTATGGGTTCCGGAGTAGCGTGCCACTCGCTGAAAAAGCGCTTCGATGCCTCCTTATGGGTAGTGAGTTCTATATAAATGCAATTACAATACAATACAAAAAATAATTGCAAAAGTGCCATCAACACCTTCAAGCAACCAGGCAAAGGGAAACTATGCAACCAAATTTAAACCCATTCTTCCAAACTCCCGACCTCCACAAAGAACGTTGGTCCATATCAGTGTGTCAAAGGCAATATTGAAGCTACATGAAATCAACCACATCTGGCCCAAATTCTGGGTTAAGCTAGACTTTAGGTTAAAGTTGTTAGATATATGAGGTGCTGCACCTCGGCCTCCTCTTAGATATGTTGCATCTTTGTTCTAAACCACAGAGAGCAAAATGCTGATTATGCCAGAAAACAGAAGCCAAGGGGTTCACAGGAGGAGCCCGAAAAAATTGAAGGGATACTAGCAAATAAAAGCAAAAATCCTCATGTGTGCATGGGAAGCAGTTAGAAACACACGGGAAAATGACTTAAACCCCATTATTATTCACAGAACAATATGGACCTCACAGACCTCCCCAGTGCCCAGTTGGCAATGTCCTTCTGTGTTGTAGTGTGACGTATCTCAGGCTGAGGCGGGCTAGACTAAGGTAAGAAGCCATGGCAGGAGTAGAGTTTTGGCTTCTCGTGGGGGCTGGGCTTCTCAGTAAGACTGGGCGGGGGCCCAATTCGGTTAAAACTGAGTAGAGACCAATGCCCCTATGCCCAGACCTCGGCTAAACCTTTTTTTCCTTGAATTGTTCTTGAAATCACTGCAGAGATGCAGGCTTCAAAACCGGTCACGGATCATACTACTTACTAGTGGTAGAGTTTAAGAGCAACAAAGCATTATGGGGAAGGAGGGACGCAGTACTTCACATCTTCAAGTGACCCTTTGACATCAGTGACACCTTCATCAAGTCCTGCTTTTGTGACAAACAGAACTTTGCTTTCTGCTGTTCTAGGATCCACAGAAGCAAAATGGTCTTGGCTAAAAAGCCAAGAATGGATGAAGGTGTCACTTATGACAATGGGCGGTTAACACGCTTACTACTTTCATAGGATTAGCAAGATAGGGTACCATCTTACAGATTCTTCCACTGATAGCAGGCACCTGATCACATAAAAAGATCCCGAGACGGAAGCACCGTTTCTGCTCCATTGCACCACTTCCCACAGACTTAATTAAGATCATTGCGAATTCATGATGTGATTGTGAACCCAGACCAAAGGGTACCCCCCCCCCCCCCCACCCAAGCTCTCTTCAAACGGAATACAACTGCATGGGCAAGTTCTCTGGCTGGGATTTGTAACTTTTTTTAATCTTGAAATACGCCATTGGCTTTTCTAACTGGGATTTTTTTTAGCCTGAAATGCAATGTCATTCTTGCACAGCTTTTTAAATTTTGTAAATATGTTAGATGCGCGCTTTTTACATGTTTATGCTTTTAATTAACTAATAAACTATTACTAGTCACTTGAACTGTTCATAGATATGACTGGATAACATGGATGCGCTGTCCTTGGGCTCTGGAAAAAAACACACATATACACACACGCACACCACACATACACACAGAGACACACACACACCACACAGACAGCACACACACACCACACACACATAGACACACACCACACACAGACACGCACAAAACAGACACACACACACATACACACAAACACACACCGAGGTTAGTAGCCCTATTGTGCAGGGTTTCTAATAACATTGCACTGAACTAATGTTATACATGAGTAAGACATCTTAGAATGATGATTTCGCGTTTCCTGCTGCAATCATTTGAAGGGAGGAGACAGCACAATGCTACACCATCCAGAACGACAGTAGACATCACCCCCGAAGCAAAATGTCACACAACAAACATGCACAGAAATATTCTTGCCACACATTAACACCTTCAGAATCATGCTTTAGTGATACAGTGGAAAAAGTCTTTGCATCAAGAATTGCTTTAAGTTCCCCCAAGGACATACGGCCAGTCAAAAATGTTCTGTGATGCAACCCCTGGTGCCTCGTCACTTGAAGGGAGCTCTAGGGCTGGATTAGTAAACATTATTATCTGGCATTATTCGTGTGCCCGGTGGTAAGTTAATGCAGTGCTTAATATGAGCAACTGTTTTCATCGTAATATCTATGAAAGTGGATTTGTGGCGGAGCCTAGGTGATGATTCCACCCCTCTGAAAACGTTCAGCTAGCTCCTGCTGCTCTCCTCTTTCTTACCTCACTCACTTCAGGGTCTCACACTATGGCAGGCAGGGATTGGTTCGAACTTCTTTCACTTCTGCTGCACTGCAGCAGCCAGCAAAGCAAAATCGCCCAGCAGCAGCATTGCCACTGCCCCAGGCCAGAATTGACTCCTCACGAGAGCGCATAGTGGTGAAGCGTGTGACGTGTCACTGCTACGTTCTCATCGCAAGAGCTGGCCAAAATGTAGCCCAGGGCCCTCATTGGTAGCGCTCGCGCGCTACCAATGACGGCCCTGGGACGGACCAACAGTCAAGCAAGTTTTCGCACAAACAACGCGGGACGTCGCGGCGGCAATTTTGGCAACACTGCAGGCGCACTGACTGACTGGCGCAGCAGTTACAACAAAAGCAAGCAGGTCAGGACAGGTGCGCGCTGCTTGCACTTTCAAACTTTAACAGCCTGGGCCGTGCGCGCGGCACTGGTGGTCCGTTGCGGCTGCCTTTAAAATTTATTTGGGGACACTGACGCTACAATGACTGATAGTAGTGTCAGTGAGTAGTGTCAGTGAGTGTCCCCAAATAAAGTATAAAGGCCGCCGCAACAGGCCACCTATGCCGCGCGTCTGCCCCCAAAATAGTGCCACCTGGGGCGGACCGCCCCCCCCCCTAGCTACACCACTGACAATATACCCAACATCTCCCATGGAGGCCGAACGGCAACCTACACCATTCAACCATGCTGTCTGAAAGGGCCCCAGGAAGTCGATGTGAACTAAAGATCTTCACAGCCTCATCGGCGATATAAAGCGCTATATTCATTCATCAATGCAGTACAATACAGTACCTACATACCCTTCCTAAAACTATCCCCTGAAATGTGCTCGCATTCCCTGCTCTAAGGTGCTGAATCACTAAGAATCTTGCCAAAAAAAGCATCTCTGTGCCCTCTTTCCTCTCCCCCCACCCTCTGACGGTTTATTATATTCAATATTTCGATTTTTATATCCTTCAATATGTGAAGGGTACTGCACTGCCTCAGCAACGGGCATGAAGTGTAAAATGAACTATATATTCAAGCACCAGGGATAGAGAGAACCTGTTGTTTTTTTTCAAATAAACATTCCACTCGCAAGTTAGAAAGTTCTAGAGGAATCAATAGTAGATAATGTTATGAGCTATTTCTCATTATGCTTTGTCTGGGAATGGAAAGTTCCATGCCAGCTTAGTGTGAAAACGCCCACCAAAAACGCTGTCCGCGATTAGCTGCGGTCTGTGATACATTGAGGGATGTCAGAGCCCTCTTTTTCAGACCCCACCTGCTCTAGGTCCACATACAATAGTCATATTTAAACATACAGAGAATCTCAAAGAATTAATATAGTCGGACACACGCAAGCACCTGATTCTTCATATAACATAGCACACGCTGACTGGAAATGTTTGTAGGGCAATACAAAACAGAAACTACGTTTGATTTACTAAAAATACAGATTGGTAGCGAAAAGGCCACCTATGACACTTCTCTGTCCGGAAGTACCCCTCGTTGCACCAATTAATGGGTACGTACATCTTGTAATGACTATGCTTAAGTGACAAACGTGCATTCAGTTTCCGGTATAGTCACGACCAGGCGCGCAACACCCATTGGACTCACAGGGCTTCAGCCCCCCCCCCAAACCCCCCCCCCGTCGTGTGTGGCAGCCCGGGATGAGACACCTTCCCGGGCAAAAAAGCAGCCGCACCCGAGCACTTTACAGGTCTTTAAAAGACCATTTGAATGTTAATGAGGCCTTGCTGTTGTGTCACCCCTTCTAAGAGCCCCTGCAGCTCCACTCTGCCTATTGCTTAAAGTTCAGCCCCCCCCGAAATTTTTGCTCAGCCCCCCCCGAAATTTGGCTCTAGTTGCGCCTCTGGTCACGACTCACCTGAAGTATTCTGAATCAAAAATCATCCTGATGGCTACACCAATATCCCTGTGCTGCCTGTGCCGGAAAAGAGGCGAGCGCGTGGTGGTGGAGCGTGTGACGTCACTGCCGCGCTACTTTTTTTTACCGCAACGCAAGGGTTGACTAAACATTATGCCCAGGGCCGTCATTGGTAGCGCTTTCGCGCGCTACCAGATTGACGGCCCTGGGATGGGACCCACCACATACAAGGTACGTCACGCACGCATGCTGCACTGCAGGCAGCACAATTTACAATCAGGTGTGCTTGCTCTTCCGCGCGAGGGCCCCAGTGGCGGCGACCTTTATAATTTATTTGGGGACACTGACACTACTGTGAGTGTCCCCAAATAAATTATAAAGGCCGCCGCCCCCAAAATAGTGTCGCCTGGGGCGGACCGCCCCCACCGCCCCCCCCCCCTAGCTACGCCAGTGTCTCCTGTCTAAAAGCTCTTCTTTTTCAATGTGAGTTAATAGGGAAAATCAATTCCCCAGGTTCTCTTTTTCAAAATCTCCCTCTTACCAAGTTAAAAAGTTTGGCAAATTGGGTACATTGAATCACAGAGGGCAGGAGGAATGGGGTAGGGACTTGGACTCGGATAAGAGAGGACAGGAGGAAGATGGGCATGGACTCCAAACTGACCTTACAGAGCAATCATCAGGGATTGTAGCAGCACAATACACCACACAGGGCAAGTGGGATGGTACTGCAGCACAACAGACCATGAAAAGGAATAGGGGTAACAGGGCCATGCACATTGACAACAGAGAGCAGAGGGGAAAGAGGCATGGGCAGCAAGCTAACAATAGCGGACAGACAGAAGGACAGTTGCAGCATATCGGACCATGAAGGGTAGGAGGTAGGGAGCAGGGGCATGACAAAGAACCAGATAAGGCATGATGGAGAGGATAGGGGTCTGTACATGAAAAACCAAAACCAGGGGCTAGAGGGCAGGGCAGGAGCAGCAAGCTGACCATGGAGGGCAAGAGGGATGGGCACTGGAAGCACAGTACATCATGGAGAGCAACAGTGAGATTATAATGGCAGACACACAGACATTGGAAGAAACTTGGGAGGGGGTTCAGGGGCAGTAAACTGACTACACAGGGCAGGTGGGACGGGATGTGGCAGCACAGAAGACCATGCATGTCAAGCAGGAGGGTTAGTGGCAAAACAACGGTCATGCTGGGCAAGAGGGAGGGGACAGGGGCAATCACATAAGACCGTGGAGGACAGAAGGGAGGGGTAGGTGCTGGACACACACAAAAGAGAGCAGGGGAGGGGGCTTCACAACAGACCACACAGGGCAGGCAAGAGGATCAGTGGCTGCAAAACAAGGCATGGAGGTCAGAAGGAAGTAGAAGCAAAATGGACCATGGAGAACAGGAGTAAGGGCATCTGCAAAGAACTTGGACATGCAGGGTGGACATGGCAGGGGCAGGCGGCAGCCATCTGATCATGCTAGGCAGGTGGAAGTGGCAGTGGAGGATCAACAGAACACTCAGAGTAGATAGGATTATGGCAGGCCCATGGAATATGGTGTGCAGAAAGGAGGGAGCAGGAGGATGCGCACAGATATTGGAGGGCAAGCGGAAGGAGAGTAGGGGCAGCAAGCTACGCACAGAGGCTAAGCATGAGGGCAAGATGAGGCACAGAATACGGCAATGGAGGGCAGGAAAAGTGGGCATGGATATCAAGCTTAATGGAGGGCAGTGGCAGCACCTCAGACCATGCAGGGCAGGAGGGAGGGGCCTCGTGCAGTGATATGGACAACAGAGGAGAGGGAGGAGGTGGATGTTGCAGCAAGCTAACTGTTTAGGGAGGCAGGAAGGGCAGTGGCAGAACAACAGCCACAAATGGCTGTAATGAGGGAGCAGGGTCATGTACTTGGACAATGGATGGCAAGGAGAATGGGGGTCAGGACAGCAAGCTTGGATGGGGCAGACCAATGCCAGGCTTGGTGTTTAGCCCCTCACTGTGCATTGATGGGCATCTTACTTAACAATGAAAAACCTTAGAAATACACAGAAAAAAATAAAGGTTACAGGGTCGTTATACTTAGAAAATAGAAGTTAAAAAACTTTATAAATTCACTAAACAAAAAGAAAGGTTACAGGAACGTTATAGTTAGGCTCAGACTTCACTTGAAGAAAACCAGTTCAATTCAGCAGTTATAGTTACCTAAGCTAGCTATGATTTATACCCCCACAATGCACTGCTTATCACCTCAAAAATTAGTTCACTATTGACATCGTTAGTGACAGTACTCATGACAACAGTGATGACATCTCAAATGACATCATCCAGTGATTGTTAGTGTTTTCCAAAAGTTTATGAATTTTAAACATAGATACTAAGGTACTACAAAAGTATCACAAATTCCCAGCTATACAAATTTGGTTTCCTATAATATCTCGAAAAATACTGAATGCATTTACATCAAATAAGAGAAAGCATGATCTCCGAAACATAATCTATGTTTCGCCCCAATTTTGTGTAATTCTTTCCAGATGTTCAGGCAGCAGGAGTGGAGTGTCTAAAGTCTCTAGGTAATTAACTTGGGAAACACACTTTTTTTTACCTCCAACTTTTTCTATGCCTCCGAAACTTTCCATGCACCGAGTGGAACGGGTATGCTCAGACGTGAGTCCCGTGCTCTCCATGCCACTGGAATCAAGCTATCCTGGCTGAAGAGGGGTGAAACCCCAAAACCGTTCCTAGGATGCTTGGTTCCAGTCCAGGGAGGACCTCGCTTGGCAGTTCGGGCTGGACTGTTCCCATGAGGCACAGGGTCAAGACTGATTTGCATATGGCTGGGTTCAAACTGGAATGGCATGGTGAGCAAAAAAATGATGAATTTAGGCCCAGATCTCTGTACTGGGGTGAATGTATGACATTGTTCTGCATTCTGTCCATCACCTGTTGTTTTTGCATTTGTCACCCCGAGTGGGACGGGTATGCTCAGACGTGAGTCCCATGCTCTCCATGCCACTGGAATCAAGCTATCCTGGCTGAAGAGGAGTGAAACCCCGAAACCGGTCCTAGGATGCTTGGTTCCTGTCCATGGAGGACCTGGCTTGGCAGTTCGGGCTGGACTGTTCCCATGAGGCACAGGGTCAAGACTGATTTGCATATGGCTGGGTTCAAACTGGAATGGCATGGTGAGCAAAAAAACGATGGATTTAGGCCCAGATCTCTGTACTGGGGTGAATGTATGACATTGTTCTGCATTCTGTCCATCACCTGTTGTTTTTGCCTCTAAAATCAACGGCATACTTTTCGGGGAAACGTTTTTGAAGATTTGTCAACCGGCGCAAAAGATATAGGCAAGGCAAAAACCACTAACAATTCCCTTGCCATCCAATAACCCATACCTACTCTAACCTCTAAAAATTCCCTTCCCACCCCAAAACACATACCCACCCTAAACCCTAAAACGTCCCTTCTCACCTAAAACCCATACCCACTTGAAACCATACAATTTCCTTTGCTCCCCAAAATTCCACACCCACCCTAAACCTAAAAAATTCCCTGGCCACCCAAAAACCCACAACCACCCTAATCCCTAACAAAACCCTTCCCACCCACAAACACATACCCAACCTAAACCCTAAAAAATCCCTTAACACCCAAAAACTTACACCTGGGGAAGTGGTAGATGGTGAGGTACGATAGCTTCCATGTGATCATACTTGATTGGCACTCCTCTGGATCTGGCTTCCTCTCGGCTGGCTGCCCCATACCTGATACGGAGCCAGAGCATGCCAGGAGGCTGGCTGTTGTGCTCTCTGCCGTTGCTTTCCCATGGGTTGCAAGTTGGTAAACACCAATCGGTGAGGTGCACTACGTCACTTGAAAACGCTGCCTGGCTGCTTGTTCTCGTAGCAGTGCGCTGGGCTTCTTTGAAAGCGGGACATCCCCCTTTGAGACACAGGACATCAGAGATGCCGTCAAAATCTGAACAATCCTTGGGGGGCTGAGATACCAGACGAGTACCCAGGTGGATGCAGGATTACAGAGTCATAGTGCTGTGAGAAAATTAGGTCATGATGGGGCAGAGGCACCTGGAAACTCGGGCGCTGGAAAAAAACTGCAACCTCAAACCCAACAGGAGCAATAACGAAGTGTTTAAGAAATCATTATCAAGCATCGAAGGTGCAGTTAACCCCCATCCCAGGACCTCTGAAGAACTCTCTGCGAACTACGTACAAGATGTGAGTACTAAGTCTATGATAGTGACTGAGGGGGCTGCCACAGGTTGTGCAGAGTATGTTTCTGATAGAATGGTAGCCATGGATACTGATATATCTATTGCAATTCAGACTCCACTCATTGTCAAGATTGAAGAGGGACATGAAGAGAACACAACTGGCCAAAAACAGGGATCCACAAGGCCTAGTGCTTGGAGGAGATTTTGGCGACAGATTGTTTTCACTGTCTGATCATTCAAGTCTCTCTGGGAAGAAGAATCATACTCAACCGGGCACTGCATGAGGGATAAATCGCTGGATAGCATATTAAGTGGTGAAAGCAGCTTATACAAGAATCAAACACCTCAACCAGATGGAACAGGCATGGGAATAGAGGGCACGGTCAAGAAAATAAAAAATACCAGAGCACACCAAGATGAAGTTAAATCAAAGGAACTCCTTGGGGACTATCTGGCACATCTAGTTTTGATGAGTCTATTCTAGAAGGAAGGGCTATCATGAATCAGCCCTCTGAAACAGTATCATTGGACCTAATTTATCAGAATATCATACTACATCAGGATGAGACACGGGCAGAGAGCTGGAAAACACAATCTGCATGCTGGAAAATGCAGAATGCTATTTGCAGATTTGCTAAGTCATGTACAGAAATCGTGGAGAGAGTTGTGGACACTGACATCAGAATTGGAACAATGGAAAGCAACCTGCAGGTTCAGAAGGAAACAACCACAATGTTGGAATCTCAATCTGCTGACATGCAATGGAAACTTGAGGACTTTGAAAATAGACTTTCCATCAATAACTTAAGAGTCTTGGGTATCCCGGAGGGAGTGGAAGGGGGAGATGTCCGTAAATTTATCACTGAACTTATGAAGAAAACCTTTCCTGAACTCTCCAGTTGGGACTCGGAATTTGAGAGGGCACATCGACTCCCATTCAAACAACCTCGGAGGGAGCAAGGAGCCTCAAAGCCAAGAGCAATATTGATCTACTTGGGGAACTTCTTGCTTGGTCAAGCCCTTTATGACTTGGCTTGCCGGGATAGGAAACAGGGTGCTAAGGGACATGCGTTCTTCGTCAGACCAGATTTTTGCCATGTCACGGAGGAGCTGACGGATACTTCAGATGATTCCACTATTTCAATCTAAAGGTGTACAGGTTTAATTACTAAACACGGATAAAATTGAAGGTGATTGTTAAGGATAAGGTTAATTTTTTTCGTGTCAGAAACCAAGACAATGGAATTTATTGAAAAACTGAGTACTGTATAAAGACATTTTATCTCTTTTTATAGGAAATGAGAGGGGGAGAAAATAAGGAGGGGCAATATATATAGATATCCTCACCGAAGTTGCTCCTTCTGGAGATTATGGCCCTTTGAGGGTGAAAATAGGTGAGGACCCAGCCAGGGAGGAGTGCACACCATCAGTAATGGACCCCAATGGTCCAGCAACCTCTGGGAGTAGGAGGGGTGGGGAGCGGGTATGTACAGGAGGGAGGGGAAAGGGGCATTGGGTGGAGGTAGGGATAGGGGTAAGATAAAGGGGGCACAGGAAGTGGGTGGTGGTTCACAACAGAGATACAGGGGAGTCTGTAAGCAGGACAGCAGAAATGTGTATAATAATCTATATATGAAGCATTTAGGGAAGAAAAGTGTGCATGTATTATATAATACCTACGGATTGACTAATAAGACCATACAGGGAGATAAAATAAATAAATAAAGTTGGCATGATGTGTCTAGCTAGGAAATACCGAAATGTACATATAAATGGAGCATAAAGTGTGAATTTGTACAATTAATATCTGTGGCCTAATGACAGGGGGAAAAGAAAGAGAATGGCCCTAAGTTCCGAAGCAATGCGGACAGACGGTCCGTGTGCAGAAAACCCATATCCTAAGTAACCCTGGACGTAGTTCGCGAAGCTGCACTACGCGAAGCTACGCAAAGTGCACTTCGCACTACGCGAGCTACGCGTAGCACTTCGCGAACTACGTAGTACCCTGTTCGCACTGTGCAAGATGTCGTTTTCAATGATTGCACAGTGCGGACAAGCATCCGGCACTGTGCAATCATTGAAAACGGCATCTTGCACAGTGCAAGCTGTAGTTTTCTGCTGCTCGAGTAGATTTTTACTCGAGCGGCAGATTTCTCAACGCGGACTGGTAGTTTCTCATCGCGAGCGGTCGCGAGCATACGTGACCACTCGCAATGAGAAACCTGACCTCCTCGCGTTGAGAATCTCGCCGGGATGTTCATTTTCCATGCTCGCGATCGGCAACTTGATGTTGCTGATCGCGAACAAGGAAAAAGTCTCGCCGGGATGTCATTTTGCTTGCTCGCGGTCGCCAACTTGATGTTGAGGACAGCGAGCAAGCAAAAAATGACCGCTGCACTACGCAATGCTACGCTACGCATGTTTGCACTGTGCTACGCGCAATTCGCGTAGTGCGAAGTAGCGCAAACTTCGCAAACTACGCGAGCGTAGCGTAGTGCTTTGCCCAGGCTTAATCCTAAGGGGGAAACGCAAGATGTTAAATGACCTAGGCCTAAATCTTTTGGCCTGTACACAACAAGGGATTACGTCACGGGGGTTGCGGTTTTAGCCAAAAGCCACTGCTCTGTTGAGCGCAGATTACCTGATAAGCTAGGACAATGGATAGTTGTTGAATGTAAGGTAGGATCAGTTCCATTTACTCTATGCACAATCTATGGATCTAATATTGATTAAGCTGACAGTCTTGATTTACTAAATACGGAATTAGCCCTATAGCCCTCTCCCTGACTTTTATGTGGTGACTTAAATATCCACCTGGGGAGAGACAGTCAAATTTAGGAACAGGAGTATGGGGGTAGGAAACCAAAGGTTTTTAAAGGTCTTCAGCAGCTGGTGCTGGATCATGGATTAATAGATATCTGGAATTAAAAAGAGGGCCCCCGATCCTGGCTTCACGTATTACTCTATCCCGCACAATAAATTAGTACATTTGGATTGCTTTTTTATTTAAAAAAACATCGCCTCAGGGGCTAAGATATAGAAACTCCCCAAGGTATTATCAGATTGAAACCCACTGATTGTCAAGATCCCTGTAGCAGGCCTAGTTAAGCTTAGGGTGGTGTTTACTTATGATAGGAAACTATTACTGGATACACTATATCTGGAGCATATGAAGGTATGGATAAATCAATTTATGGAAACTAATCGGGTCCACAGAGACATTTAGTTTTGGATTACATTTGCAGAAAGTTAAACAGGGGGGAGATTTAGGAGCTGCTCAAGCAAATCTCACTGGCTGAAAAAAATTTGACTAAAGGTTTGATTAAAGGCCAGGGTGTGGAAAAAGAGAAATTGGAAATAACTATGAGGAAAACCAAAATCAATCAGTAATTTAGTAATGAAATTGGAGCTGAATATACCACTCATCGGTTGGAATGTTATGAAAATAAGGAAACCACTGGTAGATTGCTAGCTAAAAAGTAGGCCTGGGTGGAGTTCGTGGAGTTCCGCTAAAAGTGCGGTGCAAGTTGCCATTCGCGCTGATCTTCCTGCAGGTCCTGCTAGGCAACTTACCATTGGCGAGTGGGGAAAATACTACTTTGCGTGTAGGGGGGAGAACAGAAAACACTGCAAAATCTGCAAATCGAGTGGAGTTCACTGCCCAGGCCTACTAAAAAGATCAAACAGAAAGAAATGGGGAGAAGAATAACTGCCATAAAGAATTCAGGGGGGGGATTGTGGAAAACCCAATGGAAATACTTGAAGTTTTTAGCCAATTTTATGAATCCATGAATTAAGATGATCCAGATGATCTGGAAGATGGATATTGCACTTTTTTGAAGAGTTGGGAAAGGGTAGTCTTAAGTAAAGAGAATCAAGAGGCTTTGGACTCGCCGATTCTCCCGAGGAGATCTCTCAAGCTATAAAGTCTTTATCTACAGAGAAGGCTGTGGGTCCAGATGCTCTCCCATTGGAAGTTTTTAAAATGTTTTTCAAGTACTGCAACAGGATATGTTGATAACTTTTTTTAGAAGCATAATCAGGGTGGGCTTTCCCCTCATGGGTGGTGACAAACATAATTCAAACCACCTCTACTTCCTGGGTCATTCAGGCCAATCTCATTGCTGAATTGTGACAGAAAGATCTATGCTAAGGTGTTGGCATATGGATTAAGTAGAGTTATTACGCCATTAGTTTCTATCAGATAGCATGGTTTTATTCTAGGGAGGGGCACAGAAGATCATATTAGGAGATTTATCAGCCTATTTGATTTGCCTGAAGCCCATAAAACACCCCTGGGATTGATTTTATCAGATGCCGAAAAGGCATTTGATTGAGTGGCCTGAGTGGGTTTGTGGGCAGTTCTGAAATGGAAAGGGTTTGGTAATGGATTCATAGGGGCAGTTAAAACTTTACATAAATCCCCTAAAGCTAGAGTCTGTGCAATTGGTCTGGAATCTGAGACCATACATATTTCAAGGGAAACTAGAGAGGGTTGTCTGGCTCCCCTTTATTATTTGCACTATATATTAACGCTTTCTTAATAAAATTGG
Source organism: Triturus cristatus (assembly GCF_964204655.1). Lineage (NCBI taxonomy): Eukaryota > Metazoa > Chordata > Amphibia > Caudata > Salamandridae > Triturus > Triturus cristatus. The sequence goes on from NC_140586.1 coordinate 370,907,797, forward strand.
AGGAAAGCACACGCATAATATCTGTATTTCAGAATCAGGTAGAATATAGAGTATTCACATATGCAGATGATGTGGCTATATTAACCTTAGACCCAGCAACTGCATTGGTCATGATCAAAAAACTTGCAGGACAGTTTGGAAGCTTCTTGGGATATAAGATGAATGAGGCTAAATCACAGATAGTCTGTGTGGACGTATCAGATTTTAGAGATAGACGGAGGATCTCAGAGGCAACTTGTTTAGGGCCTGGATCTGTTAGTTGAGAGCAATATGGCCCCAGCACTAGAGATGAGCAAAAGAGATTTGGGAGAATGGACCATTTGCATCTTTCGTTAGTTGGGAGATGTAATGCAATAAAAAGGACTTTCCTAAGTACAGTTTTTTTTAGGACAATACCAGTGGATATTAGTAAACTCTAGCTGTAGAAATTAGAATCAATCTGTGTCAGCTTCATGTGGGGGTATAAAAAGCCTAGAAGGCCAATTAAATGTATGAACCTGCCAAGATTACGTAGTGGGTGGTCATTTCCCAGTTTTATCTCCTAATACTGGACATGTGCTGTTCAACATATGGGTATCAGATTTGACTGGTGAAACAGATGAGAGTGGTGCCACAGACTAGCCAACTATATATGAAATGGGGGTTGAAATTGAAGCAAAAGGATGTTTTTTGAGAACACTGGAGCCAAGCTACTACAAGAAAACTAGATTTAATAAGTACTAAAAGCAACCTATAAAATATGGTCTCAGCTTAAATGACGGTTGTTGATTTCTAAAATAATTTTTTATACATCGGTTTCCGCCACCTCCTCTGTATTGTGTCACTCAGCTTTGCTCATTTGCTGAACTGAAGGAGATGTTTGAACAACCAAAGAGGTCCTTTTTCTTACAGATTAGGGATTTGCTTTTTAAAAAGACAAATTAATTAAAAGCAATAGAGAAGATCCATATTATTGAGGCAGCTAGACAAAGGTATGAGATAGGGGCCATATATGAATTATTGATTCGGGCACACAGAGATGATCTAGATGTTCAGGATTTTAAGTGGAGCATAAGGCTAGACAGATCAACATAATGCATTCAGGAGTCTCTAGAAATTTGCAATAAGGTTTTCTTATCAGCCTCGGATTGGCTGAAGCCTGAAACTCTAACATTTGTAAAATGGAGGATCAGGTTTTTGTCTATCTATAATATGGAGGTGAGTTTATATAAATGTAAAAGCCACAAAAAGAAAAGATGGGGTGAGAAGATGTGGTCCCCAGTTACAAACTAGGTCTTAGGGCTTAGAGCTGATCTAGAACCATCTTTATTAGCTGAGGTTGGATTAAGGTAAGATGGAGACATGATTAATAGGCATATGCAATAAGTATGAAGTTTAGTTTTTTATAAGTATACCTAGATGAAATTCATTGGTTTAACTTACTATAAAATATTATGTGTCTACCTATTGGTTCAACTTGCTATAGGATATTAACTGTGTATTTATGGTCACATAGTACTTTATCTTACTATGTTTGAAATTCAGTTCTTTTACTTAATGAATTTATAAGTATACTCAGATGAAATTCACTGGCCTAATCTTTTATAAGATCTTATGTGTCTATCTATTGTCACGTAGTATTTTATTTACTATGTATAAGTCTGTTGCTCTTGCTTACTTAATATTGTTGTATTTAAGTTTAGGCGTCGGTGTAAAAATAAAAATAAAAATAATAAAAAACCATATACCCACCCTAAACCCTAAAAATTCCCTTGCCACCTAACAAAATGATATCCACCCTAAACCCTAAAAAATCCATTGCCACCTAAAAACCCATACCCACCCTCAACCCTAAAAGTCCATTACCACCCAAAAACCCATACAAATGCCAAACCCTAAAAAATCCATTACCACAGAAATACCCACACTAAACTCTAAAAGTTCCCTTGCCACCCAAAACCCATACCCACCTTAAATCCTAATAAATCGTTAACCACGCAAAAATTCATACCCACTCTAAACCCAAGAAATTCCCTTGCCACCCAAAAACGCAAACCTACCTACACCCCAAAAACATCCCTTACCATCTAAAAACCCATACCCAGCCTAAACCCTAAAACATTCCTTACAACCTACAAGTCCATACCCACCCTAAACCCTAAAAAATCCTTTGCCACCCAAAAACCCATACCGATGCTAAGCCCTAAAAAAATGATTACTACGCTAAAACTCATACCCATCCTAAACCCTAAAGGTTACTTTGCCACCCAAAACCCATACCCACTCTAAAACCTAAAAAATCACTTACCACCCAAAAACCCACACCCGCCCCAAACCCCACAAATTCCATTGCCACTCAAAAACTGATACCCACCCTAAACCCTAAAAATTCCCTTGCCACTCACAAACCCACCCCCACCCTAAACCCTAAAAAATCCCTTGCCCCTCAAAAACCCACACCCACCCTAAACGGTTAAAAATCCCTTACCGGCCAAAAACTCATACCAACCCTAAACCCCCAAAAATACCTTAACATCCCTTACCATCCAAAAACCCATACCCACCCTAAACCCTAAACCCTAAAAAATCCCTTACCATCCAAATCCCCGTATCTACCGTAAACCCTAAAAAAACCCTTACCTCCCAAAAACCCCTACCCACACTAAAAACTAAAAAATCCCTTGCCACCCGAAAAACCTTACAAAAACTAAACCCTAAAAAATTTACTACCACCAAAAACACCACACCCATCCTAAACCCTAAAATTTACCTTGCCACCCAAAAACCCAAATCCACCCTCAACCCGGGGCTTCTTTAAAAAAAAAAATGAAAGCCGTACTGGCCTCCTCTCCTGTTCCGGGGACTACCATATCCCAGGGGCTTATAGTTTTATAAATGGGGACTCTTAGACCCCCCCCTAAGCCCAGGGAACTGCAACATCCCTGGAGCTTCATCTAGAAACTGTGCATGCCCTGACTGGCTATCGGCCGTCATATCACGTTAATATAGCGGAGCTCGCGCCAATTATCCTAACCACAGGACCCGGCTCAACATTCTGCTTGTACACGTCTTGCAAGTAAGTGACGAGAAATGTAGCTCTTCTCGTTTTTAGAGTTACGGAATTGATCCTTCCGATGTCCCTACCCCTTGTGTTTCCCAGCTCATGACGGCCGTATCGCAAGTAATTAAGTTACTTGTACCACAACCCGATTCAGGTAAGTTCCTGCCTGAATTGTCAATTTCCCCATCCCCTTCATTATGGGACGTTGTCACTGATCCTTACCTTTACCCTATAGGTTGCCCTGTACAAGGGAATATAGTCAGGTGATTTATTAAATTACTAACGGACCAGCTTTATTATCCGCTTACACCTGATTGAAGCTATTGGATTTACCCTGCCATCTGGCCAAGACGTGGCACCGTGCGCACATGCCATAGATTATTCTAACCCAGTAAGCCGTATTTATGCTTACCACACTTCCAAATCCACAGTCACCATATCAGAACATGGCTGTCCTCACCATCTTTCCATTAAATAGGTAACCATATCCGATGGACTACAACTGAATTGATATCTGCTTTGAATACCTGCATCCGTGTGCACTCTGGTGCTAATATGGTAAGCCCCGGCTCACTATGCCCACAAGATCATGGTTAAATCTACCCTTATACCACTCTATTCTTATCATACCCCCTTTTTTAACAGTCACCAGCACTCATGTCCAGAAGAAACCCCGTATCCTGAGAGGGTCGAAACGTCGTCGACTGCATAAAGAGAGAACCTATAAAAAATACCTATACTATAGGATGTATCATAAACTCCAAAGGCTCCTCTTTCCCTATCCTTCCAATAACCTCTGCCTCCGCTTATGTTGTCTTACAAATTGTCTTGCACCGCTGTTAGGTTAAGGTCACTCCACTGGGGTTCGCAAAATCACTTTCAAATCGTACATATTGTATATACTGGTAATATATTTTCTTACTTTATGTGGAATGTATTACTGCCTTGATTGCTAAATAAAATCACACTTACTTCGGCTGAAGTGAGCACAATTAAGATCCATTGTCTTATGGGCTTCCATACCTATTTAACAGTGTCTAATTGATCCATCCTAAGATCTTTCCATTTATCCCTTATGTTTTTTTCTTTTGTTCTTTTTGATTAAATCCAGCAAGTTATATCGTCTTGCAGAGTGTATACTGTTCTTGTTAAATGAGTTCATTGTGAACATTGGTTTTTTACTTAATCATCTAGAAACAAAGCAGAGGGCTGCACAGAGCCCCCAGCAGCCCTGGGGGCCACCACTTCCCCAGGGCTTTCAACTTACATAATGCAAGGGGGCCACATGGACCCCCCAAAATCCTTGGGACCACCACCTCCGTGGGGCTTCATCTATAAACAAAACGTGCGGCTGTGCAGAACCCCCGCAGCCCCGGGGTTTTCAATTTTCATAATGCAAGGGGGCAGCGAGGATTCCCCCACAGCCCCAGGGATTGTGCCTCCCTGGGGCTTTAACCAAAAACAATGCTGGGGGCCATACGGCACCCTCGCAGATCTGGGGACAACCACTCTCTGGGACTAAATCACACAATGGAGAAGGCCTCTAAGCAATCTCGCTGTCTGGGACTTACTGGAGGTAACATGAGGAGTTGTTGCCACTTAGGATGTCCTAGTGGGTCAACTATTCCACCTGTTACCTTCAGTAAGTCCCACACTGCTGAATTGCTGAGAGGTCTTCATGGCCCATCTCCTTTCTCTACCACTCCGCAAACATGCTTCCAGGTGCTCTACTAGCTGGGTCATGACGTTCACTTGGCTGCTGAGGGTCCTTCGGGGCAAATAACCCCTCCAGTTACCTCCAGTAAGTCCCACACAGAAGGATTGCTAAGAGGTCTTCAGAGGCGATGCCCCCTTTCTCCACCACACTGCAAATGGGTCCCCTGGCACACTACTGGTTGGGTAAAATGAAGTCCTCTTGTATAATATTGTACCTTGGCGGCAAAGAAACCCTCCTAGGACTGTCTGTAAGTCCAACACAGTAGGATTCCTGAGAGCTGGTTAGTGGTCCGCTTCCTTTCTCCACCACTCTTCAAACACCATTACTACTTAAAAAACCATAGAAATTCACTTGAAAAACCAAAGCTTAGAGGGACATTATAGATAGGAATGAGCATTTAAAAAAACTTAGAAAGTCACTGAAAAAACTGAAGGTTATAGGGACAGTATAGTTACAAAATGGAATTAAAAAAAGTGATAATTCACTGAAAAAAACAAAGGTTACAGGGACATTATAGTTTGGCTCAGATTGTACACAAACAAAACCATAGAAATTCAGCAGTTTTAGTTATCTGAGCTTGCCTTAACGTACACACCTGCAATGCACTGCTTATGATCTCACATATTACATCACTTGTGACATGGTCAGTGATATTACTGATGACATCTCAAATGACTGCACTGATGACATCACTGTAAGCATCACCCAGTGTTTGTAGGTAGGCTCAGTTTCATTCATGCAAAACCAGTGAAATTCAGCAGTAAGGAAATAATTGTTTTTTTAAAAACCTTGGAAATTCATTGAAAAATCCCACTCCCTCGTCCATAGAGCCACTCACATACCCACTCACCCATACACCTATGCACACAGGCACTCACTCACTCACACACCCAGTTATTTACCCATACAGCCACTTGACAATCACTCACTCACCCATATAGACTCTCAACAGAGCCACTCACTCACCCATACAACCACTCATGCATCCATACAAGTACGAACATGTCCACTCACTCACCCATATGGCCACTCGAACAAACACTCACTCTCTAATACAGCCACTCACATACCCACTCAGTTAACCAAACAGCCACTCACTCACCCCTACAGCTACTTACACACCCAATCACTCATCCATACAGCCACTCACACAGCCACTCAATTACCCATACAGTGACTCACACACCAACTCACCCATCCATGTACCCATTCACATAGCCACTCGCTCACACATACAACCACTTACACACTCACTCACTCACCAATACAGCCACTCAGTCACACATATAGCTACTCACACACCAACGTATTCACCCATACAGCCACTCACACACTCATACAGTTACTCAGACCTCCACACACACACGATACACAGTCACACAGCCACCCACATAATATATGTTAGAAATGGTATCACTCATTAATAATACACAAATAATTCTAAATGTCTTTTGTAGCACCTTAGTATATATGTTTAACACTCAATCTTTTAGAAAACACTCACAAACACTGGGTGATGTTTACAGTTATGTCATCAGTGCAGTCATTTGAGATGCCATCAGTGATATCACTAACCATGTCATAAGTGATGTAATATGTGAGATCATAAGCAGTGTGTTCCGGGTGCTTAACTTATGGTTAGCTCAGGTAACTAAAACTGCTGAATTTCTATGGTTTTGTTTGTGTACAATCTGGGATAAACTATGATGTCCCTGTAACCTTTGGTTTTTCAGTGAATTGCAAGGTGTTTTAAATTCTATTTCCTAACTAAAACATTCTGGTAAACATTGATTTTTTTCAGTGAATTTCAAAGATTTTTCAAATCCTATTTTTTAAGTATTATGTCCATGTATTAATTTAGTATTTTTTAGCTGTATACATTTTTTTTAATATATATACTCTACATACGTTTTAAAAGGTAAAGATCAAATATGTACTTAATGTAAAATATATAATATTTTTGTAAATGTAATTAAACAAGCTTATTTATTGTTTAATTATTTTCTGGTTCTGCGGAACCTATGCCGGTCTGAAAACATAGACAGACTACAAGTACTCTATTTTCATTAATTCTGATCACGTGATTGCAATGGCAGTGAATTGTGATCTCAGATTCGACAAAATGTTTTAAATTATTTTCAAATATATACATCCCTCTACTCTCATTAAGGACATCATTGTGAACATATTTATAAGTATATATATGTCCCCCTATATTAGTTTTTCAAGAAAGTTAGTCATTAGGAGTTTTGCAAATCTACAGACTGGAATTTGCTTGATGACACACCCAAACATTGCCTGTCGATAGGGTACATTAGGACCCTACCCGTATACATGTAAAACCACATCCCAAAACAGTTATTTTTCCAGTGAACTCTGTAGAAAGAGGATTCTGAACCAGTGGTGCTCTGTTTTTTGTTCACTTTCATGGTGTGTGAGTACCTACATGGATCTATCAGTGGGTCTTTGAGTGGGTCTGCAAGTTCCTGTGTAGGTCTGTGAATAGGTGTCTGAGTGCCTGCATGAGTCTCTGAGTGGGTGTGTGACTGCCTATGTGGGACTCTGAGTGGTGTGAAAGAGCCAGCATGGAGCTGTGAGTGGGTGTGTAAGCACCTGTGTGTGTTTGTGAGTGGGTGTGAGAGTACCTCTGTGGGTCTATAAGTTGATGCATGGGTCTGTGAGTGGGTGTGTGAGTACATGCATAGGTTGTGAATGGATCTTTGAGTACCTGTGTGTATGGGTGAGTAAGTCTGTCAATGTCAGCATGGATTGGTGAATGAGTGCCTGAGTGTTTCTGTCAGTGGGTCTGTGAGTGCCTGTGTGGTTCTGTTGCTGGGTACGAGAGCGCATATGTGGGTCTGTGAGCGAGTGTGTGTATGTTTGTGTGGGTCTGTAAGTGGGTATGTGAGTAGGTACTGAGTATCTGGATGGGTCTTTATATGGGTGTGAGACTGGGTCTGTGAGTACCTGTGTTGGTCTGTGAATGGGTCTATCAGTGCTTGCATGGATCTGTGAGTGGGTGTGAGACTGCCTGTACAGGTTTGTGAGTGGTGTGTGAGTGGGTAGGTGTAGGAGTGCCTGTGTGGGTCTGTGATTGGGTGTGCGAGTGGCTGTGTGGGTCTGTCAGTAGGTGGGAGTACTTGAGTAGATCTGTGAATAGGTGTTTGAGTGCATTCATGTGTCTTAGAGTGGGTCTATGAGTGGCTGCATAGGTCTGTGAGTGTTTGTGTGAGTGCCTGTGTGGTTCTGTGAGTAGATATGTAACTACCCACATGGGTATGTGAGGGGGTCTCCAAGTCCCTTCATGGGTCTGTGAGTGGGTGAGTTAGTTTCTATTTGGGTCTGTAAATAGGTCTGAGAGTGTCTGCATGGCTCTGAGTGGGTGTGTGAATGCCTGCATAGGTCTGTGAGTGGGTGCATGACTGTCTGTGCAGGTCTGTAAATAGGTCTGAGAGTACCTGTGTGGGTATCTGAGTGGGTCTGAAAGTGTTTTATTTCATTCAAAGTGCATCAAGGTTTGTGGATCCATTGCATATTTACATGAAGGGCTTTGCTGACCCTTGAAAATAAATCACAAATTTCCAAAGCGAGAAAAAACAGATGTAACTCAATTTCTCACCCAACATAGGCCCCTCTGACACTCATCTAATACACCCATGGGGTCAGGGTACCTCTACTCTGACTCTTTTAATCATTTGAAGATACATTTTAAGGTCCCACGAACATTCCCTGATAATTAAAATGACAGTTGCAACCTTCCAGTCAGGTTGTGGTCAGCCATACACGGTGTTGCTAGTGGCGCATGTCTTTTCGCATCCTCAAAGTGGGGTCCGCAGAGGGTCCGTGGCCCTAGACATACAATAATGTTTTTGATTTAGTAATTTAGTAATTCCGCAACCACTAAATGGATTTACACCAAATCACAGAGGGGGCTTTTTCTGACAACTTTGGTGTAATTTTGTCCAGCAGTCCAGGCTGTAGTTGTGTTTAAAATCCCTATGGCAAATTGCATGGTGAACACTCATTTTTTTACCCCCACATTTTCTCGGCCTCAGCTTGATGGATCACTCCGAAACTCCCCATGCAGAGCTACATGGTGGGTCACTTTTTTACAAAAATACTGTGAAGAGTCGTCAAATTGCGCCACAATTATAAACAAACTAAAAAGCACTTTTCCTATGGAAACTAGGTCCTAACTGTAATTATCTACTAGTGGCCACCAGTAGGATTTAACAATCAAGATAATACCTACCCAGTTGCATGTCATTTTAGAAGCAAACAGGAATCCAAAAGTCTAGACCTAAGGTATTATGTGATAGACTCAGTCCCACCCAGTAGAGCAGGAGGCAATAGGGAACAAAGATTGCGGCAACTGGAAACCAGGTATATTTTAGAGCTAAATACCAAACAACCAGCGGGGCTAAACATAACGGAGGACCTTTTTACATGTCTTTAAACCATAGAGCAATTCACATATATTGTTATTTCCGTGTCAAGTGATCAGTTTTAAGGTTTTTTTTAGTAATGTTTTATCCAATAATTATTGACATTTTATCGTTATACAAATATGTTTTAAATCTAGTATTTTACTATGATTTTAGATATTTATATCATGAATATTTAACATATGTATGCATTGATATTTGTCAGATATTTATTGAAGACATTCAAGCAATCCAACATAGATCACAGGCAGCAGGTTTGCACATATAGTTTGCATATTTTGCACATTGGACAACATGGTGGGGTACATAACTTTGTATTCAAATACCCGCCTTGAGATCAAGGAAATCAACTTAGATATTGGTATTGAAACTGGTAGAAACCTCTAGATGGATTGTAAACTATGGTAACTCAGCCCGGATACAAATAGAACAATGAGTCAACAAATGACAACGAAATAAACAAAGAGGTAACTGATATCTGCGTAGGTCACTGGGGCTCCAGTACCAGGGAAACGCAGGGGGACTGTACGTATTCACAATTTAATAGAGAGTAATTATATGAATATATGATAAAGATATCTGTGTCAAATACCAGGATACTTTAGCACTTAGGGCGACAGGTGATATTCACTCATGCACTTTTATACTGTAGCACTTTTTGCACATTATTCTAATTCAAATATACACAAAGGAACAAAATATGAGAAAGGAGAATGGTAATGTTGACATTCACTGACGACAACAGATAGTCTCGAAATGGGAGAAATTTTGCAATTACGTTTATTAATGGTATTTTAAACAATCATTTTAATTAATTTTTATCACAAATCTGTATTACAAATGGTATTGATACCAATAATGTATTGCAAGGCTACTTTATCTAAGAATGTATGCCAAAACGAACTACAACTGTAATAATTTTTTCCATCTCTATTGCTTTTTTTGTACACGTGGTGTTAACCACGCCCGCACTAGTCACTTTAAATTGCCAATGGTAACACAGAAGAAATGTCATGTGATCAAGGTCCCTGTGAGGACTGAAAGGCGTTATGCAGATTTGCACCAAATAAAGATATAATTGCACCTATCATCGTGGTCCGAATCCGTTTGTTGGAGGCATCCAGAGCAGGAACGGTTTTGCGAGGATATATTTTATATATATATATATTCTGCTCCAAGGTTGTCCACCTGTAAGTAGCACTCGACCAGCAGCTTGATTTATGTGTAGGTAGGGACGGGGATCCGCCTGTAGGAGCCGCTCCGTAGTGGATTTGCCTGACGCGTTTCGAAGCTCCAAATGCTTCTCTTCAGAGGCTTTAACGGAAACGGTGTGCCCAACCGCTAACCCACTTCGCCATTTAACATATGACACACCCACCAATGGGAGGCTCAAATGAGACTGTGCATTATGGGAAGTGTGGTGCGGAAAGCACATAATCAAGTCCTGTATGGACCCTTCAAGTGGGCCCGTCCTCAATCCTATATACGGCTGCTGTTCCACTTTCGTGGCCCCCAAGGTTTCCAGGGTGGTGCATACTCCGCGGCTGGACGGCCGCGTGTTATATTCTGCTCCAAGGTTGTCCACCTGTAAGTAGCACTCGACCAGCATCTTGATTTATGTGTAGGTAGGGACGGGGATCCGCTTGTAGGAGCCGCTCCGTAGTGGATTTGCCTGACACGTTTCGAAGCTCCAAATGCTTCTCTTCAGAGGCTTTAACGGAAACGGTGTGCCCAACTGCTAACCCACTTCGCCATTTAACATATGACACACCCACCAATGGGAGGCTCAAATGAGACTGTGCATTACGGGAAGTGTGGTGCAGAAAGCACATAATCAAGTCCTGTATGGACCCTTCAAGTGGGCCCGTCCTCGATCCTATATACGGCTGCTGTTCCACTTTCGTGGCCCCCAAAGTTTCCGGGGTGGTGCATACTCCGCGGCTGGACGGCCGCGTGTTATATTCTGCTCCAAGGTTGTCCACCTGTAAGTAGCACTCGACCAGCAGCTTGATTTATGTGTAGGTAGGGACGGGGATCCGCTTGTAGGAGCCGCTCCGTAGTGGATTTGCCTGACGCGTTTCGAAGCTCCAAATGCTTCTCTTCAGAGGCTTTAACGGAAACGGTGTGCCCAACCGCTAACCCACTTCGCCATTTAACATATGACACACCCACCAATGGGAGGCTCAAATGAGACTGTGCATTATGGGAAGTGTGGTGCGGAAAGCACATAATCAAGTCCTGTATGGACCCTTCAAGTGGGCCCGTCCTCGATCCTATGTACGGCTGCTGTTCCACTTTCGTGGCCCCCAAGGTTTCCGGGGTGGTGCATACTCCGCGGCTGGACGGCTGCATGTTATATTCTGCTCCAAGGTTGTCCACCTGTAAGTAGCACTCGACCAGCAGCTTGATTTATGTGTAGGTAGGGACGGGGATCCGCTTGTAGGAGCCGCTCCGTAGTGGATTTGCCTGACGCGTTTCGAAGCTCCAAATGCTTCTCTTCAGAGGCTTTAACGGAAACGGTGTGCCCAACCGCTAACCCACTTCGCCATTTAACATATGACACACCCACCAATGGGAGGCTCAAATGAGACTGTGCATTATGGGAAGTGTGGTGCGGAAAGCACATAATCAAGTCCTGTATGGACCCTTCAAGTGGGCCCGTCCTCGATCCTATATACGGCTGCTGTTCCACTTTCGTGGCCCTCAAGGTTTCCGGGGTGGTGCATACTCCGCGGCTGGACGGCCGCGTGTTATATTCTGCTCCAAGGTTGTCCACCTGTAAGTAGCACTCGACCAGCAGCTTGATTTATGTGTAGGTAGGGACGGGGATCCGCTTGTAGGAGCCGCTCCGTAGTGGATTTGCCTGACGCGTACTTACAGGTGGCCTCCCATTGGTGGGTGTGTCATATGTTAAATGGCGAAGTGGGTTAGCGGTTGGGCACACCGTTTCCGTTAAAGCCTCTGAAGAGAAGCATTTGGAGCTTCGAAACGCGTCAGGCAAATCCACTACGGAGCGGCTCCTACAAGCGGATCCCCGTCCCTACCTACACATAAATCAAGCTGCTGGTCGAGTGCTACTTACAGGTGGACAACCTTGGAGCAGAATAAAACACGCGGCCGTCCAGCCGCGGAGTATGCACCACCCCGGAAACTTTGGGGGCCACGAAAGTGGAACAGCAGCCGTATATAGGATCGAGGACGGGCCCACTTGAAGGGTCCATACAGGACTTGATTATGTGCTTTCCGCACCACACTTCCCATAATGCACAGTCTTATTTGAGCCTCCCATTGGTGGGTGTGTCATATGTTAAATGGCGAAGTGGGTTAGCGGTTGGGCACACCGTTTCCATTAAAGCCTCTGAAGAGAAGCATTTGGAGCTTCGAAACGCGTCAGGCAAATCCACTACGGAGCGGCTCCTACAAGCGGATCCCCGTCCCTACCTACACATAAATCAAGCTGCTGGTCGAGTGCTACTTACAGGTGGACAACCTTGGAGCAGAATATAACACGCGGCCGTCCAGCCGCGGAGTATGCACCACCCCGGAAACCTTGGGGGCCACGAAAGTGGAACAGCAGCCGTATATAGGATCGAGGACGGGCCCACTTGAAGGGTCCATACAGGACTTGATTATGTGCTTTCCGCACCACACTTCCCATAATGCACAGTCTCATTTGAGCCTCCCATTGGTGGGTGTGTCATATGTTAAATGGCGAAGTGGGTTAGCGGTTGGGCACACCGTTTCCGTTAAAGCCTCTGAAGAGAAGCATTTGGAGCTTCGAAACGCGTCAGGCAAATCCACTACGGAGCGGCTCCTACAAGCGGATCCCCGTCCCTACCTACACATAAATCAAGCTGCTGGTCGAGTGCTACTTACAGGTGGACAACCTTGGAGCAGAATATAACACGCGGCCGTCCAGCCGCGGAGTATGCACCACCCCGGAAACCTTGGGGGCCACGAAAGTGGAACAGCAGCCGTATATAGGATCGAGGACGGGCCCACTTGAAGGGTCCATACAGGACTTGATTATGTGCTTTCCGCACCACACTTCCCATAATGCACAGTCTCATTTGAGCCTCCCATTGGTGGGTGTGTCATATGTTAAATGGCGAAGTGGGTTAGCGGTTGGGCACACCGTTTCCGTTAAAGCCTCTGAAGAGAAGCATTTGGAGCTTCGAAACGCGTCAGGCAAATCCACTACGGAGCGGCTCCTACAAGCGGATCCCCGTCCCTACCTACACATAAATCAAGCTGCTGGTCGAGTGCTACTTACAGGTGGACAACCTTGGAGCAGAATATATATATATATATATATATATATATATATATATATATATATATATATATTCACTGAAAAAACCATAGGTTTTTGGGAAAGTTATAGTTAGTTGGACATTTCACTCGTACAACACCAGAGAAATTCCCCCGTTATAGTTAGTTCAGCTAACTATAACTCGCACCGCCCGCAATGTACTGCTGATGATGTCACATATTACATCTCTCATCACATGGTCAGTGACATCACTGATGACATCACTGATGACATCTCAAATGACATCACTGATGACATCATCCATGTGATAATTTGATGCATCGTCTCACACCCTAATATAACCATTGATACACCCACTCTAAATTACAAGCTGCCATTCTCAAAACCATAGATACTCCAACACCAATAACTACATACCCACTCACTGATTCTTAGGTTTACTCATACATCCACTCACTCACCCATACAGTTACTCATACTTATGGTCACTCAGTACAGGACTATCATATGCACTCATACACCTATATAGACACTCACACACCGCCACTCATCCATAGAGGTACTCACACACCTAGTCAGTCATGCAAATATTTAATCACTCTGCCATTTACTCACCTATACAGTTAAACCCACCAGCTCACTTACTCATACAAATACTAGCACATTCTTACGCTCTTATACAATCACTGATACAAGTACACAGTCATCCATACAGCCACTCTCACAATCACACACTCTCACTTATAGCCATTTATATACTCCAACACACATATATACTGCCTTTCACATATGTAGTTACTCACACATGTACCACTGAGATATACAATCACTCACTAACACACCCATACACACAGTCATCCACCCATACAGTCCATCACAGATGCACTCTTGAAACCATACACCCAGTGAGTCACCCACTCACACATCTATGCACAGAGTCACACACACCCCACCCACACAACCACTCAGGAACCCATACAGATACTCGGGCAGACGGATACAGACATTCACACAGTTTAGTCACTAACCCATGCATTCAGTAAGATACGTTTAATCACTCACTTATAGAGTCAGTCACGCACCTACTAAATCATCCATTCAGACACTTATACAGCCACTCATTCTTCAATACGCCTTTCCCTATATATATTAAACAATTTTGAACTTTACAGAAACACACCGTCACTGGATGATGTCATCAGTGATGTAATTTGAGATGTCATCCGTGATGTCATCAGTGATGTCACTGACCATGTCATGAGTGATGTAATATGTGACGTCATCAGCAGTGCATTGCAGGGGCGTAAGTTATAGTTAGCTGAACTAACTATAATGGGGGAATTTCTCTGGTTTTGTACGAGTGAAATGTCCAACTAACTATAACTTTCCCTAAAACCTATAGTTTTTTCAGTGAATTTCTAAGGTTTTTTAAATGCTAATTTCTAACTATAACATGCCTGAAACCTATGTTTTTTTCAGTGAATTTCAAAGGTTTTTTACATGCTAATTTCTAACTAAAACATGCCTGAAACCTATGGTTTTTTAAGTGAATTTCAAAGGATTTTTAAATGCTAGTTTCTAACTATGCCTACAGAGGTAGGACATGTGAAGAAAGAAGAAAAAATGCACAGAAAGAAGCAAAAGAAATGCAGAAAGAAGCAACAGAAGTCCACAAAGACGAAAGAAAGAGCAGGAAGAAGCAAGACATGGGCAGAAAGAGCCAACAGAGGAGCAGAAAGAGGCCTTGTTGCAAAATCATCCTGTGCCCACAACTTTTTCAGACTGGAACTGTTGGTAACTGACTCTAACTAGCCAGGACCGGAGCCAGTGCTATGCTAAAAGATACTTAGAATACAGTGAAAGCACCTACATACACTAGGCAACACTATACGTCGGGGTACCCCTGTGATTAGCATGACCTCCTTTGTAAGGCCCTAGTACATAATAGGGTAGGGGTATTAAAACTACCTCTAAGTCAGAGGTGCAGAAATATGCTACTTTAACTAGTAGTTGCGTTTGCAGAGTGGTGGAGAAAGGGTGCTGGGCGTCCAACCAACGCTCAGGAATTCCGCCACGTAGGACTTACAGGAGGTACCAGGAGGGATTCTAGGCCCCCAAACTCCCTCAGGACTAAATTGGACTTCATCCCCCATCCCGTAGTCTGCCACGAGGCGCGTTTGCAGAGTGGTAGAGAAAGGGGACCATGGCCTCCGAAGACGTCTTAGCAATCCCACTGTGTGGGACTTACTGGAGGTAACAAGAGGGGTAGTTGGCTCCCGCTAGACATCCTTGGGGGCCAACTTCCCAAACTATTACCTCCAGCCAGTCCCACACAGCAGCATTGGTAAGTACTCGTACCAGGCCACGCCCACTTTGCCCCCCACTCTACAAATGCGCTCCCTGGCACGCTCTTGGATGGAGATTGAAGTTCCCCACCTTAAAACACGCCACAGGGCGTGTTTGCACACATGTCACCTCAGGCCCCGCCTCCTCCCTTCACCACTGTGCAAACACGCCCCATGGCACATTTTAAGTTGGGGGATTAAGTCCCCTTGAATCCTGAGGGTCCCTGGGATCCAACTAGCCCACCAGGTACTTCCATTAAGCGCCACAGATCTGCGTTGCAGAGAGGTTTAAAAAGGGGCATGGCCTGTACCACCTCTCTGCAACGCAGGTCTGTGGCGCTTGCTGGAGGTATCTGGTGGGCTAGTTGGCCCCCAGTGGCCCTCAGGATTGAAGGGGAATTAATTCCCCAACTTAAAATGCATCACAGGGCGCAGCCCCCAGGGTCCACCAGTATTGAAGGGGAATTAATCCCCAACTTAAAACGCGCCACAGGGTGCATTTGCAGAGTGTTGCTGGGAGGGGGCGGCATGATGTCGGTCTTTTTTTTATTTCTTTTTTTTAGAAGGGGGATCAGTGGCCCCCCTTCTTTTTGCTTTTTTTGGGCCCTGAGGACCTCATTCCGCAGGGCCTGACCCCTTTAAAAAAAAAAAATCAGGAAGGGAAGGGGGCCGTGTGAGCCCCTCCCACGTAGCCAATCCGACCCCGGGGACCCCATCCTCCGGGGAATGGCCACTTTTTTTATGGAGGGGAGCTGCATGGCCCCCCTCCTGAGGTCTCTATTGGCCCCGGGGACCCCATCCCGCAGGGCCTACCTTTTTTATTTTTTATTTATTTCTTTTTTGGGAGGGGGGCTGCATGGCCCCCCTCCTGGGCCACTTCTGGCCCCGGGGACCCCATCCCCCGGGGTCTGGCCATTGCTTTTTACTTAATTTTTCGGAGGGGGGCCACTTGGCCCCCCTCCTCAGGCCAATTATGGCCCCGGGGACCCCATCCCCCGGGGCCTGCCTGCCTTTTTAACAAAAAATTTGTAGGGGAGGAGGGCTGTGTGGCCCCCCTCCCAGGCCACTTTTGGCCCCCGGGGATCCCATCTCCCGGGGCCGGCCCTATCCGTTGGGGACTGTGGGGGGACCCCAATTAATTCCCCCACGGTCCCGCCGGCTCCCCGTCTCCTGCGGGAGCCGGCATTGCTTTTCCATAAGGAGAGTTGCTGACATGCAGCTCCCCTTAAGGAAAAGCAATTCTGCTTTGCTTAATTGAAGCGAGAGCAGGTTTTCCTGCTCTCGCTTCAATGAAGCAAAGCAGTTTGCAATGACAGGGGGGGAGCCGCGCAGCTCCCGCCCTGTCATTGCAAAAAGCAATGGGGGTCGGCACGCTGGGACACTGCAGGAGCCGGCCCTGGGGGATGGAGGTCCCCAGGGCTATCACAGGCTCCAGGAGGGGTGCCGCACAGCCCCCTCCCATCACATGCACAGCCCAGGGGAGGTGGTGGTCCCCGGGGCTCGGGGGTCCGTTACAGACCCCCACATTTGAATACTTAGCGGCATATTTACAAGCTGGCGATAAAAAATGATCGCTGCTTTTGCGGCCGTTTTCGGCCCGAAAAGCGGCGATAATTTTATCGCCTAATTAGCAAGGCCACGCTAACGCGTGAAACCTTGCTTTAGCGTCGGGATTCCTAACGCCCAGCTTTGCATCTCTAATGAGATGCAAAGTGGGCGTTCCTGAGCTGACATGACAGGAGAAATGTCGCTAAGCAACAGTTCTCCTATCATCAAGCCCCACGCTATGAAGCATAGCGTCAGGAAAAGGAGCGATAACCCCTGTTATCGCTACTTTCCTTACGCCTGCTTCAGGACTGACTTAGCCATGATATCCTATGGAAGGTGAATATCATGGCTAAGTTTGTGAGTCCCTATCAGCAAGCTAACGCCACACTGCATGAGATTATCGCTGGGTTTCCAGCTAAAATCTCACGTTAGGCAGTTAGCATGAGGATTTTTATCGCTGAGGAGATAAGCGTTGCTAATAGCATGCTATCTCAGCGGTAAAAATCCACGTTACCCAGCGAAAATTATCCTCACGCTAAGAGCGCTGAGCGATAATTATCGCCAGTTGTTACTGATATGCCCCCTAGTGCCCCGGGGAGGTGACAGTCCCTGGGGTGTGTGGGGGGGCTCGAGCCCCCCACACAGGTTCTTTAAAAACAAAACAAGCTCCGGGGAGTGGGGGGCCCTAGGGCTTTGGGGGCCATATGCCCCACGCACATATTTAAAAAAAGCCCCGGGGGTGGCGGTCCCTGGGGCTTAGGGGGGCTGTGTGCCCCCAACCCACATTAAAAAAAACAAGCCCTGGGTGTGGCGGTCCCAGGGCTGCGGGGGGCCATGAGCCCTCTGCAATTATTTAAGGAAAGCCCCGGGGGTTGGCGGTCCATGGGGTTGCAGGGGTCTCCCTGGGGCCCCACAATTACAATTTTGCATGCCCCCGGGACTTGGCCCACCCGGGGGCGAAATAATAACAAAGCGCGGAAGCCCGCGCTTCGTTTTTTTTTGCGAGGGGACGAAATTCGTGCTGGGTGCGCGAATCTCGCCAATTTAAGAAATAAAAAATGCTTTTTTTGGCCCTGGGGGTCACAAGATGGCTGCCAACACTTCCTGGTTTGGAGTGTTAACAGCCAATTAGAATAAAGCTCATGGTCGGGAGGGTGCTCGGAACCACCGCGCCTCAATATTTCGAAACTTTTATTTTTTGATTTTCTCAGCAACTACTGAACAGATTTACACCATTTAGAAAAAAGGTCTCTTTCTGAACCAAGGGCTATCTTTTTGCCAAATTTGGTGTAATTCCGTTCAGTAGTTCGAGCTGTAGTCATGTCTAAAGTTTCCTATGGAAAATAACATGGAGAAAACATGTTTTAGGAGCCCCCTTTTTTCTCGGCAACCAGTTGCGGAAACACCCCGAAACTTTCAAGACAGGAGCTGACCGGAGTGCCCTACGGGTTTTGAACATTTCGAGAAGATTCGTCATCCGGCACCAAAGTTATTGGGAAAATAAAAAACCCTTTTCCTATGGAAACTAGGGGGCATATTATCAAGACAGGTGATAAAATTCACGCCGCTTTAGCGGCAGAAACTGCCGCTAAAATGGCGACAATGGGCTTGATAATATGCTCTATGGAATTCCAATTGAAGCCCATGCTCGCAACAATTTTTTTTTTTTTTCGTTACTTACCTGAAATCGGCCGTATGCTGCATTTTACAACCCCCCACCCTGCCCCTCCCCCGCCCTACATCACCGCCCCGGTAGCACGCCCTATACGGGCGTGGCTGCACACACGCACATGTACACATGCCGTACTCCTGTCAGGATGGCGCATGCGCATGCTTTAATATCCAAAAGGTAATGTGGAGAAACATTGTGAGCAGAGTGTCCCACGAGGCGCACGCATTTTCTTCAGTGTACACAAAGGCGTACACATCTCTGCAGTGTGTTTGTGTACTAGTTTACGATCCTCAGCTTCTGCCTGCTGCGATTTACTCTTGGAAATGTCTAGTTTCGTTTAAGCATGCTCCTGCTGTCTCTCGTTGCTGCCTCTCACCACAAACACCGTCCCCTGGTTTCCTGCTCGGAAAGACAGAAGCAGCAGCTGGGGGAAGCGAGCCCTTGAATTTGACCACTAAAGGGAAATCCATAAAAGCTGGAAAACTATCTGCAGAGCCCATTCCTTCTGGCTGGATAGAAGGGAATAAAGAGGCGAGCCAGATAATCCCGATAGAACACAATAACAGTCTCATGCAGCCAAATCACACCAAAAAAGTGTTTTCAGCAAACAAAACCAGACATATTGGCAAGTTGTATTGTGGGTTAGATGCTATTTGGGGCAAAGGGCCCTGGGGAGAGAGAAACAAAAACAAGTGCCTTTATCACAACAGGAAAGTTCTCAGAAAGTGCGATTTAAGGGCCACCTGGATGCTTGGAAGCAACAAACAGCTGAGAGTAGTGAACACATGAGCAGTCTCTCTGGACAGAGGGGCATGTGAGGGGGGTGCCCTTGCCTCATTAGCGTGCAGGTTAATAAGGCTTCCAAGCTCCCCCTGAGATGGTTAATATGCGGAGTTCTCCAAAAGGCCGGCTGCTGGCTAGTGAATAATTCACCAGGTGCTACAGTACATGATAATGGCACGTGGGCAACTGTGTGAAAGGCAAAGTGAGCACGATGAGAAACCAGAGTTCAAAATGCCCCTTGCCAGGAATTAATAGTTTGTGCGATTATTTGAAAGTGAAGTTGTTCCCTATCTAAGCGCGCACGCGCACACACTCTGCATTCATGTGTAAGCACGGGCATGTTGCACATACGCGAAGGCGCCCACACACCACAAAGAAATACATACAGGAGCAAATAAGATCAGATGTAATTGTAAAGGTGGAATATTGCCCATTTGTCAGAGCGCCCGCATTAAATATGGCCATGAAGATGACAGTTTTTGTGTATCGTGGAAATTCTATTATTTGAGTGGTTGATTCAAATGATAACTTATACACACCACACACAAAACACACACACACATTCAATGATATAAATATATATACAGGAATATACTGTAGCAACTGTGTATATCTGTGAATATAATAACCTGATGAGCGCACATACATGTAATATTTGACGAGTGTGCCCTCTTCCTCAGATGCGCCAGTAAGGAGTCTCGGTCAATCGCAAACTAACATAGAATCCTACGAATATTCTATGAGTTACTTAAATACCTGAAACAACTAAACATGGATGTTGGTCTTATAAGTGAGAAATATTACGCATTCCACAGTATTATGTCTGAGGTATATTTGCCACAAAACAGCCTGCATGGAGGTTGTCTCAAAGTGGTGTGCCTTCGGTATACGGACAGACTGCCTAGAAATAGATACTCTCAAAGCGCTATCTGTGCACGCATACATGCTCATATTATCTAACACACGTGAAAGTACACGTTCGCACACACGTGTGCACTCTCGAATGCAGTCAGACACACACACCATCTCTCGCATGAAATCACACTTGGCTGTCGTTGTCATTGCAGACGCATATAACACATGCACACTCTCACACCTCTCTTACACACATTCACCTTATTTTATGCTAACTCTTTCCCTACAGACACTGTGATACACACAAAGTCTCTGTCACACACAAACATACATTCTCACACACACATTCTCTCTCACCACCCCTGGCACTTGAGCATGCACATACGCCAGCGCGTACACTCACGAGTATGTAAACTCATGCCTTCATGCACCGGGCACTATCTCACCCTCATGCATTCACAAACACGCTTTATGTCCCATATTACCTCTCACAACCTACGCACACTCTTGCTCACACACATGGATCCGCACACATACGCTCTCGTCCACACACATGCGCTCTCGTTCACACACATGTATAAACAGACAGACGCTCTCGTTCACACACATGCATACACACATACGCTCTCGTTCACACACTGTATACACATGCATACGCTATCTTTCACACAGATACATACACACATACTCTCTCTTCACACACATACTCTCTCTTCACACACATACATACACACACATACGCTCTCGTTCACACACATGTATACACACACTTATGCACACGCTCTTGTTCACACACATGTATACGCATACATACGCTCTCATTCACACACAGGTATAGACACACATACGCTCTCGTTCACACACAGGTATACACACACATACGCTCTCGTTCACACACATGTATACGCATACATACGCCGTCTCTCCTGTACACTCTCACATGCACACTCACACCTCCACCCTCTCACACAAGAACAGGGCTCACTGGAATGACACGGGCAGGGAGGGATCGGATTATGCAGAAGGGTGTACATTACATGTAAGAAAAGCCAAATTATCAGGCACAAACCTGCGCATTTTGTGATTGTGCTTACTTCATTGTTTTTTAATTTTTACGCCCGTTAACGATATCTGGGAAAAAGTTTTACCCCATTAGAACCAGCCTGATGCCCAAACTTGGCAATGAACAACAGAGCGTAGGCCAGCCCACCTTGTGAAGGGCCTCCCAGTGAAATGTCAGCCTAACCCTAATGTCCCTGAAACCTGTGCTTTTTTGGTATATTGAGCAATGGTACAAGGGATAAGTAGATTCAGTGGCGTCATTAGGGTTGGTGTCACCCAGTGCGGGTAATTCATGGTGTCACCCCCTCACGACTTATCCCATGAATCCATGATGGACCTCCTCGAGGAGATGTATTCATCTGTGCGACACCCACGGAGGGGGTCCTTCTTCTTCTGGGGCCTTTCCAAGCCCACTCCTCTACACCGGAGTCTAAAGCACTGAAGAGGTGTTACCCATCCTTTCATAACTCCTCCCCCTGCTCCTGGCCAACATAGAAAATCTTAACCACGTGCGGGAAAATGTGGAGTGTGGCTTTGACGCATTCCTTTGAGGCGGAGACGCCTGCCCCATTCCAATGTGTGGTGCTTCGCACAGAAGACGAGAGGGCAAAAATGATGCCAAATAAATAATACAGGGCACAAGTAAATTGTTTGAGAGCCTGTAACTCTATTTACCAATTGGTTTCCATCGCCAAAGAAAGTTACATGATAAAAACTAATGCTACTTTTTTATTTATATTCAGAAGTGCAGAGCCAGTGTTCACCTTTCCGACTCTTCCTTTTCAGTGCATTATTTCTCACGTACTGAGCAGCAGTGCCACTCGTCTTGACACAGGGGTGCAGGTGTATGTGAGGCCACTGCAAATGGCTACTTTTGTTGACTACGCACCTATTAGGCTTTTATATGCTGCACCTGAGTCACTTCACTCCATGAGGCGCGCAGGAAGAAAATAGGAAGAAAATATTAAACCAGCTGGTGCCTAATGAGTCCTATTGACAACCGCCTTGATACTGTTCCAAAAAGCACTAGGGACATCAAGAAGGACCCCGGATGGTGACCGTCAGCAAGTTAAAGCAACAAGTTTGCCTCAGGCTGGAAAGTAGCTCATAGAGTCTTCTTGCAGAGAAGAGCAGCAGCCATGGTAAAAGGGGGAAGTAGAAAGCAGCAGATCAGAGCTTGTGCAAAGAGGAGCACAAAGAAGGGTGCAAAGGGGCCAAAACCCCTGGACGATAATTATAGGAGAGTTCCAGCTGGAATCTCAGGGGGCTCAACATTTGACTCCAGTGCTATTATGATAGCGGATAATGACAGTGACATGACGTCAAAGAGAGGTGGTCGAGAGCCCTCCCCGATAAAGAGGGGCTTAGCATCAGTAATGAAATGGACTTGGATGCCCCCAAAGTAATGAAAAGGCTCCAACGTATCAAACAGTCACCAAGAATAGCGTCAGAAGTTGTGATACCTACGCCACTCACATACAGGCGTGATATAACTTTCCTCAGTTTCATTAGTAGTGCCCTCTCAAGGGGGCGACAAACCCATTTAGTCGTCTACAAGGATGTCAGGCTCCAGGTCCCCACAACAGGCTCGACACGGTGAAATCACTGTAGAAATACACACCAAGGATGAAGTGAGTGTTCTAATGGACCCAATTGAAACTATCCCAACCAACCAGCACCTTGACATCAAGAGACAGTTGTATTGAGCTGAGTGGAAACAGACCTATGCCGTGGTTGGAGGTGCAATAGCAAGGGGCTAGTCTGCTCAGTATAACACACACACATCTGACGTCCCATGACAATTTACAGGACACCAGGCATGAAAAAAGCCAAGACTTGCACAAAAACCAAGATATCCTGCTGTCATCAATTAATGCCACACTTTTAGAAACCACTAATGCCCTCACTTGGCAGTCACCTAGCTGGTGGTCCAAATGGACATTATGCAAACTATAGCACTGACCATCGCTAGAACACTTGAAAAAAAGAGCTACTCCAAAAGACTGCCACTGCAGAATCATAGTGGAGAAACTAGCAATGTTGCCTGAAGTTTTTACATCTATGATTAAGGACCTGAAAAATCTCCTTTAACCAGCTGTGCCAAAACAAGCATAGAAACAAGTATAGAAACAGAGGCAATATTGCAAATGATAAGGAGCTCCAAATCCAAATAAGGCCAGGGAGCCAGAGAGAGGAGGGGTCCCTGACGGAAGCCCAAACATCAGATACCCATCACCTAAATGACTCAAAGGTGCAGACATCCTTGCCAAACAGAGCCAGCAGCAGTAACAACAATTTAATGTTGGCTGGCCTGAATTCAGAAGGCAATATTATTAGCATTACAAATATATAATTAGCATTAAAAATAGCACAAGCAACATATGCAAAAAAAAAGCAAAGATAGAAGAATCATCCAGCATAAATCTCTTTCCGATATTTGACACAAGAAAGGCACCCCGAGGGTCACAAGAGATCCTGAATCCACGGCCATAGAGGGGGAGTGTCCAGCCCCAAGCCAAATGTCAGCACAAAAGGATTCTATGCCATCTCAAGAAGCAGATGGGCCCAGGGCAACTAAGAGGAGGGGGGAATAAATTTAGCCTGCCAGGCTATGCAGGAAGATCTAAACGATTCAAAAAGAAAGACCTCTGGGCTAGTAGTAATACATGGTGAGTTGCCACACAGTGGACAGGAAAGTGTCAGATTGATTGATACCCAGACGGAAAGCACGGCCCAAGAACTTCCAATAAACAAAGGGCATACTTTCAAACACAGCGAAGGGAAGAATGGGGGTGCCACCAGAGGCGTAGCTAGAGCTTGTGGCGCCCGGGGCTATCCCTCAGATTGCCGTCCCTGGGGAGGGGAGGTTGCTGGGGAAAAAGGACGGCGAGCACTTGAAAGAGGTCCGAGAGACACGTAGTATCGCTGCTAATAGTTACCTCGATCATGCAAGTTACATGCACATACATGACACGGTCCAAGGCTACACAGTTGAATACACCGGTGACTGGCAGTGACTGGCAGTACAAAAGAGAACACACAGACTGCATGATCTATCTGGGGACTCAGAAAAACCGCATGTGACATCCATCAGAGAGCTGCGTGAATAGTTACCTGGTAATCCTCTCAGCACAATGCAAACATGCACATACATGACACTGTTCATGGATCCATCATCTACAGCTGACATTAAATTACCATTCATCATGGTCCCCCCATTAAAGCAGTGTACTTTGTGATCTGCATGGTACATGTTCTTTGCAGCAGGCACATTAACCCTCTGTGCTACCTTTCCAGGAGTCAACCCTTCCACTAGACCAAACTCCGATTTCTCTCTAGGAAGAACATTAATCACCAAAGTTATCATGACATTTTTATTGTTTCTGGAAATTGATGGAGGCCAGGAAGGAAGCAACAAGTTTTTTTTAAACCATAATATACTTGCAAACACTACGCTCCCACCCGAAATAGGTACCCAGTGCAGTCACACCGTCCGCATCGCCCTAACCTGCTCAAGGTTCATGTGACCTCAGTGACAGAGTCACAGCGACTGGATCACTGTTGCTCTAGGGTGTGCTGCTTCGTAGGCCTGCCCGCAAGACTGGAGATGAACTTCAGTATGGATTGTGGTGGACAGGCCTTCAAGGTTAACCCACAATTGACACCACTAGGGTACACCTGCTTGTGCTAAGACATCAAGCCTTCTAAGGTCTAGTGGGGCATCCTAAGGTCTAGCATGGGAATGTGCTCCCTCAGTAGAGTGGTCTGGTGGACTGGTCATGAAGGCTGAACCCGGTTCCCCAGTTCCAAATTCGAAAGCTCTCGCCATAGTGCCACATTCTCTTCCCCACTGAACACCATACTTCCCCACTGAGAGAAACTCGCGCTGCCTTCAGCTATAACCTAATTGTGCCCGCTATAAACACTTGGATGTGGCTCAATTCAAATTATGCACTTGATAAGAGTAATATCCTGCCTAAAAAAAAAAGTAAAAGCAACCACTCATAGGGAATGCAAGATTAAGTAAAGCATGTGAAATGTAAGCAGAAACACCATGGTTACCTTAACGATCTCTCACGCACTATTCAGAAATCAGCAAGTGGTTTTACCTGAAAAGTTAAGGACATGACTAGAGTGCCCTGAAGGGAACCGTTTCAATGTCCATTGCTTATATCCTTACAAAACGTAAGCAGTATGGTTTAAAAAGACCACATCCATAAACACAGAGCCATGGTACACATTTTGTTTTCCAATCCACCCATCAACCAGGTATTGCAGTACCTCCAGGAATGGTACACTTTCCCACCTGGGAACAACAATGCTGTTCAAAGAAAGACGAGAAAACAAAAGTAGCGCTTCACTGGTAAACTCTGTAAAGTAATGCTGATGTATTTGGATGTAAATAAAACCAATCTGGCCACTTTGCAACCACTCTGTCTTGCTTTATTTAGTTATGTATTTATTTTTCATATTGAAAACCTTCTACTTCTCTCCATCCCGCTTCACTTTGGAATAGAAAAATGTCAGAAAAAGGGCATTCGCTGCATATGTTTTTTTCATGTCCTGCCCTTCAGCCACTCCTGCGGGATATTGAATGTTTTTTGTTACAATCTTTGGGAATACCTATATCTGTTACAGTTTCTTTGGTTTTGTTTGGAATTGAATTTAGCACAGATGTGGGTAGGCAAGCGGCATCTTATAGAGGTTTCAAGTTTATTTGTATGTCAGTTTTAAGGTCATGTATAACGTCTCAGTGGCTGGATCCTGACCCCCCGTCTTTCATTAGCTGGAGGGCTAAGCTTATTTCAATATACAATACGGAATTTGCAATATATAAATTGAAAGGTATTGCAAAAAAAAAATTGGGGGCCTCAATATGGGAGCCGATCAGAACCTGGGTACAGCAATGATATCTAGTAATGTATCACTGTCATTATTGTTGTTGAGAAGCTATAGATGTGTATATTCTGACTCTATTTTTCCTTCTATTCCTTGTTATATATAGTGTTTTGTCAATAATTTAGTGTGTCCTTGCTGAATCGATAAAAAACTTAATAAAAAATTGAAAGTAAAAAAAAAAAAAAGAAAAAGGGCATTTCTCGCAAGAGCGTTTTGCTTTTTTGGATCCATTTCACAGGGAAGCAACTAAATGAAAGAAGGAAAGATAGGTTGTGAACTGTTTCTTCAAGTCACGGTTTTCAGTAAGTGAGGAGCAAGACAGAAAGAGAGGGAATAATAGGAAGAGAGGTGGGGACAGCTGCCAGCACAAAAAAGAAGAGGACATTGCCCGAGTCCTATTCCTTCTCTGCCCGTCCCCGAACGTCCACGAAAGCAAGCCGAGTCTTATCTAAATGCCTTTATCCTCCCCCACAATAGTGCCGCCTGGGGTGGGCGGACCGCCCCCACCCTAGCTACGCCACTGGGTGCCACTTACCAGTTGCAGGCTGCAGAGGAAGACACTGCAAAACCCCATGGGCAGTGATGAAAATGGCGGGGTCGGGAGCCACGTCACGTGAGTGACGTTTCGAACGTCGTCTGGACGCCCACGTCGTAGCCTAATTAGACAATAATCTTGGCCAGCGGCCGGGTAAGATTCGACAGACAGTAATATTATTTGGCATTTTGGTGTCACGGACTCCGTTGCACCAAAATGCAAAATAATATTACTGTCTGTCGAACCTTACCCGGCCGCCGGCCAAGATTATTGTCGACACAGACCACGGTGTCACCCCATGCGATGGTGTCACCCGGTGCGGTCCGCACCCCCCGCACCCCCCTAGAGATGCCATTGAGTAGATTGGAGTAATTGCTAGGAATTAAGGGGCATATTAACAAGCCAGGCGATAAAATTATCACTGCTTTAGCGGCAGAAAACTGCCGCTAAAACGGAGATAATGGTCTTGATAATATGCTCTATGGAATTCCAATTGAAACCCATGTTAGATGTGAAGGGCATCTAACATGGGCTTCAATTGGAACTCACCTTGGATGCTGCAATTCTTGGCGATTTAATGGAACTGTGTAATGAAAATGACTGTCCTTCCATAGACTCTTCGCAGACAGAAACTTTGAATGAAGGAGACACATTCGGATTATTGAGTAGTGACCACACACCGTTTCGACCACGATCTAAATTCTTGCCACAAACAACGCGAGATAATTTGGACATTTT
This sequence comes from Triturus cristatus, assembly GCF_964204655.1. Taxonomy (NCBI): domain Eukaryota; kingdom Metazoa; phylum Chordata; class Amphibia; order Caudata; family Salamandridae; genus Triturus; species Triturus cristatus. The sequence continues at coordinate 370,935,709 of NC_140586.1, forward strand.
CTCTGAAAACGTGACGAGGGATCTGAAATTACTGTATGGTAACTTAGCGGATCAAAAAAAGAAAAGAGACCCTCAAAAAGAAATCATACAGCAAACGGTGGAGAAATTGATTAAAGATGATGGTGTGTTGGTGAAACCCTCCGATAAAGGAGGAAATGTTGTATTATGGGGACGAGAATTATATAAGAAAGAAGCCCTTACTCAATTAAATAATACTGAATGTTATAAAAGGATTGACATGCGAGAGTTTACTTTGGTGAAAGAAAAATACCATGCTAGATTAGATGTTTGGAAGGCAGAGGATTTATTGAACTGGGATGAGTACAAATTTATAAGACAAAATAATCCAATTCTCCCAGTTTTTTATATGCTCCCCAAAGTCCACAAGAATGTGGCTTCACCACCAGGAAGACCCATCATTTCCTCTTGTGGAAGCCTCTTTGAAAATACCTCAAAATATATAGATTACTTTTTAAACCCTATAGTTAAGACCTTGACCTCTTATATTAAGGATTCGACTGATTTTTTAAAATGTTTTTACGATATAAGATGGGATGAGAACAGTATGGTGTTATTAACGCTTGACATTGCTACTCTGTATACGAGTATACGGCATACTGAGGGTTTGAAAGCAACTGAATTTTATCTAAATAGGAGGCCTCTGAGGTTTTTTAAACAAAATGAAATGATTTTGGAAATGATGCAATGGTGTTTAACCAAAAATATGTTCTTATTCGGGGAAGAAATGTTCCAACAGGAACAAGGAACGGCGATGGGCACCTGCTTTGCCCCCAGCTATGCCAGTCTACATCTGGGCTGGTGGGAGGAGCAGGTGCTCAGAGGCCCACACTTAGAACATTGGAGTAACAACATACTTTTGTGGGTGCGATTTATCGATGATGTTTTTGTGCTGTGGGAGGGCACGGAAGCATCAATTGAGGTATTTATTAATGAGATAAATTGTAACACCCTCAACTTGAAATTCACTGGACAACACAGTAAATCCTGTATAGATTTTTTGGACATAAGAGTAAAGGCTGCTGAGGGAAAACTAGAAACTACTGTTTTTAGGAAGCCCACCTCAGGGAATACAATTTTACATGCGGAGAGCGCTCATCCAGCCCCGTTAATTAGAAGTATTCCCTTTGGTGAGTTTTATAGAGCCAGGAGAACATGTAGCAGCCTTGAAGAATACATAAGAATTGAAGAGGAAATGAGCGAAAGATTCCTACAGAGAGGCTACCCACAGGATATAATAGAAGGGGCAGCCTCAAAAGCAAGAAAACTAGATAGGAAGAAGGTTTTATTTGAACCCTCAAAAACTGAACAGAAAAAGAAAAAGAGGAATCTGGGACAAGGACAAAGTGATTGTAGATTTATTACTACATTCAATAGGAATCACAAAGAAGTCAGAATGATTTTAAACAAACACTGGCATCTTGTGAAGAATGATCCAATACTAGGTCCTAATATGAAAAAGCATCCTGAGATTACCTTTCGCAAATCTAAATCATTGAAGGATCGAATTGTAAACAGTGAATACATTGAAAGTAAGAAATTGGGACCGCCTACTTGGTTGACACGGAAAATGGGTTTTAGGAAATGTTTTAAATGTAAGGCGTGCCAGCATGGAGTGAATCGGACGCATTTTAAAACATCTTTTAATAAAACTATTAAAATCAGAGGCTTTTTAACGTGTAGATCCAGTTTTGTGGTTTATGCCTTACAGTGCCCCTGCCAAAAGATGTATATAGGGAGTACCACCTTACCAGTGTTCCAACGAGTACTGCAACACAGAAGAGCGATTGTAAATAAGGATAGAACGTATCCAATCGCAAGACATTTTGAAAGGTGCCATCAGAGTGATCCAATAGGCCTACAATACAGTTGTATTGCAGAAATCCCAAAGAAAAAACGAGGAGGGGATCGAGAGAAGGAACTCCGCAAATTAGAAACTTATTATATTTTGGAGTTCGATTGCAGGGAACCACAGGGTTTGAATGTGGATGAAGATCTACACACGTGTCTGTATTAAGAAATGAAATAGTTGCTAATAAAAATGTATAGTCAAAGTAACTGAAAAAGTTCAATGAAACTCCCACTTGAATTAATATCAAAATAAGAGATGCCGTTTATTCAATGAATTATTCGTTTTTTAGAGGATGCTATACAAATTTTATGGTAGTCGGGTAGGAGATTGTATATACATCAAAAACCTTTTTTTAACCTTTTAAAAGTTTACACTGATTTACTTGAAGCACTAGCACTTTATTAAAATAGATTAATAAAGATAATTTGTTTACATGGAAAGCATTAGCACTTTGTAAACAGAGAATGTATATGCACTGGCACTTTATTTGAAATCAAGTGTAAATGTTTACATCAACAAGCACTAGCACTTTATAGACAAATCAAGATAATCGTCAGTACTTGCGATTAGTCTTTTAAAAAAGGTTGAGAAATTGGAACATTTCAAGGTTTTGACTTTTGTATATAGACATCCATAGAGGATTAAGAAATTGCATGTAGAAATAATTGCAAGTAATTTACGCCAATGAACAAGGTGGCGAGAGGCCATCGAAACGCGTTGATGTGAACTCATCAATAAAGAGCCGAATGAAACAATCCCCCTGGGAGTGCAGTGTGGTTTTTGCTGAAAACAACTTGAACCGTATGCTGAATATATATATATATATTCACTGAAAAAAACATAGGTTTCAGGCCCGTTATAGTTAGAAATTAGCATTTAAAAAACTAGAGTTTTATTTACTAAGTTTGCAACATTTCTTCTATACATTTTGTTTGTAAAAATTAGTAAATGTCTACCCTGCCTATTCCAGATTCAACAAGGTGGGCTGGCCTTCGATCTGTTGTTGATTGCTGAGTTTGGGTGTCAGGCTGGTTCTAATGGGGTAAGACCTTTGCCCAGATATCGTTAACGGGCATAAAAATTAAAAAACAATGAAGTAAGCACAATCACAAAATGTGCAGGTTTGTGCTCAAAAATGTTGCTTTTCTTACAGGTAATGTACATACTGCTGCATAATCTGGTCCCTCCCTGCCTGTGTCATTCCAGTGAGCCCTGTTCTTGTGTTAGAGGGTGGAGGTGTGAGTGTGCATGTGAGAGTGTACACGAGAGGCGGTGTATGTATGTCTATACATGTGTGTGAACGAGAGTGTATGTGTGTGTATACCTGTGTGTGAATGAGAACGTATGTGTGTCTATACCTGTGTGTGAACGAGAGTGTATGTATGTGTATACATGTGTGAACGAGAGCATGTGCATATGTGTGTGAACGAGAGCCTATGTGTGTATGTATGTTTGTGAAGAGAGAGTGTGTGTGTGTGAAGAGAGAGTATGTGTGTATGTATCTGTGTGAAAGAGAGCGTATGTATGTGTATGCATGTGTGTGAACGAGAGCGTATGTGTGTATGCATGTGTGTGAACGAGAGCGTCTGTCTGTGTATAAATGTGTGTGAACGAGAGCGTATGTATATGTGTATGTTTGTGAACGAGGACGTATGTGTGTGCATTCATGTGTGTGAGCGAGAGTGTGTGTAGCATGTGAGAGGTAATATGGGACATAAAGCATGTTTGTGTATGCATGAGGGTGAGATAGTGCCTGGTGCATGAAGGCATGAGTTTACATACCCATGAGTGTGCACGCTGGAGTATGTGCATGCACAAGTGCCAGGGGTGAGAGAGAATGTGTGTGTGAGAATGTGTGTTTGTGTGTGACAGAGACTTTGTGTGTATCACAGCGTCTGTAGGGAAATAGTTAGCATAAAATAAGATGAATGTGTGTAAGAAAGGTGTGAGAGTGTGCATGTGTTATATGCGTCTGCATAACAATGACAGCCAAGTGTGATTTCATGCCAGAGATGGTGTGTGTGTCTGACTGCATTCGAGAGTGCACACAGGTGTGCGAACGTGTACTTTCACGTGTGTTAGATAATATGAGCATGTATGCGTGCACAGATAGCGCTTTGAGAGTATCTATTTCTAGGCAGTCTGTCCGTATACCGAAGGCACACCACTTTGAGACAACCTCCATGCAGACTGTTTTGTGGCAAATATACCTCAGGCGTAATACTGTGGAATGCGAAATATTTCTCACTTATAAGACCAACATCCATGTTTAGTTGTTTCAGTGGCAGTCCCTTGGGCTGCGGGGGCCCCCCTGGGTCCACGCAATCACAACATACCATGCCCCCAGGACTTGGCCCTCCTCGGGGCTAAATAATAGCCCACACTTTTGTTTTGGCAGCAGGATCCGTGGATCCTCCGACTTTTGCAGATTTTTCTTTGAATGCTTTTTTTGACCCTGGGGGTCCTTGTGGGACCCCCTAAGCAGGCCTAGGGGGTTAGGGTGTGTCTACCCTGCCACTTTTCTTGTTTTACGTGTTTGCTCTTCTGTTTTCTTGGGACTCGGTTCTACCGAGTCACAAGATGGCTGCCAACACTTCCTGGTTTGGAGTGTTGACAGCCAATTAGCATGAAGCTCGTGGTCAGGAGGGTCCGCGGATCTTCTGTCTCTATATATCGAAACTTTTATTTTTGGATTTTCTCAGCAACAACTGAACGGATTTACACCATTAAAAAAAAGGGCGCTTTCTGAACCGAGCACTACCTTTTTGCCAAATTTGGTGTCATTCCATTCAGCAGTTCAAGCTGTAGCCGTGTCTGAAGTTTCCTATGGGAAATGCATTTCTTGACCTATATTTTTTGATTTTCTCAGTAACTACTGAAAGGATTTACACCATTTAAAAAAAAAGGCCGCTTTCTGAACCAAGCACTACCTTTTTGCCAAATTTGGTGTAATTCCGTTCAGCAGTTTGGGCTGTAGTCGTGTCTAAAGTTTCCTATGGGAAATAACATTGAGAACACATTTTGGGACCCCCATTTTTTCTTGGCCCCCGCTTGGTGAATCACCTAGAAACTTTCAGGATAGGAGCTGACTGGAGTGGGCCATACGTTTTGAAAATTTCGCTAAGATTCGTCAACCGGCGTCAAAGTTATTGGGAAAAGAAAAAACGCTTTTCCTATGGAAACTAGGTCCTAACTATAACTATCTTCTGGCGACCGTCAGTAGATAATATATATATTCAAGTACGCTGCTTCATGATGTTCACCGTTCTGGATACAATAAGCAGGCACGGACCACGGTTCAGTGCTTAATGTTAGTTTATTTTCAGTCGGCCATGACGCGTTTCGGTCCTCCCGGACCTTGATCACATGACAACGCTTACAGGCATTTTATCCTTTTTAAAGTGACAGTGCATAATAGTGTAAATTCCGGTTCCTGGCTTATAGACACTGAAAACATACTTTTGATGGCAAACATATAAAACGATGTTGTTCAACATTTGTCAAATTTTCTTGCATATCATTTTGAGCGCTGAATTGTAATTTCAGTATCAACTTAAATTTTGACAATTTGGCATTTTGTCCAATTGCATTTAACAATCCAAAATACAAATAAATATATATTATAATAAATATTAAATGGTAAATACCATAGCAGCGAAAAAAGTATACAATTGGAAATATGAATCAATGATTAACATTTAAAACCAAAGTTCATAAAATTGTTTTTAAAATGCTAAAACAAAGTTTTTTTGTTATTCTTTTTATTAACAATGCAGGTGGAGCGGTCAGTGCATACAATCAATAGGTCATGAAGTACAGGTGCAATACACTTACGCAAAATAGGAGGTTGCTTCGATCATCAGTACAGTGAGAGAGAATAGTTAGGATAACAGACATATACATCAAGGAGTCAGTGGTTCGTCAAGGGAAGGCACATATGGGGGTTCTCATATATTGCCACGATATTTGTTCCATTTTGTCCAGAGTGCTACCACTTTCGGGGACAGCCACGTGACACATACACAGTATTTTCCCGTATCATACGCCAGTCCTTATCGGTTTTCCATGTAGCAAGTTTCGGTGGTGTTGTTGCTCTCCATAGGTGAGCAATATTCTGCTTAGCCACCATCTAGTCGAGCGTTGACCAGAGTTTGCCTTTGGTGCTGAGGTCTGTGGGCTCCCATACGTTTAGAAGACACCTTTAGGCTTCGAGCCGCATTTCAACCCCCCATACATCACTCATACATTTATGTATCTCCTTCCAGTAGTCGTGGATCAAAGGACACTCCCAGATAATATGGAGGAAGGACCCCTCTAGGCCACAGTTTCTTCTACACATCCCCTCTTCACTTCTGCCTATAAGAATCAGTCTGGGGCCAGTGAGATGCACACAATGTAAAATGTTCAATTGAACCAACCTCAGTTTCGCTGAGATGGCTACCTCCTTCGGCAAGGAGAGAGCTTCCTGCCATTCCTCATCATCCAATTCCAGGCAGTCTCGCTCCCACTTCTCCCTTAATGCTGTGAGGATCTGGGGTATTGCTTACTAACTTCTTGTATGTGAGTGAGATAGCTTTCTCGAATAGGTGTCCATCTAGCAGTCTGCCCTCGAGCGGGGAGGAATCTGGTAGGTCGGAACCAACCGGGATGTTAGCCTGAAGGGAGTGCCTAACCTGCACGTATCTGAAATACTCTGATGTAGCTAACTCGTGTGGTTGTTGTAGTGAAGCGAAGGTGATCATTCCGTTGCGTCCCCAAAGGTCCACAATTCAGAAGACTCCGATTAGGTCCCATTTGTCAAACCCTTTAGTGCGACTCAGTGTGCCCAATAGTGGAGCGGCAAGTGTAAAGCATTTCCCCCACCCTAGAGTACGATTTACTGTGTGCCAGATTTGCAATGATCGCTGTGTGGGGCCTCTAAGGGGAAAATTGTTAGGTCTGGAGTATAGTGCCCTTGTGTAGCTACCGTCCAGGAGTATAACCTGTCCATCTTGTATCTGGGGTCGTCGTCCCCACGGTAAATACACTGGTTTATGGCTGAGAGGCGTGCTGCCCGATAGTACTTTCTGATATCAGGGAGTGCTATACCTCCGTCGTACCTGCCAAGTGTCAATTTTTGAAGCGATATACGCGGTTTACCATCCCAGAGTAGGGCTCTCGGGGTGGATTCGACTTCCTTGAAATACTTTTGCGGAACTGGATCCGGGAAGTTCGGGAGGGCATAGAGGAAACGTGGAAGTGCCATCATTTTAAAGAGGGCTGCACGACCCAACAACGATATTGGAAGCGTTTTCCAGGCATCGGTGTCCCACTTAAACCTATGTAAAGGTGGAAGGAGGTTTCATTCATAACGGATCTTGGTATCTGTGGAGATGAAAATACCTAAGTATTTGAATCCGTCCGTTACTGTTTGAATTGGGCAGTCGCTCGGGACTGCGGGAGGGTTACCATGTAGGACATAGAGCAGTGATTTGCTCCAGTTGATTCTATAGCCGGAGTTTCTTCCGAAACTTGTAAAGATATTGAGGGCCACTCTCAGTGACTTCCGAGGGGAGGCCAGATACAAGAGGATGTCATCTGCGTATAGTGAGATTCGATCTTCCCAATCTGCAGCCCACCTAAGTCCTCTAATGGAAGCGTCTCTCCGTATCCAAGCCGCTAGTGGCTCCAGGGAAAGGGCAAAAAGTAGCGACGAGAGGGGACACCCCTGTCGTGTCCCTCTTTCAAGGGTAAAGACGGTCAAAATTTTGTTATTAACTACGACTTGCGCCAGCGGTTCACTATAGAGGAGCCGTGCCCATCCTATAAAGTTGGGTCCGAATCCCAGCTTTCGCAAAACTGCCATCAGATATGGCCATTCGAGGGTGTCGAAAGCCATTGTTGCATCCAGTGAGACCACAATGGTGTCCTCTTGAATAGAGGCGTGGCGCCCCAGCACCCCGTGAAGCCTTCTGAGATTAAGTGTGGTGTTTCTGTGTGCATGAAGCCCGATTGGTCGGGGTGAACTAGTTTAGTTTCAGATTCAGATTTTAATGTCTTTATTTCGATAATAAAATCATAAAAGACAGCAGAATTTACACAAACAGTTTGGGCCATGCTTTACAAACGCCATATACTGTCAAGATTACAAATATTTATACACACGATAAAAGCTTATACATTAAAAATAATCCTTGTTAAACATCCCATTTATATTTAGACGATCCGTTTATGTATACTTTTTTTAAAAACATAAAATCAATAAATAAAACCATCTTAAAATACTATGCAATATCCATCTTTGGATGGGATGTTTTAAGTATGAATCATATAAGCGATCATTTCTAACTATTTATGGGCTCTAATGATCCAAACCCAGCCAAGGAATTTCGCTGTGCTCACCACAAACAACTCTGAGGTATTGGTCTTCAATGCCCGAATGGCCTCCGCGGACCTACTACAAGTAAGGCGTTGAAACAGAGGTTTTATCCATTTTTTACGAGGGTCGTGGTACATGGGGCAGGCAAATAAGAGGTGACCCTCTGTCTCCTTATAACCAGGACACCATTGACAAGATTCAGTTGCTCCAGTACCCCAATTTTTAGTGAATGTATTCAAGGGCAAAGTACCCACCCGAAACTGATGGTAGAGTTTCTTATCTAGCGGCCTGGTAATGATATCCCAGTAGTTCTCACGGGAAGGATCCAGCTTGTTAGCCAGGAACCTACCTGTTAGACTTGTGGAACTAGAAGCAGACACTAAGGTTTGTCGAACTGAGGCCCAGTACAATGCTTTAAATTCTTGTTTGGAGGGAAACACATTAGTTCCAGGAGACAACCACAGCTGTTCCAAACCCATTTCTACCAAAATGGTTCTAACCATGCGTAGCCATGGAATTCTCCCAGATCCCTCAATGGACCTAACTTCGACAAGTTCATTAGCAAATAAGGCAAGGTCAGGAGAAGACCAAATCCGTCTCCAAAAGGCAACCAATCTGAACCTCGCCATCTCATTAATTGGATTACAACCTAAGTCCAAACAAAGGGGTATAGATGGGGTTGATTGCGGAAGCCCCACTAGATTCCGCAAGAACTTACACTGTGCTTTAAACAGACTAGAAAGATCCATATACGCCCAAAGATCCGCTCCATATAAAATGGCAGCGTTAATCTTTGCGTCATAAATTTTTAGCGCTGGGTGCACACGTTTAGTGATGGATCTCTTTTGTTCCCTAAGGAGACAGCCAGTTAAGCGGGCCAGTTTAAGCTGCTGTTCGACTACCTGCTCCTTCCATCGCAGGCGAAAGTCTAGTGTAACCCCTAGGTAGGACATATGATCTACTTGTTCCAAATTAGCCCCACCCATCCTTACTGAGCTCCGAACCGAAGTGTTCTTAGTAAAAACCATAAACTTAGTTTTGCCCACGTTTACCTTTAAATCATTGATGACACAAAACTCCTCAAAGCGGTTCAGGGCCCGCTGTAAACCGCTTCTGGTCTTAGAGAGGAGCAGAGTGTCGTCAGCAAAGATAAGCATGGGGAACTTCTTCCCAGCCAGGGAGGGAGCATCAGTTGGGAAGGTCTTAAAAAAGTTTACTACCTGGTCGATAAATAACAGGAAGAGTGTTGGTGCCAGGACACAACCCTGACGAACCCCGCGTGTTACTGGGAAGCTGTTCGTCACTTGTCCTTGACCGCCCCACCGAACCCTAGCAAAATTGTCTTCATGCAGTTTAACAATTAAATCCAGAAGTTCCAAGGGTAAACCCAAGTCTCTCAAGACACACCACAGTTTAGCCCTCGGGACCATGTCAAAAGCCGCCTTTAGATCAATAAAAGCGGCGAAAATTTTCCCCCCGCCTAACAGCACCACCTTCCAGTAAATCAGACAAAATCTAAATACCTGGTCGATGGTGCTGATACCGGTTCTAAAGCCTGCTTGCATGGGAGACAAAATGCACTCGGAGACCATCCAACCCTGAACTCTACCTAAGATCATTCGTGCAATGACCTTTTGGAGGGAGTCAATAAGGCTGATCGGGCGATAATTGCCCGGGTTGGACCGATCCCCTTTTTTGTGGATTGGAAGGATCTCAGCCCCCTTCCAGCTCTTTGGGATTCTGGCTCCTTGGGCAATTGCATTAGCTAACCTGGTAATATACGGTACCCAAAGATCTTGGTTGGATTTAAACAAATCGACAGGGATTAGGTCCATCCCTGGAGCCTTCCCCCGCTCAGTCAAACCCAGAGCTAATTCGGTTTCTTGTTCTGTAAAGAACAGGACCCCGCCGTAATCCAACAGTGTGTGCTCATAACTTAGCATAGTGGAGGATACCGAGATCTCAGACCTAAATTGGGCAGCATAAAAATCCACCCAAGTTCCGGGGGAGACGTGATTTGTAGGCATTTGCGAATCTGGGTCCCTGCCCCACTTTACCAGTTCCCAGAATTTAGTCTGGTTATTGGATGTCGATGCATCCAGAAGATCGGACCAATGCCTATCTTCCCACTCTGTTTTAGCATCCCACTGGGTTTTTTTATACTGTACCCTAGCTAACTTGACATCACTCATATCCCGAGACTTGACCGCCTTGACTAATTGGCTATAGGCCTCCCTACATTTCCCGTTATACCATTTCTGACGGGAGCCAAGTTTTTTTGACGGGCCTGCCAAGTATGGACTGGATAAAAGAAATTTAAGCTGTTCAAAACAACATTCGTGGGTCTCGGTTACATGATCGAGGCCAACCCCCTCTGACACAGTGGGCATGAGTTCGTTCACCGTGTAGGTGACCAATATTTTAATACTTTCAAGGAGGGTGGCATCACCCACTAACCTAGACCATTTCAGCCTTCTTCTGTCATTGGTCAAGGTGAGATCTCCTATCCTAAGAGTGTCTGGATTCCTCAATCTATCAGAGCCCAGAAACCTTAAACTAAGCGACAGGGGGTTGTGGTCGCTTTCTGGGCGGGATACCACTTCCATGTCGATCATATATTGCCAGAGTTCCAACTTTAGCAAAATATAATCTATACGGCTTTTCCTTAAACCATTATCATAGGTGTTGGAGGCACATTGATCTGATAAGGAGCGGCCATTAACTGCCCTTAAGCCCCTGTTCAAACATAGGGCCATCCAATTCAAAGCTGCCTCAGTCCCTTTGGCGATTTTATCAATTGGTAGGTCCGGAATGTTCCAGACTGCATCCTCTGAGGACCCCCAGCTGTCCCCAACTGCCTGGAGCGGCTCAAAGGTGCAGTTCAAGTCGCCCGCTAGGACAAAGAGATTATCACTTCCTAAACTATCAAGATACCTATCCACTACATCGACAATACCAGGGCAGCGGCCTCCAGGTAGGCCTCGTGCATAGATGTTAATAATAATCAGATCCCGATGGGCAGCTTTGCTCAACTTGATACCCAGGAGGTCTTGATGTTCCAGAGAAATTTCAGATAGATGGACTCCCAAGGATTGCTTCACCCAGATCAATAAGCCCCCTGATGCGCGCCCTTTGCTACCACTGATTGCAGGTTTGGAAAAATTAATGAACCCAACCCTATGGATTGGGACCGTAGCCCAAGTTTCCTGAAGTAATATAATATCAAAGGTATCTATAAATTCCAACCACTCCTCTGAGTGTAGCCGGCCCTTGATCCCAGCCACGTTCCAGGAAGCTACCTTTAAAATATCGTAAGGAGTTGTTAAATTACTTTTATATGATTGAATCATTGGCGCGGTGGGGGCTGGGATCTCCACTACCTTCACTGGTTCGGCCCGTGACTCGAGTCTAGGAGTCATACAAGCACCATCCACCCCCACGATTTCCTCTAAAATATCCTCAGTAGTTGCTTCAACCGACCCCCCCATAAGTTTTAACAATGGGCCCCCCTCTACAACATGCCCCATAGAAGATTCCACCCTTCCGGGCCCAGATATTACATTCCTATGACTCTCCGCAGTGCAGTACTCCTTACTTGGTAAATGTAGTCAATCGACAGCCTCAAGGTCAGAAAGAGGGCCGTAACGATTGAAAAGTTGAAGATGTTGGGAGTGATAAGGTGTTCTCACAATCGGACGCCTCCTGTCTAATAATCTCTTGGGATGGGGGCCTGGTGTAAGTTTAGAATGTCTATCGGGATAAAAATAAGCAAGATCCAGTGTTTGTACATCCCCCATTCTTGCAAACCTTGCTTCCCTTCGAATGGACTCTACCACCCAGGGATCCTTAAACGATACCAAAATGCAGTCACCCTCTAAATCTTTAGTCCCGAAACCCACCCAATCAACTCTCCTCACTAAAAGGATTTCGGTTGAAGTAGATGGCGGGAGAGGGCGGTTTTTATTCAGCCAGAATACTACTTTATTACGTAGGTCCCTGTCTGTCTCTTTAACACCCTCCTTGACGGGTGCTGCCCCAGTTAACACAATGGAACTAGTTTAGTTATTACTTGTCGTAGTCGAAGTGCCAACAGCTTCGCAAGGATTTTTGGCTCAGAGTTTAGTAAGGAGATGGGCCTATATGAGGTACAGTTCTGTTTCGGTTTACCTGCTTTGGGTATAGCCACCAGTGCGGCGATACGCTGGTCTCGTGGGAGTTTGCCCATTTTCCTGCTGTCTTCAAACATGTTTTTTGAAAAGGGGGCCAGTTTGTCAGGTCTGAGTTTATATAGTTCAATGGGCAGACCGTTAGGGCCCAGAGCTTTGCCTGGTTTTAATACTCTGATCGCCGTGGCTATCTCATTGGTCGTTAACGGACTCTCCAACACCTCCGTTTCAGAGCCAGAAAGTGTAGGTAATTGGATGTCTGCCAGCAGGGCTATGGAGTTTTCTTCCGGGAGGGCCGAGCTGCTTCGGTACACTTGTGCAAAGTGGGTAGCGAACTTGTGTACTATGTCATGGGGTTCCGTTAATATAGTACCTGTATTGCTCTTAAGCTCTGGGACCAACCTATTCGCCCTTTCCTTTTTATCCAACCAGGCAATCAATTTGCCTGCTTTATCTCCTTGGTTGTACAGGCGACCGTGCTTGTCTCTCGCTAAGGTTTTGGCAGCCTCTGTTGCCAGCGCTCTGTATTCGGCTTCTTTGAGCTGCAGTCTATGGAGTGCGGCTTGGTCATTGCCTTCTTTTGCTTCCTCCTTGAGTCGAAGCAGGTCGCGCTCACATGCGTCCATCTGCTTAGTGTTTTCTTTATGCAGTCCAGCTATGGCTGAGAGGGCGTGGCCCCTGATCACAGTTTTGAACGCTTCCCACAGGGTAGAGGGGGAGTGTACTGTGCCTTCCTTTTCCTGGAAGTAGTGGTCGATGTCTTGGATGAGTGTAGCTTAAATCTCCGGATTGCGGAGATACCACGGGTTGATGGGTGCCACGCATCCCACCCTTTTTTCACCAACAGTGAGGTGTGCCCACAGGGGAGAGTGGTCAGAGATACCCTTCGCCAAGTGTCTGATTTCTTGTGTAATAGTATTGTGTTGCACGGGCATAAGAATATAATCTATTCTAGAGAATGTGTGATGGGACCCTGAGAAGAAAGTGTACTGTTGGAGGTCCGGATGGCGCATTCTGTGAGGCCAAAGGCCTCAGTGAAAGTGGGAAGCCAGTTGTGTCCAGAAGTGATGTCTCGGGCGGGTTGCAATCTAGAACCCCGATACAACCGCATTGAAGTCCGCACCCAGTATGAGTTGTCCTTCAGGGAGGGAGAGGAAGATCGTCCCTAGGTCTCTATATGATTGAGTTTTAAAACCTGGTGGGATATATATCGCTAGGAGTGTGAGGCTTTTTCTTTGTAGAGTTTTATATAGCGCGAACTTGACCCAAATCCAATCGAGTATCAGAGCGCTTTACATAGCACCAGTTACGTTACTTGAGGACACACATTCATTTTTTTTTTTTTGTTAGGGACAGGGAGATTAAGTGATTTACCCAGAATCACAGGATGTTCAGCGTCATTACTGAGACTCGAACCCAGTTCTCCAGGTCCGAGGTCGAGCGCCCTAGCCGTTAGGCCAACTCCTCCCCCCTGGGTTTGCCCTTCCCATTGCCCTGAGACCCCAACGAATCGCCCGAGTGGATATGCCCATGTGCATTTGATGTTGAACGGGAATGTGCGTCTAAATAGGATGCCTACCCCACGTGAACCAGAGGTGAAGCCAGCATGTGCCACCATTGTGTAGCCCCACCTGTTTAATGCCTTACAGGTGTTGCCAATTAGATGAGTCTCTAGAGCAATGCAACGTCTGGGGAATGACGCTTTATGTCCTGAAGCACTATGTTTCTTTTGACCTTATCACCAAGTCCATTGACGTTGCAACTGATAAGTTTTAAACTTCTATCCCACTGCATAATCACTGCAAAATTTCAGGGCGTTATCACACCCGCGTAAAATGTGGTACAACCAAAGCATGCAACGACAGTTCCTGCATGACCAGAATTCCACCATCAGAACCTCTCCCCTCCCACTTTGACAGTAGGAATGCTTAAATCGACTGACAACAAGAACATTCGTAACCTGAAACCGTCCCCCCTCCCTGCTACCCTGCCACGTAGGTTTGAAACTACCCACATCCCCAACTAGCAGAGTGCCTATCACCCAAGAACAAATCAACAATTGACGGGGGAGAAAAGGTGCTAGCACCGACCCCGGTCGCCTAGGGAGAGCCCTCACCCCTAGACCAGCTCTTTGAGGGAAACAGAGTAATTTTCAAGGCTGTCAACCCCACATCTTACAAGACATCCCCCACCTGCCCTGCCTCCAGGGAGAGTATACATTACAGTTCGTTGAGGCGGTTCCGCTGGATAAGGAGTGCAGAGTTCAGAACGTTCAGTCTCTTTGAACCATCAGCTTCCCCGGACTGCTGGACCTTGATTTCCAGGAGTGCTGGCTCTGCTTGTCGACGTCTGATCTGCCGTTTGCCGATCCCGGCGATCGTATACGGGTATCTCTCCAGTCACCACGCGCAGCCACCGGTGATTTTCGAGTGGCCACCCTATCCAACCATTCCTGCACTTCCGACGGGCCGTGAAGAAAAGGGATTTGCCGTCTGCTATGACTTTGAGCTTCGCCGGGAAGAACATCATGTAATTAATTCCTCGTTCTCGGAGCTCTCTGTTGACTCCGTCGAAGGAGTGCCGTTCCTGCTGGACCCTAACCATGAAGTCAGAGAAGAATTTTCATTTTTGTATTGTAGATCTCCTTGCACTCGGGCTGCCTGCAGGCGATACGCTTCGGCTTGAGGTGGTTTAGGATTAGGTCCTCCAGGAAGAGGTTCACACTTAGTCCTTCCGAGCCCTCCGGGACCACGACTACCCTGATATTGTTACGTCGGGCTCTCCCCTCCTGATCCTTGAGCTTTAGTGCCATCTGAAGGTGTTGGTAGATCAACAGTTGTACCCGCTTCTCAAGCTTTTTCGTGGAGACCTGGAGTTCCTGGACATTCGTTTCGGTTGCTGTGACTCTATCCGTGGTTTTATTCATGTCCGCTCTTAGTAGGTTCATCTCAAAGGAGACTTTATCAATTTTAGTCTCGAGTGTGGAACCCAGCACCTGGATGGCTGCCATGATGGAAGTGAGGGACGGTTTGTTCTCTTCATTGTTCCCACCTTGGTCTCCCTCGTCTGTGGTGTTATGTTTTGGGACCGCATATTTATCGAGTTTGTTCGTCTGCACTACTGCGCTGCCCTTGGGCTTCATTGTGAGGGTGATCGTGCCCAGTGGACTCAGTGGGCGTGTTACGTCTTTGCCCCCACAGAGCCAGTATTTTAACGACATTGCGAGCTCGTGCCACAAATGTCACAATACGCACTTTGGGACTGAAAAAGTGCGGAATACACAATCACCAGAGGGGCCCAATGATAGGAATATAGTATGTCCTGTCCGTCTTCTGTGTGGGTGGCATAGCCAAATTATGGGATGGCTTGAGGTAGACCGGTATATGGCCGATCATGGCCTATTTGCCCCTGGTCACGGAAAGGAGTGACTCTTCGCTGCAGGCGCCACTGGGCCTGCACTCGTGTATGGCAGCGTTGTCAATGCACAGGGACCGGACCTGTGTTGCATCTTCCCCTTCGGTTCCGGGGAGACACCGGTGGGGCCCCCTTTCCATAGAGCTCGGGGCCAGGTACGCACTAAGCGCACCACAGTGGGCTCCTTGCGTCATTTCAACTGAGCTGGGTGGGCTGTGGAGGGGCTATCAGATTGCAACCCCCTCAATGTGCAACAGTTAAGGCCAGCCACAACAGTCTTTGCCCCCGGGCCCCACCAGGTGCCTGCACTGGAGAGATGGCAAAGTGAGAGTCCAGCCCGCGGAGGCAGCCCCTGCATGGCAGTCGGTCACTGGTTTGGCGGCCCCTCACCTCCAAGGCACCACAGGTGTTGCATGCATCAAAGGGATCCCTCTCGCCCCAACATTAGCGTCAACGCTACTTAAATCATACAGTCCACATCAGTTTTCACACCTTGCACACCAGCGCATCACCGTTCGCTGATCTACGGACCGAGTTTGCCACGCCAGGCCTCTTCACGCCAGGTCCCATACACTCAGCTTCTTACCAGGCTCTCGCGGGTGCACGGCAGGCCATATCCGCCATGATCACAGCAGTACTTTTAGATTGCCTCTTCAGGTCATTACGCTCCACCTCCGCACCAGTGGGCGCAAGCACCATCCGTAGAGCCACCCAATGAGCCCACGGCTTTCGTTCTGAGGGTCGCCGGCTGCTGTGAGGCAGTGGGGCACTCCGGTTTTCCGGACCAGCACCGCACAGTGACACAGACGGTCCCCAGGGACCCCAGCAGCGCTCGTTCCCGCTCTCCCGCCTGGCCACCGAGACTTACACAGGCCACCGGCGTGGGGGATGGAGGTCGCCGGGCAGTATCCAACACACTTGGCACAGAGGTAGGTGGATTCAGTGCCAATAGGCCGACCCCCGCAGGCTCCCATCAGGAAATGGATCCGGAGGCGGCTTCGCGCTACCACTAGTCCGCGTGCGGCCTTTGCTGGCAGTTGCGGCTATTCTTGCAAGTGCGATTCAGCCCCCCGGGAGTCTCTCCGCAGCCTGATTTTTCAGCAGACTACCCCGGAGTGGTTATGGGTGCGGTGGGGGTTGAGGAGAGTCCCCTCAGCCGGATTCAGGATGGATTTTGGGTGTTTAGGGCTTTTCCCCAAGCGGAGCTCTGCATTCAGGTGGCCATCTTCGCCGGCGCCAGGCCACGCCCCCCAATAGTTTGCTAAAACATACTTTTATCAATGTAAAATTGATTATAAAATCCTTGCATAATGCGGTTTTAAATTTAATTTCATGTGGTTGATTTTGTTTGTCACCAAAGATTGCATCCTGTCCAAGGCTGTCTCCTGATAAAATAAAGTGCTAGTGCAAATATGATCCTCAAACTTGAAATTAGGGGTTTGGACCATTCGGTGACCTTAAATTATTGTGAACAACACATCTTAAATGTGCTAAGAATGTAATTTAAATTTGAAGTTTTAAGTTTAAAAAAACATTATGTTTATGGGTAAGGTTAGGTGGCAGCCTTTCAGTATTTCATTGTATGATGTTTTTATATATATTACCTACTGGCAGTCGCCAGTAGGTAGTTATTGTTAGGACCTATTTTCCATAGGAAATCCGCAACATTCTATTTGGAATAACGCTGGCGCCGATTGACGAATCTTCACGAAATTTTCCAAACTTTTGGCCAGGTCCGGTCTGCTCCTATCCAGAAAATTTCACGGTGATTTGTCAAGCGGGGGCCGAGAAAAAAGGGGGGTCCCAAAACATGTTTTCCCCATGCATTTTCCCAACGGAATTACACCAAATTTGGCAAAGAGGTAGTCCTCAGTTCAGACTCGTGCCTTTTGCTTAAATGGTGTAAATCCGTTCAGTAGTTCCTGAGAAAATCAAAAGTAAAATCACATATATAAAGCTGGGCGGAGCCTAACCACACATTTCATCGTGAGATCTGATTGGCTGGCAGTACTTCATCCAAGAAGTGTTGGCCGCCATCTCGGGACCAAAATACATGATAGCACCTCATTAAAAAGCAATGCAGTTAAAAGAAGGTTTTAAGACTTTAGTTACATTATAAATCATTTGTTGATAGTACCATAATCATTTTAGGAATTGTGGTGTGTTCTAAGGTGATTTTACCATGTGAAAAAATGAAAAATAATAATAAAAAAAGCATTCTGCTGTGATATCATGAATCATGTTTGAGAGAACTATTTTCTCATGCTTTTCCCACAGAGGTTTGGAAGGTGATCTACAAGCTAAACTGAGAGCATATTTTCTGTAAATTCACATTATCTTTCTCAGTCATGTGAGAATAAAGTCTGACATTCTCAGTAAAACATGTACATCCAACAAGGGCAGAGACTGTCAGTTGATTCCTTTGTGTTCTACTGCAGCTTCCCAGAGTGTTCTAAAGAACAACTAGAGTGCTAACAGTTCTACTTATGACAGACGTATGGCACACCTGAAGCCATCTTGGTTGGAATAAAGTGGTAATTCTTAAAACATTTAATTTAAAAATGAACAAAATGAGGGGGTTCATTTTGCCATAGAAAGTATGATTAGTGCTGCAGAAAGAAAAATTAGGGCACATTTTGAGTGACTTCTCAAATCCTCTTCTCTTTCATTAAAAAATTCTGACATGCAGACTGAAACATGCACTTTCAATACCAGCAGCAGACTTCCCTGGTGAGCAGTAGCTTTACTACAGTGATCTAATAAGCGACTAGAGTGCTAACATTCTGAATTCATGGCAAATTTGTGACACATCTGAATGCCTTCTTGATGGAATCAAGGTAAAAAACTGAAAGTATTTCCTACTGAGGAGACTGTAGTAAATAAGGAAATTAGGAAACATCATAATAAATAAGTCTCCCAAAATGGCCACCAGAGACAAAAGAGCACAAATGTAGCTCAAATATCACCCAGATGTAGCCCAAGTATAGCCCAATGACAGAATGTCCCAGAGTGTTCTAACGAACAACTAGAGCGCTAACAGTCTTACTTATGACAGACATATGGCACACCTGAAGCCATCTTGGTTGGAATAAAGTGGTAATTCTTAAAACATTTAATTTACAAAGGAACACAATGAGGGGATTCATTTTGCCATAGAAATTATGATTAGTGCTGCAGAAAGAAAAATTAGAGCACATTTTGACTTCTCGAATCCTCTTCTATGTCATAAAAGAATTCTGACATGCAGACTGAAACATGCACTTTGAATACCAGCAGCAGACTTCCTTGGTGAGCAGTAGCTTTACTACACTGATCTAATGAGCAACTAGAGGGCTAACATTCAGAATTTATGGCAAATGTGTGACACATCTGAAAGCCTTCTTGATGGAACCAAAGTAAAAAACTGAAAGTATTTCCTACTGAGGAGAATGCAGTAAATGAGGAAATTAGGAAACTTCATAACAAATAAATCTCCCAAGATGGCCACCAGAGACAAAAGAGCCCAAATGTAGCCCAAATATCACCCAGATGTAGCCCACATGTAGCCCAATGACAGAAGTGTGCTAAACACGTATTTTTTGTGTATTTGCAGTGTTATATAGTGCAGACTTGTCAGGTATTGGAGTGCTTTACATGAGCATTGGTTACATCACACAAGATCAAATTCATTTTGGTTGTAAACATGGGGAGATTGTGATTTGACCAGAATCACAGAATGTGAAGCAGAAACTCCAACCTGGTTCCCCAGTTGCAAAGTCTGCAGCTCTGGAAGTAACACCACATCCTCTCCCCTAGGTGCAACATTTAATCAAGTGGTCAACTGGATAAAAAAACATAAAGATTACAAATAATTTAATAGTTCTTTGTCGCTATTTGAAAACTCAGAAAATATGTCCTCATTTTAGTGTTTTAGAGCACTAGCCATAATTTTGATGCAAATAAGACCCTCTCATATATGTAATTTCTAAAGAAAATGCTCTAGGTATTACAGTTTTGATTACATCAAGATGACGTCAGGCGTTCCACACTTTTGTAATAAATATAGAATGTTAGCAATCTAGTTGTTCATTGGGATACTGTTGAGAGGCAGAGGCCAGGGGCACGGACTCTGAAAATTGAAGGTAGGTAGGAGAGTGCAGAGGCAACAATTTGACCACACTGGACAGGCAGGAAGGGCAGTGGCAGCACAACAGACTATGGAGGGCAGTGTAAAAGGGGGGCAGGGGCAACAAACCAACAATACAGGACTGGCAAGAGAGGCTGTGGCAATATAATAAACCATTGTGGGCAGAAGGAAGAGGCAGTGGTAGTACAACCATACATGCCAACAAACCCGTTTCAGCCAGGAAACGTCCAATGTTTTTAAGCTCAAATGGGCTTTATTTGATCTGTCTCCTGTCTACAATCTCCTCTTTTTCAATGTAACTCAAAGGGGAAAATCAATGCCCCAGTTTTTTTCAGAATCTCCCTCTTATCAAGTTCAAAATGTTCGCAAGTATGGTACATTGGATCATGGTAGGCAGGAGGAATTGGGGTAGGGACTTGGACTGGGATAACAGAGGACAGGAGGGACATGAAGAGGTGCACCAAACTGACCCTACAGGGCAGGCATCAGGGTTTGCAGCAGCACAATACACCACACAGGGCATATGGGACGGGAGTGCAGCACAGCACAACAATCCATAGATATCAAAAGGGAGGGGACAGGACCATGCACATGGACAACAGAGAACAGAGGGGAAAGAGGCATTGGTAGCTAGCTGACCATTATGGACAGACAGGAGAGAAAGCTGCAGCATAACAGACCATAAAGGGCAGGAGGGACTGATCAGGGGCATTACAATCGAACAGACAAGCCAGGAGGGAGGGGTATAGGGGTGTGCACATGGAAACAGAGGGCTGGGGGCAAGGGAGCAGGGCAAGAGCAGCAAGATGACCATGGAGGTCAGGCAGGATGGGCACTAGAAACAAGACACACCATGGAGAGCAACAGTGAGACTATGATGTCATACACACAGACCATGGAGGGAAGGTGGGAGGAGGTCAGGGGCAGCTAGCTGACCACACAGGGAAGGTGGGAGGGGCCATGGCAGCACAGAAGACCATGCATGGCAAGCAGGAGGGTTAGTGGCAGCACAATGGCTGTGATGGGCAAGAAGGAGGGTGCAGGGGCATGCACAAAGGACCATGGAAGATAGAGGGGAGGGTCAGGACCTGGGAACAGACAAGAGAGTTCAGGGGAAGGGGCCTCACAACAGAACGCGCGGGGCAGTCAGGAGGAGCAGTTGCAGCACAACAGACCAGGGAGAACAGAAGGGTGTGGCAGTAAAATGGACCATGGAGGACACGGGGAAGAGGATAGGGGCATGGCATGTGGACAGGCAGGGTGGAGGTGGCAGGGACAGGTTACAGTCATCTGACAATGCTAGGCAGGTGGGAGGGGAGTTGAACCTCAACAGAGTACTAAGAGTAGTTAGGAGTGGCAGGTCCATGGAACATGGTGGGCAAAAAGGATGGAGCAGGGGCATGCACAAAGACATCGGAGGGCAGGGGGGAAGGAGAATAGGGGCAGCAAGCTAAGCACAGAGGCTAAGCATGAGGTCAATGATTGGCCATAGAATTGTGCAATGGAGGGCAGGAGGAGTGGACTGGTACATCATGCTAAATGGAGGGCAGTGGCAGCACATCAGACCATGCATGGCAGGAGGGAGGAGGCTAGTCCATGGATTCAGACAATAGAGGATATGGAGGCGGTGGATGGGGCAGCAAGCTAACTGTTCAGAGAAGGTGGGTATTAGCAACTTTATTGTTTTTAAAATGTGTGTTTGTGCGAACTAATTAAAATATGAACAAGTATGCAGCATAATCTCACTTTTATTCAGGAAGAAGAGGATGTTTGTGACTGTGACTCCGGGCTCACTTGGCAGAAACACCCCCTGACCCTCCACCCCCCATCGCAAAATGTAATGCTCGTGAAAAGGGTAGGTGAACGCAGTGTTATATAGAACATAGTCCTGAGAGCACGATTGAAAATGAAAACTAGATATAGTATATGGTATAAACTATGCACCCAAAAGTGTGATATAAGAGGAACAGGGGCGTGAAATATAATATGCAACACATTGTGCGCAATGACAGATTCATTGGAGAGCGCGAGATAGCACAGGCACTAGTGCGCGCTATGCGATATGCGCCTTTGAGTGTAATATGCACAGGGCAGTGTTGTGTAACCTAACTAGTATCTAAAGTTGTAATATAAAATATGTGCTGGGGAGTGTAACGTTGCATATGCACTGTGACAAAGATATGGATCCCAGATTGTAATTTGAATGGCATAGCGCTGTGCGTTATAACATAGGCATCGAGGAAGGCACGTTATATGGGGCAATATAAATTGTGCAAAGGCAAGTGTGGCATGACATATTCACGAGGTGGTGTTACAGTGCACATGGGCTAGAGAGTGTCAACGCATACGCACTAGCTGGTGGAATACAACACAGAGGTGTGTGGCACTCTGCGGGCACTGGTGGGTGTAACACAGCATTGGGCTCAGCCAGGAGCATGCTGTGACTCTCAAGTGAGGTTCGTCTCCTTTCCAGAGAGTAAAATAAAAAGTATTACACATCCGGCGGTGGATGTGGGTTTTATTAACTGTGAGGGGGGGGTTTGCTCACATTTTTGTCGAATCCCCTTTGAATGGCTTGGTGTGCGTGTGTATTAAATGTGCCCGTCAATAGCTACCCATGTTTGTATAAATAAATGACAAGGGTGTCTACTTGGAGAGTACCCACCGGCGGGGGCGCCGGGATTAGGCATGGTAGGGCGTCAGACACGTCAGAGCTTCACTAGCAGTGTAAATACATTCCACGTGGATTCATTGTATGCATAGTCGCCTTTTAATGAATATCACGCAAATTGTCATGGTGATAGGTACATACGGTTTGTCCAGCATGTCCTAGGTGTTTCTATAAATATATAATTTTTTAAATAATAAAAAACAAAGGCCGGGCCCGGGGAATGGCAAAACAGCCCCCCTCCTAAAGAATAAAAAAAAAAAAAAGGCCATGACACGGGGGTTGGGGTCCCCGGGGCCGATTAAGGCCTTGGGAGGGCCAAATTAATTTTTTTCAACAAAAAAAATTAGGGTGCAGGCCCTGGGGGATGGGGTCCCCAGGGCCAATAAATTAGAAAAAGAAGGGGGTGCCAAACAGCCCTCCTTCCTAATAAAATAAATAAAAGACCGCCATCGCGCCAGAGGCCACGCCCCCTCCTTGAAGCACTCTGCAAATGCGCCCCCTGGCCAGTTGTAAGTTGGGGAATTAATTCCCCTTCAATACTGAGGGTCACTGAGGGTCCCTGAGGGCCAACTAGCCCAACAGGTATCTCCAGTATGCGCCATGGAGCTGCGTTTCAGACAGGTGTTCTGAGGCTACGCCCCTTTTTACACCTCTATGCAACGCAGCTCTGTGGCGCTTACTGGAGGTACCTAGTGGGCTAGTTTGACCCTAGGGACCCTTAGGATTCAAGGGGACTTAATCCCTCAACTTAGAACGGCCAGAGGGCGCGTTTACATAGTGGTGAAGGGAGGGGACGGGCCTGAGGTGACGTGTGCAAACACGCCCTGTGGCGCTTTTTAAGTTGGGAAAATAATTCCCTTTCAATCCTGAGGTACCCTGGGGGCCAACTAGCCCACCAGGTGCTTCCAGTAAGTGCCACTGCTCTGCGTTGCAGAGAGGTGGTGCAGGCCGTGCCCCTTTTTACACCTCTCTGCAATAGCGCTTACTGGACGTACCTAGTGGGCTATTTTGCCCCTAGGGACCCTCAGGATTCAAGGGGACTTAATCTCCCAACTTAAAAAACTGCCACAGGGCGTGTTTACACAGTGGGGAAGGGAGGGGACGGGGCCTGAGGTGACATGTGCAAACACGCCCTATGGTGCGTTTTAAGTTGGGAAAATAATTCCCCTTCAATCCTGAGGGACCCTGGGGGCCAACTAGCCCACCAGGTGCTTCCAGTAAGCGCCACTGAGCTGCGTTGCAGAGAGGTGGTCCAGGCCGTGACACTTTTTACACCTCTCTGCAACGCAGCTCTGTGGCGCTTACTGGAGGTACCTAGTGGGCTAGTTGGACCCTAGGGACCCTCGGGTTTCAAATGAACTTAATCTCCCAACTAAAACCGGCCACAGGGCGTGTTTACACAGTGGGGAAGGGAGGGGACGGGGCCTGAGGTGACGTGTGCAAACACGCCCTGTGGCGCGTTTTAAGAGGTAGTTTTAATCTCCTGCCCTATTATATACTAGGGGTTTACAGAGGAGGTCATGCTAATCACAGGGGGACTCCAACGCATAGTGTTCCCTAGTGTATGTAGGGGTTTTCACTGTATTCTGAGTGTCTTTTAACATAGCACTGGCTCTAGGACTGGTTAGTCAGACTCAGTTACCACCAGTATCCATCTGAAAAAGTTGAGGGTACAGGATGATTTTGCAACAAGGCTTCTTTCTGCTCTTCTGTTTGTTCTTTCTTCACGTTATCCTTCTTCCTGCACTTTTCTTCGTCTTTGAGGACTTCTGTTGCTTCATTCTGAATTTCTTTTTTTTCTGTCTGTGTGTTTTTTCTTCTTTCTTCACATGTCCTATCTCTGTAGGCATAGTTAGAAATTAGCATTTAAAAACCCTTTGAAATTCACTGAAAAAACCATAGGTTTCAGGGGCGTTATAGTTAGCTGGACTTTTCACTCGTACAAAACCATTGAAATTCCCCCGTTATAGTTAGTTCAGCTAACTATAACTCGCGCGCCCGCAATGCACTGCTGATGACGTCACATATTACATCACTCATGATATGGTCAGTGACATCACTCATGGCTTCACTGATGACATCTCAAATGACATCACTGATGACATCACTGATGACATCATCCTTGTAATACAGTAGCAGACCTCCTCTCCCCCTAATATAACCTTTGATACACACATTCAAAAATAGAAACTAATATTTTCAAAACAATGGACATACCAATACCAGTTACAACAACCTATTCAGTAATTCTAAGATCCACATACACATCCACTCATTCACCAACAGTCCTATACAGTTACTCATACTTGTACTCACTCATCATATGTACTCCCACACCTATACATCCTGTTACACAATGTCACTCATCCATAGAGTTACTCACACACATAGTCACTCATGCTAATAAAGAATCAAACATCCATTTACTTGCATATACAGTTATACACACACCACCACACTTACTTCTACAGAAACTTACACATACTTAGTCTTTTAAACAATCACTTATAGAAACACATACTTATTCATACAGGAAATCTTTCAATCTCTCACTCTCACATATACTCACTTATATACACCAATAGTCACATATACTAGTTTAAAACATATGTAGTTACTCATAAAGACACTATTGAGACAGTCTATCACTCACTAACACACCATGCACACACTCATCCACCCATACAGTCCTGCACACATGCTGTCTTCAACACATACAAACAGTGAGTCACTCATTCATGCACCTATGCACTACGTAATACCCCCCACCGAACCATACAGACACTCAGACACTCATACTGATACTCAAAAAACAACTAATAACCTATATAGACACTCATGTAGCTACTAACCAACCCATGCAGCCACTTATACACAAAGTGAGAGACTGATAGAGATATTTACATATTTAAACATTACTCACTAAGCCATGTATTCACTAAGATACACTTAATCAGTCAGTTATACAATCAATTTTTCAAAAACAAAGCATCCATTTAGACACTTTTATACCCATTTATTCTTCCATCGACCTTGAGTTATACATATATAAAACATATGTAATTTTCAGAAAAACACACATTCACTAGATGAAGTCATCAGTGATGTCATCAGTGATGTCATTTGAGATGTCATCAGTGATGTCATGAGTGATGTCACTGACCATGTCATGAGTGATGTAATATGTGACGTCATCAGCAGTGCATTGCGGGCGCGCGAGTTATAGTTAGCTGAACTAACTATAACGGGGGAATTTCAATGGTTTTGTACGAGTGAAAAGTCCAGCTAACTATAACGCCCCTGAAACCTATGGTTTTTTCAGTGAATTTTAATATATTTGAATCCCTCCATTTTTCTTTTCTCATAGGTTATTGTGGTAGTCACTAAATTAATGTTTGAATTGCA
The DNA here is from genome assembly GCF_964204655.1 of Triturus cristatus. Taxonomy (NCBI): domain Eukaryota; kingdom Metazoa; phylum Chordata; class Amphibia; order Caudata; family Salamandridae; genus Triturus; species Triturus cristatus. The sequence continues at coordinate 370,961,719 of NC_140586.1, forward strand.
TCCCATATTGAAACTGAAATTAGAAACAATTTCGTAGATGTTTTGAGAAAAAACAGTATTACAATCAAGATTATAAAAGATCAATTATATGCATGTGTATAAATTTTCTGTGGTGTTCAATCCACCCGGGGTCTTGCGATCGAGATTTAGACTGTACTTAGTTTCTAACCTCCATAATACACCCTCTCTATCACCCCCCCTTCTGTTTTTTGGAATTGAATCTATGAGGTAGTATGTGAGGTGTTGGAGGTCACTATTGTGGACTTATTGAAAATGTCTGGCCACAGGATAGGTTGGGTCATGATTTATAATGGCCCGATGTGTTGTAGGATTCTCTTGTTAGCAGGGAGTTTAGTGTTCCCTACATAGCTAAGATTGCAGGAGCTTTCTAAAATGTAAATGACGTAGTCAGTTGTGCAGTGTAGAGAACGTGAAATTTCTATTTTTCTATCACTGAACGGTGTTTTGAACATTTTGTTATTTATACCGTGCTGCCAGGCCTTGCATTTTTTACATTTCACGAAGCCCTTCCTTTGAGTTAGCCAATTCTGTCGTTCTACAACCTCCGGACTGCTTTTGACCAAACTCTCACTCATAGATGGAGCTCTCCTGTATGTTATCTCCAGGGTCGTGGTTAAGTTGCCACCTATAACTGGGTCACTGAACACTATCGGACAGTTTCGCTGTACAGTGCTTTTGATGGATTTGTTTTGCAAATTGTACGCTAAGATTAACCTTAATTGTACTGTTTCTTTTTATTTCTCAATATCTATTTGTTTTGGTTTTAGAAGTACATTTCTGTCAGGATTATTAGTTTTACTGATAGGTGCATTTATGGTCGTACTTTTTTACCCCCTGGCTAAGAATCTATTTTTGCTCTCCAATTGTACCCTATGCAGATCAATGGGGTTGCTGCATATTCGTTTGATTCTCAGCATTTCCCCATAGGGGATACTGTTAACAAGATGTCGTGGGTGGAAACTTGCTGAGTGTAAAAATGAGTAACCTGCGGTTTCTTTTCTAAATAATCTGGGGGCATATTATCAAGACAGGCGATAAAATTATCGCTGCTTTAGTGGCAGAAGACTGCAGCTAAAATGGCGATAATGGGCTTGATAATATGCTCTATGGAATTCCAATTGAAGCCCATGGTAGATGTGAAGGACATCTAACATGGGCTTCAATTGGAATTCCATAGAGCATATTATCAAGCCCATTATCGCCGCTTTAGCGGTAGATTTCTGCCGCTAATACGGCGATAATTTTATCGCCTGTCTTGCTAATATGCCCCCTAGTTTCCAATTTGTTTTCATCTACAAAGACTTATACATCAAGAAAATTGATTATTTTACTGCTAATGGTTGACGTGAAGCTAAGGTTGATATCGTTGTTGTTGATTATCACTTACAAAGTTATTTGCTTCCGTTGTTGATCCATCCCACACAATAACTACATCATCAAAAAATCTCAGGAACAGTTTGACATTTTTGTCCATATATTGCTTGTGTGTTACACTGAGGACCAGCTCCTCCCACCACCCCATATGCAAACAATCCTAACTGGGGGAGAAGCTGGCCCCCATTGCAACACCATGCATTTGTTGGTATAAAGTTTTATCAAATAAAAACACATTGTTGTTCAGACAAAAATTGGTCATATTGCTTAACATTGTGCATTGTGTGGTCAATCTGCCCAAATAGTGTTCTAATGCCCTTATAGCATCTCTATGATTGATACTGGTGTAAAGGGATACTACATCCAAAGACATAGTAGGTAGTTTTCCTTCCATTCAAAATTTTGAAGTTTTGCTAGGAAGTCACTTGTATCTTTGATATATGTGGGCAGTGATTGAACCAGTTCCTGAAAAAATAGTCAATGTATTGACTTGCGTTCTCAAGTAGACTGTTCTGTGCCGAGATGATTGGATGGCCTGGTGGTTTTCTTGGATCTGTATGAATTTTTGGGATGAAGTATATATATTGGGAATTACAGGGTTTTCCTTCCATATAAATTTATATTCCTCCATTGTCAGGATTCCAGCACTCTTCCATGTTAAAAGCTTTCTGTAAAACTCATCCTATATTGATTTTAGTGCCCAAATGTTGCTGATCTAATAGCATGATCTATCGTTTAACTGAAGCAAAGCCTCCTCCATATAATTATTTCTGTTCCACAAAACAATATTGCCCCCTTTGTCAACATTTCTCACAATAATGTTATTGTTTTTTTGAAATTTAGTGATCAGCTGTTTGTATTGCCAATCTTTTTGATTTAGTTTGCGTTTAGAATGTTGTGTCTTGTAATTCAGTTTCGTGATTTCATTGGTTACTTGTTCATTGAAGATGTCTATACTGTCTCTTGGCAATATTGGATTAAATGTAGATTTCCTTTTGAAAGGTGTTGTTTTTCGTGTGGAATCTAGGTCTTGTATAGGCACATTTGCTGCTTGTGTTGCCATAACATTGTTTGTGGAACAAGAAGCAATACTGTCTGAGTCTTCTACAGTATGTACATTGGTTGCTTCCATCTGGAGTTCCATTAGCATTTTTAGCAGAGTTGTGTCCCCACTTCTTGTTATCTCTTGTGAGTTTTTCCTTGGACTCTTATCTTCCTCCATTTCTTTTTCTTTATCTGTTTGTTTATCTTTCACTGGAGCATGGTGTTTTGCTAACTTCAATTTTCTTATGAATAGTTAAATGTCCATCCAAGTGTTCGCATAATTAACATTTGATTCTGGACAATATGAAAGGCCTAATGCTAAAATGTGTTCCTCTGCTTTGCTGAGATTTATGCTGGTGAGGTTGATTACTGTTTTGGCTGCCGTATTGCTGTTGTTTATTTGCGATTCCACCAGCCTCTCCCTCTCATCATTTTGTTGGTTGGATTTTCTGCTCTCCCTCCGCCTGTGGTTGCGCCTCTTCCTCTGGCGTTCTGTTGTGTCCTCGGGCGGAGGGTCGCTCGTCGTTCCTCGACTAAAAAATTAATTTCCTCTGCCGGGGTTAGTTTTGGCAACACTCTCATTGGGGCTGTTTTTTGTCCCTCTGATTCTACTTCGCTTTCCACATTGGAACTTAAATCCGACTTTGAAGTGTATGCATGTCTGACTTTGCTAGTTGAGGCACTGGTTCTGGCTCATTGTGTGTTTTGGCTTTGTTTGATTCCATAACAATAAATGTTTTTTGAGAACATAAAGATGCGTCCCGTCTCGTAATCTGTCCTGTCTCGGTGGAACTTGAAAGCCTTGCGTTCTTTGATCTTATCTTCTTCTTTTTTTAACCATATTACCATTTCTTCCCTTAGTTTCTTTTCTTCTTCCCCCTTGTTTACTTGAGTAATCTCCTCATTGAGTTTTTCAATTTTCTTCTTGGAGCGCCACCTGGTCTGTTTCTGCATATGTGACAAAAATTTCCACCGACCTCCTGGATGACTCGAGAATACATTGCGCCTAATCACGCATCATATTGGGGTTTAGTTGGTCATAACTGGGGGTTATTAGGATCCTCAAGCCCCTCGGGGTTCTCCCTACGTCGAGGTAGTGCTGCAGGGATTTATGCTCCCACCATCTGCCCTAGTTCCGTGCGCATCAACTTTTCTAGCGCTCGCATTTTATCCTTGATGCTGCTATTAGTTGGAATTGTCATAGTGCCCCTTTCGTGTGCATTAATGTTACTTGGAAGTGTATTACACTGTAGCACTTTTTTGCATGTTATTCTAATTCAAATATACACAAAGGAAGAAAAAATGAGAAAGGAGAATGGTAATGTTGACATTCACTAACGACAACAGATAGTCTCGAAATGGGAGAAATTTTGCAATTACATTTATTAATGGTACTTTAAACAATTATTTTAATGAATTTTTATCACAAATCTGTCTTACAAATGGTATTGATACCAATAATGTATTGCAAGGCTACTTTATGTAAGAATGTATGCCAAAACGAACTACAACTGTAATAAATGTTCCATGTCTAGTGCTTTTTTTGTACATGGGGTGTTAACCACACCCGCACTAGTCACTTTAAATTGCCAATTATAATGCAGAACAAATGTGATCAAGGTCCCTGTGAGGACTGAAACGCGTTATGCCGATTTGCACCAAATAAAGATATGATTGCACCTATCATCGTGGTCCGGATCCGTTTGTTGGAGGCATCCAGAGCAGGAACGGTTTTGCGAGGGGATATATATATATATTATCTACTGGCGGTCGCCAGTAGATAGTTATAGTTAGGACCGAGTTCCCATAGGAAATCTGAAAATTCTATTTTGAATAACTTTGGTGCCGGTTGACTTATCTTCGTGAAATTTTCAAAACTAATGGGGCGCCACGCTCAGCTCCTACCCTGAAAGTCTCGGGGTGATTCGTCAAGCGAAGGTACAACCCGAACGGCTGAACAGAATTACTTGAAATTTGGCAAAGAGGTAGTCCTCAGTTCAGACTCGTGCCTTTTGCTTAAATGGTGTAAATCCGTTCAGTAGTTCCTGAGAAAATCAAAAGTAAAATCACATATATAAAGCTGGGCGGAGCCTAACCACACATCTCATCGTGAGATCTGATTGGCTGTCAGTACTTCATCCAAGAAGTGTTGGCAGCCATCTCGGGACCAAAATACATGATAGCACGTCATTAAAAAGCAATGCAGTTAAAAGAAGGTTTTAAGACTTTAGTTACATTATAAATCATTTGTTGATAGTACCATACTCATTTTAGGAATTGTGGTGTGTTCTAAGGTGAAAAAATGAAAAATAATAATAAAGCCTTCTGCTGTGATATCATGAATCATGTTTGAGAGAACTATTTTCTCATGCTTTTCCCACAGAGGTTTGGAAGGTGATCTATAAGCTAAACTGAGAGCATATTTTCTGTAAATTCACATTATCTTTCTCAGTCATGTGAGAATAAAGTCTGACATTCTCAGTAAAACATGTACATCCAACAAGGGCAGAGACTGTCAGTTGATTCCTTTGTGTTCTACTGCAGCTTCCCAGAGTGTTCTAAAGAACAACTAGAGTGCTAACAGTCCTACTTATGACAGACGTATGGCACACCTGAAGCCATCTTGGTTGGAATAAAGTGGTCATTCTTAAAACATTTAATTTAAAAAGGAACAAAATGAGGGGGTTCATTTTGCCATAGAAAGTATGATTAGTGCTGCAGAAAGAAAAATTAGGGCACATTTTGAGTGACTTCTCAAATCCTCTTCTATTTCATTAAAAACATTCTGACATGCAGACTGAAACATGCACTTTCAATACCAGCAGCAGACTTCCCTGGTGAGCAGTAGCTTTACTACAGTGATCTAATAAGCGACTAGAGTGCTAACATTCTGAATTTATGGCAAATTTGTGACACATCTGAATGCCTTCTTGATGGAATCAAAGTAAAAAACTGAAAGTATTTCCTACTGAGGAGACTGTAGTAAATGAGGAAATTAGGAAACATCATAACAAATAAGTCACCCAAAATGGCCACCAGAGACAAAAGAGCACAAATGTAGCTCAAATATCACCCAGATGTAGCCCAAGTATAGCCCAATGACAGAATGTCCCAGAGTGTTCTAACGAACAACTAGAGCGCTAACAGTCTTACTTATGACAGACGTATGGCACACCTGAAGCCATCTTGATTAGAATAAAGTGGTAATTCTTAAAACATTTAATTTACAAAGGAACACAATGAGGGGATACATTTTGCCATAGAAATTATGATTAGTGCTGCAGAAAGAAAAATTAGGGCACATTTTGACATCTCAAATCCTCTTCTATGTCATAAAAGAATTCTGACATGCAGACTGAAACATGCACTTTGAATACCAGCAGCAGACTTCCCTGGTGAGCAGTATCTTTACTACAGTGATCTAATGAGCAACTAGAGTGCTAACATTCAGAATTTATGGCAAATGTGTGACATATCTGAATACCTTCTTGATGGAATCAAAGTAAAAAACTGAAAGCATTTCCTACTGAGGAGACTGCAGTAAATGAGGAAATTAGGAAACTTCATAACAAATAAATCTCCCAAGATGGCCACCAGACACAAAAGAGCCTAAATGCAGCACAAATATCACCCAGATGTAGACCACATGTAGCCCAATGACAGAAGTGTGCAAAACACTTATTTTTTGTGTATTTGCAGTTTTATATAGTGCAGACTTGTCAGGTATTGGAATGCTTTACATGAGCATTGGTTACATCACACAAGATCAAATTCATTTTGGTTGTAGACATGGGGAGATTAAGTGATTTGACCACAATCACAGAATGTTGAGCTGAAGCAGAAACTCCAACCTGGTTCCCAGAAGCGGCTCCTGGAGGGAGTGCTGCGGGGCGGTGCTGCGGGTGGAGGAGGGTCAGGGTGGGGGGTAGTAAACTCCGGCATGCGGCCGATCGGAGTTAGGTAAAGAATTAAATAAATAAAACAAATTAAATTGCGCGCGCTGCAATGCATTTGGCGTTGCAGCGCGCACAATTAAATTTGTTTTATTTATTTATTGCTTTACCTAACTCCGATCGGCCATATGCTGGAGTTTACTACCCTCCCCTGCCTCACCGCCCTGCGGCACTCCCTCCAGAAGCCGCTACTGCTGGTTCCCCAGTTGCAAAGTCTGCAGCTCTGGAAGTAACAACACATCCTCTCGCCAAGGTGCAAAATTTAATCAACTGGATAAAAAAACATAAAGATTACAAATAATTTAAAAGTTCTTTGTCGCTATTTGAAAACTCAGAAAATATGTCCTCATTTTAATATTTAGAGCACTAACCATAATTTTGATGCAAATAAGACCCTCTCATATATGTAATTTCTAAAGGAAATACTCTAGGTATTACAGTTTTGATTACATCAAGATGACGTCAGGCGTTCCACACTTTTGTAATAAATATAGAATGTTAGCAATCTAGTTGTTCATTGGGATACTGTTGAGAGGCAGAGGCCAGGGGCACGGACTCAGAAAATTGAAGGCAGGTAGGAGAGTGCAGAGGCAACAATTTGACCACACTGGGCAGGCAGGAAGGGCAGTGGCAGCACAACAGACTATGGAGGGCAGTGGAAAGGGGAGCAAGGGCAACAAACCAACAATACAGGACTGGCAAGAGAGGCTGTGGCAATTTAATAGACCACTGTGGGCAGAAGGAAGAGGCAGTGGTAGTACAACCATACATGCCAACAGACCCGTTTCAGCCAGGAAACGTCCAATGTTTTTAAGCTCAAATGGGCTTTATTTGATCTGTCTCCTGTCTACAATCTCCTCTTTTTCAATGTAACTCAAAGGGGAAAATCAATACCCCAGTTTTTTTTCAAAATCTCCCTCTTACCAAGTTCAAAATGTTCGCAAGTATGGTACATTGAATCATGGTAGGCAGGAGGAATTGGGGTAGGGACATGGACTCGGATAACAGAGGACAGGAGGGACATAGAGAGGTGCACCAAACTGACCCTACATGGCAGGCATCAAGGTTTGCAGCAGCACAATACACCACACAGAGCATGCGGACGGGAGTGCAGCACAACAATCCATAGAAATCAATAGGGAGGGGACAGGACCATGCACATGGACAACAGAGAACAGATGGGAAAGAGGCAATGGTAGCTAGCTGACCATAATGGACAGACAGGAGAGAAAGCTGCAGCATAACAGACCATAAAGGGCAGGAGGGACGGATCAGGGGCATTACAATGGAACAGACAAGCCAGGAGGGAGGGAATAGGGGGTCTGCACATGGAAACAGAAGGCTGGGGGCAAGGTGGCAGGGCGGGAGCAGCAAGATGACCATGGAGGTCAGGCAGGATGGGCACTAGAAACAAGACACACCATGGAGAGCAACAATGAGACTATGGTGGCATACACACAGACCATGGAGGGAAGGTGGGAGGGGGTCAGGGGCAGCTAGCTAACCACACAGGGAAGGTGGGAGGGGCCATGGCAGCACAGAAGACCATGCATGGCAAGAGGGAGGGTTAGTGGCAGCACAATGGCTATGATGGGCAAGAAGGAGGGTGCAGGGGCATGCACAAAGGACCATGGAGGATAGAAGGGAGGGTCAGGACCTGGGCACAGACAAGAGAGTTCAGGGGAAAGGGCCTTACAACAGACCACGCGGGGCAGGCAGGAGGAGCAGTTGCAGCACAACAGATCAGGGAGGGCAGAAGGGTGTGGCAGTAAAATGGACCATGGAGGACAGGAGGAAGGGGGTAGGGGCATGGCATGTGGACAGGCAGGGTGGAGGTGGCAGGGACAGGTTACAGTCATCTGACAATGCTAGGCAGGTGGGAGGGGAGTGGTAGCTCAACAGAACACTTAGAGTAGATAGGAGTGGCAGGTCCATGGAACATAGTGGGCAAAAAGGATGGAGCAGGGGCATGCACAAAGACATCGGTGGGCAGGGGGAAGGAGAATAGGGGCAGCAAGCTAAGCACAGAGGCTAAGCAGGAGGTCAATGATGGGCCATAGAATTGGGCAATGGAGGGCAGGAGGAGTGGACTGGTACATCATGCTAAATGGAGGGCAGTGGCAGCACATCAGACCATGCATGGCAGGAGGGAGGAGGCTAGTCCATGGATTCAGACCACAGAGGATAGGGAGGAGGTGGATGGGGCAGCAAGCTAACTGTTCAGAGAAGGTGGGTATTAGGAAGTTTATTGTTTTTAAAATGTGTGTCTGTGCGAACTACTTAAAATATGAACAAGTATGCAGCATAATCTCACTTTTATTCAGGAAGAAGAGGACGTTTGTGACTGTGACTCCGGGCTCACTTGGCAGAAACACCCCCTGACCCTCCACCCCCATCGCAAAATGTAATGCCCGTGAAAAGGGTAGGTGGACGCAGTGTTATATAGAACATAGTCCTGAGAGCACGATTGAAAATGAAAACTAGATGTAGTATATGGTATAAACTATGCACCAAAAAGTGTGATATAAGATGAACCGGGCGTGAAATATAATATGCAATAGAGGGGGTGGAGCTTGCCGGCAACAATGGCGGACGCGTGAGCACAGCACTCTCCTCCGTAGCCCTCTACAAATCCTGTTACGGATCCTGCACTGCGGAGCTACACGGAGTATCAGACGGGGGGTGCTCCCTGTGACGGACGGAGCAGTGTGCGGACCCCGGGGGCTGGCGATTCAACTGTGTGGCGTGAGGAAGGCGCGGGGCGGAGCTCCGGGCGGACCGGGCCGTCATCCCCAGACTGCCCTGTGAAGATACCTGCATTGCGTGGTGCGACGTGCGGCCTGGCTGTTGACCGTTGGCCCGCCCTGCCGCGACCGTACGAGGCCTTGGTGTGGTCTGGAGCGGCCCCCCCCTGGAGAGCAGTGCGGTCCCGGATGCCCCTACGGAGCAAGGTGGGGGCTCCAACGAGAAGAACTGGGCGATCGGTGGATTTGGCCCACGCGCCGCTGTGGGCGGCGATCTGAGCCCGTGACGCTCCGTGGTCCCTGGTCCCTGGTCGGTGGTGGTGTACTCCGGCGGGGGGTTCACCAGAGGTGGGTGTTCCCGCTCTGGGCCTTTCCTGGGGTGCCTGAACAGGAGAAGCGGCCCCTTACAGCCTCGATCCCACAGCGGAACAGTGTCTGCCGTGCCCCTCTCCCTACTGCGACCTGCGGTGTGATCCGTGGCGACTGGCGGAGACGGCGTGGTGTCTGGGCCGGTGGTGCCTTTTGGTGTGGTGGCCCTGGCCCAGCGCGGAGGCGCGGCCTGCCGGCATCCCCTGGTGGTGGAGCCCTCCTCCCTGCCACTCGGGGCGGTCCGTTGGTTGTGCGGAGCCCGCGGTTGGGCCCTTGGGACTGGCGAATGCTGAGGCTGAGGCGGGGGTTGGTCCTGGCATGCCGCGGGTTGGTGCTGCTCTCGCTCCTCGGAGCCGCGCAACATATTCCACAATCTCCTATTAAGTCGGGGCCGGGGGACGCGGTGGACGCGCAGAGACCTTGGGTCAGTGGAGGTGTAGACCAGCCGCGTCGCCATGGGCAAAGGCGACAAAACCCAGCCTAAGTTATCCTTCGACCCACGGAAGCCGAAGGGGTCTACGGTTGCGGGGCTGGAGGCGCCCGCCGGCGGAGCGGCCGCTGAGAACTCAATGTGAGCGGACATTAAAGAAATGCTGGCGGCGATGGAGAAGGGCCTGCAGGGCAGTTTGACTGCCATTGACGCCAAGCTGGATGCCCTCACATACCGCATGGACCGCATGTCGGAGCGGGTGGACAAGAACTCGGAGCGCCTGGACATGGCGGAGAGGCGGGTCACGCATGTGGAGGAGGCGCAGACGCAGTGGGATGCAGACCGTAAACACCTCAGCAGACTGCTTCAGGTCATCCAGGACGAGTCAGAGGATTTGGAGGCCCGCTCGAGGAGATCCAACATTCGTATAACTGGGGTGGCGGAGTCGACTCACACTGGTCGGATGGAACCCTTTGTGGAAAAGCTCTTGCATTCCCTGCTTGGGGCGGAAGTGTTCTCTCCCATGTTCGTTGTAGAGCGTGCCCACCGAACGCTGGGGCCCAGACCACGGCCAGGAGCGCCACCGAGGCCGATAATAGCTAAGCTACTCAATTACAGAGACAGGGATGCAGCCCTGCGGGTGGCTAGAGAAAAAGGGAAGCTGCAATTCGAGGGAATGGACATCTCCCTCTACCCTGACTTCACGGCGAAAGTACAGGAGGAACGGAAGCACTTTGCCCCGTACAAACAACAGCTTTGTGACCTCGGGCTGGACTATGCAATGTTGTACCCGGCGAGGCTTCGGATCAACAGACAGGGCCGCTCGCATTTCTTTACGGACCCGAAGGAGTTGCAGAAATCCTTGAAGGAGTGGTCTAGGGAACAGCGGAAAAGTCCTCGGGGACAAAACGGCACTTTGGCTGAATCCTCAAGTATGGAGGGGCAGGATTAGTTCGCTGCCGGTGGGCCGGCTTGGCGTGTGGCCCGGCAGTCTGGGTCTGTGGTCCGGGTGGGGGGTGTCTGCGGCTCTGGCAGGTGGCTGGAATGCCTAGTATTGTACGGACGACTGCGGCTGGTGGTGCTGCACACGAGGACTTCGCCACTGGACTTTGGTGAGATCTTTCTGATTCTTTGAGCATGAACAGTCTTGTTGGGCTTCCTGGTATGGCACTCCTGGGGGCGGATCTGTAGTCTTCCACTTGCAGATAACTTGCTTGCTTCTAATTCACGGGGCCTGAGGACCCTACATGGGTCTGCTATTGACATTTGTATTGCAGGCTTCTGCCTGGGTCTAGGAGAAGTGGGGGGGGTTGGAAGCTCGGGCCCCTCGGGGTCGCTGGGAGGGTTCCCCCGGGAGCAGGACTCGGCCCCGTAGGGGGATACTGGGGGATGTCCCAGGCCCTAATGGGGGTGTCAAGTGAGCAGCTCCTGCAGTATGACTATCTGGGGGCGAGGAAGCGGGGGCGCTGCGTAACCAAAGGTTGTGAACAGGTAGTGTTTGTACCCAGCCAGGTGACCTCTGCCCCAGCGCTGTTTGCTCATATGGTCACTATGGGGACCGGTTTGGGGAAAGTTTCAGATGTTTGGTGTTGGGCGGGGCCGGGGGAAGGGTCGGGATTCTGTCTGGCCAGGTTGGGGGTGGTCGGCTGTGGGTGGGGGGTAGCGAACATTGGGGGATGTTTTGAGTGGGGGGTTGGGGGTACGCATCGTACGCTGAATGGTATGTCTTCTATTTCGTCTCTGCAAGGCTTGACTATGTTGCCAGGTGTCTTCTATGGGGGGGCACCACGCGGAATGTTAGAGGGCTGAATGATTTTCGCAAGCTGAGGAAGGTGCTAAATTACCTCCGCAGGCACCACATAGATCTGGCGCTTCTGCAAGAAACGCATCTCCCTCTTCTGAGTAAAATGCTTACGGCGAGGGGATTGGCAGGCACTAGCGCTGCGGCGGGCTTCACTATGCATTCCAGAGGGGTGGTCACAAGGGTAATTCCGAGAGCGCGTCTGACTCTGACGGTACTGGAAGTGGACCCCGAGGGGCGCTATTTAATTGTCCGATGCGTCGGGAATGGTTATGACTTTGTGGTCGTTAACGTGTATGGACCCAATTATGATAACCCAGAGTTCTACGTCACTCTGGCCGCGCATTGCAGGCGATACCCCCACGCCAGTATGGTGTGGGGGGGCGATTTCAATTTCACATTTGACCCGACCATGGATCGCTCCTCGGGGCCGCGGCGGGGTCCGGCGGCTGCCGCATTGCGCATGCAAGCGGAACTGACCAGGCTTAATATGGTGGATGTCTGGCGGCATAGACACCCCGGGACAGGGGGATTTACACACTACTCTGCGCTTCATGATGTGCATACTAGAATTGACTACTGGCTGGCGTCGCAGTCGCTGCTAGCGGCGATCAAGGGGTGCGTGGTTTTACTGCGTACGCTGTCTGACCACTCCCCGCTTCTCTTGATACTCGACACGCCGGCTAAACGCATCCCGCTGTTCACGTGGCGGTTCCCGCCCTACTCCCTGTTGGACGAGGTATTTCGGTGCGAATTGGCGGAGGACATTGACACCTTCTTTGAAAAAAACTTGGGCACTGTGCAGAGCTTTCAGACGCTGTGGGATTCGTTCAAAGCGTACGTTCGAGGCATGGCTATGGCCAAGCACTCAGGCGTTCTCAAGTCCATACGGCAGAGACTGAAGACTTTGGAGACGCAACTAGCGCAGTTGGAGGGGCAACATCAGGTGGCTGCGGACTCCGACACCGCAGCTCGGATTCAAGCGTTGGTCTCAGAATACAATGTGGAGGCGGATAGGGAAGTGCAGCACATGGGCAAGTATGCTATGGCCCGTACGTATGGGGAGAGTGACCGTCCAGGTTCCTTGCTGGCGAGGGTACTTCGGAATACTAGGAGGCCCCTGGTCGTGGGCGAGCTTGTCACCTCTACAGGCACAGTGGTTACTGGTGAGGAAGAGGTACTAGCAGAATTCAGGGAGTACTATGCTGGCCTTTACACATCTAAGTCCTCTCAAATGGAAGAGGAAATTGAGGACTACCTCAGCTATATCAAGATGCCCTTTTTGTCCGACTCGCAGAGGGAATTCCTGATGTTGCCTGTGCAGGGGGACGAGATACTTGAGGCCTTGGAGGGCATGAGGTCTGGTAGTGCCCCAGGGGCTGATGGACTGACAGTGGCCTTTTATAAGGCGTTTAAAGACAAGCTTCTCCCGCATCTTATTGCGCTCTTTGACGACATTTGCCAGGAGGGGAGCATGCCTGCTTCTGTGAGAGGGGCCCTGCTTGTCACTATATTGAAACCTGGGAAACCTCCTAATCTGTGTGCCTCCTATAGACCACTCTCCCTGATCAACGTTGACGCCAAGCTGTACGCCAAGGTTTTGGCTACGCGACTTGCGCTGCTGGCCCCGGAGCTCGTAGCTCCGGAACAGGCAGGATTCATACCGGCAAGAAACCTAACCTACAATATCCGTACAGTCTTGGGCACCATGCAGCATGTGTGCCCGGAGTGCAAGGCCTTGGCCCTTTTTCTAGACATGGAAAAGGCATTCGACTCTGTGGAGTGGCCCTTTATGGTGCAGGTACTTAGGAAGTTGGGTCTGGGTGAACCCTTCCTACAGATGCTTGGGGCACTGTATTACCGACCTACTGCCAGACTGAGGATAGGAGACCGGGTTACATAGGCCTTCGAAGTTAGCAGGGGTACCAGACAGGGCTGTCCCCTTTCACCCCTCCTATATGCGTTGGTGGCGGAGCCCCTGGCATGCGCGATACGGGAATACCACAGTCACGAAGGCGTTAACTTCCCCACCTATAAGATCGGTATATCAACATATGCGGATGACACCCTCCTGTACGTCCGGGACCCGGAGGCGAACCTTTCGTCGGTGCTGCGGGAGGTGGTCAGGTACGGTGCCCTGTCTGGCCTTAAGGTGAACTGGAGTAAGTCGTTGGCGTTCCCGCTGACCCCGGTTACGCTACCATTCCCGATGGAATATCCCCTACAATGGATGACGGATTTGGTTCGGTACTTGGGGATACGGATTCACAAGGATCCGGAGATCCTCCTTAGGGAAAACTACGGAGTAGCATACGCCAACCTGGTAGAGGACGTGGAGGTGTGGAATAGGCTTCCCCTGTCACTGATGGGCAGGATAGCCATCATGAAAATGGTGGTCTTGCCGAGATTTCTATTCCTCTTCAGTAACCTCCCTATAGTGCTGTCCAAGGTCTTTTTCAAGCAGCTGACCCAGACCCTAATCAGGCTGGCTTGGGGTGGTAAGCAGCCTAGAATTCGGTGGGAGGTGTTGACGCTGCCATACGACATGGGGGGGTTGGGGGCTCCGGATTTGGAACGATATTACAGGGTAGCACAGGCGGCTCACCTGCACTCGTGGATTCACGCGGACCCTACAGTTCCCCACGTACTGCTGGAGCGACTGTTTGCAGACCCGCTTCCCTTGCCGGCGACGGTCTTCCAGCCGGTTGACCGTCGAGTGGGCAGTTTGAACTCGCTCAAAGCCACGAATCATGCCTGGCAGGCGTTAATGAAAGCCCAAGACTGTGCATTACTGTACTCCCCGCTGATGCTGGTGGAGTGGGCGGTTTGGCTCCCCCCTCTGCGAGAGAAGGGGGTGCTGCAGGCGTTAGGTCATTTAGGCATCGTCAGGATGGCAGATCTGTTTCAGGATGGGGTGGTAAAAACATGGGAACAGACCGGCAGGGCGCAGTCTACTCCCATGCTCCTACAGCATTTTCAATTCCATAGGGTCCGCAGCGCTCTGTCGGGTCTGTTGGGACCGGGCATGGTGGAACCCCCGGAAGTCCCGGAGCTCACCTATGTTATTAAAACGGTGACGCCGTCCAAACTGGTTTTGGCCCTTACCAAGATGGGGGATCAGCGCACGGAGCGCCAGTGCTCCAAGGCGAGGCAAGACTGGCAGACTGATCTACATACGGACATCTCTGATGAGATGTGGAAATACTGCTGCGCCAGCACCGGAAAGGTGTCGCTGAACGGTCGGCATAAGCTAGTGCACTTCAAGTACTTGCAAAGGGTCTATTACACCCCGGAAAGATTGCATAGGTACGGGCTCTGCCAAACTGCGGAGTGTGAGCGTTGCCATTTCCTAGTGGCGGACTTCATACATATGGCCTGGTACTGTCCGGGAACCGCTAAGTTCTGGGCGGAGGTATTCCAGGGAATTGAGCCGGAGTTTGGGAACAGAGATACTACCGGACCCAGCGTTGGCGTTGCTGGGGTACTCCAGGCCGCTCCCACCTGCATTGCGGCGCCTGACGGATATAGCGCTTTTCCTGGCTAGGAGAGTTGTGGCGACATGCTGGATGAGGGGGCCACTCCCCACCAGGAAGCGTTGGGCCAGCGAAATGCTGTACTGCAGCACACAGGCGGAGACGTACAGCGAATTGCTACCGCCGAAAAGTCGCCCAAGAATTTCTGGGGGCTGTACAGTACGTATTTGACTTCCAGGGCTACTGAGACGGCCGGCCAGGGGGAGACACAAAGCAAGGGTCCCACTGAGCATGATTTGGATGAGAGTGGCACGGGACATGGTCAGGACTCTGGGGGCGTGTGATTGTGAAGGACTCTGGAGTGAACGTTGGGATGGCTACTTAAACGAAGTGAGTGTGGATGGGTATGTGGCAGACTGGTTCAGGACACTAAAGCGGGGGGACTCGGGGGGTGAAAGTCTACTGTTGGGTCAGAGGTGGACTGCTTGCGGGAGGGTGCTGCGAATGGTTGTGCGTGGATTATCGGGCAGCGGCTCAATGTGCATAGGGATGGGAGACATGGGGAGATTGCCAGCGTACGGTGGGTGGGGTGGGTGGTTGGGGTTAGGGTTCAGTTTTGAATTGCTTGGGTTCGGCCTGGAGTGCAGGCATCGGAGGCTGTTTTTTTTAAGCCGCGAATACATAACTGTAGTCGGAGTTAGAGACTGGGGGCTGGTGCTATTTTTATTGATGTTTTGTGCTAGATTGGGTCTTTAAATATGCTGTATTATTGAAACGACGCCGGTCTTTTGGGTTGTCGGCTAAATGGCTGTGTGTGAGTTCACTTGACTGCCCAGCCTTCGGGCGGAGCCCTTTCACGGCTAGGTTGATTGTAGATGATTGGTCCTGTACTGTCTTTTACAAAGCAATAAAGGTTTTTGAAAATTTAAAAAAAAAAAATATATATATACAATATGCAATACATTGTGCGCAATGACCGAATCATTGGAGAGCGCGAGATAGCACAGGCACTAGCGCGTGCTTTGCGATATGCGCCTTGGAGTGTAATATGCACAGGGCAGTGTTGTGTAACATAACTAGTCTCTAAAGTTGTAATATAAAATATGTGCTGGGGAGTGTAACGTTGCATATGCACTGTGACAAAGATATGGATCCCAGATTGTAATATGTATGGCATTGCGCTGTGCGTTATAACATACACATCGAGGAAGGCACGTTAGATGGGGCAATATGACCCGTGCGAAGGCAAGTGTGGCATGACATATTCACGGGGTGGTGTTACAGTGCACATGGGCTAGAGAGTGTCATAGCATACGCACTAGCTGGTGGAATACATCACAGAGGTGTGAGGCAATCGGCAGGCACTGGTGGGTGTAACACAGCATTGGGCTCAGCCAGGAGCACGCTGTGACTCTCAAGTGAGGTTCGTCTCCTTTCCAGAGAGTAAAATAAAAAGTAATACGCATCCGGCGGTGGATGTGTTTTTTATTAACCGTGAGGGGGGTTTCTTGCATAGTTTGGTCGAATTTTTGTCGAATCCCCTTTGAATGGCTTGGTGTGCGTGTATATTAAATGTGTCCGTCAATAGCTACCCATGTTTGTATAAATAAACGACAAGGGTGTCTACTTGGAGAGTACCCACCGACGGGGGTGCAGGGATTAGGCACGGTAGGGCGTCAGACACGTCAGAGCTTTACTAGCGGTGTAAATACATTCCATGTGGATTCATTCTATGCATAGTCGCATTTTAATGAATATCACGCAAATCGTCATGGTGATAGGTGCATACGGTTTGTCCAGCATGTCCTAGGTGTTTCTATAAATATATATATTTTTAAAATAATAAAAAACAAAGGCCGGCCTCGGGGGACGGGGTCCCCGGAGCCATAAGTGGACTGAGGAGGGGGGCAACGCAGCTCCCTCCTAAAGAATTTAAATTAAAAAAAAGGCCATGACCCGGGGGTTGGGGTCCCCGGGGCCAGTAAATTAGAAAAAGAAGGGGGGCCACACAGCCCTCCTTCTTAAAAAAATAAAATAAATAAAAGACCGGCATCGCGCTGGAGGCCACGCCCCCTCCTTGCAGCACTCTGCAAACGCGCCCCCTGGCCAGTTGTAAGTTGGGGAATTAATTCCCATTCAATACTGAGGGTCCCTGAGGGCCAACTAGCCCAACAGGTATCTCCAGTGTGCGCCAGGGAGCTGCGTTGCCGACAGGTGTTCTGAGGCCACGCCCCTTTTTACACCTCTATGCAACGCAGCTCTGTGGTGCTTACTGGAGGTACCTAGTGGGCTAGTTTGACCCTAGGGACCCTTAGGATTCAAGGGGACTTAATCTCTCAACTTAGAACGGCCACAGGGCGCGTTTACACAGTGGTGAAGGGAGGGGACGGGGCCTGGGGTGACGTGTGCAACACGCCCTGTGGCGCGTTTTAAGTTGGGGAAATAATTCCCTTTCAATCCTGAGGGACCCTGGGGGCCAACTAGCCCACCAGGTGCTTCCAGTAAGTGCCACTGCTCTGCGTTGCAGAGAGGTGGTGCAGGCTGTGCCCCTTTTTACACCTCTCTGCAATGGCGCTTACTGGACGTACCTAGTGGGCTATTTTGCCCCTAGGGACTCTCAGGATTCAAGGGGACTTAATCTCCCAACTTAAAAAACTGCCACAGGGCGTGTTTACACAGTGGGGAAGGGAGGGGACGGGGCCTGAGGTGACATGTGCAAACACGCCCTATGGTGCGTTTTAAGTTGGGAAAATAATTCCCCTTCAATCCTGAGGGACCCTGGGGGCCAACTAGCCCACCAGGTGCTTCCAGTAAGCGCCACTGCGCTGCGTTACAGAGAGGTGGTCTAGGTCGTGCCCCTTTTTACATCTCTCGGCAACGCAGCTCTGTGGCGCTTACTGGAGGTACCTAGTGGTCTAGTTGGACCCTAGGGACACTCAGGATTCAAATGAACTTAATGTCCCAACTAAAAACGGCCACAGGGCGTGTTTACACAGTGGGGAAGGGACGGGACGGGGCCTGAGTTAACGTGTGCAAACAAGCCCTGTGGCACGTTTTAAGTTGGGGAAATAATTCCCCTTCAATCCTGAGCTGCGTTGCAGAGAGGTGGTCCAGGCCGTGCCTCTTTTTACACCTCTCTGCAATGCAGCTCTGTGGCGCTTACTGGAGGTACCTAGTGGTCTAGTTGGACCCTAGGGACCCTCAGGATTCAAGGGGACTTAATCTCCCAACTTAAAACGGCCACAGGACGTGTTTACACAGTGGGGAAGTGAGGGGACGGGGCCTGAGGTGACTTGTGCAAACACGCCCTGTGGCGCGTTTTAAGAGGTAGTTTTAATCACCTGCCCTATTATATACTAGGGGCTTACAGAGGAGGTCATGCTGATCACAGGGGGACCCCAACGCATAGTGTTCCCTAGTGTATGTAGGTGTTTTCACTGTATTCTGAGTGTCTTTTAACATAGCACTGGCTCTAGGACTGGTTAGTCAGACTCAGTTACCACCAG
Organism: Triturus cristatus; assembly: GCF_964204655.1. Lineage (NCBI taxonomy): Eukaryota > Metazoa > Chordata > Amphibia > Caudata > Salamandridae > Triturus > Triturus cristatus. The sequence goes on from NC_140586.1 coordinate 370,980,434, forward strand.
TATCCGTCTGAAAAAGTTGAGGGTACAGGATGATTTAGCAACAAGGCTTCTTTCTGCTCTTCTGTTTGTTCTTTCTGCACGTTATCCTTCTTCCTGCACTTTTCTTCGTCTTTGAGGACTTCTGTTGCTTATTTCTGCATTTCTTTTTTTTCTTTCTGTGCGTTTTTTCTTCTTTCTTCACATGTCCTATCTCTGTAGGCTTAGTTAGTACATAGCATTTAAAAAACCTGTAAAATTCACTGAAAAAACCATAGGTTTCAGGCACGTTATAGTTAGGAATTAGCATTTAAAAAACCTTAGAAATTCACTGAAAAAACCATAGGTTTCAGGGGCGTTATAGTTAGCTGGACTTTTCACTCGTACAAAACCATTGAAATTCCTCCGTTATAGTTAGTTCAGCTAACTATAACTCGCGCGCCCGCAATGCACTGCTGATGACGTCACATATTACATCACTCATGACATGGTCAGTGACATCACTCATGACATCACTGATGACATCTCAAATGACATCACTAATGACATCACTGATGACATCATCCTTGTGATAGAGTGGCAGACCTCCTCTTCCCCTAATATAACCTTTGATACACACATTCAAAATAGAAACTACAATGTTCAAAACAATGGACATACCAATACCAGTTACAACAACCTATTCAGTAATTCTAAGATCCACATACACATCCACTCATTCACCAACAGTCCTATACAGTTACTCATACATGTACTCACTCATCATATGTACTCACACACCTATACATCCTGTTATACAATGCCACTCATCCATAGAGTTACTCACACACATAGTCACTCATGCTAATAAAGAATCAAACATCCATTTACTTGCATATACAGTTATACACACACCACCACACTTACTTCTACAGAAACTTACACATACTTAGTCTTTTAAACAATCCCTTATAGAAACACATACTTATTCATACAGGAACTCTTTCAATCTCTCACTCTCACATATACTCACTTATATACACCAATAGTCACATATACTAGTTTAAAACATATGTAGTTACTCATAAAGACACTATTGAGACAGTCTATCACTCACTAACACACCCATGCACACACTCATCCACCCATACAGTCCTGCACACATGCTGTCTTCAACTCATACAAACAGTGAGTCACTCATTCATGCACCACGTAATACCCCCACCAAACCATACAGACACTCAGACGCTCATACTGATACTCAAAAAACCAACTAATAACCTATATAGACACTCATGTAGCTACTCACCATTCCATGCAGCCACTTATACACAAAGTGAGAGACTGATACAGATATTTACACATTTAAACATTACTCACTAAGCCATGTATTCACTAAGATACACTTAATCAGTCAGTTATACAATCAATTTTTCAAAAACAAATCATCCATTTAGACACTTATATACCCATTTATTCTTCCATCGACCTTGAGATATACATATATAAAACATATGTAATTTTCAGAAAAACACACATCCACTGGGTGATGTCATCAGTGATGTCATTTGAGATGTCATGAGTGATGTCATGAGTGATGTCACTGACTATGTCATGAGTGATGTAATATGTGACGTCATCAGCGGTGCATTGCGGGCGCGCGAGTTATAGTAAGCTGAACTAACTATAACGGGGGAATTTCAATCGTTTTGTACGAGTGAAAGTCCAGCTAACTATAACGCCCCTGAAACCTATGGTTTTTTCAGTGAATATATATATATATATATATATATATATATATATATATATACTGAAAAAAACCATAGATTTCAGGAACGTTATAGTTAGTTGGACATTTTACTCGTACAAAACCATACATTTTCCTGCGTTATAGTTAGTTCAGCTAACTATAACTCGCGCCCCCGCAATGCACTGCTGATGACGTCACATATTACATTATTCATGACATGGTCCGTGACATCACTGATGACTTCATCCACGTGAAAATCTGATGCACCTCCTCACACCTGAATATAACCTTTGATACACCCACTCTAAAATACAGACTACCATTTTCGAAAAAATAGACACATCAATACCAGTTACTAAATACGCACTCACTGATTCCTAGGTCTACACACACATCCACTCATTCACCCATACAATCACTCTTACATGCAGTCACTCATCAATACAACACTATCCTATGCACTCATACACCTATACAGACACTCTCACACTGCCACATATCCAGAGTTACTCACACACTTAGTCAGTCATGCAAAGAATCAATCATACCCATTTACTCACCTATACAGTCATATAGACACAACCTCACTTATTCATACAGATACTAACACATAATTACTCTCTTATAGAATCACTGAAATCTATGTTTTTTTCAGTGAATTTCTATGGTTTTTTAAATGCTAGTGCAGTGGCGTTTGGGTAGTGTAGGGGGTCGTGCTGGGGGTAGTGTTTTAGGGTTTAGGGTAGTGCAGTGGTGTTTGAGTAGTGTAGGGGGTCGTGCTGGGGTAGTGTTTTAGGGTTTAGGGTAGTGCAGTGGTGTTTGGGTAGTGTAGGGGGTCATGCAGGGGTAGTGTTTTAGGGTTTAGGGTAGTGCAGTGGTGTTTGGGTAGTGTAGGGGTTGTGCTGGGGGTGGTGTTTTTGGGTTTAGGGCAGCGCAGTGGTGTTTGGGTAGTGTAGGGAGTCGTGCTGGGGGTGGTGTTTCAGGGTTTAGGGCTGTGCAGTGGTGTACGGGCAGTGTAGAGGGTCATGCTGGGGGTGGTGTTTCAGGGTTTAGGGCAGTCCAGTGGTGTTCGGGCAGTGTAGGGGGTTGTACTGGGGAGTGGTGTTTCAGGGTTTAGGGCAGTGCAGTGGTGTTTGGAATATGCATGGTTGTTCTTGGTCTCATGTGGAGAAGTGTGGCTCAATGATTAGAGCTGCAGACCCTGATGCAGAGGTCTAGCCCGGGACCAGGGTTCAATTCCCCGCCTCGGCGGGTCTTGGGCTCAAAAATTCCACGGACCTGATAATTCTCGCCTCGGTGCCATTCCAATCATGGAGTCCCACTCTGCAACTCTGGGCAATAGCTTGCTTAATCTCCACAACGGCCCCCACAACGCTAAGGATGCCTGGCCTCCACCTTGGGGGTGCCCAGGAGTGGACGCCTCACAGGGAAAGCCAGGATGGGTTCCACAGCGGTATTCGTACAAGCGCCTTGAGACCCTTGCGGGTGAGTAGTGCGCTATACAAGTATCAATTTACATTACATTACATTACATCTCTTGCTCCTGGGGGACATTGTTTTAATAGATTGTTTGCTGCACATTTCTGCCTTAGCCTTGCTCTGTACTCTAACATGGCAATATGTTTCTTTACTTTATTAGGGTGCACTTAACGTGCCTCCCTTATTTACCATTTACACCTTTTGAATCTGTCGAGTCACCCCACCCTTCCTTCTCATCCCTCCCTTGAGCACAAGAATAAGCGTGAGCCATCTCTTATGTGAGGAGCCATCCTTTATTTTTGTTTAGCTGAAATGCCTGCTGTTGTTGTAACTTACATATAACAGTTGCTCTACAATTCTGTGTTACCCTAAGTCTCCCGATACAAATGGTACCTCACGTGTGTGGGTAGGCCTTATGCGCACAACAGGAAACAGCTCAAAACGCAACGTGGACACACCACATTTTCACAATGAAAAATGACCCTTTTTTTGCAAAGTGCCTAGCTGTAGTTTTGAACCCAAGCTCTGCTTGCACCTAGGGAAACCTAGCAAACCTATACATTTTTTAAAACTAGACAACCGGGGGATGCCAGGGAGGTATGGCTTGCATGGATTCCCCAAAATTTTCTTACCCAGAATCCCATGGAAACCTCAAATTTAGCTGAAAAAAATCACTTTTTCCACACATTTTTGCGTGGGAAAGTTGTGGCATCACCGGGCTGACACAAATTTCCTATCACCCAGCTTTCCCCCAGGTCTCCCGATAAAAATGGTGCCTTACTTATGTGGGAGGCCCAAGTAATCGCGGCAGGCAAGGGCCCAAAACGTATTGAGGCGACATCAAAATTGCCCATCACAAAACGACCTGGTTTTGCAAGGGGGGGGGGGGGGTCACCTGGGTTTTTGGCCCTGTGCTTGGTGGCCAGCTAGGGAAACCTACCAAACCCACACATTTCTGAAAACTAGACACCTGGGGGATTCCAGTCATGGGGAGAAGCCAGTATGATTATCTTTTTAAAGTAAGTCAAACCCCCTAACGAACTCGGATCTTATAGGCCGATGAATAGTGATTCAAAGATCTATTCAAAAATGTTAGCGAATCGTCTTAGCACTATTATAGGGAAGGTGATTTCGCCTTGTCAGCACGGGTTCATCCCAGGAAGGGGCACGGCGGAGCATATCAGGAGAGTTTGCACCCTGTTTGATGGCACCTCAGTCACATGAGTCCCTATGGCACTTATGCTGCTGAACGCGGAGAAGGCGTTTGATAGGGTCTCGTGGGGCTTTCTCTGGTCTGTTCTTGAGAATATAAATGTTGGTAAGGGGTGCATAAAAGCTATACAGGCACTGTACAGGGATCCGAAAATTCGACTCTGGGTGATGGGGGGGACAGAGTAATCCAATAGACATTACGCGAGGAACGAGGCAGGGGTGTCCCTGCTCTCCCCTCCTATTCGCCTTTTATGTCGACCCCTTTATTAGGAGAATTGAGGCGAATAGGGATATCCTCCCAATACAGCTCAATGGCTTTGAAACAAAGATCTTGGGTTATGCAGACAACCTGGCAATTACGGCCACAAATCCGTCTGCAGCTTTAGACGAAATAGAACACGAGGCATAATGTTTTGGAACAGTTTCCGGTTACAGACTAAGTCATGGGAAGACAAAAATTATAGTCAATGATAAGACCAATCTGGTAGATCCAAGAGTGACTGATTCAGCTATTTATTTAGGGGTTAAATATAACCTCAGATTTAACTACGGTTGTTGAGAAGAATCTCGCTCCAGTGATTCAGAAATCAAAGAAAGACCTTGACAGGATGAATAATCTGCACCTTTCGATTGTGGGAAGATGAAACATCATTAAATTGATATTCCTTCCAAAAGTTTTATATTTATTCAGGACGATACCCCTGAAGTTTGACAACATTTGGTTTAAAGACATGGAGAGAATGATAAACCGGTTTATCTGGGCTCAAGGGAAGACAAGAAGGGCACTCAGTTTTATGTCCCTCCCTAGGGAGAGAGGGGGTTGGGTGATACCCGACTTAAGAGTATATTATTGGGCCGTGGTGATACAATACATTCGTGGGCTACTGGGCGGTAAGATTACCGACCGGTGGAGGAATGATGATGCTATTCCGGATGTATATGGGCTACTTTTAGAAGGTTAAGCCCGTAACTGGCTTCTGAGGTTTAGTGAAGCCAGCTACTATAAAAAAGTTACATTTAAGACCCTGGGAGCAGCAATATCGGTTTGGACGGCTATTAGGAAAAAGTTGGGATTGGGTAGAATGAATTATTATACTCCTCTATTTAGGAATCCATCTTTTCCTGATGTCTTTCATGATGGTGTCATGAGGCGGTGGGATGCTTTGGGTGTTAAAACATTTGGTGATCTTACTGATCTCGATGGCATAATCACATTTGAAAGAGCCCAACCCCTGTTCAATCAGGAGCGCAGGGAATTTTTTTAATTTTTACAGATCCGGTCCCCCCTTGCAAGGAAAAGGGGGGATCAAGAGCATTTTGCAGAGTCACATTCATGGAAAGGGTGCAAGATCCTGATGGGTGTACCATTACCCAGATTTATGGTGAGCTGAGCAAATAACAAAATGATGATCTTGAAAAATACTCTGAGAAGTGGCAGCGGAAGCTAAGCATTGAAGAGGGTGAGTTCAGGGCCTCACTTAAGTTAGGTTGTACGGTTTTAAAGGTGGCCAGCCTTCAAACTCAACATTTGAAAGCTATTTTCGAAGTTTATTACACCCCTACCAGAATAGCTCAATGGCGTGGGACTATGGGTATCTGTTGTCCCCGGTGTCACAGCGACAAGGCAGATATAGTTCACATGTTCACCTCCTGCCCTATTTTGGATCCCCTGAAAAGGGCGATAGAGTACTTTATGGGACAAACTCTGAGGATCCAAATAAGATTAACCAACAAGCTGGTGGTTTTAGGCGTGGTTAGAGATGATGTTCTGGTAGCTCACCGTGAATTTATATTTCTTGGCATGGCGGTAGTTAGAATCTGTGTGGCATCGGCATGGAAGGACTCTACCCCTCCCACTTTTCAACAATAGGTGTCACGGCTTTTAGCCATGTATAATTTGGAAAAGGGTTTATACGAGAAGAAAGGGTGGAAAGCTAGGAAACTAGGGAAATGTATATGGGCCCCGATAATGGATTCGAAGACTAGATTGGAGAGACCTAAGCTATAACTCTTGCTTCTGAATATAGCAAAGCAGTATTTGTCTCTGCTCTGATTGTTCTATTACCTTTTAGGTATAGGATGTGATTTAGATTTAATGATTATTGCTTGTTTATCTTTGCTTTGATTATTTAGCTTCCGGAAGGCGTGGTTAATCCTTTTTTCATTTTTTTACAATGTAAAATTTGTCCCTGTCTTCTCTGATTTATCTTTTTCAAGAAAACCTGTATAATGCTGGATTGTTATTTGTAATGATGAACTTAAAAAATGATGGTGAATAAAAAAAAAAGAGAGAGAAAAAAAAAGAAGAAAAGCCAGCATTATCGCTGGTGCCTAGTGGACTTTCTGCCCCCCCACCCCCAGGGGGCAGATCAGGGGCTACTGCCCCATCTGCCTCCTGGGTGGGGCAGAAAGTCTGTGGCATCTTTTTGGGGGAGATGGTGGCATTGGCATGCCCATTCTGGGCAACCCCCACTCCGAACTCTGGATAAAAAAAATCCATGGTGGCTAGTGGGCTTTCTGTCCCACCCCGGGGGGGGGCAGATAAGGGGTTATTGCCCCATCTGCCTCCCGGGGGGGGCAGAAAGACTGTATAATTTTGGGGGGGAGTGTGGGCCTTGACATGCCCATTGTAGGCAACCCCCACCCCTACCTATATAAAAAAAAACTGGCTCTTAGTGGGCTTTCTGCCCCCCCCTGGCAGATCAAGGGCTATTGCCCCCATCTTGCTCCTTGAGGGGCAGCAAGTCTTTAGTTTTCTTTGGGGGTAGGGTTGAGGCATTTGCATGACCATTCTGGGCAGCCCCCTCCCCGGGCCTATAAAAAAAATTATCCCTGGTGTCTATGATGCTTTCTGCCCCCACGGGGGGCAGATTGGGGACTACTGCCTCCATGGGGGACGAAAGACTGGAATTGTGTTGGGGGTGGGTGAGGGCATTGGCATGCCCATCTTTGGCAGCCCCCACCCATAAATTAATAGTTAAAAAAAACAACTGGGGTCCAGTGGGATTTGGGCAGATTGGGGGCTAATACTCCATCTGCACCCGGGGGGGGGGGGGGGCAGATAGACTGTTATTGTGTAGGGGGTGTTGGGAGCTTTGGCGTGCCCATAATGAGCAGCCCCCACTCCTAATTTACATAATAAAATAAATCCCTGGTATCTAGTGGGCTTTCTGCCCCCCTGGGGTGTCAGATTGGGGCTACTGCCCCATCTGCCCCCCAGGGGGGGCAGAAGGACTGTGATTTTATGGCCGGGGCTGGGGGCATTGGCATGCCCATATTGGGCAGCCCCCACTCCTTAATAAAATGTAAACAAAAATCCCTGGTATCTAGTGGGCTTTCTGACCCCCCCGGGGGGGTAAGATTGGGGGCTACTGCCCCATCTGCCCCCGGGGGGGGGGCAGAAAGACTAAATTTGCCCAAAATATTATGGGGGGAGCAAAGACCCTTGCCCAAGCGGGGATCCACTAGGGAGGGGTACCATTGGAAAGGGGAGATTCTCCCCCTTTCCATCGATACCTCTCCTGACTTTCTACGTGCTCAGGGGGCTGAGATAGCCCCCTGAGCACATAGAAAGTGAAATTGAAATGAGCCTCTTGGCTCATTTCAGTTTAATTTTCATTGCAATGCGCCATCCCTCTGTCTGCAACCGAGGGATTTAGTGCCCCGGTTCTCATGACGGAATGTTTCCGTTATGAGCACAGGAGCACCGGTGCTCATGATGGAACCATTCCGTCATGAGCACCTAAGGGGTTAAAGGCACTACTCACTGATCTCTTATTTAAATTGAAGTATTGGGCTATGGCCTCTCTGATCGTAGTGGTGTATAAAGGGTTAAGCAGCGCCTCTGATCTGAAACGCCAAGTAAACTGGTGGGAGACGCACAACAGGATATGTAAAGAAAGCCTGACAGGGTTGTGGTCAGATAGCATTCTGGGTAACGCATCGATCGTAGAAACCCATGCATTCGCTTTGTCACTCAACAAACAATAATCCAGTGTCAACCAGCTGCTTCCATCAAAATACGTCACATCCTTTTGCGGTGTTTTGTGATTTTTTTTTTTAAGGGATGTGCATGACGCACATGCTTTTTACGCTGTGACGCAAGACTATTTTTGCGCATGCGCTAGTTTGCGACATCTCGCATTGTAAATATGACGCAGCGCAGTGCTAAGGTTTTCTGGTGCAGCGCAAATTCTACAGAACTTTTGAAAATCTGGCCCTAAGTTCATCTAGATCCTTCCTTACTCCCAGGATCCTACACAGCGGCAACAGCCATCTTCTTCTCTGTGGGTCATATCATGGACAAAAAAATTATATCTGGTGGTCCACTGCACACCAGACAGCCATCACTGTTGTTTTTCACATTGGCCCATTTAGCACAATGTGTTCTAATATGGAGACTCTGGTACCTGAATTGGAGGAACAATCTGGAGAAGTGGTAATCTCATCAATTGTCTTCTCGTATATTGGTAAGATTTTAAAATTAATAAATTCCAAGGTAAGGTAGCCCCACACCACAGATTCCACAGATACCTGCTGCCAATAGGCAAGCTTGATAGCCATTTTAGAGACGGCACCAGACTCCTCGGGTGTCACCCAGAACCTCTCCATCCCCACCTTCCTTAGCATAGACCTTGCATGCATAAACTATATGTTGTATTATGTTATAAAGGATTTTATAGCGCGCTCAATTACTCGACTGTACTGGCGCGAGTAGTTATCGGAGAACCTGAGAGAATGGGAAGTTTGAATCAGCTAATTAAAAAGAAAGGTTTTAAGTTGTTTCTTGAAGGGTCCGAGCTCCTGAATGCTCCGAATTTCTAAAGGGAGAGAGTTCCAGGCCAGCGCAGTTTTGACGGAAATAGACTGACCTCCCAGCCGAGACCTACAAAAACGGGGGAGGGTCATCAAGTATTGGGTGGCTGATCGTAAGGCTTTACTGGGGACATAAAAGCTAAACCGCTTCCTTATGTAGACAGGACCCAAACCATGCAGCGCTCTGTGAGCCATCGTAAGAGCTTTAAATTGCACTCTTTGGGCCACTGGAAGCCAGTGCAGGTCACGCAAATGCTTTCTCATGTTAGATCTTCTAGAGATGTTAAATAGAAGTCTAACAGTGGCGTTTTGAATCGTTTGCAATTTTCTCAGCAAATAGCCGGGAATGCCACAATACAGGGCATTAGCGTAGTCCAACCGGGAGAGAATAAGTGCCTAAGCGACCGTTTCCTTTGCTTGGCTAGGAAGAAGAGGAAAAAATCTTCTAAGAGATTTGAGTATGCCATAGCAGGCACCAGTGAGTTTCTTAACTTGCACTGCAAAGCGGAGATCGTCGCCGAACCATATTCCTAGGTTCTTAGCGGGCGCACCCACTGACTTCGGACAAGGAAAGTCATTCGGCCACATATTTTCATGGAAGGCAGGTGGAAAAGAGCCATATAGCAGCACCTCTGACTTATCCTCATTGCACTTCAGTTGGGCACGTGCCAGCCACTTAAACACAGAGGAAAGGCAATTCTGTGCTCGAAGTTGACAGGTCACCATCGTTCCACGTAAATAGGAGCTGGGTGTCATCGGCATAGGCAATTATTTTTGCCCCCAGCTCCTCTGCCAAGTAAATAAGAGGTGTCAAATAGATGTTAAAGAGTAATGGGCTCAAGGTGGAACCTTGAGGGACTCCCGTGGCCACTTTCCTAGCAGTTGAGGAGAAAGGTGGTGACCAGACCTGCTGGGAGCGATCTTCCAAAAAAGATTTCAGCCAGTCCAAGGCAGAGCCTGCGATGCCAATGTTAGCCAGGTGAGTGAGTAGAAGATGGTGGGGTACCGTATCGAAGGCAGCAGAGAGATCCAGTAAAACCAAAGCTGCCCTGCCGCCTGCGTCCTGGCACTCCCTGATTGATTCAGCCATTTCCACTAAAGCCGTATCAGTGCTGTAATATTTCCTAATTCCGGATTGAGCCGGATGGAGGGCACCGGAGTTTTCAACAAAAGTATCCAGCTGTCGGAAGACGACTTTTCGCAGACCTTGGATAGGGCTGGAAGAAGAGAGATGGGACGATAGCTAGCCCCTAGTAGCAGATCCAGTGAGGGCTTCTTTAGGAGTGGCAATAGTTTGGCCTGCTTCCAATGCAGAGAGACCCGTGCCATGCACAGAGACAGATTAATGATTGATGTAACTTCCAGATAAATAACCTCAGCTACACCCGCCAGTACTCTGGCAGGACATGGGTCAGAAGGGGAGCCTGACTTAAGAGTATTAAGAATGGCCAGTATATCTGAGCCAGTAGCAGGAGAAAAGCCAGAACATATAGGTGACCCTAACAGCGGGGGGAATGATGCAGATGGTGAGAAGTCTCAAATCCCTGAAGGCTCTTCAACACGCTATCTTGTGTGGCTTGTACTTTCCCAATGAAAAAAGGGGAGAGCTCCTCACACCATTGAAATGAGGTGGGGGAGGCCGATTGTTCGGCGCAAGGTGTCAGAAAGCTTCTTACAATGGAGAAGATCTCTCTACCATTGTTTTTTGCTTTGGCGATGCGTTCAGCATAAAAGCTACTCTTAGCCAGTTTAATGGCTGAGTAATAGATGTTTTGAGCTTTCCGCAGAACAGATTTCGCTGATGGAGAGTACTCCAACCGCCAGAGGCGTTCCAGTTTCTTGCAACCTAGTTTGAACTCTCTTAATGCACCAGAATACTAAGGGCAAGAGGGAGAAAGGCGTGACTGCTTTTTACAATTAGGGTGGGAGACAGAGCTGACCCCCTGCTTGATACAGGTGGCAAAGACGTCGACCGCCAAATCCAAGTCACTAGAAAGCACCGGGCGAGAAAGTGAGAGGGCCATGTAGAGGGCGGGAATTTCAATTTTCGGGGGAGGTTTACAAAGGGTAGAGGCACTGGGGGGCATTAATGATTCCAGTGGCCAGGAAAAAGAGACCAAGCAATGGTCGGACCAAGAAACCTGGATGGGATTCTCTATAGATAGTCCAAAGTTGGAACACACCAGGTCAATCGTATGGCCGCCAGAGTGAGAAGGCATTTTTCAACCACTGGGTTAAATGCGCCAGGTCGAGTGAATCATTCAGTTCGTTAGAGCCCTGAGACCCGGGATAGTCCAAATGAATGTTGAAATCGCCCAGCAAGAGAAAGTGTTTGAAGTGAAGAGCACGAGGCACAATGATGTCATCCAAACTCTTCAAAAAGGTGCTCGAGGGGCCAGGGGGACGATACACCAATGTGCCGCCTAGAGTAAAGTGTGGATACCAGACAGCGGAGAAATCAAGAGCATCCCTGTCGACCAGCCCAACTGTCACCTCACTGGTGAAAACCCAGGTGTCTCTTAGCACTACGGCAACCCCACCCCCTCTGCCGGTCAAACGATCGGCCCTAGCAATTTTATATCCCATAGGAATTGCTTCCTCAATGACTGGTGCACAAGAGTCATTGAGCCAGGATTCGGTGACAAACAGCAAATCCAGGGTGTGATCGGTAAGGAGTTCATATATGTCTGGGGCATGCTTGACTAAGGAGCGGTCATTCTTAAGTGCAGCCCGCAGCTGGGGGGATCTCCTAGATAAGGCTAGGACATCATTTTGGATTTCTCTGTGTGCTCCTAAAGCCAGTGAGGCACATATCCTATACCAATAAAGCAGGGGACTTATCTCACTCTTCCAGGAAATGTCCCTAAAAGCAGATCAAGATATAATGGGATCAGTGGCATGCTCTTGGGTAGCACAAATATTACAGTTGGCATGGCCCCAGATCTCAGCACTGTGCAAGACAGCTTCCAGTGCTTTTACATTATAAATCTCAATCACTGGGGCAGCTTTCTTGAAACTATTCTATTAAAACCCCTGGTCACTCTTGCTGAATCGTGAGTCAGTGAGCAAAAAAGATTTTTGACCTGCATGAACCAATCCAAATTTGATGTCAATATAATTCCTAAGTAATCAAAGTTAGAGACTTGTTCTATTGGGTCTGAGTCAGCATATAACCTAATTTTGTACTTTTTGCTCCTTGTACGACTGAATAACATACATTTTGTTTTGGAACTATTAAGTTATCCAGGGGTTGTTGCAGTCCTTTAAGTGATTTGGGGATCAGGAAAGTGTCATCCGCAAACAGAAAAAGCGGGCACTCTCCTGACTCCCACCTTGGGTGCATAACAACCATCCTTATTCAACTGAATGACTACATCGTTTATATACAATGAGAATAGAGTGGGGGCCAAGACACAATCCTGCCTGAACCAATGCTGAATGCTTATAGAAGAGGTGATCTGCCCCTGAGCTCCCTACCTAACATTTGCATAGTTATCTTTGTGCAACCATACCAAAATTGCAAGTTGATTAGGGGGTGCCCATCCTATCTAACGTGGACCACAGTATAGAGATAGGGACTAAATTTAAGGTTGCTAGTAGGTCAACGAAGGCGACATAAAAAAGGCAGCCGAAGTTAACCACTACAATCTTCCGAAAAAGGCAATTAAAGTGAAAAATCTGCTCAACTGTACTGGTCCAGCTCCTAAATTCCCGCCCTGAAATAAGATAGTATATTTTTTTCCTGGATCCAATCCAGGAGATGTACCAGAATCTGTAAACAGAAGATCTTCTGTGAAGTTTGTATCAAGCTAATTGGTTGATAATTGCTTGGGACTCTTTACTGGTCCTTCTTATCAATTGGGACAATCACAGCAGTAAGCCAAGATTTAGGGATCAGCATGCCCTTCAAAATGGCGTTCGAATGGAGAAAGATGGCAGCCAACTGACTGCAGTGAGAGGTGCCCCTGCACCAGCCCCCAAGGCAAAAGGAAGATGGCGAAGGCAATACGTTAAAGAATTCCTACCTTCCGAGTTTTTTGACCCATCATGGCAGAGAGACTCACGGTGGCAAGGATTGCCGTTTTATGTTGTGGCTGCTTTTTGGGAGGTCAGAGCAGTGGTCAGCATTCTGAGGGGAAGACTGGTGCGGTCCATGACAATGGCCCACCGAATGAACAAGACACCGAGGGAGGCATCAATGGAGACCGCCACAACAAGAGCAGTGGCAGGGCGAGGGAGGAGCAATCCTCGGTGTGGTACCTTGGCCAAGAAGATGGAGGAGCCTTACGCTCGAGCAGCCAACGTGGGTGAGTCAGAAGCTTGAGTCAGGCAGTGCGGGACGATTGCTGACCTGTGCGGCTCACAGCAGCTGTCAATTGCTGAGGCTTTCTCATCAGCTGCTGCTACGGGGCCGCGTCTGAGAGTGCCTCCCCTGCTTCCAATCTGTTGTAAGAGATGGGCAGAGACCAATCGAGTGCTCCACCCGCAGATACAATGCTGCAGCAGCAGCATGGAGCTGGGTTGCAAAGAATGGATTCCTCGCAGCCAGCGCAACACCCGCAAGCGGCTTAACTAACAAAGGAGAGAATTGGAACCCTGGGCCCTCAGGCTCCCTGACAGGACTGGAACCCCATGTGGAGGCACTAGTAAAACACAATAATTCCTCTCTATCTGCACTTTCAAAGAGCATGCAATGTGGGACTGAAATGCAGGAAATTCTGTCAGGACCATGGTTGAAAAACCCACTGGGATCTCCAGATCTGGGGGGAAATTATTTTCCCTCACGGATGACTCTGAACTTTTGGTTTCTAGGTTTGGGTTCACGGAAGAGGAGTCTGGGTTAGAGGAATTATTTATCAATCGAAGGGGGAACCATAATAAAATAACTACCCAAAAACGTAGGACCAGACCTAAAACAAGCCGGTCAGGTCAAGATACCGATAGTAATATGGACTGCAGACTGAGATGGGATTACTCTGCCACCAGTCAGGTTTACAATGAGGAGGCGGGTTTTCAAAGTGTACTACAGGAGGATTCCATTGATTCCAAAGTCTCCCCTTCAATAGACCTTGTTTATGCCACTCTAAAACAAATGCAAGGGGAAGACCAGCAGGAAAATCGCAGGGCACACCAAGCCACCAAAAAGCTCCAAGGGTCAATCAGGAAAGTAAGCAAAATCTGCTCTGAAATGAAAGAAAGGATGACTCATGTGGAAGAAAGGACAGCAACATTAGAGAAAGGAGTTGAGAAACTACAGACACACAAAGACTCAAAGGACAAGCAGGTGACAGACGTAATGTGGAAGCTCAAAGAATTTGAGAATCTGCAGCGTCGAAACTACCTCAGATTCCTGGCACTAGCCGAGAATATTGAGGGCAGTAACATGAAAGCATTTATGGTGGGCCTCTTAAAGGTTGCTTTCCCTGATCTACCACATTGGAACTGAAATGCTGAGATACAACGAGTGCACCACTTGCCGCTGATGCAAAAGAAAAGCAACAAAGCAGGACAAACTGAACGGTCCAGGGCAGTTTTAGTCTTCTGTAACTTTCTCCTTCGGCAGGCTATAGCAGATAAAGCAAGACCAGACACTAATTGTACCTTTCATGGCCACACATTCTTTACACACCCAGACTTCTACCACACCACTGTAGAAAGGAGGTGGAGATCATGTCATTTGATCTCGCCTTTCCAGGCAACAGGTTGTGAGGCATGTCTCCTGAACCCAGCCCGAAGTAAGGTGATTTCTAATGGAAGGGTGTGGATATTCTTGTCAGAAGTCAAGGCCCAAGACTATCTGAAGGAGATTAAGGAGATGAAAGGAGTTGCTGGACTACCATAACAGGAGCGGAGAGGCTCTTAATAAGCTAATCCTGCAGGGCATCGGTTTTAGTGAGGTGTGGTGGGGCTACAAGAATGAGGCTTGCTTTACCTTTGGCGGCCTTTTTTACAGGCCCGAATTATTGAATCGTTCTTAAAAAGTTCCTTTTCCATTTTTCTATCCTTCCTAATTTAAAAAAAAAAATTGGGATTGGGGCTGGAGCACTGGGGCACCTTGAGGCGGGTGGAGTAGGCTGCATCACAAGGGTCAGTGCTAACCTATTTGCTCGTGTGTGGGGACGGCAGAGGCTGGATGAGGGGGGGATGGGTTTTAGAGGGGGAAGGGGTGAAGAGGGGGTTAAGGAGTGGGGGTAGGGACAGGTAGGGGGCTCTGAGTACAGGAAGGGGAGAGGGGGAAAAACAAGGTACACGAGGAATACCACAAAATTGGGAAGAGGAGAAGGGATATGGCTGATGTTTTCTGAAACTGGGATAATGTACAAACCTATATGATTCATATTATCCTTAAAAACCTATCAATCGAGCAGTAGTAAATATATGTGGCTTGAATGATCAAGCTAAGAGACAGAAAACTCCATGCTGATATTTTATGTTTACAAGAAACCCATATTGAGGGCACAAAGGGGAAGCTAATGGAACAGCTCTGGTATAATCTTATCATTAATACTACACATGGAGCTAGAACGAGAGGGGTTGCCATTTTATCCCGGAGGAGAGATGTAATATTCAAGAGGTGGCAGTCATTTAAAATTGGGCGCTGGTTGCTAGCTGAATGTTGCTATCACAAACATTTATTTACTATATGCTCAGTATACGGGTCTACTGGGGATGACGGGTCTACTGGGGATGACCCTGAAGTCCTAGAATTTCCTAACACCGAGCTCGTGCTGTGGGCATCTCCTCTCATACTTTGGGGGGACCTAAATATCAACGTTATGGGCAGGATCTGGGGGAAAGCATTGGCAAGTATGCAGGCTGAAAGAACAAGGTTTACAGAGCCCTCATATTTTTAACACAAGACAATGGGCTAATAGATATATGTCCATATTTAAAGCCCTCCGACCCCAGAAGCACCTATTTTACCACCCCTCATAAATCAGTTGCGGGGGTAGATTACTTTGTTGTTTTTCACCAGCTGGTCCCGAGGTACAGTATAGAAAACCACCCCAGTAGAAATAGTGCAAGTAGTGAAGCGCTTTGGTATGTGTTGAAGCCAGGGGTAAGGAGGGGGCACTTAGCTATAGCCTGCGTCACCAAAAAAATGAAATCCAGCATTTAAAATATTATACAGGGCATTGGCAGATACAGAAGAGGAGTTTGTTTGTGCTCTAGCTCTAGGGATACCCCTAGAGAACATACTGTTTAAACTTGCCCTTGCAAAAGCTGAAATAGGAGAAATTTCAGTGATGAAGACAGCTGAGATATATCTTGCATGGCGACAGGACTGTCATGAGTTTAATGAACACGTAGGACATATGTTGGCAGTTCATTCAAGACAGAAAAGCATGAAGGGAGAGATACTCGAGATTCAAAACCAAGCGAGAATTTAGCAACAGGCTCCACGGGTATACAGAGGGACTTGTGGGACACCCCGGCACCGCACGGCCACCAGCTGCTGCGTGTGCCCCCACTGCCCTGCCCTCTGCCTCACTGCCTGCCTCGCTGCCGGCTGCCGGCTGACTCCGCTGCTGTTGTTCTTGCTTTGTTTTTGCCGTCATTTGTGCTTGTGATTATTTTCTTTTACCCGTGTTAACGTACTGATCTCCTTCTGTGCCTGCTGTATTTTATTGTTTTGTGCCAGTGCCAGCGTTTCTCCTTCCTGGTTGCCCGCCTACCTCGCCGCCCTCCGTCCTCCCTCCCCGCTCCCCGCTTCCCGCCACCACCGCTGACCCCGCCCCTTTTTTCCTTCTGTTCCCTCCCCGCTCCCGCCTCCCAGCTGCTCCGCCCACCCGCGCACTTGGCCTTATATGGCGACCGTGCGACGCAGGTGAGTGTGACCCACTTGTGGGACACCCCCGCGCCGCACGGCCACCAGCTGCTGCGTGTGCCCCCACTGCCCTGCCCTCTGCCTCGCTGCCTGCCTCGCTGCCGGCTGCCGGCTGACTCCGCTGCTGTTGTTCTTGCTTTGTTTTTGCCGTCATTTGTGCTTGTGATTATTTTCTTTTACCCGTGTTAACGTACTGATCTCCTTCTGTGCCTGCTGTATTTTATTGTTTTGTGCCAGTGCCAGCGTTTCTCCTTCCTGGTTGCCCGCCTACCTCGCCGCCCTCCGTCCTCCCTCCCCGCTCCCCGCTTCCCGCCACCACCGCTGACCCCGCCCCTTTTTTCCTTCTGTTCCCTCCCCGCTCCCGCCTCCCAGCTGCTCCGCCCACCCGCGCACTTCGCCTTATATGGCGACCGTGCGAACGCGCAGCGGTCACGCGCAGCGGGCGCGCCGATTGTGCGCCGAAGGCGCGCCAAAGGCAAGCCCGTCTACGCCCGTCCGCGCCTGGACCGCGCCCAGTGCCAGGACCCCTGGCCCTCGAAGACCCCGACCTACCCGCCTGACGTACTCCGCCGCCACCCTCATCGCACTCAACACCGGCCGACTTCCAGACTGCCACCAAGCCACACCACGACGCACCCACGGACCTTTCAGCTGCCACGCCTACAAATTCACCTGCATCCAGACCTGCCTCGCACCAGCAGCCGACAAGTCGAACACCAGCAGCACCCACCTCAAGTGCATCCTGCTCAACACCCGCTCCGTCCACAGACACGCCGTCGAACTCTGGAACCTCCTAGACGCCACAGCCCCTGACGTTGCCTTCCTCACAGAGACCTGGATGAACGCCTCTTCAGCTCCCGACATCGCCATCGCTATCCCGGAGGGCTACAAGATCATCCGGAGGGACCGCAACGCCAACCAGATAGGAGGAGGCATCGCCATCATCCACAGGAACACCATCCGCATCACGACCAGCACCGACGACACCCTGACCACCGCCGAACACCTGCATTTCCAGATCCACACCGACCCGAACACCACCCTCAGAGGCACCCTGATCTACCGACCCCCGGGACCACGCACACAATTCAGCGAGGACATCGCCGACTTCGTCAGCCCGCATGCCCTCCCCTCCGCCGACTACATCCTCCTGGGGGACCTCAACTTCCACCTGGAGAACAACAACGACCGCAACACCAGCACCCTGCTCGACAACCTCACCAATCTCGG
Source organism: Triturus cristatus (assembly GCF_964204655.1). Classification (NCBI taxonomy): domain Eukaryota; kingdom Metazoa; phylum Chordata; class Amphibia; order Caudata; family Salamandridae; genus Triturus; species Triturus cristatus. The sequence goes on from NC_140586.1 coordinate 370,998,703, forward strand.
ACTCAAGCAGCTGGTGTCCACCCCCACCCACCTCGCCGGACACACACTCGACGCAGTCTTCTCGTCCTGCACAGACATCGACTTCAGCCACGCCACAGAGCTACAATGGACGGACCACAGTTGCGTCCACTTCACCTTCAAGAGAAAGACGTCCCACCACCACCAGCAACAGGCCGCCCGCAGAAGCTGGAACAAGATCACAGCAGACCAGCTCGCCACCTCCCTGAACCAGCACCCACCTGCCAGCTCAGCGAACCCCAGCCAGGCCGCCGACAACCTCACGAAGTGGATCAGCAACTGCGCGGACGAACTCGCCCCGATGAGGACCCCGCCCAGCAGACCCGGCAGCAAGAAAGCCCCGTGGTTCACCGACGAACTCAAGAGCTCCAAGAAGAACTGCCGAGCCCTCGAGAAAGTCTGGAGAAGGGATCCCACACCGGACAACAGGACCACCTTCAAGCTGGCCACCCGGAAGCACCACCAGCTGATCCGCGCCGCCAAGAAAACTGCTTTCAAGGACCGGCTGGACTACAACGCACACAACTACAAGGAACTCTTCAACATCGTGAAAGAGCTATCCAACCCCAGCGCAGGAAACAACGACATCACCCCATCGCAAGACCTCTGCAACTCCCTCGCTTCACACTTCCACAACAAGATCGCGGACATACACAACAGCTTCAACAACCAACCAACGCACACCAAGACCGAACAACCACCCCTCACCACCACCCTCCACGCCTGGACCCCGATCAGCACCGAAGATACCATCCGCACGATGAACTCCATCCACTCCGGATCACCGACCGACCCCTGTCCTCATCACGTCTTCAACAAGGCTGACGCTGTCATCGCACCCCACCTGCGAGACATCGTCAACACATCCTTCGACACCGCCACCTTCCCTGAGAGCTGGAAGCACGCCGAACTCAGCGCTCTACTCAAGAAACCCACAGCGGACCCCACCGAACTCAAGAACTACCGCCCCATCTCGCTCCTCCCGTTTCCAGCCAAAGTCATCGAGAAGACCGTCAACAAGCAGATGGCCGCCTTCCTCGAGACGAATGGATCCCTCGACCCCTCACAGTCCGGCTTCCGAGCCAATCACAGCACCGAGACCGCCCTCATCGCCGCCACCGATGACATTCGAGCCCTGATGGACAACGGAGAAACAGCGGCCCTCATCCTCCTAGACCTCTCCGCAGCATTCGACACTGTCTGCCACCGCACCCTAGTACAGCGCCTCAGCAATGTCGGAATCCAGGACAAGGCGCTGGAATGGATCATCTCCTTCCTCGACGGAAGAACACAGAGAGTCCGTCTACCACCGTACAAATCAGAGGCGACCGAAATCATCTGCGGCGTCCCTCAAGGATCCTCACTGAGCCCCACCCTCTTCAACGTCTACATGAGCCCCCTCGCGGCCATCGCACGCCAACACAACCTCAACATAATCTCCTACGCCGACGACACCCAGCTGATCCTCTCCCTGACCAACGACCCCGCCGCCGCCAGAGCCAACCTGCACGAAGGGATGAAAGAGGTAGCCGAGTGGATGTCGACCAGCCGCCTGAAACTGAACTCGGACAAGACGGAGGTCCTCATCCTGGGATCCTCACCCTCCGCCTGGGACGACTCCTGGTGGCCTCCCGCCCTGGGCACCGCACCCAAACCGACAGACCATGCACGCAACCTGGGCTTCATCTTGGACTCCTCCCTCTCCATGACTAGGCAAGTCAACAACGTCTCCTCGGCGTGCTTCAACATCCTTCGCATGCTACGGAAGATCTTCTGGTGGATCCCCACCGAGACCAGGAAGACCGTCACCCAGGCCCTCGTCACCAGCCGACTGGACTACGGCAACGCCCTCTACGCCGGCACCACCGCCAAGCTCCAGAAGAGACTCCAGCGGATCCAGAACGCCTCAGCCAGACTCATCCTCGACATCCCACGAACCAGCCACATCTCCGGACATCTGAGAAACCTGCACTGGCTCCCCGTCAACAAAAGAATCACCTTCCGCCTCCTCACCCACGCACACAAAGCCCTACACGACCAAGGCCCGAGCTACCTCAACAGCCGAATCAACTTCTACGCTCCCAAACGCCACCTCCGATCAGCCAACCATGCCCTCGCCGCCGTCCCCCGCATCCGAAGAGCGACTACAGGAGGAAGGTCCTTCTCCTACCTGGCCGCCAAGACCTGGAACTCCCTCCCGACCGACCTGCGCCTGACCCAAGACCACCTCTCCTTCAGGAAGAAGCTGAAGACCTGGCTGTTCGAGCAGTAGCGGCACCCCCCCACCCCCAGCGCCTTGAGACCCTACGGGTATGTAGTGCGCTCTATAAATGTCACTGATTGATTGATTGATTGATTGATTCCGCAAATATTATTTAAAAAATGGTATCATGAGGAAGTGTAGAAGAGAACCTAATTAGAAAGTATGTAAAGAGCACCCAATTAGAACAGCTTACCTCTGAAGATGCAGAATTTTTTGAAGCCCGACTTCCAGAGGAAGAAATATACAGAGCACTTAGTGATCTTCCCTCTGGTAAGGCAGTGGGACTCTATCAGGTTCCCCTTGGATTTTATAAAACTTTATCACCACTCTACGGACAGACCTGGTAAAGACACTCTGCCAGGCACTGATAGGGATCTCCGTCCGAGAGTCAAAGGCTTGGCCCTCTATTATTATTATTGTTTTAATGGGGGAAACCTCTAGGGAAGCTGATTCCTATAGACCCATTACCCTTCTGAATAGTGATGCGAAAATATTCTCGAAGGCACTAGCGTCAGGACTAAGCCTCATCATTGGCAAAGTGATCTAACCCAAACAGCACAGGTTAATACCTGGTAGAGGCACCACAGATCATATCCGAAAGGTGGTAACTCTGTTCGATGTGGCGTCAATCTCAGGAAACCCTATGGCTCTCATCTTACTTGATGCTGAGAAGGCTTTTGATCGGGTCTCGTGGGATTTTCTGTGGGCTGACCTCGAGTGGTTTGGTATTGGGAAGGGCTTTATCAAAGCAATACGGGGGTTATATTGAACCCCAACTGTCTGATTTAAGATTGAATGGGTTTCACAGAGATCCATTGCTGATCACATGGGGGACCAGGCAGGTATGTTCCTGTTCCCCCTTCTTTTTGCATTATATATAGATCTTCTGATTCGGAAGATTGATTATAACAGAAGCATCAGAAGAATGAGGTTCCAAGGGCGGGAAACCAAAATCCTGGCCTATGCAGATAAACTGGTGGTAGTAACATCCGATCCCCAATCAGCACTAGCAGTAATAGAGCAGGAATCCCTGGCATTTGGAAGGATCTCAGAGTATTCACTTAGCCAGCAGAAAACACGGATAGTCACAGAGTAGTTGACCTGGAGGATCCTCGGGTGACGCAGGTAGCCACCTATTTAGGGATACAAATTACCTCAGAGCTGGGGCAAAAAGAAGTATTTTGATAGGATGCATAATCTCCATCTATATATTGTTGGCCGGTGCAATATAATCAATATGATTTTCCTACCCAAAGTTCTTCATTTTTTCAAAGCTATACCCCTGGAATTTGAACAACGATGGTTTAAGGGAATAGAAAATAGGTTTAATATGCTCATTTGGGCCCATGTGAAGACTAGGAGAGCACTGAGATTTGTGACACTTAGAAGGAATATGCCTCCTTAATACGCATGCTTTTTCTCCCCATGCAATTACAACGCGGTCGTTACAAGGACCGCGTTGTAAAAACGCATACCATTACTCCGCAAGTCGTAACAATGACTTGCTCTAAAGGGGGGGCTGGATGTTGGAATCGTATGATTTACTATTCCAACTCCAGTATTTGCAACAGTTGGGAAAGTGTTGAATTTAAATCCAACACCTTCTGACCCCTCCACAAGTGGTTGTTCTGACTTGCGGAGTGATGATATGCGTTGTTACAACATGGTTGTTGTAATTGCCTGCAGGGAACGATGTTTACCCTTACAAGAGATAGAGGAGGAGGATGGGCAGTGCCAGACCTCAGACTGTACCATTGGGCTGCAGCTCTACAATTCATGTGGGCTTAGTGGGAGGAAATGCAGAAGACCAGTGGAGTAGAGTAGGGTCCTCAGATGTTTACAAATTATTACTGGAGGTGAGGCTCAGAACTGCTTCCTGAAATACAGCTAACCCAGTTATTATAAAAAAAAAGTCAGATTCAAAACCTTATCAGCTGCATTTCAGATTTGGTAAGCCTTCAAAAGGAAAATGGGGCTTGGAAGAACACATTTTTATACTCCGCTTTTTGGGAATCCGATGTTCCCAGACACTTTTCAAGATATCACTATGGCAAGGTGGGAGGGTTTGGGAATCTGTATGACTGGGGATCGTGTGGATTGAGATGGAATCCAGTCACTCAATCAATCAACAAATCTTTTTTCAGCTTTTGTAAAGAAAAAACATAAAAGTCGAAATCAAACCACAAAGACACATAGTAAAAATACAATAAGATGAATTATAAAAGGGTGGGAGATGGCTTTATTTTCGGTCTTCTCCCAACAGCAATGATTAGTCACAGGTCGATCTAAGCTTTACTGTGGCCTTTAAAAAACTAAGGACATGCCATACTGTGCTCCCTGATAGCATTAAGAAAAAGGTAAAAGCAGGACACACTTGTTTAAAATTAGCTTCTTGTAAAATTGGGATTAAAAAGGTCTTCCTTGGTACATCATAATTGCTACAGAACAGTAAAAAATAAAGCATGTCCTGTAAAAACATGCCGTTGCAGCCACAGGGTAGCAAGGTCCCGCCTTTCTGGCTCCCTTGTGGTTGAGCAATGAGAAGCTGGAATAGATCAAGGCAAGTCTAGTCAATAAAATATGGTCATTTGAGCTAGGAAGCCCTAAAACGTTTGGGGGCATATCAGCAAGGCGAGGCGATAGAATTATCACCTAATTAGCAAGCTCACGCTAACGCGTGAAAACTTGCGTTAGCGTAGGAATTCCTAACGCCCAGCTTTGCATCTCTAATGAGATGCAAAGTGGGCGTTCCTGACCTGACATGACAGGAGAAATGTCGCTAAGCGCCATTTCTCCGATCATCAAACCCCGCGCTATGAAGCATAGCGGCAAGAAAAGTAGCGATAAACCCTGTTATCGCTACTTTCCTTACGCCTGCTTCAGGACTGACTTAGCCATGATATCCTATGGAAGGTGGATATCATGGCTAAGTTTGTGAGTCCCTATATTCAAGCTAACGCCACATTGCGTGAGATTATCGCTGGGTTTCCAGCGATAATCTTACGTTAGGCATTTAGCGTGAGGATTTTTATCGCTTTTGAGATAAGCGTTGCTAATAGCACGCTATCTCAGCGATAAAAATCCACACTAGCCGGCGATAATTATCCTAGCGCTAAATGCGCTTAGCGATTATTATTGCCGGTTGTTGCTGATATGCCCCTTGGTTCCTTAGATAATGTAGTTTTCAAGGAGATAAATCTACGTACACTAGGCTTCTTTAACTCACATTCTTCCCTATCCGTCACCCGTTGTCTAAAAAAGGACTCCTTTGCCCAGGGCAGGTCTTTCCTTCTAATTGTGTCCGGGTTGCAAAAGAGACCTGGTCTTACTAAATCCTTCCCATATATATTTAAACCAGGGTATATGATGAGCACAGTCTAAGGCAAGACAATCCCTTAGGATCTCTTTATTTAGGGCAGTCCCATTACTTAACCATATTTGAAGCCAATGAAATAAGGGGCAAAAAGACAAGAGGTCTGACAAATAGGGCACACCCAATTCTTCATGAACAATGAAAGTAGCAGTACCCTGTGATACACATACCAACCATCTCAAGAATGTATTTTCAGCCATTTGATGCTCATCATGAGAGGCATATCCCAAGATCCCACTTCCAAACACTACCTGAGATAAACACCAAGAGGCATATTATCAAGGTCCGGCGTTAAAATTATCGCCGCTTTATCAACAGAAAACTGCCGACAAAGCGGCGATAATGGGCTTGATAATATGCCCTTGAGAATTCCAATAGAAGCCCATGTTCACACCAGAACATGGGCTTCTATAGAAATGATCTACGGCATATCATCAAGCCCATTATCGCCGCCTTAGCAGCAGTTTTCTGCCGATATAGCGGCGATAATTTTAACGCCGGACCTTGATAATATGCCCCAATGGGGCATATTAACAAGGGCTTTATCTCCCATTTTTGGGCTTTAAAAGCCAAAGAAGCGGAGATAAAAATATCGCCCTATCAACAACAGGGTGCTAACATGCAAAATCGCATGTTAGCACCCTTTTTCACTACGCTTCCCTTTGCATCTCTAATGAGATGCAAAGTGGGCGTTCCAGAGCAAAATAATAGGAGAAATGTCGCTAAGCGACATTTCTCCTATTATCAAGCTTCACGCTAACACTGTTGGAGACAAATAAAGCTGCGCTAACCACGGTTAACGCTGCTTTTTTACGTCTGCTAATTTTCAGATTCAGCCATGTAATCCAATGGGAGGTGGATTACATGGCTAAGTCCACCATGGGCTATCAACAAGGATATCCCTATCCTTGTAGTTTTATCGCTGCAGGGATAATCTCTCAAAATGCCGCTATCGCTGGATTTTTTTATCGTCTAGGCGGTTAGCGTTGTTAATAACGTGATAACCAGGCGATATTATCCAGGGATTGCTGGCGTTAAAAAAATTAACGCTAAGCGCCCTTAGCGTTAATTATCCCTGTTCCTTGTTAATATGCCTCCAAGATCTATATATCTGCAGGAGAGCATCTATTGTTTTTTTTACCTGAAAGAGAAGCAAAGATAAAGATGGCTGCATTAGCGTGTAGTAAACCCCAATGTTTGCTTTTTTTAAAGGGCCCCAATATAAGTTGGCATCCAGCATGACCCATAAATAAGAAAAAACACTGGTTTTAGGGACAGTCATGGACCTGACCTTAAAATTAAAAGATTTTTATGGGGAGGGATCTCTTCCCCAGGACGAAAGATTGGCTAACCTGGAGGTGATACATGAGGAGGGGAGACCAAGAGACAGCTGCACGTTGTATCGACCCATATCGCTGTTAAATGCCGAGGCCAAACTTCCGGCCAAATTACTTGCCACCCGCCTGATTTGCATTCTTCCCGAATTGGTCCATCCGGAACAATCCCGCTTTATGCCATCCCCTAACACATCCCTGAATTTATGGAGGGTGCAGGGTGTTCTGGGAAGGGCACCCACCATCGTGGAAGATGCAGTAGTGGTGTCTTTGTTCACCGCTATGGCACTTGACATCATAGAATGGCCATACCTGTCCGCTATCTTCCGGCTTCACAGGGGAGCTAGACAGGGGTGCCCCCTGTACCCCCTGCTGTTTGCTCTAACACTGGAACTCTTGGCCACCTGGAGCTGATGCGACCCTTTCATAAGAGGACTGCACTGGGCTAATGACTGGGAGGACCGGATATCGCTATCTGCAAACGGTATCTTGCTATACTTGGCTACCCCCAACAGATCCCTCCATAGAGTCCTTAACATCTTCACCAATTTCTGCACATACTCCAGATACACCATTAATTGGTCAAAGTCATTAATTTATGTGCTTCAGGGTAAGCCTCCAGTCCTACCGAGCGAATATCAACTCAAAATAGTGACAGACGGGTTTAAGTATTTGGGGATTTTTGTTACCAAGGATCCCAAATTATTTTAAAGTACTAACCTCTTAACGACGTTGCAGCGACTGAAATCTGACGTAGCACAATGGCAGTCTCTTCCCTTATCCCTATTGGGGAGAGCCGCATAGTTTAAAATGATGTCTCTACCCTGGTTTTTGTATGTCCTGCAGAACTCACCTAATCCGGTCCCCGCATCGTACTTCAAACAGGTGGAGAGCACGCAGCGGTCGCTGCTTTGGGGGAGTGGTAGGACACGTTTCGCATTCTCGTGGTTAGTGCCAAGTTGGTATGATGGGGGAATTGGTTTTCCTATTATTAAAAAATACTACTGGGCAGCACACCCAGCTGCTATTAACCATTGCATATACCGGCCTCCTGTGGATCCTGGCTATGTCACGGATAGGTGGCTCCTTCCCGGGGGGAATTACACAAGAGCATTGTATTCTAAACTGGCCAAATTTCCCCTTACGGGCCCCACAAAGCACTTGGTACAGATTTGGCACCAGCCCCAGAAGGAAATCGTAGGGCACACCAGGCCACCAAAAAGCTCCAAGGGTGAATCCAGAAAGTAAGCAAAATCTGCTCTGAAGTGAAAGAAAGGATGACTCATGTGGAAGAAAGCAAAAGACACACAACTGATGGACGGAAAGCAGAACAAATCAAAACATTCACCCCCAGTCAAGAGATCTGGGTTAAATCCATCATTCTTTTGCTCACCATACCACCCCAGTTTAGACATGGCCATATGTAAATCAGTCTTGACCCTGTGCCTCATGGGAACAGTCCTGTTCGAACTGCCAAGTCAGGTCCTCCCCGGACCGGAAACAAGCATCCTAGGACCGGTTTCGGGGTTTCACCCCTCTTCAGCCAGGATAGCTTGATTCCAGTGGCACAGTGAACCCAGGACCCACGTCTGGACATACCTGGCGCACTTAGGGCGAGAAAGCAAAAGACACACTATTGATTGGCGGAATGCAGAAAAAATCAAATTATTCACCTCCAGTCAAGATATTTGGGTTAAATCCATCATCCTTTTGCTCACCATGCCACCCCAGTTTAGACCTGGCCATTTGCAAATCAGTCTTGACCGTGTGCCTCATGGGAACAGTCCAACCTGAACTGCCAAGCCAGGTCCTCCCCTGACCGGTTTCTGGGTTTCACCCCTCTTCAGCTAGTATAGCTTGATTCCAGTGGCACAGTGAGCCCAGGACCCACGTTTGGGCATACCTGGCGAACTAGGACAGAAAGCAAAAGTCACACAATTAATTGATGGAATGCAGAACAAATCAAAACATTCACCCCCAATCAAGAGATCTGGGTTAAATCCATCATTCTTTTGCTCACCATGCCACAACCAGTTTAGACCTGGCCATATCCAAATCAGTCTTGACCCTGTGCCTCATGGGAGCAGTCCAGCCCAAACTGCCAAGTCAGGTCCTCCCGAACCGAAATCAAGAATACTAGAACCAGTTTCGGGGTTTCACCCCTCTTCAGCCAGGATAGCTTGATTCCATTGGCACAGTGAGCCCAGGACCCACGTCTCTGCATACCTGGTGCACTTAGCGCGAGAAAGCAAAATACACACAATTGATGGACGGAATGCAGAACAAATCAAAACATTCACCCCCAGTCAAGAGATCTGGGTTAAATCCATAATTCCTTTGCTCACCATGCCACCCCAGTTTAGACCTGGCTATATCCAAATCAGTCTTGACCCTGTGCCTCATGGGAACATTCCAGCCCAAACTGCCAAGGCAGGTCCTCCCCGGTCTGAAAACAAGCATCCCAGGACCGGTTTCAGAGTTTCCCCCTTCTGCAGCCATGATAGCTTGATTCACGTGGCACAGTGAGCCCAGGACCCACGTCTGGGCATACCTGGCGCACTTAGGACAGAAAGCAAAAGACACACAATTGATGGGCGGAATGCAGAACAAATCAAAACATTCACCCCCAGTCAAGAGATCTGGTTTAAATCCATCATTCTTTTGCTCACCATGCCACCCTAGTTTAGACCTGGCCATATGCAAAACAGTCTTGACCCTGTGCCTCATGGGAACAGTTCAGCCCGAACTGCCAAGCCAGGTCCTCCCCAGACCGGAAACAAGCATCCTAGGACTGGTTTCGGGGTTTCACCACTTTTCAGCCACGATAGCTTGATTCCAGTGGCACAGTGAGCCCAGGACCCATGTCTGCGCATACCTGGCGCACTTAGGGTGAGAAAGCAAAAGAAACACTATTGATTGGCAGAATGCAGAACAAATCAAAACATTCAACCCCAGTCAAGAGATCTGGGTTAAATCCATCATTCTTTTGCTCACCATGCCACCCCAGTTTAGACCTGGCCATATGTAAATCAGTCTAGACCATGTGCCTCCTGGGAACAGTTAAGCCCGAACTGCCAAGACAGGTCCTCCCCAGACCGGAAACAAGCATCCTAGGACCGGTTTCAAGGTTTCGCCCCTCTTCAGCCAGGATAGCTTGATTCCAGTGGCACAGTGAGCAAAGAACCCACATCTGGGCATACCTGGCACACTTAGGGCGAGAAAGCAAAAGACACACTATTGATTGGCGGCATGCAGAACACATCAAAACGTTCATCCCCAGTCAAGAGATCTGGGTTAAATCCATCATTTTTTTGCTCAACATGCCACCCCAGTTTAGACCTGGCCATATGCAAATCAGACTTGACCCTGTGCCTCATGGGAACAGTCCAGCCCGAACTGCTAAGTCAGGTTCTCCCTGGACCGAAAACAAGCATCCTAGGACCGGTTTCGAGGTTTCGCCCCTATTCAGCCAGGATAGCTTGATTCCAGTGGCACGGTGAGCCCAGGACCCACGTCTGGGCATACCTGGGGCACTTAGGGCAAGAAAGCAAAAGACACACAATTGATGGACGGAATGCAGAACAAATCAAAACATTCACCCCCAGTCAAGAGATCTGGGTTAAATCCATCATTCTTTTGCTCACCATGCCACCCTAGTTTAGACCTGGCCATATGCAAAACAGTCTTGACCCTGTGCCTCATGGGAACAGTCCAGCCCAAACTGCCAAGCCAAGTCTTTCCAAACCGAAAACAAGCATCCTCGGACCAGTTTCGGGGTTTCACCCCTCTTCAGCCAGGATAGCTTGATTCCAGTGGCACAGTGAGCCAAGGACCCACGTCTGGGCATACCTGGCGCACTTAGGGCAAGAAAGCAAAAGACACACAATTGATGAACGGAATGCAGAACAAATCAAAACATTGACCCACAGTCAAGAGATCTGGGTTAAATCCATCATTCTTTTGCTCACCATGCCACCCCAGTTTAGACCTGGCCATATTCAAATCAGCCTTGACCCTGTGCCTCATGGGAACAGTCCAGCCCAAACTGCCAAGCCAGGTCCTCCCAGGACCCGAAACAAGCATCCTAAGACCAGTTTCGGGGATCCACCCCTCTTCAGCCAGGATAGCTTGATTCCAGTGGCACAGTGAGCCCAGGGCCCACGTCTGGGCATACCTGGCCCACTTAGGGAGAGAAAGGAAAAGACACACAATTGATGGACGGAATGCAGAACAAGTCAAATCATTTACCCACAGTCAAGAGATTTGGGTTAAATCCATCATTCTTTTGCTCACCATGCCACCCCAGTTTAGACCTGGCCATATTCAAATCAGCCTTGACCCTGTGCCTCATGGGAACAGTCCAGCCCAAACTGCCAAGCCAGGTCCTCCCCGGACTGGAAACATGCATCCAAGGACCGGTTTCGGGGTTTCACCACTTTTCAGCCACGATAGCTTGATTCCAGTGGCACAGTGAGCCCAGGACCCTTACTGGGCATACCTGGCGCACTTAGGGTGAGAAAGCAAAAGAAACACTATTGATTGGCAGAATGCAGAACAAATCAAAACATTCAACCCCAGTCAAGAGATCTGGGTTAAATCCATCATTCTTTTGCTCACCATGCCACCCCAGTTTAGACCTGGCCATATGTAAATCAGTCTAGACCATGTGCCTCCTGGGAACAGTTAAACCCGAACTGCCAAGACAGGTCCTCCCCAGACCGGAAACAAGCATCCTAGGACCGGTTTCAAGGTTTCGCCCCTCTTCAGCCAGGATAGCTTGATTCCAGTGGCACAGTGAGCAAAGAACCCACGTCTGGGCATACCTGCCACACTTAGGGTGAGAAAGCAAAAGACACACTATTGATTGGCGGCATGCAGAACAAATCAAAACATTCACCCCCAGTCAAGAGATCTGGGTTAAATCCATCATTCTTTTGCTCAACATGCCACCCCAGTTTAGGCCTGGCCATATGCAAATCAGACTTGACCCTGTGCCTCATGGGAACAGTCCAGCCCGAACTGCTAAGTCAGGTTCTCCCTGGACCGAAAACAAGCATCCTAGGACTGTTTTCGGGGTTTTACCCCTCTTCAGCCAGGATAGCTTGATTCCAGTGGCACGGTGAGCCCAGGACCCACGTCTGGGCATACCTGGGGCACTTAGGGCAAGAAAGCAAAAGACACACAATTTATGGACGGAATGCAGAACAAATCAAAACATTCATCCCCAGTCAAGAGAGCTGGGTTAAATCCATCATTCTTTTGCTCACCATGCCACCTCAGTTTATACCTGGTCATATGCAAAATAGTCTTGACCCTGTGCCTTATGGGAACAGTCCAGCCTGAACTGCCAAGCCAGGTCCTCCCCGGACCGGTTTCGGGGTTTCACCCCTCTTCAGCCAGGATAGCTTGATTCCAGTGGCACAGTGAGCCCAGGACCCACGTCTGGGCATTCCTGGCGCACTTAGGGCAAGAAAGCAAAAGACACACAATTGATGAACGGAATGCAGAACAAATCAAAGCATTCACCCACAGTCAAGAGATCTTGGTTAAATCCATCATTTTTTTGCTCACCATGCCACCCCAGTTTAGACCTGGCCACATTCAAATCAGCCTTGACCCTGTGCCTCATGGGAACAGTCCAGCCCAAACTGCCAAGCCAGGTCCTCCCAGGACCCGAAACAAGCATCCTAAGACCAGTTTCGGGGATCCACCCCTCTTCAGCCAGGATAGCTTGATTCCAGTGGCACAGTGAGCCCAGGACCCACGTCTGGGCATACCTGGCCCACTTAGGGCAAGAAAGGCAAAGACACACAATTGATGGACGGAATGCAGAACAAAGCAAATCATTTACCCACAGTCAAGAGATCTGGGTTAAATCCATCATTCTTTTGCTCACCATGCCACCCCAGTTTAGACCTGGCCATATTCAAATCAGCCTTGACACTGTGCCTCATGGGAACAGTCCAGCCCAAACTGCCAAGCCAGGTCCTCCCCGGACTGGAAACTAGCATCCAAGGACCGGTTTCGGGGTTTCACACCTCTTCAAACACTATAGCTTGATTCCAGAGGCACAGTGATCCCAGGACCAACGTCTCGGCATGCCTGGTGCACTTATGGCAAGAAAGCAGAAGACTCACAATTGATGGACGGAATGCAGAACAAATCAAAACACCCCCAGTCAAGAGATCTGGGTTAAATCCATCATTCTTTTGCTCACCATGCCACCCCAGTTTAGACATGGCCATATGCGAATCAGTCTTGACCCTGTGCCTCGTGAGAACATTCCAGCCCAAACTGCCAAGCCAGGTACTCCCCGGGCCTGAAACAAGCATCCTAGGACCGGTTTCAGGGTTTCACCCCTCTTCAGCCACAATAGCTTGATTCCAGTGGCAGAGTGAGCCCAGGACCCACATCTGGGCATACATGGCGCACTTAGGGCGAGAAAGCAAAAGACACGCTATTGATTGGCGGAATGCAGAACAAATCAAAACATTCACCCCAGTCAAGAGATCTGGGTTAAATCCATCAGTCTTTTGCTCACCATGCCACCCCACTTTAGACCTGGCCATATGTAAATCAGACTTGACCCTGTGCCTCATGGGAACAGTCCAGCCCGAACTGCCAAGCCAGGTCCTCCTTGGACCGAAAACAATCATCCTAGGACCGGTTTCGGGGTTTTACCCCTCTTCAGCCAGGATAGCTTGATTCCAGTGGCACAGTGAGCCCAGGACCCACGTCTGGGCATACCTAGCGCACTTAGGGCGAGAAAGCAAAAGACACACAATTGATGGACAGAATGCAGAACAAATCAAAACATTCACCCCCAGTTAAGAGATCTGGGTTAAATCCATCATTCTTTTGCTCAACAAGCCACCCCAGTTTAGACCTGGCCATATGCAAATCAGTATTGACTCTGTGCCTCATGGGAACAGTCCAGCCCGAACTGCCAAGCCAGGTCCTCCCCGGACCGGTTTCGGGGTTTCACCCCTCTTCAGCCAGGATAGCTTGATTCCAGTGGCACAGTGAGCCCAAGACCCGCGTCTGGGCATACCTAGCGCACTTAGGGCAAGAAAGCAAAAGACACATGATTGATGGACGGAATGCAGAACAAATTAAAACATTCACCCCCAGTCAAGAGACCCATATTAAATCCATCATTCTTTTGCTCAACATGCCACCCCAGTTTAGACCTGGCCATATGCAAATCAGTCTTGACCCTGTGCCTCATGGGGACAGTCCAGCCTGAACTGCCAAGCCAGGTCCTCCCCAAACCGGAAACAAGCATCCTAGGACCGGTTTGGAGGTTTCGCCCCTCTTAGCCAGGATAGCTTGATTCCAGTGGCACAGTGAGCAAAGGACCCACGTCTGGGCATACCTGGCGCACTTACGGTGAGAAAGCAAAAGACGCACAATTGATAGACGGAATGCAGAACAAATCAAAACATTCACCCCCAGTCAAGAGATGTGGCTTAAATCAATCATTCTTTTGCTCACCATGCCACCCCAGTTTAGACATGGCCGTATGCAAATCAGTCTTGCCCCTGTGCCTCATGGGAACATTTCAGCCCAAACTGCCAAGCCAGGTACTCCCCAGACCGGAAACAAGCATCCTAGGACCGGTTTCAGGGTTTTACCGCTCTTGAGCCAGGATAGCTTGATTCCAGTGGCAGAGTGAGCCCAGGACCCACGTCTGGGCATACCTGGCGCACTTACGGCGAGAAAGCAAAAGACACACAATTGATAGACGGAATGCAGAACAAATCAAAACATTCACCCCCAGTCAAGAGATCTGGCTTAAATCAATCATTCTTTTGCTCACCATGCCACCCCAGTTTAGACATGGCCATCTGCAAATCAGTCTTGACCCTGTGCCTCATGGGAACAGTCCATCCTGAACTGCCAAGCCAGGTCCTCCCCGGACCGGAAACAATCATCCTAGGACCGGTTTCGGGGGTTCACCCCTCATCAGCCAGGATAGCTTGATTCCAGTGGCACAGTGAGCCCAGGACTGACGTCTGAGCAAACCTGGCGCACTTAGGGCGAGAAAGCAAAAGACACGCAATTGATGGACGGAATGCAGAACAAATCAAAATATTCAACCCCAGTAAAGAGATCTGGGTTAAATCCATCATTCTTTTGCTCACCATGCCACCCCAGTTTAGACCTGGCCATATCCAAATCAGTCTTGACCCTGTGCCTCATGGGAACAGTCCAGCCCAAACTGCCAAGCCAAGTCTTTCCAAACCGAAAACAAGCATCCTCGGACCAGTTTCGGGGTTTCACCCCTCTTCAGCCAGGATAGCTTGATTCCAGTGGCACAGTGAGCCCAGGACCCACGTCTGGGCATACCTGGCGCACTTAGGGCGAGAAAGCAAAAGACACACAATTGATGGACGGAATGCAGAACAAATCTAAACATTCACCCCCTGTGAAGAGATCTGGGTTAAATCCATCATTCTTTTGCTCACCATGCCACCCCAGTTTAGACCGGGCGATGTGCAAATCAGCCTTGACCCTGTACCCCATGGGAACAGTCCAGCACAAACTGCCAAGCCAGGTCCTCTACGGACCAGAAACAAGCATCCTAGGAGCGATTTCTGGGTTTCAACCCTCTTCAGCCAGGATAGCTTGATTCCAGTGGCACAGTGAACCCATGACCCACGTCTGGGCATACCTGGCCCACTTATGGCGAGAAAGGAAAAGACACACAATTGAGGGTCGGAATGCAGACAAATCAAATCATTTACCCCCAGTCAAGAGATTTGGGTTAAATCCATCATTCTTTTGCTCACCATGCCACCCCAGTTTAGACCTGGCCATATTCAAATCAGTCTTGCCCCTGTGCCTCATGGGAACATTCCAGCCCAAACTGCTAAGCCAGGTACTCCCCAGACCAGAAACAAGCATCCTAGGACCGGTTTTAGGGTTTCACCCCTCTTCAGCCAGGATAGCTTGATTCCAGTGGCAGAGTGAGCCCAGGACCCACGTCTGGGCATACCTGGCGCACTTAGGGCGAGAAAGCAAAAGACACACAATTGTTAGACGGAATTCAGAACAAATCAAAACATTCACCCCCAGTCAAGAGATCTGGCTTAAATCAATCATTCTTTTGCTCACCATGCCACCCCAGTTTAGACCTGGCCATATTCAAATCAGTCCTGACCCTGTGACTCATGGGAACAGTCCAGCCCGAACTGCCAAGCCAGGTCCTCCCTGGACCGAGAACAAGCATCCTAGGACTGTTTTCGGGGTTGTACCCCTCTTCAGCCAGGATAGCTTGATTCCAGTGGCACAGTGAGCCCAGGACCCACGTCTGGGCATTCCTGGCGCACTTAGGGCAAGAAAGCAAAAGACACACAATTGATGGACGGAATGCAGAACAAATCAATACATTCACCCCCAGTCAAGAGATCTTGGTTAAATCCATCATTCTTTTGCTCACCATGCCACCCCAGTTTAGACATGGCCATATGTGAATGAGTCTTGCCCCTGTGCCTCATGGGAACATTCCAGCCCAAACTGCCAAGTCAGGTTCTCCCCAGACCAGAAACAAGCATCCTAGGACCGGTTTCAGGGTTTCACCCCTCTTCAGCCAGGATAGCTTGATTCCAGTGGCAGAGTGAGCCCAGGACCCACGTCTGGGCATACCTGGCGCACTTAGGGCGAGAAAGCAAAAGACACACAATTGATGGACGGAATGCAGAACAAATCAAAACATTCACCCCCAGTTAAGAGATCTGGGTTAAATCCATCATTCTTTTGCTCTCCATGCCTCCCCAGTTTAGACCTGGCCATATGCAAATCAGTCTTGACCCTGTGCCTCATGGGAACAGTCCAGCCTGAACTGCCAAGCCAGGTCCTCCCCCGGACAGGTTTCGGGGTTTCACCCCTCTTCCGTCAGGATAGCTTGATTCCAGTGGCACAGTGAGCCCAGGACCCACGTCTGGGCATATCTGGCGCACTTAGGGCGAGAATGCAAAAGACACACAATTGATGGACGGAATGCAGAACAAATCAGAACATTCAACTTCAGTCAAGCGATTTGGGTTAAATCCATCATTCTTTTGCTCACCATGCCACCCCAGTTTAGACCTGGCCATATGCAAATCAGTATTGACCCTGTGCCTCATGGGAACGAAACTGGGGTGGCATGGTGAGCAAAAGAATGATGGATTTAACCCAGATTTCTTATTTTGATTTGTTCTGCATTCCGTCCATCAATTGTGTGTCTTTTGCTGGTGGTAGTAACATCTGATCCCCAATCAGCACTTGTAGCAATAGAGGAGGAAGCCCTGGCATTTGGAAGGATCTCAGAGTATTCACTTAGCCAGCAGAAAACACAAATAGTCACAGAGTAGTTGACCTGGAGGAGCCTCGGGTGACGCAGGTAGCCACCTTTTTAGGGATACAAATTACCTCAGAGCTGGGGCAAAAAGAAGTATTTTGATAGGATGCATAATCTCCATCTATATATTGTTGGCTGGTGCAATATAATCAATATGATTTTCCTACCCAAAGTTCTTTATCTTTTCAAAGCTATACCCATGGAATTTGAACAACAATGGTTTAAGGGGATAGAAAATATGTTTAATATGCTTATGTGGGCCCATGTGAAGACTAGGAGAGCACTGAGATTTGTCACACTTAGTAGGAATATGCCTCCTTAATATGCATGCCTTTTCTCCCCATGTAATTACAACGCAGTCGTTACAAGGACTGCGTTGTAATAACGCATACTATTACTCTGTAAGTCGTAACAATGACTTTCTCTAAAGGGGGGCCTGGATGTTGGAATCGTATGATTTACTATTCCAACTCCAGTATTTGCAATGGTAGGGAAAGTGTTGGATTTTAAATCCAACACCTTCTGACCCCTCCACAAGTGGTTGTTCTGACTTGCGGAGTGATGATTTGTGTTGTTACAAAGCGGATGTTGTAATTGCCTGCAGGGATCGATGTTTACCCTTACAAGAGAGAGAGGAGGATGGGCAGTGCCAGACCTCAGACTGTACCATTGGGCTGCAGCTCTACAATTCATGCGGGGCTCAGTGGGAGGAAATGCAGAAGACCCGTGGAGTAGAGTAGGGTCCTCAGATGTTTACAAATTATTACTGGGAGGTGGGGCTCAAAACTGCTTCCTGAAATACAGCGAACCCAGTTATTATGAAAAAAGTCAGATTCAAAACCTGATCAGCTGCATTTCAGATTTGGTAATCCTTCAAAAGAAAAATGGGGCTTGGTAGAACACATTTTTATACTCAGCTTTTTGGAAATCCGATGTTCCCAGACACTTCAAGATATCACTATGGCAAGGTGGGAAGGTTTGGGAATCTGTATCACGGGGGATCGTATGGATTCAGATGGAATCCAGTCAATCAATAAATCAACAAATCTTTCTTCAGCTTTTGTAAAGAAAAAACATAAAAGTCGAAATCACATCACAAAGACTAGGCCTGGGCAAAAATTTCGTTCCGTTCGCGGAAATTGCGATAATTTGACATTTTTGCGTTCCGCGGAGAGCGCGAAAATGTCAAAAATTCCGGTTTCCGCAGCTTGGCGATAATTTGTTTCTTGCTCGCGCTGTAAAATGATACATTCTCGCGCGCGCGCGATCGCCTTACCTGAATCCCTGCGTTCGCCGACAAGTTTTCTTGATCCGGTCGCGTTCTCCATGAGATGTTGTATTGTTTTTAGCCATTTGCGCTGTCTCGCGACAGTTCGCGCCCGCAGTGACGTCATGCGTCGCGCGATCACGTCTTTCTTCTCGCGATCATGCACCGCGAGAACAACT
This sequence comes from Triturus cristatus, assembly GCF_964204655.1. Taxonomy (NCBI): domain Eukaryota; kingdom Metazoa; phylum Chordata; class Amphibia; order Caudata; family Salamandridae; genus Triturus; species Triturus cristatus. The sequence continues at coordinate 371,017,482 of NC_140586.1, forward strand.
CAAAACAAGATGGCCGCGCCCGCAAGCAGCCACATGGGTAAGTTGGCGACCCGCAACCATGCAGAAAATCGCGCGAACATGCCGGAAAAAAACTTCCGCATCTTCGCGATATTTCTGCTTGTTTGCGATAATTTTAAACATTCTCGCGATAATTTGCGAAGGTTAATTCCGCAAATTCCGCCCACCCCTAACAAAGACACACAGTAAAATTACAATAGGATGAATTATAAAAGGGTAGGGGACTGCTTTATTTCCGTTCTTCTCCCATCCACAATGATTAGTCACAGGTATTTCTAAGCTTTACTGCGGCCTTTAAAAAACGAAGGACATGCCATTCTGTGCTCCCTGATAGCATTAAGAAAAAGGTAAAATCAGGACACACTTGTTTAAAATTAGCTTCTTGTAAAATTGAGATGAAAATGGTCTTCCCTGGCACCTCCTAATTGCTACACAACAGTAAAAACATAAAGCATGTCCTGTGGAGACTTCCCGTTGCAGCCACAGGATAGCAAGGTCTTGCCTTTTTTGCTCCATCGTGGGTGAGCAAGGAGAAGATGGAATAAATCAAGGCAAATCTAGTCAATAAAATATGGTCATATGAGCTAGGAAGCCCTAAAAAGTGTGGTTCCTTAGATAATGTCGTTTTCAAGGAGATAAATAGACGTACACTGGCCTTTTGTAACTGACATTCTTCCCTATCCGTCACCCGTTGTCTGAAAAAGGACTCCTTTGCCTAGGGCAGGTCTTTCCTTCTAATTGTGTCCGGGTTGCAAAAGAGATCCGGTCTTAATAAATCCTTCCGGTATATATTTATGCTATGCCACGGATAGGTGGCTCCTCCCCGGGGATAATTACACAAGAGCATTGTATTCTAAACCGGACAAATTTCCCCATACGGGGCTCACACAGCACTTGGTACAGATTTGGTACCAGCCCCAGAAGGAGATGGGATGGGTGACAACTATAACACGACTCACTCCACTAAGGGACTCTGAACAATTGGCGGATCTCTGGAAAACAAAGGGGTTTGATAAATGAGATATGATAGGGATCTCCCGAGTGGGCGATCTCTGGGAGGAAAAAGAGATAATGCCATTTGCAGCCCTCCAACAAAAGTTTGAACTCACGGACACTGAGAGATTCTGATACATGCAGGTGTGGCACACGCTCTACACTGTTATTCCGAAGGGGGAGACCCCTCCTGAGGCTTCTCCTCTCAAGGATCGGCTCCTGGATGGCTATATGCCCAAGAAGGCAAGCTCCCTGGCCTACCTAAAACTTATAAATCACTCACCTGACCCTCTCCTTCGGCTCCGTGCAACGTGGGAAAGTGACTTTACAGAACTTGATGAGGAAGAGTGGGTGGAAGCGCTGGCATCCCCGTGGGAGGGGGCAATATCCTCAAAGCTCAAACTGGTGCAACTGAAAATATTGCACAGGATATATGTTACCAGCATGGCTCTGGTTAGAATGGGATATGGCACTGACCCTAATTGCAGGAGGCAGTGTGGTTGGGAAGGCTCCTTTTTTCATGTTCTGTGGGAATGCCCTAGCATAGCGAGATATTGGAGGGCGGTCACCTCATGTATGGGGGAAGTTCTGGGGCAGATAATAACAACGGAGGCCAAATGGTGTCTCCTCAATATATGGGAACCGACCGATTTAAACAGTAAAGAACGAACTTGGGTAAAGTTAGGCTTAAAAGTCGCTAAAAGGAACATTGCTAGGAAGTGGGGAGTACACATGGCCTGACACTGTGGGAATAGAAAAGGGACATGGACTGGTCCATGTTTAAAGAAAAAACGGTGTTTGTCGCAAGAGGATGTCCCAAATGGAACGAATACAGAGGTACCATTTGTGAGCCACCTGCGTTACTGACACAGTCACCCCTGGACGACTTAGTACCCTAATAGCTGATTATAAATTAGATTGTCTACTTCGCAGGATAGTATGAACTGTGTGTTATGTATCACAAACTGCCATGCCTTGAGTATTTTCTTTAAATATATATACTGTGACAATGTTTCTTCTGACTGACAATAAAAAGAACATTAAAAAAAATATATATATTTAAAGGATTTTTTGAGCTACATTCTAGCTGCATCATGTATGACTTAAAGTTTTTAACTAAAGGTTCCGGTCTTCCATAAATGTCACAAAGGAGTTAAGTAGTGTTTTCAACCCCCTCGCAGTCCGGGCCATGAGGACTGTGTTGTCCGCATACATGCCACGCCGTCCCACCTGGAGAAAATCCACCTGTGTGGCTGTCAGCTCCTCCCCTCCCCTGGGCTCCAACACGGTGTGCGGCCCAGGTGGTGCTGGAGGGCTTCCAATACTTGGGGATACATATCACGAGGGATCAGAACGAGGGATCAGAAGGAGTTCCTGGAAAAGAATCTAGGACCCCAGATGCAATGCCTGGTGGCAGACGTGAGTCATTGGTGCACACTTCCACTCTCTCTCATGAGACGAGCGGCCCTTTTTCAAATGACGACGCTACCATGGTTACTATTTGTCATGCAAAACCCTCCCTTTCCGGTCCCCCCCAACTATATTCAAGCGGATTTCACAAGAAGTTCGGATGCGGCTGTGGGAGGGAGGGGCGCTGACAATCTGCACTGCATTAGTTGCAGAAGGGAGTCTATGATGGTGGTATTGCAGTCCCAGTCATCAGGTTATATTACTGGGCCTCCCAGTTGCAGGTTATTATTGACTGGGTCTATGTGGGCAGGGAGGAGCCTGCATACAGGGTGGATAGAGCAGTAATGCCTGGAGGGAGTTGTGAACCTCTCCTGATCTCACGACGATCCTGCCCGGATTGGTCTGAACACACCAAAGTGGTCATCCAGTGTTGGAGGGAGGCTAATAAATTCCTGGGTTGGGAGGGTAAATTGACAGGAAAAACCCAGCTCTGGGTGGGTAACCCTTTAAGCGAGGTAGCGGCGCTGACGGGCTTTAAAGGGTGGAAATTGATCGGTATAGAATACTTGGGGGATGTGTGGAAACGAGATTCACCCCTTGCATTTGTGGAACTCCAGAAAGTGAATAACCTACACCACTCACAGAGCTACTCGTACCTATGATTTGCATGCTCTACGCACACACATACGCAGTGGGGATTCTATCCCAGAGTACTCCCAGCTAGAGGATAGGCTACTGCCGGACCACATCGCGGAGAAACCAACTTCCACGATATATCGTTAACTGGTAAACAATATGCCTGATCCGCTGATTACTCTTAGGGCAGCCTGGGTTATGGATCTGGGGACCATAGACTACGAGGAGTGGCAGGAAGCAATCCAGAGTCCTAGAGAAATTGCAATGTGCTCTAGATCCCGCCTAGTGCAGGTCAAGATTCTTCACCGCACCTACTATCCTCGCACTCATCTGTACTCTTAGAGTCGGGCACTATCAGCGTGGTGTGTACGGGACTGCGGGGAGGACGGTAACTTCATGCACATTTTGTTAGGTTGCCCGAGATATCCGGGTTCTGGAGGGCAGTCACGGACACCATAACTGGAGTTGTGGTAGAAACGGTCCCATTGGACCCAAAATGGCGTCTATTAATGATACGGGGTGAGGTGGATTGGTCCAGATACGTGGAAATATGGCTGGCTCTATCTGCGGGGGTGGCAAAAGGTAACATAGCCAGATGCTGGGGGGCACCTACACCCCTGCAGGTGGATGATTGGAAACGAGACCTTGACTGGTGTCAGAGAGCAGAAGAGATGGTGTATAAAAGTAGGGGTTGTGCCAAGAAGTGGGAAAAGGTATGGGCACTGTGGCGAAAATACAGGGGGCTGGGGGAGGGGGATTAATGGGGTTTCAGAGGGTGACGGTGTTGTTCTCTTTCAATTACAACTATACAGTTGTTACCTTTTTGTGTCTGATACCTGATTTACCCATGATAATGCTTCTGTATGGTATGGTCTTTCGAGCTTTGTTAATAAAAAAAGATTTACGGAAAAAAAAAAAGAATGGTCCCAGGATCTTCCTGCCCTTTTGCGCAGATATCTAGTTCTGCTTTGCACCTAGCTATGAGGGACTCATGGAGGGAGTCCGGTGTGATCTGAACCCACCTTAACCTTCTACCCTGATCTGTTGCCATAAGTGTACCCTTTGCTTCTTTCATCCTAGATTTCCATAACTGAAGCCAACTTATTGTAGCACATAGAGGATTGTGGCCACTATAGATGCTATCCTCGATTGAGGATAGCATCTATAAAGAAATGAAAAAAGGATTTAACACATTAATAAAATCGATAAAGGAAGCACACCCTCTCCTTGAAAAGGTGGGAACAATAACTCTCCCACTTCAGCCCAACTGGCACATTACCATGGTCAGATCGAACTCCTCAGCTAAGATGTTGAGAATATCTCCCTGCTTGTTATGCTCTACATGCATGCCCATCAAGCGTGGTCATCCAGTATCAATGGGGTTTGACAAAATAGGGTCCCCACATAAGTGAAGATTAAAGTCTCCTAGCTTGGAAATATTACAAACATCTGGAGCAGCGGCAATGGCATTATAAACGTTCAATAACAACAAATTAACAAACCCCTGGGTAAATAACAAAGACTTCAAACAAGGTGTTTCGGTTGGCAGTACCTTCAGACAACAATACACTGCTAGGGAGACAAAAATTATTAGCCTGCCCTTGGGTCTTCCCGCCCTTGATGGAATGGTGGGCACAAAAAAAGCCTTGATACCCTCCAGAAAGAAGCTGTTTGTGTTGGACCATGTTTCCTGGAGGCATATTACATCAAAGCCTTTTATGAATGCCATCTACATAGTGAAACTGAACTTGCTTGCTAACCCAGCAATATTCCACAACACAAGTTTACAGGCCTTGCCTTCTCCAGGGCTGATTGAGCGGGGCAATATCATCTTTTGGTGAGGGGATGATGGCTCTTTGGATTCCCTCTCAATGAGTCAGTCATAAGAGTCCAGTGTTTTCAGGAGAGCAAATCTGTTAAAAAGGGGGGTATCATGAATCATTAGCTCCCTGAATGTCTGGGGGCGCAGCAGAAGAACTGGGAATCTGCTATTCACCTCCCCTGGTGACCTCACAATACTTGAAAGACTGTAGAAATGCCCCAGAGGGAGGGCTTCTATGGCCAAAATGGGGCCACAAGGCTTATTCTGCGCAACTGCGTGCAGGACCCTATCTGCCAGGTGACGTCTGTTGAAATTAATTACAACACAGTCTCCTTCCATATATTTTCTGGACCTTCCAATCCAGGAGACTCTACGTACCATGTTGAAAAATCTCGGATCACTGATCATAACATCGAAGTACATAAAGATCGAGTCAACAATACTTAAACATAAATATCGGCACACAATACACAAAATAGAAATAACACAAATATCGAAAAAAAAAATCGTTTACATAACTCTCGATTACATAAATATCAACAACAAAAATATAGAACACAAAAATAGCGAGAAAATTAAAATAAAATGAAACACATCAAAAATATTGATACAAACAATATCAACAACTCAAACATCGAAAAAATACATATGAACTATTTGGAAAATCAAATTTAAACGTACAGCAATACTATTTGCAATAATACAATAAAATTACTTATACCAAATATTTTAAATAACAATACAATTAATTACAAATTAACAACATTAATTTAAACAAATACATTAAATATACAAAAAGAAATCGATAAACACACAACATACCATAAAAAATACATCAAAATAAACAAACAAATATATAAATGTATATATATATAATACATAAAAAAATACAAAACATTTATCTACAAATAAAATTAAATACCACCAATTAACAAAATAATGGCAAACAATAAATAAACAAAATAAATATTTAATAATTCTCAAGGTAACAGCTCAAAAATTCAAAAAAGCCATCTCAACCAATACATTTCAAACACACAAACACAGACAAATAGCAAACTGAAACTAATTAAACAAACACTATAAAAACAATGAGTCAATTAACAAATTTACTGTATAACAGATGACCACGGAGGAAGATCGAAACTTCCAGAGAGAGAAGACAAAAGGAAAAACAACTACACCAAAAACTATTCCAAACTTCCCACAATAAAGGGAAGCACAAAACATTGGGGCTGATTACGATGGCGGTCGTAGGCACCTCCGTGGTGCTGGTGCTGGCAGAAAACGGCCATTTAGTTACCCCTGTGGCGGTTCTCGCGACCGCCATATTACATTGGGAAAAGATAGCCCTTTTTCCCTCAGTCACGGTGTGTCCAGATCCACCAGAAATGTCTTGGGCAACGGTGCTGGAGGGGGCCAATAGAGAAAGCCCACTGTGCAGAATGACGTCCCGACTGCTGATCAGACCACAATGTAAATGTATGTGTCTTGTAAAGCGCACTGCTGCCCTGAGGCGTCCTGGCGCTGTAGACCGCTGGGGAACCCGTCCTGGTTATCCCTGTGAGATGGTCCCTCCAGGGTATCTCCAAGGTGAAACCAGGCATCCCCAGCGAATGTGGGGGGCCGTTGTGGAGATGAGGCAAGCTAATGCCCAGAGTTGCCGAGTGTGATCCCTGGTTAGAGTAGGCACCGAAGCGAGAATTATCGATTCCGCTGGCCCTGGTCCACGACCCTGCCACGCCGGGAATTGAACCCTGGTCCAGGGCCGTCCTCTGCTTCCGGGTCTGCTGCCTCTAACCAGTGAGCCACACCACTCCACTAATGCATGAAACCGCCCATCAGAAGCGCGGCAGAAAAAACAGCTCATCGGAGATGGCGGAAGCACAGCTGCAGAGAAAGAAACTCTGTCTGTCTGAGACACCTCTCCAAGTTCTTGGCCATCATGGATCCTGCTCTACAACCTCTGCCGCTGCTGTACCTGATCCACTACCATCAGAAAAGATGCTGTCACGGTCAAAGCTACAGGTAAGTTCACAACATATCCCTTCATACAACAACAACACACAACTGTTGCTCTAAAATACGTTTGGTGTCTACATCATGGTGGAGACAGGAACATATACCACAGTTAAAGTACCCATGTCTTGCACGTAGGTAAATTGTCACCTCTGCATCGGGGGTACCCATCTCCATAGAAATTATGGAATCTAGTCCGGTCGTGGCACTCATGTCACCGCAGGGGTGAAGAGGTTGTAACACTTGTCCACAATGTTGTAGGAGTTCAGCACATTGTCCTAGGCAAGCAAGATCCTCATTACAACTCCCACCCCACAAATCTTCAAAAAGAGGCACCACTCAGCACAACATATTTGCAGCATGACGTTATGTGCAGGAACACTGTCTATAGTGACATCTCATTAGGATCATCAGCAATTGTATAGGAATAGGAGTGAGGGATGAGGCAAGAGTCCCTTCAAAAAGACAATAGTCATCATTGCAGCCAAATAAGGCTCAGTCCACCTACAATGTGGAACAGAGGAAGGCAGATTAACCATGTTGTGCATGTGTATATCACAGTAGTCCAACAGGGTGTTGGATGTGTCAGAGAGCCAAGGTAGATAACTTATGATTTGATACACCACTGCCACATAATCACAGTTAAGTACACACCCCAAGCAGACATTGATAGGCTCATCAAATACAATGGCAGACCATACCACATGATGACAGCCCATACCATGCAACTCAGTACAAATATACTGACTCAAACAGCAAACTCAAAGTAAGCACCACTGTGCAGTGCATTTGACTGAATTGTATACTGCTGAACTAAATGACACCATGTGAGTATGTCCAGTACATCAACAACACTGACTACACTGCCACTTCACAGAACACCTCCACACCATGACTCCACCTCAACAAAGGTAGCACCAGCTATAAAGTATTGAATGAATGCCAAAGTGTCAGGAAGAGCCCATCTTGACAGCAGTAAACTCTGATCTGAGACTCATGACAACCCTCCTATTCCTCAAAGCTGCCTTCCACTCATGTGAATAAAAGTGAGTAATTGAAGAAATGAAGAATCACTGTGCAGATTACCAACCTTGGAACTGGTCATTCTGCATGTTAAGTCCTTGATACAGCTCACCCACTCTACTTCATACACAAACCATAAGTCAGCTGTATTGTATGATAACATGTAAACTATTCTAAAGTGGAGGACACAGTGCAGGAAAAGCGCGGAGAATTGACTGGTACCATATGTACATGGAATTCAAGAGGTGCAACCTATGACACTACACTTAGGACATCAAATAATACATGGGTGGCACAGAGATTACAACTGTATGAAAGTAACATCTGTGCAGCATCCCTGTGACAGAGCAATGCAAGTAATGCATTGGACCAGAATGAGATAAACTGTCATAAGCCATACAGTGGCCAGTCCCTCATCTGTATCAACTAATATGACATGTGAATGCCACCAGCACAACACTCATGGCTCACATTGACATTCCCTGATTGTCAAACTCATCTATGATCTTCACACATACCACTCATCTACCCATCTTCCATTCTCACTGCTCTACATCTTGGACAAGCTCTGAAAAAGGTGAAAAATAGGTCCTATGAGTTCCCTGCTACCCAATGCTACACCCTAGTGTGTATCTAAAAATGGCTGAGGTCCACTGAGGGATGTCTGATCCATTGCTGACCTCAAAACAATTGCCAAATGCATGTATAAGAAACCACACCAAAAGAAGTCCAACAAGCATGACCATGTGCAGCAAAAGAGTGGATAGCCAATGTGATCCCAGACCACCGTGGAACAGGTACAATTTCTCCTCTGGCCAACTCCACAGACAGCATAATACCAACTAATCAAAAAATACATAAACAAATTACAAATATAACCACTAACTGTGTGCATTCAGACAAACCTGCCAAGACAGCCATAGACACTCAAGGTGAGCATGGTGTCAGTGTGTTGCACAAGCATTCATATGCACCATCCTGACAAATGAATGTTCAAATATAGGAGGCCATACCACAATTGTATACACAAAACAAGCTAATAAACAAGACTTCACATTGCTGCATATGACATGTACACAAGAAATGCACAGTACAAATTCAACACACATCTGAATGCATTCAAATACACAAACTCCTCACACACAATGTCATGCTAAAAAAACATTACACACACATGAACCTGTCAGTAGAAAGATCCAACACAGGCCAAAGACTGCATCCCTCAACAACACATTCATAACATATGCACATCCAAAAATATTACAGAGCAATCTCAGCTGGACATCAGGGGGACTCACACCTAGCAAGCATAATGCAACATCCACTGACAGCAGTGCATGCACAGTAAGCAGTGTGTGAACACCACCAAAACCAGTATCACACATATCTGATTTCACCACCATGAACTTTAACATCACAGATCATCACAGCACACAGATCACATCACACTCAGGGTAGGTAGCGGTACCTCAGGAAATACCTACACACTTTAGCTATCACCTACTGCTGCACAACTCAGGCAAACACATATGCATATAACCTAAATAGAGGACTGTGCTAGAAACTCATCTGTACTGTACATGAGCAACCATGCCTGCAATCAAGAAGAATAAAATAGCACATAACAAATTGTGAAACAGTGCTGAGGGGCACAATGGTTCTGGACACAGATCATCCCCCACAGTATAGTGTCACACTATGGAGTGGTGGGGAGGGTCAAACACTGGCAAGGCATGGGGTGGAACATATCGGACAGAAGTGTTTTGTTTACAGTAGTATTGTACAGGTGAGGAGTGTACAGAGAAAAAACACATAGAGGAATAACTTACAATGTGTAGGCATCAAATAGTCTTCTTGGGGCTAGTATAAGTCTGAATACCACATAGTGGAGTAAATGAAGTGTAAAGTGACATCAATGTGTGTGAAAAGTAAGATATAATGTTTGTTTGCCAGAGTCAGTCAGCACAGTGAGAACAAAGGTAAGCAAGAGCCATGGTTGATCACAAAACTCACAACACATGCATTGCAGTGATGCACTCTGCATACTCACAAATTATGTGGACAACAAGTAGGTGTACCCTAGGAGCTCACACTGGCACACTATACATTTCTCTGTAAACAACTCGTACATGTACCTAAAAAGTCCAGCAGGTGACTGATCATTTAAATAAACAGGCACTCATCAACTGGATCATACATGTGTGAAAGGGTCATACTCAATTGTACATACACATCAATACTTCAGCTAACAGGAAAATCACACTGTATGAGTGCACACATTCTAATGTGCCCATGTGACTATGAAGCCATACCTACTCAAGATGATTACAAATCCACACTGGTGTGTACACATTAACATAGAACCCATAGATATGATAGACCCTGTACTCCCCTGAAGTCATCATGTAAATAAAAATCGCTGCTGTTGATGTAGAGCATCCAAATATGACATGTGTACAAAAGTAGATCCCCAACAGAACAAAGAAGAGGACAAGAGCTGACCATCACAGACAAGCACCATGGACCCATAAAGCCTTCGAGTCAATAAGCACATTCATTTCTGCAACCTCTGCAAAAGCAAAGAATGTACATGCCACTGTGAATGTGGCATTCAGAGCATGGAACAGATGAACGTGTAACATACATTGTACTACATCATTAGCAAGTCCAGCGACAACGATCACAACATAATTTTTATTACATAAACTCCATATCTGAATCAAAAGTGCAAAACATCAAGGGCAACGGCTAGTCCAAATTGTGAGTACATACATGTGTGCATTGAAGATTGCACAACAAACTTGCAACAAAGTCCATTGCCATGGGAATCTCACAAGGGTAGGGGCATCAAATGGGCAGTCCAGGCACTGCTCAGGTACGAATGGGGTGGGAAGGGGGACTTGGCTTCAACATTGTGAAGAAGTGGAACTGGGAGGAGGATGACTGTCTGGCCCAGTCAGAGGACTGGATCTGGGAGGGTGAGAACTGGCTGAGGTAGAGTGATCTGTGGATGTGCTAGTCTGAGGGCTGGCTGGACCTGGTGGAGTAGTTGCATGGGGAGGCGGGGAAATGCTGGTGGCAGGCTCAGTGGCTGATGGTGCATGTGGACGGCTGGGTCTCAATAGTTTGGGGATCCGATATCCACCAAGTGTCACAGGTGGTGGTGTTGGATCTTCATCGGGAAATTTGCTGGACCTGGTGGTACCCTGGGATGTTGATGCCCTTTTCCCCTGCCTAAACATGTTATGGAGGTGCTTTCCCCTCTTTGCTACCTTCTGAATGCTTCACAGGGGAGGTGGTGGTAGAAGTCTTTGCCAAACCTACCCTCTGAAGGGGGGTGGAGCCAGTTGTGGTAGACACCAGGTCCATGGCAGCCAGGGCAAGTGTTTGGGTAGGTTTTGTATCATGTGTGGGGATGGAATGGAGATTGGAGGGTGAGGAATGTGAGGTTCGCAATGTGGATGCATGTTATTATCCTTATGTTTCTGAGTGTCCTGTGATGTGCTAGTTGTGGGGCGGTCGTGTGTGCTTTTAGTGTGCTGTGGAGATGGTGTATGGTGTCTGGTTCGCTTGGAGTGCTGTTGTTGTGTGCTGCCTGTGGATGACTGAGTCCCTGAGTGCTCTGGGGTGGGTGTGCTCTGGTCAGGGGGGAACTGGGAGTGTGGTAGCGGAAGGGACAGGAGCAGGACTGGGAGATTGGGACTCCAGAATGGCTGCCTTTACTGTGAAGGACAAAGACTGGACAGTTCTGTGCAGGCCACCCATGTCCGAATGAATGCCCTCCATGAATGCAACTACCTGTAACAACTTGTTGCCATGATCCTGGAGGGCATTCAGGAGCGCAGTCTGTCTCACACACAGCTGATGCAAGATGTCTATGGCCTCCACACTGAGGGCAGCAGGGGAGACAGGGGCAGCGGTGCCTGGCGGGAAGGAGATTCTACCCTTCTTAGAGCTTCTGGCCCGTGTACCACTTGGGGGAGCATCAGGGAGGTGGACACAGGATGTGGTGTTGAGGGCGAAGAAGCAGATGTTGAACTTCCTGTGCCCGCCAACACCCAGGAGTCACTGTTGGAGTCTGAAGATGTGGATGTAGGTGTTTCAGGACACAACTCCTCCATGGCACTCCTGTCACCCTACGAGGCTCTGGTCCCCTCAGTGTCACTGTACTCCTGGGGATAAGAAATGCCAGTAGCTTCCCCTACGGTGTCAGGCCCCTCTCCTTCCCTGCCCTCGGCAGATGCTGCAAGACACAGAGACATAGGTTGAGTAAAGTGGCCTGCTCACAAACATGATTTGTTATACAGACAGAAACACTTGCACTGAAAGTCCCACATGCAAATTATCCATGTACTGTATGCATAATCCCAATTCCTGTTATGATCAGCTGATGCGAGTAAACATGCGTAGTGGATAGTCATGCTCCATGTTGCGTTGACACTGCCAAAGTTCTGTGCATGTGTCTACATCACAACATCACATCCAATCATCTGTAGGCACACCTACATGCCTGCAGGTATGAGAGCTAAACATCCTAATATGTTGTGTTCCTCACACTTGAAGTATGCATTCACTGAACCCCACAACTACAAACAGAAACCAAGACATTGTTAAGTGGCATTGCTGCCTTACATCTACTATGTTTGCCAGTGATGCACAACTACTGTTTAACAATGCTAACCACTTTGTAGATGTATAAATTAGAGGAAGTCCACACACCAAGTCTCGCAAGGCACCCTAACATGATGCTCACTGCTAGTTGATATCTCTGAGACTCACAATGCTGCATATGGCACACATATTTTGCAGGGACATATTGCTACTAAGCCCCATGTACTAATGTTGCCACAAAGACAATTCACTATAGCACGATTAGGGCAATGTGATGCAAGGCCTTTGCGTGTTGTGACATGTCACATACCAACACCATTCCAATTGCCTGCCAAGCCATCAATGATCCAAGGCATGAGGGTGCCTTCTGTAGATGGAGCTATGAGTGGCCTCCATAAGGACAGCTAATGTGTGCCAATACCTAGGATCTGGCATCTGACATCCCTACGTTGTGTTGACTGATGACATCCATTACACACCAATGCCCCAAGAAATCACTCACTGATTGAAAGCAGTAGCCACAACTTCACCATGCACTGAAGCATATGAACTCCCCTCCACAATGCACCCATACCGAGAACTGACACTGAGTAAAATTTGTTTTTTCCATCAAAAGTTACAATCCAGCACCTCACTCACATCACAATTTGCCATACCCACTGATCACATCCAACTATGTTAAACCCTAGTGCCAAAACAATCTCACAACAGCCACATTTAGCTACATTGCATCAAACGTCCACTGTCTAATCATCCCAGACATGTTGCCATGTGCACAATTAGCAAATGCAGATTAGCCAATGCATCACTGCAATCATCACCATGTACACCATCAGAGCCTGTGGGCACTTGCTGTCACTGTTGCAGGGAATTACTTCATGTGCTGCCATGCTGCAGATATTTGGCTAAATGCTTCATAGTGATGCTATCATCTATATCATTTAGAAAAACACAACCCATGAGACAGGTGTAACCTCTGCTAAATCACTGCACCCTGAGTCCACATTTGTGCATGTCTCTTGCCACGTACACATCATCACATGAGCACACTCTTGTGGGAGCCCCACAGCGCACACAAGGCTGACAAGTGTGCTGGGCTACACACTTCACACAATGTCTTCTCTTGTGGAGGAATATCTCAATTCAGACAACATCCACCAGATGGTAGATGAAAACATGTCAAGAAAAATTGCTATGACACCATTCATGTATTTCCCTCATGAGAATCAAAACATTGTTCACATGCAGAACCTTTACACTCGCCACTGAGGCTACTTAGAAGCCATTGCATCCCACTAGAGACATCACAGAGGTCCTGCCTTGCCCTGGGCTGGGAATAATGCAGTCAGTCATGCGCAAAGTCAGACTTAGCACAATACTCACCCCTAACTTGCTGCTGTTGGGCCCTCAAGCGTCCATCCAGCTCTGGCTGTGTGACTGCCGGGATGCGGGCCATCAGTGGGGTCATGGTCCTGCGCACCAACCTGCCACTTCGAGGGAACAGCCCCAGCATAATTTCTGCGACGTTCTTTCTTAGACGGCAGATGTCATCCCAACTCTTGTGTCAGAGTGAATGGCATCGGTTTGAGACCCCTAGGGAACTCACCTTACTGGCAATGGCCCTCCATATGGCCTTACGCTGATAGACCTTGAGCTGTAGGCATGGGAGACAAGAAGAGGAATGTTTTTAACACTGTGTTGTGTAACACTGTGTGCAAGCCCAGGAGAATGTAAACACATAGCACACAGAAACATCAATGGACAGCAGAGGCCATAGGCCATGTCACATAGTACACTTGGAGAAAGCCATCTTATTACAATGTTGACATCTTTGATGATGGACTGACTACCTGCCCATCTCATACACATGCAGAGTGTTAGTACAGAAATCAAGGTGAAACTGGGCCTCATCTGTGATGCACTATGTGAGTGAGCATGGCATACAATACACTGTAAATGATGTGTAGTGGTCAGACTCACTGTGTTTTACACTACACACCCCTTAATGCCCTTGACCATTGCATAGCTACACATGTCATGGAGGTCACAAGTAGGTACCTGATCTTACATTCTACCACTCTTGTCACACGGTGTAGGTCTGTCCTGTGTACTCCTCAGGTGTCTAATTGCTGCTTCATAAATAGGAGGGTGGACAACACCTATGTCTTTCTAAGTCATTTTAGTGATGGGGCCTTTATACATTGTGCATTTACTTGACTGTCCTGAGGGCTTTTCACTCACAAAAATATTGCTGCATCACAAGAATCACATGCATGTACAATGAGAATGATGACACAGTGCATGCACATGTGAGACTCTACACATAATGGAGCTAACAGAAGGATGACATGTCCACTGTACATGTAGCAGATGTGTGAGAGGTGAGTTGCCACCAATATAGACAAATACAGGCCTAGTACTCCTGTGCAGACTGGCCACATCTCCATTGGGTCACTATCAAAGCAGTACACACATAAATCAGTGCCCTCTGGCCATTGTACATTTTGCATCTCAGAAAGGATCATATGCATACGTAATGAACTATCACATGACATGACACAGGGAATGTGTGTTCAGAGTTCGAGTTCCTCAAATTAGCAGGGTAACCGTACAACTGCTAAACCATGTTGTGTCCATTTCATCATTGCATGCAGTCATGAATCTGGGGGAATAAGGCTATATACCACATTGAGGTGAAGTAATTATGCTAGGCAGTGTATCACACATTTACATGACTCATTCTCAGAACAACATGTGTGACATTTAGGTTTATTAGAGCTGCAACAGTGTCTATGGTGCAATCATCCCCACATCCTCAAGTTTAATTTTAAAAACATTTACTTCATGTATGGCCCATGCTGATGGCAAAATCACAATGGATTAACATTGGCTTGCACTCACAGGCACATCCTACTGTACAGTAACATAATGTGAGCATTCAGAGCACTCTAAAACCTTTACTTATATACTTACCAGTACCTCTGGAGCACCATATAGCCACCTGTACTGGCCAAGGACCTCGTCCAACAGGATCTCCAATTCCTCTGTAGTGAAGGGACGGGCCCTGAGGTTCTCAGTTCGAGCCATGACTGGGTCCAGAGATGAGGTGCAGCAGCAGTTAGTGGTGATGAATGGCAGGCAACAGTGTCTGTATGCAAGTGACTGGTGAGGCTATCTCACAGAAATGTATAGGCCCCTAGGGTTGTTCCTGTGGTACTCTGCTGACACAATTGGTCTGTATGGTTTGCATCTTTCAATTGTGCCAATGCCTGTCACTGCAGTTGCGGAGCACGCCTACCGCGATGTGTAAACTGAAAGGCACTACCGCATTGGTGGTTCCCATTGGCTTCAATGACATTCTCGTAGGCGGTTTCCCACCACAGAGGTCAGGATGTCTCTACCACAATCTGGCATCTTTCAATTGTGGACAATGCCTCTCAGCACAGTGGCGGAGCAGGCCTACCGTGCTTGTGAACACATTGTGCATTTACATACTTGTTTTACGAACTGCATCACTGATCACAACACATTTACCAAAAGAAATCACAGCTCGTTATAAAGTGAATTGAGAGTGTGACATTTAACTTATGCATGCCCATACATGTCATGGCATTACACATGATTAAATGCATTGGTATGTCCGTATTCACATGTCAAATTTCATCCATGTGGGCATGTATACACATTTTATGTTGAATTGGCTATCTGTGTTATGTTATGTTAAAAAATGTTGGAAAGCGCACGTACACCGGCTGGTTTCATAGCGCTACTCTGAGAGGTACCTGACCCCAGGGAGTTACTCGTAAGCTTGTCTGAATACCCAGGTCTTGAGAAGCCTCCTGAAGCTTACGAGGCTGTTGCATGATCGGATTTCGGAGGGGAGAGAGTTCCAGAGTCTGGGAGCTAGAACGGCAAACCTAGCACCGCCCAGGCACTTACGTTTGAAGGCGGGGGTTGACAGAAGGTGCTTGTGGGTCAAGTGTAAGTTGTGCGTGGGTATATGCCATTTTTATGAACATGCCAATGTGTGTAATGCAAACTCCTCCTACAGTCATGATGGACTGACCACATAATTTGCATGTACGTCTGTACACAGTGCTGTATTTATATTGATAGGTGTCCAGCTTACACTCAGTGGGATTATTTTGTAATAATGTTGTGCTTAATGATTGAAGATGTGCAGTAACAGCAGCTATATACAACTGACACAAGGGCATAGATTGTGTGAAATTGAAAGTGAATGAAAAGTTAGTTGTGCATACTGAGTGTTTGAGTTGTCAGTGATGGTAACAGAGACAAATAGAGCAGTCACCACAATAATGGAATTACAAAGTCAAATTTCAGTGCAACACTGGTGACGTCATGGCTGGATTAGCGACTTGGCTTTGGTTGGTGCTTTGCATATGATCCTCCTGTGGTGTTTCTTGGAACGTCCCCTCTTGTGTTTGGCAGGGTCGGCCTCTGCTGCAGGCTCAGAGGTATCTGAGGAGTCATTGTATTGCAGCTCACCCCTCTCTGTTGATGGAGCAAGGTTTCACATCTATAGAAACTTGCTTGTATGCAATCCTCTCGAATGATATGTAATACTGTAACCAAAATGTCCGTGTGTACTAAAATTGCACAACATTTTATATAATCCTATCTAGGGGAAGCTTGTCTATGTGCCGTCTTAATAAGTAACCTGAGAGTCCTAAGAAAAATGGCCGCTAAAACGTGGGAACTCATCTGCGCATGCGTCTACCACATCACGTGGTGTGACATTCTTCTGTCGCTTGGGGGAAATCTTTGCAGCTGCGCAGTATCTTAGAGTAGAAGTAAGTGGTATACAGTGAATTTATTTATTTTTGTATTCTAATATGTTCTTTTCTGACTTTATTATTAGTATGTATTTGGGCCTTGGAGGGTGACCGCATCTCTGTTCCTTTGTGATTTCTACACACGCGCAAAACGACTGCTTGCCCTGGAACAAGTGATGCAAATTGACTGACTGCCAAACCCTAAGCCGACAAGGACATGAGAACCCAAACTTCTGACCCTCCTAGAGGAAGAAGGGGCAACAATGTGTAAAGACTTTCCGTTCCACATATGAAATGCTTGTGGGAATAAAGCTTGTGGGTATTAAAATTAAGGGGAGGAGAATTAGACAATAGCCTAAAGAAAAATATTGCACTTGGTATGGTGTGATGTCCTCACCCCACTACTTGGCGTAATCAAATTGCGGGTGAACATGGAATTGAAACATTTGGGGGTGGATCATGCCCTTGAATTTGGTATACCAGAGGTAAGTTATAGATAGTTAGAGACACTTGACACTTGATGCTGAGATGCTGATGCTATGCTGAGATGCTGCCCGATTTTTCAGCAATCTGACTGAAGAATCCTACACTAGGGAAAATTTGTGGAACAATCGAGGAGGCACATCTAGGAAGAGGTTCGGACGTGCCCGAGCCGGAGAGAGTAGCACCAGAGAGGGGTGTAACGCTGGCGTTGCACTAGAAGAGGTCACCTTTCCCTGTCCCGAACCTGTCCTGAATCCTTGACTCTCTGATTCTAGGTAAATATATCTGTAGGGTAAATGCTCCGTACTTGTTCTCTGTCCAGTCTCTCCTCAGGTGCTGTCATTGCAAGAACTTATTAAGGCAAACTGATTATAAGCTAACTGTACTATTTTCCTGATGGAGATTTCTGGTCTATTCATGTGTATTTGATTTGACTCACAAAAATTATTAATTCAGATAAACTTTTAAAACTCCTTCTAAGTCTGTGGTCCTTTACAGTGAAAGTTAAATGTATTGTTGTATTTTCCTCCCTATTCTAATCTACTACTAGATTCTTCGATAGAGCATTTACTCAGGAGATAGGATTGGTAAGAATACTGATATATGGTTTCCTAGGGTAAACAAATTGATGTCCAGTGGATATTTGCCAGTTCATTTGCGTGTATGAATGTATATGGGCCCAAATGAGTGTTGTGTGTATGAATGTGTTAAGCTGGTAAACTCTGCCGCATCAGTTTTACTTGGCAGCAGAGGCATTGTTAGTATAGTTAGTTAGGTGAGGAGTATATTTGAAATTGTGAATTATTGATTTATGTATTAACCAAAACCATTATGTATTGTTTCTTGTTGTCTGGAAATTCCCGGGATTATTGAATAGCAGGTGGTAAATGGAAGCCCCACTGCAGGGAGGTTATTGGTCTGGATCGAGAAAGTGCTGAAAGTTACGCAGGACTAGAAGCACAAAGTTATGGAAAATTTCTTGTATGTTAGTGGGAATAATTGATAGCGAGGAGTTTCGCTGGTGAAAGTTTGGTATTATATCACCTAGAAAGGGTAATACTGAAGGAGTAGCAGGTTCTCTGATGCTTGTGTGAGGAGTAAGCGGAAAGGTTTTACTCGTAGAGTGTGAAGAGTAAGCGGAAGGTTTTTACTCGCAGTGAAAGAAATCTTACTATTCTTTGAATTATTGGGTCAGACACAATAGCGAATGTTTATACGTTGTTAATTAATGAAATTTGTGTGAAGAAATTGTGAGAAAATAAGTTTTCGCATTACCTTGTAAAGGAGGGGTCAGTTGCGGGTGCTGCACTGACGTCACAAAGAGCCGCGCTGGGATTGGCTGAAACAGCGGGTGTGTAGTTGATGCGAAATTGTAAAGGAGGGGTCATTAGTTAGGAGTGAAACTGACATCACAGAAAAGCCACGCAAGCATTGGCTGAGCGAGCGAGCGAGCAGAGTAAAAGTCGATTGGTCCTCAGAATAGAAAACGCGCTGGTATTGGAGAACTATTAGAATTAAAGCAAGCATTTGATTGGTCATCAAAATAGAGATCCCGATAATAATAATCGATAGGGGAGATTGCATGTACGATCCAACTTTAACAGGGACTCGACCAGATGGAAGATTTGTAGGATTTGCTTACCAGCAGTACCTTAATCAGCACAAGCATGCAATGTACGGAGAAAAGAGAAAAATTACTTTCATGCAAAAGGTTAAGAATGATTTCAAAAAGGACAAACCCCCTTAGTAGTAGAGAGGGGATTCTCATTCCTCCTCCAAATACGCCTGCATCATACATGATGGTGGAGAGAGGCTATCATACTTGTGTGTGGTTGGAAAATTGGATAGAATACACAAAGGATGATGGTAGATTAGCATTTCCTGAGTACGGAAGTTTTAATGGAAGAATACTGTACAATTTAAGAAAATGAATGAGTTAGAACCCAGACCTAGATTGACTCAATATGAGGCTTTAGAAGAATGGGAAATGGAAGCTTTCGAATGTGACAGGCCCCGAGGTAACAGACATTTAAGCAAATATTACCCAAAATTTCCCCGAGAAACTAGAGATAGACAAATGAAAAAATGGAGACAGGCCATGGTGGCAGAAGGGTTATATCCTGTGTTAACACCAGAAGAGCAGATAGGAGGAAAATGTACAGAGAAGACCAAGTACTTAACCATGATACATATAGATGAAAAGTCCTCCACCTTACAATGAAGGATTTCATAGAATGACCCCTAGTGCCCCGATATTAGGAACACCTTTGGTTCGACGGATAGTACATGACACCGCAGACAGGGTGCTTTAAGACAAGGAAAGGGAAGCAATAAATAAGAATAAAGATGAACGGATACAGAAAATATACATCCTGATGCCTTGACTATGCCCGTAACTATAGGTCCGGTAGTTCCATTATATGGAGAAAAATCAAATTGTCCTAAAGTTCCTGTAATGCCTACACCAACGATAGAACCTAGAAAAGAAAAGGTAATAATAGATGATCAAGCCAGTGAATGTGAATCAGTAATATCATTGATGGATTTGCCTATAAGAGAGCCAATAATGGAAACCCTGAAAAGAAATTTGCCCAGTTGTTCACAGGAAGTTAGACTAGAAACTTCATCAGGAAGCAGAAGCGCCACAATAGTAACCCCAGAAGATATAGAGCGATGGTCTCAAGAAATAGAGAAGCCAAAATCACAGCCTAAAGTATTAGACATTTTCAAATAAAGAATATAATTGAAAGAAATGGTTGCTGGAAATGTGGGTGTAGACAGGCTAAACACATATAGTGAAGATGAATTACTGTTTATCTGTAGAAGTATTACACGAAATACCAAGGTATTCCATGAAAAGTTGACTTATTTGGCATCGGAAATGGGAATTAACATAGGGAAATAAAAGGTGTTGCAGAAACCATATAGAACAGAATTCTCTGATAAGGATTTGGAAAACATGAATGTGTCTGGAATAAAGTTGCAGATTAGAGAGTTGTTATTTCTGTTACAAAAATGGGGAGATCTTGAAAGATGGAGAGTTAGATGGGTAAAGAAAAAGGAGGAAGCACAGGTAAATCGAACAACATCTAAATATGTCAAGAGAGAAACTGAAAAAGCTGAAAGATTGTATCCGATGAGAGAAGTACCCGGAGGGGGGGGTACATACATGTGCCATGGACTAGACAAGATATTTTATTTTTTACGAATGATTTTCCAAAATTTACAGAAAAACCAGTAGAGTGGTACAGACAAGTTGAGAGGTTTGTGAAAGTTTCAAAAGTTTTATTGAAGGATCTGGATGGTTTGTTTGACATAGTAGTACCTGCAGATTTGTCGACAGAATGTAAAATTGCTATGGATTGGCCAAGTGAGGAATATCCAAGAGATGCTAAAACAGGTGTCCCGTCAGAGGATGTAATGAAAAAATATCATCAGGTAATCACTTTTCTGAAGAGTAAAATTCCCCCGAAAGAAACTGATTGGGTAAAGATAGACAGAACAACTCAAGAAAAGGATGAGTCTGTACATGCCTAATATGGATGTCTTTTACAGGTGTTCTAACAGTATAGTGGGTTTGAAAGTTTAGAAAATAAAGACATGACTCATTTTTTGTACCGATTTGTGTTTGGGCTGAGGTTGGATATATCTCAAATGATTAAGCAGCACATGCTGTGCTGGCAGTCAAATCCCATCTACGAGATTTTAAAATATGCTAAATATTGTGGGGACGAAATTGATAGCAAACGTAAGGCTTTAGAACAAAAAGTAATGTGGGCTCAAGTAAAATTAGCTGAACAGCAAGAACTCCAATTAAATAAGCAATCAGAAAATCAGGGAAGAGCACGAGGTCAGAGTGATAATAATGGGGGAAAGCCACGGGGAAGATTAAATCGGGAAGAGGCAAAGAAAAAATTCCCTTGTTATGGGTGCGGGCAGTTGGGACATTGGAAGAACGAGTGTAAAGCCATACAAGTTAATAATGCCCCGAATCAAAATTTGAATCCACAGACGCAGAATGAGGTGTTAATGAGTCATCAGCAACAGGGTATAGATCTTCAGAGTCAATTGCCACCTGCCCCTAAATCAAATTTTGTGAGTCAAGCCAAGTAAAGCGTGGACGCCGGATTTCCAGAAGGGAGTGGTAAGAAATTTTTTGTAACATCTCAGTTTCTTTTGCCCAACTCACTGATTGATTATGATCAAGAATGAAGGTTCCCGAGGGGGGAGGAAGGGGAGTGGGTACTTGGCGCATCCCTACCGGTAGATCAGTCAGGGCCTTACATAGAGGGTAAAGTAAAAGGAAATGATATTACCTTCTTGTTAGATACTGGCGCTACAAGGTCTACTGTGAGAACAGCAGACATTCCTAACCTGCCCCTCTTGGGAGAAGAAGTTCAAGTAGTAGGTGTTTTAAATAAACGGATTAGCACTCCAATCACAGAACCCATGGAGGTGCGAATCGGAAAATTTAAAGAAATGCATAAGTTTGTGGTCTGCGATTCAAGCCCTGTAAATTTGCTTGGAAGAAACCTGTTGTGCAAAATGAACTGCACTATATTTTGCACCCCGGATGATGTTGCAATACAAACCCCAGATGAAGATGGAGTTTACAAGTTCATGTTAACTAAACAGGGAACAGATGTAAATGAATTATACTCAACGATGACACAAAATTAATTACCTGCAGAAGTCAAACTGACTGTAAATGCAGAAATATGGGATTTTACTGGAAAATATATAGGATTAATGGCAAATGTAGATCCCGTAAAAGTGACTGTGAAAGAAGGTGCTGTTTACCCGAACACCCGACAATACAAAATGAGTCCAGAAGTAAAGGGAGGTGTGACGGCAGAAATAGAGCGATTGGTCCAAAAAGGCATTCTGAAAGAAATAATGAGTAGCCCGTGTAATTCACCTATAATTGGTATTAAGAAATCTAACGGAAAATACAGGGTGGTTCAAGACCTCGGGAAAATTAACAAGATTGTTGTACCATGCTACCCAGTAGTGCCTAATCCAGCTGTGATTCTTTATCAGATACCATGGAAAGTAGGATGGTTCACAGTGATTGATTTATGTCATGCATTCTTTTCCATTCCACTTCATCCAGATAGCAAGTTCTTATTTTTGTTCAAATTTGAAGAGCATGTTTATGTTTGAAATCGTGTGCCTCAAGGGTACACAGAAAGCCCTTCAATTTTTAATCAGATTCTCAAAAGAAGCCTTGAATCTCTTGTATTGCCCAGAGAGTCAGTCCTGGTGCAGTATATTAACGACCTATTAGTGGAGTCAAACACGCAAGAGGACTGTGTTACTTATTCAATTGCATTGTTAAATCATTTGGCAAAGGGTGGACATAAAGTGTTCCCTGAAAAACTCCAGTTTTGTAAAGATTCAGTAAAGAACCTTGGACATCAAATAGAAAGAGGAGTTAGAAGGGTGACCTCCAAAAGAATCAAAATAATAAGACAAATGCAATTGCAACGAACCCAAAAAGAAATAAGAATGTTCCTCGGAGTTGTAGGATATTGTAGACAATGGATTGTAGGGTTCACGTTACTAGCTAAGCATTTGATACAGCTGACCAGAAGAAGAATGAAAGATCCCATAGAGTGGGATAATGACAGTATGGGAGCTTTTAGAAAATTGTGGGAATGTTTGCATGAAGCTCCTGCTTTAGGAATGCCCGACTCTTCAAAAGAATTTGCATTATTCTGCTATGAGCGGGGTAATTGTGCACTTTCAGTCCTAACACAGAGACAAGGATTAATGAGAAGGCCCTTGGCCTATTTTTCTGCCACCTTGGATCCTGTGGCTTGTGCATTACCAGGTTGCCTGAAAGCTGTAGCTGCCACTTGCGTAAGCATAGAACAGAGTGAGTTAATTGTAATGGGACACCCTGTCAAGGTGTATGTTCCTCATGCAGTGGTAATTTTACTGACCAGGACCCGAACACAGTACCTAACTCCCAGTAGGCGGACAAAATGTGAATGAATAATACTTGGAGCTGAAAATGTGACAATGGTGAGGTGTACAATTCTAAATCCAGCAACCTTACTTCCTGATCCTTACCATGAAGAAGTGAGGGATGTGGTTGAACATGAATGTCTCGATGTGACTGAACTTAGTACCAAACCACGTCCTGACATACAAGAAGAACCTTTGAAAAATGCAGAACATGAGCTGTTTGTAGACGCCTGCTGCGTGAGACACGAGGAGGGAGGATTGAGTGCTGCTTACGCTGTATGTACATTAACTGGAGTAGTCAAAGCATCCTATTTACCAGAAGTCAAATCAGCACAAGTTGCTGAATTGATCGCCTTAATTAAGACATGCAAAATTTGAAAAAATAGGAGAATAACCATATTTACCGACAGTCAATATGGTCATGGGGTTGTGCATGATTTTGGCCAGCTGTGGATGCATAGTGATTACCTGACTTCTTCAGGGACCAATATTAAAAATTGGATTTTTGTGAAAGAATTACTAGAAGCAATTTAATTACCAAAAGAGGTAGCCGTGGTTAAGTGTGCTGCTCACCAATCATGAAATGCCTATGTGACAGCCGGTAACAGATATGCTGACCAGGTTGCCCAACACTGTGCAAGGCACAAAATTGCCTTAAACAAAGAAATAGAAACTTGTGGAATCAGCTGCCAACTTATGCCACTTGCAGAGGTGGGAACTTGGGAGGAGGTGAAAGATCTACAGAATGCAGTAGACATGGGAGAAAAGGAAGAGTGGGTGAAGATAGGATGTCAAAGAAGGGCAAAAGATGGTGTGTGGATTTGTTATGATGGCAGACCAGTCATGCCAGACAGTATGCTTGCACCAATGGCTAGAATGTACCATGGAGACACACATGTGGGCAGGGATGCAATGATTCGACTCTTTAGACAAGATTGGTTTAACGCAAAGTTCAGAAATGTAGTAGAGAGCCTTTGCCAGAGATGTTTAATATGTCAACAAATGAACCCTAGTAGGAAAACTGTGGTCTGCATGGGAAAGATTGGAAAGGCAGAGGGTCCTTTTGTGAGACTCCAATTAGATTTTATTCAACTACCTGCTTGTCGAGGGCTGAAATATGTGCTTGTCATAATTTGTTTATTTTCAAAGTGGGTGGAAGCATACCCGACCCGAAGAAATGACAGCTTGACAGTGGCCAAACTTTTATAAAGAGAACTCATTCCTAGATTTGGTTTTCCAGTAACGATTGAATCAGATAGAGGGTCTCATTTTAATAATGAAATAATTCGAATAATCTGTGAAGCATTCAAAGTCGATCAGACATTGCACTTCGCTTACCGTCCAGAGGCTTTTGGAGTGGTAGAACAACTGAATGGCACAATCAAGTCACGACTCGGAAAGGTGTGTGCATCCACTCCACTGGAATGGCCAGATGCTTTTTCCCTTGTTTGGATGGGTTGAGTCCTCATGAAATACTCATGGGTAAAGCAATGAGACAAGTATGCATACCAGGACACAAGCTGTTGAATATAACTGATGACTTGGTTTTGGAATATTGCAAAGAGGTGGCTGACAGAGAGAGTTCTATCTCTCATCAGGTTGGGGAAGACACTTTCAACAGACAGCTGAGCCACTCACATGATTTGAATCCCGGTGATTGGGTAGTTGTGAAGAATCACACTCGAGAATTGTGCCTAGCACCAAGGTGGGATAAACCTCATCAAGGTATTCTGACTACCTCAACAGCTGTAAAGTGTGCAGGGGTGCCTAATTGGTTTCATGGAAGCCATACCAAAAGGGTACCAGCTCCTGAAGAAGAAAAGTTACAATTGAAACCAGAAATTGATGATGCTGAAAGTTATGCAGCTGAAGAACTTCCTATAGAAGATCCTGAAGTAGCTGCCCAAGATCAACCGAGCACTTGTCAGGACGACTGGATCCCAGTGGTGGACATACCTGAAGTACTTATAAGAACTAGAAGTCAAACACAGTTAGATAGACAGGAGAAGTGTGAGGACCAGACAGGTATAGAAGAAGTCGCTCAGGAAATTAGGGAAACGACTGTTAGGGAGCCTGAGCAGGAACAGATAAGGAGAGAACAATATACTCAGACAGAAGAGACTCAAAGCACTGTTCCGGAGTCTGAGGAGGGACAGTCAGGAATTAGAGAAACCGTTCAGGCAGAAGAAGGTAAAGAGGTAAAAAGACCTGAACAGGATCAGATAGGCATATTAACGCAAGTTCAGGATACAGAAGAAAAATCAGACATCATTAATCCTGAACAGGGTCAGATTGAGGTAGATGAACCCATCCAGGCAGAACAGGCCGAAATAAGCCCTGGACAAGGTCAGATAGTGAGGAAATCTGAAGACGAAGCTGATCAAGTTGTACAAATACCTAAAGAAAATAAAAGGAGTTTTGAAGAACCTGGCAGTGCAGTAAAGTTTAAGAAAAGTCGAAAAGGTGATAATTGGCCAAGAATCATTAAAAGACTGAGATATCGACTTAAAACAATCAATGAAGAACCTGATCAAGTAAATGAAGTAACTAGTCAATCTGGACCTTCCAAGGTAATACCAAAGAGAGAGTAGGAGTCAACGATTAAAGACATTAAATAACAAGTTCAAGGGTCCTGAATGGACATATGTCATTCTTGAAGACTTTGATAATCTCGATTTAAATGCAGAAAGTGATGAAGTGTGAATGTTGAGCAAATTGAGGAAGAAGTGAGACCGACTTGAAAGGGAGAAGACGCTCAAGATGTTATCTCTTACCAGTTTCAAAATTAAAGAAGATATAATCTTCTTGCTCAAGATGTCTGATAATAATGTTGCCGGAAAACCAAAACAAAGCTGTATAAAGAAGTGTTGTAGGATCTGTATATGTAGTTTATTAATAGTCCTCGTAATATGGGTGACATTAGCAATAGCTATTCCCTACCTGATCTGATGGTTACTGACAAACAAAATAGTACTAACACACATACAGAAGTTACAAACATTAAAGGAGATAGAGTAGACTTAGAAACACCAGATGAGCTAGATTTACATCACACTGTAGAAAAGAATGAAACTGTCAGTCAGTCAACAATAGCTTTATTCGGTTAATAATTAAAACCATCAAAGCATACACAAAATTTCATTTGCAAATAGTTACAATTGGAAATAATTAACAAAGGAGTTTCAAACAATACGCAGTACACAAATATACATAAAAACATAGTTGAACAAATAATTGGCGAATGTTAAGATTAAAAAGTAAGACAGGCCAAAATTTATAAAACTATTTCATAATTTCAAGAGAAAAAGGTAAAAAGACCCGGTCTCGGACTGTCAAACATGCTAAAAAATAGAGCTAAAATATGTTAAACTACATTCGATTTCTACTTCTAATAGCCCCCGAAAGATAGCTGGCAACTCCGAAACAGACAAAAGGAGAACCCAGCATTTGCAGAAATACCAAGGCGGGCCTTACTTGGTCAAAGTGACAGTTTTTAAAAATAGGGCAAATAAATTTCTTACGTAACAGAGTGTAAAATTTACAGTAAAAAATCATATGCAACGTATTTTGTTCGGAGGCGTTATCACAGGGACAGGGGCCCAAAGTGCCCTCTTTAAAAAAGCCCTTCGGGTGTGCTAGGAGCCAAGGTAACATGCCATGTTTAAACCTAATCAATAAGAACAAATGGAAAGGGTTATTTATATAGGTCAAGTATGGCTGAATCTCGTTGCCCATACTTAACATGACAAATCTCCTAACAGACGGTTTACACACTTCCTCGCCTTCTCTCAGCAACTTTGCCCTACACATGAACTGAGACTTTAAGTCTTTTATTTCCATTTTAGTCAGCTCACATGGTCTCTCAAATAATTCTAAGCAGCCGAGAATCTCCATCTTAGATTTAATATATCGTAGCCAAGGAATACACATTGCTTTGTCAAGGGCCAGACAATCTTGTATAATGAGCTGGTTTAGGGTTGGTGGGTGCTGCACCCAAACCCTTAACCAACCCATTAGTGGAGCAACGGAAATCTGATCCACTAGGTACTCAGCCCCCAAATCTTCATGGATATTAAAAATTGAAGTAGAAACAGGCAATGACAAAAGTTTCCGAAAAAAGGCATTCTCAGTTAATTGAATCTCCACTGCCGACGTATAGCCCCAGACCTCACTGCCATACAGGGCCATAGGCACACACTTAGCGTTATATATCTTCAAGATCGCGGGCAAGGGCTTGCATCCCAGCCGTTTTGCAAAACCCAACAATGCTCCTGTTGCCCTAGCGAGAATGTTCTGTTTCTGTGCGCGTTGCGCGACCCATGATCCTCGGTCATCAAAGGTGACCCCCAAATATGGAAAGGTCTGGACTTTTGTAAGCTCCTGCTTATTGCAGAAGAATTTAACCTTTTTCGCAGCTCCATCTCCTATTGTCATTGAATGTGATTTTTTAAAATTTATTACTAAGTCCAAAGAGACCATAAAATCGTTAAAACCATTTAAAAGGGCTTGAAGGCCTCTTGCAGTTCTTGCCAATAAGACCGTGTCATCCGCATACAACAAAGCGGGAATCAACTTAGTACCTGCTCTTGGTATGTCTTTACAAGATAAGGACAAAACTTCCCCCAGGTTATTAATATAAAGTGAGAAAAGCAGGGGGGCAAGAATGCACCCCTGTCTTACCCCACGCTTCACCTGCCAGGCATCAGTTAGATTCCCGTCCTTATTATAACGGACCGCCGCAGTAGTGTCTTCATGTATAAGTGCTAAAAAGGAAATCAGCACAGGGTCGAGACCCATAGCTGCCAGGGAAGCCCATAATTTTTGACGATTAACCAAATCAAAAGCAGTAGATAGGTCCATGAATGCTAAGTGTAAGACCCCCTGCTTCGCAATCGTATACTTCCCAATAATGAGATGCAGATTAAGGCATTGTCCTACCGTGCTCCTTCCCTTTCTGAAACCATACTGAAGGTCCGAAATAATGGAGTTGTCCTCCAGCCATGATGTTAACCTTGCTAGGACAACTTTACCCATTATTTTCATCGCAGAATCCAGAAGAGAAATAGGCCGATAACATGCCGGATCCTCTCTAGCACCTTTTTTAAATATTGGTACTATCACGGCCTTACCCCAAGAACGGGGAACACCCTCCTTTGCTGCCGCGTTAAAAACTAAGGTTAGAAGTTTCGCCCAGTAATCTGAATCTGCCTTGTACAGATCCGCGGGGACGCCATCGGGGCCGGGTGCTTTGCCCTTTGCCATCGATTCAATGGCGTCCCGAACTTCAGCCTCGGTAAAATTAATTTTCGATGACAGATTAATATCCCCAAAATTTACTGGATTCTGGTCAGGAATCTCAGAGTAGAGCCCACTAAAATGAGACACCCATTTGTCTGGGGTAATAAGACAATCATTAATAGTATTTTCCATTTCATTAAAAAGTGGGCTGTTAATTACTTTCCAAAATTGGGAGCTACTTTTTAAAACACTAGCGTCTGACAATTCTTCCCACGCCAAATTTTTCAGACAAGTTTTCCTTGCCTTTAGTGTTTTTTTGAAGGATCTTCTTGCCTCCACAATCCTGCTAGTATCTTTAGCACCATCTTTTAGGGCCAGTAAGAGAGTAGAATGCGCGCTACTACATGCCTGATCAAACCAGTTTTTATGCTTCTTAGGTCTTGGTTTCCCAACGAGGGTTAGATTATCCATAATCTGGCTGGTTATTTGCTCAAAGGCACCAAGAATATCCCCTGGTTTGGATTCTCTCGCTACGCAAATATTAAAATCCTCCAAATTGCTGTGATACAGTTTCTCAAGAAAATCACTAGGAGTAATAACCTCCCATCTCAAACGTGTTCCCTGTTTAATAGGGACTATGTTTGAATTAGAGATTGTAGACATATGGTTAGGCCTAAAGACATCATTAATATTTAATTCCAAAGATAGTGGATTGTGGTCACTAAGGACATTTGCAGTGACACAAAATGGTCCTATCAATCCCTTCAGAGTACAGGAAATTAGTATATGGTCGATAATACTGTTGTGACCCTGACCAGTGAATGTGGGAACAGGAGATACTAAATTCTGCATTGGCACAAATAAATTAAAAGCAGATACAATACTGTCTAGAAACATCCCACCTTTTGAAAGTTCAAAGTGGGCTTCCTCCTGCGGGCAATAAGCCTGCTTAAAATTTCCAAAACAATTGGATTGTCTTAAATGAATGTTAAAATCGCCAAACAATAACAAATAATAAGGGGTAACATTATTTGCATCAAAATCCTCTAAAAAGGTGAATAATGCTTTTAAATGCTCCAATTCGTCCATCCTCGTAAATGAATTATAAAAGTTCACAACTAACATTGATGGAAGGTTGACACCTACAACTTTAACCGCCAATATATTGGGTGAACTAGTCTTAACAAGTTCTGTGCTATACAATAGTTTAAGACTAAATAATAACAAGAGACCACCACTGGATCTCCCTGAGGATGAAGACACAGCATATTTAATGAAAGACTGGAACCCATCCAAGTAAAAGGAATCTCTGGCCTCCCACGTCTCTTGTAAAGCAATTATGTGAAAGGCAGAGAGAAATGACTTCCAACATGTATCCTCTCTTTTTGCTCTCAACCCAGCTATATTCCATGACAAGGCTGTAACCCTATTTGCTGATAAGTTTGCCACACTATTTCCCATAAACGATGGTTGGGAGGAGGAGTCCACTACCTCCTCACTAAGAAAAGCCCTTACCGGCACATGGTTAAGCGTGCCAACGGGAGCATTAACCTGGTCATCTTGAGTGAACTTAATTTTTGGCCGAGTGATACCATTATCCCGATAAATCATTCGGGTAGCGGGACTAACACCTGAACCATAAGAAACGGTATTTTCATTGACAGGCATCACACTTCCCTCTTCTTCCATACACACCCCCCTCGCTTCAATATCCAAAGGCTGGCTGTGCGCTACATGAAGTCAGTCATTTGTGTCCAGAGAACTAAGGACCTCATATCTGTTACTCAGGGCCAGTGTTCTAATCGCAGGGACAGGTTGAGCATTGAAACCACTATTCCCACCCCGTCTCTGTAAGTGAGGTGGATAGAAAAACCCCAATGGGAGGATATTCACATATTCCTCATGTAATCTAGACGTCCCTGCCTGTCTAAAAATGTTAGCTACCAAGTCCGGGGAGCTAAAACTCACGACTACACAGTCGCCCTTAAGTGTCTTATTTAACTTCCCCACCCAGGGGACCCTTCTTACCATTTTAAAACACTCAAAAAGGTGGTTTCCCAGAACTGTCTTTCCAGCTAAAAAATGTAAGGCTTTATTCCTCAAAGAGGACCAATTCTCTTCCTTTCCATCAGTAGATGGAGGTACATTTGCCAGAATGACAGTATAAGGACAAGCCTCCGGTGGCAAATGCAAAGGGTATTCTTTCATTACCTGTGTGGGGGGCAAGCTTACTCTCCTAGGCACATCCCGAGAACTCAAGGTAACACCCCCAGATGGTTCAACGGCCACTGCGGATTGGTTAGTAGCACCTACAGTAGTAAGTATCATGGAATCAGCTAGGTCGGATACTCTGGAAATAGCTCCAGCTAAGGTGGGTCTCTCAAGTAGATTACGATTTGCTAAAATTGTTTCCTGACCAGCTATGTGGCGCTCAATCGAAGTAAGTCTGTTCTCAATTTTATCGAGTCTATTCAAAACCGGGGACAGAGAAACCTTCAATTGCTCATCCATAAGCTTTAAAATTTCAATCAAGTTAAAACCAGCAGAAACAACGGAAACCTGACCAGCATTCACACCTGACCCAAGCGTCTTATTCCCCTGAGCCAGAGGGGCCAATGTAGAATCCTGTGAAGCTAACTCAGTAACAGACTTAACAGTCCTAGATTGTTTTACTTTTTGACGCGATCCATTTGGACCCTTGGTCGCTTTTCTTTTACCATTAATTAAATTAGTAGTGGCGGACGTTGATACTCGAGATTGTCCAGAGCGAGTAGTTCGGGGTGAGAGAGGAGGACCATCAGTACAATCTAGTACAACAGGAACAACAACATCTCTCACTTCTGGTGCAGGCTCTACAAGAGATGGACAACTAGGCAAGCTCACATCAATGTCAGCAGTAAGTGCAGTAAGTGCATTCAGTTGCGATCCAGGGTTAGACAATAGTACTGGTTCCAGGGAAAGTCTCCTCTCTACACTTGCAATTTCTCTGGCAACAACAGTTTCAGCTTTCTTCAGAAAGGCATCCAGGGTCCCCACGCCCCCTTTGGCCACAACTTTGATATTATTTTTAGCCATAGAGGCAAGCGTGCCGGACCGAGGAACAAAATAACTAGTTTAAGCAGTAGTGCACACAGATACTGCAGCAGTTATCATCACAATCCTTAGCAGCAGTACGAGCGTGGCAGTGCTCCCTTTTACCTTCAGAGTAGAAGAAAAGTTGGTCAATAACTCCACGAAAGGTCCGAACAGTGGTAATATCAGACCCAGAGTTAGGGGGGTGGCCCAGCCCGGCCTCTTCCGACCCCTGACGGCCACAGATGGCCCGCCCTCTGCCCGGGCTCAGCCCGGCGACGCCCGCGCGCGTCCCGCGACGCGGAGGGAGTTCCTTGCGTTTAAGCGCCTCCGGGCGCGAACTGGTGGCAAGTGGGCGTGCCAAACCCCTGGAGCACGCTGGGAGCTGTAGTCTCCCCTGCGGCGGCCGTGCGAAGCTGGAAGCTACGGCGGCGGGGGAGGACTGACAGCGTCCGGGACCCAGCTCCAACAGTGACCGTGGCAGAGATTGCAGCAGATGAGAAGAGATGATTTAAATGTTTTTGCAAATCTCTTAGTACATTATGTAGAAACTATGGAAGTTAGTGATTGCTATGTTTGCATGAAATTGCCAAGTTCAGTAGCTGAAGGGGTGACCTAGCATCATTTACCCTTGACATATGGAATTTCATGTAGTGTACTGGCTAGTTTATTTTATAGAACTGGAAAGCTGCAGTATTACTATTCAAATGTAGATGTAATATTTTCAGAAGTTCCTATGCAAAAGAGCATGAACCCTGTCCTTAGTACTAGAGACTCACAATTCATGGGTTATTATTTCCTAACAATGAAGACAATAGATATAGCCTATGCACATAATCGCAACTTAACCTGTAAATTGCACGAAGAAGAAAATATATTTTTGAATCTAGTAGAAAATAGATGAAAGGATTTCCAAAGAAGAGCCTCTGAACCGAAACCTCAGATACCTAAATGGGCTGAAAGGGAAAACCTTTTAGCAACTGGCAGGACTCATGCTGCTATGTCTCTGTATTTTGAAAAGAAAGGGGATATCTGTCTCCACAGACTTAAAACAGAGTATAATCATGTATTTATTGGTTCCAGTGAATGTGAACACAACTTCTTAGTAACTGGGGGTTGGGGACTAAGTGATCCAGTCTTTCCTGGAATTTATTATATTTGTGGAAACAAATCCTATTTTAGATTGCCTGATCGCTGGTATGGGAGTTGCTATTTCGGAATAGTATTCCCTAAAGTCTATCATGTCAAAAGAATCACTGGAAGCAATAAAGACAGTAATGGACTAACAAGAGAGCTAGTTTTTCAGAAATAGTAGGTGATATATTTGGTGCATTGATACCTTCAGTGGGGGTTCTGTTGAATTCTCGGACAATTTGTCAATTGTCAACTGTAGTTGATCGGTTATCTACTGACACTGCTGGAGGATTTCTACTGATCAATACAGAATTAGTTGCTGTCAGATCTATGGTTTTGCAAAATCGGCTTGCCCTTGATATCTTATTAGCAAAAGAGGGTGGAGTCTGTAAAATGCTGAAAGCGCAACATTGTTGCACGTATATACCTGATAAGAGTGTAGAAATTGGAAGATATATTAAAAATATTACACATTTGGAAGAAGAACTGAAACCACTGGAG
The DNA here is from genome assembly GCF_964204655.1 of Triturus cristatus. Lineage (NCBI taxonomy): Eukaryota > Metazoa > Chordata > Amphibia > Caudata > Salamandridae > Triturus > Triturus cristatus. The sequence goes on from NC_140586.1 coordinate 371,051,208, forward strand.
GTTGACAGTGTATGGAAGAAATTAACAAATAGTTTTTCCACCATTAGTAGTTGGCTTTCTAATATAGGTAAAGGTATCCTAGGTCAAATATTGCTACCAATAATGGGCATAACTTGCTAGTTCTAATGATAGTGTGTTGTCGCAAATGCAGTGGGAAAAGAAGAAAGTACGAAGGGAATGAAAAAGGTAGGAAAAGAAAGTTAGAAGAAATACGACTTGAAGAAGTTAAGGGAAATATCTACAAAAGAATGAAAGGTTCACAATTTAAGAAAGATAAGGGAAAGAATAAGAGATTTGAAGACATCAAAATGGTAGAATGCTAACGTTGGCATCTGATATAAATAGAATTTAGTGATGGCATAAAATGCCATCAGAGAGGGGATTGATGGAGCAAGGTTTCACATCTAAAGAAACTTGCTCGTACGCCATCCTCACGAATAAGGTAATACTGTAACCAACATGTCCGTGTGTACTAAAATGGCACCACATTTTATATAATCCTATCTAGGGGAAGCTTTTCTATGTGCCGTCTTAATAAGTAACCCAAGTGTCTTAAAAAAATGGCCGCTAAAACGCGGGAACTCTTCTGCGCATGCGTCTACCACATCTTGTGGTGTGACGTTCTACTGTCGCTTGGGGGAAATCTTTGCAGCTGCGCAGAAGCTTCTAATATGGCCGCTTTAAAATAACATACTAATGCACATGCCGAGCTGAAACTAACCTATGCACATACTACTAAGCTATTAATGGGAAAGATTTATTAAGTCAATGGGGTTAGAGTAGAAGTAAGTGGTATACAGTAAATTCATTTATTTTTGTATTCTAGCATGTTCTTTTCTGAGTTTATTACTAGTTCGTATTTGGGCCTTGGAGGGTGACCGCGTCTCTGTTCCCTTGTGATTTCTACACACGCACAAAACGACTGCTTGCCCTGGAACAAGTGATGCAAATTGACTGACTGCCAAACCCTAAGCCGACAAGGACATGAGAACCCAATCTTCTGACCCTACTAGAGGAAGAAGGGGCAACAATATATACAGACTTTCCGTTCCACATATGAAATGCTTGTGGGAATAAAGCTTGTGGGTATTAAAATGAAGGGGAGGAGAATTAGAGAATAGCCTAAAGAAAAATATTGCACTTGGTATGGGGTGATGTCCTCACCCCACTACTTGGCCCAATCAAATTGCCGGTGAACATGGAATTGAAACATTTGGGGGTGGATCATGCAAGTGAATTTGGTATAACAGAGGTATGTTATAGATAGTTAGAGACACTTGAAGCTTGATACTGATGCTATGCTGAGATGCTGCCCGATTTTGCTGCAATCTGACTGAAGAATCCTACACTAGGGAGCATTTGCAGAACAACCGAGGAGGCACATCTAGGAAGGGGTCCGGACGTGCCTGAGCCGGAGAGAGTAGCACCAGAGAGGGGTGTATCGCTGGTGTTGCACTAGAAGAGGTCACTTTTCCCTGTCCCAAACCTGTCCTGAATCCTTGACTCTCTGATGTCGGGGTCCTCACACCATTCTAAGTAAAAATATATCTGTAGGGTAAATGCTCCGTACTTGTTCTCTGTCCATTCTCTCCTCAGGTGCTGTCATTGCATGAACTTATTAATGCAAACTGATTATAAGCTAACTGTACTATTTTCCTGATGGTGATTTCAGGTCTATTTATGTGCATTTGATTTGACTCACAAAAATTATTAATTCAGATATACTTTTAAAACTCCTTCTGAGTCTGTTCTTCTTTAGAATAAAAAGTTAAATGTATTGTTCTATTTTCCTCCCTATTCTAATCTACTACTAGATTCTTTGACAGTGTATTTACTCAGGAGACAGGATTGGTAAGAATACTGGTATGAGGTTTCCTAGGGTAGACAAATTGATGTCCAGTGGATATTTGCCAGTTCATTTGCATGTATGAATGTATATGGGCCCAAATGAGTGTTGTGTGTATGAATGTGTTGAGCTGGTAAACTCCGCTGCATCACTGTGGCTGCAGCTGAGGTGGTGGGAGTATCAGCAGGCTGGCACTGGAGAATGGGTGAGCCGTCATTTGAGCAGCATGTATGTCCCTCAGAACAGTCACAAGCTGGCCCATGAGATCTACAAGTTGTCCCTATTGGGTGTCCATGGACCTGTGCACCAGACGGGGCTTACGCAGTTCCTCTTCAACCTGGCCCATCTGTCCCTGGTTCTGTTGGTACGCACCAAGGAGTCTTGCAACTGTGACCAAGGCTTCTGTCTTAGTGTCCTCATGTGATTGTCCCCCAGTTGCCCTCCCACCTGCCATGTTGACACGGACCTGTTATGTTGGCTGTACATGCACCCGCACACTGTCCCCGGCATCCTGTGCTTGGCTGGTGGTGTTGGCAACCACTGAGCCAGGGACAGTGTTGCAGGCAGTGGTGGTGATGGTGGAAGTGGCTGCAGCACAGGTCGCTGTAGCAGGGGTCAACCTAGTTGTTGTTGCAGCTTTGTTGATAGTTGTGGTGGCGGTGGTGGGGACAATGAGGCCCTGTGATGGAGTGCACCCTGGCTGTCCTGAGGGCGCAGGTTGTTGCTCCTCATCTGAGAAACGTAGAGAATCTGCATCTGGAAGTTCAAGTTACGGGGGGGACTGGCTCTGCTGGTTGCTGTTGTTCTCGCCAGTTGTTGATTGTGAATCTCCTGTTGAACAGAGGTTAGATTGTCAGTTAAGTACACTCCACAATCTTGGTAACCCAGTTTTGGATGTTTTAGTTTGTAGTGAAGATCGTTATCTACCTATGTACAACGCTAAGTTAGCATAACCGCGTTAAATGTTAGATAGCCATCTTGCCGCTTTTGCTGCTTTTGCACACGACACTGTAGTCACATGTTATTACAATTGAGAAATGCTTACTCGACTTTGCTTCACATCAGAACTGTCTGTTGTTAACATCTTAAACAGTGAATAGCGACCTTGGTCTGTACACAATGTAACAGAAACAGTCTGGGTCGCTAGACGGTGCATGTTGTTGAGTTCAGGTTGATCGGCCCACTAGTTTAGCCATAACACGCACACAGCTGCAAATACCTGAAAGTCGAATGCTTTTAATATTGCAGTGTTACATGTTTTCATTACATTCGGAAGAAGAGCGTTCCTAGGAGCAGAGCATAGCTGATCCTGTGATGTGAACTCTCTGAGCTGATCTATACGGTATGGGGTTCCCCATTCAAGCCTAGAGACCTTTTATTAGTCTAATAATACTATTAGTGTGTTAGAGAAAGGAAGGTGGCCTAGAGCCACTGTCATTTTAGTATGATTGCTCCTTTCATTTTCTATGGTATTGTAACTATGCTGATGGTTTTGATTTTAATCGTTTGTCTGCTAATGTTAGCCAAACTGCTGCATATTAGGACACGAGGTTTATAAAATAAACTCTTTAAACTTTTCCCGTGTCTCTGTTTATTCTGTTGTGGACTGGTACGAGAATAATTATGAAAAGGTGTTTCTGATTCCCACCATTCCTGAGAAATATACTAAGTCACTTGTTCTGGGTTGTCTATACATTGGGACCGCTGAGCTAAACCTCGGATAACGAATGGGACACTGATGCTGGCCGGATAGGGGGTTCTGGGTTCTGAGGTGAGTTTTTGGTACACCACAATTCACTGAGGGCCTGAGTTCCTGCGCATAGTTCTGCGCATAAGCAGAATCCCTGCAACATGGCGCACCTAACGTTTGGTCTATTGATTTGAGACACCTTAGTAGTGCTTGTATTAGTCCACAACACCCTCACTCTGGTTTGCGGATAACGGGAGTGACGGTTTAACCTACCTGTGTTCCGACTAAATAGGTTCATTTAAGCTTGATCATTAAAAAGGTAGTGCTACTGTTATATTGTAGATTTACTGTTAGTGTCCTGATGGCGGTCGATATTCCGGCTCATAGCCGGGCGCCTCTGAAACGTCATCTGGCGCAGTATGGGGTGTCGGACGATGGTATGGCTGTGATTTTTGTAGTAAGTGCCGATGCGTTGTTCCCGTTTGAGTTGTTCTACTCTTGGGTTACTTTGCCGGCAGTGAGTGAGGACGATGATACCTACCACTCTTATACTGCCACGGTGCTACCAGCCAACTATACGCCATATAGGAATCAAGAAATTCCTATTTCTGCCTGGCAGCATAACATTTGGTTTAATGGCGCCCTTCCCCATGCGGTTACACCGGCGAGAATGGGCCCTTTGTCAATCGCAGGGGCCACATGGCCAGTGTTAGCCGGATATACGCCTCATCCCCGCTACCTGCAGGTAACGGTGGATCAGTTGCGCGTACTGCACACTGCCCTTATTACAGTGCATAGGGCTCTGGTGCAGTACGTGTCGCGCAACGTGCAGGTGGTCGCTACTGCTGTTGCGGGGCAACCTACGGACTACCATGCGGTGGTTATTAGTCCTGTTATGGTCAATTCGGTAGTGGGCAAGCGACCCCAAAATAGGGATGATTTCCCTTATTGGCTTGCTGAGAAATTTGATCAAATAGAAGCGGTTTATCCACGTACATCTCCTGTGGAGAAGCACAGGATCCTTACCATTGCTTTGCCTAAAGACTTAGTCCCAGATATGGCAGATTGCGAAAACTGGAGTAAGGTCTTTGCAGCGACATACTCGAAGTGCTTTGGCACTCCGTCTCTGTCGGTACTGCCCTCCGTGATTAAACGTGTTCAAGAGAATCATGGTGCGGAGGCTGCTATTGAATTAGGAATGCGGCTTGTTGGTGTGTTCGATGTGGTTGCTACCATGATCATGGGCAACCTCAAAGGAGATGCTATGCAATTCCAGGTGCTTAATAAATTAGAGACAGTGAACGAAGACGACAAGCCGAGGGAATTCGCAAAAATTATCGCGAACGCCTATAGACAAGTTGGTCGTAGCGCCTTAGGTGTTAAACCAACTGTGAAGAATACTGATTTGATTCAGCAGAAGAAGGCAAACTCGTCTGGTAAGGACGATCGCCCTTATTTTCCAAAACAAAGTTGGAGGGCGAAAAAGCAGGAGAAGCAGCAACAGAAACAGGGGTCACGTCCTCCCTCTCCAGTTCAGTCGAGTAGTGAGCGCACTTATGATCTGCGTGATCGTGCTACTATTAAGTCACCTGATCGATTTCAGGTTTCTGACCAACGTTCTCCTCGTTCTTCACAGGAAACATCGGCTTCACAGTCCGGTGGCTGAGGCGGTGGCAAAAGTCGGGGTGCACCACAACCACATGAGCAGTTCTGACAGACTGACGGCAAAGGCAAGCAAGAAGACTCTGCACGTCAATGACCCCCGTTTCAGAAGAAAAAAGTTGCTGCAAGGTATGCCTCAGATGGTACGGACGCAGCTTCAGAACCTGACATGGGCACTAACGCTGCTAGACAGCGCGGCGGAAGTTACAGTAGTGCGGCAAGCACTGCGTCCATATCTGGAGGCGACAGCAACTGATATATTTGTGAATATTGAAACTGCTGACACTCGAGTGTCTCCCCCTGATAGACTGTATAATATAGTCATTCACATTGAAGGTGACATCCAACGTACAATTCAAGGGGTGTTTTGGGATAATCTGACCACTACCTATGATATTCTGTTGGCGGAGGCAGATTGGCCCCTGGCTTTCATTTTAGCTGCTCCTAGAGGGGAGGAAGTAATCCTCCCGTCCTTTGCGCACACAGTGTCTAAGGTCCTAGCTGATAAGTATGCCGGGGAATGGGCTCAGGTGCAAGCGCCTGCGTTATATCGAACTCAAGTTGGCTGGGATAAATTGTCCCCCGGCCATGAGATTCCATTGCGGACTGCGCCCCAACCACAACCCCAATACCCCATGCGTCGTGAAGCTAGATCTCACGTAGCATCGATCCTTGAACAATTGGAATATCAGGGAGTAATCGAATTATGTGTGTCACCTATGAATAATCCCTTATTTACTGTGACGAAGCCTGATGGGTCGTACCGCCTAGTTTTGGATTACCGGCACCTTAACTCACACTGCCGGAGCTGTGCAGTACAGAACACCAACAGTTCGGCTGTCGTCGATAGTCTCTTGAGAAAAAGGTTTAAAACCACACTTGACATTTCCAATGGCTTTTACAGCCATAACCTGTCCTCTCTTAGTAGTGCGTGGACGGCGTTCACCTCTGGTGGCAAATAAAAACAATTCAAAAGATTACGAATGGGCTATAAGAACAGCCCGGGAGTCTTTGCCGCTCGCGTGGTCTCCCTCTTAGAGGGTATAGACCCAGATGCGTACCCGTACGTGGATGACATTTATCTCACGGATGATGAGTTAGACCCGCATCTTCGGCGCATTGATCGCATTATTGTTTTGCTTGCAGACTTCGGTTACAAATTTAATTTTGCGAAGTCGCACATAGCAGAATATACAGTGTTGTTCTTGGGGTACGAACTCAACAATGAAGGTCGAGGATTGGCTCCGCACTTTCTAGAAAAGAGCGCATGCCTCTGTGCTCCTACTTCACTGAAGAAATTACAATCCCTGCTGGGTTTCCTGAACTTCGGTCGAACTTACATCCCGGATTATGCCCAGCGTATCAAGCCGCTTTACGCCTTGGTACAACCTACTTTTTCCAAATCCTGTTGGCTGCCTGAGCATTCAGCTATATTGCAGTTATTGCAAGCTGATCTTCTTGCATCTAAGTACTTACTTACACGTGATAACCAAACTAACCTGGTCATAAGAATAGTGCCCGGCGCAGTTGGTTTCACATACTTAACATTCAATGAGGGCGACACTGTCCCCATTGCTTACAAATCTCACTTGTACACTTCAGCTGAACTGCGTTTTTCCGCTGTCGAGAAGGTTCTGACAGCAGTGCAGATGGCGATTCTGAAAGAACGAGCGCTGTCGCAAGGGAAACGCATGTTGGTGGTAACACCCTATCCTGCCCTAGAGGCAGTGACAAAAGCGAATGTACCGAATTCTAAAGCTTTGCATCCAAGGTGGATACAATGGGCCACTTCCTTGACATCGCCGGACGTCACCTTTATCTTTGACGCGGCACTTCAGACTGAGGAGTTTTTGCAGTATGAATTCGTTCATCCGGCTCCTCTGTCCCTGCGCCCGCTCGAGGATTACCATTGTGTCATATACACTAATGGGTCTGCGCAACCCGCAACTGGATCTAAGCACGCCCATTCAGCGGCTTGCACAATTGTAGTCGGTACTTTCGTAAATGGTGAATTCCAGTCCGATGTTGTGCATACGCAGTCATTGGGTGATTGTACCGCTCAGTTGGCGGAGCTACGTGCTCTGGTGCTTGCACTGGAGTTTGCTGATCCCCGAGTCACAACACTTATAGTGAGTGACTCCTTTTATTGTGTTCAATCTTACAACGACAATCTACATTTTTGGTCTCAGAATGACTACCATGATTCCAAAGGTAGCACTATTAAGCGTAAACTGCTTTGGGTTCGAGTGGCAGATCTTAAAGACCGTCTGCCTCTCGTGAATGTAATTCACACGCTTGGTCACCAACGCGTTGGTGTCCATGCTGTCAGCAACAGCTTAGCTGACGAGGCAGCGAAGACAGCAGTGGCAACATACTTAGTAGCAGCAGTTACAAGATCCAAAAGTAAGATCGATGATGACATCTTGGCAGCTATTGCTGCTACACAGCAGGACACGAAGCCACCGAAAGGTTTCCCTGCTCGTTACCATTATCGCTTAAGTCATTATAAAGTCCCATTAGTGAGGATTAATGACGTTGGTGACAGATTGATTCCCAACGCGGACTGCAGACCTTCTTTGATACTAGCAGCCCACGAGGGCATGGCGTCCGCGCATGTCAGCGTTGCGGCTACTGTATCTTTGCTACAACAACGTTACTGGTGGTGCGGTTTGTACAAACAGGCCAGAGCTTATGTTCTTAATTGTGACATTTGCCAGCAGATTAAACCTTCTTCTGCGGGGCGCCCACCACAAACTCAGTTGTACATATCTAGTAAACCATTGGGTCGTGTTTATCTAGATCACTGCGGTCCTTTTACCACTGATACTGCATTCAAATACATCTTGGTTGTAGTGGATTCGTGCACACGTTTTCTGTGGGTATGGCCACAAAGGAGTGCTGATTCTCGCACTGTCATAAAGGATTTGCGTGTCTTTGTTGGGAGTTTTGCATGTGGTACCTTTCATTCTGATCAGGGCCCGGCGTTCGCCTCTAAGGCGTACAAAGAGGCCATGAGAAATTTGGGGGTCCAAGTCAAATTTTCGTCTCCATACCGGCCTGAGGGCAATAGTGTAGTGGAGCGAATGAACCGTGACTTAAAGCAATCTTTGCAGCCCGAGTTTTGGGTACTGGCAGGAACTGGCTGGCCCACTTATATAACGTACAACGTGCACTTAATAATCTCCCTAGAAGGTCTCTTGGTGGGCGGACCCCATACATGATGCTCTTTGGTGTTCGAATGTTTGTTCCAGACCTTGATGGTCTAGACATATCGGCGGCGGCCGCACCCTTTGACATAGATGAACACTGTGCTGTATTGCAGAGTCTTCAAGAAGCCAGAAACAGTCTAGCGAAGGAACACGTGCCCTCCTCATCTGAAGCTGAAGTTCAGATTCCGGTAGTCGGCTGGCTACCCCGAGTTGGTGATCTGGTCCGTGAGAAGGTGGAGAACAAGAAGGAGTTCGGCACCTCTTATCGTGCACCGGTTCCAGTGCTTGGAGTGCAGGGTACAAGAACTGTCATTTTACCTCCTCTTCCTGGTCGAAAGGATGACAGGTACATTTCGATTGACAATGTCAAGCTACAACGAGTGGCCGATTCTTCTTAGTATGGCTCCGGCGGTTTCCTGCCCTTCGATGCTGAGAAATTCTGTTGTGGCCCGAGCTTCGGACACGGTGCCTGATGTTGCCATCGAGATGCATGCCGTTACTGGTCCCTTGTTGCCACAAACTCCTAGTGGTGTGCTTGAAGAAGTTGAATATGCTTATCCAGCGGATGTTACCTTGCCTGTTTTACAATCCACCACAGTTGCCCTCTCCCAAGACTCTTTTGATTCTCTTTCAATGACTTCCATTGCCCCGTCCAAGGTTTCGATTTTTGTGGCTTGGTTCAAGAGACATTTTTTGATTCCACCTTGGACTTATATTTGGCTGGTGCTTATTTGTATTTTTGTGTTTATGTCCATTGGCTTTGTGGTAGTGTTTTTTAAACTTATCAATGGACACTACCTGAATGAACGTTCAACGATTCGACTAATTAATGGAACTTTGGCCCCCCCACTCCTTATCACACGTTATGAAGAGGGACCAGACTTTTGTGAACATTACTGCCTGGCCTGTACGTGATGGGATTGCTTGGGATGCCGTTAAATTTCAAATTCATGGCCCCACTGAAGTGATTAATGTGCCAAATGTATTTCGTGTTTCTATGGGTGATGTCGTTAGACAGAACATTCACTCAGATGATTGGGATGTTCAAGATTTAGAAGCACTGTTTTCTGATTTGAAATATTATGCTGCATTTGATGCTGAGGATTTGTATTTAGATACTGCTAATTATGGTGAACAATTTTGTTATCAACATTATGGCACGCATTTCCTACACAAAGCAAATACGTTTAGAAATTTTGTACATTTTACACAATGGGAACACTGCCCCACCCCTAGGATGGGCAGCTCTGCCAAGGTGGTGGAAAAATTCACTTATTTTTCTGACTTTAATGTAGCACATCCGGCCTCCTTTTATTTTAGGGTTGCGCCTGAGGCTGCTTCTAAAGTTAGACTGACACACACCAAATTATTGTATTCCAAATCCTTTATGGACGAGTTGGCAATTGGCGGGTATGATCTGTGGAAAGCTACAGTCGATCTTAAATCGGTTTGGGGCTCCAAACGATGGCAAGTACAGGGAACAGAGGCATTGCATCGTGCCTGTCTCATCCCGAATCATATGTTATTTTTAAATTCCTCGATTTTTCAGACAACCTGTTTTGGATTGGCTACGTCTAAAAAATTAAATTCTCCCTCCATGCCGCATCTGGGTGCTTATCCCACTTGGGATAATCATACGGATCTATCCCTTGATATGTTGCAGACAAGGGTTTCCAACACGTCCTTCAATATTTCTAAATTGAATCCGGAGGGGTGGTTAGTGTGGCAAACGAGTTCGGACTCCTGTCAATTTAGGTTAACAAATAACTGAAAGTATAACCTTCTATTTTATATTTCACAGATTACACTGGAATAAAAGTCCACCTTAACCGCTTCAGTGCCCATGACGAGATGGTCTCGTCATGGAGCGCGGTTGCGCTGTGCCCATGACGAGACTATCTCGTCATGAACCCCGCCCGCTAATGCAACCCCCGGCACAGGGCGGGGAAAGGGCGTGGCACTGAAGGGGTTAAAACAACAAAGCAAGAATTAACTTCGAAAACAGACACAAAAGCAACATTATAGAAAAGGATAAAACAAATTAAGTATATAAATTAACCACTAAATCCAAGAAGCTTATTAAATAAATTATAGTTAAAAAGCAAATATAACTAACAAATATTTTTCTCTTGCCAGGTTATACAAATTACAGCCTACAACAAAATAATCAAAATAAATCATCAACGAAAATACTACGTTTTTTTCTCTCTCAATTAAATAACAATTGAAGCTAAATAAATAAAATAACACAATAAAATGTAACACTTTAATAATAACATTCTGCTTATTAACCAACAGAAACAAAACAAGTGGATTAACATCAACAATCGAAAGAAAAGAAATCAAAATACATGTAAGTTTTTTTCAAAAATATTAATTATACAAAATGTTTATTGTTTAAAATGTTATAATTAATAAATATATATACATATGTTCACAGATTAACCAAAATATGGCAGAGGGAGCAAAATGAATGACCTCACAAAAGGGGAAGCTACTTCTCTGCTACTTGGGATACACTTATACCCAAGAGAAAACGAGTGGAAACAAAATACACTGAAAATGAGATAAATATTACTCTATCTCTTGTTATGGGAGAGCTATTACAATTGAAACTAATGTCGTAAATGTCAAAGAACATAACCATTCTCCCAATGTAACTGAAATTGAGGTTACAGATGCTCTTGAGACAATAAGAGAAGAAAGTACCAGCTCACAACAAACAAGTAACCAAATACTTAAAAATTTGTTAAATAGGGTACCTGAGCATGTTACAGGACACTACTATCTATCCCCACTCTAAAAAGTTTAATTTAAATAGTCTAATTTAACTAAAAGAGCTATAGCTCAAACTCACTTACCCCTCAAACGTTTGCTGAAATACAAATATTACCTGAATATACCATCACTCACAAAGATAAAAATTCCTTCTCCATGATAACAAAAGTCATGAAAAACGAAATTCTTATCTTTGTAACAAATAACAAATTACAAAAACTTCAAAACTGCGAAACGTCGATGATGGATGGCACATTCAAAGTTTGCACCAAACCTTTTTATCAATTATACACAATCCACGGTGAATATGAAGATACTAATATACCCTTCAAATATGCACTACTCCCTAATTAACAGAACACCACATACAAAGAGCTCCTAACAGTATTAAAACAATACACCAACAACTACTTTCCAAAAATAATCATCATTAATTTTGAACTATTAATGATAAAAGCCATTTTGAAACTATACCCACACAATGCAATACAAGGTTGCTACTACTACTTCAATCGAAGTATCTGAAGGCACCTACAAAAATCTTCTTTAAGTATAGATTATGCCACTAATAGCAACTTCGTCTACCAAATTATTAGCCGTGGCCTGTGTACCAATAACTGAAGTAGCAAACCATTACAATCTACTTCTTGAAAGCCCCTTCTATCAGGCAAATTAAACTAAACGAACTCCTTTCTTAGACTGCTTCGAAAATACTTGGGCGGGAAGGTTACATAGGCCAGGGCACCGTAGACATCCAAAATTCCAAATACCTTGGTGGAACGTATATGACAGCACTGTAGCTCAACAAGCAAATCAAACAATGTAGTGGAAGGATGGCACAATGCCTTCCACGCCACAATTGGAAAAGGACAACCAACCCTATATAAACTTATAGAAGCTATTAAAAAAGAACGAAGCTATCAAGAGCTCAGACAAGAGCAATCCCTAACAAAAATTAGCCCTACACTAAGTAAACAAATCAAAACGATGTATGAATATCTACAACAGAAAACTAGGCTATTTGCAAACGCCAAAGCTCTAAAATATTTAGACACGATAGCTAAATCTATACTGTAAAATACCAACGATGCTAAACACCATATACATTTAAAAATTCAAAACATTTAAACAACATAATTCTGCTCCTTTTTAATGTAATAAGTATAGCCATGTCATGTAAAATTCCAAAAATAACATAAATATATATGGCATGTTGTAATTATTAACCCCTTCGCCGCGGCACGAATTCCGCCGTGCCGCTGGGGGGGTTGGGGTCAGCGCGGCGCCGCCTTGCTCATGACGGAACCACTCCGTCATGAGTCACGGGCGAGCTGTGCTCATGACGGAGTGGTTCCGTCACGACTCCGCCCACTTGCATTGTTCGCCCGAACAGGCGGGGAATCAGTGCCGCATGGGCGGAGCGGCCGCCAACGGCCGCAGCATGACGGAACCACTCCGTCATGAGCACACGGCACCCGTGGCTCATGACGGAGTGGTTCCGTCATAAGCAGGGAAGGGGTTAAATTAAAACAATTACAAATAAATCAATGCACCAAATACATTTCCCACGCAATAGACTAGGGCTGGGCGGTAAATTCTGTTCCACTCACATAATTTGCGGAATTTGGGCAATTTCGAGTTCCGCGGAGAATGCGGAATTGACAAAGATTCCGCAATCCGCGGCTTTGCGGAATTTTTTGCTTGTTCGCGCTTTGAAAATGCGTGTTTACGAGATATTTCCCCCCGGGCCATTATCCCCTTAGATGCAACAAAAGCATTTGATAGGGTCAACTGGCCCTATTTACAACAAATACTGAGACTGTGTAATTTGGGGGGAAACGTCTGTTGGAGGGTGAGTTTGATATATCAAACCCCACAGCCAAGGTCTTAGTAAATAGGAATATGTCTGCCCCTTTAACATTCAGAGAGGAACTAGGCAGGGGTGCCCGTTATCACCCTTATTGTTTAACAAATGAATGCTCTCCATGAACGCAACAACCTGTGACAACTTGTTGCCATGACCCTGGAGGGCAATCAGGAGAGCAGTCTGGCCCACACACAGCTGCCACAAAATGTCTACAGCCTCCACACTGAGGGCAGCAGGGGAGACAGGGGCAAGGGCAGCGGTGCCTGGGGGAAGGAGACTCTACCCTTCTTAGGGCTGCAGACATGGACAGCACTTGGGGGAGCATCGGGAGGGTTGGCACTGGACGAGGTGTGGCGGAAGAAGATGCAGATCTGGAACATCCAGTGCCCGCCAACATTGAGGAGTCACCACTGGACTGGGAAGATGTAGAGGTTGGTGTGTCCGGCCGGGAATCCTCCAGGGCACTCCTGTCCCCCTCCGAGGTGCTGGTCCCCTCAGCGTCACTGATCTCCTGTGTCCCAGGCATTCCAGTAGCTTCCCCAACACTGTCGGGCCCCTGTCCTTCCCTGCCCTCGGTAGATGCTGCAAGAGACAGAGACATTGGTTCAGTATAGTGCCATACTCACAAAAATCATACACAATACAAACTCCAATCCTGCAAATGAAACTCCCATGTTCAACTACTCCATGTACTTTCAGCATATGCCACATTTATGCAATCATCAGCTGATGCATGGAAACATGCTTAGTTGATAGTCATGCTCCATGTTGCATTGACATAACCAAGTAGCTGGGCCTGTGCCTATCTGTAACCACACATACAATTGTCTGTAGGCACACCTACATGCCTGTAGTAAGATAGCTATACATCCAAACATGTTGTCTCAGTCACATATGAAGTTGTGCGTGCATTGATGTTAGCCGTGTAGATGTTACAATTTATTTGATGTGCACAGTAAACATCTCTTAATGCACAGTAACATGATGCTCACTGCTGTTCACTGCCAGTTGATGTATTTGACACTCACACTGCAGCATGTGTCACACAAGGCCACATCTTATTTGTTAATGAAGTGCAAAAAAGCCCCATGTAACAATGTAGTCATATACACAATAGAATGAGAATGGGAAATTAATGCAAGGCCTTCATAGGTTGTGACATGTCACATACCAACACCTCCACAAGCGCCTGACAGGCCCCCATTGATCCAAGGCAGGATAGTTTCTTCTGTTTTAATGAGTGATACGGTGGACTCCATTAGGTCAGCTAGTGTGTGCGAATACCTAGGGTCTGGCATATGACATCACTACATTGTGCTGACTGATGACATTGAGGACACATCAATGTGCCAAAAATTCACTCACTGATTAAAAGCATTAGCCACAACTTCACCATGCACTGATGCATATGGACACCCCTCCACAATGCACAAATACTGAGGACTGACACTTTGTTGACCTTTGTTCCTTATCATCTTTCAAATTACTGTACAACACCTTAGTCACATCACAATTTGCCATACCCATTGATCACATACAACCATGTTAAGCCAGAGTGCCAAAACAATTTCACAATATCCAGGTTCAGCTACATTGCATTTAAATCACAGAGTTTAACAATCCCTGTCATGTTGAAATGTGCACAAATTGCAAACGCAAATCAGCCAATGCATCACTGCAATCATCACCATCTACCCCATCAGCACCTGTGTGCACTTGCTGTCACTGTGGCAGGAAATTACATCATGTTATGCCATGCTGCTGATATTAGGCTAATATGTTTTGCAATGGTGCTGTCATCTCTATCATTGTGAAAAAAGGACTCATGGGGCAGGTGTGACCTCTACCAACTCACTGCTTCCTGAGTCCACATCTGTGCATGTCTCTAGCCACTTACACATCATCACATGAGCACACTATTGTGGTAGCCACACAGCATACACAAGACTGATAATTGTACTGGGCTACACACTTCACACAATGATTTTCCCTGTGTAGGAAGGTCTCAGTTCAGACAACATTCACAAAACGTGAGATGAAAACATGGGAAGATGATTTGTTATGACAACGTTCATGGGTTTTAACACATGAGAAACAAAATGTTGTACGAATGCAGAACTACTGCACTCAACACTGAGGCCACTTAGAAGCCATTGCATCACACTAGAGATATCACAGAGGTCTGCACTTGCTCAGGGCTGATATTCATGCAGTCACTCATACGCAAAGTCACACTTTGCACAATACTCACCCGCAGCTTGCTGCTGACAGATTAGTTTGGCTTAAAATGAGCTGCACAAGTGTTTATGTTGCCATCCTCCCCACATACTCAAGTGCAATAAGTACTAGTTAATGTATGGACCATGATGTTGGCAAAATATTGATGCATGAACATTGGCTTGTACTCACAGGCACATACCACTGTACAGTAAAATCATGTGAGCATTCTGAGCACTCTTAAACTTTTACTCAGACACTTACTAGTACCCCTGGAGCACCATATAGCCTCCCATACTGGGCAAGGACCCTCCAGAAGGACCTCCAGCTCCTCTGTGGTAAAGGGACAGGCCCTGATGTTCTCTGTTCCAGCCATGACTGGGTCCAGGGTAGAGGTACAGCAGCAGTAGGTGGTGATGAATGGCAGGCAGCAGTGTCTGATTGCAAGTGACATGTGTGGCTCTCCCACAGACATTTATAGGCCCCTAGGCTTGTGTCAGTGGTACTCTGCTGATGCAATAGGTCTGCCTGGTTTGCATCTTTCAATTGTATCAAATGACCATGACATCAGTAGTCGTGCACGCCTACTGAAAGTTTCAAAACTGTATTGCACTCCGCGATGGCAGTTCCCATTGGCTGCAATGGCATTGGCATAGGCGGTGTCACACCGCAGGGGCCAGGTGGTGTCTTCCACAATCCGGCATCTTTCAATTGTATCCAAAGACTGTGACTGCAGTGGCAGTGTACACCTACCGCAATGGTGTGTGCAGATTTATGGTGACTGGTGAAGAAATGGCACTTTTAGAAGTTGGCATTTCTGTGTGCTATGTGTCTGCCTGCCTGATGTGAATTGCATGTCTGGCTTGTGAGTGATAGGGGCTGAGAGGTGTGTGTGGCTTCAGGAGGGGCAGGGTGAGTCAGTGCTGGGCTGAATAGGACATCTGGGCTGGGAGTAGTGGGAGGGATTATCCCCTGACTCTGAATAAGATGGTGCCTGCTGTGTACAATGCTGGCTCCGCACCCTGTGGTGTGGCTGATCACATGGCCCCGTCTGACAAAGGTGGGAACTTGCAAAACAAAGTGCTCCAATTCCCCCCTCAACCAGTTGCATCTGGTTCCCCCATGCCCTGCACTCTACACAAAGGAAATATTGGTATAAATATAGGGGCTGTGACCCCATGTCTGTTGTTGTGTGGGTCTTTTGACTTGGGGTGGGGCCTGCTGCTGCTGGGCTCCAGGAGGAACCGCCACTAGGGACTGCCTCCCTGCTGGAGGGCCCTGTGAGCCGGCCTGCCTGGGCTCAGCCTTTGCCCCCCCTTCATCCTAAAGGACTCCCCCTGGACTTTTGCCTCTAGCGCCCTGTTAGCGCTGTATTTTTATTCCTTAAGAGTGCTTTGCTTTGGGCAGCAGAGAAGGAGCATGTGGGCATTGCAGCGCCGCTGAAGCTGTGGCTGATTCTGAGGGAATCCCAACGTGGGGATTTCCCCTCATTGCGTGAAAAGCGGGTGCCCACCCCGCTTGATACTTTGAAATTAGGCGGGACCCTACCCCGCATATCTGAATCTTGAGGCAGGTGCCCATCCCGCTTGATACTTTGAAATTAGGCGGTAGTCTACCCCACATTTCTGCATCTTGAGGCAGGAGCCTACCCCACCTTGCCGCCAAGAAGGAAATCACCGCCACGGCCCAAGGAAAAGAAGCGCCGTGGCCCGACCAGGCAGCCAGGCAGAGCCAGCCTGACCGGGGGCCGTGCCGCAAGACGGAAGCCACGCCTAATCCTGAAGCGAGGCGCATGGTGAAGAGGGGCTCCCGTGAGTAAGGGAGACCCACCCGTGTCGGGCCATCGGTCAGGAATCCCTGAGGCCCACGGGAGGAGGCAGCGTGGCGCACGCAGGGATCCGTGTGGTGAGAGAGCAACGCATGTTGGGAAGACCAGGCAAAGAGCAAAGTTGCCATCTGAGACCTGAGGAGAGGATCCGAGGTGCCCCGTGGGCATGGTGAGTGGGGCTCCTCTTCCAGTGGTTGGGGGGGTGTCGGGGCACATTGCTGGTGCCCGCCCCCGGTGCCTGTGCTTATTTAGTTTTTTTCCATCTGCCCCACCTGATAGCGGGCAGCTGCACCTCTTGGACCATTGTTTAAATCCAGTGTCCCCGAGCTGGACTCCAACGTGCACCTTGTTGGTGCTTGCTTCTTTCACAGCTGCCCTGCGAGAGCGCAGGTAGCTGCAATGTTTGGGAGCATTTGGTTTTAATAAGGAGAGCAAGGAGTAAGGTACACTCCTGCCCTGCCCCGTATATCGATTCTTTAACAGTACCACAGGTACGTAACGTATTTAGTAAGTACACACATCAATAATAGGCAAGAAATGTTTCTTCTTTCTTCTTTGTCGTGCAATTTAATATGTGCAAATCTTCACAAATTGTTCTCTTACAGCCAACGCGTGTTTCGTCGCAACCGGTAGGTCGTCCCACGACTTTCTCAAGGCTGTGTGATTATACATACACAAAAAGACCAATATATATATTGGGAAAACAATCCCATTGTTATCAGCAGTCCAATGTCCATTTGTGTCAGGACCAAACACGATCAAAGTGTACCTCATGCACTTGGTGGAAAAGATGTAAACATCTTCCAAATAGAAAAAGAAAATAACACAGAATGTATCACTGTGTGAAAATAGTAGGTCTATGACCCAAACATAGATGGAGAGACCAAGTCAGAGTGCGAAATGATATTAGTGCCTGCTAAATTTCCCGGGGTGGATACCCTAAGATCATACCGTTATGGGCGTGATTGTGAAACGGACGAATATCAACCCTAAAGGTCAGACTAATATAGTGTTGAACGTGCACTGAAAAAGATATGTGATAATAGTGATTTGAGGGTGTATAGAGTCAAACTCTAAGAGCAAGTCTAAGTCAGACTTCATAAATACCTATTTCTTGTGTAAATGCTGTTCTGTAAAGCAAGCGGAAAATTTTGTATAAGTTTCTCAGTGAGTTTAGACACCAGTATAACACATATGCACCAATACCGTGTCATATGGAAGTAACTACTTTCTATGTGGTGAAATTTCCAACCCACATAGGGTTTCCCCTGTGGTGGCGTCAGTGTTCAATATATTAAGCTGGTATCTAATCCTTCGAATCAAAACTCTTCTCAGAGCTGTAAAAGTAAAATAATCACTAAATAGCGCTTGTCAGCAACCATCTTAATAGCCTAGCTCACATATATCTAATTAGACTCCTAACCATTACTCACTCAATGTGCCTAATGTGTATTGCTATTTAGTATATCCTACATAATGTAGGTGTCCTAACCGCTTGATGGCTTCTTATTTTTACTTGCACCCAGCTAAATCAAATTCAAACTATGCGTTATGTCCCAAACTTAGCGAAGCCGGTCTTTTAACAAAATTTCAAGAGCTGTATTCATTACTGGGAACAAAGCATATAGCAAAATTCAATGCCTCATATTTTACAGACAGCGAATACTTAAGGTATGCTGAAGAGACCAAACAAAACGCCTGTTTGCGCCAGAGCCAAACCAAAGTCTCGGAATTGCAGATAAGTTAAGACTTGCTATTTCTACATAAAAAATAGAAACTCCTGAAAATTCAGATTCTCCTAAATCTCCCCATGTTAAAAGGATTCCCGTAATTCCCCTTGCCTCGAACCAATGTAGATAATCTCCTCCGTGACGCCACTGCGTTAATAAGATGCCGAGTATGCTCCCACGAACCCGCTGCCCGTGCAGGTATAAATACCGTAAGTTAGAGACCTGCTCTCATGTGATCGGGATCGTCAAGTTCTTTTCTCCAGGTGTAAACAGTGAGAAAGCACTTATCGTTCTCCCCTGTTGTGGCAGCCATCTTTAAATATATATCGCAATCTCACTGTTTGCGTGTATTATAGAAGCTAAATCTATGAACAATGAAGCAAAATCTAAACGTCATTCCCCGATTATTTACTTATTACGAATTTCACTTCTATTAGGAAATTCATAGTAGAGAAAACCAATCTTTTTCAATACTAAAGGCAAAACTATATTACTCTATTTAGCTCTAACTAAAATTCAAAAACTTAGAGCCGTCATTTTATATTTCGAATAGTTCATAATTTATTTAACACGATTGTCTTCTTTTTTAAATGAGTCATAGTTGTGTCTTAATGATTATTGGTACATTTATCGTGACTTAATTAGCTAATACTTTTTCTCTCCATCCATTTAAGTCAGTACAGCAGAAATATTAATTTATTTGACGTTAAACAGCATAAATCATCTTACTTTTGTAACCATTTTGTTTGAAAACCATGTGAAAGAGAAAACGATAGGAAGGTTGAAAAATGCTCATTGTGTTATAATTTTACTCTTTTTAGGAAACAAAACAATTCGAGATGTTAGTGTCAATTACTTTTGTATAATGTACATGTAATCAGTATGCAGCCTCATCAATCCTCATTATGTCAGAGATATCGCTACTCTGACGAGGGTGTGTTAGCTGGTCATTTCTGTCGCACACATATTCAATACGTCCCCTGTGGGTGCGCAAGTTATCTGCACAGGAAATAATGCAGTTCCTGGTCAATGTTCAAACCCCGTTCCACACTGTACAATTTCAGAATCCACTGTGCTTCTCTCCTCCGTAGCGTGAGTTCCCTATTCCAACCCCTCGGGTGTCTAGGCACATGCTCAATTCCATAGAACTCAAAACGTCGGTTTATTGTCTGGGCAGAGCAAATTGACATATGAGCAGCCAAAGGGTATCTCATGTCTCACTGTTTGACTGATCTTATGTGCTCGCTGATCCTTTCTCGTAGTGTTCTAATCGTACTTCCAATGTATCTTTTCTTACATTTACATTCAATTGTATAAACAACAAATTTTGTGAGGCAGTTTATGTTGGTGCAGATTTTGTAGTTCCTTCCTGTTGGTCCCTCAAAATTAGTCTTCCTCCCACATGCCCATTTGCATGTGCTGCAGTGTCCACAACTGTAAAAACCTAATGTGTGTTTACTCACGCAATTGTCTGTATTCTCTGTTTTTTGGTAACTGGGACTCAAGATGTTCCTGAGGGAAACCCCTCTTCTGTATGTGATGTTTGGTTTTTCAGTGATAAATTCTTTTAAAGAATTGTCAGTTTTGAGTAGGTGCCAGTGCTTGTTTAGACTCTGTCTTAACACTCCCGACCAGTTGTTGTACCCAGTGATTATTCTAATCTTTTGGTCTGTTCTACAGGAAGGAACTACAAAATCTGAACCAACATAAACTGCCTCACAAAATTTGTTGTTTACACAATTGAATGTAAATGTAAGAAAAGATACATTGGAAGTTCGATTAGAACACTACGAGAAAGGATCAGCGAGCACATAAGAGCAGTCAAACAGTGAGACATGAGATACCCTTTGGCTGCTCATATGTCAATTTGCTCTGCCCAGACAATAAACCGACGTTTTGAGTTCTATGGAATTGAACATGTGCCTAGACACCCGAGGGATGGGAATAGGGAACTCATGCTACGGAGGAGAGAAGCACAGTGGATTCTGAAATTGCACAGTATGGAACAGGGTCTGAACATTGACCAGGAACTGCACTATTTCCTGGGCAGATAACTTGCGCACCCACAGGGGACGTATTGAATATGTGTGCAACAGAAATTACCAGCTTACACACCCTCGTCAGAGTAGCGGTATCTCTGACATAATGAGGATTGATGAGGCTGCATACTAATTACATGTACATTATACAAGAGTAATTAACACTAACATCTCCATTTGTTTTGTTTCCTTAAAAGAGTAAAATTATAACACAATGAGCATTTTTCAACCTTCCTATTGTTTTCTCTTTCACATGGTTTTCAAACAAAATGGTTAAAGAAGTAAGATGATTTGTGCTGTTTAACGTCAAACAAATAAATATTTCTGCTGTACTGACTTAAATGGATGGAGAGAAAAAGTATTAGCTAATTAAGTCACGATAAATGTACCAATAATCATTAAGACACAACTATGACTCATTTCAGCAAGAACACAATCGTGTTAAATAAATTATGAACTATTCGAAATATAAAATTAGGGCTATAAGTTCTTGTCTTTCAGTTAGAGCTAAATAGAGTAATCTAGTTTTGCCTTTAGTATTGAAAAAGATTGGTTTTCTCTACTATGAATTTCCTAATAGAAGTGAAATTTGCAATAAGTAATTAATAGGGGAATGACGTTTAGATTTTGCTTCATTGTTCATAGATTTAGCTTCTATAATACACGCAAACAGTGAGCTTGCGATATATTTAAAGATGGCCGCCACAACAGGGGAAAACGATAAGTCCTTTCTCACTGTTTACACCTGGAGAAAAGAACTTGACGATCCCGATCACGTGAGAGCAGGTCTCTAACTTCCGGTATTTATACCTGCATGGGCAGCAGGTTTGTGGGAGCGAACTCAGCATCTTATTAACGCGGTGGCGTCACAGGGAAGATTTTCTACATTGGTGCGAGGCAAGGGGAATTACGAGAATCCTTTTAACATGGGGAGATTTAGGAGAATCTGAATTTTCAGGAGTTTCTATTTTTTATGTAGAAATAGCAAGTCTTAACTTATGTGCAATTCCAGAGACTTTGGTTTGGCTCTGGCGCAAACAGGCATTTTGTTTGTCTCTTCAGCATACCTTAAGTATTCGCTGTCTGTAAAATATGAGGCATTGAATTTTGCTATATGCTTTGTTCCCAGTGATGAATACAGCTCTTGAAATTTTATTAAAGAACTGGCTTCGCTAAGTTTGGGACATAACGCATAGTTTGAATTTGATTTAGCTAGGTGCAAGTAAAAATAAGAAGCCATCAAGCGGTTAGGACGCCTACATTATGTAGGATATACTAAATAGTAATACACATTAGGCACATTGAGTGAGTAATGGTTAGGAGTCTAATTAGATATATGTGAGCAAGGCTACTAAGATGGTTGCTGACAAGCGTTATTTAGTGATTATTTTACTTTTACAACTCTGAGAAGATGCCACCACACCGGACACCCTATGTGGGTTGGAAATATCACCACATAGAAAGTAGGTAGTTCAATATGGCACGGAATTGGTGCATATATGTTATACTGGTTTTTAAACTCACCGAGAAACTTATACAAAATTCTCCGCTTGCTTTACAGACCAGCATTTACACAAGAAATAGGTATTTATTAAGTCTGACTTAGACTTGCTCTTTGAGTTTGACTCTATACACCCTCAAATCACGATTATCACATATCTTTTTCCGTGCACGTTCAACAGTATATTAGTCTGACCCTTAGGGTTGATATTCGTCCGTTTCACAATCACGCCCATAACGGTATGATCTTAGACTATCCACCATGGGAAATTTAGCAGGAACTAATATCATTTCGCACTCTGACTTGGTCTCTCCATCTATGTTTGGGTCATAGACCTACTGTTTTCACGCAGTGGTACATTCTGTGTTATTTTCTTTTTATATTTGGAAGATTTTTACACCTTTCCCACCAAGTGCATGAGGTACACTTTGATCGTGTTTGGTCCTGACACAAATGGGCATTGAACTGCTGATAACAATGGGATTGTTTTCCCAATATATATATTGGTCTTTTTGTGTTTTTATAATCACACAGCCCAGAGAAAGTTGCGGGATGACCTCCCGGTTGTGACAAAACACGTGTTGGTTGTAAGAGAACAATTTGTGAAGATTTGCACATATTAAACTGAACGACAGAGAAAGAAGAAACATTTCTTGCCTATTATTTATGTGTGTACTTACTAAATACGTTACGTACCTGTGGTACTCCTAAAAAATTGATATACGTGTGCTAAGGAGTGTTTTTTGTTCTTGAGGGCTATGGCTTATCCTGGGGAGTTTTGTGGTTCTCCTCACCTTTTAGCACCATTTAGTAATTGGTTCTTTCACGATATTGTGTGCGATAATTCTAAGTGGCTCTGTTATACCTAAACTCAATACCACTGTCCAGATTTATCTGACTCTGTGGGACATAGGACAGTTGAGCCCCTGTGAGAGGCCAGTTGGCCTGGGGCCAGTTTCAGTGTGTTGCGCCAACGATTGGGGCACACTGTGGGTATGCTTAGTATGGCCCTAATGTGATTCATATGGTGCACAGGAACCCTGAATCATGCCTCTACTGTGGTTTATGAGTATGAGGCCTATGCTAATGTGATTCATGCCTGATATGATTTAGGTGTCCTATGTTTTATGTTACAGGATAATGCTGAGTACAGTATTTTGCCAATAGTTACTGGTTGTGCATTATGTATGATTTACTTGTGCATTTCTGAAGGTTCTGACCGTGGACCGATTGGCCTGGCCAGGTGTAAATAATCCCCTGTAAATATTGCCCAGTGCCAGTTGGCACAGTGTATATTGTGTGATTACTATTCTAATGTGTTTTATGATAATTCAAAGGCTATTTTTGATATAATCTTGTGTGGAGTTTCTTTTGTGGTGGGCCTAGTATGTTGTTGCTGTTTGTGTGTTGCACAAACGCTTTGCACATTGCTTCCGGGATAAGCCTGGCTGCTCGTGTCAAGCTACCAAGGGGGTGAGCCGGGGTTATCTTTAGCATGTAACTCCCTTGCCCTGACTAGAGTGGTGGTCTCTGCCTGGCTTTGGCGCAAGCCTTAGCCAACCAGAGATCCCATTTCTGACAGGCTGTGTCACACCGCCGGGGCCAGGTGGTGTCTTCCGCAATCCGGCTTCTTTCAATTGTATCCAATGACCGTGAGTGCAGTGGCGGTGCACGCCTACTGCGAGTTTCAAAAGTGTATTACACTACAGCGATGGTGGTTCCCATTGGGTGCAATGGCATTGGCATAGGTGGTGTCACACAGCGGGGGCAGGTGGCGTTTACCGCAATCCGGCATCTTTCAATTATACCCAATGACTGTGACTGCTGTGGCGGAGCACGCCTACCGCATCAATGAAAACATTGTGCTATTGCATTGCCACTTGCCAATTTTCATCCCTGATCACTATACATTTACACTATATTGTTGCACCTGGTTGTAAAGTGAAATGAGAGTGTGCCATTTAACTCAATTATGCCCACACATGTCATGTCAGTACACTTGAGTACATGAATTGGTATGTACTTCCTCACATATCAAATATGATATTTGTGTGCATGTATACAGATTTGATGTGTAATGGAGTCTCATATTTGTGAACATGTCAATGTGTAAATTGGCAACTCAACCCACAGTTATGATGGACTGACCACATAATGTGCCTTTATTACTGTGTACAGTGCTGTATTTATCTTGATAGTTGACCAGCTTACACACACTGTGCTCATTGTGTAAAAATGTTGTGCTTAGTGAGACTAAAGCAGGAAGGTGGTGCAGGAACAATAGCAATGTACAAGTCAGCAGTGTTGCTGTTTGCATCATGTGCTGTGTCAGCTATGCCCAGGGGTGGTGACACAAGATGTAGGAGTGTATCATTTACCATTCACATAGAGTGAATCTGATTTGGAAGTAGTTAGTATGTACATACGGACCACATGTATGACTACATGAGATCAAGGTGTCTGTGCATGTGGCCTGTGCATTAAGCTGTTGTCACAGTCCTGTGAATGTTGGTGCTGTATTAGTCATTATGTAAGATGTTTGCCACATGTCATCTGTGAATTGAATTTACATATGTCCTCTTTCATAATACGTAGGAGATGACCAAATGTGCATTGGCAGTTCCCAGTGCTGGGGAACATGGAGGATTAGGACATCATAAAGAAATTCCGTCTGAATCGCCTTACCCTTCAAGAGCTATGTGCTCAGTTGAAGCCCCATTTGAGGCCTCACAGAACCTATCCGACAGCTTTGACCCCAACAGTTAAGGTGATGGCCGCCCTGCATTTCTTTGCCACTGGTTCGTTTCAGTACACGGTGGCCATCGCCAGTGGGATGTCTCAAGCTATATTCAGCGTGGTTCTGCATGATGTCCTGTCCGCATTGTTGACCTGCAAGGCCCGCTATATCTACTTCCCAAGAAGACATGAATTGGCAGATGTGCAGGATGATTTTTATGACCTTGGACACATACCTAATGTTGTTGGAGCCATTGACTGCACACACGTTGGCCTAGTTCCACCACAGGCACATGACCACATATACCGTAACAGGAAGCATTACCATTCCATTAATGTGCAAGTGGTATGCCAAGCGGATGTGATTATCTCCCAAGTATGTGCCAAATTTCCGAGTTCTGCACATGACTCCTACATACTGGGTAACAGCATCATCCCACAATTGATAGAAAATCTACATCTGGAGCTTGCATGGCTTGTCGGTGAGTACGCTGAATCAAGTAGTGTGCTGTATGTGTGACATGCTGTTCTCGTCAACTGTATTACAACATTGGTCTGTGTATCTCACACCTAGGTGACTCTGCGCATCCCAACTGGCCTTGGATGCTGAGCCCACTGAGGATTCCAAGGACCTCGGGGGAAGTCCGCTACAATGATGGTCATGGGAGGACACGTCCTGTAGTGGAGCATGCTTTTGGGCTTCTGAAGTCTAGATTTCAGTGTCTGGACAAGAGCTGTGGCGCATCACTCTACTGTCCCCAAAAGGTGTGTCAGATCATAGTTGCATGTTGCATGCTCCACAACCTGGCCTTGCACAAAGAGATCCCCCTGATCCTGGACGGTAATGAGCAGCAAATGCCCCCCACTGAAAATCCACACATGCCCAGTGACGATGACAGTGGAGAAGAGGAAGATGTTGACCTGCATCAACAGCTCATCAACAACTACTTCACTTGAGTGTAAGTAACATTGTACAACAGTGACATTGTCTGTTGCATTTGCTGTTAGTGGTAAACATAGATGAGGTGTTTGGCTGCTGGCTGTTGGCTCACTGCTAATGGCTGATGTGTGTGGCACAGTGCATTGTTTTCCACTTACCTCATGTCTATGTTGATGGTGTTGGTCATTGTTATGTGTGATGGGTCTTGATTGGTGTTGACTAGTGGTGTGTTTTTGCTGTAATGGCATCACCTGACAACTAAGGGGCCCATTAGGATGGCGGGCAGAATTCAGTCAGCCCGCCATCCTCGCGGTGCTGGGACCAGCCGCCAGACGTGCGGTGGTCCCGCACCACTGATTAGGATGCGACCGCCACCCTGGTGGTGGCATTCCTCATATTTGACATTGCGGCGGGTGCTGCTTACAACAGCACCCACCACAATGCCAAATTGACATGTTGTGCATCCCCATGCACAATGTAGCAGGCACCGCACAGTGCCTGCCACCTTGTGCATGGGGATGCAGGGGGGTACCATGGGTTCCCCCCAAGTGCACCCTCAACCCCCCTGGGGGCCTGTAACGGGCCCCCACAGCACATCCCTGGCGGCCTTTCACGGCAAAATGAAATCAATGTATTATGATACTGTGTACTCAAAAAACTGATATAAACAGTAGATGTGCAAAAGAGTGCTTATATAGACCTTGCACATTTGAGTAAAATATCGCCGAATCATCTACAAATGCATTGTAAGGTGTGACAGATCAGTATTTGTATCCATTACAAAATGGCGCTGATCTTAGAGTGATTACGCTAGTCCTTTCTTCATGTTGTTGATGAGTATAATGTTGAAAAACATGGCGTTTCCGATGTGCTAGTGACATCGAGAAAGGCATCTCGCCGAAACGCGTCTGTTGCTGGTCATTTGGTTATTTGATTAAATTGTGTTGAAAACGCTCCGCGAGTGCGACATTTTCCTTTGGACGAAAAGGAATATGATAAATTGATTAGCAAATGGTATAAGAGACAGATGTTGGGAACCAGAGGAACATTTGTTCTTACGAAGTTCTAATCCGGTGATCCCTACTTTTTACCACATTCCGAAGTTACATAAGGACAGTCGACATCCGCCCGGTAGGCCAATTGTATCATCTCTTAAAGGATTGACAGAAAATTTATCAACTTTCATTGATCATTTCTTATTTCCCTTTGTTGCCCAATTAGACTCTTATGTGAAGGACACTAAAGACTTTTTGAACAAGATCATATTTGTGAAATGGGATCCCACTTATCAATTAATGGTATTAGACATCACTAGTCTATATACTTGCATATGTCATGAAGATGGGGTGAGAGCTGTCAGGTTTTACTTGGAAAAACGTCAATTGAGATACTCTGAACACAACCAAATGTTAATAGAATTCATGGAGTTCTGTTTGAGGAACAACATTTTTCTATTTGAAGATCAACATTATAAACAGCTGTCTGGTACGGCGATGTGCACCTGCTTTGCCCCCAGCTATGCAAACTTGTTCGTTGGCTGGTGGGAGGAGCGGGTACCCAGAACCTACCATAGCGATAGCGAGCATGGTAAGGTTATTGAGTGGTATCGATATATCGACGATCTCTTTATCGTGTGGCATGGTACGACGGAGTCGGCTCGAAGATATATTGACCTTCTCAGTCAGAATGACATAAACTTACACTTTACAGGTATGGTTAGTCCGGTGGCAGTGGACTATCTAGACCTTAAAGTGTTTGTTGAGGAAGGTAAAATCCAGACAGCTCTGTATCGAAAATCCAATGCTGGAAATTCAGTATTATTTGCCACCAGTAGTCATCCCCCCAAGCTCGTTAACAGTATACCGTATGGCGAGCTACTCAGGATAAAAAGGAATAGCACTTAAGAAGTAGATTTCGAGAGAGCTGCTTCAGAAAGCATAGCTAGGTTTAGTGCAAGGGGATACAACCCCATGGCACTAAATAATAGGCCTGGGCTAAATTTCCATTCTGCTCGCGGAAATTGCGATAATTTGACATTTACGCGTTCTGCGGAGAGCGCGAAAATGTCAAAATTTCCGCATTCCGCAGCTTAGCGATAATTTGTTTCTTGCTCGCGCTGTAAAATAATACATTCTCGCGCGCGCGCGATCGCCTTACCTGAATCTCCGCGTTCGCCGACAAGTTTTCCCGATCCGGTCGCGTTCACCACGAGATGTTGGATTGTTGGTAGTAATTTGCGCTGTCTCGCGACAGTTCGCGCCCGCAGTAACGTCATGCGTCGCGCGATCACGTCTTTCTTCTCGCGATCATGCACCGCGAGAAGAGTGAAAACAAGATGGCCGCGCCCGCGAGCAACCGCATGGGTAAGTTGGCGATCCGCGACCACACAGAAAATACCGTGAACGGGCGGGAAAAAAACTTCTGCATCTTCGCGATATTTCTGGGTGTTTGCGGAGATTTTTAACATTTTCGCGATAATTTGCGTAGGTCGCTTCCGCAAATCCCGCACTGCAAAAGGTGAGAGGGATTCCAAGGGAGAATTTGTTAAAAGAGAAAGATAAAGCTGTGACAGATAAGGGTAAATTTCGGATGATTACCCCTTATTCGGCAGAAGCTAATCATCTAAAAAATATGCTTAAAAAGAACTGGCATATATTAAAAACTGACAGCATTATATGTGAAGACATTCCTCCATTTACACTAGTGACGTTTAGAAAAGCAAGGTCACTTCGT
Organism: Triturus cristatus; assembly: GCF_964204655.1. Classification (NCBI taxonomy): domain Eukaryota; kingdom Metazoa; phylum Chordata; class Amphibia; order Caudata; family Salamandridae; genus Triturus; species Triturus cristatus. Next base: position 371,079,984 of record NC_140586.1, read on the forward strand.
GATATGTTGGTAAGAAGCCATTTAGATAAACTACCACAGAAAGGGGGCACCTTGAGAGAAATGATGGGCTTTTATCCATGCAGCAGATGCAAAGCCTGCGCCAATAGTAAAAGAGTCTTAACATACACTATCCCTGACATAGGACTGACAAAGAGGATCACCAAATTCATAACATGCAGCACTCCATATGCTGTTTACTGTCTGGTATGCCCATGTGGGCTACGATATATAGGTAGCACCATTCATCAACTGAAGATTAGAATTCTAGAACACCTGAGGGCCATTGATAAGAATGACCAGATGTATCCTGTGGCACGTCATTTTGCAGAAAAACATCAAAGTAATCGCAACTTGCTGCAGTTTTATGGATTGGATTGTGTTCCTCTTAACGTCCGTGGGGGGGACAGAGTAAGGAAATTACGTAGACTCGAGTCACGCTTCATCATAGATTTACTCACAAAGTCTGCCCGTGGTCTAAATAGTGGACAGGAATTATCTGTACACATAGGCCCATGATCAGGATGTCTTGGTGGCACATCAAAGGAGTATTTATTTGGTATTTAATGGGTATTCACTTAAATTTGGTATCGAAGCCCAGCCCAATCAGTTCCGAAAATTGTGTAAATAGTATCGTAGTGAAGACTGTAGGTGACTACGTTATTGGATGAGAAGAAATAATGTTGCAATGTTGAAATATGTCTGAGATATGAACTGTAATAATGCGACAAGTGATAATAATGTAAGAAATTTGAAAAGTTGAACGTAAAATGACAATTTGCAAGAAACACATGTATAGAAAGGATGTGGGCCGATCCACGGCAAAATGAAATCAATGTATTATGATACTGTGTACTCAAAAAACTGATATAAACAGTAGATGTGCAAAAGAGTGCTTATATAGACCTTGCACATTTGAGTAAAATATCGCCGAATCATCTACAAATGCATTGTAAAGTGTGACAGATAAGTATTTGTATCCATTACAAAATGGCGCTGATCTTAGAGTGGTTACGCTAGTCCTTTCTTCATGTTGTTGATGAGGATAATGTTGAAAAACATGGCGTTTCCGATGTGCTAGTGACATCGAGAAAGGCATCTCGCCGAAACGCGTCTGTTTCTGGTCATTTGGTTATTTGATTAAATTGTGTTGAAAACGCTCCGCGAGTGCGACATTTTCCTTTGGACAAAAAGAAGGAGTGGAGCGATATATATATATATATATATATATATATATATAACCTACTGTCGGTCGCCAGTAGGTAGTTATAGTTAGGACCAAGTTTCCATAGGAACAGCATTTTTTGTTTTGCTTATAACTTTGGCGTCGTTTGATGAATCGTCATGAATTTTTCCAAACTAATTCTTTGTTCATATCAGCTCCTATGTTGAAAGTGTGGGGGTGATCCATCAAGGGGGGGACGAGAAAAAGGGGGGGTCCCAAAACATGTTTCCTCCATGCAATTTCCATAGGAAACTTTAGACAAGGCTACAGGTCGAACAGGTGAACTGAATTACCCCAAATTTGGCAGGGAGAAGGGTCTTGGTCTAGTAAGCACGCTTTTGTTTATTTGGTGTAAATCCGTTCAGAAGTTTTGGAGAAATATCAAAATTTACAGCTATCGATATTTGGGAATTCTGCCATCTGATTGGCTGAGGTGTTACGAGCATGAGCTTGCTGCTTATTGGCAGGCGAGCTGTTGCAACTAGGAAGTGTTGGCAGCCATTTTGTGATTCCGTTGAAATGAGTAAGGGGAAAAAAGGGCGAAAAGAATAGGAAACAGGAGGATAGGAGCACTGTAACCTCTATGGGGGAGTGCAAAGCGAAGTACTCACTCCTACTGGTCAGAAAGTGCGGTGTTGCTCAGAGTGACATGGTGCTGAGATGAGATGCTGCTACACTCGTGAATGAAACCGAGAGCCTAAACCGTGAGCTCATTGCAGTAAAGTGATGTGCTCTGGTCTTTGTAGCATACCTGTGCAAGTAGTGTTAGTAGGCGTTTATGCCATACAGGGAGTGGGAGGCGAACTACTGACCCCTACTGCGCGTTTATACTATACCAGAAGTGGGGAGCGAAGTACTCACCCCTGCCGGTGTGAAGACTCGGGGATCAAACCGAGCTGATTGCTGTAAAGTGATGGACTCTGAGCGCTGTATCATACTGGCCGCTGTAGTATAACTGTGTAAGTAGTGTTAGTATGCGTTTATACTATACAGGGAGTGGGAAGCAAACTGCTCACCCCTACTGGTCTCAAGATTCGGGGATTTAACAATGAGCCTAAACCGTGAGCTCATTGCTGTAAAGTGATTTGCTCTGGGCGCTATAGCATACCTGTGGAAGTAGTGTTAGTTTGCGTTTATACAATACAGGGAGTGGGAAGCGAACTACTCACCCCTACCGGTCTCAAAACTCGTGGATGAAACCATGAGCTCATTGCTGTAAAGTCATGTGCTCTGTGTAGTATTCCAATGTAAGTCATAGTAGAATGTTAGTATGTAATGCTACTAGAATGTAAGCAAGTAATGTTAGAATGTAGGGCTGTCATGAGGGAAATCTGTACACTGTGCTGGAGAAGACGGTTGCCTTGCTATCTGTTCCTGTTGGTGGCTGTTTAAGCTGTCTTCTTTTCCTGTAATAAATCTACTTATCGGATCCACTGCTGTCTTCACTACATAAATGTCGCGAGGAGCGGGAAAAGGTAAAAAGAAGGCAGCACTCACCAATATTTCATGCTTCCTTGCGTTCTGCTGAAGACCAGCTTTCTTCGTGAAGCTGTTTCTACTCATCCCAGGGTCATTGGCTCATCGAATTATGTGATCCGACCTCTGGTAGGATTTATATTTTTTTATTTTGGGCTTCCTCTGCCTCTTCACTACACTCTGGTCGCTGTACTACACATGTGCAAGTAGTGTTAGTATGCGTTTACACTAATTCTGTAGTTATGCAGTAACCAATGCATCATGGCTCTATGGAGCGCCACCTCCCAGCTCATACAATGTCCCAGGGTGTGCATCCGCAGGACATTTATGTTTGCTATTACAGGGTGGGCGCATGGCTTCCACCCTGTGATAGCAAATCCTTGTTTGCCTCGTTGAAGCGAGAGGAGGAAAACCTCGTATCCCTTCAATAAAGCAGAGTCGGATGGTAAAAATGGAGAAAAAAAATGAAGCGGGGTCTCACCTGTTCATTTAAATGAGCCCCCTGGTGGGTAATGTTCCGGGCCAATCCTATTATTATATTGCGGGGTCTCTGCAGCACTGGGGACCTTAATCTCACATGTAAATTAGGCGCGGGAGGGCACAGAGACGTTTCTCAGCCTAGGGGATCGCCACCTCCCCGGGTATTGTTTCCTAATTGTTCGGGGGGCTTCGAGGCCAACTCAAGTCTGGGGATCGGCAACCTCCGGGGCCTTACTTAAATATGCAGGGTGGGCCTCGCCAGTCCCTGAAGCCTCGGTGGCTCTAGGCAGTGTCCTATTGTTTCTATAATCACACGGGCAGTACTCATGGTGTTATAAATTGATACACTCATAGAACCCTTGCAATGTGGAATTACCCCGGCTTCATTTATGTAATAGTCTGTTGGTTTATATTTGGTAGGTGCACCGCAAAATTACAAATGTTTTCCCTCATAACCTCCTATCAACCACCGATTTTACAATAAACTACAGACAAGTGTTGTCAGAAAAAGAAGACCCATACACTCACTTATGTATTGGTAAAAAAAATTACCTTTATTAAAACCACACAAATAAATGGAAATGCAACTTTATTCGAAGAAACAACAGTATAACATGAAATAAGTGGGTGGGACTCCACCGGAAGCAGCGTACAAAACCTGCAAAACAAAAAAGAAACATAAGTATATGTGCCATGTCCAAGAGAAAAAGAAAGGTAGTCAGAATGAAAGGAAGAAAGTGAGAATGGGACAGAGAGTGAGTGGGTGGAAGTGAGAAGGAGAGGGAGAGTCAAAAGAACAGAGGGAGGAGGAGACAGAGCATTGGCCTACTGCACCCAGTCCTCACTGTTCACCTCCTGTCACCCGTGTGTCTGGGACGCTGGGGTCCGCGAGAAAGAGTGCGGTCCAGCAAGTCCTTAAAATGAAACAGAGATATGAATGAGGCCAGAGATTATATTATTATCTACAGCAACATCGCTTGCCTGCACCTGTGCACTCAGGCTGCTGCACCCCAGCCCCTTCCCCCGCACTGTGCTCAATTGCAGCTCCTGCGCACCGAGGCTTCACTGCTCACCTGCCACCACCGGTGTGTCCAACGACGTGCCAGTGCGAGCATCGACTCCGGGGTGCCTCTCTCAGGGTGACACAGCAGGTCTCTGGTCTGGGACGGTGTCTTGATACCATGATGGAAGGCATCAGAATGCCCAGGGCATCATCACGGGCTGAGAACCTGCTGCACGCATTTTGGTGCAACTAACTCAGTGTCTGAAAATGGAGAAATACTATAATGCTGGAAACGTCTTGAGGTAAATGAAGGTTTATTTCAAGCTTAATAGAGAACACCAGTTGAGTGCATCCTTCCTTCTTGAAGTACGATCTACCAACTGTTAGTGGTTATCGTGGTTCAAAGAGGAGTTGGAGTGCACGACAATACACAAGGTTAAATAATAATATGTTATGCCAACGTTCACATAAAAAGGAACAGAGCGCATGCTAGAAGCATAATGTGCGCGTGTAATGCAGTGGCACAGGCCTGTGTGCATGTACACTTAAAAATCAGCTCACTACAGTGCCCCAAAAGCCAACGCCACGTGTCTGTAGGGCAGCGTTGCCCGCTGGCTCAGGCCTACAGTACGGTCCAGCAGGTCCTTAAAATGAGACAGAGATGTGACTGAATGAGGTCAGAGATCACATCATTACGCACGGCAACATTGCTTGTTCGCACCTGCGCACCCAAGGTGATGCACCCCACCCCTCCCACAGCACGGCGCTCAATTGCAGCCCCTGTGCACCCAGGCCCCACTGCTCACCTGCTGTCATTGTTGAGTGTCCAAAAACGACGGCCAGCAGGGTTCACAATTCAAATGGAGTTTTGATTGCGAGGATGGTGTACACCTCATGGATCCCTTTTTTTTATTGCGCATTGTGATATGCGAGGTGGATGCGGCCATATCACCTGAGGCAATGTGGAAGAACTGGGACATGTGGCATCGTCGTTATCCTATTTATACGTACGCAAAGTGGGCTGGGCTTACATACGCCAGGCCAGTGTAGGGGTGTGAATAATTATTCTGGGGACTTGGGCGTTGTTCAGTTACTGCCTGGCCAGCAAGTGTACTTATGTGTGTGTCCCTGTTGCAGTTTTGACATTGTACAATCCGCAATTTACATTAATGTAGCATGTATCGGGAGAGCGGCAACTATCGGCAATGAGATGCTGTCCGAAAACATTGAATGGCCAACATCATATGTCGTAGTCAAGCTTGTGGCTATGCGCAGACACCCATGTCAATGGGTGTGCGTTATTATTGAAAATGTTGCTATCGCGAAGCGCACACATGTGAATGTGCTAGGATGGAGGGAGGATCAGCAGTGAGGCTACGTCATCCACAGTGATAACGCGCATTACAGCCAAGCAATGCATGTCAAACGTGAATCTGAAAGTCTCACATATGACACACTACTATGCCGGTAAAGCCTGACAACAGAGCATACTGCAACACAAATATACACATTACTCTTTACTGTTTGTCACATGTGATCTAAGATGTGCACTCTGCCCGTGGCTGATGATACCCCTTTGAGCCACCAATACCCAGACCGAAAGGATAATGCGCACACACACACACCAGGGGCATCGTGTAACACACATTTGTTTTTTGATGTAACGTTTCTGATGCATGGCCATCACACGTGGAAGGCTACTGTACAGACCATGAATATTTATCAAGATGATCGTTGCATGTTGTGTGTAGTATAAGATATGTACACACAGCAAAAAACTTTTCAAAAAAGCTCTCTAAGCAGAAGAGGTGTCTCTCATCAAACGCTGAAGAGAGAATGACTAAAATGGGTGGGGTCCGCCAACTGTTACAATGGGAAATGTTATGAACCAATCAAATGCTTTTTTTTAAGGTCACATGGCATTCGCGCACCGAGCGCGCAAGAAGGCCGCACCCGATGCATTTTTGAGAAAATATATTTACCATAATATACGTTTATTACAGTTAGAAATATATATATAGATTATCGCTTGCTCTCATATATATTTTAAACTTATTTAGATATAGTTTTCAGACATAAAAAAATGAGGGAATGGCGTACCCGGCGTGACACCATACGTCTATGATGTAACACAGGGCCTGGCAGCGTGCACTCATTGCATACGCAACGTGCAGCGGGCGTGACCCCATATGTACATGATGTAATGCGCATCTTGGTACTGAGTACCCTTCGCATACCAAAGTAGCAGCTGGCGAGACCTCATACGTATATGATGTTATGCAGGATGCAATGCCACGAACACGTCGGATACGAAATGCAAATCATTTATGAGTTTAGCAATATGGCGGATACGATTCGCGTGCTGATGGAGCTTGGTACACTACCAGTATGGGACTCCAGTTTTCTCAACAAAAAAAATATATATAGGTTTTATAAATATTAAAATATGAAATTAACATTTAAAAAACATTTGAAATTCACTGAAAAAACCATTGGTTTTACAGATGTTATAGTTAGGAATTAGCATTTAAAATACCTTTGAAATTCACTAAAAAACCATAGGTTTCAGGGACGTTATAGTTAGCAATTAGCATTTAAGAAAGCCTTAGAAATTCACTGAAAAAACCATAGGTTTCAGGGACGTTCTAGTTAGAAATTAGCATTTAAAAAACATTAGAAATTCACTGAAAAAAACATAGGTTTCAGGGACATTATAGTTAGAAATTAGCATTTAAAAAGCTTTAGAAATTCACTTAAAAACCCAAAGGTTTCAGAGACGTTATAGTTACTTGGACATTTCACTCATATAAAACCAGAGAAATTCGCCCATTTTAGTTAGTTGAGCTACCTATAACTTGCGCGCCCGCAATGCCCTGCTGATGACGTCATATATTACATCACTCAGGACATGGTCAGTGACATCACTGATCAATCAATCAATCAATCAATCAATCAATCAGTGCATTTGTAAAGTGCGCTACTCACCCGGGAGGGTCTCAAGGCGCTGGGGGAGAGGGTTACGTCACTGCTCGAACAGCCAGGTCTTGAGTTGCTTCCTGAAGGATAGGTGGTCCTGGGTCAGCCGAAGGTGGATGGGGAGGGAGTTCCAAGTTTTGGCTGCAAGGTAGGAGAAGGATCTTCCTCCAGCGGTGGCTCGGTGGATGCGTGGTACGGAGGCGAGGGAGTGGCTGGTTGATCGTAGCTGGCGGGTGGGCGTGTAGAAGGTCAGGCGGTCGTTGAGGTACTTTGGGCCCAGGTCGTGGAGAGCCTTGTGCGCGTGGTCGAGGAGCCTGAACGTGATTCTCTTGCTGATGGGGAGCCAGTGCAGTTCTCTCAGGTGGCCGGAGTTGTGGCTGTGTCGTGGGATGTCCAGGATGAGTCGTGCGGAGGCGTTCTGGATGCGTTGGAGTCTTTTTTGAAGTTTGGCTGTGGTTCCGGCGTAGACGGTGTTCCCGTAGTCCAGTCGGCTGGTGACGAGTGCCTGGGTGACGGTGTTCCTGGTTTCGGTGGGGATCCATCGGAAGATCTTGCAGAGCATGCGCAGGGTGTTGAAGCATGATGAGGAGACGGCGTTGACTTGTCTGGTCATCGAGAGGGAGGAGTCCAGGATGAAGCCGAGGTTGCGTGCATGGTCCGTAGGTATGGGGGTGGTGCCCAGGGCAGGGGGCCACCAGGAGTTGTCCCAGGTGGAGGGCGATGATCCCAGGATGAGGACTTCCGTCTTGTCTGAGTTCAGTTTCAGGCGGCTGTTCTTCATCCACTCGGCGACGTCTTTCATCCCCTCGTGTAGGCTAGCTCTGGCGGTGGCGGGGTCGTTGGTGAGGGATAGGATCAGCTGGGTATCGTTGGCGTAGGAGATGATGTTGAGGTTGTGTTGGCGTTGAAGAGGGTTGGGCTGAGTGATGATCCTTGTGGTACGCCGCAGATTACTTCGGTGGCTTCGGATCTGAACGGGGGGAGGCGGACTCTCTCTCGGTTCTTCCGGCGAGGAATGAGATGGTCCACTCTAGTGCCTTCTCTTGGATTCCGATGTTGCTGAGGCGTTGCACTAGGGTGCGGTGGCAGACAGTGTCGAACGCTGCGGAGAGGTCCAGGAGGATGAGGGCCGCTGTTTCCCCATTGTCGAGCAGGGATCTGATGTCATCGGTGGCTGCGATCAGGGCGGTCTCGGTGCTGTGGTTAGCTCGGAAACCGGACTGTGAGGGGTCGAGGGATCCGTTCGTCTCGAGGAAGGCGGCGAGCTGTCTGTTGACGGTCTTCTCGATGACTTTGGCCGGAAAGGGGAGGAGCGAGATGGGGCGGAAGTTCTTCAGGTCGGTGGGGTCTGCTGTGGGTTTCTTCAAGAGGGCGCTGAGCTCGGCGTGCTTCCAGCTCTCCGGGAAGGTGGCGGTGAGGAAGGAGGCGTTGATGATGTCCCGGAGATGGGGTGCGATGATGGCGTCGGCCTTGTTGAAGACGTGATGGGGGCAGGGGTCGGTGGGGGATCCGGAGTGGATGGAGTTCATCGTGCGGGTGGTGTCGTCGGTGCTGACCGGGGTCCAGTTGCAGAGGGTGGTGGTGGCGGACATCACTGATGACATCTCAAATGACATCACTGATGACATCACTGATTACATCATCCATTTGATAATCTGATGCACATACTGATGCCCTAATATAAACTTGGATACACCCACTCTAAAATACAGAGTACTATTTTTGAAACCATACACACAACAATGCCAGATACTACATACCACCGACTATTTCTTAGGTCTACACACACACACCCAGTCACTTATACATGGAATTACTCATCAATACAGTACTATAATATGCACTCATACATCTATACATACAGTCACACTCCGCCACTCATCCATAGAGTTACTCACACACCTATCAGTCATGCAAAGAATCAATCACATACCCATTTACTCATGTATACAGTTATACACACCAACTCCGTTATTTATACACACACCACATCACTTATTTTTGGAGATACTAACACAAAATTACTGTCTTATACAATCACTGATACAAGCAGACACTCATTTAAACATCCACTCTTCAAATAACTTACTCTCACGTATAGTCATTTATATACTGCAACACTCACATATACTGCCTTAAAACATATGTTGTTAGTCACACATATACCACTGAGACATTAATTCACTCACCAACACACCCATACACACACTAACTCACCCATGCAGCCCTTTCCAGATGCACTTTTGAATCCATACAACCAGTGAATCACCAACTCAGACATCTATACACAGAGTCACACCCCCACCCACTCACACAGACAACACTATTTTGTTGAGTGTTCTCATTCTCTTCAGTATCAAAATAAATAGTTTCTGCTTAATCAACAGCACTTTTAATATGTTTTTTTGCTTCAGTGTTTTCCTTCCCCTCGTATACTGCTTGATGTTTCATATCAAATTCTGCATTACCCTACTGTGAATCATTTTCATGCTTATTTGTTTAAATTGTTTCTGTCTTCTTGTTTAACTAGTTGTTTTCTTCTAAGATTTCTGACTTTGAATTTCATTTACTCCTTCTCAGTTCTGAGTTTATTTTAAATATCGCATTTTATTAGCATGTTTTTGTACATTTTCCATTTTTCCACATACTTTTTTAGAAACTTCTTTGTTTTCTGACCAGCAGCTCTTTTCTCTTCAACTGCATTCTCCGTATTATGTCGCTGTTCACTTTCAGTTGTAATCAAATAGTACTGTTTCCTCTGTTTTTGTCTTGTTTCCGTCTTTTTTGGCATTGTTCATGTTCCTTTGTAAATACAAGAAGATGTCTGGAAAGCAAATAAACAATACATTTACTTTTACATTACATATGACTAAATTACATATTATAAGCAATTCACTAGCTACATAAGTAGTTATATCAGTGTGTAACAAACAGGCAGTGTAAATCTACCACTTTGGCTGTATATGTGCATTTAGGAGTTAGTCTACCAATAAGTGACTTGCTGGTTGTGTTAGTAGATGATGGAGTATGTAACAGTAGGTGCAACACGATCAGTTACTGCTGGATACATATGTGCTATGTGGGTGTGTAAGGGAATGTGTAAGTGTCTGTGTCGATCAATCAAACAATCAATCAATTAATCTTTCTATTTTTATAAGTTAATACAGACATCACAATAAAATTACATATGGTTATTTCGTGAAACATATAGAGCGATGAATAAAATTGACAGTATATGTACTATTTAAAATTTATTGTGAAATGCAGAGTGTTCTAAAATCAATCGTAGAATAAATAAAGTGCCATTGTGCATGTTGTTTATATCTTGCATTGTTTCTGCCGCTAGGGCAGCCTAGGTGCCCTGCTGTCTCTAAAAATATTTGCTGTCCTTGTTTTCATAGTAGTATCATTATTCTCAGGCTGCCTGATGTTTGGGTTAAAAGATGATCCTTTGGCTGCCAAGTGAGTGATGGCATGCATACATGATTGTAAGTGGACACATTATACCTGATAAGTTGTTGCTTAATTTCAAGTGGTGAATCTTTGATTAAAGTAACCTAGTCGTACCACTGTTGATATTTCAGGAAATAGTATTTCTGCAACGGAATAGCCTGGGTGATTCAGAGGTTTTATTAGGTTCTGAGAAGTCTAGCAGGGTTGATTTGTTTCACGTGCAGTGTCAGAAAGTTTAAAAATGTGTAATTGTTCATGGGATATGTGGGAGCAAGGTTATTAATTATTGCCATCCAGCATGTTCAAATCCCCCGTTCGTTCGCTTGAGCCTTTGTTTCTCCATGCAGGTTGCTCAGCCAAGGATGGCAGATCTCCAAATCTAAGAGACAGCAGCCTTCCTTATAGATATGCTGGATATGTCGTGCTGAGGTATTCTGCTGGTTTTAAACTAATGTAGGATTAGACTACCATCCAGGCATGTGACCGTGAGGTTAGTTTGTGCTTCTCCTTAATGAGGGAATGCAATTGATCAACTTTGTTGATGGCACGGCAGAATGTGGAATATGGTCAATTTAGGTCCCATAGGTTGATAGTATTTGTTTCTAGAAGTGAGGACTTCAGATATTTACTATATATTGAGTCATTGTCATTATCCAATATCTGCCATAATGTACTAGCTAATGGGCTATTATGATTACTCCGTATTTCATGCCATGTTTTGATGGTAGTGTATCTTCTTGCAGTGCGTTGTTTCATTAGACTGAATTCCAGTTGAACGTGGGTGGGAAATGCTCTGGGGGAGCACAAAAACTCGCTTATAAGTATTTGTCTGTGTTTTCTACAGAGTGGAAGAATCTTTCCCATGCATGTCAGCAATTGCAAAAGACAGTGATGGATGTAATTTTGCGGTGATAATGGCTAATAGTGGTTTAAAAGAAGGGCCGTCCAACTTTTTGGCAAGTGTACAAAGGCTTGCATCAGTGCCTTACTTCTTTTCAACAAATATGCCTATGCATCATTAAATTTAGCTTTTTAATCTATAATGAAGCTCAGATATTTGTAGCTACTGACTTTCTCTAGGGTTACGTCGTTTGACTTGATCCTTAGTGTGGTGCCAGTGCCTTTTCCCATAGTTGTTGTTTTTATATTAGATGTGTTAATTTCTAGTTTGTTTGTCATGGGCAAATGCCGAGACTTCATCCATTGACCTTTGAAGTTCTACTCTTGTATGGCTAAGCAGCACGATGTCATTTGCAAATGCCAAGTGTGACAGAGACAATGTGTTCCTAACTTGGGTGGGTAAAAATTTCCTTGATCTAGACCAAATGATAGGTCAGCTATAAATAAATTGAAAAGGTGGGGTGACGATGCATCCTTGCTTTAGGCCGATGGTTATGTATATATGCCTGGACAGCAGCGTCTCATCTGCCAACTTGATTGGATCCAGGAGTCGGTGTACGGTTGTTCTATTACTCATAGAGTTCTTTCATGAAGGCCCCACCGACCTAATTTTGCCCACGGTGGTGTTCTATCAACTCAATCAAAGGTGGCTTTCAGGTCTAAAGAACATAAATACAGATTTTTCATTAGTCACTATAACTTTTCGGCAATAAAAGCTGCTACTAGAGTGTTAATGGTGGTTCTGTAACCTTTTCAAAATCGATTCTGATTGAGAGGAATCTTGTTGTTGGAGTCAGACCACTTCACCAGGTCTTCCAGGATTAATAAGGCATAGTATTTGGCCTCTGAATCTGTAGCGGCGATTAATCTATAATTTGATAGATTGGATCAATTCTCCCCCTTGAATATTGGATTTATTATTTAACCTCGCCAATTGCTGGGGCTTAGTCCTGTTGATCTCACCTCGTTGTACAAAGCCGACAGTATGCTGTCCCAGTACTCTGGATCGAGCTTGTAAATTGCTTGTGGGAGGCCATTTGGACTTGGATGTGTAAATTCCTCTGTCTCTCTCTATCTCATCGGATGTTTGAGTGGTTCTATGGTTTTGTACATAGGTATGCAAGTCTCAGTATGGGTGGGAGATTGGGTGTATAACTGGCAGTATGGGTCTGTAAGGTTGTTTGTAACTCACTGAAACTTCAAAGTACATGCCTTACCTTTCAAACACACAGCACCCTGCCCCATGGGCTACCTAAGACCTACCTTAGCGGTGACATATGTAGAAAAAGGGAAGTTAAAGGCTTGGCAAGGGGTTTCAAATGCCAAGTCAGCCTGGCAGGCCCGAGACATGTTTAAAGGGCTACTTGTGTGGATGGGTGTCTAGGAGTGCCAGTACTAGAATACATATCTGAGTAAGTCTATCACTACCTCTGTGGATGTGTCACTGAATGTGTAAGTGACTATGTTACTATATGACTGGCTCTCTTTGTAACTCTATAGGTCTGTAAATGTGTATATAAGATGCTTTATAGCCTGCTTACTGGCACTGTTAGTGAGTGTTGGGTAAAGTAACTGTGTGTGCAACTGGCTCTATCACTGCTGAATACATAATGGCAGTGACAATGTGTGACTAAATGTATAAGTGCCTCTGTCGCCTTGTCACTGGATGTCACTGTATTTGTGAGTGGTTCCATGGTTTTGTAAAAAGGTATGTCAGGGCCTGTATGGGTGGGTGACTGGCTTTATACATCTGTCTGTAATGGAGTTGGATACATGAATGGCTGTATATGTGTCTGAGTGAATCTGACACTGCCTGCAAGGGGGTGTGATGACTATGTAAGTGCATATATAGGTGAGTAAATAGGTTTGTGAATGGTTGTATTAGTGTGTTTCTCTGTGCATTAGTTAATGTCTAGCAATATCACTTTTGGGTTAATAAGCACTTTTCTAAGACTGTAACTGGGTGTATAACTGCAGTGCTATGCTGTGTTTGTAACACACAGTGTAAGTCACTTTGGATGTATAAATGTGTTCATGACTTAGTGCATGGATGATGGACATGGTTGTGTCAGTACTTGAGCACATATCTAAGTGAGTGTATCAGTGCCTCTCTGGGTGTGTCACTGGATATATAAGTAATTATTTAGTAGTGTGACTATCTGTCTAAATGTCTTATTGGGTCTCTAAATGGGTTGGTAAAGTACCTGCATGAATTACTTACTGGCAGTGTTAGTGAGTCTTGGGGTAAGTAACTATGTGTGCAAGTGGTTCTGTTTGTGCTGGATACATAAGTGCTGTGCAGATGTGTGACTAAATTTGCAAGTGCCTCTGTTGCCCTCTGACGTGAATGTATTATTGATACTATGATTTTGTAAATAGGTATATCAGTGCCTGTATGGGTCTATAACTCACTATATGACTGTGTACATCTGTCTGTAACAGAGTAATTACTGGATACATGAATGTCTGTTTGTGTCTCAAAAATCGGACTGTGCCTGCATGGGAGTGAGCTTGACTATGAAAGTACATCTATAGATGAGTAAATGTGTGTGTGAGAATTATTTTATTAGTATCTTTCTCAGTGTGTCAATTACTGTCTGGCTACATCTGTTTTGGATTCATAAGTGTTTTTTAAGACTGTAACTGAGTATATTAGTGCTAGTCTGTCTAAGTGAGTGGGACACATTCTATTCTATTCAATTATCTGCTAAAATCAATCATTCACGTCTTCTTTCAAACACAGCCTTTAACATTGCCTTCCTTTGCTACTCATTATGCTTTTCCTTATCATCATCATATACCCTCCCTTTTATTTTATCTTTTATTGTTGTATACAACCTACTCATTTTCATTAATATTCACTCATAACTTACTATATATATTTACTTTTTTAAATGAACACCCTTACTGGCATACCTGTGAAATTTCTTTGCTGCTCTCCAAAGTTTTAATCAGTGTCCCTTAGAATCACTTCTGAGTGAAAATCCCACGCCAGCTGAACAAGAATAGCATAGAACTCTCAGTACAGAAGAACCAATAGTGACAACCCTTCCCACTCTCCTCTTAGTGATACTGATGTAGTTAGCAAACTGTAACCTTTCTTTCTTATTTTGTTTTTGTTATAGCACTTCTAAATGGTCAGTCTTTATTAACCCTTTATTAGATTTCTGTCAAGAATCCTAATTTGGTTGTGGTTTTGGTCAGATTCGCGGATCTGCTGTGGCACTCAGCGTGTCCCCCGTAACAATTGGCAGCAGATCTACGATTCCACAAGGAAGTCCGATATTTGTGGTTATCATTCTACTCTTTATGGTTTGCATGTATAGTTCACTTTGTAAGAAACTAGAGATTATGAAGGCAGTGTTCACAATAAGCAGTACGTCTACACATCTCTCCTTTTAAGTGTTACGGTACAGCATTTTTATTTCCCAACCCCCACGCTCCATTTACATAGTAACCCTGTTTAGAATACTTGTTGCTAGCAGAGGGTAAAGAGTTCACAACCCTTTCTGTGAGCATCAAACTACCTTCAAATTTAACTATAGCAGGTGTGATTGACTATTTGGAATATTAAGCATATCCCAAACTGCATATATTTATTTTATTTTTCCGAAGCCAATCACAGAAGTAATAACTGTTTTCTCAAAATCACTACCTACTTGTAGCACATCCAATCAAATGTGTTCTTTTTATAACTCAGCTGCTGTCCTCCATTTAACTGCCTTACATTTTGAAACCTTTCTCATTCAGCTAAAGTCTTCTCCTGTGTGCTACTCCTGATTGCGTCAAAAACGGTCAAAAGGGTGGATTGTGGGCCATAATTTACTGTTTTGTGCCAGAGAGAGTGCTAGAAAGAGTGGCATTGACAGGGACTTGGGCTTACCTAATGCAGTTTCTCCAAAAGAGAAACTGGGAGTGTTAGACCTGGCAACTTGGCGTGAGTCTCCCTTCCACTTTTTTGTTGCTGTGCCTCATGTGTTTTGCTGGCGTTAGCTGCTCAGAGCACTGTGCCACTGCCAACTAGTGCCACAGTGCAAGTGCTCCCTGTATAAAATGTATATGTTGGTTGGATTCCATGATTGGCTATTTGGTTTACTGTCAGACCCCAGTAAAGTGCACCTGGAGTGCCCAGGGCTTGTAAATCCAAATGCTACTAGTGGGCTTGCAGCACTGGTTGTGCCACCCACAGAAGCAGCCTTGTAAAATGTGTCTAAGGTCTGCCATTGCAGAACCTGCGTGCAGTCTGGGACTGTCATGCTGACTGGGCAAGTGCACCCACTTGCCAGTCCCTAAACCTTCCCTTTACTTCATATGAGTCACCCCTATGGTAGGCCCAAGGGCAGAGTGCATTGTAAGCATAAGGTAGGACAAGCCCTGATGTGCGTGGCATGTCCTAATAGTGAATTACAGCCATTTTCGTTTTTCACTATTGCAAGGCTACCTGTTCTCATAGGCCAGAATGGGCTGTTAGAATTGTTACATTCTATGATCCTAACAGACCCAGGGAACATGGTAGAAATTCAAGTTTAGTATGCCTGAACTCAGAATAATAAAATACATCTTTTAGTAAAGTTTATTTTAATAGTCTGTGTTTGCAAATACCACTTTTAGAAAGCTGGTGTTTGCTTGCCTAACCATTTCAGCCCGCCTCTGTTATGATGTGTATCTGCTGTCTGGTTTCTGTGAGTGACAGGGCTGGGGAATTCCAGGAGACAGGTTGGGGCAGCCCGGTGGTGAATAGAGAGATTTACATCCAGATGGGTGGGAGGAGTACACCTGGCCTCTGAATAAGGTTGTGCTCTGCCACAACAATGCTGGCTCCAACTCCTGTGGAACGGCTGATGTCTCTGCCCTGCACCCTGAATGGAAAGTCAGAGTCATGTCAACAAAGTGCTCAGGAACTGGTTCTGGCTGGGCAAAGGCCCCTCTAACCCAGAGGAACAAAGGAATTAGGGGTATAAGTATTGGGACCCTGCTCCCAAGAAATTAGATCCTGCTTGACAAGAAGAACCTCTGCCTGAGGAGAAGGAACTGGGAAAGCTGTAAGGAGGAGTACTGTCCCTGACCTGGGGGATTGGCCTGCAGTGGTTGCCTTGCTGCTGAAGGAGAGGAGAAAGACTACAAAATACTTTATTTCAACTTGTGCTTAAAAGATCTCCAAGGGCCTGAGTAGAGCTGGCCTCCTGTTAAGATGTCCCAGGAACAAAAGGACTTCACCCCCAGCTTCCCCCTGAACTCTGCTGTGTGAGTTCTGCCCCTCCTAGAGTGCTGGAACCAGTTGTGGGGCCTCTGTGAGCTGTGCCTGCTGTTGGGAAGCTGGCCAAGAAGAAAGAAACCAAAGATCTCCACTTTTTCACGCACAGCCGGCTTAGCGAGAAAATTTCAGTTGCACCGCTCGTTAGCGTGCAGTATTTTATCGCTGAGGAAATCGTCGCAGAGCCTGCTGCCGCTGAGCCCGATCAGCGCTGGGAAAATCGCCGCCCCCGCTCGTTAGCAGGCTGAAATTGATCGCTACCAGCCCAGATCCCCGCTCCGCCTGTTAGCGGGCAGAATTTGATCGCTGTGAACATCGTCGCAGAGCCTGCTGCCGCTGAGCCAGATCAGCGCTGGAAAAATCATCGCCCTGCTCGCTAGCGGGCCGAATTTGATCGCTGCGGACATCGCCGCACATCCACCCAAGATCCCCGCTTCGCCTGTTAGCGGGAAGAATTCTATTGCTGCGAACTTCGTCGCAGAGCCTGCCGCTGCTGTGTGAAATTGTCGCGGACCAAGCCAAGATCATCGCAACGCTCGTTAGTGTGAGTAATTTTATCGCTGCGAAAATCGTCGCAGACCCAACCAAGATAATCGCTGGTGAAATTGTCGCCCCGCTCGTTAGCGTGCTGAATTGTGTCGCATCATGCCTTAGCGAGTAAATTTCTACCGGATAAGCTACGCCTTGATTTTCAACGCTGGAGCGCCGCTAAGACCTTTTATCGCATCACCAGGTACTGTGGGTTAAAACTGACGCTAAGGTGAATGATTTTGTCGCTAACCTAAGAACTCTTTCTGAAATCATATTCTTGAACTGTGTATGTCCTTTTTGTCGTTATTTGGTCTTGTGCTAAGTCCTTATATAAAAGTTCACTATTTTTGATATAAATCTGGTGTGGTGTCCATTTGTGGTGTTGTCACTGAGTTACTGTATATGTTCACAAATGCTTAACCCATAACGCTCTGAGATAAGCCTTGTCTGCTCGTGCCAAGCTACCTAAAGGGTGAGCAGGGGTTACCCCCTAACCCTGACTAGAGGAGAGGGTCCCTGCTTGTCACAAGTACCTACCTGTGCCAACCAGAGATCCCCAATTCTAACACTGGTGGTCAGCGGTCAGGATCCTGAATATGCATTTGTGGTTCATGTACAGTGATTGGTGAACACCACTTAGTGAGTTCAGACCATAACACAGCTACATACTTTTTGATTTTTGGTTGCCAAGAAATCTCCATTTTTTTAAAGTCATGCCTGGTTCAGTCAATGGGGAAAGGGCAGCATCTGTAGTCTCTGACATTGAAGGAGCAGAATGGGAAGAGGAAAATTAGAGGACTACTCATTAGCCCAGCTGAAGGACTTCTGCAAAAAGTTTGGAGTTTCCCAACCTGGGTGCAGAAACAAGGCCCAATTTCACAAGGTGCTGAGGGCCTGGATTGAGTCAAGGTGTGGTGGTAATTGAACAAGCAGAAAGCGTCCATAGCTTTGGCAGAGGCATGTCACCAGAAGAGTTGGCAGACAGGAAAGAAACCAGGATGCATGAAATGGAGATGGCAAAGCTCAAATTGAATGGGCAACTGGAGCTGGAAAGCAAAAAGCTGGCTCTGGAAGAGAGAAAAATCCAAATGGAGCATGAAATGAAGTTGAGGGAATTGGATCTAAAGGCTAAGAGTTTAGAGCTTACTCCCTCTGGTGGCAGCACACCGCCAGTGAAGGTAGAATCAAGGGTGTACATACCAAAAGATGTGGTGAAAGAATTTTTTAAGAATGATGACATAGGGCAGTGGTTCAAGGCCTATGAGGTAGCCATGTCTTCCCACCGGGTCCCTGAGAAAGATTGGGGAGCGGGGTTGTGGGGACGGTTCATTAGTGAGGGGTGGGACACACTGCTAGACTTGCCTTCAGATGTTTATAATTCTTATCCCCATATGAAGGAGGCTTTGATGTCTAGGTATGGGTTGACCCCTGAGTTGTAGAGGCAAAGGTTCAGTGGTTGCACAAAGATTCCAAACAGTACGTATGTTGAATATGTAACTTTTTTCTGCAGAGCACTGGATGGTTGGGTGAAGGGTAGCAAGGTTGATGATTTTCAAAGGCTTCTTGATTTAATGGCATGGGAGCACTTGTCCAGTAACAGTTTTTCTGAGCTACGCCAGCACCTGATTGATAGTAGGCTGACTAACCCTAGGAAGCTTGCTGAGGAGGCGGACCGCTGGGTCAGTACCAGGGTCCACAAGGGTCCAGTGGGAGACTCCGCCAAAGGGGGGCAGGGTCCCCAGCAGAAGAGTGGGGGGGACAAGGGTACACAGAGGGAGTTCCCAAGGAGGCCCCAAAGTAATCCCCAAGGGAACCAAGGGAAAGGTTCTCAGCCTCCTCCACCCCAGAAGCCGACCGGGGCCCCGACAGGTCCACCTGTTCAAAAGGGGCCCCCAAAATGTTACAAGTGTGGTAACCTGGGTCATTTTGCCTCGGATCCCAAGTGTCCCCTAGTTGGTAAACCAGCACCCCCTTGTGCTCCGCCCCGGAAGATGGCTAGTGTAGCCTTGGGGGAGGAGAGGGCGGTCCAAGGTGGGTGGGGTCCTGCAGAGATGTCCCTTGTCTCATTAGGAGACTGTGAGGTGGTCCCCCAGACCCAGCTGCCTGATAACACTAAAAAATACAGGCAGTGGGTGACCATCAATGGCCGTAGGGTTGAAGCTCTGAGAGATACAGGAGCCAGTGTGACAGCTGTCAAGTGTCACCTGGTGTCTCAAGAGCATGTGGTGCCAGGAGCATTCTATCCAGTTGTTGCCGCTGACAACACAGAGAGTCACTGCAAGATGGCTCAGGTTCCCTTTGAGTGGGGGGGTCTCTGGTACTCTTCAGGTAGCTGTGAGGCCCGCCATGCCTGTAGACTGTGTGTTAGGGAACGATTTGGAGAGCTCACCTTGGGCTAAGGTGGAGTGGAGTGCTCACCTGGAGATGTTGGGTATGCCTGATTGGACGTGTGTCACCACACGGTCCATGGCAGCAAGTAGAGGTGCTCAAGAGGTCCTGGAGCCTGAGAGGGAGGCCCAGGGACCGGCCTTAGAGAGAAGAGGCAGGGGGCGCGGGAAACCGGCCCCTGAAGTTCCCACGGTCCAGGAGGAGGCAGACCTTGAGGGGGATGCCCTGGAGCCTACAGGAGAACAGATAGCTGAACTGGGGGACCTGCCTGAGCTGACCCATTGGCAGCAAGAAGGAGGCCCCTCCAGGGAGGACTTTTGTAAGGTGCAGAAAGAATGCCCTTTTCTCGTGGGTATGCGGCAGCAGGCTGCAGACCAGGCCGCAGGTGATCAGTCTGGGTCACATTTCATTTACCTTGAGAACGACCTCCTGTATACAGAGCCTAAGGTTGCTGAGCCTGGGTCAGCCCGTGTGCTGGTGGTACCCCAGAGCTTCAGAGCCTTCCTACTGGGGCTGGCTCACGATGTGCCATTGGCAGGACATTTGGGCCGGGACACTCTGCTTGAGTAGCTGAGCGCTTAACAAAACCCCGTTTAACATAACATAACAACAAGACCTTTGAAAGGCTTGCACCCACTTTTATTGGCCTCAAATGCGCAGGAGTTCAGACACTCACTGCAGGACCTGTCAGACTTGCCAGGCAAGTGGAAAGAGTGCGAGGAAGCAGAAGGCTCCTCTCCACCCATTCCCTGTGGTCAGTACCCCCTTTGAGCGAGTGGGGATTGACAGTGTGGGGCCACTGGACCCCAGGACAGCCATGGGCAACAGGTTTATCCTGGTCCTGGTGGACCATGCCACCCGGTACCCGGAAGCCATCCCTCTGAGGACAGTGACCGCCCCGTGGTGGGACGTGCACTGATGGGAATTTTCTCCCGAGTGGGATTCCCTCTAGAGGTGGTGTCTGACCGGGGTACCAATTTCATATCCAAGTATATGAAATCCCTTTGGTAAGAGTGTAGTGTAACCTACAAGTTTACCACACCTTACCACTCCCAAGGAAATGGGTTGGTTGAGAGATTCAACCGTACCCTCAAAGGCATGATAATGGGTCTGGAAGAACCCATGAGGCGTAAGTGGGACGTCCTCTTACCATGCCTTCTCTTTGCTTACCGCAAGGTGCCACAG
This sequence comes from Triturus cristatus, assembly GCF_964204655.1. Lineage (NCBI taxonomy): Eukaryota > Metazoa > Chordata > Amphibia > Caudata > Salamandridae > Triturus > Triturus cristatus. The sequence continues at coordinate 371,100,852 of NC_140586.1, forward strand.
AAGTCTCTAGGGTTCAGCCCCTTTGAGCTCCTGTATGGCCACCCAGTGAGAGGACCTCTAAGTCTGGTCAAAGAAGGCTGGGAGCAATCTCCCAGGAAACCTCCCCAGAATGTATATAGCTACATGCTGGCCTTCAGGAACCAGACTAGGCGTTTCAGGCAGCTTGCTGAGGCAAATCTGGAAGCCAGCCAGGAGGAGATGACGCGGTGGTATGAACAGAATGCCACTCTGGTAGAGCTTCAGCCTGGACAAAAGGTGTGGGTCTTGGCCCCCGTGGAGCCTTGTGCGCTCCAGGGTAAGTGGACCGGTCCCTTTGAGGTTGTAGAGCACAAGAGTCCAGTTACCTATTTGGTGGACTTGCGGTCTCCCAGGAACCCCTTGAGGGTCCTACATGTCAACCGCCTGAAGCCCCACTTCGAGAGGTCCCAAGTGAGCATGCTCTTGGCAACAGATGCTGGGATGGAAGAGGAGACCAAGCCTCTTCCTGACCTCCTATCAGCCCAGGAGCAAGATGGGTCAGTGGATGGTGTCATCCTCTCTTCCACCCTGACCCCTGAGCAACAGAATGATTGTCGCCAGTTGCTGGGACAATATTCTGATCTGTTTTCCCTGATTCCCGGTGTCACTGATTGGTGCATCCATGATGTAGACACTGGGGATAGTACACCTGTAAGGCACAAGGCCTACAGGGTGACTGACAGGGTGAGAGCGTGCATCAAGGACGAGGTCTCCCAGATGTTTGCACTAAGGGTAATTGAGTCCTCCAGCAGTCCTTGGGCCAGCCCAGTGGTCTTGGTCCCAAAGGCTGCTGCGCCGGGAGCCACACCCGAACTCCGGGTCTGTGTGGACTACAGAGGACTCAATGCAGTCACCAGGACTGACGCACACCCCATCCCCAGAGCTGATGAGCTCATAGATCGGCTAGGGGCTGCCAACTACCTCAGCACGTTTGATTTAACGTCTGGGTACTGGCAGATCGCCTTGACCGATGGGGCCAAAGAGAGGTCAGCATTTTCCACCCCAGATGGGCACTACCAGTTCCGAGTTATGCCCTTTGGGATGAAGAATGCCCCTGCCACCTTCCAGAGGTTGGTCAACCAGGTGTTGGCTGGACTGGATTCGTTCAATGCTGCCTACCTGGATGACATTGCAGTGTTTAGCTCCACTTGGGAAGAACACCTGCACCACCTCTGGGAAGTGTGGATGGCGCTGCGGAGGGCAGGCCTCACGATCAAGGCAAGTAAGTGCCAGATCGGGCAGGGTTCCGTGGTGTACTTGGGGTACCAGGTTGGGAGCGGCCAGGTGGAACCCCTTCAACCCAAGATAGACACGATCCTGAATTGGGAGTCGCCCAAAACCCAGACAGAGGTGAGAGCCTTCCTAGGTCTCACTGGGTACTACAGGAGGTTTGTCAAGGGGTATGGCAACATTGTTGCCCCCTTGACAGCGCTGACTTCCAGGAAGCAGCCCAGGAAAGTGATTTTGACTGACACCTGTCAGAAAGCTTTTGAGGCCCTGAAAGCTGCTATGTGCACGGCACCCGTGCTCTTGGCTCCCATCTTCTCCAAAGAGTATATCGTTCAGACAGACGCTTCAGAGCATGATGTGCGGGCTGTTCTTTCACAGATTAATGAGGAGGGCCTAGATCAACCTGTAGCCTTCCTTAGCAGGAGGTTACTTCCACAGGAACAGAGATGGAGTGCTATTGAGCGTGAGGCATTTGCTGTGGTCTGGGCACTGAAGAAGCTAAGACCATACCTGTTTGGGTCTCACTTCCGGGTTCAGACAGACCACAGGCCCCTCAGATGGTTGATGCATATGAGGGGTGAGAATCCTAAGCTGTTGAGGTGGTCCATTTCCCTACAGGGGATGGATTTCACGGTGGAACATCGCCCTGGTACAGATCACGCCAATGCGGACGGTCGTCCAGATTTTTCCGCCTTAGTGATGAGGAACTCCCTGGGGTAGGGTAGTTCTCCCCACATTTCAACTGGAGGGGACACGTGTTAGACCTGGCACCTTGGTGTGAATCTCCCTTCCACTTTTTTGTTGCTGTGCCTCATGTGTTTTGCTGGTGTTGGCTGCTCAGAGCACTGTGCCACTGCCAACCAGTGCCACAGTGCAAGTACTCCCTGTATAAAATGTATATGTTGATTGGATTCCATGATTGACAGAGCGAGCAGGAAAGGATGTAGCATCGCTACATTTGGAAAATCTCCGCTCAGAAAAATCACAAAAATAAAAAGACGGAAGAAGGAAACTCGAGTTTTGCAAATGTTACTTTCGCGCACACATTTCCTCGGAACCACCACTGTAATCACAAAGTTCATTGTGGCTCTCTTGTCCTCCAAGGTTATTTGGACGCTTGCCTGGAGTCACTGTCATCACGGAAACTTTCAAAACTCCAGCAGAAGCCATGGTCAGGTGACTTCAACCATGTTCAGCAAGGCCCTCTCATCAGAATCCGATCACTCGAGCACAGGCTGTAAACGGCAGCCATTTTATCATAGGCCAAAACGGACCATCTTAATTAAAAGAGACAAAAACAACGTTACCACAGCATAGTGATTAAACAGTGTTAACCCCACTAATACCCTTATGTGTATGTAATTATCTAGCCTTTTGCAACACAGTAAAGCATTAGTACACGTTATTTCAAAAGCGTTTTGTGCTTTAAACAAACAGCACTTAGCAACATTCATTTAGTTAAACCCGCACATTTTTATTAAGCAACATATATGCATTCCCGCGTGTAGTTTCTCTAGTTAACCATGTTAGTTAGTAAATGTTTTCACACAGAAACAAATAATTAGTGATTACAAATTAGTATTTTAAGTTTCAACATATAGACAAAACTGGAGCTTAAAAACCCAATAGATTTTCAACAGAAAACTCTGCTCCAGCACACCCACTTGCCAGTCCCTAAACCTTCCCTTTACTTCATATGAGTCACCCCTATGGTAGGCCCAAGGGCAGGGTGCATTGTAAGCATAAGTAGGACAAGCCCTGATGTGAGTGGCATGTCCTAATAGTGAATTACAGCCATTTTCGTTTTTCACTATTGCAAGGCTACCTGTTCTCATAGGCCAGAATGGGCTGTTAGAATTGTTACATTCTATGATCCTAACAGACCCAGGGAACATGGTAGAAATTCGAGTTTAGTATGCCTGAACTAAGAATAATAAAATACATCTTTTAGTAAAGTTTGTTTTAATATTCTGTGTTTGCAAATACCACTTTTAGAAAGCTGGTGTTTGCTTGCCTAACCATTTCAGCCAGCCTCTGCTATTATGTGTATCTGCTGTCTGGTTTCTGTGAGTGACAGGGCTTGGGAATTCCAGGAGACAGGCTGGGGCAGCCCGGTGGTGAATAGAGAGATTTACATCCAGATGGGTGGGAGGAGTACACCTGGCCTCTGAATAAGGCTGTGCTCTGCCACCACAATGCTGGTTCCACCTCCTGTGGAGCGGCCGATGTCTCTGCCCTGCACCCTGAATGGAAAGTCAGAGTCATGTCAACAAAGTGCTCAGGAACTGGTTCTGGCTGGGCAAAGGCCCCTCTAACCCAGAGGAACAAAGGAATTAGGGGTATAAGTATTGGGACCCTGCTCCCAAGAAATTAGATCCTGCTTGACAAGAAGAACCTCTGCCTGAGGAGAAGGAACTGGGAAAGCTGTAAGAAGGAGTACTGTCCCTGACCTGGGGGATTGGCCTGCAGTGGTTTCCATGCTGCTGAAGGAGAGGAGAAAGACTACAAAAGACTTTTTTTCAACTTGTGCTGAAAAGATCTCCAAGGCCCTGAGTAGAGCTGTCCTCCTGTTAAGAAGTCCCAGGAACAAAAGGACTTCACCCCCAGCTTCCCCCTGAACTCTGCTGTGTGAGTTCTGCCCCTCCTAGAGTGCTGGAACCAGTTGTGGGGCCTCTGGGAGCTGTGCCTGCTGTTGGGAAGCTGGCCAAGAAGAAAGAAACCAAAAATCTCCACTTTTTCACGCACAGCCGGCTTAGCGAGAAAATTTCAGTCGCACCGCTCGTTAGCGTGCAGAATATAATCCTGAGGAGATCGTCGCAGAGCCTGCTGCCGCTGAGCCCGATCAGCGCTGGGAAAATCGTCGCCCCCGCTCGTTAGCGGGACGAAATTGATCGCTACCAGCCCAGGTCCCCGCTCGCCTGTTAGCGGGAAGAATTCTATCGCTGCGAACTTCGTCGCAGAGCCTGACGCTGCTGTGTGAAATCATCGCGGACCAAGCCAGGATCATCGCACCGTTCGTTAGCGTGAGTAATTTTATCGCTGCGAAAATCGTCGCAGACCCAACCAAGATAATCGCTGGTGAAATTGTCTCCCCGCTCGTTAGCGGGCCGAATTGTGTTGCATCGTGCCTTAGCGAGTAAATTTCTACCGGATAAGCTACGCCTTGATTTTCACCGCTGGAGCGCCGCTAAGAACTTTTATCGCATCACCAGGTACTGTGGGTTAAAACTGACGCTAAGGTGAACGATTTGTCTGCTCGCGCCAAGCTACCTAGAGGGTGAGCAGGGGTTATTTTAGGAGTGTACCCCCTTACCCTGACTGGAGGAGAGGGTCCATGCTTGTAACAAGTACCTACCTGTGCCAACCAGAGATCCCCAATTCTAACAAGGAGCTTTTTACCCAGGTCATGCCAAAGTGCTCCCAACTAGGATATGCAATAAATGAAGGAAAGAGCAGTTTGTAAAGTGGAGGTGAATCAAGGAGTGATCAGGTGATTTGTGGATTGCCCTCACATACCCCGAAGGATGTCATGCTTCTTCATAGGGCGTTTTCTCCTCGTCCGGCCGGTGCTGCAATGCCCGACAGGCACCTGCGAAGGGGATCTTTGCCAGAGATCGTTTTATGAAGCCATTAGGTGTGTGGGGGTATGTGGACAAGGTAGTGAGTGAGTCGTGCAGAATAAAATAGGTCTGGTACTGTCCTAAGTAATGAATTTTATTCTGAGGGTGTACTAGCCTAATTAAAATTGAGTGTGCCACGACAACCACTCACCTGGACTCCTGATTCTTCTCTTGAGAGATGAACGAACCCTAGTCCCCTCAGAAACCGTTCCAACAACAGAACACAACAAACGCTGTTGTTTCAAAAGGCTCCCAAAGGGAAAGGGGGAATGGGAAAACAAAGAAACAAGAGAAAATCTTGATTGAATGTTGTTGCCTGACACTCTTGTTTCTTTTGTTGCTTATACAGCACCTTCTACCTGGCAACATTCATGAATGTCTAAGAAAGTAATCAGAAAACATTAATTAGACACACATAACAAAACAATCATCCGATTTATCATACAACAACTCTAACAGTCGTTTTACCTAAGAAACAATTACCATTCCGCAACCAAAGCAAGTATTCTCTATTTCCTGTGTAAGCTCTTCTTGTCCTGCGAGAAATATACGAAAGGCAGAAAACTTATAACTAAATACTTCTTTGCAAAAGAAGACGTCATCAGCATCCACAATGTCCCAGCTGTTACCTTTGTTTAGTGGTAATTCTTCTTACCACTAGTCTTTAAAAAAAAAATGTAAGGTCCTGCAGTCTTTGATCGTTGCCAATATCTTTTTCTATGAAGCAATGTTAATAGTTCTATAACTTTTTCCAAGTCTATAAACCAGGATTCCAAAAGCTTTTAAGCAGTTTTAACCAATCTGTTTTCGTAAGCCCCAAAAGATATGACTCGCAGATGTATCGTGAAATAGGATAGCGCTCTTTTTTGGTAGCGCGTCACTTATCTGTGTCTTTATTCCTATTTTCCGCTTTTCTGTATTTCAGGGTCAACGATGTGGAGCGCGTCCCTCCGGAAGCCTGGGAGCGTCATGACAAGGGGCCGGAGTTCAGGAAGTGACGAGGGGCCAAGATACGATGTGAAGAAGTCCAGGAAGTCGGCGGGAACAAGACGCGATAAGCAGGAGTGCAGGTAAGGAGTTTCTCAGACGAGACTAAGCATCCGAGTGCTTGTGCGAGCGATTTAAATAGGATTTTATCGCTCGCGTGAGCCACGTGAGGAAGATTCCAGCTTGGGCACGTATACTGTTCAGGATGCCGTTTTCGCCTCCTCGCGCACGAGAAAAGCCTTGTGTATTCTAATGGCTAATATTCAGCATGTGCCACTAACATTTTTTTGGGCAAATATACAGTTCCATTAAACGCAAAACATATGTGAATGTTTACAGTGTTCATAAAAATAAATACTGTGATGAAAATTAAAATGCACGATCACAATTAAACATATTTACTTCAGACTTAGGAACATTTGGCATAGGTGTAATTAAATGGAACCGTGACAGTTCTCCCCCGCAAAGGCTGTCCTATGGGCCTTGGTTTGCTTGGATAGCGGGCATGAAAAAGCCTAACCAGCCTTGGGGCATTAACATTAGATGCCGGTTCCCAAGATCTTTCAGCTGCATCGTATCCCTTCCAATCAATCAAGTAATATAATTTCTTATGCATTCTTTTAGTATCTAGAATTTGCTTTACTTCATATTCCAGGTGATCATCTACTATGATGGGAGGAGGGGGATTATCTTTCCGGGTTCCAGGTTGATGGGGTTTCAATAAGGAGACATGGAAAACGGTGCATAGAATACTCTGTTGGTAGTGAGAGCCGCATTGAGACTGGATTTAGGATTTCTTGAATGGGAAAGGGTCCTATAAAACGGGGTTGTAATTTCGGATATTCCGAGTAGATAACCAAACCAAATCACCAATTTTATAAGGGGGTTCTGGGTTTCTATGTCTGTCGGCTTTTATCTTTTGAAGAACCTTATTTTTAGCTAAGAAATTTCTAGTTTTTTCTTGAAATAGCTGCAACTGTTTTATCCTTTCGGATACTGCTGGCAACTCCTCTTGATCAGATGTTAATTGTACTGGGATATTACGAGGATGATAGCCTGTCATAAAATAGAAAGGTGAACAGCCCAAGGTAGCGTGTTCATTGTTGTTATGTTGAAAATTAAAACAGCGATATGATTAAGCATTCACTAAAGACATGAATTCTCCTTCCTTAGAACATGTTTCTTGTCTTATGTTGACTAATGTCTGGACTCCATCTTGTATTGTCATGTCTCCACGTGCTTTGCACGAGAAGAGTCCTTCCTTTTCGTTAGTTGCTCTTGTAATCTGCCTAGTAACAGTCTATAAATAGCCCCTTTGTCCGTCTGGCGCATGCCCAGACTTGACCACATCTGTTGTCAGTTAGTCCTTGTTTGACCATGTTTTCGCGGGCTCAGGAAATTGTTAACTCCGCCCATATATTGATCCTGTATCGAAAATGCCCATAAATGGTAATTAATCTTGCTCTATGTTGTATCCACCCACTTATGAGCCCCTCTGTTGTGTATAAAAGGGGACCGTGTACGCAAGTTCTTTGTGCTACTCTATGCAATACTGAAGAGTGTTGTGTAGGTTGTAGGACCACCCTTAAGGGTTAATAAACTCTCTTTGTATTTGCAGTTTCCGTGCCAACTTCCTTCTAGCTTTTGTTACACGAGAGCGAACCCTTTTATTCTGCGGGCCTAGCTGGGGCCTGTATTCTTCAATTGGCGCCCGTCACGTGGGGCTCATCGGCGACTCGGATGCTCGAAGGATTGGTCGTGACGAAGGTGAGGAATTTGACCGGAGATGTGATCACTGCCAGCGGCGTTTTTAGTCCTGGCATCCCGAGGTTTCTTCCTTCCCTTCCGAACTGACCTTCTGGGTGGCGCCGGTCCTCGACTGAGACCTCTTCTGTCGGTTTGCCGCGACAGCCGTTTGGGCGAATTATGGAACTTGGCAGTTGGAATCTGGACACTCTCGATTGGTAAGAACCGTTGTACGGTACTGGGTTGGCTATTTGAGTTTGATTTGTGATGACCGGTCATATTTTGTATTGATTACTGTGAGAATATATGCGTTGCAACACATATAGGCAGGTAATGTGGAGATATTTCTCCGGAGTTGTGTAAATCTGAACGGCGCAATGTTTAAGTGCCATTTTTGATAATACTGCATATTTTGCATTATTTTTGAGCATGCCTGCTTTTAGCGCACTCCGTAAGTGGTGCTGCTGCTTTGGAAACCGGTTAGATCTTGAGGAAGCTGCTCCAGCCCCCCCAGAGGGGACTCCTAATAGGGATATGTATGTGAAGCATGGTCTTTCCTCTAAAATGTACAGCACAGTGTGGAGGAAATACACCAAAAAGGATCCTGAGTTACGATGGCCTTTGTATGGATCGTTTGATATGCGTAAGATTGAGTATGTGGAACAGTGTATGTGTAAACGGCGTGCTCGGCAAGATATGTTTGAATGTGTACGGTTATGGGTGAAGGAAGTGTGTGAGCGAGAGAAACGTGAGAAAGCGCTGTTTGATAAAGAGCAACGGAAAAATGATCATGTGAGAGCACAGGAAGCGAAGCATCGGGAGGAAAGAGAACTGGCGGAGAGACAAGAGAAAGAGCGTAGGTTGCAAGTCTCGGGTCAATATGCTGTCCGCCAGCCACTTTATCCTGTCCTTACTAATCTTGAAGATGATTTTTATTTATTAGATCGTTCTCCGCCCCCTTATGTTGGCGCGTCTGCCCCGAGGTCACAGGATTCTGGATCGGTTTCGGATAAGGTAGACATGCGGTCCATGTTATCAATTGAGCGTATGGGTGAGCTTCGGAAAATTTCTCTGCGTGTACTTAAAGGCAAGCTATCTCTTGCTGAATTGTTGGAATCTTTGGAAAGTTGGCAGGATAGAGAGAAGCTGTATTTTGCTGCAACTTTTTCTGATGAAGTGATTACTGCCTTTCGGAAATATTCTGATGTTTTCGAGCCTGATGCTGTAGTATCAGATGCTAAAGCATTACGTAACGGTGTTTTTTCTCCCTCTAAGGTACCCGATGCGGTCCGACGGCTGTTTGCATTGCGGGACGCGACGGTTGAACTTAAAGAGAGAGCGCGCCTGCAGGCAGGGGAGAAGAAGCAATCGGATTCACATATCGGCGGCGACCAATCATCTACCTCCCATTCAGATAAGAGTGAACTAGTGCATGCTAAACCGATGCGAGAGGCGGCACCTTTGTATGTACCTCCTAAAGGAGCAGGAAATAGTTCAGATATATCTTCCCCCGATGCTAGGGGATATTTTGTGTATAATTGGGTTTATACTCCCTGGCATAGGGCTGATGTTATGGCATTAAAGAATGCATTGCCTGACCCCCGCAAGAATCCAGCGGCCTTTTACGAAGAGGTCGAAGGGGCCTTGAATTCTTGTACTATGACTTTAGCAGATATAGATTTGTTCTTTGGGCTTATTTTACCACCGGATATGTGGCGATCTGTGCGGAAGGTGGATGATCAAGCCGCTTTTAAGGCCAAATGGTCTGAGATTGAGGATGTGGATAAGGAGAGAAAACCCGCGCAAAAACCACCCCAGCTTATTTTAGATCTTCCTGCTGCTATCTTGACTAAATTGAAAACAATTATCCCCCCTAAAAAGATTGACTGGAACATGTTAGCCTCATGTAAACAGAAGGTTGATGAATCAGTTTCAGACTTCTTTACGCGCTTTGAGGAGACATTTTATGATTTCAGTGGTCAGTCACTTACGGATGATACGAGTCGACATCTTTTTGTTGATAAATATGTGGCGAATTTATTACCGGGAATAGCAGCTCGATTGAAAGCGAGTGAAAGTTCTTGGTCCACCTCGTCTCCGGCATCCCTCCTGACTATGGCTCAGGATTATGAGCGTCAGGAACAAGAAGCGAAGGGGCATGAGGAGAAGAAATCGAAAGATTTGAAAACTAAGGTGATGTTAGCACAAGTGTATGGTCCGCCTCGTCGGGGTGTCGAAAGAGGTAGAGGAGGATTCTATGGTCCCCCTTCAGGTCGGTCAGATGTTAATAGAAATCAATGTGCGTATTGTAAACAGTCGGGTCATTGGGCTAGAGATTGTCCGGTATTATATGCATCTCGTCAGGGACGTGGTCAGGGACCACCGAGAGGTAGAGGGGGTTTTTCGAATTTCAGAGGGAATTCCAATGATCGTGTTCGCTTTGAGCCTAACGTGCAGCAACGAGATAGACCTAATGTGTTTGATCGGCAACATCAGTATCAACTGTCTGGGAACGACCGTTCTGGGTACCATGATTCACAGCATGCGTAGGATTGCGTTGGATGGGGGTTGGAATCAGTTGAAGTACCGGTTGATCAGAAGGGTCCTTATGTTTCAGCAAATGTTTTGGGTTCTACTGATCGGTTCCTAGTTAATACTGGAGCTACTCGCAGTGCGCTGTCCAAACAATTGGTTCCGAGGGCTCCCCCATCTGGCTTAATGGTTACAACGGTAGGGTTTGATGGTACACTCTCTCGAAGCCCTCTATCCCGACCCCTTGCATTTCATGTTGACCACTTTTCTGCACCCTGTCCGTTTTTGCTTGCTCCGAACACGCCCGACAACATTATGGGTCATGATATGCTTAAGCACTTCAGGGCTACGATCCGCTGCTCCCCTACTGGAGTACGTGTGATATTAAACGATAATCACCCAATGACAGAACGGATGTGTGTGGTTGCGGAGGATATTGCATTAGCTTCCCTCCCTCATTCTTTGTGGGCCACTTCGGATACTGATGTGGGACAGATGGTGATTCCGCCTGTCCACATTAGTGTCCAGGAGGGTGCGGTGTTACCACGCCTCCCTCAGTATCGTATTTCCCAGGAGGGGGAGGAGGCACTCATACAGATTGTGCAGGATTTGATTAAGGTGGGAGTAGTGGAGGAAGTTCCCTATAATATCTGCAACAGTCCTATTTTACCCATTTGGAAGAAAGATACCGATACCAGGGTTTATCGTTTTATCATTGACTTAAGGGAAGTGAATAAGATAGTGATACCTCAGTATCCAGTGGTTTCTGATATCACGACGTTACTCACTTTGGTCCCGCCAACGGCGACCACGTTTTCGGTTATCGATTCCTATTCACCCTGATAGCCGATACCTTTTCGGCTTTACTTTGAATAATAGGTCTTATAGATTTTGTAGAGTCCCTCAGGGTTATACAGAGAGCCCTAGTATTTACAGTCAAGCATTGAAACGACAATTGGATTCCTTTGCTCTGTCTGATCGTGTCGCCCTTATACAATATGTCGATGACATCTTGTTGGCGGCCGACACTCCTGAGCTGTGTGAGAAGTGTACGTTATCCTTGCTTTCCTTTTTGGCATCGCACAATCATAAAGTGTCGAGGAAGAAATTGCAATTTTGTAGACCAAATTTGACTTATTTGGGTCACCTTTTGTCTAAGGAGGGGCGTGCACTTACACCAGATCGTATTCAAGCAATTTTGGACACGCCAGTACCTTCTACACAGAAGGATGTGCGTGCATTTTTGGGTCTTGCTTCTTTCTGTAGGCAATGGATATTGGGGTTTTCACACATAGCTAAGCCATTGTTAGCACTCTTGACAAAAGACACTCCGATTCCTCTTCCCTGGTCAAATGAGTGTGAAATTGCTTTCCAGCAATTACGGCAAGCCCTTTGTTCAACACCAGTGTTAGGTACCCCTGATTATACGAAGCCCTTTTCACTGTATGTGCATGAGAAAGATGGATGTGCATTATCAGTTTTAGTGCAGATGCACGGCGACAAGCAGCGCCCTTGTGCATATTTTTCGGCTGTACTTGATCCTGTTGCCCGAGCATTGCCTGGTTGTTTTCGCTCGGTTGCGGTGACAGCTGTGTCAATACGCCAAAGCGAGGGAATTGTGTTATCTCACAAACTGTTGGTATTAGTTCCCCATGCTGTGGATGCCCTGCTTAATCAGACAAAGACGCAGCATTTGACCAGTGCTCATTTAACGGGATACGAGTTGACGCTTTTGGCTCCTCATATTACGTTAAAGAGGTGTGCAACGTTAAATCCAGCCACATTGTTGCCGTTTCCAGAAACTCAGTCTGAGGCACGGAAAGCACATGATTGTATTCTTGTGACTGAGGAACAGACAAAGGGTCATATTGATTAGGCCTGGGCGGTAAAATCCGTCCCGCTCGCGGAATTTGCGGAATTTGGGTAATTTCGCGTTCCGCGGAGAACGCGGAATTGACCAAAAATCTGCGTTCCGCGACTTCGCGAAATTTTTGGCTTGTTCGCGTTCTCAATATGCGTGTTCGCGAGATATTTCACCCCGAGCACGCAAACAGCGATCGCGAACAGGAAAAAGGATCGCGAACAAGTAATTCCGCGTGTTCGCGGAATTTCTGCGTGTTCGCGGAGATTTTTTACCGTTTCGCGGAGATTTGCGTACCGCGATTCCGCAAATTCCGCCCACCCCTAGTATTGATCTCCAGGATACGCCCTTTACAGATGTAGATGGAGAACTATGGGTGGACGGATCATGCCTGAAGCTACCAGATGGTACGACTTCAGCAGCGTATGCAATTACCACATTACAAACAATCGTGAAGACAGCACGCATACCGCAGAAATCAGCTCAAGCAGCGGAACTGATAGCATTAACACGAGCATGTGAGCTCAGTACAGGATTGTGTGTGAATGTTTATACAGATAGCCGCTATGCCTTCGGAGTAGCGCACGATTTCGGCCTACTCTGGAAGGAGAGAGGGTTTCTAACGTCACATGGAGCACAGATAATGTATGGAGAGTTAGTTCACAACCTTTTGACTGCATTAACATATCCAAAGAAGATTGCTATAGTTAAATGTAGTGCCCATAAAAAGGTGGTTGATAAAGTTGGAGAAGGGAATGCTTTAGCAGACCGGGTGGCACGAGAGACTGCGATGCAGCCTGGCTCTACTGCAATGTATGTTGTGAAGTCACAGGCAGAAAGATGGCACGATGCTAGGAGAGAAGTGCTGGAGATACAGAGAACCGCTTCCGATAAGGAACGGGAACAATGGTCTAATGATGGAGAATTAGATGACGAAGGGTGTTGGAGAAGTAAGCAGATGGATAAATGGAAGTTACTCACAGCTTTCGTACAACCTATGGTTCAGATGGCACATGGACTAGCGCATGTCGGAGCTTCCGCAATTGTTAAATTACTCACACGAGTTTGGGAGCATCCGGAGATCGCTAGTACGGCAAAGAGGGTAGTACAGACCTGCATGATTTGCCTGAGGTATAACCCGGGAAAGGGTACACGAACTCCAGCAGGAGGATTTGCGACACCCACTGCACCCTTTGAGGTTTTGCAGATGGATTACATTCAGCTTGAGCGCTGTAACAATCTGAAGTATGTTCTAGTAGTGGTTTGTGCCTTCAGTAAATGGGTTGAGGCATACCCTACGAAAGACAATACTGCAATGACTACAGCCAAGTTGCTATTAAAGGAGTTCTTCCCTCGATATGGTGTTTGTAGATTGTTGTGGAGTGATAACGGACCTCATTTTATAGCAGACGTTATCAAGTATGTCCTGAAAGGGCTAGGCATTACCCAGAAATTTCATGCAGTGTTTCACCCTCAGTCTGCGGGATTGGTTGAGAAATATAACGGTACTTTGAAGCTTAAGATCGCTAAGATCCAAGCTTCGACTTCTTTGACTTGGCCAGATGCTTTACCACTGGCATTATTGTCAATTAGATCGATACCGCATTCTCGGACCGGTCTCACACCCTACGAGATCGTGTTCGGACGCCCAATGAATATTTGGGGTCCACCAAAACCGAAGTCAGTGTATGATGTACCTTGTGTAATGATGAATGATTATCTGGCAAAGTTAATGGATAATTTGGTTTCTATTCATGAACAGGTTCGAGAAGCGCTCCCTGATCGGTCCACAGGTGAAGGTCATAATCTCCGACCTGGAGATCATGTCATGATCAAGGTGTTCGAAAGGACGAACAGTCTGGAGCCGAGATGGGTTGGTCCTGAGCAAGTCTTGCTCGCAACGAGGACAGCTGTGCGAGTTTCCACTCGAAAGAACTGGATCCACTCCTTGCACTGTCGTAAAGTGCCGCCTGGATTAGTGGAGCCTGCTGTGTTGACCGACCATCGAGAGGTCCTGACCGCAGAGAAAGGCCGTGCTGTGGAACCGAACGACACTGAGGAGCTCTTCCCGGACCAAGCGATTCCTGGAGGAGGAAGATATCATCTTAGACCGAGGAAGTGATTTTTTCTGTACCCAGATGCGTTGTCAGAACGGCCCTTAGGTTAGTGAAACGGAGAGCCAATGAGGCAAGGGGGGGGGATCAGCCCTGCATTAGTATAGTGACACCCGTCTTGGCCCGCTGGTGAAGAAATCAACGGCTGCCTAAGGGGAAGAGTTCTGACAACCTTTTTTTTTTTAGTTTCAGGAAGATATTGACTTTTTATTACAAGATGGAAAAGAAGAAGATTCTTTGTGCGACAAGCTTTATTATCATTGTAGCTATTGTTGGTATAACCACATGGTTTGTTGAGGATGTAACTCCTGCCTGTGAGTTGCTTGTTTTGACCACTCCAGTGCCTGAGGAGCACTACTTTTATACCCTTCCGTATCAAGAATTGAAACATCGTCAGTCCTATTTGAATAACACTTTCATCCAGATGTTGCATCATACCCATGTTGCTACAAATGCTACGAACTGTTGGATATGTGGTATGATGCCAGCTCATCAGAAGAAAGGAGGAACGCCGTTCATACCTCTTCCTTTCTCTCATAATGGCTCTTGTAGAGCATGGTACACTTTGCTTTTCGCCACACGGAAACCCACAGTGGGACGATTACTTTTCAGACTTAATATGGAATGTCATCAAGATAAAGATGGCTATCCACAAGCGAATGGGACAATATGGGAATGGGAAGAATATCGACCAGACAATGAATTGATCCCCTACATCTTCACGAACACCAGAGACACTGCTGGGAATGAACAATTCGTGATTCAAGTGGCACAAGCTCAAGCGGACCTGTGTGTCCAGAGTGTGGGTTATATTCCTGTTGGTGTTAGCGATTGTATTATTGTTCTGAACATAGATGGATTAGATAATAGTACTTTCTTAGCCTCCCATAACACATACTTCGTATGTGGGAATAAGGGCTATTATCGCTTACCAGCCGGCTGGTCCGGAGTATGTTATGTAGCGTTTTTATTACCCCCTGTATTCTTAGCACCTGCATCCTATCATAAAGATTTGAAGTTGTTGAACAATGTAACTGTAAATAGGTATAAATGTACTCTATCTATTGATGATGTTGATCAAACTGATACTAGCTTACAGCAGTATGTTGATTTTAACTTAGGATTGTTTTTCTTTGTTGGAGCTGCCCTAAATTGTAGGAAGGTTCGAAGGTTAACAAGAGTTGTAGAGGCCGTGACGAATCAGACCGCTGCTGCTTTTGGGAATCTTACGGAAGAATTACAAATTACCAGAATTGTTGCATTGCAGAATCGTATGGTATTAGATGTTATGTTAGCTGACCGAGGTGGAGCATGTAAAATTATCGGAAGTAGTTGTTGTGTGTTCATTCCTGACCATACGCCATCAGTTTATAATGCTATTAATAAATTGCATAAAATCGCAGCTGAGATTCATACAGAAAATGGCACTTGGACTTTTTCTGGATGGTTCTGGGCATTGATCACTACAAGGGGATGGAAGGTTTTAACTGGTCTCTGTATTATTGTAGCAGTTCTGTTTTCCTGTTGCATCTGTGTTCAGTGTGGTCCTTTACTCTGTTCTCTATGTGTGTCATTCTGTATTCCTGATAAGAAAGCTATTGCCAATGTCACCTATCAGAAACATTTAAGCAAAGAGGTGGAAGAGATGATGAAAATTGACATATATGATGATTATCCTAATAAGCCGAATGTCTTCAGTAAATGCTGAAAGGGTCGTCTGTTGAAAATTAAAACAGCGATATGATTAAGCATTCACTAAAGACATGAATTCTCCTTCCTTAGAACATGTTTCTTGTCTTATGTTGACTAATGTCTGGACTCCATCTTGTATTGTCATGTCTCCACGTGCTTTGCACGAGAAGAGTCCTTCCTTTTTGTTAGTTGCTCTTGTAATCTGCCTAGTAACAGTCTATAAATAGCCCCTTTGTCCGTCTGGCGCATGCCCAGACTTGACCACATCTGTTATCAGTTAGTCCTTGTTTGACCATGTTTTCGCGGGCTCAGGAAATTGTTAACTCCGCCCATATATTGATCCTGTATCGAAAATGCCCATAAATGGTAATGAATCTTGCTCTATGTTGTATCCACCCACTTATGAGCCCCTCTGTTGTGTATAAAAGGGGACCGTGTACGCAAGTTCTTTGTGCTACTCTATGGAATACTGAAGAGTGTTGTTTAGGTTGTAGGACCACCCTTAAGGGTTAATAAACTCTGTGTTTGTATTTGCAGTTTCCGTGCCAACTTCCTTCTAGCTTTTGTTACAGGAGAGCGAACCCTTGTATTCTGCGGGCCTAGCTGGGGTCTGTATTCTTCAGTTATAAGCAAACTCTGCCAATGGTAATGTCTTGTCCCATTGAGAACTGAACGTGGCTAGAAAGCATCATAATGATTGTTCTTACAACTGATTAACCCTTTCTGTTTGGCCATCGGTTTGTGGGTGAAAGGCCGATGATAAGGCTATTTCAATTTCTAATTTAGTACACAAATGTTTCCAGAATTTTGACATGAATTGCGGGCCCCTATCAGAAATAATTTTACTTGGCAAAAAATTTAGTTTAACAATATTCTGGATGAAAATATCACAAAAGTCTGCAGCAGAAGGTAATTTAGATAAGGGAATAAAATGACCCATTTTGGATAATAAATCTACCACCACAAGTATAGTTGTGAAACCATTTGGCAAAGGTAAATCGGTGATGAAATCGACACTAATAGTGTGCCAAGGGACAGGTGGAATTGGTAATGGTTGCAATAACAGGAGCTGTGTGTTGAGATTTATTACAAATACAAATGGGACATTTCTTGACATAATTTTGGACGTCTTTTCTCAGGGTATCCCACCAAAAGGTCCTAGAACACAGTGCTACAGTCTTATGAATACCAGGGTGACCTGTAAGAGTGGAATCATGATGCCAAATCATGATTTTCTGTCTTAATTCTTCTGTAGGAACATATAGCCTTTTTTTTATAAAAATACAACCCAGCAGAAGACGAACAGTGTTTTTTAAGTAATCAGGATTCTGGATCAATCCCTTTTGACTCATCCTTAACTTTTTGCAAAAAGGAATCAGATTGAGTAACAGCTACAATTCTATTACTGGGAATTATATTTTGAGCCTTTTTCTTTTGATCTTGTGGCTCTTTCTCATGCAAACGAGAGAGGGTGTCAGATAACAATTGTTTTTGTCCTGGTCGATAAGTTATCAAGAAATCAAATTCGCTCAAAAAAAGCAATCATCTCATTTGCCTGGGTGTTAGTGCTTTGATAGAAGTAAGAAACTGTAGATTCTTATGATCGGTGTAAATTGTAATAGTATGTTTTGCTCCTAAAAGGTGATGTCTCCACTCAGCAAAAACATCTTTTATGGCTAACAACTCATGCTCAGCTATAGTGTAGTTCTGTTCTGCTGGTAATAGTTTTCGTGAAAAGTATGCCAAGGGATGGAGATGTCCTGTACTAGGGTCTTTTTGCATCAATACTCCTCCTACTGCAGTTTGAGAAGCATCTGCTTCGACTATAAAAGGTTGATCAGGGTCAGGATGACTTAATACAGGAGCCGAGGTAAAGGCCCTTTTTAATTCAAGAAATGCTTCATTAGCTTCATGAGTCCAACGAAAGGTTTGTCCTTTCTTTAATAATTGTGTGATAGAGGGGAGGAGCCTAGCGCTTGACCAAGATGGCCGCGTGAGCTTTGAGCTCCCGAGACCCTCGTGCCCTCCGTCGACTATCCTGTCTCTAATCCTGTTTGTATGCATGGCATCGTGTAGATGACTTGTCAGGGAGGCGATTGATGCTACCCGAGGTCGGATCGCCCACCGGGAACCGGAGTTACGCGTGGCGGAAGATTGAGGCCTATCTCCGAGGGATGCCAGGGGCTAGAGTTGGCAGGATGCCCGACCTCTAATTGAACAACAGCGGCCAGGCGAGGTGTGAACTGCCGGATGGAGGTCCCCATCCTTTCACTTTCATTTTCTCGCCCTTTGTTTGCCCAGCCCAGGGAGTGCTCTCGGCTGCTTTATTATCATTTGGATGCTCTGCACGCTACTCTGGCGGCCCATCGCAGGACTGAGCACTCCTGATTCCTCTCGCTGAGAGAGGGCCGTCCTGTTTGAACCTACTTGCTTGAGCCAACCATGTCGGGCAAAGCAGAGGTGGATCGGCTGAAGCCTAAGGCCACCTGGCGGGGAGCCTATACTCAAGCTAATAATATGGACCGCTATGCCCAGCAGAAGGGGTCACCGGGTGGACCGAGCCAGTCGCCGGATACACAGAAGACTGCCTCACCCTTGGCCCCGGAGCTCTCGCTGCAGGATGTCATGGGCGCGCTTGAAGGGCTGCAGACTTCGATTGGGAGACAGTTTGATGCCCTGGCGCACAAAGTGGACACCATCTTGGTGGACGTTAATCTGATCCGCGCGGATTTGGGCAAAACAAATGAACGGGTCAAAACCCTGGACCTCAGGACCACGGGCCTCGCTGATGATGTCTCGGAACTACAGACCGAGGTCCGTAAGTTGAGGACCGAGAGTGACCTCGCTGCCCGTCGGCTGGAGGACTTTGAGAGCCGGGCCAGGCGCAACAACGTGCGCGTTATCGGGGTCCCGGAGTCCTCGGACGAGACTTCTGTGGACCTGCTCGTGGAGGACTTGGTGCTCAACCATCTGCAGCCTAAGGGTCTTGGGAAGTTTTTCGCAGTCGAGAGGGCCCATAGAGTGCCGGGTGGGAGGCCCAAGGTGGGAGCCCCGCCGAGGCCGATTGTCGCCCGGCTCTTTCATTTTCGAGATCGCGACGCTATCCTGCAAGCCTCGAGGGTGACGGGCCCGGTCCCCTTCCAGAACGCGTCGGTGAATTTCTATCCTGACTTCACCCAGCAGGTGCAGAGGCAGAGGCAGGGCTTCCTGGGGGTGAAGAGGCGGCTTCGGGAGAGGGAACTGAAATACGCCATGCTCTTCCCTGCCAGACTACGTGTGGTGTATGAAGACCGAACATTCTTCTTTGAGTCGCCTGCCATGGCCGATGAATGGCTGGACGCTCTGCCCCGACGGCGGACGGAGGATGACACTGCCGCAGACGGGGACAGTGGCCGGGATGAACAAGGTTGATGTCTTCGGAACCGGACTGACTCGATTTGACTCTAGCTAATGACTTGCACTGAATGCAGTAAATACGGAGGTTGTGGGAGGACGAGGGGAGCTCTTTCCTCCCTTAGGGTACTTTTTGTAGACTTTGGGTTTGGTAGGGCGACAGGCACACTGCAAGTTGGGGGGGCTTTGTAAGCTGCAGCAGGGGTGCAGGGTGGGGGGGATAGTTGGGATTTTGGGTTTGTTGTTGGGGGGTTCGTTTCTGCAAGGCATAGTGATTATTTCCAGGACTGTTCCATGGTGGCTCTTCGGGTGTGGGGCGGGCCTCTCTATGTTTGGGGATGGGGGGTAGGGGTTTAAGTGTTATTAGCTGGAATGTTAATGTTTGGGGGATCGCATTAAGCGCGGGATTGTTTTGCAATTCTTGAAACGGTCATTGCCGGATGTCGCCCTACTGCAGGAGATGCACCTTATAGGTAACACGTGCTATGCTCTTAATAGGAAGGGTTATAAATTCATAGCTCATTCGGGATTCTCCTCTGGGTCCAGGGGTGTGGGCATCCTAGTCAGAGCCTCGCTACCATTTGAGGTGGACTCCACCATTGTTGACGATAGGGGGAGGTTCGTGGTGGTGGCGGGGCGGTGGGAAGGAAGAACTTTGGTTTTAGTTTCGGTTTATGTCCCGCCGGCCCTGCAGGCCTCCACGTTTACAGATCTGGGTAGGGCCTTGCTGGATCTCCCGGGGGGTATGCTTGTGGTGGGAGGTGATTTCAATGCTGTCGGCTCCGGGCTGCTGGATAGATACCCGCCCAGAGACACAGGGGGGGCTCAGAAGTGGCTCCCAGACTTTCTAGACACACTTGGCCTGATAGACTGCTGGAGGCTCCGGCACCCCACACAGAGCCAATACACCTTCCACTCCGGGGCGCATGGTAGCCTCTCTAGGATTGATTACCTGCTCACTCTGGCTGCGCATGCCTCATTGGTGTCCGAGGCCAAGCACATGGCGCGTGGTATATCGGACCATTCGCCAGTGTGGGTCAGGCTGGATGTCGGCCGGGAGGGAGGGGGAAGGGTGGCCCCTATTAACCCTTGGTACTTTCGAGACCCCAAGATGCGCAGCGCACTGGTGAAGACAGTGGATAATTATTTCAAGGACAATCAGGGATCCGTGGACTCGGCAGTGTCGCTGTGGGAAGCATTTAAGACCGTGCTGCGAGGGGAAGCCCTCTCCCTTGTAGTGGCGGCCAAGCGGCGGAGAGATGGCGAGGTTTTGCAGGTTGAGGAGGAGATCGTGGCTTTGGAGGGAGCGCTAGAGGAGGAGGTTACAGAGGCCTCACTGCATGAGCTGAGCTTGAAGCAAGCTGAGTATAAGGACCTAGTGACGAATGCCGCTAAGACCCTCAGTAGGGAACAGCAGGGCCGCCTGTATGATGTTGGTGACAAGGCCGGGAAACTCCTAGCTTGGCTGGACAAAAAAGAACGGGTTAATAGAGTAGTGCCGGAGTTGACGGGAGAGGGGGGAGAGGTGATTGTGGAACCTGAGAGGATTGTACAGTGTTTCTCGGACTATTTCCGTAAGGTTTATGCCTCAGTGTCGGATAGGCCGCCCGAGGACTCGCGTGACCTCTTGCGTGATATCGATTTGCCCCGTTTCTCTGACGTAGATAGGGATGATCTTGATGGTGACATAACGGTCGATGAAGTGGCGGGAGCTATCCGCGCGTTGAACCCGGGCAAGGCCTCGGGCCCGAACGGCTTGCCGGTTGACCTGTATAAGCTGTTTCCGGATAGGGTCGCCCCTCACCTGCGCGCCATGTTCGTGGAGGCGCGGGGGAGTGGGACCCTCCCGTTGGATCAGCGACTGGCGACAATTGTTGTTATACACAAAGAGGGTAAACCCCGAGATAAGTGTGCCTCATATAGGCCTATCTCACTCCTTAACGCAGAGCCGAAGATTCTGGCTAAAATCCTGGCGGCCCGATTGATCAGGTTGCCCCCTGTCGCCATTGTTGTTCGCCCTCGCCCTTGAGCCGCTGGCAGCGTGGATACGCTGGCACCCGGATATACGGGGACTTAGATGGTCGCCCGAACACGAGGACCGTATTTCGCTCTATGCTGATGACATCCTGTTGTATCTTGCCTCACCCAAGAAATCACTTATAGTGGTCTGTGACGTACTCACATCTTTCGGTAGGAACTCGGGTCTCGTTATCAACTGGAGTAAATCGTATTTATATGTTCTGAGTGGCGAGGTTCCACCGATCCCGCGAACTTGTTCGATCCAGATCGCTCAGCAGGGCTTCGTGTATCTGGGGATCTTTATCTCCATGGACTCCGCTTTGCGGTATGAGAGGAACCTGCTCCCCCCCTAGCGCGCCTGAGGCGGGATGTAGAGGGCTGGCGGAGGCTGCCGCTCTCCCTCATTGGGCACGCGGCCTTGTTCAAAATGATGTCTCTTCCCCGGTTCCTCTACGCATTGCAGAATACTCTCGATTGGGTACCGGCCACCTACTTTCGGGAGGTCGAAAGCCTCCAACGAACGTTGTTGTGGGATGGGCAGCCGCGAATAGCAATTGCTAAGTTGACGCTTCCATGGTATGACGGGGGTATTGCGCTTCCAGACATCCGACGTTACTATTGGGCCACCCAGCTGAGTGCGATTAATCATGGGTTTTATGGCCCTGCACTCAGCCCCGGTTATGCCATGGACAGGTGGTTGCTGCGTGGTGGTAACTATCACAGGGCGTTGTACTCGCGGTCCCTGGACTCGTCCCTCACGGGGCCCACTGGGGTGGCGGTGCGTGTGTAGAAGATGGTAACTGACTCGCTGGGCTGGAAGGATAGGCTCACCCTCGCTACCCCGCTGTTTGAATCTGAAAGACTGGGTAAGCTTTGGCACACAAAAGGGTTTGATAAATGGGACTTGATCGGCATCTCCAGGGTCGGAGATGTGCTGATTAAGGGGAGGGTGAAGTCCTTTGAAGAGTTGCAGAAGGAGTATGAGCTGGGGACATCTGAGTTTTTCCGCTATGTTCAGGTGCGTCACGCCCTCCGGTCAGTTCTCGTAGAGGGTGAGAAGGTGCCTGAGTCCTCTCCTTTGGAGGACCGGATTCTTGATGGCCATATGCCTGAGAGCACGATCTCGCTCATCTACAAGAAATTGATCAATGTCCGGGCGGATATGCTTCTGGGGCTGCGGGACCAGTGGACTAGGGATGGACTCGAGTTGGACGACGAGGATTGGCAATCTGCTGTTTCCTCTCCCAAGGAGGTTGCGATCCCGTCGCGTCTGAGGCTGGTGCAGCTCAAAATACTGCATCGAGTGTATGTGACGGGGCCAAGGCTGGTTCATATGGGATTCTCTGAGGAAGGCCTTTGTAGGAGGGGATGTGGTATGGTGGGTACTTTTCTGCATATCATTTGGGAATGTGGTGTCATTACGGAATTCTGGAGGAGAGTCCATGCAGTGATGGGGGAGGTGACGGGCATTGCTATGCAGCCGGAAGCGCGGTGTTGTCTCCTGAATGTCTGGGGACCCACTGATCACGATGAGGCACAGACTCAATTGATGAATACAGGCCCCAGCTAGGCCCGCAGGACACAAGGGTTCGCTCTCCTGCAATGGAATCAATAAGGAAGTTGGCACGGAAACTGCAAAGTACAAAGACAAGGTTTATTAACCCTTAAGGGTGGTCCTACAATCCATACGACACTCTTCAGTATTGCATAGAGTAGCACAAAGAACTTGCATACATGGTCCCCTTTTATACACAATAGAGGGGCTCATAAGTGGGTGGATACAACATGAGGCTGAGAATATTACCTTTTATGGTCATTTTCGATACTGAATCAATATATGGGCGGAGCTGACACACTCCTTGAGCCCGCGAAAACATGGTCAAGCAAGGCTAACTGATAACAGATGTGGTCAAGTCTGGGCATGCGCCAGATGGACAAAGGAGCTATTTATAGACTGTTACTAGGCAGATTACAAGAGCAACTAACACAGAGGTTGGACTCTTCTCGTGTTGAGCACGTGGAGACATGACAATACAAAATGGAGTCCGAACTTCAGTCAACATAACAGAAGAGACATGCTCTAAAGGAAGGGAATTCATGTCTTTAGTAAATGCTTAATCACATCGTTGTTTCAATTTACAACAGACGACCCTTTCAGCATTTACTGAAGACATCCGGTTTGTTAGGATAATCATCATATATGTCAATTGTCATCATTTCTTCGACTTCTTTAGCTAAACGTTTCTGATGAGCGACATCGGCAATAGCTTTCTTATCGGGAATACAGAATGATACACATAAGGAACAGAGCAAGGGACCACATTGAACACAGATACAACAAGAAAACAGAACTGCTACAATGATACAGAGACCAGTCAAGACCTTCCACCCCCAGGCAGTAATCAATGCCCAAAACCATCCAGAAAAGGACCAAGTGCCGTTTTCTGTATGGATTTCAGCCGCAATTTTATGCAATTTATTAATGGCATTATAAACTGATGGCGTATGATCAGGAATGAACACACAGCAACTACTTCCAATAATTTTACATGCTCCACCTCTGTCAGCTAGCATAACATCTAATACCATATGATTCTGTAATGCAACGATTCTAGTAATTTGTAATTCTTCCGTAAGATTCCCAAGAGCAGCAGCGGTTTGATTCGTTACAGCCTCTACGACTCTTGTTAATCTTCGAACCTTCCTACTATTTAGGGCAGCTCCAACAAAGAAAAACAATCCCAAATTAAAATCAATATACTGTTGCAGACTGGTATCAGTCTGATCTACATCATCAATTGATAGAGTACGTTTATACCTATTTACAGTCACATTATTCAATAATTTCAAATCCTTATGATAAGATGCTGGTGCTAGGAATACAGGAGGTAATAGGAATGCCACATAGCATACCCCAGACCAACCAGCCGGCAAGCGGTAATAACCTTTATTTCCACACACAAAGTATGTATTATGGGAGGCTAAAAAGGTGCTATTGTTCAACCCATCTATGTTCAAAACAGTAATACAATCACTAACGCCAACAGGAATAAAACCCACACTCTGGACACACAGGTCCGCTTGAGCTTGTGCCACTTGAATCACAAATTTGTCCTTTCCCACAGTGTCTCTAGTGTTCGTGAAGATATAGGGAATCGATTCATTGTCTGGTCGGTACTCTTCCCATTCCCAAATTGTCCCATTCGCTTGCGGATACCCATTTTTATCCTGGTGACATTCTTTGTTGAGTCTGAAGAGTAATCGTCCCACTGTCGGTTTCCGAGTGGCAAAAAGCAAAGTGTACCATGCTCTACAAGAGCCATTATGAGAGAAAGGAAGTGGTATGAATGGCGTTCCTCCTTTCTTCTGATGGGCTGGCATCATCCCACATATCCAACAGTTCGTAGCGTTCGTAGCAACATGGGTATGATGCAGCATCTGGATGAAAGTGTTATTCAAATAAGACTGTCGATGCTTCAACTCTTGATACGGTAATGTATAAAAGTAGTGCTCCTCAGGCACCGGAGTTGTCAACACAAGTAGTTTTCGAGCGGGAGTTACGTCCTCCACAAACCATGTGGTTATCCCAATAATAGCTACTGTCAACATGAACCCTGATGCACAAAGGATTTTCTTTTTCTCCATGTCAAAATAAAGAACCAATATCTTCCTGAAACTAAAAGTTTGTCAGAACTCTTCCCCTTGGGCAGCGGTCGATTTCTTCACCAGCGGGCCAAGACGGGTGTCGCTACACTAATGCAGGGCTGATCCCCCCCCTTGCCTCATTGGCTCTCCGTTTCACTAACCCAAGGGCCGTTCTGACAATATGTCCCGGTACTGAAGAACTCACTTCCTTGGTCTAAGATGATATCGCCTTCCTCCAGGAGTCGCGTGGTCCGGAAAGAGCTCCTCAGTGGCGTTTGGCTCCGCAGCACGGCCTGTCTCTGCAGCCAGGATTTCTCGTTGATCGGTCAGTACAGCAGGTTCCACCAATCCAGGCGGCACCTTCCGACAGTGCAGGGAATGGATCCAATTCTTTCTGTTGGAAACTCGCACAGCCGTCCTCGTTGCAAGGAGGACCTGCTCAGGACCCACCCATCTCGGTTCCAAGCTGTTCGTCCTGTCGAAGATTTTTACCATCACATGGTCGCCAGGTCGGAGACCATGTCCTTCACCGGTAGACCGATCAGGGAGCGCCTCTCGGACCTGTTGATGAATAGAAACCAAGTTATCCGTTAACTGCGCCAGATAGTCATTCATCATTACACAAGGTACATCGTACACGGTCTTAGGTTTTGGTGGACCCCAAATATTCATTGGGCGTCCAAAGACAATCTCGTACGGTGTAAGGCCGGTTCGAGAGTGTGGTACCGACCTAATTGACAATAACGCCAGCGGCAAAGCATCTGGCCAAGTCAAAGACGTCGAAGCTTGAATTTTAGCGATCTTGAGCTTCAGTGTACCATTATACTTCTCAACTAGTCCTGCAGACTGAGGGTGAAATACTGCGTGGAACTTCTGGGTGATGCCCAGGCCCCTCAGGACATACTTTATAACATCCGCTACAAAGTGGGGTCCATTATCACTCCACACAAGTCTACAAACGCCATATCGAGGGAAGAACTCCTTCAACAGCAGCTTCGCAGTTGTCATGGCAGTATTGTCTTTCGTAGGGTACGCTTCAACCCATTTACTGAAGGCGCAAACCACTACTAGAACATACTTCAAATTGTTACAGCGCTCAAGCTGGATGTAATCCATCTGCAAAACCTCGAAGGGTGCAGTAGGTGTCACAAATCCTCCTGCCGGAGTTCGGGTACCTTTCCCTGGGTTATACCTCAGGCAGATCATACAGGTCTGCACCACCCTCTTTGCCGTGCTAGCAATCTCTGGATGCTCCCAAACTTGAGTAAGCAATTTCACAATTGCGGAAGCCCCAACATGTGCTAGCCCATGTGCCATCTGAACCATAGGTTGTACAAAAGCCGTGGGTAATTTCCATCTATCCATCTGCTTATTTCTCCAGCAGCCTTCATCATCCAATTCTCCCTCGCTAGCCCATTGCTCCCGCTCTTTATCAGAAGCGGTCCTTTGCATTTCTCGCACTTCCTCCTTCGCATCATGCCATCTTTCCACCTGTGACTTCACCACATACATGGCAGTAGCACCGGGCTGCATCGCAGTCTCCCGTGCCACTCGGTCCGCTAACGCATTCCCTTCTCCAACTTTATCAACTACTTTCCTATGGGCGCTACATTTAACGATGGCAATTTTCTTCGGATATGTCAATGCAGTTAAAAGGTTGTGAACTAACTCTCCATGCATTATCTGTACTCCATGTGACGTTAAAAACCCTCTCTCCTTCCAGAGCAGGCCAAAGTCATGCGCTACTCCGAAGGCATAGCGGCTATCTGTATAAACATTCACACATAATCCCGTACTGAGCTCACATGCTCGTGTTAATGCTATCAGCTCTGCTGCTTGAGTTGATTTCTGTGGTATGCGTGCTGTCTCCACTATCGTTTGTAACGTGGTAATTGCATACGCTGCTGAAGTCGTACCATCTGGTAACTTCAGGCATGATCCGTCCACCCACAGTTCTCCATCTACATCTGGAAAGGGCGTATCCTGGAGATCAATACGACCCTTTGTTTGTTCCTCAGTCACAAGAATACAATCATGTGCTTTCCGTGCTTCAGACTGAGTCTCGGGGTATGGCAACAATGTGGCCGGGTTTAACGTTACGCACCTCTTTAACGTAATATGAGGAGCCAAAAGCGTCAGCTCATATCCCGTTAAACGGGCACTGGTCAAATGCTGCGTCTTTGTCTGATTAAGCAGGGCATCAACAGCGTGGGCGACTAATACCAACAACTTATGAGATAACACAATTCCCTCGCTTTGGCGTATTGACACAGCTGTCGCCGCATCCGAGCGAAAACACCCTGGTAATGCTCGGGCGACAGGATCAAGTACAGCCGAAAAATATGCACAAGGGCGCTGCTTATCGCCGTGCATCTGCACTAAAACTGATAACGCACATCCATCTTTCTCATGCACATACAACGAAAAGGGTTTTGCATAATCAGGGGTCCCTAACACTGGTGCTGAACAAAGGGCCTGTCGTAATTGCTGAAAAGCAGCGTCACACTCATTGGACCAAGGGATTGGGGTAGGCGTGTCTTTTGTCAAAAGGGCTAATAATGGCTTAGCTATATGTGAAAACCCCAATATCCACTGCCTACAAAAAGAAACAAGACCCAAAAATGCACGCACATCCTTCTGCGTGGACGGTGTCGGCGTGTCCAGAATTACTTGGATACGATCTGATGTGAGTGCACGCCCCTCCTTAGACAAAAGGTGACCCAGATAAGTCACCTTTGGTCTACAGAACTGCAATTTCTTCCGAGATACTTTATGATTGTGAGATGCCAAAAAGGAAAGTAAGGATAACGTACTTTTTTCACACGACTCCAGGGTGTCAGCCGCCAGCAAGATGTCATCGACATATTGAATGAGGGCGACCCCCTCGAGCAGAACAAAGGAGTCCAATTGTCTTTTCAGAGCTTGACTGTAAATGCTAGGGCTTTCTGTGTAGCCCTGAGGGATCCTACAAAAACGGTAAGATCTATTATTTAAAGTGAACCCAAAAAGGTATCGACTATCGGGGTGAATGGGAATGGAAAAGAAGGCATTTTTCAAATCAATAACTGAGAACATGGTCGCCGTAGGCGGGACCAAAGTAAGCAACGTCGTGATATCAGAAACCACTGGGTACTGAGGTATCACGATCTTGTTTACTTCTCTCAAATCAATGATAAACCGATAAACTTTGGCATCCGTATCCTTTTTCAAAATGGGGAGAATTGGGCTATTACAGATGTTGTAGGGAACTTCCTCCACTACCCCCACTTTAATCAAATCCTGCACTATCTGTATGAGAGCCTCCTCGCCCTCCTGGGAAATACGATACTGTGGGAGGCGCGGTAACACCGCCCCCTCCTGGACACTAATGTGGACCGGCGGGATCACCATTTGTCCCACATCAGTATCCGAAGTGGCCCACAAAGCACGAGGGAGGGTAGCTAACAGAGCATCCTCTGAGACCACACACATCCGTTCAGGCCGGGGGTAATTGTCATTCAATATCACCCGCACACCAGCAGGGGAGCAGCGGATCGTAGCCCTGAAATGGTTTAACATATCAAGGCCCATAATGTTATCCGGCGTGTGCGGGGCAAGCAGAAACGGGCAGGGTGCAGAAAAAGAATCAACCTGAAATGCGAGGGGCCGCGAAAGAGGGCTTCGGGAGAGTGTACCGTCAAACCCTACCGATGTAACCATTAAGCCAGATGGGGGAGCCCTCGGAACCAATTGTTTAGACAGCGCACTACGTGTCGCTCCTGTATCCACTAGGAACTGATCAGTAGAGCCCAAAACTTCAGCTGATACATAAGGACCCTTCTGATCAACCGGCACCTCAACTGATTCTAACCCCCATCCAACGCATTCCTATGCATGCTGGGAATCATGGTACCCAGAACGATCAATCCCCGACACTTGATACTGGTTCTGGCGATCGAAAACATTTGGTCTATCTCGTTGTTGCCCGGCAGGGTCAAAACGAGCGTGATCGTTAGAATTCCCTCTAAAGTTCGAGAAACCCCCTCTACCTCTCGGGCCACCCTGACTATGCCCCTGACGCGAAGCATGCAACGCCGGGCAATCTCTGGCCCAATGTCCCGATTGCTTACAATACGCACATTGATTCCTATTCAAATCAGATCGGCCCGAGGGAGGACCATAAAATCCTCCCCTACCTCTATTAACACCCCGTCGGGGCGGGCCATATACTTGTGCCAACATCACCTTTGTTTTTAGATCTTTCGATTTCTTTTCCTCCTGGCCCTTCGCTTCTTGCTCCTGACGCTCATAATACTGAGCTATAGTCAGGAGGGCCGTCGGGGTCGCGGAGGACCAAGAACTCTCACTCGCTTTTAGACGGGCCGCAACTGCCGGCAGCAAATTAGCCACATATTTATCAGCAAAAAGGTGTCGACCCGTATCATCCGTAAGCGACTGGCCACTAAAGTCATGAAACGTCTCCTCGAATCGCGTAAAGAAGTCTGCAACTGACTCGTCAACTTTCTGCTTACATGAAGCTAACATATTCCAGTCAATCTTTTTAGGGGGGATGATCGTCTTCAGCTTAGTCAGAATAGCAGAGGGGAGATCTAAGATAATCTGTGGTGGTTTCTGCGCAGGCTTCCGGTCCCTATCCTCATCTTCAAGCTCAGACCACCGAGCCTTAAAAGCAGCTGTATCATCCACCTTTCGGACAGATCGCCACATATCCGGTGGTAGAATAAGACCAAAGAACAGGTCTATATCCGCTAAGGTCATAACGCAAGAATTCAAGGCCCCCTCGACTTCTTCGTAAAAGGCCGCTGGATTCTTGCGGGGGTCAGGTAGTGCATTCTTCAATGCCATAACATCAGCTCTATGCCAAGGAGTATAAACCCAGTTATACACAAAATATCCCTTAGCATCAGCGGAGGTGATGTCCGGGCTAGTCCCTGCTCCTTTAGGAGGAACATACAAAGGCGCCGCCTCTCGCATTGGTTTAGCATGCACTATGTCATTCTTATCTGACTGGGAGGTGGATGAATGGCCCTCTGCTGTACACGAATCCGACTGCTTCTCCTCCCCCGCTTGTTGGCGCGCTTTTTCTTTAAGGATCAGCACCGCGTCCCGCAATGCGAACAGCCGCCGAGCCGTATCAGGCGCCTTAGAGGAAGAGAAAACACCGTTACGCAATGCTTTAGCATCCAATACCACATCGTCAGGCTCAAAGACACTGGAATATTTCCGGAAAGCAGCAATCACTTCATCAGCAAAGTGGCCCAAAAAATACAATTTTTCTCTATCCTGCCACGGCTCCCAAGAATGTAACAATTCATCCAGGGACACCTTGCCCTTGAGTGCACGGAAAGAAATTTGCCGAAGCTCACCCATTCGGTCAGTCGGTAGCATGGACCGCGTATCTACCTTACCCGGAACCGGGTCAGAATCTTGTGGCCTCGGGGCAGATGCGCCAACATAAGGGGGCGGAGAGCGATCTAGTAAATAAAAATCATCATCAAGATTATTAAGGACAGGATAAAGTGGCTGCCGAACAGCATATTGACCCGAGACTTGCAGCCTACGCTCTTTCTCTTGTCTCTCCGTCTGTTCCCTGTCCTCCCGACGCCTCGCTTCCTGTGCTCGCACATGATCATTCTTCCGTTGTTCTTTATCAAACAGCGCTTTCTCACGCTTCTCTCGCTCACGCACTTCCTTCACCCACAACCGCACACACTCAAACATATCCTGACGAGCACGCCGTTTACACATACACTGTTCCACATACTCAATCTTACGCATATCAAACGATCCATACAAAGGCCAGCGTAACTCAGGATCCTTCTTAGTGTATTTCCTCCATACTGTGCTGTACATTATGGAAGAAAGACCATGCTTCACATACATGTCCCTATTAGGAGTCCCCTCTGGGGGAGCCGGAGCAGATTCCTCGAGGTTCAACCGGTTTCCAAAGCAGCAGCACCACTTACGGAGTGCGCTAAAAGCAGGCATGCTCAGAAATAATGCAAAATATGCAATATTATAAAGAAAATGGCACTTAATCGTTGCGCCGTTCAAAGTTACACCGCTCCGGAGAAATCTCTCCACATTACCTGCCTATATGTGTTGCAACGCATATATTTTCACAATAACCAATACAAAATATGACCAGTCATCACAAATCAAAACTCAAATAGCCAAACCAGGCTTCAAAAACTCGGAGCAAGTACCGTACAACGGTTCTTACCAATCAAGAGTCCAGATTCCAACTGCCAAGCTCCAAAATTCGCCCAAACGGCTTTCACGGCAGGACCGACAGAAGAGGTCTCAGTCGAGGACCGGCGCCACCCAGACGGTCAGCTCGGAAGGGAAGGAAGAAAAACCTCGGGATGCCAGGGCTAAACCGCCGCTGGCAGTGATCACATCCCCGGCCAAATTCCTCACCTTCGTCGCGACCAGTCCTTTGAGCATCCGAGTCGCCGTTGAGCCCCACGTGACAGGCGCCAATTGATGAATACAGGCCCCAGCTAGGCCCGCAGGACACAAGGGTTCGCTCTCCTGCAATGGAATCAATAAGGAAGTTGGCACGGAAACTGCAAAGTACAAAGACAAGGTTTATTAACCCTTAAGGGTGGTCCTACAATCCATACAACACTCTTCAGTATTGCATAGAGTAGCACAAAGAACTTGCATACATGGTCCCCTTTTATACACAATAGAGGGGCTCATAAGTGGGTGGATACAACATGAGGCTGAGAATATTACCTTTTATGGTCATTTTCGATACTGAATCAATATATGGGCGGAGCTGACACACTCCTTGAGCCCGCGAAAACATGGTCAAGCAAGGCTAACTGATAACAGATGTGGTCAAGTCTGGGCATGCGCCAGATGGACAAAGGAGCTATTTATAGACTGTTACTAGGCAGATTACAAGAGCAACTAACACAGAGGTTGGACTCTTCTCGTGTTGAGCACGTGGAGACATGACAATACAAAATGGAGTCCGAACTTCAGTCAACATAACAGAAGAGACATGCTCTAAAGGAAGGGAATTCATGTATTTAGTAAATGCTTAATCACATCGTTGTTTCAATTTACAACACAATGGGTGACTCTGGGCAACATGGTCGCTAAGAGAGATATCGCACGATTGTGGGGCTCCGCGGGACCCCCACACTGACCGCGTGGAAAGACAATATGGACTGGAGTATGCTCAGGGAAAAGACAGTATATTGCGCTAGAGGCCGCCCTCGGAAGTGGCACGCCATCTGGGGGCGGTGGAATCAATACAGGGGGGGAATATGTCTTGCCCCTGATTTGGATCCCCCAGAGGAACAGCTTTCTTCTTGACATTCTTTCCAGCTCAGTATATCAGATGTGATGGTTATTTGACTTCTTGGGCCTCTACTGCCCCCCTCCTTCCCCTTATCACAGTACTGTGACTGTTAGATGATTGGGGCCCGGCCTCCCCTGGGGGGCTATCACCGTGGGCATTCAGTGTTCTTGCCTTGCTGGGGTTTGTTGTGTGTTGGTGTTTATTTAAAAATGGAATCTTTTCACTGCTCCTTTAATGCAATGCGGACGCTTATCTGTTCTTCTCTACCGAAGCTGCCGAACCTCCGGGTTGTCGGCTGAATAGCTGTGTCCAGACTCTTGAAGAAATAAAGGTTTTTAAAAAAAAAATAATAATAATTGTGTGATAGGAGACACAATTCTTGAGAAATGAGCTACGAATCTTCGATAAAAGTTAGCAACCCGGCGGCGCCGTCCCCGGGCCCGCCCTGCACGTGGGTCGGACACTCCTGCGGTGGCCCTGTGCCTGCATCGGCCAGGAGTGGTCGCGGAGACGGCTTGGCACCATGGGAGGGAAGGGCCACCGCAGTGGGGCACAGGCGAAGCTTGAAAAGTACGCGTTCTGTCAGGATCAGAAACAGTCCCCCCCGGACAGGCCTGCGGAGTACACACTGGCGGACGTCATGGCCACGCTGACACAGATGCAGGCCTCGATCGGCACTATCTCCACAGATGTCGCGCTCCTCCAGGCGGATGTCGCCAAAATTAACTCCAGACTGACTGAGGTCGAGGCCACCACGGAGACCCTCACGCGGGGCACGGCAGACCACCACAAACGCATACAAGCTCTTGAACTGGTGCAAAAGCAGCTGCTGGCCAAGTTGGATGACCAGGAAGGCCGGTCCAGACGCAACAACGTGCGGGTCGTGGGTGTGCCTGAGAGTGAACGCGGCCCGGCCTTAGACCTTTTTGTTGAAAAACTGATCACTGAACAGCTGAAGCCCCGCGGGCTCTCCAAGTTCTTCTCGGTTGAGAGGGCACACCGGGTGCCGGGTGGGAGGCCTAGGCCTGGGGCCCCCCCGCGCCCGATCCTGGCCCGCATTTTCAACTTCCGCGACCGAGATGCGATCCTCCAGGCGGTGCGTGCCGCGCCCCCGCTGCGGGTAGACAACGCTAAGGTCACCCTCTATCCGGACTACACTGCTACAGTAGTGCGGCAACGTAAGGACTTCATGGCAGTTAAGGCAGACCTCCGCTCTCGAGAGCTAAAGTATTCAATGTTGTATCCAGCAAAGCTGCGAGTGGAGGCGGAGGGGCGCACATGGTTCTTCACATCGCCTGCGGAGGCCTCGGAATGGCTCGAGGGGTGGCGTCCGGCAAGATTGAGGGGCAGGGGAGAGCGCGCCCCGGGCGGCCTTCCCGCCTCTCACGAGACCCTGGACGTTGAGGAGTCAGGCGCAGGTGACGAAGTGCCTTGAGGCATGGTGCTGTGATGCGACCGGACTATTGGACGCTTGGCGACCTGGGGCCTTGCTGCGGCTGTCGGCCCTTGGGGGCCTTGAACCTACATGGGGCTGAAGACCCCGGGCCCTTTTTCTATCATCTGACAGTCTGCTGCTTGAGGGGACAAGCTCACGGTGTGGGGATTGGCGGCTGTGTGCTGAGCGGCTTCCCCCCATACGCACGTACCAAGTTTATGGGAACTAAGCACTCTGCTGAGTTGGGGTGTCGGGTAGTTGTGAATCCGCAGGGCAGGGAGGCAGGGAGGGGGGTGGGGGGATGGGGATTTCGTTTAAATGTTGGTTTGTGTTTTGTTTTAGGTTCACCAACCACTCAAGGGTGCATTCGGCCGATTGGGCAGGTACAGGTACACAGGGGTGGCACACGGCAGGGCGCGTTTCACACACCCTCCCTTGGAGATGGCGTCACATAGCCTGACCCGGGCGACCACTGACTCACTGCCGGGTGCCCCTGCTCAGCAGCGTTCTCCTTCTTTTGCGGTCCTCTCCTGGAACGTTAATGGATTGGGAGACAAGATTAAGAGGGGGCTAGTGCTGCAATATCTCAAGCGCAAGGGGCCCGCGGTGGCGCTCTTGCAAGAAACACACCTAGTGGGTACGTCCACCAAAGCCCTGGATAGGTGGGGGTTTAAGATGGCGACACATTCAGAGTTTACGACAGGGTCCCAAGGGGTGGGCATACTGGTTAACAAGCGTTTTCCCCTGATTCTTCTTGACTCTCGTAGAGACGACTATGGCCGCTTCGCGGAACTCACCTGTCAATGGGAGGGGAGGGTTTATAATCTGGTTACTGTCTACATCCCCCCGACACTACACCAAGCCTCCTTCAAGGCACTGGGTGAATTCCTTTTGGCGCTCCCGCCGGGGGAGCTCATCATGGGCGGGGACTTCAATGCAGCCATGGACCCTGCACTGGACAGGTCTTCACACAGGGCGCTCGGGGCCGACGCCTCCACGCTCGCAGACTTTGCTACCGCGCTTGGCTTAGTGGACGCGTGGAGGGCATACTGGCCTGATGAGAGACAATACACCTTCCTTTCCGGGGTACACCATACCCTCTCACGTATCGACTACATCTTCACCTCACCGGCCGGGTACAAAGGGGTGACTGAGGTGTCGCACCTCCCTAGGGGCATCTCGGACCACTCGCCGGTGGTCATCACGTTTGCGTCTGGTGACCCATGTAGGCGCACGTTGTTCCCGATCCGCCCCGGATATCTTAAAATCCCTAAAATCGCTAAGACCCTCAAGACGGCGACCAAGAACTATTTCGCCGAGAATGCTGAGTCCGTCGGGAGCGCAGCAACCCTCTGGGAGGCCTTTAAAACCGTCCTCCGTGGCCAGGCCATCTCCATCATTACGGACCACACGAAAACCCAGCGGCTCGCTGTACTGGAGCTGGAGCGGGCGATAGTTGAGGCGGAAGCATCCCATACACTGCACGGGGATGGAGATTCGGCACATACCCTCCATATGGCGCAGCAAGAGTATAGGTCCCATCTTTGGGAGGGGGCCCGTGCTAGACAAGTAGCGACCCAACACACCATCTACGAACTCGGTGACAAGGCTGGCAAACTCCTGGCGTGGTTGGAGAAGGGGGACCGAGCGTCGCGGTGGGTGGCGCGGATTCGCCTGGGCGAAGGGGACTTTACCTCGGAGCCCCAGCGCATAGCCGGGGCCTTCGCGGCCCATTATCAATGCGTCTATACCCCTGAGGCCTCCGCTACCGTTGTGGACAATGAGCTCTTCCTGAGGGACATCGCAATGCCTAGGCTGACCGCTTCGGGGGCTGAGGCCCTGGAGGCGGATCTGACGGCTGAGGAGATCACGCTGGCGATTTTGGCCCTTCGCAGTGGTAAGGCGATGGGGCCCAACGGAATCTCAATCGAATACTACAAGCAAAATTCCGCTCTAGTGGTCCCTCACCTATTGGCCATGTATAGGGACGGTCTATCGACGGGGATTCTCCCCCGTGATCAGAGGATGGCTACAATAGTGGTGATCCCGAAACCCAACAAGCCGTCGCACGAGTGCTCCTCTTATCGCCCGATTTCGCTGCTTAACGCCGAGGCGAAGATTCTGGCCAAGGTACTGGCAACACGGCTGCAGCCTTACCTCTCGACCCTAATACACCCTGACCAGTCGAGATTTATGCCCCACCGGAACACCGCTTTGAACCTGCGGCGTCTCCATGGCATCATTGCTTGCCGCTCCTCGATCGAGGAAGATGCGGCCATACTGTCGTTAGATGCGCGGATGGCGTTTGATAGAGTGGAGTGGCCTTTCCTCTTCGCCGTCCTCCGCCACATGGGGCTTGGCCCCAGGATTTGCGCGTGGATCCAGCTGCTGTACACTCAGCCGCTTGCACAGGTGGTGGTAAATGGCCGCGTCTCTGACGCCTTTCCGCTGGGTCGAGGGACTAGGCAGGGTTGCCCCCTCTCCCCGCTCCTCTTTGCTATGGCTCTCGAGCCATTGGCGGCGTGGGTGTGACAGGATCCGATGATCCGTGGCCTTAGGTGGACGTTGGACTGGGAGGATCGCATATCCCTTTATGCGGATGATGTGCTCCTCTATCTTGCCTCGCCGGCGCGCTCTATCGCCTGTCTCCTCAACATATGTGAATCGTACGGCAGTAGATCCGGATACGAAATAAACTGGGAGAAATCCATTTTATATATGCTCCGAGGCTCCCCACCGCGGCTTCCGCGAGGCTGTAACATTCTAGTAGCTCACGACGGGTTCAAATATCTTGGCGTGTACGTCACGGCCGATCGAGACAAATTTGTCGTGGAAAATCTAATGAAGCCCCTCCAACGGCTCCGCACCGACGTCAAACACTGGCGCGCCTTGCCACTGACATTGCTTGGAAGGGCTTCGCTCTTTAAGATGCTCGCCCTCCCGAGATTCCTCTATGCGCTGCAAAATACCCCCTTCCCGATTGCACCCTCTTACTTCACGGCAGTCAACGCTGAGATCACTCGTCTTCTTTGGGAGGACAAGTCGCCTCGTATTGCCCTCCACAAGCTTACCAGTGGCTGGTATGATGGAGGTATAGCCCTCCCAGACATTAAGACCTATTACTGGGCGTCACACCTCATGATTATTAACCAGTGGCTCCATGTGCCGGGGGATGACCCTGCATACCGCATGGATCGACAACTACTCGGCCCCGGAGGGGTGATGGGAGCCCTTTACAACCCAAAAAGAGGTCGCGTTCCGGCGGGGCCCGCAGCCCATACCCTCCGGATATGGCACGCGGCGCAGCGGGCGATGGGCTGGGCTGGAAAGATTACCCAGGCAACACCGCTTTGGGACACTGGACAGCTCGGGGTACTTCGCACTACCAAGGGGTTCCACCAGTGGGATCTTATTGGTATCTCCAGGGTTGGAGACCTCTGGCGTAAGGGAGAGGTGATCGCTTTTGCCCAATTGCAGGCGGAGTATGACTTGGCGGACACCGAACACTTCCGATATTTACAAGTCCATCACGCTCTTCGGACGGCGATTCCATGTGGGACTCGGCTCCCTGAGTCATCGCCCTTGGAAGACCGGCTCCTCATGGAGCATCTGCTCCAGAGAGCGACGTCCCTAACGTACCGGAAGATAATAAATAACCGCCCGACCCTTTTTCCGCCCTTAAGGGGAAGTGGGAGGCAGAACTTGGAGAATTTGATGAGACGGACTGGAATTCCGCGCTCTCGTCCCCCAGGGAGGTGGGCATATCTTCCAAGCTAAGACTGGTCCAACTTAAAATTTTGCACCGCACATACTACACCCGTACCCTCCTATTCAGACTCCACCGGGTGGAGTCCCCGCTGTGTCTCAGGAACTGTTGCCTCGAGGGGACCTTCTTGCATACCCTCTGGGAGTGCCCTGTCGTAGCGACTTATTGGAAAGGGGTGTTGCGTATTCTCTCCCAGGTAACCAAAATTCCCACGCTGCCGGAACCTCGGCTATGTCTCCTTAATGTCTGGGAACAGACGGACCACAAGAGAGTGACCCAGCTTTGGGCGACATTGGGGCTCATGCTTGCGAAACGTAATATAGCCCAGAAGTGGGGATCGGGGCAGGTGCCTACCCTGACGCATTGGATCCGAGATATGGACCTTGTAATGGTGACTGAAAAAACTGTGTATGTTCATAGAGGGTGCCCCAAGAAATGGTCCCAGGTCTGGGGTGGATGGAATGTTTACAGGGGGAATATCTGTGAGCCCCCACCGGATGCAGCAGACTCGGATCTCAGTGACCATGACTAGTGGCTCCACCGCTGGAGATGGGCGGGGAAGGAAACGATGGTATGATATCATTGGGCTGTTTATTCCTCTCTGTGACACCTGTACTGCCATTGCTGCGATACCTCGTAACCTTTGTATGCCATGCCTTGCACTAAACGAGTGGTGTTTATTTTCTGTGTTGTTGATAAACTCAATAAAAATATTTCGAAAAAAAAAAGTTAGCAAACCCTAACACCTTTTGGATTTCTTTTACAGAAGTTGGAATTGGCCAATTAGTGATGGCGTCTACCTTTTTTAGGTCCATTTCTATGCCCTTGGGTGAAAGTACATAACCTAAGGAATCTACCGAATGAGCATGAAACACACATTTCTCTAGTTTGGCAAACAAAGAGTGTTCTCTCAACCTTTGTAGAACTGTCCTGACATGCACTATATGTTCTTCTTCATTCTTTGAAAAGACCAAAATATCGTCAATATAGACGATAACAAAACGTCCAAAAGGTCGTGGAAAACTTCATTAATAAAATACTGGAATGCCGCTGGGGCATTACACAGCCCAAACGGCATGACAGTATATTCATACAAGCCAAATTTGGTACGAAATGCAGTTTTCCATTCATCACCTTCGCGCATTCGTATCAGGTGATAAGCACCGCGAAGGTCAAGCATGGTGTAAATAGAGGAACCTTTAACCTGGTCCAATAAGACAGGAATCAATGGCAAGGTGTATCGATTTTTAATGGTGGCTTTATTGATGGTACGATAATCAATACAAGCCCTCAAATCTCCAGATTTTTTGGCCACGAAGAAGAGAGGAGAAGAGACCGGGGAGGTTGAATGACGAATAATACCTTTTTCTAATAGGTCATCAAGATACTATTTTAAATATTGATTTTCTGGTTCAGTGAGAGCATAGATACGACTGCAAAGTAGAGGCATTCCATGAATAAAATCTATTTTGCAGTCGTATACCCTGTGAGGGGGAAGCTGAGTAGCTTGGACTGGATCGAAAACATCAGCGTAATCCCTATATATATTTGGTAACTTACTCTCTGATATGTGTGTTGAAGCACAATGTAAAGGAAATATTGGGTCTTTAGCTTCCAGATAGCAATGAGTTCTACAGAACATGGAATCAAGACTCACTGTTCTCTGTACCCAGTCAATTTTGGGATTGTGTTTCTCAAGCCAAGGGATGCCAAGGATAATTCCAAAAGCTGGAGTGTCAATAAGATCAACATTAGATGTTCAGTGTGTCCGTTTTCACTAACTAGAGTTAGAGGTACTGTATGTGACCGAATTAGACCTGATGATAAAGCTGAGCCATCAACAGCTCTTACAGATTTGGGTACTTCCTTGATAATGTGTGAAATGTTTAGTCTTTTTGCCAAGTTTAAATCCAAAAAAAATTCCTGTAACTCCAGAATCCACTAGAACTGGTAAGACATGTTTTTGTTGTATTGTTATGACGACTGTCATAAGAATTATCATGTGTCTAGCTATACTAGCTTTAGTATTTGGGATAGTTCTTGAGACCTCTGGTTTCACTTCTCTCAAAGAAACGATCTCTTCTTTCTTTGAGGAATTTAGTTTTCCGATTCGGTTTGTTCAGCCAGAGCAATCTCTTTCTTTCTCTTATGTTTAATTGTACACTCTCTGGCAAAATGCCCACCTTTACCACAATAGAACCATAATTTTTCTTTTCTACGTCTAACTTTTTCTTCAGAAGAAAGTGGCCCCCTGATTCCCCCTATTTGCATAAAACCTGGTTTTGTTTTAGATAAATCTTCTCTAGGAGCATAATTTTCTTGTTTCAAGTGTTGCATTTCTATCTGTAGATTCCTAACCAATTCTGATAAATCCGAGGAAGTATCTGGCAGATCAATTTTCGTTGATCTCTCAGAGAAGAGGTGGGCTTAGTCTTCTGTCACGACAACCACTCACCTGGACTCCTGATTCTTCTCTTGAGAGATGAACGAACCCTAGTCCCCTCAGAAACCGGTCCAACAACAGAACACAACAAACTCTGTTGTTTCAAAAGGCTCCCAAAGGGAAAGGGGGAATGGGAAAACAAAGAGACAAGAGAAAATCTTGATTGAATGTTGTTGCCTGACACTCTTGTTTCTTTTGTTGCTTATACGGCACATTCTACCTGGCAACATTCATGAATGTCTAAGAAAGTAATCAGAAAACATTAATTAGACACACATAACAATACAATCATCCGATTTATCATACAACAACTCTAACAGTCGTTTTACCTAAGAAATAATTACGATTCCGCAACCAAAGCAAGTTTTCTCTATTTCCTGTGTAAGCTCTTCTTGTCCTGCGAGAAATATACGAAAGGCAGAAAACTTATAACTAAATACTTCTTTGCAAAAGAAGACGTCATCAGCATCCACAATGTCCCAGCTGTTACCTTTGTTTAGTGGTAATTCTTCTTACCACTAGTCTTTAAAAAAAAAATGTAAGGTCTGGCAGTCTTTGATCGTTATTAGAAACAACAAGAGAGAGAGGGTCGAGTTACACTCTTATTCCCCCGAAATCAAATGCAAAAAACAACGTAAGAGTGTATATAGAAAGAGGTACAACCAGCTGGTTGGACTCTTAAAAAATGCACTGAGTGTTAGTGAGACAAAATCAATCTGATATTAAAATAAAACCCTCACTCACCAACATAGTTGGTGACATGCTTCATCATGGGGTTTTGCCAGTGGTGCCTTGTGCGCCTCTGGTGTGCTTCGACGCTTTTAGTATAGCGGAGCAGCTGTATTCAGATTAGAAAGTGTAGTGTGCAGTAAATCAAAAGTGAGTTAAAAGTCATATGGCGTCTGCCAGAAAATTTTTAATGATGGCGTCATATGAACAAATTTAAAAAGGTGGTGGATATCAATTCCTGACTTTAAATTGGTCA
Organism: Triturus cristatus; assembly: GCF_964204655.1. NCBI lineage: Eukaryota > Metazoa > Chordata > Amphibia > Caudata > Salamandridae > Triturus > Triturus cristatus. Next base: position 371,141,653 of record NC_140586.1, read on the forward strand.
GGCCAATCCTGCTTATGATCAAGTGGTCAACATGTTTCAGCTTATTTTTGTGTTTCACCAAGCTTGCATCAGGACCTAATCATGAGAACAAACACCTTGGCGGTATAAGCACGCTAAGGCTTATCCAAACCTCAGGTGTAAATGAACCGATACACTCACGGTTACATCAGGGGTCTTCCACTGATTCAAGGGAAACCTCGTCTATGTAAATGAAGACGAGGAAGTGCTCCTTGGGCAAACAAGCCGAGCCCGGACTCCGGGCTCGGCGGTCATTTGTAGGTGAAATTGCCTGGCTGAGGACTTGGACGATTTGTTCTGTAGTCCCGCCACCCGTTTGTTTGCCCAAGGAGCACTTCCTCGTCTTCATTTACATAGACGAGGTTTCCCTTGAATCAGTGGAAGACCCCTGATGTAACCGTGAGTGTATCGGTTCATTTACACCTGAGGTTTGGATAAGCCTTAGCGTGCTTATACCGCCAAGGTGTTTGTTCTCATGATTAGGTCCTGGTGAAAGCTTGGTGAAACACAAAAATAAGCTGAAACATGTTGACCACTTGATCATAAGCAGGATTGGCCTGACCAATTTAAAGTCAGGAATTGATATCCACCACCTTTTTAAATTTGTTCATATGACGCCATCATTAAAAATTTTCTGGCAGACGCCATATGACTTTTAACTCACTTTTGATTTACTGCACACTACACTTTCTAATCTGAATACAGCTGCTCCGCTATACTAAAAGCGTCGAAGCACACCAGAGGCGCACAAGGCACCACTGGCAAAACCCCATGATGAAGCATGTCACCAACTATGTTGGTGAGTGAGGGTTTTATTTTAATATCAGATTGATTTTGTCTCACTAACACTCAGTGCATTTTTTAAGAGTCCAACCAGCTGGTTGTACCTCTTTCTATATACACTCTCACGTTGTTTTTTAGTCTTTGATCGTTGCCAATATCTTTTTCTATGAAGCAATGTTAATAGTTCTATAACTTTTTCCAAGTCTATAAACCAGGATTCCAAAAGCTTTTAAGCAGTTTAAACCAATCTGTTTTCGTAAGCCCCAAAAGATATGACTCACTGATGCATCGTGAAATAGGATAGCGCTCTTTTTGCTAGCGCGTCACTTATCTGTGTCTTTATTCCTATTTTCCTCTTTTCTGTATTTCAGGGTCAACGATGTGGAGCGTTTCCCTCCGGAAGCCTGGGAGCGTCATGACAAGGGGCCGAAGTTCAGGAAATGACGAGGGGCCGAGATCCGACATGAAGAAATCCAGGAAGTCGTCGGGAACAAGACGCGATCAGCAGGAGTGCAGATAAGGAGTTTCTCAGACGAGACTAAGCATCCGAGTGCTTGCACGAGCGATTTAAATAGGATTTCATCGCTCGCTTGAGCCGTGTGAGGAAGATTCCATCTTGGGCATGTGTACTGTTCAGGATGTCGTTTTCTCCTGCTCGCGCACGAGAAAACCCTCGTGTATGCTAATGGCTAATATTCAGCGTGTGCCACTAACGTTTTTTTAGGCAAATATACAGTTCCATTAAACGCAAAACATATGTGAATGTTTACAGTGTTCATAAAAATAAATACTGTGATGAAAATTAAAATACACGATCACAATTAAACATATTTACTTCAGACTTAGGAACATTTGTCATAAGTGTAATTAAATGCAACCGTGACAGAGTGGGCCCTGTCTGGGAGTTATGATCCTACAGGGTCTGTCTAGTGAGGGTGACCTGACTAACGCAGCGCTGGTGCAGTGCATCATTGTATAATTAGCGGTGCCGTCTGGAGTCATGGTTTATAGCCTGGACTTTTGAGACCCAGATATCAAAGGAATAGTGCCAACGGGGTCAAAATGACAGAGCACTTCGTTGGTCGATCATGCGGGTGGCGTAGCAACTGCTTGGAGCCCTATGCGGTAGTGTAAGAGTCAAGAGTACCCTCTCTCTCACTTTGCAATACACCACTCCTGACGAATTGCGTTTGACCCGCTAGTGGCTGTAAGGCAAGAAACATGTTCACCACGCTCACTAGACAGACCCTGTAGGATTATTGCAGCGCCAGCCCGACGAAGAGCATACGCCCTATGATGAAGCATGACATCCTTCGGGGTGTGTGACGGCAATCCATAAAAGCCCTGATCACTCCTTGACTCGGGGTGTGAGACGGCAATCCATAAAAGCCCTGATCACTCCTTGACTTACCTCTTCTTTAGGAACTGCACATTCTTTCATTTTTTGCTTACCTAATGTAGACATTACTTGGATTGGCCAGAGACAATTAAAGAGGCATCAATTGCTACCTTTGGTTTGAAGCATTTTGGATTTTCAACATCCAGATCGCATGACTGTGCAGTGAGGTGGCAATAACCAAGGCACAATTACTGGGGTTGTACTGGAAATCCAATTGAAGGAAACCTTTGGTAAATTAATGGCACTTTTTTCCCACACACTGCCTTGGTGTTCTCCAACATTTGCTAAAGACAGAAATGGAAGTGGTCAAATGAATTCTGTCCACAGATAGACAAATCCAAGAAACATGTTAATAAAACATTTTGCATTCCTCAGAGACCACAACATGGGCTCTATATACAACAACAATTTTTGTTTTGAGATGGATTGTATCTATAGAAATTCTGGAGTTTATTCACAGTGAAAGGCATCAGATTGTTCCTCAGCAACCTGACAGAATGCATCCTCCTCTATGTGTAGACATTCTCTTTGCTTTGTTCACCATAAGTTGGCAGGGTATGCTCAGACGTGAGTCCCTTGCTCACTTTGCCACTGGATTCAAGCAAGCCTGGCTGAAGACGGCTGAAATGCCAGAAACCGGTCCTAGGAAGCTTGTTTCCGGTCCAGGGAAGACATGGCTTGGCAGTTCGGGCTGGACTGTTCCCATGAGGCACAGGGTCAGACTGATTTGCATATGGCCATGTCTGAACTGGGTGGCAGAGTGGGCTAAAGAACGGTGATGGATTAAACCCAGGTCAGTTGACTGGGGGTGAGTGCTTGCAATGTTCAACACTCCGTCCATCATTTCCTTTGGTTTTTGCGACATTCTCTGCACACCATATACACAAAGGCTCTTTTTAGAACCACCCGTTTTCCCAAACACTGATTCATCTTCTTTTTAAATCCTTTTATTGAAATTGGTTCTCGACTCAGTGGATCCAACAAGGATACACAAAATAAAAGCTCTGTGTTGGTCTGTAAGTGGGTGTGTGGCTGCGTATGTGGGTCTGTGAGTGTGTATGTGAGTGCCTGCATAGGGGTGTGCGTGGGTGTGCAAGTGCCTGTGAAAGTCTGTAAGTGGTTGTGTAAGTGGATGCATGGGTGTAGGAAGCAGGCTCTCTATATAGTGTACTAAAATAAGGTACACTGTGCAGAGAGTCCAGTGAATCCCCAAAATGTATACAGAGGTAAAAGCAGATGATTCTAATGCTCTTTTTGTGTAGTGTGGGTGAGCAGTTGGGCTTATCAGAGGGTAGTGCTAAACATTCGTTGTACTCACAGAGGCAATAACTACTGGTGGGGGTGATTCTACATGAGGTTTCAGTCTCGAGATTAGCGCCGGGACACTCCTTGTGAGTATCCACGCGCTTTATAAATATTTCATTTCATTTCATTTCAATACATGAGACACACTCACAAGAATAAATCTGAATTTATAACAATACTGTTAACTTTTATGTAAGTTTTAAGACCAAGAATACAGTTCAAAGGTAAGTACTTTCAGAGTTATGATTTTTCATCAAAAATATATCACTTTTGTGCACATTTATGCACCTTTAGAAACAATGGGGGAAAATGCTGAAAAATGCATATACAGTCAGGCAATGCTTTCACGAAGTTCACCTTCCCATTTAAGGTCATATCCGGACCAGGTCCAAAGTTCTATCAGGAGAAGTGTGCGAGCATCTCAGTTCGGCCAGGAGCAGAGTGCAGAGGATATTGGAAGCTTGAAAGACAAAGGGGGCCATCAAGTTTGGGGTCACCAGGACCTACTGGAGCTGCAGTGCACCAATACCCAGGGTATCGGACCCCCAAGAGCAAACATCAAGAAGAGGAGTCCACAATGGACTCCCAAAGCAGCTGAGGCAAGCACCTGTCATGGACATTGAGATACCCGAAATCCACTTCCTGAGTTGCCCAGCTGTCCCGAGATTGCCTCTCAAATCTGCCTGCTACTGACCGCAAAGACCTCAAGGTGCGCAATACTCGGCTGATCTGTTTGCACTGCACCTGGCCCCACCCACCCCTGCACCAACTAACCAGCTGTCTTCCCCACCAGTCCGCAATCCTTTGTGGCATCCTCTCTCGAAGGAGCCCCATAGGACTTACATTTAAGTCCTCCTGTGCAGTGTACGTTTAAGCTGAGTGATGGAGGGATAGTTTATGCACAAGTGACTTTCGCAACCCAAACAGGCGGGGCCATGGATAGGCTCACCAACTGTGCCCAGCTGGCTAAAATAACATTCACAGGACCTCATGATCGTACGACCTGAGCCAGGGCCACATCCAAGTCAGGGAGACCATAGCCCAGCCATGCCCAAAACAGCCGCTGTATCCCATCGGGCAAGTCCATCAATGTCAATAGGACCACCTCCATCAGGCCAAACACATAAAAATCCTGACTCTTACCGAGATAACACCGCAAACCAAACTAGTGCCAGCTGTTTTTTCCTGTAGGTTCCAACGGGGATCCACACACAACCTTCAATATCCCTTGTTCAAGTTAACAACACCCCAAACCACAGGGAAACACCCCCTGGGACCCACACAAAACACCTTGACAACAACCCAAACATTCTTGACCCTTTCAGAAGAATGGATTTACCCAGTAACTCAGCCTGATTAGAAAAAAAACCTTGTTCCATGCCACATGCAGAGACCCAAGGGAGACACAAATGTCAACACAAACATTGATTAAAATCAAAGCAGCACGCAGGGAGGAGTACTGTCCCTGCGATAGCAAGTCGAGGGGGAAGGACCCATAATGCAAATAACCTTAAAAAAGTTTAAAGTCACCATTTTCCCCACATTTTTTGCATCTACTAAAATTAGGTTAAAACCCCAACATTCCACTAAAAAGTTTGAGAAAATTCACCCCCAGAAAAACAAGAGACTGTACTATGTGAAAACAATCGAAGAAATGTTCCAAAACTGCCTAATAACATACAACCTGCAGCTCTTATCCTATAGGTCTGCAAACGAAACTGCAAGTGCACTAACACAGCCGCAGTCTGCCCTTTCTACAATCAAAGCTTTCAAAGAGTGCTTTAAAAGGCTTATCACTACAGTAAAGCAAATTCCTAACTGAATTTTGTAGCCTCATCTTAAAAAACATTTTTCTGCACCGCACCACGACAAGATACCTCTGGGCGCCCAGACACCGGCCAGCAAACAACAGATGACAGGCCCAGGCTACAGAAATCTCCCTTAAAGACAACACTACAGCCTACAAAATGCTTCCTAAGTTATGTGCTTTTGTATTTTTGTACACGCTCTCTCTAGTCAGGGTGCTCTCCAGCCCCTCCGAATGCCAAACGTATGTCAATCTCATGAGCTCTAATTCTACATTCTTGCAACGCATGCACAGAGACCTTACTCACCTCATATATACCTACACTGAAACAAACACTTGTATTCCTCACATACTACACAGCACACTCCTACACAACACCTGGTATCAGCACATAACTGATGTAGGCACACAAACTACGAATAGGTCATGTTACATCTGTTCGCTGATACTTCACACTGTCGATGCAGACAGGCTTTACTTATCACAGGAAATAACCCCATAAAAAGGAAAGTGCCTAGTTCATCTGTACCTATGGAGAATCAGGCAAAAATCCAACCAAATAGAGTAGAACCCCAAAGGACACTAATAGACATCACTTGGTATGAAACCAACCTCACTGCACCAAGGCAAGTGACATCCAAACCAAGGTAGACAGGATGCACAGAAAGGGCACCATTGAGAAGAACACTGTTTGGCCCGAGACTGCAGAAATGAGGTTCCTGTAGGTAGTAAGACCACCACACCAATGCACAAACAGGTCCACTCCCACCTGCATCTGTGGTCGCAGAGAGACCCTTAACATCTTTGTGGCCACCTTCTATAACCGCAAATGGAGCCCAGACATGGAATTCCAGTGCAGGGCCGCTCATCACAATTGCATGGGGGGAAATAAGTTCCACGGGAAGGAGTCAAATGCCACCATAGATAACCTGTGTCAGGAAATCCGGGATAGCGAGATCATTAGGTACACAGGGTTGGAGGGGAAGGGGCAACCCCTAATTTTACAGAAAATTATGTTGTACTCTTTATGGTTCAGACGCAAAGGAATCATATGGTTGGGCAACAATGAAAATTGCGGCATGGTAATGCATATTCCGGACCTGCAATGGGGCACCTTTATGTAGATGGATTACTGCTGACAGTGTGAGGTCCTTGTCTACATCCAGCTCATCCCCAGATGGCATGGCCTCTGCACCCTCATGACCATAAACACCCCCACCCTGGTTATCCCTGGAGAAGATCTGTCTCAGTTGTCTCAACATCCGTAATAAAAGAAAACAACTCGGGGTGGTCTTGCCGCGAATGGCGTGAGATGTGCACTGAGTGAACTCCCACAAGCCGCCACCTTCAGCTGCTTACAAAGTGGAGATGGGACACCATCAGTGCCGCAAATCGGAGCGCAGGGGCGGCAGAACGGTTGGGGCACCCTAAGGAGAGCAGACGCCAGCCTGGGCTGACCCGCCGCAGGGGTGCGGATCTCCTGCCCTTAACGCCTGCGCTCGGCGGCAGCCGCCGCCATTCTGTCTCCTGCGGCCCAGGACCTCTTACAGCTCTGCACGCTGCCATTTACCCTCCCTGGCCCCGCTGAAGATACCGCTGTCCTGCGGTGAGCGCAAGACCCCGTGTGGGGCTTCCTCAAACCAGGGACACAGCTACACCGGGGGACACTCCGGGGCCCTCGCCTGTGAGTGCCACCATCTTGGGCCTACTCCTATCCCCGGAGCGGACATGGCATGCTGAACAGCTGCCATGACCTCTCATCACCGTGGCCTTCCTTGCACCAGCTGGTGGGACCGGAGGTGCTCTCAAGGGGTACCTGGCGACTACTGGCCCTTGGAGGGGCTGAAAGCGACCCCGTGGGGGCCCCACCTGTGAACGGCGACCCCCGGGCCACTCCTGTTTGCACTGTGGCCCAACTGGACTGACTCACTTGGACTGGGCCCTGCATACCTCTCCCTGGACCTTGCTACTCGCTAGCTGCACGTGTCGCCGACACGTTGGTACTGCCTGAGGTCTGCCCCAGTGGCATCCTAGGCCCCACTGTGGAACGCTGTCTGTGCGTCTGAGTGCTCAGTGGACTCCAAGGGTGAGGTACCTACAGTGACTGTGCCTTCTGTTGTTGGTGGGCCCTTCTTGTGTCCCAACTCCCCTGGCAGACTTTCCTGGGCTGGCACACAGCCACCCTGTTGCTGGGTCGCTCATTCGTTGGATCCTCGGCTCAGGTGGGGGAGGCCTGGACTGAGGGGTCTTCCGGTTAGTGCCCATCACACAGGAGACAATACTCTGTGCAACTTCTCTTCTCCTAGAGGCCAGTGCTGACTGACTGTGGGTAATTCTTTCGCCTCTCAATGTCTAGTGGCCCCAACACTGCTGCCTGGTCGCAACCTTGCAAACTGTGGCGCGACATTGGTTCTTAACTCCCGAACGCTTTCTCTACGGCCTGCTTGCGGCGTGGCTCACGGCGGCTCCGGCCTCTGCGCTCTGCTTGTATAGCGTTTGGCTCACATTGTGGCAAGGCCTCTGTGGTATTATCGACTTCTGCAACATTGACCGAACACCCTCCTCCCCCATAGCCTGCGATCACTGCCTGCAGGGCCCTCTGTGACGGATTGCACCTTACCACCTGGGGGCTTCAGAAATCCTTAGTTGAACCCCAACGCCCCCCCCCGCCCGCTTCTGCCACCGTGTCGTGGAGCGGAAAGTACTCGGCCTTGAGAGGAGATGACGCACACTTAAATGGCGAAGGAGTCTGCGGCGCCCCAGAAGGACAACCCGGTTGCCTTGCTCTGGAAGAAGCCGGGCCCTGCTGCTCCTGGTGCAATGGCGTCATCGGCCGGAGAAGATTCTGCGCCAGTCAAGCTGTCTTTCATGGCTAACTTCATGACGGAGCTCAAGTCCAAAATAGGCTCCTTGCGCTCAGAGGTCCATTCCTGTGTCCGGGAACTCAGAGAGGAGGTCACTGACCTTGAGAGAAAGTGGATGACCTCGAAAAGACCGTGGACGCCCGAAAGGAGGACCAAGAACATTTCTGGCCGCGACTGGTCACACTAGAAGAGCAGCATATCGATTTGAAATTGAAACAGGAAGATTTGGAAAACCGGTGCTGCCACAACAATGTCCATATTAGGGGGATTCCGGTTGGAGCGGAGGGGTCAGACATCATAACATTTTTGGCGAAGCTACTACATGAAATCTGGGCCGATGACGATGCCTCCCCACCGGCCCTAGACTGGGCACACCGAGTCTCGGGCCCTTCCAACCGAGCGGGCCTCATTCTCGACATCCTGACCCGGGTCCACTTTTTTACTGAGAAGGAGGCAATTCTCAAGGCGGCGCGTTCCAAACCGGAGCTCACTTATAAAGGTGCCATCATACAGATTTTCCAAGACCTTGGTCCCACACGTTGTGCAGACCCCAAGACTTCAAACCAGTAACAGACACGCAGCGGAGCCTGAACATCCAATATCAATGGGGCCACCCCTTCGTGCTCTTTTTTTTGGTGGGAGTTTAAACGTCGGATGGTGAGATCCTTCCAAGAAGCGCAACTTCTGCACCTCTCCCTCACGCCACCATCAAGCCCAACACGCCTGCCCTCCCATGCCAGGGAGCATGCTAAGCTGTCTTGGTCCAAGGTACGGCGCCCTAGGAGAATCTCACACCCAGGGTTGCAGTCGGCCTTCCAAGCTAAGCAGGAAACCATCCAACACATCTGCTGCATGGAGGAAAGACGTTCTCCAGCTAGCTCTTGTCCTTCCACGCCATGAAAGAACGGATGTGCCATCTCTACCGTTTCGCTCTGACACATCGTCCACACCCTGGAAATGATGAGTCGGTGCTCCGCTCCAAGACTGGTGATCTCCCGGCTCCACACTTTAAGGGCTGGTGGCGAGGGGTCACCTTCCTCGCTCTCATGCTCTGAGCTTGGAGAATACACCCCCCTCCTGCTCCTGGGAGACTGACTTCTCTGGGATGAACTGTGCCCTTGGGCCGCGATTCTCCCTGGACTGGAACAGGACACTGTTGCCCTGTTGGCCAATGTTGTATTTTTTATATTTTGATCTCTTACTCTTTTATTTCTTCCCTTCCCCCTCTTTCTTCTCTACCTCTCTCTATGGCGGGTGGGGGTACCCCCCACGATGGTTCCCCCTTTTCAATGGAAGCATCATCCCTCTGCATCCCCCTCCTATTGCAACTCTCTGCTCCCTACAATGGAGTAACAGACTGCCTCAGGCCCTGACACACCCATGGCTACTGTTCCTTACCTGAAGATCCTGTCCCTCATTGTTAATAGACTTAACTCCCCTAACAAACGATACCAGATATGGCGCTACCCCTAGCAGCAAAATCTGGACATCCTCCTCCTACAGAAGACTCACCTACTGAAGGTTGACACCCCTCGAATGGCCCACCCTCGCTACCCTCTACCATTCTGAGCTACAGCCCCCTCTAAAACGGCTGCAGTGGCAATACTCTGCAGACCTGGTATCAGGCAGGGGGAATCCAAAGTAACTCGTAGTCAAGACGGTCGCTTTCTCAGGGTGGGGGTCAAGATCGGACACCGCTCCTTTACATTGTGCAATGTTTATGCACTTAATCAAGTGCAAGACTCATACCTCCTGGTGCTCCTGCGGGAACATATACCACAGGCGGATCCTTCACTAATCCTGGGGGGAAACTTTAACATGGTATGGGATGCCGCAAATGATCGCAGTGACGCCTCATTTCATGGGACAGGGACTATGTCCTCTGCCTTCAAGATCGGCTGTCGGATCTTGGCCTGCTAGATTCCTGGCGCTATCACTCTCCTGATGTATGCGACTACTCTTATTACTCACATGTACACCGCTCATATTCACGTATCAACCACATTTTTATCTCTCATGCCCTAATCAGCGAGTACCCCTCCGCCTCCATGTCTGACATTTCTCAGATCATGCCCATCTCAAACTCCTCCTGAGGGATCCGGCTGCTTGTGCCCCTCGGGCCTCTCGTTGGTGCCTAACTCCGCATATCCTCTGGGATCCGGTGGATGTTTCGAGCTTGCGAACTGCCATTGAGACTTATTTTGAAACTAACGGTATCCCTGAAACTCCCTTCCCGATAGTGTGGGACGCATTCAAGTCCACGATCCGCGGCCAAATCATAATCTCTTGCAATTGCACGGGCACGTGAAGCGTGCCTCCTGGAAAACAACCTCTCTAAGGACATCAAGGCCCTGGAGAGACAGGATCAGGAGCGCCCCTCACATGCACATGAAAGATGCCTGGCGAATCTCCGCGGCCAACTGCACTCCCTTCGAACTAATAAAGCTGAACGGGCTCTTCTAGCGCTGAAGCAAGGTTATTTTGAGTGGGGAGACAAATTGGGTACGATCCTGGCTAGGCGCCTGCGGGCACGCACTGCCAAAGCACACATTGCCAACGTCCTGACTGGCGATGGCACGCGGGCTACTACTGAGGCAGCTAAACAAGACGCCTTCCATACATATTATTCGGCACTATATGCCAAGGACACACCGCCTCCAGGTAGGGTGCAAGCCATTCGATACAACTGCACCTGGACGCCGATCAGTCAATATCGCGGTCAGCAGCTGGAGGAACCCCTTACCGAAGAGGAGCTTGCGAGCGCTCTAAAGGATTTACCCCTTAAAAAATCACCGGGCCCGGATTGTCTCCCCATGTCCTTCTATCGATTCTTCTTACCACAGCTCCAGCCCCACCTATTGCGTCTTTATAACTCACTTACCGACACTGCTGGACCGTCCCCCTCTATGGGGCTCGCGGAGATTGCCCTCATTCCCAAACCGGGCAAAGACCCTACTCTCTGCTCTTCATTTCGTCCCATAGCTCTCTTGAACATGGACCCTAAAATATACACTAAACTATTGGCTAAGTGACTTGACCCTCTTCTATCCGGCCTTATAGAACCTGATCAGGTTGGTTTCATCTGGCATCGCCAAGGAGCGGAAAATGTGTGTCGTATTGCACATCTTGTAGGGAAGGCCCACCATTGGAACATGACTGCATGTTTACTATCGCTCAACGCGGAGAAAGCGTTCGACCGAGTGGACTGGATCTTCCTTCGCGCTGTACTACACAACATCGGGCTGGGCCCGTCCATGATAGACCGGATCATGGCCCCCAACCTCGCCCCGCAGGCTCGAGTGCGAGTTAATGGTCAACTCACAAATCCCATCTCCATACGCAGAGGCACACGGCAGGGGTGCCCCCTTTCTCCCCTGTTGTTTGCCCTTGTGGTGGAACCTTTAGCTGTGATGATCTGACAGGCTCCTGATGTTCACGGCATCCTCCTCAGCAGCCAACAACACAAAGTGGCTCTCTTTGCAGACGACTTGATTATCACGCTCTCCCGCCCGCACACCTCTCTCCCTGCACTTCTCTCTTTGTTGCAGTCCTTTGAACTGGCATCTGGTCTCAAAATCAACCACGAGAAGTCTTGGGCCCTGAATCTCATGATCCCAAAGGGAGGAGATTCCCACACTTCAATCCCTCATCCCTTACCAGTGGTCTACTAGCTCCATTCACTACCTGGGACTTCAACTGACTCCCTCACTAGCCACATGGCCCCAAGTCAACTGGCGGGACTGCAGGAGGGCGGTTTTGAAGGACCTCCGAGCTTGGAAACCTCTTACCCTCTCCTGGCTTGGCTGCCTGAATGCCATTAAAATGTCAGTGCTTCCAAACGTTTTATATCTATTCCAATGTCTCCCCACCCCCATCCCGCAGCACGAGATCCAAAGTCTTCAGCACGACAACGCAACGCTAATCTGGGGTGGACGTTGGCCGCGATTCTCCAACAAAATCCTTATGCTCCCATGGGACAGGGGTGAGCTTGCATGTCCCAACCTACTAGAGTACTATTGGGCCTCCCAACTACGCGTCATTTACGTGTGGATGGCGTGGGAGAGTGAAAAGGTCTGGTTCCATATGGACAGGGCGGTAACTGGATGAGCCATTTGGGACCTTCCCATGCTCTCCCGGAACTCACGCTCCTGTAGTGCCTACATTGCACTCCCTACCAGGACGGTGCTGGACGACTAGGACAAAGTTGCCGTCTCTAGGGGGCTCACTACCTTTCCATCCCCCCACACCCCTATTGCTGGAAATTCGTTTTTCCCATTCGGTTGTTAACCCGCAGGTATTCGCTGACTGGTTGCAGAACGATCCCGGATCTGTTCCTAGGCGACACACTCAAAACCTTTGCTCACTGCAGGAAAGAGTTCAGACTCTCGGAAGGAGCCAGGCTCCAATATACACAGCTCCGCCATTGGGTATCCACGTCTTCCTTAACACAGGCCGCCAACCGAGCGTTCACCCCTTTTGAACGCTTAGTGCGCTCATTTGACAACTCTAAGGGACTTATCTCTAGGACATACCAGGTATTACAACATCCCGCGCTTGTGACTCTCCATCCATATCAACGTCAATGGCAATTGACAGCATCCTCTGACATCGCTCCCGCCCAATGCAACCGCCTCTGGCGGGATATCCCGATGGTATATTGCAGCATCTCTCAACGGGAAACTGCATACAAGATTATGATGCACTGGTACTACACCCCCCTTCGACTGCACAGGATGTTCCCTACTTCCTCTCCTCTGTGCTGGAGATGTTTGAGCTCGCCGGGCGATTTTATTCATATGTGTGGGCCTGTCCGCTCTTGACTCTATTTTGGAGAGAGGTTCTTAGCCATATCAAAATGGTGCTTGGCTTTCCCCTACCTGAAACACTAGTTACAATTCTCCTAGGCCTTAAACCTGACAATCTGCGCATACTTACCCATAGCGATTGGCATATCACCCTCCATATGCTCGGCGCCGCTAAACACTCATTGCCTTGTACTGGAAAAAAGCAGAGACCCCTCCCCTTAACATCTGGTTCACACGTTTGTGGCACACATTGACCATGGAATTACTCACCGCGCGCTTGCAGTCTCACAACACCCACTTAAATATGGCAGAGACTGGTCACCTACCTTTGTAAAATGGAACATGTGCGTCTTCTGCCCCCGAAGCTCCGGGCTCTACGCCTCTTCAAAGAAGCTGTGTATCCACCCGACCCTGACAGATTATCTACATATTCAGACTGGCCCTATCCCTCGGTAACCACGATGTGCCTCGAAAGGTGATCTGACCATTCTATGACCTAGCTCACCCCTCCACCAACCCGCCACACTGCTCCTCTTCGATATTGCCTTCGATCGCTACTATGGGACGTCACAAGTTTTAATGGCTCCTTCCCCCTGTCTCTTTCCTTTTGCCTTTAACCCCCCCTGTACTAGCCTTCTTTCTTTTTCTACTTTTTTCGTCCCCTTCATCCTTCCTGTCAGCTCGCCCACCTCTATATCTCTCTCCAGGTTTCTCTCTTGTTTTTTACTGTCCATGTTGAATTTGGGTCTTCTTGTTCCTCTTGCCTTGAGGCTCCTTCACATTGCACTCCTACACAGTGCCTCTTGTACTACGCGGCCGGCCCGCCATGGGTTGTAGGCAACTTGCTGTGTCATATATGCATCGATAACCATTACCTGCGCTTTCCATGCCTGTACTAAATTATCGGTCGGCCCTACAAAGGGTTGTAGGCGATACGCTGTGTACCTGTAGACCCTCCCCTTGGTTCCCATTTTGAAAATAAAACAGACTTAACACAAAAGAAAACAACTCTGTTGCATCATGCTAGAAGGAGAGTAACTGCTGAGTATTTGGCTGGGCTCAGTACAAAGACATTCCAGAAGAATTCAGACTGTTCACCGAGGCTCAAGTGAACGCCAGAGAGTCAATACCCTTTTTCACCATTCAAACAAAATTGAAGGCCAGCTGGTTACTGAAAATTAGATGGGAAATGATGAAGATGATCAACAGATCTGAGCTTGGTCTAGGCGCTATCATGGAGGAACAGAAAGCCATCAGCCTCATGCTGATGCAACATCAGAACACATTGGACTTGATGAATGCTATGGAGGGTGGGGTGTGTTCCAAGATTGGTGCTTCATGTTGTACTTTTATTCCTGGAAATGACCTGGACGATGGAACATTAGCCCATGCTATCAAAGAACTGCATCATTTGCAAGCCGACATGAAGAAGGAGGGGGGTGCCCGGGACAGGAGTGGTTGCATAGTATCTTTTTGTGGAACCCCTCTAGGGAGGCAAACTATTCACATCATTGATGCCGATTCTCATTGCTGTACTTCTGTTATGTGGTTTCCTAGAAGTGGGTATTCCTGCTGTTAAAAACTGTCCTCAAATTAAATAGTATACACATAGCTACACGCACTTTCCAATAATATAACGGTCATGGCATATAAGGAGGATAGAGTAGTTGAAGAATAAACTAGAGGGGAATGTTGAAATGTGTGAATACGATGCCAATGAATGTCATGATATGTGCAGGCCCGACAACGTCAAAACCAATCGATCCAATATCACAATATGCCATAACCTGTGTCAACACAACCATGCTAGTACCAGTCAATGCAATATTAATGTATGTAAAAATCTGTGCCCGCACAGTAGTGCCGACACTGGCAAGAATGATATCAATGTATATCATAACCCATGCTCAAATGATGGTTGGTTGACTCATGGGTGAAGTTGCAAGGACACATATAACAATCATGAATGAGTGGAAATTATGGAGTATTGGCAAGCGAATATCAGTTATTTGTGAGGGTAGGAGAAGTTGGATTTTGTAAAGAAGGGTGAACTGCACCTGTTGGCAGCTCCTAGAATTACCTTAGTGATATTGGTAACTCATGCATGTGAGAAGTTGGCCTGATATATGCTGTCTACTACTTATAGTGGGCACCTTGTATCAGTCTAAACAACCCCTTATGGTGATTGGTTAAGGACAACCTTTATTGAAAGCTATCCTAGTGGTAGCTATGGAGAGCAGCCTTCAGGCTAAGTCTTGAAGGAATGTAAAGCAGCTTGTTTTATCAGTCTATAATCTCTTGAATGATCAAATGAAAGGACAACCACACCAGGTATATATATAAAATATATGTATTTAAGATAAAACACACCCCTCTAGTCTATTTATGAGGCTGGAGTTCGAAGTACTTAAGTTACAAGTCAGTAATCAACAATATTAGCACAAACACACGTTTGGGCCCTAGGGGCGTACCAAACCATGTACCAATAAAGTGGTATAAGAACAACGACTGAACTGGACACAAGGCCTAGAGCCTGTAGAATCGCTGGGACCACAAGGAACCACCCAAGGTAGTGGCACAGGGGACCCACGGGGGCCATGTGCAGTGTGTGAACACAGCCGCGAGTTCCCATTAGCTTCTATGGGCAATGTCGTGGTTGGAATTTTAAAGATTAGGGACACTTAGAAATGAGTCAGGACCAAACCCTTTTGGACTTAGGAAGTTCTAGGGCTAGCACCCACGTGAGCACCAGAGTACTCGTTTTACCTCACCCAGGGAAGCCGGGTGCATAGGTGTCTTTTGGTGTCGGGTCACGTCGTCGATTTCAATGGGAGCTGGCGAGGAAGTGCTGCTGCCGTGAAGAGGAGACGTGTCCGAAGCGATCCAAGCCTGGATCTAGGATGAAAGGAACCTAAAAGCAGAGGGGACAGAGTATGGGTCACTTACCAAGGACCAAGGGCACGAAAGACCAATGCCCACATATGTTGGGTGCTTCAGGTGAGTTGATGGGGGTTTTGACTCTTCAGCCACGAGGTCCAGGAGGCGCTGATGACAACCAGGAGCTGGATTCGAGCTGTCCGCTGTCGTATGTTGCGGAGTCGACGACCAGATTGGACCCAACAAGCCTTGGCAACGGCAAGTCACTTGGAATCAGAGAAAGGACGTCGGTTCCGACCAGCAAGTTCTGGGGAACTCACCCAGTGAGGGTAAGTCGGGGCATGTCTGGAGCAACCCGGAAAGCCCAATCAGAAGAGAAGTTGCATTTGTGGGGACCCACAAGCCAACGG
This sequence comes from Triturus cristatus, assembly GCF_964204655.1. Classification (NCBI taxonomy): domain Eukaryota; kingdom Metazoa; phylum Chordata; class Amphibia; order Caudata; family Salamandridae; genus Triturus; species Triturus cristatus. The sequence continues at coordinate 371,157,921 of NC_140586.1, forward strand.
GCTAGCGATTGCAAAGGAGCCTCGAGCGGTCGCACTGGAAACTGGCCCACGGCTCACTCGTGAAGTGGAGGCCAGAAATATTTGGTGCAGGAGGTGCTCAAGGCTGGAGCTACTCGGAGCCCAAAGCACAACTTCAAGGAAGACCAGGAAGATGATGGAACTGCAAAAGATCACAGTGTCCAGGGTCACAGTTCCACATCACCCACGATAGCCATGGGCCTCAGCTTTGCTGTGGACTCAGGGTAGCCTCGGGAAGTCTGGAAATCCACCTCTGGGCATGCAGAGACTTTGGCATTCGGCGGGAGCAACAGAATTGCAGACCGGACAGTTGCTTCTTTGGTGCCTGCCAAGCAGGGGAGTAACTCTTTGACCCCAAGGGAGATTTCTTCAGTCTTCTAGTTGAAGTAGAACGTCTAAGGTCCAGGATATATATTGCAGAGTCTCGTCCAGGGTAATCTAAAGTTGCAAGGACTGGGTTCCCATACTAAGTTTGGGGGTTGGACATACTCTAGGGACCCACCTATGGGAGGGTTTGGAAAGAGGGTTGGTTACACCCATTTCCTTTGTCCAGTTTCGCGCCAGAGCAGGGGCAGGTAGCCCCTGCAACCGGTTTGAACTGGACTATGCACAGGGACACCAAGTGTGCCCCAGTGCAGGACTTCAAAGCACCAGAGAGTGCTCCCGCCCAGCCCCAATACACAGCTGCCTGTCTGGGGAGGTGGTTACACCTCCCTGGGACAGGAAACCTATTGTCCAGGCCTCCCCTGCAAGAGTTTCGGTCAGCAGCAGGAGACCAGACCCGTGTCTGTGGCATCCATTTTGTGATGCCAGGGCTGTAGAAAGTCCTACCGGGTTAGACCAGTGTGAACATGTCTCTCCCGCTAGAAGGGTGGAATGCTACCCCCGCTGCCAGAACCTGCGGGGGGTAGTATTCTGAAGCGTTTGACACCAAACACAACATGTTTCCGTGCAGCCATCCCAAAGTTAGCATTTTCCGCAAGGTTATAATGCGCTTAAGAGTATATGGTCAGGCTGCACCACAAACAGCATCAGAGGAGGTACTCTGAACGCAGCAGAGGGGCTCTGCTCATGCAGGGGCACCCTCTCACATAAAAACCAAGCACTCTGCCTTCAGGATTGTTAAGGCCTGCCATAGGAGTGACTTATAGGTTTTACATGTGTGTGCAATGGTAGTGATATAGGTAGCCTATACCACTGTAAGGGGTGCAAGCACCACCTTACCTAGGCTGCAGTAGCAGACCTAAGGTGTCATTTTGGAGTGGTTCCCAGGGGTGGCTTAATACATGCTTCAGCCCCTGGTAGGCCTCTGAGGTACCTATGCCCTAGGTACATAGTATACCATATACTAGGTGCTTATAAGGCACTCCAGAAACCAATTATAAATGTACCTAATGTACATGGAAACCATTTAGAGAGGAAGCAGCTAGGCGTGGGTCCTAATTGGCAGGGCCACAGCCAGACTAAAGTCGAAAAACAGTGAAACACCAGCAAAAAGTGGGGGCACCCATGTGAAGCAGATCCTACTCTCCTACACCCCCCCAAACGCAGGAACATTAAACTAACCTTGACCAGTTGAGTCTTCATCTTCTAAGAGGAAATACCTAGAGTGTCCATTTGCATTGGCATGGTTACTGTAGGGAAATGGACCACCTAAGCAGTTTGGGGTTTTCACCCTTCATTTGTTTTAGCCAGAAGAGGGGTTATGGTCTGTCTGAACTATGAAGTGAGTACCAAACAAGTATGGCCTCAACTTCTTCAGAGCCCAACCCACAGCAAAGGCCTCCCTCTCTATGGCTGACCAATGTTTCTCTCTAGGGGTCAGCCTTCTGCTTATGAAAGCTACTGGCTGATCCTGACCTTCATCATTCAATTGTGACAGTACAGCCCCTACCCCCAATGCGGATGCATCTGTTTGGACAATGAACTTCTTGGAGTAGTCAGGACTCTGTAGAATGGGAGCAGTGCACATGGCCTGTTTCAAGTCATCAAATGCCTTTTGACAGCTAGCTGTCCACTGAACCTTTTTGGGCATTTTCTTAGAAGTTAAGTCATTCAGGGGTGTCACTCTTGATCCATACCCCTTGACAAATCTCCTATAGTACCCAGTCAGGCCGAAGAAGGCTCTCACCTGAGTCTGGGTAGTTGGAGCAACCCAGTCCACGATGGTCTGGATTTTGCTCTGCAATGGTTGAACCTGGCCTCCACCTACAAGGTGGCCCAGGTACACAACCTGACTCTGCCCTATCTGGCACTTAGTGGCCTTGATAGTGAATCCTACCTTTTGCAGGGCCTCCAAAACATTCCTCAGGTGGACCAAGTGATCCTCCCAGGTGGAGCTAAAGACAGCAATATCATCTAGATATGCTGCAATATAGTCTTCCAGGCCTTTTAGGACTTGATTCACCAACCTTTGGAAAGTGGCAGGTGCATTCTTCAAACCAAAGGGCATTGTCACAAACTGATAGTGCCCACTAGGGGTAGAAAATGCTGTCTTTAGCTTTGCATCATCAGCTATTCTGATCTGCCAGTAGCCAGCTGCCAGGTCAAATGTGCTTAGAAACTTGGCTGAGGCCAAAGTATCTATTAGCTCATCTGCCCTGCGGATGGGATGGGCATCAGTCCTAGTGACTGCATTGAGACCCCTGCAGTCTACACAAAACCTCATTTCTCTCTTGCCATCTGTGGTGTGAGGTTTAGGTACCAGGACTACTGGACTAGCCCAAGGGCTAACTGAGGGTTCAATCACTCCCAAATCCAACATCTTTTGGACTTCTGTCCTTATACAGTCCCTGACATGGTGAGGTTGCCTACAAATCCTATTTTTAATAGGCAGACTGTTCCCAGTGCCCACTTCATGAGTGCACCAGGTGGTCTGACTTGGAGTCAGAGAAAACATATGTCTGAACTGGCTGAGAAGGTTTCTGCAGTCAGTTTGCTGCTGGGCAGTGAGGCTGCCTGCCAAGGCTACACCATGTCACGCCTGCCGATTCCAGCCCCCGGATGACTCCGTTCCCTGTCCAAGATGGCCGCTCTTGAGTGCGCAGGCGCAACATGGTCAGGCGAGTTGAAAAGCCTGACTTCCGGTTTACTCGGAGCTTCGCGTTCCAGTGGGGCTCCTCAGGCTGTTGCGATACTTGTTCTCCAGCGTTCTGAGTTTCCTGGACTACCTCGGTAGTCGTTCTGTTCCCGTGTCCATCGCCCATCCTCTTCTGAGGATCCCACAGTTGCTCTATTTTTCAGCAACCCTCTTTGTCAGAGCTCTGACACCCGAGCCTGGTTCCTCCAGCTCGGGGGCTCATTTTTGTCTCGCGCCGTTTGGCGCCTTGTGCCTTTGCTCTGTCGAGCATACCTCAGCAGGCAGTAGTGTACTCCGCCCACCTTACCGGATCTTGTCCCGTGGGCCGGCCGGGTTTAACTGCTCCTGCACCCCTGTCCTTCCACGCTTCCTCTCCCGTTTCGCTCATTATCTGCCCCATCCTCCAGAGACCCACTTTCCTGTGTTTCCCTACTTGGAGAGCTGGCCATATTCACTACAGTTGGCAGTTGGGACTACCTACAAGGCTCCTTTCGTCACAAACTCAAGGTACTGTGCTGGGGGAGCATTGAGGGTGGGGGTGTTAGTTCCCATATTACGAGCCTTTCATCCTTATCCTGTTCCTTTTATGATTTCATAGATCCTAAGATGTGTCTCCCAGGGGCAGTTCCAGTAAACTTCTTAGGATTCCCTTCACAATCAGTCCACTAGGTAGGCGAGCCTCCTATTGGTAGTCAGGACAGGGGGAGGGGGTTGTAGGGACATTCACCTCACTTCTCATTAACATATGTTCTTTGTGCCTTTTTCAGACGTCCGCTCTCTCAAAACCACAGTGACAACCAAGAAGGCAGTTCTCTGGATGCTACCCTCCTTTCCTTGTTTTGTCTCCCCTCTTTCCCTCCTTACCCGTGTGTTCTAGTGTTTGATAGCCACACGGTGTGAGAAGGGACGGTTGGGAATTAGCTTCTACTCCTCGCAACAGCAGCGTGGGGACTCGGTGGCGCTCCTGCAGAATCCTATCCGGTAAGAACCTGACACACCATCCACTGACCCATCATCAGGGTTCTGAGAAAGCAGGTCAGGGAGTGGGTCACTCTCTTCCCCCTATCCTTCATCAGTAGCCATGAGCAAGCCCATGTCTGCCCTGTCAACATATGGTTTGTCTGTTGACATGAAGTACCCTGTGGGGACTCCTAGGGGTTCCAAGGTCTACCAAGTAGGTAACCTCCCCTTTCTGCTCAACAATTGTATGGGGGCCACTCCATTTGTCCTGGAGGGCTGCTGGGGCCACAGGTTCCAACACCCACACTTTCTGTCCTGGCTGGTAGGCAGTCAGTACAGCCTTTTGGTCATGCCAGGCTTTTTGTAATTCCTGGCTAGCCTCAAGGTTTTTGGTTGCCTTTTTCATACACTCAGCCATCCTGGAGCGGAGACCAAGTACATAGTCCACTATGTCCTGTTTGGGGGGCTTGAGAGGTAACTCCCATCCTTTCTTAACCAGACACAATGGACCCCTGACAGGGTGACCAAACAAAGGTTCAAAAGGGCTGTAACCAAACCCCTTTTGAGGCACCTCCCTGTATGCAAATAAAAGGCAGGGCAAGAGTATGTCCCATCTTCGCCTAAGCTTTTCTGGGAGTCCTTTAATCATGCCCTTTAAGGTTTTGTTGAACCTTTCAACTAAACCATTGTAATGTGGGTGATAGGGTGTGGTGAACTTGTAGTTCACTCCACACTCCTTCCACATAGCAGTCAAGTAACTAGACATGAAGTTTGCATCCCTGTCAGATACTACCTCCTTAGAAAAGCCTACTCTTGAGAATACACCCAAGAGAGCTCTTGCCACCACAGGGGAATTGTCTCTGTGTACCTGGTGGCATGATCCACCACCACCAGTATAAATCTGTGCCCAGATGCTGTTTGAAGATCCATGGGACCAACAATGTCAATCCCCACCCTCTCAAAGGGAACCCCAATCACAGGTAGTGGTATCGGGGGGGGGGGCATTTGTGGTTCCACCTGCCTTGCCACTGGCTTGGCAGGTCACACAGGAGCGACAAAACTCCTTAGTGTCTTCAGACATGTGGGGCCAGTGAAAGTGAGGGACAATTCTGTACCAAGTCTTGTTCTGGCCCAGGTGTCCTGCTAGGGAAATATATTGGCCTAGTGTCAATAGGAAGCCCCTAAACTTCAGAGGTATAACCAACCTCCTGGCTACACTGGGCTTGAGGTCTCTACTCTCTGAGTAAAGGAGTCCATCATCCCAATAAACTTTATGGGTGCCACTAGCATTCCCAGCAGCCTCATCAGCAGCTTGCTTTCTGAGGGGTTCAAGAGAGGGGCAGGTTTTCTGCTCCTGGCTCAGATCAGGCCTGGAAGGGCCCCCTGTCCCCAAGAACTCAACCTGGTCAGGTTCAAGCTCCTCTGGGACAGTTCCTTCTTCAGGCTCAAGATCATCTCCCTGAGGAGACTGATCAGCATTCTGAGTCAGGTGGGAAGGCTCTGCCTTAACCCTACTGCCCCTCCTCTTGTGAGGCACCTGGTCCATTTTTCCAGAATCCAGGGCCTGTCCAGCTTTAGACATTTTGGCCTGTGACCTAGTCACAGCAAAGACATGAGCAGGGATCCCTAACATTTCTGCATGTGTCCAGAGCTCCAATTCACCCAAGCTGAAGTCTCTAGATCATTGCCAAGCAAGCACTGTACTGGTAGGTCTGCACTTACCACAACCTTCTTAAGGCCAGTTACCCCTCCCCAGGAGAAGTTAACAACTGCCAGAGAATGGTCTGTTCTGACATTGCTAGCATTGGTCACTTGGTACATTTCACCAAGTATAATCTGCCCAGGCTCCACAAGATCTTTTGTCACCATTGTGACACTTGCCCCTGTGTCCCTGAATGCCCAAGCCTCTACTCCATTTATTAAAGGCTGTTGTCTGTATATGCCCAGATTACTGGGACTCACAAAGCGGGACATATCCATGCCCCCATCACAGACAAGCACAGCCTGAGTTGGAACTCTGACTAGGCCAGAGTCCATCTCAGAACCCAGGGTCAACCCCACTACACCCTTATTCTGGACATTGCCACCACCTATTGTAGCTTTACTAGGGGGAACAGTTGCCTTAGGGGCAATGGTGGCTGGAGTAGATTCTTTGAACTTGGTGCTGTCACTGGTCCAGTGAGTGTTCTGTTTACAGATTTTGCACCAAGGTTTCTTTTGCCCTTTCCCCTTGTTAGACTGTGACTCCCCATTTGAAGAAGATTTTTGGGGCCCTTGAAAAGACTTCTGGTCTTTACCCTTGTCCCCACCCTTGTCAGAGTTCTTACAATCCTGCTTCTTTGGGTCACCCCTTTGGTTCTGTACCTTCTGCCTCACCCTGGTTCTGACTCATTTGTCTGCCTTCTTTCCAAATTCTTGGGGAGAGGTCAGATCAGAGTCTACCAGGTACTGGTGCAACAGCTGATTTTGACAGTTATTAAGAATCTGCTCCCTCCTTATCAGATTGTACAATCCTATGAAGTCACACACTTTACTGCCCAATAACCAACCTTCCAGAGCCTTAGCAGCACAGTCAACAAAGTCCACCCAGTCTTGATGTTGTGCTTTTTGGGTATCCCTGAACTTTAACCTATTTTGTTCAGTGGTTAGGCAAAACCCATCTATCAGTGCACTTTTCAAGACCTGGTAATCATCAGCATACTCTTCTCCTACAGTGAGGAGCTTATCTCTACCTTTGTCTACAAAGGAGAGCCATAAGATTGCTGCCCACTGACCTTGAGGGCCCTTCTGTACTTTACAGGCCCTCTCCAAGGAAGTTATCCATTTGTGGATGTCATCCCCACTCTGGTAGTGAGGGACAATCTTTTTTTTTTTTTGAAACCGTTTATTACAAATCTCAAGAATATACAAGTATGGGCCTACAACCTTCCGGCCGGCCGCTAGGAATGACAGGAGCATATGACATACGTTCATAAACACTTGGCGTTGCAGAGGAGCATAATCAGGAGGTATCAACGTCGTGGGCCACATCAGTCAGACCCCACAATACGGTTTCATTTTATACAAACAACAAGAAAAACCACACCCACAAGGCAACCCGCAATCGAAAGTAGCAGCACGTGCTCCCCGAATGGGGGACCCCAACTATCCACAGGAGTCTAAAGAGGGGAAGGGGAACAGAGCGAGGACTGGGGGAACCCTGTGCCCGGGGCTGGGGGAAGGAGTCAGCTAAGGGGACGGGGCTGGTGAGGCAGCAGGCAGCAATGGTGGCGCGCAGATACCCCCGCGGTAGGCGTTCCAGGGGCCCCATACTTTCACCCATGTCCCAGGCTTACCCCTCGCCACATACACCACCTTTTCTCGAAACATGCACCAGTCCATGTGTTCTTTCCAGTCCGACACCGCCGGGGGCCTCTGGGATCCCCACAGTTGAGCAATATCACGCTTAGCTATCATATATCCCAGAGTCACCCACCACGTCTGCGGAGCCGAGTAGTCAGTTGGTTCCCACACATTCAACAGGCATCTCCTCGCTTCAGGCAGCAGCACGACACGCGTAACCACTCGCAGGACCTCGTGCACACCACGCCAGAATCGCTCCACCTTCGGGCATTCCCACAAAATATGCAGAAAGGTCGCCAAAGCACCACACCCACGCTTACACAACCCATCCTCAGCATAGCCCATACGCAGAAGCCTTGGCCCCGTCATGTAGACCCGGTGGAGTATCTTAAGCTGGGCGAAGCGAAGGCGAGCCGGTATGGCCACCTCCTTCGGAGAGGCCACCGCGGAGATCCAGTCCTCGTCATCCAACTCCAGCCCATCGGCAACCCAAGCCTCTCGGAGGCCAGTCAGCAAGCCCGAGCGGTCATTGATCAGTTTTTTGTAAATAAGTGAGATCGTGCTGTCTGGGACGTGGCCATCTAGCACTCTATCCTCCAGGGGGGAAGACTCCGGGATGGAGGCAACGTCTGGGAAGACGGAGCCCAGTGCATGACGGACCTGCAAGTACCGAAAGTATTCACTGCCCTGCAGCTGAAACTCCGTCTGCAGCGTCTCAAATGTTTTAAATCCCCCCCTCGTCCAGAGATCCCCCACTTTACTGATGCCTATCGTGTCCCACTTCTCGAAGCCCTTCGAGGTCCACAGGGAGCCCAACCTCTCAGACGCTGAGGAAATATGAATTTTATGATCAGTTATGTCCCCTATCTTAGACCCCAACGGCTCCATGTACATGCTACAAGTACATGTATGTTCCCTCCAGTTCCAGTTATGAAGACGCAAATACATGTGCGTCCACCGTCAACATGTCCTCTTTCAGATCCGCCATGAATGGGTCGGATATTCCGTTCCTAAGTATGAAAGGCCACCGACTTTATGTGGTTCACTTTCCACGTTTTACAGTTCAGGCGAGTAGGCCCTGAATTCTGCCATCAAGCCTTTTCCTGCCTTCTGCCTCCGAAAGCTCCAGTCTGAGCTCGCATCTGTATCCATGAACTTTGTCCTACTCCCTGCGCGGCTAACGGTGCCTGATCCGGCCTGTTGCCTGCCAAAAACTGTATTTCACCTTCAAGATTATCTGCTCCGCTCCTCATCCAATGCATTCCTGTCTAGTAGTTTAGGTAAACATTCTTCCAGCTACCGAGCAAAGGGCCCGGCCTCACTGTCCTCATGCAAGTAATTCATAGCCCCTGTTACCATGGAAGATTCCTGCCCCCTCGCATCTCATGTAGACACTTAGACGCTTGTACACGCACTAACAGTCAGTATAGAATAGATTCCGTCCGAGAGACCTTTCCTTGCGGATAATACAGTTCTTTAAACATAAGATATTAGATATGATTTGGGATTAGGTTGACCTGACCCCCCAGACTTCTGTCTCCACATGTAGAGCTAAATGTCAAGTCCCCTTCACCCTCTAGTTGTACGTCAATCACACGTCATGCGGCTGCGCGCGCATCTCTGCCAAGTATTTCTGCTGACATTGCAGGATTCTCTTATGGATCCACCCACTTGTGACATCATGTTTAATGACGTTTCTAGTCTACGCCTATATTTACGCCTCTTTTCATTACGTATGTGTATTCTTATCTGTATTATCAGCTGTTACGCCTCCTGCATCTGTCTTAATGTAATGCTTTTCATATAAATATCTTTACTTGTCAATAATGTATTGCCTTCCCTTCCTGAACCTTCGTGGTGATGGAATTTGATGCCATGGTTCGAACCATAATTCCTTTGTAGAGGAATAAAGCCTTTCAGAACCTCTAATACCACGGATTCTGCCTCTTATTTTTACTGAGTTATTCTTACTAGACTTTACCGCATAAAAAATAGTACAGGTAATTAAAATATTTACCACATAAATTGGCGCCCGAATAGGGACACTTTCTCATCTCACGCGCCGGAGGTGCGTTGCAGGCCCGGTCTCCTGCCACAGCTGGACGGACAACAACGCGTACCCGCAGGATTTCCTGTATCTCCCTCCGGCCAAGCGGGGGTGACTGAGGCTGCGATCAACACCCAGACGAGGCGGTGAGAAGTGCGAAGTATCCCGACCAGAGCCTAGCTGAGAGAGCAAGATCCGAGGTATACAGAGGCCCACCAGGTTCCGAAGTTCCGCGTCGAGTCGAGTCCAGTCCGGTCCAGTCCAGTTCAGTTCCGAGGCCTTCCGTTCCGTGCTACCCGGTGAGTACCGTTGCCGGGGAGGCATTTAGACGTGCACATAGTTTGTGCCTGTCAAGACGGGTTTGGGTACACAAATCCGGTCTGCACTGTTTTAGCAGTGTATCTGTATTGTTTAGCAGTATATCTAGTATGTCTTGTATATAATCCAGTATCATCTAGTGTTAGTATTATGTCAGTAACTAGTTTTCTTCTAATTATCATTGTTCGTTAAATGTTAAATGTTAAATGTTAAATGTTTTAATACGTTTAAAAAATTGTGGTGTGAATGAGTGTTCATTATTGTGTTTATTGTATTAACTGTGTTCAAAATTAAGTAGCAAGTTTAAAGATGCCGCTCTTTTCAAAATTAAGACAGATCAAGACTAGAAAAGGGGTACTCGAAGAAGCTGTTCTCATTCCACCTAGGGACACTCCAGGGTACTTTATGTACCATAAACATGGCCTAGATGCCGTATTATTTCTTGATTTATGGGTGGACTATGCTTACTAAAACATGTCCAGAAAACTTGTTAGGCATAAAAACACTGAAAGCTCTAGGAGCCATTATATGTTGTTCTCCGGAAGGAGTACGATTATTTTTACGTGACTTCAAAGGTCACTATGTGTCCAGAGACATGGATCACCGGTTACAGAATTTACCTACACATTTATGGGCACAAGGCCCTACTGACGTTGGTTGCATGCACATTACACCATATCGAGTCACACTCTAAACAGGAGTGGTACTACCACGAATGCGACAATACAAGTTACCCCCAGATGCTGTAGTGGCTTTGCTGCAAATCATTGACGAGCTTATTGCCCAAGGAGTGGTCGTGGAAACCGACTCCAATATATGTAATTCCCCGATAATTCCGATTCTTAAAAGAACGGATCCACAAGCACCGCCAGTATATCGATTAGTTATTGATCTGCGCGAATTGAATAAATGCATTGTGCCACAATACCCTGTGGTCCCAGATATCTCTTCATTATTAACAGCTATTGATTCAGAAGCAACGTTCTTTACTGTAATTGATCTCAAGAACGCCTTTTTTAGCGTCCCAATCGATCCGGAAAGTCAATACTTGTTCGGATTCAGTTTAAATGGACGAAGTTTTAAATTCACACGCGCACCTCAAGGATTCACAGAAAGCCCCAGCATCTATAGCCAAGCACTGAAACGAGAACTTGACAGTATCCACATGCCAGCTAACACTGCCCTGCTTCAATATGTCGATGATCTGCTGATCACCGCTCGAAGCGAACCTGAATGTGAAAAAGCATCACTGACGGTTTTACAATTTCTAGCCGACAAGGGGCACAAGGTGTCCCCTTCTAAGCTGCAATTCTGTGTCCAGCAAGTTGTTTACCTTGGGCACTTGCTGTCCAAGGAGGGAAGACAGCTTACACCCGACCGCATCCAGTTAATTGCTAACATGCCACCACCCAAGACACAAAAGGAGGTGCGGGCTTTTATAGGCCTCACTTCGTACTGTAGGCAGTGGATCCCTCAATATGCATTTCTAGCAAAACCACTCATTCAGTTGACAACACAGGAGGCAGCCACATCGACTGTCCTCCCTTGGACTCAAGAACATACACATGCTTTTGAAAGCTTAAAGAAAGCTTTATGTCAAGCACCTGTTTTAGCAACACCATGTTACAGTAAACATTTTACACTTTTTGTTACAGAACGCGAAGGTACTGCCTTGTCAGTACTCACTCAGGAACAAGCAGGATCACACAAACCATGTGCTTATTTTTCTAGTACATTAGATCCCGTAGCTCAGGCTCTCCCTGCGTGCCTGAAATCAGTGGCAGCAACAGCTTTAGCAATCAGACAAAGCGATGCCATAGTGTTAGGACATCAATTGACAGTACAAGTACCACACGCAGTAGAGGTTCTCTTGAACCGAACGCAAACACAACACTTGACTATAGCAAGACTTACCGGTTATGAATTGACATTGTTCCAGCCACACATAGAAATCAGACGTTGTAGTACATTAAATCCTGCCACACTTTTGCCAGTAAATGGAACAGACCCATTAGCACATGATTGTATTGAAGTCATTACTATCACGACGAAACCCAGACAAGACTTGACAGATATTCCACTACCAGATCCAGACCTGACATTGTATGTAGATGGTTCATGCATGAGAACAAGTACAGGAGAGTTAGTGGCCGCTTATGCAGTCACAACAGACACTGAAGTCGTTGAAACAAATTGTATTAACACTTTGTCAGCTCAAGCAGCAGAGCTCATCGCTCTGACACAAGCCTGTATTCAAGCCACAAATAAGAAAGTCAATATATACACAGATTCACGTTATGCATTCGGAGTCGTCCATGACTTCGGCGTGCTGTGGCGAGAGAGAGGTTATTTAACTTCTCACGGTACCCACATCCAACACGGACCCCTTATTCAAGCTTTATTAGACGCAATTCATCTACCTACTGCAATATCGATTATGAAATGCAAAGCCCATACAAAAGTTACCGATATCATTTCTCAGGGTAACGACCTAGCTGACAGAACAGCTAAACAGACTGCTCAGAACCAGACTCATACAACTGACACGACAAAGACAATAGTTCCAACACCGACACACTGCATGACAGTTAAGGATCCCGCCCTTGATGTAATTGACATACAGACACATGCTACACCAGAAGAAATAAAGAAATGGACTGAATTAGGAGGGATCCAAACGGATCAAGGATGGATGACAAAGGGAAAATCTATATGGTTTCTTCCCGACTCCATGGTTCAAGTGATTATTAACACAATACATAGTCCAGCGCACCTAGGAGAAAAAGCTATGCTAGACAGCATTCAACACATCTGGTTCAACAAACATTTGCGAGCAGCAGCTAAACAAAAAGTACGTACCTGTATGATATGTTGTCAGTTCAACCCAGGTAAAAGCATCCCTGTAGAGCAAGGTGGATTTCAACCTCCCGATCACCCTTTTGAAGTCCTCCAGATGGATTATATCCAGATGGAACGATGTCGAGGATTCAAATATGTTCTCGTAGTTGTCTGTGCTCTTTCCCGTTGGACAGAAGCCTACCCGGTTTCAGATTACACTGCCCCGACTACTGCCAAACAGTTAGTTCGAGAATTCTTCCCACGGTACGGTTTACCACGTGTTGTATACTCAGATAACGGCCAGCCATTCTCATCCGAGCTAATGAAACACGTTTCACTTCTGTTAGGTTACCAATGGAAATTCCACTGTGTCCGACATCCCGAGGCAGCAGGTCTCGTGGAACGCCATAATCAAACTCTGAAAATTAGATTGTCCAAAGTATGTAGAGAAAAAGGTGTTGATTGGATAGTAGCCTTACCAGTTGCACTCTTTTACATGAGAATGGTAGCACATTCTCGAACAGGGCTATCCCCGTATGAGGTGATCTTTGGTAGACCACCAAATATGTGGGGGACGCCTATACCTCGTAAAATCACTGATGTTGACTGTAATATGCTGACAGATTACCTGGCTTCCTTGATGTCTGCACTACAATCTTGTCGTTCACAGGTAGCTGCAGCTTTTCCCGATAACACTGAGGTGAAGCCCCATGACGTGGTTCCAGGGGATCTTGTGCTAGTGAGGAACTTTGACAGAAGGAGCCAGCTGGAGCCTCGGTGGCAGTCGCCGAAACTCGTCTTATTGACCACAAGGACAGCCGTGAAGGTTGAGGGACGTAAAGGGTGGTTGCACTCGAGCCATATAAAGAAATTTTATGGACTACTGTCAGACGTGAATACTCAGCCCTGCATTCCCTCACAGACTGATTCAAAACTTCCTTTGGTTGAAAGGACCGAGAGTGACATTTATAAACTGAAACTAAGGTCTAGCAAGTCAGACAATTTGATTGTTTAAGTCCTCTCCAAGGTGAATCGGTTGAATTTGTCTCTGACATGTATCCTCTAGACCGAAATAGAGAGAGAAAAAGACAGAAAAAGCTTAAGAAACATGCGTACTGTAAATCACTTCGTAGTCACTGCATAGTGACATTATTAATTATGTTTTTCCTAAGTCTTCTGATAATTGCTGTTAGTATATTGCTACATATGTATTACCCTATTTCTAAACGTGTTTACAATGCTACTGCTGAACATTCTTTTAGCGAATTACCTCCGCATGAGTTGTCCTATAGATTTGCGCTGCGCAACAACACTTTCATTAGTATGTTACATCATTCCCATCAGACCAGCAATGCTACAAATTGTTGGATATGTGGCCGACTCCCTCCCTATCAGAACTATAAGGGAGTTCTGCCTCTCTTTCCGTATCCGTTCACACACAATGGCTCCTGTGGAGCATGGTTTAGTTTGATTAATTCCCTAGATTCAAATTCAGTAGTTTATCAAGACAACTGGGTATGGGGAAACCTGAACCTAGTTTTGCTTAAAGTCTGCTACCCTAACAAGGAGGGACTTCCCAAAAGAACAGGAACTGATCTAGAAAATGAAGTATATGGATTAGGTAACTTTACACTTAACCTCATGATTCTGAATGTTGAATCCGAAGCTACACCAATTTTGCCCGCTATGTCAGTATTTCCAGTTAAAGGTGAATTATGTGTAAGTAAAAATGGTTCAATACACATGGGCCATAGTAAATGTACCACTGTAATAGAATTCAGTGATCAAGGCAAGTCTACATTCAGAGCTTCTCGTCATTCCTACTTCATATGTGGCCAGACCGCATATATACGTTTACCTCTAGATTGGGATGGTACCTGTTACATTGCATTCCTTCTGCCACCTGTTTTCCTAGCCCCTCCTGATTGTCACAGAAATACCCATTTAGTACACAATAGACAACAGAGAGATCTCCCGATTGTCGATTACACTGAAACGGCATGGGAGCAATACACAGATTTCAATAAAGGTTTCTTTCCCTATATAGGTACAGTCACTAATAGTAAGCTGATACGTAGATTAACTAGAACCCTTGAAGCAGTAGTGAATGAAACTACTTCCGCCTTAGGCAACTTAACAGAGGAGCAGTCTGCGATGCGGATTGTTGTTCTTCAAAATCGTCTTGTCCTTGACGTCATCCTGGCCGATAGGGGCGGAGCTTGTAGGGTCATCGGATCAAGTTGCTGTGTTTTCATACCAGAAAACTCGCCGTCAGTATATAAAGCCATAACTCGCCTTCACAAGATTATAAGCCAGATACACCAGAATCCAGGCACCTGGACTTGGTCCGGTTGGTTCTGGAGCGTGTTGTCAGCCTGGGGATGGAGGATCCTATCCTTCCTAGGTATTGGCTTTCTCATACTATTCAGTTGCTGCTTATGTCTACAATGTGGGCCAGCGATTTGTGGTCTGTGTGCCACATCGTGTATCCCGCCTTCAAGTTTTCGCTCAAGATCCCGGAAGAAGAAAGAAGAACAAATGATGCTATATGAACAGATTGATGGATTGATGAAGATCGATATCTCATGAAGGGTCCGTAGGGGACAAGGAGGGAATGAGGAAATATGAATTTTATGATCAGTTATGTCCCCTATCTTAGACCCCAACGGCTCCATGTACATGCTACAAGTACATGTATGTTCCCTCCAGTTCCAGTTATGAAGACGCAAATACATGTGCGTCCACCGTCAACATGTCCTCTTTCAGATCCGCCATGAATGGGTCGGATATTCCGTTCCTAAGTATGAAAGGCCACCGACTTTATGTGGTTCACTTTCCACGTTTTACAGTTCAGGCGAGTAGGCCCTGAATTCTGCCATCAAGCCTTTTCCTGCCTTCTGCCTCCGAAAGCTCCAGTCTGAGCTCGCATCTGTATCCATGAACTTTGTCCTACTCCCTGCGCGGCTAACGGTGCCTGATCCGGCCTGTTGCCTGCCAAAAACTGTATTTCACCTTCAAGATTATCTGCTCCGCTCCTCATCCAATGCATTCCTGTCTAGTAGTTTAGGTAAACATTCTTCCAGCTACCGAGCAAAGGGCCCGGCCTCACTGTCTTCATGCAAGTAATTCATAGCCCCTGTTACCATGGAAGATTCCTGCCCCCTCGCATCTCATGTAGACACTTAGACGCTTGTACACGCACTAACAGTCAGTATAGAATAGATTCCGTCTGAGAGACCTTTCCTTGCGGATAATACAGTTCTTTAAACATAAGATATTAGATATGATTTGGGATTAGGTTGACCTGACCCCCCAGACTTCTGTCTCCACATGTAGAGCTAAATGTCAAGTCCCCTTCACCCTCTAGTTGTACGTCAATCACACGTCATGCGGCTGCGCGCGCATCTCTGCCAAGTATTTCTGCTGACATTGCTGGATTCTCTTATGGATCCACCCACTTGTGACATCATGTTTAATGACGTTTCTAGTCTACGCCTATATTTACGCCTCTTTTCATTACGTATGTGTATTTTTATCTGTATTATCAGCTGTTACGCCTCCTGCATCTGTCTTAATGTAATGCTTTTCATATAAATATCTTTACTTGTCAATAATGTATTGCCTTCCCTTCCTGAACCTTCGTGGTGATGGAATTTGATGCCATGGTTCGAACCATAATTCCTTTGTAGAGGAATAAAGCCTTTCAGAACCTCTAATACCACGGATTCTGCCTCTTATTTTTACTGAGTTATTCTTACTAGACTTTACCGCATAAAAAATAGTACAGGTAATTAAAATATTTACCACAACGCGTACAGCGGTGACGCCCGGGTCAAACGGTCCTTCCACCCCATAGCTGCATTAGCCGCGTGCCATACTCGCACCATGACACGCGTAGGTCCCGTCAGGCGAGCGTCGGGCGCGCCAGAGTAAAGCGCTCGATTGTAGTCGCCACCGGGCAGTAGCATCTTGTCCATTTCAAATGCCGGGTTTAAGGCAGGCCCGTAGAGGCCATGGTTAATTGCAGCTAGCTGGGAGGCCCAGTAATACCGTTTAATATCCGGGAGGGCAATCTCCCCGTCGTACCATGGGAGCGTCAACTTCGCCAGGGCAATACGCAGCCTCCCGTCCCAGAACAGGCGGCGCTGTAGACTCTCCACCTCACGGAAGTAGCGCGCCGGGACTAAGTCCATAGTGTTCTGGAGAGCGTACAGGAAGCGTAGCAACGACATCATCTTAAACAACGCCGCCGCCAGCGCGCGACGTCCTCCTTCAAGCGCTGGAGGGGGGGAAGCAAGTTCCGCTCGTAGCGGGCCTCCGGGTCCAGAGTAATGTAGACACCCAGGTACCTAAACCCCTGAGAGGCAATCTGGATCGGACAGCCCCGCGGGAGGACGGGAGCCTCCCCGGAGAGCACATACACACATGATTTAGCCCAGTTGATGACAAGGCCTGAGTTGCGGCCGAATGAACGTAAAACATCAACCAGGACTATTAGTGATTTACGTGGGGAGGCTAGGTACAAAAGGATGTCGTCAGCGTATAGGGACACGCGGTCCTCGTACTCGGGGGTCCAACGGAGACCACGGATGGAAGGATGCCACCGCAGCCACTCCGCCAGGGGCTCCAAGGCCAGCGCAAACAGGAGCGGCGACAAGGGGCAGCCCTGTCGCGTGCCCCGGCCCAGCTCGAATGGGGCCGATACTCTTCCATTCACCACCACCTGCGCCAATGGGCCCGAATACAACAATTTGACCCAACTGATGAACCCCGGGCCAAATCCAAACTTCGCCAGCATCGCCCAAATGTATGGCCACTCAAGCGTGTCAAACGCCATGGTGGCGTCTAAGGACGCCAATATGGCCGGCTCCCGCACGAATGGGACACGTGCGAGCACCCCGTGCAAGCGCCGCAGATTAAGGGCCGTGTTGCGATGGGGAATAAAGCCGGACTGGTCTTGGTGGACCAGATCGCCCACCACGCCGACCAGCCGATTGGCCAGCACCTTGGCGAGAATTTTGGGCTCCGCATTCAAGAGCGAGATAGGCCGATAGGATGTAACCCGGTCCCGAGGTCTCCCTTCCTTGTGGATCACCACGATTGTAGCTAGACGCTGGTCCAGCAGGAGGGAGCCCAGCGAGTGGGCCACCAGGAACATCGCGCGGAGGTGGGGTGCCAGTACATCCGGTCGCAACTTATACAACTCGATAGGGATGCCGTTCGGGCCCATGGCCTTGCCGGAGGCGACCGAGCGTATGGCGAGGGCAATTTCGTCGGAGGTGGGAGCGGCATCCAACGACACCCTGTCCTCCTCCGAGAGGGAAGGCAGCGCGATATCCCTAAGCAGGGCATGGGAATCCTCCTCCGAGCAGGGAGAAACCGGGGAATACACCTCGCGGAAATAATCCGCGAAACAGGAGACAATTTCTTCTGGCTCGGTTACACTCACACCATCCATCCTCTCAATCAGCGGGACCACACGATTCGCTCTCTCCTTTTTATCCAACCACGCAAGCAGTTTACCAGCCTTATCACCCACATCATACAGTCGCCCCTGTTGCTCCCTACTGAGGCCCCTGGCCGCCTCCGTAACGAGGGCCCTGTAGGCCGCCTGCTTAAGTTGTAGGACATGTAGTGCAGCATCCGTCACCCCACCCTCTAGATCACCCTCCAATTCGGCAATTTCGGCCTCCACCCGGGTCCCCTCCTCCTGCTCGCGCCTCCGGGAATGGGAAATAAGGGATAGGGCCTCCCCTCTGAGAACTGTCTTGAAGGCTTCCCACAGGGAGATAGCCGAAGGGACGGACCCCACATTCTCATCAAAGTATCGCTGCAAGGATTTAATCAAGTCAGCGCGAATGGTGGGGTCGCGCAGGTACCAGGCATTGATTGGAACTACCCTGCCCTCACCCCTCGGGAAGACATCAAAGTGTAACAGGAGCGGGGAGTGATCTGAGATACCCCGCGCCAAATGGCGCACCTCTCCTTCCCTCCCAACATAGGCCGCCGGGACAAGGACATAATCAAGCCGTGAGAGGCTACCATGGGCCCCCGAGTGGAAGGTGTACTGCAGCTGCGTGGGATGTTTTAAGCGCCAGCAGTCCACCAATCCCAGTGTATCCAAGAGGCCGGATAGCCACGCCTGTGCCCGGGGGAGGTCCCTAGGGGGGTGACGATCCACAGTCCCAGAAACCACCGCATTGAAGTCCCCCCCAACCACCAGAAGCCCCCCCCGGAATGCCAAGGAGGAGGCGCCCCAGGTCTGCAAAAGTGGTCGACTGTAGCCCCGGTGGGACGTATACTGATACAAAGACAACTACTTTGCCCTCCATTCTCCCCACCAAGACAGTGTAGCGTCCCCTATCATCATGGAGCACCTCATCAATTTCCAACGGGAGCGAGTTCTTCACCATGATGCCCACACCCCGTGAGCCCGACGTGAAGCCCGAGTGGGCCACCAAACGGTAGCCACGCCGATTGATGGCACAAAAAAGAATTACCAATAAGGTGTGTCTCCTGCAGAAAGACTACATCGGGTGAGATTCGTTTCAAATACTGCAGGACCACACCTCGTTTGATCCTATCCCCCAGTCCATTAACGTTCCAAGACAACAAAGTCAAGTCCCTACCCCCCATCACACACAGAAGCCATCATTCGTCCCCCCGAGAGCACCTTAGAACCAATACAAAAAGGGGTTTGCCTTGTGGTAAAAACGAACAACACCCCACCCCAACCCACCCACCCCAACAGAACTCCCCCCTCCCTGCACCCCTGCATGAGCCCGAACAGCCCCCCCAAAGTGCAGTGTGCGCATAGATGGTTAAACTAACTAGGCCCCCAGAGGAGGAGGGAGAACCCCCAAGAGACCCCACACGACCTCCACAGGAGGGGAACTTACTCGAACAGACGAACAGTCAAAAGTGACATCAATTTTGTCCAGAGCGAGGCCTAATATTAGTCCCTCAGTCCTGATCCGGCGAGCCCTCTCCCCCAACCGCTCCCCCCCCCCACCCCCCCGATCCCGATCCCCAGACAAAGTATCCAGCCAGTCCCCGGCCGCTTCGGGACGATCAAAAAAGTGCGTGCGGCCATCCACCTCCACCCGCAACTTAGCTGGGAAAAGCATCGCATACTTGAGGTTTAGGTCCCGTAGACGACGTTTGACTCCGAGAAAGCTCAGTCTCTGCTTTTGGACCGCTGGGGTGAAATCAGGATAAAAATTTATGTCCATATTGTCGAGTCTGACCGGTCCCTGTAGTCTGGAGGATTGCAGGATAGCAGGATAGCGTCTCTGTCCCGAAAGTTGAAAATCCGGGCAATGAGAGGCCTCGGAGGGGCTCCGGCCTTAGGCCTTCCCCCGGGAACCCTGTGGGCCCGTTCCACCACGAAGAATTTACTCAGCCCCCGGGGCTGGAGATGGGTGAGAATCAAGTTCTCCACAAATAGGTCCGCCTCCTCACGTCCCTCAGGCACCCCGATAATGCGGACATTGTTCCTCCGGGCCCGACCCTCGGAATCCTCCAGGCGGCGATCCATCAGCGCACTCGCCTGGCCAAGCCGGCGCACCTCCTTTTGGAGGGCCGCCACATCCGTCGTGAGGCCCGATGTGGTGTGGGCCAAAGAATCGACCCGGTCATTGGTCTTGGATAGATCGGCCCTCACCAGGCCAACATCCACGAGGACGGAGTCAATCTTCTGCGCCAGTGTATCAAAACGCTGGCCCACCGAGGCCTTCATCTCGGCGATAGCGCCCATGACATCCCGCAGGGTCAGATCCGCGGGCAGAGCAGGAGCATCAGTCGGGCCCTCAGGGGACCTACGCGGCACCTCGGGAGATCCCTTCTGGAGGGTGTAGCGGTCCATGCTGTTAGACTGATGGACTGCGCCACGTCGGGTCGATTTCACCTTTGCCCGGTCACCATCTTGCTTTGTGGACATGGTTCCAGTCCCCCGATCGTGCCAATCACGTCGTAAAGGGCAGGCAAGCCGGTTCACGGGCTCCGGGGGGGGGGCCACCACAGGTCCGCGGGGTGGATCACAGCCGGCGGGCCGGCAGGGTACCCCAACGAGGCCACACCACCTCACAGTGCCCCGCGACCCAACCTCGCCGAGGCAGCAAGGAGGGTGCAAAAGCGAAAGTGAAAGTGCGGGGTACGCGAGTCGCCGAGCCCTGCCCGCCGCTGTTGTTCACTTTGTCTCCGGATCGCCCCACAGCTCCAATCCGGGGTTCGGCGTGGAGAAGGCCGCCAACCTCGATCGGTGCTCCCGCCGGGGTCCGAGGTCCAATTTGGAAGCGGAAAACGGGTGCCACCTCAGCTCGGGCTCACCAACACAGTCCCCTCATCTAGGACAGGATATTTTCAGGATATGTGTAGGAGGTCACGGAGGTCCTCGGGAGCCTCGCACCTACGCGGCCATCTTGGTTGCGCGCTAGGCTCCTCCCCTCTGTGAGGGACAATCTTACTTAGGTTTTTATGGTCATAAGTCCTCTCCCTATCTCTAGGGAAATTGCTGCCACCAAGGGACTCTAGTCCTTCCTTTTTACTAGCTCTGTAGAGCTCTAGGACTTCCCTATCTAGGGCCATCTGCTGCTTTCTGAGGTTGAATTTATCTTGCTCATACTTCAACAGTCTCTCTCTCCTCTCCTGGGAGGTTTCCCTCCCTCTGTGAGAAGAGACAGAGGTCCCTATAGATGAGGTAGACTGAACAGACTCCCTTGAGAGAGATCTATTCCTTCTAACCCTACTTTCAACTTTTCCTGGAGGAACAAAGAGGGGAGCATTGTTGTCATCCTCCTCATCCTCACCCAGGGGAGCTGGGTTCACCAGATCCTGATCATTGTCATCAGTCTGGTCAGCAGTAGAGGTGGGGTCAGGGGAGTTTCCACCCCTAGGTCCACCCTCACCTGCTGTCCCACCCACTCGGCCTACCCCAACAGGCGCACTAGGCCCTGTGAGATCATCCAGCCTGAGTATCTTTAAGAGATGCTGGGTGGTTGGGCTTTTGCCTGTCTTCAGCTTCCTAATGTAACATAAGGCCCTAAGCTGTGCAAAGGAGAGATCCTCATATTTATAGGGGAGAAGCTCACTGGCTTCTGGCAGGGACCCACTGGTTCCTGGCTGATTAGACATTTCTAGTGTGGTGTGGTGTATTGCACTACCTACCCTAGTGTGGCCTACAGTGGCGGTTCCTCTGTATGGGCGTAGGGGCGTCACCCCCCTGGTTATTTTGCCCCCGGGGTCCACAGTCCACCAGCCGCAGCACATAATAAAAAAATTAATTTCAGCCCGCGGCATGGCAGCAGTCACCTGTCTGGCTCAGCTGCGGGCATGCCATGTGACGTCACGGGGTGGGGGGGAGGTGTTAGGTAGTTGCGTTGCGGCATTCCCCTGGGGCCAGTGCGGCAAAATGCGCATGTCGGGTTGGCCGGGTGCCTTTCCCTGGCCAGTCCAACATGCGCAGTATTGAGGGTCTTGCCACTGTCGCCTGTGTAAATTGAGGAGGGGGCATGGGGAGAAGCCGCAGCCCCACGGCCTCCTAAGGAGCGGCAAGGTCTCCTGCTCCTGGCCAATCCAAGTGCTGCTTTTGGATAGCTGGCAGCGTCTGGATTGGCTGTTTTAGTCTCTCGGAGTCAGCAGTCAGAGGGGGCATGTCCAGGAGCATGGGGCATTGTGACCAATCACTGCATGGCTTTATTGTAAAGCCATGCAGTGATTGGTTATGGTGATCATTTGCTGCCCTGCCCTCAAGCTCAGCCCCGCGCTCTCTCTGCTCCGAGGTGCTCCCCCTCCCCTCCGTGCGTGCTGCCACAGAAGAATGGAGTCGCCAGGTAGGAGCAGTGCTAGGACTTGAGCTCCGCCTGACCTCATTGCCCTGGGACTCGGTCCTCGGAGGCCTCGCTCTGTCGTAGTACTTTCAACAGAGCAGCCCAGGTCAGAGCAAACCCTGCTGCATCTGCATGTGAGCTGAGCTGCCAGACTAACTCCGTAACTCATGGAAAAAGGATCGACACGCAGTGAGTATTACTACTACTAACTGAGTGACTTATAGCTGCGCCGAGCCTGCGCACGTGCGCAGCGCGCATATTTATAATATTGCATTGCAGTGGCTGGCTGCTGACTTTAGTTTAGTTGGGACTGGGGAGACGCGAGTCGCGAGTCTGAAAAAGGGAGGTACACTCTTCTACCCGGCCACACCTATTGTAGGGTGGTAGTGACGTAATGAGGATCTACTCTTAGTATGAAATTATTGCACAAGTAAAACATTTTTCTAGAAGTTGTGAAAACGCACGCCGCGGTACTAAAATGTCTACAGCTGTGTTTTATAAAGTGAACTTTCTCTTTGTTAGTCTTACAATTACTTTCATTATTTGGTTAGCATTTATTTAGTTTTTATAGTCAGTGATGCTGGCCTCACACACATTCCATTTAGGAGCTACCATTCTTACTGGAAAGCTGTGTTTGCTGAGGCAATACGCGATACAATATTTAACTGTGGCTTCCTGACTTCGAGAAAGGCACAGTACTCCGTTTCAGCGCCATTATTTCACAAGCATGTTTTTCTTGCTACTCGGCTGCTTTTCCCGCTCTTTGCTGTGCATTGCCATTTGGTTGCACGTTTGGATTAATCTACCGACTACCTTGCTGAGCAGGCGGCTGTCTGTTTGCCTACTACTTAGGTAACTTTGTTAAAATATCCTATTCCAACTGTAACACTCGTTTTACAAGAGCCTTGGTTTTGTCTGACACAATATGGAACAACATTTGTCATTCGTTATCAGGGGTGATATATTTGTTAGCCTTCAGAGAAACATCTGCTGTTCTTTAATCTCCAGCGTGCAGGCCAATATTCATAGGGTACCGCTGCATAGAACAGCGGTATTAGATGGGGCTGTCCGGTCTGAGATGAAAGCTGCCTGGCAGGCCGAAAGAAATGCATTTTTGTTATCTGCCATTCACATATTTATTTATATCGCTCAAAGTCTCTTTCCCAGGAGGCATTCTGCTCATATTTGTAAAACTACTATTAAAGTCTAAACTTTAAACACTATTTTCTCCCACCACCCCCCATTCTGCAAACTTTAAAAAAAAGCTAAGCTTCTAATGTTAACCTTTTTTTTAGAATGAATAAATTGAATGTAGCACCAGTGGTTTCAGAACTCGCTGTTGTAAAACATTATTAGAGACTCCACGTGACAGGTTCAACGTGACATTAATTATTTTCGGTGAACAGTGCCGAAGCATTTCCGTTTGTTGTCAAGAGTGGCGTGTTATTCCTGGTGTTTTACACAAAGATTAACAGGTGACTATCTCTTGCGGAGAAGGGCAGGTTATTAGGCTGTGTCCTGTGCTCACTGAGGTAGATCACTTCACTTCACTTCTTTGTGGTGAGCACCCTGTCAGTGTGTGGGTCACAGAACCCCCCTGCGACCCTCCACGGTGCACTCAAACAGAAAGTTTACGCCTCACCACTTGCAAATGTCACCAGCCACCACTGGTGGCCTACTAAACTCTCTTGAGTTGTAGAAAGGGGGTGCTATCCCTTAACACACAACTCTAGGTTCAGTAGAACTTACTGAATACTAAGCTTGATATTATATATACCTAAGGTACCTTTAGTGGTTTTCAGTTGATCAATTCAATTGAGATTATCTGGTAATAATAGCAAGCTGGAATCCCACACGCTGCACACCAATGTGAGAAGTTGGCCTGATATAAGCTGTCCACTACTTATAGTGGGTACCTTGTATCAGTCCAAACAACCCCTTATGGTGATTGCTTAAAGACAACCGTTATTCAAAGTAGGCCTGGGCGGCAAATTCCGTTCCGTTCGCGGAATTTGCGGAATTTGGGTAATTTCGCGTTCCGCGGAGAACGCGAAATTGCCCAAAAATCTGCGTTCCGCGACTTCGCAAAATTTTATGTTCGCGTTCTCAATATGCGTGTTCGCGAGATATTTCACCCCGAGCACGCAAACAGCGATCGCGAACAGGAAAAAAGTATCGCGAACAAGCAATTCCGCGTGTTCGCGGAATTTCTGCGTGTTCGCGGAGATTTTTTACCGTTTCGCAGAGATTTGCGTAACGCGATTACGCAAATTCCGCCCACCCCTAATTCAAAGCTATCCTAGTGGTAGCTATGGAAAGCAGCCTTCAGGCTAAGTCTTGAAGGAATGTAAAGCAGCTTGTTTTAGAAGTCTATAATCTCTTGAATGATCAAATGAAAGGCCAACCACACCAGGTATATATTTAAAATATATGTATTTAAGATATAACACACCCCTCTAGTTTCTTTATGAGGCTGCAGTTCGCTGTACTTAAGTTACAAGTCAGTAATCAACAATATTAGCACAAACACACGTTTGGGCCCTAGTGGCGTACCAAACCATATACCAATAAAGTGGTATAAGAAGCACGACTGAACTAGACAAGGCCTAGAGCATCTGCTGGGACCCCAAGGAACCACCCAAGGTAGTGACACAGGGAACCCACGGGGGCAGTGTGCAAAGTGTGAACACAGCCACGGGTTCCCGTTAACTTCTATGGGCAATGTCGCGGTTGGAAATTTAAAGATTAGAGACACTTAGAAATGAGTCAGGACCAAACCCTTTTGGACTTAGGAAGTTCTAGAGCTAGCACCCACGGGAGCACCGGAGTACTCGTGTTACCTCACCCAGGGACGCCGGGTGCATAGGTGTCTATTGGTATCGGGTCGCGTTGTCGATTTCAATGGGAGCTGGCGAGGAAGTGCTGCTGCCGTGAAGAGGAGAAGTGTCCGAAGCAATCCAAGCCTGGATCTAGGATGGAAGGAACCTGAAAGCAGAGGGGACAGAATCTGGGTCACTTACCAGTGTCCAAGGGCACGATAGACCAATGTCCACAGATGTCGAGTGCTTCAGGTGAGTTGACAGGGGTCTTGACTCTTCAGCCACGAGGTCCAGGAGGTGCCGATGACAACCAGGAGCTGGATTTGAGCTGTACCACAAAGTCTGTCGAGTGCTGCGGTGTCGGCAACCAGATTGGACCCAACAAGTCTTGGCAACGGCAAGTCACTTGGAATCAGAGAAAGGACGTTGGTTCAGACCAGCTAGGTCTGGGGGACTCACCCAGCAAGGGTAAGTTGGGGCACATCTGGAGCAACCAGAAAAGCCCAATCAAAAGAGGAGTTGCCTTCGTGGGGACCCACTAGCCAACAGTCTAGCGATTGCAAAGGAGCCTCAAGCGGTCGCACTGGAAACTGGCCCACGGGTCACTCGTGGAGTGGAGGCCAGAAATCTTCAGTGCAGGAGGTGCTCAAGGCTAGGGCTACTTGGAGTCTAAAGCACAACTTCAAGGAAGACCAGGAAGATGATGGAGCTTCAAAAGATCACGGTGTCCAGGGGTCACAGTTCCACATCACCCACGATAGCCATGGGCCTCAGCTTTGCTGTGGACTCAGGGTAGCCTTGGTGAAGTCTGGAAATCCACCTCTGGGGATGCAGATACTTCGGCGTCCGGCGGGAGCTTCAGAATTGCAGACCAGACAGTTGCTTCTTGACCCCAAGGGAGATTTCTTCAGTCTTCTAGTTGAAGTAGAACGTCGAAGGTCCAGGATATATATTGCAGAGTTTTGTCCAGGGTAATCTAAAGTCGCAAGGACTGGGTTCCCATACTTATACTAAGTTTGGGGGTTGGACATACGCTAGGGACCCACCTATTGAAGGGTTTGGAAAGAGGGGTGGATACACCCATTTCCTTTGTCCAGTTTCGCGCCAGAGCAGGGGCAGGTAGCCCCTGCAACCAGTTTGAACTGGACTATGCACAGGGACACCAAGTGTGCCCCCAGTGCAGGACTTCAAAGCACCAGAGAGTGCTCCCGCCCAGCCCCAATACATATCTGCCTGTCTGGGGAGGTGGTTACACCTCCCTGGGACAGGAAACCTATTTTCCAGGCCTCCCCTGCTGGAGTTTCGGTCAGCAGCAGGAGGCCATACCCGTGTCTGTGGCAGTGGCATCCATTTTGTGATGCCAGGGCTGTAGAAAGTCCTATCGGGTTAGACCAGTGTGAACATGTCTCTCCCTCTAGAAGGGTGGAATGCTACCCCCGCCGCCAGAACTGGCAGGGGGGTAATATTCCAAAGCGTTTGACACCAAACACAACAGGTTTCCGTGCAGCCATCCCAAAGTTAGCATTTACCGCAAGGTTATAATGCACTTAAGAGTATATGGTCAGGCTGCACCACAAACAGCATCAGAGGAGGTACTCAGAACGCTGCAGAGGGGCTCTGCTCATGCAGGGGCACCCTCTCACATAAAAACCAAGCACTCTGCCTTCAGGATTGTTAAGGCCTGCCATAGGAGTGACTTATAGGTTTTACATGTGTGTGCAATGGTAGTGATATAGGTAGCCTATACCACTGTGAGGGGTGCAAGCACCACCTTACCCAGGCTGCAGTAGCAGACCTGAGGTGTCATTTTGGAGTGCTTCCCAGGGGTGGTAAAATACATGCTTCAGCCTCTGAGGTACCTCTGCACTAGGTACATAGTATACCATATACTAGGGGCTTATAAGGCACTCCGGAATCCAATTAGAAATGTACCTAATGCACATGGAAACGATTTTAGAGAGGAAGCAGCTTGGCTGGGGTCCTGATTAGCAGGGCCACAGCCAGACCAAGGTCGAAAAACAGTGCAACACCAGCAAAAAGTGGGGGTATCCATGTGAAACAGATCCTACTCTCCTACAATGCATTTTCCCTATCACAGTAGAAGGAATAGTAAGTGGTGTAACCTGTATGTAAACAGGAAAGGCTCAAAGGTACCTCTGGTGTGGAGATATCACTGTGCTGTTTTACATAGTGTGCTAATGTCTCACTTGCACAGTCTCACGTACATAGTATGCTATGTCTCACTTGCCAGGAAGAAACGTGGAGAATATAAACTACTGCCACTTTGTTTGAGGATTTAAACAACTTCAATTCTCTCAAAATGTAGAGAATTACATTGTATAAATACCACATCTACTTATCACACTGTTTCTTCTGTAATGCACAGGACTGGCATCCATTAAACACAAAAACGAAACCGGAACCCTTTTCACAAAGTTACATCTCATGCAGATCATTTCACTCATCATGAATCATCCAACAAAGACATTTACAGAAAGGATCACACTTGCTTCACACTCACCTAAACACTTTTGTGATCTCATGCAGGAGAATGAGGAAAAAAACAGATCCCAGGGGAGTTTCCCCTAATTAGAGTGCCTGGCCATTAGTGAGCCACTCTACGGTCCCCTACACGCTGGATCAAAGACTTGCCATCCAAGGTTTTAGCAAGTAGGTCAACCATAATATAGGAGTAAAACTTTACAAAGAATAGTGATCTGCGGAATAATGTGGGAAGCTTCCTAGCCTCATTCTTTGCTGTCATGGTGTAAAATCCATTCTACTGCTAAGACGCAAGAGAATTTTGGAGATTGGAAAACAAATCCAACGTTAGGAAAATTCAACAAGCAACGTCAAACATATCTGAAGAAGCTTGGGAAAAGCACCTGGGTACTATGTCAAGGGTCACAGACACAGCAATTGGCTTAGAAGGAGAAGAAATGTGTAATTATACAAGGGAAAACGTGCCAATAGAGATCCATCTTAAAACTGTGGAGAAAACTATTAGGATTAGCCACCAGGATGGTGCCCCGGGGCCAAGTGGTCTTCCCCAAGCACTTTAAAAGGAAAACCCTCATGATTGGGCAAAAATACTGACAATATTATTTAAATATATCCTGCTGAGCAAAGAAATTCCAGATAATTGGAGGGGCTCAATTCTGGCCCCGATTAATAAAGCTGGACATACCACGGACCCCGCCAATTATCGACTAATAGAGTTAATAGACTGTGAGGAAAGTTGTTTTCCAAATGTCTGTTGGCAGACCTAACGTCCTGGGTGGTCTCCAAAAATCTGCTACCAAGAAATCAGACTGGGTTCATTAAACGCATGGGTACTATTTTTAATATTCAAATGCTAGCACTTACAACTGAATTGGCGAGGCGTCGATCTCTGAATTTACACTTGTGTTTTATTGATTTTCGATCTGCCTTTGGCACGGTGCAGAGGAACATTCCCTGGATAAGCTATTGAAATTGGGAATTTCACCTAAACTCCTTAGAGTGATTCAATTGCTGTACATGAACACTTGGACAAGAGTAAGGTTGGGCCAAAGCACAACCATTTAAAAAATTTTTTAACAATGAATGGTTTAAAACAAGGTTGTGACTTGACCTCAATCTTGTTCAATCTGTTTCTTGCTGACATTTCTTCAGTTTTGAATAGGATTAACTCACACTTTCCGTTGGTGGCTGGCTTCAAGGTCTCCCACCTTTTGTATGCCGACGACATTGTTCTGCTGAGCTACACAAAGGTGGGGCTGCAGCGGTTAATTAGTGAAACTGCTTTGTATGCCTCATCCCATGGGTTAAATTTCAACTTCTTAAATAAGACAAAAACCATGCTAGTGCCAAGAGGTATAGCAGCTCACGCAATACTCAGCATAGCAGGGTCTGTGCTGGAATTGGTTTTAGAGTATAAATACTTGGGTGTCATATTAGACGTGAGGTGGTCATTTAAAAACCAATGTGCTGCACTACAGAGAAGGAATAATTCTTTAATTGCAGCGTTTGCTGCCCTCCGGAATAGCTTAAAAGGGCTGCCCCTCATGCCACTGTTACAAGTTATGTCGGCTAAACATGTTCCATATCTGACACACGGTGTGGAGATTCTAAGAGGGAAGAATGATAACATCATAGATAAGCTTGTGACAAGAACCTAGGGTCGCCTGTTCAATCTTCCTCAGCAGGCATCGCCATCCCAAATTCGATTTGCGTTTGAGCTTAAAAGACAGAATTTAAACAGCCTATGGGCATATTTGAAATTCTGCCACAAACTTAGAAATGATAATAATGCTACACTTATGACAGTGGTTTGGGAGGCTAAAAGGGATAAAAGAAACAAGCAGGCCCATGGATATTTCAATCTGGCTTTAGCTATGTTTAAGGTAGAACAACTGTGGGCCTTACCCCTCTCTCATGCGGCATTTAACAGAGTCATCAATGGGTGTAGTAAAAAAAAATCTTCACTATTGGACAGAGAGGCGTTGTCGAAAAGATCCCATGCGTGGATAGTAACTGCATCATATGGCAAGCTATCCCCACAGAATTATCTAGGGGACCTGAATGGTCTAAATGCTAAGTTGAGGCTCTTGAGACTCCGGCTTGGCAGTTTTCAATTTTGCAGTGACGCACCATCTTGGAAAAAGCTAAGTAGTGAAAGGTCATGCCGCCTATGCAATTACAAGAGAGAAGACATTTGCCATATAGTTTGTAGTTGCCCAGCGTTAATAGTTGAATGCAGGAGTCTGTTAAGGTAGGATTTTAATCGACAAACTATACAAACATGCCGTCAAGCAGTTATAGCCCGCTTGCAGGGAGACGTTTTACAATTTACTGGCAGATTCATAAAGTTCGTAGATACAGCTTTGGATGAAACTGCTTAATAGTGTCCAGTAAAGAGCTTTCATCGTTTTATTCTATTAATTCACAAAAGACAAAAAAACATCCTGCAGGTTAGAGAAATCAGTAATTTAGAAGGGCAAGTGTCCCTTAGACAAGTGGCGTGATGTTCCCAACATATGAGTAATTGTAATATCGTGAAATAATTAGGGTTTAGCACTGGCAACCCTTGTGAGGATAATAATGGGCAGGTTGAAAAACTAAATTTAGCATGTGGTAGGTACATTCAGAAATTCTAGGTGTCAAAAATAATACATCTAGGACCCTCTGTACGACACACATCAGGACTGGTTAGATTTACAATGTACAGCAAGTGAGTAATGAATAGATCATATGGGGTATTTTAGACAAGAGGAATCAGTAGGTAGACCAAGTTACCAGCAATGTACGTTTGGGTTTTAATGTTTTTATTTGATCAATTGAGTATTCTCATTGCGGGACTAATCCTAATTTTTATCATGCTTGTTTTAAAAGAATGGTTCAATAATGGTAATCCGTGTGAAATGTGTATAAATGTGTTTCACTGTAAGTTTTTATTCACTGAACAATACATTTTTGCTGTAAATGAACTTAGGTATGCTTATGATGAACCCTACTCGATGTTTCTCACGATGCTTGTAATCCATTAACGTACTGGAGGAAGTTCCGCGAGGAGGCCACAGGAGGGTACTAGACTACAACTAATGTGAATGCTGCAAGGGGAGAGGGAGCGTCCAAATAACAAACTTTCATTTTGGCGAAGACTCTTAAACGTCTTGCAATAGAACTGTGTTGCTAGTTGGCCGAACATATTGGCAGCTCAATGATCCTCTTCCCAGATCTGTTGGTCTGTGCCACTCGCCACAATATGCACTCATCTGGGGTGGGAGGAGGCAGGGAATCCCACTGGCTCAGAGAAATGAGTACTCTTCTTTCCAACTATGACGTCATGGAGCCTGTGCTTCCCCCAGAAGGACCCCGCTTTGCAGGACTCTGTAGTGCGCCACTGTTTTGAGAGACAGTACTATAGCACTAGAGCTCCTCAGCTGGAACCTTCCACATATTGACACAAACACTGAGAAGCACTGGGGCTTATTTACAAGTCCCTTTCGCGGCTGGTGCGTCACTTTTACACGGTAAAAAGGGGCATATCAGCAACACCCGGCGATAATTATCGCTCAGCGCTCTTAGCGTGCGGATAATTATCGCCGGGTAACGTGGATTTTTATCGCTGAGTTAGCGTGCTATTAGCAACGCTCATCTCCTCAGCGATAAAAATCCTCACGCTAACTGCCTAACGTGAGATTAGCGATAATCTCACGCAATGTGGCGTTAGCTTGCTGATAGAGACTCACAAACTTAGCCATGATATCCACCCTCCATAGGATATCATGGCTAAGTCAGTCCTGAAGCAGGCGTAAGGAAGGTAGCGATAACAGGGGTTATCGCTACTTTTCCTGACGCTATGCTTCATAGCGTGGGGCTTGATGATAGGAGAAATGTCGCTTAGCGACATTTCTCCTGTCATGTTAGGTCAGGAACGCCCACTTTGCATCTCATTAGGGCGTAAAGCATCCCCATGCTAAAGCAAGGTTTCACGTGTTAGCGTGGCCTTGCTAATTAGGCGATAAAATTATCGCCGCTTTTCTGCCGAAAACAGCCGCAAAAGTGGCGATAATTTTTTGACGCCTGCTTGTAAATATGCCCCAAAGTGAGGTGCAGATGGTGCAGCACGTCACTTGTTAATTAGCCCTTTTGTCCCGAGGCACACCTTGGAACTTCCTCCTAGACGTTCCTACTCACATATAGTGTAAGTTGGCTGTAACACTTTCCCAGTCTTTCCTGTGTCCTGCTGCTGCTCTTAGAAGCCTACGGCTAGCCCACACCCTCCAGTCTCTGTGCAGAGCACTTTCACCATCCTAGTACAGACTCTCACCTCTGACCTGACTCAGTGTGTACTCTTTCACTCACCTGGGAGAGGGACCCTTACAGTTATATTTAGTATATTTCCGTGCGCACCTCATTTTAAAGAAGTATGTCATTTGGTGACAAAGACAAATGAAACATGCAAATAAGACAGATAATTAAAGAGACAATGTCCACTTGTACCTATCAACTCCTTTACAAGATCATAGTTTAAATGCTCTCTTCATATAAAAACACTTGACCGTGGTTTAACCCCTTCCCCGCTCATGACGGAACCGCTCCGTCATGAGCCACGGTTGCCGTGTGCTCATGACAGAGCGGTTCCGTCATGCCACGACCGTTGGCGGCCGCTCCGCCCACGCGGCGCTGTTTCCCCGCCTGTGCGGGGGGACAACGCAACTGGGCGGAGTCATGATGGAACCGCTCCGTCATGAGCACAGCTCAACCGTGGCTCATGACGGAGTGGCTCCGTCATGAGCACAGCGCCACCGCGCTGCCCCCCCGCACCCCCCAGCACTGCGGCGGAATTCCCGCCGCAGCGAAGGGGTTAAACAGCAACTTAGTAGTTGAGTCGCCCTTGCGCCTCACACTGTTCGAGTCATCCCTGCATCCTACTGCTGCTCTTGGAAACCTACAGCTAGCCCACACCATTATACTTCCATTTGTGGGGCCAGTATGCATCAGGGGCAGGGAGCACTTTCACCCCCCTAACACAGACTCTCACCTCTGACCTGGCGCAGTATGTTGTCTTTCTCTCGCCTGGGAGAGGGACCCTCACAATTATATTTAGGATATTTCAGTGCACACCTCATTTCAGAAAAAGAAACACTTCTTACGGTATAAATGTTTATTTGGAGACACAGAAAGAGGAGCCATACCAGTAATAGTTTAACAGATAAATGAAGAGGAAATGTCCATGTATCAACGCCTTTACAAGTTCATAGCTTAAAATCTCTCTTCATACAAAAACACTTGAATGTGGTTTAAACAACAACACGTGAGTATTTTGAAGAGTCACTAGAGACAATTAAACCCTGCGCAGATGAACATGGCTTCAGGTCACAGGATGTGGGCATATATGATGGTCGTAAGATGAAATAATACTTTTTTTTCTTCAGAATCGTACAGGTCAGGAAATCAGGATTCTCTTCTTCAATAGGCTATGCCGGAGTGTTGCGCTAAAGACACAAGCATCAATTAGTGAAGAGCTAGTTATAATGACAAGCGAACACCATCACAGCTTTATCATAACATATTTTTCTAACAAGAACATACAGCACATTAGTAAGCACAATAGTGTCACTTGAAAACAGAACCATTTAAAAGTGTTAGAAAAGGGACATGGCAATAAGTCAAAGATGGCGGATGCCTAAATCCGTGTCTACATATTTGAGTCCTAGCTCCCCCTTGCAGAGGGACTGACTGTGAGGCATTGGCAAGATGGAAACCCACAGTACAGAGGACTGGAGCTGAGGCGGGTTGTGGCATGGGGGAAAAAGTGATCAAGACTGCCTTGGGATGGCACTGGGAGGTACCTACCTTTCTGCCACCCTCTGCCAGAAGACCTGGAGAGTGGAGCTAAACTGAAGTAAGGCAGTGGACCAAGGATCTAGGCACCCCACTTCACTCTAATTGGAAATTTGGAGGGAGAGAGCCTTTATTAGCTGGAATCAAATACACTATGCATTCTGCCATAACCAGCTATCAGAATTTTGGGAGTTAATGCCCGCACAGGCGTGTCGTAAGAATATATGGGAACCGTTACAGATCTACCTCGGAGACCATCCGCTCGACCGAGTGGAGGCCCCCGCCATTAACGGTTAGGTGATACGTGGAGCTTGTTGGAATTATTTGTGATGGCATTGTTTGTGCAGTTGAGATACTTCATGAGCAGCGGCCAGAGAGATCCCTTCTCCCCCTCCCCCTCCTCCCCTTCCTTATTTACCTTCTATATTTTCTTTATATGTGCAGTTGGTTGGTCTCACACAGGAAATTTAAGCATGTTAAGTTTGCTATATGGATAACGGGACATTGCATTTCTTTCTGGACTTTCAAAATCAAAAGATTAACAAATACATCCGGTGAATACAAATGTGTACGAAGGACACTATCATGTCTCATCAATCTTTCCCTGCTTGCAATGGGTCATCGCTGTCGTGTGTATTCGATGAAAATGTATAAATAAAGGATTATACATTCTTTTTATGGTTTAAATGTTTTTATTTATTGCAATTCAGAAACAGCATACAATGTACTTGTCTTTTTAGAAACTTATGAGTTCCCTAAGGAAAGACATCCTCTACCACTGAATCTACTGAAAGACATTAACCAAATGATCCCATTCATCACTGTTGGGCCTGGGCCTCTCTGCAGGGTTGCTCCAATTATTTTTGCCTTCACCCCCTCCTTTTTCTAAATCCGTTTTTGTTTACTTTAGGACTCTGTGCACTTTACCACTGCTAACCAGTGCTAAAGTGCTTGTGATCTTCCCTTCAAACATGGCAATATTGGCCTACATTTAATTGGCACATTTAATTGAATTGTAAGCCCCTAGTAAATCATACTACATATACACAGGGTCTGTAAATGAAATGCTCCTAGTGTAGTGGGCCTGCAGCACACATTGTGCCACTCACTAAAGTAGCTTTTTAAAATACGTCTCTGGTCTGCCTCTGCTGCCTAAAGCACAGTTTTAAACTGCCATTTTAACCTGGCAAAATAAACCTTTTGTCAGGCCTACACCTTCCTTTTTAATACTTATAAGTCACCCCCAAGGAAGGGCCCTAAACACTCATCAGGGCAAGGCTTATTGCAGTTAAGAAGTAGGAAAAGGGTATTTAGGTTTTCCAAGATTTCTGAAGTTGATTTTCACTGTTGTAAGGCCTACCTCACCCAATGACTAATACTGGGTTAGTCATTACATTTAATAGTGCAAACTTAATATTGAGAGCTGATAGAGATATGTAGTTTGCACTCAAACAAATTGTAATTTAGAATTCTCTGAAAATGCCACTTTAAGTTACAACACAGAGTTTGATCCAGTGCAGGAGGATGGGTCCGGAATCCTATGAATAATAAGAACATTGTTATTATTAATATTATTAAATTTGTAAGGCGCGACAGCTACTCAAAAAGGGTTTCCCGGCATAGGAGCAGATCAGAAGAGTGTATAGCAGCTTGTAAGGTTACTGGTTGAAAAGTCAAGTCTTAAGGGATTTGCGAAAAAGTGTGTAGACCGTTTTGTTCCGGATGGCTGTGGGAAGTGCATTCCATAGTAGGGTATCGAGATGTGCAGACGATCTGCCTCTCATCTGAGATAATTTAATTCTTGGCACAGAAAATTTCTCTTGTCCGGAAGAGCGGAGGCACCGGGATGGTATATAAGAGCTGACCAGAGACTGCAGATATTGAGGGGCAGTTGTATTCTTGATTTTGAACATATAGCTTAGGGCTTTGAACTTGATTCTGTACTCCACCCTGAGCCAATGTAGGCCCCGCAGATGACTAGAAACAGAGGTAGTGCTAGGGACCCTGCAGAGTAGTTTTGCCGCAGAGTTCTGCACCATCTGCAGTCTGCGAGTCACTTCCTTGTTAGATCCAAGGTAGAGAATGTTTCTGTAGTCCAGTCTTGAGGTGATAAGAGCCTGGACTACAGTTTCTTTGAGTAGACTCGGGCAACATCCAGATGATCTTTTTCAGCCACTTCAGGATGGTAAAACAGGTGGAGGTTACCTTGACTGCCTGATGGTGCATAGTAAGCGAGTCTTCAATGATGACACCTAGGTTGTGGACTTGACTGGAGGCTCGAGGAAGTGTTCCCATTTCGCTGGGCCAGTGTTGTGGACCCCAGAGATCTTTATTTTTGCCAAGGATCAGGACCTCCGTCTTCTTTCCGTTGAGCTTAAGGTAGTTTGCCTGCATCTATGATGCAATTTAACCCAGGCCAAGCTGAAGGAGGGATAACCCGGCCATACTCTCCATGGAGAGAGAGAAGATGATTTGAGAATCGTCCGCGTAGGAGAACAGAGACAACCCAACCTCTTCCGCGACATCGGCTAAGGGTCTCACATACAACACCCAACCACCATAGATTTACTGAATTCTTTCATATTATATATATATTCACTTAAAAAACCATAGGTTTCACACACGTTATAGTTAGGAATTAGCATTTAAAAAACCTTGCAAATTCACTGAAAAAACCATAGGTTTCACACATGTTATAAATAGCTGGACATTTCACTCGTAAAAAACCATTGAAATTTGCCCGTTATAGTTAGTTCAGCTAACTATAACTCGCGCGACCGCAATCCACTGCTGATGACGTCATATATTACATCACTGTATTCCCTAAGATACTGTTAATAAGTCAGTTATACAATTAATTTTACAAAAAAAAACATCCATTTAGACACTTATTTACCCATTTATTCTTCCATTAACCTTTAGATATACATATATAAAAAATATTTAGTTTTCAGACAGACACATATTCACTGGATGATGTCATGAAATGTCATCAGTGATGTCATGAGTGATGTCACTGACCATGTCATGAGTGATGTAATCAGTGAATTTGCAAGGGTTTTTAAATGCTAATTCCTAACTATAACGTGTGTGAAACCTATGGTTTTCTAAGTGAATTTGCAAGGTATTTTAAATGCTAATTCCTAACTATAACGTGTGTGAAACCTATGTTTTTTGAGTGAATTTGTAAGGTTCTTTAAATGCTAATTTATGTATGTATTATTATATTTTTTATATATTTATTTTACAATAAACTACCTATGTATACAGTTATAGATTGACTGTATCCTGTAATATGGAATGGCTCAGCTCTTTTTTTTTAATGTGGATAAAGTTGAACAGCATAGTTAATATCTTCTATAAACTTATAAACAGTTTAAAATGGTTTTTTTTTTTAAGGGTTTTTCACGGTGCGCACACGGTGCGCGCACCCCGCGATTTTTTGAAAAAAAATAAAATGTTTTTTTTACCCTTTGGGGTCCTTCAGGGACCCCCTGACAAAGGCTAAGGGGTCAGGAACTCTCTACCCTGCCCCCTTTTCACGTTCTCGACCTTTCTTTTTCACTGTCACACACAAAATGGCGTCCGACACTTCCTGATTTCGACCGATTGGAATGTTGACTGACATCTAACCACCAATCAGAATTAAGCTTGCGGACATCTGGTGCGCGGCCGTGCGCGCACGGTGCGTGCATATAGATATTTATGTACTTTTAACTGCAATTTTCTCAGGAACTACTGAACAGATTGACACCATATATGCAAAAGGCACATGCCTGACCTCAGGACTACCTCTTTGCCAAATTTCAAGTAATTCTGTTCAGCCGTTCGGGCTGTACCTTCGACTAAAGGTCTTATGGGAAAATGCATGGGGAAAACGCGTTTTGGGACCCCCCTTTTTTCTCAGCCCCCGCTTAACGAATCACCCCGAGACTTTCAGGGTAGGAGCTGAGCGGAGCGCCCCATTAGTTTTGAGAATTTCACGAAGATAAGTCAACCGGCTCCAAAGTTATTCAAAATAGAATTTTCAGATTTCCTATGGGAACTCGGTCCTGACTATAACTATCTACTGGCGACCGCCAGTAGATAATATATATATATATCTATATAGTACCTATTGGCGGTCACCAGTAGGTAGTTATAGTTAGAACCTAGTTTCCATAGGAAAAGCATTTTTTGATTTGCTAATAACTTTGGCGTCGTTTGATGAATCGTTGTGAAATTATCCCCCCAAAAATTCTATCCAGGGCAGCTCCTATACTGAAAGTTTAGGGGTGATTCGTCAAGTGGGGCCTGAGATAAAATGAGGTCCCAAAACGCGTTTTCCCCATGTTAATTTCCATTGGAAATTTTGCGACAAGCTACAGCCCGAACTACTGAACGCAATTACCCCAAATTTGGCAAAAAGGTAGTGCGTGAGTCAGAAAGCAACCTTTTTTTAAATGGTGTAAATCCGTTCAGTAGTTGCAGAGAAATTAGAAAAATAAAACCTTCGATATCTGGGCAGAACCTAAGTGCCGTGCACGAGCTTCACTGTGATTGGCTGCCAACACTCCAAACAGGAAGTGTTGGCAGCCATCTTGTGACTCGGTAGAAGCGAGTCTCCAGAAAACAGAGAAACAAAGATATAAAACAAGAGAAGGGGGCAGTGTAGAATCACCCTGACCCCCTAGGCATGCTGGTGGGGTCCCAAAAGGACTCCAGGGCCCAAAAAAGCATTTTTAATAAAAAAAAATATTCGGCGCAATTAGCGCTGGGATCGCGGGTTCCCGCATTTTATTTTAATGAGGTCCCTAGGTGGGTAGGTCCTGGGGGCATATGTTAAAAAATAATAGCGGGGTTTGCTGGGGCTGCGGGGGCCCACTGTGGTCCCCGCAGCTCCGGGGCTTCAGTCATGTTGGGAGGGGTGTTGCGCGACCCCCCTCTTGGAGCCCTGCATGTGCTTATAACTTTGGCATCGTTTGACGAAGGTTTACGAAATTATCCAAAAAGTTTCTCTTTTTTGATCAGCTCCTATATTGAAAGTTTGGGGGTTATTGGTCTGGAGGGGGTTGAGAAAAAAGGGGGTCACAAAACATGTTTTCTCCATGCAATTTCCATAAAAATTTTAGAGAACACTACAGGTGAAACTGCTGAACGGAATTACGCCAAATTTACCAGGGAGAAAGGTGATGGTTCAGAAAGCACGCTTTTGTTTAAATGGTGTATATCCATTCAGTAGTTTTTGGGAAATATCACATTTTACAGATATTGACATTTGAGAATTCTGACATCTGATTGGCTGAGGAGTTACGAGCACGAGCTTGCGGCTGATTGGCTGTGAACTGTAGAAACTAGGACGCTTTGGCAGCCATTTTGTGATTCAGTCCGTCAGCTCACATCTGTCTGTGTAGAAGCCATCGGTTTCGTAGTTTTACCTCTGTGAGGCAACACTGGTATCTCTGTGTGTGTGAGATACCCTTTTCACGCTGCCTCTCCCTACATCAGCAGGTAGTGGCTATGCCTTTACAAGCCAGTGCGTCGGCTCGGAGCTCTGTGAGTCAGTCTGTCGGCACAATCCGCTACACTACCGAAACACCACTGCACTACCCTAAATCCTAAAACACTATTTCCAGCACGAACCTTG
Source organism: Triturus cristatus (assembly GCF_964204655.1). Taxonomy (NCBI): domain Eukaryota; kingdom Metazoa; phylum Chordata; class Amphibia; order Caudata; family Salamandridae; genus Triturus; species Triturus cristatus. Next base: position 371,197,126 of record NC_140586.1, read on the forward strand.
AAACACTACACAAAGACACTGCACTACTCTAAATCCTAAAACACTACCAGCAGCACAATCCACTACAGTACACAAACACCACTGTAGTACCCTAAACCATAAAACAGTGCCAGTCCGTCGGCTCGCAGCTGTGCGTCTGCCGGGTCCGCAGCTGTACATGCGCGAGTCAGTCCGTTAGGTCATAGGTGTGTGTCTGCTAGCAGGACAGTTGGCCCGTTGCTGTCCCTTTGCAAGTTAGACCCGAGCTCTCCCTCTGCGAGCCAGCACGCTGCTGTGGGTTTGGAAGCGGACGGCCCGTAGCTCTCCTTGTGCGAGGAGAACCCACGGGCCACCGCTCTACCTCTGTGAGCCTGCCCGACGGCCCGCAGGTCTCCCTGTTGTAGCCGGATCGCTGTCAGTCTGCGAACCGATTTTGGGATTATAAGGCGGCTCTAAAATGAGCCCTTGTGTTTATTAGTTGGAGCTACATAGAGTGCAGATGCACAGCTTCAGGTTATGCAGAAAAACTCGATTTCCCTGATCTGTGAAGTTTACTCCATCACTTCTGTAGATATGAGCCATATCAAAACATATGTTGTTGTTGTAGATGGACCCCATTCTATGGTCTCTGAGGTATGCAGACACAGCTTTGTTAACATTCTTCCTTGATTTTTCAATCTGAAGACAAAATTGGTTTCACCATTTCCACTTCTTTCTTTGGCATATATTGGAATATACAAAGACAGTTTGAGGGAAAAGCAACATCAGTTGTCTAAAGGTGTCCTTCATAAGCATTTCCAAACCTATGCAAGTCAATGTGCCTAGGTCGTTTCCACCACAGTGCAAAATCATGAGGTCAGGGTGTTGGAGAAGCAAACAGGATTTAACCAAAGGCAACAATTGGTGCCACTTCAATCCTCTCTGTGCAAACCATTTAATGTCCACATTTTGTAAACCTAGGTCTAAGTCAATATGTCTCTGTTCTGCATACCTCTTGCACCAGAAAACATAGCTATGTCCTACGATCCACACTAGCATTTTGAAGGTATGTCTGTAGCTTATGCAATCCTTTCATAGAATAAGAGATATGTTTAAAGATGGGGAACTACTTTGTTTCCTATACAAAACGATAACTGATTGGGAGATGAAAAGCATTGTTTTTTAAAAGTAGGGTGCACATTCGTTTTGTGGAAAAAGCATCTTTGTGATTGGTTAAGAAAAAGCATTTTAAACGTGGAAGACATATCATAGGATAAAATTTGCTCAACTCAACCACACCTGCTACTTGTATTTGGAAGGCACTGTTCGAACTTAAAACAATTGTGAACCTTTAACCTGCACGTGCCGTTAAATGTTGGAGAAAATGGTGCAAAAAAATATTGTTAGGTTAAAAAAAATTGATGAACTTTTAACCTGCATGTGTTGTAGAATGTTCTAGAAAGTGTGTTGACAGAATAGTTGCACTTCTGACTTCTATGTGACCTTCAATATTAAAAAAACTGTTTATATGGAACATTAAAAAATAACCAATAGAGAGAAGTTTTGCAATCTAAAAGAATCAAGGAACTATTCTAATTTGTTCTTTACATGTATTTATGTGTGGAGCAACAAAATTACAGACACAACAGCACCAGGAACAAGCAGGGAGTGGAGGGACGGTGGAGATGGGCACAATGACACACATGCACAATTAAGTAAAGCACAACTACAGACAAACCATGGCCAAAATGAAACACACCAACAAGGAGCACAAGTCACACAACCCGCCAACATCACACCAATGAACAAGCACAGAAGTGAAAACCACAGTGCCTGAAAGAGAGAAGGGTGAACAAAACCTCGTATGAAGGGACATCTCACACACAATGCAGCACACACACATAGGAAGCAAAGCACACCAACATCCAACACAATGTTGTCCAAACACAAACATTCGCACAATCGAACACAGGACACAAATGCACTCGCCTGTGGTGGATAAACGTCCAAAAGTGCCAGTACAAAACAGGCACATGAGAACGCATAATTACAAACCCACAGTCCGGATGGGGTAGCAATTCACGTATGGCAGGCAGCCGAGAGTCTGTGACACACACATTGGCATACAAATGAAGACACAACACATTTGGAGACAAGTGAAAATGTGGAAACTTTATTAAAAAAAGTGTGTGTCAGTACGGCCAAGATTAGTGCCACAATGTGCAGACAAATGCAGCAGCATGCCTGAATGAGGAACATAGGAAAACGTCCATGTTCACCTCGGGGTAGTCCATCACCAACACACATCAGTGTCAAGCAGCGTTGGTTGTCTGCGCCTCGGACATGAGTCGACGCCAATGCAGCCATGTCCACTGTCGTCTTGGGACATGTGACCAGATGCACAACGTGCAATGATGCGGCGGGACACGTGCAATGTGGCACATCGAGTCGTATTTGTAGGTACCTTGTCACTCGTCCATGAACGCAAGTGCAGCTGCGTAAGCCACTATCTCTAATGAGTGATGGTTGGCCACAATATTTGACATGTCGTCGACGTAATCCATCAGCTGACCGGGACAGATGTGCTGACTCCAACCACTGTACCCAATATGCAGCAAAGCAGAATCGGGGAGTGTGTCAATTTGCTCACTGCATACTACGACACGTGCAATCTCCCAGGCCCAGTTCCCAACATGCCAAACATCCATGCATGCCATAAACGGGCATCAGCAGGACACTCATGGTCGTGGGCCAACAGGGGTCGCACACATCCATCGTAATCTATGTCAGCTACCCACACGTTGGAGAGGCACACGTCCATGCATCACTCGGATAGGCTTGTGCGACATTGCAACACAGGTTGAACGCAGGTGACGTCCGCAATGCGGAAGCTCAGCCGGAAAGTGATCCGCAGCACTGCCAAAGGCAGTGCACCCAGGACATGCAGCAGACGTGTACGGTATAGGTGGATGTGAATAGAGTCGACCATGTGTTCGGGATGCCCCGCCATTGCGTCAGTGGCTCTCCTTGTAGCTGCACTGGCTTTCCGTTTGTCAGTCTTGTGGATGAAATGGCACCGCTTGGTGCAATGAGCCGGGTCTGTGTGCAATGAGTGCAGGGCAGGGTTGTGGTGGGAGTACGTGTGAAGGCCCTTTCACGCACGCTAACTACGATGAAGGACTTTTGAGTGTGGGATGTGTACTCGTTGTTCTCAAATCGGGCAGTGCGTAGTGTGGGAGACGGATGCAAATATTATCGTATGTGTCAGGGGGGCTGGCCACTTGCAAGTTCCTTCTCAGCGCAAGATAGCTCAGCCAAAGAACCTTTCATCCCTACAGTAACTCCTCCAGCTGCATTTATACAAGATGTGTACAGAGGCCGGTCGTGGATGTTGTGGGATGTCTGCGACCCTGGTCATCAAGGATGAGGATGAAATGCCCAGCACGTGGCACATGGGCGGGTTCACTGTGTGTTACGTTGCCAAACAGTGGCTCCTCCCTCTCACGAGCCCCCTCACTTTTGTGAGCTGCGCTGTTGTATCCCGTGCACTCCTACGTCACACCATTGTAAAGCCTATTCGCTTATGTACTGCGGCATTCCTACCACACCGTGTCACTGCCCTTTTGAGGTGGTGCATGCTACTTTACAAAATCAACTGCTGCAGCCCCTGTGGCGGCCACACCAGAAGACCGAGACACACTTACCGCACTTCCTGCACACAGACATGTCCGAGACACCCCGTTCCCCTTGCCGGATAAGCACACCCCTGTGCTGACCCGTGTATGCTGGACCAGCACACGCCGCTTGTGCATGCAGGAGGATGCATGCGTAGCTACATGTCTAGGCTTACTGCCAATGCTGAGGTGACATGGTACCGTCCGCTGAAGATAGCACACTGTGATGTTGCAGGGCCCGTGCCTATTATGCTAACACAATGACCACATGGACACACTTGCTCAGATGGGGGTTCGGGGCCGTTGGCGGTCCTGGGGTTGTTGAGATGAGTGTTGTGGCCCTCATGGGTATCCGTTTATCATGCTCATTGACTGTATGGCACCTGTGGGTGTTCCGGTGTGGCTCTTGGCTGTGTTTCCTTTCATGCTGCAGGTAGTCGTCCTGCTTAACACCAGCAGCAAGCAGGTGTAAAATCCCTGGTGCTAACGTGGCTTATCGCCGGAATTTGTTTTGCATCGCAGTTTTGCCTTTCGTTGTGAAAGTTGTGATGTGGTTTTTTCCAGTACAAAAAAATAAACAAACTGGGCAGTGTATCCCGTCAAGATCCAGCACCTGACCCACTATTCCCAATCAATATAAATACAATGAGATACCTTCATTGATTTTGTGTGTACACTGTAAATGCACCCACTACCACAGTGCAATTCAATACAGGATTTTAGTATTTAGAATAAATCGCAAAGGTGCACCTCGTGTGTTTTTGCACAGGAACGCCTACTCTGCATCTCATTATCAGCACTTTAATGCAACTAAAGTTGAGATAAATCTAACACACTATTCAGAAGCTGGTGCAAACTATAGACATCACCAGTATTCCCCTGATAACTGCCCCAAAATTTAACACCATTGTGGACACCACCAAATAACAGTAATAAGAACGAGAAAGAGTCATACAGCACTTAAGTAACAACCAAAAACGTTATTGAAATGTAACAAACTCAACACAAAACAACAAGGCGGAAGACTCCTGTCGGGTCCATCAATGTCGACGACACAGCCTGGAAAACAAAGCACAAAATAAGGACGTCTGTAATGCGCATATCAAAGGAGACACAGAGAAAGAGAGAAGGAAAAAAAGCCAGAGAGCAAAAGAGAGGGAAGGAAAGGAAGGGAGTGAGAAAGGGAGAGAGAGTGAGAGAGATAGATGGAAAGGAAGGGAGTGAAAGAGAGTGAAGAGAGGGAAGTGTGAGAGAGAGACACACACACCTGTACATCCATGACCAAATAGTTACCTGCTGCCACCGGAGTGTCTACCAGTGGGCACTCCCCGTGCCCGTGAAAGCTCCAGGGCCCGGTCCCGCCACTATGGCTTGGTGCACATTATGTGGATTCGCTCCACGGCCCAGCAGATCCCACACATGTCACTGAGTCCTGAGTCATCAATGGCGGAGACCACATCAGCTTCTGGTGCCGCTAACCCTGTGCAACGCAAGTCATCGCAACATGGTGGTAGGCCTCTGACGGCCATACAACTTAGGGTGCGACTAACCCTGTGCAACTCAATTCCGCACCACGTTGTAGCAGGCCCCTGACGGCCACATCATCTTTGGGTGGTACTAACCCTGTACAACTCAAGTCCGCACCATGTGGTGGTAGGCCCGTGACAGCCATACAGCTCAGGGTGCGACTGACCTTCTGCGCAACTTTTCATGGACTCTTCATGATTCAGACCCGTGGAGCGTCCACCATCCAGTCACCACCGGCAATAAAGGACGTGACGTTGTCGATATATTATATTTGCGTGGTCACATGGCATGTGACACATGTGCTGGATGGGTGAGGTGTGTGTGCAAACCTGCCGTCAGGGAGTGGCCATGACATGTTGACAACTAGACCACTGACCTGCACACCAACAGCGAGTACGCCTGCTACAGGTAGCTATGTGGGGCCAACGTTGGAACATAATCAGAGTGGCGTGGAGTGGCGTACGACGGAACAGGGCAGGGATAGCCACAATGACTCTGGGCGTGGTTCAGTACATGTCCGGGCAAGGAAGTGACTAATGCGTCTGTCCCCATTGTAGTGTTTACGGCACCAGAAACACAGTAGGCTATGTAGCATACTGTGACTGGCATCCCATTAGATGAGCATCACTGATGTAAGGTGAATAAATGTCTCTACATTCTTCCACATATTCACACATAAATTAGGTAAGACATAACACAGCAGTGCGTCACTGGATGTTTTTTGCACATCCAGTGGAGTTTAGCAGCTGGAGCAGTAGAGGGACAAGACAAGCACACTTCACAATATGGGCTTGTGGAGGGTGAACCAGAGTCCATCCGGGGATGACAGGTACAGCGGAACTGGAAGGGTACAGTCCCCAGTGAGGTCGCCGTGTCATTGGTCATAGAAGAGGATATGGCAGGCCATGTCGCGGCCCAGGGTGAGTGCATCAGAGTGTAACGTGGGACAATGGAAGGTCGTGGGGCCATGTGTGGCAGCAAGGATTAACAGGCCAGGTAGCAGAAATGAATGGTTGTGCCTTCTTCTGATCTCAAACCCATCCACGTCCTCGTCCTCGTATGTGTGCACTGCCCCACCTGTGGGTTTTTCTGTATCAGCTGTGGGACTGTGTGCCTCTGACACATGAGTGGACAAAGGTGGATTGTTTTCCACACTGTGTGCCACTGACACATCGGTGGATGGTTATGGACTGTCTTCCACACTGTGTGCCACTGATACTTCAGGGAGTGCAGTGAATATGCCTGCCGCACTGTGAGGCACTAACACACCAGGGGGCAGAGATGTGAAAGGTGTGGGGGCAGCAGCATTCATCTGCGCCATGCCTTGTGGCAGAAATGCCATGATGAGGATCTGAAGGGCATGGTAGATCCCAGCTACATTTCACGTTCAGCGGTGGGTGCCATCCTTTACGCCTCCATCCACAGCATGTCCTCCATGAGCCTCTGCATGTGTGGCTGGTCACAGCATTTTAAAAACCTTAGAAATTCACTGAAAAAACCATAGGTTTCAGACATGTTATAGTTAGAAATTAGCATTTAAAAAACCTTAGAAATTCACTGAAAAAACCATAGGTTTCAGACATGTTATTGTTGGTTGGACATTTCACTCGTACAAAACCATAGAATTTCCCCTGTTATAGTTAATTCAGCTAGCTATAACTCCTGCACCGTCACATATTACATCATTCATGACATGGTCAGTGACATCACTGATGACATCACTGATGACCTCTCAAATGACATCACTGATGACATCACTGATGATATCATCCACGTGAAAATCTGATGCACCTCCTCACACTCTAATATAACCTTTGATGCATCCACTCTAAAATATAGAGTATCATTTTCAAAACCATTGACACACCAATACCAGTTACTAAATACACACTCACTGATTCCAAGGTCTAGACACACATCCACTCATTCACCCATACAGCTCTCATACATTCAGTCACTCTTGAATACAACACTATTATATGCCCTCATACATCTATACAGAGACTCACACACTGCCACTCACACATTAAGTTATTCACACACCTAGTCAGTCATGCAAACAATCAATCACACTCCAATTTACTCACCTATAGTTATACACACACCACCTTACATATTTATACAGATACTAACGCATACTTAGTCTCTTATGTAATCACTGATACAAGTCCACACTCATCCATGCAGCCACTCTCACAATCACTGACTCTCATGTATAGTTATTTATATACTTCAACTCTCACATACACTGGATTTTACATATGTAGTTACTTGCTCATGTACCACTGAGACATCCATTCAGTTACCAACAGACTCATACACACACTTACCCACCCATACAGCTGTTTCCACATGTACCTTTGAACCCATACACCCAGTGAATCAACCACTCACACATCTATGCACAGAATCAGACACCTCTCACCCACCCACACACTCACTCACTCTCCCATACAAATACTCAGACAACCAATCAATAACCCACAGAGACACATATGTGGCTACTGAGCAACCCATGCAGCAGGTTACACAATAACAGACAGACTGATACAGACATTCACACAGTTCAGTCACTAACCCATGCATTCAGTAAGACACATGTAATCACTCATTTATACAATCAGTCACGTACCTTATAAATCCTTTATACAGACACGTATACACCCACTCATTTATCAATACAGCTTGGCATATATCTAAAACAAATTTAAACTTTACAGAAACACACAGGCACTGGATGATGTCATCAGTGATGACATCAGTGATGTCATTTGAGATGTCATCAGTGATGTCATCAGTGATGCCACTGACCATGTCATGAATGATGTAATATGTGACGTCATCAGCAGTGCATTGCGTGTGCGCGAGGTATAGTTAGCTGAACTAACTATAAAAGGGGAATATCTATGGTTTTGTACGAGTGAAATGTCCAACCAACTATAACATGTCTGAAATCTATGGTGTTTCAGTTTATTTCTAAGGTTTTTAAATGCTAATTTCTAACTATAACGTGTCTGAAACCTATGTTTTTTCAGTGAATATATATATTATATATATATATATATATATATATATATATATATATATATATATATATAGAAGAAAAGGTTGCCCCCCTGAGAAGCGCACTATCACATGTTCTCGAAAAATGTGAAAGCGGACTCTGTTGTCAATGGCATTGAAAGTGAGTTAATTTTGAAAAAGACTTGTGTTTAACAGCGACCCACATGGGGAATACGGAGACTCCCATTCCCATAATGCTTTGCAATTGTACGCCTCACATGAGATTCTTACTTAATATGAATACGGCATTGTTGGAGGGGAAAAATTGGGAGCAATGCTGCTGTTTGTCACATGATGCCTTTGATAAAGAACTTTTCAGTTCGAAACACGTCAGGGAATACTTTACCGGTGATGCTCTTGGTACCGAATCTGCTTTCTTTTGGAGAATCGAGAACCTGTGATAGTGCGCTTCGCAGGGGCGCAACCTTTTCTTCTAATATATATATATATATATATATATATATATATATATATATATATATATATATATATATATATATATATATATATATATATATATATATATATATATATATAAATAGTACAGTCTCCACACTCTCACGAAGTTTCTGCTTCCACTCGTGAAAAAAGGAGAAACGGACCCTCACGGCTCAGGCAGGAAGATTTTATTTCATTTAACTCCCTCTGCGACGCGTTTCGAGCACTGAGTGCCCTTGATCACACACAGGGTATTACATCCGCCATTGTTTTTAACCAGTTGCATCATACATCACGTGACCATCACCCAATAAACATAGTAGAGATACTTCGCTTCTCACATCAAGTATTATTACGAGGTAGGTGTTTGTAACATTCATGAGCTAAAACAAACTTAAATGCATTTATGACCTGTTATTTTAGACTGCGTAAAATGCAGTGTTGTAAAATTCATTTTTACAGTGGATAATATAAATATAATAAATACATAGAAATATCGCTAAGAACATTTTCCGTATAAAAATATATATATATATTTTTTTATATAAAAAAAAAATATAAAACCACTTAAAACTACAATGTAGGGCATAGTCACTTGTAAACATTCTTATTATATATGTAAACAAATCAATTGTGCAAAATAGTTCAAATGTACAAACTTTCGCAAATTATGTGACTGCCCCTTTCATATTTTTCATGCATGAGTTTGTTTCCTTTTCCACATTGGATTTTATATCAACATTAATGCTTGACACCTTTAACCTCATAAATCTATCTGTTGTAGCGAGATCAACTTTCTAGTTTTATATTTGTGTTGCTTTTCCTGACTAATCTCAAAAAATTGTGGGGTATTTACTGTGTAATCAAAAAAAGAAAAAAAACCTTATTGATACACATCCCTCACCATTTGATACCAACTACCATCTCTCTGCAGAAAAAAGCAAAAAATTAAAAAAAGAAGTGTATGTGAATTGTGACTGTTTGCAATATAACTAAACATATAAGGTGAAAAAAGATTATTTTTATGAACGGGAAGTACTAATCTGATATCAGGAATTCCAAAGCTTCCAAAGAAAAAACTTAGAAGAAGAAGTGAAGGTAGTGAGATAAAAAGCACTTATTCCTTAAACTTACAGAATCCAATCATCTGAATATTCATCCATTTGTCTTAGGTAGCTACACCAATCTTCATGTTATGTATAGTTTATAAAAAATTGTACATATCTTCAGTAGTGTTTAACCCATTTGGATTTTTGCTGTCCAGTTCTAATATCATGCGTGTTTCCAACTTCCTTAGAAGTTTTTCTCTGTTGCCTCCCCTTCGTAAGGGACCTACTGCCTTGATGACATAGTATGATAGACAGTTCAAATCATTGTTATGAACTGATCTGAAATGTCTAGCGACCGGGTATGCACCATCATTATTTACAATGGCTCTGAGATGCTGCAAGATTCTGACGTGCACCTGCAGCTTGGTGCTACCCACATAGCGTAAGCCGCAAGTGCACGTCAGAACATACACAGCATACTCCGTCTTGCAACTATAACTACCCTCAATTGCAACTGGAGCATCAGAGAAGGGAGTTGTATAGTGTGTAGTATTCGTGCCAAATTTACAGGCGCGGCATGATGGACATTTAAAAAAACCTGTTTTGGGTTTCAGCCATGTAGTTACCACACTGAGTTCAGGACTTGTTTTTACTAACTCAGTTCTCATAGATCGGGATTTTCTATATGTAATGGTAGGTAATTCAGGTAATCTACTGCCCAGAACACCATCTGTCAAAATAATGGGCCAGTTCTTTTTGATAATTGCTTTTACTCTTCTTTCTTGTTTGCTAAATGTGGTGATGAAGCGTGGACATTCATCATCATTGTTAGCAATAGGTTCTTTGGGGGCTAGTAGCGATTCTCTAGATCTTTCATCTGTCTTCTTGAGTGCTCTATTGAGGGTGGAATCACTATATCCTCTTTCTCTCAATCGCCCTATCATGTCTTCTGAGCATTTTGTATATTCCTGTTGGGAACTACAAATACGTTTAAGTCTTAGTAGTTCACCAAACGGGATGCTTTCAATAAGGTGTTTGGGATGTTTACTGCTCGCATGAAGTATACTATTGCCAGCAGTCGGTTTTCTAAATAGTGTGGTTTCCAATGTACAGTTACTAATTGATACTTGTACATCTAAGAAATCTACTTTATTTCTGCTGATGTTAGAAGTAAAATTAAGATTGCTGGAGTTGTTGTTGATTGTCCTAACAAATTCCTGTGCGCTTACTTCATCTCCATCCCATACACAAAAAACGTCATCAATAAATCTAAGCCAATGGTGGACTTTGTCTATATTGGGTAATTTCCTTAGGACCTGTTCCTCCCACCAGCCAACATGCAAGCATGCATAGCTGGGGGAGAAACAGGACCCCATAGCCACGCCCCTTTCTTGCTTCCAAATGGTTTTATCAAACATAAAGAAATTATTGCTAAGACACCAGGCAATCAATTTGCATATCATTTCATTATGACTGAGATATTCAACTGGTCTTGTGTTGAGAAAATGACTAATGGCTTTGAGACCCGCTGGATGGTTAATGCTGGTGTACAATGATTCAATGTCTAATGTTAATAGACACCAGCCTTCTTGCCAACAAATTGAATGTATTTTGCTTAAAAAGTCACCGGTGTCTCTCACATAGCTTGGCAAGCTTTTTACTAGGTCCTGTAAGTAAAAGTCGATGTATTGTGAAATATGTTCACTCATACTGTTGATTGCAGATATTATCGGTCTGCCTGGTGTCGGGGTGACCATTTTGTGGATCTTTGGTATGAGATACAAGATGGGAATTACTGGATGTTCAATATGCAGATAATCAAATTCAGCTGATGAAATTAGACCTTGTCTTTTGTATTGAAACAGTAATTTTTTGATTTCTTCCTTTGCCTTCTTGTATTCACTTCCACTGGATTTGTGGTAACATTGTTCGTCATTTAGTTGTATCATTGCCTCTATAATATATTCTTTTTTGGGCCAAAGTACAATGTTACCTCCCTTGTCGGACTTATTTATGATCACCTCTTGGTTGTTACTTAATTTCTTCATTAACCTGATATATTGCGTAAGGTTGTAGTTTTTCTTGCATTGACGTTGCTTGGTGATTGTTCGATTCAGTTTTTTTAGATCTTCAATTACACATTTGTGGAAAATGTCAATTGCATCTTTGGGCATGATAGGAATAAATGTACTTTTGGATTTAAAAGGACTCTCGGCCGCTCCTTTTTGGGATATGTTGATTTTTTGCAATCGATTTTGTATGCTGTTTTCCTCCCCATCATTGGATTGTGACAAGTTGGAGCATGGAGTCCCTAAAGCATGAAGTGTAAGAAACAGTTCAGCATCAGATGCTGAGACGGCTGGGCATGAGGTGGTATCTTTTTGTTTCTCTTTTTCTGCGTCCGTGTCTGCATTTCCTGTTTTGATGGTAAAGAACTTTTTAAGTTTCAATTTTCGAATAAAGCAAAAGATGTCGATTCTGGTACTTGCATAATTAAATGAACTTTCAGGACAAAAATTGAGTCCGAGCGCAAGAAGTTGATTTTCAGCTGCTGTTAATGTGATATCAGATAAATTAGTGATTGTTAAATCCATTACCGCTTCTTTCTGTACCACTGCTGTTTTTTCTTTTGTTGTGGTTTTATGCTTCTTTCTTCTTGCTCTCCGTCGTATGTTACGTTTTTGCCTGTTTGATTGGGACGATTCCTCGGGCGGAGCGTTTGTCTCCGATCTCCCACTAAAAAATCGATCTCTTCCCCCAAGTTTAACACCAACTTTGAGTTTGCATCTCCATGGCTGCTGAGATCAGAACTGACCATGCTCGAAGTTGATGCCGTGTCACCTTCACTCTCCGGTACGGTTTCACTTTGATCTTGATGTTGCTCCAATGGGTTCACTGAATTCGTGATGTTAAATTTCAATCTCTTAGCATTGTCGAATTTACGAGAAAACGTATATATTCGTCCTTGTTCATAATCTGCCTGATCTCGAGCGAACTTGTGTGCTTTACGAATTTTAATGCGATCTTCGTGCTTGCGCAGCCGCTCACTGATTTCTTTACGCGTTTTACTTATAAGTTCCTTTTGGTCTAAATTTTTGTCAAGTTCTTCATTAATTTTTGCGATATTTTCTAGCAGCTTTTCACGGTCTATCACTGCATACTTTATTAGAATTTTGACCAAGTTCATGGATGCCATCAAATTACTTTCCCCCCACTCTAACAGCATAGCAGGGTTGGGTTCCTCGAAACTTGGCGCCAAAAGGATCCTTAATCCCCTAGGGACTCGTCCCACCTCCTCATACTTGGTGAGGGATTTGTGTTCCCACCATTTTGTTATTTCACCTTTCATCTTCTTTTCCAAATCTTTTAAAAGCTGTTTGGCATTTTGGTCGCTGATATTTTCACCGCCCTCCATGTTCCTTATGTTGGTATTAGTTTTAGGCAGATTGCCAAACAATTCATCGGCTGCTGCTTCCCGTTCATTCACTAGGCTGGCTGACATTTTTTTATGTAAATATGGCGGGGAGAGTCTGTTTAGGTATATTAGGGTAGGCGTCCGCCGTATCCCTCCACTTGCTGCTGATGAGCCGTACCTCCTCACCTACGCGCAGACATTCATATCACTCACCGCTGGACTGCGTTGTTACCGGGTCCTCCGACCTAGGCAGCTTCGTAATCCTTCTCGGCTTCCGTGATGTATCGCGCTGCTGTAGGGGGCCACCGCTTGTTACTCCTCTCCGGAATCCTCTTGGTTTGTCGATTGTATGTGGCGGCCAAACTTGCGAGGAAGGGGTACCGTTGTCGGAGACAATCTGCTTCCGTGATAACTATAAATAGTACAGTCTCCACACTCTCACGAAGTTTCTGCTTCCACTCGTGAAAAAAGGAGAAACGGACCCTCACGGCTCAGGCAGGAAGATTTTATTTCATTTAACTCCCTCTGCGACGCGTTTCGAGCACTGAGTGCCCTTGATCACACACAGGGTATTACATCCGCCATTGTTTTTAACCAGTTGCATCATACATCACGTGACCATCACCCAATAAACATAGTAGAGATACTTCGCTTCTCACATCATGTATTATTACGAGGTAGGTGTTTGTAACATTCATGAGCTAAAACAAACTTAAATGCATTTATGACCTGTTATTTTAGACTGCGTAAAATGCAGTGTTGTAAAATTCATTTTTACAGTGGATAATATAAATATAATAAATACATAGAAATATCGCTAAGAACATTTTCCGTATAAAAATATATATATATATTTTTTTATATAAAAAAAATATATAAAACCACTTAAAACTACAATGTAGGGCATAGTCACTTGTAAACATTCTTATTATATATGTAAACAAATCAATTGTGCAAAATAGTTCAAATGTACAAACTTTCGCAAATTATGTGACTGCCCCTTTCATATTTTTCATGCATGAGTTTGTTTCCTTTTCCACATGGGATTTTATATCAACATTAATGCTTGACACCTTTAACCTCATAAATCTATCTGTTGTAGCGAGATCAACTTTCTAGTTTTATATTTGTGTTGCTTTTCCTGACTAATCTCAAAAAATTGTGGGGTATTTACTGTGTAATCAAAAAAAAAAAAAAGAAAAAAAACCTTATTGATACACATCCCTCACCATTTGATACCAACTACCATCTCTCTGCAGAAAAAAGCAAAAAATTTAAAAAAGAAGTGTATGTGAATTGTGACTGTTTGCAATATAACTAAACATATAAGGTGAAAAAAGATTATTTTTATGAACGGGAAGTACTAATCTGATATCAGGAATTCCAAAGCTTCCAAAGAAAAAACTTAGAAGAAGAAGTGAAGGTAGTGAGATAAAAAGCACTTATTCCTTAAACTTACAGAATCCAATCATCTGAATATTCATCCATTTGTCTTAGGTAGCTACACCAATCTTCATGTTATGTATAGTTTATAAAAAATTGTACATATCTTCAGTAGTGTTTAACCCATTTGGATTTTTGCTGTCCAGTTCTAATATCATGCGTGTTTCCAACTTCCTTAGAAGTTTTTCTCTGTTGCCTCCCCTTCGTAAGGGACCTACTGCCTTGATGACATAGTATGATAGACAGTTCAAATCATTGTTATGAACTGATCTGAAATGTCTAGCGACCGGGTATGCACCATCATTATTTACAATGGCTCTGAGATGCTGCAAGATTCTGACGTGCACCTGCAGCTTGGTGCTACCCACATAGCGTAAGCCGCAAGTGCACGTCAGACCATACACAGCATACTCCGTCTTGCAACTATAACTACCCTCAATTGCAACTGGAGCATCAGAGAAGGGAGTTGTATAGTGTGTAGTATTCGTGCCAAATTTACAGGCGCGGCATGATGGACATTTAAAAAAACCTGGTTTGGGTTTCAGCCATGTAGTTACCACACTGAGTTCAGGACTTGTTTTTACTAACTCAGTTCTCATAGATCGGGATTTTCTATATGTAATGGTAGGTAATTCAGGTAATCTACTGCCCAGAACACCATCTGTCAAAATAATGGGCCAGTTCTTTTTGATAATTGCTTTTACTCTTCTTTCTTGTTTGCTAAATGTGGTGATGAAGCGTGGACATTCATCATCATTGTTAGCAATAGGTTCTTTGGGGGCTAGTAGCGATTCTCTAGATCTTTCATCTGTCTTCTTGAGTGCTCTATTGAGGGTGGAATCACTATATCCTCTTTCTCTCAATCGCCCTATCATGTCTTCTGAGCATTTTGTATATTCCTGTTGGGAACTACAAATACGTTTAAGTCTTAGTAGTTCACCAAACGGGATGCTTTCAATAAGGTGTTTGGGATGTTTACTGCTCGCATGAAGTATACTATTGCCAGCAGTCGGTTTTCTAAATAGTGTGGTTTCCAATGTACAGTTACTAATTGATACTTGTACATCTAAGAAATCTACTTTATTTCTGCTGATGTTAGAAGTAAAATTAAGATTGCTGGAGTTGTTGTTGATTGTCCTAACAAATTCCTGTGCGCTTACTTCATCTCCATCCCATACACAAAAAACGTCATCAATAAATCTAAGCCAATGGTGGACTTTGTCTATGTTGGGTAATTTCCTTAGGACCTGTTCCTCCCACCAGCCAACATGCAAGCATGCATAGCTGGGGGAGAAACAGGACCCCATAGCCACGCCCCTTTCTTGCTTCCAAATGGTTTTATCAAACATAAAGAAATTATTGCTAAGACACCAGGCAATCAATTTGCATATCATTTCATTATGACTGAGATATTCAACTGGTCTTGTGTTGAGAAAATGACTAATGGCTTTGAGACCCGCTGGATGGTTAATGCTGGTGTACAATGATTCAATGTCTAATGTTAATAGACACCAGCCTTCTTGCCAACAAATTGAATGTATTTTGCTTAAAAAGTCACCGGTGTCTCTCACATAGCTTGGCAAGCTTTTTACTAGGTCCTGTAAGTAAAAGTCGATGTATTGTGAAATATGTTCACTCATACTGTTGATTGCAGATATTATCGGTCTGCCTGGTGTCGGGGTGACCATTTTGTGGATCTTTGGTATGAGATACAAAATGGGAATTACTGGATGTTCAATATGCAGATAATCAAATTCAGCTGATGAAATTAGACCTTGTCTTTTGTATTGAAACAGTAATTTTTTGATTTCTTCCTTTGCCTTCTTGTATTCACTTCCACTGGATTTGTGGTAACATTGTTCGTCATTTAGTTGTCTCATTGCCTCTATAATATATTCTTTTTTGGGCCAAAGTACAATGTTACCTCCCTTGTCGGACTTATTTATGATCACCTCTTGGTTGTTACTTAATTTCTTCATTAACCTGATATATTGCGTAAGGTTGTAGTTTTTCTTGCATTGACGTTGCTTGGTGATTGTTCGATTCAGTTTTTTTAGATCTTCAATTACACATTCGTGGAAAATGTCAATTGCATCTTTGGGCATGATAGGAATAAATGTACTTTTGGATTTAAAAGGACTCTCGCCCGCTCCTTTTTGGGATATGTTGATTTTTTGCAATCGATTTTGTATGCTGTTTTCCTCCCCATCATTGGATTGTGACAAGTTGGAGCATGGAGTCCCTAAAGCATGAAGTGTAAGAAACAGTTCAGCATCAGATGCTGAGACGGCTGGGCATGAGGTGGTATCTTTTTGTTTCTCTTTTTCTGCGTCCGTGTCTGCATTTCCTGTTTTGATGGTAAAGAACTTTTTAAGTTTCAATTTTCGAATAAAGCAAAAGATGTCGATTCTGGTACTTGCATAATTAAATGAACTTTCAGGACAAAAATTGAGTCCGAGCGCAAGAAGTTGATTTTCAGCTGCTGTTAATGTGATATCAGATAAATTAGTGATTGTTAAATCCATTACCGCTTCTTTCTGTACCACTGCTGTTTTTTCTTTTGTTGTGGTTTTATGCTTCTTTCTTCTTGCTCTCCGTCGTATGTTACGTTTTTGCCTGTTTGATTGGGACGATTCCTCGGGCGGAGCGTTTGTCTCCGATCTCCCACTAAAAAATCGATCTCTTCCCCGAAGTTTAACAACAACTTTGAGTTTGCATCTCCATGGCTGCTGAGATCAGAACTGACCATGCTCGAAGTTGATGCCGTGTCACCTTCACTCTCCGGTACGGTTTCACTTTGATCTTGATGTTGCTCCAATGGGTTCACTGAATTCGTGATGTTAAATTTCAATCTCTTAGCATTGTCGAATTTACGAGAAAACGTATATATTCGTCCTTGTTCATAATCTGCCTGATCTCGAGCGAACTTGTGTGCTTTACGAATTTTAATGCGATCTTCGTGCTTGCGCAGCCGCTCACTGATTTCTTTACGCGTTTTACTTATAAGTTCCTTTTGGTCTAAATTTTTGTCAAGTTCTTCATTAATTTTTGCGATATTTTCTAGCAGCTTTTCACGGTCTATCACTGCATACTTTATTAGAATTTTGACCAAGTTCATGGATGCCATCAAATTACTTTCCCCCCACTCTAACAGCATAGCAGGGTTGGGTTCCTCGAAACTTGGCGCCAAAAGGATCCTTAATCCCCTAGGGACTCGTCCCACCTCCTCATACTTGGTGAGGGATTTGTGTTCCCACCATTTTGTTATTTCACCTTTCATCTTCTTTTCCAAATCTTTTAAAAGCTGTTTGGCATTTTGGTCGCTGATATTTTCACCGCCCTCCATGTTCCTTATGTTGGTATTAGTTTTAGGCAGATTGCCAAACAATTCATCGGCTGCTGCTTCCCGTTCATTCACTAGGCTGGCTGACATTTTTTTATGTAAATATGGCGGGGAGAGTCTGTTTAGGTATATTAGGGTAGGCGTCCGCCGTATCCCTCCACTTGCTGCTGATGAGCCGTACCTCCTCACCTACGCGCAGACATTCATATCACTCACCGCTGGACTGCGTTGTTACCGGGTCCTCCGACCTAGGCAGCTTCGTAATCCTTCTCGGCTTCCGTGATGTATCGCGCTGCTGTAGGGGGCCACCGCTTGTTACTCCTCTCCGGAATCCTCTTGGTTTGTCGATTGTATGTGGCGGCCAAACTTGCGAGGAAGGGGTACCGTTGTCGGAGACAATCTGCTTCCGTGATAACTATAAATAGTACAGTCTCCACACTCTCACGAAGTTTCTGCTTCCACTCGTGAAAAAAGGAGAAACGGACCCTCACGGCTCAGGCAGGAAGATTTTATTTCATTTAACTCCCTCTGCGACGCGTTTCGAGCACTGAGTGCCCTTGATCACACACAGGGTATTACATCCGCCATTGTTTTTAACCAGTTGCATCATACATCACGTGACCATCACCCAATAAACATAGTAGAGATACTTCGCTTCTCACATCATGTATTATTACGAGGTAGGTGTTTGTAACATTCATGAGCTAAAACAAACTTAAATGCATTTATGACCTGTTATTTTAGACTGCGTAAAATGCAGTGTTGTAAAATTCATTTTTACAGTGGATAATATAAATATAATAAATACATAGAAATATCGCTAAGAACATTTTCCGTATAAAAATATATATATATATTTTTTTATATAAAAAAAATATATAAAACCACTTAAAACTACAATGTAGGGCATAGTCACTTGTAAACATTCTTATTATATATGTAAACAAATCAATTGTGCAAAATAGTTCAAATGTACAAACTTTCGCAAATTATGTGACTGCCCCTTTCATATTTTTCATGCATGAGTTTGTTTCCTTTTCCACATGGGATTTTATATCAACATTAATGCTTGACACCTTTAACCTCATAAATCTATCTGTTGTAGCGAGATCAACTTTCTAGTTTTATATTTGTGTTGCTTTTCCTGACTAATCTCAAAAAATTGTGGGGTATTTACTGTGTAATCAAAAAAAAAAAAAAAAAAAAACCTTATTGATACACATCCCTCACCATTTGATACCAACTACCATCTCTCTGCAGAAAAAAGCAAAAAATTAAAAAAAGAAGTGTATGTGAATTGTGACTGTTTGCAATATAACTAAACATATAAGGTGAAAAAAGATTATTTTTATGAACGGGAAGTACTAATCTGATATCAGGAATTCCAAAGCTTCCAAAGAAAAAACTTAGAAGAAGAAGTGAAGGTAGTGAGATAAAAAGCACTTATTCCTTAAACTTACAGAATCCAATCATCTGAATATTCATCCATTTGTCTTAGGTAGCTACACCAATCTTCATGTTATGTATAGTTTATAAAAAATTGTACATATCTTCAGTAGTGTTTAACCCATTTGGATTTTTGCTGTCCAGTTCTAATATCATGCGTGTTTCCAACTTCCTTAGAAGTTTTTCTCTGTTGCCTCCCCTTCGTAAGGGACCTACTGCCTTGATGACATAGTATGATAGACAGTTCAAATCATTGTTATGAACTGATCTGAAATGTCTAGCGACCGGGTATGCACCATCATTATTTACAATGGCTCTGAGATGCTGCAAGATTCTGACGTGCACCTGCAGCTTGGTGCTACCCACATAGCGTAAGCCGCAAGTGCACGTCAGACCATACACAGCATACTCCGTCTTGCAACTATAACTACCCTCAATTGCAACTGGAGCATCAGAGAAGGGAGTTGTATAGTGTGTAGTATTCGTGCCAAATTTACAGGCGCGGCATGATGGACATTTAAAAAAACCTGTTTTGGGTTTCAGCCATGTAGTTACCACACTGAGTTCAGGACTTGTTTTTACTAACTCAGTTCTCATAGATCGGGATTTTCTATATGTAATGGTAGGTAATTCAGGTAATCTACTGCCCAGAACACCATCTGTCAAAATATTGGGCCAGTTCTTTTTGATAATTGCTTTTACTCTTCTTTCTTGTTTGCTAAATGTGGTGATGAAGCGTGGACATTCATCATCATTGTTAGCAATAGGTTCTTTGGGGGCTAGTAGCGATTCTCTAGATCTTTCATCTGTCTTCTTGAGTGCTCTATTGAGGGTGGAATCACTATATCCTCTTTCTCTCAATCGCCCTATCATGTCTTCTGAGCATTTTGTATATTCCTGTTGGGAACTACAAATACGTTTAAGTCTTAGTAGTTCACCAAACGGGATGCTTTCAATAAGGTGTTTGGGATGTTTACTGCTCGCATGAAGTATACTATTGCCAGCAGTCGGTTTTCTAAATAGTGTGGTTTCCAATGTACAGTTACTAATTGATACTTGTACATCTAAGAAATCTACTTTATTTCTGCTGATGTTAGAAGTAAAATTAAGATTGCTGGAGTTGTTGTTGATTGTCCTAACAAATTCCTGTGCGCTTACTTCATCTCCATCCCATACACAAAAAACGTCATCAATAAATCTAAGCCAATGGTGGACTTTGTCTATGTTGGGTAATTTCCTTAGGACCTGTTCCTCCCACCAGCCAACATGCAAGCATGCATAGCTGGGGGAGAAACAGGACCCCATAGCCACGCCCCTTTCTTGCTTCCAAATGGTTTTATCAAACATAAAGAAATTATTGCTAAGACACCAGGCAATCAATTTGCATATCATTTCATTATGACTGAGATATTCAACTGGTCTTGTGTTGAGAAAATGACTAATGGCTTTGAGACCCGCTGGATGGTTAATGCTGGTGTACAATGATTCAATGTCTAATGTTAATAGACACCAGCCTTCTTGCCAACAAATTGAATGTATTTTGCTTAAAAAGTCACCGGTGTCTCTCACATAGCTTGGCAAGCTTTTTACTAGGTCCTGTAAGTAAAAGTCGATGTATTGTGAAATATGTTCACTCATACTGTTGATTGCAGATATTATCGGTCTGCCTGGTGTCGGGGTGACCATTTTGTGGATCTTTGGTATGAGATACAAGATGGGAATTACTGGATGTTCAATATGCAGATAATCAAATTCAGCTGATGAAATTAGACCTTGTCTTTTGTATTGAAACAGTAATTTTTTGATTTCTTCCTTTGCCTTCTTGTATTCACTTCCACTGGATTTGTGGTAACATTGTTCGTCATTTAGTTGTCTCATTGCCTCTATAATATATTCTTTTTTGGGCCAAAGTACAATGTTACCTCCCTTGTCGGACTTATTTATGATCACCTCTTGGTTGTTACTTAATTTCTTCATTAACCTGATATATTGCGTAAGGTTGTAGTTTTTCTTGCATTGACGTTGCTTGGTGATTGTTCGATTCAGTTTTTTTAGATCTTCAATTACACATTCGTGGAAAATGTCAATTGCATCTTTGGGCATGATAGGAATAAATGTACTTTTGGATTTAAAAGGACTCTCGCCCGCTCCTTTTTGGGATATGTTGATTTTTTGCAATCGATTTTGTATGCTGTTTTCCTCCCCATCATTGGATTGTGACAAGTTGGAGCATGGAGTCCCTAAAGCATGAAGTGTAAGAAACAGTTCAGCATCAGATGCTGAGACGGCTGGGCATGAGGTGGTATCTTTTTGTTTCTCTTTTTCTGCGTCCGTGTCTGCATTTCCTGTTTTGATGGTAAAGAACTTTTTAAGTTTCAATTTTCGAATAAAGCAAAAGATGTCGCTTCTGGTACTTGCATAATTAAATGAACTTTCAGGACAAAAATTGAGTCCGAGCCCAAGAAGTTGATTTTCAGCTGCTGTTAATGTGATATCAGATAAATATATATATATCCAAACCACACTATTTTGCTTTGAGCAAAAAACTCGAGCACACACGGGTTCTCAGGGAAGCGGCGCTTTATTTCAATCACTCGACATGACGCGTTTCGTTCCTTAGAACTTCCTCAGATGCCGCAATTTCGTGAGTTACTCCTGCCCACACTTTAAAAATATAATGTCCATCTGCAATTGGCTGGAGACATTGCGAGCACTGCTGTAGGGAAAACCTGTCTCGAACTTCACCATGTAAGTCCGTGCAGAGCTGACACCAACACGTAAGTACTTGCCCCAGTGGGTGGTGTCTGCTCCATTCCCCTAGCTTGCCTTTGATCTTCCTGCGGGCGTGATCTTCTACTGGCAGCAGCTCACCCGATCTCTCACCTCACCGCTACCATCCTGGAGCAGGACTAGCAAGCACCGCCCAAGTGAGCAGCCGCCTCCCACGAAGTCGTAGTCCATCTTTATTGGCGAGGTACACTGTTCCAGGTAAGCAGGATTTCGGCGTTTTTGAAAAGTTTTCAAAACATCACCATGTTGCCACCAATTCCACTGAACCACTTTGGAGGTGGGTGTCATCAGTGATGTCATTTGAGATGTCATGAGTGATGTCATCAGTATTGTCACTGACCATGTCATGAGTGATGTAATATGTGACGTGATCAGCAGCGCATTGCGGGGGCGCGAGTTATAGTTAGCTCTACTAACTATAATGTTGAAATATCTCTGGTTTTGTATGAGTGAAATGTCAAACTAACTCTAACGTCCCTGAAACCTATGGTTTTTTCAGTGAATTTCAAAGGGTTTTGAAATGCTAATTTCTAAGTATAACGTCCCTGAAACCTATGATTTTTTCAGTGAATTTCAAAGGTTTTTTAAATGCTAATTCCTAATTATAATGTTCATTAAACCTATAGTTTTTTCAGTGATTTTAAATTATCATTCCATTCTCAACCAGGTGAAAACAGCCGATATCGCCAGTTTTCCAGCAATAGCTTCTGCAAGAAAAAATCGCCACAAATGAGAGCAACAACTAACGCTAATAATATGCAGAGTAGGTGTTCCTATGCAAATATAACACAAAAACACCACTTTCCGATATTTTCAATGAGCAGCCAAATCTGCGGTGTGATCCAAAAACAGGCGATAAGTTGCGTTGGCAGTAGGAATGTAACATCTGCCTTTTACTGGTGTAAAGTAGGACGACTACCTACAGTGTGAAAGGGAGTCCAGCCCAAAATCACCTTTGAAGACCAGCACATGTCATAGAGCTACTGATCATGCACCTCCCACACCCAAGAAGGCCACAAAACCCACTGCCACCATCCTCAGGACCTCCCCCCGGACCACCCCTACTACCACCGAGGCAGCGCACAACAGGACAGCGAACCTTCCAAAAACAGCATGGCCCCTCAGCCACACAATAGCTGAATGTTGCGAGATGTGGGAAACCAAACATGTGTGAAGGACGCAAGTCATCCACCAATAATAATGCACACAATACCAAGTGTAGCGGTGATGTGCTGGACAGACCTCACTATGCAGAGCACAAACCTCTCATTGTGTAAATATACTGCTGGTGCATGTAGTGTTGTGGACAGTGGACGCAACCATGTTACCTCAGGCAGTGGGAAAGATCTCGGTCATGTACCTGTGTCGTCATCCTCTGTAAGCGGAAGCGCAGTGGGCTAGTCCAACATATGCCACTCCAGCGTAGAAGTGTGAATAAATAGTCCGGGGCTCTGGACGTGGTTCACTTGTGTGAAGACCAACGCATCTGCCAGAGCGGTGGCCCCCACCCTGCCACGTGGCTGCCAACAGACCATGGGCCTCCTCGACACAGGCCCCCTGCGAACACAGCGGCACAGCACCACAGAGTTATGTCTGTACACACTACTGCCTTAGATCTACACTGCGGACAGCAGGGCTCACAATTCAGATGGAGGCGCGATTGCAGATGACGCAGTGCAGTAGGCAAGACACATTGCTCCTAGTGCGGCCCGCCCGGACCACGCATCATCTCAGGCTGCGTACAGGCTGAGCACCAGAGGTACCACTAACTCACTGCACCACAAGTCAATGCCACGTGGTTATTAAGGCAGAATTTATTAGACAAAAGACATTGCTTCCAGTGTAGCCAGCCCGGACCACGCATCATCGCAGGGTGCGCACACGCTGAGTGCTTCAGGTGCCACTAACTCAGTGCACCACAAGTCACTGCCACGTGGCCTTACTGAGGCAGAATTCATTAGACAAAAGACATTGCTACCAGTGTGGCCCGCCCAGACCACGCATCATCGCAGGGTGCGCACACGCTGGTTGCTTCAGGTGCCACTAGCTCACTGCACCACAAGTCATTGCCACGTAGCCTTATTAAGGCAGAATTATTTAGACAAAAGACATTGCTACCAGTGCGGCCCACCTGGACCACGCATCATTGCAGGCTCTGCACGCGCTGAATACCTCTGATGCCACTAACTGTGCAGCTAAACTCAATGCCACGTGGCTGTGGGCCCTTGCTGACCGCTGCCTCTGGCCTACACTGCGGTCAGCAAGGCTCACAATTAAAATTGAGTCTTAATTCATGAATTACAGAGTCCAGTAGGCAACTAACGACAACGTCCCTGAAACCTACACAATATCCTTTTACTATCCTTGCTTCAAGAACTTTTTTCATATCAATTACAGCTTTAGTACAATGACCAAATTCATCTTGCAACTCCAACGGAACACTGAATGGCAGTCTACACTGCGGCCAGCAGAGCTCACAGTTCAAATTCAGTCTTGATCATTAATTTCAGAGTCCAGTACACAACTAACTATAACGTCCCCGAAACCTACACATTCGACAATGTATTCCATACATATTTCATCTTTTGTTACCTACACTGCGGTCAGCAGAGCTCACAATTTACATTGAGACATAATTTATTAATTGCAGACAGAATTGTACTCTATGTCCCCGGATTTTGTCAAGAGGAAGTGACAAAAAGCATTCCTCCATATCTGTGTGGACTACTGCCTTCCATCTACATTGCGGACTGCAGAACTCACAATTCAGATCGTGTTGCGATTGCAGATGACTCAGTCCAGTAGGCAACAGACATTGCTACCAGTGCGGCCCTCCTGGATCACGCATCATCGCTAGCTGTGCACACGCGGAATTCTTCTGATGCCCCTACCTCAGTGCACCACAACTCATGGACCCTTTATGAAAGAATCTTTTGTGTATGATTTCAGATCTGCTGCCCCTACCTCAATGTACCACAAGTCATGAACCCTTTACGATAGAATCTTATGTTTATTATTTCACATCTGGTGCCCCTAACTTAGTGCAGCACAAGTCATGGACCCTTTATGATTGAATCTCTGTGTGTGATCCGATGATTACTGTTGTACTTGTTGCCAGCACCAACCATTCCCAGAGGGCTGGCTTACACTCACCCCACACGCATCCAGCACGGACGTCACTGGACATGTGACCCTGGTAATAAAAAGGGGCCGAGCTCACGTGCCCGTACCCAGTTCCACTATCTATCTAACTGTGTCCGTGTGTTCATTATGTATGCATGATGCTGCCCCTGGGCCCTACCACATTACATTGTGCTGTGGACAGCATATGCAACCATGTTACCTCTAGCAATGGGGAAAACTTTAGTTATGTAACTTTGTCTCAGTCATTGTATAAGTACATAGGTAGAGACTGAATCATTAGAGTGCTGCAAGGAGAGTGTATAGTATATTTATAAGTGCTTCGGAGTTGGATAAGTACATATGTTAACAGAGCCTAACCCCCGAGCATGGGTGTGGCTCTAATTGGCTGCCCTCCATGTGCCAAAAACGGACATTTGTGCTTTGCATGGCCCTGTATTGCTACAGCTGCAACACTCCACTGAATGTGCAATAAACATTCATATCCACACAGATATGTCATGTGCATGATCTTTCATGTGTTGAAATATGGATGAATGTAGGGTCAGTGATTCCCCCTACCTTCCATGTTGGCCATGTTTTAGGACTTGGGTCACCGGGTGACACATTGCGCTTGCGACCCGGGTGGCGGCAGCACTACCACAGGGACACCCGCATCAGTTGATTCGTCATACAGCCCAGGACGGAACCACGCCCAGAGCTCTGGAGCCATTGTTCATAGCCTCACGCAGGACTGGCATATGCCAGGCCAGCCCAATCGCTTACTCGTACCGGGAGGGACAAAAACACTACAAGGCCCAGATTTTCATTGTAGTGATCTGCTGCTCTCAGGTCTAGTTGTCAGTACACCACAGCCACTCCCTGATGGCTGGTTTACACCCACACCACGTCCATCAAGCACAGGCATCACAGGACACGTGACCCTGCCAATAAAATGAACCGGGCGCACGTGCTCCACGTCATTTCCATTTCAGACTTGGTGCACCGGATGCACTGCGGCCAGCACAGGCACACAGCCACAGGACAGTGACTTTCGGTGCACTGAGGTAGGGGTACTGTAAGTGCCGAGTGGGTGTGCAGCCTGCGATGATGTCCCGTCCCAGTGGCCAGGACAGGTCAGGTTTTGTGTGCCCTGTTGGACCGCAGTGTAGGCCTGATCCATCCAGCAGTGGGGGCCTACCGCCACATGGTGTGGCCTCACTGGTCACAGAGTTAGTGGCACCGTAAGGGCTGAGCGGGTGTGCAACCTGCGATGATGGCGGGTGCACTGGTATGTCCTCTGCCATGGTAAAATCAAGATGCAGCACCAAATGTGAGACCCGGTGGTCTGCGGGGCTGCATGATTTGGAGGCTGCCCTGTCCGTGGAAAGGTGAACAGTGAAGCCTGGGTGCGCATGGGCGGGCACACACCTCTGGGCGGAGGGAGTGGATAGGGTGCAGCAGCTTGGGTGCGCAGCGGCCGGCAGACACCTCTGGGCAGTTTAAGTGGATGGGGTGCAGCAGCCTGGATGCACAAAGGCGGGACAGCCATTTAGGCATGCACAGTTGTATGTACTCTGCCATTACTGATTCTGTACTATGTTTCAGATGAGTGAGCTTGAGGGCTCCACTATGTCCCGGCACATGGTTGGAGACACACCAGTGGCGGAAAGGTGAGCTGTGAGGGTTTTGTCCACAGTGTGGGCATTCACTGTCCCTCTCTATCTCTTCCTTTCTTTTCCTGACACTCTTTCTCTCTCTTCCTCTCTCTCACACTGTTTTTCTCTTTCTCGCTCTCTTCCTCTCTCACTCTTTCTCTCTCTCACTCTTCCTCTGTTTCTCTCTTCCTCTTTCTCACACTGTTTCTCTCTTTATATCTTCCTCTCTCTCACTGTTTCTCTTTCTCTTCCTTTCTCTCTCAATCTTTATCTCTTTCTCTCTGCCTTCCTCTCACTCTTTCTTTCTTTCTCTCTCTCTGTTCCTCTCTCTCAATCTCTCTCCTTTGATGGACGCAAGACGCACAATCTTATCTTGCTTTTTGTCTAGCAGGCGTGCAATGATGCGTGGCCATCCTGTAATCAACACTCACCCTGAATTGTGAGATCGGCTTGACCATGTGTACGCAACGGCTGAGGAGGTTGCCGTGGTGGACCCTCTTACACAAATGCCGGTGGCGAAAGGTGAGCAGAGAGGCTTGTTTCTGCAGCTGGTCACTGGGAGTGGATGGGGTGCAGCAGCCTGGGTGTACAGTAGCGGGCAGACACCACTGGGCAGTGGGAGTGGATGGGGTACAGCAGCCTGGGTGCGCAGAGGCGGGCAGACACCTCTGGGCGGCAAGAGTCGATGGAGTGCAGCAGCCTGAGTGAGCAGGACGGACAGACACCTCTGGGCGGCGAGAGTCAATTTGGTGCAGCAGCCTGGGTGCGCAGGGGCGAAACAGAGAATTAGGCGTGTGCAGTTGTATGTACTCTGCCATTACTGATTCTATACTATGTTTCAGATGACTAAACTTGAGGGCTGAACTATGTCCCGGCATGGGGTTGGAGACACATCGGTGCCAGAAAGGTGAGCTGTGAGGATTTTCTCCACAGTGTCAACACTCACTCTCCCTCTCCATATCTTCCTTTCTGTCACTCACATTATTTCTCTCTCTCACTCTCTATCTCTTCCTTTCTCTCTCTCACACTCTTTCTCTATTTCTCTGTCTCTTCCTCTCTCTCTCATTCTTTCTTTCTCTCTCTCTTCCTCTCTGTCTCACTCTTTCTCTCTCTCTTCCTTTCTCTCACCCTGTTTCTCTCTTTCTCTCTCTCATCCTTGTATCTCACTCTTTCTCTCTTTCTTCTTCTCTCTCTCACTCTTTCTCTATATTCCCCTCTCTATCTTTCTTTCTCTCTCTCTTCCTCTCTCTCACTCTTTCTTTCTTTCTCTCTCTCTACTGTGATGGACGCATGATGCACAATCTTATCTTTCTTTTTTTCTTGCAGGCTGTGATTCACAAATTGTCGAGAGATGACACGCCATGCCTATACCTACTTTTATTTTGTTGTTTTGTTTAAATAAAATGTTTTATATGTAAATACATAGATGACTGAGAGTCGTATTTGTCCAACCTCACATGCATGTTCTTAATTCTAATCACCCAATTTGTTACGTTCCAGATTTCCTGAGGTTGCTCTCACATTTGTTTGTGGGGGGTGGCGGTGAGGGGAGATGGCGGACAAGGGGATGGTGGCGGGGGGTGCCGTAGCAGTGTTGGGTGTTCGAGCTGCATGATTGTTGGCTCCATTGCATCTGTTGTCATTTAGGTGTGGCTCTGGGCTGGGCTCCCTTTCATGTTGCAGGTTGTAGTCTGACTTTACACCAGCTCAGAGCAGTAATTAAAACAGCGTCTTGTTCTTGACATCTTTTTTTGCCACCTTGGGGCCTTCCTAGAACCTTTAATTTAGAGTCAATGGAACAAGCATATGTAGCAGTCATTGTTTTTCCACTTAAGTAAGGCCTTAGGAGTGGTTGTAAATGCAGTTCTTGCGTTCTTGTTTAAGTCAGCTGTCGGTCCTTCTTCCCACAGTACTTTTCACCCACAGCATGAGCAATTATTTGCACGCTGTTTGTGGAGGGATTCAATCCTCCTGTCATTACAGAGACTTACTCCACATCCTCACTAGTTTACCTGGATCACCATGCTGCTGGCTAGACTCGTCTTTACTGCGTTTCTGAATTCATGTTTGCTGTAAATCATGTGACTCTGTGGATCATGGAGATTGTAGTTGCTCAATTCAGTGTGTGTCTTCTATAAGAATTTTCACCTGAAACACTTTTTTACATGATTCGCCGGGTTGCTTGAAAATAATTACTTGCCTAAATTATTGGGTTGTGCATTTCTCTAAGTTATGTGTTCTCCAGGGGAATTGATGTCCTTGACCCTCACAGTGTTATTTCTTGTTCTCTGATCATGGGAGTTTTAGTTGATCCACTCTTTGATACTAATTTTTGTCCAAATGACTGAGCTGCACCATTTCACTGGGTTACTGAAGTGTAACTTCACACCTCAATTGCTTTGCTGCACCATTCCCAGGGTTGCAAGCATTCTTGAGGGTCTGAAACCCCTGTTTTACTCAGCATTTTTTCTCCTTGAATATAATTGTGGAAGATGTTTACTCGTGCCATTACATTCTTAATGGGAATTTTTCCACCAAAAAAAAGGCATATATCCTCCTGCTTTTAACAAATATGTTACAAATTTCTGACATTACGTTTAAATTGTTTGCTATAGTGCAGAAACAAAGTATCAAATGAGCCTCTAATCTTAATCCAGTGGCATTTTTTTTAGGACAGTCCATTTTATATCAGATGCTGTATGATTCATTTGTACAAAGTTGTACAATGGGTCCAAGTAGTATTTTACATTTGATTCTATATTTATGTTGTGCAATCCTTTTTGTTAGATTTCCTGATTGTTTTTTCATATGTACACTTTGCCACAGGGGCAGGTGACACAGCAAACAACATTCTTTGCATTGCAATTTGTGAATTCCATACATTTAATTATTTTGTTGCTGTATCTACTATTTGTCTCCTTCAATGGTACTGTTATACACAAAGCAGTTTCTACATGTGTGGTGTCCTCTCACCGGGAGGAGGTTCAGCAACTGTATGTCTCTAGTGTGTGCCGTCCTTGTTGTATTATCTTAAACGAGGTTATCTTGGATTTTTTTTCTTTTAATGGCAAAAAGTGGTAGTACATGGAACTGTGCTCATCATTAAATGTTCCCGTTTTTGTAATCATCTTTTTGATTGAATTTGTACATCCACTGAAGGATACAGACTAGGTATTTCATTTCCTACTTGGCTTTAGGTTCCAGCAGATGTTCCCTCGTTGTGTACTACGCATATTTCCAAGCTCTTTTAAGGAGTTTCCTTGGATGCTGTTTTTTTGCACTTCCTCAATAAGGATATTAGAGTTCCTTAAGTAATCTTTTCAATACCATTTCCTTCTAATGCACAGGAAATGGCTGTAGGGTACATTATATTTAAAGTCTCTGATGGAAGGTAGAACTTTGTAGGGAGGTGTTGCAATCAGTTTCCTTTGTGTACAAGAGAGTATATATCCTTCCTGTTTTATTGTAAAGTCCAAGGCACTTATTTTTTTGTTTTGCTATGTGTCATGGAAAATTGGATTTCTGTATTCTAGACTTTAACCGTTTTAGGAAGTTTGTTCGTTTTTCTTCAGGACCTTTCCATATCATCAAAACATAGTCAATGTATCATTTCCGTAGAACAATTTGATGTTTGAAAGGTTTTCTCTAGAAATCCATTTCATCTCATGCATAGCCATGAACACAATTGCCATGTCCGGTGCAAAAGGACATCCCGTTGCTGTTCCCTTTGTTTGTAGGTTGAATTGGTAATTGATGTCAGAAAACGTATTCTTTAAACAAGTTTCAACTCCTTTCAGAATAAATTCTGTGGGGACTTTGTGTAGTTTCTCTCTTGTTTCCAAGATATATTCCATGGATCCAATCTCTTCAATCACATATTTTTGTGATATGTTGGTGTACAAGTTCACAATACCTAATGTGACTAATACATCTTCAGCTTCATTACATTCAGTGTGCTCCAGTTAATTAATTATATCCATTGTATCTTTCAAGGATCTGGAAATGTAGTTAATCAAAGGCTTTAAAAAGACATCAATATACTTAAACACTGCATAAAGTATGTAATTCACACCTGATATTATTATTGGGTGGCCAGGCAGATTCAGTCATCTTGAGTAGGATGTATATTACTGGTGTTCTAAATCACCCTTCACTTTTGCCACTTTTGATTAATTCAGAGATTTTACTCCTCCCCAATTAATAGCGATGCCCAAGGATTTCTCTGTATTGTTCTTCAATGTGGAGGTGTTGCAGAATCTTTTCTATTTAGACATACCCATAAAAGCAATTGCTCCTTTTTAGCTGTTTTTTTGTAATCTCTTCAGATTATTTTAGTCTAAGAAATCCTTGGTATTCTTATTAATCCTTTGGGAGATTGTTCCTAACACATTCATTTTTCTGTTCGATCATGTCCACTTATATTAATAAGGTCTTTTCAAAAGACTATAATTCAATGGGCATGCTCTGAGTAGATGGTCTTTCAAATCCGGAGATAGTATGTGTTTGTGGAATTCTTTGATATTAAAAAAAATATCTTTAATCTCCTCTTCGAGAAGAATTGGAACCTGTTTATTCTGGCTTTTACACAATCTGGGCATTATGTTGTTACAAATAACATACCAATTCTTAAAAGGTTCAGAAAAGGTTCAGCTCATATATATCCAGTACCCTATCCAGTACCCTATTGAACATATTGTAAATTGGTTACTTTTAGAAAGTTGGCATTTTCTTGTTATCGCCATTTGAGCCTTCTGCCAGTTTCCTGGGTCACAAGACTGTGAATGGCTCTGGTGTTGGGGTTTGTGTTTTGCTTCTAGACAGTAACACATAGGGGGCTTAGGTGTGGATCCTGGCAGGATGACTGGGGAGGGGTTGTACCCAGCCCCATTTACGCTTAAAGGGCTTTACCTATTGGACACTCAAAGGATCCTGACACTAGACCTCCCTTTTGTCACCTCCACGAAGTTTGGAACCTTGACAGGGGAAAAACTTTCCAGAACCATAAGTGCGGGTAGGACAGAGAGTTCATATTAGACCTCCAGATCCACTTATCAGAATACTCCTGGACCTGTGGAAGCTACGGAAGAAGAACTGCTTTGCTGCCAGAAGACTATATTGATTCTTGAAGGACTGCCTTGCTATCTAAAAAGAAAGATTGGACCTGCTTGCCTTCATCCCAATCTACCCAGAGTGACTCCAAGAGTCATAGGGCTAACCTCCTGTGTGAGCAACAGGGACACAACATGCTTCAGAGGCCTCCCTGTATCTGCCCACCTGACCTGCCACAACTGGACCTGCCTGAGCCCTGCTGCTGGCCTCTACTAGAGTGAGTCCTTATTAGAGGTGGGAGGTAAACCCCGCTCTGCTGGTGAAGTTTGTGGAGTTTTGCCACTCCGTGCTCCAACATAATCATTTTTGCCTGTCATTGGGCACTGTCAATGCAGTACTTCCACGTCCATGGTTGGGGGCAAAATTTAGACCAACATCTATATCTGCTCCTGAATAGGTTTATGTGTGTTAAAATCCCTCTACTTTACAAAAGTCCAACATTTCCTGCTACTGCTCACTACTCGCGTTATTCCTCTGAAAAAACATCTACCTCCTATCGTTGGCCATATTCACAG
This sequence comes from Triturus cristatus, assembly GCF_964204655.1. NCBI lineage: Eukaryota > Metazoa > Chordata > Amphibia > Caudata > Salamandridae > Triturus > Triturus cristatus. The sequence goes on from NC_140586.1 coordinate 371,229,674, forward strand.
TCATTCAGGACTTCAATCATGATGGTAGTTGGAGGAGAGGTAATGTTGCAGTGGTTGGTATCTCTCGTCATGTGATAGCTTGGGAGGATCTTATCATCTGCTCATTGGCTATGAGGCCTGGGAACCTTAAGAGTGGTTTGGAATTGGGTTGAGTGGAGAGCTTGCAAGTAGTTCCTTGGCCACAGAGACGTGAATTCTGTAAGAGAGGCACATCACCCACCCTGCTCGCAGTGGGCGGGCTCTAGTAACATCAGTAGAAAGATGCTAACTGTAGTGGGTTACAGACAGTGCAATAATGTTAAATGTATATATATATAGCGGGTCTTGAGGCTGTCGCAAAATACATAGACTCTTGGTAAGGCATGGCCCATTGCCTCTGTAGACCATCAGCCATGAAGAGCCATTCAGCCTGTACTTCTGTCATGAAACGTCACGTCCTGTTGTACTGCCTACATGGGCCTAGGTCCCCTCTGTGCCGCCGCTGCACAGTGATCCCTTATCTGCATGGCTGAGGCCAGCCTCCTGGCGGGGAGCTCCTCATCTACTCCTCCAACCCTGGGATCCATGAGCGGGGTGAGTGTGAGTCCGACTGCTGCTGAGTACAGCTGTACAAGACCAGCTCTCACCAGGGAGGGCAGCTCTCCAGGACCTTAGCTGCATCTGGTAACATGCTGGAGGCACCCGTGCTGCCCCATTGGGATGGATCCGATCACTTGCTGCCCCCATGGGCTTGAGTTGAGCTGGATGTGGGTGCCTGTTGCTACCATGGCACTTGGCTGAAGCTGCTGGATCTAGGTCCTGTATCCCCACGGGGATGGGTGTGGATATCTGCTGCACTACTCTGCCTGATCGCAGAACTCAACAGAATTCCACTGAGTTTTTCTGTAACCTTGCTGAATTCCGCTGAGCAAAACTCTGCGAGCTCCACCCAGGCCTAGTCCTAATCTCCAAAAGGAGTCCTCAGGTCCTGGGCACTTGGCTGGAGCCAGAGTGTATTCCTCCTCGCATAACTGAAGGTTTAATTGGAACTAATGCAGGGTGACAGAACCCAATGCAGGACCACGCATATCAGCACCTCACAGCTCATGATTGCCAGCTTCATCAGAACCGGACGCAGCTCAATGCAGCCAGCCACTCACCCTAGGATTGCAGTGTTTGCATCTCCTGATTAGCAGCTTCATCTGAACCGATGCAGCGCGTTGCAGACTGATGCAGCATCTCATTATTCAAACTCAGGGACATTAAGTTACAACTCCCAGGGGGCCGAACTCGGTCATGTACCTGGCCCGCATTCCATCCTGGTTTAAATGAACGTGTAACTTTGTACTGGTCCAGGGCGACCAGATAACCGCAGTTGGTGTTGTCCGCCTCTTAGTGCTATTTCCACTGAAAACTTTAAAAGTTAATAGCTCCGGTTCTAATGATTGGTTTTTTGTTGCTCTGGTATCATTGTATTTATTAAATTGATTTGGAATTGTTTTGTGTTTTGACTTTATTACTGTTTGTGTGCTGCATGAATACTTTACACATTGCCTCTAAGATAAGAAGGCCTGGTCCAAAATTCCGTTCCGTTCGCGGAAATTGCGATAATTTGGCATTTTCGTGTTCCGCGGAAAGCGCGAAAATGTCAAAATTTCCACATTCCGCAGCTTAGCGATAATTTGTTTCTTGCTCGCGCTGTAAAATAATACATTCTCGTGTGCGCGCGATCGCCTTACCTGAATCCCCGCGTTTGCCAACAAGTTTTCCCGATCCGGTCGCGTTCTCAACGAGATGTTGGATTGTTGGTAGCCATTTGCGCTGTCTCGCGACAGTTCGCGCCCGCAGTAACGGCATGCGTCGCGCGATTACGTCTTTCTTCTCGCAATCATGCACCGCGAGACAAGTGAAAAAAAGATGGCCGCGCCCGCGAGCAACCGCATGGGTAAGTTGGCGAGCCGCGACCACGCAGAAAATACCGCGAACGGGCGGGAAAAAAACTTCCGCATCTTCGCGATATTTCCACGTGTTTGCGGAGATTTTTAACATTTTTGCGATAATTTGCAAAAGTGAATTACGCAAATTCCGCCCACCCCTAAAGATAAGCCAGACTTATCTGTGCCAAGCTAACTGAGGGTTAAGCACAGGTTAATTTAGTGACTTTTGTGGTTCATCCTGGCAAGCATTGTAGATGTTGCCTGAGTGGGACTTCCACCCTGCTCAACCCATCACCCAGTTTATTACACTCACTAACCTGCATATCTTTAAATTATGAGATCATCTACATAAGAAACCAGCAGCATTAAATCCAGTTACTGTAGATGGACTATACTTTTCAAATAAGACTTCCCGCATGCGACATTGGACAAACAATAGTTAATGAGATAAAATTGACTATTTTAAGTCTATGCTTGCTGAAGTCACACTGCAGGAGCCTGCCAGAATGAAAATAACCTGTATGGGCCACACAGTATTTCTTTACAGAGAAGTCAGCCAATGCTGAATTGCTTTAAATGAAGATAGGAAATATGCTGAGGAGGACAAAATCGATGTGGAGTGCGATGAAAAAATATCTTTTCTTTAATTAGTGAGGTAGCTAAATCGAATGACTAATCATTAGAGATTACAAAGCCACCCCTTTCGCTGGTACCAAGATATTGAGCTAAAATGAAACACACCTGTGGGGAAAGTGTTAAAATGCTCTCAATGGGGGTGGGGTTGGGGGGAGATAGCGCAGACTCAGGTAAAGGAAATACAGCTGGAAGAATCTTACATACTGTTTGTTGCTTATATGGTCTTAATACATATGCTTTAAGGATTTTTTTATTCCAGAGTTAAACCAGCTAATGAAAATCTTTCTGCACCTGCGTAGTGAAGGTAGTGTTAACCAATAAATACAACAGACCTCCAGATGGTCTTTCTTGCTTAGATGTTGATGAGAAAAGTATAATATAATAACACAGTGAAAGAATTCAAAATAATAAACAAAGGCTCAGCATCTTATGCAATAAAATCGGTGAAGTTCAAAGCATGCATTATGGGCTTGGAAGAGGCTTCTCATGTGTGCTTAGCAGGGAAAGACCGAAAAATGTAATAATTTTACATCTATCATAAGTGAATTTCTTTCAACAACATACCAGATGATTAGTAAAGAATCAGGGAAACACTAATTTACTTTACTAACAGATGTACTTGATAAGGGACCAAGTTAACAAAAAAGAGATAGAGGGATTGCTTCAATTAATCTTAGCCAGTAGTAATTACTCTGAGACACATTTTAGGCCATCATTTATTTGCCCACTATGTCACCTCATATTAGACACAACTATTTGCAAATCAGACTTGGTCCTGCCTCAACAGGAACAGCCCAGCCTCAACAGCCAAGCTAAGTCCTCTTTGAACCAAAACACAAGCCACCCAAGACTGGTTTTGGTCCATGTCAGACTATCATTCGTGTGCAGCTTGGTTCCAGTTGCACAATGAGCATGGAACGGGTATGCCCAGATGTGGGTCCCGGGCTCACTGTGCCATAGGACTCGAGCTATACCTCACTGATGAGATTTAGGTTGGTTGTAACCAATCTCGGTTTGCTTGTGTTCACAACTGGAGGGGATCTGGCTGGGCTGGACTGATTCTATTTGGGCAGGACGAAGACTAATTTGCATTTGCTGGGTCTTTGCCTAGAATGGCACTGTGTGCAAAAAATGGCAGTCTAGAAATAGACAGCCATAGTGTGAAATTAATTTATGCATACCATCCATTACTTTATTATTTTTGTGGTAGCGGCCAAGTTAAAGCATTGTATTTGGCTTCTATACCACAGAAATAAAAGGGATGGCGAAAGATCAGGGAGTAAACTACCTGCATAAAGAACAAGATAGTCAGTGAAATATTGGAGCCAATAGAAATGTCAAATGTCAAAAGATAGCCTCAGGCACAGGAGATTAATGAGGATGTGTACTGGTTCTTCTCCCAAATATATAATGAAACATCAGAGGTCTCAGAAAAATATGTTAAGAGCTGTTGGGACAGACAAGTATGCATGGTAATAGGCATGCACCCTTGTCCAGAGTGCTGAACTGTACTGATGCCTGGGTCCCTAATACTGATTTTTGTTGTCATTGGCAAACATGGATCATGTGTGTGCCGGATCGTCTGTCACATGGATTGCGGGCTTGTTGGACCCAAAGCGCTACACTCAGAGGTGGAAGGCTACTGCCTTTACCAGAAGTTAAACGGCATGAGCGTGGTAGTAGGAGCACACTGTGTAGTGATCGGTAGGATTGAACAGGTCCTTTTTAACCTTTGTCACTGGAGTGAGGCCTACAGGCTCACAAACTTTTTAAAGTTCCGCTGCTGTGTGCTTAACTCACCCTTTGCTACATCAGGATGGTGTGAAGTGCTACACAGTGCAGAAGTGGTGTATCTGCGATGGGGGTGTGTGTTCCTGGAGAGGGTGCCATATAGGGACAATGCCAAACTGACTAGGGCATGCATAAAGTATGCATGAGCTGGACGTGCATGAGCCTAAGAGTGGTATGGTACCTGAAGGATGTAGTGTTGTGAAATGCATACAGGATAAGTATATGACTGAGAGTATGTGTACCTGTGAGTGATACACATGAAGATACATGAGGATTAGAGTGTATGCAGGACAAATGCATTGCTAGCTGTCTGTGTACCTGTGAGTGGCAAAATACATGCGGGATGCAGTGTGTGCATGATAGGTGCATATGCTGGGTATTTGTGTGCCTATGAGTGGTACAATACATAAAGTATACAGTGCTGGGCAGTGTGCACATGTCAAATACAAGTGCTGGATGCATGTGGCACTCTGAATGGTATAGTACATGGAGAATACAGTGCTGTGCACTGCGTGCATGCTGTATACATTCCCTGCGTGTATGTGCACCTGTTTGTCATACTATACATGGAGGGCCCTGGATTCTATTTTAGGAGACCCAGGCCTGCTTGGTGAAACATGGAGTGAAGGTAGAGAGCTCCTATTGACATATTTGTGGTTCGCTGCATTCCTGTAAATGGGTGGTACACATACTGGGAGGACCATGCCTCCCCTATACACTTGAAACAGTGCTCTTTGATTCAGTGATAGGTTACAAGGAAGGGGTCGGGCACATCTCAGGATGGAGATGAGGCTGATCATGAAGAGTAGATCTAGGAGCCCTGGGCTTTGCTTTTGATGTATATATCACGGTGGCTGACATCCAAATGTGAATTTTAGTCACTCCCATGCCCTGTGTTGTGGGACTTTCAGCTACAGATGTATTTCTGCTGCTTTTCAAGAGGAAGAGGATGCAGAAGAGTATGCATTTCAAAAGAAGCAGAACCCCAACTTAAAACTTCAAAGACTCCAACCCTAAATCATATTTGGTGCCTGGAAATGGACTGTAAGAAGGGGAGTTTGAGACCTCATAAATTGTCATCTGCCAAGCACCGAGATGGGCTGTGGGGGAGGGAAGGATCTGCAGGACCTCTGTCCTTGGCTAGAACTGAGGGACAAGTCCTGCTAGTCTCCCTACTGGGTGAGGAGATATCACCCAGGGAATCCAAGGCTACCTGACCTAGAGCCCGGAGCACCAGCACCTGCATGTTTGCCAAGACCAGATTGCCCTGTGAGGAAGAGTAGAGCATTGGAGGGAGCAAGGTCCAGTGAAAAGCCCAGTTCAGTGCACTCTCTGTGTGAGATGTTAAGAAAGGTCTGCTGCATGTTTGCGTTGCTGCCCTTGTACAGGACTGCCTCAGCGACACCAGTTTGCCAGGAAAGGGCCACTGCGAAGATGGCCATGGTAAAGACTGTCATGCGGTAAGGGCTAAAGCCATGTGCAGTAGCAGTGCAACAACCTCGTAGGCCAGGAGAGGCTGCCATTAGTAACTGTGCCGTGTTGACTGGGCCAGACCAGTGGTGACCCGTGGGTCATTGGAAGCAACAAAAACTGTGACTGATTCGCACCAGTTTTATGAGTGAGGTCGCCGTGGGTGCATCATCACACACATGTGGGGCCAGGAACAGGATTGTCGTAACCAATCCCCCATCTGGAGCATATGAACACTTACCCTGCAATAGAAGCTGCAGGAAAACTCAAATTGCTGCAGAAGCTCATCTCACTGGAGAGAGCCTGCACTTGCAGAGTGCAGCCACTGAGTCAGCGTGCGGCTGACTCATCTGACTTGGACTGGAGATGCTTTTGAGCGCCTTTAGATGGGGCGCACTCCAGGACCTGATGGCCCTGGGGAAACTTGTTGCTTCATTGAGCTTGTATGCTGGACTACTATTGACTTTAAATCAGAGTCATAGTGGACTCTTGATACACATGCTACTGTTATGTTTCATATCGGTACTCTTATATAGGTCCAGGGAACATCGTACCCTTTTCCTACATCATCTCCCCTACATTTCACATGAACAAGCCTTTTTCTTGTTGCACAGGTGTTGAATTTTACAGAGTACAAAAATACAAAAAGCAACCTGCCTAGCTCCCATTGTGCATATACAATATTCATAGTGCATGATCCAATTTTAAGAACGAGCCTTATAAGAACATAACTCCTAATAAGGACAGAACGCCTTATATGGACAGAACACTTTATAAGGATTGACGTCTTTTATGGACTAAACCTTTCACCTAGTTCCATGCAGAAGGAGGGTTTTTCTCAATCAATACTGCTAAGACTTCATCCTCAGCACATATGAATAATTTATGAGAACACTACCCAGGGGGTATACTTAACCTCTCCTATCTACGCACAAGGTTTGATCCCGACGTCATCCTCATACTAAACAATGGCTAACACATGCACAAGGACTGTATAATTACAGCCCCTCCTGCTATCAGTAGTTGGAGGGAACTGAGACTTCAAGGCCGACAAACTGACCAGAGACGCTGAGGCTCTGACATGCAGTCGCTCCAGCTGACAGTGGTCTAACCAACCCTTGTGGGATGTCCAATACGAGACCAGGACGAAGTCCCACACTCTCATTAGTCAGGTAATGGGGTACGACTAAATCCTAGCGGGATTCTTGGCTCTTAGGCTTAGGCTCTTTTACACCTACACACATGCTAGGTAAACTTAGGAACATTTAGACAGGCATCTTAGGAGTATGTGCTTTATTTTATAAATGCATTTTATATTCATGTATATGTTCATGACTATTGCAAAATGGTAGAACTGTACTATTCCTTTTTATTCAGTGTACTGCTGATCCTATAGCTCTGCCACTGTGCAACAGTTGTAGCAGCGCATATATTTTACACTAGATGAACAACAGTACAATAAATTCTTATTGTCTTGTAAACACGCTCGACTGTTTCTTCTGTGTATCTCTCTGAGACAAAATGAGCAAGCACGAGTGACTGGGTGAAAAGTAGTATATTGTTTCTCTGAGTCTGAGGAATCAGGGTTTGTTGTGTTCTGAGGTTGCCAAAAACTAATCTCTCTGATAGAAGGAGATTCTAGTGGCACTGTGAGCTAGCTAATGCAAACAAGGCTAACATACACGGTGGGGTTGCTCAGAGTCAGTCTACCACCCGACTCACAGTGTATGTTATCCAAAAGCGCAGGTCCTGCAGGGGTACTATAGGAACTACACTACATGGCGCCACCAACATTTGGTTTGGTACTTATTTAACAGTAGAATCTGAGTAGCTCAGTCACGCTTATTCTCAGAGACCCCTACTCACAAAAAACAGAGACGTCTGGAGTGAGTGGGCACAAAAACTCAGCCACAGCTGAGTAGGCGAGATATCCTATTTATTGGCTGTTGGTTAATCAAGCTTGAAGGACATTTTTCCCAAAATTGTGCATAAACACCTTATCTTAATTTCCTTGGACAGTTATTCAGTGTTTTAAACACAATGACTACCGTAAACGGAGATTCAAACCCAATAGACCAGGCACTTAATCACTCAGAAGGTGAGGAAGATGCCAATGCAATACATATTGCACCCAATGTAAGACACACTCTGACAGTTAAACTACTCAAAAATGGGTTAATACCCAGAGGAGGTGTAGTAATATTTGTGATAGAGGCACATAAAGATTTCTAAACAGAGGTATTCTACTTGTGGGTTACATTCCCAGCAGCAAATGCTATAACAAAAACTTTTCATTATTACACACATGAAGAAGTCCCAGTGGTCTACACTCCATTTGAGGAGATTGAAATTCTGCTTACCTACCAGGATCATATTTTCTGGTTTAATGGCGCCCTACTCCACTCAAGAACAAGAACAAGACTTGGTCCTTTAGGAAGACGAGGAGCAACATAGCTGATATTAGCGACCAATGCACCACATCCTGACATTGACACAATGCCACGTGATGAACTGCTTGTTCAACACAAAGAGTTGATTAAACTTTACAGAAACAGACACAATTCCTCATGAGGACACTAGCGGTCCAACCAACAGTAATTATACCAAATGCAGCTCCCACACAGAGCACATCTACTAAAATTACTCCACAAACATTACACGCGGTAATGGGTAAATTGCCCACAAAACATGAACAAATTCCTTTCTGGGTAGCTCAGAAAATAACCCAGTTAGAAACAGTATTCCTGAATACAACACAATTTGAAAAACACAGAATGTTAACAATGTGCTTGCCCATGGAGATTACACAACAGTTAACCCGTTGCGTGCGCGCATCGGCCAACGGCCGTAGCAAGCACTACCTCGGTAGTGCTGCGCATGTCCGTTTGCCGACGCGGCCCCGGCCACTCAATGAAACTCCCGCACCGAGGTGGAATTTGCGCCGCGGTTAATGAGTTAGAGGATTGTATCTCTTATGGTACAGTCTTTGCTGCCATATATACCAGGACTCATGGTATTCCTTCATTAGCAGTAATACCAGATGTATTAAGACAAATACAAAATGAGTACAGAGCAGAGCCTGCCCTAAACTTAGGGATGAAGTTTTTAAATAACTACGACCAGGTATCAGCCATAATACTAGCTAACATTAAAGGGGAAGCAGCATCAGTGGCAATCCGCCAACGCCTACGGGAGTTATCTCCATTAGAACAGGAGAATGAACTGCCCAAAATAATTGAAACTGCATATGCAGAATTAGGCAGGGATAGTTTGGGGGGAAAAGCTTTAAAACCTCAACTAATGGGGAGTCCCGAAACGACACTTCTAAGCAGAGACCTACTTCTTCTAAAAAGAAGTGGGATAATAAAAAACAAAACTATAAAAACAAAGAGATCTCAATCCTGAGGAAGGTTTCCTCCACAGGAGTCCTCTGAAAAGAGGTACAACCTTAGGAATAGGGATAATATTAGGAAAACTGAAGGGCGGTCAGAACACAGAGAGGAGAGCACACAGTTCAGAGACAAGCAGCGCTCAAGACTTTACTTCTAAAAAAGAAGATAAGCAAAACTCAAAACCTCAATTTAAGAAAAAGAAAGTTGCTGGTCTGAAGATCAGACATGCCCAGAATTCTGAGGACACAACTTCAGAATAGGGAATGGGCTCTGACGATGCTAGACAGTGCGGTAGAAGTAACAATAGCTCGCCAGAACCTGAAGAAATTTCTGGTGACAGCGGACTTGAATGATTACATCACGGTGGAAACACCAGACACCAGTGTGAGCATCTCACATAAGTTATATGAAATAACACTCCGGATAGAGGGGGACAAGCCCAGGAAAGTAAAATGTCTTTTTTGGAACAACATATCATCTGGTTATGACATCCTGTTAGCAGAACAAGATTGGCCGCCAGCATTCGTAATTGAGTGCCTCATGGGAGAAAGTATGCATTTTCGAACCACGTTCCCGTTCATCTTAAACATACATATCCACAAGAGTGGGCAGTAGCCCAAGCTCCAGCATTGTACAAAAATCACGTTGGGTGGGATGAGAACTCAACCTACCACGTGATCCCATTAAACATTTCACCTATTGCTCAGAGGCAATATCCAATAAAGCAAGAACCTAAAAAACAGGTCAGGGAGATCTTAGATCAACTTGAATACCAGGGGATCATTGAAAAATGTACCTCTTCAATGAACAATTCTATGTTTGCCGTCTCTAAACCTGACGATACATATCGTCTAGTTTTAGATTACAGACATTTAAACTCATGCACAAAGACATTTGCTGTCCAAAATGCACATAGTGCTTCATTAATGAATAACATTGTGCGCAAAAAATAGAAAAGAACACTTGATATCTCAAATGGATTGTTCTGCCAAAATATAGCGCCTGAAAGCAGGTATCTGACCGCATTCAGTGCATTAGGGTCCCAGCGACAAGTTTGTCGACTCGCCCAAGGGTATAAAAGAATATCCCCGGGGTATTTTCAGCAAGAGTAAGAGAGTTACTTCAAAATTTTGATGAAGAAGCGTTGTCCTATGTGGATGATATTTATCTAATGGACGATGACTTAGAGAGGCACTTGACCAGGGTAAGCATTATTATGGGATTTGCCACTGAGGGCTACAAATTTAACTTTAAAAAATAAAAATAGCCTACCTCAATGTCCTATTTTTGGGATATGAACTGTCAAGTGAAGGGAAAAGTCTGGCAGCTAACTTTTTAGAAAAGTGTGGCTGCTCCAGCCTCCAAAATCATTAAAAAATTTACAATTAATACTAGGATTCCTAAATTTTGGCAGAACATACATTTTAGATTATGCACAAAGGGTAAAATCTTTCTACGACTTAATAAAACCTGAATTTTCAGCCAGAAATTGGACACAAGAACATACTAATATTGTTTGTTCACTCCAGGAAGACATGATTGATTCCAAACACTCGTAAACGTATGCCACTTGGTGATCCGTATAATTGCGGGTCAATGCGGGTACACTTATTTGGCCTACAATGAAGGAGAAACCGTACCAATCGCATAAAAAAGACACCTGTACACAAATGCAGAAATGCGTTTCACTTCAACAGAAAAAATCCTGTTCAGACTGCGGTAGCAAGAGAAAGAGCACTGGCTGAGGGGAAACGCATTATTGTCGTAACCCCGGTACCGGCTTTAGAAGCAGTTACAAAGGCCAACATTCCAAATGCGAAAGCATTACATCCAAGATGGATACAATGGGCTAAATTCTCTTACTGCAACAGACGTTGAATACAGATTTGATCCAAGTTTAAAAACACAAGCATTCCAGCAATACGAACAAGAATATCCTCTACCTAATGTACTCTTGCCCCTCGATCAGTATGAATATATTATTCATACTGACAGATCTGTGCAACCGGCCGTAGGAAGTAAGCAGCAATACAGTTTGGAATGTGCTATCATTAAAGGTCGCATGCATGATGGCAAGTTCCATCCTAGTTGCACAAAAACACAATCTCTAGGAGACTGCACAACACAGTTGGCAGACTTAAAAGCACTGATACTGGCACTTGCAAATACAGATCACAAATTCCCAACACTAATCATGTGTGATTCCTTTTACTGTGTACAGTCGTACAATGAGTACTTACATCTTTGGGAACAAAACGGGTTAAAAGATGCAAAAGGTGGCACAACTAAGCATAAAATGCTCTGGGAACAGGTAGCAGAGTTGAAAGCCGAGCTACCGAGGACTCACGTGATTCATACAGTGAGTCATCAACGTGATGGCGTTCACGTTGCAGGGAATTCATTGGCTGATGAAGCCGCAAAGGGGGCTATTCGCACTGCTTCCATAGCTGCACTCACTCGTTCGAAAACAAAAATAGACGAAGATATCATGGTAGCTGTCATCGCTTCACGCAAAGGCAGCACAGCAGTACCTAAAACATTTCCACTCAAATACTCCTGCAAGTTGGATGCACAAAACATTCCATATGCTCGAATTCCTGGAGTGGGGGATAGAGTAATCCCAAATATGGATCGTAGGCAAGGTTTAAGACTAGCTGCACATGAGGGTTTGGGCTTTGCGCACACAGGCGTTACAGCGACTTTTTCTTTACTGAAACAGCGCTATTGGTGGCCAGGGTTACCTAAGCAAACTAAAGACTATGTCTTGAATTGCGACATCTGTCAGCAGATGAAAGGCTCCACGGTAGCAAAACCTGCGCAGACGCCATTATTAAAATCAGACAAACCTCTCACATGTGTGTACTTGGACCACTGCGGCCCCTTGCAAACGGAGGTGGCTTACAAATATATGGTTGCAGTGGACTCATGCTCAAGAATCCTATGGGTATGGCCTCAGCGGTCGGCTGACACTTGAACTGTTATAAAAGATTTGCGAGTCTTTATCTGCACATACGCAGTTAGCACATTACATTCTGACCGCGGCCCTGCGTTTAGCTCTCGGGCTTCTAGAGAGACCATGGAAGGAATGGGCGTAGCATTGTAGTACTCCTCTCTGTACCATCCTGAGGGAAATTTGGTGGTGGAGATGAAAAACCGGGACTTAAAGCAATCTTTAACAGCTAGGGTATTAGGCAAGGGCGGTAGTTGCATCACACACCTTTATGGGGTGCAGCCGGCGTTAAACAACCAGCCAAGAAACTCTCTAGGGGGAATCACTACATATGAAGTGCTCTTTGGGACACACATGTGGGTACCTGATCTTGATTGTGAAGGCACAGTGGCGGATGAAAAACCATTTGATATCCATGATCGTTTGGCTGTTTTACAGGATCTAAATGAATCCAGGACAAAACAAAGCAATGCAGTGGCCATCTAAAGCAGACATCCACTGAGGAAGTCAAGGTAGTCACGGCAAGACCTGTCTTGATCCCAAAAGTCGGGGATCTGGTCAGAGAGAAAATTGCGGACAAAAGGGAATTTGGACCTTTATACAGAAAACCTGTACCAGTCCTTGCAGTACACGGAACAAGAACAGTGCTGCTCCCGCCTCTTGCCGGAAAAAAGGAGAAAAGATTTGTCTCAATCGACTTAATCAAACCACACTATGTGGCCGATACCAAACAGAAAGACTCATCACGTTTGAAGAGCCACCTGTAAGAAATGAAGGACTAAGAAACAATGCTATGGAACTTGTTTCACTTGAACCAGACATTCAAATTCAAAATGAGCAGTCAACATCAACATGCCCCATCGAGAGGAAAATAACATTTCAACTAATCCCGATGCAATTCCTAAAATTGATCGAACTGCCTCTGGCTATTCCATTAACTTTGATACGTTTTCTATGGATCTAAGCGAGCCGGAAACGACACCAGCCAAAATACCACTCAAGCAACAAATCAAGAACTTTTTTCTCTTTCTTCAAAAGAAATACCTGGTATCACCTTGGATTGAACTCTGGGTAATTCCTGGGATATTGTTTTTCTTTTCTGGCTAGGCTTAGTACTGACTTTTAGTATGCTTATTAATGGACACTATCTTCAACAAGGTTCCACAGCCCAAAAGGTCAACCTCCTACTGAAGCCACATCCATCATCACATCGTAAACAAAGAGACTTGTCATCAGTGAACATTACAGCATTTCCTATACCGGATGGTATAGTATGGGACAAGGTTGATTTTAACATAGTCAGCCCAACCGAACTTTTAAAAATTAATCATGTATTGAACATTTCATTAAGTGATATCATTACCTCAAGTACATTTTCTGATGATTGGGACACTGAAACAATCAATAACATGTTGCCTGATTTAGAGAAAACTGCTGCGTTTTCTAATAATGAAATGTTGGAGGGTTCTTCAGATTGTGACACATTGCACTGTTACCAACATTATGGTCATCATTTCCTGCACAAATCCATTTCAGCTAGGAATGGTTTTGAGTACCATCAGTGGGAACATTGCCAAACACCACCAAAAGGTAGTTCACAAGCATTTGCACAGAAATGTTCATACTTTTCAGGGTTTAATACCACAGATCCAGCCTCATATTACTATAAAGTTGCACCAACATCAGCACTGAAAATTATGTTGACAAACACTAAACAGATTTACTTTGTTTCCTTTTTGGCCCGATTGTCTAAACAGGGTTTCGACCTATGGAGAGACGAAATTGACTCGAAATCAATTTGGGGTTCGAGGGACTGGCAAGTCCTGGGTACATAGGCACTATTTAGAGCATGCCTCATTCCACAGCAGATGATCTTTTTAAATTATACTGTGCAACAGACATCCTGTCTTGGACTAGGCAAGAACAAGGACCTGAACACTCCTAGGTTTCCAACACCAACACAGGGGTGGCAGAATTCAGCTACAAAAGAAGGGGCAACATTGGATTACATACTAAAGTACAATAGAACAGACTCAAATTGGAAAGAGTGGGTGGTCTGGCCCTTAGACACGAACACATGTCAGAAGCGATTCCTGAAGATCACTGAGGGACTCAGTATCCATAGGCCAGAACCACGTTATGTACAGAGAGAACATCCAGGGGTAGTGACATCCTATAGTGTTGGAAAGTTGTGCCTCGATTGGCTAGAAACCTCTACACTTGCAGAAGTGAAACAACACTTATCTTTACTCACACATGACTTGGATCTTACGGACTTTTTACAAGAACCCAGGAAACAACGTCAAAAACGTTTCATATATGCAGCCATTTATGCTACCTATAATGAAAACTGGAAGATTTCCCAACAAGAAGCCACAGAGAGAATACGGGAAATAGACCGTATAAACTTAGAAAAAGCTTTAGCTGTGGTAGATAATGGGTTAACAACTTAAACCTCCAGGATATATTCATTGGGCAACATTGTATCTTTTGCTATTGACATACTGGAACAGTATTTAGCCATATTACAACACGGCCAATCTCAGTTACGTTCTATTATGCTATTGAGCTGGACGCTGCAATTTTTGCGTGCAGGCTTTGTGCCCTGGCGTTTTATAAACAGTACGTCTCTGTTTTCAGAATACAATCTAACACAGATAAAAATGGCACAAAGGGGAGCTAAATATACAATGCTGCAAATTGAAAAACTGGATAGGCTACCATTCACAGTGGCGGAATCACCATCAACAGAATGGCTACTTCACAGCCATATCACTCTCCTGGTTACGACCTTTCAGTTTCACTATTGCCTTGAGCAAAAGCAGGCAGGCAGATATGAAAAATTGGGTAAAGAATACATTAAGGAATCCTGGGAATTACCATATAGATTTCGATGCCGAAGTGGGGATCGAGAAGTGTTTCTTAATGGTACAAACTGCAAGAACGCTTTAAGCGGTTCTCTCATGTGCCAAGATATTGTTTTGCACGGAGCATGTAATCGTTCAATAGCGAATCTGTCTTGCCACATGAAAAGAACTCCAGCTGTAGTGATCATGCCAGTGTTC
Source organism: Triturus cristatus (assembly GCF_964204655.1). Lineage (NCBI taxonomy): Eukaryota > Metazoa > Chordata > Amphibia > Caudata > Salamandridae > Triturus > Triturus cristatus. Next base: position 371,244,894 of record NC_140586.1, read on the forward strand.
AAGTTACTTTTGAATTGGAGTTACTTGACGCTGAATGATCAAGGTTGCTGTGGCATGCTTCCGGGCATCGCCTATCTGGTCACCGTGAACACCAGGGTTACTTGCTGTATGCAAGTACTGTTTCCTCCGACAAATACAGTCAGGGAGGCGCCTCTATGGACTTCACTGAATGTTTCTTTTATACAGTTTGATGCTTTGAGCAGAATGAAAGCCATGCTTGTACAGCAGACTGTACCCTTAATCTCTGCTTGAGAAACCTTTTAACTTCAAATCGCAAGGACCTCAACAGAGATACAGGCGCTTATACGTACAAACTGCTCCCTACATTTCATAGAAATGGGGAGTCGTATCTTTAATATGTCAGATACGAGTGGTATTGTACACCTATTTAAGACCATAGGGTCAGGATTCCTTACCACCTTTCAAACAATCCTCTGAGTTATTCCTAACGTTATACACTCCATATATAGAAGCATTTTCCGGGGTCTACCTCTGATCCAGCTCGCAATAGCTGGAATCCTGATTGTCGTTTACCTGCTACGCAATGGACGGACCAACCACCAGCGAAATAGCAAAGGCTCTCCTGGAGAGATATTACCGTGAGCGCATGGTACAACATCTGGGTGCACCTCGCCTTCGAGAACTAAGTGCTTCTTGGTTCCTATCGTTCAGATCAGTCTTTGAAGACTGCATCATACCTGTTTTCCGATGCCTGTTTTGCGGAGGAGAATGCGAGTTGGGCATCTGGCTGACACTTCTAATGGAGACGCCAGCGGACTTAGACTCCAGGATGGAACCACTGCGGTCCCATGCTCGACTCTGTCCTCAGTGTATTCCCATCTTGACACATGCATTCCTCGAGGATCCGCAGGTGCCCTTCACAACTGAGTTGAATTTCAGCTCCACCATTGGCACTGAGGTATCGACTACAGCAGCGGCTGCCTCTCCACCTGCTGTTGGCAGCATTTAATCTAAATCTGGCTCATCGTGTGCTGGAAACGAGTTCTGATTTTTTTCCCCCTTTCATTTCAACAAAATTCCTCAAATTGACACTTTCTATAACAAAGCATGGCCTTCTAAGTACGCTTTCACTAGTTCAACATGTATGATCAAACTCATTTAGGACTTTAAAACAAAAGTCATATTTCAAGAGAACATTTTTTCTCTCCTTGTTTTTCAAACTGTTTTGTAAATGATTTTTAACGTTTTTAAAAACATTTTGAATGACTTATTGATAGTTTTATGCACGGACACCTCGTAAAATGTGTATCTCAATTGTGTAATAATATTGTTGAGTATTAGGAGGAGTGGGTGTTATGTTTCATATCGGTACTCTAATATAGGTCCAGGGAACATTGTACCCTTTTCCTACATCATCTCCCCTACATTTCACATGAATGAGTTTTATAAAGATATAACTCCTAATAAGGACAGAACGCCTTATAGGGACAGAACGCCTTATAAGGATTGACGCCTTTTATGGACTAAACCTTTCACCTAGTTCCTTGCAGAGGGAGGGTTTTTCCCAATCAATACTGCTAAGACGTCATCCTTAGCACATATGAATAATTTATGAGAACACTACCCAGGGGGTATACTTCAACTCTCCTATCTACGCACAAGGTTGAATCCCCGACGTCATCCTCATACTAAACAATGGCTAACACACGCACAAGGACTGTATAAATACAGCACCTCTTGCTATCAGTAGTTGGAGGGAACCGAGACTTCAAGGCCGACACACTGACCAGAGATGCTGAAACTCCAACATGCAGTCGCTCCCGCTGACAGTGGTCTAACCATCCCTTGCGGGGTGTCCAAATCGAGACCAGGACGAAGTCCCTCACTTTCATTATTAAGGTAATGGGGTTCGACTAAATCCTAGTGGGATTCTTGGCTCTTAGGCTAAGTCTCTTTTAGACCTACACACATGCTAAGTACACTTAGGTACATCTAGACAGGCATCTTAGGAGTATGTGCTTTATTTTATAAATGCATTTTATATTCATGTATATGTTCATGACTTTTGCAAAATGATAGAACTGTACTATTCCTTTTTATTCGCTGTACTGCTGATCCTATATCTCTGCCACTGTGCAGCAGCTGTAGCAGCGCATATATTTCACACTAGAAGAACAATAGTACAATAAATTCTTATTGTAAACACGCTCAACTGTTTCTTCTGTGTATCTCTCTGAGACAAAATGAGCAAGCACGAGTGACTGGGTGAAAAGTAGTATATTGTTTCCACGAGTCTGAGGAATCAAGTTTTGTTGAATCTCTCTGATAGAAGGAGATTCTAGTGGCACTGTGAGCTAGCTAATGCAAACAAGGCTAACATACGCGGTGGGGGTGCACAGAGTGAGTCTACCACCTGACCCACAGTGTATGATATCCAAAAGCTCTGGTCCTGCAGGGGTACTATAGGAACTACAATACACTACTAGTGGGGAATACCATTGATTGTACCAATAGTAAATGGGGAATAACCATGCTCACTAACACGAGGAGTGTATGGGACAGGGAACCACCAGAGAGACACTGGAGCCCCGACCTCAGGGGAGGACTGTGTAATTGTGTATGTTGTTTCCTTCATTTGTGTGGTAGGCAATAGAAATAAAATACTTATCTTTGATATAAAAGTGAGTATTTTGCTGGTAAATGATTTAGTGCTGCTGCTGTACGAATTTTGAGTTGTGAGCCAGTGTCCACTAATCTTTATTCACAACCTCCCCCTCACACAACCCCTAGAACCCTTGGACTGCTGGACTACGTTTACTACTGAGAGTCAAGTGCAGAAGGGGCACATGGCCCAGTTGCTTTGACCCCCTTAGCAGGTTGGGCCCTGGGACATCAGTAGTAAAAAGCCTCCACCCTCACAGTTGGGCCCAGTAGCCCATGCATGCCCCGTGGCCCTGTACAGGTGTTCTGACAAGAGATGGCTAGCTGCATGCTGTATAGGATAATTAACTGCAGCACAGTCTAAATTGGATGTTAGATAGAGGGGCAATATATTCAGTGGGACCTCAGGCATTCACTGGATCCTATCTGAACTGTACACAATTCTTGTACAAGAAATACATCTATTTTTTTTTATTAAAACAAATTAGAACTTGTATGAAATTCACATATATTTCCTTTGCCGAAATTACGATTAATGCTCCAAAAAGAACGTATTAATACGTAAAATTGCAATCTGGCACTTTTGCGTTGTTTTTTAGCATGAAATATATCATCTTGTCCATTTTGTGGCATGGGGAGGTACCACAAAAATTGTGGCTAAGTCACGCATGACATGCACAGCAGCCACATGCATTCAGCTTGTTCAGATTTTTCCCATGATCTTATTATGGGTTGGGGTGTAATTGCGTAATCTCGGGTATTTCATGTAACAATCATAATATAAAATGCTGGAAATTCTGCAACATTACTACAGTTAGTACAAAATTACACAAGGACCCAAAAACAAGACAAAAATGTTTGAATAAAGGACAGGCGTAAAAAATATGGAATGAATCCACAATCTCTAACTTCCTTAAATTTATATTCTAAAATGTAATCACAAACTCTAAATAAGAGACTAGAAGTCTGGCTAAAGGAAGTGTCTTCTTCGTATCAACATGGATTTGTAGTAGGGCAAGACAACGCCTCCCAAGCTACAAGTCTGATTGAATGAGTGCAAAATCCAATTGCGATTTGATTATTAGATGCAAAAAAAGTACTCCATTGAGTTTCATGTTGGTTTCAGTGGGAGGAGATTTACAGGATGAATATTCAACCAGTCTTTATAATCTGGGTTGAAACGAAATACTCAGATTAAAAGATTAAAATTCTGATCAATGGGTAATTGACATTGAATATATAAATCTAGTGACCTACATATCAGGGATGCCCGTTGTCTCCTACATTACAGGTTATCTGTATGAATCCATTACTGAGGAAAGTGGCTCAGGTGATTATACCTTGTAGATGCATAGGTTGTTAAGTCAACAGTACCGCTTATACACATGATGTTGCAATTTATACTTCCAACTTCGAAGAAGCCCTTCAGAGAATGGAAGAATTCTGTTGATATGACGTTAGCATTGTATAAACGCCACTCAATAAATGATCTCCTACTAATAAAATCAGTAGCGGCTGCTAGTGAACGCGGGTGGTGGGGTGGGGCAGACATAGGGGGAGGAATGAAAAAAAATATACAGCGCTACCTGGGTACTCCCGCCACTGCCTCTCTCCGTTCTTTTCTGACTGCCAGCAGCACAGAAGCACATAGACTCCTGACTCACCAAGCCAATCATGACGCTGCTGTCACCAGCAGGACAGCAGCGTCGTGATTGGTCTGAGTGGCCTTGTTAGGCACTCAGACAGGAGGTGGGAGCTTTTGTATGTTATCCACCCGGCTAAGCAATACAGCTAGGTAAGTGTGCATGACTGTTTGGCTGGCACAAGACGACCGGCCAAACCGTCATGCACACTTAGAGAGTGCCCACCACTCCTCCCCCTGCTCTGGTCAGCCCAGCCCCGCACCACATCTAAGCCAGTACGGAAAAATGAAATTAAAATAACACTGCCTTATTATAATTTTATTTTTCCTTTTTGAACTGCTCAGAGAGCAGTGGGGAGACGCTTCTCCGCCTTAGCGAAGGAGCTGCCGCTGAATAAGTCATTACTTTGTTTTCAGTCGCACCACATTGAGGTTAACAGATTTTAGAACAGCAATCATATATTTTTTTTAAGTCTGTACTTACTTTGACACAGGTGGGGTATGCAATGATCCCGGCATCACATACTTGAGAGAAGTCACTTGAGCGTGTGTGTTTCTCGTATCCTTCTTCACAAGTAAATGCAATAAGTTGATTGTCAGTTGCATACACTGTTTTTGCAAACGCTGGACTTAGCTTTATGTTATTCTTGATAAGTTCTTTCTCTTCCAATATGCATGAACCTGAAAATGTGATAAACCATAGCTTAAATCTATGAAAAGACATCACATAGTAAACATATACAAAGTCATAATACAGATACCATGCCCCAAATTACGTTTGCACATTTCAGGTCTTTCATTTTTTAGGGTTGCTTGCTTCCCATTAAAATTGTTCCACAAGGAGTAGTAGTTGAATATATGGACTTTGATTAAAAAAAAAATCACATTTGAGTCCAAAGTTCATCCGTGACTTATTCTAACAAACTTCTGCAAAGCCTACTGATCCCTCCAGTGAAACCTATTATCTGTGCCAATGCATGTTTTTTACCCACAGATGGACCAGAACAAATACATGCACCCGTGGCAGCCATCTTTCAGTGAATTTTTTATGCTTTATAATAATCCATTTAAGGATGGCTGATATGAACACAAACGCATTAGTGGCTGCAATCATTGGATTACTAGGGTATCCTTTCAAAGGTTTCTTAAGCAGGAGCCATGTCTGAATGGACCTTTCAAAAGCATACGAAAATACCTTCAGCAGTGCATGCCTTTCATGTGCGACAAATCTTGGGCTGGCAAATACCATATTAATTCAGGATTTGCCTCCAATTATTTGATCCAGTTGATATTTTTTTGGGGAAATAAAAGCTTGGTAGTATTCAGTAAATGGTTCACTGTATAATGTCTTCTATTTTACTTAACTGTTAGTGGGCAATTAAAGACATGCACGTGAGGTATCCCTTCTCTCAGTGACTTTTTGTTTAGAGTATTGAAGTCAGTGGGCAGTGGCAAGAATGACAGCTGCAGGTTAATCAGGACTCGATGAGAACATCTGGAGTTCCTCTAATGAGGGCCAACTGACAGGTACCAACCCGTGGTTCGATGTTTTGACATTTTTGGGTCTGGAGAATGAGATGCTGGATGGGAACCTGTGGAATTTGATATCAGTTTCTTGTCGGGTACACAGTGATCATGAGGATGAAAAAATCGTGCTGGGGTACCAGAATTGTGCACGCCTGGTTGAAATGCTGCGTTAACTGCTCTGCAAGAAATGGGTATCAGTGCTACATAGGGGCATATCTACAAGGCGGCGATAGAAAATTATCGCCACTTTTGCGTCTGGTTTCGGCCGAAAAGCTGCGATAATTTTATCGCCTAATTAGCAAGGTCACTCTAATGCGTGAAACCTTGCATTAGCGCACAAATTCTTAACGCCCAGCTTTGCATCTATAATGAGATGCAAAGTGGGCGTTCCTGACCCGACATGACAGGAGAAATGTGGCTAAGCGATATTTCTCCTATCATCAAGCGCCACGTTATGAAGCATAGCGGCAGCAAAAGTAGCGATAACCCCTGTTATCGCTACTTTCCTTACGCTTGCTTCAGGACTGACTTAGCCATGATATCCTATGGAAGGTGGATATCATGGCTATGTTTGTGGGGCCATATCAACAAGCTAAAGCCACATTTTGTGTGATTATCGCTGGGTTTCCAGCGATAATCTCACGTTTGGCAGTTAGCGCTAGGATTTTTATCACTTTTGAGATAAGCGTTGCTAACAGCACGCTATCTCAGCGATAAAAATCCACGTTAGCTGGCGATAATTATCCTAGCGCTAAGTGCGCTTAGCGATAATTATCGCCGGTTGTTGCTGATATGCCCCATAGTAGGCAGCAAGGACACCGCCTTCATTACATTATAATTGCATCATATGGAAGAGAGGATGTTTTTTTAATTTAGATATGTTAATTGGACTGTCGGTCTGAAGGTTTGTGGACAGATTAGTGGTTCAACTAAAACTTAATCTGATTAAATGGTTTAGCTTTTTTTTGAAGGAGGGATGGAGCTTGACGACTTGAAATCTGAAGTGGTTAGTAGCTAAAGGAACAAGCATTTGCAGTGCAATAGGTCTCGCATTTACGCGCGTTTAAGCTATTGGCATTATAAATGACAAGGACTTTTATTTATGTTTAAAAAAAAAAAATGCTTGTTTTCAAATGTTGGCAACTATGAATTTAATACACTGTCATGGACCATTGCACTCTTTCAGTGTCAGCCATTATGTCAGTTGCGATTAACCGGTGCTAAAATGTGCATGCTGTTGCTGGCTTGATTAGGAAACTGACTTTGCGATTACAAATTTGGGATTTTACGGTTGTAGACTGCTGGTGTAAGTTTCTCACATTGTGACGAAGAAACTGAAGGCGGATTCGGCTCCACTACACTGTCCGAAAAAGGTGCGGAAGTTTAGAATCACCACGGTTAAAAAATGTTCTCCTGGTAGGTAGACTATCAAACAAGACTCGTGTATTAGATGGAGTTTCTAAGGTTTGCTTTAAAGCTGACACGCAGCGCTGGCTTGATCAGGAAATTGACTTTTCGATTACAAATTTGGTTGGTATTTTTCGGTTGTGGGTAAGTGAGGTACTTTAAGCACGTGGCGACTGAGAACGGATTCGGCTCCACTGCCTGAGAGTGGGCAAGTTAGATGTAATACGCACCTAGTCCCGCTCAGAAAGTTTTGGAAAGAAGCACATAGTACCGAAAACAGAAAGAGACAGGTAGTATAAACGAGGAAAGAAAAAGCTTGACAGGGTATGAAAGGATAGAGTATGCGAGACAGACAATGCAAGAGTGAAGAGAAAGTTAAAGTACAAGAGAAATGGGAGAACGAGCAAGAACCAGAAGAGGGATGAGGTTGGTCTTGTTCACCCATCTAAACCTTACATCAGTGTGTGCCTGTGGTATTTCTAGAGACCCCTCTAACTTAGTCTTGCCCACCCTGCTTAATTTGAGCCGGTGGTTTCCGGTGCTCCACACAGCACTTAATTATCAGCACTGGTGCTTGTGACAGTCTGCCACATGGTGGCGCTGTCTGGCCAATTTAGAGATGACCACAACAACAGTTAGTTATTAATTCAATATATGTCAAAAATGACTATTACCGGCTGCCCAAGCCATTCTTATAGCTTTGGGGGCCTGAAATTGTCTCACTCTTGTAAGGAGTTTGATGGTTAGTAGTTGTGATGTTAACGTCACTGGCAGTGCTGGCAGGGGCAATCTGTAGTGCAAGCTGCAGTAACCTCCTGACGAGAGCCCTTTCACTTAATTTTTTACAAATGAAAGCACTGGCACTTATATTTGTTACAAATTAAGCACTGGCCCATAAACCCCACCCCCTTTCCCCACCCTCTTTGCTCGTGCTCCAGTTTGTGTTTGCTCGCCCTCTAGTCGATAAAGAAATAAACACCATAAGTGACTTGGCTGAACAATCTATTCAGTCCATACGTCCTACATCTTGTTTTTATATATGTCTGTTTGGCTTCCATTAAAGTTTATTTTGTTGACACAAATAAGACATTTTTAACTATCACCATACACCATTCACATCACCAGCTCCGCAGTAATTCTGGCGTCGAAGCACACCGGGGTGGCATTCGGCCTCTCCCGGTGGGGCCCGATGATGAAGCATGTGACCAACCAGGTTGGCGAGTGAGGGTTTTCTAACGAAACCAACTTGAATTCTACAATAGTGCTCTATTGATAGATTCAAGACACACTCTTTCGTTGATTTGATTGCATTTACCTGGGGTATTGAGAGTGGCCAGCGATCCTTTTCCTCCCTCACTCTTTTGTTGTTCTTAACAACATTTGATTTCCTTACATTTTAAAATATGGTGGCCCTTACTTTTCTGGGGAAAGTACATGCGTCTCATTTTGCGCGTAAATTTGTCATATCATTTTGACAAACGTACAAAATATGTCATATCCACTCGAAAGTGAGATAAAAAGGATGCTAAATCTGCTAATAGTAATGTCCTATCCTCCCAGTAGTGACACAAATAAACATTCCTTGTGCGACAGCAGTCTGAGACAGCTGCCTTTTCCAAGGTCAAATAACAGTTATAACTAAAACAGTGTAGTTTGTATTGACATACTGTGTACCTTATTGGTACAAACATCTAATGTATATGATTATGTCAATACATTCCTTAGAAAAGGTAAGAGGGGTCAATTTAATGTAGAAACCCTCTGAAATCAACATCAAATTGAAGAGGTCTTCACCCCAGATAACTACACCAGATGCAGTGCGAAATTCTCCTGGTAGACTCTGCCCATGCTGAATGCTGATAAGGTGTTGGAAGGAGAAAAGCTGAGCCAGCTGTTGTGGGTTTTCTTTCAGAACACTACTTCCAGCCCTCCTGATAACCACAGCACTTGGCTTTATACTGGTATGTAGTACATTGTTATCTCAAGAAACTCTAGATGCAAGTTAATCTACTCCATGCTCTCATAGTGTAGCACATAGATGTAGATGTTAGGCGGTAACTGCAATAAGTGAATTTCTAGTATGTTCGATATGTTAATTTTATTCTCATTGTTAGTTATGTGTCTCAGTGCTGTATTAAATGCAAAAACAACAAGATAATGGATGGAATGATTGAATTAATCCCAGCCTCTGGCAATCACTCGGGCTGCATCCCAACCCGTTTTATTTTACCTGCTATGCCACTTCAGTTTTGACCCAGGTATGTGCAAATCAGTCTTGACCCTGCTCCTCATGGGAACAGTCCAGCCCAACTGCCAAACCAGGTCATCCCTGAAACGGAAGACAAGCAACCGAAGGCCAGTTTTTCCCTAGTTAGGGCTCCTCAACCAGGGATAGCTTGGTTTCAGTTGCACATTGAGCCAGGGACCCACTTTTGAGCATAACTGGCTTACTTAGGCCGTCAAATGCAAAAACAACAAGGTGATGGATGGAGTGCTTGAATTAACCTCATCCACTGGCAATTGCTCTGGGCCCCATCCCAATCCATTCTTTTTTGCCCACCATGCTACCTCAGTTTGGATCCAGCTATATGCAAATCAGTCTTGACCCTTTTCCAGTCAGAACAGGCTTGCCCAAACTGCCCAGCCAGGCCCTCCCAGAACCAGAACACAAGCAACCCAGGACCAGATTTGTCTTGTAATGTGAAATGCCCAGATATTCCCTCGTCCAGCGGCAGCAGACATGGGTACGTGCGATAGCTACACACCATCGAGGATCCCTGTAACCCTCAGGTATGCCTGCTCTCCCCCGTAAAGGCCTCCACTCCATCTACTGGGGTTGGATATTTTCTTTGAGGTGTTTGCGAAATACTGTTCAATGATAACACCACCACAAGCCTGACTAAGGTTTGTCTAACAGAGCATACATCTGTCGGTGAACCCTGTTTCTTTATGTACACCCAACTTTTCTCTTTATGGTCCTGAAGAAATGCCAAGGAACTGGTTTGGACCAAAAGGGTGTAAAACATGTCGACCCTATGACCTTTATCACTATTCACTTCCTGAGAACCAAGCTTAAACTCCTCATTAGTGGAAGGTCTAAAGTTCCTTGCTTCAACAAAGAATAAATTACCTTTTTGGGTACCATCGCAACATTTTTACCTCACCCTTGCGCTTACCCCACACACCCGCACTCACCACTATGGCTTTTTCCTTTTAAAAGACCTCCACTGCAGAGCCCTCTCGCGAGGCCAGTGGGGGACTGCAGCGCCAACCCCACAAGGAGCAAAAACACCCTATGATGAAGCATGACAGCTTAATGGGCAATGTGAGGGCAACTCTTCAAATTTGAGGAATTTCCCCACTATCTATTATATCCAACCTAAGACTTATCTATCATAGATAAGTTAATTTTCTTCTCTTCTGTACACACTACCTGTAGTCTAGTATGCTGGTGTACCTCCATAGGAAGTGTGTTTGATCCCCCCTGGTAGAAGGCCTGACAGTTCTGCTGGCTGTCGTCTAAGACAAGGTTAACCAACTGGATAAAAGGACGAAGGATTCAGAAGGCTGAAATAAGTGCAACAACATCAGAGAGAGTGGTGGGCCTTCCTGAAGGAGAAGACAATGATATGGTGTCACTCTTGGAAAAGTGATTTCTTGAAAGAGTGGCTCCTAAGGACCCCTCACTTCTTAGCCCTGGAAAGAGTTAAGGTGAGGCTTCAGCTGGTAGCATTGCCGAGGCCTGTGGTGGCTCATTCAATAAACTACAGAGACAAATATGCCCTCGTGAGTAGGGCATGCTCCCTTAGCCAACTACAAGTGGAGAACAGCTCAGTAGCTCTCTTTCCTGACTATACATTTTCAGAACAGCACAAGAAAGCCTCACTCTTGGGAGTCACAAGATCGCATAAGGAACAGGGCATATAGCACATGTTCTTTTTCTAGCACACCTAAAAAATCATAGTGAATGACTGATCGTTCTTCTTCGACGACCCTGCAAATGTATGGGACTGGCTGGAGAGGTATAGGAATGCCACAGAGAGAACCATCCAGCTCTGCTTGCCCCATCTGAGAAAATGCAACAGTGCAGAAGAGACTGATCTGAGGGAAATAAACCATCCAAGTATCAGGAAGACCAGGCAGGGTGGCGGTCATAGAGGTGACGAACCAGTTCAGAATGGGAACGGTTTGAGCAACAAAGTGCAAAAGAGACTTACTGAATGAGAGAAAGCCAGGATCTTTATTTGGCCTCATTAGGATCCAGCCATGGCCCGAGCTTGACCCAGTTTACAGTCAATGATCTCTGATAGCATCACACTTGTGATAATTCTGATTGTTACCTGGGCCTCTGCTGGGGCTTGGGTGCTCTAAGGCCCCACCATGGGGTCTCCTCGCTGCATGTAAGGGATCGGATTAAACTGAGAGAACATGAGGGCTTAAGAGTAACCCTGGGCGTAGTTCGCGAAGTAGCACTTCGCGAAGCTACGCAAAGTGCAGTTCGCACTACGCGAGCTACGCGTAGCACTTCGCAACCTGCATAGTACCTTGTTCGCACTGTGCCAGATGTCGTTTTCAATGATTGCACAGTGCGGACAAGCAACCGGCACTGTGCAATCATTGAAAATGGCATCTTGCACAGTGCGAGCTGTAGTTTTCTGCTGCTCGAGTAGATTTTTACTCGAGCGGCAGCTTTCTCAACGCGAACTGGTAGTTTCTCATCGCGAGCGGTCGCGAGCATACGCGACCACTCGCAATGAGAAACCTGACCTCCTCGCGTTGGGAATCTCGCCGGGAGGTTTATTTTCCATGCTCGCGATCGCCAACTTGATGTTGCTGATCGCGAACAATGAAAAAGTCTCGCCAGGATGTCATTTTGCTTGCTTGCGGTCGCCAATTTGACGTTGAGGACCGCGAGCAAGCAAAAAATGTCCTCAGCACTACGCAATACTACGCTACGCGTGTTCGCACTGTGCTACGTGCAGTTCGCGTAGTGCGAAGTAGCGCGAACTTCGCAAACTACGCGAGCGTAGCGTATTGCTTTGCCCAGGCTTACTTAAGGGGTGGCATATGTACAGGTGATAGCTTCACTGTAAGCTGGTGATAAGTCCACTACTCCATTATTGAGCTCCACCACTCCTATGAGGTGGTCGAGCACATTCAACACTTCAGTTACTGCTTTTCAAGTTGTGGGTGTCTGACTATTGCCAGGACACCCCGGAAAAGAGGAGTTGGGAACTTTTAGTATGCAAGTGGTGACTTATAGTGGTTATCAGCTTTTAGAAGCACAGATGTATGATTGGCGAAGGCAGGCAGAAGGAAGTGTTGCATTTTCCACCACATGTGCTCACTTGGGAGCAGCAGGTTGAGAATTTCCGTATTGAAGCATGGCTTCCCCAGTTCCTAATTATAATGTTCTTAAGTGGAATGTGAGAGGCATGAACTTGGCTGTTAGGTGACTCCGGATATAAATGCATGTAATATGCAGAGGAATGGATTTTGCACTCCTTCAGGACAAAGACCTGGTTGGGAGAGAGGTCAACAGATTGCAGAGGAGAAGCAGGGAAAGGTATATGCTACAAATTACCCTTCATATACTAGAGGAATGTTGATTTCGATCCAAGTAGTAGTTCCATTTGTAGGCTCCTCGCAGACAGTCGGCAGCGGAGGGAGATTTACTATAGTGACAGGGAGATTTGATGGGTGCTCCTACTAAGAGGCAGCATACATGTCCCTAGTGTTGGCCACACAGAAGTAACCGGCAATTCCCCATCCGGAAACATCCTGACATAATTTTAAAATTAGAGGATCCCTAAACATGCCTGAGACCCTCACGAGACCCTGCTGCACACCACAACTTGTATTGGATGGCCTTCAGAACTAAAACTGCCCGATCTGTCGCGGATTCTCAGGGGTGGTGCTGACAAAATGGCAGCAGCAAATCGCAGAACATCATGCTGAGGCCCGCACTGATGCAAAGCCCTCATGGAGCTTTAGAGGGGTGAGCCCTGTGGAGATGTCATGAGTTGCGGGGGCTCTCCCACCTTTCCTGCCAGGGCTACAGGAGGACCAGCAGGAACTGCAGAGTCCCTCGTCTGTCCGGGAGTCTGCCGGCACTGCATATAGGTGAGTGAGTGCAGGAAAAGGTGTGGCTGCTGCTGTGGTGGCAAGGCCTGGGCGGGCACAGGGAGCTAAGGACTGTGGGCTCCACTGCCGGGTGGTGGAGCCTACTGGGACACTGGCCGGAAGATCGAGCTGCTGCCACTCTACTCATCAGGTGCTGTAATTGAGGTAGGAAGGAGGCACTGTGCACACAGCCTGCCATAGGGTGCCTGTGTCCAGTCAAGCTTGATGGCCACTGACTCCCTAAGGAGAGGTGAGGAATGGCAGCCTTAGATAGGCAGTGGAGGTGATGTCCCCCCAGGCATTGAGAGCTTCAGCTACACAAGCACATACTCTCATCCAGCACAGAGTTGGGGGCTCTACGGCGCTGAGACTCCTGCCCCTGGAAATTGCCTCACAAAGTGGGTGTTAACGTGTCATATCATTAGGCGGTCAAGAAGGATTTCTGGTGTAACTGTGCGGGCTTCTGGTGGCCCCTGGGGGAGCGCTGACAACCCACTGACCCTGATGCCTTGCATGCGTCCCTCTGGAGCTGAGCTGACTGATACCCCAGACCCTGCATGCTTCACAGCTCGAGGTTTGAACCTGACTTGGTATCTGTGGAATGGGGGAGAGATTAGATGGGTGCCCTGCATCGGTGGGGCCCTGCAGCAACAGTTTCAAGAGTGAGGCATTGCATGATGCCCACTGGGGACCCTAACTATGAATCCTTAAGTGACTGTATCGCAGACTTCCTGGCATGTCCTGGGGAAGAGAACCTGCACGCTGTCATCCGCAGGACAGGCCCTGCTGATTGCCCTGAACTGATTGGAGGGTGCAATTTGGTGAGTCACTGTCATTGCCAAGAAGTGCACTCTGTCCCCAAACCTGGCTTTTCAACCTACGCATCCTGGTAATTGAACGCACAGAAACACTGGTGATGTCAGGGGTTAGATCTGGATGCGATTACACTGCCATACGATCAGGCGGTGGATGAGTGAACTACAAACCCCAGGAGGCCCCCTATGGAAGAGGAAGTGCCTGGACGTATTTTGGTGGATGACACATGCCGAGTGGCATGCGTAATTCTGGTTTCACGAAGATGGATGTTAGGAAGTTCGGCTGCACGAGTCTCGTCTTTACGGATACTCTGTTTCTTCGGTTTTCTTGCTGGCTTGGGTCTGCGTTGCCTGCAGGGATTCTCTGGGCTGTATTGGCTATCAGACCCCTCGAGATCCTGTCAAGCGGCAGGCGGCCGTCTGTGCGCTTATGGTTTGTAGATTCAAGCCTTGGAGGGTCGTGGATTGTTCGGCACAGAGAGAGGAATTCAGCCTCTCCGTCTATCGCACATTCGGGACCAAGTGGCGTGTGCAGGCTTCTCAGGTTGGGAAACTATTTATTAGGAGTGAGGAAGGGAGTCATTCCAGCTCCAGTACTTTATTTTCTTACTTGCTAAATCTATACTAAAGAAGTATTTAGTATCTTTGTTTGTTCTTCAATAACCAAGAAGGTTATATGACTTTATCTTTGTCAAGACATATTTTTGTTTCGGATTTGCAACTTCTGTGCACAATATTGTTGTTCTCATGTTCGTTGCTATAATGGAACTATCCTTTTGACTTTGTGGATCACCTATTGTTTGGGTAGTCAGAGCGGAGTAGCCTGGATTTATGCAGTACTTTAAAGATTGATCCCAGTATCCCTTTGGATTCTTTTGTTTTGTTCTTTCTGGCCTCTACATCTTTTGTCCTTTTTGAATGATAGACGATGGTATGTGGAATCAATGTTGGGGTTATGCAGTAGTATGCTTTGAGATGAATGGTGATATAACATGGTTGTGCTTTGTTGTTGTAGGAGTTGTCATTTCCAGTGAGAGAGAAGTATCTCTTTTGGCTGGAAAAGGAACTTCGAGATTGGGTTAACCTGGCTCAAGGTACAAAAACATTTAGTGAGATTCTTTGAGAATAATCTTGTTTTTGGAACTCTATTAAGTGTGTGTTCTCTCTCTACAGGTATCTCGGTGCCCGCTGTTCCTGCCCTAATTCCCTTTCCCTCACTTGATCGCCTCAATACTCTGTGTTTGTTCTTCAGAGTTGAGGATCTCAAGAGGTGTACATCTTTGTCCATCGTCTGGATTCTGAGGAGCTTCTGTGACCATTACAGGTGAGCCTGCGCTGCAACACTAAGAAGGCCCATAAGGAGCCTGAGCTGCTAGTCACTCCTTTGTGGTCATGGGCAAAGTCCCCAGGAAAAATGATCTGAACTCGGGGTATACAGACACAGCAGTGGACTGTATACCATGGGTCACAATGCCAGTGTGCCAGTTGGGACCCCTGTAGTGGCCCACTCTTCAAGATATATTGCAGGCCATTACTGCTTCCAGGGAAGCATTGGAAACAAAGATTGATGCCCTGGGGACTGATCTGAGCATTGTGGAAGACGACCATTGACACCTCAAGGTGCGAGTCATGACCACGGAGAAAGTGGTCATGGATATCTCCTTGTATATGGCAATGATACACAAGCAGCTCACAGTGTTGGAGGGCAAGTTAGCAAAAAGTAGAAGGTAGCAAAAATAGATCACGATGGAATAAGCGCACAGAGTGAGGAACATGCTGGCTCACCTAGAGAGATCGCTACTCGAGGAGGTGGCACTGTAGGGCCTCTCTTTATTCTACACCCTAGAGATGGTGCGCAGGGTGCCATTTTGCCCGTCCCTGTCGGACGTGCTGCTGCGACCAATAGTTGCCAGATGTCTCTATTATGTGGAAGGGGATCACATATGTGCCCAGGCTATGGCTTTAGGAGATATCAAAGTTTACAATAATGAAGTCCTGATCTTCCCAGACTCTACAGAGGATGCCCAGAAGCATCGGTCTACATTCCTGGATACCAAGAGACAGCTTTGCCAAATGGCCCTGCACTAAGCCATGTTATTCCCAGCCCGACTGTGGGTGGTAGTGTCGTACTTTAATATTCGGGACCGCGTAGGGGACAGGGTCCTACCCCCATCTATCTTGGTATCAGCAAACCGCAAATGGTTAATGCGGCATGTACGAGTGCTTTATATATCGTTCTAGCTATGAATGCACTATGTACACGTTGTTTCACGTTACTACGCGGGTTCCATTTTGGAAGCGGTGGCCATCTTGTCATTGCCCTCACATAGGCTATAATGGAGAAAATACGGGCCTCACAGTACATGTGCTTTCCTTTGACTTCTCTGTGACCTGGGCAGCTGGCTCTGCTGCCCCAGGTCAAACTGGTCTCACGAGCTCCCCTTCCTCCGTCCACCTGTGATTAGCATCAGGGCTTGACCCATCATAAAACCCTTTCATTCTACACGAACCTCCGGCTAATCTCTTTCACACCTGACTGTTCCTGCTTTATGACTTGTTTCCCAAAACAGGAGATGCTCATGTTTATGGGGGGCCTATTGATATCAAATGTGGGATCTGAACCTTACTGTGTAAATCATTGTGGGCTGGCCGAACTGGAATGTGGGATGGTCATCATGACCCTGCCTTTTTCTTTGTAATGTACACTTGTTTATTACCGTATCATAAAACCGAGGAATGTATGCTTGAGGCAGGGAAAAGCGTATTTAAGATGAAGTCCGTTTCTATGATTTTCAGCAGTCTCCTGAGAACATACACGCTGTTGTACTTCTAGGATACCTGTAATTGGTCTGCAGCCAATAAACGATCTTTGACTTCACCCAGAAGACTCTGTGTTTCTGTAGGTCTGGAACAGGGTGAACCCAGAAGTCATAGGGTGTGTGCCCCTGCACCGCTGGGACTAAAATACCCAGTACTTCAGTTTGGCGCCCAACGTGGGGCGATTTCAGCGGTACCAGTCCAAGCCAGAGGTTTGTGAGGAGCTTCGTGTGGAAATTCCGGAGGAAGGCCGCCACTTCATCGACCCCTGCATGTCGACGTGGTCCGAAAGTCTTTTCTGCGAGGTTCTCCGCGTCCCGACGGCTACGAAGGACTGCTGCCCTGATTAATCGACCTGTTTTGGACCCTTGACGAGTTTTGAGAGAGCGAAACAATCGAGAGAGTCTTCTGGTGACGCCATCGATCAGCAATATTCAGTTAAGTATAAGTGGAGCGTCTCCTATTTGTTTTGGTATCCCTCGGGATCGTTTGATTTGGGAATTTTGGAGTTTGCAAACGCCAAAGCCAGAGGACTCGTGTATTCACGAGACTATCGTAATCGATAATCCTTTGAGGTTTGGATCTAGACTAGTGAGCGAAGATGCCTGGTTCTAGAATATTTGGTAGATTGTTTTGTTTGGGTTGTGGAAAAGATTTCCAGCTAGAGGAATCATGTCCGGTTCCTCCGGTTGGAACTCCAACTTATGAGCTCTATGTAAAACATGGCGTAGGCCCCATTGCATATAACGAAGTATGGATCCACTACACCAGAAAAGACGGTGTTTTAAAATGGCCCCAAAATGGTAGTTTCGATACCGATATTTTAGATAATTTGGAGATTAAATTGTTCAAAAAGAAAGCCCGGCCGGCGATGTTTGATTCTTTCCGCTTATGGCGAAAGGAAGCCAAACAGAAGGAAATTAAGCTAGCAAAAAAGAATAAAAGAGAGAGAGGTATGACAGTAATGCAAGCAGCTGTACAATTCAAAGACAATGAGGAGGAGCAGATGAATGAGCAATTGCATAGGCAGCGTAAGTTAGGGATCGACAAATGTTACCCAGCTTTACCACACTCTAAGCAGAATGAGTCCAAAGAAAAGGAGAAAGATCCCCTGATGTCGCATTTGTTGAGTTCGCCACCCCCGTATGCTCAGAATGCCACGGCACCTCCCCAGCTTGTGAATATGCCACCTCCAGTTAATATACTGCAAGCCTTGCCGCTACCGCCTGCTGCTGCGCAGCCGGCTCTTATCCACATAGCGCAGCCCTCTCAAGGGCCGCCAGTTGTGTTTCCAACTGCCCCCGCACTTCCTGCGACTTTGTCTAATTCAGCAGCTGCCTCCCTTGACACTCTTCCTTGCACCACTCCAGTACCTGTCTCTGCATCCTCTTTTCTCCCCTCTGTTTTTCCCCCTGTTTTCGCTTCAGCTTCTCCTTCAGCGCGACAGCGCTTAGCTAATGTGGTTACTGCGTTAATGTCGCCTCTCTTTGAGTCATCCAGTGCGACTCCTGGTTTACAGCGTAAGCAATTACGTAGTCAGTTGCCTAACCCCGATGAGAAGAAGGTAATAGATCGCATGGCGCGTAGGTGGATTGTTTTCCCTTCACTGTATGATGTGGAATCAGTTGTTAACGTTTTCCATCAGTGGGATGCCCCAAAACAGAGATATGTCTTTGAGAAAATGTGCGAAATTCTCTGTGAAGAATTGGAGGATAGTGGTAAAGACCCGAGCCCGCAGGAGTTGTGTAGAGTGAGGTTTGATTTTGGAACTGGTATAATCGTGGATCGTGAGGTGGATAAAGCAGTTGCGGTTGTATTGTCCTTCAGAAATGACGATTGTCAACAGTCATTGTTTGAACCTGATGTCTCTGTGGGAAAGAGGGTAAAAGCACGCCAATATCCGATGCGTGAGGTTCCCCCAGTTTGGAGACCCGCTGATGCAAATGCTAATCCACCTGTCGTAGCACATTTCCAGCGTATTTGGGTACATGTTCCGTGGAAAAGATCTGAGGTGTTAGCACTCAAGCAGTCATTGCCTGATCCCCGTAAAAATCCTACTGGTTATTATAAGGAGTTGTCACAAACTGCAGAATCTTGTGTAATGAATCTGGCCGATGTAGATATGCTGTTTGGGAATGTGGTTCCACAGCCTTTGTGGGGATCCATACGTAATACGGATCATGCTGCAGAACTAGGGGACACATGGGCTAACATCATCGCTGCTGATGCTAGACAAACTGGTGGTGCGAAACCTGAGCCTTTGATAGCAGAACTGCCTGGTAGAATCATCACGTATATGAAGGCAATAATGCCCGCGATGCGCGTAAATTGGGACAAGCTATCTGCATGCAAGCAGAAGAAAGATGAGACAGTGTCAGACTTCTTCACCAGGTTTGAAGAAACGTTTGTTGACCACAGTGGGCAAGATATGAGTACTGAGGGTGGCCAACGGTTATTTGTGGATAAGTTTGTGCAGAATTTACTTCCTGACCTGTGTAAAAAGTTAAAAGATTCAGAAAGTTCTTGGGCTGTTTCTTCTTCAGCGCAAATACTGGCTACTGCACAGTATTATGAAAACAGAGATAAAGACGAGAAAGATAGAACAGAAAAGAAAACGAAGGAATTAAAGACAAAGGTCCTTTTACAGCAGGCCTATCCGCCACGTGGAGGTCAGAATAATTATAGGCAACCCCAAGGTGTCTATCATCAACCCCAACAATTTCAGAACAATCAGCAAATGAATGGGTATTATCAACCACGTGTCCCTGTAGGTCCCAACCAATGTTCATACTGCAAAGAGGAAGGTCATTTTAAATATAGTTGCCCTAAACTAATGCAGCGGAACGGTAATGCGTGTGGCGCAAGAGGTAGGGGTGGTCAGCAAGCTCCTAGAGGCAGAGGGCGTGGAAATGCTCCCCAGAGCGCGCGTCCTCTGCCGCCTCAAAATACCATCAATAGCTTTGACCAGCAAGCTAACACAACTAGTAATACAGCTCAGTACTACACTAATGATTATTATGCAGAGGACGGCGATGCAGGAAATAATGATTACTAGGACAGCCGTAGACAGAGAGAGGGAGTTGTTTCAGTGCCAGTGGATCAGAGTGGACCGTATGTTGAGGTGACTACAGCAAATGTAACGGAGCCCTTTCTGCTAGACACTGGTGCTGCAAAGAGTTCAATCATGCATTCAAAACTCCCTGGCGCACCTTTGTCTGGCGATATAAATGTTTCAGTAGGTTTTTCTGGCGCCCCAGTTAGGAATCCGATTTCTAGTCCCATGTCACTTTCTATTGGGCCTTGCGAGCTGAAAGCACCCCTGATTCTGACAACAGGTTGTGGTGAGAATTTGCTAGGATTGGATTTGTTGAAAAGGTTGCATGCTACACTGTATTGTTCACCGTCAGGAGTACAACTTACATTAGGCAGGAAAGTGATTTCCCCGATGTACTTGTCTAAAAATACAATGCCGCCAGAATTGTCATCCCTTCCGGATGCCCTTTGGGCTACAGGTCCCAATGATGTGGGCCTCTTGGAGATACCGCCATACGTGGTAACTTTAAAGGCTAATGTCAGACTGCCACGTGTTCCCCAGAACAAGATCTCTAATGAAGGCCAGAAAGCACTGTTAGACATTGTCGGCGACCTGATTAAGAAGGGTGTGATTGAAGAGACAAGAGGCAACGTTTGCAATAGTCCGATTTTACCTGTCTTAAAACGAACGGACCCCTCACAGCCACCTGTTTACAGATTTGTGATTGATCTTAGAGAGGTTAATAAGATTGTTGTGCCACAGTTTCCAGTTGTCCCTGATATAACTGCCTTGTTAACGATGATTCCAGCCTCTGCTGCATGGTTTTCAGTGATCGATTTAAAGAATGCTTTCTTTAGCATCCCAATTGCAGAAGAGAGCAGAGACATTTTTGGCTTTAGTCTGGGAGGCCGAAGCTTCCGCTTCAAACGCGCTCCCCAGGGCTACTGTGAGAGTCCATCCATATACAGTCAAGCTTTGAAAGCGCAGCTTGATGCACTTGTTTTACCTAGTGGCGCTATTATGATTCAATACGTGGACAATTTACTAATTGCCGCGGATACTGAACAGATCTGTAAAGAAGCTACATTGTCATTGTTGCGCCATTTGTCTGTTTTCCATCATAAAGTGTCTCTCTCAAAGCTGCAATATTGTCGACAAGAAGTGACCTACTTAGGTCATCTCTTATCGAAGGAGGGAAGGAAACTGACCCCAGAAAGAA
Source organism: Triturus cristatus (assembly GCF_964204655.1). NCBI lineage: Eukaryota > Metazoa > Chordata > Amphibia > Caudata > Salamandridae > Triturus > Triturus cristatus. The sequence continues at coordinate 371,266,100 of NC_140586.1, forward strand.
TTCAAGCCATTGCACAGTTGAGTGTGCCAAGAACACAGAGAGAAGTGCGTGCTTTCTTGGGCATCACTTCATACTGTAGGCATTGGATCCCTAATTTTTCCTTGTTGGCAAAACCTTTGTTAGCCTTAACATGCAAAGACACACCGAATCCTATCCCATGGTCTGAAGAGTGCCAGAAAAGTTTTGTGGAATTACGTAATGCATTGTGTTCAGCACCTGTGTTGGGTACCCCTGACTACAGTAAGCCTTTTACACTGTATGTTCACGAGAAAGATGGATGTGCATTATCAGTGTTAACACAGCCTTTTGGCGACAGACCGCGCCCGTGCGCATATTTTTCATCAACCTTAGACCCTGTAGCGAGGGCATTGCCAAGCTGTCTGAGAGCGACAGCTGCTGCAGCTATGTCTATCCGACAATCTGCTGGTTTGGTAATGGACAACACATTGATCGTTATGGTTCCACATGCTGTAGACACATTATTAAACAGAACCAAGACACAACACTTGACTAGTGCGCGATTATCAGGCTATGAGCTCACACTGTTAGCAAATCACATACACATAAAGAGATGCAATACGCTGAATCCAGCTACGTTATTGCCACATCCAGCAGACCTAGATGAGAGTGAGCAACATGACTGTCTGTTCAGAACGGAAGAAGAGACGAAAGGGAGAGTGGATCTAAAAGATACTCCCCTGACTGAGTGTGATGGTACTCTATGGGTGGATGGTTCGTGTTTCAAGCTCCCTAATGGTGACACGACTGCTGCATATGCTATCACGACTTTACACACAGTTGTGGAAACTGCACGAGTGCCACATAATTTGGCCCAAGCAGCAGAATTAATCGCCCTCACGAGAGCATGCGTGTTGTCTGAAGGAATGAGAGTGAATATTTACACAGATAGCCAGTACGCCTTTGCCGTGGCTCATAATTTTGGGCGTTTGTGGAAAGAGCGTGGGTTCCTGACGTCACATGGAGCTAAAATTCAGAATGGCAAGTTGGTGAATGATCTCCTTGAGTCACTGACCCTACCGTTGCAAGTTGCGATCATGAAATGCAGTGCGCACAGGAAAATCACAGATGATGTGGGACGAGGGAATGCGTTTGCTGATGAGACCGCAAAGGAAACAGCACAGAATGTGAAGACTAGAATGTATGTTGCAGGCCCCGCAAGATGGGTTGACGATGTTGGGATGTGTGAAAACACAATAGAGAGTGTGAAGTCGCTTCAAGCTGAAGCCACAGAGAAAGAGTTAAGCAAGTGGAGAGAAAGTATGGGTAAGTTGGATGAGAATGGTTGTTGGATTGATCTGACAGAACATAGGCGATGGTTGTTACCTGACGCATATGTGCTCCCAGTGGTTACAATGGCACATGGAATGGCACATATCAGTACGAAAGGTATTTGCAAGTTGTTGGCTCCAGTATGGCAAAATGCTGGAATTCCCAAGTGTGCAGAGAATGTGGTCAAGAATTGCATGGTATGCTTGAAGTACAACCCTGGTAGGGGAACCCCAACTCCAGCTGGTCACTTTGCACCCCCATCATGTCCATTCGAAGTTTTGCAGCTGGACTTTATTCACATGGAAAGATGCAACAACCTGAAATATGTACTGGTGGTTGTTTGTGCTTTCTCGAAATGGATAGAGGCTTATCCTCTGAAAGATAACACTGCCTTGTCCACAGCCAAAGCCCTCGTGAAAGAGTTCTTCCCTAGGTTTGGAATGCCAAGAATGGTGTGGTGTGATAATGGAAGTGAGTTTGTGGGTAAAGTGATGAAGAATGTATGTGAAGGTTTAGGCATCCAGCAAAAGTTCCACGCCGCCAATCACCCCCAATCAGCTGGATTAGTAGAACGCTACAATGGAGCCCTAAAGCTCAAGCTGGCCAAAATCCAGGCGAGCACCGGTCTTAAATGGCCTGACGCTCTGCCTTTAGCACTCCTGTCCACCAGAATGACCGTACACTCACGAGTGGGACTTAGTCCTTATGAAGTCATTTTTGGCCGCCCGGCCAATGTATGGGGTGTACCGAGGCCTACAAAATTTAGTGAGATTGAGCATCCAGTACTACTCGATTACCTGTATGATTTGACTGTTAAACTGCGTGTTTTGCACCAACAGGTACATGATACTCTTCCTCAAGCTTCTGAAACTCCTGGACACCCTATCAACCCTGGTACGTGGGTGCTGATCCGAAACTTCCAGCGCAAGAGCAACGACGAGCCTCGCTGGATCGGCCCTCACCTTGTGCTTTTATCAACAAGATCAGCGGTGCGAGTAAAGGGGAAGAAACACTGGATCCATGGCACCCACTGCAAAGTAGTCCCCTTGCCTCTGCCATACGACCAGTGGGTCCAGGAGGGTATCGTCGACTCTGAGACAGACACTGTACCCCGTTTTGTACCATTCAGTGACGCACGCATAAGAGACACAGCTTCAGACCAAGAGAGTGACAATATTCTGCAAGAAGCTGTGCCACCATCAAATCGACTGAACACCACAGAGCCTGAACTTTTGTTCCAAGACCAAACAGCACCTGGCCGTCTCCGCTATAATTTGAGACCAAGGCCCATGGACAAATAAAGATTTCCTTACTATTTCCTCTTTTGACATTTTTTAACTCTCCCATCTGAAAGACTTTCTTGATTTTTGTTTTTCGAACCACCATCCGGGTTCAGCCGCAGGGTCGCGGTGCCAAGACTTTGGGGTACAGGCCGAAGACGTTAGGTCAACGGTTCTGGTTGGTCTAGGGCGTTTTCCCTGGACTGACAGGCGTACTCCTTAGCAGAAGAATCTCATCCGCCGCGAGCGGCCCGTTTAGAGGATGGAGTTTTTTAAGATGGAGAGACCCGTTGAGGAAATTAACTCTAAAGCAAAGATGTGTAAAATTATGAGAAGTAAATGTTTTGTATTTTTGTGCCTTTTTACACTGTGTAGTACAATAATGTTCATCATAGGATTTGTGTTTTTCTCCTCCCAAAAGACCATTGCGCCCACTGTACAGCCTATACCTCTTTCTACTGCCTCCTCTCACTCTTTTCACCCTTTGCTTGAGCACGAACAGACCAGACGATCCGAGTTCGTAAATAACTCGTTTATCCAGCTTTTGCACCAGCACCAACTAGTAATGAATACGACCAATTGCTGGGTGTGTGGGTTAATGCCACATACCATTAACAAGGGTATTCCCTATTTGGTGCTGCCATTTAGTTACAATGGATCGTCATGGGCATTCCAGACCATGTTTCTCTATGCTCTAGATACGTACTCCCCTCGACAACCGCGTTCCATCAGACCTATCTTTTTTTTTTTTTTTTTATTTATTTATTAGATTTTCACAACAGCAAGAAATAATTGATCGAGCTTTACAAATCATACATACAAAAGACAGAAAAAAAATTAACATAATTAATTAAGATCAGACCAGATTTCATTTCAAAAAGCATTGAAATACGAAGGGAATAATAATAAAAAAAAAAAAAAAAGGAAACGCAAAAAAGGAAAATTAACCTTCTAAGACTGAATCCAGTTACTGATAGGGGCCCAAATATTTAAACCTAAGGCTTTCTTCTTCCTCCCTTTTAGCCTGTACACAGCTTGCTCTAACTGATAAATGTTCAACAATTTCGATTGCCATTGAATAAATGAAGGAGGATCAGAATCTAGCCAATGGGAAGTAATACAGTATCTAAAAATAGACATTGATATAAATAAAAAGCCTTCTTCAGCAATTGTCCACAATTTAACAGGATTTGATTGGACACCACAAATAACAAATTCAGCAGAAAGAGTAACAGATAAATTCATAATATTGTTAAGAAACATTTGAATTTCGGAAATAAATTGAGTTAAATTTGGACAGAAAAAAAACATATGAGCAGCATTTGCACCAAGAAGACCTATCACCAATAATAAGGCTTTGATGAAAGGAGTTGCCGATATGAGCAGAGATATCGATGCATACTCATCCATACCCAAGGAAGAATTGAGACCTTATGTAGGATGGAACGCGACGGGGTATAGTATTAGTCTGGGTGAAAGACAGCGAAAAATCTCATCCCCAATCTGGGTCGTACCCCACATGGGTCGGTTCTGCTTACAGGGTAATGGTCAGAATCCTAGAGCTCAACTGGGAAGAAGTGACTGTACTGAAACGTACACTTTCCCGTCACAGTTTTCCCCTGCGTTTTTGGCTGCCAAGGGCACATATTTCATCTGTAATGACCAAGCATATACATGGTTGCCCCCTGATTTCTCGGGCACATGTTATATTGCGAACTTGCTACCGCCAACATTTACTGCCGCCTCTGATTATCATAAGACTAGAGTTGTGAGAGGTGTGATTAGTAAGGAGAATACTGCCGGTCAGGAAGCGGGAGACTTCTTCTTGGGTTTCCTGCCGTTTTGGGGACCTATGGTGAATAGTAGGAACCTGAGACAACTGACACGTGTGGTTGAATCCACTGTTAATGTAACGGCTGGTGCCCTTGGTAATCTGACAGCTGAGCTCCAAGCGGATCGCCTTATGACTTTGCAGAACCGCATGGTTCTAGACGTTATTCTTGCAGACCGTGGTGGGGTATGTAAGGTTATCCAATCCAGTTGTTGCATTTTCATACCAGATAACGCTCCAACAGTCTATCAAGCCATCTCCAAACTCCATAAAATATCTGAATCCATACACGTGGATAAGGGAGATTGGTCACTGGTGGGGTGGTTCTGGGAACTGATATCTGCCTGGGGTTGGAAAGTTCTGATGGTCATTGGAATGATCTTAGCCATTCTTTTCCTGTTCTGTCTGTGCATACAGTGTGCTCCTGCGATATGTGGCCTCTGTGCTACCTTATGTGTAAGGAAACCTGTATCGAGGGACGAGCTAAGTAATAGGATGATGCTACAGCAACATCTCCATGACTTCGTGAACATTGACCTAGACTCGGATTAGGATGAGTATAGTGATTGCCTATGTAAGGGCAAAAGGAGGGTCTGTCGTACTTTAATATGCGGGACCGCGTAGGGGACAGGGTCCTAACCCCGTCTATCTTGGTATCAGCAAACCGCAAATGGTTAATGCGGCATGTACGAGTGCTTTATATATCGTTCTAGCTATGAATGCACTATGTACACGTTGTTTCACGTTACTACGCAGGTTCCATTTTGGAAGCGGTGGCCATCTTGTCATTGCCCTCACATAGGCTATAATGGAGCAAATACGGGCCTCACAGTACATGTGCTTTCCTTTGACTTCTCTGTGACCTGGGCAGCTGGCTCTGCTGCCCCAGGTCAAACTGGTCTCACGAGCTCCCCTTCCTCCGTCCACCTGTGATTAGCATCAGGGCTTGACCCATCATAAAACCCTTTCATTCTACACGAACCTCCGGCTAATCTCTTTCACACCTGACTGTTCCTGCTTTATGACTTGTTTCCCAAAACAGGAAATGCTCATGTTTATGGGGGGCCTATTGATATCAAATGTGGGATCTGAACCTTACTGTGTAAATCATTGTGGGCTGGCCGAACTGGAATGTGGGATGGTCATCATGACCCTGCCTTTTTCTTTGTAATGTACACTTGTTTATTACCGTATCATAAAACCGAGGAATGTATGCTTGAGGCAGGGAAAAGCGTATTTAAGATGAAGTCCGTTTCTATGATTTTCAGCAGTCTCCTGAGAACATACACGCTGTTGTACTTCTAGGATACCTGTAATTGGTCTGCAGCCAATAAACGATCTTTGACTTCACCCAGAAGACTCTGTGTTTCTGTAGGTCTGGAACAGGGTGAACCCAGAAGTCATAGGGTGTGTGCCCCTGCACCGCTGGGACTAAAATACCCAGTACTTCAGTAGCCCCAGAAGCAGTACAGTTCTTTCGGATTCTGTGGGAGGTAAGGGAATGGATCGAGATGCACCTGCAAGATGGCACCAATGGGGCGTCCCCAAGATGCACACCTAAGTGGAAAAAACCAAGGCGATGAGGTGGAGAGGTCTGCTGAGTGGAGGCCCAGGGAGAACAACAGAGAGTGGTAAAGTTGGTGGCAACAATGAGCAAAGGCGGAACAAGTTCAGCCTCAACACTGTGTGAGGGACTTAGACTTAACCCATTATGCCGGCTCTACTGAGAACTCGGACAATGAACTATCTAAACTTACGCCTGGCACAGCACACAAGCTCATTTAAATGAGATGGAGAGTTGTAAGGTCTATGTTTATTGTTGGGGGAGTCCACAGTTGTGTATGTTTTAATGAGTGGATGTGATATTAGGGATCCTGAAGGGAAACTTTAGTTTCTCTAACCAGGTGGGGAGAAGCCTGTGCGGGTTCTCTAGGTGGCCACTACCTTAGTTTCTTTGAGTTTACTGTTGATGCACCCTCAATTGCAATTGCATGTGAGTCGGCAACTGTTTGGATGGGGGGTGTTGACCTGCTTGTCCTGGGGTGCGGGAGTTGGGGAGTTTGTAGTCTGCAAGCTGATGTGAGTTGCTTGAGGCGTGCCCTGCATAGATACACCTTACTATGCTGGGATGTAGTGGTATCTTATGTTTGGGATATCGGAGTCTAGTGGTGCCATCCAATTTGTCTTTACCGCACGCAATGGTGACCGTGTCTTGGAATATTGGGGGATGAATACAATGATCAACAGGGAAAAATTCTTCTCAGATCTTAAACGATAAGGGGTTCAGGTAACGCTCCTTCAGGAAACACACCTCATTGCCAAAGAGGGAGGTGCACTGCAATGTAGATGGAGAGGGCAGGTCTACTATACTACATATTCAACTTATGTAAGAGGAGTCTTGATATGGATTTGACCTGGGTTACCGATCCAACATACTGGGCACCTGATGGTTGATGTAGCTGGGAGATTCTCAGAAAACATATAAAGAATTGTTGGCTGTCCATGTGTTAAAGATACACCCCTTAAGCCATTCCTCAGCAGAAGTGTCTACGGCAGGTAATTTGGTCTCATAAAGTTTCTGTGGCTTTGTAGCCCTAATGGTGTTGAAAGGTTCAGTCAGCTCAAAGCTAGTTGTGATAAGAAGAAAGGACTGATGGAAAGTTTGTAAGAAATGTAGGCAGAGCCTAAAATCTTTAGGAACAACTTTGGCTGGGCACCATCTTTCCAGCCCTTCAGCAGGCCATGACTTACTCTCTTATAAGCCGGACATGTGGGCTGTTAAGTTGTGGTCACTGGACGGCTCAATGGCTGGGACATTACCAAAAAGCAGCATATATGGGGCGAATGTGGAATGGACAACATTTTCTTACTGAGCTTTCGAGGGTGTAAGCCCCCACTTAGTGGGCTCAATTATCCTTGGTGGAGATTATAACTGCATAGCAAATCCTATATTAGATCGTTCCTACCCCACACTGCGGGATACCACAATATGAATGAGGCCTAATTGACTCATGATACTCGCACCACCCGGGACACAGTATCAATTCTTTCTTCTTCAATATGCATGACTTCCATGTGTGCCTCAATTTGCTCTTATATACCCCTGACGTGCACAGCTTGGTTCAGACCACTGAGTAACTCTCCAGAAGAATTTCTAATCACAATCCCCTGTTGATGGGGCTAGGTTAGGAGAAATCTCGCCCCTGCATCCCATTGTTGAGGTTAAGGCCGGAGGCAGTAGAGGAGCTGGCCTTTCATGACATGGTTGATACTGTCATTAAACATTACTTTGCTGAAAACACATGCCCCACTTTGTCTCTCCAAAGGGATTAGGACGTATTTAAGACTGTGATCAGGGGTAGGTGTATTTTTGCGTCAGTAAGAGTCTGCAGGACTTTGCTGATGGAAACCTTATAATTTGAGGCGCCTTTGCAGACTCTTGAGCAGCAAAGACCGAGACACCCAGAAGTACAGACCAACCTCTTGGATGACAAAGAGAAAGTGGCAAAGTATGTTGAGTGCTTGAGATGTATTGATTATAAGAACTATATGGTCCAAGTGCATGCAGAGGAGAACTTTGCTGGCTCGCTACTAGCGTGTTTTATGAACCCAGCCAAATGGGACTCAGTTATTGTGGTGCTGAACACTAACCAGGGCTCCAAACTCTAACGGCAGGAGGACATCAATTGTGGATGTTATACATATTACTCTACCCTTTATTGCAGTGCCACAAATTGTTTGACTGATGTCACTGAGCCCTTTTTGACACCCATAACTTTCCTTAACATTACTCTTGAGAAAGCTGAAGTATTGGGGGTGGGGGGATGACATCATGCTGCTGGATATCCGAGCAGCCATAAAATCCATGGCCCGAAACAAAACACTGGCACAGATGGGCTACGGGTTGAATTCTATTCCACGTATCTGAAAGACTTGGCCCCTACATAAATGGACCTCTTTAAGGCCACTAGAGACACAGGAGTACTACCATCCTCCATGTGGGAGGCCCTGATCATGCTCTGCTGAAACCTGGGAAGCCAGCCCAAGGTAAAAAAGCCTACTGACCATTATTGATGTTGAACATCAGTTACAAATCCTCCACCATATGCCCACCCTTTAACACCAGGATCAGGCGAGATTCTTTCCGGGTTGCAATAAAGCTCTTAACATCTGCAGTCTACTCACGTTGTTAGAGGCCGACACATATGACAGAGCCAAGACAGTGATCTTTGCAGTGGACATCGAGAAGGCTTTAGATAGCCTGGAATGGGCCTTTCTCTGTAGCATGATGACGCATTTTGGCCTAGGGCAGGGGTCTGGGACTTGGACCAGATTATTGTATGCTGCCCCTTTGGCCAGAGCTTGGGCAGAGTGCATCATCTCAGCAGGCTAAGGGGCGGAGCAAGGTACCATACAGGGTTGACCATTGTGGCCTCTGCTCTTTGCCATGGCGATGGAGCCATTGGCTTCTTACGCCAGGGCAGGGAATGATTATCAGGGGATTTCATTGGGAGCCCAGACCCACCATATTGCGTTATATACAAATGACCTCCTGATTTTCTTGCATGACACGGAGGAGGCCCTGACAGGAGCTCGAGATTTCCTGGGACAATGGCTCCATCTCAGGCCTGCGAGTTAGCTGGCAGAAATCTTGTTTATTGCCCTTTTATGGCATCCAGAGCCCCACTGGATGGTCTAAGGGAGCTGTAATGAGAGCCTTCATGCCTGTCCTACCTTGGAGTGCAGGTCTATCATGATCCTGAGGATCTATTAGAGGGGAATGTGGGGAACGCATTTGAGCTCTCCAGTCTAGCTTAGGGTTTTAGAAAACACTTCCCTTGTCGGTAGCGGGCTGATGGGCTTTACTAAAAATGATAGCTCTCCCCCTCTGTAGTATTTCTTTGTAGTATTGCCGGTTTGGATCTCTCAGGCGTTCTTCCGAGATATAGACACACTGATTACGGGCTTCTTTTTTTTTTTTTTTTTTTTTTTTTTTATATCTGTTTTTTATTGATTTTACACAACCAATCAAATAAACAACGAAACATGATACAATATCATAAGCATACGTGGCATAATGTCATACAGTCTCAGACAGCATAGTAGAATACACAGTTACGGTGTCGAAGCATCATGTGAGCAATTTTAACCTTAGTAAGTAAATCTCCTGTTGCTAACCAATGCGAGTGCTGCCAGCTTTCGGTCCCTCATCCCGTGCCCAACTACAGCCTACCCTGAGTACTCGAAGCTATCAACGCACATTACAATGCCGATAACCCAAACAAAATATAAAGAAAAAACTGTAACCCCCCCGCCCTCCCCTCCCCGCATGTCCGGCACCAGTAGCACTAGTAGCCTGTACACACTCCCGCTATTGGACACATGCGCAGTCCAGTCCCACGGCTGACTTAGTCACATTGCGCCGTCTTGTGAATCATACAGGGTGACTACCCATGGATAATGTGAGGAGCCCCCGTGGCATACAATCGTGGTCCAGTCCCTCAAACCAACCACCCCAATACACTCTAACAGGAGAATATATCTATAGCAACAAAGTCCTCCAGCATTGCATTCCAGCTCAACGAGATAGGTGTTTTCCTGAGTCCCCTAAACTCCTCTCTATGCAGTTCAGCCCCCTCAGCCCTTCCCCACTTCACCATTTCTGCATGCCAGTCCTGTAGGGACGGGGCCCTAGTAGCCTTCCACCGCGCGGTTATGGCTCTTTTAGCCAGCAGTAGCGCAAGGTTAGCAAAACGGGAGGCAGGGTTACCCTTCTTACCCCGCGGCCCTAATCCCAGTATGCAATATTCCAAGGTGCCTGTATGGCCCACCGAAGTTACACCCGCTATTAGTCTGCATACTGTCACCCAGTAGTACCGTAGTCGGGGGCAATCCCACACCATGTGTATCAATCCCGCATTGGGTGCAGAACAGCGCGGGCAGGTATCACTCGCTCCTGGATACATAGTGTGCAATCTGCGCGGCGTTAAATAGGCTCTGTGTAGCAACATCAACTGGATAAATTTAAATCTAGGATTGCGAGACACTTTCCTGGGGTGCCCCGCTATCGTCTCCCATTCCCCATCCGTAAACTCCCGGCCTACATCTGCTTCCCACTTGTCGCGCACCAGTCGCAAGGAGATCGCCGTGTCAGTGCGAATGCCGTGGGCGAGCCATTTAGTTAGTCGCGCTCCATGGCCCATTAGGTATTGCATGGTAAGTAAGGCACTCGTGGTTTGTTCAGTATCACCCGGCGGCCATGTGATGCGTATATATCTGGATATGTGGGCATGTAAGAGGAACATTGTGTCAGGGACACCGTGTAAGCGTACGAACGTCTCATGTGGCATCAGGACACCCTCCGAGTAGAACTCTCCGATCGTAGTGACTCCTGCATCCTCCCACACCCTCAGAGCACGGCTAGTAGTCAATCCCGATCGTGTAGGAATACCCAGCAACGGGATAGTGGGGGCATATGGAACCGCCCGCCCCGTGTATCTCACCGCACTTCTCCAGTAAGTAATAGCTAATTTCAATAAGTGGGGCGTCGACGCCGGCAGGGGGGCCTGCGGTAGTAAGAGCCTGTGAATAATCCCCTTGTCCCTGTCGTGCGGTGACATATCCAGTTCATTCAAATTACGTCCTGCAAGCCAGTAAGCTAGCCACTGCAACTGGCTAGCATAACAATAAGCACGGAGATCTGGTACCCCCATCCCTCCTTGTTTCGTCGGCAATTGCAATTTCGCTAGGCTAATACGCCTTCTCCCAGTGCCCCACACCAAATCTATCACCAGGGAGTTCAACACTTTAAAGGTCTTCACAGGGATAAGGATAGGTAGATTTGTGAAATAATAAAGGAGCCGCGGCAAGAGCACCATTTTTGTGATGGCCACTCTGCCCGCCACCGAAAGGGGCAGTGAAACCCAGAATTGGATTTGGGATTTGAGCGCAGCAATCGCGCGCATCAAATTGCCATCCAAGAGGTCTGTGGTATCTCGATAAATCTGTATTCCAAGGTATTTGAAAGTGACAGGTGCTATTTGAAACGTCCAGGGGCCGAATTTAAAGGGACCACTCCGCACCGGTGCATCAAAAAAATACGCATATGACTTATCGGCATTAATAGCCAGCCCAGAAAGGTCCTGAAACATCTTAAATATGGAAGGCATTGGGTGTTGGTCAACCTCCATATCTTGGAGATAAAGGATAATATCATCTGCATATGCTGAGACAGTGTGGGATGTGTGACCCCGCATTATGCCCCTACAGGCTGTGAAAACCCGGAGTCGGTGCAGAAGTGGCTCGAGAGCCAGAATAAACAACAACGGCGACAAGGGGCAACCCTGCCTGGTTCCCCGAGCCACTGCGTATTGTCGTGAGATATGCTGACCGGTACGCGCCCGTGCAGTGGGTTTAGTATATAATAGGCGAACCCACGCTATATATTCATCTGGGACACCAAACCGAGCAAGGGCATAGAACATAAAGTCCCAACGCAGGGTATCGAATGCTTGACGCAGATCAAGTGATATGCATCCCTCGTTGGTACCCGTGCCAAGTGTGCCCAACATGACCCGATGGAGTCGTCTAAGATTAAGTGCCGTATTTCTACCAGGGACAAACCCACACTGATCAATATGTATCAATGTAGAAATATACTGCCCGAGACGGGTAGCCAATATTTTGCTCAGGATCTTGTAGTCCGTATTCAGAAGCGAAAGTGGCCTGTAATTCAAGAGATGTAAACCGTCCCTCCCCGGCTTTAATAAGGAGACCACTAACGCCTGCAGGGCGGAAGCAGGGAGCTCACCCAGTTCCAACGCCTCCTGATAGATACGTTGCAAGCGGGGAATCAACATGTCGGCATACACCGCATAAAATTCGGCCGGCAAGCCATCGCTCCCTGGAGCTTTATTGCGCGGTAGAGCTTTAATCGCTTGCCGAATTTCTGCCCCTGTTATCGGCCTCCGTAACTCGTCTTGCTGTTGCCGTGTAAGGTGCGGTAGGTGCAGGCCGCTGAAAAAAGGCTCAAAATCAGTGGTGGTAAGTCCAGGAGGTGGCTCATAGAGTCGTTCGTAATAGTCCCTGAACGCATTATTAATATCTAATTGCGTGTCTACTACAGTACCCTCTCTGTTCCGGATCTCCAAAATGGGAGTCGGAGGGGGGGTATTACGAACCAACCGTGCCAGCAGCGGCCCCGACCGGTCAGCTTGTGTGTGTTGTTTCTGTACATATAGCCGGTGATCAACAACGCGCAGTTCCTCAAGCAGTGCAGCATATTGTATGTGGGCCTCTCCCAACTGTGTCGCTTGTTCACCAGTCCCCGGAGCCCTCCCCTCTAGTGCCGCCAATGTACCCTCTAGCTTCGTGAGCCGTTCTATTAAATCAATTCTAACTCCTATCTGAGTGCTGATTGCTACTCCCCTGATGACCGTTTTAAAGGCATCCCATTCCGTCCGGCGATTACTAGCAGAGCCTGCATTTTCCAAAAAATAATGATCGATCGCTTCCGACAGGGCGCGGCGGAAGACCGGGTCCTCCAGCATATTGGGCTGCAGTTTCCAAGTCGGGACAGGAGTGGGAATCTTACCCCACCGCATAGTGACTTCCACCGGGTTATGGTCCGAGAGGGTTTTACCCATATGGAGTACAGAAGTAATGGATCCCAACAAGGCGTTGGAGCAGAGGAACCGGTCAATCCGTGTGTGTAGTCTGTGTGGTGGTGAGTAAAAGGAGTACTCCCTGTGTTCCGGATGTTTAGCCCGCCATGCATCACGAAGATCCCAGCCCTCCGCCCATCTCCCAAGAGCCTCTGCTTGTTTTTTGCTTTCCGTAGCGTGCAAGGGGGGGTGGGACCTGTCCAGCTCGACGTTCAACACGGCATTAAAGTCGCCTCCTAACACCCAAGGATACTCGGCCCAATCCGCCAACACAGCGCCCAGTGTAGTTAGGTACTTATCTTGTTCCGTATTTGGCGCGTATATACTACCCAAGACCACATGAGTCCCATCTAACAGCCCATGAAGCAACACATACCTGCCGTTAGCGTCTACCTTCTGCTCTAGGAGTCTGAAAGGGACACTGCTACGCAGCCATACCGCCGCCCCCCTTGAGAAAGCCGAATACTTAGTAGCAAACAGTTGTCCCCTCCACTTCTTCTGCAGCTTGGCTACCTCGTCAACATTAAGGTGGGTTTCCTGTAAGTATGCTATTGCGACCTTTCTTCTATTGAGTTGTGCCAAAATACGGTGCCTTTTATGGACAGAGCCCATGCCCCTCACATTCCAGGTGCAGGAAGTGTATGTGTTATGTGACGCCATCCCGGGTCAGAAATTGTCGTGTCCATGCAGCCTGTGGGACCCGAATCACTAAAGAAATCAACTGTCTATGCACCGAACATGCTTGAACATTCACATACCCCAATACCAGGTTCCCCCGAGTAACAACAGAGGACCAAACCTGAAACCAAAATCCAACATGGATTCCAAACAATAAATGCCGAATCGCATTTGCCTGGGGAGTAATGGCCCAAGCTGCGTCGGTTCCTAGAGGCAACGTAGCACCCATTTGAAACTGTCCTGGATACAGTATTGTATTGCCCTATACAGCTTAATCATACTAGACCCAACACAGCAGCCACCCTCAATAGCGCCCATCTTACACTACTCCTTATACGTTACCACTCCTGGACCGCTGGATCATAACCTCAGAAGTCCTTGGCAACTTGTGCCGTAATCGAAGGGAACAATGTTAAACTAGTGTCAGAGTCGGAGCGCACCGTGCTCCCATCTGAAGAGTGCTCCGAGATCTCCGCAGTCTGAGCATCGTGAGCAGCCAGCGCTGCCGCCGTCAGGAGTGCATCCTGCTGACTGTTCGTGATCTGTTCCGGTGTTGGGCCAGCGTCCGTCGTGAGTATAGAGTTGCCAGATCCCAGTCTGGGCATACCGGTAGAGTGACCCGGGGAGGCCCTCCGCAGCTGTCCCGACGGAAGAGATGTCTGTGAAGACCCCGGTGTAAAGGTTATTTCAAGCCAGTCCGCCACCTCCGCTGGGTCATCAAAAAAATATGATTTTTGTCCATGCATCACTTTCAGCCTGGCAGGGAAAAGCAGCGCATATTTCAAGTTACGTGCGCGTAGGGTCTTCTTGACTCCCAAGAAAGTAGCCCTAGCTTTCTGTACCGTAGGTGTAAAATCCGGATACAGGGAGATAGTCTTGTTCTCGAAGCATATGGGAGCATTTTCTCTGGCAGCTCGTAGGATCGTGTCACGGTCCTTGTAATGTAGAATGCGCGCTATCATTGGGCGAGGCGGCGCCCCCGGCTGAGGAGGCCTGGGAGGCACCCGGTGCGCCCTCTCCACACTGTACAAGGATGTGAGGCCTGTCGTCGCCACCGCGTCCCTCAGCCAGTCTTCAACAAATTGCGTAGGATTGGGTCCCTCGCTGCGCTCCGGCAAACCTAGAATGCGGACATTATTGCGGCGGGACCTCCCTTCCGCATCGTCCACTCTGTCCTGCAGGCCTTTCAGTTGGCGTTGAAATTGGTCGAGCTGTGTGCAGTGCAGGGCCTGCTGAGGTATAAGATCATCCAACGCTAATTTATTGGTCTTGACCTTATCAACCAGTTTCTTGTGGTCGGCTTGGAGTAATCCAAGACTGGCGGACATCGTTCCCATACGCGCCTCCAATGCCACCCGCGAGTCCCGTATTTCTTTCAGGATCAAGTCCAGCTTCGCATCATGCGAATCAGTTCCAGTGGGAGGTATCACGGAACCGCCCGAGGCACTGAAGGGATCACTGCTGAATTGGTGCTGCGTCGCGCCGCCAGCGGCCGCAGCCGTTTGTTTGCTCTTGGTAGTGCGTCCCATCATGCCTCGCCCTCCGCCCCTCCGCATCCGTTCCAGTGTGGTCCCGGTGCCAACTATCAAGGTCCGGTCGTCGCTGCTCAGCTGGCCAGCCGCAGCCGCAGGTTCCACGCCGTTGATAAGGTGCCGAGCGGCTCCAGCAGGGACAGTATCCACCCTGTCACCGCGTGACCCCCACACCACTCCTCGACACTATGCACGGGGGCAGAAGCACGAGCCGGCACATGGGGGCCCAGCAACAGCGCACCGCCCCGTGTCGCGAAGGCTAGTAGTCACCCCAGATGGAGACGGCACCGTAGTATGTCCCAACGCATAGCTCCCTTCTGCCTCGGGGGGGGCCGGACGTCCGATGCTTCGCCAGGGGGGGGGGGGGCAGCTCCGTCCTTCAGTCACTACGCACCGATGTCCTGCAGGGGGGAGGAGGGGTTTCACCGTCGTCGGTTGCACACAGCTCCCGCTCCCCTCTCACCCGGTCCTGTGCTATCATGAGCGCATCTGTACCAGATCAGATCCGTCCGCCGATGGCCGCCATGTTTTCCGCCGCGATCGTCGCTGCGATGTCGTGGGCCGAACGTGAGGACATTCACCGCAGGCAGTCACCACTCCACCTCCGATTGAGTATTACGTCAGCCAGCACCCCCCGCCGCCGCCACACATGCCACTGCGGTCGCCGAAGAACAGCGGGACGGTCTCTCTCGTGGGACGCGGCTCCTCCCCTCCAATGCCGGTCAGGATCGACGAGCTTTGTTTACCGGGACGCCGCCGTCGTAGAGCGATCTGAACGCAGCTACTGGGTCCCGGAGTGTTCCGCCACGTCAGGGTAGGCGGCTCAGCCGCGTAGGTCCAGTGCAAATCAGGATAAGTTGCGTAGTGTCAGGGTAATGGACGGAGCTCCTTCAGCTCACGTCCTCCATGCTCGGCAGTTGGCCACGCCCCCTGATTACGGGCTTCTTATGGGGCCGGGGCCACAGGAGAGTGACCCTGACCACACTTCAGAGACCATCGATGGAGGGTGGGTTGGCCATCCCTGACTTTGAGAACTATTATCTGGTAGCACTGCTCCAGTGGCTAATGTAGTGGCAAGCGGGCAGACTCACCCCAGGATGGAAATAGGTCCCTCTGTCCCTGACCTTCACAGACTGACCAGGGTGCTTCTTAGGCTTCACAGCCCAGCACAGGAGACACTCTGAAATTTCATTAGGTGGGCTTGAAGCCTGCAGAAACACGGGTGAGGCTGCTGTATTCCCCCAACATCCCGATGGGATTCCTGGTGGAGCTCCACCATTAGGGGAGACTGGCGGGGACTGACGGAATGGGTGACGGCAGGGGCGATGAAGCTTGGGCCCTATATAAGGCTGGAATGCTCCTCTTGTTTGAGGAGTTCCTCCTGAGACATGACCTACCTCATGTCCATTTCCTCCTCCATGGTGCGGGTACGGCAATCGTTCATGGACACTGGAGTACAGACTTGACAGGCCCATATCATGCTAGGGGCTGCAAATACTAGGTTATGTCACCGGGGACGTTTTAAGCTGTTACCTGTTTGTATAAAAGCACACAGGGAGATCTGATGTTACCCTTAGAGACCAATGGGAGAATGACTTGGGGATTCTCATCTTGAAAGGGACTGGGAGATCGTACTAGAGTGAAAACCCAGGTGTCTGGGAATGCCCCCTTTAAACTTATCAACCTTTACGTACTGCACAGAGCATACCTCACCCCTAGAAGAATAAACAGCCACTTTGTGGAGGTGGGAGCCGAGTTTCTTCACATGTACTGGGAGTGCCCGAGGTTAGCAGATTATTGGGAGAACATTACTGGATTGCTGGCAGAGATCATCGAGAGGGAGATCCCCTGCACCCCTGCATAGTCTTTTGAGCTGGTTCCCGCACCCTGCCAAAACTAAAGCTGCAAGTGGGTTTCAATATCTGGCTTTCATCATTGAAAAGCGCAAAATCCCCCAAAACTGCAAGGCACCGAGGGTGCCCCGGGTGATGGTCTGGAAAAGAGAATTGATAAGGTTGGTGGGCTATGAGAGTGTATTGAGGCTCCGGGAGGCCAAACAAGGTCATGGTTCACTAGACGTGGTCAGGGCTTGGGAGATGTCCTGCAGAACCCTAACCCCTCTTCATCTGAGGAGATACCACATAACCCATAGAAATAGTAGCAGCATTGAGAGATAGATTTCCATAAGGAGATCACACTCAAGGAGAATGGAGATGGGATGTCATAGGAGTATGAGATGGCGCACAGAACTACATGGAACCACTTCAACAAGAATCCTAACATATATGCTACCTACAGAAATTGGAGCAAACTTGGGCATGACTGAGGGATGGGGAGAGGACTTTGGGGGGAGGATGGTTACTGGGCTGATATAGAATGGGGATGTGAGAGAAATAAGCTGGAAAGCGCTAAGTGTTTGTGAGGAGAAAGACTGTAATCAGAACATCAAGTGTCTTATTTGCATAATTTTGTACGTTATCGTTACAATCAAATGAGAACCAAGTCACTGTACATTAGATATGTGAGCTGGTACAGGTCCATTTCCAGTTTAATGTTGTCTGAATTCTTTGAAACTACAATAAATTTTGTTTAAAAAAACTGTTTTATTGGATGTGATAACAATTGTCTGAAATGGAATAAACTTTTATTTGTTGAACATTACGGACCGTCTTGAAAATGCGTTTTTTATCCTCTTATTGCAAGGATTTATTTTCATATGGACATATATCTAGCACTGATTAGGTCACTTGTGAGCTGAGAATAAAGTTCTGGGCTCATTTTCCTGTTACCCAAATTGAGCACTAAAGGCTTGTATAATTGCCTGTGGGGCTAGTACGCCTGTTAATGGACTTATTTAGACTGATCAATTGAGTTACTTTGCACCTCTCAGATTTTCAGCAGCTGAAATCACCTGAGAAAATATTGGAGAAACTGAAGAATTACAGAGGAATCAGATCCAGAATTACCAATTCCCATAGTAAGTCCTCATTCCTAAGGGGATTCTCATAGTTAAACCCAGAATCTCCATTAATTCCGCACCCCTGGAGGTAAAGGGACCTCCACTATTGTTAACTCCATGGACGCAGAACTAATACTCTCCACAAGGGGGCACTTGCGACGAGGACCTTAGTGTGGTAAATAGAGTGCCATCAAATTGAGTAGAAATGCCTGGTGTTTACAGAGCTTAGAAACAAGAAAAAAATGATGTTAAGCATTCTACAAGAATAAATATTATTAATATTATTATTGCTAAAAGTGAAATGGTGTGTTTTGTGTAGTATACCGATCTCCTAAGTATTATAGGCGAAAACACCTTGCACTGTCCATTTAAGACCTTTTCCCTTTCTCTCAGGACTATTACTTCTACAAATGAGTATACAGCAGAACACCGAATACTTTGCACTCCTGTTCCAGAAGCAGAAAGATTGTCACTTGTAAAATTAAAAACAAAGATGTGTTCTATAAATTCACTTTATATCCCTTCAGTTTTTAACTTTTCTTATCTGAGAGATATTTAAACTAACATGTGGGGAATCATCTCAACAAGAGGTGGGGTTGATAATATATGTATGCAATTCATAAAAATGCCATATGTAGCAGAATTGGCATGGTAGCCTTTGGAGAAAATTCAAAGAAAAACACACAATTGAAGAAAACATGAGTAAGTATTCAGAAATCTATGCATGCGTGATTCCAAGACCAGATGGATGCACTTACGTTTCGGCATGCAGGTGGGATATACTATGTTGTTGTTCTTGCAGGTTCCATTTAGAGAAGCCACTGCAGAATATTCAGGTTTGCATTTAAATTGAATGATGGCTCCATGATGGAATGTCAATTCGTCTCCCACCAGTTCTAAATTATGCAAATCTGTACCCTCTTGTGATACACGACAAGGAGCTGCAGAAAATGAAACAAATATCTGTATGTACTGAGGAAAAAATACCATATTGTCCGAATTTACAATTGAAGGCCCCTTTCCAAATTATGGAAGGCACTAGAATTTGTGAAAAATGGACATATAAGTAAAATGCAATTTCTGATGTTCTGAAAAATACCAACATAGTGCATCTCCACAGTGAACATTGATATATTTAGACTCTGACAACCAGAGATGAACATAATATTGCTGAGAGAGATCTGTGGCTTTGATGACCCATCATAGTGAAGAGGTAGCCCAACAGCCCCTCTACCATGGGCTCTGGAATGCACTCAGTGATACACTCCATTAACGATTCTCCTTTCATGCCATCCCCACCATTTAAACAATACATTTCACATCCCTTCCCTGTGCTGTAATGCAGTACTGATTCTTTGTCCCTACATTATAAAGAGCAGCTAATGTTGACTACTTTCACATAAGTGAGGATGAGATGTGTGTTAGCATAAAGCTGGAAGTGATACTGGGGCTCTACTGAAAACCTATCCAGGCATCATAGAGTGAACTAGATGGATAAATGTAACCTTATGCTAAAGGGCGTTGTATCATTTAGTCTGCATCATGGAAATTAATAATGTTTATGCCTTCCGGTCTAGACAAAACAAAAGCTTCTAGTGTACACAGTTATGGCTGCAAATGCATAACAGGGAGCAAGACATTTAACAGCATCATCCATATCATAGTGTGTAACGTTGCTTATTTTGAGTAATATTTTTTTTATTATTTTCCAATGCCAGTTGAAAAACGACACTTATGTAATAAGTAAACGTGAGGTCTGGCACTGTTGTATAGTTGGTGTTGCTGGGGGATTCTGAGAAAACATATAAAGAATTGTTGGCTGGCCATGTGTTATAGATTCACCCCTTAAGACATTCCTCAGCAGAAGTGTCTACGGCAGAGCCCCCTTTCAGCAGGTACTTTGGTCTCATAAAGTATCTGTGGCTTTGTAGCCCTAATGGTGTTGAAAGGTTCACAGTCAGCTCACAGCTAATTGTGGTAAGTAGAAAGGACTGTTGAACGTGTGTAAGAAATGTAGGCAGAGCCTGTAATCTTTAGTAATAACTTTGGCAGGGCACCATCTTTCCAGCCCCTCAGCAGGCCATGACTTACCCTCTTATATGCCTGAGATTATTCTTGACTCCACATAAACTTAATTGGAAGGTATATATTATTAGAATTAAGGATAGTAATTAAATATCTTTCCATGTAGTGGCAATCTCCATGAAAAGCGTGCCAGACTATGGTTGCTACCTGATGAACAGCTACATGTCTTCCGCACAAAGGGCATTATGATCTCCTCAGCCCGTAAAACAATATGAGAGGAATGCCTGTTATGGGATAAAGCAGAACATATTGAGTATGTTCTGTTGGTTGCACTGCCTGGCCAGTACACTGCTGGGTGCTTTTGATCTGGAGCAGATTTGCTAGTGCTCTTTTCTAAGCCTGGGCAAAGCACTACGCTACGCTCGCGTAGTTTGCGAAGTTTGCACTACTTCGCACTACGCGAATTGCACGTAGCACAGTGCAAACCCGCGAAGCGTAGTGCAGCGGTCAGTTTTTGCTTGCTCGCGGTCGTCAACGTCAAGTTGGCGACCGCGAGCAAGCAAAATGACATCCCAGCGAGACCTTTTCCTCGTTCGCGATCCGCAACATCAATTTGCCGATTGCGAGCGTGGAAAAATAAACCACCCGGCGAGATTCTCAATGCGGGGAGGTCAGGTTTCTCATTGCGAGTGGTCGCATATGCACGCGACTGCTCGCAATGAGAAACTACAAGTCCGCGTTGAGAAAGGTGCCGCTCGAGTAAAAATCTACTCGAGCGGCAGAAAACTACAGCTCGCACTGTGCAAGATGCCGTTTTCAATGATTGCACAGAGCCGGATGCTTGTCTGCACCTTGCAATCATTGCAAACGGCATCTTGCACAGTGCGAACAGGGTACTACACAGTTTGTGAAGTGCTGCGCGTAGCTCGCGTAATGTGAAGTGCACTTTGCGTAGCTACGCGTAGCGCTATTTCACGAACTACGCCCAGGGTTACTCTTTTCTTAATACGCCACATTACCTATGAGAGTTCTGGGGCACTGCACCATCAATGTACTGCCATTTTTACAAACCAGGACTAGCACTAGACCAGAGAATCTGGAAGGCAGGTGGGTCACTTTCCTGACACAAGACATCACTTATTTGCCCCACCATTTCCAATTGACCGGCAAATCGTAGGTCATCAACTGAAAATGCTTCTCTAGTACCCACTACAGATGGTCATGCATTAACAAGGTATTTACTTTAGATGGAGATGAACACATGTGCTAACTTTCATGTTCATTAATTGGTATTTGATGGTGAGGGATGGAGGTGGAATAATTACATATGTGTGACAAACTGAAGTGTATTCTCATATTCTGTCAGAGGAGATTTCATATGAGGGAAACGACCTTTACAACGCGGGCCGAGCCATGCATGCCATTTCTCCGCAAGCTGAATCACGCTTGCCTTAACCACACATATGTGTGGTTAAGGCAGTGCGCGGTCTAGATGCGCGAATAAGTGGGCACCAGAAGAGGAAGGATCCAATCGGAAGTGGACTGGTAAGTGGGGCTGGGGCAGGGTTTTGGGGGGCTGGGTGGTTTGTTTTTAAGGGTGTAGGGGTCATTCTGACGGCTCCGGGAGGGTCTGGGTTATTTTTAGGGCTCAGAGAGGGTCGAGGTTGTTTTTAGGGCTATGGGGGAGGTCAGGGTTGTTTTTAGGGCTCAGGGTGTCAGGCATGTTTTTAGGGCTCAGGGGGTTAGGCTTGCTTTAGGGCTCTGGGGGGAAAAAGATTGTTTTTAGGGTTCAGGGGGGCTGGGATGTGATCTTTACCACACATATACCGTTACCAGTCATGCTTTTATCACGAAGGTGCATGGTAAAGGCATGCACGGTAAAGGAATGCATTGTTAAGATGCATTCTTTGTGTGGTCAGCGTTGTAGAGGCACACATGGTTTAGCTATGCGTGCCTCGTCATTCAACCATCATATGAAGATGCAGATGCCTTGTCTTCTGTTTTGGTGTTCCTTTTGTTCCAATTCAGATGGAATATAGGAGCTGGAAATTCATCTAGGCTGTTTCTACTGCAACTTGATCCAAGCTGCTTTGTGTGAGGTTGGGTCTCTTTCTAGATTGACCACATGACTAAATGCTAAAAGGACTGAATTGTGGCATAGAGTAATTACCATGGATGAAATTAAATCAAGCATTCTATCTGTCATTTCAAATATATCTCATCTGATACACAGCACCGTTAATAACAATCAAGAGGGTGCAAGCGTTTGGAGTGTGAGTGATTCCTCATAAAGGTGTCAACAGGGGTGTACATTCAGGGGATGTTTGGGGTGTTACACCCCACACATAAATGCATTCTTTACTTATTAGTTGGGTCCTGAGTCGGGTCTGTTTTGTCTGTTTCAGTTTTTCTCATTCCTCTCAATTCACTACGTTGTGTTAACTTGTTTGTGTGTTTTTGGATGGGAAACGTATAGTGACTGGTTCACCAACAAAGCAGTAAATGCACACCTAGAGAAGTAATTCTTAAACGGCTGACAATGTACTACTTTTTAGAATTCACAAACTTTGGCAGAAACAGGCTTGGAAAGCAGTGCTAGCCCAAGGTTTCCTGGAAAATGGGATGGGAAGAACGCTTGCAAATAGTCTAACCATTAGCAATCACTTAGGGAATAATTCCAATCTATTGTTTTTGCCCTCTTTGCCATTCTAGGCAAAGGCCAAACTAATGTAAATCAGTACTGATTCTATTTCTTATAAGAACAGTTCATCCTGAACCTTGGTGATCTCACCGTTCCACCCTGAAGCCCATCACTATTTAGTTGGAAAATTTGAGATTCACACCCCCGAATCTCACTTCCTAAACTATGCTCTAGACAACAAATCATCATGTAATGGAATACTTGATAATAAGGCATTTGTTTACATTCAGGAAATGAAGGTACAAAGAGAGGGCTTCCATTGCTAGACTGAGATTAAAGAAGTTGCCCCTGCCTCTCGTTACATATGGGGGCATATTTATCATACTTTCGCGCAGCGCAGCAAGCCACGTTGCTGTGATTTGCTGCGTAAAAGGGAAAGGGCAGGAATGCGCCCTATCTAACATCATACGGCGCATTCCTGTCCTTTCCTTGTGCTGGCGTACTTTTGGCTGAACATCGCCAATACAGGCACCCTTGTACCATGGTACAAGGATGCCTGTGTTGCAGGCAGGATTGTTTTTGTGCAGTAAGGGAGACCTTCCTGCAGAAAATAATCCTAAGAGGCATTTTCCTCTTTCTACGTGTGCTGCAGAAGCAGCATAAACAGAAAGATGGAAAAACGAGGAGAAATAAAGATATTTCCCCTCATTACCACTAATGGTTAATCTGGGAATGCGCCGAAATCCAAGAGTGGATGCGGGGGAACACCCACGCTGCACCCATGGAAGGCCTCTGTGGGGTAGAGTAACGCAAGGGAACGGTTTGCGCTTGATTGCGTTACTCCATATTTATCAAGCCACGTAGGGCCACGCATGGAGGCCTTGTGTGGCTTGGTAAATCTAGCTTTAGGGTTGTGTCCCCCTTACGCCCCCCCTGTATGGTGCAAGGGCGACACAACACTATGATACATATGTGCCTTCGTTTTCTGTGCCAAGGAGCATGAGAAACGCTTCGTTGCAATAAATTACAGACAGAAAAAAAAAAAAAAAGATTTCATTTTGAAACTCCACTGACCATAATCAATTTAGCAAAAGTTTTACACAAGTACATTACACTTACTTGGATTGATGCACGTGGGGTAGGTAAATCCATCCTTAGTACACTTTACAACTAGACTCCCTGGCGGTGTGGGTGCTCGAAATCCGTATTTACATGTAAAAGTGATGGTGTCGCCCTCCTTGAAAGCCGTTTTACCCCGCTGCGTCAAGCTTAATTCTACAGAGTGTTCTTCCATTTTGTCTTTGGTTACCTGACACGGACCTGTGAAGTATTAGTGAATTGATTGGTTGAAATTAAAACAGAAATTCAAATATTGCATACCTCACTGATAACTAAAAACAATCAAAAGAACAGTAAAATAAGCAACAATAAGATCAGATATATTTTTACACAGCTTACAACGTACATTGATATTCTAAAAACAAGTGAGTTCCTTCATATCTTTTTTAAGAATAGATTTTACTCTTCATTTCTCATGTTCTGTATAGAATAATGTGTGTATTTTGAGGTTAGCAGAGAAACTCTGAATTTAACTTGCTCTAGCGACAACACCAATCAGTCAGACAGCGTTATGTGGCATGCACAGACAGACTCCACTATGTTATGCTATCGTATGATAAGTGCACTTGCATAGCAGATTCTCACAAACGTGTATGACCCTGAACAGGCTCCTGGGGAGATATACAAATATGCACGCATGCCATCTTCAAAGGCGCCAACTGTCAACATGCAGACTGGCATATACATGTGGGTTGTCTCAGACAACTTTACTTATGCATGCAAACAGGGGTCGCCGCACAAAAACAGATTTTATTGTTGTGTGCTGTATAAATACATGGAAAGAACGAATAACGTAAGACAAAATGCACATGAACGTGCATCCCTCGGATATATGCTTAAAGAACGGCCACCAAAATAAAGGCATACTACATAGTTTACTCTCTAGAAATTGGGAATTGGTAAACAGGTGCAAATGACAAACGTTGGCAAAGCCAATAGGTTTGGCTTTGCAGCACAGCCTCACTCATTATGTGCATGTCTCACAACCTGCAGCATATTGTTATTCATTGTGTATGTCTCTCTCACCCTTTAAGCATAGCCTCCCTCATACAGTGCGCAACGTATATTTTGGATAACCACTTGCCCATATTGGATTTTTCTGTCAAGGTAAATAACAGGTGGAAACCTACAAAGGGAACTCGCTCTATTTACTTCAGAATGAGGAACGGTGCCCAGTCATACCAGGACCTGTGGCTATCAGACACACACACCAGTGTGTGTAGTCGACATCGTAACCCCTTGAGCTATTTAGAAGGAAGCAATTTGCTTTTTAATAACAATTTTAATGTCACATGGGAGATATTTCTTGCTTCATGCATAGATACCTTGGAAGGGAACCTGTAGTAAAGCACTGGATGTCCAACAGAGACAGATCTTGTTCTGGGGTCACAGAGAAATGTGCATGTAAAACAATAGACACTTTTCCTCTGAGTTGTTGTGAGGTTTGAGTCTCCCACAGTGACGTTCATCTTCCCTCCGCCTTCATCATGTACCCTTTATATAAACCTGCACCCAGTGCCTAATTTGAGCTTGTGGTTTCCAGTGCTTGGCACCAGCCCTTAAATGTCAGCACCGGCGCTTGTGAAAGCCTGCCAGAAGGTGGTGCTGTCTCGCTATTTTAGATATGACCACAACAACAGTTAATTATGAATGCACTATACATTAAATATGACTATTACCTGCGGCCTAAGCCATTTTTCTAGCTTTGGGGGCCTGAAATTGTCTGATCTGTCACACTTTCAGTAGTGTGATGGCTAGAAGTTGTGTTGTTACTATAATTGACCGCATAGCATCGGTAATGTGTGGTGCAACCTGCCTCCTGACAAGAGCCCTGGAACTTATGGGGCAGATTTATGTTAGACTTGCGCCACTTTTACGCCGCCGTTGCGTCACTTTTGTGACGCAGCGGCGGCGTAAACCATGCGCCATGTTGCGCCTTATTTACAACGTGACGCATCTAGGGAGATGCGTCACGTTGTAAAGCCCTGCGCTACATTAAACCTGCGTCAGGTTTAATGTATGCAGGGTGGGCGTTCCATCTGAAAAAGCCTCGGAAAAGTGACGCAGTGAAATCTACAGGATTTCACTCAGTCACTTTTCCGACGCTGCTGCGTCAAAACCTTGCGCCTGCTTGAAGCAGGCGTAAGGCATGACGCAGCATGTTAGGCATGGGCAGCCCCTAAAGATTGCTGGATTTGCGCCGTGCTTGCGACGCGACTGCAGCAATGCGCCGCCCTTACGCCATCAGATGCGTCACGCATCTGTTTATCCTTGCGCCACGATGCGCTGCATTGTAAATGCGGCGCATCTGTGATGGCGCAAGGGTAAACTTGCGTGACGCATCTTTCCTGGCGCATCCCTGCTGATTTGCAGGGATGCGCCAGGGAACATAAATCTGCCCCTATGTTTTTAAAAATTAAGCACTGCCTGCACCCTACCATTTACCCTTGATCTGTGAGAGGAAGGACACTCTTAGAAACACCTCACTAGAGGCTAGGCCTGTGCATCAACAGAGTATTCGGCAAGCAGTGCACCGCACACTCGGGCCCCTGCACAGTACTTCACACATCACAATGAATGAATCACCACATGTCATGTTGCCTTTGCAGCAGCCAGCAGGAAGCAAGACTTTCGTCAGTCTTCGACATTCGATCTTGTGGATTGGCAGGCCCTTCTTTTATTCTAAGGAAGTTCGGTTTTCCACCCGCTTGATCGACATGTTACACAGTATCTATAGTCGCAAAGATAATTATAAACGCGGAGCAGGCGGGTGTGGTGGTGATCAGGTGTGGTACCAGGCAGGGCTACGGCCGGTCTCGCCTTTTATTCGCTCTTTTTATTGAGCCGCTGGCAGTAAAGATCCGTTCTAATTCAGCAATCTTGGCCACACGAACAGGGATGGCAAAAATTAAGCTGTTTGCAGACGATATGATTATATATCTGAATACAGATAAGTCAAACATTCAGGCCTTGCAGGGGGAAATCCAGGCATTTACAGGGTTGGGGGGTATAAAGTCAATCGGGCCAAAACAGAACTCCTTTTGTTCTACTCGGCAGAGTCTCAGCTACCGGAAGGACTAACATTCTTGCCATCAAGACCTATAAGATACTTAGGCTTATATGTTACAGCTGATTTTTCCCAACTGTTCCAAATAAACAATGGGACTACACTCTCTAAAATAAAAAAACCTTTTAGATAGATGGTCGTTACTACCTCTGACTATAATAGGCCTAGTTTCACTTATAAAAATGTCTATATTTCCCCTGCTGATGTTCCTGTTCCTAATCTTCCACTAGAAATACCAATTTCATATTTTAATGACTTGGATAAAGTAATTTGTGAGTTTATATGGGCAAAAAAAAAACACGTGTTAAACTATCTATTTTACAACTAGACATAGAGCAGTGGGGACAAGCATTACCCCAACTTTTCGACCTATTATCAAGCCGCATTAGCTAGTTTACTAACTCATCTAGAAACCCCCTCCTCAAAATTTGATAATTTTATATTAAATCTTATGTTAACAGAAAGCGCAATTAAGCTACCAGGATTTCTGCGAACTACGAAATTGCCTAAGAAAACTTGATATAAGGTTGTTAATTTAATTGCAACACGTATTCAGCGGTTCTATAAAACCTATAATATTCCAGCATGCCACGCATACACCTCACTTCAAGACTGTGAGCTATGGGGTCTACAATTTTCTCAAAGGGGACTGCAGTTCTATAACAATCTAGGGTTTTGGAAGCTAGGCGATTTTTACAACGGTACCTATTTGATAAGATGGGAATCATTTGTATTGCAATCTGAACCCCAAAGTCAAGATCTATGGTTAAGTGTTTCACAAATAATATGCTTTCTTAAAATCAACTACACAATGATTAGTGAGAGGGAGAGAACAATTCTATTAGCATCCTATGAGAAGAATCTAAGTGGTGTTGGAAACTGGTATTGGTTACTGCTCCAGGGTAAGAACAAGAGGCTCATTAAGGAAATGCTCCCTAAAATTGCTCAGGAAACTAATTGTCCATTTAACATCCAGGAATGGCAGCTGGTGTGCGTGTTTGGGAATAAAGCATTGAGGGCGGCCAACTTGCCAGAATATCCTTTCTGTCCAGATGGTTGGTCTATTACACTCCCCTCAGATTGCACAGATGGTTCCATTAATTTCTAACCAGTGCTTTAGATGCAGTGTGGCTGGGGCCGGGGACTGGATTCATATATTTTTTACATGTCATAAATTGCAACACTTTTGGGAGTAGGTGTTTAGTCGTTGCATCACTTTGATTATCCTACCCTGAATGCCTATGGTTTATTTGGGGTTTTCTCACACAGGTAGGCAGCTGCAAAATATTGGCAATATTTTGTTTTTCTAGCAATAGCAATAGCAGTAGTCAGAACCTAGGTGCTGCAAAATTGGAGATCACCGACGGTACCTACAATGGGTCAGTGGCTCACTAAGCTGAATCGAACCTATCAATTTGAAGAGGTCTACGGAAAAAGGGTAGGGAACACTTTGTAGATTCAGGGCTACTTAGTAGGGCTATATTTTGGTTACCCATGCAAATTAAAATATGCAATATAGGCTATTTCTATGGAATGATATATGAGTTTATAAAAAAAACTTTTAACCAGAAGATTGCTGCTAGTTTTTAGTAATATTTATGCCCCTATTTATCTTTATTGTAGGTAATTCATGTTTGGATATAGGTATTGCCGGTTATATACAAAGTGAAAGGTAAGATGTATTTATGCTATTTATTGTCTAATGACTTATGAGATTAGTTATTATGAAATGTTTATAGTTTCTCTTGTACCATGTGTCTGATTTCTGTCCAATAATATATATATATATATATATATATATATATATATATATATATATATATATATATATATATATATTATCTACTGGCGGTCGCCAGTAGATAGTTATAGTTAGGACCTATTTTCCATAGGAAATCTGCAACATTCTATTGGGAATGTCTTTGGCGCCGGTTGACAAATCCTCGCGAAATTCTCCAAACTTTTGGCCAGCTCCGCTCCGCTCCTACCCTGAAAGTTGCGTGGTGATTCGTCAAGCGGGGGCCGAGAAAAAAGGGGGGTCCCAAAATGCATTTCCCCCATGCAATTTCCCATAGGATCTGTTGTCGCAGCTACAGCCCGAACCGCTGAACGGAATGACACCAAATTTGGCAAAGAGGTAGTCCTCAGTTTGGACTCATGCCTTTTGCATATTTGGTGTGAATCTATTCAGTAGTTCCTGAGAAAATTAGGGTAAAAAAGTTAGTGATATCTATGGCCGCGGAGGATCCGCGGACCCTACCCGCACCGTACGCGAACCCTCCCCGAACCGAGCGCGCACCCTCCCGATCGCATGCTGAATGCTAATTGGCTGTCGAGCGTCTCTCTACATTCGAAACCAGGAACTGTTGGCGGCCATTTTCTGCATCGGTAGAAGCGAGGCTGAAGAAGCATGGGGAATAAGTGCGTAAAACATATAAAGGGGGCAGAGTGGAAATACTCTGACCCTCTAGAGGTGCTTAGGGGGTCCCAGAAGGAACCCCAGGGGCCCCCCTTTTTAAAAAAAAAAAGCGGTGAAATGCGCGCATGGTGCGCGCATCCTATCGCGTTGGATGCACGGATCCTCTCGCGGTGGGTGCGCGAATCCAAAAACATGGAAAAAATATATAAAATAAAGTTTTGCACATATAGTTAAAAAAATATTTTGAAAAATATAAAAAAAAAATTGAAAAACCCATGAAGTTCAAATAATATTTTTTAATTTTTAAAAGTCTTAATTGAAAAAATAAGTTTAAAAAATGGTGCTAAAAAAGTATTTAAAAAAAAATGTAACTAACCCCTTCCCCGCTCATGACGGAACCGCTCCGTCATGAGCCACGGTTGCCGTGTGCTCATGACGGAGCGGTTCCGTCATGTCACGACCGTTGGCGGCCGATCCGCCTACGCGGCGCTGTTTCCCCGCATGTGCGGGGGGACAACGCAACTGGGCGGAGTCATGACGGAACCGCTCCGTCATGAGCACAGCTCAACCGTGGCTCATGACGGAGTGGCTCCGTCATGAGCACAGCGCCACCGCGCTGCCCCCCGCACCCCCCAGTGCTGCGGCGGAATTCCCGCCGCAGCGAAGGGGTTAATGAAATGACACACTGAATTTGAAAAATATAGAAATCCAATCAAAATCATTAAACATTATATCTTCAGAGATAAGTTATAGATAGGAATTAGCATTTAAAAAACCTTTGAAATTCACTGAAAAAAACATAGGTTTCAGGCCTGATATAGTTAGGAATTAGCATTTAAAAAACCTTTGAAATTCACTGAAAAAACCATAGTTTTCATGCACGTTATAGTTAGGAATTGGCATTTGAAAAACCTTTGAAATTCACTGAAAAAACCAAAGGTTTCAGGGGCGTTATAGTTAGGAATTAGCATTTAAAAAACCTTAGAAATTCACTAAAAACCATAGGTCTCAGGGGCGTTATAGTTAGCTGGACATTTCCTTCGTACAAAACCCTAGAAATTCCCCTGTTATAGTTAGTTCATCTAACTATAACTCGCTCCCCCGCAATGCACTGCTGATGACGTCACATATTACATCACTCATGACATGGTCAGTGACATCACTGATGACATCACTGATGGCATCTCAAATGGCAGGCAGACCTATCATTTCGGCAAGGGATGGTCTATTAGAACACACCACCAGATATATTGACTTTTTTCTTCAAGACTTTGTCAAAGATCTACCTAGCTATGTTCGTGACACAAGTGACTTTTTAAGACAGATTTCTGAATTTGAATGGCAAGATAACTATTTGTTGAGAGCATTGGATGTAACCTCGTTATACATGAGAATTGAACATACAGATGGTATTGAAGCAAAAAGACATTATTTATCTAGGAGATCTATATCACTGAAATGTCACAGCAACATGTTAATTGACATGATACAATTCTGTTTACACAACAACATATTTATGTTCAATAGCCAGCTATACCAACAGGTTAGAGGAGTTGCCATGGGAGCCAGTTTCTCTCCAAGTTATGCCTGCCTGCATATGGGCAAATGGGAGGAACTGGTTCTCATGGATATACAGAAACAGAATATGGTAAATAATGTAAAAATGTGGCGATCTATTTGTAATATGGCAGGGAACAGAAAGGGAAGCCCATGAGTTTGTGCATAAACTTAACATCAATGTTATCAATCTCAAATTTACTGCCACTATAAGTTCCAGCTCTGTAGAATTTCTAGACACCCAGGTATATGTTGAAAATCACAAAATCCAAACCAGACTGTTTAGGAAGAAAACTGCAGGCAATTCAACGTTACACGCAAGCAGTATGCATCCTAAATATTTAGTCAACAGTATACCGTATGGTGAGATGTTACAACTGCGTAGAATATGCAGTAATAACGGAGACTTATTGGCAGCTCAGGGATAAAGTAAAGCTAGATTCTTACAGAGAGGGTACCAGGAAAAACAATAGATAGAGCCATTCAAAGGTCATGTGAGCAAAGCAGAAGTGACGTGTTAAAAGAAAAAGGAAAGGATGACAACATAAAGAAACAAGGGGCAGAAGAATATTGAATGATTTTAAAATACAATAATCAGCATAAAGAGATTAAGAAAATGATTCATAAAAATTGGGCGATGGTACTGTGTGACCCTGTAATTGGCCCTCTTGTCCCTCGAAAAGTTTCCATCACTTATAGTAGAGCATCATCAACGAGAGACAAAGTTGTTAAGACAAATCCTGAAATTATTGACAAAAGCAGTTGGCTACAAATGAGAAGGGGATTCATCAGATGCAAAATAT
The DNA here is from genome assembly GCF_964204655.1 of Triturus cristatus. NCBI lineage: Eukaryota > Metazoa > Chordata > Amphibia > Caudata > Salamandridae > Triturus > Triturus cristatus. The sequence continues at coordinate 371,297,964 of NC_140586.1, forward strand.
GCAAGGCGTGCACACATGGTATAAATAAAAATACCTACAGCACTCCATTTAGTGATAGAGAATACAAAATTGATAAATTACTTACATGTAAAACGGAGTTTGCTGTATATGTACTGCAGTGCACCTGTGGCCTGCAATACGTAGGCAGCACTGTGTTGCAGGTGCACAAACGCATTCTTCAGCACTTACGGGCCATAACAAATCATGATAATACATATCCTGTGGCACGCCATTTTAAAGAGAAACACAACTCCGATAACACAGCCCTCAAATACTTTGTCATTCACTCAGTACCGCCCAGTAGACGTGGAGGAGACAGGGTCACACAACTGAGAAAACTTGAAACAAGATATATTATACAGTTGGATTCAAAGGTACCATCAGGGTTGAATGTTACAGAAGACTTACATACATGTCTGAGTTGAATATCGTCATTGATTAACAGATAACAGGCAGGTGAAGAACACAAGGGTAAAAATTAGGAACTATGTTTTAGTTCAAATCAGCGCTCTCAAAAAGATTCTTTTTAGGATTGTGTATAAATGTGTGTATTTTAAATATTTATGTATTTATATATTTTTTATTGATATTGTATTTATATGCTATACATGTTGGAATCTGCATATTGCATTTTGAAGCGGCTGAATTGGACAACAATTAAGAGATGTTCACTGACCTATAGATACTCCCCTTGATTACACAATTAACTTTTAAATATAAGGTCATCGAATAGGTATAATAAGCATTAGAGTATTTAGTTGTTGGTTTTAGAAGATTTTAGTGTCACATATATGCCCAACTCTCAATGCACTTAGCACATTGCACTTTTTTGTAAAGCACATTTTGCACAGCACACTGTTGCACAACATTTTGTGGTAACACATAGTGGTCAAGATTGTTGATTATATACTGTACTAATATAGGGATTTAACCCCATAATATGCGACGATCTAATCAGGATGATGTACGCACATCATCCACTATCTGTAAAGGCGAGAAAAGTACTTGTATTTTTTTGAATGCTAATTAGGCATCTACAGTTTGCACAATTTCAAGCAGAATTTTAAACATTCTGTTTTAAAATACGCCGTTTACAAATGTACAATGATGTCTTTCTTCTACATCTATGACCATGTGACGTCCCGGAAATGATGTGCATGACTTTAAATTAGACACGTAATGAGGTTATCATGTCATGTGATGAAGGCTCTACGGAGCTGAAACGCGTTATGGCGACGTTGGAATAAGCACCTTTAGCACCAGTTCGGGTCTGTGTCCGTTACTTTGGGAAAAAGAAAACCTACAGCGGAATTCACGTTATATATATATATATATTCCAAAAGACTCCGGACGTCGAGGAGTGCCTCAGCCTCTCGGGTCGGGGCCATCACTGATGCGTCAGTCATCAGTCCATATTCCAAACGCCTACAATAGGACACGTGCGACAGGCCACACCAACGTTGCTTAGTAAATTCTTTTATTGCAGGCAGGAAACAGGCATAGCGCGTTTCGAATCTTGACAATTCTTTGTCAAATGCAAAGTTTCTAGGCGGAGTCATTGGCTCTTTTAAACAGACACGATATGAACACTGAAAAAGGACTCATTGTCCATATTCATTTACGGAGGCAGTGAATTACGTTATTTTGGTGTTCAAAAACAGGTTTTTAAATGCTGGTGAATGTTTGTCATTCTTATAAGTGTAAATCCTTCGGAAATAAAGTATTTCCCACTGTTTTTCTTTCACCTTCGCACTTTGTAATACAAATACATTTGTGTAGTCACCCGGACCACAATATCCATAATGCCTCACTGTTGCTCTTTCAATACCCATTAGTAATTCAGTGTTCTAAGCTTGTTATCGCTGTGTACCCAGTGCCTCAATTCAGCCTTCAAAAGGAAAGTTCCACGTATTGGCAGAGTCATAAGGCCACGGCAGATCGCAAGCATTCCGCTTTTCAACCTCAAATGATTTGGTACTTGCCTTGCATTTCAGTCTTTAACACAAGCAAACAAAGTGCTTAGGAACTTCCATCAGCAAACCCTGGCTGTGCAAAATGTATATGTATATATATATAGATAGGGTAAAACATTTCTAATAAGTATTTTCATATAGTTCAGTATGTAACACAATCAAATGTTATGAAGTTCGGTATCCTGTAGTTTTATTTTACACTCTACCTTAGCATGTGTGTCAATGGACTCAAGATAGAGAATGCTATAACGTGACTATCAGACAAAGGAATATATAAACAAAAATCTACATGTTATGAGAAAAAGCAGCATTTTGATAAATAGACATATGACATAGTTTTTGACTGTGCAGTAAATGTACCAAATAAGCAAAATAAAGGCCTACAAGCAGTTCCTCCGGTTCTGGACTCCATATATGGGAGTGCTGAGACACCTCCCACACCCCTATCTCAAGCACCCATGATAATACAGTCTCTGAATAAAGTGTTTGTCAAAATTGTTTCTTAGAGCCTTGTGTAGAATTTGGCAGATCACTAGTGGGAACGGAATATTGGCAGTGCACCGGCCCAACCAAACCCGCTGTCCCCCTGCTCTAGTTAGAGAACAGGGAATCTTTTTGATTAAGCCAGTGGCTCCTTTGCTGGCTATGCAACCAGTTTACTGAGGGCTATCAGAACATGAGAGTGATGCCGCCCTATTGAATGCGGGGCAAAGGTCACTCATTTTCCCTGTCCTTGTCCCTCTTGGCAAAACTTGAGTTCTTTGACTGGAACTCCAATGACTCCCTTCCTCGCACAAAAATCCCCCTCAGATAGACGGGGATTTGAAAATGGGGTAGATGCTGCTTTGTCAAGGTGGTGGACGCCAGGGTCTCTGCCTTCCTGGAGAACCTGCAGACCATCCACCTGAAGGGGTCTACCTGAGCATCTTAATCACCCCTTTTTAAATATATTCATCAAGCACAAATGGTCTATTAAGAGTTACCAATTATTTACATATTCACTGTGGGCCCCATTTACAAATGTCCTGCGTACTCGTGGCGGGGACTCCACAGTTGTAGGCAGTGGCGGCCCCTCCGTTATAGCAGAGGAGTGTCGCCTCCCCTGCTGAAAGTTAGCAGAAGGAAAGACATACATAAACTGATAATAAAACGTTTTTATTATCATTTTATTTTGCGTCCTGCAGGCTGCCTGTCAGCTGCTCCGAGGGAGGGGTGGGGACAGCAACAGTGATGCTGCAGCACCAGGGAGGAGGGGAGAGTGGTAGGCACTACTAAATGGGCATGATGGTATTGCCGGCCAAACTATCATGCGCACTTAGCCTTTCACCACCTAGCTGTGTTACACAGCTGGGTGGAGAAACCAACACAGGCTTCAGACTATGTCTGAGCACCGAACGGAGACCCTCAGACCAATCCCAGCACTATTCACATGCTGGGAATATCATTCCCAGCATGTAAGCAGCTCTGGGGTTGGTAGCCTGCGCAGTGAGCACCAGGCTCCTGACAAGGACGCGAGGATCGGGTGCAAGGCGGCAGCCGTTGGAGCAGGTAAGTGAAATGTTATTAACATTTTTTTATTGTCTTTTTTTGTGTGCCGCCACCTCTTCATAGTATGAGCGGCCGCTCCTGGTTGTGGGACCTCTGAACTGCATTTTCCCATTGTGGAGATGTTGCCACCAGTGCCGAGGCCTTTTGTGAATCAGCTCCTAACTTATCTAAATTTCATTTTGTTTAAAATATGTGGCATGTTCGCGAACATAACACTGATGTTTGCAAAAAGTTCAGTTACAAAATTGTTCATTTTCAAAAACCAAATCTCATCTACTTTTTAATGATTTGGCAGCCCAGTGGACAACATTAGAATGGAAACAAAGAAGAGTTCACAGAGTTTAACAAACATATATAATATTGAAGAGAATTCAACTTTATTCATGTTTATGGACAATCAGTTTGATGTTCACAAAGGAGAAAAAGCCATTTCTCACTGTGTTGTTCATCACAGTATGTGTCCCTGCGCAATTAGTATGGTTTCAACATCAGTTAATTTAAGAAGCCGTCCCTTATGATTGTTTTTTTTTTTGCATGAGTGTCTGCTTTGGTTCTGGTTGTATTTTTACTGTTGAGAACTTTGGGGACACACAGGGGAGCCATCAAAGCCGAATTCAGAGGTTCTGTACCACTTGGTAGGTCCAGTGACTGCTTGTTATGGGTCAAGACACGTTATAATAAGTTGGAGGAGCTAATTCCGCCTCAGGTAAGTGTGCCCAGCACCTTATAGTTAGATACATTAGCATTTGTTTGCATCTAAGTAATATCAATCATATTATTTTAACATCATGTTGAGCGAAAAAAAAACTTTTTGTAGGAGTTCATGTTGCAAAGTAAAAAAAGTACGGAAAACACTTATAAAGGTGTCTTTTTACAAAGTCCCGTAGAATTATTAAATGTGACATTATGCAGAAAATTACGCTTCAAGTGGTCAAAAGACTTTGTTGCAGTATTCTAATTTAATACATTTTATTTACATGCATTCTCAGTGTATTGTGCAATGTTGTGTGCTGTTGAGGATGAAAGATGGCCTAAGAATGTAGCTTTGTACAACGGCAGTATGCACATGAATGCATTCAGATATCTCAGTAAGAAGCTGATGGAGCTTAGATTTCACCTATAAAATGTATGCATTATTATATGACAAAAAGCTGCAGACAGAGTTCTAAAATGGCACGCAGATTGTGGCGCAAGCAAGATGAAAACATAGGCCTGGTCAGAATGCTTCAGTTTGGAGGTGCTTTCATGTGAAAACATGCTCAATTAGTTGAACAGCCATGTTTATATGTGATTAATCAATATGTAATCTCACTGCAGAATACACATTAATTTAGAAATTGTATTTGTACTTTCAAAATGGCATATAATTGCACTGAATTAACATGTATTTTTGCAAGAGTAGAAATGTGCTGAATTGCGTTTCACAGTGTAGAAAAACACGTGATTTCAGTTTGCTTTAGTGGACTCAGCTAACTGCAGTTTTTGCCCTTGAACATTGGAATGGAATGTGCTCCTCTACCCTACCAACTTTCAATGAAAGGGCTTTGTTAATAAATCACGCCCTCCGGTTTCCGTTCGACCTTCACTATGTTGCATATTTTTGTAGCCTGTTTAAACGTGGAGAGAAGAGCACACTTTTTTTTCATAAATCACCCGACTGAAATTTGAACAAGATCACGCCTGATTAATGACGTATCCAGTCAGCCCATGGGGAGATGATGTGTCTTGAAGTTCTGATTGGATCAGCTATGAGGACCGAGCACGTGAACTTTTGCTTGAAATATGGCTTACAAGTGGGAGGAGTGCCTCTTTTTTCATTTTTCCTGAGTGCCAGGTCCAGTTTCTGTGCTGGACACAGAGACGGGGAGGAGAGAGGAGGGGCTGCATTCTGATTGATATTTGACGAATGATTAAAAAGTCAGAGAACCTTAACTTTTGACTTAAAAATAAAACCCTTTAAGATAACTCACCACTCTCAATATTGCCTCTAATATTGTTTGCATTTAATTTTCATATTTATGTAAATTCTCCTGTTTGGTGAAACACGGTCATCAAAAGGTCCATCCTTTCGCCCTTTACAGCAGTAAACAATAGGTAAGGAGGTTTTGAATAGGGAAATTACCAGGTAATTACCGCTGGATCAGTTTTTGGTAGCAGAATTAAGGTTAGTGCCATCACCAAAAGGAGCATAGTTAGTTTAATGCCTAGCACTAGAAAATAATTGCCCAAGTTAGATAAAGTCCTGATTCCTGATTCCTGTGCTCAGAACCTTAAGACTGGCAAAGCAGTACTAGAAAGATGATACAAGAAGGAGATTGCTGGAGTGGTGTGAGTATTAATAGGGTTGTGAAATGCTGTTAATGTGCTTGCAGGTAGGCCTGGGCCAAAATTCCGCTCCGTTTGCGGAAATTGCGATAATTTGGCATTTTCGCATTCTGCGGAAAGCGCGAAAATGTCAAAATTTCCGCATTCCGCAGCTTCGCGAATATTTGTTTCTTGCTCGCACTGTAAAAAAATACACCTTACCTGAATCCCCGCGTTCGCTGACAAGTTTTCCCGACCCGGTCGCGTTCTCCACGAGATATTGGATTGTTGTTAGCCATCTTGCGCTGTCTCGCAACAGTTTGCGCTCGCATTGTCGCGCGATGACGTCATTTGTTGCGTGAACACGTCATTCTTCTCGCGATCATGCACCGCGCGAGTATGAGAAGATTGTGATATCGAACACGTCATTCTACATCGCGAGCGAGAGGGTGAGGACGCAGGCACGTCTAATCGAACGCGAACAGGAGAAAGAGACCCCGAACACGTCATATCCAACGCGACAGGGACGAAGAGAACGCGATCATGTCATTTTCGACACGCCGGCGGAAGTAATGTGAAGCTCGAGAACTCGAACATGTAAAATTTTCAATTTGGAGAGGGATATCAGATCTAGCAGCATGAAACCTTCTGCAAATGCTGATTTTGGATGAAAACAACTCCTCACATTGACATTTGGCTGTCCTTTTTTGTGCAAGGAGTCCTTTTTTAAAAAGGTGGGGAGAGGGAGGAAGTGACACAGAATCTCCAACTTCCTGTTCCTGTCCAGCAGGCTCCTCCCAGTGCTTTGTCCATCTCCTGCTCATTCTGCCTTTGGATTTGGAGCTGGAAAGATCACTCTTTTTGTCTGCTGCATCATTGCAATTGGATTTGAGGATTTTTGGAAAAGGATATTTTACAAGTAAGTGGTTGTTGTGTCTGTTTGATTGTGGGCATTGCAGTTGTTGTAACTCCAATTTATTTTTGATAACTATCATCATTCCTTTTTGTTTTTTAAATGTTGTGGGTAGTAGTAGTAGGCCCGAGCTAGCCATGGCCTCATGGGTGTGTGCATGATGAAGCAACTGTTCCTTTTGGTGTTTTTAGAATGTATTTCATTTTCAAGCATCATTTATGGCATGGATGGCATTGGATTGAGTTGGGGAAGTGTGTTTTTTTTGGGGTGGCCTTTCTGATGTTGGTGGGCCTGGCCACGTGGCTGGTGGCCATTTTGAAGCCTAGGCCTGCAAGCTTGCCTGGCCTTGTCTGCCAACAGGCCTGCTTTCATCCACTAGGATCAGAGCAGGTAGCCACAGCTTTATTAATCAAGTGTTTTCTGTGTGGTCTGTTGAATTTAGACTTCATTTAGGGCATGGATGGCATTGGATTGAATTGGGGAAGTGTGCTTTTTGGGGGTGGCCTTTCTGATGTTGTTGGGCCTGGCCATGTGGCTGGTGGCCATTTTGAAGCCTAGGCCTGCAAGCTTGCCTGGCCTTGTCTGCCAACAGGCCTGCTTTCATCCACTAGGATCAGAGCAGGTAGCCACAGCTTTATTAATCAAGTGTTTTCTGTGTGGTCTGTTGAATTTAGACTTCATTTAGGGCATGGATGGCATTGGATTGAGTTGGGGAAGTGTGTTTTTTTGGGGTGGCCTTTCTGATGTTGTTGGGTCTGGCCATGTGGCTGGTGGCCATTTTGAAGTCTAGGCCTGCAAGCGTGCCTAGCCTTGTCTGCCAACAGGCCTGCTTTCATCCACTAGGATCAGAGCAGGTAGCCACAGCTTTATTAATCAAGAGTTTTCTGTGTGGTCTGTTGAATTTAGACTTCATTTAGGGCATGGATGGCATTGGATTGAGTTGGGGAAGTGTGCTGTTTGGGTGTGGCCTTTCTGATGTTGTTGGGCCTGGCCATGTGGCTGGTGGCCATTTTGAAGCCTAGGCCTGCAAGCTTGCCTGGCCTTGTCTGCCAACAGGCCTGCTTTCATCCAGTAGGATCAGAGCAGGTAGCCACAGCTTTATTAATCAAGTGTTTTCTGTGTGGTCTGTTGAATTTAGACTTCATTTAGGGCATGGATGGCATTGGATTGAATTGGGGAAGTGTGTTTTTTTGGGGTGGCCTTTCTGATGTTGTTGGGCCTGGCCATGTGGCTGGTGGCCATTTTGAAGCCTAGGCCTGCAAGCTTGCCTGGCCTTGTCTGCCAACAGGCCTGCTTTCATCCACTAGGATCAGAGCAGGTAGCCACAGCTTTATTAATCAAGTGTTTTCTGTGTGGTCTGTTTAATTTAGACTTCATTTAGGGCATGGATGGCATTGGATTGAGTTGGGGAAGTGTGTTTTTTTGGGGTGGCCTTTCTGATGTTGTTGGGTCTGGCCATGTGGCTGGTGGCCATTTTGAAGTCTAGGCCTGCAAGCGTGCCTAGCCTTGTCTGCCAACAGGCCTGCTTTCATCCACTAGGATCAGAGCAGGTAGCCACAGCTTTATTAATCAAGAGTTTTCTGTGTGGTCTGTTGAATTTAGACTTCATTTAGGGCATGGATGGCATTGGATTGAGTTGGGGAAGTGTGCTGTTTGGGTGTGGCCTTTCTGATGTTGTTGGGCCTGGCCATGTGGCTGGTGGCCATTTTGAAGCCTAGGCCTGCAAGCTTGCCTGGCCTTGTCTGCCAACAGGCCTGCTTTCATCCAGTAGGATCAGAGCAGGTAGCCACAGCTTTATTAATCAAGTGTTTTCTGTGTGGTCTGTTGAATTTAGACTTCATTTAGGGCATGGATGGCATTGGATTGAGTTGGGGAAGTGTGTTTTTTTGGGGTGGCCTTTCTGATGTTGTTGGGCCTGGCCATGTGGCTGGTGGCCATTTTGAAGTCTAGGCCTGCAAGCTTGCCTAGCCGTGTCTGCCAACAGGCCTGCTTTCATCCACTAGGATCAGAGCAGGTAGCCACAGCTTTATTAATCAAGTGTTTTCTGTGTGGTCTGTTGAATTTAGACTTCATTTAGGGCATGGATGGCATTGGATTGAGTTGGGGGAAGTGTGCTGTTTGGGGGTGGCCTTTCTGATGTTGTTGGGCCTGGCCATGTGGCTGGTGGCCATTTTGAAGCCTAGGCCTGCAAGCTTGCCTGGCCTTGTCTGCCAACAGGCCTGCTTTCATCCACTAGGATCAGAGCAGGTAGCCACAGCTTTATTAATCAAGGGTTTTCTGTGTGGTCTGTAGAATTTAGACTTCATTTAGGGCATGGATGGCATTGGTTTGAGTTGGGGAAGTGTGCTTTTTGGGGGTGGCCTTTCTGATGTTGTTGGGCCTGGCCATGTGGCTGGTGGCCATTTTGAAGCCTAGGCCTTCAAGCTTGCCTGGCCTTGTCTGCCAGCAGGCCTGCTTTCATCCACTAGGATCAGAGCAGGTAGCCACAGCTTTATTAATCAAGAGTTTTCTGTGTGGTCTGTTGAATTTAGACTCCATTTAGGGCATGGATGGCATTGGATTGAGTTGGGGAAGTGTGCTTTTTGGGGGTGGCCTTTCTGATGTTGTTGGGCCTGGCCATGCGGCCATTTTGAAGCCTAGGCCTGCAAGCTTGCCTGGCCTTGTCTGCCAACAGGCCTGCTTTTATCCACTAGGATCAGAGCAGGTAGCCACAGCTTTATTAATCAAGTATTTTCTGTGTGGTCTGTTGAATTTAGACTTCATTTAGGGCATGGATGGCATTGGATTGAGTTGGGGAAGTGTGCTTTTTGGGGGTGGCCTTTCTGATGTTGTTGGGCCTGGCCATGTGGCTGGTGGCCATTTTGAAGCCTAGGCCTGCAAGCTTGCCTGGCCTTGTCTGCCAACAAGCCTGCTTTCATCCACTAGGATCAGAGCAGGTAGCCACAGCTTTATTAATCAAGTGTTTTCTGTGTGGTCTGTTGAATTTAGACTTCATTTAGGGCATGGATGGCATTGGATTGAGTTGGGGAAGTGCACTTTGTGGGGGTGGCCTTTCTGATGTTGTTGGGCCTGGCAATGTGGCTGGTGGCCATTTTGAAGCCTAGGCCAGCAAGCTTGCCTGGCCTTGTCTGCCAACAGGCCTGCTTTCATCCACTAGGATCAGAGCAGGTATCCACAGCTTTATTAATCAAGGTTTTTCTGTGTGGTCTGTTGAATTTAGACTTCATTTAGGGCATGGATGGCATTAGATTGAGTTGGGGAAGTGTGCTTTTTGGGGGTGGCCTTTCTGATGTTGTTGGGCCTGGCCATGTGGATGGTGGCCATTTTGAAGCCTAGGCCTGCAAGCTTGCCTGGCCTTGTCTGCCAACCGGCCTGCTTTCATCCACTAGGATCAGAGCAGGTAGCCACAGCTTTATTAATCAAGTGTTTTCTGTGTGTTCTGTTGAATTTAGACTTCATTTAGGGCATGGATGGCATTGGATGGAATTGGGGAAGTGTGCTTTTTTGGGGTGGCCTTTCTGATGTTGTTGGGCCTGGCCATGTGGCTGGTGGCCATTTTGAAGCCTAGGTCTGCAAGCTTGCCTGGCCTTGTCTGCCAACAGGCCTGCTTTCATCCACTAGGACCAGAGCAGGTAGCCACAGCTTTATTAATCAAGTGTTTTCTGTGTGGTCTGTTGAATTTAGACTTCATTTAGGGCATGGATGGCATAGGATTGAGTTGGGGAAGTGTGCTTTTTGGTGGTGGCCTTTCTGATGTTGGTTGTCTTAAAGACATGCTTTGTTGTATGTGTCTGGTCACTGGTGTGTTGGTGTGCAATGCATGCACCCTGCAGACCTTTTTGGGGCCTGTGAATGTTCGTATTTACATTTTGTTGCATTAAAAAGGCAGAGCAGTGTGCTTTAGCATGCATCCTTTACCTGGCTTTTATAGGCCTTTTGTCAGCTCAGGATGTTTCTCAGGCACCCGGCTTGTTTGTGATTTGTGAGTGTCCATGTGGGTGGTGGCCTTTTTTTGTGTTTGGACTGGGAGTTATTAGTGACCTGCTTTTTCTATAGGCCTGCATGGTTTTCCTATTGGCTATTTGGCTTACTGCTTCCATCCATCCACCCTCTTTGCCAGCAGCGGCTCCATAGATGCTGAGATGCTCAAATAATTTATTGGCAAATAGGGTCCACCCCACTTCCATTACATTTTTATTTTGGTGGTTATTATTAACTTTCCTATCCTTCCTGAGAGTGTAGTGTGTGGCTGTACACAGTAGTATAACATAGCCCTAGTTAAAAAAAAAAGTCATAAATGGCTAGACTATCTTTTGTTTGCACTAGTACAGTACTAAGTAGCTGAACCACAACAACAAATGCAACATTTCACTGATGTTCTTCTCCTGGCTTATTTGCTTTTAGGTGCACAAAAGACAGAGTAGGAGGTGTCATCGGCATCACCCGGCTACCCGTTGTACTGCCAGCCAGACAGAAGTCCTGCTGCGCATCACGTGCACGTGTGACCAGAACTTGTTGTGCATCTGCATCCTGCCTGACATCTGAAGAAGATGGCCCCAAAGAATGGTACCAGATCCAGTACCAAGAAAGTTGCCGGTGAGAAGAAGGAACAGAAAAAGGAAGTGCCATTAACCACGACTGGTGGTGTGCCGGCCAATGTTTTATTTGCCACCAACAAAGTTACGCCTGCAGCAGCGTTGTCCCGGAACCAAGCTGGGAGCAGCACAGCGGTCCAACCCCACCAGCCTAGTGTCGCAGAGGTAGCCAGTCTACTAACGAGCAGCGATGTTGAAGAAATGTCATTACCGCAAAGTAGTACACAACAATCAAGTTCAACGCAGGCGCAAACTCAGCAGATCAGTGTGCAGCCGCAACAAGAACAGCAGCAGCCGCCGCAACAAGAACAGCCGCAGCCGCCGCAACAAGAACAGCAGCAGCAGCCGCCGCAACAAGAACAGCAGCAGCAGCCGCCGCAACAAGAACAGCAGCCACCGCAACAAGAACAGCAGCAGCATCCGCCACAACAAGAACAGCAGCAGCCGCCGCAACAAGAACAGCAGCAGCCGCCTTAACAGCCAACCATAGTAGTTGTTGCTCCTGACGTAGGGGCATTTCAGGAAATCGAGCTTCCTGCAGACAAAGTGGAGCAAAGTGAAACCACTGTTTCAGAAGATCTATTGTCTTCCAGACCACCAGCAAGGAAAAGGAGGCTTAGGCCATCATCTTCTTCTTCAAGCCCCGCTTCTGATGATCGTGATGCCACTTGGCTACCACCAGCTCAGTCTGAGAGTGATATACGCCACAAGACAATGCTTCTGAAAAGGAAGGTCCCAGAAAAACTTAGAGTTATGGAGGTAGATGTAGAAGAGGGGGGTGATGATGTTGATGAAGATGAGCCAGTCATCTCGCACATTACTCCCGCCCCAAAGGGATTGGAGACCAACATTCTCACCCTATCCAGAAAGGCTGCTACTGAGCGGGATGTAGCACCGATATCCGGCAGGGACCTACATCCAGCTCAACCATCTAAGTAGGTAGTGGTAGTAAAAGTCACAGTCTAGGTGCACAGGGTCACATTTCAAGCACCCCCTCCAGTTCATCTGGTGTTGAAAGTGGAACATCCAGCAGTGCCAGAAAGTTCTCCTCCCCAGTTTGGGACTTCTTTGCTGTTAGCACCAAGGAGGAGAACGTTGCTATCTGCTCAATTTGTCGTCAAGGTGTCCGGCGTGGTAAGCTTGGTACAAACTATGGTACCGGAGGACAAGCAAGTCATCTCAGAATACACCACACTATCGTCTGGGAGAATCACCTACTTAAGTTAAAAGAAAGTAGAAAAACTCAACCCATTGAAGTTGGTCAGGATGAATCAGAGAGCGATATTATTGCGGTGGCAGGTGAAGAAGAGGGAGGCATTTCTAGCCCTGTCCCCAGTAGTGCCGTGGTAATGCCCACATCCTCCTCAGTAACATCAGAGTGGCACCGCAGTAAGAGCCATACTCAGAGTCAGGGTGAGACACCAAGGCGACCGAGTACCTCAATGAGACAATCTGTGTCGTTGAGCCTTAGTGGGTTAATGAAAACAGCACCACAAAGGAAAGTAATCCAGCCTAGCATTGAGAGCATGTTTAGGTTGGAGGGGCAGTTCCAACGCAACCACCCAACGCCACGATTGTACAATGCGAAGCTGGCTAAAATGTTAGCGCTGGACCTTCTTCCTTTTCCATTTGTGGAAGGGGTGGGTTTCCTTGAATTTGTGTCTGCCATCTGCCCTAAATGGAAGGTTCCCAGCCGGTCCTATTTCGCAAGAATTGCTGTTCCGGTACTACATCATGATGTGCTGGAATTGGTTGGACAAGCTTTGCAGCAGAGTGCTGTGCACAATATCCACCTGACAACAGACATGTGGACCAGTTGCCAAGCCACAGATTACATGTGCATCACTGCACACTGGATCTCTTTTGTGGGGGTTAGAGATAAGCTATCTGCACGAGGTGTTGTTGACACAGCTGCGAATTTTGAAGGTACTCGGAAACATGCAACTGTAGCCATGTTCGCCATGGAGAAATCTCATATGGCTGAAAACATTTTACACGAGTTTCGCAGCAAGGTTTTGGAATGGCTGCGGCTCAGAGGGCTTGGTATTGGTTTTGTTGCCACAGACAATGGCAGTAATGTACTTAAGGCCATGGAACTTGGTTCCTATTTCAGGGTTCCGTGTTTGGCGCACTGCATAAACATTATAGTTCAAGACTTTCTGAAAAAAGAACCCATAGTCAGCAATTTACTGGCCATCTGCCGAAGAATATGCACTTATTTCAGCCATTCTTTTAAAGCTCGGAAGCAGCTGAGGATCATCCAACGTGAACGAAGGATGCCAGTCAAGGCACTCATCCAGGAGGTGGCAACACGTTGGAACTCAACGTATTACATGCTTGATCGTCTGTACGAACAGTACAGGTCACTCCATGAATATGTCTGTAACAGAAGCGGGGATGCTAGTGTTAAAGGCATGAACCTTGAGAGGGATCAATGGACCCTAATTAAATGCCTGACTGAGATGCTGTGTCCTTTTGAGGTCTTCACACATGAAGTCAGCAAGGAGGACTGTACAATGGGCCAAGCTATCCCATTATTGCAAATGCTAGAGCATGAGCTGAATAATGTGTCTGAATCATACAAAGGTGTAGAGGAAAGAAGGCAAGCCCATGACTTAGTGGAGAGCTTATCCCGGCGCTTAGCTGAAAACGTAAGGATACAAAATAAAATTTTGTCACAAGAACATTACATTTGTGCCACAATTCTGGATCCATGTGCAAAATTAGGACTACTGAAGACATTCTTTGCTTTTTCCGACATTGATGTTTCCTGCTACAAAAGTTGTATAGCTGAAGCAGCCAGTAAGTTGGAAAAAGAACGGCTGCTAATTAAAAGCCTGCAAGATCAACCCAGAAGAAGTACTGAAGCAGGCCATGCAGGATCAAGTGCAACTTCGTCGGCTGAGGGCAGTGCATTTGGATCACAACACTTACCATCACTATCGACTACAGAAACAATGACTGGATCATTAGGCCGAGTACAATCATTATCATTACAGGATTGGTATGTAAAGGTAGGCCTTAATAAGCACAGTGCTGATGCACAGAAAAAACAACAAGAAAGCTTACCAGCAGCAACCCTGAACATTGAGCGGATGGTCCAGGCCTATCTGGACGACCCAACAGAGGTGTACGTTGATCAAAACCCATTGCAGTATTGGTATAGGAAAAGGTCTGAATGGCCACAGCTCAGCAGGCTGGCGATAAGCTATCTGGCTTGCCCTGTCGCAAGTGTCTCTTCCGAACGTGTTTTCAGTGCTGCTGGTTCCATTGTAACATTGAGAAGGACCAGTCAATCGCCAAAAAACGTGGAGAGGTTAACAATGATCAAAATGAATCAGCACTTCATACCACCGAATTACACAATCTATGAAGCAATGGAGGAAGATGAGGACAGCGGCTCAGGTGACGGAAGTATTGTGTCAGATGATTACCTACTACTGGCTGAACCCCCAGAGTTTGAGGACGAGCTATACTTCCCTGACAATTAGGCTCGCACTTACTGTCTTCCTCCCTTTTTCCCCCTTTGTTTGTGTGTCTGTCATTCCGGTTACAAACTTGTGAATTACAACAAATCCATTACCACCGTCTTCTACTCTTCTAATTTAATATACAAGTTTCAGTTGTCTGCAATTTGACAGTACAGTCCTCCGAATCCAGCTCCTCCGCTCCATCATACTGAATCTCCCGCCCAAATCCATTGCCCTCATGAATGATGATTGGATGAAATAGAAGAACAAATTCAAACTTTCCTAGTCTCGCCAAAAGAAGTGGAGCATGAATCAGATGACTACTATAGCTATCCTCCTTTCAGAGCTGAGAGAGACTGCCATTAACTGAAAATAATGGAACAGGTAATGATTGATGCCATGCATTGGACGCAGAGTCGCAGACTGAATGATTTAGATTTTGTTGTGTTTGTTGTGCATGAATTTATCTAATTGTGCACTGCCACTAATCAACTTTCTACAGAACACACTAAACTTAACTCAAGGTAAATTCAATGTTCCCCTTATTGCAAATATTAAATGTGTACTTCTCCTACAGCTAGGTGATACATTGCTTTTAATTCAATACAGGAAGGGGACTCACTCAATCCGCGCAATGAGTATGATTGACACAACAGCACCGTCCATCATGATGATGGCGAAATAGACGGCCCGTTAACTTAAGATGAGAAGGAACAGGTAATGACAATTAATGGCATGCATTGGACACCTGACTCTGAGCGATTGGTCTTTGTGTTTTCGTTGTTTGTTTGTTGTGCACAAAGTGAAGTCAAAGTGTATTAGTAATCTATCTTTCTGTACACACTAAAGAATGACTCAAGTCAGTAATATTTATATTTCTACTCTTGTTGTGTCATAAAAATGTTACTTATACTGCAGGCCGATCTTCACAGTCAGTCAGTAAGAGTATCGGAGATGATGATGAAGTCAGGAGGACGTTTCATGAGTGGCATAAAACGGAAAAGCCTAAAGGTAAACACGTCAACAACAACCACAGCAGACCCAAATGTCTGTGTAGAAGTTGAATAGAGTGTAGCGGTGGGATGACTGCAGTGCATTGATTTTACTAACTTAAACTGTAAAATGCTATGTTTGGAATGGATAATGTGCTTTGCGTTTGTCCAACTCTTTGAGAGAAAAAAAAGGACTCTAAAGTGTTAACGTAGGATGTGGTACTGCTAAGCACTGTGGGCCTGCTCTCTCCTGTTACTGTTGAAGGTCAATGCTGGAAACAGACTAGAGTAGAGATGATGCATACATGCCACCTGGGAAAGTGTTCTTGTTGCACTACACCATAACTTGTGCATTTGTTTCAACTTTGTTTCTCAATATCCCCTTTGGTTTTCCCATCTACAATTACAGGCCGGGCCTTGCCCTATACTTTGGAAAACATTACAATGCATACTTACCTTACCAATAAAGCAACATTTTTTTTCCAGCCGGGCAGTGGCAAGTGGCGAGGCGACACACCCAAGAATGATGGACGCGAGGAGCAAGAGGAATGCTGAGATGCAAATCCAGTCCACATTTTTTACCAGGATAACACAGTACAGTATCCACTTTCATCTTCTTTTAAATAATTTGATTAATATTTTGTATACAATCTTTACAACAGTGTGTTCTTGGAGTTGTTATTATCATCATTAGGTTTGCTCTGTGTTTACGATTCTTCCCTACCAATATTTAAAATTTCTATTTGCTATCTGTAAAAGTATTAAGGCCGGAACAACAGAACAAGAACTAGAAGTGTATGTAATCCGGGACTCTCATCATCATGCATGCATTGCCTTTTTCTCCCTTAACACATGGATGTGGTAGTCTTCAATGATTGTCGTTTGTTTGTCTATGTATGCATACTGTTTTTCTATGTCAAACCTTTCACAAAAACCCCCTTCCAATCCATTCAACAAACCCTAACCCTCTTCCCCCGGGCTGTGTGACTTATTGTCGAGGTGTAACTAAATTAAATGTACACCAATACTTAATCACACACTTGCTGGGGCGGATGTGGTGAAAGCAACACTACTTCAATTTCAAGGCAGAGCGATGATCTTCTTCTGCTTGGCCACCCATGAGTAGGATATTTCAGAGGTTTTTTTATTTAACAAAGGAACATATACCTCAGCATGAATTGCCGGCATTAATTGGATTTGTTTGTTGTCATTCCTCATATACAGCACTAACTGTTATGCTGTAGGCCTAGTCAAGTGACTCGACACAACTATAGTTTGTAACTCTGTCTAGTAGGCTATCCGAACCACCATTATGTTTTTTGACAAATATTTGAGCATAATATTGTTGCTCGGTAAGTTCTGTACTGTACTTCATTCTACTACTCCTCTAACAGTCTCTCAAAGGCGATTGACTGTCTCCTTTTCTTTTTTTGCAAATGCTGTCGCCCTGCCAGTGTCTACTACTACTACTATGCTACCACCACCACCACCACCCCAATCATGGCAGGTATGAAAAAGGAAACCATCTTCACCATGCAGCCAGTGCTGTGCCACAGTTGGACATAAACATCAAGCACCGGTAAGAGAGAAGTTTGGGGGTGGCAGAATTAATAATGGACATGTTGTCAATGATTTCATTTTCACACACCAGTCCAAAGAATGCATAGACTAGAGGACAGACTGAAAGTACTAGAAGGACAAGTCAATGAGTGAGGTGTGTCGCATCTATCTGTTTGTGTCTTATACAGTCAGCCAATTATTTAAATCAAACACAGGCTATGGGCGGCCATGCACCAGCAAGGAAACAGAGTGATGTAAAACAGTTACCCCACCTACAAAACATTAACAACATTGCATGTAACATAGAAAAATATATTTAATTTACCCTAACAAAAATATACTAAACCCACAAAAGCTGACCCATCCCCCTCCCTAACCCCAACCAATGTCCATAGGAGAAAAAAGTCTGTAACGCCCAAACAAGTTCCCACCCACCCACCCAAACAAGAATTAAAAAAGGGGCAGAACAGGATGACAGGGACTAAGCGGTGGGGCGAGACTCAAGGAGGACACGCATCTGGCCCTCTAAACGGGCGACGCGACGTCTAAGGGCGCGGCAGTTGCAGCCACAGTGGGGGGGCACCGGAGATGGCACTACGGTGGCAGCGGGCAGCTGCCAGATGTTGGCGCCGTACTGCTGGAGGGCGGTGGCTGGGGCCCGGGGCACTGGAGGAGGCTTGAACAATTGCTGCCTCAGTCTCCTCCTCCTCCTCGGCTAGGACCACCAGCCGCCGGTATTCCCGCTGGATTGCCTCCAGCTTCCGGCGCCGTGCCTTGGCGGGCAACTCCTTTCGATTTTGTTTCGGAGTAGCTGTGTATCAAAAAGAAAAAAACAAGACAATTGTAAAATATACTCTTAGAAAAACAGTAAGACAAGTTAATTATTTATACACATAGTGGCATGGTAGAGTAGCACTATAAAGCACAGTAGTACATAACATTTTAAATCTCGCCCGTCCTTCTTCCTTCCACCCGTCTTTCACTTTTTAGTTGAACATTGCACCAGGTGCTCTTCTCCATAAAACGTTCAAAGCGGAGTTGAAATCAGATAGATGAGGCCATTGGTTACTCAATACTCCCGCTCATATGCCAATTAAAGGGAATTCTAGTCTTCTAGTTTACTCTTCAAACGTCCCCAACAACTCATACTTACTTACGACATCGGATAGCGGGCGGACTTTGTCCGCCCGCCATCCTCACGCTAAAAAGGGTGGGGGTCCCGTGGGGACAATTAATTAGGATGATGCGCCCGGCACAGTGGCGGGCGCATCCTGTTTTTTTTACATTCTGGTTGGCGTTGCCGAAAGCAATGCTAAAAATATATGTTGTGCTGCTTTTCCAAGCACAACATGACGGGCCCCGCACGGAGCCTGTCACGTTTTGCTTTGAAAGGCGGGGGGGTACCATAGCATAGGTAGGTACCCTCCATGGGGGCCCCCAAGCATAGTCTGCAATGTCTGCATGCCTTTCCGTGGCAGACGGCAATGCCGCCACGCAGAGGCATTCCAAAATGCAGATTATATGGCTGGCGGTGTGTTCAGAGAGACACCACTGCCATATTGAACCCTTTTCCGCCTGGTCGACATGTGGGGGGTCTGAATATTTTCTACAGGGATGGCGGGAGGTTTGCCCCTGCGGTGTCGGCAGTGAATTTCAGCCGGCCCGGCGGGGGCAATACACCCACCATCCTAATGGGGCCCTATGTCACAACTGTACAGTATACATATACATACAGTACACCCTTGCAGTGAGTGTACTGTCAAGTTCAACAATAGTTAAGGATTATGAATCTAACTTACCACCGCCTGCCACTGGTGCTGCCACTCCCCCTACCGCTCCGTTGCTATCTGCAGCAACTGCCGCATCCTCGCCCTCCGCGTCGTCTTCGCTGGCCCCGGCATTGGTGGTCGGTAGTGCGCCTAGAAAACATTACACATTTATTAGGCGTCATATACACTTCCCCCCTATTGATCAGTAGCAAGGTTGAAAAATGAGTTAATACTAACATATATCACTAGTACAAATCAGGTAGTAGTAGAGTAGACACTAATAGTTATATATGATCATTGTAGCCTTTGCTTAATTAGCCCTAGCCATGCTACCATTTTACCTTTGTGTCTTTTATTTTTGCACATGTGACGTTACCTTGCAGCTTCTTGTATAAGACCCCTTTGAGCCCACATGACTGCCTCACAATGCCACTGTCTAGTCTACGCGCTGCGTACAAGCGGTCAACAAAAACATTAACAAGCCACTTTTTTAGGAAGTACTGGTGTACTACTGTTACTGTTAGTCCATATTGCTTATCCATAAATGCTACACTTTTTGGCACAGCTGAGAAATGCTTGCAAGTTGCAATATACTAACGCACACCATTTCATTTTTCGCATTACAGACGGAAGATTCCCTTCTACGAACCAGAGCTTCTGAATGATGCAACAACTACCAGTACTAGGTTCTTCTAAGGTGAGGGGTCCCTTCACTCACATCTTCATTTATAAATTTATATAAACTAAATTCCATGGGGCTGGTGGTGCTGCCTTCCACCACTGTTCAGTTATCATGACAATGTATATTGTTTTAATGTTATTGATTTTCCGGTTGGTGCTGCATTTTATAATAAAACAGTGTACAGAGCTTCTCAAATTGAAATAAACATTTTGAACTTACATAGACTTGGTGGTATTTGGTGTGGACTAACTTACACGAGTGAGCAAATTAAAGTAAGGGTGTGCATATGCATTGCTTCCACGACTGAGAGGTTGGGTGTGTTATGTTCTGGGTTGTCTACTTGTTGGGTATCTTGGGGGGAGGGTTCCGAGACCTAATAGTTATGACAAGACAGTACTATAGTAAAGCAGTGGAATTGTGGTGGGTGCGGAATTTCTGATTAAGGTGTGCGAGGAAGGTCCAACCTACCATCACCACCATCCTATTTTCTGGTGCAAATGTCTATGTATGTGCAAGATCCCTACAACAGTAGTAGTATGTCCTATAGGCTATCATATCAAAATAGTAATAAATCTGGTAGGGCTGTTGTTGCTGTGAATTTTCAAAGCCTCAAGATTAACAAAGACTCAAGATCAATAAGAGTAAAAGTAGTACAAGACGACGACCCAAAGGATTGGACTCAATCGCTCGAGCTACTGGTGAATATGAGTTTTATATTACAACCTTTCACATAAAGAGTGGCACTGGCCAACTGGGCAAGACTAGCTACTACAGTACAGACAGACTGATAGTATGTAGTAGTAGTAGTACTGAGAGTCATCATAGCGGAGGCAGGGATAAGATTTTTGAAACCGTACAGATCGAAGGATAATTGGTGGTAAAAAAATTGTATTTGGAAACAAACAATAGTTCGTGAAAAATATGGGGCAGTAAAAGTTATGGAATAAGAAATATTATTAAAAACAAGAAGACTTACTGGGGCCAGCAGAGAAGCCCTCAGCGGTGTCCTCCTGGTGGTGCTCTGACTGTCCCGCCGACTGCCCACTCCCTGTCTGTCAGCCCCTGAGTGCTGATGAACAGGAAAGATATAAGAAAGAGACAAACATTGATGGATGGTGTCAAACAAATAAAATATTTTCAACAACGGTCAAAAAACACTTAAACAACAATTGCAATAACTAAATTGACCGATCTCATCTGGTCAACAAGTAATATCGGGGGATTCGCAGTTCGACTACTTAAGTTACTATTTATCAACAGTAATCCAGTCTTCCATTCTGATTCCAGAATACTAAGTTACAACTAAGCCTAAGTACAACGTACCACCCAACCTAGCCCACCTATTCCAGGAATGCCAATTGTACATTAAGTATGCATTTCTACTGTATTCCTCAACAATGCATATGGTCAAATCATGGAGGACACATGACTACATTTTTTGTATACCCCAAATTTTTGGTTTGATTGATT
Organism: Triturus cristatus; assembly: GCF_964204655.1. Lineage (NCBI taxonomy): Eukaryota > Metazoa > Chordata > Amphibia > Caudata > Salamandridae > Triturus > Triturus cristatus. Next base: position 371,319,240 of record NC_140586.1, read on the forward strand.
GATGCTGATCTGCTAGTGCTAACTGCTAAGCCTACCACCACTCATTGAACAAACTAGAAAAGGTTCTAATAAAGACTGCCGTACTAGCAGCACGTGACGTCACGTAACTGAGTGAGGGGTCATCACGCATACCACTAACAAATTAGAAGCTCATACAAAGTACCTATCCTCCCCTATCTATTAGTGACAGGACAAAGTAAGGAGTGGACTAGAGTCACTGTAGCATTACGTAACTTAAATTCTCTAAAATAAACTCGTAAAGAATCACGCTAAGCAAGCGCAAACACAAAGCTGCAAACAAGTAAGATTAGTAGTAGCGCAGAAGAGCACCTGTGTCATAATCACAGAAGACTTTTAAACGTTATTAGCCTGGAATGTATTGTAAGCAGCAACATTCTAGCTGGTTGGAAGGAAACAAAGATATTTGCAATATATAACACAGAGCAGAAGAACAGCCACAAAGTTGTAATAATTAAATAGGTACTCACCAAGTCCCGGGACCTCCACTCCTAGGAGGTCCAGCAGGTCCTGCTCACGGTCCAGGATGTCGGACCACCGGTGCGTGAGCTGCGCCTGGGTGCGCCGGACCCCAGAGAAGCACGACACTGCCCGGCGCACCTTCCCCCACCGCTGCCGACGCTCCCGGAGGCCGTACCCGGACCCAGGCTTGCCACCTGCTGCCAGTGTTGAGGGGAGGTGGCGCTGCACAAAGAAAATTAGTGCAGCCAACTCCACCTCCCCAAATAAGGCCTGTGCCTGCACTCCTTGTGGGCGCCGCCTTCCGCAAGGAAGGCGGTCGCGGCTCTGGCTGCGACGGCGAACAGCCCTACCCTTAGACATGGTTCTGGGGACGGGGCAGGAAAGAAAAGGTAAAAAAAATAAAGGAGTAAAGGAAATAAATAGCAGGCAATAGAAAGAGAGAAAAAGTAGCTCAAAAACAAAAAAAAAGTAGACAAAAACCAAAAATATAGAAGCAGGAAAATAGTTAGAGAAATAATCAGTAAGAAAGATCCAAAAAAAGTGGCTATAAACAACGGATTGAACAGATTTTGGGAGGATTCAAAATCAGGCCCCAGAACCATGCAATAGAGTGAAAAACAAGATGGCCGCGCCCATTGCGACCACGTGCGCAAGTTCGCGCGATATTTTCTCCCCGAGCAAGCAAAAAGCAACGCGATCAAGTAAAAGTGGTCGCGAACAGGAAATAACTACCGCAAGTAAGCATCGCGAGAGGGCGGGACAAGTGAAAACAAGATGGCCGCGCCCGTTAGCAACCGCATGGGTAAGTTGGCGACCCGCGATCACGCAAAAAATACCCCGAACTGGCGGGGAAAAAACTTGCGCATCTTCGTGATATTTCCGGCGTGTTTGCAGAGATTTTTTACCATTTTCTCGATAAATTGCGATAGTTAATACCGCATATTCCGCCCACCCCTACTTGCAGGTATGTTTTTGTGGTGTTGGAAAATAGTAAGGGTTTTGACTGAGGATGACATTTTGCTCATTTTGACTTGATGTTTTTTATTTTGTTTTATTGATTGAATTGGTAATTTCAGAGGACAGATTTATTGATTTATGTACTAACATTCTATGTTGAGTTGTCTTGCGCTCTATGTTGTTTTTGAAGACTTCTGGGATGTAGGAAGTCGGATGGCCTGTGGCAAGTGAAGTTACATGGTGAATTGTTTGTTGCCCTGTGGGTACACGGGGAAAACGTGTGACGATTGGAGTTGCACGACCCATTGTCTGGGTTTGATTTGGTGACATCGCCGTGTGTTACTGTTAGGGACATTTCTGTATGAAAGCGGTGTATTTGTAGCGGAAGCCACCTATGAAATTTTGGTCTTAAGTAACAGGAGTCCACGTGAACTCTGATTACGCTTATCACTGAAAAGGTAATAGGTGTTCCGTAAGCTTGTAAGAATGGTAAAGTAGATGCTACTTTATTAATGAGTGTAATAATTCTGTAGTAGGGCAGAGGTAAGCGCTGTTCTCGGGAAAGACAGGATTCTGTGTGAATGAATTACATTTTCCGTATGAATGTGTGTAAATGAAATAGCATTCGACTTAATTGTGAAACTCTGGTCTTATTTCTCAGGAGCAGTGCGTCTCCAACAGGTGTCTTATTTCCAGAGAAACGGTTAGTTAATGCTTGCTAGAAGGGTAAGGTAGAGGGAAGTGCTACTTTATCGGCGAATGTAATGATTCCATAGTAGGGCAGAGGTAAGCGCTGCTCTCTGCAAAGACGGAATTCTTGTGAGAAAGGTCAAGACTATCTCTTTGTTAGCGAAGCAGACAATGGTGGCATTTTTATGTCGTTACTAACAGATTTTGAGTAAAAGAGAACGTAAGAAAAAGATTGCCGTAAGATTTTGTAAAGGGAGGGCTAGTAGCAGGAGGAAAACTGACGTCCCAAAGGGCCGCGCTGGACTGGACGAGACAGTGGGTATGTAGTGAGCCCGGTTTGTAAAGAAGGGGTCATTAGCAGGAGTTAAAGGGACTGAAACTGTCAATTGTGGCAGGACTGGAGAAAATAAATTGCATTAAGATATTGCAGAAATGGAATTGTTTAAAGGTTTAAAGAAGCTGTTTAGAGGGAAAGTGATGCTCCTGAAGGAACACCTGTGCATTTTATGTCTACCAATTTGGGACAAAATTCATGTATGTGGGTTCACCTATGGTGCAAGATTACTGAAAAAGAGGGTCCTTTGAGGTTTCCAAAAGATGGTACTTTTGAATTGCAAGTTATTGACAAATTAAGGGAAGTGTTATGTGAAAGAAAGACACCATCTAGAGCTGCACAATTTGAGGCCTTAAGCATGTGGGAAAAAGCAGCAAGAGACAAAGCAAGTGAGGATAAAAAGGTAAAGCACCAGATGCAGGAGAAGGGAATTAAAGATGATAAAAAGCTTCAAATGAATAATGATTCAGGGGATGAAATAATGGATGCATTGTTAACTGAGTGTCCGCCACTTTATGTTGTTCCCATTAAAAATACGGAAAATAGTGTACCAGTAAGTACTACAGTGGCTACTGCTTCTGTTGAACAGAGAGAAATGCAGAATGAGAGAAATGTGCAGACATTTCAGATTGACCCACTACCTGTTGATTCAGCACTGAAAGTGATACCTCCAGGTGTTACTGCTTAAATGTGACTGATTCAGTGCAAAAACTACAAGCTGCAGATGCACAGACAGTGCCTAGACAAATTGTGACTGTCCATATTAATATGGGCCCTACACAAAAGGTTCAAAGAGTTGTAGAAGGAGTAAATATGTCAGGGTTTACTTCAGAAAATCAGAATTCACAGATTATTGAACAGAAACTACCCCAGACCGTCCAAGCATTGAAAGATGGGGGAAAAATTGTGTTTACAGCACCCACAGCCCAGGATAAAATAAATATATTTGGAGATGGGATTTTTCAAACCTACTTTGAGGAAGCAGCAGTAATTAAAAAGATAGAAAGCATGGGGGAACAAATTAACCCAGACCCCGAAAAAGAGAAACAGCTTAGTGTTTTAAATTCAACATTTGAGCATGAAGAAATTAACAGTCCTTGCTATTTAAATTATGAAAATGTGAACCAGTGTCAAGAAAAATATTTAATTTCCCTGAGTAAGGAAACAAATACATGTGCAGAAACTACACATGGTAGACTGACCAATTTGGCTCAAAAATATGAAGTTAATGTGAAAGGAAGTTTTCCATTTCAGAAAAGCTTCAGGGTACACATGAATGAAGAGGCAAATGAGACAATGTGTTCTTCAGGAATGCAATTGCACATTGCAGAAATGAAATGAAATATATTTTTAAATGCAATGGGTTTGAGAAATTAGGAGACAAGAAAACATGAGAAGAAAAAGAAACCACCAGACCTAGCAAGGAAACTGGAAAAGAAAAAGAAACCACCAGACCTAGCACGGAAACTGGATAAGAAAAAGAAACCACCAGATTTAGTTGAGGAAAATAATAAGCAGAATGAGGGAGAAGCTTTTGCTTGCTCATTGAGAGAAATGGTGGGAGAAGTGCATGTTCATGTGCCACGGAAAAAAAGTGAACTTGCAGAATTTCTGAACACATTCCCGAAATTGAGAGACAAACTTATGCTGTGGTACCCACAAGTTGATGGATTTATCAAAATTTGAAAGGAGTTTTGTATTAATTTGGAAATGATTTTTGACACTGCCATGCAAACTGAATTATGGTTTAAATCTAAAGTTGCGGTGTAACGGCCAAGTGAGGAGACAGTGAAAAATGTTTGCATGAATGCACCATCATTTTCTGTTATGGAGAAAAATGTAGCAGTGATTACTTTCCTGAAGGGCAGAGTGCCAGCAAACTATGTCAATTGGGTACAGATTAAAATAACAAAACAGGAGCAAAAATTGGTTCATGAGTTTTGTGAAAATGTGTGTTTAATGTTTCAGCAAAACAGTAGTAGAGTATATCCTGATGCCACTAGCATAAGATTTGTTGTGACTCAGTTGGTTATTGGTTTAATATTTTCTAATCAGATCAGTGTGCACATACAGCAAAAGCTGATAGAATGGCATCTGAAGGATGAAGGTTACTATTGTGCTGGACAGGGAATGAAGCCAAAAGAGTTTGAAGAAAAACGTTTTTGCACAGAAACGTTTTCAGAATAAGCAGTTTGCAGAGAATAAAATTGTGGTACAGGGTGATGTTCCACAAGCAGAGGTAAAAAGTGCTCAAGGAAGATTTGGTGTTCCACAGGATGGAAATAAAGGTGCTTTGATTTGTGCAAATTCAGGTATGGATGTTGCACTGCTGGAAAAAGTATCCTTTTGCCATCTTTGTGACAGATTTGAGCACTGGAAGAAGAAATGTAAATTTAAACATGATGCAGCAGTAGGAAATGTGCAAAAACAGAAACAAATGCAGGTGCAAGAGGTGCCAGCTAAGCAAATGTCAGTTCAGAAACCGGTACCAATGGCAGGAATTTTTCAAGCCCAAATGGTCCCACAAAATATGGAAAAAATGCTAAAATGAATTTAAATAAGTTGTCCAGAGCAAATGTGAATTATTTCCAGAAACAAAATCAGAACCCAGTTCAACAGGTTACTGTACATGAAAATGAGAGTTTTAACCCTAACAATTCTGAATTTACCAAGTCCATTGTGAAAGCAGTGGAAGGTCGAGATTTAGTTGGAGTTTTAAACAAAGAAATTACAAACCCAATTTTAGAAGAATTTGCACCACAAACAGGCCCATTTGAGGAAAGTTACCAATTTATTGTTTGTGACTCAGGTGTGACAGGAAAACAATTGTTTTGCAAATTAAACAGCACAGATTACTGTACACCAGATAATGTTAATTTTCAGATTCCTGATGAGGATGTACATTTTGAAATGGCCCAACAAGAGACAGCTGTAGCATTGTTTTCAGAAAAGACAGTTGGAAAATTACCTTCGGATTTGACAGCAATAATAAAAACAGAAATAAGAGAGTTCACAGAGAAGGATGTAAGGTTAATAAAATGTGCAGAGCATGTCTTATTCAAATTAGAATTAGATGACATGCATTCAAGAACAGCATCAGTTGCAGGAATTTTACCAATAAAAGGATTTTTGATGGAATTGATTGTAAGTTTATGTAACTTTCTGATCACAAGTTCGCAGAAACTAAATGTAAAGAAAAGATTAGAGCAGGAGATTAATAGCATAATTTTTCCATGTTGTCCTGTGGTACCGAATCCAGCCATTATATTTTTTCACATTCCATGTGCTGAAGAATGGATCACTGTTATTGATTTTTGCCACGTTCATGTCACAGTGCCATTGCATGAAGCTAGTGAGGGGTACTGTCAGAAAGACAATTAATGTCTGGGACACATAATTGGAAAGGGAGGTAGAAAGGTGTCACCAGAGAGAGTGGAAATAATTTACCAGATGAATCAACCTCAAATTCAGAAAGAAGTCAGGAAGTTTTTGGGAATGGTTAGCTGCTATAGAGAGTGGTTGCTAAACCTTTCCCTAGTGGCTAAGCATTTACTGAGGCTGACACACAAGGATGTGTCTGATCCTCTTCCATTGGACAACAATTGTACAAAAACATTCCTAGAGTTGAAAGAGAAAAGGTGGCGTTCCCCGGCACTAGGAATGCAAGATTATTTAAAAGAAAATACACCGATGTGCAGTGAGAGGGAGGGCTTCACTCTCTCAGTGCCTGTTCAAAAACATGAATGCTTTCAAAGGTCTGTAACGTATTTTCCAATGACCCTTGACCCCACCGTCACAGAAATGCCCAGCTGCCTTAATTTAGTAGCTGTGGTAGATGTCAGTCATAAAGAGAGTGAGTTTATAATAATTGAATTTCCAATTATTGTAATGGTTGCTTTCTTTGTGGAGTTGTTTTTGGAAAATACTGTGACCAAGAAATGTCTAAATTCAAATGTATTTAGCTTACTGCCAGCAAATGAAATTGTTTGGAATCAAACTGAACCTAAATGTTTAAATGTCATGAATTTCTGCCTGAAACCAAAGTTAGACTTTAATGATGAACGTCTGATTCAGCCCAACCATTTTGTAGATGGCCCATATTTGAAATGTAACAATGACACATTAAGAGCAGCACATGCTGTGCTTCCTATACATTATGTTGTCAAAACTGAATGGCTGTCAGCAGTTACCTCAGCCCAAAATTCGAGATTGATTGCCCTTACCATAATATGCAATATCATTTCTCAATTGGGAATCACTGTTGTCCTGGGAAAGAGAAATCCTAATTTAGTTACACAATATTGTATCCTGTTAGTCTCAAATGTGTTATTGCAAAAGCTGATGCCCAGGTATAGATTGCCAGTTTCTCTGAAATCAGATCATAATGAGGTCTCAAAGATGATGGGTTCAAAACCACAGACTGGACAAGGAGTGGATTGTAGCTATCTGCCTGAAGTTTCAAGCATAATAAAGCAACACAAAGACAGCACAGAGTTACACTTTGCAAAAGACAGTTTCAGCATCACCAAAGTTGCTTGAGTATTTACATGCAAATGCACTTGTGAAAAACTCAGATGAAAAGACTAGCTATTGCTGTGAAGGTCTGACTGATGTGGAGCGCGCAGTTTCTCACCAGATTGCAACTGCTACACAAGATCGACAAAACTTTGATCTGAGAGATGCTGTGAGATGGAAAGGCCTGTTCCAAATGATCCTGGCAAAGACTGTTGTGAAATGTGGTGGCCTTCCAAATTGGGTGCATGCCTCTCACACACATATGGTCCTGTGTCCCCCTGATAAAACAGCTCCTCTTCAAGAAAAAATGCCAGCAGTGGTCAAAAGTCCACAGAAGAGGGTCAGTCAAGCTGTAAGGGAACACACAGAGTTTAAAGCAGCACTAGAGAATACTGAGGTGGCACTGGAAAAGCAAAAAGTGGAAACTGACTCAGATGAAAGCGGTGTCCAAAGGGTGAAAAAGTCAGATGCAGCCTCTGAAGAAGAAATTAGTGCTGTGGGCTTACGAGTGGAGGTAGAAAAAAGCTGGCTGAAAGGGAATCCAAAAAGTTTGCAGTGGTCCCTTGAAAAATCATTTGCACACATAGCTGAAACATCTGAATCTGATCAAAGTGAAAATAAAAGTGAAAGGCTTGGATTGGAAAAGTGCAAGGAATTGATGGTGCTCTGTCAGAGTTTTTCAGCACCTGAGTGGTCAAAATGCATGGAAAAAGTACAGGATACCACACTGTTTGAGCCACCCTGAAGGCAAGCAGGTGACAAGGAGCCAACATTTGCTGAAACAATAAATGAGAACTGTCAAACTGTTCCAAGAAGCTACTTACAGAAAACTGCACTACAACTTTTGAGCTTGGCTATATATGATCTGCTTACAGACCAAATTTGTGAGGCCTTAGAAATAGAGGTAACATTGTTATATGCTCAGCTTTTGTAATAACCAGTGCTAAAGAACATACTAATTTAGTAGGGTTTTCTTTTAGACACCTGTGTGAATTAAATGTGCTAATGAACACTAAAAGATGAGTAGTAATATTTTAGGTAGAGAAAAACATATATTTGACTCGACTAATGATGTGTTTTATTTAAACAAATGTAACATGTGAAAATCAATAAGTTATGTTATGTTATGTTAAAATTTTATTTCTATAGCGCACGGCTACTCCAGAGGAGTGTCCCGGCGCTTTATAAGTGTGATGAATTTAGAAATCATTTGAGGTACAATGATTTGATATTTATCAAAAGGGTGAATTGATGGAGCTTAGATTTCACCTATAAAATGTATGCATTATTATATGACAAAAAGCTGCAGACATGAGTTCTAAAATGGCACGCAGATTGTGGCGCAAGCAAGATGAAAACATAGGCCTGATCAGAATGCTTCAGTTTGGAGATGCTTTCATGTGAAAACATGCTCAATTAGTTGAACAGCCATGTTTATATGTGATTAATCAATATGTAATCTCACTGCAGAATGAACATTAATTTAGAAATTATATTTGTACTTTCAAAATGGCATATAATTGCACTGAATTAACATGTATTTTTGCAAGAGTAGAAATGTGCTGAATTGTGTTTCACAGTGTAGAAAACCACGTGATTTCAGTTTGCTTTAGTGGACTCAGCTAACTGCAGTTTTTGCCCTTGAACCTTGGAATGGAATGTGCTCCTCTTCCCTACCAACTTTCAATGAAAGGACTTTGTTAATAAATCACGCCCTCCGGTTTCCGTTCCACCTTCACTATGTTGCATATTTTTGTAGCCTGTTTAAATGTGGAGCGAAGAGCACACTTTTTTTTCATATATCACAAGACTGAAATTTAAACAAGAACACGCCTGATTAATGACGTATCCAGTCAGCCCATGGGGAGATGATGTGTCTTGAAGTTCTAATTGGATCAGCTATGAGGACCGAGCACGTGAAGTTTTGCTTGAAATATGGCTTACAAGTGGGAGGAGTGCCTCTTTTTTCATTTTTTCTGAGGGCCAGGCCCAGTTTCTATGCTGGACACAAAGAAGGGGAGGAGAGAGGAGGGGCTGCATTCTGTGGGGGGGCTATTGTGCAGCTTGAGACAGAGACACAGACTAGCACAGCGAAGCAGAGGCAGAGAGAAAGAGTTGAAAGGATCAGAACAGATTTAGATTTTAGGTGCTAAACTGCACTTATTTCTCTTTATGGGGGATTTTTAATTATTGATTAACCTTGTAAGACTTACTCCTTTTCTTAGACACTCTTTAAGAGTTTTGACTGACAATTTGCGCTACATTTCCCTTCCTATATGTGATGCTTATATGCAGACTATAATGTGTTATGTATTAATGCTATTTTTCCTATTTTTCAATTCTGTAACCTGATTGATATTTGACTAATGAATAAAAAGTCAGAGAACCTTAACTTTTGACTTAAAAATAAAACCCTTTAAAATAACTCACCACTCTCATTATTGCTTCTAATATTGTTTGCATTTAATTTTCATATTTATGTAAATTCTCCTGTTTGGTGAAACACGGTCATCAAAAGGTCCATCCTTTCGCCCTTTACAGCGGTAAACAATAGGTAATGAGGTTTTGAATAGGGAAACTACCAGGGAATTACCGCTGTATCAAAGCATACCAGCCTGTGATAAATAAATGCTACATTTAGATCATTACAGCAGGTATATTGACCTATTAAGGTACCTTACCAGCTTAAAGCGTCACTCTCCTTGCATTAAGTGCTAATTAGCATAGGTGTTTGCTACACATGCAATCCCAGCTTTGGGAGGGTTCTGCACAGTGTATGCCGGCATGAGCACTCTGGTGGGAGAAGTGTCAAGTGTTGCGGAGGTGGTCAGGTTGGTTTCGACTAGTTATCCCAAACTGTGAAGGAAGAGAATGGCATTGAACCTTCTGCTGCAGCTACAAAGGATACAAGTTCACAGATGGTGGACCAGAGTGGAGAATCTAATTCGGTGCTGAATAAATGACTTAAAATCACTGTGTCTGTGGTCTGCAGCATTTTAAGATATAGTCTGCTCAGATGCTGTCGATGAATGCAAGAATATCATTTTCAGCCATTGACTCATGTTCCACGAGTACTGACATCAAGTAAGGAAGATATTTTTAAGTCTTCACTTTGACATAACCTCCTACCAACCCAATATTAACCCTGGGCGTAGTTCGCGAAGTAGCACTGCGCGAAGCTACGCAAAGTGCACTTCGCACTACGCGAGCTACGCGTAGCACTTCGCGAACTGCGTAGTACCTTGTTCGCACTGTGCCAGATGTCGTTTTCAATGATTGCACAGTGCGGACAAGCAACCGGCACTGTGCAATCATTGAAAATGGCATCTTGCACAGTGCAAGCTGTAGTTTTCTGCTGCTCGAGTAGATTTTTACTCGAGCGGCAGCTTTCTCAACGCGAACTGGTGGTTTCTCATCGCGAGCGATCGCGAGCTTACGCGACCACTCGCAATGAGAAACCTGACCTCCTCGTGTTGGGAATCTCGCCGGGAGGTTTATTTTCCATGCTCGCGATCGCCAACTTGATGTTGCTGATCGCGAACAAGGAAAAAGTCTCGCCGAGATGTCATTTTGCTTGCTCGCGGTCGCCAACTTGACGTTGAGGACCGCGAGCAAGCAAAAAATGACCGCAGCACTATGCAACACTACGCTACGCGTGTTCGCACTGTGCTACGTTCAATTCGCGTAGTGTGAAGTAGCGCGAACTTTGCAAAATACGTGAGCGTAGCGTGGTGCTTTGCCCAGGCTTACCCAATATCTTATAGGTCTAAATATATTGTCAAAAAATGAATGAATATATTTTACTATTATTTATGCATGTTCAGTGTTCGAGAATATCACTTTCTTTCGGAGCATTGTTTGTGAACAAGAAAATATGTGCGGTGTGGTTTAGAACAAAAATATCATTCGGCCATGACAAATCTAGGCTGTGTACTGTGCATCACTTGTGTGTCCCTTATTGATCTCTTGTGCATGTCTTAATCCATTGTTCGTGAATATGATAAACAATACAAAATGCTGTGGCACACAGTGAAAGACCATGGGGTATATTCACTAATCCCGGGCGTAGTACTCCGCTCCGCCCACGGCGTGTACGTAGCGCTGCCTGCTTCGCGGTTTACGAAGTAGGCGTAGCAGGCAGCGCTACGCACATACCGTGGCGAAGCAGAGCTGCCCGCCACCTGCCGCCCGCCCGCCCTAATTTTAAAATAAATTAAAGAATTTAAAAGTAAATAAAATACCTTACCTGCAGTGCGGCGTCCCGGGGCTCCCTCTTCCTGCTTGACCGGCAACTTCTACTCACAAATGCGCATGGCCGGACGCCCGCGCATGCGCATCTCTCGCGAGAAATGCGCATGTGCGGGCGTCCACGCATGCGCATTTGTGAGAAGAAGTTGCCGGTCAAGCAGTAAGAGGGGGCCTCAGGACGCCGCACCACAGGTACGGTATTTTATTTACTTTTAAATTCATTAATTTATTTTAAAATGAGGGCGGGCGGGAGGTGGGCGGCGCGTAGTTGGGCTACGCGGAGCGCGCGAGTGTGTGTAGATTTGGGCACACTACGCAATGCTCCACGTAGCCCCACTACGCCCACTAAGCCCAGGGTTAATATTCACAAGAACTTGTGATAATTACCGCAAGAGTATCCTAGCGCCACTCTCAACATCGCAGCCCAATGCGGGAAAATTACGGCGTACCAACCAAGTATTCACAACGCGGTTGAGCCTGCGATAGTCACCAGAAAATGCGTCAAATGGCCGCGCATAATCCAACGCCACGACACAAAAATGTGAAACGCGAATGCAAAAAATCATGCGATGAGGCTAATCGTGGTAAAAAATGTAGCAAAAACCAGCCACAGGTCTGCAGATCCCATGCGACTGGCGGGAAAATGCACCATAAAAGAAACAAAAAAGAAACACCAAAACCAATTCAAACTGCTTAGCACCATGGATGCACGCGGAATGAGTGCAGAGGACATGCCAAACTCAACAGGCCCCATGGAGGACCAGCATGGAACCACGGGGTCGGGAAAGGGCAAGGAGAAGAGGAAGACGGGGTTCAGTCCGCAGGAAGACCGGCTCATCGTCACGGAGGTGATAGAAAACTATCAGCAACTGTTCGGCACCACCCCTGCGGCACTGGCAACACAAACGGAAATATGGCAGTTCATAGTCACAAAAGTCAATGCAATTGGAGTGTTAAGGAGGTCAATGGAGGAGGTCAGGAGGCACTGGCATAAAGTGCACAGCCAAACGAAGGAGAAACTCGCTTCCAACAGGAATGCAGCAACGGCGACTGGAGGAAATGGTGGCCACAGTCAGCAGTGTGGAGACGGTGGCAGGAATTGGAGGCACTGACACAGCTCGATACAACCTGACCCAACAGCAACAGGGACTGGGGGGACTGGGGCAGATGGTCACAATGGCACACATGCACAAATATGTTGCGCACACTGCACTACCACAATGATCATGGAACATGACAGCCTTGGCACACTGCAGAACACATAGAAACACCAAGTAGGCACCCGAAAGGGGCCCCCCTCCCCAACGCCAATATCACAACCTACCAATGCACATGTGCTGAATCCAGGAAAGCAAAACAACAGTTGATGGACAGAATACAGAACAATATCATACATTCACCCCAGTACAGAGATCTAGGCCTAAATCCATCATTTTTTTGCTCACCATGCCGTTCCAGTTTGAACCCAGCCATATGCAAATCAGTCTTGACCCTGTGCCTCATGGGAACAGTCCAGCCCGAACTGCCAATCAAGGTCCTCCCTGGACTGGAAACAAGAATTCTAGGACCGGTTTCGGGGTTTCACCCCTCTTCAGTCAGTTAGTCCAGCCCAAACATGCCAACTGGCATGGTGAGCAAAAGAATGGTGGATTTAACCCAGATCTGTTGACTGGGGGAGAATGTTTAGATTTGTTCTACATTCCGTCCATCAATTGTGCGTCTTTTGCTTTTTCGCCCTAAGTGCACCAGGTATGCCTAGACGTAGGTCCCGGGCTCACTGTGCCACTGGATTCAAGCTATCCTCGCTGAAGAGGGGTGAAACCCCGAAATCGGTCCTAGGATGCTTGTTTCCGGTCCAGGGAGGACCTGGTTTGGCAGTTCGGGCTGGACTGTTCCCATGAGGCACAGGGTCAAGACTGATTTGCATATGGCCAGGTCTAAACTTGGGTGGCATGGTGAGCAAAAGAATGATGGATTTAACCCAGATCTGTTGACTGGGGGAGAATGTTTTGATTTGTTCTGCATTCCATCCATCAATTGTGTGTCTTTTGCTTTCATGCCCTAAATGCACCAGGTATGCCTAGACGTAGGTCCCGGGCTCACTGTGCCACTGGATTCAAGCTATCCTGGCTGAAGAGGGGTGAAACCCCGAAACCGGTCCTAGGATGCTTGTTTCCAGTCCAGGGAGGACCTGGCTTGGCAGTTTGGGCTGGACTGTTCCCAAGCATCTTTTTTTACGATTAGCTTATCACAGATTAATACGTTTTCCGGCATTTTAGTCTACCGCCCCCCCGGCCCGGCAGGCAATTTTTGTAAACATCTTTTTGACAATGTTGCTAGCCTGGCCAGTTCGCTTCCTAATTTCACGCTTCTTGGAGATTTTAATCTCTATTTTGATGAAGTTTTTCTCCCATTAGTAGTAGAGATTACTGAAGGTCTTGGAATATTTGATCTAAAACAACTGAGTAATAATCCTACTCATATTAAAGGACATACTCTTGACTCCATCTTTTCTAAAGTTTCTAACCTAACCGTGGCCGACCCGATTCCCCTCCCTTGGTCGGACCACTTTCTGATCCCCTTCTCATGGACTATTCAAGAGTCTGTTCCATGGGTAAAAGAAAGTACTAGGTCAGTACGACCTTGGGCAAAATTGTCATACGACTCTTGGATGAAGCATCTAGAAGAATCAGTCCCCACAGTAGATTCTAATCCAGCAACTGCTAACGATCAGCTCAATAAATGGTTAAAATCTTCATTGGATATGGTTCTACCCAAAAAACTTATCCATAAAAAAAGAGGGGGTCACCAGAATTTCTGGTATCCACCCAAGTTACTCACTCTTAGACAAACCTCCAAGCAGGTAGATCGCCGCTGGAGGAAAGTTCCGACAGCTGACAGGAAAGCGGACTACAGAACCGCAATCAGAAACTATAAGGATGAAATAAAATTAGCTATATCTGCTTTCTACGAAAATCGCCCCGGTGAAATTTTTTAAATTGTCAAATCTCTTTTTATCCCCCCCCCTAGAATTGATTAGGACATTCTCCATCGCTGTAATCTAATTGCTAAATTCTTCAACGAAAAAATCCAATCTATTTATCAAGCGTTTCCTGTGGTCTCAGAATCACAGGTAAAGCCCCCCGTACGCTCTGCTACTAATCAACTAGAGACTGTTCCCCCTATAAATTTGACTATTCTTCAGAATATTTTTAACCAAGTTAAATCTGGGGCTCCTTCAGATGTTGCCCCCCCTACTATCCTAAACCGAGTTTTTGAAATCATTGCCCTGGCTGTTCATAAAGTAATTAATACCTCTTTAGAATCAGGCTCTGTTCCCCTTTTGTGGAAACAAGCTATGGTCAGAGCCTTATTAAAGAAACCCAACCAGGATCCTGAGATATTGTCGAATTATCATCCTATCTCACTATTGCCGGGCATTGGCAAACTGGCAGAGAAATAAGTCAATACTACGATTTCATCCTTCTTGGAAATTAACAACTGCTTCCATCAGACTCAGACGGACTTTAGAGCTCAACAAAGTACGGAAACAGCTTTGTTAGTTGTGACGGAAAGATTAAGAAGGCTCACGGATAATGGAGGCTGTGCTGCATTGATTTTGCGCGATCTCCGCGCAGCCTTCGATACCGTGATCCATCAGCTTCTAATTGAAAGACTCAAGGGCCTTGGAATTACTGGTATGGCACTAAAGTGGCTACAGTCCTATCTTGAGGACCGCTCATTTGTGGTCTTTGACGGAAATGTTGCTTCGGAACCACTACCTCTTGGTTGTGGGGTCCCTCAGGGTTCGTCCCTGAGCCCCACTCTTTTTAAAGTGTACATGAGTCCCCTAGCTGAACGGGTAATCCCTCATGGAATTTAGATCATCACTTACGCAGACGATACTCAGCTAGTGGTATCACTTAGCCAAGAAAATAAGTCTGCTCCTAGTCTTGCGCTGTGTCTGCAAGAAGTGTCAAGATGGATGGATGCTTTTTACTTAAAACTTAATTGGGACAAGACGGAGCTCTTGTTTCTTGGAAATTGTTCTCCATCCACCATAGCTCCCTTTTGGCCTAACTGTCTTGGCCCCCCTCCGATTCCAAAAACAGAAATTAAGAGTTTGGGAGTTTGGATAGACCATGATTTAAACTTCAAGAAGCATGCGAGTAAGGTGGCCGCTGGCTGCTTTGGATAGCTCAGAAGGTTAAGGAAGATTCTTCATCTACTCCCACTTACTGCCAGAAGAACAGTAGTCCAGGCGCTTATTCTGTCGCGCCTGGACTATGCAAACGTTCTGTACCTGGGAGCCCCTCTGGCGGCCATTAATAGACTTAAGGTCATTCAGAACTGTGCAGCACGACTTCTCACCAATTCTGCTAGGTGGATGTCTGCCAAACCCTCTCTTGCATTACTTCACTGGCTGCTGGTCCCCCAAAGGATTCATTTTAAAGCCTTGTGCATTGCTCACAAGGCTCTTTCTAACAAGGGCCCCCCAGTTGTCAGATCTCTTATTCAGTCTTATCGTCCGGCTAGATCCTTGAGATCTGAAAATAAACACCTAGCCCTAGTCCCCGCTATAAAACGAATGCGTAGTGGAGGACAATGCTTTGGCTACAATGCTGCAAAGCTTTGGAATAGCCTACCATTGACCATTCGATCTGAATCCAACTATATTCTGTTTCGTAAATGCTTAAAGACTTTTTTGTTTTCGTAATTCTTGTACTTTCTCTGGGAGTTGCTATAGCGCTGGGATGCTCTATTGTAGCCATGCGCTCTATAAATGTCCCTTCAATTCAATTCAATTCAATGAGGCACAGGGTCAAGACTGATTTGCATATGGCCAGGTCTAAACTGGGGTGGCATGGTGAGCAAAAGAATGATGGATTTAACCCAGATCTGTTGACTGGGGGAGAATGTTTTGATTTGTTCTGCATTCCGTCCATCAATTGTGTGTCTTTTGCTTTCTCGCCCTAAGTGCGCCGGGTATGCTTAGACGTAGGTCCTGGGCTCACTGTGCCACTGGATTCAAGCTATCCTGGCTGAAGAGGGGTGAAACCCGGAAACTGGTCCTAGGATGCTTGTTTCCGGTCCAGGGAGGACCTGGCTTGGCAGTTTGGGCTAGACTGTTCTCATGAGGCACAGGGTCAAGACTGATTTGCATATGGCCAGGTCTAAACTGGGGTGGGATGGTGAGCAAAAGAATGATGGATTTATCCCAGATCTGTTGACTGGGGGAGAATGTTTTGATTTGTTCTGCATTCCGTCCATCAATTGTGTGTCTTTTGCTTTCTCGCCCTAAGTGCGCCGGGTATGCCCAGACGTAGGTCCTGGGCTCACTGTGCCACTGGATTCAAGCTATCCTGGCTGAAGAGAGGTGCAACCCTGAAACTGGTCCTATGATGCTTGTTTCCGGTCCAGGGAGAACCTGGCTTGGCAGTTCAGGCTGGACTGTTCCCATGAGGCACAGGGTCAAGACTGATTTGCATATGGCCAGGTCTAACTTGGGTGGCATGGTGAGCAAAAGAATGATGGATTTAACCCAGATCTGTTGACTTGGGGAGAATGTTTTGATTTGTTCTGCATTCCGTCCATCAATTGTGTGTCTTTTGAATCCAGGAAAGCAGCGGTTCTGTGAGCCACACTGACTATGCAAGTGACACTGCATGACAGATAGCATGGCTGCAGTCACAATACATGCCATGGCCCACAAATCGACATGGAGGTGTCCCAGTGCGGATCACATCTGTAAAGGAGCTGGTCACACCCTGGCATATCCACGTGCACCCACAACCCATGTCACACAACGCATGCAGCAGACGAACAATGCACCAGACCACAAAATCTGTCTGGGAGCACATATGACCTAAGTCAAAAAGAATACAGTCCAATTCAAAGGCACCCCGCCTAAAAGGGAGAAGGGTACACAAAATCAGAGCTGTAGGGGTAACTCCCCCCACAATGCAGCACAAACACACAGCAATCACAATACATCAGCAATGTCGGCAATGTGGTACAATGCGCAACACCAGAGGACAGAGCTTTCAACATGTTCCGCTTGTGCGTATCAACTGTCCACTCACATCAGCCATTGCCTGACACTGTGTGATGACAATGTACGGGTACTACCACACATCCCTCATGTAGTCGGTAAATACACTGTCTCCCATCAAATATCCAGCTCCACCAAAACAGTCACAATGTACATTGGCATGCAGTCTGAATGTAAATATCTGCAATCCTTCAACATACATGTGCAACACTGTTAACCTGCATCACCTCTTTACATTTCAGAGGGACAGAAAACACCTCAGGCAGAGCACACCAGGACAACCTGCACATGGGGAACAACCTTTACAACGCAACTTTTACAACGCACTACACTTACAACGCATTTTTTACAACGCACAATCCATTACAACGCATGACATTACAACGCAGGACACTACAACGCATTTTTAAAAACTACCTTTACAACGCATTCCATTACAACGCATACTACCATTACAACGCATACCATTACAACGCATAATATTACACTACACTATCCAACACTTACCCTACTGTTGCACCCCCTGGAGTTAGAATAGTAATTTTTACCCCTATACTATCTAACACTTACCCTACTGTTGCACCCCCTGGAGTTAGATTAGTAATTTTTACCCCTATACTATCCAACACTTTCCCTACTGTTGCACCCCCTGGAGTTAGAATAGTATTTTTTACCCCTATACTATCCAACACTTACCCTACTGTTGCACCCCCTGGAGTTAGAATAGTAATTTTTACCCCTATACTATCCAACACTTACCCTACTGTTGCACCCCCTGGAGTTAGAATAGCAATTTTTACCCCTATACTATCCAACACTTACCCTACTGTTGCACCCCCTGGAGTTAGAATAGTAATTTTTACCCCTATACTATCCAACACTTACCCTACTGTTGCACCCCCTGGAGTTAGAATAGTAATTTTTACCCCTATACTATCCAACACTTACCCTACTGTTGCACCCCCTGGAGTTAGAATAGTAATTTTTACCCCTATACTATCCAACACTTACCCTACTGTTGCACCCCCTGGAGTTAGAATAGTAATTTTTACCCCTATACTATCCAACACTTACCCTACTGTTGCACCCCCTGGAGTTAGAATAGTAATTTTTACCCCTATACTATCCAACACTT
The DNA here is from genome assembly GCF_964204655.1 of Triturus cristatus. Classification (NCBI taxonomy): domain Eukaryota; kingdom Metazoa; phylum Chordata; class Amphibia; order Caudata; family Salamandridae; genus Triturus; species Triturus cristatus. Next base: position 371,337,651 of record NC_140586.1, read on the forward strand.
ACCCTACTGTTGCACCCCCTGGAGTTAGAATAGTAATTTTTACCCCTATACTATCCAACACTTACCCTACTGTTGCACCCCCTGGAGTTAGAATAGTAATTTTTACCCCTATACTATCCAACACTTACCCTACTGTTGCACCCCCTGGAGTTAGAATAGTAATTTTAACCCCTATACTATCCAACACTTTCCCTACTGTTGCACCCCCTGGAGTTAGAATAGTAATTTTTACCCCTATACTATCCAACACTTACCCTACTGTTGTACCCCCTGGAGTTAGAAAAGTAATTTTTACCCCTATACTATCTAATACTTACCTTAAATGCAATTTAATATTATGTGTTGTAATGGTATGCGTTGTAATGGTAGTATGCGTTGTAATGGAATGCGTTGTAAAGGTAGTTTTTAAAAATGCGTTGTAGTGTCATGCGTTGTAAGGTCATGCGTTGTAATGGATTGTGCGTTGTAAAAAATGCGTTGTAAGTGCATGCGTTGTAAAAGTGTGCGTTGTAACGACATACATTCCCTGCACATATGTCAGGACACCCTTCAACGGATCATGGACAGCCTCTGCACCCAATCCCCGGAGCAGGGCAGGCCAGCTGCCTCGAGGTGACCCCACCATCTGCACAGACCACTCAGCAGGATACACACACCACTATGGCTGTCGCCCAGGACCCCCCCACCTGACCAAGACACAGAATTACAGCAGCATGTGTGGGCATGCCAGATGGAGTTGGCTGATCAGCTGCGGGTGGGATTCGAGCTCGTGGTAGCCAAACTCGATGCCGGACCATGTACAGTCCCTATTGGACACCCCCTGTATGCACCATGAACCACCACACACCTATACAAGAACTGTCTGGTTAGACAGGCACCAGTGATGACAGCACAGAGTTGGCACAGATGCGGAGGGCAATGGAGACCATGGAGCAGATGCAGGCTGGATGTCTGACTGCCAAGTCTGGACACCAGCGAGTAGTAGCTAGAAACGTCAACACCCTGCAGTACTTCATCTTGCCATTGATGCCACTGAGCCTGTCACAGATGGCTGCAGCGAGGACATCGACACACACAGCTCCGACCCCTGATGTGTCAGTGGCACACGGTGATGCAGCCCCATCACCTTCACAGTCTAATGTGTCAGTGGCACACAGTGATGCAGCTATTACCCCGCCACACACACCGGAAACAGAACCTGTATCAGTGGAGTGAGATGGGGATGGAAATGAGTGTGTGAGGAAGGAGGCAGTAGCATCCATCACGCCATATGGCCTGTCCCTGCCTGGTTCTGACCTATGCATCATGCCCTGGGACAACACCTCCCACTGACCCTGCAACACTCTGCGACATTCACCCGGACCCCAACACAGACTGCCATATCCTCACTGCTGGACTATCACACAGCAAGCCTGCTGTGGACTGCACTCCCCCTCGTCCAAATCACTTTTCATTCCCCAAAGGACTCTGTTTGGCCCACCGCTGGGCCTCCATGTAATGTGGGCTTGGATGGCCATGTACAGCTCCAGCTCCGTCAATCACCTGAATGTGAATAAAACAATCTAAATCACACATATGTGTCATGACTATGTTCACTTACGTATAGAGGTATGGTGGGACGTAGGGACAATGATGCATATATGTAGGCACACACTGGTAACGGACATTATACGTATGTGTATCCCTGAGACACATGGCCAATTGGATGACTGTGGAGGTGAGTACTAGCTGTGTCCCCATTGCACATTAACTACAGTCTCACAACACCCCAACGTAGGCACACGTACATGTATTGAATAGGGCTGTGTGTAGGAATGCCCAATCGGTAGCAGGCCAGAGGCAGTGTCCTACAACACATGTGACAAGCGGACCTCATGTCGCATACCTACATGCACACATCTGTGTGGCCACATCCTGTTACAAATCATGACATAGCTACACATGGTCTGAGTTTGGACCCCATACTCACATTGCAGAATTCACGTAAGTGCACAGGTCGGCCAGCAAATATCCCATAACTATTTCGGGCCCAAAGAGGTGGAGATCGCAAAAGGGAGCCACCCCCATTGTACATGCGTCAGTCAGTTCCTCCCTGTGTAGGGACGATGCACATTGTGGCACCAGAGTGGACATTCAATTCAACACGCATCACAATTAGACACCACTGGATTAGCATAGAATTTATTGGCATGTGCGTGTCAGTACGGACGAGGCAATGGTCACAAAAGGCAGAGACAGGCTTAAGAAGCTTACACGCAGCATGGAACATGTAGAGGTTAAAGAAATGGTGAGGCAAAAATGGACAACAGTCTCAGCAAACCTTGCCATTCTGGATGAGTCATGTACTGTCTGGCGTCTGCCCATTGCCCCGTGTGAGGGGGCTCGACTCACTGCCCATGTGATCAGCATAGTGCTCTGCCACTGGAGTGCGCAGATTGTCTGCTCTGCAGACAGTTATCAGGTGGAAGGGTCTGACCGGTTCACATGTCGTCACATTGCCATGTGTGTTCACTCACCCCAGCAGTGTGTCCGAATTGGTAACATTGCAAAACAATGCTGTGTTGCTCCGAGCATGGACCGGCATTACCTTGCACAGGTGTGTGTCCACACGCGTAGTTCCACGCACATGCATTCAGAGTCCTGACGATGGCAGACATGTCCTCTGTTGTGGTGGGATATGTGAGCATTCCTCACGATGCAACAAGTTGTTGGGACCTGTGCTGTGGGTGACAATCCGATGTGGCTGCAGGGACGTAGTTACTCGTCCATGAATGCCAGCTAGCTTCATATGCAATGTTTTCCAATAGTACGCTGTTGTCATGTTCGAGGAACACGAGGTCGAGCCAATCCATTAACTGGTCCAGGCAGGTGTGCTCAGCCCACGCTGTTTCCCCAATCCGCAACACAGCGCAATAGGGGAGCGCCTCGATGTGGTCACTGCACACTACATATGCAGTATGTCAAGGCATCCCATGCACGGCTGTCTCGGTTACACTCCTGTTCGTGATCCACACACAAAAGTCATAGTCGATTTCATCTACGGTTGTGTTGGATAGGCAGCCATCCATGGGACACTCGAATGTGCATGTTTGGCAGTGGAACCAGGGCTGAACACAGGTGACATAGGCCAGGAGGAAGTGCGCCCAGTGAATGCAGTATACGTGCATGGTACTGTTCCACGTGACGGGGGTTGTGCATGTGCCCGGGATGGCCTGACATTGCGTTGGTGCCTCTCCTGGAACCAGCACTCTTCTGGACTGCGGCAGTTGTGTGGAGGATATGCCACAGCTCTGGGCTATGATTAGATTGTGTGTGCCATGTTGGGTAGAATGGGTTGCTGTTTCCGTGAGTGTCAAGGGCATCCCATGCGGGGGTACCTCAGGCAGGGCCTTCTGTGTGTGGGCTGTGGATGAGTTGGATTGTTCGTTTGCGCAATGCGTGGTGTGGGAGTAGTCCATGTCTGCCATGGCATCTCTCTCAGGGTGTTCCAGCCACGTTCAGGACCAAGGTCAGAGGTGAAGGTGTCCTCCCACCTTCTGCATTGGTACAAAGAAGCTTTCATCCCTAATGTGTGTCTGACTACTACTTGCGTTTTCGGAAGGTGATGTGGCTTTGGAGCTGAGATTGAGGCAAAGCCTTGGGCTCACTGTGTCCTGATAGTGATACACACACACACACACATGTTAGCATGTAAGGTCAGGTGCCCGGGAGGCCTTGCGCTGCTTGTGCAGTCTCACTCTGTCTCTCCTCGTCGCTCTCTCCCTCCCTCTCTCCCTCTCTTTCCTTTGTTGTGCGCATGGCACTCCTTCTTCTCTTGGGTTATGTCTTCCAGGCTGTGTCCTACAGATTGTCCAGTGTGGACCCACTAGGACTCATCCAAATGCTTTTTGGGTTTTGTTTTAATGGTGTTTTGTGTTGGTGATTGCATTGCTGTATGACTGATTCTCCATTTCCTGGGCACGCGTGTGTGTTGGTATTCCTGCTTGTGCGACATCAGCCAAAAGTTTTTTGGGGGGGATTCGTAGTGTTGGTGTGCAGTCTATTTGTCCGGGGGGCCCGGGCGGGGGCCCGGGAGTGGTGGGGGTTGCGGGCCTGGGTGTAGGTGGGTGTTGTGGCCCTCTTGGGTGTCCGTGCTGCATGGGCAGTTGCTCGGGGGCATCTGTTGTTCTTCATGTGTGGCTCTGGCCTGGGCTCCCTTTTGTGGTGCAGGCTGTGGTCCGACTTAGCACCAGGTCAGAGCAGGTGTTATTTTCCTGCTGCTAACGTGCCTTATCGCCTGTTTTGTGTTCTTATCGCAGTTCTGTCTGGTCGTTGTTGAGTGGTGTTGTTGTGGCTTTGGGCATGGGAACGCCTACTCTGCATCTCATTAGCGATAGTTGCGGGAGCCTGCTGTGGAGATGTTTTTTGCGGCTGCTACCACGGCAAACTGGTGCTGTGGGCTGTTAACACCAGCTAGTGAATGGGGCAATAAATTTATCGCAACTTTGGCTGCGATAAAATTGCCGTTAACTCGGCGGTAGTTCCTTGTGAATATGCCCCCATATGTGCAATTGTGGTGTTGTGTGTATCACGGGATTTGTGATCATGTTCTTTCAAGTTGTATGCTTCAATCATGCCAAACCTGGAAGTGGTGTTGTGTGTCACGTGCACGTTTTATTTTTTTGTTTTAGTGATCACGAACATGAAAAAGGGTAGGCGGATATTAGAAACAACTACTTTCTTCAGGTTTACAGAACATCCATCTGGGGAGACCGAAATGATTAAAATTACAGGTTCACTTTTATTGTCAAGGCTCAAATCATTTAATTTAGTCATCAAGAGCGCTCTAAAGATTGGAATTCAGATAATTCAACAAATATAGGAGCAAGTCGAGAGACTGTGTAATTCTAAGAAAATACAACCACATTATCTCTCATGTGAAAAAATTAAGGGGCATATCTACAAGGCGGCAAAAAAAAATTATCGCCACTTTTGCGGCCGTTTTTCGGCCGAAAAGCGGCGAAAATTTTATCGCTATATCAGCAAGGTCACGCTATCGCGTGAAACCTTGCCTTAGCGCCTGAATTCCTAACGCCCATCTTTGCATCTCTAATGAGATGCAAAGTGGGCATTCCTCCCCAGGATAACGGGAGAAATGTCGCTAAGTGACATTTCTCCTATTATCAAGCCTCACGCAAAGCAGAATAGCGACAAGAAAAGTAGCGATAACCTCTGTTATCGCTACTTTCCTTACGCCTGTTTTGAAACTTACTTAGCCATGATATCCTATGGAAGGTGGATATCATGGCTAAGTATGTGAGGCCCAATCAGCAAGCTATCGCCAAACTTCGTGGTATTATCGCTGGGTTTCCAGCGATAATCTCACGTTTGGCAGTTAGCGCTAGGATTTTTATCGCTTTTGAGATAAGCGTTGCTAATAGCACGCTTATCTCAGCGATAAAAATCCACGCTAGCCGGCGATAATTATCCTAGCGCTAAGTGCGCTTAGCGATAATGATCGCCGGTTGTTGCTGATATGCCCCTAAATTAGCTCCCACTTGAACAGAGTTACATTCAAATGTACTGTGTACCATATTTATTTCCTTGCTGTCTCTGAAGATTAACTTTACCCTACAGGAAACAACCTTTGATCTTGCATCACCAGTCAGATGAACATTTCCTAATTCATAAGAAAAAAGAACGGGATGAACAAGGGGAGCCCATGAAAATGATCTTTGGTACTCTGGAACGAATACTGCACACCTTTCCAGCAGTCTAAAACAAACGCACTGAAGTCTTGATAGACACCAACCACCCATAACCTGTCTCCAAATTGTCCACTTTGGTACCTTACCTGCTATTGGCTCATCATCAGCTACAAAAATGGCCATATGAAAGGCGAACGCCCTCACCTTCATACCTGTGTTGCACATTTGCCTTGGCCACATGGGTGTGTGTTACCAATCAAATAAATGAAACAATATCGAGTGTGAATACATATACATCCCATAAAATGCTAATAATCAAACTCACTTACTATCTTTAACACACGAAGGATATGTTAGTGTCCCATTTGTACACTGTCCAAAGAGTTCTGAATGTGCTTCCTTGCTGTAGCCCTCTTTACACGTAAAGGGTATGGATGCTTTGTGCTTAACCGCTTGGTTGATCTCTTCAGGCTGATACAATTCTAAGAAGTTTTTATCAATTTCACCTTTAGTGAGATGACACGGTTCTGAAAAGGGACCAAAAATAGTATCATATATTTACAAAATATTACCTTTTCATACAAAGATAAATATGAAAAAACATAATGTTGATTATCAGTAGTTGGAAAAAGGCACTGCATTGTAACTGTAATAAAATGTATATAGGTTGTTTCAGATAAAAAGCACAATTTGAAAGTTCTTAAAATGAATTTAAGGGGGCATATTAACAAGGAACAGGGAAAATTAACGCAAAGGGCGCTTAGCGTTAATTTTTTTAACGCCCGCTATCGCTGGATAATATCGCCTGGTTATCGCCTTATTAACAACGCTAACCGCCTAGGCGATAAAAAAATCCAGCGATAGCAGCATTTTGGGAGGTTATCGTTGTTAATGCAGCAATAAAACTTCAAGGATAGGGATATCCTTGTTGATAGCCCATGGTGGATTTAGCCATGTAATCCACCTCCCATAGGATTACATGGCTAAATCTGAAAATTAGCAGACGTAAAAAAGCAGCGTTAACCGTGGTTAAAACGTTGATAATGGGCTTGATAATATGCTCTATGGAATTCCAATTGAAGCCCATGTTAGATGTGAAGGACATCTAACATGGGCTTTAATTGGAATTCCATAGAGCATATTATCAAGCCCATTATCGCCGTTTTAGCTGCAGTTTTCTGCCGCTAAAGCAGCGATAATGCTATCGCCTGTCTTGATAATATGCCCCTTAATTTGTTGTGTCGGAGTGGTTGAGTACTTGTTTCTTTAGAATAGGTTAAATATATGTTTTCAGGTAACGTTGATAGGGAGGAATTCATGATCCCTTTTGTTGGTGTTTTTGCAGAATCAAATCAAATCAAGCTTTATTCGATTACTTTAAAATAATCATAAAAGCACATAAAAAGAGATCAGTGTATACATTACATTTCATCCCAGAATATTTGTAGCTCACAGAGGAGGAAATTATACAATCATAAGTATCATTGTAATCACATAAAAACAAATAATTACTTGTTCGCCCATAAAATGATTTCATAACAATATGGATTTCCTACATTTAAAAACATTTTTTAAGAACTATAAAATAGAAATAGTAACAAACGTGTTCTATAGCAATTTTAGGTTAACAAATGCTGGCCTACATTGTCTAAGCCCAAGGGACCTTAGAATTGGGAGAATCCATCTCTTTCGCTGTCCACTATAAAACTTACAAAAAAGAATATGTGCAATGTTGACTGTAGGTATATATCATCACATGGGCAGTTACTCTTAGATCTGGACCAATCATTTAACTCAGGGAAACTGATTAATCTATGAATTATATTTAATCTAAAGCGCACTAGCAAGAACCTGTCGTAGTCTCCTGTAACAATCCTCAAATAAGGCTGAGTACTGGTTGACGTCAAGGTGGAATAATGCGCCTGGACAGTAGGTTTATTCAGACTAGAACTGTTTCTGCTTGCTTCAAGCAGACGGAAACAGTTAGTTTTAAGATCTTTTTTAGCAACAGTGCACAAGGAATTTGGGTCAGAGTAGTATTCAGGGTGGCCAAGACTGTGTTTGAAATGTTTTATATAATTTAGCCACTTAATGTGCATGGCACCGTCTAACCCAAAGCTATCTGTCATAATTTGCCGATTAAGCAATATTTCCTCCATGGTCCTTACCTAGTGCCAAAGTAGTACCGGCTGGATTTACATAATGTCCTCCAGATAAGGCAAACCTAATTTAGTGTGGCAAATATGTGTGGAAATACTTGAAGGGACGGTCAACAAAAACCTAAGAAAGAAATCTCGGTGACCTATAAGGATTTAATGTCGGCAGGCCCCAAAACGCCGGCGCCATACGTGGCGATTGAAACACATTTTCCCGTACATATTTTTAGCAGTTCAACTGGTGATCGTCTTCCTAGTTTTCTGCTAAAATATGAAAGGGCTGCAAGTGCCTTACTAAATAACAGTCTCCTCGTTTTAATGGCCTGTGTCCAAGTCCCCCCTTGATACACTAAAATCCCTAAATATGAAAAAGTTTTTATACATTCAATCTTTTTTGAATCAATATAAAAATCTCTACACTTACTACTTCCTGCCCCACATTTCATAATAAAACTTTTAGTAGTGTTAACAGAAAGGCCCAGTTTTGTCATAAATTCAACAAAGCAGGAGACTACCTGTTGGAGACCCAATGGAGTGCAGTACATAAGGACCGCATTGTCCGCGTACATTAATGCGGGTATAGGACGTTGGTCCACCAGTGGTAGGTCCTGGCACCCGTCCTGTAATACCTGCACTAAATTATTTATGTACAAAGTAAAAAGGAAGGGTGCCAGTACACATCCTTGCCTCACACCTCTCTTGATATCAAATAGCATTGTGCACTCCCCCCCCACCCCATAGCGGACTCTTGCCTTGCCCGTGCCTCTGAATAGAGCTGCTTTAAAAATGATAAAAGTGGTTTTATCCATCACCAATCCCTATAAAATATTCCAGAGCATTTTGTGTATGATGCAATCAAAAGCTGCTGTTAAAGCAACAAATGCTAAAAATAACTTCCCCTTTTGGCCTTTGTGTAGTTGCCTAACAGGATTGAAAGGTTAAGTCCCTGTTCCACCGTACCCATTCCTTTAAGAAAGCCGTATTGTAGGTCACTTACAAAAGATTTTTCGTTGGCCCAATCTCGTGATCTATTTAGGATAATTTGGCCCACAATTTTGACAGTGGAGTCCAGTAAGGAAATTGGCCTGTAGCACGTCGAGTTTTCTCTATCACTTTTTTGAATATCGGTACCAATGTCGACTCTGCCTAGGTTAATGGGAAATAGGTCGAGCAACTTGCATTAATGACTTGAGTTAAAAACGGTCCCCATAATGGAATATTAGATTTAAAAAGATCCACAGGAATGCCGTCGGGACCGGGGGCTTTCCCTCCTGTACTTAACTCAATTGCTTGATTGATTTCTAACAGGTCAAAATGCAAGTCAGGCCTGGTTAGCACTTGCACTAGTTCATCTGTTACTTCAGGATTTTTGGCTATATCACCAACTGGGTCACTCTACAGCTTAACAAAATGGTCTACCCTTTCTGTCTCGGTACTGGCTATCTCCTGCTTGGCTAAATCTTTATTGGCCAAGAAGGGTGCGTTAACCGCTTTCCAGAAAGCAGAAGAATCTCTGGTTTCTGAAGCTAAATGTGGGGCTTGCCAGGCCTCCTCATTTAATGCATCTTTTGGTTCCTTCAGTGCAGACCGATATTACTTTCTGGCCTTTCACATTTCATCTCGATTTTTCTTTGTATTATGTAAGACAAATTTTAATTTTGAGTAGGACTTAGAGCACTTACAGTCAAACTATCCTTTTTTCTGTATAATTTTTTTATTGACCTTTACAAAGAGAGCTTTTTGAATGTACTCTGAGATTATACTAAAACTTTTTATAACCTCACTATGGGGAGTAGACTCTGCAAGACACGCCTGCATAGCGTCCATACAGTGTACCACAACCTTTTTGGTAAAATCAACGGGATCCACTTTTTCCCATCTGAGTGCATACCCATTTAACCTGCTCAGAGTTATGTTATCCACAATATGAGTTTGGCTATCTCTAATATTTATCGTATTACTAGAAACTGTTAAACTTATACTCAGAGGGAAATGGTCATGAGTACATAAATCATGAATTCTAGTACAATGTCTATTTGAGATGAAAATAAAATCAATAGTTGAGAATGTGCCTCGACCATTAAAAGTAGGGAAAAAACAAATAGAAGGTGGACATAGCTTGTTTGCAAATTTCAGATCCACAGTGAAAATGAGTTCATTTAAAAGATACCCGAAGGGCGTATGAGGGAAATGTGATAAACCTGAACCTTCCTCTAAAAGAATCCCACAAACATTATTTACCACATGTGGACATAAAGTTGAGTTAAAATCTCCACCCCAGATGGTAACTACCTCTTTTGCCGGGGTGGTCTGAGCGTTTTGTAAGCAATTACATAATTTCTTGAGTACCCCCTCCTTCTTATCATGGGGAATGTAATTATAGAAGTTTATCAGGGCGATACTGAGTGATTTATCAACCTCTATCATAAGCGACTGGAAGTACCTATTTACAACATTGGAAACAATCCTCCTTAAATTTATATGGTTTGAAACGTATGTTTTTGCAGAAGATTCAAGTAAATTTGATTTAAAATGTTTGATGAGCATGGGTCTGCTAGGGAGCCGGCTATTGTAAAGTGGCTTTAAACATATCAGTGGCTTTATTTTTTTGTTAGTATATTTAATGACACAGTGTTGGTTTAGGCATAAAAGTAGCCTGGTTTGGAGGTGGAGGGTTTGATAAAGAATGTGCTGTATTTTGAAAGAAAGTAAGGTTTGTGGCTTTTTTTCGTGATGCGGTTTGCTCTGTTCTCACCTACAGATATTAAAGTGCTAGTTGGATATCAGAAGTTATTGATGGTTCCGAAAATGCACTTTAGTTAGTCATGCAGCCTCCAAGATGAATTGTGCATAGTGGGACCTTTCGTCCTTTTTTATGTAGATTCTGTATTTCTGTGGTGCCATTTTTAAAATCCTAATTGAGTGCTTTCATCTATAGTCTTTTGAGGACGTGCCTTCTGTTTTTCATTGTTTTACGTCCAAGTTTAATCAACCTGCTATCCTTCTTATGAGATGCAGATATGTACATTTCTGAGGGACAACAATGTTGAAGGACCCTCTTAAGTACTGGTAGAACTACTTTTCAGATGTTTTTGGGCCAAGCAGTGGAGAGGTGGAAAGGGATTCCAGGAATGAGATTACATCAAATTTCTTCTAAGATTTGATATCTATGGTTGTATCAGAGTATGTAGTTGATTTGGTTGCCATCAGAATGCGCATGAGAACTGTATATTGTAATGATTATTTCATGTATGAGGCAGTTTCCTTTTTCTGAGTTTAAACTTTGTTGAGGCAGATATGGTGACAAGGGCATGGTCAGCTGAATCAGTGATACTAGTGACTAATTGGTGGAAGCCAATCACTTAAACGCTGTGGAATAGGCAGGAGGTCTGATATAGTGCTGGTTTGCCAAAGCAAATGCTGAGATCCTGTATGATACACAAGTTTTTTCGATCAATACTAGTGTTAGTAGTTGAATCCCAAAAACCATCTGTGGAAGTAGTATTGCAAAGTAGTGGTAAATAAATGAGGAGGAATGAGGTTGAGAACTTCGCAGGAGGACAGCAGCAGCCTAGCAATGATTTCCTATGTGAAAAGGGGAAATCCTTCATAACAAATTAAGGCAGGCTCACTGTGTGAAGTGCAAGTCCTTCATCGTCTATATAATAGGTTACTTTCCAAAGGGGATTCATATTCGTTGGGTTTCACTTTGCAAAGTATGGGACCTGTATCTTTGCTAAGCTAGATTTAAGTTATGGCACAGAGATCAGGTTTGAAGTCTGCTAGTAGTCCATATGTACAATTCTGTTTTTTCTTGTGGATCTCACATTGAATGGTATGCATAACTGGTGGTTGATATCAAGTTGGGGCAAGTTTGGCGTTCATTAGTGATCAAATCAGATTGAGCATTGAAATTTTGCAATAAGCAGGTGCTGGCCTCTCAATGGTATTTAATCTATGGTACACTGTGGTCCCGACTGTAGCTCGACTTCTTGAAGTGTCCTCTAGTGGGTGGTGATACAGTCCAGAAGTGGGAGCTTGGGCACAGTTAGATGGTAAAGTAGCAGAGTTATAAGATTTTGACACCTTGTGTTGCTCATGATATAGTGAAATCTTTATGGAGTTCATGTTGTAGCTCACATTGCGGCTGTTGCCAGTGAAGCAGCAAAGGTTGTGAGCAATATCTATCACATCAGTCATTGAGTTAGTCTAGGATTATACTTGAGACCTTATAGGTTTTGATGGGATGAGTACATGCACTGGTAGCACCATGAGTGGAATGGGTATACGGAGGTTGGGAGAGAAGATAGGTGAAGAAGAAATGAATGAAGAGGGAAGATTGTCAATGTAATAAGTAACTGAATAAGTATTTTTGAGAATTATTATGTTATGTTAAACACATTTATATAGCGCATGGCTACCGCAGCAATGGGGTTTCCCAGCGCTGACAGACCAAGTGACCAGATAGTGGAAGCTAGATGGTAGAAAGAGCCAGGGTTTGGTCAATTTCCTGAAGGCCCAATGGTCCTGTATGCTCCGGGCCATAAGTGGGATGGAATTCCAAAGGGCAGGAGCCCTCGCCTTGAAAGAGCGCCCCCCTGCTCTATGTCTGCGCGTAGCAGGAGTGCAGACCAGATGCTGGTTGGCAGAGCGCAGTGCGCGGGATGGAACATATGGTGTGCAGAGCCCCTCCAGGATTTGGGGACCCTGCCCATATAGGAACTTATGGGTGGTGCAGAGGGTCCTAAACTGGACTCTCTGTTCAATAGGCAGCCAGTGGAGACGATGGAGAAGATTGGAAGTGCGGCACTGTTTTGGCAGGGCAAAGAGGATGCGTGCCGCCGCATTCTGTGCCCGTTGGAGTCTTTTAGTGACAGTTTTATTTACGCCCAGAAAAAGTCCATTACAATAGTCTAGGCGAGAATGCACCACTTATTGCAAAATTAATTGGCGTGTTGATGCATTGAAGAACCCCAAGATGGGTTTTAAACCACGTAAGAGGCCAAAACAGGTTCCTGCCACTTTTTTTGCATGAAACTCAAAGGAGAGGGTGTTGTCCATAAGGACCCCTAAGTTCTTAACTGCATCTTTCGGTTGGGGGGGAGATCCAAGAGCCATGGGCCAACAGTGGTAGTCCCACTTGTGGGTGTCACGGCCCACTAGCAGCAGCTCGGTATTAGAAGAATTGAGTTGTAGGTAATTATCTGCCATCCAGGCAGAAATGGCCAGGATGTCTTCACAGAATTTCAGTTGATCCTGATCCGGGTTGTTCGAAAAGGTAAATAACTACTGAGTATCATCAGCATAGGATATGATACTGATGTTCCGAGCTTTCGCTAAAAGGGCCAGTGGGCGGATATACACATTAAATAACGTGGGGCTCAGAGCTGAACCTTGGAGAACCCCACAGCTGAGAGGGTATGTGCTAGACTAATGGGGGGGCGTAGACCTGAAAAGAGCGATTAAATAGAAACAAAGTAAAACAGGCCAAGGCCTTGCCTCCGACTCCAATCTCTCCTAGCCGTTGAAGCAAGATCTTATGAGGGACCGTGTCGAAGGCCGCACTGAGGTCAAGTAAAATCAGTGCTGATGTGTTGCCCTTGTCTAGCGTGGCCCACAACTGCTCTGTGACTGCCAGTAGAGCAGATTCTGTGCTATGTCTCGACCGAAAGCTGTTTTGAAAACTATCCAAAATCTCATTTACTTGAAGGTAGTTGGTCAGGGTGGCGTTGACGTGAGACTCCATAATCTTGGCCAGAAGAGAAATAGGCCAAAAATTCTCTGGTAGAGATGCATCTAATGTGGGCTTTTTTAACAATGGAACGACTTTGGCGTGCTTCCACGAATTAGGGATCTCTGCCGAGAGCAGTGATCTGTTGATCAATTCCCTACTTGCTGTCATATGACATTCATGGAATTTCCTGAAAATATCAGCTTTTACATGGTCGTCAGTGGATCCTGATTTGACCTTGGATGTCAAAGCTTCTATGTCTTTAGGCAACATGGGTGGCAGGTCATACAAACAGTGGGCGAGACCTGTTGCCATGGAGGTCACTAAAAGTTCAGGGACACCCCGTCCCCTGTCAAGTGCACTATAAATGCAATCAACCTTGCTAATGAAGTGTTTCGCCAGTGATTCACATTGCGAATTAGTGCCAATCATAGTGTTAGTTCCCATCGGGAGTTTTGTCATCTCATTTACCAGGGAAAAAATGGTTTTGGAGGGATTAGGACTCGACGAGATCAAATTTGCATAGTATGAGGCCTTGATCTTTTGAACTAATTTATAATAGGATTTAGTGCCGTAGCAATAAGTGATTTTTGCCTTGCCGTCATATGTACGCATCCAAGCTCGTTCCCAAATTTTACATTTTTTCTTTTCCAAGATCAAGGTCTCATTGTACCAGGCGTGGGGTTGTTTGCGTTTGGCACCCATCAGTTTCTTTGGAATGCAATGGTCGATTGTGATATTAATCCAATCCCTGAAGGCTTTATCAGCTGCCTCCAAGTTGGTGGGCCAGTCAGGGCGTGATCGGTTTAAAGTAGATACAAAGGTGGATGCATCCAATTCATGCCATGGGCGTTTCAAGGAGGGCTGGCAAGGGGGCTGTGTGGGGAGACCCGCAATACCCAGGCGCATAGAGATGAGAAAATGGTCCGTCCAAGTCAGGGGAAGAGGTGCAATTACTTCCAGAGACTGGAGGTTCGAAAATATCGGGTCAAGTAAGTGATCTGCAACATGTGATGAACCCTCCACTAGCTGAGTTAATTGGCATGCATTCATATCTCCCAAAAAATTGGAAATCTCCCGAGAGTTAAGGTGCTCCAAGTGGAGATTGAGGTCACCTATGATGTTCAAGTTAGCTGTTTCAAGGACAAGGGTGGATGCGATTTGAATCATGGCTTCTTGAAAGGCTTTGGCTGGGCCAGGTGGACGATAAATAAGAAGCCCCATTAACGTAAAGTTATGTGACAACACAATTTTGAACAGAACACTTTCACAGTCAGGGATAGCTTGAGGGGAGAGAGTACAAGATAGCTAAGATTTAAGTATAACCACTAAGACTCACTCCCTCCCTGAAGTCCTAGTCTGTGTATACATTACATACCCTACTGGGAGGGCCAACGCAGCAACGGCCACAGAGTCACTGGTTAGCCAGGATTCCGTCAAGGTCAAATATTTCAGCATGATGCTTTACCAGTGACCTGCAGTTCAATCTATAGATATTAATATAGGATAAGCCAGAGGCCAGATGAACTGAACTAGCACAACATTGCTTATGAGGGGAATCAAATTGCCAATTGTAGAGCGCACATGGTGATTGCGGATGGAGGGCAAGCAGGCGGCCCAGCGTGTATATTAGCCTATGGGGAGTCTCAGAGCCAGGAGTCCTTGCGTATGGCGATGGCCCCGCGCGGACGCGCACAGACGGGCTTGCATTAGGCACACCTTCGGCGCGCCAACGGCGCGCCTGCTGCGCGTCTCCGATGGCATTCGAATTAAATGGTGAGAGCCGCAAAGAGAGCCCGCCTCCCCCACCTCACCGGAAATGATCCACTCGCAAGAAGACAGGCGAGTAGACAGGTAAACGCCCTCCACTCAAGCGGCCACAGCCGTGGTGGACCGAGGCAATACCAGAAAGTGCAAGTGCAGAGGTAGGAACATTTTTAAAATTAGAATGGAGCAGATTACAATAGGGAAAGTCCTAAAATGCATAATAGATCCACGCAATCAAATACTTTTAACACATTAAAAACAGATCATTTAAAAAGGCAGCCTCTCGTAGTCACTGAGTACAGAGAGATACAGAATACAAGTGAGATTGGAGATATCTGTAGGAGGAGGGTGGGACCTATGGAGGAGTGTGGGTCTTTGAAAGGGTTATAGAAGCAGGGTCAACATGTTAGGCTCAGTGTTTAAATTGTGTTAAGTTGCTGAGATTGTGTATGATCAACAGTGAGATAACTTAGTGCCACAGTCAGCGTGTTTAGATGGAGACAGCATTGGTGTTATCAGATTAGGATTGGATTTGAGGGTAAGTGGCATGGGGTAGAGAGGCTGTGGTATTAATGTTACATTCTGGTAAAATAGAGTGTAACCTGTAGTATACTCATTTGCAAAATTGATTTGTACTAGTTCTTCTTAGCAAGTGAGGGTTTTCCCATTGTGTTTTAAAACAGGGTATGTTTTGGCTACTGAGGATGCTTGGTGATTTGTTCTGGAGGAATAAACGTAACGTTTGGAGGAATATGTAAATGGCAACCATACAGTATACCCAATAACCCAAGACTTTCCCAGTGTTAGAGAGGGAGACCTACTGAGGTACATGAAACTTCAGTAGTATATCTGAATAAAGGTGATCTAGAAGGAGGCCTAGACACTAGTCTAGTGGTTCTGGAAGGCCTACGAAGTGTGCAGTTAGTGGAACATAGCAAAAAAACCTTGACCTACCACAGTCCTTCTCTCAAGTCAACCCAGAATTAGAGTTATGATGACCCTGTATATGGTCTCATCAATAACAATTGTTAGGTTCATAAGGCCTACTCAGACAATTATCAGGGCAAGGGATCTACATTAGCCATCCAGTCAGAGGAAAATGTGAATTTTTCCTAATCAGGGCAGTAATTGCTGACTTTTCCTTGTTGACTCAGTTGGTCTGATTTCAGCTAAGCTGGCTAAAATGCATAGCATCATATTTCAAAGACTTTTCCAAGCCCTAAAAGGCTAAAAATGAAGATATCAAAGGAAGATGCCCTTAACATCTTAACCGTTTACCTATATTCGTGTGCTATATGGGAGTGAGAGCGATACTACGTAATGGTGACTAATCATCTTGTCTGAGAGCCAAACCAGTCAACTCCCTAATCACCAATTTGCTTCTTAAGCCTAAACAAACTTTGTAGGTTACCAGGTCACAAGCAAAGAAACCACATGGCACAACAGTGCTATGGAAAACCAAAACTTAGTTATGATGTTTCTGAGGAACAAACAGTCCTCTCCATATTGTGCATACTAAACACAGTCGACCAAAATACCCTAGGGGCATATTATCAAGAAACAGAGGGGCATATTATCAAGGACGGCGTTAAAATTATCGCCGGTTTAGCGGCAGAAAACTGCTGCTAAAGCGGCGATAATGGGCTTGATAATATGCCCTGGAGAATTCCAATAGAAGTCCATGTTCACACCAGAACATGGACTTCTATTGGAATTCTCAAGGGCATATTATCAAGCCCATTATCGCCGCTTTAGCTGCAGTTTTCTGCCGCTAAAACGGCAATAATGTTTAACGCCGTCCTTGATAATATGCCCCAGAGTTAAAATTATCGCCGCTTTAGCGGCAGAAAACTGCCGCTAAAGCGGCGATAATGGGCTTGATAATATGCCCTTGAGAGTTCCAATAGAAGCCAAAAAAACAACACAGTTCAAAGCAAGGGGGTCTTAGGGAATTTTTAAAGACCACAACAAGATTTATTCCCCATACAATATGTCAAAAAACAGTACGAAATCTTGGGGTCTATGTACAAAACATTACGAAGGTGTGCTAAAGCACTACTAAGACTTGATAAGCCTCCCAGCACAAAACCAATGACTATGCCTCACAGCAAGAAATTGTGGGCATATCCCTTTAAAAGACGAAATCCCTCACTCACTAGAGGTGACATGCTTCATCATTTGGGATTCTCCTTCCAAAGGAAACACCTAGTTCCTTTGGGGGCTACAACTGTTCCAATAGAAGCCCATGTTTTGGTGACAATATGGGCTTCTATTGGAATTCTCAAGGGCATTTTTAACTCCATGCTTGATAATATGCCCCCTAGTTGGTACAAACTAGAGTAACTGGTCTTTGCCTCAGTTAACTCACTATTGCTTTATATTGGCAGAGACACGATGTTTGGCTCCAGGCACTCAAAACATATAATTCAGTCTGGAGGTGAGGTATGGGAAGGGAGCCTCCAGGCCTCATCAGAGGGCCTTCAAGACAAACCAAGCTACTCCCTGACCATAAACTTCGGAAGCTTAAATAAAATGTCACCTGTTTTCTGGAACCCTGAAAAAACTGCAGGGAAAATAAAGGGCAGTGCAGTGCAAGGGGGCACCAAAACAAATGTTATTGGGACTGATGGGGCAGAACTACCATTCCCTGTATCAGCGTCACTAAATACAGTTCATTACATTACTTAATTTGGCAAAAAACAATTAGAGACAATGTTTGCCCCAGTTTGCTCCGTGGTGCTTTATTTGTAGAGGAGGCAAGCCTTTTCAGCTCCAGACTGTCATGGATGGAAAATATTACTTACCTGAACAAACTGGGGGGCATATCATCAAGGCTAGGCTCTAAAATTATCGCCGCTTTAGCGTCCGTTTTCGGACGGAAAGCGGGGATAATTTTATCACCTTATCAGCAAGGTCACGCTATCGCGTGAATCCTTGCCTTATCGCCCTTTCCCCCAACGCCCATCTTCGCATCTCTAATGAGATGCAAAGTGGGCGTTCCACCCCAAGAGAACAGGAGAAATGTTGCGAAGTGACATTTCTCCTATTATCTAGCCACACGCTAACCAGCAGAGCGACAAGAAAAGTAACCTCGGTTATCGCTACTTTCCTCACGCTTGCTTTTCAACTGACTTAGCCATGATATCCTATGGAAGGTGGATATCATGGCTAAGTCTGCCTTGCCCTATCAGCAAGCTTTCGCCAAACGTTGTGCAATTATCGCCGGATTTCCAGCGATAATCGCACAGTTGGCAGCTTGCGTGTTGAATCTTATTGCTTTGGAGATAAGCGTTGCTCATAGCACACTATCTTCACGATAAAATTCAGCGTTGGCCGGCGATAATTATCCTCGCGCTAAGAGCGCTGAGCGATAATTATCGCCTGGCCTTGATGATATGCCCCCAAGTGAGCTAGGTGTGTTGTAGATTCTTGCTGTGCACTATCCTGCCTTTTAGAATGTTATACGTTATTACCATCATAAGTTTAAGCTTCAATTTCGAGATTGACTCATGATCACTTAACCAAAATCCATGATGTATCAGCATGCAGACATCACCTTTTTTCCACATCATAATAGGAATGCTTGCACGTACATGAGTAGGAAAAAAATGCTCAATAAAGCAAACTAGCAACCACCTATGTTTGCTCTATATGGGAAACAGGTGGCACATGGGTATCTACAAAGCAACAAGCACACATTGTTTGTTACAGATAAGTCATATTTTCCATTTACAACATGTATATTAGAAGATCACATTCTCTGCAAACTTAAAAGAAGTGCCGACTCCATGTAAGGCTGAGGCAGACAGGGGCGTAACAAAGGCCCCCGCAGCTCCCGCGGTGCGGGGGGGCCCCGGGCTCCAGGGGGCCCCCTCAACACTTTACCCTGACCTGACAGCTCCTGAGGAAGCCACTTCCAACTGAAATGCATTTTCATTTGCGCCTGCCCCCGGAAAGTCAGGCCATAGCATTGATAATTGTGCTACAATGTAATAATTTGCGCCCAGTGTCAGCAACCGACTTTTGATAGTCGTGGTACGTCACGTCCTGCTGGCGCCTGTGGCGCAGGAGGGCAGGGGTCAGGCAGCAAAGTTTCTGTGCGGCAAATGGTAGTTATGCTCTCACCTCCGCGGTCAAATTTATAATGAATCTACGTTGATACCCGATGACTGGGTTCTTGACCGGAGGCGGGTGTGACAGAGGCGTGAGGAGTCTGAGGCTTTCACCAGGGCGGAGCACTGCTCTAGCGCCATGTGGCAGAATTCATCCGAAAGCTTCGGCGCTGTACAAACCAAATATTTTGCGAGGCACAAAGGCGAGGTGAGTTTGGTCCGCAAACCTTTATGTAATGTAAGGTGTATTTGTATGTAGAGCACTGCACAGAGTGGCGAAAACCCCACAATGACTTACTTTTTTATTGCTGTGTTATTTTCATCTAACGCAAACCCTAACATTGAATAAAAGAGAACAGCACAACAGACCAATAAATCGGTACAAGTGTAATGACTTCAGTACAGATATTAATCAACATGCAGACAGTTCTGTTCATTAGTGATTCGCGCATGTACATCCAATCCCACCGAAAATGGTGATGAAAGAGCGATTTGGAAACCTTCGAACAATGCCCCACACCAGACTAAAAAGTAGGAAGCAATGAGTGTGGGTTCACGAGGGGTACTCCGAGGGTGGGGCGGTATCGCATCGGTGGAGGGGGCAGAGTAGGGAGCACAGCATTCTGAAAAGCACACTACATCTCTGGCGCTCCGTCACAAGGACTTCTACCCCACATGCATGCCAAGCAGATAGAATGGCGGGTTGATGCACCCATGATCCATGGAAAGAGTGACGCCCTTCTTGACTCACGGGACCGAGGCAGCCGCGATGTAGCCCAGAGCAGGAGAGCACACACCATTCACAGACTGTGCAGCTGGTGAGTACCCTTAAAATCATTGCCCGGGTGGCGCCACAGTAATTGATTACTTATTCAATCTGGGGACGGGTGGGGTTCACACTGCCATGCTGTGGTACGGAAAAGAAAGGTTTTTTTGAAGTTTACAATGTGAACCCCAGCAAAACTTCATTAAAAATTACCCTCCACATCCCCTTAACGTAACAATCATTGCGGAGTTTAATTATTATCAGCATCTCTACTGCTGCCGTTGCAGGTCCGGACAGGCGGGAATTTCAAAGTTATCAGATGGGTGCCAGAAGGAGCTTGTTTCGTGAGAGCCCCTCTCTGCAGTCTTTTTTCTATCTTTGCCCTGTGTCTGATCGTTCTACACTCACTCAGGGTCACTTAGTTGATCGCCCATCTTTGGCTAGACTGTCCCACTGAGCGCCCCCACAAGCACCAAGAAGTTGCAGCACAAGCACTTAAAGTTACTTGATTTTTACCGCTGCACGCCTTTACATTTATTTCAGCACGGCCAGGTATGTAATTGCGCTTGGTTGCTATAAAATTGTATTCATTCTGGGCTGCCTACGATCTCATTTACTCTAGGAATTGTTGTGCAGCAAGCAGCCTCTCTCATCTTCAGCAGTGACACGTTAGTGCACAATACTGTAGTGTAACAGCTTCGGTCGGGAGGGGGTCCCGTACTAATCGACTAGCGCTGCACGCATTTTGCCTCATTATTGCACCATGGTCGGCGCCCTGCGCCAAATAAAACAAGATCTCTCCAGCAGGGGGGCCATCCTGCCCAGCTTTACAGTACGATCAGATTACAAGGGCACTAGTGCCCTCTAATTTCTAGTGATGCTTTGCAGTAGTTTTTAAATCTTTTTCTTGTTGTTCATATGGCTGTAAATTCTGATATTTATATATTTCCCTCTTATTCATTGCTGTATTTTGCTCTCGAGCTAGTGTCACTCATGGTCATTGAAATGTCTCTCCTAATCACACTGAAATTATGAAAATGTCACACATAGCAATCTGAAACCTTGGCAGCTATGAGAGGGGGGGGCTCTCCATGACACAGCTCTACACATTCTACATATAAATATATCCATTACCTTTCTTCTACTCGAAGTTTCATTTGGTCTATCAATTAAAGAAACAATGTTGTTTGTGATAAACGTCATAGAATGTAGTCAGGAAATCGAACGGGCAACCAATGCTCACGCCAGTCAGGCCTAAGGTCACCCACGGAACGCTGGAACTTGTGCCCAGTCCTTGGGGATTGGGAAACAATGGGACTATTCCCTCAGGACACATCATTGGAAAGTTAAACATGGAACTTGGAGGGAGTAAACGGAAAATAACTTTTGAATGATCTCATGGAAGGTAGGTAGACGAATCCACGACTTAGAGGTGAGCGATCCAACATATTAACAGTGCGAGCCAAGACAGAGCCGAGCCAAGGGTCTGGGTGGTTCTCGAAGCCCGTGCACGAGCCGAGCCGCGAACACTTTTGCGATGTAAATCATACTTCTTGAACAAGTGGAAGCTGTGACATTATAAATCACATGGAAACACTGTCTGAGACGTACTTATCAAAAGTTATAGTTTTTAACTTGAATTTATAACCATTTCTGCCCCCACCCTGGCAGTAGTGCTATTAATGAACTAAGAGGCAAGGCAGTTTTCACGTTTTTGAAGGTGCTTTTATATGCAATAGTGAAGAAAAAGCAGGTAAAAAGAAATATCTGCCTAAGATCACACAATTGAGTTACGGGGGATGCCACATTGAATCCAAGTGTTCTGGTTCCACTTTGTACAGATCATTCACTGAATGGGTATCTGTTTGTCTCTCCTTTTTAACTCAAATTTTAAGGTTTTCTGTTTTCACCTCTTTGTCCATAAAGGTAGAGCGAGGGTGGCAGGCAGAAGGCACATGAAGGCTCGGCTCATTATGGGCTCAAGGTTCCAATGGGACCTCGAGTTGAGCCAGATCCAGGCTTCAACTTTCAATGGCTCGCCCAACTCTATCTCAACTCAGCTCACAACATAACTCTGCACCACTTTAGTACTCCTTTTGAAGTAACATGCAGTTTCACACTGCATCAGGTATTACTGTTTCAGTTGTGAAATGTACATTGCATATATTTCACCAACATAAATGATTTGATTTAAACACCATCACTTCGTTGTAGGAATAGTATATGTCGACAGAACCCTTGAAGGATGACGAACAGACAAAATCACTTTCCATAATTCATAATCATGATAATGAAAACACATTGGAAAGAGAACAATGAAAGGGTACATTCCATTTTAAAGCATTCATTTACCAAGCCTAACACAGCGCAGGCAGAGTAACGGGCAACAGTAATGTACGGATGGCTGCCAATTAGAAATAGAGACAAGAAAAGCGGTCAAGGTGATGTGTAAATGTTTTCATTTCTATGTTTTTAAGATTTAACTGTGTGCCTGAGCTTAGATGATTAAGAAATAAAGCAAAATACATACATCCCACCCTCTATCTCTCTCCCAAGCTATCAATACCTGGGATACCAGTAACTCAGGGTGCAGAGGTGTTAGGGGGTTACGAGTGACAGTTAAATGGTCCCTTAGAAACTTGCACTGGTAGAATCAGACCACTCAAGCCCAGGCTTGAGCTGAATGCTTATGGCAGTGAGTAAAGATCTCAGTTCTCTGAAAAGCGTGCATTCATCCAATATTTCTCAGCAAAGCTGCAAAACTGATCATGCGCAAGCTTTCTAAGTGATGATTTAAATCCATGCGTAAAATAGAATTCGAGTGATGCTACAAATGTGGCCATTCAGTCGACATTTCTAAATGACTGTGAAAACATCAGCATGTACTGATTACTACTGGGCGATGGTGCAAATCTGGGTATGCAGTTAGGATTACCAAGTGATGATGCAACTCTGAGCTCGCATTTAGGATTATTGAGGGATGTGCATATTCAAACATATACTAATAATGAATGATGGGGAAAATCTAATTATGCATAATGATGATAATTCTGAACATTATGTGGGAATACTTGGCCCAATGGTGTCCTCCGTAATGCTTTCTGTGGCATAATGGAAGCAAATCTTAACATACTGTAAGCACTCTTGGCGCAATGGTGCCCACTGGGGCAATGGACCTGCCACCTACAGTCATTGGTTAGCTGGAAATGTCATTCACAGTTTTGAATAGCCCAAAGTGCAGTCAATTGGTGGCTTGATTATCTGTCACCATGATTGATGGCATGTCATCAGGGATGGGCAAGCTCCAGGAGGCGTAGTACCTCTCCATCTGTACCACCACTGCCCAAACACACCAGAGGGGGTCCTTCCAACAGTGCTGGGGCTCCGTTGCCACCTTACATGGAGATGGCATGGCTCACATTTTCACACTACTCCGGTAGCTACTCTTTGAGGTGTGCTGGAGCCAAACAGTGCACACTCCTTGCAGTATCTGGGATGTTCTTTCCAGGCTGTGCTTCTCCAGACTGCTGAGCAGGGTATGCAGGGCATTTCACTGACACGGAAACTGCAAACAAATGTCAGATTCTGAGTTTTGACAGTCTTTGGCCAGACGCACTTGGACCAGTACCTGTTCCCTAGCCAAAAGTGAAGAACCTAGGAATATGGTTTGACAAAATCTATAATTTGACAGCGAGACAGCCAGCCTCGCGGTGAAATGTGTTGGTATCCTAAAAACATTGAACAAGATCAGGGGCCTTCTCTGTGTGAAGCCGCCAGGTAAACAGTAGTCCAGGCCCTGGCCATGTCCAGACTGGACTAATGTAATGTGTTATAAATCGGAGCCACACAACGGAGGTTGAGAAAGCTCTAGAGGGTGCAGAATTCGGCAGCAAGTTTGCTGCTTAACATCACGAGACGCTCCTCCATGGGACCAGCCCTTGCTAAACTACACTAGATCCTGCTAAGCAAGAGAGTGTCCTTTAAAGCCACGTGCTTCTGCCATAAAATCTTGAATTATAAAGTACCTTATTACCAATATTCTCTGGTGAAGCCTTATCGAGCCAGAAGAAGTCTTAAGTCTGTAGGAGCTGCGTTCACCACAATCCCCATCATGAAAAAAGCACCCATGGAAGGATGTTCCTTTAGTTTTCTGGCTTTCAAAATGTGGAACACCATGCCTCTGGATCTGAGACAGGAATGCTCAGGATTAGTCTTTCGTAAGAAACGTAAGCTTTTAAAAAAATTTAGGGTGGGTAGACTGTGCATTTTGGCTCTATACTGGAGAATTATTTATAGCGCAGGAACACTCTGTATGGAGTAACCAGGCGCTTTATACATTTTGTATTATTATTATTTATTTATTTTGCAAAAGAAGGTTCGTGCTTGTCATCCCAGGAAAAAGATAAACCTTTGAAAGGTACAGTGGCTTATTTTAAATATAAATGAAACACGTGGAATATGTTACAATGTAAGGAAAAGTCAGCCTAATTATTGATAATCGCATTTAAAGATTGCAGCAATAGAAGAAAGGATTGTGGGACTGTAGATGTGACATAAAGGTTTGTGGGTATTTAAATATCCTGCTCAGCTACCTTCCCTTCAGAGAAAGACTGGATCTTCATCCACTCTGGATCAGATGCTTCTGAGCAGGTTTGAAGGGACTCAGCTCAATACTTTTATTAGTAACACAGATCAATGTTGACTGTGTGTGGAGTTGGAGTCCTTTAGAGCAGTCTCATGGGTTATTGCTCAGCTCAGAGAGGAAACTAAGGCTGCAAGGGCTGAGCACACAGCATTGTCTGGCGAATAATGTGTGAAGGCTGCAGCTCCAGTGGCAGCCGCTGGCGGTACCTTTGGTGATGGCATGTCTAATAACATGCACAATTGTGGTTAAGTGTTGTTTGCTTTGTTTAAGATGTGAATATTTTTGGGAGGTGCTTTACTTGATAATACCAGTTTGGTTACTGTGAACAATCGGATAGGCCCTCTCAAGCTGCCTACTTATGATGATCTTGTTTTCGTTTAACAATAAAGTACTGAAATAAGCCCAACCCCAGCAATGTAATGGCCCCAGGGCTATATTAATACATTCTGAAAGTAACAACTCAACTAACTTGGCAGGATCTTTAAGGTCAAGTGATGGAGTTTCAATGCACTGCTGACAAACATTAACCGGGTTGTAAGTGTCTGACTGCTAAGGCAGCCAAGAACAAGAAAGAATCAAGGAGAGTCAGGTTGGATGTAACCGGTAGGAGTGCTTTCAGCTCATGGGCACTTTCCTTCGCGAGTACTTGGAACGAAGCAGAAAATACACAAAGGTTTGGGATCCGAAATTGTAAAAGGGTAAACAATACTCAAGTTAAGAAGGCACCTCTCAAGCAAACGTTTCTCAGATTTGTACTTGTAAACCTGCAAAAGCAACCCTCTACATTCCCAGATTTATAAAATATGCCACATCACTTTAGTCATCTAAAATAGGGGACATAGCTATCATTAGTGCAGCAGGAACAGTGGCACCAGGACCCAGGGACATAAGGGTTACTGCACTCCGATTTGGGCTCTCTTTTACTATACAAATGAGCATTTTCTAGATAACTCTAGAACACGGAGTTCGGTTTTCTAGAAACCTAGGCAATAAGCAGTGGGGTAACAATAGCCCCTGCAACCTCCACGGTGTGGGGGGCGACCTCCAGGGAGCCCTTCCGGAACTGTGCACAGGCGGTGGACACGTGGCCTGCAAGCTCCTTACTTGGTTCGGAGAGTGGGGGGCCCCACTCCATGTACTTTGCAGGGGGGCCCCCTCACATTTCGTTACGCCACTGGAGGCAGACAGGAAGTATTAGAACTTATCTTAAATACTATTTTTTTTAATTATTTGGCCCACTTCTGCAGTTTTATTTGCTTGAAAATTGACACCGTAATGTTTGGTGAAAGTATGAAAAGATTACCATATTGCTGTCTTGCAAATATCGGCAAATGGCATGTTGCCAAGGAATGTCACGGGAACAGCTTTGTTGTGCATTGAATCTGTCTGCAGAATGGTTGTGACTCATCTGTTTGCACATTCATAACAAATTTGAATGCACAGCACATACCTCTTTAGAAATTGGTAGACCAAGCTGACTAAGGGCAAAAGGGACAAATAACTTTTTTGTTTTGTGTAAAGACCTAGTTCTACGTTGTATGTAAAGTCAATTCACATGCTTAAAGCATTTTGGGAAAAAGATCAATGGATTGATTTCATTGAAAAGGCGATGCTACCTTTGGAAGGATTGTTGATATGTGCATAAGAGCACTTATCTATATGGACATGAAGGAAAGGTTCTTCCATTGATAGTGCTTAGAGTTCTTTAACAATCCACAAGGAAGCAATTCAAATCAAAACCACCACTTTTCAACTTAGTACATGTAGTAAACTAGAATATAGTAACTCAAAGAGTGTGCCCATAAGTCTGGATAGGACAATGTTGAAATTTCATATGGACGCATGGGGAAATGTAGGTGAGATATCTTTTCTTTTCAAGCGGAAATACGGTGCCTGTTTCGCAAGTCAGCCGCTACAGATGACAATTGTACCTGGAAACAAGTGTAGCCTTGGCTTACCTGCTATAGAGAATGACAATATTGCATTGTTTGAAATGGAGATGTGAATCTACAAAAAAAGTCTGACAGTTATAAACTAAGGGGCATATCAGCAAGGCGGCGATAGAAAATGATTGCCGCTTTTGCAGCCGTTTTAGACCCAAAAGCAGCGATAATTTTATCGCCTAATAAGCAATGTCACGCTAACACGTGAAACCTTGCATTAGCGCACGAAATCTTAACGCCCAGCTTTGCATCTCTAATGAGATGCAAAGTGGGCATTCCTGACCTAACATGACAGGAGAAATGTCGCTAAGCGACATTTCTCCTATCATCAAGCCCCACGCTATGTTATCGCTACTTTCCTTACGCCTGCTTCAGACTGACTTAGCCATGATATCCTATGGAAGGTGGATATCATGGCTAAGTTTGTGAGGTCCTATAAACAAGCTAACACCACATTTCGTGAGATTATCGCTGGGTTTCCAGAGATAATCTCACGTTAGGCAGTTAGCGCTAGGATTTTTATCGCTTTTGAGATAAGCATTTCTAATAGCGCGCTATCTCAGCGATAAAAATACAGGTTAGCCGGCGATAATTATCCTAGCGCTAAGAGCGCTTAGCGATAGTTATCGCCGGTTGTTGCTGATATGCACCAAAGTGTTCCCACTTTGCCGCATAAAATGCCATGTTGTGCTAAGACATGCCTCTTTAAGAGTACACATGCATGCTCAAGTTAAATTAAGGGATCTGAAATCTAAGACTTTGGAATCCAAACTGATAGATTCAGTGTCTCTGGACTGGTATCATATATTTGCCCATTAGCACAAGGTTGGGCAAACCCTGCATTTTCAGTTAGTGGGTATGAACTTGTATAATAATTGAGAGTAACTTATGTGTCTGACATATATTAGTGTGACTAGAATCATGGCAATGAGTGCTTGTCACATTTTTCATACAACTGGCAGGATCAGTGGAAGAGGCAAAACACTGTATAAATGAGTGCATTGGGTATTAACCGTATGCAAAACAGCATCATGCCCAATAATTTCATTACCAACCCCACAGATTGTGCATTCTGAAAAAATGTCATCTGTTTCTAAATTTCTCTGAAATATCTGTACTCCCTTCACTGCTAAGAAGACCCAACTTCGGGTAATGACTTTTTGTAGGAAACAGGTTTTCTATATACTAGATCAAAAAGAGGAAAAGTGCAGACTATCCAGTGTATCCCCAGAGGCTTTACAGAAGCTAAAGTAGATAATACTAATGCTCTCTTTTGCGGTAGGGTGGGCAAGCAGTTGGGCTCAACAGAGGGCAGTGTTACGCATTTGTTGTACACACAGAGGCAATAAATGAGACAAACATCAATGAATAAATCCAAGACCAATTTATAAAAATAATATTGGTCCTATTTATTTTGGAGAACCACAGAATTTCGTCTTAGGTAACTACATTTTGCAATAGAAATACTTTTTAATTTAAAAAGTGGACACTTCGTACAATTTCAGTCTTTGCAATGTTAACCTATGGAGGAAGAAAACATTCAGCATACAGATAGGTAACACTGATTTACAAGACCAGTCGGAGAGGCGGTGGGGTGGGGCGGGGCAGGGCGGGGTGGGTGCGGGAAAGTCGACAGATAACGGGATAAGTAAAATTAAATAAAAAATAAATAAAACCACTTACCTTGCGCTCGCCTGAGGTCATTTTAAAAGCAGCCCTGTGTTGCAAGATTGCTTTTAAATTCAAATTATGCCCAAACTCAACTTTGGTGTTGGTGCACTTAAAATTGTTACAATACAATACTTTGGCATTTTAGGTACCCCAGGGTCTCCTCTAGGTGTGCCATGGGGTGGGAGGTCAGGTACTTATAAGGAAGGCCCTTATTAAAGAAGTTGTATATGCCTTGGGATAGATACATTGCACATTTCACTTCCTCCATTGTAGTAAAGTGCTTCCCAAAATTGACCTTTATGCTAGGAGCACTGTGGAGTAAGGATGTACATTATTTTATTATATTTAGGACCCTTAAAGGCTCCCCTATATGTCCAGGGGATGGGGGTCCTGTAGTTATAAGCAGGGTCCTTAAAAATATGTTTTATCAGCCCCTGTGTTGGTGAAATTGCACGTTTATGTTCCCATTGTACATATCAAGCCACTTATGTTAACACTGTGATAGTTTATGAATTTAGAACCAAGGCAAGGGACTACTAAAACATAGAATTCAAGGACTTAGGAGAATGATATTGATAAATCCATCAATATGCTGTTGGTGAATCTATCTTAAAATGTACAGAAAAAAAGTCATAAGCCTTTTTTGTCTGTAAGCCAAATTCCTACCTTCCAGTGGTCTTTCCTGATTGGTCAGAGTTCAGTAGATTAGCCAGGCTGCTTTGTTGAAGTGATAAGTGGCACCCAGGCAGAAAGGCTATCTCTTGTAAGAGGACCATGTTCCACAGGAATGATAGAGCAGGGTGGAGGAGTCGTACGGCATCAGCTTCAAAGGTAGAAGGGGACAGCCAGGTCCATACACCCCTTAATCTCTGAACACAGCCACATGGTAGGCTTAAGGAAGGAATTTACAGATGTAGGAGGGAGGGGGGGCTATTGAAATGAGCCGTCCTGGAGGTTGGTTTAGCTAGCTCTTGCTTCTCTGCTGAGACTTCAGCCATATTGAATTTTGGAAGAAGAGTGCTTTCTGGGAGACTATTGTGCCACACTTTGGAGGAAATGGTCATGATCTGGGGTGTTGCCCTGCACCTTCTTGGACAGGAGAGCCCTGGTGCTTGACCCCAGAGAACACTGAATAGGTATCTGAGATTGGCAGAACCTCTCAGATCTTCTGCTTGCAACTAAAGGAAGAAGATGGCTCCATGCTGAAAGTTTGATTTGCACCAACCAGGCACTGCAATCTGACTGACAGCACCTGCTGCACAATCTGGAACTACAGCCCTGTGCACTTAACTTGCTTCAAAAGGAATAAAGAGTGGACTCCCTGCAAGCTACAGGTTAATAGAGCTCACCTGGACCATCACCACCAAGATTACCTAGCCTGGAGTGCATCCAGTGGATTTGTAATGGTTTTATCCAAGTTGATTGTGGAAACTGAAGTCCCATTCTTTCAAGGACCATCTTGGAGCTTCCAGACCCTTGGAGTAAGTGTTGGACACTTTGGGAACCTCATAAAAACTTCAGGAAGAAGTTCCAGAAGTTTAGAGAAGTTTGGAGCAACTTTGGAATAAAGATCCATAAGTGGACTGAATCAACCTAGCAAGCCAAGCCAGTTACCCTCAACAGCGAGCTGGTCTAACCTGCTGGATCATCCCGTTGAAAAGCTTCAGAAGTCTGACTTTCAGAGTTTGACCAGAAGCTCCCTAAAAAGCAAGCCTGTGAACCCTCACTGAACTCAGCCTGGTGAGGAGCATTGGGGGAACCCAGTGGAAAGAGCTTGGTAAATGTTTCTTC
Organism: Triturus cristatus; assembly: GCF_964204655.1. Taxonomy (NCBI): domain Eukaryota; kingdom Metazoa; phylum Chordata; class Amphibia; order Caudata; family Salamandridae; genus Triturus; species Triturus cristatus. The sequence continues at coordinate 371,367,920 of NC_140586.1, forward strand.
GTCTGAAGGTAAAAGACTTGACCAGCACCAACCAAGAGTGTCAAGCCGCTTACCTTCAACCGTGAGCTGTTCTGGGTCCCTGGTTCATCCCGCTGGAAAGCTCTGGAGGTCTGGCTTCCATAGTTTGACCACGGACTGGTAGAGAGCATCAAGGTACCCCGACAAAAAAAGATAGTGGAAGGTTTCTAAGTCAGAAGGTAAAAACTTAGACCTTGGCCTATTGCGAGGGGTAGCTGTTCAGGGATCCATCGTGGTCAGCCATAAACTTTGACTTTATCCTGGTCTACCACAACCAGATGTCCCAATAGGCACTATTGGTTTTTATGTGCTATATAGTGCTAAATCTTTGAAAATTCATATTTCCGGTTCTCTATATTGGATTTTTGTCATTTTAAAGATAAAAATATTTCCTATTTTTATAAACTGGTGTTAGCTTCTTATTGTGTGTTGTGTCTTAATTACTTACTGCATTGGTGTGTTTTAATGCTCTACATACTTGTCTTTAAAGTTAAGCCTGCCTGCTCGCAGCCAAGCTACCAAAGATTGAGCATGGGAATAATTTTCTGAGACGTATTCTGAGACCTAGACTGTTAGTGGTCTTATTAACAGTGGTAAATATATATTTACTACTACTAATAGTCCACTTTCCAATAGTCATTTCGAAATGGATTGCTTTACATGAATTAGGTTCAGATCAAATCTGGACGCAGATTGCCATCCTGTTCATGTTGTACTTTCTGTGAGGGGTATTTGAGCGTAGATGCATGAACTCAATGGGGTACCACTGCTGTTCTATGGACAATATCCACGTGTCTGTCGTCACCCTCATCCATCCTTGAGGAAAATTCCTCCAACAGGTGTTGTGTGATCTGGGGCAATACTTGCTGAACTTACTAAACAAAAGCAAAGGGTTACAACCCCGCTCATAAGAAGGGAGGAGAAAGCTTGAAACTGGTCCAAGGGATACCATCTCCCTAATATATAAATAGTGACAACAAACAGGTATTTCTGCCTCTACAGAATGTTTTCCATTCCTAACTAAATACCATGTCTCATATTTCCAAAGAGAAAGATGTATTTTTCTTTATATTGGATCCTCACCCAATCTAGTTGTGGCATACTTTATCTTTGGGTGTCATCCTAATCCCTAAAGGCCAGGATGGGCTCAACCGTTTCCAGGGAGCACTTTAAAATTCTCCATGACCGAGGACCTAGAGTAGATAAAAATACCTCAAACCAACCTTGGTTTCCCTTTATTCTATGAGCCAAAATTATCTTAATCAAGCATAAGTACATTATGGTCCTTTGACCCATATTCCCCGTTGACATGTTTCAGCCCCTATGCTCAGGTTTCTTGGGTCCAGGGTAAAAAAATCCAGGATGTCAATTATTCTCTGCCCTGGCAACACAATTATTCAATAAGAGAAAAGCATGGAATGCAAACTCACATGCAGGGTGAGTGAATTAGTTCCCCATTTGTGGGATCTTGGTTCCTAAGACAGAGAAAATATTTAATTATTAGATCTTTGGGTAGCCGTCAGGAAAGTAAACCAACTATTGTTACTCACTTGACAGAACAATGGTGATGGTACATGTGGTCATCATCTAAAATGAATCATATTGTGCAAAAAATATTGTGCTGACATCAAAAACCATGAGATAAATCAAACTGTGCTGAAGAGTCATGCAGGTCACTCATTGTTGGTCTTTGTGGTGTTAAAAAATAGTTTGTGTTCGTAATCTCTTGCCTCAAAACAACCTACAAAAAGATACATTGCTTGTAAAAATAGTACGCTCTCATAGACGAGGTCTAAACACACCCGATTCATACAGCAAACTAGACTTACCCTAATTGGGAATATGGCCCTACCACACGGGGAGATTGGGAGGCATGTGCCTGTAGTCCTGCAGTATTGACCTGTTGCCATCAGCAAAGATAAAGTCATAATGAGGAGGGAGGCAGTTGAGGGGGGTACATAAAGGTTAAAGTAGTAAGTAGCACTCAATATCTATCAAAACACAGCCAAATAATGCAGCAGATTCCTGTAAGACCAGGCACCAAACTCACGTCATCAAGAGTAGCATGCCGATTTGTTACCTATTTGTTATGCCCATGCTCTCACAGCTCGCCATATCCGAGTTACAAAGGGCTGTGTTTAAAAGCCCTCTTATCATCCAGTGGACACTGTCACGTTGGCCGCATAATAACGTGAAGACGTCATACACATGTGAAGGTTTCCATGGGAAGGGAAGTCCTTTCCGTGTGCTGAGAAAAAAGAATGGCATGTGGACCCAACTGCTGGGAATTTTATAAGGAAAGGCCAATCTAGGTAAAGAAATTAGGACTCTACCTGAGTAATCCCAATGGTATAAGGTGTTATTGAAACCAAAATTATGATTGTTTGTGTTCCTCGATGTGCATTGTATTGGAAATGATTTGTGTGAAATGCTGTCCCATACTCATATCAGGTTTTCAAAATTCACTGTTTGGCCCATTTTCTAATCACAACAAAAAGGGTGTTTTGATAACATGATGTCCCTGCATCTGCTAAGTGCCTCAAGGCCTTGTGAGTTTCATATTCCTGTGCCTAAAAGGAATTTGGTGCCTGAGTGTACTTTAAACTTTGGCCCATTTTCTAATCACAACAAAAAGGGTGTTTTGATAACATGATGTCCCTGCATCTGCTAAGTGCCTCAAGGCCTTGTGAGTTTCATATTCCTGTGCCTAAAAGGAATTTGGTGCCTGAGTGTACTTTAAACTTTGACCCTGAGGATAAGTCTGACTTCTCCATGCCAAGCTCTCCCAAGGGTGAGCACAAGTTATCAGACAAGTGCATCATACTCACCTTATCTAGGATGGTGGATTCTGCCTTGCTTTGACGTGTTCCAGTCAGCCAGAAACCTCTGGGTCTAACACTAGGTTTAATTCAAATGAGAAAGTCGGCCTCTTTTTGGGTTATCCACACATTGTTATTGGCCTCTTCAATCAGTGTCCTTATATTCTCCTGTAATACTTTCGTAGGATCCAACTTGAGGATCTTCAAGTTTCTTTTGTCTCTGAGAAGGATCAGGCAGGCGTTCTGGTAGTCTTCTTTGGTTTGAATTACTATTGCTTTTGCCATTATCAGCTGGTTTAATAGCGAGGTGGGTTTTGTATTGTAAGGATACAAGAGTATTTCTTTGTCTTGTGGACAGGCTCTGGTATCGTCTCTTGTTGGTGCTCAAAGTTTCCACATCTTTAATGACAGCTTCCTCAGAGTAAGGGTTCTAATGGTACAGAAGAAGGAGGGGGACTAAAAAAGGGTTTCCTATGTAATCCTGTTGAACCATTGTCTGTGTAGGACTTTGCCTTTTTGGCTAAAGTTCCCTAAACATTTTGCTTTCTCCCTAGACCGTTTTCCTGACCTAGAGTAAACAATTTAGATGCTTTGGGTACTTGGCCACTGCTGATCAGTGTCAAAGTACCAGGGTTCCCTATGTAAAGTACAATGGTAATTGGTTGGCCATGATTGGTATGTTTGCCTTACTAGTAAAAGTCCCTAGTGATGTGCACTGTGTGTGCAAGGGCTAGTAATGCAAAGGTGCGCAGAGAAGGGAACTCAGGCCTTCAGTGAAGGGCCTGCATGCAGGGTGTTAAGTTAGCATGTTGTCCTGACAAGTGTAACCACTTGTCGGGCCTTACTTTCCCTTTTGCATACACAGGGGGCACCCCTGAGGTAGGTCCCAGGTAACCCCTGGGCAGGGTGAAGTGTAAGTAAAAGCCAGGACATATACTGAAGGTGTGTTATGCCCTGACAGTGAAAAACACTCCATTTCGTTTTTCACTGCCAATAGGAAAGAATGGGGGAGGATGGGTAATGTGTTTGTTAGCCTAGTTTCCTATCAGTTTAAAAGGGAAAGGTGACTTTTAGTATGTATGCACTCACAGTGTCATAACACATCTTTCTATGAAGGTGGTTTTGTCACTGTGTGTTCAGAAGCCACTCTTTTAGAAAGTGGCTGAGTTTGTGCTTTAAGCATTTCTGTGTGTCTCTGCTGAATGTGGATTGACTGTCTGGATCTGTGAGGTGAGAGGAGCTGGGAGGGGTTGAGATGGCACCAGGCTGCCCCGCATCTGGAGAGTAGGGGGAGAAGAAGCCCGGGAGGTGAAAAGGCCTGGGCTGGTGCTATAAACCAATTGACCCATCTCCAGCTGGGTGATTAAGGATGCAGACCCCCAGTATCAAAGGAAAAAAGGTGACACTGGGAGGGAGACACCCATAACTGATTTAGGCATGGGTCAGGGATCCCTGAGCACAACGAACTTCAAAGACATGAAGGGGTATAACTAAGAGAACTGAAACCCCTAGAATTTGGTGTAGTTTTGAATGGTGAAATGGACAGGTTGAGTCTGCAAAGGCTTTGGCCTCTTTCATGATCAAAAAGAACCTCTGCCAAGGAAGAAGTTGCTGAAGAGACTGCTGGATAGGACTGACCCTTGCTTCGTGATCTGGGGCTTGCCTGCAGTTTGTAGCTTTTTACTAAGGAAGAGACTGGAGGGACATTGCAGTGGGTGGTGGTCCCACCTTCTTGAACAGGACTGTGCTTTGTGCTGTGTACTGAACCCCAAGGGCCCGAGGTGAGGTGACTCCCTGTTTGGAAACACAGGAACATAAATGTTTCTGGAGAAGTCCCAAACAACACGGTGTGTGTGTGCTTTTGCAGATTGAGACCCTCGGAAGTTGTGCCTTGTGATCATGGGCACACAGGAGTAAACTGAGTCTCGGACGCCCAGGGTGCGTGTCATGATGCAAGCCGAGGCGTTTGTGAAGAGTGCGTTGCGTGCACCGGGAGAAAAAGTGTGTCTATTACATGCAGGTTGAGTGTCGTGGTGCAAGCCAAGGCATTGGTGAAGAGTGCCTGGTTGTTGTGTGCACCGGGAGAAGAAGTGAGACTTGGATGCGCAGGGTGCGTGTCGTGGTGCAAGCTGAGGCATTGGTGAAGAGTGCCTGGTCGTTGTGTGCACCGGGAGAAAAAGTGAGTCTCTTACATGCATGGTGCGTGTCGTGGTGCAAGCCGAGGCGTTGGTGAAGAGTGCCTGGTCATTGTGTGCACTGGGAGAAGAGGTGAGACTCGGATGCGCAGGGTGCGTGTCGTGATGCAAGCCAAGCCATCTGCCACCACACCCTAAGCTCACGCCTCCACGACACAGAGATCCGCAACAAAGCCCTAGACTGGATTACCTCCTTCCTCACCGACAGAACCCAGAGGGTCCACCTCCCCCCATTCCAATCTGAAGCCATCAAGATCTCCTGCATTGTGCTCCAAGGATCATCCCTCAGCCCAATCCTTTTCAACGTCTACATGGCACCGCTCGCCAACATCGTCCGCACATACAACCTCAACATCATCTCCTACGCCGACGACACACAGCTGATCCTCTCACTCACCAAGGACCCCGCCACCACCAAAACCAACTTCCACAAAGGAATGAAGGCCGTCGCCGACTGGATGAAGAACAGTCACTTGAAACTTAACTCAGACAAGACAGAGGTTCTCATCCTTGGCTCCACCCCTTCCGCCTGGGATGACTCTTGGTGGCCGGCTGCTCTGGGAATCGCACCGCAGCCCACCCACCACGCACGCAACCTGGGGTTCATCCTGGAATTAGCACTCTCAATGACCCAGCAAGTCAACGCCGTCTCCTTCTCCTGCTTCAACACCCTCCAAATGCTTTGCAAGATCTACAGATGGATCCCCATCGGAACCAGAAGGACGGTCACCCAGGCCCTCATCAGCAGCAGACTGGACTACGGCAACGCCCTCTATGCAGGAACCACGGCCAAACTCCAGAAAAGACTACAATGTATACAGAATCCCTCCGCATACCTCATCCTCGACATCCCCTGCCACACTCACATCACAGCCCACATGAGAAACCTGCACTGGCTCCCAGTCAACAAGAGGATCACCTTTATGCTCCTCACCCACGCTCACAAAGCACTCCACAACGCCGGCGGCAGATCTTTTTCCTACCTCACCGCCAAGACATGGAACACCCTCCCCACCCATCTGCAACAGACCCAGGACCTGCTGACCTTCAGGAGACCTGGCTGTTCGAGGAGTAGCTGCACCCCTCCCCCCTCAGTGCCTTGAGACCCTCACGGGTGATTAGTGCACTCTATAAATGATTGATTGATTGATTGAGGCGCTGGTGAAGAGCGCCTGGTCATCGTTTGCACCGGGAAAAGAGGTGAGACTCGGAAGCGCAGGGTGCGTATCGAGGTGCAAGCCGAGGCGATGGTGAAGAGCGCTTGGTCATCGTGTGCACCAGAGAAGAGGCTAGTCTCAGACGTGCAGAGTGCGTGTCGCGGTGTAACCAGAGGCACTGGTGGGGAGTGCCTGGGCATTGTGTGGACTGAAATTGAAGTAAGTCACCACAGTGCTGAGTGCGGGTCTCGGTGTCCACTGAGACCGCCGGTAGGATGGCCAGGTCTTTGGGCCATTGGAGTGAAACAGGAGCAGCCCGGACCGGCAGCCCGTAGGAGCGGAACCGGCGGCCTGAACTCGCCATTCCCTGTGACGGAGTTCTGGATCAAGACTAGGGGTGGGCGGAATTTGCGGAAGCGACTTCCGAAAATTATCGCGAAAATGTTAAAAATCTCCGCAAACAAGCGGAAATATCGCGAAGATGCGGAAGTTTTTTTCCGGCATGTTCGCGAGATTTTCTGCATGGTTGCGGGTCGCCAACTTACCCATGTGGTTGCTTGCGGGCGCGGCCATCTTGTTTTCAGTTGTCTCGCGGTGCATGATCGCGAGAAAAAAGACGTGATCGCGCGACGCATGACGTCACTGCGGACGCGAACTGTCGCGAGACAGCGCAAATGGCTAAAACAATACAACATCTCATGGAGAACGCGACCGGATCGGGAAAACTTGTCAGCGAACGCGGGGATTCAGGTAAGGCGATCGCGCGCGCGCGAGAATGTATTATTTTACAGCGCGAGCAAGAACCAAATTATCGCAAAGCTGCGGAATGCGGAAATTTTGACATTTCCGCGCTCTCCGCGGAACGCGGAAATGCCAAATTATCGCAAATTCCGCGAACGGAACGAAAATTTTGCCCAGGCCTAATCAAGACCCAAATCGTTGAAGAAGGAGAGGAGAGTGGGGTTGCACCCCCCCCCAGGTAACATGGATCACCACCTGGGGTGGGGTGCAGGCTCAGAGAGACACTCTCTCGGCCTCTCACTTCTATCAGTTGCGCGAGCCTGTTGCTTTGGCTCAGATCGAGGCCCGTGCTAGCCCAAGGAGGGGCAGTACTGGGGCCGGAGTGAGAAGCGGTACTTTTGTGTCATCATTGATCCAGGTTGGGGGCAACTGTGAACGGAGCACCTAGACTGTCGTATTACAATTTGTATTATTGCTGCTAATGTACTATCGAACTGTTGTATGACGCCTGATCTTATTTGTGCCTGATGAACTACATGCTGGGTGCGCTACGTACTGCGTTATCTTTCCCTTGCAGAGTACATGATTATAATGTGGAGCATTGCATTATTTCTTCATAGCACAGTACATGACTGCAACAAGGCGCATTGCATTATTTCTTCATTGCACAGTACATGATTGTAGCGTGACGCATTGCTTTGTTTCTTCCTTGCACAGGGTATGCTAGTAGTGATACGCAATGCATTATTCCTTCTATTGCAAAGTACATGTCTGTGGCACTACGCATGTCATTGTTTCTCTATATCGTTACGCATTGCAGTAGTTTCTTTTGCAATGTGTGTGATTCAAGCAATATGACCTGCCTAACCTTTTTGAGATGGTTAGAAGTTAGCTTAACTGTTGAAGCGGTGGTTGGGATTTGAACCTACCAATCCACCAGAAGGAATACTACCCATTATTATATGTTGGTTATGTATCGTGTGGTCATATCTTATATCTTCTTATATAAAGATTATACTCATTTTATAAAAACTCACGTGGAGTCTATTTATGGTGACATCATTGGGTTGCTGTGAGTGTGGTAGCACATACCGTACATTCGTGCCTTGGAGATAAGCCTGGATGCTCGTGCCAAGCTATTAAGGGGGTGAGCAGGGCTATCTCAGATGGTGTCCTTACTTAGCCTAACGTTGAAACGAGGGATCCCGATCTCACACCTGGCAACAGCGGTGTGGGACAGGGACTCCCACCTCCAGCATTTGGTGGCGGTGGTGAAGGATAAGGACCCCCACTTCCAACATTTGGCAGCAGAGCAGTGGGATTAGATCTTTTTATTTATTTATTTATTTATTTTTAAACCGTTTATTACAGAATCCAAGAGATATACAAAGATGGGCCTACAACCTTCAGGCCGGCCGCTAGCAAACAGGAAGAGCATATAATACAAACAGTAGAACACACGCTGCGGCAGAAGAGAGATCACAGGAGTTGAAAGAAGCGTTGGCAGCCACACCATCCGGACCCCACACAACGGTTTCATTTTTATATAAATAACGAAAAAACAAGTCCACAAGGCAACCCACAATCGGAAACAGCAGCATGTGCTCCCCCGGGGGGACCCTACCGATCCAAAGGAATATCGAGGGGGGGGATAGGTCGGGACGGAGACAAAGTGGACTCAATGCCCAGAACCAGGAAGACAAGCAGGCTAAGGAGACGGGGCCGGTGACGGGTCAGGCGCCAGCGGCGGGGTACAGATTCCCCCACGGTAGGCGTTCCAGGGGCCCCACACTTTCACCCATTTCCCAGGCTTACCTCTCGCAACATACACCACCTTTTCCCGAAACATACACCAATCCAGGGATTAGATCTTAATGTAAATTAAACGCTAATGTGCAAAATCACTCACAGTAATTGGTGTACATTATAAATTGATTGCAGACCACGAAGCAACCACATATTGTGTTTTTGGAATAGTTGGTTCTATTGTTGAGTAACCTTTAATCCACACATCATGTCTCAGGAGGAGTGCCAGATAGCCGGTGAGGATGAGGCTGCAGAATTAGAGTTTAACATTGAGACACTGTTTACCTACAAGTTTGATCAGTTGAGGAAATTCTGCAGAGCTTTGGGATGTCCCATGAAGGGTATCGCCAAGAAGGAGGAGCTGCAAGGGGCCTTGAGGGCCTGGTGGGAAGCCAAAGAGGCTCAGGAGACGGGTGATGTTGAGGTGGATGAGGATGACCCAGGGAATGGTATTGGTCCACAGGATTTGCCAGTGGAGGGACCAGCCGCAGGGGTTGGTAGTAGCCATTCAGGGAGGAGTTTTTCACCAGAGGAGTTGGAGGAAAACCAAAGAGTCAGGCTGCATGTTAGAAGTGTTAAAACTTAAAACTCAAGCAGAGGAGAGCAGGAACGTTCTCGTGTTGGAGGAGAAGAGGATGTTTCTTCGCTCATGAGTTAAGCATGAGGGAACTGTACATTAAGGGTAAACAAGCAGAGTCTAGTTCAAATGGTGGCATCGCGCAACCACGGCCAAGTGTGGAGGAGTACAATTGTGCACTGGAAGATTGGGTAGTGGTCAGCATGGTAAATGATTTGGAGGGGTTATCCAATTTAGCCCCAAGGGAGCCTAGGCTCAGAAATTATTTTCCAGGATTGCACCACCCCGGGTTGAGGTGTGGGCTTCTTGATTCCTGGGAGCCTGCATGAGAACTGGACCCCTGGTCATAAGTCCAGGGGCCTGAAAACGCCCCTCAGAGGGAAGAAGGGCCAAGTGGCTCAAAGAGATCCCAGAGTATTGAGGAGGTGTTGTTGGCTAATGGCTTGCCTCAAGAGAGGGGGAGGAAGAGTAAGCAGCCCCCCAGGGATCATCAGCACCATCCAGGAAACTCAGAGGGCCATGGAAGAGCCCCCGGATGGAGGCCTAGTGCCTACTTACCAGAGGTATGAGGAAAGACATCTAGTGTCAGGAGCATGTGGGGAGTCTGTAGTCAGAGCTCCTGCAGTCCTGAAGTTTGTGGGTGCCACTCCTAAGTGGCAGGCCTAGAAGGCTAAATGGAAGATTAAGAGAGGGTTGTGTTCCACGGCGGGGACACCAATGGGACATGGTCCAGCCAGTAGGACTGGGTCCCCTAGGAATGACTAAGGTAGGCTCACTCTTCACCTAGAGGGCAGGATGACTGGAGGTAGTATCCTGACCAATGGGCCTTCCTAGAGTACCACTCTAGGGTGGGGTTGGCAAGGAGCCAGCGCCCCTGGAGGGGTCCCCCCCCGGCCGGAAGGGATCCATGGAACAGCATTGTTGGCTCAGGGATTGTGATCAAGAAGACCCCCTGGGGACAGGAAGGCGAGGAACAGGAAGGTGTCCCTGTGGTAGAGGGCCAGCATCCTGGTTCTATCACCCGAAGCCGGGAAGTCCATAAAAGTAATGATTGGTCTACCCTGGCTTGTGGCTGGGAGGGGGTTGTGTAGGACTTAGCCTTTTTGGCTAAAGTTCCCTACACTTTTTGCTTTCCCCCTTGAACATTTTCCTGACCTAGAGTAGCCAATTTAGATGCTTTGGGTACTTGGCCACTGCTGATCAGTGTCAAAGTAACAGGGTTCCCTATGTAAAGTACACTGGTAATTGGTTGGCAATGATTGGTATGTTTGCCTTACTAGTAAAAGTCCCTAGTGATGTGCACTGTGTGGGCAAGGGCTAGTAATGCAAAGGCGCGCAGAGAAGGGAACTCAGGCCTTCAGTGAAGGGCCTGCGTGCAGGGTGCTAAGATGTTATGTTGTCCTGACAAGTGTAACCACTTGTCAGGCCTTACTTTCCCTTTTGCGTACACAGGTGGCACCCCTGAGGTAGGTCCCATGTAACCCCTGGGCAGTGTGTAGTGTGAAAGCCAGGACATATACTGAAGGTGTGTTATGCCCTGACAGTGAAAAACACTTCATTTCGTTTTTCACTGGTGAAAGGCCATTCTGCCCATAGGACAGAATGGGGCAGGTGGGGTATTGTGTTTGTTAGCCTAGTTTCCTGTCAGTTTAAAATGCAGAGGTGAAGTTTATCATGTATGAACTCACAGTGTCATAACACATCTTTCTATGAAGGTGGTTTTGTCACTGTGTGTTCAGAAGCCACTCTTTTAGAAAGTGGCTGAGTTTGTGCTTTAAGCAGTTCTGTGTGTCTCTGCTAAATGTGGATTGACTGTCTGGATCTGTGAGGTGAGAGGAGCTGGGAGAGGTCTTGACTCAGGGAGGGGTTGAGATGGCACCAGGCTGCCCGGCATCTTGAGAGTAGGGGGAGGAGAAGCCCGGGAGGTGAAAAGGCCTGGGCTGGTGCTATAAACCAATTGACCCATCTCCAGCTGAGTGATTAAGGATCCAGACCCCCAGTATCAAAGGAAAAAAGGTGACACTGGGAGAGAGACACCCAGAACTGATTAAGGAAGGGGTCAGGGAACCCTGAGCACAACAAACTTCAAAGACATGAAGCGGTATAACTAAGAGAACTGAAACCCCTAGGATTTGGTGTAGTTTTGAATGGTGAAATGGACAGGTCAAGTCTGCAAAGGCTTTCGCCTCTTTCTTGATCAAGAAGAACCTCTGCCAAGGAAGAAGTTGCTGAAGAGACTGCTGGATAGGACTGACCCTTGGTTCGTGATCTGGGGCTGGCCTGCAGTTTGTAGCTTTTACTAAGGAAGAGACTGAAGGGGCATTGCAGTGGGTGGTGTGTCCCCCTTCTTGTACAGAACTGTGCTTTGTGCTATGTCCTGAACCCCAAGGGCCCGAGGTCAGCTGGCTCACTATTTGGAAACACAGGAACATAAACGTTTCTGGAGAAGTCCCAAGCAACGTGGTGTGCATGAGCTTGAGACCCTCGGAAGTTGTGCCTTGTGATCGTGGGCACACAGGAGTAAACTGAGTCTCGGATGCGCAGGGTGCGTGTCGTGGTGCAAGTCGAGGCGTTGGTGAAGAACGCCTGGTCGTTGTGTGCACCGGGAGAAGAAGTGAGACTCGGACGCACAGGGTGCATGTCGTGGTGCAAGCCGAGGCGCGGAGCTGCTGGCCCGAGCTCGCCATGCCCAGTGACGGAGTTCTGGATCAAGGCCCAAGTCGTTGAAGGAGGAGAAGAGAGTGGGGTCGCGCCCCCCCAGGTAAGTTGGATCACCACCTGGGGTGGGGTGTGGGCTCGGAGGGACACTCTCTCGGCCTCTCGCTTCTGTCAGCTGCCCAAGCCTGTTGCTTCGGCTCAGATCAAGGCCCGTGCTGGCCAAGGAGAGACAGTACTGGGACTGGAGTGAGAAGAGGTACTTTTGTGTCATCAGGAGCGCATAGACTGTTGTATTACACTTTGCATTATTGCAACTAACAAACTACCGAACTGTCGTATGACGCCACACCTTTTTTGTGCCTGACGAACTACATGCTGGGTGCGCTACGCACTGCGTTTTCTTTCCCTTGCAGAGTACATGATTGTAACGTGGCGCATTGCATTATTTCTTCATCACACAGTACATGATTGTAGCGTGACACATTGATTTGTTTCTTCCTTGCACAGGGCATGCGGATAGTGATATGCATTGCATTATTCCTTCTATTGCAAAGTACATGACTGTGGCGCTACGTATGTCATTGTTTCTCTATTGACAGTACAGGAGTATATTGTTACGCATTGCAGTATTTTGTTTCTTTTGCAACGTGTGTGATTCTAGCAATACAACCTGCCTAACCTTTTGGATACGGTTAGAAGTAAGCTTAACTGTTGAAGCGGTGGTTGGGATTAGAACCTACCAATCCACCGGAAGGAATACTACCTATTACTGTATGTTGGTTATGTATTGTGTGGTCATATCGTATATCTTCTTATATAAAGATTATACTTGTTTTATAAAAACTTGTGTAGAGTCTATTTGTGGTGACATCATAGGGTTGCTGTGAGTGTGGTTGTACACACCATACACTCATACCTTGAAGATAAGCCTGGCTGCTCGTGCCAAGCTTCTAAGGGGGTGAGCAGGGCTATCTCAGACGGTGTCCTTACTTAGCCTAACGTTGAAACAAGGGGTCCGGATCTCGCACCTGGCAATAGCAGTGTGGGACAGGGTCTCCTGCCTCCAGCATTTGGTGGCGGCGCTGAGGGATAAGGACCCCAACTTACAACAGTCTGCATTGGAAATAGGTGTGCTCTGGAAGAAAGACTTAACTCTGATCTTCCTGAAGAATTCAGCCAGTTCACACCTTAAATTTGCCCATATGTGCGGTGGACGCTAGTCCCGGCTGTGGTTCTCTTCTCTTGATCTCGGTCTGTACTCCTTATCCTGGGGTTTCCCACTGGACCAGTTTTTCTCCTCTCGTCCCATGTTTTCCTCTCCATCCTCTTCTCCCTAAAAATGGTCGGTTAGTTTGGAAAAAAGCCATTGATGGTGGTGGGCCTAGAGGAGGATTGGGATCCTAAGAACATTGCCAGTAGTATAGTTGGCGCTGGGGTGGGGGCTGGAAAAACTGGTGCTGGAAGCACCTCCCTCTAAGGTTCCTTTGTCTGCCTCTAAATCTGTTGTTAGAGCTATCACTAGGTCAATCCTCAGAGTCTGAAATTGAAGACAACTGGCTGTCTTTTTTGTATTCTGGGATTCTGTATTCTGCTACATGTAGTCCTGCTTGATGTATGGATAGACTTTCTCATGTGAGAATTTTTTCATATCTTTTTGAAGTCTGCTGATTTTGCTCTGCATAAGAGAGTCTTTACATTCAGTAATCTCCTTGTTTACCGCGTCTAGTTTCTTCTTAAAGACAGTGATCTCAACTTGTGTGTTTAGGAAAATTTCACTGGCTATTGTTTTGACCAACATGGTGTCAGAGAGGTGTTATGCTGTGTTTGTAATCAAGATCAACCAGTCACAGGAGCACCATCACATGATGAATGACCACTTTTTTCCTAAATGTGCTAGTTGTTCTGTCACGGTTTGTAGCTCATAAGAAGGTAGGAGAGACCTTGACATCGGTCCAAAGAATACACTCTTCCATATATCTACCACACTGACAACAAAAGGGTATCCCCTGCCTCTACAGAATGTTTTCCTTTCCAAACTAAATACCCTGTCTCATATTTCCAAAGAAAAACTCTAGTAGTGGAATGCTGTATCATGGAGTCAAATTCTGGTCCATAAATACCAGGATGGGCTCAACCGTATTCCAGAAGCTCTTTGAATATCACCATGACCGGGGAACCTAGAGTAGATAAAAATACCTCAAACCAACATTGCTTTCTCTTAATTAGCAGTTGTTTGGGTATGAGTTAAAACTATCTTAATTGGGGGTAAAGATATTATGGTCCTATGATCCTAATTCACCATCTACAGGTTTGCTCATGCAACTTGGATCTAGGGCTTTCATCAGGACGTCAATAATTCTTAATTTTCCTAGAGTTTGATTTGTATCTATACTGAACATAAGTTCACCTTTTAAGGTATACCTAGGAGTTAATGTTGCAACTAGCCTGTCTTTATTGATCAACATAAAACTATTTGGTGGCACTCCATTTTGGATATTTTTCCAGAACATGCTGGAACCATTTGATTATATCATAATTGATAATCGATTTAATCATAAGCTGATCAGAAAGGCTGATGAGTGCCAGGGAATTTCCAATGGCCACTACGATCAGACTGCCAATTATGACTCTTTTTGAAGCTGCATCACTGTACTTGCTTTCTTCATCTAGAGTTTGGCCTTTAGTGGCACTTTGATTATCTGCCCTTTTATGTGTTCTGTTACCCACCATTGAAGGTGAAGGAATATGATCTCAGATGCAAATGAGTTCTAGTGGCACATCTTATATTCACATTTAAATCTGGGTGTTATACAGTGTGTACATTTTTCACCTATTATTTTGAAACTGGTTTGACATGGACAAATATTGTACTCCACCTACAATTCTGGAAAATAGTTCAAGAAAGAAACCATCCTTCTCTTGCTATGCGATTTTGGGAAGAGGGCTGATTGATCACAGCATAGAAGGATGTTTTTTCATCTAGACAAGATAGTTTAAGAGAGCATTCCTCAAGCAGTTTTGTCATTATCAGACTCCATTATGTATTCCATGCAGCTTCAGAACTTGTGCTCCTTCTATAGTTGCCCAGGGTCTTCATCTGTGTGTGTATGTTGGTGTGGTGGATGTGCTGTGTCTTGCAATGCAGTTACCTCTGGGGGTAGGTGCTACCGGTCTGGTTCGGGGACCATTGATTTCTCAGAAGTATGATAATGACACAGCTAGTGTGAAACAACCCCATTAAAGGAGATGTTTTGCTTAGCATCAGTCTTGCCAATGGATGGTAGACTCTGTGTTGAAGGAGTGGCTTATTTGGCCATGCCTATTGGTTTAAAAATAATCTTCTGAGGGTCTGTTAACAATATGGCCTGTTTTGAAGCCGTCAATGCATTTTCTTGCAGTGCCATTAAGTGATGATGTTGATTAATCCCTTCTTTTGTCCTTCGATTCGTTTTGATTTCCAGGTTCTGTTCAGAGCCAAAACTCACTTGGGGCCTGTGAGGAATCTGGGTGAGAGGGTCCCATGCCAGCTAGAAGGTAATGGACCCCAGTTGTAACAACTGGAGTCTTTTACCACATGTGCCTCGTTGTTCCGTCCCAAGGCTGTGAACAAAATAACCCGTTGTAACACATGACTCTCGGGGTTAAAGAGGCAGACCAGAAAAAGACTTACTCATGGGAGGTGCCATAGACTAGAAACTCAGAACCCAGCAATGCAACAAACACTTATTAAATCAGTGTGTTTAATTGGTGCTTTGCTTTTTCTTTTAAAAAGTAAAAGTTCTTTGTATTTTATACAACAGTAAATCCTATGAAAATTTAAAAATATACACAGACTGTCTTCTTCCAGCTGGTCTCTAGGGATCCAACACTCCTTAAGAGCTCAACTAATAAACTACCAAATGTAGAAAGGATTTTCTTTGGCTGAGCAGCTGTAGGTGCCCTTTGGCCCAGCAGCATCTAGTGACAAAGACAGAGAGAAATGTATCTGGCCCCGTTGTGCTTGGTGAAATGAGGTTTTCTTTGTGGAGCTCCTGCTGCAGCACCAAGAGTTCCAGCTCAGGGCTCTTTGACTCCACGGGGCATATCATCAAGGGCTGGTGACATAATTATCGCCGCTTTTGCGTCCGTTTTCGGCCTAAAAGCGGCGTTAATTAAATCGCATTATTTGCAAGGACACGCTAGCGCGTTTCCTTGTTTCAGCTCCCGTTTTGTTCACGCCTCGCTTTGCATCTCTAATGAGATGCAACGGAGGCGTGCCTGACAAAACACCATGGGAAAATATCTCTACCCCAGCTTCGTGATATCATCAACGATGGGTAGCGATATTTTAAATCCCGTTAACTATGCCTTAACACAGGAAATTAATTGGATTATGGTGATACGACCACAGGGTTGTATCACCAAGGCTATCTCCGTTTTGGGTGCAACATCGCTGGTTTTCCAGCGATGTTGGCCCATTTCCCTGGAATATTATCGCCCTGGAGTAATGCGTTGTTAATAAACGCATTACCAGGGCGTTAAATTCCTGCGATAGATGGTGATAAATAAACAAGCGTTAACCGCGCTTTGCGTTTATTTATCGCCATCCTAGCAAATATTCCCCTAAATGACTCTAAATGATTGTTGTTTTTGATGAGGTTCATTTTAAATTGCTCTCCTCCATTGAACAAGAGCTTCAAGGAACTGCTGCCAGTCTCTAGTGTTCCACTTCCCTGGGGTTTCTCAGCAGTAGCCCCCCTTGGCCCACAAGGCAGGTTACACTTCCTCAGGCACTCCCCGAGTCCAACAGCCCCTTGCCTCTTGCATGTGTGTCCATTACACATCGGGGTAGATTTTCACAGAATGAGCCACTGGAAACCTTCTCCTTTGGAGTTCCCAATAAGTTCTCCTTCTGCTGCCTCCCAGAGGGAGTTGTGAGGGCAGTGGCACTAGCCATGGAAACAGAGTCTGTCCATTAGAGTCCAAGGAGCCAAGTCCAGGGTGTACTTCTACTCCAGACTATTGTTGCCTTTCCTTTCCCATGTTCTGTTTTACTTGTGCAGGGGTTTAAAAGAGGAGGTGAAGAGTTTTAGAGGGTTGGTTCCCTTGTCCATTCCACAGATGCAACATCAGACCTTCACCCCTAGCTGACACATCCTGTGAACAGCTCACAGGTTGGTCCAAACCCATGCACAGCATTCTGGGTAATTTCTAGATGACAGAGTTAAATGAATGAATGAAGGATATAACTTTTAAAGTGCAAAAATGCGTGGAGGCGTCTTTGCGCTATGTGGAGCAAAGAAGAGCTGGCAGTGTCCTAAGTAGGGAAATTATAGGATCACTGAATGAAAAGCCGGATTTTAAGTTGTTTCCTAAAGACAGGGAGTGAGGAAGCTGTTTTCAGTTCAGGTGGCAAACGGTTCAATGGTAGAACCATAGCTCTGAAAAAATTTCTTCCCCCCCAAGTGGCACGTTTGAAAGTAGCAACCTAGCTGCACTGGGTTTTTCTTAAAGTACGCTGGGGCTTTCCTGTAAAGTGTCTCGTAGGCTAGGCAGAGTACCTTAAAGGTGATACGATGGCTAACAGGGAGCTAATGCAGTTGTTTAATGACTAAACTAGCCAATTGAAATTTTGAGATTTTTTTAAGGAATCGTGCGGCCAAATTTTAAAGGGTCTGTAGTTTCTGGAGAGTACCTTTTGGAAGGTCTACATAAAGACCATTATGGTAATCCAGCCGTGATAAAACTAAAGCAATAACTACAGATTTAAAAAATGTCTGCAGAAATAACTTTTTAATTTTTTTACATTCTAAGCAGGTAGAAAGAAGAAGAAGTGACCTTGTTTACTTGGTCTTTGTATTGTAGCTCGGTATCCATCAGAATCCCTAAATTCTTTACTTTTGAAAGTTGGGTATTGGTGGGGTGCCCAGATCCGATGGCCACCAGTTCAAAGACCAGATGGATGAATCATTGCCGAACAGAATGACCTCTGTTTTTGGGAAGTTATGCTTCAAGCAGTTACTATCCATCCACCCGTTGACTACCCTCATGCAGTTATTGACAGTGATACCACAAAACATTTCCCTCTTTGCAAGTAAGACTATTATTTGTGTGTCATCTGCGTATGATGCCAGTGACAAGCCAAAGGATTTTATCAGGGAGGCAAGAGGTGTAACACAAAGATTAAATAGGGTAGGGGATAGGTAAGGTATGGATCTGAATTAAATTCACCCAGCAACACCATTTGTCGGCGTCCAGAGAGAAAAGATTTTAGTAAGGTCAGGGCAGTTTCTCCAAACCCAATAGCCTGCACACAGTCAACCAATATTGTGTGATTAACCGTGTCGAAAGCCACTGAAAGATCCAGCAGGATAAGGATAACATTGCCCGTTCTGTCACAGGACGCTCTCATTTCCTCCGTGGCTGTAATCAATGCAGTTTAGGTACTATCATTTTCTCTAAAACCAAACTGCGTATCAACCAAATGATGATTATCCTCAATAAAGGAGGAAAGTTGGAGTTTAAGGATTTTTTCCGCTAGTTTGGCCGGGTATGGAAGCCGAGCTATAGGTCGATAGCTTTTTGGATTCAGACTATGAAGATTAGGCTTCTTTGTGAGAGGAAGCACTGAGGCTGATTTCCAGGTATTAGGGAAAATCCCTGTGTTAAACATGGTAGAGAAGATAACAGATAGATGACGTGCTATAACTTCTGGAACCAGGTGGACAGTCTTCGGGGAGCATTGGTTGTGGAGGGATCCTGCTTTGATCTTTGGAATAAGTTCTGCAATCTGCACAGCTGAAAGGCTGTAAAATGTCAAAAAATGATTGACTTAGTTCTGAGTTTGGTAGACTTATTATCAGCACAGCTGCTGATGAAATTTTTAAAGATGTTCAGAAGTTTTTCCAGGAGAAGAATACATGCTAAGGAATCACAAACATCTTGATTATTGACTGCTATATTATTTACCATGGGGTGGTTAATCTTTTTTATAGTTGGTTGTTTCTATTTCTTCTGTGTAGTATTTAAATTTGGCTGCAAGGATTGATTTTTTATAACTTCCTAGGTAGATTTTATATGTTTCCTCGCCTCTACCTTATATTCCGTGCGCCATTTGCACTCTTGTCTGTGGCAATCCTGTTTGATGGTTCTAAGAGATTCATCGAATCTGGGTTGAGAAATCTTTGTTTTGTTTTTGGCTGGACCCCTAAGTGGAACAATAGCATTAAGGGCCGAGCTGATCCTGTTAAAATAGTCCTCTGCCATCTGATCTAGATTAGTGTCATTTATAGAAAATGATTGTGATAAACAATAATCCAAGTCGGTAGCTTGAACCTTATGCCACGCACTGTTAGCCAAGCTCAGTTTACGTGCTATTGGAAGAGAGCTACCTTGTAATTTTAGGTTCCACATTACTTCATAGTGATCCGTCCAGGTTAATGGCAAATAATGGATAAACTTAATGTTGGGGTTAGTGGTGAAAATCCCATCTAGTAACTGACCCGCATGATGTGTGTGCCCCTCCAATATTTGAGCAAAGCGGATACCTGACAGTTAATCTAAAAGGTGTTCTGTTTCTGTATCCAAACGATTTTCCAAATGAAAATGAAAATCCCCAATAAACATAAAGTCAGATTTCAGTAAAAGGACTTCCAGTAACTGGCTGAGTTTTCCTACAAATGTTATTTTTTGTCCATATGGATGATAGATGAGCATCCCATTAAATGATTGGGTCTTTGTGACTTCAATATTTAATATCACAGCTCCCATTCCCTCAACAGTAACTGGATTAAAAGCCACTAACGAGTACTCTCAGTAAATTATTGCTGGTCCCCACCCCTTTAATTAGGTCTGTCGAGACGGAACATGGTATAACCATCAAGTGTCAGCGCTGTGATCTCAGGGCCAAGTTTCTGTCACAAACACCAAATCTATGCAGTGGTTAGAAATGAAATTGGCTACTTCCATATTGTGTTTTACCATCAATCTGGTATTCATAAGGGCACAGATGATGGCTGTCTGGTCAACAAGGAGCTTAGGTCTGTTGGAAAAGCTTTCAAAAATAGAGACCGCCAGGGTGGGTGCACGGTCAGAAAACTACTGTTGCAGTTTGAGCAGGAGATCGGTAGAGGTTCAGTTATAGCTGCTATACTTAATGGTGGAAAATTGTCTGACTTACTCTTTACCTTTAAGTCAAGAAGTGCTTCTCGTGAGTAACTGAGTCCCTGATGTGAATCTATGTGAGGATGGCCAGGGGGACAGGCATTGGGCACAGTCCAGGCGCGGACGGGTACAGACGGGCATGACTTGGGTGCGACTTGGGTGCGACTTGGGTGCGCCTTGGTTGCCCCTGCAGCACGTCGCTGTCACAAGTCTGATGCACATCGGCGCCATACTCAAATTTTAGAGTGAGGAAAGAAGGTCAGGCAAACAGCTTGACCATTGGCCACCCAAAATGGTGGCTATAGTCAGGAAGAAAGCGTGAATAATGCCCCTCCCTCCACTCAATCAGAATGGGAGTGCTGTAGTGGACTGGGGAGGAATGGGATCACCAGATGGGGGCTAAAAAACTAACTACCCAGGAACAACAGATACAAATTAAGCAAGTAAGTTTGTCTGCAGAAAAGATCATCCAGTACCAATCGAAAGAAATTAACAAAGGTACTGTGAGCAGGGTAAAAATAAATGCTTGTAACGTTTTTTCTACTGCATCTGCAAGCTCTGTCTGCTGCGCGTCGGACCATCCTCCAATTTTATAGTGAGAAAAGTCGGTCAGGGGAACAGCTAGACTGTCACCCACTCAAAATGGCAGCTATAGTCAGGAAGAGAGCGCAAATAATGCCCCTCCCTCCAACTCAATCAGCACAGGAGTGCTACGGTGGACCAGGGAGGAACGGGATCACCAACTGGGGGTTAGCAAACTAACTACCCGGGAACACCAGACAAAAATTAAACAGGTAAGTTTGCTTGCAGAAGAGATCACCCAGCAGTGGTCTGAAAGATCCCTCTCAGCTACATAGATCCACCCCTAGCTAACACTGCCCTCCAAGACATTAAATGGAGCCCATAGCGTGACTTGTAGCAAAGTTCTGTCTACTGCCCTATTGTCCCTCTAAGAAGGTCGTACTGAAGTTTGTCAATGAATGTTAGCTGACCCACCCACGCAGATTTCTTCTCCACCCTCATTCTCGACCAGGCCATTCCTGCTCAGAAGGGCGTATTTTCCAAGGGAGGTGTCTTTACTGTCAGATGGCTAGAAGAGTAATTAACGTGGCCAGCAGTGTAGTGCAAATCCTGAATCTTGTTAGGGCTGGACCAGTGAAATATTGCAAAAACTAAATAGCACGAAAGAGCAAAATTATGGAGACATTAATATTACCTTTGCACTTGGGACCCTTTTAAACATGGGAAAAGTCAGGTTAATAATTTTATTATGTTGAGTCTATCCAAAATTATATTTTGTGCAGTATTCAACCAAAGAGTAGATTCAGTGAAGAACTAGACTTACTGTGAGAAGCTGGCTTGGTATATGGTGCTCACTTATGTAAGTGTGGTAAAAAAACAATGGTTCGGGTGTGGCCAAAAGGTCTAATAATAAAGTGATCCTAAGGAGAGCACTTATGGTTAGAGAGTTGAAGATTAATTATTTTAAAGGAGCAAAAAAATTAATAATGTACATAGGGACATAAGTCAGTTCATGTGAAACATTTATTTCCACAACAATAGAATTCAGGTGCTCACACAATAAGTGAAAGAGGCGTGACGTTCAGAGTGATGGGGAAGTTTAAAATAACGGCATCGCATTGACAACAATAGTGTAAAACTCCTCATGCAACTTTATAGAATAGGAAGAGTTTTGTTGTAAAGGGTCAACGGTGTTTTGATCTCAACTGTTCGAGGTCATCATCAGGACATATAATGGGTGAGCAAGCTGAATTGATGCAATTATTCGTAGTGCAAGGAAGAGCAATTGAGGGCTTCAGAAAACAGCTGAGGGTAGACGAGTTCACCCAGATTAATTCGCTGAAGGTACGAGCGTGAGAATATCACGTGTGTGTAAACTTGAAAGGCAGGGTCAGCTGTGTAAATTGTGCTTAAATAAATGTTTCACATGAACTGACTTATGTCCCTATGTACATTATTAATTTTTTTGCTCCTTTAAAATAATTAATCTTCAAGTCTCTAACCATAAGTGCTCTCCTTAGGATCACTTTAAAATTATTATTGGACCTTTTGGCCACACCCGAACCATTGTTTTTTTACTGCATATTTCACCCCAGGTTCACGTATTGGGGTACCCTTGTTTTTCTTAAAACCACTTATGTAAGTGTAGAAGCTTGCACCAATCCAGACAATCCTTATGGTGATTTTAGTGGTCTTAGACAACCTTAGAAAGCTCTCTAAGTGGTAGCTGAGGAAAGTGGCCTTCAGGCTTAGTCCAGAAGGAGTGTAAAGCAGCTAGTTTTACCAGTTTGTGATCTCATGGTATGCATTAAGTGAAAAAGAATCACACAGTGTAGTTATGAAAATAGGTATTTTATTACAGACACGAACACAATGTATTATCTCCCACCAGGAGATACCAATACAATACACACAATATTCAGGAAATAGAGCACGTAAGTAGAACAAATACGAAGTGGTCTCTGGGGGGAGACAAAACCATATACTAAAATAGTGGAATGCGAACTACAACTGAAGTCAAGAAGGGACCAAGAAGATGTAGAAGAGCCGGGAACCCATGAACCACCCAAGGTGAGTATCTAGGAACCCCATCGATTTCGTGTGCAGTGTGGAAACACAACCGCGTGCTCAATGTTAGTCAATAAGTAAGTCGCAGTTACAGTTATTAAGAAAAATTACCCTTCCCAATGGAGCCTGAAGACACCCCATGGAAAATGGAAGGTTGGAGAGTCACCCCACCAGTTGATAGTCCAGAAACCAGGATACCTACACCAGGGATGCTGGGTGCATAGGTGTCAAGTGAAGTGGTAGACCACAATGTAGGACTTCAAGAAAAATGCCACTGGAGAAAAAGACGAAAGAGTCCGGTAGAACCCAAAAGGTGGATTCAAGTTGAGAGGTACCTGCAAGTGGAGGGGACAAAGTCTATGACACTCAGGAGTGAGCAGGAGGCAAGGAAGGCTAATGCCCACCGATGTCGGGAATGAAGGAGAGGTTCACGGTGCCTTTTATGTTGTAGCTGTGCAGACCAGGCAATGCTGTGGATGACCAGGAGCCAGATACGAGCTGTCCCATGTCGGATGTCGATTGCCAGGGGGTCAGCGTCCGGCAGGGGCACCAACAAACCTTGGCAGCGGCAAGCAATGAAGTAAATGAAAAAGATGCAGTGTCGGGACCAGCAAGGTCCTAGGGACTCACCAAGTGAAGGGGAGTCGGAGCAGGCCCCAAGCAAAGAGGGGAGCCCACTGGTGCCAAAGAAGACTTTCGAGAGGACCCCCGGGCCAAAGGCACAGGAGTCGCAAGAGGACCTCGAGCAGCTCACCAAGAGTTGCAGGCCCACAGTGCAGAGGATGCGCTGCAGGTGAGGTTTTTGGCTGGAGAGGATGCTTGAGGTAGGAGCCTGTTTGGTCCTGAAGGTCTCTAGAGGAAACAGCCAACAAGCCTTGGCAACGGCAAGTCAACACAGTGCACAGGGGTTCTGTTCCAGCGGTTCCAATGAGGGATACTGGCCTCAAACTTGGTGAGAGGACAGCGCAGACCTCGAGGGAGTTGTAGAACCACCACCTGGGTTGCTGAGCCTTTCAAAGGACGTGGGAGCCCAGGATCAGCAGACCGTCAGCTGTGTTGTAGTGCCTGCAGATGCAGGGGAGGGATTCCTTCACTCCAAGGGAGATTTCTTTGGGTTTCTTGGAGTTCCACAGGCCTGGCGAAGTACCTGTATGGAGCACGGATGCAGCAGGAATTTTCTCCGTGTGGTCTTGGTTCCTTAAGTGAAGTAAAGCAAAGTCCAGAGTGTCCAGACGGTCAAAGTTGAAGTGGTAAGTGATCTGAATCTTATCCCACAACTAATCAAGGGACCCACCCACAGTTCAGCTCTTAAGTACCCTTGGGAAAGCGTTGAGAGGATTCAGGGGTCTCTCCCAAGAAGGAGCTGGACAGTGGGGAGGATACTCCCATGTCCTTTATCAAGTTTTGCGCAAGAGCAGAAGCCAATGGCTTCATGAAGTGGTTTGAACAGGAGTATGCAAGGAAAGCACCAAGTGTACCCTTCAAGCAGTCTCAGTGGTGCTGGAAAGTGTACCCACCCTGCCCCAACACACTAAACCCTGTCTTGGAGGTGGTCACACCTCCCTGTGACAGAATATCTTTTGTTCTTCCTTCCCCTGCTCGAGCTTGACTCGGAAGTAGGAGGGCAGAAACTTGACTCTGGTCGGCAGCAGCCCTAGATTACAGTCCTGTTCTGGAAGACTGGTACCTGGAGCACTGAGGGAGTTTTACAGTGCATGGAAGAATACCTCCTGAACCGTATGATTCCACCATGTTTGATACCAAACATGACAGGATTCGTTACAGCCAGTTTAGAGATGGTCATCGCGTAATAACGCATGGCCACTCTATATGTCGTAATGGCTGATGTAATTACAACCCGGGAGAATGGACTCTGTAGGTTGTAGGGATGCCTGCTCATGCTGGAGCACCCTCATACTTAGGACCCAGCACCCTGCCTTCAAGATTGAAAGGCCTGCCTTAGGGGTGACGTATAGGTTTTAAGGGTAGTGACCTCAGATACAGGAAAACCTATATCTGTTGTAAGTGGTGCTAGCACCAGCTTACGCAGGCAGCAATGGCAGGCCTGTAGTCACAATCTGAGCGGTCTCTTATGGGTGGCATAATACATGCTGCAGCCCATCGGAGACCCCTGGTGTACCCTTGCCCTGTGTACCTTGGTACCATATAATAAGGACTTACAAGGGTAACCCAGTAGCCAATCTGGTGTGTACCAAAGTAACCACCAAGTCCAATTAAGGGAGGAAGCACAGAGACGCAGCCTGTCTAGTCAGACACCATAACAACACCAGGCAAAGTTGGAGGTAACCATGCAGAAGGATCCGACCTTCCTACACTTACATTTTATTATTCTCTTTTTGCCTAACTAGAGGCCTAATTATGAAGTTGGCGGTCCCTGGACCGCCAAACTCATGTTGGGGCACTGGTAGCGGCAGTCCAACCGCTGTATTACGATTTGGATAGTCAGACTGCCATAAGACTGCTGCTACTGCCAGGGAACAACTATCCCCAGTGGTCTTGCAGTGGTCAGAAGCTCTAACATGTTGGTGGTGCCGCTTCGGCACCTCCACGCATATTTGGAGTTTCCTCACTGCCACCGTTTTTATGGCCGTGAGCCCTCTATGAAACGTGTGGTGGTGAAAAACTAAGAGGGCCCTACAGGGCCCCCAGTTGCCTTAGGGCCATGGGGTGCATGCATGGGGGCACATGGACCCCCAGTTCCATCACGGTATGGACTTCACAGTCCATACCCTGCTGGAACGAGTTGTGGCGGTCCCAGAGCACTGCCTTTCTAAGGCTCTCCTATTAGCCTTTGAAAGGCACCGCCGTGTGACCTCCGCTGCAGGAACACCTGCCAGGATTACAACTTGTAATCTGGCGGGCGGCAGTCAGATTGGTGCTGTGGGAGAAGGGCATGGGCTCCCAAGCTGATGAAGTCGTAATTAGGGCCTAAATAACAAGACCTGTAGATGCCCTTGTCCGATAAATGACAATTGTAGGTTATTCCAAAATCCACACGTAGATGGTATATTCGAGAAAGCCATTAGCATCTATTTCCTCTACTCTGAGAAAGTCTCAGAGGCTTCTAAGCCTGTAGGTCACTTTCATTATATGGCATTGGTCACATGTAATTCCTGAATTGCCTGTTACCTATGTGCTTATGTCTGTTTGATTTTTATGTGTGCGGGAGGCTAATTTGAGCAGAACTACTTCTATAGAGAGACATTTTCTGCTCAAATCTGTCTCCTCCTGGTATTTTGATTAACTTCTGTGTGCGATGTATGCTTTTACCTAAAAAGATTATGATACCAGACCAAAACATTAGACACATCAATAATTTCATCAAATGTTTACCAAACGTTTGGTGGGAGAAGCAGGATACAAAGATGACACACTTCCTTACTAGTTACCTGTGTCCACCACTGACACATGTAAGGACTTATGCATTCTCCATAAATGCATTCCCATTATATCTGCAAAGCACAATTCCATGTGTCAGCTAAAATGGATATAAATGCGCTTTAGAATTCCAGAGCGTTTTCATAGATGCTGTTGCAGTGCAATTGCAGCTGCAATCAAATCATTTCTCCATCATGAAAAAGCTAAAGGCCTTCAAGGTGCCCAATCAATGGAACTGAATGATTCAAAATGTTTGGCCCATTTCACAAAGATTTTGCAGTTAGTAAGTGCAGGAGGCTGGCTTCGTATATGGTGCACAGTTATTTAAGTCACTCATCTTGACCTAATCCAGACAACCCTTATGGTGATTTTAGTGGTCTTTGAAAACCTTTGAATGCTCTCAAAGTGGTAGCTGTGGAGAGCAACCTTTAGGCGTATCTTGAAGAAGTGTAAAGCAGCTTGTTTTACCAACTTTAATGAGTAGTGTAGGTTAGATGAAAATGAAAACACGCAGTGGTCATTAAAATTGGTCTTACCTAATTAGACACACTATCACTAACACATTGGAACATCTCCTAACCAGAGATATTGACAAAATACACAAGAATACTTTTGAATAATCAGCAAAGCAGCACAATATACACTGGTCTTCAGGGGGAGGCCAAACCATATACTAATAAAGTGAAATGCAAACTGCAAAGGAGAACAGGACTTTGACCAGACGACCCAGAGGAGCCAGAGGCACAAGGAACCACCTAATGTAAATACCCAGGAATCCCACAGAGGCTGTGTGCAGAGTGGAAAAACAGCTGCATGCCCAATGGAAGTCAATGGAGAAGTCGCAGTTGCAGTTTTAAGGAAGAAGGACCCTTCTCAGAGGACCCTGAAGAATTCCTCTGGAGGACAGCAGGTTGAAGTGCCACTCCAAACGTGGATACCCCAGGAACCAGGTTACCTGCACCAGGGAAGACTGGTGTATAGGGGTGAAGAGACCTTGAACGGCTGTTACCAGGTGCACAGGGGGTCTCTCTAAGGGCCCCCCAGTACATGGGATTATACCTCGAACACCAGAATCAGTGTTGGGGAATAATTCCAACATATTTGATATCGGTTCAGTGCAGCCACTATATAGTTAGACATCTTGTAATGACTGATGTCCACTATGTGTCTCAAATTGGCTGACTGCACTTGCCAAGCCTGGAGAATCAACTCTGGGTTTGTAGGGGTGTCCTGCTCATGCAGGGGTACCCTCACACTTGTAACCAAGCCCCCTGCTGTCAGGACTGACGAGCCTGCAATAGGGGTGACTTATAGGCTTTAAGTGCATTGACCTTAGATATAAGGAAACCCATATCTGTTGTGAGAGGTGCAAGCACCATCTTACACAGGCTGCAATGGAAGGCCTAATAGTCACAGTTTTGAGTGGAATACTATGGGTGGCACAATACATGCTGCAGCCCATGGGAGACCCCTGTTGTACCTATGCCCTGGGTACCTCAGTACAATATGCTGGGACTTATAAGGGTATAAGGGTACACCAGTAGCCAGTTGTGGAGGTACCAAAGTACTTAGCATGTCAATTTAGGGGAGAAAGCACAGTTGCTGGGGTCCTGATTAGCAGGATCCCAGTGGACTAGGTCAAAAACACACTGACATGAGGCAAAAAGTGGGGGTAACCATGCTAGAAGATCCTACCTTCCTACACTAAGTGGAACAAAATTGTGTTGGATTGATTCTAACAGTTAATCAGGAATCCTACTGGCTTAAACCTGACTCACTTCTTGAATTTAGAGTAAGACAAGAGTATTCCAAGCACAAGTCACTGTAAAATATGTGTGAATTCTACTCACTATGTTTAGTATCCTGAGTTAATTCTGTACTTACGTATGCATTGTGGCACATCCCCTGACCATTTCCCATCAATGCAAGTCAGTATTCTTGTCCTTTCCAAAGCATAATCCTTGTCGCATACGTATTCAACAGATGAATCCTGATTATATTGATTTTTCACATCTCCAACAATTTTTCCATGGGGAACCAATGGTGGTCTAGAGCAAGCTGGGGGAGCTGAATGAAAACAAAGAAGAGTGTAATGTATTAGCATGCACTCAGATTTGTAAAAGTAGATTTGAGGCAAAAACTGTAACTGCATTATATTTTCTGCAATGCCAAATCCATCTTTTTGAAAGTTATAAAAACCTAAATAGTAGCAAGCAAACTGAACTGATATGTAATGTATTGAATTTCACCATGTCCCTGAGAATCTCCTGTAGTAATACGAAACTTTGGGCTATTAGTGGGTCTTTCTGATTCTATACAGTAGCTCCGGGCAAACAGCAACCCTGGAAATTTTTCACAGCATTGATAGTCATTTGTGTTAATTTATGGTTAAATGTTTAAAGGGCGTACTGCAAGTATTTAGAAGGTATAAGTCAAGTGCGACAATTACGCAATGTTGAATGCTGCGGTCGACATATATAGAGGAAGTAGGCCAACAGTTCTGCTCAGTGGAAATGCCCTGCTTACCTGTGCCCTACTGAAGAAAACAAAAAAGTGATGTGTGGATTGCGTAACCCCTTGACTGCTTGAATGCTTGGGGTCCAGGCCCCTATCGTTCTAATCCCTTTTTGATGTGTGGGCCCTTCATAAAAACCTTCCTCAAAAGGTACCCACGCCATGGTTTCCCAGATTTTGTAATTCTAAAGGTATCCACGGGTTGTTGATTCTTCTTAAGGGAACTCTATCAGTCATCTTAAATAGGAGACTAATGACGTTTTGCCAGCCAGAGAAGTGCACACTTAGCTAGTGCTGCACCTGATACACTAGTGGGAGTCAGAGCAGGTGAAGAGGATGGATGGAGGAGGGCTCCAGTGAGGAGCACATTTCAGTTAAGCAGTGTTTTCCTTAGCCCTTCAGCTTCTGACAATGCAGCATACCAACTTCTACAGGGTGCTGGAATACAAACATAGCCAATGAAGAACAAAATGCCAATACTGATTAACTCTTTTTCTTTTATACATACCACATTGAAGTCAAACAATGTGACCACAAGACCTTTTGTCTCTGTTTGAATCAATCAAAATATATTTATCCACATAGTCATTTATGGATTCATGAAAATCATTAAAATTCATCAACATACCAAAATTGTTCAGAACACCACATATCAACATATCTCTCACACCACCAACCATAACTTTTTTTAACTCACTGCTTCAATTTTTCCCAGTTCTACAATCTCACCACACTCATTCCAGCAGCCTCACAACCACACTTACACACAGAGGGGCAGATTTACACTAACTGGCGCATCCCTGCATATCAGCAGGGATGCGCCAGTTATTTTGCGTCACGGCTCCACCACCGTGGATGCGCCACATTTACAATGCGGCGCACCTTGGGCAAAAATGGACAGATGCGTGACACATCTGCTGCCGTAAAGGCGGCGCATTGCTGGAGTTGCGTCGCAAGCGTGACGGAGCTCCAGCAAGGCTCGGGGGTGCCCTATCTTTAAAATGCTGCGTCAATCCATATGCCTGCTTCAAGCAGGCGCAGGGTTTTGACGCAGCATGGCCTTAAATGTGGCTGAGTGAAATCTTGTAGATTTCACTCAGCCACTTTTAGGAGGCGTTCACACATTGAAGTCAAACAATGTGACAAAGTGACCAGAAGACCTTTTGTCTCTGTTTGAATCAATCAAAATGTATTTATCCACATAGTCATTTCTATGGATTATTAAAAATCATTAAAATTCATCAACATACCAACATTTTTCAGAACACCACATATCAACAGATCTCTCACACCACCAATTGCTTCAAATTTTCCCAGTTCTACAATCTTACCACACTCATTCCAGCAGCCTCACAACCATACTTTCTAAAACACACAAACTCTCTTCAAATAACACAAATAGTTTTAAGCACAAGACCAAAAGTGAATTAGTTTCAAAAACACAATACAAAATTGAAAACAATTTGCACAGATGTAAACACTCGATTGGTCATAAACAGGTTGAGGCGTTTCGAACACCCAAAAGTAATTAGCGGGGTCCTTCTTAGGACCGACAAGCTCAATTTCATAACTAGATCAGCCGATCTATGTTTCTGCTGGCAACATCATTCTTTCTCTGTAACAATTTTCAGGCAGTCGTGGACCGCTTTCAAGTATATCCTGCTCAGGTTGTATCAGACTGGAGCGTCCTTCTTTTGAATTGCATTCCAGGCTGTCTACGCCTAGGGTGGTGGTGGAACATCACTTATGGTCTTCGTTTTATCCTTTCTAAAACGGAAAGACGAAAGGGTATGTTTTGAGGATTGACAGAGAAGCGGCAAATAAACTGCCGACTAAGCATGCTGAGAAGTAAGCAAAGCTATATTATCATTATATAAGATATAAGGCATAATTAACTGCCCTTTTGTCTTTCCGTTTTGCTAATTGTTTTCAATTTTGTATTGTGTTTTCGAAACTATTTCACCTTTGGTCTTGTGCTTAAAACTATTTGTGTTATTTGTAAAGAGTCTGGGGCAGATTTACAAGCCCCTTGCGCCTCTTTTACGCCGCTGTTGCGTCACTTTTGTGACGCAGCGGCGGCGCAAAGCCATCGCCATGGTGCGGGGTAATTACAACGTGACACATCTGGGAGATGCGCCACGTTGTAAAGCCCTGCGCCACATGTAGGCGTTCCAGCGCAGGGGGGGCGTTCCGGCGCAGGAACGCCTCCTAAAAGTGGCTGAGTGAAATCTACAAGATTTCACTCAGCCACTTTTAAGGCAATGCTGCGTCAAAACCCTGCACCTGCTTGAAGCAGGCGTAAGGTTTGACGCAGCATTTTAAAGATGGGGCACCCCTGAGCCTTGCTGGAGCTGCGACGTGCTTGCGACGCAACTCCAGCAATGCGCCGCCTTTACAGATAGCAGATGTGTCACTCATCTGTCCATTTTTGCTCCATGCGGCGCATCCATGGTGGCAGAACCGTGATGCACAATAACTGGCGCATCCCAGCTGATATGCAGGGATGCGCCAGTTATTGTAAATCTGCCCCTCTGTGTGTAAGTATGGTTGTGAGGCTGCTGGAATGAGTGTGGTGAGATTGTAGAACTGAGAAAAATTGAAGCAGTGAGTTAAAAAAAAGTTGTGGTTGGTGGTGTGAGAGATATGTTGACATGTGGTGTTCTGAAAAATTGCGGTATGTTGATAAATTTTAATGATTTTCAATAATCCATAGAAATGACTATGTGGATAAATACATTTTGATTGATTCAAACAGAGACAAAAGGTCTTGTGGTTGCATTGTTTGACTTCAATGTGGTACATATAAAAGAAAAAGTGTTCATCAGTATTGGCATTTTGTTGTTTATTGGTGAGTTGGGGCTCAGCCTTACTGATTTTGAGTCCAAACCCTCGTTGTTATTCGGAATACAAACATAGTCCCACAATCGCTACTGCAAACCTTGAAACCTGAGAAATACCCTAGTGATCAAATTCTGTGACAGCTACATGGAAGAAGCAATGGATGAGAGGGGCTGAACCAAAGTGACCAATGTTTACGGGGTACTGACCCAAAGACCGTTTATGTATATATTTATTTGGCGTTGCTGACATGAGCTCTGGCAGAAGGCTGGAGCTATCAGTAGTCAGACCTTAAAACCGCTCTATCTGGCTTCCTGACCGTTTAGGCTCATGGGTGAAACAAAATGTAAAAACAACAGTTGATAGACAGAATGCAGAACAATGTCATACATTCACCCCAGTACACTGGCGTAACTCCCTACAAGGCTCCTGGGGGTGCCCCCTTTAGGCTCAATAAGGAGCCCTGCAGCCAGAGTGTTGTGCTGAGGGGGCCCCCTGGAGCTTGCCCCCCTCCCACAACACAGGGGCTGTGGGGGTCTGTGTTACGCCCCTGGATCTGGGCCTAAATCCATCGTTTTTTTACTCACCATGCCATTCCAGTTTAAACCCAGCCATATGCATATCAGTCTTGACCCTGTGCCTCATGGGAACAGTCCAGCCTGAACTGCCAAGCCAGGTCCTCCCTGAACTGAAACCAAGCATCCTATGACCGGTTTTGGGGTTTCACCCCTCTTCAGCCAGGATAGCTAGATTCCAGTGGCATGGAGAGCACGGGACTCACGTCTGAGCATACACGTCCCACTCGGGGTGACAAATGCAAAAACAATAATTGATGGACAGAATGCAGAACAGTGTCATACATTCACCCCAGTACAGAGGTCTGAGCCTAAATCCATCATTTCTTTGCTCACCATGCCATTCCAGTTTGAACCCAGCCATATGCAAATCAGTCTTGACCCTGTGCCTCATGGGAACAGTCCAGCCTGAACTGCCAAGCCAGGTCCTCCCTGGACTGAAACCAAGCATCCTATGACCGGTTTTGGGGTTTCACCCCTCTTCAGCCAGGATTGCTTGATTCCAGTGGCATGGAGAGCACGGGACTCATGTCTGAGCATACCCGTCCCACTCGGGGTGACAAATGCAAATGTAACACAATGATTAATTAGATCTCCTGGAAGTATGGCCAATGATTATATGTGCCAAAATGACATTAACATAGGACTTTGCATTTTTTAACAACCTCAAAAGTTACAATTAAATGTTAGCTTGTATTTACACAGGCAGAATTATAATTGAGAAGCCTTATGAATTCTTAAATAAATGATAAGTGGCATCCTTCAAATTCAGTTAGGTTATCAGAATAGAAGGACAGGAACACTCATTTAAAAACAAAAGTAAAAAACACAAACAGGCAAATTGAGGCACTAGTAGAGTTTTGAACGTTTTATAAAATCAGCCCAGGAAACTGCTTACAGAGTTAAGCATATCACTAAGTAGCAAATGTGAAAACAACCAATAGTGGATTTGTTTCAGTTTTAGCAATATAATCACATTTTAAGAAGCAATACTCACTATTGTCACACTCTGGATAGTCCAGGTTCCCCCGGGTGCACTCGACTATCATTTTTTGATTTGGTTTCTTGTAGAAACCTGGTTTACATGCAAACTCCGCCATGGTTCCATCTTTAATTTCTGTATTTTCATTCATAAGTATAATATTCCTTGGATCCATTTCTTTGGATGATGGTGTGCACGATCCTGTGAACCAAAGCATTATTATTTTCATTTTGTAATACATTTTCATACGTCGTCCTCTCATAATGTCAGCTCTTTGGAATAGCTAAGAATCGAGATTCAAATCTGAATCTTAATTCTTGCTAAGAGAAGTCACTTTTTAGATATTGGCTATAAGCAGCTTTAGTTCTCTGTCGGCAGAACTATTGTTTCCAACCCATAACATATACTTATATGGGGCTTTGTGTCAGCGCCTTCATTATGATTGGTTAGCTTTGTTATCTATCTCTGTTGGCTGTATATACCTTATCTCGCCATTCCTATGTTTTTGCCACCCAGCATCATTTTAGTCTCACAGAGTTCTGACTTCATGAGTGGCACCCTTTGACTGCACTTCTGAGGTGAACCTTATTTTCTATGGCGCATTCCACAGAGGTGCATGTGTTTCCTTTCTCTCTCTCCATTTAGTCTTCCTCTCCTCTTCTCCCCATCCCGCGCCATATAGTATTCATTTATTTACCTATACAAATATTATTACAAAGGCCCCACAGCTACAAAATGCTGCTGGGCTGCTTGAATCATTTTGGTGGGTTTCACGCACACTTTCTACTTACTTTTAATATATTGTAATTTGCCCCTCTGACATGACATAACGTGTATTTGTAAAGTGCATGTGCACCCAGAGGCATCTTTGTGCTGAAGAACAGATGTTTATTGTTAACCAAGTCAATGGTACTCATTTTATTGACCTCAGATGGATGAAAGGCTGAGCTGACCCGCCAAGACTTGAATCTGTGACCATGAGGTCGAAAACAGGCGTCTGCAGTGGACCCATTAGTCCACTGAGAAACCAGACCCGGCTGCTGCTTCACTGCGCTCAAACAGTATATTGAAAGTGGCTGCCATGATGCTCATGTGCCCATGCTTCTTGATGCACGGCAGCCATCCTGGAATATGCTGTCTTAGTGAACTCCTACTCTATTACCCTCCATGAACCTGCATGCTCCTTGATGCATATTCACATGTTGCTTGGCTCAAAGCATTGGCAGATCTAACAGCTCAGCATTTTATAGCCTGGGCGCATTGCCACATGCTTATTAATATTTTTTTCCCCCATTTAACCCCAGAATTTTTGTCTATTCTGTCCAACTACATTACCTTAGAGCACAGCTAATGACTAAGTGTGGGCAAAATTTTAACTATACCGAAAAAATACATGAAATTTTCAAACTTCACGTTATGGAAAAGTATTCAAAATCTCATATTTTGTAATTTTGTGTTCATTATTATAGGAAAGCTCGGACTTTCCCTTAAACAAATAACACAAGTTTCCAGTAAGACTTGGCAAGAGACATTTTCTGTTCGAATTAGGGTCATAATTGTATCTAACAAGACTTTTAACACACAAAAACAGGTGGTACCTGAAGACTCTGGGGAATGTGGGTTGGGTGGAATTCTGCAGATCAACACTGATTCCAGAAATTCCCATCAGAGAAATGTGAGGAAAATGTTTTTTTATACACAGTCTGAGGTTTGCAAGGGATTCTAGGTAACAGAACCTGGTGATAGCCACACAAGTCACCCTATCCTGGATTCCTCTTGGTGTCTGGTTTTCAGAAATGTAAGGGTTTTCTAGGTTTTCCTAGGTGCCGGCAGAGCTAGGATTCAAAGTCTACAGCTAGGCACTTTCCATAAAAGGGTTAGTTTACACTGTAGGAATGTGGTGTATCCACGTTGCATTTTGGCCCGTTTCCTGTCGCAGACACTAGGCGACCCCACACAAGTGAGATACCAGTGTTATCAGAAGACTTTGAGGAATGCGGGTGGGTGGAATTCTGTGGATCCACACATATTCCAGAAGTTTCCATTAAAGAAATGTGAGGAAAATGTGTTTTCTTTTACTCAGTTTGAGATTTGCAAGGGATTCTGGGTAACAGAACCTGGCGAGAGCCACACAAGTGACCTCATCCTGGATTACCCTCGGTGTCTACTTTTGACAAATGTATAGGTTTGCTAGGTTTCCCTAGGTGCCGGCAGAGCTAAGGTTTAAAATCCAGAGCTAGGCACTTTCCAAAAAAAAGGTTAGTTTTCACTGTAAAAATGTGGTGTATCCATGTTGCAATTTGGCCTGCTTCCTGTCGCAGACACTAGGCCTACCCACACAACTGAGGTACCATTTTCATCTGAAGACTTTGGTGAATGCATGGTGGGTGGAATTCTGTGGATACACACAGATTCCAGAAGTTTCAATTACAGAAATATGTGGAAAATGTGTTTTATTTTACATAGTTTGAGATTTGCAAGGGATTCTGGGTAACAGAACCTGGTGAGAGCCACACAAGTGACCCCATCCTGGATTCCCCACGGTGCCTACTTTTCACAAATGTATAGGTGTGCTAGGCTTCCCTAGGTACCAGTAGAGTTAAGTTTCAAAATCCAGAGCTAGGCACTTTGCAAAAAAGAAGCAGTTTTCAATGTAAAAGTGTGGTTTATCCTTGTTGCATTTTGGCCCGTTTCCTATCCCGGGCACTAGGCTTACCCACACAAGTGAGGTACCATTTTTATCTGAAGACTCTGGGGAATGTGGCTTGGGTGGAATTCTGTGGATTCATGTAGATTTCTAAACTTTCCATCACAGAAATTTGAGGAAAATGTTTTTTTTGTTTTACAAAGTTTGAGGTTTGCAAGGGATTCTAGGTAACGGAACCTGGTGAGAGCCACACAAGTGACCCCATCCTGGATTCTTCTTTGTGTCTGGTATTCAAAAATGTATTGGTTTTCTAGGTTTCCCTAGGTGCTGGCAGAGCTAAGTTTTAAAATCGAGAGCTAGGCACTTTGCAAAAAAGGGTCAGTTTTCATGGTAAAAATGTGGTGTATCCATGTTGCGTTTTGGTCCGTTTCCTGTCCCAGGCACTAGGCCTACCCACCCAAGTGAGGTACCATTTTTATCTGAATACTTTTGGGAATGTGTGTTGTGTGGAATTCTGCGTATTCACGCAAATTCCAGAACTTGCCATCACAGAAATGTGAGGAAAATGTTTTTTTTTTTACACAGTTTGAGGTTTGCAAGGGATTCTAGGCAACAGAACCTGGTGAGAGTCACACAAGTCACCACATCCTGGATTTCTCTTTGTGTCTGTTTTTCAGAAATGTATACGTTTTCTAGGTTTCCGTAGGTGCCGGCAGAACTAGTGTTTAAAATCCTCAGCTCGGCACTTTCCAAAAAAAGGGTTGGGTTTCACTGTAAAAATGTGGTGTATCCACGTTGCATTTTGGCCCGTTTCCTGTTGCAGGAACTAGGCCTACCCACAAAAGTAAGGTACCATTTTTATCTGAAGACTTTGGGGAATGTGGGGTGGGTGGAATTCTGTGGATCCACGCAGAGTTCAGAACTTCCCATCAGGAAAATGTGAGGAAAATGTGTTTTTTAAACAGTTTGAGGTTTGTAAGGGATTCTTGGTAACATAACCTGGTGAGATCCACACAAGTCACTGCATCCAGGATTCCTTTGGGTGTCTTGTTTTAAAAAATGTACAGGTTTTATAGGTGTTTCTAGGTGTTGGCAGAGCTAGGGTTCAAAATCCACAGCTAGGCACTTTGCAAAAAAAAGGGTTGCTTTTCACTGTAAAAATGTGGTGTATCCAAGTTGTATTTTGACCCATTTTCTGTCTTGGACACTGGGCTACCCACACACAAGTGAGGTGCAAATATTATTGAGGGACTTTGGAGAATGTGGGGTGGGTGGAATTTTGTGGATCCAGGCAGATTCCAGAGCTTGCCATCACAGAAATGTGAGGAAAATGTGTTTTTTTGACAAAGTTTGAGTTTTGCAAGGGATTCTGGGTAACATGACCTAGTGAGATCTACACAAGTCACCCCATCCTGTATTTTCCATGGTGTATAGTTTTCAAAAATTTACAGGTTTGCTTGGTTTTCCCAGGTACCGGCTGAGCAAGGGTCCAAACTCCACAGCTAGGCACATTGTGAAAAAGGGTAAGTTTTCACTAGAAAAATGTGTTATGTCCATATTGTGTTTCAGACCTTTTGCTGTCACAGGCACTAGGCCTAACCACACATGTGAGGTACCATTTTTATTAGGAGACTAGTGCAACGTTTATTAACTATTGACTTTCTATGCATTTCTGCCTTCAAAATGCAAGACAATGTGTAAAAAAGAAGTCACTTTGAAAAGTGTCCTATAATTCACATGCTAGTATGGGTACCCACGATTTCGGAGATATGCAAAGAGCTACTGCTTATAAACTCTATATTTTGATCCCAATTCGGAAATAAATATGTGTCCTTGTTACCTATTTTCCGCTCTTTATATTTTACCAAAGGATTTGCTATATACCCGGTACACAATGAAAAAACAATTCAAGACGCAGCACAGTTATTGGCTCTTGGTTCCTCGTTTTTTAGGTGAACTTAATAGTCCTATATATTCCCACAACCAGAAGGGGCCAGCGGATGTAACGGTATACTGCTTTAAAAAAATCTGTCCTACTTAGAAGAAGGATCTACAGGTGAAAACGTTGGCACAAATGGCTGTTTTTTTCTACTCATTTTCAACTTTTCTAATTTTCAATTGTTAGTTTCTATAAAAAAAACGTTGAAGGATCTACAGAAATGACCCCTTGCTGAAATCAGAATTTTGTCTAATTTTCAGAAATGTATAGCTTTCTGGGATCCATTATTGCTTTTGCACCCATTTCTACCACTAACTGGAAGGAGGTTGAAAGCACAACAAGTAGCAAAAATAGGCTACATCCCAGTAAAATGCCAAAACTGCGAAACCAATTTTGGTTTCCTGACAAAAGTGTGCCGTCCCTGAAAGCTGGGAAGATGGTGATTTCGGCACCACAAACCCTTTGTTGATACCATTTGCAGAGAAAAAAACCAAATGCTTTCTTTTGCAGCACTTTATCGCCATGTTTCAAAAAAATAAAAACCTGGGTACCCTAAAAATCCCATGATGTCGGAAGAAAAGGAGGCAAATTTGGCATGGATACCTTATGTGGACAAAAAGTTACAGGGGCCTAATCGCAAA
Organism: Triturus cristatus; assembly: GCF_964204655.1. Lineage (NCBI taxonomy): Eukaryota > Metazoa > Chordata > Amphibia > Caudata > Salamandridae > Triturus > Triturus cristatus. The sequence goes on from NC_140586.1 coordinate 371,406,157, forward strand.
CTACCCCAAATAGCCCAATAAAGGCTTAGCACAGCGGGGGAAAAGGCCTAGCAGCGAAAGGGTAAAGAGTTTTTGAAAAAGTTGACAAAATACGTAAAAATTCTATAAGATTTGTACAACCGAAATTAAATAATAATGTTTAAGTAAAAAAATTGTATGATAAAAAAACAAATATATTGAGTACTATTTAAATATACTCTAAAAAGTATATTGAACCTGTTATAAAAAAAAGTATGTATATCAAATATATATTGGTAGGAAAAATATTGAAAAATACCAGTACGTGAAATAATGCAAAATAATATATACCATGTTTTGTGTTGCAAAAAAATATGAGAAATGCTGTTAAAAATTTACAATAAATACTTTTTAAGTTTAAAAAATGTGTTTGATAAAATGTAAACATATACATGATATCAAATATAAATAACTAACCAAATATAGAAATATATAAAAGTCAAAAATGGTGTAGTTTACTATCTTTCACAAAAGTAAATACTAATGATGTATGTGAAAAATGCAATACTTAGGTGCCGATTACGATCCAGTAAAAACCGTGTACGAACCGTCAGTCGGAGCGAATTCCCCGTCCGACTCGTACCCGGTCGTAAAACTTTACAAACATGGAATTACGATTCGCACGGAAACACCATTTCCGTACGAATCGTAAAAAACACCGACCGACGAAAATATACATACGAATGTGATCCGGGAATGCTGCGACGTGACGTCGGGACGCTTTCAGGCAGCGTTTCACGACCCAGGAATTACGATTCGAACCGACAGCAGTCCGGACGGCAATATTTTCACGGCACCCAAAAAGTGCCGCAAAAGCGAAGTACGGCGCGAAATGACCAGTCCCCGTAGGTACGCGCCGAACCCCCCTGTATGTACACCCGTGTACGTGTCGTACCCCCCGTGTACGTTCGAGTCGTACCCCCCGTGTACGTTCGAGTCGTACCCCCCCGTGTACGTTCGAGTCGTACCCCCCCGTGTACGTTCGAGTCGTACCCCCCCCGTGTACGTTCGAGTCGTACCCCCCGTGTACGTTAGAGTCGTACCCCCCCGTGTACGTTCGAGTCGTACCCCCCCGTGTACGTTCGAGTCATACCCCCCCGTGTACGTTCGAGTCATACCCCCCCGTGTACGTTCGAGTCGAACACCCCCGTGTACGTTCGAGTTGAACCCCCACCCGTGTATGTGTGATGCGTACCCCCAGTGCTACGCGCTGGGGGTACGCACCGTACATACACGGGTGGGGGTTCGACTCGAACGTACACGGGGGGGTTCGACTCGAACGTACACGGGGGGGTACGACTCGAACGTACACGGGGGTACGCACCGTACATACACGGGTGGGGGTACGACTCGAACGTACACGGGGGGGTTCGACACGTACACGGGTGTACATACAGGGGGGTTCGGCGCGTACCTACGGGGGCTGGGGGGGTGTTCGGCGCGTACCTACAGGGGATGGGGGGGTCGGTGCGTACCTACGGGGGCTGGGGGGGGGCGGCGCGTACCTACGGGGGCTGGGGGGGGGTCGGCGCGTACCTACGGGGGCTGGGGGGGTCGGCGCGTACCTACGGGGGCCGGGGGGGGGTCGGCGCGTACCTACGGGGGCTGGGGGGGGGTACGGCGCGTACATGCGGGGGCTGGGGGGGTACGGCACATACATGCGGGGGCTGGGGGGGGGTACGGCACGTACCGGGCACCTGTTTGGACGTCTCCATGGTTGTTATGGGAGTTCGGTGCGGACGGTCTTTTAACCATACGGTTGTACATTCGGACGCCCGGGATGGATCATGATTCCTCGGTCGGACTTCACCTTTCACGTTTGTACGGTGAATCGTACGAGGACGTGTCGGACACATTTTCCGACCCGAGGACGTGTGGGGAATGATTCCCAATGCGGTTCGTATGGACTTTTTACCATGCGAATCGTGATTGCCAGTTCGTACGGCACTTGTACGATTCGTACGGTAAAAAGACCGGATACGAGTCGCACGGGGATATTTTTTACCGGATCGTGATCGGCACCTTAAAGTTTTACATGTAGTAATAACACTGTAATACAGCACAATAGATTAACCATGTTATACACCAAAATTATATACTACAATTCACTATTTACTCCAAACTAAGCCACTTTAGGGAAGGTGTTGGACACTTAGGGGTCGATTCTAAGCACTTCAAAATGTCCCGTTCGTATTCTTTTCCGTCTGACCAATTATGATGTGGTCAGTCGGAAAGGAATCTGAATGGGCTTTCCGAATGTCCTCCGCCATTTGGAAAGGGGCCTGAATCCTAAAGGCGGCTCTTTCCTGCTCGAGGTATTACGATGACAGATTCCCACAGCCTTTCTGTACCAGCCTTTCCGACACAGGAAGGTTGTGGGAATCCGACTTTGGAGACCCTCATGGGTGCAAGGCCTCTGGATGGCGGCTTAGGGGCCACCTATGGTGCCCCCTGTTGATCCCTGCACCCGGTGACATGCACTTTGAGGTGTCTGGCCTCAGGTGCAGGGATGTACTGCACCTCTGCTCTTGACAATGAGGGCATGCATTCCATCCAGAATGCATGCTCCCATCGTAAAGAATAGGATTGAAACCGAACAGTGTTCTGTCACATCCTACTTGCTGGTTTGGGACCGCCGATAGGAGGTGAGTCGGTCCCACTTCCAGATCAATGTCAGATGGACTCAGGTCCATCCGACATCGAAATCGGTCCCTAGTTGGGTCACATTTACTATTCCAACCCCATTTCAAATAATTTAGGAAATGTTGGACACTAAGATGGTCATATTTACTTTTAACACTCCAATCTAATCCATTTGGCAGAAGGTTTTGGAGACGTTATACACTAAAATAGTTATATATACTACTCCCATTACTATTAAAACCATTTTAGGGGTTATGTTGTACACTATTCCCACTCTAAACTAATTCCTGATTATGACTTTGGCTGTGTGAGAGCGTGCTGCCATGCCAGAGCCCGGCTCCCACATCGCCAAAGTAGACCGCTACCCGCCTGCCAGATTATGAGTTACTGCATGGTCTGGCAGGTGGTCTTTTGGCATTCCCGTGGTGGTGCCTATTAATAAGGCACCACAATTGGAACGCTAAAGCCCATTCAGGAAAGAGAGTGAATGCACCCAATCGCCCGGTGGTAACAAGGTAGCCCTGTTGTGCCCACTTTCTTTCCTCACACAACTGCTTTCATGTTGGCCTTACTGCCATGAAAACTGTCACGTGAGGAAACCCCACATTTTCTTGGTGGCGCCTCATCAGCACCACCATGGATATCAGAGCCTCAGACTGCTGTGCCACAACCAGGGATCGCATATCCCTTGAGGTAGCGTCGGTCCTATTGCGGTACAACTGCTGTACTCATTTTATGACGGTCCAACCACAACCGCCACCACACCTCCAAAGGAAGTTTGGTGGTCCCATGGACCGCCAAACTTATAATCGGGCCCTAAGCTATGTAGAGGAAGATGTTGCACACTAAAGTGGTTACATTTACTATTCCCACTCCAACCTACGTCATTTAATGGAAGTTTGTATACACTAAAGTAATGACATTTACTATTTCCATTCCATTCTGATCGATATAGGTGAAACAGTTGCATACTAAAGTAGTCACATTTACTATTTCTCACCAATCTAAGCCATTTAGAGAAAGGTTTTGGACACTAAAACGGTGACATTTACTAATCCCACTTCAACCTAAGCCATTTAGGGGAGGGTGGAGGACACTAAATGGGTCAGATTTAGTATTCCAGCTTGAATCTAAACAATTTAGAGAAACGTTTTAGACACAGAAATGGTCACATTTCCTAATCCAACTACAATCTAAGCCATTTAGGAGAAAGTTTTGGACAGTACAATATTACATTATCAAAATTAAATATTCATATAATATCTAAAGTCTATAATTTACTTTTTCTGCAACACAAAATATAATTGATACATAATTTATTTTTAATAAAGAAATGCATTCAAACCGTTTTTAAATATAAAAAGACAGTGCATTCTTAACATAAAATAAAAATATTATATATTATATTATATTATATAATGCATAGTCTAAACCAAAAATACATAATTGTAAATAATATGCTTTAATGATTAAAATGTTTACAAAATTCAAAATAAGTATACAAATCGAAAACATATCAAATGTTATAAATTACTACATAATAAAATAAATATGATTTACCATTAAACCGTAAATATAACATTTATTTTTAAAATATATTTCACATTTCACAACAAAATAATTTTAAACAATATTAATTAAAATAAAAAATGTTTGGTTTTGTAAACGTAATTGATTTTTTTTTTCACATTTTAACTAAGTTATATGTATGTTATGTATGTTATAAAAACACTAAATTAAAAAAATATAAATATAACAATATTTTTTATTAAAACAATTTTCAAACTATTTTTGAAATATTTTGTCCTAACATAGAAAATACAAAAATGAAATAGCAAATTACATTTCAAAATTCATAATAAAATTGATAACTGAAATTAATGCAAACATATTTTATACATTTCTGCACCCTTTTCCCCAATAAACCCAACATCCTGCTCCTATAACATTATAAAACTTCCTGTAGTACATCTAACTATCTTGTCAGAGGTGTAGTGAAGATGTCACTAGCTCTAATGTGTGCAACATAAACCACACCACTATTCATATAAAAAAAAACAGCTGGACTTGGGGTGCGCTGAGGGCTCTACACAACCATGGACCCTGGTGACACCGCACTTGCGGAATGATTGATAGCTTCGCCCCTGTAGCTTGCTATGAAAAAACGGGTTTCATTTTCAAAAAAACAAAAAAGGACCCTGACGTGCAGGTTGTAGACACAACTTCATCAAAAATGGTTTTAAGATTGCTTTAATTTTACATGCAGTTTATGATTTGCTTTTCTATTCTTCTATGAAAAATAACTAAACTATTAGAACACAAACTCCTAACTACTGAAATATTGCAAATCAAGCATTAATGTTCAGTATGTTTCATTGATAATGTATGCAAATTTTACAAACTGTAATTTTAATTGTCACAGACTATACTCACCTTGCTTGAAACATTTGGGATACACCAGTGTTCCTTTGCTGCATTGTAATCTGAATGGTGGTGATTCTCCATGTTTAATGTAGTTCTTCGAAGGGCAGATAAATTCAACCCATTGTTCGTGCTCAATATATAATTTTTTGTCGTCCACCCATCGAAGTATTATGTTGTTTTTGGCCATTTCCTCAGGACTTGCCGTGCATGGTTCTGTCAAACCAATGAGACACAATGTACATTGTTATTCATCGTTCAAATCAAATGGATATTCACTTGTTTCCTGGGACAGTGACAATATGAAGTGAAATCAAAGCTTCAGTGTGTGCTCCTTAATGGTATGTGGGGATCACTGACATAATATCGACGACCAAAATATAGACTAGACATAATATCGACGCCAAAGTATCGAAGTACAAAATATCGTCTCCCTATCTACAAACAGGTAAGTACAAAAATATCGAAGACAAAATATCGTTGGTTAAAATATGGTTTGTGAAAATATCGAATTTGTAAAATATGTTAACAGTAACATTAACTTAATTAAATAATCAATATAATTAAGTAAAACATAATTAAAATTATTGAATTTTTAAAAAATGATTACTGTTTGATAGCGGGAGGGTAAAATGTACTATTCCCACTCCAGCTGGTGGAAAAGTAGGGAAAGCGTTTGTTAGCGGGAGGATAAAATTTACTATTTCCACTCCAGCAAGTGGAACAGTAGGGAAAACGTTGGATAGCGGGAGGGTAAAATTTACTATTCCCACTCCAGCGATTGGAACAGTAGGGAAAGCATTGGATAGCAGGAGGGTAACATTTACTATTCCCACTCCAGCAAGTGGAACAGTAGGGAAAGCGTTGGATAGCAGGTGGGTAAAATGTACTATTCTCACTCCAGCCAGTGCAACAGTAGGGAAAGCGTTGGATAGAGGGAGGGTAAAATGTACTATTCCCACTCCAGCGAGTGGAACAGTAGGTAAAGCGTTGGATAGCGGGAGAGTAAAATTTACTATTCCCACTCCAGCGAGTGGAACAGTAGGGAAAACGTTGGATAGCGGGAGGGTAAAATTTACTATTCCCACAATTAACATATTTAGAACATTAATTTTAATAATTACTACCTTTTTAATTGATATTTAATTCTTTTTAACACAATTAACATAGTTACCAATTAATTATGTATTGTTATTAATCAAATTATAATTAATTAATAATACATTAATTAACTTAATTAACAGTATACATTATTAAATATTAATTAATAAAATATTTAATTACTTAATTGAAATTAAATTACTTCCCACCCTATTCCCCTATAAACCCACAACCCGCTACAAATGTAAATTACATAAAAATGTATTAACATATTTTTAATTAATTGAAATATATATATTATAATGAAAATTACTTAAGTTTCCACCCTATTCTCCTATGAACCCACAACCCGCTACAGAATTAAACTACGCAAAAATTATTTTACATATATGTCTTAACTTTAAAAAAATGTAAACATACATTACAAAAATAATATACACTTTTAACATATATACTAACATACAAAACACTTAAAAAATTAGATATTATTAAAAATGCAATATATTTTAATGCCTATATTATGTAGTTCGATATTTTCAATATTACTTACCTGCATGTCGATATTATTAACCACTATATTATGTCCATTCGGTATTATGTCCATTCTATATTTTGAATTCGATATTCTGTCCATTCTATATTTTTTTTCAATATAATGTCCAGTTACCGTTATGTGGTATTCCCTTTTTTTTTCCATATGGCATGGAAATCATTAACCCTTGTCAGAGATAGCAGCACCTATCCCTAGCTTGCTGATTGTTGATCATGATAGGTCCCTTGCTACTCCTGGTCACAGGGTTAAGACAATGTCATGTACAAACAATAAAACAGGGCTCCACCAGCTCATTTACCATTTGTAGTTTTAACACACAGTCTTTCTACTGGCATCAAATGTCAGATTATGAGGAGGCTAATGGCAGGGCAGGGGATGAAATTTGGGATGAAATGGGGATTAAAGGAATGTATAGATATTAACGAATCTGTAAATGACAGATCTGAGAACCTATCCAAAGGGAAGGGCTTCCGCTAAATATGCAAAACAACGCCCCAAATCTAAGAAGAGAAAATTCTCTTCTTGAGTCCCCTCACTCACCAAGGGTTGCCGCTAGGCGACATGCTTCATCAATGAGGCCATCCCAGACAGCTACTGTCTGGGGCGTGCTGCAATTTGCGGAACTACGTAGGAACACTTTTGTGAAAAAATGTGTAGTGCAGTGTTGGGGGGAGTGGTGATGGTGATGATAAAAATACCTAGCTAGTGAGCGATTAATTTATTCCTGCTTCTAGTTGGTATGGATAAAAAGGGGGTTAATAGTAGGGAGGAAGTGTAACTGTTATGTGTATACTATCCCTAGTGTTTGGTCGACATGTTTCGAGGTGTCCCCTAAACCTCTTCTTCAGGACCACATGGCGACCAGCCCCATGCATACCAGTCCGTGAGAAAAACAATCCTATAGTAAAGAAATAATATGATAAAGAAGAACAGATGCACACCTAATGTGTGAGGACCAAAATTAAATGCATACAGTGAAATCAGACTTGTAGTATCTGTTCAAGGATATAAAGTGATAAAGATATTAGTACATATTGCCTGCCCACCTCTCAAGTGGGCAGGTCCAAACCATATGCAGTGCTTAAATCAATGCGTTCTTCTATAGTTTGTGTCGGTGCCCTTAGTAGTAAAAATATTTAATTACTGCTTGTATCCAATGTGACACCTTGGAACACATCGGACTACTCTATTGTGAGATAGCATGGTTAATCGTTAAAAGCATTGAAAAAGAGAAAGAAACACTTGTGAGCAAACATTACAAGAGAAAACAAACATATGAACATACTGTTCACAATTTTAGGAACATACTTCTCTTTTGGCAACGCTGTGCCTCATTGACTGCCAGGGTGGAGGGGCTTGTAGCTTTCAGCTATACCCGCCGCAATGCCAAAAATGCATGCGCACCCCCACCCCCAAGAATTTCCTGGGGGCCCGCTACGGGTCCCCAATGGAAAGGCCCGCATGCCTTTCTGCTGCCAAGGAAAGGCAATTCCCCGCATGTATTGTAATATGGATGGCGGTGTCTAACAGACACCGCCACCATATTAAAACCTTTACCGCCCGGTCGACTCATCGACCAGGCGGAAAACCGGCAGACGGTCTTTCCGTCTGACATAGTAATATGGTGGGGGGGAAATGGCATGCGGGCAGGAGAGAATGTCGGGTGGATCACCACCGCCCGCATGGCGGTGGCGATCCACCCGACATTCTAATTAACCCCTAGGTATTTAGGAATGTGGACTAAACCTCTGCTTGCGGTACCGACTTTTAAATGTACCATTAAATACTCACAAGTTGTTAGAAGTGAATTCTTCACTGTCCATGCATCTGCCTGACAATGTTCACGCTTTCAGGCACACAATTATCAAGATGGATTCTGCTTCCCTTGTCTATATTACTCCTTTTTCCCATCCAGTCGTCTCTAGTCGCCCTTATCCTTTTCCCTGTTCTTGAATGTTCCTCCTATCCCTTTCTTCTTCTCTGTCTCAAACTCCTCTGATGTTATTCCTCCTCTTTACCCTTAAACACTCGTTCTCAATTGTACTATTGAGGCTTGTACTGTTTTTCCCATTTTAATGTCCTATTGTTTCTGTACTAACCACACTCCTGTTTTTAGCTCAACCAATTCACTTGCTTCTGGGCTCCCTTTTTTCAGTGGATGCCTCTCATGAACCTGCACTGGATAAGCCCTAATTCCCTGAGTGTCTGACACGTTACACTTTACCCCTGTATTCCACTCCTTCTAGTACATCAGAATTAGAACCTATCTGAACTTCATCTTTATTCTGGGGATGCCCGTCTCTCCAAAGATAATGACAAAGGGCCTAATTACAATGTGGGTCGGAAAGCTTCTGACCGCTGGTCAGCGGCTTTCTGATCGCCATTAAAGGTTTAAAGTCCGACCCTCGTTTATGATAATGACAGCTTGACTTTAAACCGGCTGGGAAATCTGACGCAGTTCCAACAGAGAAAGCCCCATCTCTCATGGAAGTGGTTACTGTGGTTTAGGACTCACGAAATATAGTGCAGGAAGATATAGGGTTGAATTTTATTTTTAATTGTGTCTTCTGTCCCAGACGTACGAGTTACTTAGCCTCGGTAATGATGTATCTGGTAGAGACGTTGTCTAGCCGCAGGTTCCTTAACTTAGAATATCCTCAGGCGTCAGACTGGATCCGGAAAAAACTTTGCAGCAGCATCTCTGCACACCGGGGGATGGCGCCACACAACCCCGCCCTGACGTCGTCCACGTACATGACGTCAGCGAGGTCATATAAGTCCCTCCCAGCACGCTGAAATCAGTTTTCTTCGGAGAAACTTTTCCGCGACACAACGCGGAGCCACCAATAAAAAATCTGTGAAAATATGGGAACAGTGTGCAATGGATTAAAATTTGTAAATGAACAAAGAGGATGGAGCAAGGCACCACCGTCAATGATAGAATTAGACACTTCCTACATATAGGTGAATAAACTGTGAGAAAGAACCTCGCAGGCCAAGCGAAGACTCTTCCCAAGAGCAAAAAGTGAAGAATATCTCAACAGACAGAAACGGACTGTTATTATCATACAGATGAACAGACAAAAAGAGACTGTGAGTACCACCGTAGAACTATGCCGTCCGGCAAGAACGGAGGCCTGAAACAGAGGTGAACAGAGCCTCCAAGAAGACTACCGTAGAGGAGTCCAGAATCCTGAGCCTACAGAGAAGGTGGAAAGACAGCAGGAGAAGAAGAAAATGAAGAGGAATCTCCTGGTGAAGGACAATGAAGATGGCCTCCTTTTACAGATAAGAAAACCTTCGAGAGGGAACCAATGGTATTATTGCTACAGAAACCCCTGTGAGGGAGTCAGTGGTATTATGGCAAGCCTCAAAGGGACGCAACAATGTGAGCGCCCATGAGAGAAAAGGCCAATGCCAACTGTAACCAGGGGGCCAGCGGAGAACCCCACTTGGCAAGGTCCTCGGAGAACGGGGAGGCTGGGTGGGCGTTAAGGAATCTGCGACTAGACAACGTCTCTACCAGATACATCGTTACCAAAGGTAAGTAACTCGTACATCTGATAGAGACATCTAGTCGCAGATTCCTTAACTTAGAATAGATACCACAGCCATACCCCAAAGGGGGAGGTGGGTCTGCGACAGAACAATAGAAAATGCCAAGCATCCGATCCGGCAAAAGAGCGACGGATAATGGGGGGAAGGTGTGGCGGAACAGCCATACCGCAACCCAAGCAGCTTGGCAGAGCAGAAATAACGGGATGGCAGATATCCTAAAAATGCCACAATGGCGCTACACCATGCCGGTATAAAGGAATGACAGGTAGAACGGCATGAGCCATATATCAGAGTAAAGAAGAGAGAGGGAGAGAAAGTAGGACTACTCTCTTCTTAATGGCGCATGATGAGGACACCGACCCAAGCTCAAAAAGAACCAGCCTAACAGACTTGCCTATAGAAGGAAGGCTGAAGGAGCCTGTGCTAAGAGCCCAAAAGCAAGACCTAGAACCTGAGCAATGCGTTTGGAACAGCTGGCGGGACAAAAAACACGCCAAGTGCACACCCAATCTCAAAAAGGGGAAATAGGGGCGAATAGCATCAATTCTAAACCCGCTGAAACAGATAGAAACAGGCAGCAGGCAAAACAGCCACAGAGACCTTAAAGTGGCCTACACAAGAAGCATAAGAGTGACCGACCGGGCAGTATGAAGCCAAAGTGAAAAACAACCCACAATATAGACTTGCAGACAGTAGCATATCCAAAGGATGTGGCCAAAAACACGAAGGTAACGAATCGTGGAAAGAGCCTCAGAATCCGTGACCAAACATTCCTGAAAAGACACGTACAGTGTCGAACACAGGAGCATTTGTCAAATTGGGAAATCTCCCCAGGAAGCGCAAGCAAGGAGGACCCCATGAGCAGCTTGCAACAACTCAGAAAAGCCCCCACAACATGGAGATATCTGCTTTACCTCGCAGCCTCGAAAAGAGGTGGCAACGTAGGAAAAGGAATACCAAGGCAAGCAGCACACATACATAAATGTATAAACATATAAATATGTCGAGACAGAACAAGCCAGGAGCATGAACATGTCCATACCGAAGCACACCTAGTACAGTAAGGGAAGGTAGGAGTCGCTTCTGAAGAGGAGATCAGGCAATCCCCCAAGGAGGTGGAACAGGCAACAGGCAGAATGACCATGGTGTAAGAAGATGGCACCAGGGAAAAACATAGAGCACTGTACAACGGACCACCAAGCGACGCATGGAGCCCACAGGATCTCCATGCCCAGGTGAGATAAGCAAAGCTATATAATAGCATACAAGTACCCCACATGGAGTATGCATACCCCGAACAACGGGGAACACCTCTTAGGGCAATAAGCCAAGCTAAAAGAGCGCAGTAACAAACTGAACCCGTGAACATAAGTTCTGAGCCATATGACATTACTGAGCTGAGCCACTGGCTCAATACCACAGTCAGAGGACCACACACAGCAATCTGTAGTACACGGCCGTAGCAGGCCAACAGGATTTCAAAGCAAAACGCATCCAAGGGATGCCAATGAAAGGGCAATCACCCTTGACCACAGAAAAAGAAGACGCAAGGCTCACCGCCCATGTTAAACACAGAGCGCATCTAAAGGATGCGAAATGAAAAAGTACCACCACGGAAGATAGGCCTAAGAAGACCTAAATGGGAGGATGAAAACCCGCAAGCCAGTGAACCGCCGACTCGGCTTGAGAATCAAACAGCAAAACCCCATCAAAGGGTAAGTCAACCAGTCGCTCCCAGATATTTTCAGGGAAGACACAATGCACAACCAAGCGTGATGCCTTAAGGCAACAGAGCTCGCCATAGCACGTCCCAAAGAATCCGCAGTATCTAAGGCTGAGCGGATTGTGAATTCGGCAAGGTTGCAGCCATCACGGAGGAGGCGAAGGAGATCAACCTGAGCACCTTCAGAGGTGGCTGAAAGCAAAGACTCTGCAAAGTCCCACAGGGCAGAGGTAGCCCGCGCCAAAACACACATTGTATTTAAGGATCGTAGGGCCGCACTAGTGGAGGCAAAGACGTTCCTGCCCCATGACTCTAGCCATCTGGACTCCCGAAAGGGAGGAGGCATTAGAGGGGGCAGGGAGGGGAAAGCAGTCTGCAACACAAACCCTTGAACATCAGAGTGTACAAAAAGACAAACAGGATCATGCGGAGCTGGATGGTGGCGGTGTAAAACGGAACGAGACACCGGGTCACCTGAAGCAGGCCGGACCCAGGTACCTAAAAAGGTATCATAAAGGAAAGCCTAAAAGGGTAGAAGCGGCTCCACATTCCCGGACCTCAAGCAAGGGGTCATCAGACAAGTGGGCAGAAGGGGGTTGCATGCTTAAAATGCGGATGGCCAATGAAACAACCCTCAAAAAAGCCGCACCGACCTCGGTAGCCCTCATGGAGGAGACAACTCATCATTGGGGGAGGGTTGTAAACTGACCCTCCCCAGACAGTGAGGGTGCGACCAATGTTCCACAGAAGGGAGTCCCATGGAAGAATGAGGATCCTGACATTGCTCCTGGAAAGGCGAAGAGCCTGCCGGATCTGGGAGCTCCCGAGGAAGCTCAACAAATTCCAAGGGGGGCACAGGCAACAGTACATCCGGTGACGGAGGGCGAGAAGACAGCGCCAAACTCCCTCCCGAGGCCTCTGGAGAAGAGTCCATAATTCGGCGCCGAAGCGAAGCGCGTCGGTGCCAGCCCCGTGTAATTATATGCCATCTCAGCTGCGTTCGGCGTTGACTCAGGACTATGATAAGCTCTCCTTTCGGGGAAGGAGCAGACGCCAGTGAGGCAAGCTTTCGGTGGCGGCCTGGCACCGACTCCACCTTATCCATGCTAGGCTCCGAATCCGGGGAAAGGAGCGGGACGGAGCCAAGGAGGTGAGCTTCTGGTGCCAGTACAGCGCCGACCCCGGCTCCAGACAGGCGACCGCCTGACCGGGAGCCTGAGGTGTGCTCAGAGCAGGGCTATCAGCACTGGCAATCACCTGCGGCGCTGCAGGGAGCCCAGCGGGGCTATGCGGCGTTGGAGAGGCACCGTGGGTCATAGAGTGGAACCCCGGCAGGCCGCGCCCTAACGACTCCATGTGGACCAAAGCGGGGGACCCAACTGGGCCGCGCCCTAATGGTATCACATCTCCGACGTCCCCGAGAGGTAGAGGCTCAATTGGTGCCGGGCGAACCCACCGGTGAATCTGTCGTAGAGCCCACAAGAAGCAGAGGCCCCGAGGACGCCCCAGGGATGGGAGAGGGTCCAAGGGAGGCCTGCAAAGCTGCAGTATATGCCTCCATTTGGGCCCAGGTTGCCCCACACCTGGAAAGGGCGGGTAGGGTAACTGCTGGGAGCGCACGTCCGAAATGTTCCGGAAACTAGAGCTCCTGACAACAGAAGAAGGGGAGGTCGAAGACCTTGCCGACAAGCGCCCCGACTTACCAAGGTGCGAACAGCGGCCCCGGACCCCGGAGGCCGAACGACGGTGGCACCGGACAGTAGAGGGACCAGCCATTGAAGAAGCCGGGGGCGAGATGACTCCGACCTGGACAGCCACGCCGAGAGAAGCTTCATATGGCGCTCGCGCCAAGACTTGGGCTTCAGGTGTTGGCACGCCTAGCAGTCTGTGGAGTCATGGTGCTCGCCCAGACACCACATACAAATAAGATGCGGGTCCGTCGCGGACATCTGTCGTGAACAGCAATTACAAGTTTTGAAGCCCGAAGGCATCGCACACTGTTCCCCGACGTGAATCGTTGACAAGGCCTGAAACAGGCGAGAGGAACCGCTCACTCCGGATCCGCGTTGCACGCGGAAAAGCAGGAAACTGATGTCAACACGCCGGGAGGGACTTACATGACCTCGCTGATGTCACGTACGTGGACACGTCAGGGTGGGGTCGTGTGGCGCCGTCCCCCGGTGCGCAGAGGTGCTGCTGCAAAGTTTTTTCCAGATCCAGTCTGACGCCTGGGGATATTCTAAGTTAAGGAATATGATGATATCTCTATCAGATACTTGCAGAGTTCACTTTACGTTTTCAGGATTCAGGGTGGGTAACTTTTTATAGCGATTTTCAAATTATAGTACCCCAAGAAACCTGGACTAATGTACTGCTACACCTACGTGGGCTCCAGACTTAATTCATCTGAAGGCCTTGTTATATAGATGTCTGTAGTTTTTTTTCCTACGATTATGTCTTCCTAATGATTCCTTCATTTTTGTGGCTTTGCTGTTGTCTTTTATTTTTTAAATAGATTTCAGTTTCTTCTAATTAAATAGTATAGTCACCATTTAAGTAGGGACCCTTCGTTTGTATTTAGTAGTGTTTTCTGACGTAAATGTAGCTCCGCAAGAAAAAAATCTTTTTCCATAGTCATTATGGGGGACTTCAATGCAAAGAATGGAAATGGATTGGATCCATTGTTGGACCTGTGTGTGCCAGGGATTTTCAAAAGGAGGACAATGGCAGGATTGATAGTCAAAGGATTTTTTTGATAGGTTTTATATGATTCCACACTTGAAATGTTTCTATGGGATCTCTACCACTAGCTACAAAAGTATTTCCATAATCTCTTAAAACGTTTACATGAATGCTGATGGGTTGTGGCTGCTTAAAAATGTGGTCAAATAGCATCAAAAATTCATACAGCTGTAATTCTGAACCCAGATTGAATTCACATTCCTTACCAACATGCACTTTGCAACGTTTGAGATTTATCTGGCACACAAATATATTCATAAAGAAGAATCTCCGTTCGTTTGAATGATTGTCGTACAACGGCTGAATGCACAATAACGTACTTATTGCAAGATACATTTTATAAACAGGTATTTTGGGTATTTTGGCATAAAATAAGTTAAAACACATAATTTCAAGCACTCCATTCATTGTTGCATTTACTCAAAATACGGTTTCAACATGGATGTAACCCAATTTAAACATGACTTGTTTCCATTTCTTATGTGCATAAAAAGAATTCTTGCAAATACCTAGACATTCTGGTAGCGCAGACCAATCTCCATTCAAGCAGGTGACTTTGTTGTTTCCAAGTATCTTATAGTAACTTTGACACTTATATTCCACTGTGGATCCTGAAGGATAGGAAGGCTGTGGGACGCCCACAATATCTCCATTGGCAAGGAACGGTACAGGACGACACTTACTGCCTTTCTCTGAAATTAAACAAATAACTTACGATCCTTTTGAGAAAGCACGGTATTTAGTTGTGCTACACAAACTGATTCACTTGAACTGAACTAAGACCACATTTCCCAAAATGTACCAACATGATAAGCAAAGCCAGCAAGGAAATATAGTCTCCTGTGGGCAGGCAGTGCTCAGTTAATGCTGCATTGTTTCAAGACAGAGACAAAAATATCCTCAGCATGGATATTTAATTTCTCTCCATACCTGGGACACTGCTTAAAGCAGAGTTCACATTTGTAATACACGGACTCGCAGCATATGGGCTTTGCAACATATCTAGCAGTGTACATTTAATATATAAAACATATCAACATACTCATGCATACAGGTGGTTCCGTCCATTGACCCTCTTCACATGTTACATAGGATAGCTTTTGGAAAACAAATCCTGGTTTGCATCTGTATGTGACTCTTTCACCAGACTGATAGATTTGCTTTGGTCTGTCTACAAATTCTCCATCTCTAATAGGTGGTGCAGCACCGCATGACGTAGCTGGAAAATAAAATGTACAGGTGTTTGACACATTAGGTTAACAATCAACAGTCAGTCTCCAGATATACGAACATACTTGAATCACATGTAGGGGTGTTATGCATTTAACAACAAAATCTAGAAGAGCCATGTGTACACTTATATGGATACAAGTCACAGTGAGATGAAATACACTGAAAAACTGCCATGCACTGCAGCACATATGATGGTCCAAAACGGAAAAAAAGGAAAACGCGCAACCAACTCAGACAGAGTTGTCAAGTGCATTCAGTCATGATTGATCTTTAGCTTGGCTGGTCTTTGCCCCTTCATCAATGATTTGGAATCTGCTGTGAAGAAAGGTCCTTAATCAATTTTGGCTTGAGGGATGGTTGTAACCGAACAGAATAGGACAATCAACGTGATGACAAGAGTTGGCATTTTCAGGTCAGGACTTTTGCAGGAGTGTGGGCCATCAGCACCAGCCTGTGGAGTGCTACCTATCTTGCGTGTGAGCATTGTGTTCAGTGACCCCCATGTGGTTGGTGGGGTCCACCATGAAGAACAGGATGTCACCCATGTCAGCCTACCCCTGTGTGCGACCCCCCATATGCCAGGAGGGGACCATCATGAGGAGCAGGCCGTCACTGGGGTACCCCATAGGAGGGCCATGCTGGTTCCTTTGGGATTAATGTGATACTTATAGTTTAATGCTTGGCAAGTGCTCGTGTAGGCAACTGGGTCTCCACATGAAGTATTTTGAGATTTTTGTCTGGTGCCTCTGTTGTCTCAAACCTGGTTACAGACAGGCTGCAAAGCTGCATCCTTCTCAGAAATGGCAATATTTCAGAGATCCGTTATGTGATTCACATGAAGGGGACAAGGCAAAGGTTACTGGCTCAACTGACAAATAATTTTTGATGTTATTGCCTAGAGGAGTATTTCAACCGAAGTGGAATAAATTATACTAGTCCCAAATATATTTGCAGATTGATAATCTTGTTTCACCTAAATTACTTAGAATTTTGGTTGGAAACCAAATCTAAAAGCCACATCTTTTTGGTACAGCATTCAGTTCAGAGATCAAATTATATTTTCTCTCTAATTTACATTACATTATTCCATGTATTCTGATGTACAGAGATTGAAATTGATTTTGGTCATGGCTCTATGGAGCAATGAAGCGAGTTTACAATTTCCACTACAATTTCCTTTAAATTCTCTATTGACATTTTCCCATTAATTAACATGATCTGTTTTAGCATTTGGAGAGTCCTTTGCATCCTTTAAATTACATTATGATCTCCTGCAAGATGTCAGGTCTCAATGGGGAGTCCGTGGCTTGTCATATAAAAAAACCTGTGGGCGAGACGTGTAAAAATGAGTTATCACCAACTTGAGACTTTGGTCTTATTGATGTGTGCATCCTGCTTTGGAGCCTATTATGGAGGTTTATAGAGTTGATATTTATGTTTAAATGCAGCAAAGACCTATAACTAAATCAGAATCTTTGGAAGGTGCTGACCGGTCTTGGAAATTCGATATTTAAGGGACTCTCTTCAATCAATCAGGTGACTTGATAGTTGATGGCGAACTTCAAACACACATAATGCTCGCTGATGTGTCTTGAGAAAGAATGAGGAATTTCTTTCCCATCACTGTCGGAGAGAAATTGCATTAAAGACATAGGGCAAGTAATGTGCCACCTTTATGCTATTGGGGAAAAAAAATCAGTTTTCATAAATTTCAGTAGTTAAAGCAATGAATTTTCTGTTTTCCCTCCATTTGGAAATAAAGACATAGTGAGCATCTTGCAAAACATGGTGTCCTTGATGAGAGCTGTTAAGATACGTTGAAGAAGCCTGCCGATGTATGACAGCTGCTTTTGTCCGAAATTTCAGTTAAAGTGTTGCGAAAGATTTAGAGGCAAGGAGGAATTGATAAGATGTAAGAGATGCACGTAAGAATGTTTTTGCTTCATGGACAATCATTTTTCCCTGGGTGTTTGGGAAAAGGAGCTTCTATAAGCTCCTATCATCCAAATTTGCTGTTGTTAAAAAAAAAAAATTCAAAAAGATAGTCACAATACTCATAATTGTTTGTAGTATTTGGACACAACCATAATATGAAAAATCTCCATATTGCCTTCATTATTTGTCACAAAACTACAATTGTTGGGGGTTTCGCAGTCAGAATAATGTTTAATGAGCAATGAAATAACCTCACACAATAAGTGTGTGAATACTCTTTAAAATGTCAATATTTATCAAACCATCTCCATATCAGAACAAATACTTACAAACGCACTTTGGAAGAAAACTCCACTTTCCCTTTATACACTGTGTTTGCTTTTCTGAAATCAGTTTATATCCAGAGTCACATATAAAATTGACTGTGGCTCCTGAGACATATTGTGCCCTCGATTCTACTAATGAGCCATAGTCGATGGATGGTCCGTCGCATGGCCTTTCTACAAAAAAAGGAAATATTGTTAATTTAAAAAAACGCTATTGACGAGTTCAGCTTCTCAATTTATTATGTATTAACTGTAATTATGTAAAAATGATAAGCCGATTTGGTACAATAATTTATTCATACGCACATAATATATCACAAGCAATCCTAAAGAGCCACATCTCCTGCTATTAAGGCAATATTGATATTTGAGTTAAAGGACAGTCCGTAGTATATTTGAGTGGTTTAGTGCGATAGAATAAATTAAAATAGTAAATGCACAAAAACTAATTTCATTTGCTCCATGTGGTTTACAACTTCACTTATGCTAGATGTGCAACTCTCAGATTAAAAACAGCTTTTTCTTCATTTTTATATTTTCTCTCCAGTTCTCTTGATTACTCAAATTTGAAATGAAGCAAAGGAAAAATCCAGCTCTTTGGACTAAGATGCATCTGTGGTTTCCATGCCACAATAAGATATGAACTAGCCCCTACCCCAATGCAGCCTACATTGATCTGAATTTCATGAAAACTATGGGCTTCATTACCAGAAGCCCAGTGATTATGGCGGGAGAGGGGTACTGGTGGCTTAGTTAATGATTCCATTAGTTTTAATATTTCCCCTGCCCCAGCCCAGGTAAAAAGTATCACAAGTTTGCAGGCCTGCAATTGGGATATATATGGGTCTTGGAATTACCAGATCCACTTGAGCTTGTGGTTCCCTGATTCTGGCTCCTTGACATGCATATCTCCCACCTGTTTCCAACAAATGAAAAATATTAACAGTAATGCAATGGATTTTACAGAGGCTCTTCCTATTGAATACTGGACTCCGGTGGAATGGTATTTCCTACAAAGATAATGAGTGCCTATCAGTTTCAATAAAGTGTAGTTTCTCATTGAACTGGCCCAATTTCTTTCCAGTTTTTCATGCCTTGAAATTTTTGATAATGCACTCTCCTACACATTTTTATAACATAACATATGTAAGCATATAGTTATCATTTTACTAGTCAAAATAATGAAACATTTGTAGTCTATCCACTTCCAATTTTTGACATTGTTTTATGGTGTCAGAATGTGTCAGAAGAGTGGTCAGGAACATGTTAGGCAAATGTGGTGATCACCCTCTGTGATGGCCCACAAACCTTTGTAAATGCATTTTAGGTATTATTCGGAAGATTAATGCAACGCCATAAGGATTCAATAAAGAATGGTGTTGAAGAGTTTTGAGGATCCATCAATAAATCAAGATTTTACATGGGGTGTAGAGTAAGGCGAGATGTATTAGGGAGAATTAATTACACCTGAGAGAATAGAATAAAAGACAATGGAATTTCTCTAATTTCCCATCCATGTGCCCTTGTCCTTGTTAGACCTGGTACCATTGGTGTGAGTCTCCCTTCCATTTTTCACTAATTGCCTCCTCTGTTTTTGATATGTTTTGCTGGTTTAGAAGCTTTGGGCACTGTGCCACTGCAATTCAGTGCCACAGTGCAAGTGCACCCTATGTTAAATTGATATATTGATTAGTGACTCCATGATTGGCTTATTTGATTTATTTGTCAGACCTTAGTATAGTGCACCATGTGTGCCCAGGGCCTGTAAATCAAATGCTGCTGGTGGGCTTGCAGCACCGATTGTGCCACCCACAGAAGCAGCTTGTAAAGTGTGTCTCAGGACTGCCATTGCAGAACCTGTGTGCAGTCTAGTACTGCCATGTTGACTTGGTAAGTGCACCCACTTACCAGCCCCTAAACCTTCCCTTTTCTACATATCAGACACCCCTAAGGTAGGCCCAAGAGCAAGGTGCATTGCAGGTAAAAGGTAGGACATGCCCTGATGTGTGTGGCATGTCCTGGTAGTGAATTACAGCCATTTTAGTTTTTCACTATTGCAAGGCTACCTGTCTCCATAGGCCAGAATGGGCAGTTTGATTATAACATCTTATAATCCTAACTGACCCAGGGAACATGGTAGAAATTCGAGTTTAGTATGCCTGAACTCAGAATGATAAATGCATCTTTTAGTGAAGTTGGTTTTAACATTCTGTGTTTGAAAATACCACTTTTAGAAAGTAGGTCTTTTCTTGCCTAACCATCCAGCCTGCCTCTGGAAGCTTGTGCATTGTATGTCTGGTTTTTTGAGAGACAGGGGCTGGGGGGCTACAGGAGACAGGGTGAGTCAGCAGAAGGCTGAATAGACCTATCTGCATTGGTAGTGGTGGGAGGAGTAGCACCTGGGCCTGAATAGGGCTGTGCCTGCCTTCCACCATGCTGGCTCCACCTCCTGTGGTGCGTCTGATGTCCCTGGCCCACACTGACAAAGGAAGAAGGTGTGCACTGGCAGATAAGCCTGTCTGCTCGTGCCAAGCTAACAAGGGGGTGAGCAGGGGTTATCCAGGAGTGTAATCCCCTTTCCCTGACTAGAAGCAAGGGTCCCTATTTGGTCAAAGGTGCAAGCCATTGCCAACTAGAGTCCCCCAGTTCTAACAGTCCCCTTTCTAGTCCTCTTTCTAGGAAATAAAAATGGAAAACAAGAACAAGTGAATATTTTGATTAATTCCTATTCTCTCCACTTGGTATCTTTTACAGGATTAAGTTATGCACGCTGAATTGGTCATGTTTTGCAAATCAGATATAATTTATGACAATGTTTAGGGGAAATAATTAGAAACTGAGGGGTCAATAACAACAGCATTGATGAGTTAATGAAGTAGCATTATATTAAGTAATCTGTAGAATAACCTTCAATATTTTTCCCAAATTTGCTCAAAGCATCAAAACAGAATAAAACGAGATTATTCAGGTAACATTCACACACAATTAGTACAAAGGGAAAGGACTGTGCCCTCATTGCACTTTTGCTAAAACAGCTATGATTACTAAAAAAGAAGATGGGCCAATTCCAAACTCAGTTCTGAATATGTGCAGCAGTACTCCTCTAGATTTACTTCCCCCTACTCATAAATACCTGTGTGAATCATCCCCTCCCTGGAGTGCTATGTCATGTGCTCACAAATGGATTCATGAATCAGTGCCTGGCTGTTACCAGAAGATGTTTTTGCTCAGAAGCTCCGAATAGTCAGTAGTTACAGACACAATGGGGCCGATTACATTGTCGGGCGGAAAGCCTCCTCCCGACAGTTGGAATCTACTCGATCGTGTCAGAGCCCTTTCAACCAACTCGGTCGCTTTACAATCCGCCTGACCGATTACGATGTTCACGGTCAGAAGGTAAAGCTCTCAGTCACTCGGAAGTGGTTCAGACCAGCTCTTGGAGTATTCGTTTCAGTCGGAACCGCATCGTAAACTCCTATGGACATCGTTTTCGACCTTGGGCTTATGATGTTGATTTCCAACAGCCTTTCTGCGTCGGCCTTTCCGACACGAAAACGCTGTTAGAAAGTGACTTTAGGGGATTCTGGCAGAGACCCTTCATCCTGCGGCCTCCTGATGGGGGCAGATGGTGTACCTAAGGGACCCCTAGTCAAACCCTGAATGTGCGGCAGGCACATTGGGGTACCCGCGACAAGGTGCAGGGTTTTACACACACTCACCATTTCCCCATAGGAGCCTGTCTTCCTGCCGGTTGTCGGGCAAAAAACAAGCTCCCATAGGAAGCAATGGGAATCAGTGTTCGGTTGCATCATAATTGGGTGGGCGGAACTGCCGAACGTGAGTTGGTCAGTCCCCATTCAGAGTCGTTGTTGGGCAAAATGTTTCCACCCGACATCGTAATGAGCCCCAAAGTATTTTGTATAAAAGCTTGTCCAAAAGATTTGCATTTAAATGCACGCTTCACTTTTCTTGAGAGGGTACAAACAGTCTAAGGTAAAAATGATAAATACGCACCACTACACGTGGGAGCAGCTGTCCACCTCCCAACAATGCAAGTAGTTTCATTTGATCCAGTTATATAATAGCCAGGATTACACTGGTAGGTCACTGTATCATCACTGTAGAAATTGTTCTTGTTGGTAGTCATCTCACTTTTCCCATTGGCTATTGTAGGTGGCTTTGAACAGCTACTTCTTTCTGTGTAAAAAAAAATCACAGTTCTTTGTCAACATAAAAAATAATAGGTGTTTCTTGAGAGTGGAAACTTGAATATGCCAAAGCTTTCATGAACAATTTAAAGAGCAACATCAATGGTGTACTGTCTTTGGCTGCCCAATTCATAGGTGAGTGGACCTTAAGTCAACAGGAGAGCCGACTTCAGCACCGCTGCCTACATCTTCCAATGATGGCCTAATGCAACAGGAAACAACAAAGGGTTTGCCTTCCCATTGTGGCCAGACAGAGTCGGAGATTGGATAGGTTTTTCTTTGCTGGCGATGGGGCACAGTTAAAAAAGTTACACATTTTCCCACACCATGGAGGAAACTCCTATGGTGTGTGGGTTACTAGTTTCTCCTTTTTCAAAAACATACACCCACTTTGGAGGTTTGTTTTTTGAAAAATGAAAAACTATGTAACAGTTTGAGCAGCAGCCATCTTGCTTGATGGAGCCTTCCATCAAACTTCCACAACATTGACAGAAACCGCCATGGCTGCGGTTCCTGACAATGTTAAGAGATGGAAAAGGGACCAACAGAAATCTATATTTTCCTCCAAACTTAAAAAGAGATCCTAACTCTTTTGGTTGAGGCATTTTTACCTTGGAACATACTCAAGTGGGCAATACATTCTACACATATAAAGCAGTCCGTAATGGATCAAACTGGAATTGCCTATGAGGGTTACATGACTTCAAATTAATGTTATCAGGATAATGCTGGCAAGATAGATCAGCTTAATATTCACTTTGATCTGCAGTGACAAATTAGAATACTGCACAAAACATCTCAGCCACTCATCTTTCCAAGGTCTGTAAAATGAATATATTTCACTAGTAACACAAACGTCACAAATCTTCCTGTGCTCACAAAAGGAAAAAACCCGAGTATAAAGAGTTATGTGAAAAATTATGTCAATATTTATTGCACATTCCATGAACAGACGTGCCGGTCAGAAGGCTACCTTAATTCATAAGGTTATAGAGCTTTGAGTTGTAATATCATTTTTAAGTACAGCATAGCTTATTTATTCCTTAGAATACATGAATAAAGGGGTATAGCTTGGTGCTGCTACTATATGGCCACAGTCTGAGAAGCTCTGCAGCAGTTACGGGACTGAATTGGCCCAAATTTGCCCCACGCGCAACCTCCTGGCAGGATATCGAATCGGAGCCTCTTCTGCCCAAGCAGGTTAGTTTTTTCACCTACAAACGTATCTTTTCCTGCTCAAATGAAGTGCTGCGCCTGACATTTTGTAAAACGCTCATTCACATTACCTCAGCAATGCCTGCTTTTCTATTCCGCACTGTGAATTCCTCCAATGTCTTCTTCATTTTTGCAAATGGATATCGTGGAGTCCACAATATGGTCCCAAAATAAAGTAAGAATTGTCCTGTCTGTTTTTTTTAAATTGTTTTTATTGGCATTTGCAATATAAAAACATTAACAATTACATTCAGCAAGACAATCAGTACCTCGTCTGTGGTCTGTAAGCCATATGTATCAAGGCCAGTCAAGTCGTATGCTGCTAATAGCAGAGAAGGGCCACACCTATATAGTACAATAACATAGCAGTGAACAAAACACATTGCCCCATATCCAAACTGTAGTGCTATAACATTCTATAAGGTCTAACATATCCTTGTCCGGGAGAAAGCATGAATAGCCAGCAAACACATTAAAAGTCACCATCCGTCATAGTATTGAGCCAATGTACAAATGGTTCCCAGAAATCCCTGGGAGCTGCTCCCAATATGTCTCTAATTGCATTTTATATTGTGTAACACTAGTAAATCACGCCTTCAAGGTCGCGGGTGAGTCGCTCTCCAGTGCATGGCAACTTGGCGCATTGCCAGTATTAACAGCATCGCAGTTAACCTTCTCCGCTTAGATGGGATTCCAGTATTATCCCCCAGCAGCACCGCCAGCGGTGTGCAGGGTAGTGCATGCCCTGTAATAGTCCTTACGTGTTGAATCACACCAATCCAGTAATTAGCCACCAGCCTACACTTCCACGCTACGTGGAGGAAGCCGGCCTGTATTTCCCCACATCGCCAGCGTCGATCATCAGGCCGCAGGCCCATTCGCTGCAATTGTATCGGGGTGCGATATAGGCGGTGTATACATTTAAAATGTATCAATCGTAATCGGTAATTGGAGGACAGCAGTTTCAGCTGTCTGCATGCTAATAGCCATTGATCGTCTGAGATGGTTTTCCCTAGCTCCGTTTCCCACCCCGCTTTAGCCTCTGGAATAACTATTGGGAAGTCACGTTGCGTAGTGTCATAGATACGAGTGATAAACTTACGGCCATGTTTAATCGCAAGTACATTTTCTAGGGCAGTTAGTGTAGGAGGAGGGCTCGTAAACGTACTATACCCACTTCTGCTGGACGATCGCAACTGGTAATATAAGAGTATATCCGCTGCTGTGGGGGTGTCTCTCCACACATCTGTTGTATAGTTAAGAAAGTACCCTCAGGAAAGAGGTCTGTGCCTTTGCAAATTTTACTTGTGTCGCTCTTTCGTGTGCCCTGCGGTCCACCAGTGGGGCTATATGTGGGTGGTTCGCTAATTGCATCGAGGGAGCGTATAGTGTATCTAGGTTTGCTCTTTGACGAAGCCCTGCCCAGGCCCAACGTAACGACTGTACGGAATTGACCTCCCACTGGGGTCACTTAAAGCGTTGGAAGACGGTGGTAGCCAGTGGCAAGGGTGCCACTCTATCCATTTCAATAGCTACATGTGGTTAGAAGGGTATAGGGTGTCCCCAGTAGTATAGGAACTGCGCCTGCGCACAATGAGCATATAGTGTAAAATCCGGTGCCGCCAGTCCTCCCTGGGATTGGGGTAGGGTGAGTGTCTCCCATGCAACCCAACACTGCTTCCCTGCCCACACTAATTCAATTACGAGGGAGCGGAGTGTCTTGAAGAAATGCATCGTTAGGGGGATAGGGATGTTTACAAACAGGTATAGTAATTTGGGTAAGATAATGATTTTAATCAGTGCGATGCATCCCATCATAGAGAGGGGTAGTGACACCTTATCTCTAATCCAGTCCACCGTCCAGCCATAATTCTCTGACCATAGTTCATTAAGATCCCCGCTCAGCCAGATCCCTAGATAGCGTGTTGATCCTGTTGCCCATGCGATCGGGTACTCTGTGTCAAAGGGGCGGATGCCAGTAGTCAGGGGAAAGATGACTGATTTGTTCTAGTTAATTCGTACCCCGGAAAGTTCTCCGTATCAAATCAATTCTCTCATCATAGGTGCTAGGTTTTTGTTAGGGTCAATCATATATAGTGTGATATCGTCTGCATATTAAGGAAATGGATAACCCCTGCGACGTGAACTCAATGCTGTGTTGTGCATGGTGCTGCCTAATGCACGCTGTCAGTGGCTCTGTTGCAATCGCAAAAAGAAGGGGCGAGAGGGGGCATCCCTGCCTCGACCCCCTGGTTATGTTGAAGGGAACAGAGACCAGCCCGTTTACTCGCACGCGTGCTGTGGGCATCATATATAACAGTTAGATCTGTTGAATAAATATGGGACTGAGACCTATGCAACGTAACAGTGGGAAGAGGAAGCTCCACTCCAGGGAGTCGAACGCCTTAGTAGCATCAAGCAAAGCTGCTATGGCTTGGACGTTTGGGTCCAGGTAATCCATTAATGCAAAAATCGTTCTGAGATTATGGGACGTAGACCATCCCGGTATAAAATCGGACTGGTCTGGCAAAACTATTTGAGTGAGCAAAGGATGCATTCTGGTAGCCAAAAGCTTTGCATAGATTTTTGCATCTATATTTATTAATGAGATTGGGCGATATGAATCGCATTGAGTCGGGTCCTTGATCGGCATAAAGATTTTTTTTATAATGGCCTCTCTCATGGAGGGGGTAGATAACCCACTTTCATTGCTTTGTGATATACCTCTAAGAGGCGAGGAGATAAGATGTCAGCATATTCTTTATAAAATTTAGCCGTCAGGCCGTCAGAGCCAGGGGACTTGTCTGCCGGGAGACTGCCAATGATTTGTTTGATGTCTTCCACCGTAAAAGGCAGTTCAATGCACTTTCTGTTGGCTCACTCGAACCATACCAATGCTATTGAATCAAAATAGTCAGTCAAGTGGTCCTCTGTCAGGCCTATATCAGATTTATAGAGGTGTACAAAAAAATCACGCATCGTGGACAAGACATCTGGTGGCGAGCGAACTAGCTCCCCCTCCTCAGTAGCCAATTCCATAATAAGGGGAGAGCCTCTAGGCCCACGCAGGAGAACGGCCAGTGTTTTGCTAGGTCTGTCCCTCTCTCCATACCTCCGCGCTGTAACCTATTTATGTAGAAATGTAACTTCTCGCTCAGCCTCTTCCTGAAAAGTAGTGAGAGTGTTGCGTATCTCTGCCAGTAGGGAGGGTGTTGGTTTCGCACAATATTGTGATTCTAATGTATGTAGCTTTTTTTCAATTTGATTCAGAGTGTTCCTTATATTTCGGAGAACCCCAGCTTGCTCCGCAATACAGTATCAGCAGATAACTACTTTAAATGCTTCCCACAGACTGCCTACGGTCTCCACCGACCCCGATATTATTCTCAAAGTAATCTTGTATATGTACTCTAATGCTTTCGCAAAATGCTGAGTCCAGGAGCGCATTGAATGGGAGGCGCCAGGCAAACGGCTGTCTATAAGGCTGCGGAATCAGTAGCTCTATAGCCACTGGGGCATGATCTGATAATTTTCTAGCGTGGTGGCTGGCAGCTTGTATTCTGGTCTGCAAATCTTTAGTTAAGAGCCAAAAGTCTATTTGTGACCAGGCTTGACGATGGTGCGTGATGCATGTACCCTCTCGCACCTCCGGGTGGAGGATTCGCCAAGGGTCTGATAAGTCATAGTCCTGTATAATACCCTGTAAAACTGTTGATGCTTGCGGGTGATGTGCACGCGTCGCTCTCTCCATGTCCAGGTATGGAGAAATCGTAATATTAAAATCCCCACCCCAGAGAATCGCTGCGTCTCCCATGGATTGAATTTTATGCCAGAGTTGCTGGAAGAAATCAGGATCATCCAAGTTAGGCCCATATATATTAGCTATGATCAGTGGACGATGATGTAGCGTTCCCTTCAGGAGAAAAAGAGCTCCTCTGGGTCTATGATCGACTGATGCGTGTGCCATTGGACTCCTTTCTGTATAAAAGTTGCTACCCCCCTGAAATAACTGGAATAGCCTGCACTAAGAACCTCGCTCCAGCGAGCGGTGGACAATCTTGTGTGTGTCATTCCTAATGGGTGAGTTTCTTGTAGGAGACAGATATCAATTTGGTGTCTGGACAAGTATGGATGCACCAGTCTGGATTTGTGGTGGTCATTCAGACCCCGCACATTCCAAGTGAGGCAGTCGATATTAGACATACTGTCGCCTCTGCCATGCGAAAGTCAAGCTAAGTATGTCCATGTGTGCGTGGTCTTCTGCTGCATTCCTAACCGCCTCTGGCTTCTGCAGTATATGTTATGTTTAATCCTAAACAATAGTCTGGTTAGAGCTGACTGTCTATATAGGTAATCATATGGCACTGTGGCTGTAACAACAACAAAAAACAATTCCCCCCACCACCCTCCACCCACCCCAACCCACCAAACAGGTTGTGTAGCCCTTGCCAAACATCTTCCTGGACTAGGGAGCCCTTGTAACTGAATACAACCGGGAATCATCCCACATGGGGGGCGTAGGGTTGCCTGCTAACTACCCTGTCACTCTTGGACAGGGTGGCAGAGCAGGAATAGTCTGATCTGGGGTGTGCAATTATTTAACCCTAATTTACGCAATCATATGTGGTGCCAACCCTCAAGTACAACATGGTTTCAATCATTGTCACTCATCTGATTTTCGGGGTCACGCAAAGCGCCGGCTTCCTGTTGTCGATTCCGTCTGGCCTTCTGCTTCGCGAATTTTAGGGCTGCGCTAGCGCCGGTGAAGAATAAGGGTTTTCCTCCGGTGTGGACCCGCAGTTTAGCCGGGTACAACATTGCATACGTCGTGCCGGATTGTTGGAGTAGTTTCTTGGCCGGTATGAACTCCTGTCTTGCTGATTGGACCGCCTGGGTGAAATCCGGGAACATCGCAACTTTATTACCTTGAAATTGAATGTCTCCTTTTTCTCTGGCTGCTTTCAGGGTGGTGTCTCTGTCCCTGTAGTTAAGTAGTTGAGCTATAATTGGTCTTGAAGGGGCTCTTGGGCCAGGCCTAGGGCCCAGGGTACGGGGCGCTCGTTCCACCAGGAACATCGGGGTGAGAGCTTCTGCACAGAGATCCCTAAGTAGGTCTTCCACATATCGTTCCATATTCAGAATATTTGTGGATTCTGGTATTCCCGTAATGCAAATGGTATTTCTTCTAGATCTCGCCTCCAAATCTTCATTGTATGCTGTAATGACTTCTAGAACTTTCTCCATTCGGAGCATGGCTCTCCCTGACGTCTCCTGATGGTCATCGGCATCTGAGACACACTGCTCTAGTGTATCCAGGCGGCCCTCATGTTTGTCTATTTTTTGTGATATATGGTCCATTCTTTCCTCCATATTGTCCAGTTTAGCATCAATGGCCTTCAGGCTACCTCTCACATCATCGCCCGGATATCGTCGTCCTGGTTTGAGTCCATTTGTGTTTCAGGGACCACTGTTAAGGATGGTGTAAGAGATTCCAGGAGGCACGACGAGCGCTTCTCGAATTTGAGATTAGGTTGCTTATTGTCGGTCTTCGCCATTTAAGTTTTGGATATTGCTCTTTATGCAGTACAGAACCCCGTTGAGACCCACTCTGCGCTACACTATCGCGTCTCGCCGCCTTGTGTAGGTGTCACGGTCCCGGTCGAAGGCAGCATAGATGAGCCAACGCAGCTGAGAGCCAGCGCAGCCCAAAACGCGTATATTGTCTCTGTGCGAGGACCTCGGCCCGTGGTCGGGGTCTCAGTGGCCTTCAGCGCCTAGTGGGGAAAGGAGAGCCCCTATTTCCTCCTAATTCCCGGTGTGTCCCCAGTTGGTATGCCACAGACCACGGCGTCCTGGGCGCCACTCAGTTGGGGAAGGTTTTGCGCGCTCACAATCATAGGGCATAGGGCTCTGCTCTTTGACAGGGCCACAAGACGTCTAAATTCGCCAAATTAACACGATGCCAGAATCCGGGCCAACTCAGAGTTTCTCAGTGTGTGCCTGGAAATGCTCATTGCACGCGCTGTTCTGGCGTATGCAGGCCGCACCCAGTCTGGGTTCCGTGGCGAAGGTTACGCTGTGCCGCCTTCACCCGACCTCCCTTCAAGGCTCCTGTTGTGTGCGGCCGCCACCACCCGCAGGCACTCGCACCCAGGGCAGCGCGAGCGCCACTCTTCAGCAGGATGGGGGAGGGGGGAGTGGCACTCCAATCCTCGGGGGGCTCACCTTCTCTGCTGTGGGAAAGTGGCTCTGCTGCTCTCAGATGGAACTAGGCGGGTCTCCGATCTCAAGCGTCCACCATTTTGACAGCCAGTGCTGTCCCCGTCAGTTGCGCTGGATCTTACATCTCCCCCGCCGCACACGCAAACCTTGTCCGGCCACCAGAGTCCGCAGCATCCACAGGTAAAGGGCCAGCGCAAGCTTGCCGCCCGATCTTGTTACTCGTCTGCTTGGTCACAGCTCGGATCTCTTCCGCCCGGAGTGGGCCACGCCGTCTCCACACCGAAGTTGCAGCTCTCACCTTCTCCTACCGCCGTTCATGGGTCTGGACGCCGCAAATCGATGCTGGAGGGTAAGTTTGTTATTTCTGCCCCTTTTGATGTGGCAATCAAGTGCCAGGTCACGGATACTTAACGGATTTTGTGCTCTGCTGGCAGAGCCGCCTCACTGTGTGGCCATCTTGCTGCTCGGGTTTGCCATGCCCCGTCCTGTCTGTTGTCTCCGTACTGCTTTGGGTGCATGTATTAAAGACACTGCCTACATTTTCTCCTTCAGTACTGCTTGAGACATTTTCCTTACTTATCTTATGGGACAAACCAAAGGATTGAGGCCTCTCATGTCCAGTAAAGCAACACCTCATATAACGACTGAGTTCGCATTGCCAATTAATTCCGTGTACTGGCGGAAAATATGGAGGGCAGAAGTCAAGTGTCGACATCGACACCCAACGCGTCTTCTAATAGAAACAGCACAACTTGCCTTATAATGGGTTCTAAATACAGCTTAAGTGCCCCTCAAGCTACTAAAAGAGTTAGAAAAACCCTCCATCTCCCACAAAAACATCCAAATGTATCTCAATGGAACTACTGCTTTAAGAGATCTGAGCTCTTAAGCCCTATATGGAAGAAAATAAGCTGCAGATTTTAAATGATAATTGGTCCCACATGTGGAGCAAATATTTAGTGACATTGAAGATACTATACAGACTCTTACAAATGTACAATCTGAGGTATTTCATTCAAAAAGGCATCCTGAGGACTTAGAAAATCGGAGCAGACAAAACAATCTTTACATTTATGGTTTGGCGGAGAGGGTGGAAGGTAATGATCCTGTATCATTTTTTCAAACATTTCTCTCTAAGATTCTAGAAATTCCCACATCTCCATTATTAAATATACAGCGAGCGTATCGACTGGATCATTCTACCAATCACTCGTCATCATCAGAAAAAGCTAGAGGAGTCATCATCTACTTCCTGGAATATGCTGAATTTTTTCAAATTATTAAAGCAGCTAGGGCCAAAGGGAGAATTTCTTGGTCTGGTTTGCAGTATTCTTTGCACAGGATTTTGCAAAAGCCAAGGCAGGCAGGAGGAAAGTAATCCTGGATATGAGTCCAGCTCTTCTTGTTTGAACTCAAGATTTTGACTTTTTCATCCCAGTTTGTTTAAAGTAACATATAAAAACAAAACTATGACTTATGAGGATCCTGTGTTACTGCAATGTTTTATTGATCAATGCACAGTAGAAGAGAAGGATACCTCAAAGATTTCTTTAACCTGAGTCCAGTAATGCATTGAGACTGCTTTGAGATAACTCTAATGATACTCAAGTTAAATGTTATCATTCATCTAATCTATTTGTGTGCATCTTTCCTAATGTAACCTGTTTTCTAGTTAGCCTTTTATTTTTATTACTTCATTCAAGGTATTGTTTGACGTGCATCCCCAGGACTGCGTCATTATTGTTTTTTTTTGTTGTGGTCTGTATTGCCTCTTGTCAGCTGCGTCGAGGTTCCTGTCGTGACATCGCCCTTATGTGCTGTCACAACCCTCAACTCTTTATGTACTTCATAGGTATGTTCACTTTGTTCTTCTGTCTTTTATGTTTTCTGTCCCTATCCTTTTCCTACCTTTTCTCTTCTTTCATTTCTTTCTCCTTCCCTACATATTTTGCATATCTCCTATTTCATCCTACTATACTCATTTACTTTCTCATTTTAATACTTCTACCTTCCTTTTTTATCATCCATTACCAGTTAATATGGAGAGTTAATATATGCTTTTTTATTTAATCATTACTTCTCAATGGTTATTTTCCGTTTATTTCTGTATATATTTTCATTTCTTTTCTTCTAATTTTTTCTACTTTGCTTACATATATAATACTATATATATATATATATATATATATATATATATATATATATATATATATATATATATACATATACAAAACACTTTTCCGTTTCTGGAGCCCAAGACTCTTCAGGGCGACCTCATCATGGGCACGGAACATCCCAAAGAAAGCACTCGCCATGCAAAACAAGGATATGAGGCCCAATACTGCAGCTCAAGCTTCCGCACAGTCCAGCAGCGCCTACTTCCCTTTTCCTAACGTTTCGGCTGTGTAGCCTTGATCACAGGAGGAAGGAGACACCAACGTGCGCTTGGGCGTGCTTTTTAAAATATTTTTAATCACGTGACAACTTGAGAACATCAACTCCCATAGTGCAGTGCAATATATGCAACACCAACCACTTCCAAATACGAAATCAAGCACGGACACCGAGGAGATATGCAGTACGATTTGGTTTATTCGCTGCTGTTTTGGTTGCAGCGAATAAACCAAATCGTACTGCATATCTCCTCGGTGTCCGTGCTTGATTTCGTATTTGGAATTGGTTGGTGTTGCATATTAAAATTGGAAGTCCTTATATTTGAGCCTTGTTGGACATAATGCTCCATACCTGCACTGATGTTCAAGTGGTTTAGGTGAAAAAGGAGTCAGGTGAAATGCCGCAGTGTTTCCATTCTGCGTGCGACCAGCAGAAACCATCCGTTGCAGCACGATCGTAGCAGGAATCATCCTGCTCGAATCCCTTCCACACGCGTCCCATTCTTTTGCTAAATAGCATGTCCTTGGTAGGTTGGGGGCGTGAGTGAGTCAGGCTCCTCACTTAACATACAAAACACTTTTCCATTTCTGGAGCCCAAGACTCTTCAGGGCGACCTCATCATGGGCACGGAACATCCCAAAGAAAGCACTCGCCATGCAAAACAAGGATATGAGGCCCAATACTGCAGCTCAAGCTTCCGCACAGTCCAGCAGTGCCTACTTCCCTTTTCCTAACGTTTCGGCTGTGTAGCCTTAATCACAGGAGGAAGGAGACACCAACGTGCGCTTGGGCGTGCTTTTTAAAATATTTTTAATCACGTGACAACTTGAGAACATCAACTCCCATAGTGCAGTGCAATATATGCAACACCAACCAATTCCAAATACGAAATCAAGCACGGACACCGAGGAGATATGCAGTACGATTTGGTTTATTCGCTGCTGTTTTGGTTGCAGCGAATAAACCAAATCGTACTGCATATCTCCTCGGTGTCCGTGCTTGATTTCGTATTTGGAATTGGTTGGTGTTGCATATTTGGGGCTGCCGATTGCCCCTGCACGGACCGCCCTGCCAGACAGCCTTCTGATATATCGGGATTGTTCTACAATATATATATATACAAGAAAAGGCAGGGTAGAAATACCCTGACCCCAAGGCCTGCTTAGGAGGTCCCACAGGGACCCCCAGGGCCCAAAAAAAGCATTTTAAAAAATAATTTCAGCCAAATTTGAGTGGGGTCCGCGAATCCAGCCGTAATTATAAAAAAAAAAAAGCGTGGTCCGTTTCTTAAAAATCCCCCGGGTGGGCCAGGTCCCAGGGGCATGCCAAATTATGGTGTGGTGGCCTGTGGGGGGCCCCCAAATCCCGGGACCCACCACCTCCCTGGGCTGAAATAAATAATGTGTGTGGGGGGCTCAAGCCCCCCCACACTGCCCCGGGGACCACCACCTCCTTGGGGCACTGTTTATTTAAATTAGGGGGTCCGTTATGGACCCCCAGCCCGAGGACCACCACCTACCCGTGGCTTTAAACACATTGGAAGGGGGCTGCGTGGACCCGTCCTGAAGCCCTTGACGGCCCTAGGGACCGCAAACCCCCAGGGTTGGCTCCTGCAATGTCCCGGAGTGCCCACCCCGGGACATTGCTGTTTGCTTTGACAGGGCAGGATGGCTCCCGCCCTGTCATAGCAAGCACTGCTTTGCTTCATTGAAGCAAGAGCAGGAAAATATGCTCTTGTTTCAATGAAGCACAGCAGGATTGCTTTTGCACATGGGAGATGCATGTCAGCTGCTCCCCCACACTACTCTGGGGACCACCACCTCCTTGGGGCACTGTTTATTCAAATTAGGGGGTCTGTTATGGACCCCTGGCCCCAGGGACCACCACCTACCCAGGGCTTTAAACACATGAGAAGGGGGCTGCGTGGCCCGCCTCCTGAAGCCCTTGATGGCCCTGGGGACCGCAAACCCCCAGGGTTGGCTCCTGCAATGTCCCGGAGTGCCCACCCCGGGACATTGCTGTTTGCTATGACAGGACAGGATGGCTCCCGCCCTGTCATAGCAAACACTGCTTTGCTTCATTGAAGCAAGAGCAGGAAAATATGCTCTTGTTTCAATGAAGCACAGCAGGATTGCTTTTGGACATGGGGGTGTCAGCAGCTCCCCTTGTGCAAAAGCAATACCAGCTGCCACAGGAGGCAGGGAGCCGGTGCAACCATGGGGGCATTGGGGCTCTCCCCACAGTCCCCAATGGAGAGGCCAGACCCCGGGGATGGGATCCCCGGGGTAAAACGTGGCCTAGGAGGGGGGCCACAAAGCCCCCCTGCCCCCCTGCCCTGTGAAGATAATTTTAAAAAAACGGACAGGCCAGCCTTGGGGGATGGGGTCCCCAGGGCCATGATTGGCCTGTGGCCCCCCTCCAGAAGAAAAAAATAAAAATATAAAAAGGCTGACCACGCCCTGGGGGATGGGGTCCCTGGTGCCAGAAGTGGACTGGGAGGGGGGCCACTCGGCCCCCTCCCAATTAAGAAAAAAAAAGGCAGGCCGCCCCGGGGCGAATAGTGGCTTAGGGAAGGGGTGCCCCTTCCCAAGAAATAAATATAAAAAAGGGATGGAGTCTCCAGGGCCACAAAAATGCTAAAAAAACAGGGGGGCCACACATCATCCCTTCTAAAAATACAATAGAAAAAAAAAGCCGACATCTCTCCGGGGGCCCCGCCACCTCCCTGCACAACTGTGCAAAGGCGCCCCCAGCGCGTTGTAAGTTGGGGAATTCATTCCTGTTGTGTCCTGAGGACCTCAGGACACAAGTGGACTTCATCCCCCGCGCAGCAGTGCGCCAAGGGCTGCATTTGCAGAGTGGTGTAAAAAGGGGGCGTGGCATCTAACCACTCTCAGCAATCCAGGTATGGAGCGCTTACTGGAGGTACCTGGTGGGCTAGTTGGCCCCCAGGAACCCTCAGGAATGAAGGGGACTTAATACCCCAACTTTGAATGCCCCAGGAGGGACGTTTCAGAGTGGTAGGGAAAGGTGGCATGGCCTCTGACCACCTCTCAGCAATCTCACTGTGTGGGGATTACTGAAGGTAAGAGGTAGGCTAGTTGGCCCCTAAAGGACCACTAGCAGCAAAGGGGACTTCCAACCCCATCCAAGAGCGCGCCAGGGAGTGCATTTGCAGAGTGGTGGGCAAAGGGGCATGGCCTGCTATGAGAACTTAGCAATCCTGCTGTGTGGGGCTTACTGTAGGTAATAGGAGGGGTAGTTGGCCCCAAGGTTGTCCTTGGGGGCCGAATACCCCTCTTGTTACCTTCAATAAGTCCCACAGAGTTGAATTGCTAAGACGTTTTCGGAGGACATGCCCCCCTTTCTCCACCACTCTGAAGTCCAATTTACTCCTGAGGGACTGTGGGGGCCAAGAAGAACTCCTGGTACCTATTTTAAGTCCTATGCAGAGGAATTCCTGAGCGCTGGTCGGAGGTCCAGCGCCCTTTCTCCACCACTCTGCAAAAGTCACTACTACTTAAAGAAGCATCTTTCTGCACCTCTGTCTTAGAGATAGTTTTAATCCCCCTGCCCTAATATGTACTAGGGCCTTACAGAAGAGGTCATGCCAATCACAGGGGTACCCAATGCATAGTGTTCCCTAGTGTATGTAGGTGTTTTCACTGTATTCTAAGTGTCTTTTAGCATAGCACTGGCTCTAGGCCTGCTTAGACAGAGTCAGTTACCATCAGTACCCATCAGCAAAAAGTTGGGTGCACAGTATGACTTTGCAACAGGGTCTCTTTCTGCTCCACTGTTGGTTCTTTGTGCACATCTCTTGCTTTTTTCGGCACCTTTATTCGTCTCTCTGGACTTCTGTTGCCTCTTTCTGCATTTATCTTGCTTCTTTCTGTGCCTTTTTCCCTCTTTCTGCACATGTCCTACCTCTGTAGGCATAGTTAGAAATTAGCATTTAAAAAACATTAGAAATTCACTGAAAAAAACACAGGTTTCAGGGACGTTATAGATAGTTGGACATTTCACGTACAAAGCCAGAGAAAATTAGCCGTTATAGTTAGTTCAGCTAACTGTAACTCGCGCTCCCGCAATGCACTGCTGATGACATCACATATTACATCATTCATGACATGGTCAGTGACATCACTGATGACATCTCAAATATGGGTCTTACTGGAGGTAATAGGAGGGGTTGTTGGCCCCCAAGGACGTCCTTGGGGCCCAACTACCCCTCCTGTTACCTCTAGTGGGATTGCAAAGAGGTCTTCTGAGGCCACGCCCCCCTTTCTCAACCACTCTGCAAACGCGCCTCCTGACGCACTACTGGTTGGGGGATGAAGTCCATTTTACTCCTGAGGGCCCTTGGGGACCAAGAAGCCCTCCTGATACCTCCCGTAAGTCCTACGCAGCAGAATTCCTGTGCTCTGGTTGGAGACCCAGCCCCTTTTCTCCACCACTCTGCAAACGTGACTGCTAGTTAAAAAAACATCGAAATTCACTGAAAAAAACACAGGTTTCAGGGACATTATAGTTAGAAATTAGCCAAACTGGCAGTCATTTATAATTCCTTGGCAGAAAAGGCCATCACTGTGTCACAGTTCCTGTCAATGCATTTTTATATTTTTCTTTTCTAAATTTAAAAAGACCCGCCTCTGGGGTCCTCTACCACTGAGAGGGGAGAATTTAGCAGTTTTGACTGCCCCTTACCACTGCGGGTTTCCTGGTGGTGACTGCCTGTGAAAACTGATCTGTAATTCCGTCATCTCCGTCAAGTCGGTGGGGGCGTGGCCTTGATTATTAGGTCCGTTTTCCAGTTTCAGCCACTGTCCTTTCCCCCCATACCCAAAATCGATTTTGTTGTGGCTCGCTCAGTCAATCTGATATTTCCTCTTACCTTAGTTCTTGTATATCGTCCGCCTCATACTACGCCCAATTTTGTACCTGACCTACAGGAACTTCTTGCCACTCTTGTGGTCAATAATTTGTCCGTTCTTCTGTTGGGCGACTTCAATTATTGGCCCAGTGACCCTAGGGAGGACCCTGCTTCCAAGGACTTCTCTGACACTCTTCGTTGCCTTAACTTCACTTCCCATATCAACGCCCCCACCCACGTCCATGGCTATATTCTCGACCAGATCTGGTCAGCCAATCGGGCTATTTCTTCAACCACCATCCTCCCCTGCACCTGGTCTGATCATTCGCTTATTTCTTTTGCTATCGATTTAACAGCCACTCATAAGCCCCCCTGCCTAAGAATGTTCTTGCTCGCAATTGGAATCGGCTGGATTTCAGTTCCCTTCTCTCTTCTTTGACCACATCTGTCCCGGATTTGTCAGCCCTCTCCCTTGACCTCCAAGTGGACGTCATTAACACCTGGCTTTCCACTTTATGTGATCGGATCGCCCTGCTCAGGACAGTTAAAGTCTGCCGCCCCCACGATGCCAACAAATGGTTCACTAGCGACCTTAAAGCTCTTAAATTAGCACTTCGCCAGTCAGAGCGCCTGTGGAGGCGTTATTACAGTCCTGCCCTGAAGGACCAATATCGATCCCGTCTGGCCAACTATAAGAGAGCGATTTTATCAGCTAAAACTGACTATTTCTCCGGTAAAATTTTACTAGCAGCCAATAAACCTAAGGAGATTTTTTCCATTGTCCACAATCTGGCCGCATCAGACCGAGTCAATTCCAACCCTATTCCTTCACACACCCTCTGTCTATCTCTTAATGATTATTTCTTTGATAAGATCACCACTATCAAATCTAACATTCTACCACCCTCTTCCCAACTCCACTACTTTTCCCCTCCTCCTCTGACCTCTTCTCTTACTCATTTCCCCCCCATTCCCAAAGAAACCTACTTGACTTTGCTTTCAAAGATCAAATCAGGTTCCCCAGCTGACTGCGGACCAGCACGCATTCTTAGAGAACTGCTTGCTGGCTGCCCTGATCCCCCTCTGGCCCTTTTAAATTCTTCTATCTCTCAGGGAATTGTACCATCTCAATTCAAATCTGCCACGGTCATCCCCATCCTAAAAAAACCTGGCTCTGACCCTACCCTTCCCTCTCATTTTAGGCCAATCTCATTGCTTCCCTATTTAGGCAAGGTCCTGGAGAGCTATATTACCTCTTGTCTGTCCACGTACATCGAGAACAATCATCTTCTGGCTTCCTACCAAGCTGGTTTTCGCCCGGTCCATTCCACCGAGACTGTGGTCCTTTCTGTCTTGGACGAGCTCAAGAACAATGCGGATTCTAACATCCCTCAGGCCCTGGTACTTCTCGACCTCTCCTCTGCCTTTGACACGGTCGACCATACCATCCTTCTCGATCGTGTCAGGGCGGCAGGCATCCAGGGCACCGCCCTCTTGTGGCTCGCCTCATTTCTCCAGGGCCGGTCACAAGCTGTCCAGCTTTCTGGCTTCTCTGCCCCACCACGTACGGTGTCTTGTGGGGTTCCCCAGGGTTCCTCTCTTTCCCCCCTTCTCTTTAACCTTTACATTTATCCTCTCATTGCATCTCTGCTTAACCAGGAGGTCACCGTGTACAACTACGCGGATGACCTCCAGTTAATATTTGATCTTTCCCCCTTGTCCAACCCCCTTCCTAAATTCCAAAGTACACTTATCTTTATCTCTGACTGGATGAGTTCAAATCACCTCAAACTTAACCCGGATAAAACGGAGCTAATCCTTACTGGTGGAACCTCCAACCCTTGGTCCTCAGCTTTTTGGCCTCCCAGCCTTGGTACCCCCCCCCCCCGCCCCCTCTGCCTTTGTACGAACCCTTGGTATCAGAATCAGTAAGGATCTTTCCATGCATCCACAGATCAGCTCCGTTGTCTCTTCATGTTTTCTTGCTTTACGTATTATCCGTAAGATTTCTCGCTTCTTTTCCTCGGATGCTCTTCGTCCTGGCCATGGTCCTCTCCCGTTTACACTACGGCAATTGCCTTTATGCGGGAGTCCCTGCCTATGAGCTGCGACGTCTCCAAACCATCCAGAATCAGGCGGCTCGTCTCATCCACCAACTTCCTAAATATCATCATGTCTCTCCCCTTCTCAAATCCCTTCACTGGCTCCCCATTATGTACCGCACCCTTTTTAAAATGGGATGCATTGTTTTCATGGCCCTAGCTCACACTGCCCCTCTCTTCATCAACTCACTGATCACACCTTACATCCCCAGCCGTACTCTTCGTTCTTCCAACCAGGTCCGCCTCATCATCCCCCGTTTCCGCAAGTTGAGAGCAGGCGGCACCAGGTTCTCTGTTCTTGCTCCTCGTTTTTGGAACGACCTTCCTTTTTCTATGAGGTCCATAACCTCTTACCCACACTTCAGGAAGGCACTCAAGACTCACCTGTTCACCCTAGCGTTCCTCTCTCATTAACCCTCCCTGTCACTTCATCCCATGCATGCAATCTACCAGCGCCAGGAAACCGCTTGGTCACAGTGCGCTTTATAAGCTTTTTCAACTTCAACTTCAACTTCATCTACATTATGTGGGCAGAATGACAGGTCAGCCTCTGGCAGCCATTACTTCTCAGGGCAGTCGGAGGGGATTAGTCATAGTGGAGATGGAGTAGTCTCCTCTGTGATTAACCCTAATGTCTACCTGCAGTTAAATTTGGGGGACCAACCGCATTCTTGATGGTATAAATAACCTATCACCGTTGAATCAGGAGGATCCATTTCGATCAATCCCGCTCCGTCAGTACTTGTGGATGGCTCACATGAATATAAGTTTGAGGCAATTTTATATTCCTGAGTACAAATCTTGGCTGTACAGTACATTGTAGCCTAGAAATGATATGGCACTTCACAGTTTTCATAAGCATCTTCCACTTTTGTATACGTCTCTAGGTTAGTGAAATCCATTCACTTTGCCTTCTCATGCAAACCTTCAGGTGGTTTTGGAAGGTGGTCTATCTTGGGGGTAGAGGGAGTGCACTATCATGGTTAAATTCAGAAGAGCCTAGGAAAAGAGGAATTGACTCAGCAGAGTAAGGCAGAGGAACAGGGTTTATAGAGCTCCCCAGAAAGGTTGGAGCATATCGAAGTTCAACTCTTTCTAGCCGAGGTCCACATACAAAGAACAAAATAGACTTTCCCTTCTGGGTCAGGGCAAGCAAAGGAATGATAGCACTCACACTGGTTAGAGGGAGAACCAGAGAGATGGAACTTGGCATCTTTTCATGTGTTATTTGTCTCTTGCTCCCTCATTGTTGGTCACCGTATTGGAGTCCCTCACATTCACTGCTTTGGCTTTTCCTTCCTCAGTTTCAAATACTACTTAGACTGTGCGTCTTCCGTGATTGCAAAGAGAGAATTACCGGTTTCTTAAATTTCTGTGCTTCTAATAGCTTGTCCAACATGGTGGTGCTGTGGCAGTGTCCACAGAGGTTCAGAGACATATTGAGATGCCCATAGGGGCTTATCATTGTCACAATGTCTGAACAAAGTGCGAAGTTGAATTTATAATTTTACATAACATTGTAACTGCCTCCATGGTTATTGCCGTGCAAGGATAATGATTGAATAGAAGTTATTTGAAGGAACAAACATGACCTAGACATACACCAGACTCTATCACTGTAGTTAGTAAGCTCAGCTAGAACACTACTTTCTCATTGGTATTCTACTTGGATATTTCACCTGCTTTATACAGCCAAACTCTTTGGGTAGAATACTGAGGAAAAATGTAACAATCTGCACCATAAATCAGATTTCAGTGTTATTCCTGAATAACTCATATCCACTGTTATTTTTCCACTATGAAATGAACAGAAATTTTCAGTAGCGATTAATATGGTTGCAAGGAAAATAAGAGTAATTTTACAAGCCACTCGTAATGAGAGCCCATGTTTGTATTGAATAGAATTGGTCAGTTGCCAATATCCAAAGAAAGCTGTCTCTAGGCCAGACCTAAATTCATATAAAACAAAATGCAGCATGATTCTACCTTTGCCTTTATCTGGTCCAAAACTTGACTGTCTTTTGCACAACAAATAGAACAAGATATTAAATTCCAAGTGCATATATAACTGTACTGTCGCTGTTTTTCCAGTTCTATTGCCAGGTACTGTATATTTTCAAATGGAAATGTAGTTTCCATAGTATTATGGTCAGGAAATGGGTTCCTTGCTAAAGAGTACATACCACTGTGGTAAATTAAGAGTCCTTGGTATATACTCAGATCTTGGATCACCTTTTAACCAAATGCCATTGATGATTGAAAAAAACAATTTTATGCAGAAATGATTCGGCAGGATAATATTATAGGTCTTACTTTAACGATGCAAACCCAGTGTAAAGTTTAGCAATGAGATTTACTATTCAATGAAGATCAAGATTTGCATTGGACTGTATTTTATTTGCCCTACTTTGCTTCAAGGGTGTGTTCCATGGATAGTACATGGGAATTTCCGTGCCTTCGCCCATGGGTTTGAGGGACATCCCTCTCTACTAACATTGATAGACGGGCCTTGTGGCAAAACCTTATGCCTCATTGAGGCAAGCATATCAAGGAGAAATGTTTTCATTTATCATTGTTTTTCCAGCTTTGAATGTATGGTGTGTTATACAGCACATGTGCAATGGAGGAAACCCTTAAGGCACACATTTTGTACTGGAAGGTTCTCCTTCCAGAACAAAAGCCACGCTTTACAAAATGCACACACTCTTGCACTAAGGTGTAAGTGTGTGTGCACTGGTGCATGGTAACAAAAAGTGCACAAGAGCTGGTGGAGAACCA
Organism: Triturus cristatus; assembly: GCF_964204655.1. Taxonomy (NCBI): domain Eukaryota; kingdom Metazoa; phylum Chordata; class Amphibia; order Caudata; family Salamandridae; genus Triturus; species Triturus cristatus. Next base: position 371,448,202 of record NC_140586.1, read on the forward strand.
GGCATCGTTATCAATTTTATTCGTAATCTTTATTCTGGCGCAAAAGCTAATATTATTATTAATTCACATTTGGTTGGATCTGTTGCAGTTAACCGTGGAACTCGTCAGGGGTGCCCCTTATCACCGATTCTGTTCGCCTTTTTTATCGAACCCCTCGCAATAGCTATTCGTAAGTCCGCAGAGATTGCACCTCCAATCCCATTTATGTCTAAAATAAAACTTTATGCTGACGACATCATGTTGCTCATTAAATCCGATTTGCAGTCTCAAGCTCAGACATTTCGGATTTTTGAGCAATATGAATCTTTCGGGGGCTATAGGATTAATAAAAAAAAGACCGAAATATTGATTTGTGGCAATCACATTCCAGAATTACATCCGGATCTACGAGGTTGCATAAATAATAAACCTAAAAGATATCTGGGGGTGTTTTTTTCTTCTTCAGTTACAGATCTTTTCGGTTTGAATTTTGTTCCCCTCCTCCAAAGGGTTCGTTCGATGTTAATTCGCTGGAATAAATTACCTATATCATTACTAGGCAGAGTTGCCCTGATTAAAATGTCCATTTTACCACTATTTAACTTTCTGTTTTCAACAATCCCGTGTTTTCTCCCTGGGTCTTTCTTTTCTAAAATAGAATCCTTATTCTCAAGTTTTTTGTGGTCATATAAAAAGCCCCGGATTGCGTTGACTACCCTTTACGAGGGTTTAGATAATGGCGGTCTGGCACTTCCAAACATTAGAGAGTATTACTACGCATATTTTGCTCAGTACTTAACTCGTCTCAAGGTTCCTTCCCCGATTCCAAATTATTATATTAGTTTTTTTTTCGATTTAATTTTTTCAGAGAGTCAAATATCTTCCCCTCTTCAAATACCTAAATCTCCAAAATTGGTTAGGTATAAAATAATTGCTTGGTTCTTTATGAAGCGTAAGGCTTTGATTAGTCGATACTCTATCTCTCTCTTCAATACCTCCTCTTTACTGATTAATTTACTTTCCTCAAGAGGACAGGTGGTAAGCCCGCATTTAATGGGCTATTGGTCTAAAGCCGGCTTTAGTACAGTAGGCGATTTTTTACATCACTCTAGGTGGTTAACTCCGCCCGAGATGCGCCTACTACTTTCAGGCAACTTTTTGTTAGCCGGGTCTTATGATTTAATTTATAAACTTTTAATGTCGTTTGCCCCCACCTCCTTTACTCAGATTTCCCCTTTTAACAACGATCTCCTGTTTAATACTACTTTAATTAGGAAACCTGGTGAGTGGAAACGTCATCTTGCTCAGACCAAACAAGACGATTTAGAATCGAAAGCAGTCCAAAAATGGTGGGAACACGAAAAGCAGGTTTTATCCTTAACGACGTGGCGGACTATTAATAAATATAATTTCTCCATTTTACGGGGAGCCAATTGGCGCAGAATGATATTTTTTGGGAAATGGCTCCTCTATTATACCCCGGCAGTAATTGCCAAAATGTTTAGTAATTATGCACCGATCTGTTTTCGTTGTCAAAATTTTGCCCCCGCTAACTGGACACACGTCACAGTTGAATGTTGCATGATCAAAGAGTTCTGGAGAGATATTTTTGCTTTTTTATCTTCTATTTTGCATATCCAGATATCTTTTAATTCCAATTTGATGCTGCACGGTTTGGACCAGAATTTAAATATCTCTGTTTCACATACTAAACTCCTGTTTATCTGCATGGCAGTGGCAAGATCATTGCTTCTTCAGAATTGGCGATCAACTCAGACTCCATCTTTCTATGAATGGTTGCGTAAAATGCAAAGAGTTAAGATTAGCGAGCGTAACTATGCAGCGAGGATTGGAGGGGGGAGAAAATTCGAAAAAATTTGGGAAAACTTTTTTTGACTCTCTTTTCATTCAGGTCATCTTCTAATTGTTTTTGTTATTGTACAAAGATCTTGAGTCATTGTATCTGAGATGTTTTTGGTTTTTTGTAATGCGATACTTTCTGTCTTAACTTGAATGTTGCTTGACACCTTCAGTTTCAACAATAAAAAAAAAAAAAAAAAAAAAAAAAAAAAAAAAGAGCTGGTGGAGAGAAAATCTAGATATGAAAATAGTAGATATGACACATGTTTTCTTTCTCCTTTTAGCAAGGTAGCACAGCAAACTTTGGTGCTGCACTACCTCGCACCAAATAATAGTAAATCTGGAAGAATGTCTTTTAATTTTGAAAGTACTAAATAAAAGGCTTTTGATAATAAGCTGTTAATAATGTGTAATTATCATAGATGTGGCTTAAGTCTCCTTAAATCGGTAATAGTTTCAATTTGTCTCATCACATTTGTCTTTTGAAGAATTACAAGAAAAGATCCATGGGTGGCACATCCTTCTCTATTCAAGCAGCCAAGCTATTGAACTCTTTTCCCCCCACATAAGATCCACAGGTGCAACCTTATCTTCAGAAAATTAATCAAGAATTGGCTCTTCCTCACATAAACTCCATACGCAAACCGAAATATACAGCATATCCCTCTGTATATAAGCATAATTTGGACTAAAGATATGTACCTATGTATGTGTATTGCTCTATATAAACGTGCAGAAGAATCATGTTTTTCAAAAATATAGGTATTAATTAGCTCTGCTTAACAAATGAACATATTACTTATAGTTACATTATTCTATGTTTTTAACATGTATATAAGTGACTGCATAAATAAGTATACCTTTTAACCTTATCTACAATAGCTTCCCTATTGAATTACAAATATATGTATCTATATATATATATATATATATATATATATATATTTTTTTTTTTTTAAGGGCAGCCCCTTCAGGGTGGAATTATGAGGAGGACTGAAATTATTATGGCCATCCTTGAACGAGACACTCAGTACTATTGTATTTTCTCAGGAATTCTGAGGAATATAAAAAAAACAAAGTACAGCTGTTTGGATTATATGAATGCAACAACATTCCAGTATGGCCGCCACAATAACAGTATGTGAACTGTAATGGCAGTAGTCCTTCTTTGTTTGTCATGATGATATCGTCCAAAAGGATCAGTAGAAATGATTTTGAAATTTATTTAATTAACTTTGCAGTGTCGAATTTTTGAGCATTGAGGAAGGCAAATCAACGAAACGCATCTGCTCATTGAAATAAATCTCTAATAAGACCCTGTGAGTGCTCCGAGTTTGTTTTGGAGATATATATCATAAGGTAACCGTGATCAAAACCGTGAAGGTCGAAACGCGTTGGCGATGGTGGAAATGAAATAAAATTTAAATTGCTGGAACAGAATCCCTGGAGTGTAACGTAATCTTCTGTTGGTGGTATATATATATATATTCACTTAAAAAACCATAGGTTTCACACATGTTATAGTTAGGTGGATATTTCACTCGTAAAAAACCAATGAAATTCCCCCGTTATAGTTAGTTCAGATAACTATATCTCGCGCGCCCGCAATGAACTGCTGATGACGTCACATATTACATCACTCATGACATGGTCAGTGACATCACTCATGACATCACTGATGACATCATCCTTGTGATAGAGTGGCGGTCGCGCGAGTTATAGTTATCTGAACTAACTATAACGGGGAATTTCATTGGTTTTTTACGAGTGAAATATCCACCTAACTATAACGTGTGAAACCTATGGTTTTTTAAGTGAATTTGCAAGGTTTTCTAAATGCTAATTCCTAACTATAACGTGTATGAAACCTATGGTTTTTTCAGTGAATTTGTACGTTTTTTTAAATGCTAAGTTAAGTATGTATTATTATTTTTTTAATATATTTATTTTACAATAAACTACGTATTAAATTTATACATTTTTTTGGGGGGGGAGTTTTTCACCGTGCGCGCACGGTGCGCGCACCCCCACGATTTAAAAATAAATAAAATAAATCTGCCTTCGGGGTCCTTCAGGGACCCCCTGACAAAGACTAGGGGGTCAGGAACTCTCTACCCTGCCCCCTTTTCACGTTCGCCACCTTCCTTTTTCACTCTCCCACTGAAAACAAACAAAATGGCGGCCGACACTTCCTGATTTCGACCGATTCGAACGTTGACTAACATGTAACCACCAATCAGAATTACGCTCGCGCACGTTAAGGTGCTCGCACGGTGCGCGCACGGTATGCGCTTATAGATATTTATATGCTTTTAAATGCTATTTTCTCAGGAACTACTGAACAGATAGACACCAGACCTGCAAAAGGCACTTCCCTGACTTGAGGACTACCTCTCTGCCAAATTTCAAGTAATTCTGTTCAGCCGTTCGGGCTGTAACTTCGACTAAAGTTCCTATGGGAAAATGCATGGGGAAAACGCGTTTTGGGACCCCCCTTTTTTCCCGGCCCCCACTTGACGAATCGCCCCGAGACTTTCAGGGTAGGAGCTGAGCGGAGCGCCCCATTAGTTTTGAAAATTTCGCAAGGATTCGTCAACCGGCGCCAAAGTTATTCAAAATAGAATTTTCAGATTTCCTATGGAAACACGGTCCTAACTATAACTATCTACTGGCGACCGCCAGTAGATAATATATATATATGAATATATATGTATTTAAAATTAATATAAAATACAACAACACTTGAAAGCCGGAGTTTACTTAATGAATCTTTAATCCACATCTACTTCCCCCCTGATGCATCTATATACCTTCCATGTACTTATGGATCTATATATTTATTTATTTTCTTCTAATTCAGCATATCCAATGCACTACCCTATTTCTCACCCTATACCGCTTTCAATATATCCTCTACCTCAACTCTCATTCATCCCAAATCCCATACCACTACTATGATCCCCCAAATAACCCTTTCTACACTCTTCCCTACTCTATGCCTCCTTGCATCATCTCATACCTCTTCTATTATTCTGATCTCCCAAAACAGGCCTTTCTAAATCCTTCCCTCTGACTCTTCCCCTTCCACTTCCCTTTTACTCATCCCAAGCCTCCTTCTACTGCAATGAGCTCCAAAACAAACAAAAAAAAGATTTCTAGATTCTTCCCTCTTCTATCCCTCCACTATCATTTTCAATCCAAATAACAGACTAAAACTTCCACTTCTCAAATTACTTTCATATTTCACTATACTAACACCACTAATCCTTTATGAGTTCCAGAGTCGCTTGCTACAACCCGGAAAAAGCACTTCAACACCTTATCAGGGGTAGCAAGCGCTATATAAATGCTAAATGCAAACCTTTTTCCCTCTTCTATCCCTCCACTATCCTTCTCAATCTAAATAACTGACTAACATATCCACTACTCAAATTACTTTCATATTTCACTATACAAATTCATAACAAATCTTTTATGGGTCCCGAACTAGCATTCTACTCACTGAAGAAGTGTTTTGATGCCTTTTCAGGGGTAATAAGTGCTATATAAATGCAATTACAATGCAATACAATATGCTTGATTGTCTTAGAAAAAATACATTTAAAAACCTTTAAGTTACCTTTTACATAATTGTATACTGACCAATACATTGAGGAGGGGATGTCCAGCTTCCATTCTCACATGTTATGGTTTCTGAGCCATAAAGTTTGTAGTTTCTTGGGCAACTGTACGCAACAGTTTTACCATGTTCATATGCCGATTCCATATTTTGTTCATTTTTGTTTTGCGAATTAGGTGGTTCTAGACAGTTCATTCCTGGACCTTTGAAAGAGAATGTATATTCAGAAAAATTTGAAATGTGTTTGTTAGCATATTACAATCCACATCATAATTATTTTTGCCAGTTGTCTTACGCCAAGAGCATCATCAGTATCTCACCAATGTTTCCTAAGTCTGACTCAGTAGCGTAGCTAAGTTGTCCTGGGCTTTGGTGCAAGCAAGGAAAATGACCCTTTGACTGCAGCTGGGACAGTAAAATACAGCAGTTTACAGGTTTTAAGAAGCCCTTAAGGGCTCTGGGCCCTTTTGCCACTGCACCAGTTGCGCCAATTGCAGCTACGCCCCAGTTCCGACCACTAAAAATCTACTCTCCAAGCCCTCAATCCACTGCAACAATCCTTACAGAAAACCATGAAAATTACCTGATGTGATTCTCAGTACGGTTATTATTCTCAAATTGTAACGACAATTAATCACTGATCATTACAAAGCTGTGCATTATATTATTTCAGTAAGTCACTTTTTTAAAAATAATGGAGATCATACACATGATTACAACACTTGTTTGAGAATTACAAAAAATTTCACAAATAAAAAGATAAATAGCATAGAGCTTTTGGGCCATCACAAGTCGGTGATAGGAACAAAACATGATGAAAAAGAGAGATACAGGAGATCTTCGAAGTGTTAGGGGTCAAAACTTTCCAATACCTTTCATAAGGGGCTACAAGGACTTTCATGGAAGCCAATCAAGAGGACTGATATGGTGGTGTGTGGCTCCCTAAAAAAAATGCCACCACCATCTGTACATATTCTTTTCAAAGCGCAGGACATAATAACTACTTAAGAACACTTAACGCACTTTCATTTTCCTAGTCTAGGAACTGGAATAATACCCTGTAATTCTCCAGTTTTTAATTCTGTTGTGTTGATGTCAGGGATTGGTGATGATAAAAAACAATAGTTGATATAAGCTGAACAGTATCTTAATCGTGGATACTGTTCCACCCTGCTTGTATTCAAGGTCTAAATGATAACAATAAAATCTGTAAAATGCTTGAACCAAAAGCAGGTTGCCAATTGGTGGCACACATTCACTTTAACAAATGTTTTAAATTTAGCAATACTCTCTTGTGACCTAGAGCCTCAAAAATGGCTAGAGAATTATTGAGAATTTTTATTTGAGTTTCGGATACCGACATTTTAGTTCTCCAAAGCAGATGATACTATAAAACAACAGAAGCACATCTACTAGGCAGTTTTTTTTTTTAGACTCGAACCCAGTTGCCCAGATATGAGGTTAACCACCCTGGTCATTAGGCAGTTTGAACACATTTCTGAAATAATTAATAAAACAATAAAACAGAGAAGAATAATTTGAAATATAATTTTAGCACATGGTTGACATCTAAAGGTGCATATGTTTGTCCTGTATTAAAATCTTTAACAAAAGGGTGTTGTCATGGCTAGGACCATGAAGAGCCTCTGGCATCAGGTGTCTTCCCTAGAGCAAAAGTGTAGCCTGAAGTGATGATTCTGCTCAGCTGGTTGGTCACTACACAGAAACGGCAGTGCACCATCTTTTGGTGTTGAGATGTCGGTGACTCTGATGCTGGGGGTAAGGCAGTGGACTTTGATCTGAGTGCCTCCTTCCACTGCGTTGGAAAAAACAAGACCGCTGCCGCCATGACTCAGAGGGAGAGAAGGCCTCCACATCTGTCAATGGAATTATGTGTTATGCTAAAAGAACTTATAGAGCACTCGGATACCATTGGTGTGTTATGTGTCTTGGCAATAAAATAAGCATTAGAACATTTATTGAAGGATATCTGCAATGGATGGCACCCTGATGGATAGTAGAGGTGGTGTTATGAGCCCCAATGTACCCCAATCTACGCCTAGGTAGCCACACAACCTTTTTACCTATATTTTTTTTCCTTGCTCTGCATAACGGTTCTAGCATTGCCCTTTTACCCAGTTATGTGCTGAGTAAATGTTGATCAGTTTCTTGGAAACTACCCTCATTTACCATGCATGAGAATTCCCAGTATCATATCTTAATCCCCTGCCCTGTATGTACACAGCAGGGTTCATATATTCTGTATAATAACTCTGTACAAAAGTCACCCCTATTGTCATCCTTGGAGGACAGGCCCACTGTACATAACAGTAAACCATTACATATCTAGGTAGAACTCCAGAGGGTATCTTTTGGGTATAAAAGAACTACATATTCACTGGTCAACCAGAGGAGAAGCTTCCATGATGACACAAGACGCTGAGATTCCTCCATGCAGAAACTCCAGCATGCTGTGGGCTGACATCCCTTGCGGGGTGTCCAACTCAAGACCAGAAAGGGGTCCTTCATTCTCTCCCATCAGGTAATGGGGTTGGCTCTTTCCTAGGGGGATTCTTGGCTTTATACCCACATACATGATAGGTATACTTAGGTACACATAGGTAGGGATTTCATCTTCTGAGTACACATGACTACTGCCATGTATCTCTATGCCTGCATATATTTACTGCTTTAGCACCATGGTAGGATTCTACCTTTTATTTACTCTGTCGGTGCTTGTAATCTTATACATCTATTTCTGTCTAATGATTTTCGCAGCAAACATGTTTTATACTAGAATGACACTGGTTCAATAAATGATTATACGTCCCCATTATTTCTTCTGTGTATCTCTCTGCGATAAGTGAGCACAAGTGACTGAGCGAAAAGTACTGTACTGTTTCCACGATCCCTGAAGGATCAAGGATTGTCATATTCAATAGTTGCCAGAAACTATTTGCTCCTTGGTAAGGTTAGGGGGGCTTATGGTGGCACTGTGAGCTAGCCAGTCTAAAGGCTAACATATCCTTCGGGGGTGTTTGGAATCAGTCTGGACACCAATCCCTAAGTTTATATTGTCTAAACGCTCAGATCCTATATAGATTTGTAGGAACAACACAACATGGCACTTACAATGTTGGTTTGGTTCCTATTTAATGGTCAAATTTGAATAGTTCAGTTGTGCTTTCTCTGAGAACCCTCCTTACATTTACTCAGAGATTTCTGGAGTGGGAAGGGAAACAATCCACCACAGCGGAGTAGGCATATCCAATGTATTAGCTGTAGGTTTGTTCAAGCTTGAAGGATTATAGTTACCCGCTGTTATGTTTCATAGAGGTACCCCAATATAGGCTCAGGTAGTCACTTAACCTTTCACCTATATTCTCCCCTACCATTACACTACATAATGGTTCTTGGCACTGACCTGTTGCCTAGTTACGATACTGCTTACAGTATGTAGGGTTTTCTCTGAAAACTAGCCTCATCCATTATGCATGAGGATTCTTGGAAACTCAGCAGGACTACCATCGCCTGCATAATAACTATGTATACGGATCATTCCTTCCGTCATCCTAAGTCTGACTTAACACAGCAAGGTAGAACCCCTGAGAATACCACTTTGGGTACATAAACACCATATATTGCTGAGGTAGTCAGAGGAGAAAAGGACTTCCATGCCAACACACTGACGTGAGACGCTAAGGTTCCTGCATGCAGACACTCCAGCTCGCTGTGGTCTGAGATCCCTTGCGGGGTGTCCATCTCGAGACCAAGATGGGGTCCTACAGTCTCTCACTTCAGGTAATGGGACTGACTTTATCTTAGAGGGATTCTCGGCTCTACACCTACGTACATGCTAGGTACACTCAGGTACATCTAGTTACGGTCGCATCGTTGGAGTACGCATTTATAACTGCCATGTATTTTATATACTTGCCTGTATTCATTGTTTTAACAGAATGGTAGAAATCTGCCATCCTTTTACTCTGTTAGTGGTTCTAATCATTTATATCTGTTTCTGTCTAATGGTTGTTTCAGCACACCTATTTTACACTAGAATGAACCTTGTTCAATAAATGCTTTTTGAAAATTGTCCCCACTGTTTATTATGTGTATCTCTCTGAGACAAAGTGAGCACGAGTGACTGAGCGAAAAGTATCGCAACGATTCCACGATCCTGAGGGATCAGGATTGTCATCTTCGATAGATGTCAAGAAAAATGTTCTTCTTGGTAAGAGGGGTTTCTAGTGGCACAGGCTAACATACCCGGTGGGGGTGTCTAGAATCAGTCCGGACACCAATCCTACAGTTTATGTTGTCTAAACGCACAGATCCTATATAGGTTTGTAGGAACTACACAACATGGCACTACCAAAGTTGGTTTGGCACTAATTTAATGATTAAATCTGAGTAGTTCAGTTGTGATATTCTCAGAAACCCCTACTCACGTTTCCCCAGAGATGTCTGGAGTGGGAAGGGAACTATCTGCCACAGCTGAGTAGGCATATCCTACGTATTGGCTGTAGGTTTATCAAGCTTGAAGGTCAAACAGTTCCTATTGTGCATAAAACCTTCATCTCAGTTCCCTTGGAACATTTTCAACAATTTTTTTAGAAAATGTTAGAACTGCCCTTACTTTAAATCTAGCAGACTATGGCATCTCAGCTAGGGGTGGGATAGTCAAATTTGTGATTGTGGCTCATGAATCATATAGAACAGAGGTATTCTATTAATGGGTTAAATTCCCACCAGCAGATGCACAATCAAAGACATTTCATTTTTACACTGAAGATGAAACACCAGATAAATACTGTCCATATGAGGACATTGAAGTTCCACTCACCTAACAGAAGCACATAAACTGGTTTAAAGGTGCCCTCCCCCACACAAAAGACAAAGTAAGACTTGGTCCGCTCAGAAGAGATGGAGCCCCTTGGCCAGTCCTAACAGCTTACACACAACATCCAGATAGTGACTCAATGCCAGTGGCAGACTTTTTTCCACTTCATAAAGAAATAATAACACTTTACAGAAACCTGACACAGTTTGCTATGAGAACACTCACAGTTCAGCCAACAAAGGCTAAACAAACAGGACAAATTAAGGGATCTACAACTAAAATAACACCACAAACGCTACACGCAATTATGAGTAAAATGCCCACTAAACGTGAGCAAATGCTATTCTGAATAGCTAAAAAGATAACACAGCTAGAGGCAGTATTTAAACACACAAGCCCTCAAGAAAAACGTAGAATGTTAACGATCTGCTTGCCAATGGGAATAGCTCTCCAAATGGAGTATTGTACCACTTGGGGTACAGTTTTCGCTACCATATAAACCAGAACTCATGGTATCCCATCATTAGCAGTAATACCAGATGAATTAAGACAAATACAAAATGAGTATGGAGCAGAACCTGCTGTGAACTTAGGGAGTTAACGTTAAAGGGGATGCAGCAGCAGTGGCAATACGCCAACGTTTGAGGGATTTTGTTCCTTTACAACAGGAATGTGAATTACCTAAAATTATTGAAGACGCCTACGCTGAATTAGGTAGAGATAATTTGGGAGCTCAGGCAACAAAATCTCAACTCATGGGTGGTCCTGAAAAGGATAACACAAAGCAAGCACCTGATTCTTCCAAAAAGAAATGGTATAATAACAATAAAAAACAAAAGAATAGATCTCAATCTGGGGGGTGGTCTCCTCAACAGGAGTCCTCAGACTGGATCTTAGAGATAACATTAAAAAACCTGACAGGTATCAGGATACTGATACAAGTTCTTCTCGTTCCTTTCAGGGTTCACCAAGAAACTCCGAGAGAGAAGGCTGGCCAGAACACAGAGAAGAAGAGCGTACAAAGTCCAGAGACATGCCCCACACTTCAGATTGTACTTCCAAAGAAGAAGAGAAGCCATATCAAAACCTCAATTTGAAAAGAAAAATGTAGCAGGTCTCAAAGTCAGACATGCCCAGAATACTGAGGACTCAACTTCTGAATGGGGAATGGGCTCTGACAATGCTACACACTGCAGCAGAAGTAACAATAGCTCACCAGAACCTGATGGAATTTCTGGTGACAGCGAACTTGAATGAGCATGTCACAGTGGAAACACCTGCTGCTACAGGGGTATGTGTCCCACATCGGTTATATGAGATTAAACTCCAAATGAAGGGGGAAAAACCCTGAAAAATTAAATGTCTCTTTTGGGAGAACCTGACTTTTGGCTATGACATCATCCTTTTAGCTGAAAGAGATTGGCCGCCTGAAATTGTTATGGATTGCCCAAAGGGGGAAATGGTAATTTTACCAGCTTTTTCCGACCTTGTTCCAATATGCTTAAAACACACATACCCGCGGGAGTGGGCAGTAGCCCTTGCTCAAGCATTATATTGCAACCATGTTGGGTGGAATGCTGAGTCACCTCACCATACAATCCTAGTAAAAACTACTCCAACTCCACAGAGACAGTACCCAATAAAACAAGAAGTGAAAACAGGTCAGGGAGATCCTAGATCAACTTCAATACCGAGGTGTAATTGAAAGTTGCACCTCTCCAATGAATAGTCTTTTGTTTCCCGTAAGGAAACCAGATAATTTATACCGTCTAGTTTTAGACAACAGACATTGGAAAACATGCACAAAAACATTTGCAATACAGAATGCACACAGTGCCGCATTAATGAATAACATTGTGCTGAAAAAAATACAAAACAACACTAGATATCTCAAATGGATTTTTCTGTCAAAATATAGCTCCTGAAAGCATGTATTTGATAGCTTTCTCAGTGCTAGGTTCCCAGGGTAAATTTTTTCGAATTCTCCAAGAGTATAAGATTAGCCCTGAGTTGATCTTTGCTCGGGTAACAGAGTTACTTCAGAATTTGGATGAAGAGGCATTGTCCTATGTGGATGATATTTATCTGACCGATGATGATTTAAAGGATCACTTGGCCAGGGTGAGCAACATAATTTTGGGGTCTGCCTCTAAGGGTTACAAATGTAATTTAAAAAAAAATGTAAATAGCCCACGTCAAAGTCCTATTTCTAGGATATGAGTTATCAAGTGAAGGAAATAGCCTGGCAACTGACTTTTTAGAAAAGTGTGCGCTGCTCCAACCTCCTAATTTGCAAAATACATACAATCCAAATTGGGATTTTTAAATTTTGGCAGAACATACATTTTAGATTACGCAGAGAAAGTGAAACCTTGCTATGATTTAATAAGACCTTATTTTTCAGTTAGGCATTGGACACAGGATCACACAGATATGCTTTGTTGCCTACATGCTGACATGATAGCTTCAAAACACTTGCAGACACGCGTAAATGTCCTCAACCTGGTGATTCGTGTTATAGCGAGTCAATCTGCGCACACTTATGTAACCTTCAATGAAGGAGAAATGGTACCCATAGCATACACATCACACTTGTACAGAAACGCTGAAATGCATTTTGCTTCTACAGAAAAAATCCTGACAGCAGTACAGACCTCTGTAGTAAGAGAAAGAGCACTGGCTCAGTGGAAATGAATAATTGTCGTAATTCTGGTACCAGACTAAGATGCTGCTACAAAGGCAAGCATTCCTAATGCTAAAGCCTTGCATCCAAGATAGATACAATGGGTTAATTCTCTAACTGCAACGGATGTAGAATACAGATATGACCCTAGTTTAAAAACACAAGCATTCCTTTAATAAGAACAAGAATATCCTCTACCAAATGAAATAACGCCTCTAGATCAGTATGAATATATCATTTACACGGACAGATCTGCTCAGCCAGCCGTAGGAAGTAAACAGTAATACAGCGCCGCGTGTGCGATTGTGAAGGGATGTATGCAGGATGGCAAGTTCCATCCCAGCGATACGAAGACACAGTCTCTAGGAGACTGCACAGCACAGCTAGCAGAATTAAAAGCCCTGTTACTGGCACTAACAAATACGGATGCGAATTCCTCACACTGATTGTGTGCAATTCGTTTTATTGTGTTTCCATATAAATGATAAACAGCACTGAGTACCCAACAGAGATGAGTAAGTCAAATTGATGAATCTTAAACATGTTTCAAAGAGGAAAGAGGATTCACTGGATGGCCATTAATAAGAATGGCAATCAGGAAAGTACAAAAAAGCAAGCCACAGGGAGAACAAAAATGACAGCTGGAGGACAGAGCAGAATCTAAGATGCTCTAAAAGATCCCCTGATTACTGAGTGGATCATTGCTGGTTCTCAGAACTCTTCCTGATATATTTCTTAACGTCACTTGTGGAGTCAGTGACCCGATCTACTACATGTCTAGTACATGATGATACTTTGGCCTTCCATAACTTTGTCTTACCTTTACTTGACTGAACTCATTTCTAATGCTTTTACATATGTTGTATTTCATTTTCCTGGTGCCCTAGGGCTTTTATGTTCCAGTTTTACCATGTGACTCTAGAATTCATACTGTGATAGCTTTATCATTAAAGATGATGATTTAAAGCACAGAGAATCTCTGCACCATTCACTTACTGCATTGTGGTGTTGCTGGGAGAACCCTGAGATTCCAGCCTGCCTACAGAGAATGCTCCAAATATGATTGGGGGATTGGTTTTACTACCCTTACAGATAACACAATATTGTTTATGCCTTTTTACGCAGAGAGTGCTAGTAGCATGCTCATGTTGATTTAGGTTGAGTCTGTGTTTAGACCGTGATCACTACAGAATATGTTCCATAAGGATACTCCATGTGTCTTGCTTTTGTCTTGGGATAAACTGTGGGAGAAAATGTTGAAGACTAATGGAAAAGGATTGACGACCATATTTCTAAGCCTAGATACAGGAACATCATATGTGCCCTGATATGAGCAGAAGGGATTGGCCGGGATAGTGCCACAACTTGGAAAATGAATACTGCTCCTGTAGTTGTGTTTCTAACAGTTAAAAGGCCAGGGCCTAAATTTCTCTAAAAGGAGGTAGAAGTGTTTCTATTAAAAAATACTTACCTATTTGCTCTGTACACTTAAAGATTGAGATCTAGGCCCTATCAATGTGCCAATCCAAGCTTTGATGGCTAGCATTTCTGTTCAAAACCTGGGTCACTTACAGGCTAGAATCATCTTATAGATATAAAAGGGGAAAAGAAATCGGCCTGAGGAGCCACCTTCTCAATAGGGTTTATACAATATTTTTCATCTTCTTCCCAAAGTAGTTCATGGAATTGTTGTACTCAGCCTTTTTCCATTAAGGCTTTGTTTTCAGGACAAAATTTAGTGATTGATGGGAACTGATTGCTGCCCTGATTTTCCAGTGCCGGATATACACTCTTCCTCCACATGGCTTTAGACAGGAGCTCCACCTTAACTGACAGCAGGTATAACAGATTCACGTCTCACTGATATATGATGAGCTACAGGTCTCATTCACTTATGGACTAATTCCTAATTTCCTTGAATATAACAAATGTGGGTATGGCAACGGATACTGGTTCCCAAAATCATTTAGACCACACACCTTTAATCCTAGGATAAACCAATGCTAGAGAGTGGATGTTATCTCATTATGCAATCCTGTTCTGAAGGCTAATACTCATGAAGCCTTAACAAATTATAAGGCTGCGAGTAAAACTGAAGGGAAGCCCTGGGTTACAATATGGGATGTGGCAAAGGGGGCAATTAGAGGATAAAGTTTTGCTCACACAACTGCCTTTGTGAGATTGCCAAAGAGCAAATGTATAAACATTGAGGCTCAGATAGCAAGCCTAGAGCCCAAGCATAAGATTAATTGCTGTAGATACTGATACCGAGAATTATATATAGAGCAAGGGGTGAACTGGGAGATGCAAAGAGGAAACCCACAAAGTCTTGAATGCAAAACAAGCTTACCATGAGAAAGAGGATACATCTGACAGACTGTAGGCATACAAACTAAGAAAGACTAAATAGCGGAACAATATACATTCTGTTACAGATAATATAGGGACTACCCAAACTCAGATGTAGGTATCGTGGAAGTCTCCATATAATTATACTACTGTCCTTAACAGGCAGAACAATGTGACCCTTCACTGTAACAGAATGATCAAGATTGAATTTGCTTTCCAGGCATGGATGTTTAAGGACACACTAGAAGATCTCAATTATTACATTTCAGAAGACTAGTGTAAACAAAACACTACATAACAATAAGGATTTGATTTATGAAACCTAAAAAAGACCTTAAGTCTTGAGGCTCTTATTGGCTGACTGGTGTCTTAAATAGTTAAACTTTTTACCAAAATCCTTACTAATATCTGGCGGATCCTGGTCACTCGGCTTCCTGGTGAGATTTTTTACAATAAGCCACCCTTAGTTGCTAATATATACAGAATTTTCCCAAGAGTTGAATGGAAGCCTCTGAATGATAAACCTGTGGAACATCTGATGCTGGGCCCTCACATCGTTTTCTTTACCAGAAATAAACCCTAGTGTACGTTACAGAGGGAGAAATGCAAGGTACCCTTGTTAAACCTATTGTGGATGCTCCCAGAACTAACTAATTCTTGGAACCCCTTCAGATGTAATCTAAAACATTTTGACTCACTGGAACAGGGCAGTAAGAAAACATCAGGTTACAAGCTATCCAATACTCTTTACTTTGGTATTGAGTAATCCATTTTTTATGCCATGCTTTCATAAAACGGAGCCTTAAACAATGCCCCTGCACTAGGCTCTTTGTTTGATGATTGTATCTTGAAAAATAGAGAAAAATGTTTAATTGATTTTCTGTTCAGAGGATGTCTACCAGTTGACTCAACATCTTCAATGGGCAAGCCAAGACAAAGTGAAGCAAGGAGGAAGTAGAGACCAACAAGACTGGGGAATAGGTTTTCTGTGGGAGGTATAATGCAAGCTATACCTTACCTATAGATCTCTTAATGCTAGTCAGCCATCTGACATATACCCATATATCAGCAAATGGTCTCAGGACTCCAGGAGGATATTTGTAAACGTTCAAGAGTCTTTATTTGGCAGTGGGGAAACTAAGTCTGATACAGTAATGTTGCAAAGGTATTTGACTCTAATGGTAATTGACTAGTGAGATTGAAGCTTATGTTTGAGGCTTAATAAGCCTGCTGAAGAGGGTTAGATTAGATGGAATAGGATCTTACCACCATTTGTGGTTGACAAGCAAGCATATCAGAGCCTTTTGAAAAGAGGTCCTCTCTCACATTAAACTGCTACTGTTGTTTTAAAACATTATTTAGGGCTGGGTTGGTGTTGGTTGAAATTAAAAATGTTTTTTGTATTTCATGTCTTCTTTGAGTACACAAAGTATATATGTGGGGTAATTTTTGATGCCTTTGGAGGATGTGTGTGTTTATAGCTGAGTTAATTGAGGTTTTTGGCATTGCTGAATTAATGGTAGTGTTTTCTTCAGTGTTACCATGCCTCTTATGTCAGTCCGATGTGTGTGTGTGTCTGCCGTAGGCCACCTTTGACTTGTCTTTGTTCTCCATGCCATGTGGCCAAGGGCCATTTTGCGGAGTCTATGTCCATAGGCCTCAATGTGTTCTCTCTCCGTTCTCCATGCCTCCTTGCTGTTGTTGTTTATCCATGTGGCTGGCAGCCCTTTTATGTATTCTGACATGTGCTTTTGCCATAGGCTTGCATGTGTTCATTGTTCCCCATGCCTCCTTGCTCAGTGTTCTTGTATGACCATGTGGCACTGGCTGGCAGCCATTGTGTGCATCCAGCCAGTGTGATTTTGCCATAGGCTTGCTTGTGTTCTTTGTTCCCCTGCCACCTTACTCAGTATTGCTGTTTACCATGTGGCATTTACTGGCAGTCATATTGTGCATTCAGCCTGTGTGCCTTTGCCATAGGCTTGCATGTATTCTTTGTTCCCCATGCCTCACTGCTTACTGTTGTTGTTTGACCATGTGGCACTGGCTGACAGCCATTTTGTGCAGCCAGCCATGGGCTTGCATGGATGGATGTGAGATATCAGTTTAATAATATGCTTGAGGATCATAGTAGTATGTATGTTAAGAATATGATTTTGATGAACAGTGCTTATATATCACATACATTGTTTGCATTTTTTTATTTTGCATCTCCTTGCTTCACAATATGTTTCCTCACATCCTCCCATACAAACATCATAAATTATAGTTTTTTTATTTTAATGATATCTTTTTAATTTTTATAATTGTAATTTTAAAAATGTTAATTTCACTTTTATTTATTTTTTTAAATCTTTTTTTAATTATTTTTATTTTTATCTTTTTTCATTTTGTGTCGGTCAGTCCATCCATCCATAGCATGCCATTTTTTTAGGTATAATTTTGTTTCCTCCTGGACACCCTGGCTGCAGTGCAATGCAGACACATCAGCATCATTCATTTGTGTAGTGATTATTCCATTTCCCTTTGGACCACATTGCCTGCCATGGGCACCCACTAACCTGCATTTTTAAAAAGATTATAATTCTTGTTACCCATGCAGTGTTTTCTTTAGAATATAGGACATAAAGAAAAAAGCTCTATCTGTATATTGTGTGTTATCCTGATGGGGGATTACATGTTATTCTATGGTCTTGTGGTTTGACTTTAAAGTGGTTATTACTAAGGGTGGGCGGAATTTGTGAAATTGCCTGTCGCAAAATTACGCGAAACGGCAAAAAATCTCCACGAACACGCAAAATGTTGCGTGCTCGCGGAGATTTTGTGCTGATTAATGCGTTACTGAATTTGACCTTCAACTCGGGCACCTCCTTTATTTATATCTGTAAGTGCTTCCTGTTGAGATTTAATTTTTGTGACAGGAGCATCGTGCCAGAAGGAATCCTGCCCTGCATATTTATCTAAGAAGATGCCACCGTTTTGTGCAAAACCTCTACTCAACTGTACTTTCTACTGGCTAATCAGTAAGTGCTACCTCGGTGGGTAAATGTATAGTGCTTTGTTTTCCTACACTACAGCTGCGTAAAGGGCCAGAAGAGTTGTCTCCAGTGACCATGTGTGTGTGTAACTTTTGCCATCGCGCCAATGGGCGCCGGGGTCCCTCGAGTGAGCTGTCTATAATAGTGAGGAAAGAGCGGGAAGACGTTGCACACTGCTGGTGTGTGGGCTGGGGCCAAACGGCGGGGCTTCTATGCAGTTCACATGCCCCTTGCTTATAAAGGGTCAGAGACCGACCAGCGCAGCAGATAAGGAGACCGAATCTCCTGGTGTCAGGAACTACACAGGGATCACACTCAAGAAACTCATGGATGCCCAGACCTCCATCAAGGATTACAGCAAATTGTTGATGGTAGATATGGGGAGAAAGCACACCTGCCTAGCCTCCACCTTGCTCATGAATCTTTTGTGCTGATTAATGCGTTACTGAATTTGACCTTCAACTCGGGCACCTGCTTTATTAGGTCTCGGCTGCGAAGGCTGCGCTTGCGCAGTCTCGCTCCGAGATTTAATGTTTTTCAGAAGAGGGGCTTGAACCCGCCCCTCTTCTCCCCTCTTCTCCATTGGCCGGCCTCTTCAATGCTGGTCAGCCATTGGAGAAGAGCTTTGTCTCTCCAAACAAGCCCCGTCTTTTTCGGATTCGGGGGCGTGCTTTTTCGCTTCTTTCTCGTTTTTTATTTCCTGCCCCTTTTACACGTGGTGGGCGTGTTTGTTTTTTGTTTTTTACCGTCGGAAGGTTCTTCCATTTTGTACGCGGTCGGAAAGGAGCGGGACGTGGGGTCGCCTCTTCCTTGCTGCAAGGCTGATCTCGGCGTTTCCTGGATCGGCGTTTCCTGGATCGGCGTTTCAAGTCCGGCGTTTCCTGGCTCGGCGTTTCAAGGCCCCTTTCAGGTAAAAGCACTCACTGATTTCTGAATAGTGAGTAAAAGCGTTAAGGTAACAATGTTGTTCCTGCTTGCATTTCACATGGTTCACGGGCGGTAGAGAAGTAACAGGACTCTGTCTCTTCCTTCTTACTGCCCAAGTGCAGTGTATTGGCTGCCGTAGTGATGTTTTATTCTCAAGGTCTCTCTGCCGCATGAACCGCTTCACTATTAAGGTCTCACGCTCCAGTGAGGCAGAAACTTGCGAGTGAAGTATCGCCCCGTACAGCATGGCAGCCTATGCAATATCCTGGTATCGCGCAGTTAGGCGCCAGCTGGGTCACGCATAATTGCATTCATTACGATCCTGCAGGCATAATATCTTGCATCTTCCGCTCGACTACGCGGTTGCACATTTAGCACCAATGACTTCATGGCGACTCCTATGCCATACTGATCACTTTGCGGGTTTATGAAGGTCCTTCCAGTGATAAAAGTCACTCCATAAAATGGAGACCTTCAGACTGCTGATGTCTGCCTTCTCCTTCACATACATCTACTCTGTTCAACAGCCAGCTATAGAGTCTGGCATGAGGGTTGCTATTTACGCAGAAGCGGCCGGGACATGAAATCATTACGTCCCTTCTCCGAGTCCGATTATCCGTTAGCATCACTGCATTGTGCAGACTTCGCATACCGAGATACAACATGGCCTGCAGTATTTTCATCATTTTTTAAACATCCTGCTTTTAAAAAATCCTAATTTGCAGATTTCTTTGTAAGAAAAGCGTTTTATTTTGTGACCTCTCCTTCTTGATCTGGCACATAAGAAAAAAATACTGATAACGCGATCTACATTCATATCCCTTTGATACTATCAGGTAGTAAGTTCTTGGAAAGTTGACCGACATGAAAAACTAAACCATGAAGACCTACTTCCTTGAGTTGAACCCATGATTGTCTAAGCAACATAATAACCTGTTGTGCCTCTGGTCTCTCCGTCCTGGTCATCAAACCCTGTGTCCCTAGAGGTCTCTGCGATTCCAGTGGTGGACGTGCCAGAGCAGATCAAGGACCCTGCCCTCAGAACATGGTCTGTGCAGATACCTGCAAGAGGCAAGCCACCAAGTCTTCAGAAGGGAACTCGGCTCCACCTCTGTGCTAATCTGTGATCACTGGCCCTTCAGCCCTTCACGAGTTCATTCATGTCTTCTGTGATCCAGCATTTGAAATGGAAATACAGATGTGCAGGTACTCCTTGCCCTAGAGTACCTGCGTGCTGCTGAGAAGTGCCGGCATTAAAAGCATTGCAGAAGTGCTGAGAAGTGGCGATACTATCCTAAATTAAAAAAGTGCCTGATAATACCTGCTCACTTAAAATACTGCCCTCATTCCTCAATGACTCAACTCAACAAATGTACCTCAATATTGGGCTTCAATATTACCTGAGGGGGGTATTGTTTGAATGTGCATCAGTAGAGGAACGCCATTAAAAATGTTTTTGAATTGAGCTGCTGGTCTTACCTCCTTCCATCTTTTTATGACCCGACAACACACACACAGTCTCAATTCAGTTGGGAAGTTGAATTCCTTGTTTGAGGCCCAGTGGGGCGGAAGCGCACTTATTCCCATAAAGCAGTGGTTACGTCCAAAGGCGCAATAGTGTTCATGGTGACAGGAGAAGGGACTCTCTGTACCACTGCTGCGTTTCTGTATCCTCCCTCTCTTTCTGTCTAGCAGTTTTTCTCTTACTGAAAACCTTGACTTCAAGATGGGGTTCTCACTCTCTTTCCTCTACTTTCTTTTATTTGCTCCCCTGTGAAATGGATCCAAAAAAGAAAATCATTTTTGCTGGAAATGTCGTATTTTAATTCTAAGGTGCAGCATCTGGAATAAAAGGTTAAAAATATGAAAAATAACTGAATAAAGTAAGACAGTGGTAGCAAACTGGCCAGATTGATTTTATTCACACCCAAACACATCAGCGCCACTTTTACAGAGTTTGCCAGTGAAGCGCTATTTTTTTTTTCTGGTCTTTGTTTTCCCGGGGCTTGCAACTAGTGCACCAATCCTGGAGGTACTGCAAGGTGTGGATTGGAAAACAAAATGTGTACTGCGGCTCTGCGTCCAACTGCTAACGTTTTGTAAGGATATCAGCAATGGACATTGAAATGGGACCATTCAAGGTCCCTTTCAGGCAAAAGCACTCACTGATTTCTGAATAGTGAGTGTAAAAGCGTTAAGGTAACAATGTTGTTCCTGCTTGCATTTCACATGGTTTGCTAAATTTTGCATTCCCCTATGAGTGTTTGCTTTTTCCAGGATGGTGTTACTTTTTTTTGTAGGCCGCATATTGCTCTTGTCTATTGCGTCATTTAAATTGAGCCTCATCCAGGTGTTTATAGTCGGCAGCAATTGGGTTGTAGTTGAAGGCAGTGTGAGTTTTTCTCAGTTGGACAGTATGGTGTTCAGTGGGGGACACGATGTGGCACTATGGCCAGAGCTGCTGAATTTGGAACTGGGGAACCAGGTTCAGCCTTAATAACCAGTCCACCAGACGACTCTGCTGAGAGAGCACAATCCCATGCTAGACCTTAGAAGGCTTCACAAGACCTTAGAAGCGCTGGTGTCTTAGCACCAGCAGGTGGACCCTAGCACTGGCAAGTCTGGGTCTGGGTCAGACCATTTTCTGGTTTCGGCAACGTGGCAAATAGATCCATCGCCTACATCTGGCCATCAGGCCTATTTGGTGGATAGAGCATGGTCCAGGTTATCGATTAATGACTGGATTTCCAAACTGGATGGCACGTGCCCTCCCCCTGATTCTGACCCGGTAAAGGGGGACGCAAATTTCGATCAGTGGTTGACCACTTCCCTTGACGCCATAATTCCGAAAAAGAGAGTGCCAAAGAGGGAGAAAAGAATCGGCTCTGCCCCGTGGTATACTCCCGAGCTACGTACCCTCAGGAAGGGATGTAAGAAGCTGGAGAGGATGTGGAGAAAGGAATGGGAGGTAGCCAGGCGAGAGGAATACTGCTCTGCAATGAGGGGTTATAAATCCGCTCTTCGCCATGCTAAAGCCCAATTCTTTGAGGAGCGCATAAGATCTGCCTCCAACTCCTCCAGGGAGACTTTTAAAGTGGTTAAGGAACTTCTTAAAGTTCCTGAGCCCGCGGTAACACAGGACAACCAGAAGTGTAAGGAGCTGGCAGACTACTTCCACATGAAAATTGAGAAGATTTTAAGCACCTTACCTCAGTCTCCGTCGCCTCAGCCTGGTCATAAAATGGACACAGCTAAACAGCCAAGAGGAGCATCTACCCATTTAGATACTTTTGGCCCAGTATCAGTGGCTGAAGTCCTTAAGGCTTTGGGTTCTATGAAAAGTGGCTCCCCTAGGGTCCGGTCCCTATGAAGTTCCTGAAACAGGTAGCAACTTCTATTGCGGATCCTGTTACCGGCTTAATGAACGCATCATTTGCCCATGGATTGGTGCCTCCGAGCTGGAAAACAGCAGTGGTAAAGACGCTTTTAAAGAAGCCAAGTCTGGATCCTTCGGACCTGGCAAACTTTAGGCCCATCTCCCTGCTGCCGGGACTCGGTAAAATTGCGGAAAGGTTAGTGAATCAACAACTGTCAGGTTTTCTCGAGACTAATGGCCTGCTCCGAGATTCACAAACCGGATTCCGGCCAGGCCAGGGCACCGACACCGCCCTCCTGGCAGTCGTGGATGAAGCCAGAAGCATTTTGGATTCAGGAGGGTCAGTGGCAGTGATCCTCCTGGACCTCAGTGCGGCTTTCGACACTGTGAACCATCTGGTGTTGATTCAGCGACTGTCCGAGGTTGGTGTGTCAGGGGTCGCTCTGAAATGGCTTAGGTCATTTCTCAGCGGCCGGACATACCAGGTCTGGGAAGGGAGTGATCGGTCGACATCTATTCCCCTCCAGTGTGGGGTGCCACAGGGCTCCTCCCTCAGCCCTACATTGTTCAATATATATATGGCCCCCCTGGAGGATGTTGTGGCCCCATTTGACATTAAAATCGTCAGTTATGCTGATGACACGCAGTTGGTGGTCGCCCTATCCCAACTGGTGGAGAACCCCGATCTACTGCACTCCTGCCTGTCGGAAGTCTACTCCTGGATGTGTGAGTCATCTCTTAAGCCGAATGGCTCCAAGACAGAGATAATGCTGTTAGGGAGTAAGACCCCTTCACTCCCTGTGACCAGCTGGCCCAGCTGTATGGGAGAGCTCCCCAGTTCGAAAGAGGAGATCAAGAGTTTGGGGGTCTGGCTAGAGCAAGACCTGTTGTTTAGGACCCAGGCGAAAAAAACGGCAGGAGTCTGTTTTGCCCTCCTCCGGTCAGCTCACAAAATTCTCGCTCTCCTTCCTCTAACATCAAGGAAGTTGCTTATTCAGGGGCTGATTACATCGAGACTAGATTATAGTAATGCTATTTTTCTGGGCGCCCCTGAAGTAACATTTAATAAACTCCAGCAGGTTCAAAATGCGGCTGCAAGGCTGCTCATGGGAGTCCCTAGGATGCAGTCAGCTAAACCGGCCCTAAAGGCCCTGCATTGGCTTCCGGAGCGAGAAAGGGTCAAATTTAAGGCTCTCTGCACTGCGCACAAAATCCTTCAGGGTAAGGGCCCTCCCATTCTTAGGAATTTAGCGGTGCCTTATAAAGCCAATAGAACGTTGCGCTCCGATCAGAAATTTCTTCTCCAAATCCCTAGAGTAAAAAGGGCCCGTACTGGTGGGAGAAGATTCTCGGTCAACACAGCTATGCTGTGGAACGCGCTCCCTTTTAAGCTGCGCTCCGAGACCTGCACTTTGCGGTTTCGGAAATGCCTCAAAACTTATCTGTTTCCTGCTTGATTGCACTGAACTGGCCTTTGGTTAACTATTGGCGTCTGGACAAGCGCTGGGATGCCCGAGGGTAACTGTGCGCTATATAAAATTTTAAGTAAATACATTTTAAATAAATAAGGTTTGTACACCACAATCCATACTGAAGTTCACCTCCAGTCTTGCTAGCAGTCCTATGAAGCAGCACAGCCAAGAACAACAGTGACTCTGTCACTTAGGTCACAGGACCCTTGAGAAGGGCCAGCTCTAGGGCAGTGCAACCGGTGAGACCGGGCGCTGACTTTGGGTGGAGACATTATGTTTGCAAGTAAATTAAGGTTTTAAAAGCTCTTGCTGCCTCCTTCCGGGCCTCCAGCAATTTTCGGCAACAATAAAAATGTCATGATGACTCTGGTGTTTAATGTTCTTCCTAGAGAGAGATCAGAGTTTTGTCTAGTGGAAGTTTTGACTCCTGGAAAGGTAGCACATAGGGTTAATGTGCCTGCAGCAAAGAACATGTACCATGCAGATCACAAAGTGCACATAATGGAAATAGGTCAGTGGGCTACTGCGTGTGTGTGTGTAGGTGGCTCTATTTGTGTGTGGGTTGCTCTATGTGAGTGGCTCTGTGGGTGGCTCTGTGTGTGTGGGTGGCTTTGTGTGTGTGGGTGCAAATGCAATAGGTCTCGCATTTGAGAGTGATTAAGCTATTGACATTGTAAATAACAATGCAGTTTCTTTAAATGTTTTAAAAACAAAAACATAAACAAAAATAATGTCATGAACAATGCTAATAGCTCTAACTTTAACAATGCCGAGACCATTGGATTGTAAATGCTTGTTTAAATCTGTAAGTGCTTCCTGTTGAGGTTTAAAATGACAGGAGCATCGTGCCGGAATGAATCTTGCCCTGCATATTTCTGTTCCGCCGCAGATCGCAGAAGTTTTGACATTTTCGCGTTCCGCGTGGAACGTGAAAATGTCAAAATTTCGCAATTTCCGCGAGCGGAACGGAAGTTGTCGCCCACCCTTAGTTATTACCTAACTAACCAACTACACCAATATTGCCTTTATCTGTATTAATTCCAACTGCAACAATGCCATGTTTCACTGAAGGTTTTTCTTGCTTGTTTGCTTTTAGGTGTACAAGAGAAGAGACATCACCCACAGTACTGCCAGAAGGCCTGTGCAGTGACGTCACACATCAGTCCTCCAATCTCTTCCATGTCTGCAGCTTAGTGTAACTGCAAATGAAGAGCTTTATGCACTCTAGCCAAGCAGAAACCACCAGTCTAGTCAGGGTAGACCAAATATACACTAAAAGATAGCCCATAGTCACCCTCTGGGAGCTTGGCACAGAACAGTCAGGCTTATCTAAAGAGGCAATGTGTAAGGTATTTGTGCAACACACACACACAGTAACACAATGCAAACACCACAAAAAGATTCCACACAGGTTTTGAAAAATATATTATTATATTCTGAACAAAACAAGACCAAACAATAAAAATCCAGTAAGCACAAGTCGCAATATAAATTTTAAAATAATAAGTGTAAAAATAGCGATTAGAAGCATATATCACTTGAGGGGTTACTTGAGGTCGCACTAGACTGGGATAAAGTCAAAAGTTCAAACCGTTTGCTAAGGAGGGTAGGCCAGGTACAGTAGCAATGCAGACCCAGGGAACAGAGTACCTAGATCCTGATCGCAAACACGAGATGCAGGGTCGATGTGTCGATGTCAGTCCCACAGTCGGGGGGATCCATTGATTTCACACGCATTGATGGAGATGCTTTGGTTTCCGAAGGTGAGTGTCTAAGCTGCGATGTTTTCTCCACGCTTGCCGAAGGGATGCGTTGCTCGTCCTTCAGTGATCTGTCAGTTGATGAAGCGGTTCCAGTGAAGTTGCTCAGGTCCTCAGTGTGATGTGCCGATTCTGCTCCTGCAACAGGGCCAAAGTGCTGAGTTTCAGTTGTAGGTCCAGTAGTGTCTGATTTTAGGGGGTCAGAGACCCAGTTCTTATGCTCATCTGTGCCTTTGCAGGGATGTGGAATTCCAATAGTCCGAGGCCCGGGGCATATTGTTTGGCTTCAAGGCCAACAAGTTTTCCTGTGTATTTTGTCCTTGGGACCAGTAGGTCTAACCCTCTACAGCACAAACCCTTTGGTTGCCAGATTACAGGACAACATTATGGATCAGAGAAAGACATTGCCTGCACTTAAAGTAATGTTTGTGTCCAAATGTTAACGCTGTTCAAACTTGTATTTATAGTTCAATAATGCAAAGCCTTTATTATTGGGGTGAGCACTCTTAAGTAAATGTTGTAAGCTCAGACTGTACTACTGCCAGTGGTTCCAGTATAAAAATGTGTACACACGTTTTCAATGTTTAGCAATATGAGGCTATGCATAATGCTCCCAGAATGCTCTGATCAGATGCAAATATTTGCAGAAGCTTGAAAGCATAAAATTATGATTGTTTGCTTTAAAAATAAAATGTTTAAAAAAAGTGAAAACATTTCACTAAACTGCTGTAAACATTTAGGTACCATTTCTTCACAGCATCATTTAGTAAAATGTGTTGATTTATGCTAGTATTTCCCAAAAACATTCATAATTGAAAAATCAGTGTAACCAGTTTAAATAAGTTGATGGGAAAAATAAAAATAAACAAGGATAGGTAAAGCCAGGAGGTTTGAAATTGTTGGTTAGCCTTTTGGTTTTGTCAATGTGTGACTTGTTTTGACATAGTTTTTGTAAAACCTAATTGGCGAGGGAGCTGCTGGGCTTCACAATTATAACAAACATTAGCAAAAGCAAAAAACTAATTTTGGGTCTCAAAAAGCACCCATTACCACAGTATTACCTAGCAGTGAACAAAATGATTTGAGAGAGAATTTTAATAAACACAAAAGGTCATGGTTAACACTGGACCTAACTGCAGATATACAGATTCACAGAAGTAGGCTAAGAAATAGCTATCTTAGAAAATATTTGCGAACAGCATTTTAGCATGAGCAAATGTGCAGGTCTAGATTTGCTCATCGGAAAATCTGAGTGCTTGCAAGTTAACTTTCCCTCCAACCACTTTTTTCCCAACGCTGGAAGAAGTTGTATATCTGCCATTGTCAGGAGTACATTTCCAATGTTTACCAGTATGGGAAAAGATTAGAGAAGAGTTGGTGAAAACCCTTAAATCATGCAAGTTAGTAGGTTTCCACAGTCTCAAAAGGGCATTCCAACCCTGGAACTACTGCTTAATATTACCTTCAGCCCCAGTGTGTAGATCTGCGGAAATGTGGCAACATGAGGGAATTCCTAGTATTCAAACTCTAGTACGGAAGAAGCCCTGGCATAATCAGAGAGGCTATTTCAGAGCTCTTATATGATGAGATTGCCGCCATAATTTGTCGCTACATTACATAGCACAAAAGGGACAAGTGGATTTTGCTACAGGACAAGTAGGTTGATGAAGCAACTTGCCCCATGGACAAGTAGATATTTTATTAAATTCCACACGAATGCTTTGAAGTGGGGGTGACTTCAAAGATGAGTCTTCGAAGTGCACAAGTATCCTTTCAACACAGTCTTGGCCCCAGACTTTCAGTGGGAGGTAATCAGCCATTCATGTTGTGTCAGGCCACTACCTATTGAAGTGTGTTAGCCCTCACCTCCCTTCATGCCCAGGAAGAGCTATACAAATACGGATATATGTACATAGTTACTCAGATGGGTACTCAGACACACCTAGCCATCCTGTGATTGTGGCTGTCTAGAAGGAATGCACAAAGTGTAGCTGTTCTCCAACCCAGAAGTGTATTGGAGACAGGCTGCAAGGCACACAGAGCTATAAGTGCAGAGAAATGTCCACTTTCAAAAAGTGGCATTTCTAAAACAGTATTTTTAAATCCAACTTCACCATTAAGGAGCATTTATCACGACCATTCCAGAGACATAAAACATGACACAGCCACTCCTTTCTAATCAGGAATTATAACTCAAAAGCGTATTAAGGAATTCCGAATGTTAACCTATTACAAGAGTAGGCCTCACAATAGTGAAAAATGAATTTAGCTGTTTGCCACTACCAGGACATGCAGAACATTAAGGTACATGTCCTACCTTTTACTTACACGGCACCCTGCCCTTAGGGTTGTCTAGGACCTACCCAAGCGGTGTCTTATGTGTAATAAGGGGAGTTTAAGGCTTGGCAAGTAGTTTTAAATGCCAAGTCGGAGAGGCATTTAGCTGCACACACAGGCCCTTCAGTCGTAGGCCTGAGAGAGGTTTGAAAGTCTACTTAAGTGGGTGGCTAAATCAATGTTGGAGTCCCGCTCGTAGCATTTAGTGGGTAGGCACTGGGTATGGTATACCACTTTACAAGGGACCTGCAGAAAAACTAAATATGCCAATTTTGTATACACCAATGTTACCATTTTTAGGGGAGAAGAACAGGCACTTTAGCTCAGGTTAGCAGTGGCAAAGTCCTCAGAGTCCTAAGACCAACAAAAAGAATCAGCAAAAAGAGGAAGTAATTAGGTAAAACATTTGAGGAAAGACCACCCTAAGGCTGACAGATCTAGCATGTGTCTCCCCCAGCTGAAATTGGGGAAAGCTACTCAACCTCTATGGAGTTCTCATCACTAAGGTGGAAAAACCTAGATAAACCATCAGCTTTGGTGTGGTCTACCCCAAGTCTGTGTTCCACACAGAAGTCCAAACTCTGTAGTGAAATAGATCACCTCAACAGTTTTGGATTCTAGCGTCTCATTTGCATGAGCCACCCGAGGGGCCTGTGTTTGGACAATCAGGAAGTGCGTGCCAGACAGGTATGGGCTCCACTTCTTCAGTGCCCAGATCATAGCAAAAGCTTCTATTTCTGTAGCATTCCACCTTTGTTCCCTGGGGAGTAACCTCTTGGAGATGAATGCTACTGGTTGGTCTAGGCCCTCCTCATTAAGGTGAGGTAGAACTGCCTCTATGCCATGTTCTGAGGCATTGAATGATAAACTCCTGGGAGAAGTCAGGGGGCTTGAGCACAGAAGCTGTTCACATCGCCTGATTAAGGGAGCCAAAAGTAGCTTTGCATGCCTCTCTGCAACCCACATTTCTGGGCTGATTCTTAGAAGTCAGCTTTGTCAAAGGGGGCAACAATGGTGCCATATCCCTTGACAAACCCAGTGAGTCTCAAAAATGTTTTCACCTCAGTCTAGATTTTGGGGGGCTCCCAGGCCATAATAGTTTCCTTCTTGTCCTGGAGGGCCTGCAACTTAGCTCTGCCCA
Source organism: Triturus cristatus (assembly GCF_964204655.1). Classification (NCBI taxonomy): domain Eukaryota; kingdom Metazoa; phylum Chordata; class Amphibia; order Caudata; family Salamandridae; genus Triturus; species Triturus cristatus. The sequence continues at coordinate 371,477,583 of NC_140586.1, forward strand.
CCAGGTGTCCCAAGTACACCACGATCCCTGCCTAATCTGGTACTTACTTGGCTTGATAGTTAGGCATGCATGTTACAGAGCCTGAAGCACTTCCTGGAGGTGAAATAGGGGTCCTTCCAGCTGCAACTGTAGCCTGCTATGTCATCCCGATCGGCAGCTTAGAAGGCCTCCATACCAGCAAAGACCAGGTTCACCAACCTCTGGAAGGTGGCAAAGGTATTCTTGAGTCAAAAGGGCATCAAATGAAATTGGTAGCGGCCATCTGGAGTGGAGAAGGCTGACCTATCCTTTGCATCTTCTGTTAGAGTGATCTGCCAGTGCCCTGATGTAAGATCAAAGGTGCTTAAGTACTGTGCAGCCCCTAACCGGCCAATCAGCTCATCAGTCTGGGGAATGGGATAGACATAGTTAGAGGGCTACTTAAATGGGTGGCACAAGCAGTGTTGCAGGCCCATTGCTTAATTTATAGGCCCTGGGCACATTTAGTGCACTTTACTAGGGACCTAGAAATAAACTAAGCATGCCAATTAGGTATGAGCCAGTATTACCTTGTTTAGAGGAGATGGCACTTTCACGTTAGCACTGGTTAGCAGTGGTAAAATGCTCAGAGTCCTTAAGCCAACAAAAATGAGGTCAGATAAGTGGAGCGGGAAAGCAAAATGTTTTGGATGACTCTGCAGAGAGGGTCAATGTCCAAAACTTTCAAGAGTACATAAAAATAAAGACCTCTGTGATGCGCTTGCATTTCTCATCACAACTAGTTCTTTCAGCAGGTCTGGCTTCACCTCCTTAGGAAACCTTGTTTTAGATTGTATACACTGAACACTGTGAAGAGTCAGTAAACAATATATGAGCACAATCCATCCCACTATCATTGTATGCTTCCCGGTAAAACTGAAACTAGGAAAAGATATTCCACAACACATTTTTTAAGGCCAGTGTCATTAATTTGGAATATCTGGCTACCGTATATTATAATTCTGAAGTTGCATCAGTCTAAATGAAAAGCGATATTCTTCTATCATACTAAAGTATTTGTCTTAAACCTGTGTGTGATTTAATCTTGTTTTTTATTATGTATTCTTGAAAGTCACTAAATGAGTTGCTCTGCATTAGTGTCACCAGGCATCTTATGCACTTATATATATCGCATTACAGCAATAATTATTTGAAACATGATTGATCTATAGAAGGATTATCCGTAATTGTTGTGAGCCAGATCACAGTTTGCAGCCTTGGAAATACATGTACTAAATCAAGAGGAGGGATGTGAATTAACATTTGCTCCATCTTTCTCTCACTTCCTCTCACACGCATACCAGAAGGAATGAAAAAAATATGTTCTAACCTATTTCATTACCATTCTCAGCATTGTGGCTATATAGACTAGATGCATCTACAGTCCTTTGGAATAGTATGCTTGAAATCCACATCATATGTTAACATAAGTATAAAAAAAACAAATAAACAAAAAAAATATCTTGGTTTCAGTTCATCCAATAATGTAGGTGTTGAGTGTGTTTTAGCTGGTGTTCGTACACATGGGGAATACAGCCCCAGCAGTCACCCAAACTGAGAGATTTTCTGTCTGTGAAATGAGTGGGATGAATAATGTACAATTTTGCTACACTTAAGCCTACACAGTCCAGTGAGGTATCAAACTGGGGTAAAACATGCACACCAAGTTTGAATAAGCGCCTAAGAACCCATGTGTACGCCTTATGGGTCATCCAGAATTGTCATATTTCTCTGGCTCAGCTCAGAAGCAGATTACAGACTTTCTGTCTACCTGCTGGGCCAAGTTAAATACTCTGCTGTACAGCAAAGGGAACAATGGCCTTGCCACAAGAAAAATCTGTATCTGGTAATTAGTTGTAACACTCCACCTGGATCGCAAAAACCCAGGCCCAATGAACAAAGGAGGAAGCCAAAATATTTGGAGGCAACACAGGAGGGGCTTTTGGTGGCAAAGTCCCTGGCAATGATGTCAGGTAGGGGAGAAAATGAGACCCTCAGAGGAGCTCTGCATATTGGCAACTTAAATACTAGATATTGGATTGTTCCAAAATACTGTTTAGGAGGGTTTGGACAGGGGTAGATTGAGGACGTGGCATTTTGGGATTGGCCAAGGGGGGCCTGGCATTTAGAACTTTCCACTGCTTCTAAATTTCAATGCAACCAGTGCAAGATGCATATTTTCTGCCCACTGTTGGAATTCAGCAGAATCTTGTGGAGTTTTTATGTAACTCTGTGGAATTTCATGTATCCCTAATAATGATATTTACTCTTGACCCCTTTTTCACAAATAGACGGTGTCGGACTCTAACGCAGGTTCTCAAGATGTCCTCGGCATAGGCAAGAGCCCAGGGGTCGGCTAAAGGTTTTTAGATTTTTCTTTAATTTTTCAAAAACCTTTATTAAAGGCAATAGGCATTGAAACAGAGCTTGGTGCCTACACCCCTGGCGGGCCGGCATCACAGAGAAATGAACCGCAAAGCATTTTAATCGGGGAAGGGATACACAGCAAGCCGCCTACAACCACTTTGGGACGGCCGCATCAAGTGGGACGAGGTGAGTCAGTGTCTGCATTAAATCATAAGCATTTTGCCTTAACAACAAACAAACCAAAAAAAGAACAGTACCACTTGTACCCATTTGTAGGTGGAAGATGCCCGTATGTGTTACACATATTCAGAGCAGCGAGTTATGGATTGAAGTCGCCTGGTATCCCGCCTCTTTTCCGAGCTATGTTCCCTGGCCTGGGTGGGTCTTCAAAGCATCAGTTTACCTCCTTTAGAGATGGGCTATCCTCAGGGCCGCAGGGGGCAGCAGCTGGGTCTGCGGCGGCAGTATGTACCAGTAAGTACATTTGGAGGGGGCCCATATGTCTCATGGGCGGGAGGCAGAAGTTCTGCGTAGATGTGTGATTGTTCTTGACAATATATAAGATCGTGTAGCCACTCTTTGAATTTGGGTGCCCTCCCTCTTCCCCATCTGCAAGCTATCCGTTTTTTGGCAAGGAGGAGTGCAAGGGAGGCATACCTCCGTGCCTTGACGGCTAGTGTCTCAGTCTATCCGAACAGCGTGGTCAAGGGGTCATCAGGAATATGTAATCATGTCATGTGGTCCAGTGCTGCCAACACCTCTGTCCAGAAACCACGAATGGGTGGGCAGTCCCATGCAACGTGTCTAAAGTCTGCTCCCTCGTTCCCGCAGCGATCACATCAGTCACTATCACGGAGGCGCAGGCGGTGTAAGTACGCAGGTGTGTAGTAAAGACGATGAATGTATTTTTAGTGGATGATACGTAATCTGCTACTAGCAGAAATGCTTCCAGTTTGCTTGCAGCGGAAGGACCATTGGTCATCGGTGAGGGTAGAGACCAGCTCTCCCTCCCATCTGCTCCTGGCTAAGGGGGGACCGTACGTCGTATCCCTCTGCACGGTCCGCGGGAGTGGTTTGCTGTAGGAGGACGTACAGAGGAGACAGAACGGGGGCTCCTGTGGAAAGCAGGGAGTGAGGCCCTTCATGTCTTGACGCAGCCTTATATAGTAAAATCGCTCCAATGGGGTAGGGCAGAGGTCTTCAATCTGTGGGGCACGACCCCCAGGAGGGCCACGGAGTCATGGGAAGGGGCTCCCGCTCTTCTTTTGTTAAAAGAAAATGTTCCAGACAGGGTAGTTAAAATTTCTTCCCTGGAGCATTATTCAGGGACTCTCCTGTGCTGGGAAATGGAAGCCTGGCTGACAGTTAAACACACATTCCTACCAGTGTGTTGCTGGCCTGAAAGAAATGCAAATGTGCACAATGAGGTAATCTGCAAATGTTAAGGATTTGTAGATTAACTTGTTGTGCACATTTGCATTTCAGGCCAGCGGCACACTGGCAGAAAGGTGTGTTTAACTGTCTGCCTGGCTTTGATTTCTGAGGAAAGAGTGCTGTTGCACTTAATTTATTGAATCACTTGAACCTTTTTGAGTGGTAGTGCACAGGGTTAACTGAGCTGTGAAGTGCTTGCTCTTAATTGTCATTGTATTTACATAGCTTTTACTATCCCTGAGAATGTGTTGAAGGGACAGTTATGTAAAAAAAAATGCATTACATAGGGTCTCGATATGACTAAAGTCTATGGGACTCATTTACTATGAAATGATGTAGGGCAGCTCCGCAAGTATTGTATACCAATACACAAAGGAAGGATTGGACTGTATTTATAAGATACAGTGCATTCCTGTCCTTTCTGCCAGCACACAATTTGGAGCCTGGGGCCAACGCAGGCACCCTTGCACCATGGTGCAAGGGTGTCTGAATTGTATGCAGGATCGTTTTTGTGCAAGAAGGCATGCATTTCTGTGCAAAAACAACCCATGAGAGCTCTTTCCTCTATGTGTGCCACACATAGAAAGAGTAAACAATTGAGGAGAAATAAAGATATTTCTCCTTGTTACACATCCCCTGCGGCAGAGTACAGATTTGATGCATCCTCGGGTTTACAGATGCTTGTAAATCTGGGAATGTGTCAAAACCCATTGGAAAACCCACCGCAACACCCATTGAACGCCCCCCCAACCCTCTGATGCAGTGTACAGCAACTCATTAACTTGGCAGCAGCGTTGCCTTACACCATATCTAGGAGGCCATGAAATGCCACCCAAAGAGCCTTTGCGTGGCCTCTTAGATATGGGTCTGCACAACCACAACATTATTGAAAGTGATGCAGTGCAAGGGGCTTATAAATAAGCCCCTATATTGTTAAAGCCGCCCATATTTTTTGGAAGCACCATTTTATCGTAAAACATTTTTCGAATTTTGTGGCGGTCTATCTTATACTGTATGTAATGCAGTATAAAATAAAGACTTAGATAATCGCAGTGCTTTTAGTCACAGGCTGTGAACTCATAGCACTAAAAATACACAAGTCACTATTTTCCACTGCACCAACCACAATTTAATTATGTGGCTCTCTGGTTTCATACTGACCCTTGCAGTGCATTAACTAATAGAGTTTTCATAATGTATTATAGTGCATTTCCCACTGAGTAACAACTTTTTTAAATGTATGTATTATTCATTGAAGTTGCCCGTTATTTTATATGTAGCTACCGGATGGTAAAAGACCTCAAAAATGTATGTATGTTTTAATTATGATGAATAATGTTCAGCTACCTCCAGTTACATGCAGCTGTAAATGCCAAGCAGTCAGCATCCCATGAAATATAATATAGTATTCCTCTAATGCCTGCAATAAAGTTGCAGCACATGCATTACATCTATTATACCAAGGGCCACTGGAATTATATGATTATGCAGCTGCAGTGATTTTAGCATAATTATAGATTTGCCGCATTTTCCACATAATCCATCATCTGCAGCATAATCTGCTGATTTTAACCAAAAAAAATTATTTATTCAAAAGGTTCAAAAATTACTAAAAAGCAGCAACAGGAGTCGATACTAAGTAGAAGGCCATGTGTAAAGCTGTGCTGGTCACCTTTTTGTTGCTAATTGCTATATTTGGGTGTTAAACTGGTACTAACGAGGTGCAACCACAGATTGACCGTTTCTCCAGAGAACATTTATGATTGTCAATGATAAGGAGTACCAGGTTCTATAAATTGTTGTCGGGAGGGGGTTATTATGCCTAAAAAATGTTGATGGGGGGTCTCGGCATCAAAAAGTTTGAAGACCACTGGGGTAAGGGGTGTGGAGCCAAAGAATTTGTTGCTGGTGCAGAACTTTCTCCCAATGTAAAGTTGTCCCCAGGTCTGGACCGACAGTCTCCGAAGTAGCCGATGACAACCTCCCTCTTGCGAGACCGGGAGATCCTGTCTACCGAGGATAGGAAGGAGAGGGGAATAAAGTAGGATGCATTGCAGCAGTTTAGCTAGATCGTGCCAGGCACTGGTAGTGCATTGTACAGTGGTGGAGGCAGAATGCTGCGAGACCGCAGGAGTGCTCAGATAAGCATGCACGGGGTCGGAGTCATGTATCCGTCCTCTATTGCAAGATGTGGCATGTAGGGGGAAGGGTTTACCCAATATGATGCAAAGTGAGCTTGAGCGCACATAAAGTATAACTGCAGATCCGGTATTTCAAAGGGCCATGTAAGAGTGTCCCAGCATAGTCCTGCTTGCTTCCTGCCCCAAATGAGACGTATGAGTTGAGTTGTGACAGATTTGAAAAAGTGTCGGCTGGGTGCATAGGGGATATTAATGAATAGGTAGAACAGCTTGGGAAGGACTACCATTTTTATAAGCGCGGCTCTCCCAGCCAGGGAGAGGGGCAGTGCTATCCATCTGGTGATTTTCTCCATGAGTAGATCTAGTGCCCGGCCATAATTAGCTCTCATCAGTTCCACCCGGTCACGAGACACAAAAATACCAAGGTAAGTGAGCATATAGTCACACCATGCAAGGGGATAGTCAGGCGTAAACCGCGCAGCTGCGCAGGTAAGGGGAAATATCTGGGATTTCCCCCACTTAATGTTGACCCCCAGAGGGATTACCAAATAGAATAAGTAGTCTGAGAATGGGGTTGAGACTTTCTTCTGGGTTCCGTAAATAGAGAGTAAGGTCATCCGCATATAGGGAGATTAGTATTCGTCTCTCTGGGTATATGAGGGCGTGGTCACGAAAGTGTTGTCAGATCTTTGCGGCTAGGGGTTCAATAGCCAGGGCAAATAGTAGGGGCGAGAGGGGGCAACCCTGACGGGTTCCTTTGGCTATCGTGAAGGGGGGGACCTAGCTCCATTGACCATCACAGTGGTTCGCAGGTCAGTATATAACCGGTTTATCCAGGCCAAAAAAGGAATGGAGAATCCCATGTGGTGTAGGACAGAGGCAAGGTAGTCCCATTCCAGTGAATCGAACGCCTTAGTGGCATCCAGGAAAATGGCTGCTGCATTTGTGTCAGGGTCAATATCATGAAGGACCGCAAAGAGGGTATGCAAATTGTGAGACGTGCCATGATTCGGTACAAATCCCGACTGGTCGGGGAAGACCAATACGGGCATAAGGGGGCTGATACGATTCGCGATCAGTTTGGCCAGGATCTTGGTGTCGACATTGATAAGGGATAGTGGCCTGTACTGGTCGCACTGTGATGGTGGTTTACCTGGCTTTGGTAGGGAGACAATGAGCAATTCACGCATGGTTTGGGGCAGTATGCCTGTCTCGTGGGCTTCTTCGAAGACATGCCGCAGCACGGGGATAAGAAGCTGACAATATGTTTTACAAAATTTTCCCGGAAGGCCATCAGGCCCTGGGGCCTTGCTAGATTATTATTATAGCCAGGGGCGGATGGTGCATAGGGGCGAATGGGGCGTTGCCCCACCAGCCTCCGGACGACGAGGATCGGGGTCGGAGCGGAGGAAGACAAGACACTAAGACAGTCAGACACCTTGAAACAGTGTACTTAGCACTGCAGTGCAGCCCAGCCTTGTTGTACAAACACACACACACCCTGCGCATGACGTGTGGTGGACGTTCGTTCGATTTCAATATCGCCCAAGTCACGCATGTGCAGAGTGTGTCTGTGAGGCAGTGGTGAGGGCAAGCAGGCGCTACCTGAAGTAGCTGGTTTTCCAGGACTTCGGTCGGATTTTCGGCTCGCTCTGATCTGACGTAGTCACGTAGCTCAGCTCAGAGAACATTCTTCTAGTTCTAAGATCCCGCCTCCTCCCCTGACTGGATGACGCGAAGGCGCCAAAGCGGCGGCGGACCCCGGCACAGGAACACATAGCAGATGCGGCGCAGACCCGGCGGTCAGGTAAGTGTCCCCGTTTTTTTTATTAACTGTATTTTTAACCCCACCCTCCCCCCGCGACCCCCCCCCTGCCTCACGCGACCCCCCCCTGCACATATTGCGAGCCTCGAGATCTGGCAGTAATGAAAAAGGGAACACGCCATGTTGGTGGCTTGGCTGCCCCTCCCACTGCGAGGGAGAAAATGCCGCTGGCACCGACGGGCCTTAGACAGCACGGTCCGATTGCTGCTTGGCCTAGACAATGTGCCATCAGGCAGACGTCCCACGAGCTATTTATAGAGGCCAAGATACGCAAGTTGTTTCTATCAACCCTCATGCTAATTAGCCCGGAGGCGCGCGGTGGCTGCACGCGGATGCCATGTAAGAGATTACCTGCCAGGTCATGTGGGGATGCTGTTGCTGGGAGAACGGGGTCACCGTAGTGATGCACTTGTGGAAACTGCACATCACTCGGTGTCGTCAGCCGGGCCTCGGAGTAACAGGGCGCACAGGCAAGAGAGGGAGAGGTTCTCCGCTACAAATGGCCTCTGTAATAACCCCTGGTGCCCTGGGGATGTCACACGAGATCTGGATCAGCCGGGACACCCACAGTCGGGATTAAACGGGGGCCTTGTTTATCCAATTTTACAATAAGGCACTAAGAATTCTGAGCGCGCGCACTGATGATACAGTGCATGAAGGATGCTCCCTTAAGGGTATATGATTAACTCAGAAGACGCTTGTCACTACGCCGCATCGTGGCTGTATAATTTTCGATTTCTCTTTTAACTCGATTTGAGTCACTTCTAAAGCTGAAAGTATTTACACAGAGCACTTCAGAGATCGGCAGAATTCAGCAAAGTCCCAGCCCCTGCCTCAGGGGTCTCACACACCTACATCCCATCCCATTTGTGATGCTCTGACTCCAGCATCCCCCTTGTAGGTAGCCCGAGGCGCTTCAGGGAGAAGCCCTGCGGTGCCCAGTCTTACCTGTCAATCAGGCTTCACCTGACCCGCTTCCAGCTCGTCTCAGGGTGGTGTGGGGCCAGGAACCTTACGGACCCCACCTCACTCTGACGAGACGGGAGGGATGAGGTGAAGAAGACTCAGGCTTAAAGCTGAAGCCTGCACAGTGCACAGTAATGTGCATTGCAGGCTTCACCTAGGATTCCTGCTCCAGTGCCTGAGGCAGGCTCAGCGGTGTGCCTGTTCTGAGGGCCCATGGACCAGTAGCCGAGGAGTTAAAATGCAGAGGCGCAGCCAGTTGAAAGTAAGTAAAAAAATGCATGTGTGTGTGAGTGGCTGTGAGTGTGTGAGTGCGTGCATGTGCACGTGTATGTGTGTGTACTTGCGAGCCTGATGCTTGCCAAGGCATACTAAAGATAATAATTGCCATGTGGGTTATACATGGCAAAATGCTGGCGTTGGTATGGTATGTTAAGGTAATTCTTGACGTGTGGGACACTTATGGCAAAATGCTGGCATACTGGAGGAATTTCTTGCATATGAGGCATCCATAGGAAAATTCTGTCTCTGGCTTACTACAAGTAATTCTGGGCATGTGGGAAACTCGTGGCAAAACACTGGAGTGGGCACACTGGACATTATTCTTGGCATAAGAGCAACCCATGGCAAAATGCTGGAACTGGCCTATTGGTGGTAACTCTTAGCATGGGTACTACTCATGGCAAAATGCTAGAGCTAGTATATTAGAGGTCATTTATGACATAAGGGGCCCCACTGGCATAAGGCTGGCACACTAAAGGTAATTTTACACGACTAGCAACATGCTGGTGCTAGCATGCCGGACATCATTCTTGGCATGATTAATGTGGAGCGGGGCAGGGGCAGACAGCCATGGTAAAATGCTGGCACCGACATATTGCAGGTACATTTTGGACACAGGTCATCCATGGTATATGGATGGCGAGAATGGCAAAATTCTGGCACAGGCAGTAATCATTGCCATAAAGAGGCACCCATTTAATATGGGGTGGGGGCACCTAAGACAAAATGCTGTCCTTGGCACAATATGGGGAATTATGGGCTTTCAGGTGTGGGGAGAACCCACTGCACATTTGGGAAAAACTTAAGTTAATTTAGGAAGGCTCAGGCTTCCTTGGCTTGACACACTATAAAAGTACTTAAATATTTAATGAGTGGCCTTTTACAGCCTATGGCTTCTGAGCAAATTCGGGTGAAAAATGTTTGTAAAATAAATGCACTATCTGACAGTTTTTCCCAAAATTTGACAGGGAAAACAACCTCACCAATCCCCTACCTTATCTCTCTTTAACCACTCCCAGCCCTCCTAGTAGTCCAGCTGGCTGGCTTAATTCACTTGCTAGAGTTCAAGGAAAAAATTACGCCCTACCACTTCCACAGATCACCAGCTGCCACTGATTATAGCAGATATGATCTCCTCATCCTCATGGTGTGCAAGAAGATATTCTCTTTGCTTGTCTCCCAGCCACGCAATGGCAGTGTCCTTGAAGAATGGGGTGAAGTCTACTGACTGCGTTCTGTGCTTCTTATATAGGGTTGTATAAAAACGTTTGAAAATATTAACTATGTCTGGGGTATTTCTATGGATCTGGCCATCATCATCCTCAATTTCCAGAACTGTATTAGAAAAGTGAGGGGGGTGAATCACGGAGGCCAGTGCTTTGCCTGGTCTCTCTCCCTCACCATAACAGCGTGCTTAGTGGCATTTTCCCCTAAATTTACATTCCTGCTCAGCCGTCTCCTGGTAATCCGTAAGGAAGTCCCGCAAGCGTGCCTTTAGTTCAGAGGTGGGCGCAGCCTGCACAAGGGATTTCATCTGTTTAAGCTCAAGCTCTAATTTCCGAAGTGTGGCGCGGATATCTTTTTGGACTCCACCACTTTCGGTGATGCAGATTCCGCGTATGGTGACCTCAAAGGCATCCCACACCGTGGAGTATTGTGGGACAGAGTTATCGTTCCGGAAAAAAAAATGAAATTTCTTGTTCTAGTTCTTCTTTAAAAATGGGGTCTAAGAGGGCCTGTGGGTTAAGGCGCCAGGAGATATAGGGGGATTCTTCATGAGGCAGGGTGAGGAGGACAGGCGAGTGATCGAAATATATGCGCGAGAGGTGAGAGGCGCGTGACAGCCAGGGTGCTAGCCCTTTAGTAAGTATCCACCCATCTATTCGTGACCAGGAGGAGTGAGCTGTGGAGAAGCAGGAGCCCTCCCACGTTTGTGGGTGAAGGGTACGCCAGGCGTCTATCAGATCATGGTCTCCCATGATGCTGTTCGGGTGTAGTGAGCATTAGAAAAATAGTGGGGTTGTGGGTGCGATCTGTCTATTGTTGGGTCCAAGCTGACGTTAAAAACTCTCCACCAAACCAGGTGTGTGGACCAGGTGTGTGGTCAAGGATTTTGCCCCAGAGGACCCGGAAGATTCCGGGTCATCAGTGTTAGGCCCATAGCAAGAGACAAGGGTTATCGATTGGGCGGATAATCTTCCCCACAGGATGCTGTATCGACCTTGTGGGTCTCCGTAAGAGCCTATGGGGGTGTATGTAAGCGTGTGCCTCACCAGGATAGCCGTGCCTCGGGCACAGGAGGAGTAGGATGAGAAGCATCTGCAGATCACCCAGCGGGAAGCGAATGTGGTGGGTGAGGTGGAGGCGAGATGCGTTTCCTGGAGCATAGCACAATGAATGTTGTGGCGATCTAGGTGCACCAGGATATGCCTACGCTTGCGGGGGTCGCCCAGCTCGCGCACATTCCAGGTCAAGAAACTATACCTAGGGGGGCTAGGTCGGGTCTCCACAGTAGGTGTATGTATTGATAATGGCGGATAGAGCGTGTAGTCTAACCTGGATAATCAGTAGGGGCATAAATGGACAAAGTAGTGTGACTGCAAGTGGTATAAAACATTCTCAGAAACCTCCCCCTCCCACATCAGCAGCCCAAACCTGCTGTGGTGTGTCCCTCCTCCCTCCCCAAAATCTCCGTGAGCTTCGCTCCCAACAGGGGAGATTGAGACCAACAGATTAACCATGTCAAACCAAGTCAATTTAGGGTTCACCTGAGTGGGTCTTAGAGAGAGTGCGGCCATTAACCCATTGCATCAGCAAGGGTGCTTGGGGGGGTAGTAGTAGTGATCACCTCCAGTCCATAGTGAGTGTTCCCGCCAGTAGCGGAGATTGTGCCGCAGTACTACTTTGGGTGTGCAGGTCCTCCGATAGTGTGGAGTATAACAAGGGGAGAGATTCGCCGTCTAAGATTGTGCCACATTGAAATAGTTACATGTGCCACGTGATTCGGGCTAAGTTGTCATTCCACATCTGATGTGTTACCTTCTTCTCAAGCTCATCTGGCTGGGGAGGATTGGTCTTTTGACAGCCCTGGCTGAGTTCTTAAAAAGTCATAGACATGCTGCAGGTTTGTGAAAAAATCCCTGATGATTAATCTTAAGGCACGCAGAGAAGAGCATGGCGTACTCAATATTCATTTGTTGGAGTTTTTTCTCTATTGGGAGGAATTTTCTGCGACTTTCTTGAACAGCCAGCGTGAAGTCTGGGTGGATTGAAACTTCTGTGCTGTCAAATAGTACTTTTTTGTGTTCCCTGGTGAGTCGAAGAGCGGCGTCCCGTTATCGGTAGTTGAGAATCCTTGCAATAATGGGACGAGGAGGGGCCCCAGGCACCGTGCAGGGGGCCAGTGATCGGTGACCCCTCTCCATGATAAACACCAAGGAGAACGCCTCCTTACCAAAAGCGGCCAAGAGCATACGTTCCACATAGTCATCCATTTTGCCAGTTGCGGTAGATTCTGGTATGCTTAAAATGCGTAAGTTATTTTGCTGAGAGCGCGATTCCAAGTCCTCATTTTTTGCGGCAATGATCTTCAACACTTTCTCCAGGTCCAGTGTTTTAGTGATGGTGGTAGTGATGGTGGTAGCAGAGGCATCATCTAAGTCAGAAATGCTCTATTTGGCTTCTTTGAGTCTCTCTTCATGCTGGTCACTTTTATGTGCCAAGGTGTCGATGCGTGCATTCATAGCGTCCATTTTCGTATCTATGGAGGTGAGGCTAGATTGTATAACGAGAAGGAGGGCTTTCAGATCGTCTGTAGAGGTGGGTTGATCAGGGGCTGTGGATTGCTCGCCCTCCATTTCCACCTCAGATCACAAAGACTTCCGGGCGTCGAAGTTCAATTTGGGTTGTCTGTGCGACCCATGTTGGGGTACATGCTCTGCAGGGGGCCAGAAATTCCAAGCTGTACTGGAGAGGCGGTCGCGGGTTGTCCTTGGAGGTAGGGCGCTGATTTCTCGTGATCAGTGCTCTCCTCTGTCCCAGCGTGGCCCAGTTGCGCAGCTCTATGTGTTCCAGGGGGGCCTATAATCTCCGATAGTTGCCGGGCAGTTCTCCTGTCTTCTAGCTTTTAGATCCTGGCAGGCACGGTGAATCAGGTGGGTAGGGCGCGCACTGGTGGCGGCAGAGCTGCGGGCAGACAGGGGAGCAATACAGCAATGTGGGCGCTATGCACGTAATGGATAGCGGTGTGGGCAAGTATACTCTCTAGCCCCTCGTGGGATCCCGATGTACCCACAAGCAGTGTCTAGGAATTTCCTTGTCCAGCAATCAGTGTGATCAGCGATATGTGTACTAGGGATCTAGTAAAATGGCGAGGGGCCGCTCGTGGCAGTGTTATCAGTCAACAGTTAAGCAGCGCTAACATCGAAGCCGAGAGCAGCCCATTGTTCACTGTCCGCCTCAGGCAAGTTTTATCAGGAATCCCCTCTCCCGCAGAAAATGGCAGAGGAACACTGGCGGCAAGCATGGACTGCAAAGTAGTGTGGCAGACTCACCCGGGCTCCAGAGGCAGGGCTTCTCCACTCCGGTGGGTAGCACTGTGGGCCCACGGGCGCTCGGCCATGTGGCGTGGCCTCGCAAGGCCCCAGGCAGAGCCACGCCGGATCCGTCAGCAAGCGCTCTCCCTCAGGTCAGGGAGAAGCCCTGGTGCCCGCCGCGCCTCCACCGCCAACCGGTCCATTGTCCGGGACCTCCGTGGCGAGAAGGCGGCACAGCGGCGATTTTGGGTGCTGGTGTCCCTCTAGCCACAACAGTTCCGGTCCTCTCGGTCACGTCGGGAGATGAGCAGAGCACCGGCAGCAGGGGGGACCTCCACTCGCTTCAATGGGTCATGCGGTTACCTCTCTCCAGCTGTCGGGTGAGATATGAGGCTTGAAGCCTCCAGCTTGATGGATTGCAGGAGCAGGGAGATTACAGCACACTGAAAGTTTTCTAAGCGGCCGCGGCCATCGCGGCCGCCATTTTGGTGAAACCCGGTGCGGTCAGATCAGATGCTGTTTCCGGCATCTCAAGGCGATTTTTCAGTGAAATGGGGTGTAGCAGAGGGTATTAACTAGCACATCAGTGCGTTTCTAGGTTCGTAGGGCTGGATCGGATGAGGATTATTAACGGATCTGGTCCCGAGCAGCAGGAGCCTCACAGAGGTGCGGCCATCTTGCTTGGCGCCCTCTAGAGACCCCCGGCTCAAAGGTTTTAGTTGTTAAATTTCCCAGGAAGGGGATTCAAACCTGGGGCTCCCATTGTGGACCATAGGGTCCGATTTCCAGGGTGTAGGCAACATTAAAGGGTGCCTGGGACCTTATCACCAGAATAATGATGAAACAGTTAGTGAGGGTGAGTCCTGCTGTGCTCCTCGCTATGTCCAAGGGATGCTCTGCTACTGCATTGGGGGGAGTGGGGCACTCACACCAATGTCCCGATCCTGCTCGCTTGGACATGGCAGAGAGAATGTAGATGCTGGCCTCTGCAATGGCAACCAGCAGTGCTGGCCAGACGAGAGGTCTGCTGTGGCAGCTGGGAGAGGGTTGCTGTGTAGCTGACAACACAGTGGCACTGACATCCAGGATCTTAAGAAAAGAAACAAAAAAGACCACATTGCACAAACCCGCCTTACCTGATCCACGAAGCCGCTCATGAAGTATTTGCACCACGGTGAGAAGCACCACTTAATGCCCTGCAAATGCTCCCAATGGCAAATTTATTTTCCCTCGTGGTTCAACAGGAAGGGGCAGATGCTATTACACAAAATAATTGTGTAAGAGCATATTAGCCCCCCTTGGTTAGCTTTAGGTAATTACCAGTGCATCTCCCGGGTCCTGAAATGCAAGACCTGCAGAGAACTTCCTCATTAATTTAAGAACTCTGGGTTGGAGCTTTTGCTCTACAGCTTGTAATTGCAGGGACCTTTAGTGGTTGGTACTATGGCTGCATTTTATGGCGCATAAATGTGTAAAAGATAGACTCAGAAACTGTATATTGCTTTTTCATGCTTCATTGAAAATATATTCCTGACAGTAATTTTTGATACACAATACAATCCTTTTATTGACAATAATGATTACCTTTAAACATGATTTCACATATAAGATGGTGATTTTTACATGTGGCTATTGGACTTAAAAAGGTAAAATGTGGTGACCCCTTGACAAGACCAATATGCTTGCCCTTTATATGTGTGGTGACCCTCGCAAAGTTAATCGGTCTGTGTTATTGAAGAACACGCACCCTTCTATTGTAATGTTCTATTTGGTAAATAGGTCTGTGTCATTGAAGAACACACACCCTTATATTGTAATGTTCTATCTGGTATGGGGTATTGTGATTTTAGGTGCCATGACCCATTGGGGGTCAAATATGATATCAGAATGTCACCAAAGGGATTTTCCCCCAGCTCATGGATATATTTGCAAATTACTGTGTAATACGCAGTGGTGTGTGTAATAAATGTACTTTTCCTTTTTTTTTTTAAAACACAGGCTGCACAATCATTTATTGAGTGATATTGCATGTCAGCCAGTGGCAGCTCCCCCATTGGGGCGTTGCTCAACTTCTTTCTCACAGTGCGAGAAGGCAGAAACATAAATGGTAATAACTACCATTTTATGTTTCTGCTTCTCGCACTGCGAGAAAGCAGAAGTGCCTGGTTGGGGGTGGGCGGTCCTGCTTGAGGGCGGGGGGGAGTGGCTTGCCCACTGTTGTGCGTACTGACTGTTTGGAGAGGCAAGAGCCCTGGCCTGGCTAGGTTACCGCCTGCTACTCTGCAGCAGAACACAGCAATTACAATACACAGGGTCACACTTGTTTATTAGACACGGTGAGATTGTAGTTTGGCCAGAATCACAGGATGGTTTGTTAGCCCTTTCCAAGACTCAAACCCAGTTTCCCAGTTGCAAAGTCAGCAACTCTGCCCTTAACACCACAGACATCAGAGCGTGTTTGTGTCTGTGGCATTAGATGGAACACTGCACTGGACAGACACCTCAAAATGTGTGCTCATAGCCGGGACCCTGTGTGTGGGATGGGTGGTGCTGTGCATGTTTCAGAAGGTGTACATCTCCTGGAAGGCAGCGTCTCCTCGAACCAGCTACCCAAGTGATGGAGAGGATCTCCCTGATACCTCCCCTGACAGAACAGGGGAAGATAAGCTGGATGACTCAGTGCGCTTGCAAACAATGGGAACCAGCGACCACTGGGGCACAACCAACTCTAAACATCTCTTTGGTCTGAAGCCGGAATGGGCAGTGGGCACCCTACTGTAGCCGGAGGCGTCTTGAAATGCAATGAGATTTCATTATTATGAATGAGTGTGAAGGTGCACAGCACTGGCATTAGTCTGAACCCCATCTGCTTTGTCACAACTGAAAACCCTGTAAATTACTTGTTTTATTGTTGTGAAGACATACATTACATACATCATCGTCTTATCAAAGTCTATCTAAAAATATGGTTTTATTACATGAAATACTTTGATATGATGTTTTATAGTTACAATGGTTTGAAGTAATCACACAATAAAGAGATACAAAAGACATAACATTTTTAATTATTCTAAGGGTGTTAAACGTGGATGAAGTAAGTTTATTTACATGATCTGTAAAATTTAATTTATTGTCAATGATCACTCCGAAGCTGCTAGCCTCTTCCACTGGAAGGGGGGGATAGGGCCCATGGTAGCTGGCTAAGCTGATGGACCACAAAAGGACGATTGTGGTCCAAAGTGTAGAACTTCTGTTTTTTTGTGTTTAATTTAAGGCAGTTGCTGTCCATCCAATCGTGGACAGCCAGCATGCAATTATGAAATCTAATTCCTGTGCCAGCATAATTTTTTCCTATGGAGACAACAATTTAGGTGTCGTCAGCTTAGGATATAAGAGAATCCAAAGCTTCTTATCAAATCTGCTAATGGGGAGACATAAATGTTAAAAAGAATAGGGCTTATCGACGATCCTTGCACGGCGCCACATTGAAGGGAAAAAGGATGGGAAGCAAAATTCTCCAACTTTACTACTTGCTCCTGATCCATTAAATAGGATTTTAACAGGTTCCGGGCCCAGCCTGAGAACCCACAGGTTGCTAACCGGCTTAGTAATAATTCATGATTAACAGTGTCAAAAGTTGCCGACAGGTCAAGCAGAATAAGGGCTGCCCCTTTTTCTTGATCTAAAACCTGCCTGATCACTTTGGTTGCCTTGAGCAAGGCTGTCTCCAAACTGTGGCCCTTCCGGAAACCAAATTAGCTAGTGTCTAAGAGTTTGTTTGAGTCAATAAAGGTTACCAGCTGGTCATTCAAACATTTTTCAGCTATTTTGGCTGGTAGTGGGAGACGGGAAATTGGACGATAATTGCTTGGGTCATTCTGGTCAAGTGAAGCTTTTATTAAGAGAGGAATCAAGGTTGCTTTTTTCCAACTATTTGGGAAGATGCCTGTTTCACACATGGCTTGGTAGGTAGGCGTTAATTTAGACGCAATGACTTCTGCTTCCAGTTTACTTATATTAGGCTGGCAGGGGTGCTATGGCAAGCCCAAGGTAGTGGTTACCAATAGGTTTCTAGTGTCTTTGATTGATGGAGCAATACATTCTGTCATAATTTTGGTTGCATCGAAGGGCTGATTGCTCATATTGGCAGATAATATAGTAAGCAATGGTTTAGAATTTGAGAATTTTTTTAAAGATTGTTTCTAATTTTTCTAAGAAGAAACCTGCCAGTGAATCACAAAAAGATTAACAGCCAAAGATGTTTTGTTGCAATTGCTTGTTAGCTCTGTGATTATTCGAACAATTTCTTTAGTTGATACTTTGGCTTCCTCAATGTTCTTTGTGAAATATACTGCCTTGCTTTTCAGGATAAGATCTTTATATATGGCTTTATGTTGTTTGTATTTTTCACTCTCTTCCTCTTTGAAGGTCTTCTCCACCTTCTTTCCTGTTTTCTGCAATTTTGTTTACATTTCCTAAGTTCCAATGAAAACCAAGGGTAGGAAGAACTTTGTCGTTTTATTTTAACCATTTTGACGGGGGCTACTTGACTTGATTGCGTTTCCAGCCATTTGTTGAATTGTTTGGCTGCTGCCTCAACATCATTTGAAAAAACTAAAGGTGTATTCTCCAGTATTTCATTGAGATGATCTAACTGCACATTTCGCCAATTTCGTGAAAGGAGAGTAGATGGTGATTTCTTTATATTAGAGTTAGATTCCAGAAGAGACATGTGAGAAGTTGGCCTGGTATATGCTGTCCACTAGTTATGGTGGGCACCCTGCACCAGTCCAAACAACCCCTTATTGGTTCAAGACAACCTTAATTGAAAGCTATCCTAGTGGTAGCTATGGAGAGCAGCCTTCAGGCTAAGTCTTGAAGGAATGTAAAGCAGCTTGTTTTACCAGTCTATAATCTCCTGAGTGCCTAAATGAAAGACAATCACACCAGGTATTTATATAAAATATATGTATTTATTTCTAAACACATCCTCCTAGACTCTTTATGAGACTAGAGGTCAAACAAAACACATAAGCAACACTTCAAATATGACAGTAATAAGCACAAATACAGGTCAGGCCCTCGGGGCGAGCCAAACCATATACTAAAATAGTGGTATAAGAACCACAACTTAACTAGACTCAAGGCCTAGAGCCTGTAGAATTGCTGGGACCCCAAGGAACCACCCAAGGTAGTGACACAGGGGACCCACGGGGGCCGTGTGCAGTGTGTGAACACTGCCGCAAGCTTCCATTAGCTTCTTTCGGGAAAGTCGCGCTTAGATTTTTAAAGATTAGCGACACTTAGAAATGAGTCAGGACCAAACCCTTTGGGACTTAGGAAGTTCTAGGGTCAACACCCATGGGAACACCGAAGTACTCATGTTACCTCGTCCATGGAAGCCGGATGCATAGGTATCAAATTGTGTCGGGTCGCGTCGTCGATTTCAATGAGAGCTGGCGAAGAAGTGCTGCTGCCGGGAAGATGCGAAGTGTCCAAAGAGATCCAAGCCTGGATCGAAGTCGAGAAGAACCTGAAAGCAGAGGGGGCAGAGTCTGGGTCACTAGCCAGTGACCAGGAAGACGATAGGCGGATGCCCACCGATGTCGGGTGATTTCAGGTGAAGAAGGTGAAGCTTGACTCTTCTGCCACGAGGGCAAGGAGGTGTCGAGGACAACCAGGAGCTGGATTCGAGCTGTACCATGAAGGATGTCGAGTGCTGCAGCATTGGTGCCCGGATTGGACGCAACAAGCCTTGGCAACAGCAACCCACGCAGAAAGGAGAAAGATGCTTCAGTGCAGACCATCAAGGTCTGAGGGATTCACAACTTGGTTGGGAGTCAGGGCACTTCTGGAGCAACCAGGGAAGTCCAAGGAAATTCAAAGTTACCCCCTCAGGGACCCACCAGTCGACGTACCAGGGATCGTGAAGGGACCTCGGTAGGAAACACAAAATGGCGGCCCACCGGTCACTCGGGGTGACTAGGCTGACATTCTTCAGGGGATTTTCTGCTCGAGGTGGAGGCTACAAGTATCTCCAAGCACGACTTCAAGAAACTTCGAGAAGTCAATGCACTTCTAAAAGTGCATGGTGACCAGGAGTTCCAGTTCCACACTACTCACGAGGGCTGCGGGTCTCAGCTTTGCTTGGGACTCGGGTCGGCCTCTGAGATGTCTGGAAATCCTCTTCCTGGGCTGCAAATACTTCAGAGTCCGGAGGGAACTTTGGAAATGCAGATGGCAAAATGCTTCGTTGGTGCCTGCCAAGCAGGGGAGTCACTCCTTAACATCTATTGAGATTTCTTCAGTCCTCTAGTCTTTAGTAGAGCGCCGAAGTTCCAGGATTCAGCTTCAGAGTTTCATCCAGGAATATCTAAAGTTCTGGTTACAGAGGTTCCATACTTATACATAAGGAAGGGTTGGACTAGCTCTGGGGACCCACCTATGGGAGGGTTTGGAAAGAGGGGTGGCTAAACCAATTTCCTTTGTCCAGTTTCGTGCCAGAGCAGGGGCTGGAAGCCCCTGAACCGGTTTGAGCAGGACTATGCACAGGAACACCAAATGTGCCCCCCGTGCAGGACTTCAAAGCACTCTGAGAGTGCTCCCACCCAGCCCCAATACACATCATCCTGTCTGGGAGGTGGTTACTCCTCCCTGTGACAGGAAACCTACTGTCCAGGCCTCTCCTGCTGAAGTTTCAGTCAGCAGCAGGAGGCCAGACCCGTGTCTGTGGCTGCAGCATCCATTTTGTGATGCCAGGGCTCTATTAGATTTCTACCGGGTATACCAGTACTGCCATGTCTCTCCCTCTATAAGGGTGGGATGATATCCTCACATCAAGAACTGATGTGGGGGTATGATTCCAAGGTGTTTGACACGAAACACAACATGTTTCCACGCAGCCAGTCCAAAGTTAGCATCAACCGTTTTAGATATAATGCACTTAAGAGTATATGGTCAGGCTGCACTACTGACAACCCCGGAGAAGAGATTCCGAAGGCGGCAGAGGGGCTCAGCTCATGCCTGGGCACCCTCTCACATATAACCAAACACCCTGCCTTCAGGATTGCTAAGGCCTGCCATAGGGGTGACTGATAGGTTACTATGTGCAGTGATAGTCGAGGTATATTGAACCTATACCTCAGTAAGGGGTGCATGCACCACCTTACCCAGGCTGCAGTAGCAGAGCTGTGGTGTTATTTTGGAGGGCTTTCCAGGGGTGGCACAATACACGCTCCAGCCCATGGTAGACCTCTGGGGTACCTATGCCCTGGATACATAGTATACCATATACTAAGGACTCACAAGGGTACCCCAGAATCCAATCTGGAGTGTACCTAAAGTACATGCAATCAATTTAGAGAGGAAGCAGCTAGGCTGTGCCCCTGAATAGCAGGGCTCCAGCCAGATTAAAGTCAAAAAACAGTGAAACACTAGCAAAAAGTAGGGGTAAACATGTGAAGCAGATCCTACTCTCCTACACAACCACCCCCCCCCCCAAAACGCAGGGACATTAAACTAAGCTTGACCAGTTGAGACTTCATGTTCTAAGTGGAAATATCTGGAGAGTCCATCTGCATTGGCATGGTTACTTCCAGGTCTATGTTCCACTGAATAGTCCATCCCCTGTAGGGAAATGGACCACCTGAGAAGTTTGCGGTTTTCACCCTTCATCTTTTTTAGCCATAAGAGGGGCTTATGGTCTGTCTTAAAAATGAAGTGAGTACCAAACAAGTATGGCCTCAACTTCTTCAGAGCCCAAACCACAGCAAAGGCCTCCCTCTCAATGGCTGACCAACGTTTCTTTCTGGGGGTCAACCTTCTGCTTCTGAAAGCTACTGGTTGATCCTGACCTTCATCATTCATCTTTGACAGTACAGCCCCTACCCCCAACTCAGATGCATCTGTTTGGACAATGAACTTTTTGGAGTAGTCAGGACTTTGCAGAATGGGAGCAGTGCACATGGCCTGCTTCAGGCCGTCAAATGCCTTTTGACAGCTAACTGTCCACTGAACCTTTTTAGGCATTTTCTTAGAGGTTAAGTCATTCAGGGGTGTCACTATTGATCCATACTCCTTGACAAATCTTCTGTAGTACTAAGTCAGGCCTAAGAAGGCTCTCACCTGAGTCTGGATAGTTGGAGAAAACCAGTCCATTATGGTCTGGATTTTGCTCTGCAATGGTTGAACCTGGCCTCCACCTACAAGGTGGCCCAGGTACACAACCTGACTCTGCACTTAATAGTCTTGAATGTTAGGCCTGCTTTTTGCAGGGCCTCCAAAACATTCCCCAGGTGAACCACGTAATCCTTCCAGGTGGAGCTAAAGACGGCAATATCATCTAGATATGGTGCACTATAGTCTTCCAGTCCTGTAAGGACTTTATTCAACAACCTTTGGAAAGTGGCAGGTGCATTCTTCAAACCAAAGAGCATTACCACAAATTGATAGTGTCCACTAGGGGTAGAAAATGCTGTCTTTGGCTTTGCGTCATCAGCTAGTCTGATCTGCCAGTAGCCAGCTGTCAGGTCAAATGTGCTAAGAAACTTGGCTGAGGCCAAATTATCTATCGGCTCATCTGCCCTGGGGATGGGATGGGCATCAGTCCTAGTGACTGCATTGAGACCCCTGTAATCCACACAAAACCTTATCTCTCTCTTGCCATCTTTGGTGTGAGGTTTAGGTACCAGGACTACTGGACTAGCCCAAAGGCTGTCTGAGAGTTCAATGACTCCCAAATCCAACATCTTTTGGACTTCTGTCCTTATGCAGTCCGTGACATGGTCAGGTTGCCTGTAGATCTTATTCTTCACAGGCAGACTGTCCCCAGTGTCCACTTCATGTGTGCACCAGGTAGTCTGACTTGGAGACAGAGAAAACATATGTCTGTACTGAATGAGAAGCTTTCTGTGGTCAATTTGCTGCTGGACAGTGAGGCTGCCTGCCAATGCTACACCATCAACTGACCCATCATCAGGGGTCTTAGAAAGCAGGTCAGGGAATGGGTCACTCTCTTCCTCCTGTCTTTCATCAGTAGCCATGAGCAAGCCCATGTTTGCCCTGTAAACATATGGTTTAAGTCTGTTGACATGAAGTACCCCGTGGGGACTCCTAGGGGTTCCAAGGTCTACCAAGTAGGTGACCACCCCTTTCTGTTCAACAATTGTATGGGGGCCACTCCATTGATCCTGGAGGGCTGTTGGGGCCACAGGCTCCAACACCCACACTTTCTGTCCTGGCTGGTAAACAGTCAGTACAGTATTTTGGTCCTGCCAGGCCTTTTGTAATTCCTGGCTAGCCTCAAGTTTTTTAGTTGCCTTTTTCATGTATTCAGCCATCCTGGAGCGGAGACCAAGTACATAGTCCACTATGTCCTGTTTAGGGGGTTTGAGTGGTAACTCCCATCCCTCCTTCACCAGACACAAAGGACCCCTAACAGGATGGCCAAACAAAAGTTCAAAAAGGCTGTAACCAACGCCCTTTTGTGGTACCTCGCTGTAGGCAAACACAAGGCAGGGCAAAAGGATGTCCCATCTGCACCCAAGCTTTTCTGGGAGACCTATGATCATGCCCTTTAAGGTTTTGTTGAATCTTGCAACTAAACCATTGCATTGTGGGTGATGGGGTGTGGTGAATTTGTAATCCACTCCACACTCCTTCCACATAGCAGTTAAGTAACTTGACATAATGTTTGTATCTCTGTCAGATACTACCTCCTTAGGAAAGACTACTCTTGAGAATACACCCAAGAGAGCTCTTCCCACCACAGGTGCTGTAGTGGTCCTAAGTGGGATTGCCTCTGGGTACCTAGTGGCATGGTCCACCATCACCAGGATAAAGCTGTGCCCAGATGCAGTTTGAGGATCCATGGGACCAACAATGCCAATCCCAACCCTCTCAAAGGGAACCCCCACCACAGGTAATGGTATCAGGGGGGGCCTTTGTGGTTCCACCTGCCTTGCCACTGGCTTGGCAGGTCACACAGGATTGACAAAACTCCTTAGTGTCTTCTGACACGTGGGGCCAGTGAAAGTGAGGGACAATTCTTTCCCAAGTCTTGTTCTAGCCCAGGTGTCCTGTTAGGGGAATATCATGGGCTAGTGTCAGTAGGAAGCCCCTAAACTACAGAGGTATAACCAACCTCCTAGATGCACCAGGCTAGGGGTCTCTACTCTCTGAGTAAAGGAGTCCATCATCTCAATAAATGTTATGGGTGCCACTAGCATTCCCAGCAGCCTCATCAGCAGCTTTATTTCTGAGGGGTTCAAGAGAACGGCAGGTTTTCTGCTCCTGGCTCAGATCTGACATGGAAGGGCCCCCTGTCCCCAAGAACTCAACCTGGTCAGGTTCAAGCTCCTCTGGGACAGTTCCTTCTTCAGGCTCAAGATCATCTCCCTCGGGAGGCTGATCTGTATTCTGAGTCAGGTGGGAAGGCATTGCCTTAATCCTACTGCGCCTCCTCTTGGGAGGCACCTGGTCCACAATTCCAGCATCCAGGGCCTGTCCAGTGTTAGACATTTTGGCCTGTGACCTAGTCATAGCAAAGACATGAGCAGGGATACCTAACATTTCTGCATGTGTCCTGAGCTCCACTTCAGCCCAAGCTGAAGTTTCTAGATCATTGCGAAGCAAGCATTCAACTGGTATCTCTGCACTTACCACAACCTTCATAAGGCCCATTACCCATCACCAGGAGAAGGTAACAACTGCCAGAGAATGGTCTGTTCTGAAATTGCTAGCATTGGTCACCTGGTGCATTTCACCAAGTATAATCTGCCCAGGGTCCACAAGATCTTTTATCACCATTGTGACACTTGCTCATGTGTCCCTGAATGCCAAAGCCTCTTTTCCATTTATCAAAGGCTGCTGTCTGTGTTTGCCCAAATTACTGGGACTCACAACACAGACTAGGACAGTCTGAGTTGGAACTCTGACTAGGCCAGAGTCCATCTCAGAACTCAGGGTCAACCCAGGTTCAACCCTACTACACCCTTATTCTGAACATTACCACAACCAATTCTTGCTGTACTAGGGGGAACAGTTGCCTTAGGGGCAATGGTGGCTGGAGTTGATTCTTTGGACTTGGTGCAGTTACTTGTCCAGTGAGTTTTCTCTTTATAGATTTTGCACCATGGTTTCCTTTGGCCTTTTTCCTTGTTAAGACTGTGAATCCCCACCTGAAGAAGATTTTTGGGGACCTTGTGAAGACTTCTTGGGTTCACCACCTTGGTTCCGTACCTTCTGCCTCACCCTGGTTCTGACCCACTTGTCTGCCTTATTTCCCAATTCTTGGGGAGAGGTCAAATCTGAGCCCACCAGGTACTGGTACAACAGTTGATTTTGATAGTTATTAAGGATCTGCTCCCTCATAATCAAATTGTACAATCCTTGGAAGTCATGCACTTTGCTGTCAAGTAACCAACCCTCCAGAGCCTTAGTAGCACAATCTACAAAGTCTTCCCAGTCTTGATTCTGTGCTTTTTGGGTATCCCTGAACTTTACCCTGTATTGTTCAGTGGTTAGGCCAAATCCTTCAATTAATTCACTTTTCAGACTGCTATAATCATCTGCCTCCTCCTCTCTAACAGTGAGGAGATTATCTCTACCTTTGTCTGCAAAGGAGAGCCATAAGATTGCTGCCCACTGCTCCTCTGGGACCCTTTGAACTTTCCAGCCCCTTTCCAGTGCAGTTATCCATTTGTGGATGTCATCCCCACTCTGGAAGGGAGGGACAATCTTATTCAGGTTTCTATAGTCATGAGACCTCTCCCTATCTCTAGGGATGTTGCTGCCACCATGGGACTCTAGTCACAACTTTTTTCTAGCTCTGTAGAGCTCTAGGGCCTCCTTATCTAGGGCTACCTGCTTCTTTCTGATTTCAATCTGAGCTTCCTCATACTTAAGCAGTCTCTCCCTCCTCTCCTGAGAGGTTTCCCTCCTATGAGAAGAGATAGAGATCCCTATAGATGAACCGGAATGGTTAGACTCCACTGATGGAGATCTAGACCTTCTAGGCCCACCACCAACTCTTCCTGGAGGGACAAAGAGGGGGCCAGTGTGGCCCTCCCTCTCATCTTCCAGGGGAGCTGGATTTCCCAGGTCAAGATCATTGTCATCTTCCTGGTCAGCATTAGAGGTCAGGTCATGGGGAAATTCACCCCTGGGCCCTTCCTCATGTGCTGTCCCACCCTCTCTGCCTGCCCCTTCAGACCCTATAGATCTTCTGAGATCATCCAGCCTGAGTACCTCTATGAGATGCTGGGTGGTTGGACTTTTGCCTGTCCCAAGTTTCCTAGCTGTGCACAATGCTTTCAGTTCAGTGAATGGGAGGTTATAATACTTGGAAACAAAAAGCTCATTGGCTTCTGGCAGGGACCCACTGGTTCCTGGCCTTGAAGACATTACTAGTGATGTGTGGTTTATTGCACTACCTACTCTAGTGAGGCCTACTAAACTCTCTTGAGATGTAGAAATGGTGTGCTAAGCCCTTAACACACAACTCTAAGTTCAGTGGAACTCACTGTATTCTAAAGCTTGTATTATATGTACCTAGGGTACCTTTGGTTTTCAGTTAGTCACTCAATTGAGATTATCTGGTAAAACAATAGCAAGCTGGAATCCCACCACTGCCACCAGTGTGAGAAGTTGGCCTGGTGTATGCTGTCCACTACTTATAGTGGGCACCCTGTACCAGTCCAAACAACCCCTTATTGGTTATAGGTTAAAGACAACCTTTGTTGAAAGCTATCCTAGTGGTAGCTATGGAGAGTAGCCTTCAGGCTAAGTCTTGAAGGAATGTAAAGCAGCTTGTTTTACCAGTCTATAAACTCTTGAGTGCCTAAATGAAAGACAACCACACCAGGTATTTATATAAAATATATGTATTTATTTCTAAACACATCCTCCTAGACTCTTTATGAGACTAGAGGTCAAACAAAACACATAAGCAACACTTCAAATATGACAGTAATAAGCACAAATACAGGTCAGGCCCTCGGGGCGAGCCAAACCATATACTAAAATAGTGGTATAAGAACCACAACTTAACTAGACTAAAGGCCTAGAGCCTGTAGAACTGCTGGGACCCCAAGGAACCACCCAAGGTAGTGACACAGGGGACCCACGGGGGCCGTGTGCAGTGTGTGAACACAGCCGCGAGCTTCCATTAGCTTCTTTCGGGAAAGTCGCGCTTAGATTTTTAAAGATTAGCGACACTTAGAAATGAGTCAGGACCAAACCCTTTGGGACTTAGGAAGTTCTAGGGTCAACACCCATGGGAACACCGAAGTACTCATGTTACCTCGTCCATGGAAGCCGGATGCATAGGTATCAAATGGTGTCGGGTCGCGTCGTCGATTTTAATGGGAGCTGGCGAAGAAGTGTTGCTGCCGGGAAGATGCTAAGTGTCCGAAGAGATCCAAGCCTGGATCGAAGTCGAGAAGAACCTGAAAGCAGAGGGGGCAGAGTCTGGGTCACTAGCCAGTGACCAGGAAGACGATAGGCGGATGCCCACCGATGTCGGGTGATTTCAGGTGAAGAAGGTGAAGCTTGACTCTTCTGCCACGAAGGCAAGGAGGTGTCGAGGACAACCAGGAGCTGGATTTGAGCTGTACCATGAAGGATGTCGAGTGCTGCAGCATTGGTGCCCGGATTGGATGCAACAAGCCTTGGCAACAGCAACCCACGCAGAAAGGAGAAAGATGCTTCGGTGCAGACCATCAAGGTCTGAGGGACTCACAACTTGGTTGGGAGTCAGGGCACTTCTGGAGCAACCAGGGAAGTCCAAGGAAATTCAAAGTTACCCCCTCAGGGACCCACCAGTCGACGTACCAGGGATCGTGAAGGGACCTCGGTAGGAAACACAAAATGGTGTCCCACCGGTCACTCGGGGTGACTAGGCTGACAATCTTCAGGGGATTTTCTGCTCGAGGTGGAGGCTACAAGTATCCCCAAGCACGACTTCAAGAAACGTCGAGAAGTCAATGCACTTCTAAAAGTGCATGGTGACCAGGAGTTCCGGTTCCACGCTACTCACGAGGGCTGCGGGTCTCAGCTTTTCTTGGGACTCGGGTCGGCCTCTGAGATGTCTGGAAATACTCTTCCTGGGCTGCAAATACTTCAGAGTCCGGCGGGAACTTCGGAAATGCAGACGGCAAAATGCTTCGTTGGTGCCTGCCAAGCAGGGGAGTCACTCCTTAACCTCTATTGAGATTTCTTCAGTCCTCTAGTCTTTAGTAGAGCGTTGAAGTTCCAGGATTCAGCTTCAGAGTTTCATCCAGGGATATCTAAAGTTCTGGTTACAGAGGTTCCATACTTATACATAAGGAAGGGTTGGACTAGCTCTGGGGACCCACCTATGGGAGGGTTTGGAAAGAGGGGTGGCTAAACCCATTTCCTTTGTCCAGTTTCGTGCAAGAGCAGGGGCTGGAAGCCCCTGAACCGGTTTGAGCAGGACTATGCACAGGGACACCAAATGTGCCCCCCCGTGCAGGACTTCAAAGCACTCTGAGAGTGCTCCCACCCAGCCCCAATAAACATCATCCTGTCTGGGAGGTGGTTACACCTCCCTGTGACAGGAAACCTACTGTCCAGGCCTCCCCTGCTGGAGTTTCAGTCAGCAGCAGGATGCCAGACCCGTGTCTGTGGCTGCAGCATCCATTTTGTGATGCCAGGGCTCTATTAGATTTCTACCGGGTATACCAGTACTGCCATGTATCTCCCTCTGTAAGGGTGGGATGATATCCTCACATCAAGAAATGATGTGGGGTAAGATTCCAAGGTGTTTGACACCAAACACGACATGTTTCCACGCAGCCAGTCCAAAGTTAGCATCAACCGTTTTAGATATAATGCACTTAAGAGTATATGGTCAGGCTGCACTACTGACAACCCCGGAGAAGAGATTCTGAAGGCGGCCGAGGGGCTCAGCTCATGCCTTGGCACCCTCTCACATATAACCAAACACCCTGCCTTCAGGATTGCTAAGGCCTGCCATAGGGGTGACCGATAGGTTACTATGTGCAGTGATAGTCGAGGTATAGTGAACCTATACCTCAGTAAGGGGTGCATGCACCACCTTACCCAGGCTGCAGTAGCAGAGCTGTGGTGTTATTTTGGAGGGCTTTCCAGGGGTGGCACAATACATGCTTCAGCCCCTGGTAGGCATGTGGGGGTACCTATGCCCTGGGTACATAGTATACCATATACTAGGGACTCACAAGGGTGCCCTGGAATCCAATCTGGAGTGTACCTAAAGTACATGCAATCAATTTAGAGAGGAAGCAGCTAGGCTGGGGCCCTGAATAGCAGGGCTCCAGCCAGACAAAAGTCGAAAAACAGTGAAACACCAGCAAAATGTGCGGGTAAACATGTGAAGCAGATCCTACTCTCCTACAAGACAGATAAAAAAAGAGTGTTCTATGGTCAGACCATGCTACCTGAGAAGTCTTTACACTGATTAGGATGGGATTATTAGTGAAAATCCCATCCAAGGTGTAACCTGCCTGATGTGTTGGTTCTCATACGATTTGGTCTAAGCCTAACGCCAAAAATGTTTGCAGAAGTGCTGCAGTATCGGGGTCAGAGTTTGCGTCTAGATGAAGTCTTAGTTAAAATCTCCCAAGACCGTGTATTTTGTTTCTGGGAATAAATTCTCCAAAAGACAAGCTATTTCCTGAGCAAATGTTTTTGGGGGCTATGTGTTCAATATAGGACCATACCTGTAAATGATTGTTGCTTGTTGATCTCTATATAAAACGAGATCATTTCTTCAAAAGCAGATAGTGAGGGTTGACAGCTAGATACTTCTCTAGCAATAACTGCTACCCCTCCTCCATGTTTAAGTTCTCTACCACATCTATAGATGTTAAAACCCGGTGGCAACTCTGCCTATATATCTATGTGCCAGGTAGAGTCAGCACAGTTTTCGGTAAGAAAAGCAAGCGCGGGTCTGTGTGTTTCCATGAATAGATGGAACTCACATCTGTGTTTTATTAAGGATCTGGTGTTTAATAATACACAAGATAACTTGTTCAGTTTTTTGGCATCTTTACTAAGTCCCTTTAATGTTTTACTTTTCAGATTTTTATTCCTTATCTTTTTAATTGTAGCGGTAGGAGCTCTCTTGTGTAAATGAGGATTGATCTCAGAGGAGAGCTTACTGGGTTCAGTCATTATCCTTCAGTCACATGTAGAGCAATGCATCAGTGAGTTAAACATTAGAAGGGAACGGTTGATGTTGATACACCTTTCCCTCTAATCTTTATTAAGCGCTATGAGGGCTTCTCGAGTGAGGTGCAAAGATCCAAAAAGACCAGGGTCTCGGGCCCTGGGCCTGGTCAAGGCACTGACGGGCGCAGACAAGCTTCCGATAGGCACGCCTTCGGCGCCCCCGGAAGAAAGACAGAACTGGACCACCAACGACTAAAAATGGGAGCCAACCAGAGGCACAAGGGAGGCAACACTCTCTCCGCTCAATCGGGAGGCACCAGCTGCGGACTCGAGATTCAAGAGACCCACAAGTAAGATCCAATTAAAATTAAAACAATGGGCATACGAACAGCAGTTAAAAGATTGAAGTTTAAAAAGGAGCAATGGTTAGAAGTGAGCGATCTCGGTCGTCAACTGCCAATCGTTGACCCGAGATTATGAAACATCTAATATTTAAAAAAGGAATCAAGCAGCGCCTTACTTACACAAGCGTCCACTGCGCGAATAATAAATTCATTCGTGTTGTAACCATGAAATACCAAATATGTTATATGGCTGATAACTAAAACAAATTCCCTTTTTTGTTATTGCATTGCCTTGCCTTTTTATTTTTGGATTGAGGTCTAAAGACACACAACAACATTTCATTTAATATCAAGGTGGGTTAAACATCATGCTGCGTAACCTCCCGTACCATCATAAAAGAGCAAATGAAAGGTCCATGATTTCACTTCTTCTATGTCTGACATTTCCCTAAACAGGTCATAAAATGCATGAAACAATTTCCTCTATTTACTTGAGTCTCACTACTTGCCACATTTTGAAAAACTCTCTACAGTGTGCATTCAGAATAACAAAACTTTGTGCAGCATTACTCTACCATTATTGAAGTGAAGTATCATCTCTATTAAAAACAAGCATTGGCAATGAAAACTAGTCTCGCATTTGTTAGAGTTCGAGGTATTGGCGTTGTAAATGATAATGTCTTTTATCCATGTGTTTTGGATAGGAGTGGAATTGATGTGTTTGGAGTGGAATGATGTAGGTTGGTTTGAAATTGTTAGCTGTGGAATTGTGAGTTGTGGAATTGTGTGGGGTGGGGTGGATTTGTGAAGTGGAATTATGTGGTGTGATGTGTAGTGGAAATATGTGGATAGTAATTTTGTGGTATTGAGTTTATTGGAATTGTATGGAGTGTAAAAAGTAAGCTAACAGAATTGCACTAAAGATATGGATTCAATATGTAAATTAGGCCATAACAAATTCCTACCATTGTCTACCTGGCATTGACTTTCCAAATGTGACATGTGCACCCATACAATAATTCACTATAACTGAACCAGCATGTTACACCCATAGGCACTGATACATTCCTTGTAACTATGTAGTCTTGTATAATATGCGGAGGATAGTAAGCAGTGTGTAAGTGTCCCAGCTGAGCTACCAGCAATAGAAAAAAAAAGCATAGACAAAGCGTTGGCATACTCATTTTAATAAACCGTAAAACGAGCTAACTTGCTCCGTTGCATGGCTTAGTGAACAAGTGCCTTATTCTGGAGCCAGGCGCTTTCAGTTGTGCTTCCCTGGTAAAATGCTACTGCAGAACTTGTTTAAACTTACTTTTGGTTGCAGAGATCAGGTTATTGCCATCTTTCAGCAGTTTCAGATTGCTATATGTGACATTTTCATATTTCCATGTTATGAGTGATATTTTAATGACTAGCAGTGACACTTTCTAGTGAGCAAAATCTACCAATGAAGACTAGGGAAACATACATTTCTGCCATTACACCAATTTGAGCAACAAAAAAACTCTAAGAAAGTCTTTAAAGTGCTGCAAACAAGCAAAAATGAAGTGTGTTAACTTAGTGTAGCCGCCATTTCAAGCAGGACTTTAGCTTCGCTCCCAAAAGTCAGCATATTATGCGGTAAAAGTAATCAGTATTCCATATTTTGAGATATGAGGTTTTCTTAGTAAAGAAAGCATGATTTTATTTATGTGTTAGAAAACATTTGGGATTGTGTGGCTTTCTCCTTTGACATGTGCCCGAGCCAAAACTTCATGAGTTAAAAAGATATATTTTTAACCTGCACTCAGTGAAAGGAATAGTACTTCATGTGAACAGAATTATCAGAATTTTGTAACTTAAAGATTTATGGGGGTACTGCCGTACTACCCTCCCCCTACTGTCAGCGCCAATACTGGGGCTGTGTAGATTGTCCCCTGCGTTCGGGTGTGTGAGATCTCAACATCTAATGAGTGTTCAGGGGATTGGGGCAGGCAATGCTTCACACCCAAATACCTTCCTTCCTTGGGCGGAGAGTTCTTGTCGAAGGGTTGCTGCGGTAGAGAGATGTCAGAGCGGATCTCAGCTGCTATTGAATAAATCAATTATATAGAGTCACTGTAGCTGAGCTCCGCTGCCGAGGCACCATTCCAGTGCAGCTCGAGGAGACAAGCAGTTAACTATAGGCTAAGAATGACGCATGTTTCACTTTAAATTAAATATATTGAGAATGAGACCTGAGTGAATGTGAGCCACGGCCACAACGAGTCTCAGGCTGCTGGTCTCAGTGGCAGCTGAGCGGAGCGCTGCACAGAGGACATCAGTGATAAGTCTTCTTAGTTAGAGTTACAACCGGACTTTTACTTAGTGACCACACCGTCATCCGCTTCCTTCAACACGCATGCACAGACGTCACCCAAGAATTACACTGACAATTTCATTGTGGGTGAAGAACTGCTGCAGGTTTATTTCATACAACATAAGTATGACGATAAATGGGTTATCTTACGGGCGATCCAGGGCAAGCAGCCCCTCGCTGCTCCGCCCGCCTGGTGAGCCGGCACGCACGGTGGGTCGATGCCCGGCAGTGCAGCACATATTTATTTTCAGATCATCCACTGGGTCACGTGATCTGTTTCCTACTCCCGCCCCTTCTGACAGGGGCGGAGCGTGTTGTGGCACACCTCCGTTTTCATCTTTGTTGGGGCGATTAACATCTACCGTCCCCATGGTTATTTTGCCTCTATTCCGATACCTTTCCAATTTGGATAGCCTCGTGGTGCTTTTTGCACCACTTTGGACGATGTTTTCAATATTTCGGTTATCAGGATAGAATATGGATATCTATCCCTGTATTTTCACTTTTATCTGCGCTGCACTTTTTATTATTGTGTGGCCTCCACGGGTACACCTTCAGACCTTCATGGCTTAGCACTGTCTATCCCGTACGAATGACTCAAAGATGGCGCCATAATCCCTAACTATGTTCTGATCTTTACTCCTCGAAATCTTTTCTCTATGTTTAGTCTGCTCCCTCCCACCCTTGATCTCATTGGCTGGTGGATCATTGATGATAGGTATTTGACGAGAGCGGGCTTTTCTCCAAACCCACTGGGAAGGAGACAGAGACGCCGTTCCTTCCCCGTACCTTTGACATCGACTTGTGTGGGATTTGAACCGCTTTGAGCCAGTAAGTGTCTAATGTGAGTGTCTTTGTCAGCCGATATGCGATCGTCTTTTGAGCTCGTATCCTCGGGGATTGTCCTCGTTCACTTATCCAGCTACCTGTGGTTGTACGGCAGCGGTCAACATGTCTACGCTCACTTACTTAAGCCTACTAGTGCTACCATAACCCCTGTTGCTCCCGTTTATGTATTATTTGTGTGGGGGACAGTTTGATCACGGTGCCCCACACGTTTAAGCCCTGATAGGATTTTGTAATTATTGTATCCGTGTCATTTCCATACCGGTACCTAACTGTTTGCTAGGGATATTGATTGTATGAGACTGCTCTTAGTTAGCCTCAGAAACCGCACTCATTTATTGCGTTTTTTTCCCCCTTTTTTTGCTTTATAGAAACTTTATCGATGCCTGCCAGCAATTTTCCGGATACGGGCTATTGGTTATTTATTTACCATTACTAAACCCTGCAGTCCGATGCGCTCAATTTTATAAGATCTCTATCGAAGCATTCCTGGCTCGCACCTATCAAGGATCCATTTTGAACTCAAGTAGGTTGTTTATTAAACATACACTGATTTGTTTCCTTTTCCCCAGCTAGTATCCTGTTTGAACAGTCTGTCTAAAGAGACATTGGCAAATTGTTAATTACTCTTTACATATTGCACACTTATTGCCTTTTTTAGATTTCGGGCGCACATGACTTAAGCGCCTACTTCAGGTCGGCTTCCCATTATTGGAAAGAAAACTCTTGTTAATAGTGAGCCTCACCCGACGCTCCTACGGGACACTGAACCGTGTTGTCATATTGTGTCTGGAGGTTAAACATCTACGGCCCTCCAAAGACGTTTGTTTTAGTATGTATTATTTTTGTTATTTCTTGTTTTCATCTTATAGGTTCTACATTCTTTCCAGGTTTCCATCAACTCACTGGATTGGTGTCTCCTTTTCTTAACTATCTTTTTTTCTACTTGAATTTTGACAACTCTTCAGTTGCCTTATTCTCCCTTCTGTGCAGATTTAGTTTGATTTTTATTCTTTCTATTCGGGTGGTTTGATTCACTGTTTCCTTCCTATGTCACACTCATGTATTAGTGGTGATCTGTTCTTTTTACGCTACTGTTGGACCCGTAAGGGCCATATATATTAAGCTGTTTATTTGCAAGCTATCTGTGATATAACTGGAAACGTTTTGGACTTAAAAGACACCAAATTTGTTGCTTTATTTGTAACTTTGTTAACATATTATTGTGTTTGTTTAAGTCACCTTTTTATATGGTCTGATATTTGTTTGAATTTTTAGATCGTGTGTTTGCCCCCCATTATCCCTGGTCTACGCCCTGATGAAGGTGGGGCCCCCTTGTGGGTCCTATACCGAAACGCGCGTTGGCGCTTGATTCGATTACCTTCCCTTTTTCTGAGTACCATCTGGCTTCCTCTGGATGACATACAATCAACTCATCCATTCGAACACCCAAGGATAATTTGATTTCACCCACAATGCGATTTGATGTTATGAATGTGGTTATGATTGAATGTATGTATGGTTGAGTTGTAGTTATGAGTGGGGCATTCACAATGCGTTTGATTAATGTATATTTATTGGTGGAATGTGATTGTTTGTATTAAATTCATATATGTTTTTTCTAGATGAGAAATATTTGTATAAATTGAAAATGAATTTTTCTACAAAAAAAGTAAAATAAACATTAAAGGTCTATCTTTATACCTATAATCTCCTATGACTTGATCTTTATTTGTCTATTTCTGTTCCAGTTTAGTCGTGTTTTCTATCAAGTACCTATTTATAAGGCCCTATTACATACCTATTGAACCGGTTTTGTTCACTTTTTGAAGTATTTTGCCTCTCTCCCCGCATTTACCGGTTCTTTATCTCGCTATTGGGGTCCCCCTTTCTTATTGGCACACCCCCGGTTGGTCAGGCCCCCCAACCGCCCGAAGGACTAACGGGGCGCCGTCGCGGTCTTCCCAGAACCCCCTTCGGCTCGTGGACCTTGGCTCGGGCACCCTTACTGTGCCGGACAGGGGTACCCTTACTGTACCGCCTGTCGCAGAGGTACCCTTACTGTACCCGTCTGCCTCCAGATCGCCCTGTAACTCCGCCTGCAACGCAAAAGAAAAACATTAAAACATTCCAATAACGCGCTGTCTCTGCCACGCAGGGTAAGCGGAAAGGGTGGGAATACGCGTGTCCGGGCAGGAGCGGCGCGCAGGAAGCAGAGGAGGAACTGGGCGAGAGGGACGCCAATGTAGGGGGGCTAGCCTCGCCCCCCTAACAGCCCACCTCCACCTGCACACTCATTGGGAGATATCCTCCCTGGGCGCGGCCTCGCGCGCGAGGCAGAAGAAGGGGGAGGGGGAAGGCTGCGACGGGCGGCCACTAGAGAGCTGCCCTGCTGATGTCCCACTGCGTGGGACGCGGGCAGCGGCATAGTGACCACACCGTCATCCGCTCATTCAACACGCATGCACAGACGTCACCCAAGAATTACACTGACAATTTCATTGTGGGTGAAGAACTGCTGCAGGTTTATTTCATACAACATAAGTATGACGATAAATGGGTTATCTTACGGGCGATCCAGGGCAAGCAGCCCCTCGCTGCTCCGCCCGCCTGGTGAGCCGGCACGCACGGTGGGTCGATGCCCGGCAGTGCGGCACATATTTATTTTCAGATCATCCACTGGGTCACGTGATCTGTTTCCTACTCCCGCCCCTTCGGACAGGGGCGGAGCGTGTTGTGGCACACCCCCGGTTGGTCAGGCCCCCCAACCGCCCGAAGGACTAACGGGGCGCCGTCGCGGTCTTCCCAGAACCCCCTTCGGCTCGTGGACCTTGGCTCGGGCACCCTTACTGTGCCGGACAGGGGTACCCTTACTGTACCGCCTGTCGCAGAGGTACCCTTACTGTACCCGTCTGCCTCCAGATCGCCCTGTAAACTCCGCCACAGCTCTGGGGAGGCTACCGTCGCTGCCAGAGCCCCCCCTTCCTCCCTTTGCTGTTATATGTGCCCTGCCCCTGCGAGCCAGCTTATAATGGGCTAAATTAGGGGTCCTGTTCTGTAACCCGTAAAAGACGGCATTAATTTGCAACATTACTCAGAAGCCCAGGGCAGACGAACAAAGGATGTCTGTTGGCCCCACTGCCGTAAGCTTAGACGTGACTGGTGTTCCTAACCTTCTAAGCGATGCCACAGCAGATCATCCTAACGTAATTATGGGAAGATCTAGCACCTGCATATGGAGCCAGAAATGAACCATAGCTGAATTCTTCAATCCATCCATTCCCTTCATATCCTAGCACGAAGGTTTTAATTTCCACTCTATCTACAAATGTGATGTATAGATAGCGTCATGGTTCCTGAGTTGCTGCGGCTACTGCGAGGATTGCATGATTTCTCGGCTGGGCAAAACCTTTTTAACGCAACTGCTAATCGAACGCCTTTATCATGACTCCCAATATGACTGACTGAGCTGCCGAAGAATACATCTCTCAGCTCGGGGACCCAAATTTGTGAATGTTTCCCAACTCCCTGGCTCCAAGAAAGGCTGAGCGAGAAGAGCAACACCTAAATCTGTTTCTCACGCTGGGAAATATGGCATTGGTAACAAGGCATCGGTGAATTAGGCACTTATGGACCTGCAATCTTATTAAGATTTTTCAATTGGCAAAATTAAGTGCCTTCCTGGCTTGTAATTGTGTTCCCAACAGCTACAGCACAACAAGCAGGGTGAAGGTAGCGTGTGAGTCAGCCACTTTACCTACGTATATAAACACAAGCTGACATCACGGGTATATAAATTTGCTTCCTGTCACAGTGTATTATCCTATTGTTTACTGCAAACTGACCCATATCTTAGCAACATCTCCTCGTTTTTGCCTTTCTACTTGCAAATTAAGCTACATTAAATTGGACGACAGAGTCTTATACTAGTCCCGCTGTCCATCCCAATCTTTTCCTGCTCTCCACTGGGACAGCGTATCCAATTGCCTCGCTTGTTGAATAGAAGCTAGCTTTCGGACTTTATTGCTGCTGGAAAGGTCAATAGGTTTGCCTACAGTCCTTGTTATACCGGTGTTGCTGTGCTATAGGTAATTCGTTGCACCGCCATAGTGGCTTGAAAATGAAACGTCTTATTTTATCAAATGATTTGTTGTGAGCCCCAGTTATGATTTCGTTCATATCTTCATAGTTGACAGTGTCTCTATCTTGCCAATACCTGGGTCACGTCTGCCTTAAATGACGACATTACATCTGGCTTTACGCTAGCCTTGCCCATTAACCTGTCAAATGTCTGTGGAGAGCAGCACATCTCTGGTCATGCTCATTTCAGAAGGTGTTAAGCCCTTTCCCTTACTAGAAAGTTTAAGTGCAAAATTCAAGAGGTATGGTCGCTCTCTGATCTCTCAATTATTACCATGTAGATGAGGGCATGCCATACACGGGTGTCTGATTGAAGTATGCACAGGTAATTGACACTCATTCTGGGGTGTCTGGTTGAAGTAGGCACAGGTCATTGACACTCTCCCACGTGCAGTGCTGTGAACCGTTTGAAGTAGTTCATCAGATTCAGCCCGCCACCCCCTAGGTGGAGGCTTGCACTCCCAAACTTCTGCTAGTGTAAAACCGGGCCACACCTCCAGTTCAGTGAAATTTAGTAATTCACGACACTGACAACCCCAGGGGCCAAATACTGGGCTGTGTAAATGCGGCCCAATACTACCATGAACAATTAGCTTGGAGTGGATGGGCGTTAACCTAGGCTGGCTGAAGGCAAAACCTTTGACAATCACTCCTGGCAAGATGTGCCAACGCAGGTAGAATAAAGAGTTATCCAGCCCGCCTTACTTCCTTTCCCAGTTCGACACAGGTCGAAGAAGAATGCCCCTTCCAGAAAGGTCCTGGCCTTATCCCTGAAGCCTATCCATACAGCATTCTACCGGAAATCTACAGCATTGCTTTGTAAAGCTTTTTCTGGTTCCACATTTGTTTGTGGTCGATATGCTCTCCCTCAGTTTGAACAAAATCTTAGCTAAACGTATGCCTGCCTAATTCCCAGGGCTGTCTGGCTTAATGCTTTACGCCTGGAATTGCCCCACCAAACGTAGCCTTGCACAGGAACTTAACTTGGTTGTCTCAACTTTCCTTTTAGAGATAGGAACGCCCCCCGTGCTCCTTGTGCTTACTAAATGGACCCGCTCCTTAGTTTCCAGCACACAATGCACTCAAATGTAATCTGGCCCTGGTGCCTATCAAACAACAGTGACAGCCTCTGTCACCTTCATACAATACATAAACAAACCTCACAGGTCGCAGAAGCGGCAAGCCAGGCCAAGTCTCCGTAAACCATGTCACTCTGTGCTGTCCCTGGCCTCCCTGTGGGACAGGGAGAATAACCGCAAAGATGTTAAGTATGATAGACAAACCCAGGCCTTCCGCCCGTCTCAAAACAGCTCATGCTGCTGCCTTTCCTGTATAGACTAAGCTGCCACTATGACTGAGTTGCAGAAATATCACACCAGCTGTTTCCGAATAGCAAGGCTAAAGATGAAAGGCAGCCGCATCTCTTGACTTAACCGTGGAACTCACATAATACCTCCAAGATGTTATGTATGACACACAAACCCAGGCCTACAACTTGCCTCAACACAGCACAGGCTGCTGACTTTTCTATATACACTAAGCTGCCACTATGACTAGTTTGAGAGAAACCTTACCCCAGCTGTTTTCTAATAGCAAGGCAAAGATGAGAGACAGCAGCATCTCTTGACTCAAGCGTTGAACTTACAATAATAACATTGGTCGCTCAATTTCTGTGTTACACCTTTCCACAAGCTGACCATTGCATCATGGTTGAGACTGGGTTTAGGCTGAACCTTGACATATTTGTACATCTGCTGCCAGGGAACATATATCTACATATATACCTTCCCTTATCCTGTTGCACCACTTGGGACACAACTTCGTCCCTTCGTACCCACCGGCATGGAACTAATGCCAACGAGATTCCCCCCCTAGTACCGGATAATCCTAATAAATGCTGCATTTTGGGACAAAGATACCAGGGAATAAATGCAAAGGGGGGCTCTCGAGTGCGTGTGAACCCATGTCATTGCGATTAGTAACAGTAGCTCTGTTCGAGCTAGAACATGCGACTTTATTCATTTAATCAATTACTCGGCAAAGCATGCCATTCCCCAACTTGGACATACACACAACCGCCTCTAGTGTCCTGCAATACCAGCTATTCCGAATCTGGCTGACGAAAACTACCATTGGCCAAAAGCTAAACTAAACTATACCATATGTTTCTCAAAACGCATACCATAAACCGTAATGAGTACAGACTCGTCATAGATCACCCTGCCCCCCAAACCTTTCCCAGGGAACTGGAGAGAAATGAACTCAATTGCGCAGGGCAAGAAATACCAGAAGTTACTGCTGACCACGTTTCCAAGACCACACTCTCAGATGCATTGAATTAGTTATATAGCGCCACTCCTACCAGTGTAGGGTGTCCCCGAACTTTGCATCTCACACAGAATCCGCCGAGCCAATCAATCATATGCATGTGAATCAGTGTATAGGAAATGTAACCTGAGCCAAAGGACGCAAAGTGTAGGAGACTCATGTCATCCCTACTGGCAGGCAGTTTAGTTCAGGGCTGCTTGGTGTGGTGAAGCAAAAGCTCAGTCAGTTTCTTAGCCAAATTAACCCTCTTGCAACATTAATCAATGTTCTAATACTGTATGCTTAGCGGTGTGTATGCAGCTCTAGGATGAGCGTTTGTGGCTCGCTGTTGACTATCAGGGCTTTAAGATATACATTGCAAGTAACCAAAGGATGCCTCTTTCGAACACAGTAACCCGCTGACCTATTCACATCATACGCACTCTGAAATGTACCTGGCACATGTTTTATGCAGCGGGCAATTAACCCTCTGCACTAACTACACCGAAGTCAAATCCGCCACGATAACGAATTACCCGAGTTATCTTGACATGTAAGTGAGGCCTGGAATTGCCGCGGAAAGAAACGCAGCATCCGGTGCTTCAAAGCATAATAAACTTCCAAACCGGCAGGAGGAGACGGCGGGGAACCGCGACAGGGGACAAGATAGCGGAACATGGTGGCATGTCAAGAAAAAACAGGGATCGGTGGTGAGCCCTGAAAGGAATAACTGTCTTCTGAGAGCAGCACCTGCTAGGTGTGAAGGGAAGTGTACAGCCTACTCTCGAATGGATCCTGGCTGAACAGTGTAGGGGGGTTAGAAGTCACATTATGGAAAGGTGGACCCATACAACGAAGTACACTCAGCGGCACCGGGGAAGTGACGTATGCGGGGTTTGGTTCTACTCACAGGCCCTCTGATACGCCAAAACGCACCTAATATATCTTTCATGATTTAGTCATATCTAATTAAATTGTCTCTATAAAACATGTCATGACAAAAGAAAACAGTCCTTATCGTTATGTAAAGTCCTCAATGGGTGCCTTCCAGACAACACGTGGTTGTGTAGTGGTGATGGGTACTGTATATGTATGTACCACTATCATCAAGGAAGGGGGTGGGGGACCAACCCTGAGCCATGACTGAAACATGACTGAACCCCTAGTGACTCCACCCTCTTTCCTCTGCCACACATTGAGCCCATTTTATGAATTCCCCGAGTAAATGCTTTCTAATTCCAAGACTGCCAGTGGCCCTGCTCGTAGTTTTCTTTTAGGAGAAATGAATCATATTTAACGTTGGAGCATTCATCTGCACAATACCTTCATTGTATCTTTAAAAGGCCCTGGTTGTGCGCACGGCTTTACTTTCTAAGCCTAAAAGAGTAGTAACCCCAACATGTTAAGACAAAAGCAAAGTAAAATAAATACATGCGCTGGGTGATGAATACCCAGCGCTGTGTCTCTATGTGTGTCTAAAGCATACAAACAGCACGCACTTCCTGGCCCTAATTGTGGTCCGATTCCTCCCACTCTTGGTTAATTAAAGAGATGCCACTGGTGCTCTGATATTTACCCGCTCAGAGGTGCGGGAGAGCAGTGGAAAGAATAAATACATGCGCTGGGTGATGAAAGCCTAGCGCGGTGTCTCTATGTGTGTCTAAAGCATACAAAACAGCACGCACTTCCTGGCACTAGTTGTGGTCCGATTCCTCCCACTCTTGGTTAATTAAAGAGGTGCCACGGATGCTCTGATCTTTACCCGCTCAGAGGTGCGAGAGAGCAGTAGAAAGGGAAGCAAACGGGATGTCTGCTTCACTGCGGAGCTACTCAGACTTAAGCTAGGAGCCCAGCACCACGAGAGAGGGAGGAGCAAACTCCGCCCCTAAATCCCAAAGACCATACAATATACTACCCAGACCGGACCAGAGGAGCTTCGAACCTCTTCAAGGCGCTATACAGAATAATAAGACCGTCTCGGAGAATGTGATTGGACAGCTTCAAATACCAAAAGAACGTGCAGGCTCGGTGTTTCCTTTCTGGCATTGATGGCCCGTGTAGATGTAACAGAAGAAAGGCGCCTTCTTATTATTGTTGCGTGTTATATAACGCGTGAAACCAACCCACCGGTCTTGGCGCGCTTTACACGATCACCGTATTTACATTACACGTTCAGGAAAAAATAACAGGATGTAAGCCGATACCAAGATTCGAACCTGCTTCCTCAGCTCTTAAGTCGACAGCTCTGGTCATTACGCCACAAGAGGATACACCGGAACTCCGAGGGACCACGTAATGTCCCGCAACACAGGGTGTGGACGCGCCGTAAAACCAACTCACAACCCCCGAGGTCTATTTAAACGCGCCACATAGTTGATATATCACGCGGCCCACTCGCCGGCATTGGCGCGCTGCTAACGATCACCGCACCCCCTCAACACATTCCGTTACCGGAAGGGGTGACGCACCGTCCCGCGATACAGGGTGTGGACACAACGTGGAACCCACACACCACCCCCCGAGGTCTATCAAGACGCGCCATAACGTTGCTGGGCCGTGC
The DNA here is from genome assembly GCF_964204655.1 of Triturus cristatus. Lineage (NCBI taxonomy): Eukaryota > Metazoa > Chordata > Amphibia > Caudata > Salamandridae > Triturus > Triturus cristatus. The sequence goes on from NC_140586.1 coordinate 371,519,856, forward strand.
CGCTTAAACGTGAAACCGGAGCACTCCCATTGCCGTTGTATAGCAACAACACGCGTGAGGCTTGAATACATGTTAGGATTGAATACATGACCTGCCGTCCGGGCAGGGATCGTTGCAGCAGGCACACGACCCACATCGCTAACTTGCACTCAATTATTTGCATAACAGAAACTGCGCATAGACAGGGATCTATACAGCCAATGCTCGTAAAGCCACAGTTCTAAATTGTCTTCGATTTTTTGGACTTCCCTGTCAAAATCGAAAGCCTGACATGGTGACGGTACTGACTGTTCACCCATAAATGCTATAGTCACAATAAAGGTTGCTTTATGTTTAGGCGGACAGAGTAGCAATAGTACAGCAGGAATACACAAACTGCGTCAAGACGTAAGAAACCGTGAGTACATGTTATTGTCATGACCTATGATTGAGTTGATGGCCTTCAACATGCTGTGCCAAGGACGTTTCTAACTGTCGATATACGTTGACAAATAACTGCAGATGTTTACAAAGCCAATTAGGCTTAGTCACGGGTCATGGGTCAGATTCAGCTCTGTGTAACGAATCTGGATGGTACAGCGGTATGTGCCCGGCTCAGTAGGCAGCCCCACCGTGCACGAGGACAATATTTACCTTCGCCGCGCCCGGGAGCATGCATCACCAATGGACGGCGTTTCGCCATCTAGCGCGACTTAACCTGGGATATTGGAGCGGCCACACAATCCCCTTAATTATATTATGAATTCAATTCAAACCCCCGTATTGGATCGATTGCACTACTGCGCCTTCGCGTACATACTGCCATACTGTGAAAAGCATGCTGATGCAATGCGAACATCGGCTTTCGATGCGCCAAATCAATCAGTGGACCGACGCCCACACCGATACCCGACACCCCCGAGGCCAGCTATGTTGCGGAGATGCCCGCACACTCTACCCTCGATGCTACCTGTTGCCCGTAATCAGCCCGGCTTGGGCCCTGACCCGCATACCCTCCAGGGCCTCCAACGAACGCGATGGACCCCGGGAAAGATGGCCGCGCCTCGTGTGGGGGGGGGGGAGGGGGGGCGGTGCCTGCAAACACGCGTACAATTGAACGCGCCTGCGACTCGCAACCATCCACCCAGTCCAATACCGGACCTCCCGTTACCCTGCCCCCCGCAAACGCGCCACGACAATGCCCCCCCAGCAACACCCGTACTGCCCCGGAGGGACACAGGCCCATGCTTGCGCCCCCCACCCCCATGGCCATCCGGGCCACAGGGCCCTGTCCACCTGGTCATGCCCAGGGACAGGGCCGGGGTGGGAGAGGTTAGCAAGACTCACAGAAAGTTGATGATAACCCGAACAGCACGACAACGCTGAAAGGGGGGGGCCGATCGTAGTACCGTGGAGCCGACGGCAGGCAATACGCGTGTCCGGGCAGGAGCGGCGCGCAGGAAGCAGAGGAGGAACTGGGCGAGAGGGACGCCAATGTAGGGGGGGGGCTAGCCTCGCCCCCCTAACAGCCCACCTCCACCTGCACACTCATTGGGAGATCTCCTCCCTGGGCGCGGCCTCGCGCGCGAGGCAGAAGAAGGGGGAGGGGGAAGGCTGCGACGGGCGGCCACTAGAGAGCTGCCCTGCTGATGTCCCACTGCGTGGGACGCGGGCAGCGGCAATCTTTTTGTTGTCACTTACGTTCCTGACAAGTAAACTGGCTGCAGTCTCATATCTTGTGCTGCGTGAGCAATGCCCTCAGTTCTGAGCACCCAATGCTGCCCCCACCACTGCAAACTTCAAGAACTCCAATGCCACCGAGCCTCAGCGGCCCTTGGTGAGATTAACAAACAGATGAAGGCTCTAAATTCTCAGCCTGATGCTCATGGTCGATGCTCACCGCCAGCCCGTAGTAAATGGTTACCATTGCATCCTGTGTCAGCTCTGCTCAGAGCAGTGAGCTAAACTCAGGCAGACGCTCTACATTAGTTATGCTTAAAAAAGTGGGTTAGTACAGACCTGAGTGTCAGTGATTGTAACCTAAGCAACGACAAGTTTCCATCAGCCATCCGCTCACGGGGCACCATCTGCATGATGAAAGGCACAGGCAGCGCTGCGAGGAAGGGGAGGCTGCTTGTGCCAAACGAAACTTATTAGGATAACTACCGCTCGAGATCGCGTCGTGGGAACCCGACCACTAGTGCTAGTGACTTCAGTCCTCCTGCCTTTCCGTAATTAATGACACAATGTTGCAGTCACATGACACCAGGTCACTGGGACAGCAGCAGCCTTGACACCGAAACAGTCCCATCGCCCGGCCTCCACCACGTCCCCAATATAACATCGGCCTTGCAGATTCCTGGGCGTCCCGTGAGCTGTGTGCAGCGCTAAAGATAAATTTAAACAAGCGCTGCGAGCGGTAAATATCAGCAAGGGGAGACGCAGGTACACCGGTCTCTGCCATCAGCTTTTCAGCGTTATGGCGAGGGCATGGGAGACTACCTGCACAGCCCTCCGTTCCTCTCCATGTGGCTCCGCTGCACTGCGATGCAAGTACAAGCTGGAGCCCGTGATTGATTGAACTGGAGGGGGGGAGGGAGAACAGGGGGGTGGAGGAGCAGGGTAAATAAAACAAGAATGCAAGCAGAACCAGCGCGATGCTCATGAGAGGGCGCCGCGCTGATAAAACAAGAAACCATTAGGTTTGGTAGATTTGGTGAGAGGATGTTTTTTAATGGAGGAAGGCAGAAAGTGGGACGCTCTGGAGAAAAGAATACAGGGAATTACAGAAAACACAGCTAGCGATGTAGTGGGACACCCTGCTAGAATCCTTTAAGACCCTAGATCTACCAAACACCTAAGCACTAATCCTAATGCACTTGAATCAGTTATATATTAGGGGACAACTAGAAAGGCTTGGATAGCTGGCGTCATACCCGGATACTATGCAACTGTTAATGAATGTATATAAATATATTTTCTCCCCTTCCTTGTACACAAGGGGTGCAGCCCGGATACATCTATAGGCCATATTGTGTTAAGATAACTGTTCCTGTTTGACTCCATCAGGAGGGTATTGATAGTGTAACTGAGCTCAGCATGTCACGATGCTAAAAATAGGCAATTGCCAGTGGGGAGGAGGTGGAGGCAGGTTGTAGTTTCTTACATTTATGGTTAACAAAGTTGTGCATATAAGCACTCTACGGAACAAATAATGTATCCTGTACCAACTATAAGCCCGCTATTACTTTGCATTCAAAGATATCCAAAATATATGTGGCGAATTTTGTGGTCTGATTAGATGTGCAGAACTGCACTAATGACACATAGTGTATGTGCTGTAGAAACCTAATTTAGTTTGTACAAAAAGAAATACTCTGGTATGGCAACCCCTGTGAACTAGGTCAAGTGAAGTTGCTGGAATCCAGTATCCTGTGTTTCCTTCCCTACCATTTAACATGTCTTTTGTTAATACAGATTTTGAGGACTGGGACCCGCACCTGTCTTTCCCCTGCATGTGTGCACGCAGAATCGACATTTTAAGTCCACATTAAAAACTGTGCAGGTACTCTCCAATTAAAAGTATTACCGCTGTCTTGCTGTCTTGAGAAGTGCCAGTACTCTCCAATTAAAAGTATTGCGGCTGTCTTGAGAAGTCCCGGTACTCTCCAATTTAAAGTATTACGGCTGTCTTCAGAAGTGCAGCTACTCTCCCTCGCAAAATAAGAAAGGTGCCGGTACTCAGTACCATACAGTACTGGCGGCATCGGCCCATTTAAAGCACTGCCCCTCGTCAGAATCCTATGTTCTGGTGAGCGTCAAGAAGTGGCAACTACAGAACGCAATGATGTGTCTGAGTGGCGTTTAATTCCTCACCCGGCCACTGCCGCCTTGGTCACTGCCCGAGTCAGACCAGCCCGCGGCCCGTGGACCAGCATTGTACCTCAGAGGGTGACTCTGAGCGCCATCAATCAAGCCTCAGCTGTTGAACCACCTCAGCAGCCACGCGCTCAACTCCACGCACTGCAGACAAGTCTAGAGCGCTCACCTCTAGCTGTTCGTTCGATTCTCGACACCGGCCGACGATGCTACAATGCCCTGGAAGTCACAGAAGTGCTGCCCGATGCCTCTCTCCCACACCGCCCGTGGCTGTTGGCGGGGGTGGCTCAGAGGGCCGCGGTTTGTTGCTCAAAGTTCAGCGTGCAAAGCAAAATTAAACCAGGAAGAGAGCACCTCATCGCGTGCACGATGTCGCGATAAAGCTGCACGCCAGAACAAAGTGCGCCAGTAAAGGGGCCAGTAGCCTTGGAAGGGTACCAATGATGACATGATCGTCATGAGGCGGGACTAACTTGCCATAAACCAATTGGAAGGCTGCATTTACGGACCTAAACCAATAAAAATGATGGGTGGAGAGTGGGCGGAGCTTAAACAAAGCTTCCCCACTAAAGTGTATACTGCATGACTCTGAGAGACAGCGCAAGCGATGCCTAGGCGAGACCTAAAAACAAGGAAGTGGGCATGACTAGGCATGCAGTGAAGATGTTGGCTTGGCTTTCAGCTCCCCAGAGCCTCTTGTGTGCACGCCGGCCTGGATGACTCTAAAAAAGAAATAAAACCACCAGCATGCGGCAGAATTCACGCTAATCACAAGGGTTTGAGTGCTGGCCCTTAATCCCCACCAGATCTTGATTTTTGGATGACTCTCTCTGTAACAAGCTATCCAAGATGGTGGCTGCCCATTTCCTCACGGCTGTGAATACTGTGCTTGTCAACTGAGCCATGTGAGGAAGACCACTTGGTACCCAGTGGTCCCTTATTCTTCAACGAATTTGGAGGCGGTAAGAGTGCTCATTACATTTTGCTCTGCTTTTCCGATGCAACTTATATTCACCATGCCCGGGCACCCATATCTGTGCTGTTGCAGGCCCAGCCCAAGTGCAATGTCAGAGGTTTTCAGTTGAAATGCATTAACATCACAATGTTAAGACAGCACTACGAGGCATGTTAAGGGGACTTACCCTGTTGGGCCTTCATTACCTGGGGATCATGTGCAGATCCAACCTCAGCCTGCACCAGTCTTTTCTTCTATCTCTCCAAGATGCTCCATTCACATCCTAAAATGGTGGTGCATTCCTGGGCCGAGATCTGGTCTTCCAAAGTACTGCATCCCTTAACCCACAAGGCTCTGTGTCCCTTAAACTTTGATGATTTTTTATGGCAAACTACATAAGTCACTACTACTAATTCCACAAAATGATGCTGGTTATATGGGCCCAGTCCACTTAATTCTCAGCGCTGCCTGCTTACAGCTAGAGCATGTCATATGAGGAATGAAATACAAGGAACTATACTTACATATGAGGTTCTGTGGTCCAATTGTGTACACCAGACAGTATGCCCCAGTTCCACCGACCACATGAAGACATTGCAATTGTACCATATCCCCTACATCACTTGGATTCTGATGTGGTGACCCTATGCCTACTATTATTCTGATCCAACACTGCACTCCAGCACCGCCTCTCTAATCTATACAAGGTGCTGGGTATTTCATTTGTGCACAAATTGGGTTAGATGTTTGAGACTGTGTCTAGACTTTTATAAGCTGAACCAGGTAGCCAATCTCCAGTGTGAGCCTAGGGGGTGGCCCTCCTTTCACTGTATCTGGTCCTGCAGACCTCAGCCTCCAGAGTTCTTCTCGATCTTCTGAAACATCAGTCTGTATCCCTTGCCATGAAAGAACTACACTGGCTTACTGTCAGTAACTGTATCAAATTCAAAACCCTGTGTCTCACTTTTAAGTCTCTACATGACATGGGTCCAGAATTTCTAAGAAATGCCATCTCTTGGTATATTCCCATTGGGAATCTCAGATCTCTGGGCCAAATGGGATGGTAGCAGCTTCCTGGCAGGAGCCACTAGATGTTGGAATACCCTGCCCCTCCATATCAGAGCCTCAACATCTCTGTTAGCCTTTAGAAAACTTGTTTTTTCAACTTGTAAACTGTTCTTCCCACCACGTTCCCTCAATCTGCTTAGCTATCAGCGCCAAGACATCCTCGGGTATTCGTTGCGCAAGATAAATTCATGTAACATAACATCTCAGATTTTACTTGCAACTAACTCCATCACGCCACTGTACGACCCCTCATCAGGAACAAGGCACAGTACAGTTTATCAAGTGGGTGTAAGCCCATTTTACCCATGTTACCACCCCCGTTGAACTGAAGCTCCGGTATTTAGTGTCTATAATCCCCACAGGGAGCACGATTGCTAGTGATTTGTCAGATCCGTGCATGGGACGACCGCAACATCTCCAAAATCACTGAGTCCTCACTCACGACAGGATAACCCAAATATGGATCAAAGCTATTATCCTGCTGTGGGTCAATGACACCCTCCAAGGTCTGCTACAATATATGTTCTAGTTCACAGGACCACAGCGCCACACATGGCCAAGCAGAATACTGCCACAATATGTTTGACACCAAAGACGGAAACACGAAACACAAAGATGCCAAGGCAAGCCTAAAATGCTCTAAACAATCATCGCTATTTGAGAATCTCTGGTGAAAAGCAGTCCTGAATCCTCCTCTACCATAGAGGACATACTACCCAAACTCATGCCTGTACATGATATAGCACAGAGAACCAAAACAAATATTGACCTGCTCCAAGTTGACATCGCTGGGATCCCCAAAGACCTTACTATTCAAATTTCTAATGCTGAGACAAGAATAAGTGTGATGCAGGGCTATACTGATGGGCAAGCCAAAAACTGCAAATCCTTGAGCGCTCCAGTTACTCACTAAAAAGGGAGTTTACACAGCAGGAGGACTAGAACCGAAGGGCCAACCTCCATATTTTTGGATTACCTGAAGGGATAGAAAACTCTGCCAACTCAGCAGCTGACTTTCTAATCTCCTGGAGCCCAGAAATCCTCCAAATCTCCTTCAACGAAGACTTTGAGATCAAAATAGCCCACAGGTTCTCTATTTTTAAGCCAAAAACTATGGCCACTGCAAGACCTCTGATCTTTAATCCTTTGTGCCACCAACACACAGAACTAATTCTGGCACATATACAGAAGGCACACATAATTATTTAGCAAGAACACAAGATGTCCATCTCGCAGGACTATGCTAGAGATACTGTTATTCATCACAAAGGCTTCCTGAACCTGAGGAAACGTCTTATGGACATGGAGATTCCATTCTCATTCTCCGGTTCCTCAAAATTATATGTTATTTGGGGAAAAAACTTTTGCTGACCTGCCCAGTGTGCTGCCGCCATTGCCGTCTCCCCTCCCGCTGCCGCAACCGGACACACAGCGGCCGCCGAGTGTAGGGAGACTACATCCCCCAGCCTGCCCTGCTTCCCGTGACGCTGTTCCCGCGCCCAGAGGCGATATAAAAGCCCGTAAAGCCCGGTGGAGCGGGTGCTCTGTTATTTGGGGAAAAAACTTTTGCTGACCTGCCCAGTGTGCTGCCGCAATTGCCGTCTCCCCTCCCGCTGCCGCAACCGGACACACAGCGGCCGCTGAGTGGAGGGAGACTACATCCCCCAGCCTGCCCTGCTTCCCGTGACGCTGTTCCCACACCCGGAGGCGATATAAAAGCCCGTAAAGCCCGGTGGAGCGGGTGCTCTGTTATTTGGGGAAAAAACTTTTGCTGACCTGCCCAGTGTGCTGCCGCCATTGCCGTCTCCCCTCCCGCTGCCGCAACCGGACACACAGCGGCCGCCGAGTGGAGGGAGACTACATCCCCCAGCCTGCCCTGCTTCCCGTGACGCTGTTCCCACGCCCGGAGGCGATAAAAAAGCCCGTAAAGCCCGGTGGAGCGGGTGTTCTGTTATTTGGGGAAAAAACTTTTGCTGACCTGCCCAGTGTGCTGCCGCCATTTCCGTCTCTCCTCCCGCTGCCGCAACCGGACACACAGCGGCCGCCGAGTGGAGGGAGACTACATCCCCCAGCCTGCCCTGCTTCCCGTGACGCTGTTCCCGCGCCCGGAGGTGATATAAAAGCCCGTAAAGCCCGGTGGAGCGGGTGCTCTGTTATTTGGGGAAAAAACTTTTGCTGACCTGCCCAGTGTGCTGCCGCCATTGCCGTCTCTCCTCCCGCTGCCGCAACCGGACACACAGCGGCCGCCGAGTGGAGGGAGACTACATCCCCCAGCCTGCCCTGCTTCCCGTGACGCTGTTCCCACGCCCGGAGGCGATATAAAAGCCCGTAAAGCCCGGTGGAGCGGGTGCTCTGTTATTTGGGGAAAAAACTTTTGCTGACCTGCCCAGTGTGCTGCCGCCATTGCCGTCTCCCCTCCTGCTGCCGCAACCGGACACACAGCGGCCGCCGAGTGGAGGGAGACTACATCCCCCAGCCTGCCCTGCTTCCCGTGACGCTGTTCCCGCGCCCGGAGGCGATATAAAAGCCCGTAAAGCCCCGCGTCGCGGGAAGCCCGGGCTAAGGGTGGGCCGTCTGAGGCCGTCGGAGGTCAAAGGAGTCGGGTCGGGCCACCCCCCTTGGCTTGGTTAGATGTGGGACATATGAGAAGTAAACTACTGTGTTTATCTTGTTGACTGTATATATGATCTTACAGTGATATTTGTAATATTTAAGGTAAAGGAGGAACTCTCATATTTTTTCAGGACATGGCAAGGCGCAGAGCCAAAGTACTAGCTGACTCAGCATGTAATACTATCGATACTTACTTGGTAAAAGCAGTTAGCGCCCTTACCCAAGAAATAGATCGCACAGAAAGAAGAATATCTATGGGTTCAAGCGCACTACAACCATTAAACCAAGGTAACCTTAGTAATACTTCTACACATAATAGCGAAGCGCCCTTAGCCGTGATTACCTCAGATGGAGTTGAGGCTAATGATAGCATCCAGTCCAAAATATCTAATACTCCTAGGTTGTTTGTTACAGATGATAGCCTTGCTTCCTCATTATCCCCCTTGGTAAATCCAAAAGGTGCACGGAAAAAACCCACAGGGCAGGGTAATACATCAAAGAAAAGGGGAAAAAAACAACAGAGAACAAGGTCATCACATGTACAAGGGCTAAAAGTTACCTGCGGAAGGGAACCTACCAGCAAGTTTAAATCAGGGAGGACAACTTAAAGCAAAAACCATACCTATAGAACAACTATGCAGGGATAAGGAAGTCTATACGACAACAATAAATACTAGACAGCCTCCACCTTGTATCAATCTGCCCCCGGAATGCAGTGCATACGTAGCAGTGCTTGCGAACATACCCAAGTTAAGAAACGGGCAAGCAGAGAATCATGATACATTAAAGAACAAAATCCTTTACTGGTTGGCCAATAATTGTAACTTCCCTATGGAGGGGGCCAGCCAGATTATACTAGTGCAGAGAGTGGGATGGGTAGGCCCCCTTAGGAAAAACTTTGAGGGGGACTGCATCTTAATAAATTTCAAATCCTGTTCATGGGCCAAAAATACCCTTGAAAATGCACCATTACCATCAGCCTGGGAATTTAACACTAGGCTATTTTTACAGGCATTTATTGGAACCCAGCTACCCAACTAACAATAATTTTGTAAACATTTCGAGATCCCGCTCTAATTTTTCTATCCCAACATATAATAGATTTAAGGTTTTTGAATCCCTGGAGGATATTGATTGACATATTCTGTCAAAAGGTAAAAGTCAAGTCAGTTACCCTTTAAGTCCTACACAAAATGCAGTTCCCAATGAACGGAAGGGAGAAAAGAGTTGTGGCAGTCAGGATACCTGTCATGTATTCAATGCAGTGGAAGTTGTAGACTCATCCACTGCATTTGAACTTAATACAGTAGAAGTTGGTAGTATTACAGAGGGATTCGAACCCACTTGCACACCAGCCAAGCTATATATGAAAGATACCCTTTCACTCATAGAAACTTCTGTAGCTGCGTTAAATGGCTGTGCAGTTGCTAACCTTGACCTGGATCCGGGCTATAGTGTTGTTAATTGGAATATAGCAGGTATAAACAGAAAATTGGACTCCCCCTTTTGGAGGGACTTTATTAATACAGGCTATGATATAATATGCCTCCAAGAAACTTGGGGTGAGGAGTCTATTTTTATTGAGGGTTATACCTCATACTGTTTGAACGCGGTTAGTTCAGCCGCCGGCAGGGCTAAGGGAGGTTTACTACTTCTGATATCAACTAAACTCCACACCTGTAAAATTAGAAGTTGCATCTCAGTGGATGTTTACTCTCAGGTGTTACGACTCGAGTTTGATAAAGGCAAAGATTTAGTATTGAATAATTTTTATAACAATGTTTTTAGTGCCGATAGAGGCAAAATCCTAACCCCGTTGGAAAAGGAAATTGAGAGGGCTCAGGCGCTATCATGTAATCAGTCCATCATTTTATGGGCGGAAGATTTTAACATCAGCCCATGCCATTTTGCAATGAGTGATTTGTGCGGGATAAGAAGGGGGAGCGGAAACACGGAAGAAAGTGATTACTTTCATTTCCCATATTGTGCCTATGGCACAGCACTAAATAACATGATAGCAAAGTTTGATTTGGATATGTTAAGTTGCACGAAAAATAGAGAACATTTTAACTGTCCAACCTTTACAGGAAGAAATGCTAATACTTACATCGATCACATTTTGCTCTCTAATAACACTGCTTACTCTAACTTATGGGTCAATGAGCAAGCATTAAGTGATCATAATAGTATTTCTATATCGTTACAATGTTGGGGTAATAAACAAAAAAACGGCAATAACTGTATTAATTATGTTGAAGCCGTAAGACCAAACGGAATGAGGATTAGATGGTCGAGGATTGTCCCACATCAAATACATGAGGAGGTGTTAAGAAAATGTAGCAAGGAGATAGAATTAACTTCCTCACCAAGACAGTAGTCTAACAGCATACTCAATAACCTTCTTAGGATTAACGAAAAAATAGAAAGCCTGCTCACCAAGAAATTTAAGGGGAACAAATAAATTAATACAGGATGGTTTGATAAAAGTTGTACTCGCGCCCTGCACGATTTAAAACAAGCTCTGAGTACTAAAGCACGAAATTCTACTAGTATTAAAAACTGCTGTGTTAATTATAAAGTATCCCTTGCCAAGAGGAAAAGAGACCTTCAAGAAGAGGCATGTAACAACCTTAATTTAGCGGCAGATACAAATAATAGCAAACTTTATTGGGAGACCATAAATAGCCCCTTTCTGAAGAATGACAGAGTGCCCGAATTAACCTCACATGTAGATTGCAACTCATGGACGGAACATTTTTTAAATATTTTTAACCCTGGTAGGATAGTTTTAGATTCTTCAATGGATAACGATTGCACATGGCCAAGGTTACCCATAGAAATAAGTCTAGATGAGGTATATGAGGGATTAAGTAATAGCAAAGGAGGTAAAGCCCCTGGACCGGATGGGGTCCCGTTGGATTTATACAAATCCGAATTACATCTGTGGGCCCCCATTTTGACTAGATTTTTCAATGCAGCCGCGGAGGGACAGTTACCTATCTCCTGGGGCCAGTCTTTAATTACTCCCCTCTTTTAAAAAGGTTCCAAATCTGAGGCAAGTAATTACCGCCCTATCTCTCTATTGGATTCCTCAATAAAAATTATGAGTAGAATAATGTTAAAAAGACTTGAAAACTGGGCCATGGACAATTCAATTCTATCAAAGGCACAATACGGTTTTAGAAAAGGTCTGGGGACATTGGAACAGTGTGTAAATCTTGACCTGCTTATCAATAAACACACTGTTGCTAAGGAGGGCAACCTGTTCCTCTGTTTCGCAGACCTGAGCAGCGCTTTTGATCTTGTTGATATCTTGTTAGAACTTGGTGCCCCAAAGGAATGTGTATATTTTTTGGCACTGCTCTACTCAGGATTATCATGCAAAGTTTGTTATGGACCATTGAGGGAATGCACACCGTTCTTTAAAGTTGCCAGTGGAATCCGACAGGGTTGCGTTTTAGCGCCGTTTTTATTTTCATTATTTATTAATCAAATTGATCTGATTTTAAGTCAGCTACCCTCGGATGCCCCTACTATAGACGGGAGTGCTACCCCAATTTTATTATATGCAGATGACGCGGTTCTTTTATCGTGAACACAGGTTGGATTACAACACCTTATAGATAGATTTGTGTTATTCATTGAAGATAGAAAATTGCTAGTTAACAAAACCAAGACTTTTGCTATGACCTGTGGTAAAAAAGTAAAATCGGCTTCTACATTCTATATTGATAAAGCCAAGATGCAAACGGTCAATAGGTTTTGCTACCTAGGAATAACATTCTCTGGAGATGGGAAATGGAAAAACGAGGACGAGAATGTGAGAACGAAGATGAGTAGAAATACCAATAGTATATTCAGATTCGCCGCCAAACTAGGGCAAAGGAGGATAAAAGAAATGATGGCCATTTACAACGCCAGGTGTGTCTCATCGGCACTGTATGGGGCGGGAGTGTGGGCCCACCATTGTGTGAATTCACTACAGAACGATGAAAATAGGTTTTTTTAAAAATTATTATGTGGCCCCCCTCAGCATCAGCTATGTTAATCCATGAGGAAGTCGGAATAGACTTCGTTATGGATTTAGCTGCATTGCGCCCATTATTACTCTGGCGGTCTATCTGGTCTAAACCTGAAACAATATTTACACAATGAATCATTAAAGATTGTTTGAGGCTTGACCATTTATCACGTACACCTTGGTTGAGCTATATTTATTATTGGTATAATCTTTTATATGATTGTAATATCCGCTTGAATCCAGAAGCTGCAGCGTTGATATCAAAGAAAGACCTAAAATGGAGGTTTCTTTCATACAAGAAAGCGGCTAGAGAGAGGCAGTCTAGAAATCTAATAACCACAGTATTCTATTATGATTTAAACCTGATGAAAGGCTTTCAGACTTATCTTACCATCGTAACACGTAATTCCCATTGATTTGTTTTAACTCGCTTAAGGCTGGGGATTGTTCACCATTTGGTATCATTCCCGCATATGAGTGTTAGATCTAATGCAATGTGCCCATGCGATAATATTTCAAAGCAAAGCTGTTGTCACTTTTTATTGTTCTGTAAATTTTATTGTCATTTTAGGAAGTTTTATCTTAAACCTATCTTTTTAAAATATAATGTTCGGTCCACTAAACTAGCAATGAAGTTAATAATATCCTTAGAAAGCCCAGATATCTGTTTTTCTACTGCATCTATGTGTTAAAGTGTGTAACTATAAGGAAGTTGATAATTTGCTCTGTGTAGCCTCTATTGTTCTGCGTATTTTGCACATTCATCATGCACTGACAGTAATCCTTTTATGTACTCTTAACCATGAGCAGTCTCTGGATGCATATTGCACTTTAATAATGCCTTTTTGCACTTTGCACTCTTTGCACAGCCACTATACATTTGTCACTTTACGCGGAAATCGCACTTTGCCAAAGAACTCTAATGGAATATTTGTCTGGTATGGAAAATGGCTGAATTGTACATAATAATGTATTTTTACACATTGTATAAGGCACCTTTTCTGCTATGTAATTTAACTTTGTTTTTATTGTCTGTCTTGCTTATATGGTTGGATTCTTACAAACCGAATAAAGCTTTTTGACTTGATAATATTTTCAGACCCGCCAAACTTAGCAGCCTTCCTAGGCAACAAACCTGAATCCCAAATGGACTCTGACTCTCTTCCTGGTACATCAACAACTCTCTACTGGACCTCTCCTCCTGATTGTGATCCTGTGCCAACGTCAACAGTTTAGATATATCCTTTTGCTGAGAGTCATCTCCTTCTTGTGTGAGAATTTTCCGTTCCTATTTCCAGATCATGGCATCTGGTCTTCATTGACGTATTTTCGATTTGTTTGTATATTGTTTCCCAAACATTGCTTCACTGTGCTTGGTTAACCTCAGATGTACTATCCATACAATGTTTTTGTGAACTGATGACTGTCAGATATTTATTCTCAAATGCAAAATAACAAGTTCTGTAAGGGCACATTTTTCATCATCATCCCTCTGAATATATATCCCAGATCACACATGTAGTCCTCCCAGCCAACGGTGACCAGTCCACATTAGCTTACTGATGCACCGTGGTTTGTACTATCAGCTTTAGCTCTGCTAATAGCATACCTCTTTATACATGTGTCCATATTAGACACGCAACACTGAGGAGAGGTTACTGGCTTTGTCTCACCACTACTCATACTTATTGCCTCAACTAACAATAAACTATCGGACATTATGTCCTAGAGCACCTTGGTGCTTTTCCCTGATATGAATTTATGGATACCTAGGTTGAGGAATCCGACTATCCTTTCAGAGGATTCTAGACCACACGCCCAAATGGGTCCTACTAAGTAGACCATATGACCTCGTAGGTCTCCTCACAGTTAGTCCTACCAAAGTTGATCCATCAATAACACCAACCCAATCCTTCATTCCAGGAACAACAAGTTTTATCCCGTCATGGAATGTAGTTCATCACGCTCAACTCTGATTCATACCATATTTTTGTTCTACCTAAGGGATGTATAGATAGTCACTTGATTACAGCCAAGAATATTTGGTCCTTGTTTGTATCAGATGTTTATGCATTTCATTTCCTGGTACTACTCTCTATATAAGACTACTAAGTTGAACTTGGACATCCAATGTGCTGATTTTGTATCTATGTCTAGATCTCTTATTCCAGAGCTTAGACAGTACAGGGCTAATTTATCAGGGTCTCTTTATTTCGCAACATACGTTTTTATGTTTATACAAGTATATGTTTCAATTGTTCTTGTTATACTTGCCATTTAACATGCTTGTCATAACATTCATGTTAAGCATACCATGCAACATACCATACTATATGTTCATGCCAAACATACATGTTTAATGACATACTATTCCATGTAATATGTTGCTGCATCCTGCATCACTCTCACCGTTGTGGTTTCCTGCGTTTTCCCTCTATCCGGCCAGCTTTACAAGCCGGCTTAGCCACTTCATCCACTACCACTCTCCCCACGTACCATGTCTACACCAGGTAGGAAGGGGCCCTAACCTGAACCTGGGCTCACCCGGACTCTATGTGGGCCCCCTAAGTTACTGGACCTTTAACCCTACAACCCCCCTAGCACCTCCTCCGAGTGAGTTATCTGGTCCCATGATGGGCTACCTAACATCTTCCAAGGCCCTTCTAGGCAACCTATACAAGGATGTCCATCAGCACTAAAGGAAATGGTTCAGTGTCTTCACTAAACGTTGTCGCCTTGAACACCAAGAGGTTTAACCACCCTCTTAGAAGAACCAAAGTCCTATATTACTGTAAGGATTTAGCTGGGGATATAGTACTACTCCAAGAGACTGGGGGGCAGATTTACAAGCCCCGTACGCCACATTTGCGCCGGCGTTGCGTCACTTTTGTGATGCAACGGCGGCGCAAAGCCAGCGCCATGCTGCGGGGAATTTACATCTAGGGAGATGCGTCACGCTGTAAAGCCCTGCGCCACATGTGGGTGTTCCGGCACGGGGGGGGGGCGTTCCGGCGCAGGAACGCCTCCGAAAAGTGGCTGAGTGAAATCTTCAAGATTTCACTCAGTCACTTTTACAGCCATGCTGCATCAAAACCCTGCACCTGCTTGAAGCAGACCTAAGGATTGACGCAGCATGTTAGGAACAGGGGCACCCCGAGCCTTGCTGGAGCTGCGTCGCGCTTGCGAGCGACTCCAGCAATGCGCCGCCTTTCCACCGGGGGATGCGACACACATCTGCCCATCCATGTGCCACGGTGCGCCGCATAGTAAATGCGGCGCATCAGTGATGGCGCACGGGTGGGCAGATGCATCGCAACTCTTCTGGCGCATCCCTGCTGATTAGCAGAGATGCGCCAGAAGTTGTAAATCTGCCCCTAAGATTGGTTTCAAAGAAGTCCTTTTAATGAGGAAAGGCTGGGTTTCTGATGTAACTTGTTCTAAAGCTTGTAGGAAGAAAAACGGTTTACTTACTAACCCTACTCATCAAAAAATCGAATCTAACTGTAATCGCTTCAGAACATGATACCAATGACAGATGGTTATTTACTAGACTAAACAACGGGTTCATGATCTTTATTAACTCTGGGCAGGTAACTCCGCTCCGCCAGTGGAATTTGCTGAGATTTGCCTACTCCGCTTTCCGTGGTGAATGCATAGGTAGGCAAAACTCTGCCTCCGTGGCGGAGCGGAGTTAGCTGCTCCCTCTCCCCTCCCAAATGCTTTAAAATGATAAAAAGAAGGTACTTACCAGTGTTTCTGCCACCTCCCCTGCCTGGCTGCTCTCCTTCCTGCTCCTATTGAGTCCTTCTTCATTAAAAAAACACTAGGTTGTACATTTAGAAAGTGCGCATGCGCACGCGCTAAACGTACAATGTAGTGATTTTTAATGAAGAAGGACGTGAGGCGGACCGAGCAGGAAGGAGAGCGGTCAGGCAGGGGAGGCAGCAGAAACACAGGTAAGTGCCTTCTTTTTATCATTTAAAAGGATTTGGGAGGAGGGAGGGAGCGGGGAGGTAGCAGAACGGAACGATGCGTAGCTCCATGGAGTTTTTTTCCAACTCCTATGGCAACTCCCCCACCCTTAATCTTTATATCATGAACATTTATGCCTCCAATGTAGATGACCCAATATTCTGGAATACCCTCATTAGAAAATTAGCAGACATTCCACGAGACTCTAAAACGATAGTGGCTGGGGATTTCAATCTCCCTGTGGGCCCCATCTTAGACCGCTACTCTGCTTTCAAATTTGTCACCCCCAAGGCACATAAAAAATTGCTCAATCTTTGCTCCTCACACTGCCTCCTAGATGTTTGGAGATTACATCACCCTAAAGATAACTATTTTACTTTTTTCTCCCCTCCTCATTCTAGTTATTCATACATCGACTATGTACTTGTAGATGCCTCACTCCTTAAGGCAACTACTGATGCTAAGATACACCCAATTCTTGTATCAGATCATGCTGTGGTTTCAATGTCCATCACGATCCTTCCTGATAAAAGCAGAAATAAAATTTGGTGTTTAAACACAGAAATACTAGAAAATGAATACTTTGAACTGCCTATGCCTATCCATATCAGATGGGCGTCACTATGGCATAACCCTAAAACAGAAGTTGATGCTCAGGTTGCAAACGCGCAGGCCTTGAAAGGCAGTCAGCTAATCAAGGATCTATATGACAAAATCAATGATCCTCTCCCTTTTTAGGCTTTAGCCGGAATATATGCCCTCTCTAACCTAGATTGCTACAGTTACTTAAAGAGTAAAGCAAATCTGTCAGAGCTTATATTTACCAAACACTCATCCTTACCGTCCCAACTAGCGATATGGCAACAATCAGGGCATATTGCCTCCAAGATTTACAAATTTTCATCTGACCCATACTCAACATAATCATTGATACCGCATACAAAATGGGCTAAACATTTTCAATGCTGACATATTTAACCACATCACTGAAGATCAATGGCAAAAAATTGTAAAACTCGCGTTATGTAACAAAATTGCCTCCTCTCTCATACAATCCAAATTCTTTACATTGAACCTGGTATTCTGAACCCTTTCTAGGCTACGAAAGCTGAACCTGAGAGAGACCGATAAATGTTAGAACTGCAACCAAGACACTGGTTCACACCAACACATTTTCCTTGAGTGCCGACACCTGGAACCATATTAGCTTCAGATACAGAACAAGCTATCAAATATAGTTGATATACCCATAACTCTACGCTTTCCTATGATAGCTCTTGGTCCCTGTGCTTCAGTAACGCCAATGATATGGCTCTGTTAGACCTTCTTTTAACCATTGCAGTGAAAGTTATACTCTCTAAATTGAAATCATTTAACCTTCTCTATTATCGCACCTGGCACGCATGGGTCTCATACCTCAGAGGGGTACACACCCTACAGTCTAAAATGCAATCTATCCCCAATTACCAGTGCAGTATGGCTCTCCCGAGACAAATACGTAGAAAAGAATACAATCAAGGGGATAGCTCATTCTCTGCCAAACTCCTGAGCCTGAACAAAACCACTTCCGGTCTCCAGGTTTCTCAGTCAACCCTCTCCCCACACTTCCCCTCCCCACCTCACAACCTGGTTCTCTTTTGCCTGTTCTCATTGGCATCAAGACAATACATCATTATGATATTCATAACCCACACTATACACTCCACAGCTACGAAATGTACCAGCCTTACCACATCTGTACCCACTCCTCTATGCGTGTTCCTAGATACCCTGTATGGGCTGATCTTACAAGTGGGTCCGGATTCACAGTGGTTTCATAGCTATCCTTTATATATATCATTGTTCCTCCTTACATGTGCAGAATACACTTTTTCTCAAGAGCACTACAGTCTTGAGTGTATGATGTCCCACAATATTCGCCATGAAACTTGTATATCATTTGTTTGACATTATTGTATCGAATGACCACCTCCTACTTGTATAGCAATGATATCTGATTTTATATCTTTTTTTAATTAAATAAAATAAAATACTTTGAACAAAAAAAAAAAAAGGAAAAGGGCCTTATTATGCCTAGCTGGACAGACAGCTGCCCCTACCAGGGGAGTGTAGAGGTCATGAACTCCACCACGCTGATGAAGAACTGTCTGCCATATTTAGAGATTGGCAGGTGGAGATATATATACTGTGAGAGGAGCAGCTGTTCCCTTCACAGCAGTGAACGTTACCGGCAAGCGCCATGTTTAAAGTGCCAGCTCAGCAAACCTTTTTTGTTTTGATTAAAAAACTACCAAAGCAGAAATGTGTCATCTTTCTTTTGTTTATGGAAAAAAAATCCCAAAGCAGAAATGTGCCATCTATGAACAAAAGGTTAATGGACCAACGCACAGGGAACAGGTGCCTTGGATGACAGAAATGGGCAGGAGAAATGAGTGACAGTTGTCCCTTCCTCAATAAGGTGGCACACCAATCACTGCGCCTGTAAATCGCTGGTTTACCGTCCTCCTCCCACTCTGCCAAACTCTACATAAGGGCGTGACTTCTGTGACTGAAAGTAGCGGTGGCTCCATCTTACAGAAATACAAATATTACCCTTGTTGTAACTTACCAACGGCTGGCTCTGAATCATCGACTACAAGATACTCAGGATAACCATCCTCATATGTATCTGAAAAATTAAACATTTCAGAGATTAGAAAAACAGCCGCCCATATGCCAACAACAAGTCATTCTATAGTACATGTAATCTCACTATGACAAAAGTAATGCAATTTAAGGGCGGATTCCATCCCTCACTTCACATCAACCTCGGCTGTACTTGGCAGCACTCCATATGCATAGTCTTAGTCTCATCGGTGTGTTCTCTCTCTTGCTCCTGAGGGACATTGTTTTAATAGATTGTTTGCTGCACATTTCTGCTTTAACCTTGCACTGTACTCAAACTTTAACATGGCAATATGTTTCTGTACTTATTAGGGTGCACTTAACGTGTTTCCCTTATATATCATTTACAAGCTTAGGCTCTGTATAGTCACTCCAACCTTCCTCCTCATCCCTCCCTTGAGCACAAGAATAAGCGTGAGTCATCTCTCATTTGAGCAGCCACCCTCATTTTTATTTTACTGAAATGCCTGCTGTTGCTGTAACTTGCATCTTTTAGTTACTAAGATCTCAAATCCTAACGAGAAAGTTTACCAATGCCTCATGATTGATCACGTGAATGGTAATGCAAAATCATAAACATAGTCAACATAATATTTGTGGATGTGTACTCTATAGTAAGTAATTCCAGATGTGTAAAAAGTGACTTGTCACCCCTAAGGGTATCCAGGCGCTGGGGGCCGTCGGGGAGATCAGGTGAGCTATTGCCTATCGTCACATGATGCTGAGCTGAGCTGCCACCGGCGATTGAACCATGATGAGCCCTGCGCTCCTGGTCCGGCACTCCGGCCACTGCGCCACACCTCACCCAACTCTATCACGTTAGAGGTAGCTCAAAATGCATAACATGAGATACGGATCTCAGAAGGGTCTGTGCCTCACATGAATGCCATGGAGCATTTGTGAATGTCATCCTTGGGCTGCCTTCAGAGACAACCAAAAGTGATGAGCTGAGGAAGAATGAGGTAGTTGGAGGGGGAAATAAATGGCTAATGGGGAACTTTAGCGTGGGTGAAGCCAGACTATCAGAAGAGAGCCAAGTCCTCGTGGGTAGGGGAATTGATTAAAAAACATGATTTTGAGAAAAATAGGTCCTTAATCTCTGCAAATCCTGAAACTGTGCTGCTATCCATTCATTGTACAATGAAGCTATCAGATTTAAAGAAGGACGATGTATTCAGAATAAAATGATACACAGTAATTGTACATGTATACTTCTTTGTCTGATGACATGTAAAAAGTTAAATGAAGAAAGTAAAACAATAACAACCATCTTCTATGCCTAGTGGTAGTTGCTCACCATCAGGCTCTGTGGGAACAAATGCAGGCATGTGCACTAAGACATAAAGTGGCATTTATAATGTTAAGGTTTATTTTAATTGCTGAAAGACTCAACAAAAAACAGTATCAACATCTGGTCCTTAAGAGCACCCAAAATCACGTGTCCATAATAAAGAAGTGTTTAAGACCCTCCAACAAATGTAGCAAATGAGGTACAACATGGCAAAGTGTGAACGTGAGCACAGATCACTAGGCTCACAGTTCCACTCGGGTACTTGTTCCCTCTGTCTAAGTCTTGGAAGGTGCTTCTCATCATAGATTTTGCTACAGATAGTCTTGTATATAGTAGAGTTTCTACTACGTTATCAAAGATAATGGTAGTGCAGCTTATTCTTCTGAAAAGGCCAAACACAAGAGTAATTGGCAGACCTGCTGCTTCTCTGCATGCGCTGCATGTCTCTCAACTTTTTTGCTTACTTATTCATACTGCCTTTATTTAATTGTTTTCACTCAAAAGCTACTCAATAATAGATTCACAGCTGGTTAAATTGATTCAGTAAGCTTAGCATTCACTTAAGAGAAAGTTAATTTTTAGATATTTAATTAGCTGTCACCAGGTATAGCATTGGTCTGAACATTGCATCTCTCAAAGATTTGCTGCAGACAGAGTCAAGTAAAGTCTTGCTAATGATCTGGCATTCCTTTAATCTACAAGGTTAGTCTGAACTTTCACTTTCCCGAGCCATGCCAGGAATTATGGGTACTTTGGATGCCATCTTGGGAGATGTTCAGACCACATCCTTTGCATCCATCTCCGTCACGGGTCTAGTAAGAGACATAAGCACGGATGCACGCAGTGGGTGCACTGATGGCACGCAAAAGGCAAGCCACTTTGCTCCTGTCCATGCCTAGACCAGGCCCAGGGCCAGAGACTGTTGGGGTTAAGGCCCAGACCACCTATGCTCTTTACAATTTGCTCTCTCGTGCTGCTTCCTGATCCGCACCTTGAAAACATTTGGCATACATATCTCTTTTTAATGTGCAACCAAGCTCCCAAATGCATTTCTGTCAAAGCTGTGCTCAGTGGGAGTATCTTTAAAATGACAAATGGGTGAACTGATTAGGTGCTTCATCCTTATTGTGCGCTTTTACACGCCCGGCGACATATTATACATTGTGCCCTTGAAGTGCAATGGGTGTGTGTGCGTCCCCTGGCACAAAAGTATTACAGAAGTGTCTGCAGAGGCTTAATAAATATTGGGGGTCCTAATATATATTTTACTGATTACCAATTTTCTTCCGCATTACATTCTAACTTTTGGTCCCTTGCCCACTCTATTCTCTCTTTCCGTCCCCCCTTTCCCCCTCATTTGCCACAACTATCCCTCACTTTCTTGTCTGTCCCCTTCTCACTCACTCTACATTCTCTGCTGTCCTCCATTTCTTCCTGCCTCAATCAGTTTCTTTCTTAACGCTTCCTAGCGCACTTACTCTTCCCCATATCTATCAAAGTGCCCTGCCTCTTTACCTCAATGTACCAAATTCTACTGTAACTCTGTTATTTCCAAATGTTGTAAAGCGCTCTGCTACTCTTGGGTCCAGCCAGCGCTATATAAAACCTTTACATAAATAAATAAATAAATAAAATAAATAAATTGTGCTTCCACTGCTGTAATACTGATAGCACTGATGCACATGTAGCGACAGCGCTATCATGAGACGGGGTTCTGGTACAAATGTAGCGACAGTGCTATCATAAGACGGGGTTCTGGTACAAATGTAGCGACAGTGCTATCATGAGACGGGGTTCCCTTATTTGCACGAGCATGGCCCCAAGCACATAACGGAATCACTTTGCATCTGCGCCTGCCTTGCATTAACGACATGGGTGCCGAGCCAAACATGCCTTATGTCTTTAACAGGCACACTTAAAGTGTGCCACAAAAGGCAACCCTAAATTTCTCTCCAGGTATGGTTAGCAGAGCAGTAGATCTAAATTCCAGGCAGCAGTGACACATTTTAATTTACAATTTTCAATAATTTATTGATGTGTTGAAATATTTACCTCTGCAAGAAGGAAGCTTTGGATACCATCCAAAGTAATAGCACTGGACTTTCTCAGCTCCATCCAATTTTAATCCATCTTGACATTTAAGTTTGGCAACATCGCCATTTTTAAAGCTCCTTGTGCGTCCGCTGGAATCAACATTTAGTGAACATGTAATTTCTGAAAAGCAACAAAGAAAGATTTTCATTGTAGGTTCGACACTAGGTTCAGATATAGAAAGGGCAGTACAACAACATGGTAGCTTAATGTATTGGAAGGGAATTACTGTTAAGGGTACAGTTGGCAAAATAAATCTGAAGAACAGTGCTTTTCCCACAAAGCAAACATGAAAGTTCATTACAGGGTTAACACCACTGGCCCTCGCTGAGATATGTTGAACTGATGATACTGCTGTTTATGGCTGGGTAAACACCTCTGATGCTAATCAATGATGAGGTTGGTCCTACGGGGTCCTAAATAACCGCCCTTCCCTGAGTGGATGACGGAGAATGCAGTCCTCAATTTTCTCTTTATTCAAATCTCCTGGAATAAAACTGGGTTTTTAAGGTTCACTGCTAATCTGAGTGTCATACAGTTGTTCTTGGACACACACCATATAGTGTTTCTTCAAGAGACTTCACATCAAGAAGTTTTTTCAAGGAATGAGAATGTGAGTTTCGAAATTCAAAAGGTTTCATATTCATATGCCCACAGAATTGGTGTCTTGATAACTTTGACTACTGGTGAACTGGTAAAGAGAGATCCATTTGCTCTTGCTGTAAAGACTGAGATGATACAGAATGGGCACACGCATTTAATAGTTTGCAATGTTTATCAACATTTATTAAAAGTGAAAGCAAAAGATCGGCTGAACGCCTCTATTGAATATGTGTCTGCCCTCTTGGATCATTACTCACGTAAATTATTTATTTATATATTCACTTTTAACTCATTGTGAGAAACAACATTCAATCAATGAGATAGCGCGGCCCCGCACCTGTGCGGGGTAGGGGGGGCGGAAACCAACTTAAGCCTTTGGAAGATTGTTCAGAACATACTGCAAGAGGCTGTAACTAGAATGGGTCCATGAGGCATGGCTGAGATGTGGCAGATCTTTCTGCCTGAAAGAAGCCCCTCTAACCTCCATCCTATCGAGAAAATACCAGAGTGGCGGAATGGCACTCTTGTCGCCCAGAGGCCCATCTCTGCCTGGCACAGCAGGCAGCCAAAATAACCCTGCAAGGAGAAGGCCCAAATCTTCCAGGGCAAACCCTCCTGATGCATTGTATAGATCAGAACCAATTCAATAATATACCTGACTCTGGCTGAAATGCCACATGAATTAATTTGATTACCAGTGATTTCAATTGGTGCATGCTCACTAATGATATGGGTGGTTGCGGTTTCCACACTGCAGGGACTTTTAAAATGTTCTGCAGCACTAATCATTAATAAAAACTAATAATTGGCACAAGAGGGATAATCAGTAGAGATTTTTTCAATGCACTTTTGCCAGTTGGATAAATATCTCAGCAGTGATAAAAGGGTAAACCACAACCTCTCTCTAAAGTAGGTGCAAACAATCTGCTTGAGTACACTTTTGCAGTTAAATTATTTAAATAATAGTCATATAGATAGTGATCTTCCTCTCTAGAAATGTATAATCCGCTCTAACATAGTGCTTTATGCAATAAATTCATACGCTGTAATAAATGACCAAAGACCATATGTTGGCGTTATGAAATTAGATAATCTTCCATCATTCAGAAAAACTATGTGTATAGTAAAATCGTCTTGGCCCTTGATTTAAGAAACTCTACATTTGGTGTGTGAGATTCTAGCTGATGGGATAAAGAAATCTGATCTTATGTCTCTGTCTACACTTACAAGCAGGATAAACAGGATTAAATAACAAAGTATTATGCAGCTTGTTCTAATATTTATGATGATTCATGGAATAATCAGCAGTGCAAAAATAAAAACACTCTACTGTATTCAAAGAATTAAAAGACCTGGTTTGGCAGTTGGGCTGGACTGTTCCCATGAGGAACAGGGTCAAGACTGATTTGCATTTTGCTGGGTCTGAAGTGGGGTGGCAAAGTGAGCGTAAGAACGATGATGAATTCAACCAAGATCTGTGACTGGGGGTGAGTGTCTGAAAAGTTTCAGCATTCTGTCCATTCTCACCTTGTGTTTGCTTTGTTTGTCCTAAGTTGGCAGGGTATGCCCAGATGTGGTTCCCTTGCTCACTTTGCCACTGGACTCAAGCTAACCTGGCTGATAAGGAGTATTATCCCGAAACCGGTCCTAGGATGCTTGATTCTGATCCATGGAAGACCTGGCTTGGCAGTTCGGGCTGTACTGTTCCCATGAGATGAGCAACAGGGTCAAGAGTGATTTACATATGGCTGGGTCTATCCAGGGGAGATGGAGTGAGCATAAGAACGACGATAGATTTAACCCAAATCTGTGAGTGGGGATGAGTGTCTAAAACCTTTCAGCACTCTGACCATCATCACCTTATGTTTGCAAAGAATCAGAACAGCATAAAAGTTCTTGTTTGCCTGTAAAATTCAGACAAGGTTCCATAGTCGTAGAATGCTGTATAAACTGATGGTATGGTAAGCAAAGAATGTGTTGTTTATAAGCAAAAATAAGCAATTATGTGGGAGACTTAGTAGGAGTGGCAGTAGGAATTGGCCCCATACACACATGCCATGATTGCTTTAAAAGAGTAGGATCTAACCTTCTTGAATCCTTCTAGCATTTATTTTTTGGACTGCCCAGTTTTTGGATCTCTGCTGCAAGCGAATCTCACCAATTGAGTCTAACCCACTGTAAGCTTCTGTGAAATGGCTTTGAGTGCTAACTACCAGTGCCCACCTTTAAGAATAATGTCAGCTGCTGTACAGCTGAGGTGAACCTGTGTGGGGCATGTGAATGGGACTACTGCTTAACCCAACACGTTATCCACACACATGTAGAATTTCACAGGTGTCACTTTAATAAATTGTTTATCACCTGTGCCGTCATAATAACCGAATTGGGCATCCAAAAAGATATATGACCATATAGTGCAAGTCTGTAGTGCTTCGCTATTCGGCTGTAGATTTTTACTGTATTCACACTGTAGGTGACAACTTGACAAAAGTTTTAACTTGTCATTTGGTTTAACATACAGAAAAAAATCAAAATGCTTAAAACGTTTCAGAGTGCAAATATAATTAATTTTGTCACATCTGCACTCCTTTATGTACTTTGGGTTTTGCATGCCGTTTTTCACAGAAATAAAGGCAGACAACCATATTTCTGCCACCACTCAATGGAGAAGCTCCCTTTGTTATCTTCCATATAGGTACCCCAATATCAGCTTGGGTACTACATGCACCTTTAACCTACATTGCCCTCATACTGCACTACATAACGGTTCTTAGGACTGATCTTTTACCTAGTTGAGGTAATGACTAGAGGACCTGGGGTTTTCTCCGAAAGGCCTAAGCCCCATTCATTATGCATGAGGATTCTTGGAATCACAGCTGGACAGCAGGCCAAACTATGTACAAAGGTCATTCCTTCCGCCATCCTAGTTCGACATGACACGTCGAGGTATAACACCAGGGGGTATCACTTTTGGGTATATATACACCAACTCTTGCTAAGGTAGAGAGAGAAGAAAAGAACTTCCATGCCGACACACTGACGCAAGACGCTAAGGCTTCTGCATGCAGACACTCTAGCTCGCAGTGGTCTGACATCCCTTGCGGGGTGTCCGCCTCGAGACCAGAATGGGGTCCCACAGTCTCTCACTTCAGGTAATGAGGTTGGCTTTATCCTCGAGGGATACTTGGCTTTACACCCACATACATGCTAGGTACATTTAGGTACATTTAGTTAGGGTCGCATCGTAGGAGTACGCTTTGATTACTGTCATGTATTTTTATACTTGCCTGTATTTATCGTTTTAGCGCTATGGTAGAAATGGACCATCCTTTTACTCTGTTGGTGCTTAACATTATTTATATCTATTACTTTCTATTGGTTGTTTTAGCACACTTATTTTACACTAGAAAGACGCTGGTTCAATAAATGCTTATTGAAAAACATCCCCACCGTTTATTCTGTGTATCTCTCCAAAACGAAGTGAGCACAATTAGGAGGGATCAGGGTTGTCATGTTCGATGGTTGCCAAGAACTATTCTCTCCTTGGTAAGAGGAGTTTCTAGTGGCACTGTGAGCTAGCTGTTATACAGGCTGACATACTTGGTGGGGGTGTCCAGAATCAGTTTGGACACCAAGCTCGCAGGGTATGTTGTCTAAACGGTCAGATTCTATATAGGTCTATAGGAGCTACATGACATGGCGCCACCAACGTTGGTTTGGTACTTATTTAACAGTCAAATCTGAGTAGTTCAGTCGTACTTTTCTCTGAGAGCCCGACTCACATTACCTCAAAGACATCTCAAATTAGAAGGGAACTATCCTGCCACTGCTGAGTATGCACAAAATCTTATTTATTGGCTGTAGGTTTATCAAGCTTGAAGGACAAACAGTTGCTATTGTGCATAAAACCCTATCTCAGTTTCCTTGTAACTCTTCCTTGAGAAACTATATCAACAATGACCGAAGATGACACCACAGTGTCAGCACAATGTGCGTTAATTAATTAACATTTTGGAAAATGTTTTAACCGCCCTTACGTTAAAACTAGCTGAATATAATTTCCCAGCTATGGGTGGGAGAGTAACTTTCGTGATTGAGGCACACCAATCATATAGAACAGAGGTATTCTATTCATGGGTTACATTCCCACAAGCAGATGCACAAACACATACATTTCATTCTTACACTGAAGAAGAACCTTCACATGAATACAGTCCGTATGTGGACATTGAAATTCCACTCACCTACCAGGTGCACATAAACTGGTTTAAAGGTGCCCTTTCCCATACTAAAGACAAAGTAAGACGAGGTCCGCTCGAAGAGACTGAGCCACTTGGCTAGTCCTTGAGGCTTACACACTGTATCCAGACATTGACACAATGCCAGTAGCAGACTTATATCCACTTCTCAAAGAAATAATAAAACTTTACAGAAACTTAACACAATTAGTGATGAGAACACTCACACTTCAGCCAACAAAAGCTACACAAGCAGGACCGTCATCAAATGCCATTCTGGATAGCTCAGAAAATTACACAGCTAGAGGCAGTATATCCACACACAAGCCCTCAAGAAAAACACAGAATGCTTACAATCTGATTGCCAATGGGGATAGCTCCCCAGTTAGAGGATTGTACCACTTAGGGTACAGTTTTCGGTGCAATATATACCAGACCTCCTGGTATCCCTTCCCTAGCAGTAATACCAGACATGTTAAGACAAATACAAACTGATTATGGAGCAGAACCTGCTCTGAACTTAGGGATGAAATTGCTAGGCAATTTTGCCCAGATATCATCTATAATATTAGCAAATATAAAAGGTGAGGCAGCAGAAGTGGCAATACGCCAACACCTGAGGGAGTTCACTCCTTTACAACAGGAACTCGTATTATCTAACATTATTGCAGACACCTATGCTGAATTGGGTAGAGATGGTTTGGGAGCTAGAGCATTAAAACCTCAACTCATGGGTGGTCCTGAAAACGATAATACCAAGCAAGCACCTGATTCTTCCAAGAAGAAATGGGATAATAACAATAAAAAATAAAAGAATAGATCTCAGTCCAGGAGTGGGTCTCCTCAACAGGAGCCCTCCGAAAGGAATTACAACCTTAGGAATAGGGATAACATTAAAAAACCAGACAGGTATCAGGATACTGATACACGTTCTTCTCGTTCCTTTCAGGGTTCACCAAGAAACTCCAAGAGAGAAGGACAGTCGGAACACAGACAAGAAGCGCATATGAAGTCCAGAGACATGGAACGCCATTCAAGCTACACTTCTAAAAAAGAAGACAAGCCAAAATCAAAACCTCAAATTAAAAAGAAGTAAGTAGCAGTTTTCAAAGTTAGATATGCCCAGAATTCTGAAGACACAATTTCTGAACGGGGAATGGGCTCTGACGATGCTAGACAGCACAGCAGAAGTAACAATAGCTCACATGAACCTGATGGGAATTTCTGGTGACAGCGAACTTAAATGAGCATATCAAGGTGGAAACACCTGATACGAGGGTAAGTGTCCAACATAGGTTATATGAGATAACACTCCAAAGGGAGGGGGACATACCTAGAAAAGTTAAAGGTCTCTTTTGGGACAACATGACTTATGGATACGACATCCTATTAGCAGAAAAGGTTTGGCTGCCTGCAATTGTTATGGATTGCCCAAAGGGAGAAACGGTAATTTTACCATCTTTTTCCGACCACGTTCCAATGTATTTAAAACATACATACGTGTGGGAGTGGGGGGTAGCCCTTGCTCCAGCACTTTATTGCAACCATGTTGGTGGGCTACTGAGTCACCTCATCATATAATCCCAGTAAAAACTACTCCAGTTCCACAAAGACAATACCCAGTAAAATGGGAAGCAAAAAAACAGGTCAGGGAGGTCTTAGATCAACTTGAATACCAGGGTGTGGTAGAAATTTGCACCTCCTCAATGAATAATTCTTTATTTCCCGTAATGAAACCAAATAACTCATATCGTCAAGTTTTAGATTACAAACAACTGAACACATTCACTTAAATATTTGCAGTACAGAATGCACACAGTGCCACATTAATGAATAACATTGCGCGTAAGAAATATAAAACAACACTAGACATCTTAAATGGATTTTTCTGCCTAAACATAGCTGCTAAAAGCAGGTATTTGACCGCATTTTCCGCGTTAGGCTACCAGCGTCAATTTTGTTGACCCCCACTAGGATATAAGAATAGCCCCATGTTGTTCAGCGCTAGGGTAACAGAATTACTTTAGAATTTGGATGAAGAGGCATTGTCCTATGTGGATGATATTTATCTGACGGACGATGATTTAAAGGAACACAGGACCAGGGTGAGCAACATAATTTTGGGGTACGCTTCTGAGGGCTAAAAATTTAACTTAAAAAAATAAAAGAGAGCCCACCTCAATGTCCTATTTTTGGGACATTGAACTTTCAAGTGAAGGTAAAAGCCTGGCAGCTAACTTTTTAGAAAAGTGTGCGCTTCTCCAACCTCCTACATCTTTAAAAAACATACAATCCATATTGGGATTTTAAAACTTTGGCAGAACATACATTTTGGATTACACAGAAAGAGTAAAACCTTTCTACGACTTAATCAGACCTGCTTTCTCAGTTAGGCAATGGACGCAGGAACACACAGATATCCTACGTTCCCTACAAGCTGACATGATAGCTTCTAAACACTTGCAGACATGCGTAAATGTATGCAATCTTGTGATCGGTGTTAAAGGGGGTCAATCCAGGTACACTTACCTAACCTTCAATGAAGTCAAAATGGTACCCATATCATACAAATCACATTTATACACAAACGCTGAAATGCGTTTTACATCTCCAGAAAAAGTCGAGAGAAAGAGCACTGGCTCATGGGAAACGCATGTTTGTCTCAACTCCGGTACCAGCGTTAGAGGCTGTTACAAAGGCTAGCATTCCTAATGCTAAAGCTTTACATCCAAGATGGATACAATGGGCTAATTCTCTCACTGCAATGGATGTAGAATACAGATATGATCCCAAGCTGAAAACACAAGCATTTCTGCAATATGAACAAGAATATCCTCTACTGAATGAAATCATGCCTCTAGATCAGTATGAATTTATTATTTACACTGACGGATCTGCTCAGCTGGCCACAGGAAGTAAACAGCAATACAGCGCCGCATGCTCGATTGTAAAGGATCAGATGCAAGAAGGCAAGTTCCATCCTAGCAGTACGAAGACACAGTCTCTAGGAGACTGCATGGCTCAGCTAGCAGAACTAAAAGCACTGGCACTAATAAATATGGATCGGGAATTCCCAACACTCATTGTGTGAAATTCATTTTACTGTTTTCAGTCACACAACAAATATTTTCACTACTGGGGTTAGAATGGGTGTAAGGACACAAAAGGTGGTACAATAAAGCATTAAATTCTATGGGAACAGGTAGCTGAGTTTAAAAACGAACTACCAAGAACTTACGAGATACACACGCTGAGTCATCAACATGATGGCGTTCATGTTGCAGGGAATTCATTGGCTGATGAAGCTGCGAAGGAGGCTATACGCATGGCTGTCGTAGCTGCAATCACTCGTTCAAAAACGAGAATAGGAGACATTATGGTTGCTGTCATTGCTACACACAATAACTTGGCTGTACCGAAAATATTTCCACTCAAGTACTCCTGCAAGTTAGATGCAAACAACATTCTGTATGCTCAAATTCCAGGAGTGGGGGATAGAGCAATACCAAATATGAATCGCAGATTAGGTTATTCTAGCTGGACACGAGGGTCTTGGTTCTGCATACGCAGGAATTACTGCAACAATTTCATTATTGAAACAACGCTATTGGTGGCCTGGTTTAAATAAACAGACAAAGAACTTTATCTTAAAATGTGACATCTGCCAGCAGATGAAGGGTTCCACTGTAGCACGTCCAGCGCAGACACCTTTACTAATATCAGACAGTCCACTAGCTTGTGTCTATCAGGACCACTGCGGCCCCCTACATTGGGATGGGGCTTACAGATATATCATGGTAGCAGTGGATTCATGCTTGAGATTCCTATGGATATGGCCTCAGCGCTCGGCTGACAAACTGTTATAAAAGACTTGCGTGTCTTTATAGGGACATACGCAGTTGGCACATTACATTCCGACCGCGGCCCCACGTTTAGCTCTAGGGCTTACAAGGAAGCCATGGAAAGTTTGGCTGTAGCACTGCGGTACTCCTCTCCGTACCATCTGAGGGAAATTCGGTTGTGGAGAGGAAAAAACGTGACTTAAAGCAGTCTTTAACAGCTATGGTATTCGGTTAAGGTGGTAGTTGGGTCAATCACCTATATGGGGTACAGCGTGCCCTCAAAAATATGCCAAAGTTCTCTAGGGGGTGTCACTCCTTATGACGTCCTATTTGGGATGAGAATGTGGGTACCTGATCTCGAATGTGAAGGCACAGTGGCGGATGAAAACCAATTTGACATCAATAAACGTTTGGCTGTTTTACAAGATCTAAATGAATCCAGAGCACTACTTAGCAATGTGAAAGTGAAATGAACTGCCACTGGGGAAGTCAAATCAGTCACGGCAAGACCTGTCTGGGTCCCAAAAGTCGAGGATCTGGTCAGAGAAAAGATCAAGGACAAAAAAATAAACTTGGGCCATCCTACAGAAAGCCTGTACCTGTCCTGGCTGTTAAAGGAACAAGAACAGTACTTCTTCCACCTCTTGCTGGTAAAAAAGAAAAGAGATTCGTTTCCATTGATCTGATCAAACCACACTATGAGGCCGATACTGAATAGTAGGCCTTATGAGCTCCTGGGTAGCTAATGCTCTCCTCTTGCTACCATACAAGTAGTTCAGACTGAAAAACTCATAACCTTGGAAGAGTCTCCAACAATGAAATGGAACTCCATCCACAGAATGGGTAATTCATGTCCATATAACATTACCGGTCACAAGTTTCCAATTTCAGTATGGCCTTGAACAACGCCAGGCAGACAGATATGAAGCGATGAGTAGGGAATTCATCAATGAATCTTGGTAATTGCCGTACAGATTTCGAGTAATTTTTAATTACAAAAGCAAATGGAGTTCTCAGAAAGGCCTAAGCCTCATTGCAGGCCGAACATCTCCTGCAAAGAAACTATGTACACGGGTCACTCTTTCCGTCATCCTAGTTTGACATGACACAGTGAGGTATTTAGTCGTTTTTCTTTATTTGTTCAGGCTCATTGCTATTAATTGCCTTTTAAGTAACGGTCTGTATTTAAAGCATCTTCCTTATTGACAGATAGCGAAGGCATCTCCGTACGGGTCCTATGCAAGGCTTTCGAATTATCCGCTGACCATGATCCAATTTCTATGTTCTACTGTCGTTAGCAAAATAAAAAACAAATCAATAATGGCATTGATTATGGTTCTCGCAATAGCTGCAAGATCTTGATTAGAAAAGGAATGCTGGTCCTTTCTCTGGAGCGCTAGAGGGTTGTTGGCAATCACTGAGATAATGTGATGGTTTTAATCTTTTACTTTGTGCAGTTTTTAGCGCGTTTAGCGCGTTTTCGCACGTTTGGCACTTGTTTTTGTTTTATTTGCTGTGCACTGGCTGGGCTTTCCCCCCCCCTCACACCTGCATTTAATTTGAGGAATACTCACCACCGTTTTGGTGGGCCCGGGTTCTGTGGGTGGTCCGGGGATCGTCTTGTCATCGGCAACCAGCGCCATCTTGGATTGGGTCCAGGCTTTTTTTTGGCGGGCGCCATCTTGGAGCGTCCATGCGCTCCTCCCTCCACTTCGGCGCCTATTTAAAGTCGCTCTTACCCGCGCAGCGGGAACGCGCAGCTAGGACGCCGTCGCTTGCCGGAGTCTTGCCAGAGTCCTGCCCGTCAGCGTCCCGGAGGCGTCTTGGCGGCGGGCGGGGCTCTGTTCACCGAGAATGAGTAATCTGGGCCCTCATTTGGTGCGGTACTCTTCTAGGGAGCTGTGCTCCTTGAATCATAGGGAGAGCTGCTGTTGTACTGTCTTTCCGGGCCGCTATAGGGGTAAGTCGCGATGTCCGGGTTGTGGCTGGCATCCGACACGGGTTCTGTCATCAGCCCCGCCTATTGACATAGCTGGTGCAGAGTATGCCTGCATGCTGTTAAACACCAGATCAGCTCGCAGCCATGCGCAACACATCTTTGAGCTCCTCGAGACAGAGAAGCCACTCTGCCTAATGCTGACGGAGACTTGGTGGGGTGAAGCTTCTAATCCTGATGAGGCTATGGCCATCCCGCCGGATTTTGACATCTTCAGGAAGGACAGAGCAAAGGGCAGGGGTGGCGGGGTCGCATTGGTGGTAAAGAAGGGCACGCCCTGCACTATCCTGCCCACTGAGGACATCCGCGGCTCGGAATCGTTGGCTTTTTCAATTGTGCTAGCGCCGCATCAATCAGTAAAGGGACTGTTAGTCTACCGCCCCCCTGGTCCGCTTGGGACGTTTTTTGCTGACCTTGATTCGGTGCTGGTGGGTCTAGCACTGAGAGCAGAACACTGCTTAGTGGCGGGGGACTTTAACATCCGGATGGATGATCCGTCGGACCCCGCCGCTATTAAGCTTTTGGAGGCTATGACTCCGCTGGGTCTCACCCCGCATTTGCAGGGCCCGACCCATGACAAGGGGCACACTCTAGACCAGGTCTTCTCGACCTCTCCTTTAGTGGTGAAAGAGATTCTCCCGGTCTTGTGGTCGGATCACTGGCTGGCCAAATTTGTAATCAGCGGCAACGTCAGGGCGCCTAACCCTGTCTCACAGCAGCGGGGACGAGCCTCTAGAGCATTTAGCAGGGTGACCCCTGAGATGCTGGCTCAGGCTGCTGCGACGCACCCTTGCCCTCTGTCTGGCGAGCTAGAGAGAGACCTGGAGTCCCTGCAAGAATGGCTGACGGAGAGGCTGAATGACCTGGCCCCAGTCCCGCCCCCCCGCCCGACATCTAAGCGGGTCTCGGCCCCTTGGTTTACCCCTGCTCTGTGGGCTACGCGGCAGCAGTGCAAGGTAGCCGAAAGGGCCTGGCGGGCACATTATGACAGCAAGGACAGGTCTGCCTACAAGGCTGTGGTTAAAGCTTACCACCGAGACATCCGCCTCGAAAAGAAAGCCTATCTTGCGGGGAGAATCGAAGCAGCTTCGAACTCCAGTAAGGAGATCTTTACCATCGTTCGAGAATTCATCTCCCCTCGGACTACTGCTTCGGAAGAGGGGCCCGCAGAATCTTGGGCGGCGGATCTTGCGTGTTTTTTTACAGGCAAGATCAAACTCATCCAGGACTCCTTTCTATCGAGTGAACCGGTTACATTGCCGATGCCCGAGGCGGGCTCGCCTCCCCCAGTTGCGCAGGGCGCCTTATTGGCTGAGTTTCCATCTCTGCCAGCCTCAGCTTCTCTAGCGCTTATGGGCAATTTAAAATCTGGGTCTCCGCTTGACCCCTGCCCTGCTAAGCTCCTGGGTAAACTGGCGGAGGTGGTTAATCCGCTGGCGCACCCTCTTCTCAACCTCTCGTTGAGTCTGGGAGAGGTGCCGCCAGTATGGAAGCAGGCAATGGTCATCCCGTTGCTTAAAAAGCCGGGACTTGACCCGAAAGCCCCAGCCAATTACAGGCCAATTTCGTTGCTGCCGGCTCTTGTAAAAATTCTGGAGAAGCACGTTCAGTCGGTGCTCTCCAATTTTCTGGAGTCCCATGAGATCTTACATGACTCCCAGTCGGGCTTCCGTTCACATCGCAGCACCGAGACCGCGCTCCTTGAGGTTTCTGAAACCATTAAAGGGGTGTTGGATACCGGGGGCAAAGTCATGCTGGTGTTGTTGGACTTGTCGGCGGCTTTCGACACCGTCCCCCATGAGGGCCTGCTCGCAAGACTCTTTGAGATTGGTCTGCGGGGGACGGTGCTCAAATGGTTTTCTTTTTTTTTGGCCGGCCGCCGGCAAACGATCTGGACATCATCTGACACCGCCGTAATGCCGCCTCTGGGAGTCGGGGTCCCTCAGGGCTCTATATTGAGCCCGACCCTTTTTAACATCTTTATGACCCCTTTGGCGGCGGTGGCGGAGTCATTTGGTGCCCGGATCGTGTCGTATGCCGACGACACCCAGCTCCTCTTCTCTTGCGAGAGAGGGGCTGACTTTGACGGGGAGAGTATCCAGAATTGCCTTGGGGCTGTGTTCGCATGGTTCCAACTGAACAGCCTCAAGTGCAATTCCGACAAATCGGAGGTACTCTTCTTCGGGTGCGATACGGAGCCTAGCTGGCAGGCCTGGTGGCCCATCGACATGTTCCCTCCGTCCGGCTCTTCTCCCATGGCTAAAAACTAGGGGGTTAAGATGGACAAGGGGCTGACGATGAAAGCCCAGATCTTGGGGGTAACCGGCACTTGCTTCGGCCTGTTAAAAATGCTGCGGAGGTTCTTGCCTCTCTTGTCCGAGGAGCACAGGAGGCTGACGGTGCAGGCTCTGATAGGCTCCAGGTTGGATTATGCCAACATTCTTTACCTGGGCCTGCCAGAGTATCTGCTACAAAGGCTTCAAGTTGCACAGAACGCGGCGGCCAGGGCCATCTTTGGCCTAAGTAGACGGGCCAGCGCCTCTGGGTTGTTGGTGACGTTACACTGGCTACCCATCCGCAAACGGATTGCCTTTAAGGCTCTGACCTTGGCCTACAAAGCGCTCCATGCTGTGGGAGCTAAACATCTCCAAAAGAGACTGACCTTTTACCATCCGACTCGCTCGTTGAGGTCAGAATCTCTACTCTTGGCGGCTGTTCCGCGTGTGAAGAGGGCTCGCCTTGGGGGCCGCTCTTTCAGTCTGTTGGCCCCACAGATGTGGAATGCACTACCGCTCCCTTTTCGGGGGGCGTCTACTCTTCTTGATTTTAGAAGAGGTCTCAAAACCTGGCTGTTTTCCCAATAGGTCTGCCAGTAGTTTTGCTTTCTTTTTGTTTATCTTTTAACCTCTTTTAGCTGTGTTGTGTTATTCTGAAATCTGTTCCCCTTACCTAAAAGCGCCGGGACACTCTTTTTGAGTAACCGTTGCGCTATACAAAAGAATAAATAACATAACATAACATAACAGGTATATCCCCAGTGGGTATCACTTTTGGATATATATACACCATGTCTTTCTAAGGTAGAGAGAGGAGAAAAGGACTTCCATGCCGACACACTGACACGAGACGCTGAGGCTCCTGCACGCAGACACTCCATGTTCGATGGTTGCCAAGAAGCATTCTCTCCTTGGTAAACGGAGTGTCTAGTGGCACTGTGAGCTAGCTCGTATACCGACTGACATACTCAGTGGGGGTGTCTGGTATCCGTTTGGACACCAAGCCCGCAGTGTATGTTTTCTAAACACGCAGATTCTATATAGGTTTATAGGAACTACATGATACCTTTTGATGATTTGAAGGGAAGGAACCAAGTTACTTCGTTGGTTAAGAGTTAGGTTACAGGCTGTGAGAGAGTAGAGCTTGATTTAAGCGTTTTGAAAACTCCTATAATGCTGTCCAGGAGGATTGGTCGAGGTGAAGTGGCAACTTTGGTATGCAGAGGTGACAACATTCTAGAAGTCTTCACCGCCATTGATAAACCTTTGGATAAGGGAAAAACTGTGAGAAGAACAGGGAACTAAAGAGGCAGAAGATCACAGCAACTTGCTGATGTACCCCATCATTGAGAGGACTGCAGGCTCGTACTTCTAAGGACTTTGTTGGCCTATTTTCTGTCCCCTTCACTCTTAGGGAGAGTAGAGTAGAGTGTGGACTTGCTGGGGACATTGAATTAGAGGGTTTTCTTGGACCTCTAGGGATTACTTCTATGGGTGTTAACTCTGGAGAGGGACCTCCAGACTTCTGGACACACAGATAACCTGCAGGTGGACAGTCCTGGAGAGTGCTGGAAGGCAGTGTAAGCTGCCCCAAAGACTCGAGGGTGCTGCTGAAGGAAGGCCCCTGACCAAAGAGATCATCAGAAGCACAGAGAGAAGAGAAGTGCCTCATCTCTGCACAACTTCCCACTCATGTAAGGAGGTAGTTGGGTATCAGAGCTGCCAAAGAACCTTGGCCATTGAGCTGAGGAGCTAAAAGAAAGGAGAGAAGGCCGTGAGCTCTCTCTCTCATTGGTGAGAGACCTATTAAAAAGTTCTAAGATATTCTGCCAAACATTTAGAGGTGAACTGGCCCTAAAATTCCACTCCTAATGACACCACAGGTCTGCTACTGCAGCCTGGGTAAGGTGGTGCTTCCACCCCTTACTGTGGTATAGGCTACCTAAATCACTACCATTGCACACACATATAAAACCTATAAGTCACTCCTATGGCAGGCCTTAACAATCCTGAAGGCAGAGTGCTTGGTTTTTATATGAGAGGGTGCCCCTGCATGAGCAGAGCCCCTCTGCAGCGTTCGGAGTACCTCCTCTGATGCTGTTTGTGGTGCAGTCTGACCATATACTCTTAAGTGCATTATAACCTCGCGGTAAATGCTAACTTTGGGATGGCTGCACGGAAACATGTCGTGTTTGGTGTCAAACGCTTTGGAATACTACCCCCCCCCCCCGCCAGTTCTGGCAGCGGGGGTAGCATTCCAACCTTCTAGAGGGAGAGACATGTTCACACTGGTCTAACCCGGTAGGACTTTCTTGAGCCCTGGCATCACAAAATGGATGCCTCTGCCACAGACACGGGTCTGGCCTCCTGCTGCTGACCGAAACGCCAGCAGGGGAGGCCTGGACAATAGGTTTCCTCTCCCAGGGAGGTGTAACCACCTCCCCAGACAGGCAGATGTGTATTGGGGCTGGGCGGGTGCACTCTCTGGTGCTTTGAAGTCTTGCATTGGGGGCACACTTGGTGTCCCTGTGCATAGTCCAGTTCAAACGGCTACCTGCCACTGCTCTGGTGCAAAACTGCACAAAGGACATGGGTGTAACCACTCCTCTTTCCAAACCCTCCCATAGGTGGGTCCCTAGAGTATGTCCAACCCCCAAACTTAGTATAAGTATGGGAACCCAGTCCTTGCGACTTTAGATTACCCTGGACGAAACTCTGCAACATATATCCTGGACCTTCGACTTTCTATTTCGACTAGAAGAAAGAAGAAATCTCCCTTGGGGTCAAGGAGTGACTCCCCTGCTTGGCAGGCACCAATGAAGCAACTGACCAGTCTGCATCTCTAAAGCTCCCGCCGGACGCCGAAGACTTTGCATCACCAGAGGAGGATTTCCAGACTTTCCTGAGGATACCCTGAGTCCACAACAAAGCTGAGGCCCGTGGCTATCGTGGGTGATGTGGAACCGTGACCCCTGGACACCGTGAACTGTTGAAGTAACACTATCTTCTGGGACTTCCTCAAAGTTGTGCTTTGGGCGCCAAGTAACCCAAGCCTTGTGCACCTCCTGCCCCGAAGATTGCTGGCCTCCACTCCACGAGTGACCCGTGGGCCAGTTTCAAGTGCAACCGCTTGAGGCTCCTTCGTGATCGCTAGCCTGTTGGCTAGTAGGCTCCCACGAAGGCAACTCCTCTTCTTATTGGGATTTCCTGGTTGCTCCAGACATGCCCCAACTTACCTTCGCAGGGTGAGTTCCTCAGTCCTTGCTGGTCTGCACCGCAGTCCTTTCTCTGATTTCCAGTGACTTGCTGTTGCCAAGGCTTGTTGGGTCCAATCTGGTTGCCGACAACGCAGCACTTGACAGACTTTGGGGGACAGCTCGAGTCCAGCTCCTGGTTGTCATCGGCACCTCCTGGACCTCGTGGCTGAAGAGTCAAGACACCAATCAACTCACCTGAAGCACCCGACATCTGTGGGCACTGGTCCATCCTGCCCTCGGTCACTGGCAAGTGACCCAGACTCTGTCCCCTCTGCTTCCAGGTTCCTTCCATCCTAGATCCAGGCTTGGATCTCTTTTGACACTTCTCCTCTTCATGACAGAAGCAGTTCTTCGACAGCTTCCATTGTAATCGACGACGCGACCCAACACCAAAAGACACCTATACACCCGGCTTCCCTGGGTGAGGTAACTTGAGTGCTCTGGTGCTCCCGTGGGTGCGAGCCCTAGAACTTCTTAAGTCCAAAAGGGTTTGGTCCTGACTCAAGTCTAAGTGTCTCTAATCTTTAAATTTCCAACCACGACATTGCCCATAGAAGCTAACGGGAACCAGCGGTTGTGTTTACAGACTCCACACAGTCCCAGTGGGTCCCCTGTGTCACTACCTTGGGTGGTTCCTTGGGGTCCCTGCAGTTCTACAGGCTCTAGGCCTTGTGTCTAGTTCAGTCGTGGTTCTTATACCACTTTATTGGTATATGGTTTGGAACGCCCCTAGGGCCCAAACGTGTATTTGTGCTATTACTGATGATTGCTAACTTGAAAATTAAGTACTTCGAACCCCAGTCTCATAAATAGACTAGAGGGGTGTGTTTTATCCTAAATACATATATTTTAAATATATACCTGGTTTGGTTGTCCTTTCATTTGATCATTCAAGAGGTTATAGGCTGGTAAAACAAGCTGCTTTACATTCCTTCAAGACTTAGCCTGAAGGCTGCTCTCCATAGCTACCACTAGGATAGATTTCAATAAAGGTTGTCTTTAACCAATTCACCATATGGGTTGATTGGACTGATACAAGGTGCCCACTAGAACTTGTGGACAGCATATATCAGGCCACCTTCTCACACTGGTGTGCAGCGTGTGGGATTCCAGCTTGCTATTGTTTTACCAGATAATCTCAATTGAATTGATCAACTGAAAACCACTAAAGGTACCTCAGGTACATAGAATATCAAGTTTAGCTACAGTAAGTTACACTGAACTTAGAGTTGTGTGTTAAGGGCTTAGCACACCCTTTCTACAACTTAAGAGAGTTTAGTAGGCCACACTAGTGTAGGTAGTGCAATACACCACACCACATTTGTAATGTCTAGTCAGCCAGGAACCAGAGGGTCCCTGCCAGGAGCCAATGAGCTCCTCCCCTATAAATATGAGGATCTCTCCTTTGCTCAGCTTAGGGCCTTATGTTCCATTAGGAAGCCGAAGACAGGCAAAAGCCCAACCACCCAGCATCTCATAAAGATACTTAAGCTGGATGATCTCCCAGGACCTAGTGGTTCTGATGGGGTAGGCAGTGTGGGTGGGGCAGCAGGTGAGGGTGGGCCTAGGGGTGGAAACTTCCCAGACCCTACCTCTAATGCTGACCAGACTGATGACAATGATCAGAATCTGGTGAACCCAGCTCTCCTGGATGAGGATGAGGAGGATGACAACAATGCTCCCTCCTTTATTCCTCCAGGCAGAGTTGAAAGTAGGGCTAGAAGGGATAGATCTCTGTCAAGGGGATCTGTCCAGTCTAACTCTTCTATAAGGACCTCTGTCTCTTCTCACAGAGGGAAGGAAACCTCCCAGGAGAGGAGAGAGAGACTGCTGAAGTATGAGCAAGACAAGTTCAACATCAGAAAGCATCAGATGGCCTTAGATAGGGAAGCCCTAGAGCTCTACAGAGCTAGTAAAAAGGAGGGACTAGAGTCCCTTGGTGGCAGCAATTTCCCTAGAGATAGGGAGAGGTCTTATGACCATAGAAACCTAAGTAAGATTGTCCCTCCCTACCAGAGGTGGGATAACATCCACAAATGGATAACTGCCTTGGAGAGGGCCTGTAAAGTACAGAAGGTCCCTCAAGGTCAGTGGGCATCAATCTTTTGGCTCTCCTTTGCAGACAAAGGTAGAGACAAGCTCCTCACTGTAAGAGAAGAGGATGCCGATAATTACCAGGTCTTGAAAAGTGCACTAATAGATGTGTTTGGTCTAACCACTGACCAATACAGGTTAAAGTTCAGAGACACCCAAAAAGCACAAAATCAAGACTGGGTTGACTTTACTGACCGTGCTGCTAAGGCTCTGGAAGGTTGGTTATTGGGCAGTAAAGTGTGTGACTTCATAGGTTTGTACAATCTGATAATGAGGGGGCAGATTCTTAATAACTGTCAAAATCAGCTGTTGCACCAGTACCTGGTAGAATCTGATCTGACCTCTCCCCAAGAATTGGGAAAGAAGGCAGACAAATGGGTCAGAACCAGGGTGAGGCAGAAGGTACATAACCAAGGTGGTGACCCAAAGAAGCAGGATTCTAAAAACTCTGACAAGGGTGGGGACAAGGGTAAAGACCAGAAGTCTTCACAAGGGCCCAAACAATCTTCTTCTAATGGGGAGTCACAGTCAATTAAGGGAAAAGGCCAAAAGAAACCTTGGTGCAAAATCTGTAAACAGAAAACTCACTGGACCAGTGACTGCACCAAGTCCAAAGAATCTACTCCAGTCACGATTGCCCCTAAGGCAACTTTTCCCCCTAGTACAGCTACAATAGGTGGTGGCAATGCTCAGAATAAGGGTGTGATAGGGTTGACCCTGGGCTCTGAGATGGACTCTGGCCTAGTCAGAGTTCCAACTCAGGCTCTGCTTGTCTGTGATGAGGGTATGGACATGTCCCCCTGTGTGAGTCCCAGTAATCTGGGCAAATACAGACAACAGCCTTTGATAAACGGAGTAGAAGCTTGGGCATTCAGGGACACAGAAGCAAGTGTCACAATGATGACAAAAGATCTTGTGGATCCTGGGCAGATTATACTTGGAGAAATGCACCAAGTGACCAATGCTAGCAATGTCAGAACAGACCATTCTCAGGCAGTTGTTAACTTCTCCTGGGGAGGGGTAACTGGCCTTAAGAAGGTTGTGGTAAGTGCAGACCTACCAGTACAGTACTTGCTTGGCAATGATCTAGAGAATTCAGCTTGGGCTGAAGTGGAGCTCAGGACACATGCAGAAATGTTAGGGATCCCTGCTCATGCCTTTGCTGTGACTAGGTCACAGGCCAAAATGTCTAAAGCTGGAAAGGCCCTGGATTCTGGAATAATGGACCAGCTGCCTCACAGGAGGAGGAGCAGTAGGGTTAATTCAGAACCTTCCCACCTGACTCAGAATTCTGATCAGTCTCCTCAGGGAGATGATCTTGAGCCTGAAGAAGGAACTTTCCCAGAGGAGCTTGACCAGGTTGAGTTCTTGGGGACAGGGGGCCCTTCCAGGTCTGATCTGAGCCAGGAGCAGAAAACCTGCCCCTCTCTTGAACCACTCAGAGAGCAAGCTTCTGATGAGGCTGCTGGGAATGCTAGTGGCACCCATAACGTTTATTGGGATGATGGACTCCTTTACTCAGAGAGTAGAGACCCCAAGCCTGGTGCATCCAGGAGGTTGGTTATACCTCTGAAGTTTAGGGGTTTGCTATTGACACTAGCCCATGATATTCCCCTAGCAGGACACCTAGGCCAGAACAAGACTTGGGACAGAATTGTCCCTCACTTTCATTGGCATCACAAGTCTGAGTACACAAAGGAGTTTTGTGGCTCCTGTGTAACCTGCCAAGCCAGTGGCAAATCAGGTGGCACTACAAAGGCCCCCCTGATACCACTACCTGTGGTGGGGGCGCTCTTTGAAAGGGTAGGGATTGACATTGTTGGTCCCATGGATCCCCAAAAGAATCTGGGCACAGATTTATACTTGTGGTGGTGGATCATGCCACCAGGTACCCAGAGGCAATTCCCCTAAGGGCCACTACAACACCTGTAGTGGCAAGAGCTCTCTTGAGTGTGTTCTCAAGAGTAGGCTTTCCTAAGGAGGTAGTATCTGACAGGATTGCAAACTTCATGTCTAGTTACTTGACTGCTATGTGGAAGGAGTGTGAAGTGAACTACAAGTTCACCACACCCTATCACCCACAATCGAATGGTTTAGTTGTGACATTCAACAAAACCTTAAAGGGCATGATTAAAGGACTCTCAGAGAAGCTTAGGCGAAAATGGGACCTACTCTTGCCCTGCCTTTTATTTGCATACAGGGAGGTGCCTCAAAAGGGGGTTGGTTACAGCCCATTTGAACTTTTGTTTGGTCACCCTGTCAGGGGTCCATTGTGTTTGGTGAAGAAAGGATGGGAGTTACCTCTCAAGCCCCCAAAGCAAGACACAGTGGACTATGTGCTTAGTGTCCGCTCCAGGATGGCTGAGTACATGAAAAAGGCAAACAAAAACTTTGAGGCTAGCCAGGAACTGCAAAAAAGCCTGGCATGATCAAAAGACTGTACTGACCAGCCAGGACAGAACGTGTGGGTGTTGGAGCCTGTGGCCCCAGCAGCCCTCCAAATGGAGTGGCCCCCAAACAATTGTTGAACAGAAAGGGGAGGTTACCTACCTGGTAGACCGTGGAACCCCTAGGTGTCCCCATGGGTTACTTCATGTCAACAGACCTAAACCATATGTTGACAGGGCAGACATGGGCTTGCTTATGGCTACTGATGAAGGACAGGAGGAAGAGAGTGACCCATTCCCTGACCTGCTTTCTCAGAACCCTGATGATGGGTCAGTTGATGGTGAAGCCTTGGCAAGCAGCCTCACTGCCCAGCAGCAAACTGACTGCAGAAACCTTCTCAGCCAGT
The DNA here is from genome assembly GCF_964204655.1 of Triturus cristatus. NCBI lineage: Eukaryota > Metazoa > Chordata > Amphibia > Caudata > Salamandridae > Triturus > Triturus cristatus. The sequence continues at coordinate 371,563,489 of NC_140586.1, forward strand.
TTAGACATATGTTTTCTCTGACTCCAAGTCAGACCACCTGGTGCACTCATGAAGTGGACACTGGGGACAGTCTATGTGTGAAGAATATGATCTACAGGCAACCTGACCCTGTCAGGGACTGTATACGGACAGAAGTCCAAAAGATGTTGGATCTGGGTATGATTTAACCCTCTGTTAGCCCTTGGGCTAGTCCAGTAGTCCTGGTACCTAAACCTCACACCGGTGGTGGGAGTAGAGAGATGAGGTTTTGTGTAGACTACAGGGGTCTCAATGCAGTCACTAGGACTGATGCCCATCCTATCCCCAGGGCAGATGAGCTAATAGATACTTTGGCCTTAGCCAAGTTTCTAAGCACATTTGACCTGACGGCTGGCTACTGGCAGATCAGACTAGCTGATGATGCAAAGCCAAAGACAGCATTTTCTACCCCTAGTGGGCACTATTAATTTGTGGTAATGCCCTTTGGTTTGAAGAATGCACCTGCCACTTTCCAAAGGCTGGTGAATCAAGTCCTTACAGGCCTAGAAGACTCTAGTGCAGCATATCTAGATGATATTGCTGTCTTTAGCTCCACCTGGAAGGATCACCTGGTCCACCTAAGGAATGTTTTGGAGGCCCTGCAAAAAGCAGGCCTAACTATCAAGGCTACTAAGTGCCAGATAGGGCAGAGTCAGGTTGTGTACCTGGGCCACCTTGTAGGTGGAGGCCAGGTTCAACCATTGCAGAGCAAAATCCAGACCATACATTAATGGATTGCTCCAACTACCCAGACTCAGGTGAGAGCCTTCCTAGGCCTGGCTGGGTACTATAGGAGATTTGTCAAGGGGTATGGATCAATAGTGACACCCCTGAATGACTTAACTTCTAAAAAGATGCCCAAAAAGGTTCAGTGGACAACTAGCTGTCAAAAGGCATTTGATGACCTGAAGCAGGCCATGTGCACTGCTCCAATTCTGCAGAGTCCTGACTACTCCAAGAAGTTCATTGTCCAAACAGATGCATCTGAGTTGGGGGTAGGGGCTGTACTGTCACAGTTGAATGATGAAGGTCAGGATCAGCCAGTAGCTTTCATAAGCAGAAGGCTGACCCCTAGAGAGAAACGTTGGTCAGCCATTGAGAGGGAGGCCTTTGCTGTGGTTTGGTCTCTGAAGAAGTTGAGGCCATACTTGTTTGGTACTCACTTCCTTGTTCAGACAGACCATAAACCCCTCTTATGGCTAAAACAAATGAAGGGTGAAAACCCCAAACTGCTTAGGGGGTCCATTTCCCTACAGGGGATGGACTTTACAGTGGAACATAGACCTGGGAGTAACCATGCCAATGCAGATGGACTCTCTAGGTATTTCCACTTAGTACATGAAGACTCAACTGGTCAAGGTTAGTTTAATGTCCCTGCGTTTGGGGGGTTGTGTAGGAGAGTAGGATCTGCTTCACATGGGTACCCCCACTTTTTGCTGGTGTTTCACAGTTTTTCAACCTTAGTCTGGCTGTGGCCCTGCTAATCAGGACCCCAGCCTAGCTGCTTCCTCTCTAAAATGGTTTCCATATACATTAGGTACATATCTAATTGGATTTTTTGAGTGCCTTATAAGGCCCTAGTATATGGTATACTATGTACCTAGGGCTTAGGTACCTCAGAGGCCAACCAGGGGCTGAAGCATGTTTTATGCCACCCCTAGAAGGCACTCCAAAATGGCACCACAGGTCTGCTACTGCAGCCTGGGTAAGGGTGTACTTGCACCCCTTACAGTGGTATAGGCTACCTATATCACTATCATTGCACACACATATAAAACCTATAAGTCACTCCTATGGCAGGCCTTAGCAATCCTGAAGGCAGAGTGCTTGGTTTTTATGTGAGAGGGTGCCACTGCATGAGCAGAGCCCCTCTGCAGCGTTCGGAGTACCTCCTCTGATGCTGTTTGTGGTGCAGTCTGACCCTATACTCTTAAGTGCATTATAACCTCGCGGTAAATGCTAACTTTGGGATGGCTACACGGAAACATGTCATGTTTGGTGTCAAACGCTTTGGAATACTACCCCCCCCCCGCCAGTTCTGGCAGCGGGGGTAGCATTCCAACCTTCTAGAGGGAGAGACATGTTCACACTGGTCTAACCCGGTAGGACTTTCTTGAGCCCTGGCATCACAAAATGGATGCCTCTGCCACAGACACGGGTCTGGCCTCCTGCTGCTGACCGAATGTCACAGTTGAGGTTAAACACTAACCTTAAGCCGGCTGCAGCAGGAGCGATGATGGACGAGAGGAACCTTTTCCCCTATCTGTGTGTTCCCCCCAGAGAGAAACGTTATTCACCTCGTCTGGGGAAACCACAAGGAAGGGGGAAAGGGAAAAAAGGGGCAAATGAAGCAAGAACATAGGGGTCTCAGGACTCTCGGGAAGACTTCAGAGAGTTGCAACAGTCACTCTCTATCGTCTGTTCTCCCTGCAGAAAAGACATATAACAACACCATGAGTGTGACTCAATCCCTCCCCCTTGGTTTCACACAGGTCTTTAAGTAATGTACGTACCTTGCAGATTCTACCCCAATTGTACAGGAATGAAAGAAAATAGAACACTACCGAAGAAGATGGCCAGTGTTCCTGAAAGGTAGCCTTCTACTAGCGAGGAGCGTTCTCCCACTGTGTCTGTGTCAAGGATGGAAATCCGAGCCTGGCAGTGGCTCTCTGCTGCTTATTGGTGTAGCGCTCCGAGGCGCACGTGTGTTTCCAACCGCCTCGTAACGGTATTTGATGAGGAGTCAAAGTTGTATCACTAAAGCAATTACAAAGCGCTCCTGCGCGTATGCATGTGAGCTCTCCCTAGCTCAACCTGGAAATGTCATCAACCTAGAGAATAAAGCGCGTCCTGCGCGTAGAACTGTGAGCCTTCAGCAGCTCACTCTGGCAATGATTATGAACTGAAATATAAAGCGCTCCTGCGCGGGTTTGTATGAGCCTTCAACAGCTCTCTACTGTTTCATGCTAAACGTTTAGTAAGTGCTACGGCGCTTTGAAGTCTCGCTCAGCGTTGCTCACTAATGGAGGCCACTTGGAAAGTGCCCCAGGGGTACTGGCACTGGAGTACTGGGCGTGCTCCTCCAGCGATGCCGGAAATGAAGTTTGCAGTAATGGGACTCTATCCCCTTGAGCCGCGCCGATGGTCCGCAAGACGGAAGAAAGCCAGCGGGAAGGTTTTGCGGCTGAAACCAAGGAGACGCATATGCACAACGTAACGCTGTCCTGGACTCTTGCCGGGATCACGGGAACCTCCGGGTTTCAGAGGCACGGACTCTCAGGAAGTACACGTACCGTACAGGAATGGAGGTCGCGTTGTTTCAAGCAGGAGACGATGCACACATCACGGGCTTGTCGGGACTTCACGGAGGTCATCAGGTGACGAGCCCCGTGTTCAGGGACGAAGGAGGTTACATAGGGAGGATAAGGGAAAGAGAGGTAGAACACCCGTTTAGACAGTGGCAGGCATTCTGGGAGTCGTAGTGCATTCATAGTGCATTCATTCCTCCTTACTGCTAACGTTACCTACGCGCCTTACTGCTAACGCTACCTACGCGCTGTGACACCGAAACGCCGGCAGGGGAGGCCTGGACAATAGGTTTCCTCTCCCAGGGAGGTGTAACCACCTCCCCAGACAGGCAGATGTGTATTGGGGCTGGGCGGGTGCACTCTCTGGTGCTTTGAAGTCTTGCATTGGGGGCACACTTGGTGTCCCTGTGCATAGTCCAGTTCAAACCGGCTACCTGCCACTGCTCTGGTGCAAAACTGGACAAAGAACATGGGTGTAACCACTCCTCTTTCCAAACCCTCCCATAGGTGGGTCCCTAGAGTATGTCCAACCCCCAAACTTAGTATAAGTATGGGAACCCAGTCCTTGCGACTTTAGATTACCCTGGACGAAACTCTGCAACATATATCCTGGACCTTCGACTTTCTATTTCGACTAGAAGAAAGAAGAAATCTCCCTTGGGGTCAAGGAGTGACTCCCCTGCTTGGCAGGCACCAATGAAGCAACTGACCAGTCTGCATCTCTAAAGCTCCCGCCGGACGCCGAAGACTTTGCATCACCAGAGGAGGATTTCCAGACTTTCCTGAGGATACCCTGAGTCCACAGCAAAGCTGAGGCCCGTGGCTATCGTGGGTGATGTGGAACCGTGACCCCTGGACACCGTGAACTGTTGAAGCAACACTATCTTCTGGGACTTCCTCAAAGTTGTGCTTTGGGTGCCAAGTAACCCCAGCCTTGTGCACCTCCTGCCCCGAAGATTGCTGGCCTCCACTCCACGAGTGACCCGTGGGCCAGTTTCAAGTGCAACCGCTTGAGGCTCCTTCGCGATCGCTAGCCTGTTGGCTAGTAGGTCCCCACGAAGGCAACTCCTCTTCTTATTGGGATTTCCTGGTTGCTCCAGACATGCCCCAACTTACCTTCGCAGGGTGAGTTCCTCAGTCCTTGCTGGTCTGCACCACAGTCCTTTCTCTGATTTCCAGTGACTTGCTGTTGCCAAGGCTTTTTGGGTCCAATCTGGTTGCCGACAACGCAGCACTTGACAGACTTTGGGGGACAGCTCGAGTCCATCTCCTGGTTGTCATCGGCACCTCCTGGACCTCGTGGCTGAAGAGTCAAGTCACCCATCAACTCACCTGAAGCACCCGACATCTGTGGGCACTGGTCCATCCTGCCCTCGGGCACTGGCAAGTGACCCAGACTATGTCCCCTCTGCTTCCAGGTTCCTTCCATCCTAGATCCAGGCTTGGATCTCTTTTGACACTTCTCCTCTTCATGACAGCAGCAGTTCTTCGACAGCTTCCATTGTAATCGACGACGCGACCCAACACCAAAAGACACCTATGCACCCGGCTTCCCTGGGTGAGGTAAATTGAGTGCTCTGGTGCTCCCGTGGGTGCGAGCCCTAGAACTTCTTAAGTCCAAAAGGGGTTTGGTACTGACTCAAGTCTAAGTGTCCCTAATCTTTAAATTTCCAACCGCGACATTGCCCATAGAAGCTAACGGGAACCAGCGGTTGTGTTTACACACTCCACACAGTCCCCGTGGGTCCCCTGTATCACTACCTTGGGTGGTTCCTTGGGGTCCCAGCAGTTCTACAGGCTCTAGGCCTTGTGTCTAGTTCAGTCGTGGTTCTTATACCACTTTATTGGTATATGGTTTGGAACGCCCCTAGGGCCCAAACGTGTATTTGTGCTATTACTGATGATTGCTAACTTGAAAATTAAGTACTTCGAACCCCAGTCTCATAAATAGACTAGAGGGGTGTGTTTTATCCTAAATACATATATTTTAAATATATACCTGGTTTGGTTGTCCTTTCATTTGATCATTCAAGAGGTTATAGGCTGGTAAAACAAGCTGCTTTACATTCCTTCAAGACTTAGCCTGAAGGCTGCTCTCCATAGCTACCACTAGGATATATTTCAATAAAGGTTGTCTTTAACCAATTCACCATAAGGGGTTGTTTGGACTGATACAAGGTGCCCACTAGAACTTGTGGACAGCTTATATCAGGCCACCTTCTCACACTGGTGTGCAGCGTGTGGGATTCCAGCTTGCTATTGTTTTACCAGATAATCTCAATTGAATTGATAAACTGAAAACCACTAAAGGTACCTCAGGTACATAGAATATCAAGTTTAGCTACAGTAAGTTACACTGAACTTAGAGTTGTGTGTTAAGGGCTTAGCACACCCTTTCTACAACTCAAGAGAGTTTAGTAGGGCACACTAGTGTAGGTAGTGCAATACACCACACCACATTTGTAATGTCTAGTCAGCCAGGAACCAGAGGGTCCCTGCCAGGAGCCAATGAGTTCCTCCCCTATAAATATGAGGATCTCTCCTTTGCTCAGCTTCGGGCCTTATGTTCCATTAGGAAGCCGAAGACAGGCAAAAGCCCAACCACCCAGCATCTCATAAAGATACTTAAGCTGGATGATCTCCCAGGACCTAGTGGTTCTGATGGGGTAGGCAGTGTGGGTGGGGCAGCAGGTGAGGGTGGGCCTAGGGGTGGAAACTTCCCTGACCCTACCTCTAATGCTGACCAGACTGATGACAATGATCAGAATCTGGTGAAGCCAGCTCTCCTGGATGAGGATGAGGAGGATGACAACAATGCTCCCTCCTTTATTCCTCCAGGCAGAGTTGAAAGTAGGGCTAGAAGGGATAGATCTCTGTCAAGGGGATCTGTCCAGTCTAACTCTTCTATAGGGACCTCTGTCTCTTCTCACAGAGGGAGGGAAACCTCCCAGGAGAGGAGAGAGAGACTGCTGAAGTATGAGCAAGACAAGTTCAACCTCAGAAAGCATCAGATGGCCTTAGATAGGGAAGCCCTAGAGCTCTACAGAGCTAGTAAAAAGGAGGGACTAGAGTCCCTTGGTGGCAGCAATTTCCCTAGAGATAGGGAGAGGTCTTATGACCATAGAAACCTAAGTAAGATTGTCCCTCCCTACCAGAGGTGGGATAACATCCACAAATGGATAACTGCCTTGGAGAGGGCCTGTAAAGTACAGAAGGTCCCTCAAGATCAGTGGGCATCAATCTTTTGGCTCTCCTTTGCAGACAAAGGTAGAGACAAGCTCCTCACTGTAAGAGAAGAGGATGCTGAGGATTACCAGGTCTTGAAAAGTGCACTAATAGATGTGTTTGGTCTAACCACTGACCAATACAGGTTAAAGTTCAGAGACACCCAAAAAGCACAAAATCAAGACTGGGTTGACTTTACTGACTGTGCTGCTAAGGCTCTGGAAGGTTGGTTATTGGGCAGTAAAGTGTGTGACTTCATAGGATTGTACAATCTGATAATGAGGGAGAAGATTCTTAATAACTGTCAAAATCAGCCGTTGCACCAGTACCTGGTAGAATCTGATCTGACCTTCCCCCAAGAATTGGGAACGAAGGCAGACAAATGGGTCAGAACCAGGGTGAGGCAGAAGGTACAGAACCAAGGTGGTGACCCAAAGAAGCAGGATTCTAAGAACTCTGACAAGGGTGGGGACAAGGGTAAAGACCAGAAGTCTTCACAAGGGCCCAAACAATCTTCTTCTAATGGGGAGTCACAGTGAAGTAAGGGAAAAGGCCAAAAGAAACCTTGGTGCAAAATCTGTAAACAGAAAACTCACTGGACCAGTGACTGCACCAAGTCCAAAGAATCTACTCCAGCCACGATTGCCCCTAAGGCAACTTTTCCCCCTAGTACAGCTACAATAGGTGGTGGCAATGTTCAGAATAAGGGTGTGATAGGGTTGACCCTGGGCTCTGAGATGGACTCTGGCCTAGTCAGAGTTCCAATTCAGGTTCTGCTCGTCTGTGATGGGGGCATGGACATGTCCCCCTGTGTGAGTCCCAGTAATCTGGGCAAATACAGACAACAGCATTTGATAAACGGAGTAGAAGCTTGGGCATTCAGGGACACAGAAGCAAGTGTCACAATGATGACAAAAGATTTTGTGGATCCTGGGCAGATTATACTTGGAGAAATGTACCAAGTGACCAATGCTAGCAATGTCAGAACGGACCATTCTCAGACAGTTGTTAACTTCTCCTGGGGAGGGGTAACTGGCCTTAAGAAGGTTGTGGTAAGTGCAGACCTACCAGTACAGTGCTTGCTTGGCAATGATCTAGAGAATTCAGCTTGGGCTGAAGTGGAGCTCAGGACACATGCAGAAATGTTAGGGATCCCTGCTCATGCCTTTGCTGTGACTAGGTCACAGGCCAAAATGTCTAAAGCTGGAAAGGCCCTGGATTCTGGAATAATGGACCAGCTGCCTCACAGGAGGAGGAGCAGTAGGGTGAAGGCAAAACCTTCCCACCTGACTCAGAATGCTGATCAGTCTCCTCAGGGATATGATCTTGAGCCTAAAGAAGGAACTTTCCCAGAGGAGCTTGACCAGGTTGAGTTCTTGGGGACAGGGGGCCCTTCCAGGTCTGATCTGAGCCAGGAGCAGAAAACCTGCCCCTCTCTTGAGCCACTCAGAGAGCAAGCTTCTGATGAGGCTGCTGGGAATGCTAGTGTCACCCATAACGTTTATTGGGATGATGGACTCCTTTACTCAGAGAGTAGAGACCCCAAGCCTGGTGCATCCAGGAGGTTGGTTATACCTCTGAAGTTTAGGGGTTTGCTATTGACACTAGCCCATGATATTCCCCAAGCAGGACACCTAGGCCAGAACAAGACTTGGGACAGAATTGTCCCTCACTTTCATTGGCATCACATGTCTGAGGACACAAAGGAGTTTTGTGGCTCCTGTGTAACCTGCCAAGCCAGTGGCAAATCAGGTGGCACTACAAAGGCCCCCCTGATACCACTACCTGTGGTGGAGGTGCCCTTTGAAAGGGTAGGGATTGACTTTGTTGGTCCCATGGATCCCAAAACAGCATCTGGGCACAGATTTATACTTGTGGTGGTGGATCATGCCACCAGGTACCCAGAGGCAATTCTCCTAAGGGCCACTACAACACCTGTAGTGGCAAGAGCTCTCTTGAGTGTGTTCTCAAGAGTAGGCTTTCCTAAGGAGGTAGTATCTGACAGGGTTGCAAACTTCATGTCTAGTTACTTGACTGCTATGTGGAAGGAGTGTGAAGTGAACTACAAGTTCACCACACTCTATCACCCACAATGCAATGGTTTAGTTGAGACATTCAACAAAACCTTAAAGGGCATGATTAAAGGACTCTCAGAGAAGCTTAGGCGAAAATGGGACCTACTCTTGCCCTGCCTTTTATTTGCATACAGGGAGGTGCCTCAAAAGGGGGTTGGTTACAGCCCATTTAAACTTTTGTTTGGTCACCCTGTCAGGGGTCCATTGTGTTTGGTGAAGGAAGGATGGGAGTTACCTCTCAAGCCCCCAAAGCAAGACACAGTGGACTTTGTACTTGGTGTCCGTTCCAGGATGGCTGAGTACATGAAAAAGGCAAACAAAAACCTTGAGGCTAGCCAGGAACTGCAAAAAAGCCTGGCATGATCAAAAGACTGTACTGACTGTTTACCAGCCAGGACAGAACGTGTGGGTGTTGGAGCCTGTGGCCCCAGCAGCCCTCCAGGACAAATGGAGTGGCCCCCAAACAATTGTTGAACAGAAAGGGGAGGTTACCTACCTGGTAGACGTGGAACCCCTAGGAGTCCCCATGGGGTACTTCATGTCAACAGACTTAAACCATATGTTGACAGGGCAGACATGGGCTTGCTTATGGCTACTGATGAAGGACAGGAGGAAGCGAGTGACCCACTCCCTGACCTGCTTTCTCAGAACCCTGATGATGGGTCAGTTGATGGTGTAGCCTTGGCAGGCAGCCTCACTGCCCAGCAGCAAACTGACTGCAGAAACCTTCTCAGCCAGTTTAGACATATGTTTTCTCTGACTCCAAGTCAGACCACCTGGTGCACTCATGAAGGGGACACTGGGGACAGTCTATGTGTGAAGAATACGATCTACAGGCAACCTGACCCTGTCAGGGACTGTATACGGACAGAAGTCCAAAAGATGTTGGATCTGGGTATGATTTAACCCTCTGTTAGCCCTTGGGCTAGTCCAGTAGTCCTGGTACCTAAACCTCACACCGGTGGTGGGAGTAGAGAGATGAGGTTTTGTGTAGACTACAGGGGTCTCAATGCAGTCACTAGGACTGATGCCCATCCTATCCCCAGGGCAGATGAGCTAATAGATACTTTGGCCTTAGCCAAGTTTCTAAGCACATTTGACCTGACGGCTGGCTACTGGCAGATCAGACTAGCTGATGATGCAAAGCCAAAGACAGCATTTTCTACCCCTAGTGGGCACTATTAATTTGTGGTAATGCCCTTTGGTTTGAAGAATGCACCTGCCACTTTCCAAAGGCTGGTGAATCAAGTCCTTACAGGCCTAGAAGACTCTAGTGCAGCATATCTAGATGATATTGCTGTCTTTAGCTCCACCTGGAAGGATCACCTGGTCCACCTAAGGAATGTTTTGGAGGCCCTGCAAACAGCAGGCCTAACTATCAAGGCTACTAAGTGCCAGATAGGGCAGAGTCAGGTTGTGTACCTGGGCCACCTTGTAGGTGGAGGCCAGGTTCAACCATTGCAGAGCAAAATCCAGACCATAAATTAATGGATTGCTCCAACTACCCAGACTCAGGTGAGAGCCTTCCTAGGCCTGGCTGGGTACTATAGGAGATTTGTCAAGGGGTATGGATCAATAGTGACACCCCTGAATGACTTAACTTCTAAAAAGATGCCCAAAAAGGTTCAGTGGACAACTAGCTGTCAAAAGGCATTTGATGACCTGAAGCAGGCCATGTGCACTGCTCCAATTCTGCAGAGTCCTGACTACTCCAAGAAGTTCATTGTCCAAACAGATGCATCTGAGTTGGGGGTAGGGGCTGTACTGTCACAGTTGAATGATGAAGGTCAGGATCAGCCAGTAGCTTTCATAAGCAGAAGGCTGACCCCTAGAGAGAAACGTTGGTCAGCCATTGAGAGGGAGGCCTTTGCTGTGGTTTGGTCTCTGAAGAAGTTGAGGCCATACTTGTTTGGTACTCACTTCCTTGTTCAGACAGACCATAAACCCCTCTTATGGCTAAAACAAATGAAGGGTGAAAACCCCAAACTGCTTAGGGGGTCCATTTCCCTACAGGGGATGGACTTTACAGTGGAACATAGACCTGGGAGTAACCATGCCAATGCAGATGGACTCTCTAGGTATTTCCACTTAGTACATGAAGACTCAACTGGTCAAGGTTAGTTTAATGTCCCTGCGTTTGGGGGGGTTGTGTAGGAGAGTAGGATCTGCTTCACATGGGTACCCCCACTTTTTGCTGGTGTTTCACAGTTTTTCAACCTTAGTCTGGCTGTGGCCCTGCTAATCAGGACCCCAGCCTAGCTGCTTCCTCTCTAAAATGGTTTCCATATACATTAGGTACATATCTAATTGGATTTTTTGAGTGCCTTATAAGGCCCTAGTATATGGTATACTATGTACCTAGGGCTTAGGTACCTCAGAGGCCAACCAGGGGCTGAAGCATGTTTTATGCCACCCCCTAGAAGGCACTCCAAAATGGCACCACAGGTCTGCTACTGCAGCCTGGGTAAGGGTGTACTTGCACCCCTTACAGTGGTATAGGCTACCTATATCACTATCATTGCACACACATATAAAACCTATAAGTCACTCCTATGGCAGGCCTTAGCAATCCTGAAGGCAGAGTGCTTGGTTTTTATGTGAGAGGGTGCCACTGCATGAGCAGAGCCCCTCTGCAGCGTTCGGAGTACCTCCTCTGATGCTGTTTGTGGTGCAGTCTGACCCTATACTCTTAAGTGCATTATAACCTCGCGGTAAATGCTAACTTTGGGATGGCTACACGGAAACATGTCGTGTTTGGTGTCAAACGCTTTGGAATACTACCCCCCCCCGCCAGTTCTGGCAGCGGGGGTAGCATTCCAACCTTCTAGAGGGAGAGACATGTTCACACTGGTCTAACCCGGTAGGACTTTCTTGAGCCCTGGCATCACAAAATGGATGCCTCTGCCACAGACACGGGTCTGGCCTCCTGCTGCTGACCGAATGTCACAGTTGAGGTTAAACACTAACCTTAAGCCGGCTGCAGCAGGAGCGATGATGGACGAGAGGAACCTTTTCCCCTATCTGTGTGTTCCCCCCAGAGAGAAACGTTATTCACCTCGTCTGGGGAAACCACAAGGAAGGGGGAAAGGGAAAAAAGGGGCAAATGAAGCAAGAACATAGGGGTCTCAGGACTCTCGGGAAGACTTCAGAGAGTTGCAACAGTCACTCTCTATCGTCTGTTCTCCCTGCAGAAAAGACATATAACAACACCATGAGTGTGACTCAATCCCTCCCCCTTGGTTTCACACAGGTCTTTAAGTAATGTACGTACCTTGCAGATTCTACCCCAATTGTACAGGAATGAAAGAAAATAGAACACTACCGAAGAAGATGGCCAGTGTTCCTGAAAGGTAGCCTTCTACTAGCGAGGAGCGTTCTCCCACTGTGTCTGTGTCAAGGATGGAAATCCGAGCCTGGCAGTGGCTCTCTGCTGCTTATTGGTGTAGCGCTCCGAGGCGCACGTGTGTTTCCAACCGCCTCGTAACGGTATTTGATGAGGAGTCAAAGTTGTATCACTAAAGCAATTACAAAGCGCTCCTGCGCGTATGCATGTGAGCTCTCCCTAGCTCAACCTGGAAATGTCATCAACCTAGAGAATAAAGCGCGTCCTGCGCGTAGAACTGTGAGCCTTCAGCAGCTCACTCTGGCAATGATTATGAACTGAAATATAAAGCGCTCCTGCGCGGGTTTGTATGAGCCTTCAACAGCTCTCTACTGTTTCATGCTAAACGTTTAGTAAGTGCTACGGCGCTTTGAAGTCTCGCTCAGCGTTGCTCACTAATGGAGGCCACTTGGAAAGTGCCCCAGGGGTACTGGCACTGGAGTACTGGGCGTGCTCCTCCAGCGATGCCGGAAATGAAGTTTGCAGTAATGGGACTCTATCCCCTTGAGCCGCGCCGATGGTCCGCAAGACGGAAGAAAGCCAGCGGGAAGGTTTTGCGGCTGAAACCAAGGAGACGCATATGCACAACGTAACGCTGTCCTGGACTCTTGCCGGGATAACGGGAACCTCCGGGTTTCAGAGGCACGGACTCTCAGGAAGTACACGTACCGTACAGGAATGGAGGTCGCGTTGTTTCAAGCAGGAGACGATGCACACATCACGGGCTTGTCGGGACTTCACGGAGGTCATCAGGTGACGAGCCCCGTGTTCAGGGACGAAGGAGGTTACATAGGGAGGATAAGGGAAAGAGAGGTAGAACACCCGTTTAGACAGTGGCAGGCATTCTGGGAGTCGTAGTGCATTCATAGTGCATTCATTCCTCCTTACTGCTAACGTTACCTACGCGCCTTACTGCTAACGCTACCTACGCGCTGTGACACCGAAACGCCGGCAGGGGAGGCCTGGACAATAGGTTTCCTCTCCCAGGGAGGTGTAACCACCTCCCCAGACAGGCAGATGTGTATTGGGGCTGGGCGGGTGCACTCTCTGGTGCTTTGAAGTCTTGCATTGGGGGCACACTTGGTGTCCCTGTGCATAGTCCAGTTCAAACCGGCTACCTGCCACTGCTCTGGTGCAAAACTGGACAAAGAACATGGGTGTAACCACTCCTCTTTCCAAACCCTCCCATAGGTGGGTCCCTAGAGTATGTCCAACCCCCAAACTTAGTATAAGTATGGGAACCCAGTCCTTGCGACTTTAGATTACCCTGGACGAAACTCTGCAACATATATCCTGGACCTTCGACTTTCTATTTCGACTAGAAGAAAGAAGAAATCTCCCTTGGGGTCAAGGAGTGACTCCCCTGCTTGGCAGGCACCAATGAAGCAACTGACCAGTCTGCATCTCTAAAGCTCCCGCCGGACGCCGAAGACTTTGCATCACCAGAGGAGGATTTCCAGACTTTCCTGAGGATACCCTGAGTCCACAGCAAAGCTGAGGCCCGTGGCTATCGTGGGTGATGTGGAACCGTGACCCCTGGACACCGTGAACTGTTGAAGCAACACTATCTTCTGGGACTTCCTCAAAGTTGTGCTTTGGGTGCCAAGTAACCCCAGCCTTGTGCACCTCCTGCCCCGAAGATTGCTGGCCTCCACTCCACGAGTGACCCGTGGGCCAGTTTCAAGTGCAACCGCTTGAGGCTCCTTCGCGATCGCTAGCCTGTTGGCTAGTAGGTCCCCACGAAGGCAACTCCTCTTCTTATTGGGATTTCCTGGTTGCTCCAGACATGCCCCAACTTACCTTCGCAGGGTGAGTTCCTCAGTCCTTGCTGGTCTGCACCACAGTCCTTTCTCTGATTTCCAGTGACTTGCTGTTGCCAAGGCTTTTTGGGTCCAATCTGGTTGCCGACAACGCAGCACTTGACAGACTTTGGGGGACAGCTCGAGTCCATCTCCTGGTTGTCATCGGCACCTCCTGGACCTCGTGGCTGAAGAGTCAAGTCACCCATCAACTCACCTGAAGCACCCGACATCTGTGGGCACTGGTCCATCCTGCCCTCGGGCACTGGCAAGTGACCCAGACTATGTCCCCTCTGCTTCCAGGTTCCTTCCATCCTAGATCCAGGCTTGGATCTCTTTTGACACTTCTCCTCTTCATGACAGCAGCAGTTCTTCGACAGCTTCCATTGTAATCGACGACGCGACCCAACACCAAAAGACACCTATGCACCCGGCTTCCCTGGGTGAGGTAAATTGAGTGCTCTGGTGCTCCCGTGGGTGCGAGCCCTAGAACTTCTTAAGTCCAAAAGGGGTTTGGTACTGACTCAAGTCTAAGTGTCCCTAATCTTTAAATTTCCAACCGCGACATTGCCCATAGAAGCTAACGGGAACCAGCGGTTGTGTTTACACACTCCACACAGTCCCCGTGGGTCCCCTGTATCACTACCTTGGGTGGTTCCTTGGGGTCCCAGCAGTTCTACAGGCTCTAGGCCTTGTGTCTAGTTCAGTCGTGGTTCTTATACCACTTTATTGGTATATGGTTTGGAACGCCCCTAGGGCCCAAACGTGTATTTGTGCTATTACTGATGATTGCTAACTTGAAAATTAAGTACTTCGAACCCCAGTCTCATAAATAGACTAGAGGGGTGTGTTTTATCCTAAATACATATATTTTAAATATATACCTGGTTTGGTTGTCCTTTCATTTGATCATTCAAGAGGTTATAGGCTGGTAAAACAAGCTGCTTTACATTCCTTCAAGACTTAGCCTGAAGGCTGCTCTCCATAGCTACCACTAGGATATATTTCAATAAAGGTTGTCTTTAACCAATTCACCATAAGGGGTTGTTTGGACTGATACAAGGTGCCCACTAGAACTTGTGGACAGCTTATATCAGGCCACCTTCTCACACTGGTGTGCAGCGTGTGGGATTCCAGCTTGCTATTGTTTTACCAGATAATCTCAATTGAATTGATAAACTGAAAACCACTAAAGGTACCTCAGGTACATAGAATATCAAGTTTAGCTACAGTAAGTTACACTGAACTTAGAGTTGTGTGTTAAGGGCTTAGCACACCCTTTCTACAACTCAAGAGAGTTTAGTAGGCCACACTAGTGTAGGTAGTGCAATACACCACACCACATTTGTAATGTCTAGTCAGCCAGGAACCAGAGGGTCCCTGCCAGGAGCCAATGAGTTCCTCCCCTATAAATATGAGGATCTCTCCTTTGCTCAGCTTCGGGCCTTATGTTCCATTAGGAAGCCGAAGACAGGCAAAAGCCCAACCACCCAGCATCTCATAAAGATACTTAAGCTGGATGATCTCCCAGGACCTAGTGGTTCTGATGGGGTAGGCAGTGTGGGTGGGGCAGCAGGTGAGGGTGGGCCTAGGGGTGGAAACTTCCCTGACCCTACCTCTAATGCTGACCAGACTGATGACAATGATCAGAATCTGGTGAAGCCAGCTCTCCTGGATGAGGATGAGGAGGATGACAACAATGCTCCCTCCTTTATTCCTCCAGGCAGAGTTGAAAGTAGGGCTAGAAGGGATAGATCTCTGTCAAGGGGATCTGTCCAGTCTAACTCTTCTATAGGGACCTCTGTCTCTTCTCACAGAGGGAGGGAAACCTCCCAGGAGAGGAGAGAGAGACTGCTGAAGTATGAGCAAGACAAGTTCAACCTCAGAAAGCATCAGATGGCCTTAGATAGGGAAGCCCTAGAGCTCTACAGAGCTAGTAAAAAGGAGGGACTAGAGTCCCTTGGTGGCAGCAATTTCCCTAGAGATAGGGAGAGGTCTTATGACCATAGAAACCTAAGTAAGATTGTCCCTCCCTACCAGAGGTGGGATAACATCCACAAATGGATAACTGCCTTGGAGAGGGCCTGTAAAGTACAGAAGGTCCCTCAAGATCAGTGGGCATCAATCTTTTGGCTCTCCTTTGCAGACAAAGGTAGAGACAAGCTCCTCACTGTAAGAGAAGAGGATGCTGAGGATTACCAGGTCTTGAAAAGTGCACTAATAGATGTGTTTGGTCTAACCACTGACCAATACAGGTTAAAGTTCAGAGACACCCAAAAAGCACAAAATCAAGACTGGGTTGACTTTACTGACTGTGCTGCTAAGGCTCTGGAAGGTTGGTTATTGGGCAGTAAAGTGTGTGACTTCATAGGATTGTACAATCTGATAATGAGGGAGAAGATTCTTAATAACTGTCAAAATCAGCCGTTGCACCAGTACCTGGTAGAATCTGATCTGACCTTCCCCCAAGAATTGGGAACGAAGGCAGACAAATGGGTCAGAACCAGGGTGAGGCAGAAGGTACAGAACCAAGGTGGTGACCCAAAGAAGCAGGATTCTAAGAACTCTGACAAGGGTGGGGACAAGGGTAAAGACCAGAAGTCTTCACAAGGGCCCAAACAATCTTCTTCTAATGGGGAGTCACAGTGAAGTAAGGGAAAAGGCCAAAAGAAACCTTGGTGCAAAATCTGTAAACAGAAAACTCACTGGACCAGTGACTGCACCAAGTCCAAAGAATCTACTCCAGCCACGATTGCCCCTAAGGCAACTTTTCCCCCTAGTACAGCTACAATAGGTGGTGGCAATGTTCAGAATAAGGGTGTGATAGGGTTGACCCTGGGCTCTGAGATGGACTCTGGCCTAGTCAGAGTTCCAATTCAGGTTCTGCTCGTCTGTGATGGGGGCATGGACATGTCCCCCTGTGTGAGTCCCAGTAATCTGGGCAAATACAGACAACAGCATTTGATAAACGGAGTAGAAGCTTGGGCATTCAGGGACACAGAAGCAAGTGTCACAATGATGACAAAAGATTTTGTGGATCCTGGGCAGATTATACTTGGAGAAATGTACCAAGTGACCAATGCTAGCAATGTCAGAACGGACCATTCTCAGACAGTTGTTAACTTCTCCTGGGGAGGGGTAACTGGCCTTAAGAAGGTTGTGGTAAGTGCAGACCTACCAGTACAGTGCTTGCTTGGCAATGATCTAGAGAATTCAGCTTGGGCTGAAGTGGAGCTCAGGACACATGCAGAAATGTTAGGGATCCCTGCTCATGCCTTTGCTGTGACTAGGTCACAGGCCAAAATGTCTAAAGCTGGAAAGGCCCTGGATTCTGGAATAATGGACCAGCTGCCTCACAGGAGGAGGAGCAGTAGGGTGAAGGCAAAACCTTCCCACCTGACTCAGAATGCTGATCAGTCTCCTCAGGGAGATGATCTTGAGCCTAAAGAAGGAACTTTCCCAGAGGAGCTTGACCAGGTTGAGTTCTTGGGGACAGGGGGCCCTTCCAGGTCTGATCTGAGCCAGGAGCAGAAAACCTGCCCCTCTCTTGAGCCACTCAGAGAGCAAGCTTCTGATGAGGCTGCTGGGAATGCTAGTGTCACCCATAACGTTTATTGGGATGATGGACTCCTTTACTCAGAGAGTAGAGACCCCAAGCCTGGTGCATCCAGGAGGTTGGTTATACCTCTGAAGTTTAGGGGTTTGCTATTGACACTAGCCCATGATATTCCCCAAGCAGGACACCTAGGCCAGAACAAGACTTGGGACAGAATTGTCCCTCACTTTCATTGGCATCACATGTCTGAGGACACAAAGGAGTTTTGTGGCTCCTGTGTAACCTGCCAAGCCAGTGGCAAATCAGGTGGCACTACAAAGGCCCCCCTGATACCACTACCTGTGGTGGAGGTGCCCTTTGAAAGGGTAGGGATTGACTTTGTTGGTCCCATGGATCCCAAAACAGCATCTGGGCACAGATTTATACTTGTGGTGGTGGATCATGCCACCAGGTACCCAGAGGCAATTCCCCTAAGGGCCACTACAACACCTGTAGTGGCAAGAGCTCTCTTGAGTGTGTTCTCAAGAGTAGGCTTTCCTAAGGAGGTAGTATCTGACAGGGTTGCAAACTTCATGTCTAGTTACTTGACTGCTATGTGGAAGGAGTGTGAAGTGAACTACAAGTTCACCACACTCTATCACCCACAATGCAATGGTTTAGTTGAGACATTCAACAAAACCTTAAAGGGCATGATTAAAGGACTCTCAGAGAAGCTTAGGCGAAAATGGGACCTACTCTTGCCCTGCCTTTTATTTGCATACAGGGAGGTGCCTCAAAAGGGGGTTGGTTACAGCCCATTTAAACTTTTGTTTGGTCACCCTGTCAGGGGTCCATTGTGTTTGGTGAAGGAAGGATGGGAGTTACCTCTCAAGCCCCCAAAGCAAGACACAGTGGACTTTGTACTTGGTGTCCGTTCCAGGATGGCTGAGTACATGAAAAAGGCAAACAAAAACCTTGAGGCTAGCCAGGAACTGCAAAAAAGCCTGGCATGATCAAAAGACTGTACTGACTGTTTACCAGCCAGGACAGAACGTGTGGGTGTTGGAGCCTGTGGCCCCAGCAGCCCTCCAGGACAAATGGAGTGGCCCCCAAACAATTGTTGAACAGAAAGGGGAGGTTACCTACCTGGTAGACGTGGAACCCCTAGGAGTCCCCATGGGGTACTTCATGTCAACAGACTTAAACCATATGTTGACAGGGCAGACATGGGCTTGCTTATGGCTACTGATGAAGGACAGGAGGAAGCGAGTGACCCACTCCCTGACCTGCTTTCTCAGAACCCTGATGATGGGTCAGTTGATGGTGTAGCCTTGGCAGGCAGCCTCACTGCCCAGCAGCAAACTGACTGCAGAAACCTTCTCAGCCAGTTTAGACATATGTTTTCTCTGACTCCAAGTCAGACCACCTGGTGCACTCATGAAGGGGACACTGGGGACAGTCTATGTGTGAAGAATACGATCTACAGGCAACCTGACCCTGTCAGGGACTGTATACGGACAGAAGTCCAAAAGATGTTGGATCTGGGTATGATTTAACCCTCTGTTAGCCCTTGGGCTAGTCCAGTAGTCCTGGTACCTAAACCTCACACCGGTGGTGGGAGTAGAGAGATGAGGTTTTGTGTAGACTACAGGGGTCTCAATGCAGTCACTAGGACTGATGCCCATCCTATCCCCAGGGCAGATGAGCTAATAGATACTTTGGCCTTAGCCAAGTTTCTAAGCACATTTGACCTGACGGCTGGCTACTGGCAGATCAGACTAGCTGATGATGCAAAGCCAAAGACAGCATTTTCTACCCCTAGTGGGCACTATTAATTTGTGGTAATGCCCTTTGGTTTGAAGAATGCACCTGCCACTTTCCAAAGGCTGGTGAATCAAGTCCTTACAGGCCTAGAAGACTCTAGTGCAGCATATCTAGATGATATTGCTGTCTTTAGCTCCACCTGGAAGGATCACCTGGTCCACCTAAGGAATGTTTTGGAGGCCCTGCAAAAAGCAGGCCTAACTATCAAGGCTACTAAGTGCCAGATAGGGCAGAGTCAGGTTGTGTACCTGGGCCACCTTGTAGGTGGAGGCCAGGTTCAACCATTGCAGAGCAAAATCCAGACCATAAATTAATGGATTGCTCCAACTACCCAGACTCAGGTGAGAGCCTTCCTAGGCCTGGCTGGGTACTATAGGAGATTTGTCAAGGGGTATGGATCAATAGTGACACCCCTGAATGACTTAACTTCTAAAAAGATGCCCAAAAAGGTTCAGTGGACAACTAGCTGTCAAAAGGCATTTGATGACCTGAAGCAGGCCATGTGCACTGCTCCAATTCTGCAGAGTCCTGACTACTCCAAGAAGTTCATTGTCCAAACAGATGCATCTGAGTTGGGGGTAGGGGCTGTACTGTCACAGTTGAATGATGAAGGTCAGGATCAGCCAGTAGCTTTCATAAGCAGAAGGCTGACCCCTAGAGAGAAACGTTGGTCAGCCATTGAGAGGGAGGCCTTTGCTGTGGTTTGGTCTCTGAAGAAGTTGAGGCCATACTTGTTTGGTACTCACTTCCTTGTTCAGACAGACCATAAACCCCTCTTATGGCTAAAACAAATGAAGGGTGAAAACCCCAAACTGCTTAGGGGGTCCATTTCCCTACAGGGGATGGACTTTACAGTGGAACATAGACCTGGGAGTAACCATGCCAATGCAGATGGACTCTCTAGGTATTTCCACTTAGTACATGAAGACTCAACTGGTCAAGGTTAGTTTAATGTCCCTGCGTTTGGGGGGGTTGTGTAGGAGAGTAGGATCTGCTTCACATGGGTACCCCCACTTTTTGCTGGTGTTTCACAGTTTTTCAACCTTAGTCTGGCTGTGGCCCTGCTAATCAGGACCCCAGCCTAGCTGCTTCCTCTCTAAAATGGTTTCCATATACATTAGGTACATATCTAATTGGATTTTTTGAGTGCCTTATAAGGCCCTAGTATATGGTATACTATGTACCTAGGGCTTAGGTACCTCAGAGGCCAACCAGGGGCTGAAGCATGTTTTATGCCACCCCTAGAAGGCACTCCAAAATGGCACCACAGGTCTGCTACTGCAGCCTGGGTAAGGGTGTACTTGCACCCCTTACAGTGGTATAGGCTACCTATATCACTATCATTGCACACACATATAAAACCTATAAGTCACTCCTATGGCAGGCCTTAGCAATCCTGAAGGCAGAGTGCTTGGTTTTTATGTGAGAGGGTGCCACTGCATGAGCAGAGCCCCTCTGCAGCGTTCGGAGTACCTCCTCTGATGCTGTTTGTGGTGCAGTCTGACCCTATACTCTTAAGTGCATTATAACCTCGCGGTAAATGCTAACTTTGGGATGGCTACACGGAAACATGTCGTGTTTGGTGTCAAACGCTTTGGAATACTACCCCCCCCCCGCCAGTTCTGGCAGCGGGGGTAGCATTCCAACCTTCTAGAGGGAGAGACATGTTCACACTGGTCTAACCCGGTAGGACTTTCTTGAGCCCTGGCATCACAAAATGGATGCCTCTGCCACAGACACGGGTCTGGCCTCCTGCTGCTGACCGAATGTCACAGTTGAGGTTAAACACTAACCTTAAGCCGGCTGCAGCAGGAGCGATGATGGACGAGAGGAACCTTTTCCCCTATCTGTGTGTTCCCCCCAGAGAGAAACGTTATTCACCTCGTCTGGGGAAACCACAAGGAAGGGGGAAAGGGAAAAAAGGGGCAAATGAAGCAAGAACATAGGGGTCTCAGGACTCTCGGGAAGACTTCAGAGAGTTGCAACAGTCACTCTCTATCGTCTGTTCTCCCTGCAGAAAAGACATATAACAACACCATGAGTGTGACTCAATCCCTCCCCCTTGGTTTCACACAGGTCTTTAAGTAATGTACGTACCTTGCAGATTCTACCCCAATTGTACAGGAATGAAAGAAAATAGAACACTACCGAAGAAGATGGCCAGTGTTCCTGAAAGGTAGCCTTCTACTAGCGAGGAGCGTTCTCCCACTGTGTCTGTGTCAAGGATGGAAATCCGAGCCTGGCAGTGGCTCTCTGCTGCTTATTGGTGTAGCGCTCCGAGGCGCACGTGTGTTTCCAACCGCCTCGTAACGGTATTTGATGAGGAGTCAAAGTTGTATCACTAAAGCAATTACAAAGCGCTCCTGCGCGTATGCATGTGAGCTCTCCCTAGCTCAACCTGGAAATGTCATCAACCTAGAGAATAAAGCGCGTCCTGCGCGTAGAACTGTGAGCCTTCAGCAGCTCACTCTGGCAATGATTATGAACTGAAATATAAAGCGCTCCTGCGCGGGTTTGTATGAGCCTTCAACAGCTCTCTACTGTTTCATGCTAAACGTTTAGTAAGTGCTACGGCGCTTTGAAGTCTCGCTCAGCGTTGCTCACTAATGGAGGCCACTTGGAAAGTGCCCCAGGGGTACTGGCACTGGAGTACTGGGCGTGCTCCTCCAGCGATGCCGGAAATGAAGTTTGCAGTAATGGGACTCTATCCCCTTGAGCCGCGCCGATGGTCCGCAAGACGGAAGAAAGCCAGCGGGAAGGTTTTGCGGCTGAAACCAAGGAGACGCATATGCACAACGTAACGCTGTCCTGGACTCTTGCCGGGATCACGGGAACCTCCGGGTTTCAGAGGCACGGACTCTCAGGAAGTACACGTACCGTACAGGAATGGAGGTCGCGTTGTTTCAAGCAGGAGACGATGCACACATCACGGGCTTGTCGGGACTTCACGGAGGTCATCAGGTGACGAGCCCCGTGTTCAGGGACGAAGGAGGTTACATAGGGAGGATAAGGGAAAGAGAGGTAGAACACCCGTTTAGACAGTGGCAGGCATTCTGGGAGTCGTAGTGCATTCATAGTGCATTCATTCCTCCTTACTGCTAACGTTACCTACGCGCCTTACTGCTAACGCTACCTACGCGCTGTGACACCGAAACGCCGGCAGGGGAGGCCTGGACAATAGGTTTCCTCTCCCAGGGAGGTGTAACCACCTCCCCAGACAGGCAGATGTGTATTGGGGCTGGGCGGGTGCACTCTCTGGTGCTTTGAAGTCTTGCATTGGGGGCACACTTGGTGTCCCTGTGCATAGTCCAGTTCAAACCGGCTACCTGCCACTGCTCTGGTGCAAAACTGGACAAAGAACATGGGTGTAACCACTCCTCTTTCCAAACCCTCCCATAGGTGGGTCCCTAGAGTATGTCCAACCCCCAAACTTAGTATAAGTATGGGAACCCAGTCCTTGCGACTTTAGATTACCCTGGACGAAACTCTGCAACATATATCCTGGACCTTCGACTTTCTATTTCGACTAGAAGAAAGAAGAAATCTCCCTTGGGGTCAAGGAGTGACTCCCCTGCTTGGCAGGCACCAATGAAGCAACTGACCAGTCTGCATCTCTAAAGCTCCCGCCGGACGCCGAAGACTTTGCATCACCAGAGGAGGATTTCCAGACTTTCCTGAGGATACCCTGAGTCCACAGCAAAGCTGAGGCCCGTGGCTATCGTGGGTGATGTGGAACCGTGACCCCTGGACACCGTGAACTGTTGAAGCAACACTATCTTCTGGGACTTCCTCAAAGTTGTGCTTTGGGTGCCAAGTAACCCCAGCCTTGTGCACCTCCTGCCCCGAAGATTGCTGGCCTCCACTCCACGAGTGACCCGTGGGCCAGTTTCAAGTGCAACCGCTTGAGGCTCCTTCGCGATCGCTAGCCTGTTGGCTAGTAGGTCCCCACGAAGGCAACTCCTCTTCTTATTGGGATTTCCTGGTTGCTCCAGACATGCCCCAACTTACCTTCGCAGGGTGAGTTCCTCAGTCCTTGCTGGTCTGCACCACAGTCCTTTCTCTGATTTCCAGTGACTTGCTGTTGCCAAGGCTTTTTGGGTCCAATCTGGTTGCCGACAACGCAGCACTTGACAGACTTTGGGGGACAGCTCGAGTCCATCTCCTGGTTGTCATCGGCACCTCCTGGACCTCGTGGCTGAAGAGTCAAGTCACCCATCAACTCACCTGAAGCACCCGACATCTGTGGGCACTGGTCCATCCTGCCCTCGGGCACTGGCAAGTGACCCAGACTATGTCCCCTCTGCTTCCAGGTTCCTTCCATCCTAGATCCAGGCTTGGATCTCTTTTGACACTTCTCCTCTTCATGACAGCAGCAGTTCTTCGACAGCTTCCATTGTAATCGACGACGCGACCCAACACCAAAAGACACCTATGCACCCGGCTTCCCTGGGTGAGGTAAATTGAGTGCTCTGGTGCTCCCGTGGGTGCGAGCCCTAGAACTTCTTAAGTCCAAAAGGGGTTTGGTACTGACTCAAGTCTAAGTGTCCCTAATCTTTAAATTTCCAACCGCGACATTGCCCATAGAAGCTAACGGGAACCAGCGGTTGTGTTTACACACTCCACACAGTCCCCGTGGGTCCCCTGTATCACTACCTTGGGTGGTTCCTTGGGGTCCCAGCAGTTCTACAGGCTCTAGGCCTTGTGTCTAGTTCAGTCGTGGTTCTTATACCACTTTATTGGTATATGGTTTGGAACGCCCCTAGGGCCCAAACGTGTATTTGTGCTATTACTGATGATTGCTAACTTGAAAATTAAGTACTTCGAACCCCAGTCTCATAAATAGACTAGAGGGGTGTGTTTTATCCTAAATACATATATTTTAAATATATACCTGGTTTGGTTGTCCTTTCATTTGATCATTCAAGAGGTTATAGGCTGGTAAAACAAGCTGCTTTACATTCCTTCAAGACTTAGCCTGAAGGCTGCTCTCCATAGCTACCACTAGGATATATTTCAATAAAGGTTGTCTTTAACCAATTCACCATAAGGGGTTGTTTGGACTGATACAAGGTGCCCACTAGAACTTGTGGACAGCTTATATCAGGCCACCTTCTCACACTGGTGTGCAGCGTGTGGGATTCCAGCTTGCTATTGTTTTACCAGATAATCTCAATTGAATTGATAAACTGAAAACCACTAAAGGTACCTCAGGTACATAGAATATCAAGTTTAGCTACAGTAAGTTACACTGAACTTAGAGTTGTGTGTTAAGGGCTTAGCACACCCTTTCTACAACTCAAGAGAGTTTAGTAGGCCACACTAGTGTAGGTAGTGCAATACACCACACCACATTTGTAATGTCTAGTCAGCCAGGAACCAGAGGGTCCCTGCCAGGAGCCAATGAGTTCCTCCCCTATAAATATGAGGATCTCTCCTTTGCTCAGCTTCGGGCCTTATGTTCCATTAGGAAGCCGAAGACAGGCAAAAGCCCAACCACCCAGCATCTCATAAAGATACTTAAGCTGGATGATCTCCCAGGACCTAGTGGTTCTGATGGGGTAGGCAGTGTGGGTGGGGCAGCAGGTGAGGGTGGGCCTAGGGGTGGAAACTTCCCTGACCCTACCTCTAATGCTGACCAGACTGATGACAATGATCAGAATCTGGTGAAGCCAGCTCTCCTGGATGAGGATGAGGAGGATGACAACAATGCTCCCTCCTTTATTCCTCCAGGCAGAGTTGAAAGTAGGGCTAGAAGGGATAGATCTCTGTCAAGGGGATCTGTCCAGTCTAACTCTTCTATAGGGACCTCTGTCTCTTCTCACAGAGGGAGGGAAACCTCCCAGGAGAGGAGAGAGAGACTGCTGAAGTATGAGCAAGACAAGTTCAACCTCAGAAAGCATCAGATGGCCTTAGATAGGGAAGCCCTAGAGCTCTACAGAGCTAGTAAAAAGGAGGGACTAGAGTCCCTTGGTGGCAGCAATTTCCCTAGAGATAGGGAGAGGTCTTATGACCATAGAAACCTAAGTAAGATTGTCCCTCCCTACCAGAGGTGGGATAACATCCACAAATGGATAACTGCCTTGGAGAGGGCCTGTAAAGTACAGAAGGTCCCTCAAGATCAGTGGGCATCAATCTTTTGGCTCTCCTTTGCAGACAAAGGTAGAGACAAGCTCCTCACTGTAAGAGAAGAGGATGCTGAGGATTACCAGGTCTTGAAAAGTGCACTAATAGATGTGTTTGGTCTAACCACTGACCAATACAGGTTAAAGTTCAGAGACACCCAAAAAGCACAAAATCAAGACTGGGTTGACTTTACTGACTGTGCTGCTAAGGCTCTGGAAGGTTGGTTATTGGGCAGTAAAGTGTGTGACTTCATAGGATTGTACAATCTGATAATGAGGGAGAAGATTCTTAATAACTGTCAAAATCAGCCGTTGCACCAGTACCTGGTAGAATCTGATCTGACCTTCCCCCAAGAATTGGGAACGAAGGCAGACAAATGGGTCAGAACCAGGGTGAGGCAGAAGGTACAGAACCAAGGTGGTGACCCAAAGAAGCAGGATTCTAAGAACTCTGACAAGGGTGGGGACAAGGGTAAAGACCAGAAGTCTTCACAAGGGCCCAAACAATCTTCTTCTAATGGGGAGTCACAGTGAAGTAAGGGAAAAGGCCAAAAGAAACCTTGGTGCAAAATCTGTAAACAGAAAACTCACTGGACCAGTGACTGCACCAAGTCCAAAGAATCTACTCCAGCCACGATTGCCCCTAAGGCAACTTTTCCCCCTAGTACAGCTACAATAGGTGGTGGCAATGTTCAGAATAAGGGTGTGATAGGGTTGACCCTGGGCTCTGAGATGGACTCTGGCCTAGTCAGAGTTCCAATTCAGGTTCTGCTCGTCTGTGATGGGGGCATGGACATGTCCCCCTGTGTGAGTCCCAGTAATCTGGGCAAATACAGACAACAGCATTTGATAAACGGAGTAGAAGCTTGGGCATTCAGGGACACAGAAGCAAGTGTCACAATGATGACAAAAGATTTTGTGGATCCTGGGCAGATTATACTTGGAGAAATGTACCAAGTGACCAATGCTAGCAATGTCAGAACGGACCATTCTCAGACAGTTGTTAACTTCTCCTGGGGAGGGGTAACTGGCCTTAAGAAGGTTGTGGTAAGTGCAGACCTACCAGTACAGTGCTTGCTTGGCAATGATCTAGAGAATTCAGCTTGGGCTGAAGTGGAGCTCAGGACACATGCAGAAATGTTAGGGATCCCTGCTCATGCCTTTGCTGTGACTAGGTCACAGGCCAAAATGTCTAAAGCTGGAAAGGCCCTGGATTCTGGAATAATGGACCAGCTGCCTCACAGGAGGAGGAGCAGTAGGGTGAAGGCAAAACCTTCCCACCTGACTCAGAATGCTGATCAGTCTCCTCAGGGAGATGATCTTGAGCCTAAAGAAGGAACTTTCCCAGAGGAGCTTGACCAGGTTGAGTTCTTGGGGACAGGGGGCCCTTCCAGGTCTGATCTGAGCCAGGAGCAGAAAACCTGCCCCTCTCTTGAGCCACTCAGAGAGCAAGCTTCTGATGAGGCTGCTGGGAATGCTAGTGTCACCCATAACGTTTATTGGGATGATGGACTCCTTTACTCAGAGAGTAGAGACCCCAAGCCTGGTGCATCCAGGAGGTTGGTTATACCTCTGAAGTTTAGGGGTTTGCTATTGACACTAGCCCATGATATTCCCCAAGCAGGACACCTAGGCCAGAACAAGACTTGGGACAGAATTGTCCCTCACTTTCATTGGCATCACATGTCTGAGGACACAAAGGAGTTTTGTGGCTCCTGTGTAACCTGCCAAGCCAGTGGCAAATCAGGTGGCACTACAAAGGCCCCCCTGATACCACTACCTGTGGTGGAGGTGCCCTTTGAAAGGGTAGGGATTGACTTTGTTGGTCCCATGGATCCCAAAACAGCATCTGGGCACAGATTTATACTTGTGGTGGTGGATCATGCCACCAGGTACCCAGAGGCAATTCCCCTAAGGGCCACTACAACACCTGTAGTGGCAAGAGCTCTCTTGAGTGTGTTCTCAAGAGTAGGCTTTCCTAAGGAGGTAGTATCTGACAGGGTTGCAAACTTCATGTCTAGTTACTTGACTGCTATGTGGAAGGAGTGTGAAGTGAACTACAAGTTCACCACACTCTATCACCCACAATGCAATGGTTTAGTTGAGACATTCAACAAAACCTTAAAGGGCATGATTAAAGGACTCTCAGAGAAGCTTAGGCGAAAATGGGACCTACTCTTGCCCTGCCTTTTATTTGCATACAGGGAGGTGCCTCAAAAGGGGGTTGGTTACAGCCCATTTAAACTTTTGTTTGGTCACCCTGTCAGGGGTCCATTGTGTTTGGTGAAGGAAGGATGGGAGTTACCTCTCAAGCCCCCAAAGCAAGACACAGTGGACTTTGTACTTGGTGTCCGTTCCAGGATGGCTGAGTACATGAAAAAGGCAAACAAAAACCTTGAGGCTAGCCAGGAACTGCAAAAAAGCCTGGCATGATCAAAAGACTGTACTGACTGTTTACCAGCCAGGACAGAACGTGTGGGTGTTGGAGCCTGTGGCCCCAGCAGCCCTCCAGGACAAATGGAGTGGCCCCCAAACAATTGTTGAACAGAAAGGGGAGGTTACCTACCTGGTAGACGTGGAACCCCTAGGAGTCCCCATGGGGTACTTCATGTCAACAGACTTAAACCATATGTTGACAGGGCAGACATGGGCTTGCTTATGGCTACTGATGAAGGACAGGAGGAAGCGAGTGACCCACTCCCTGACCTGCTTTCTCAGAACCCTGATGATGGGTCAGTTGATGGTGTAGCCTTGGCAGGCAGCCTCACTGCCCAGCAGCAAACTGACTGCAGAAACCTTCTCAGCCAGTTTAGACATATGTTTTCTCTGACTCCAAGTCAGACCACCTGGTGCACTCATGAAGGGGACACTGGGGACAGTCTATGTGTGAAGAATACGATCTACAGGCAACCTGACCCTGTCAGGGACTGTATACGGACAGAAGTCCAAAAGATGTTGGATCTGGGTATGATTGAACCCTCAGTTAGCCCTTTGGACTAGTCCAGTAGTCCTGGTACCTAAACCTCACACCGGTGGTGGGAGTAGAGAGATGAGGTTTTGTGTAGACTACAGGGGTCTCAATGCAGTCACTAGGACTGATGCCCATCCCATCCCCAGGGCAGATGAGCTAATAGATACTTTGGCCTTAGCCAAGTTTCTAAGCACATTTGACCTGACAGCTGGCTACTGGCAGATCAGACTAGCTGATGATGCAAAGCCAAAGACAGCATTTTCTACCCCTAGTGGGCACTATTAATTTGTGGTAATGCCCTTTGGTTTGAAGAATGCACCTGCCACTTTCCAAAGGCTGGTGAATCAAGTCCTTACAGGCCTAGAAGACTTTAGTGCAGCATATCTAGATGATATTGCTGTCTTTAGCTCCACCTGGAAGGATCACCTGGTCCACCTGAGGAATGTTTTGGAGGCCCTGCAAAAAGTAGGCCTAACTATCAAGGCTACTAAGTGCCAGATAGGGCAGAGTCAGGTTGTGTACCTGGGCCACCTTGTAGGTGGAGGCCAGGTTCAACCATTGCAGAGCAAAATCCAGACCATAAATGAATGGATTGCTCCAACTACCCAGACTCAGGTGAGAGCCTTCCTAGGCCTGACTGGGTACTATAGGAGATTTGTCAAGGGGTATGGATCAATAGTGACACCCCTGAATGACTTAACTTCTAAAAAGATGCCCAAAAAGGTTCAGTGGACAACTAGCTGTCAAAAGGCATTTGATGACCTGAAGCAGGCCATGTGCACTGCTCCAATTCTGCAGAGTCCTGACTACTCCAAGAAGTTCATTGTCCAAACAGATGCATCTGAATTGGGGGTAGGGGCTGTACTGTCATAATTGAATGATGGAGGTCAGGATCAGCCAGTAGCTTTCATAAGCAGAAGGCTGACCCCTAGAGAGAAACGTTGGTCAGCCATTGAGAGGGAGGCCTTTGCTGTGGTTTGGTCTCTGAAGAAGTTGAGGCCATACTTGTTTGGTACTCACTTCCTTGTTCAGACAGACCATAAACCCCTCTTATGGCTAAAACAAATGAAGGGTGAAAACCCCAAACTGCTTAGGGGGTCCATTTCCCTACAGAGGATGGACTTTACAGTGGAACATAGACCTGGGAGTAACCATGCCAATGCAGATGGACTCTCTAGGTATTTCCACTTAGTACATGAAGACTCAACTGGTCAAGGTTAGTTTAATGTCCCTGCGTTTGGGGGGGTTGTGTAGGAGAGTAGGATCTGCTTCACATGGGTACCCCCACTTTTTGCTGGTGTTTCCCAGTTTTTCGACCCTAGTCTGGCTGTGGCCCTGCTAATCAGGACCCCAGCCTAGCTGCTTCCTCTCTAAAATGGTTTCCATATACATTAGGTACATATCTAATTGGATTTTTGAGTGCCTTATAGGGCCCTAGTATATGGTATACTATGTACCTAGGGCTTAGGTACCTCAGAGGCCAACCAGGGGCTGAAGCATGTTTTATGCCACCCCTAGGAGGCACTCCAAAATGGCACCACAGGTCTGCTACTGCAGCCTCGGTAAGGGTGTAATTGCACCCCTTACAGTGGTATAGGCTACCTATATCACTATCATTGCACACACATATAAAACCTATAAGTCACTCCTATGGCAGGCCTTAGCAATCCTGAAGGCAGAGTACTTGGTTTTTATGTGAGAGGCTGCCCCTGCATGAGCAGAGCTCATCTGCAGTGTTTAGAGTACCTCCTCTGATGCTGTTTGTGGTGCAGCCTGACCATATACTCTAAAGTGCATTATAACCTCGCTGTAAATGCTATCTTTGGATGGCTGCACAGAAATATGTCGTGTTTGGTGTCAACCGCTTTGGAATACTACCCACCGCAAGTTCTGGCGGCGGGGGTAGCATTCCACCCTTCTAGAGGGAGAGACATGTTCACACTGGTCTAACCCGGTAGGACTTTCATGAGCCCTGGCTTCACAAAATGGATGCCTCTGCCACAGACATGGGTGTGGCCTCCTGCTGCTGAGCGAAACTCCGGCAGGGGAGGCCTGGACAATAGGTTTCCTGTCCCAGGAAGGTGTAACCACCTCCCCAGAGAGGCAGATGTGTATTGGGGATGGGTGGGAGCACTCTCTGGTGCTTTGAAGTCCTGCACTGGGGGCACACTTGGTGTCCCTGTGCATAGTCCAGTTCAAACCGGTTGCAGGGGCTACCTGCCCCTGCTCTGGTGCGAAACTGGAAAAAGGAAATGGTTGTAACCACCCCTCTTTCCAAACCCTCCCCTAGGTGGGTCCCTAGAGTATGTCCAACTCCCAAACTTAGTATAAGTATGGGAACCCAGTTCTTGTGACTTTAGATTACCCTGGACGAAACTCTGCAACCTTTATCCTGGACCTTCGACTTTCTATTTCGACTAGAAGACGGAAGAAATCTCCCTTGGGGTCAAGGAGTGACTCCCCTGTTTGGCAGGCACCAAAGAAGCAACTGACTGGTCTGCATCGCTGAATCTCCCGCCGGACGCCAAAGACTTTGCATTACCAGATGTGGATTTCCAGACTTCCCCAGGCTACCCTGAGTCCACAGCAAAGCTGAGGCACGTGGCTTTCATGGGTGACGTGGAACTGTGACCCGTGGACACCCTGAACTTTTGCAGAAAAACTATCTTCTGGGACTTCCTCGAAGTTGTGCTGTGGGCTGCAGGTAGCCCCAGCCTTGAGCACCTCTTGCACCGAAGATTGCTGGCCTCCACTCCATGAGTGACCCGTGGGCCAGTTTCAAGTGCGACCGCTTGAGGCTCCTTCGCAATTGCTAGCCCGTGGGCTAGTAGGTCCTCACGAAGGCAACTCCTCTTCTGATTGGGCTTTCCTGGTTGCTCCAGATGTGCCCCGACTTACCCTCACTAGGTGAGTCCCTTAGGCCTTGCTGGTCCGCACCGCAGTCGTTTCTCTGATTTCCAGTGACTTGCCATTGCCAAGGCTTGTTGGGTCCAATCTGGTCGCTGATACCGCAGCACTCGACAGACTTTGTGGGGCAGCTCGAATCCAGCTCCTGGTTGTCATCGGTGCCTCCTGGACCTCATGGCTGAAGAGTCAAGACACCCATCAACTCACCTGAAGCACCCGACATCTGTGGGCACTGGTCCATCCTGCCCTCGGTTACTAGTAAGTGACCCAGACTCTGTCCCCTCTGCTTTCAGGCTCCTTCCATCCTAGATCCAGGCTTGGATCTCTTCGGACACTTCTCCTCTTCACGGCAGCAGCAGTTCTTCACCAGCTTCCATTGTAATTAACGACGCGACCCGACACCAAAAGACACCTATGCACCCGGCTTCAGTGGGTGAGGTAACTCGAGTAGTCTTGTGCTCCTGTGGGTGCTAGCCCTAGAACTTCTTAAGTCCGAAAGGGATTGGTCCTGACTCGAGTCTAAGTGTCCCTCATCTTTAAATTTCCAACCGTGACATTGCCCATAGAAGCTAACGGGAACCCGCGGTTGTGTTTACACACTGCACACAGTCCCCGTGGGTCCCCTGTGTCACTGCCTTGGGTGGTTCCTTGGGGTCCCAGCAATTCTACAGGCTCTTGGACTTGTGTCTAGTTCAGTTGTGGTTCTTATACCACTTTATTTGTATATGGTTTGGAACAACCCTAGGGCCCAAACGTGTATTTGTGCTATTACTGATGATTGCTAACTTGTAAATTAAGTACTTCAAACTCCAGTCTCATAAAGAGACTAGAGGGGTGTGTTTTATCCTAAATACATATATTTTAAATATATACCTGGTGTAGTTGTCCTTTCATTTGACCATTCAAGAGATTATAGACTGGTAAAACAAGCTGCTTTACATTCCTTCAAGACTTAGCCTGAAGGCTTCTCTCCATAGCTACCACTAGGATAGATTTCAATAAAGGTTGTCTTTAACCAATTCACTATAAGGGGTTGTTTGGACTGATACAAGGTGCCCACTAGAACTAGTGGACAGCATATATCAGGCCACCTTCTGACAAAGAAGACCTGAGTTGTGATCAACACCTGACTCCTGTTAGGTTATGCTCATAGAAGGTACAGTGTGCAAACTGTTAAAGGTACCTTCAGCGCACGGGTCTTCAGTACACTTAGGGATTACCCGACTTGTGAGAACTTTATTAAGTGTGTGTCCTTGATTGGTTGAGGCACTTTCAATGGTGTCTCTATAGGCATTGCGACCTGGTAAAGGGTAAAATATTTTTTAAAGATTGTGTAGCCTTTAGGAGTGCATGTAATACAGCATTTTAATTTTTACAAGAAGAAGTAATGGCTAGAAAGCTGGGTAAGCCTTGGACTGCTTTGCTTCACTACCTTCAGAGTCAAGTGCCAAAAAGGGCATATGGTTCCCAGTTTAGATGCCTGCATCACTGGGCTCAAGAACACTAGCAGTGAAAGATCCCAGTTGTACCAACTGGGACAAAGTACCACCTCTCAGACCTAGGACCATCAAACACAGATTTCTTACAGTTGCCAATTAAGTACATTACAATTATTGGCAAAAATAGTTGATTTATACAACTCTGGTAGACAATTATTAACAAGCAGATACCAAGCAGCAAACCATGACACCTAATAAAATAGTTTAATTGCTCACACTAAATTTTACCAGGCTGTGGGACCAGATAGGTCAGCTATTGAGATTCTTGAGGTAGACCTTAAACTTAGGAAATTCCCATTGTTACCAGTTTTCCAATCAGTTAAAGTGCTAGACTCCTTTTCCTGGAGTCATAAAAGGGCAACATTTTAACCCCTTCGCCGCGGCAGAAATTCCGCCGCGGCGCTGGGGGGGTTTGGGGGCAGGTGCGGTGGCGCTGTGCTCGTGACGGAACCACTCCGTCACGAGCCACGGTTGAGCTGTTCTCATGACGGAGTGGTTCCGTCACGTCTCCGCCCACTGCGCTAATCGCCCGCACAGGCGGGGAATTAGCGCCGCGTGGGCGGAGCGGCTGCCAACGGCCGCAGCATGACGGAACCACTCCGTCATGAGCACAGCGCAACCGTGGCTCATGACGGAGTGGTTCCGTCATGAGCGGGGAAGGGGTTAAACAATATACATAATAAAAGGGTGACTATGATAACCCTCCAAAATAATCAGCTAATTATCTTGCTGGACAGCAAGGGTTAATTATTTGCATAAATGTTATTAAACGATCTAGAAAACTGGACAGCAGGAATTGACATTTCTTCTGGCCCTAATGGGCTTAATAGCATGGGAGTGCTCTAAGAACAATGTAATATTATCAAGTATGAGGGCATGGGCACCTCTCTAGAAAAAGGTCCATACTTGCACTGTTGTTTTTGGATGATAGAGTAGCTTTTGGCATGGTGGACATATCCGTGCTAGGGCAGAAGCTGGTTCGGATGGCAAATAATTAATATTTGTGGTTTCAGATCAGGACCCTCGCCAAAGATGCCTGGTTAAAGGTTCAGACGAACCTTAGTGGGCAACTGAAATCTCACCTCTGTGAGCTTGGGCTGTTTCCCTACTTTCTTATGCAGGCAGCTTGTCTTTCAATCACAGACTCCTCTAAGCTTACACAGGCTGCTTTATTGACTAGTATAATATAACAAACATAAGCATTAGGTAGCCAATAGAGAAGATTAGAATGTTGACCCTCAATGGTTACAGTAAGATTAATCTCAAAAAATCATTGCCAGGAGTATGGGAAGTAGCACTGTCGAGGTACATTTATGTACACTTACATCTCTTAGTGTGTCATCCCCAAAACGTCCAACTCCTGTTAGGTAAAAGTGCAAAGGTGGAACAGTCCTCTCTATTTGTACTAAATTGTATGGATAGTTAATAATTATTCACATTTTATTCCCATTTCAGATATTTTGAGGACAATTCACAAAGGCATGTAAGAGTATGTAAAAGAACACTACATAGAACCGCCTTTGTGAATAGGCGGCATAGATTCTACATGTATGCCACATGGATTAACAAAAACTTTGGCAGGGCTCCAAACTTAATGGACCAGAGGTGGACTCCTCTGGCCTATGGAAATGAAATGTTCAAAATGCATCCCATTACCTATTTCTGAAGTTCAGTGGTGTAAGGCAAAGCAACATACCTTGGCACTGTGGTTTATATCGCCATCCTTCTGTTGTACATTCCGATGTCTCCACAATGTGCCTTTGGTAGCTGTGATATCCATCATTACATTCATATTGAACTGCATCTTCTACATTGAAAAATTGCTTTTTGGGCCTGTAGCTCTTAATCGTGCCAGTCAACGTTAATTGGCACATTCCTGTAGTAGTAAGCATAGTAAAATGATTATAATTTAATCATGAGAATTATAAAAACATGCTGCTATCTATACACTGTCATTCATGTACAGACATTTATAAAACAACTCAAATCTTATCTTTATCAAATCTATCACTTAATGACTAAATAACCATTGTAAATCAAAACATTTTCAAATTTTCTCACCCCTTTCACCACAAGGGTAAAATAATTACTCTACGTATAGAGGTGCTGTGAAAATATTATTGGTATTTAGGTAAATGGAAGTATAGCATTCCATATGATGATAAAAAACAATATAGCATGTGGAATGGTGAATTGCATAGTACTGCTCTCTGATGAGGCACCTAATGGATAATATATCTGCAGAGGTTTTAGTAACAGTTGATTTCCGAACCCACAAATATATGCAAGATCATGAGGGGAAGGGATATTTATGTTTGTTAATGCCCAACAGAAGGTTATTAACAGCTATCTACTAATTTCACATAATACAGGGAAATAAACACTCCAATTGACTCTGTTTCATTCATGCCACTCTCTTTGAACCTAAGAAAGTGCATGGTGCTAATTGTACAATATGGCTGAGAGTAATAATTGAAAAATACCCCAAATCACACCTCAACATCACCCTAAAATTTCCTTCTTTCAGATGTTAAAATATGTTTTTCAGTTTGGTTGGCGAATATTTGCCATTTTCCCTTCAATGGAGGCACCCTTGCATCATGGTGCAAGGGTGCCTGCGTTGCCCTGCTGACTGATTTTGTGCAGGAAGGGACACCTTCCTGTACAAACCCAAAAATTCACGCGATTTCCATTTTCTATATGTGCTGCAGAATGCAGCACACATAGAAAAAGGAAAAAAAACTAAATATTTTTCCTTGTTGCTCCTCTCCTAACTCCATCCCTGGGAACGAGTTAGATTCTGATGCATTCCCAGGTTTAGGAATTCTCGTAATTCTGGGAAGGCTTCAAATATCCATGGTTGTTGTGTGGGAATACCCACAGCAACACCCATGGAACGCCCTTTTCACACAGTCTTATGCATGAAAGGGGCACATATTCACAAGGCCATGAAAAGCCATGTGAAGTGGCTTTACGTGGCTTTGTAAATAGGCCGCAGCACATTGCGCCTCCAGAACGTCAACAAAGTGACATTCCAGCAGCGCAAAAGTGCTGCAAGTGGTCTCATAAATGAGGCCCCTAGAACACATCACAACACCATATATCTGTCAGCACAAAGCAATCATTGTGTAAAAAGTATATAATTGGAAAGGATAATTTGTACCATTTCTATAAGTACTATATAAGTATATGTCTATGTTCACAATAAACAATTTGTCTATTGTTCAAGTACTGAGATAAGTTAGAACTGATGGTATTGGTGAACAGCCAATGAGGCACGCAGCATGCCCACTTGACGTTACTTAATTTGTTGAGTATGTCTTTGGTGTCCTGAATGGAAAGGATGGAGAGCAAGATATACGTCTACATACTGATAACGTTTCATCGGGAAACAGCCTTAACAAAGAATCCATAACAACGAGTGTACTAAACAACGAATCCTCAACAACGACCTTTACCTGAACCACGACCTCTTTAACCACTACTGTACACGAAGAACGACCACCTTAAGCACTACTGTACATGAACCATGACTTAATAAACAAGAGGTAAGTGTCAATAATTAAATAATTAATCAATGCTAGTGTAATATATTAAAATAATTGCAATTAGGAACGGGATGTAAGGTATTTAATTTTAATCACGCTGTCGATATAATAGTCATAATAAACCAGAGGTAAGTGTCAATAATGAAATAATTTATCTTAAATGCAAGTGTAATTATAATAAAAACACTGCAATTAGGAACTTAGGTATTTAATTTTAATCACGCTGACGATATATTAGTCTTTCTTTTAATTTACTGTGATAGGCCAGTAGACGGCACTGTTTGTTTGTTTTTCAAAGATGCAAACTTGATCTGTGCTCGATGCAACTGGTTGTCACATTTAAAATGGTTAAAAAATGGAGAATGGACTTTTTAATATGTTTAAAATAGGTCAAATCTTTTAACAAATGAAAAAATGTAATGAAATACGTTTAAAAAAAAAAGAATTCTGTAAGAACTTGCTTATTTTAGCATAGTTTTAATTAGTGCATTTTGTAAAGTAAAACATTTATTTAGTAAGCCTTCTAGTCAAAATTGAAAAAACAGATAATGGATTAGTATTTTATTGTCCCTCCCCCTACAGCCCGGGGCCCGCCACCTCCCCTGGGCTTTAATAATTGCACGTGGGGGGTACGTGGCCACCCCGCAGCCCCGGGGACTGCCACTTACCCGGGGCAATTTTAGTTAAGGGCAGGGCTCCTTTGCGGACCCCTGGCCCTGGAGACCACCACTTCGCTGGGGCTGTGTTCACGTTGGGAGGGGGGCAACGTGGCCCCCCTCCTAGAGCCCTCTATGGCCCTGGGGACCACCACCCCCCCAGGGCTGGCTCCGGCAATGTCCTGGGGTGCCCGCCTCCGGGAAATTGGAGTTTGCAATGACAGGAGGGGAGCCCGGCTCCCGCCCTGCCATTGCGAACTCTCCTTTGCTTCGTGGAAGCGAGAGCAGGAAACCTGCTCTTGCTTCCACAAAGCAAAGCAGATTGCTTTTGGACAAGGGAAGCTGCATGTCAGCAGCTCCCCTTCTCCAAAAGCAATGCCGGCTCCTGCCTTGTGGACACTGGACAGATCATCCTGAGCGAAATGTACCAGGTGACCAATGCAAACAAAATCAGGACCAACCACAGTCTGGCAGTTGTGAATTTCTCCTGGGGAGGGGTAACTGGCCTCAAGAAGGTTGTATTCAGTGCAGATCTCCCTGTAGAATGTCTAATTGGGTAATGATCTAGAGACTTCAGCCTGGTCTGAAGTATAGTTATGGACTATGCATAACACTGAACCATCTCTGGATCCTGGAACCATGGACCAGATGCTTCCCAAGAAGAGGAGCAGTAGGGTTAAGGCAGTGCCTTCCCCTCTGTCTCAGATCACAGATTCACCTCTTGGGGGAAGAGAAGCAGATCCTGAAGAAGCAACTGCCCCAGAGGGACTTGGACCTGATCAGGTTGAGTTGTTGGGGGCAGGGGGCCCTTCTAGGGAAGATCTGAGTAAGGAGCAACAGTGCTGCCCCTCTCTTGAACCCCTCAGACAGCAGGCTGCTGAACCCCTCAGACAGCAGGCTGCTGCTGAGGCTGCTGGGAATGCTAGTGTATCCCATAAAGATTATTGGGATGAGGGACTCCTATATTCTGAGGGTAGAGATCCAGTCCCTCGAGTCACCAGGAGGTTGGTAATACCTCAGAAGTTTAGGGGGTTCCTCTTGACCCTAGCACATGATATCCCTTTGTCAGGTCACTTGGACCAAAACAAGACCTGGGACAAGCTTGTTCCACATTTTCATTGGCCACATATGTCAGAAGACACAAAGGAGTTTTGTCGCTCCTGTGTC
This sequence comes from Triturus cristatus, assembly GCF_964204655.1. Lineage (NCBI taxonomy): Eukaryota > Metazoa > Chordata > Amphibia > Caudata > Salamandridae > Triturus > Triturus cristatus. The sequence continues at coordinate 371,601,525 of NC_140586.1, forward strand.
ACCTGTCAAGCCAGTGGCAAGGGAGGTGGCACAACAAAGGCCCCCCTGATACCACTACCTGTGGTGGGGGTACCCTTTGAAAGGGTAGGGACTGACATTGTTGGTCCCCTTGACCCTCAAACTGCATCTGGGCACAGATTTATCCTGGTGGTAGTGGATCAAGCCACCAGGTACCCAGAAGCAATTCCCCTGAAGACCACCAAAGCCCCTGTGGTGGCAAGAGCCCTCATTGGAGTTTTCTCCAGAGTGGGTTTCCGAAAGGAGGTCATCTATGACAGAGGTACCAACTTCATGTCAGGATATTTGAAAGCAATGTGGAAGGAGTGTGGTGTAACTTATAAGTTCACCACCCCCTATCACCCACAATGCAATGGGTTAGTTGAACGTTTCAACAAAACCCTTTAAGGGAATGATTAAAGGACTCCCAGAGAAGCTTAGGCGAAAATGAGACCTTCTTCTTTCCTGCCTTTTGTTTGCATACAGAGAGGTTCCACAGAAGGAGGTCGGCTACAGCCCATTTAAACTTCTGTTTGAGCATCCTGTATGAAGTCCATTATGTTTGGTGAAGGAGAGCTGGGAGTTACCTCTCAAACCCCCCAAACAGGATGTGATGAACTATGTACTTGGTCTCTGCTCCAGGATGGCCGAATACATGAAGAAGGCAACCAAAAACCTGGAGGCCAGCCAAGAATTACAAAAAGCTTGGCATGACCAAAAGGCTGTGCTGACTGTGTACCAGCCAGGACAGAAAGTGTGGGTGTTAGAGCCTGTGGCCCCAGCAGCCCTCCAAGACAAATGGAGTGGCCCCCATACAATAGTTGAGCAAATGGGAGAAGTCACCTATCTGGTGAATCTTGAAACTCCCAGGAGCCCCCTAAGGGTGCTCCATGTCAACAGATTAAAACCATATGTTGACAGGGCTGGCATGGGCTTGCTCATGGCAACTGATGAGGAACAGGAGGAGGAGAGTGACCCTCCTCCTTACCTGCTCTCACAGAACCCTGATGATGGGTCAGTAGATGGTGTTGCTTTGGCAAGCAGCCTCATTGACCATCAACCAACTGAGTGCATACAAGTTCTGCAACAGTACAGACATATGTTTAGCCTGACCCCTAGTCAGACTACCTGGTGCACCCATGAGGTGGACACTGGGGACAGTATGCCTGTCAAGAGTAAAATCTACAGGCAACCTGACCATGTCAGGGACTGTATGAGGACTGAAGTCCAGAAAATGTTGGAATTAGGTGTGATTGAGCCTTCAGATAGCCCATGGGCTATCCCAGTAGCCCTCGTACCCAAACCTCATACCCAGGGTGGTAAGAAAGAAATTAGGTTTTGTGTAGACTAAAGAGGCCTCAATGCAGTCACCAGGACTGATGCCTATCCCATACCAAGGGCAGATGAGCTGATTGATACTTTGGCCTCAGCCAAGTATCTGAGTACATTTGACCTAACAGCTGGCTACTGGCAGATCAGGTTAGCTGATGATGCAAAAGCCAAAACAGCATTTTCGACCCCTAGTGGGCTCTACCACTTTGTGGTGATGCCCTTTGGATTGAAAAATGCACCTGCCACTTTCCAGAGGTTGGTGAACAAAGTTCTGACAGGGATGGAAACTTATTGCTCAGCTTACCTAGATGATATTGCTGTCTTTAGTTCCTCCTGGCAGGATCACCTGGTCCACCTCAGAAATGTTTTGTAGGCTCTGCAGAAAGCAGGCCTCACTATCAAGGTCACTAAGTGCCAGATAGGGCAGAGTCAGGTTGTGTACCTGGGCCACCTTGTAGGTGGGGGCCAGGTTCAGCCTTTACAGAGACAAATCCAAACCATAATGGAATGGGTTGCTCCAACCACCTAGACACAGGTGATAGCCTTCTTAGGCCTGACTGGGTACTATAGGACATTTGTGAAGGGATATGGATCTATAGTGACCCCCTTGAATGATCTTACCTCAAAGAAAATGCCAAAAAAGGTTCAGTGGACAGTTAGCTGTCAGAAAGCATTTGAAGACTTAAAGCAGGCCATGTGCACTGCCCCCATCTTACAGAGTCCAGACTACACCAAAAAGTTAATTGTCCAAACATATGCTTCTGAGCTGGGTGTGAGAGCTGTACTGTCTCAACTGAATGATGAAGGTCAAGACCAGCCAGTAGCTTTTATTAGCAGAAGGCTGACCCCTAGAGAGAAACGTTGGGCAGCTATAGAGAGGGATGCCTTTGCTGTGGTGTGGGCCCTGAAGAAGCTGAGGCCATACTTGTTTGGCACTCACTTCATAGTTCAGACTGACCACAAGCCCCTCCTATGGCTTAAACAGATGAAAGGTGAAAACCCAAAACTTTTAAGGTGGTCCATTTCCCTACAGGGGATGGACTATACAGTGGAACATAGACCTGGGACCCAACATGCCAATGCAGAAGGACACTCCTCAAGGTATTTCCACTTAGAACACGAAGACTCAACTGGTCAAGGTTAGTTTAGTGTCCCTGCATTTGGGGAGGGGGGTTGTGTAGGAGAGTAGAATCTGCCTCTTATGTTGCCCCCACTTTTGTTCTGATGTTTACACTGGTTTCTGGCTATAGTCTGACTGGGACCCTGCTATTCAGGGCCCCAGCCTCTCTGTTCTCTCTAAATAACATGGAGTGCCTATTAGGTGCACTAGTGATTGGATACTGTGGTGCCTTATGAGTCCCTAGTATATGGTACCTTAGGTACCAAGGGCATAGGTACTTCACAGGCCTACCAGGGGTGAAGCATGTATTATGCCACCCCTGGGAAGCACTCTAAATCTGACACCACAGGCCTGCTACTGAAGCCTGGGTGAGGTAGTGCTAGCACTCCTCACTGAGATATAGGTTACCTATATCTCTCCTGAACACACATTTAAACCTATCAGTCACCCCTAAGGCAGGCCCTATCAATCCTGAGGGCAGGGTGCTTGGTTTCTATGTGAGGGGGTGCCTCTGCCTGAGCAGGGCCCCTCTGCAGCTCTCAGAGTCCATTCTCTGGGGCTGTTTATGAATGCGTCAAACCATATACTCTTAAGTGCATTCTAACCTCGCAGCTAATGCTAACTTTGGAATGGCTGCATCAAAACATGTCATGTTTGGTGTCAAATGCTTCGGAATCATACCCCCACACCAGTAACTGGTGTGGGAGTATGATTCCACCCTTCTAGAGGGATAGACATGTACCTACTGTGGAAACGCGGTAGAATCCTGAAGAGCCCTGGCATCACAAAATGGATGCCACCAGTCACAGACACTGGGCTGCCCTCCTGCTGATGACCAAAATTCACAGTGGAGGAGGCCCGACAATAGGTATCCTCTCACAGGGAGGTGTGACCAGACAGGGTTTAGTGTATTGGGGCTGGGTGGGTGCACTCCTAGAGTGATTTGAAGTCCTGCACTGGGGGAGCAGTAGGCTCCTCTGTGCATACACCAGTTCAAACCGACTCAGGGGCTACCTGCCCCTGCTCTGACGTGAAACTGGAGAAAGGGAAGTGGGTGTAGCCACCCACTCCCCTGACCCTCCCATAGGTGTGGTCATAGAGCTAGTCCCTCCCTTCCTTCCAGTATAAGTTAGGGAACCCTTGCCATTGCAAACTAGATACCGCTGGACGACGCTCTGAAGACGGATCCCAGTCCTTTGACGTTCCACTACCTCTGGAAGACTGAAGAATCTCCCTTGGAGTCAAGGAGTGACTCCCCTGCTTGGCAGGCACCAAAAACTGCAATCAACGGTCGCAAACTCTACTGCTGCCGCCGGAGCCCGAAGTCCCTGCAGCCCAGGAAGAGGATTTCCTGACTTCTCCAAGGCCCTCGTGAGTCCCCAGCGACGCTGAGGCAAGTGGACCCCACGAGTGACGAGGAACTGCAATCCCTGGGTACCGTGCACTTTTTTCAAGTGCAACCCCTTCATTACGTTCTACAAACCTGTGCTGCATGTATGAGTGACTGTATGGATGAATGAGTGGATGTGTGTGTAGGCCTAGGAATCAGTCAGTGCGTATTTAGTAAGTGGTATTGATGTGTCTATTTTTTCAAAAATGGTAGTTTGTATTTTAGAGTGGGTGTATCAAAGGTTATATTCAGGTGTGAGGAGGTGCATCAGATTTTCACATGGATGATGTCATCAGTGATGTCATCAGTGATGTCATTTGAGATGTCATCAGTGATGTCATCAGTGATGTCATTGACCATGTCATGAATGATGTAATATGTGACGTCATCAGCAGTGCATTGCGGGGGCGCGAGTTATAGTTAGCTGAACTAACTATAATGCCTGAATTTCTATGGTTTTGTATGAGTGAAATGTCCAACTAACTATAACATTCCTGAAACCTATGTTTTTTTCCGATAAGATATATTCAAAACATGAAAAAAGATGTTAGGTCTGGTGCTATTGTAATAAAATATAATATGCTGGAACCTTTTTCTTACATGATCACTATTGTGGGTAAGGAATTGTAATGCTTCTACTTCAATTTTAAAATGGCTTGAGCTAGATGATGATCGAGTTCATTCATTAGGTATAACTCATCTCTTCAATATGTAAATTATTTCTACTTGTATATTGTAGATTGAAATTTAAAATATCTGTGGCTTTTTGTCCCTTTTTTTTAAAACAGAGGATTTGTAATGGAAAGGTTGGGTATTTCCTTTTATTCGCCAGGTTTGTTCCATTTAGTCACCATGTATTGCCATAACACATTTTAACAAGTGTATACACTGTTAATGAAATTGCAGGTTATTGTAAACTCATTTTTATATGTAAGTGCATTGACGTGCCATTAACGAATAAGAAATAAAACAATGTAAAACTAAACATCTAGGACTTTAGTCCATAATCAAATGCGCAGGCCATTGTGATGAAGAACTGCAATGGAAACAAATTATTATACAAAACAAAAGTAAACATCCAGGTGCGTTCCCTCTCTATCGCACACACACAAACAAAAACTCCTCAGTCCCATACGAAGCACCAATTCCCAATGTTTTATTTCCTTTTACCTTGCTCTGACACTTGTCTCACCATTCCACCTGCTAAGTGGGATCTGGTGAAGCCCACCAAACACTGCAGTCACTTGGTCTTCCTGGTGGCTTAGGAAACAGGAAATGGAACTGTGCCTGTGTTTCCTGATCCTCTTGCAGGCCCATCATTGACCTGGCTGCAATTCATACAACCAAAAGCTCTTGCCTAAAGAACAAGCACTGTGGCTAAGAGGAAATAAAAACCTGCCAAGGTAAGACAGCAGCAGTCTACAGGGGAGAATGTAGGGAATGGTAAGAGTAAGGGATTAGTGGCCCGGCTCTTCTTCTCTGTTGTCATTCGCGCTAGCTCCGGAACACCTCGTTGAGGTAGCAGAGCGCTTTAACAAATGCCCTTTATTATTATTATTATTACAAGAAGCAAAGTATAGATACCTTTTACTCTGCTAAACCCAGATCCATATCTAATACCCACATTCAGTGAGTGACCATGCCAAGCTGTCTTTTACGTACATACACATCAAAGGAGTGCAAGAGACAAAGGTCATCTAATGTATTTTCCCATATCAAGAGCACAAGCATTCCACATTACGCTGAGGTTTAAAATTCCATGCCTTACTATTGTGCACACTGTAATGAACAATAGCTTAAAATGCCTTCCACCCACTCATCCACAGTGTGCATTTAGGTACATTGTGTGAGTGAGTATGCCAGGCTGTCTTTCAGGCTCATACATCAAAAGTGTGCAAGAGACAAAGCCCAGCAAATGTGTTTTCCCATAGTGAGAGCACAGATATTCAGCATCACATTGATGTTAAACATTCCATGCCTTCTTATAGTGCGCACTACAGTAAACAATGGCTCAAACCACTTTCCATCCATTCATGCATAGTATGCCTGTAGGTACTAGTAACCACACTGATGGTCTGAAATTAGTTCAGGTTGTCAGCTTCCTTCATGTGACAATTATGGGCCAGATTGGATTTTGATGCATATGGACACCCTCTGCCAGTGATCAGTATGCTAATAGTTGAAGAATGCACTTAAGGGCCTTATTAAAATCTTAACCATGTTAGAAGCATGCATAGAGGGAGTGTGTGCTGTTTTCTAGGCTTACCAGTTCCACCACCCAAAAGAGATGAATGAAATATTAAATTACTCACGAATGCACGTCGCTTGAGAAAATTTCCCATTTGAAAGGCACTCTACTGTTCCAGCCTCTTGTCCTTCATGAGTGAAAAATTCAGGGTGGCAGCGGAAAGATACAGTTTGTCCTTCTGTATAAAGCGTTTTTTTAAAAAACATATCCATATTGTTAAAGTAGGACCGCGCACACGCACCTAAAAGAAAGAGGTTATGGTAAGCCATGTCTATATAAGGTTGAATAAACATACATTTTCAATACAAATCATGTTTCACTACATGGACTTCAACACATCTAACATCAATGGGCTGGGCCATGCCTTCTTGCTGGAGAATATTGGTTCAGCCAGAAACAGATCATTATTAGCAATACCAAAATTAATATTGAAATAATCTGCAGAGACAGGTTCTCTTACCTGCCCTCCTCACAATGGCCACACCAATAGGAAAACAACTTTACCTACAAGGAATATGGGAAATGTTGCAGGTAATTTAGACATCTCCTTCCCACCATTGACTGACTAAGTAGTCAAATCCTCTGACGCTCTTTAGAAATATCTTCCTTTGCACTGTATTCTCTTACTTGCAACCTTTGTGCTGGTGTTATCTAGACATTGAAAACACCAAACAGGTAGTCAGGGCCACATGACTGCATCTTGTGCTGCCTTCAGGAGCAGCAGGACTCTTTAAAGGTTAACATTCATCCAAGTTTCTCTGCAAAATGCACTACGCAATAAAGGTATGACCCATGCCCTTTAGCAGAAAAATGTAAAGTATTTCTACTGAAATGTTGTGATTTCCTCCACTAAGGGGGGCACACATTGTTTATTCTCCTAAGTTGGGAGAGGAAATATACCTAACATACCTCCCTCTTTGAAAGGAATAATGGCAGGTGCCTCTCATATCTTCCAAGCGAGTTGGGTTTCAGACACCCCTGTCATAGAACTTCTAATCTTCAGGGAATACTTGTAAAAGAGAGCCACACAGAGGTCCTTAGGCTCACAGATAGCAGAGTACAGGTGGAGGAGCAATATGATGGACGCCTGTTGTGGCAGTGAGGCTTTAGGTCAGGAGGCCAGCCTACGAGCACTTGGGGGTCACTCTGGGGTTCTGGGTTAAAGAGATGCAGGTCCAGTCCATCTCACCCAGGCAAGAGGGTAGAAGGCAGCAGGTTAGCAAAGCAGGGTTGCAGTTCCTTCAGAGTAGCAGCCCATCGGAGTGGTAGTTCTTTCAGCAGCACAGCAGTCCTTCCTGGCAGAGCATCCACAGTTCTAGAAAGATACTGAAGAGGTGGTGTCTGAGGTCCAAGATTTATACCAAGTTCTTCTTTTGAAGTGGGGTAAATGCTTCTAGAGGCTTCCATTTGAAGTGCACAGTTGGCCTGCCTCTCCTACCCTGGGGGTATGCAGCCCTTTGTTTGGAGCTTTGCCCAGCTCCTTCCTCCCATCCTCCTAGGGATGGTCCATCCAGGCACACATAAGCTTTCTATTGTGTCAGGTTGTCTAGAAGGAATGCATAATGCCCAACAGTCAACTATCCCAGTAATGTGTCCCAGTGACAGGCTGCAGGCATTAAATTGCTAAGGCAGGAAAATGTCAGCTTCTTGAAAGTGGCATTTTCAAAATTGTAATTTAAATCGGACTTCACCATAAGTTCGAATTTTTCATTATAATTCTGAAGACACTAAACATGAACTGATTACCTGATCCCATTTGGAAATTACAGCTTATTACATGTAATACGGTAATTCCTATGTTATCCTTTGGGATATGTAGGCCTTATAGCAGTGAAAAACAAATGTAGGAGTTTTTCAATACCAGCATGTGTAAAACTTAAAAGCACAAGTCCTACGATTTAAATACATTGCACCCTGCCCTCTAGGCTGTCCAGGGCATACCCGAGGGGTGACTTACATATGTTAAAAAGGAGGGTTTGTGCCTGGCAAATGACTTATTTTGGCAGGTCGAAATGTCAGTTTTAAACTGCACCCACAGGCTGAAATGGCAGGCCTGAAACAGGTTTAATGTGCTACTTAAGTGGGTGGCTAGTCAGTGCTGCAGGTCCATTAATAGCATTTTATTCACAGGCCCCACGCACAGATAGTGCCACTTTATTAGGGACTTACAAGCATATTAATAATGGCAGTTGTGTATAAATTAATGTTACCATGTTTTAAGGAGTGAGGGGAAGGGGAGGGTTAGGCAAACAGTTTGGGGAACACCACCTTAAGGCTGACAGGTCTAACAACTACTTATTACAGTGATCTTTAACTGGACCACACACTACCAAATCAACCTATAGGCCGTCAGTTTACCTTCCTTTTTGACATTTAGGCATAAATCTAGGGTATGGATACTTAACACATCAAAAGCAAATGCTTCTTTAGAGATTGTGAATTATACTTCAAATACTCTTATACACAAGGAAAAATGAGGTTTCAATCTTCACAGAGGTACGAAATTTTATCTGTCATTAAGTGCTAGCCTCACACACACTAAAGATGACCCCCCCTAAACACTGTAGTCATCCGAGAAACAGCCAAGCACCCACTACTGAACAACACAGAGGATCAAGAGCATATTCCTCCTATCTTTCCAACTAACACCAGTTTGTTCACATGGGCACCTCATAGGTAGTCATTGGAGTCTTACTTCTCCATCCTAGATCATTTTTCAAGTTACAACCTATAAGGTAAAAGGATGAATATCACCTTCAAAAGGGTAAAAATCCTTCAAGATTTGACAGCTGCGTAAACTATGGTGTCTGTTTCCTCCAAAAGACCAATGACATATGTGCTCCAGGCACTTCCTGAGGGGGTATATCTAGCATTGTGCACAGTCATAGAGTGTGCATCAAATGGCAAAATAATTCCACTACGTAGTGCAGAGTCGTTTCTAGACAAAGTCGGAAAGAGGGTGGTGCTAAATGTGTTTTTAGCAGAAGATTTCAATAACATATATACATATATGTAGGTCACAAATAATGCCAACAGTAATATATATGCACTACAATGCAGAGCCTCACTTCCTTATCAATCGGCTCTCTGAGTGTGGAAGGAGACCTAAACATGTTCACATGAATACAGCTTGATAAGACAGGGACATTCTATGGGGCAACAGTGGTCTTGTCCAGTGAAGGGCATGGCTGAGGGATATGTGCTTGGTAGATGCATGGTAACCCAGAGACAATGTGGTGCATAAGTCATAGTGTGCATAGAATACGTACTAGTAGAAAAGGAGTTTCAAGTGTACTTGGAGGAGACAGACAAGGACCCATTGACTGTCATACCCTTGCTATCTGGTGTGCACATTAAAAGGTTTAGACAGTTATATAGATAAACCAGTGGCTAATTACAGATTCTTGGGCCCCTCCTGGATGGCATAGAGGTGATTAAAAACATACAAGATGGTGTACAGGAATAATTTGATTTTAATTTCAACCACGGGATAAATTCAGTCATGACATGGCTCACTCTTAAAATGATCATCAGAGGCCACTCAAAAGCGCAATCTAGGCAAATGCTTTTGATTCCATTTGCCCTTGTTTCGGGTATAGTGTGTAACTGTTTCTAATTCTCCAGTGGGAGGGATGATTACTCACTATGATTTTCCTGGATGACAGGATACTGTAGGACTTTGAATTTACTGGTAGTCATAAAAGATTTTCTGATACAAATTCTCTGGGGCACAAAACATTTGGTAATCTAAATTATTCTCATGAATGGAGCAATGAGCACTGCAGCGGACTTGAAGAAGCCACCTTATACTCACATCAGGCTGAACATAAACATTTTGTTTTGTAAATGTTTCTTGTTTAACACAAATCAAGGGTATTTCAGGTTTTGTTTGCAATAGATAGTTGAAAAAAGCGTGGTGGTTTCAGGAGCAGATCCAGTCCTCTTTCTTTAGACAAAGATCTATCTGATGAGGAGTTAAGAATTTGAATGTTTCCATTTTTTTACACTTGTTTTCAGTTTTTTAATCATCTGGGGCCGTGTTCTACTTTTGGCCCCTTTTTTACCACTAGAAAGTCACAGGATTATATTCCTTTGTCTTTTTGTGACTTTGGTAATACAGAACTGCACCTTTTGACCAAATTAGTTTTATCTTTTGAATTAGAGGATTCAGATGGAGAGGTGTTTACAATCTCTAAGGGGGAATATTTGGAAGGACACTTTTGAATCTGTGTGCCTTTCATACTATTGTCATCATTGTCATCATCAATGACACTTAACACAGATAAAAGCAGCCCATTAAGCCACATTTATACATTTATAAATACATTATGTATCGGTTATTTCAATTTGTCATCAACAAAATTCGTGTGTCTTTATATTTACAAATTATCACAGGGAAACATTTACTTGTGTACATCCTAAGAGCCTCTTGCAGTTGCTTTGCATCATTTTGGGTCCAGGGAAAAACAAGGTTTTGGGTAAATAACTTCATCTAGCCTTGCCATTGAAAACCTTTGATTGGTGATCCAGCCATCACAGGATTACCAGAGAATGAACATTGGATGTCCTGTTCTAATTAAGGTGGGACTTTCGACAAACATGTTTCCTTAATAGGACCAGCAGAGAATGTGTGGTGGCCCGAAAAGAAGAAAAGACAGAAACAACCCCGGCATACTCTGGGAAACTCAACGTGTCTAATGGCCATTTTTTGTTTTTCTGTAAAAAAAAACTGCCCCCAAGACCCTTGAGAATTTTCACAAGCGTTCTTGGCTACTATAGTGCAAGGTGCAAAGGCAAGTTAGAATATTCTATGAATGTGGCTGCCTTCAAGAAGTTTAGTCCTGGAGTCTGAGCTTGATCACATCAAAAAAACATTACCACTTTATCCCTACTGGGGCTCAGGAATAGGACTCCTCAGTTTTGCAAAATGGTCAAGATGAATCTGATGCCTCAGATGATTCACATTAGTAGTGCTCATAGTGGTTCAATTTTATGGTTACAGGAGGAACAGAAAATCTGAGCAGGACAGCAAGAAGTATCCCTCAGGAAGCCAGAATCTTCTCACAAGATTGCATTTAAAGAGATGTTTGATTCTAAGAGTATTATCCATCACATATAGTCTGAATGGATAATGACAGTGACCTATATGCAAGCATGTTGGAGTAAAATCCATAACAGCCTTTTAGGGAGATGCTCTGGGCCTTCCGTTGAAGGAAAAGTGGCCACTGTCAAACATTGACACCTAACCTACTGAAGGCATTGACATTCATGGCTAGTCTGTCAAGACGCAATTTTTGATTTGGCAGGTCCTACATCAAAGATTCTGTTTTGAACAAGAATGAAGCATTGATTATCACCCCAGTCATCTAAGAAAGATGGTTTCAGAGAGCAATTTGCATTTTAGGCAACACAAACTGTTCCATCTATATTAAAAGACGCTGATACATTCCACTTTGGAGTAAATTGGGGTAATGAGCTTCCTCGAAGGGCTGGTCCAATTGTAGATGGTTTACTTTTTAAACATTCATTAATCAAGGAACTGAGCTGTATAATGAACATTTTACACCACTTAATAAGGCATATTACCCAATAAAAAAAGTGTTTAATCTGAATGATTGTAGAGTTCCTTTTTGTGGTGAAGGGTGCCCTGTCAGCCATTTTATATAGCAAAGCTCTAAAGAATGCACGGGCTCCGTCAGGAAAGGAGATTAAAGAGGCCAGAAGTCATTTGTATGTAGCCTTTTGTCAGTATTGTGACAGAACAGGCCATGAAGGGGTTAACAGAACAAAAGTTAATATTAATATGGTTTCTTCCAATGCCTTTCTTATGAAATACTCAGGTCAACCACATACATTCTTCCTGAGAAGGTTTAGGAGGGTGCGATGGTGGAGGTTCAAATAATCCCTCCACAACCACCGTCTCTTGTCACAGGATGCGTGAGTGTTGCAGACAGTCCAGGGTGTTCAATAAGAAGTCTCTAGAGTCTCAATAAAAACGTTTCCTAACAGATCACTCAATAATGGATCAGATCAATTTTTTTCAGAAAAGAGTGATCCACCCTTCTTCCAGGTATGTCAATAACCTTAACTACAATATCTTTCTTGTAAACAAAGAAGACAAAGAGTTTCATTTAGTTGGAGTTTAACCAATCAAAAAAGTGTAGACACTCCACAATGGAGAGAATCCACCAACTGAGGAGACTGGATGGTCAGTCTGTACCATAATGATACGTATCTCCCAATGCCAATATTTGTCCTATCCTACCAATTATTCTAATTCAAGTGGCAGGACAAGATATTTTCCATTCACCACCCTAACAGCCAGGGTTGTGTGAGCTCTCAGATGTTTCACCAAGCAGATGATACCTGTAGTTAAATTCATTTGGGCAAAGGAAACATGGTAATTTCTTTATTTAGATGACATGATCTTTATGACTCAGGAAACAACTTTGTTATTAGATCAGTTAAGGATGATCATTTCCTTCCTCCAATATTTAGGGGCCTATTTACCAATATTTCTTGCAATGCAGGGCAGCAAGCAAAGTTACTGTGCTGCATTGAGTGAAAGGGAGAAAGTAGAAATACTTGATAATTGAAAAGATATGGAGCATTTCAACTCTCTCCTTGCATGAGTGGTGCACTGTGTGCAGCTTAGAACAAACACAGACACCTTTGTACCATAGTTCAAGGGTGCCTGAGTTACTACCAGAATTGTTTTTGCGCAGGAAGGTGCTACTTCCTACACAAAAAAAAAAAAACATCCTTAGAGGCAATTTTTGCTTTCAGTTCATACTGCAGAACGTAGCACACATGAAAAGAGGAAATAAAGACGAACAATAAAGATATTTCTCTTGTTATGCCTCTCTTGAGAAGGTCTAGCATTTTGACACATTCCCAGGCTTGCCAGCTTTAGTAACTCTGAGAATGCGGCAAAATATATGGATTTATGCATGAAACCACGTTTGCTCCCAATGTAGCATAACTCAGTGCAAGTAGCACTGACTGCAGACCTTTCTTACTGTGAGCCTTATTTTTTGTGTATTTCCTTCCTTTTGGGGACCATCATGAAAAATATGGCATCTGGAGGAGTATTACACCACTCCAGAGCTCTCAGGATGCTGCAGATGAGGAAGACATTAGAACGACTCTTGAATCCGTAGATTGGGTGTTCCTTCAGATACCTGTGATGGAGTGGAAATAATATTTTATTTGTAGGGGTGCATCATAATCACGTGTAGACCACACCCCCATATAATCATTTGCTGTATTAATGCAAAGTGTTAAAATTGTGAACTGTAATAACATGTAAATGTGATGTGTTTTGGGCCCTTAAAAGTGAGATGTCAAATCATCGTAGAAAGTGAATGTAACTAGCTGAAACCTTAACGTGATAACTTGGGTTGTGCAGTTGGCACCTGATCATGAATTAAATGTGTTTATTAGTAGTATAGTTTTACATGTGGGTTAATTGAAAGTGCCTTACTGTTATGCAAATTTGTAAAGCTCACACAATGCTTTTCTTACATTAGCTGAATATTGTAGGCCTGAAATGCAGTTCCCTGGAAAACTCTTGCTTTAGAATTGATAGTTGAATTTCATGTGTGCTGTGGAATTAATTCTTTCTCACATTTTGTGTTGCAGATGAAAGAAGCATCCTTGTTAGCAAGAATAATGTCTTTGGTTTACTAGCGATAAGAGAAGAAGCTTGAGTCGATAAAGGTAGGTTGCTGTGTTTCACACAGGGGAAGGCCTGGGAACCAAGGACAAAGAGTATTCAAACAAGAACCCTGATGTCTCGTGGAAATTTACCTTCAGGACCGTACCCAGACCAAATGGCGTGTCCTGCAAGGGATCTTGGGAAAGTTATTTTTGAATAATGTGATGGTTACCAAGGTTAACGAGTATTGAAACAAGAACCCTGTTGTCCTGTGGAAATTTACCTTCAGGACCGTACCCAGAGCAGATGGCGTGACCCACAAGGGATCTTGGGAAAGTTATTTTTGAATATTGTGATGTGAAAGTAGGGAATGTCGCCACTTCTTCTCCTTTGCCTCCAGAGAGAGAGCATCTAAGACTGAGATCTAGTTTGGTAGCTTTATGTTACATTCACCCATATTGTGGAGAGTATTCTGAGGAAGACTTCACATGGTGACACCTCCTACCCTCCACCTGGGAAATGCTAAGTAGGGATGTCACAATAGCGTTAGAGTAGGGATAGATTTATGCTTTTTGTTCATCAACCCTCGATGCAGGGAAATTTGGTCTCATGCTTTTTGATCTTCTGCATTCTGCTTCTTAAACTAATTGTTTTACTTATGCTACATCGTCTAAATTGGATGCGCAGATTTGGCTTTATGTTAATTCTGATGTACTTTTACGCTCTGGTATTGAGGTGTCTTTATGTTCAGTTCTTCTCGGCTTTGTATTAAATGAACTAACCATAAGTAAGTTGTCTGTGGTTACTCTGTGTCACTGAGAATTATTTAGAAATTGATTGGCATTTTGTCCCCTTTACACTTTCATGCTGCGAAAAAGAACCATTGGATTGTGAATCAAGAACAGTTCTAGAACTTATGGGCCCGGGCCTTTCACCTGCAGGAAGAAGGTCAGTACCAAGATCATCACTTATAAAAAATGCAATAGGGACGTAGTAGTGGGGGTGCAAAAAATAAAATATAGCTTCAGGGATAACGGCATGCACAAACTCTGAAATGTATGGCTCAAAAAATAGTCCATTGCAGCCAAGCATCAGCGACAGGAAAATGTAGGTGCATCAATGTTTGCTCTGCTGGTGTACGTGAAGAACTTTTAACACCAGGGCCCCTTATAGACGAGGTACAATGTCCCTGATTCTGCCATGGTGCATCCGTGAAATATGAAGCAGCTGTTTTAATTATCCGCACCTTCTTTCCCTGTGCAGGCGGGCGTAGTGAGTGGCCACCCACCTGAAAGGGAATGTCTAAGGTGGTTTGTAAATGGGACTCCTTTTGCCCCTCCAGAGGTCTGCCCACAGAAATATTAGAGGCCCAATTAAGTGACACCTGTCCCATATTTGCCACCATAGGCACTGTGCAGTGTGTAGAAAAAGTATTTGTGTAGGTGAACAGTGTCACCAAGATGAAACTTGGTGCTCACCCATCAGGTTACATGTCAAAAGTGGTTTATTTTTTTCATCCAAGTTTGGAATTCATGTTTTTCCTCTGTCTTTGTTCTTTCCCCAGAAAAGAAAAATATATACAAATTTGTTTTTTTAAAAACACAAAAGGCCAAGGTTCTGTTTAGGAATTACCTTTACTAGTTAAAAAATATAAACTAATATTTATGTATTTGTTCATGTATGTCGCTAAGTTTTTGACAACCTAATGATAAGAGCAATGCAGCACAGCAATCATATTTGTTGTGATCTATTGGTTCTAAAGCAGAGTGGAAAACTGTGCCTTATCTAGTAAGAAATTGCATATTTTCACCCAAAAACTGATTAACATTTATTTTCCTTGCATCAATGAAGATATTTTCATACTATAATGTAAGGGTGTAGGTGTTTTCTGTTGCATATATTTTGTATTGGGAGTAGACCCTTCAAATACGAACTGTACATGCCTACTTTGCATGTGTGCTGCAGAATGAAGCACGTAGTCAGACAAAAGTGGAGAAATTTCAGTTTGAGGAAGCAGAAGTCCAGGCCCTGCAGCCAACCCTCATATGCAGACAATCCCTACTGCACATGGCCTTTAGCCATGTGTTTTTGTATTGGATACTGGTTTTGACTCCAGGCCCTACACCCAACCCCACTACAGGGGGACAATGTCCACTGCACACACCCAACCAGGTCCTGTGGCAAAGGCCCTTCTGCAGCCATCTAAACTCAGATTGTGCAGGGAGTTGTCCTCAGGGTCTTGCCTTTGGCCAGGCCATGAACCCAAACCCAGCGCAGGCAGCAAACCCTCCCAAAAGCTCCTAACCAGCATCTACTTCCTCTTATCTTTTTGTACTTGTGGGATATCAGATACCTCGTTGATGTTTTGGTTTTAGTCTGTCAATGTGCAGCACTAGTGCAGTGCCAGTTGCTGCTGCTGTGTAATACTCTAGTGTATCATCTTCTACAATTAGCAAAGACTAAACATTCTATTCGATCATCAGTAGAAAGTGCGGAACCTGTGCAGTGCCCTTATCCAGCCAATGGTTAACTTGTGAGCCATGCCAATGCTGCCATATAATTGAGGGACGGCTAGACTGTCAACTGTCTCCCTACATTGACAAAACATTAAAAATAGCCTGATATTGGGTCTGTCTTTGAATTTGTATCCTAAGAAAACTGTGAACAACAACAACAAGTATATTAATAACAATAATAATAATAATAATAATAATAATTATTATTATTATTATTATTATACTACTACTACTACTAATACAAATAG
The DNA here is from genome assembly GCF_964204655.1 of Triturus cristatus. Lineage (NCBI taxonomy): Eukaryota > Metazoa > Chordata > Amphibia > Caudata > Salamandridae > Triturus > Triturus cristatus. The sequence goes on from NC_140586.1 coordinate 371,618,033, forward strand.
TAATAATATTCATTAGCCATGAGCTGTCCCTTTAGGGTTTCTAAAGTACTCACGGCGGCATCTTGGCGCAGGGGTCCATCCTTCGTCAGTACATGTGATTCTGCCAGATCCATATCCTGATTCAGTTGCATAGCCTCCATCGCACTCATAATCTATTTCTCTTCCTTTTGTCATTGGAAAATAGTGACCTCGATAGTACCTATAATTCCAGGAGCTTAGTCTTCCGTTTTCTATATCTGGATAATCACAAGCTTTACCTGGGAAAAAACGCAAATCATTTAAGCCTGGCTCCTGATATTAAAATATAACTTCATCATTAATGCTTCCACCTTGGGATGTGTACAAGCAGTGTGAAAGAGGTCATTACCATATTACTCGTTTCTTCAGGTTTAACCATTTTACTGACGATGTATTTTAACCAAAACTCTATGTTCTGATTGAGTCACTGGCAGCATTTCGCCAAATTGTACTCTCAGTTGAGTTGATATCATGCATTGTTTGACTACTGCCTGCATCAAAGGAACTCACAAATTACATTTGACCCATTGAAGTCAATCCGGAAGTGAATGAGGAATCCTACATCAAGCATGAAGTTAATGGCAATTCCTTCAAAATCTCACTAAAGAAGACAACATCTCTAACAGATATATGTAACTGTTGCCTCGTTATTTTCAGGATCAGTGTCCCAACCTACAAGGCAAATAGGAATATGCATCTCAAATGGATGGGTAAGATGGCAAAAAATGATCACTACTGTAAAGGTACCAAGGATCAACTTGACAGCACTCAGTCATGCCAAATTCAAAATTCCAATGATAATGAGAAGTTCAGTTAGACTTTATATCCAGGTTGTGTGTGCCATATGATGTAGAAATTCCAGAGGGTACCATATCAAAAGTTCATACTTCCATGCAATGTAGAGCACAGTACAGTTTAATCATTGTTGTCACCTTTGTCTAGGAGTTCCATAGTTCCTTTGAAGACATCACCCATCTTCACCAGCTTCTAGAAAAGCCATGACTTACCTCTCTTGTGATGTATTCATTTTCTTTTTCCATTGAGTTGTTTGCGTATAATCAGAAGGGGTAAACTATTGCATTAGTACTGTCATGTATTCTTAATAATTCTGGAACCATGGCTGTTCTTCCATTTAAAAACATTTCAGGAATCAAAAGTGTGAGCCTGCAGTGGCGCGTGCTAATTTCATAGTGCATTGAAATCACTTTTTTAATTAGCCCTGCACCCTCCCTTAGGCTTCTCATATGATCTGCTTCCTACCAGCACAGCCCCTTCAAGCTGTACTCCTGCACTGCACTGTTCTGCATTATATAGTTCAGGTTTGCTTGCACAAAACTATCCTTCGTTTCTCCTAACATGTAAATATATATATCCCCCCTTAGAGTAGAGATGTTTCCCTGCTCATTGCTGACAGAAATATACAATCCCACAGAACATTGCTGCATCACATAAACATTAAGGGAATAGACAATGATTTAGGACAGTAACAGGACAGGCAAATGCATAAAATACTAAATATTCCTTCAATCCTCATGTCTCCCTACAGTGCATCTTCAGTCCTGATAACTTTGTTCTTTTTTTCTGGTACCTCATTCAATTTTTCTGTTGTCATTTCTGCATGGTTCACTTTCTGAAGTGATTCATCAGCCCTACTTCTTCCACAGCTTCTTCAATCCTACTACTTTCATACTCTGCCCCTGGACTGCTACTCCCTCCAACAGCATCCCTTTACACCCACCACTTCTATAGCATCAATTCCAAGGTGCATCTATTAATCCTAACAAGTGTCATTCGCTTCCTTGAGTTTTCGTATAGGATTGTCCTCACACAGCAATGTTCAATTACAACTGCTATTTCCCTACGGTGTTGTGGTAGGCCTGCTTATTTTCTTCTTTCTTTGTTACAGTGGGAATCAATCTATCCACCTACCTCCATCATGTTGCTGTCCATTCACACCAACTGATTTTGGATAGTGGCACTACATTGGGATTCCCTCTCTTCCCTACTCCACGCTTATGCCTAATTGCAACACCCAACGAGCCAGATCAGAAAATATTTTGACTGGAGAGTAGGAAAGTGGCCCTTTGTGACATGGTCACCCCCACTTTTTGTCTGGCATTCAATGCACTTTTGACAGAAAATGCACTGCTTTTTAGGTCTCCAGTGCCAGGTCTCTTTCCCTAAACTGTACAATTGTTCACCCGATTAGCAATACCTTTAGCACCCCCCTAAAAGTTCCTAGGAAATTATACCACTGATACCTATGGCATGGGGCACTAAAGAGGGTCTCTAAGGTCTGCAGCATGTATTGTGCTACCCTAATGGACCCCTCACGGAACACCAGTAGACTGCCATTGCAAGCTGCGTGTCTTGGTGCAGACAAAAGAGAAAACACAACATGCCACACTTGTGCATGCAATGTCTGCACTCACTGCATTCAGTATAGGTAAGTCACCCATACAGCAGGCCTTACAAACCGAAGGCAGGGTGCACTATACTATAAGTTTGAACATGAGCAGATATGCCACTGTGATGTCTAATCTGATTCTTAGATATTACAAGTGAACAGGGAGGCCATTTTATATACATGTGCAGGACACTGGTGAAAACGAGTTCCCCTGCTACATGATGGCTTCACTGAAACTAGAGGTGCTTGGTATCAGACCGTGTATTAATAAACCCACACTGATTCCAGGGATGGATTTAATTCATGCACCCACAGGGCACCTTAGAGGTTCCCCCTAAAAACCTTCCGACTACTAGTGTTCTGGCTGACTGGTGTGGACCAGCCTATCACCATAGAAATGTTTCTGACCCACTGCAGGTGAGAGCCCCCGCTCTGTGAGGGCAGAAACAATGCCTGCTCTGGGCGGAGGTGTTGCTACTCTCCTCCCAAACTACACTTCCCTAGCGCAAATAAGGCTGTAGTTTGGCCTATTGAAACAATCTTTGGCCAGGCATGGCGCCCACATCATCTGCTGGAATAAGATCAGATCATCGGCCCCAAACACTCTAAACCGGCTCCTATGGCGAGACCTCCATTAGAGGGACACATCCCCTGCAAGAACCGATCTACAGGAATCTCTGTTAACCACTGGGTTCTCTGACCACTGGGACACACAGATCTATCATTTAGCCTTTAAGAATCTGGTCTGGAAATCTTTAAAACAACTCTATTTGTTGAAGGACAAAGCCGCCTTCTCTGCCAGATCTCACACCTGGATGGCTTTGAATACCTATAAAAATGACACTCCTTAAAAATACTTTAACCTGGTATTCCCGAAATCACGAAAAATTAAATTCTTAAGGCACCGCCTTGGGCTGCTCCCGTGCACTCAGAACCTCCCACCATGGCTGCGGGCCAACCATAACTTTTTGCAGCTTGTGCAATAACGGCCAGGGAGATATTGTGCACCTACTCTGTACCTGCAAGGAGATGCTGTAGGAACGTAGACAGCTGCTAAAGACCCCTTCAATCAGAGGGGAATTCACTCAAGGAAGCAAGCAGTCCTGGCTGCATACTAGTAAGCTTTATTTCGCTAGCCGAACAAAAAAATACCATCAGCCTCCACTCACAGACATAGAAAGACCACCAGATGAAGCCCTACCAGGAATTCACAGCTGGTCTACCAGAAATTGCTTTATGCAGGCTCAGACTCTGAGAAGCATCAGCAGCCTCACACACTGGTTAACCAAGCATATCCCATTTAATCAAGGAAGGGAGGTTGCTCCCACTAAGGCTGAGCTGGGAAGGACTCATTGAATCCAGCACCTTAGAACGTCTGTGGAGCACCCTCCTGAACTGATCACATTGTTTGCACCGGCAACAAACTCTGCAATAGCACACACGCAGAGTTCCCCATTTTTTTAAAAATCAAACTGTTTTTTAACTGTCACCAATCCAACTCATCTAAAGCTTTTACAGTTTTCTTTGTAAAATATAAGTGTGCATCTCCACATTTTATCAAGTTCTTAAGGTTTTTATCAAAGTATTTGTACTGCAATGGTTTTTAGTAACTGTGCACGTGAAATAAATTTGACATTTCCCTCCAGAACAGGATTGCTAAGTAATGATCATATCAAGGCAGGAGGCTTCAAAGGCCTCTGCCACCTTTGATATCTGATCCCAGCATCCCAAGACAGGGGAAATGCCAACCTCATGCCCTAGGCCCATTTGGCACCACGGCAGGTAAAGAAGTTAGCTAGTCAAGAGGACTGTTCACTACCAGGTCTGATACCTCCTTAGGTGTGCTGCCTGGTGTGAACACCAACCTTAGAATTCTATTATCTTGATTTTTGGTGGAAATTTGCTCTCTGTTTCAGGGTTATGCCCACCTCCCACAGGAAGTGGTCATAGAGAGGATGTAGTCACTCTAAAGGTGAGTAGCCCATTGGCTACTACATGTCACTCCCCTTAATGCACCTAAATGGAGTATTCAGGGGTACCCCTGATACCAGGAATTAAAGTTTTGCTGGATTAAGAAGAAGAGAACACAGAGAGCTGCAAGTAAAAGTAAGAACTGAAGACTGCTGTGGACTGTTGGCTCCAAACCCTGCCTGCTGCACGAAGGGCCTGATTTAGATTCTGGCACACTGGTTACTCCATCGCAACGGTGATGGATATCCTGCCACTGAAATTATAATAGATTTATATTTCAGTGGACGGGCTATCTGTCACCGTTGTGATGGAGTTATCCATTTGCAGAAATCCAAATCAGGCCCTAAGTCTTGACAATCGCGACCCAGTAACTCATCCTGCAGCTGAAAGCCTGCCAAGAACCCCGATGGGCTGCCAGCACTTCGGAAATTGCCAGCAAACTCCCTTATAGTTGAGTAGCTACTCCCCCGCAGTCCAAAGGCATGGAAATATAAAGTCCGGTCTACTGAGTTGCTGCTGTCTGGCCGGCCTGAGCAGCAGCCTCTCCTGAGGAGTATCCTGTGCTCCTGAAGGTCAGCCCTGTCCCCCCACCAAGTAAGAGGACACCAGGATCAATCGGAGCTGCATGGACCAATACCGGGGGTACCGCACCTCTTGCAAAAAGCCAAGATTGAATGAGTTCAGTTGGGACTCTAATGACTCCGAGACAAAGCAGCCATTGAGTATCATCAGCACAGCAGAGCCATACTTCCACAGTGGCCTACCTGTCCTGATGTTTCCCCCCTCAACTGGCAACACACATGACCGCAAGGCTCTAGGATGAACAGAGCCAAAAGCCCAGCCCGGGTACTGACAAATAGGCTGTGCCGCCGTATCTCCAAGGCCCTTGTGACCAGAGCCCCTCATTGGGAGCCCTCGAACTTGTCCCCAAGTCCCCCATTGCAGCCTGTGTCCAGATGCTCCCCTTCTTTCTACTGAAGTAGCGCACACAGCTACCAACCCGACCAGCACTTCTGCACCCGGATGCCCCAGGACAGGTAACGAGTAACTACTGGTGGTACTTTGGACTTTGGCCCCCACGGCCCTAAGTCCCAAAGGAGAGTGCCAGAAAACAAACATGGATAATTATATGCAATATATGCCTTTTCTCCCTTAGGAAAGCATTGCTGAATAAAGACACACTTAAGTGAATATTTTAGTTACCTGCCAAGATCGATATTTTAAAAGTACCTACTTGAAAACGAAGTTCCTGGTATTAAAATAAATATAAAAATATGACCTATTTTTCTAAATTGTTCTCAGATTTATTCTTGGGTGTGTCTCTCATTGATAGCCTCTGTATGTGCTAACAAATGCTTAGCACTTCCCTCTGATATGCCTAAAAGCTCTACCACACTACCAAAAATAGAGAGCATTTGGGATATAGTTTATGCCCCTGTAACCACGTGGGGTTTGCCTGGCTATGTGCACAGTGTACCTCGTTTTGGTCCACTATATAAAGATTGCAAACACAAGGAGAGGGGCTCGATAGAGTCCAAAGGAACAGAGCACCAAAATATACTGTGAAGTTCAAAAGATTCCCTTTGTACTAGCTAACAACAATAATAAAGGCACTCCTGAGGTGTCCTTTCCAGGAGAATTATCACCTATGGGAATGACTACCAAGACCAGATAAGTTGACTAATGGGGTTATAAACACCCAAAAAATAAACCAAGAGGTTAAAAAAAAAGATTTTCTCAAATTGTCACACAGATGATCCAATACACAGCAATAAAAATAACATACGTAAAATAAATTCAATAGATCAATACAGATATTATTAAAACAGTTATTTCTTTAAAAGAAAGGCGCATCACAAATATACACAATAAAAATAATTACATAGACCCATAAAAAAGTTGTTATTACACATAGAGAAAGCAATCTATCTAACAAATCAAATAGAAGGAAAAAATTATACACAAAAGCACCACAATCGTGCTTTGACAGTGTTGGTTTGTGTACCCTATGGACCAGTTACCACCAGGCTCACTGTACCCAAGTATTTAGCAAACTTGATCCCAGGACAAATACAACTCAAATTCTGAGCGTCGACGTGTTTCGGTGGAGAAATTTATAGAACCACCTTCTTCAGGACGAGTAATAGTAATCCTTCCTTCTGTCAAATGTACATATATCGATTCCTAACAATAAAATATGTATATAACATACAGTCAGATCTTATGAATGATGAAACATAAAAACACATACATCACAAAATTATATAAAACATCCTCTAAACATCATTACTCAAAATCCTGAGAGAACTGGTCTCACAATTAATATTTAAACATCCCATTTATCCACTATCTTTATTAATTGCTGTGGCAGGATCAGAGTGAAGAAACTTGATTTACTTATTAAAAAAGGCAGACCAAGAAATACTGAATACACCCGGGCTTTAAAGGTCATGATAGTTCATTTCCATAGAGGAGACAATCAGCGAACTAGTCACTGAATACATGTTGCGTATATGGTATATTCTTCCGACCAACCGGCCATCATCATATGGTGTAAAAAACAATCAACCAGACATATCTATTTTATCAACGACAAGGGAGCAGTCAGCCAACATAATTATTGTATTCAGAATTATGTATATTGATTAATACAATTTCTAGGAAGGCCCATAGTAAAGGAAGTCAACCTTATTACTATTTATTCTATCCATCTTGGGTGTTTATATTCCCTAGTGTATTGGTAAAGCACATTGAGACTGATCCCAAGTCGAATCTCTAACTCACAGGGTTAGTAATGATAAAATCTCGACTCGGATATTTGTTCTTATATCTACTATACCAGTAGTATTTAAGGTCCCTAAATTCGTGGGCAACAGAAAGAATTTTTTGTAGATTCTCTGTTGTAAAAATATTCAGAACATTGAATATAAACACATTTTTTTTTTTAATATATAAAGAAATACCTTAAAATGTACGATAGGTAAATTGCTCGTAGTTTGTAACTGTTAGTTGAGAGCTTGCTGTCTAAACATGATGGTTCAGCTGATCAATAAATGTTTAAAAAAGTTGATGTGGGTATATCTGTCAGAGGACAAAGCACAAACAAACAGACTACATTGGTTACCAATACACTGACATAATAAGACTGGGATGCTTAGTAATACTAAAGAGTCAATACTCACTTTAATAGACTTCCCCACACATCGCTTTCCTTTGGTTTAATTAACCGGTTTATTAATTGGCTGAGGTCAAAGTGCTGTAGGCTTATAATCTACAAATGAAGATATATCTATGATTATTCTAATCCTAGACAAATACTAGCTGAGTTAATCTTACTCCATTAGGAAAATAACTGACACTTACCTATCAACAACAGTTATGTTTCTAAACGGTAGTTACTCGGCGATATCCCCGGGGACGAATCTCTTCTGTTTAAAAACTGGTAGGCTATAAAGGGAAACAATGCCCCCAATTTATTTAAACCCAAACCAGTATTTGCCTCATGATAATACATGATCTTTGAGTGACAATATGGACCCATTTAGAACATTTGGGTTCTCGGAGGACCAATACAATAAAATAATTGGCACTGCACCTAAAACTGGTAATAAATTTATGGTGGTAACAGGTAACAATGATAAATGGAGCAAGGCATTCAACCTTAAAAAGAAACTAATACGCACTGAACTACACGCCGAGTTCCTTATTGAATATCTCAAAGCCGGGGTAATCCCAATAGGATTACAAATTAGAAATGAACCGGGTCTCTTTATAGAGAATAAAAAATTTCTAGATATTTGGACACAAATTGCAAACAGATGTAGTCGAGACTGGATCATCCTGATCATTGAGACAGCGCAGGAAATGATCATCATAGAGAAGAAAGAAATTGATGAATTAGAGAAAATCCTTTTTGATAACACAGCATTGGAAGATGCCAAAAAGAGACTAGACGATATGAACCAAGAGGTTAACGGATATAGGGAATATCTCATAAACAAAAAAACCATCAAGTTAAAGAAAGATGTCAATAAATTCAGTTTAGAGTTAGTGTATCCGTATACGACAAAGGATTATTTTTCACAACCTAGGGAACTAAGAGGACCTAGACCATTTGAACCTAGACCTATTTACTCCAGAGGAGGCAGAAAGGGGGTTACCTTCTCAGAAACATCAGGGTCAAGCAGTGAGGAAGAAGGACCCTCAAACTCAGATGAGGGTGGTCAAGTCACATATAACAACCATGGGGATTTTTTAGAACGTCGCCCACGGAGAGGCACCAGAGGGAATACGGGCCAGGGAAGGAACCAGTATCAACGAAATCCCCCCCAGGAGTATCTCAAAACACGCAACCAAAGATATTGGCAGTAGACCAGGTACATAGGAACAAAATTCCCATCATTAATCTATCAAATAGGGTTCTTACGAATGAGGAAATGGAGGTCCTAGGCAGAGGGTTCACTTTTGCCCCTACATCCAATGTCAAAAAATTTACTTTAGAAAAGGATTTAAGAGCTTTCTTTAGGAAGATCAGATTAACAAGATTCTTTGAAAACAGGGACTTTGTGGCTCCAGAGAATATTTCCGGTTACAAGGGGAAATCCACATTTATACCGCCGGTGAGTTCCATCAGTAAAAATGTGGAAATCTTTGAACATGTGGTAGATGTAAAAATCAAAGATATTATTCACAATGCTTTCCCGGACAATAACAACATGTCTAAAGGCCTAAGGCTGGCTCTTAAAAACCTAAAAGAAGATCCCAATCTCACGATTAAACCAGCAGATAAGGGTGGAGGAGTAGTTGTTTTCAATACTGATGATTATGATCGAAGAATGCAGTCCCTGTTAGAAGTTGAGGACCATTATCACAAAGTCCCCCATTCCAGATTGATAGCCCTAACTAAACATGTAAATGATTCACTTCTAGAGGCAGACCAAAATAACTGGATATGCGAAGCGGAATTAAAATTCCTTAGAAATGACAATGCGCTCACACCGGCAATCTATGGATTACCCAAGATTCATAAGAATGAACAGGATCCACCTATGCGACCAATAGTTAGTGACATTGGCTCTCTTCTAGAGCCCTTTAGCCAATATGCAGACTCTTTTTTGAAACCTCTTGTTATCCAACAGAAATCATATGTGAGAGATACTACCCATATTATCTCTATGATCGAGGGTGCCAGTTACAATGAGAACACACAATGGCTGGTCACTCTCGACATAGAAGCTTTATACACAAATATTCCGCAGGATGACACTATCAGAGTTATTAATCAATACCTTACCCCTGAGGCCGTCAGAGGTGCAAATAAGGAATTCATTCTAAAATGCATCACTCTAGTTCTTAAGAACAATATGTTCTTATTCAAGGACGACCTTTTCCTCCAACGCAAGCGCACGAGCATGGGTGCTACCTCTGCGCCGAGCCTGGCCTGCCTCTATGTAGGTAATTTTGAGAATATACATATCTACAATGAGGCGGCGCCCTTTTATGAAAACATTACTTTGTGGCGCCGCTGCATTGATGATATTTTTTTCATATGGGAGGGAGAAGAGGCATTACTTTTGGAGTTCTTGGATTGGCTCAATCTGGGCGACTCCAACCTCAAATTCACAGCCCAATATGATAATGTTTCAGTTAATTTCTTAGACATCACCATCAAAAATATAGAGGGCACGCTCATGGTTGAATTGTTCTCAAAACCTACGGATAAGAACACACTATTACATTACAAAAGCTATCATCCCCGCGCCCAGAGGGATAACATACCCTTTGGCCAATTCCTTCGTTTACGAAAAAACTGTACGACTTTGGTAGATTTTTACAAACATTCTGAGGTACTAAAGAGCAAACTACTAGAACGCGGTTATCCAAAGAAACTCATTAAACAAGCTCTAAAACGTGCGAGGTTCTATAACCGTGAGAGCATGTTCGAACAAAACCAAGATGATAGAAAGAAAAAACATGAGACATCAGAAAAACGCCTCGTATGCGTAACACAATTTTCAAACATTAGCAACAAACTGAAAAATGTAATTAATTCTAATTGGAACATTCTGAATGAAGGGATGGGAATCAAACTTCAAAAACCACTTTTTGCATTCAAGCGGAATGATAATATTCGGAAGAATCTAGTTACAACATATAGAGCTAACAAACCCCAAGTTCAGGCTTCAGTTCATATGCAGAAAGTTGTAGGTAACTTCCCATGTGGATCATGCAGTATCTGTGAGCACTGCTTAAATACCAAATCAGTGTCACACAATGGCTCTACACTCGTTTCTAAAAGTCTGAACAACTGTAGGAGTAGTAATGTGGTGTACCTCCTACTTTGCCCATGTGAACTAGTCTACGTTGGCGAGACGGGGAGAGAACTTAGACTACGATTACTAGAGCATAGATCAGCATTAAAAACTAAGAAACACAATGCCCCACTAGTAGAACATTATGAAATGTTGCAACACAAATATACAGATTTCAAATGGTTTGTGATTGAGAAAATCACTGGTAACATTAGAGGGGGTGACATGGAAAAGAAACGGAAAAATAGAGAACAATGGTATATATCCATCCTTGATAGTGTGAATAGGGGCCTTAACACTAAGGAAGATTGGATGAGACTGGTAATATAGACACCGAACTTCTGATCTTTATGATTTTTTCCATTATAGATTCAATCCTCTTGTGTAGTGGAACAAAATTCTGGACAGTACCCCCTTACTGACAGTAACCAAAATAGTGTTCATTTAGTAATAGTGATTGAGATTGGTAATATAGATACTGAACTTTTGGCCCTTATGACTTGATCAATCAGAGGCATAGTTCTTCATCAATGTAATCTGACACACTGGATATCGTTTTGGTCATTCCTAATAGCAACTACAATGTAGTATGTAGGCAAATAGAAGCCGTCTGTATCGTGGTGGTATATTGATAGTGGTATTTTTGATGTAATTAGATCGCATGTAACTACCGAACAATCCCAAGTATGGGTAAGTTACATTATGATCCTCAATACATCTTGTTTAACATCGTGTCACTCAATAATACTATGGACATGGGTATGCTCAGACGTGAGTCCCTTGCTCACTTTGCCACTGGATTCAAGCAAGCCTGGCTGAAGACGGCTGAAATGCCAGAAACCGGTCCTAGGAAGCTTGTTTCCGGTCCAAGAAAGACATGGCTTGGCAGTTCAGGCTGGACTGTTCCCACGAGGCACAGGGTCAGACTGATTTGCATATGGCCATGTCTGAACTGGGGTGGCAGAGTGGGCTAAAGAACGGTGATGGATTAAACCCAGATCAGTTGACTGGGGGTGAGTGCTTGCAATGTTCAACACTCCGTCCATCATTTCCTTTGGTTTTAACTCTGAACATGTCAAGTAGTGGCAATGACCTTTTCTCTATGTCTGGTGCCTGTTCCAAAATGGCGCCATTATAAGACGTGCCATAAGTACGTCTCTTCGATATCCATTGAGATATGGGAATTTCGCTGGTTGCAGGGTGTCTTGAAAAATACAATACTAAGCAGATACTCCAGTACACACATATAGATAAATATTTTTAAGTTTAGTTATACAGTGTATTTCTATACTTTGAGTACCTTTGTGTAACGTTAGGGATTAAAATCGCATTGCACAACACTCATGGAGGAAGTTTTCCTGAATCGCGCTAGTTAGCCAGGACAACACTACAATTGATGTGAACGCTAATGTGTGCACTCATTCAGTCCTACGTCTAGACATGTTGGACATTGTTGATAACATGTTGGACTATATACAATAAATTATTGCATATGACGGTCTAATGTCTGTATTATTGACATTGACACTCTAAGATGGCGCCCAGTAATACCTTGTTGAGTTGCACCATTGAGGAATGGGCAGTCTCACGTACATGACGCAGATAGGGCTCGCACTACGTATTTAAGGAACTTAAGTTATGGTGGACTCGTTTGGCTGCGATGAGCTAATTGGTGTATTGGAACCCAGGACACGTAGAGCTATACAGGCAAGTGAGAGAGAATACGGGCGGTAACCTCTTTTGTATTTAAGGTTCGGCACTTAGAGGTTTGTCAAGACCTCATAGCGCTAATAATGTGAAGAAATATCTAAATGCTTTAGGGTTTGTTCGGAAGCGTGATTGTTATCTCTTTCAATATCTCAGCGTTAAGCATTGCGGACGTGTTGATTTTTTCACTTATACAATGTGTTGGTGTCGCGCTTAATTAGTATATATAAAGAATCTGTCGACATATGGGTACCTCACCGGTATAAATGGGGTGCCTGAATGCTTTTAGGAGTATCTCGATGTGTGGTTATTCACCATAAAATGATATAATAGATATATTGGTGTGATAACATGTATTATCATGAGGCAAATACTGGTTTGGGTTTAAATAAATTGGGGGCATTGTTTCCCTTTATAGCCTACCAGTTTTTAAACAGAAGAGATTCGTCCCCGGGGATATCGCCGAGTAACTACCGTTTAGAAACATAACTGTTGTTGATAGGTAAGTGTAATTTATTTTCCTAATGGAGTAAGATTAACTCAGCTAGTATTTGTCTAGGATTAGAATAATCATCGATATATCTTCATTTGTAGATTATAAGCCTACAGCACTTTGACCTCAGCCAATTAATAAACCGGTTAATTAAACCAAAGGAGAGTGATGTGTGGGGAAGTCTATTAAAGTGAGTATTGACTCTTTAGTATTACTAAGCATCCCAGTCCTCTTATGTCAGTGTATTGGTAACCAATGTAGTCTGTTTGTTTGTGCTTTGTCCTCTGACAGATATACCCACATCGACTTTTTTAAACATTTATTTATGGGCTGAACCATCATGTTTAGACAGCAAGCTCTCAACTAACAGTTACAAACTACGAGCAATTTACCTATCGTACATTTTAATGTATTTCTTTATATATTAAAAAAAAAATGTTGTTTATATTCAATGTTCTGAATATTTTTACAACAGAGAAACTACAAACAATTCTTTCTGTTGCCCACGAATTTAGGGACCTTAAATACTACTGGTATAGTAGATATAAGAACAAATATCCGAGTCGAGATTTTATCATTACTAACCCTGTGAGTTAGAGATTCGACTTGGGATCAGTCTCAATGTGCTTTACCAATACACTAGGGAATATAAACACCCAAGATGGATAGAATAAATAGTAATAAGGTTGACTTCCTTTACTATGGGCCTTCCTATGAATTGTATTAATCAATATACATAATTCTGAATACAATAATTATGTTGGCTGACTGCTCCCTTGTCGTTGATAAAATAGATATGTCTGGTTGATTGTTTTTTACACCACATGATGATGGCCGGTTGGTCGGAAGAATATACCATATACGCAACATGTATTCAGTGACTAGTTCGCTGATTGTCTCCTCTATGGAAATGAACTATCATGACCTTTAAAGCCCGGGTGTATTCAGTATTTCTTGGTCTGCCTTTTTTAATAAGTAAATCAAGTTTCTTCACTCTGATCCTGCCACAGCAATTAATAAAGATAGTGGATAAATGGGATGTTTAAATATTAATTGTGAGACCAGTTCTCTCAGGATTTTGAGTAATGATGTTTAGAGGATGTTTTATATAATTTTGTGATGTATGTGTTTTTATGTTTCATCATTCATAAGATCTGACTGTATGTTATATACATATTTTATTGTTAGGAATCGATATATGTACATTTGACAGAAGGAAGGATTACTATTACTCGTCCTGAAGAAGGTGGTTCTTTAAATTTCTCCACCGAAACGCGTCGACGCTCCGAATTTGAGTTGTATTTGTCCTGGGATCAAGTTTGCTAAGTACTTGGGTACAGTGAGCCTGGTGGTAACTGGTCCATAGGGTACACAAACCAACACTGTCAAAGCACGATTGTGGTGCTTTTGTGTATAATTTTTTCCTTCCATTTGATTTGTTAGATAGATTGCTTTCTCTATGTGTAATAACAACTTTTTTATGGGTCTATGTAATTATTTTCATTGTGTATATTTGTGATGCGCCTTTCTTTTAAAGAAATAACTGTTTTAATAAAATCTGTATTGATCTATTGAATTTATTTTACGTATGTTATTTTTATTGCTGTGTATTGGATCATCTGTGTGACAATTTGAGAAAATCTTTTTTTTTAACCTCTTGATTTATTTTTTGGGTGTTTATAACCCCATTAGTCAACTTATCTGGTCTTGGTAGTCATTCCCATAGGTGATAATTCCCCTGGAAAGGACACCTCAGGAGTGCCTTTATTATTGTTGTTAGCTAGTACAAAGGGAATCTTTTGAACTTCCCACTATATAAAGAGCCAGCTTCCTACATGGTGTTAGTTCATGCTCACGTTGGTATGTTGAAGCAGTGATTGATGCAAACACCTCTTCACGCTGTATTATGAAAGCAAGTGTCTGGAGATGGTAATCTATGATCAAAATGTTTGAGAACATTTGTTCTTTTGCATTTTGTTGGGGTGGTGATGTGTTCTGCTCTATGGCTTCTCAAGCTGCACAATGGAACCTCTTAAGGGCATCCTACATTTAGCGGAGCCTCTCATCCAGGGCCTGCTGAAATATAATCACAGTACCACATCCTGATGGAACTCTTTAATCTCCCATTGCTGCCTGCATCACCCTCAAAGCCCCCCTGAATCATTTACAAAGCCATCACAACCAGTGAGCCTGCTTATTTGGCACTAAGAAATCAAGGCAGCAGGCTTTTTTCCAACTATGCACCCAGGATCTAGAACAACATCCCTGTATCCTACAGGACTGCCCGAAAGCGGTTTCAATTTAGGAAAGAGTTGAAAACTGACCTCTTCAAAGAACTCTACCTCATAATTCATTAATCATCCACAACCCATCTATCTTGCCCATCAGTTGTTTTGGTGTTTTGTGCTCTGTTGTGTTTTAATTATGTTACTTCCTTGCTTTCTATATTTTATTATGTTACACTTTCTTGTTTACTTTAGATTGGCCAACAAATGCTGCTACATTTCCAACTAAAAGCAGCACATGCTTATAAAGTTGCTGTGATGAGCAACCATCTACAGGTGGTAAGATAGAAATGCTCAGGTCCTTCAGCTTTTTGAGACACCGCTCAGCCCAAAACAGTGGCAGAGACAGTTGGTCAGATTTACCAATCCTTTCTGACAGTGCAGTGTTTCACAAAAAGTGATGCAAACAGGAACAACATCCTGAATTGGGATTTATATTTCAGTGCACATCCTGATTTGTGGTGGAAAGTTGCCCTAAAAATACGTAAAAAGTGGTCCGCACTACTTTGTGTCAAAGGGCATCCCATGAGTGGAACACGGTGTTCACATGCACCACACATGGGTTTTGCTACAAAGCCCTATGCACTAAACAAGCATTTGCAATACAATCGGTCTCGCCTTCGGGACCTTATAAGTCTTTATCCATGCAGCACATTTGCCCGGGTGCTGCAACATCTACTGTTCTTCTATTAAAATGTATCCCAAAAAGCATCTAACCTTTCAGTGAAATAAGTTTTAGTTCTTAGTGTGGGAGGGAAGGGTGTTCATCGCAACACATCTTGTAAGATGCCTCCTCGGTGGCCAATTCACTAATTAGCAATTGCTCATGCACGAGGGAGGCTAATTAATAGAATTGTTTCTCATGGATATTGTGAGGGTGCAGCTTTTTGATTAGCTGCATATCGGGGCCGTTGATCGCCGATTTCCAGTGCTAACTTTTTAGCAAACATTTGGAATTCTGGGATTTGTAGTCTTGCCAACTATAGGCCTACAAATGACTGTGGGATAAAAAGCCAGGGCTGGATACTGGTGTCGCTGAAGACATGGGACCAGCTTACAACTATTCATTTATTGAGGGCTTCGTAAGCTTTATAAAGGTAGTTGAAGGTAAACATTGCAGAACTGGGGGGCAATGGATGGCACTTATGGAGAGGGCGTGGTGGGTGATGATTGAGACTGACATCTTGGTTTGACATTCATTTTTCACATTTCCCGAGCCCAACATCACAATTTTAAGAGGGGTATTATTTTATTGGTTTTTTGATCTTTATCAATCCTTTTTTCCTCATCTTATTAAAATGTATCTATATCTTTTTTTCACTGGTGAAAATTGTAAACTATCAAGTATATTCCCATTCGTTTAGCAAGTAAACGCACACTCCGGTTTCTGCAGTTTTAGTGCGTTAAGTAGTCATTATCTATAAAAACAACGCATCCGCCTAGAAACAACAGCATTGAGCACTGACATGTGACGACTGTGCTGTTATTAATGTCCATTGAGAAACTGTACCTCTTTTTTCAACCCCCATGCACTGTCAAGGCAGTCATCAATTTTCCTGGCGGTCATGACTGATAGCAGCAATAGTCACCCAACAAAAGACCTGGTTTCTGTATTCGTCTGGTTCTGTACCGGCGGAACTGTGCGCTTTATCGACCGCTTTGGTCTTCAGTCACTAGGAGTGAGGGTCCTGAAAGCAGGGGGTTTAAATGAGGCCTCCGTTTAGGTGGAATGAAGTTTCTGCAGAGGGGTTTAAGGGCTCGAGCAGCTAGTGGAACCCAGACCAGCATGGTGTTGGGTGGGGTGGGGTGAGGTGGGATGTATGGATGATGGTGAAGGACTTTTGAGAGAGACTCGGGGAGCACAGAGGCTGTATTTTGTCGCACTGCCTGGGAAGAATGAAAAGTGGAGCGGAGCCACCCGAGAACCGAACACTTGCACACACATCTCAGCAGAACAGCAGGCTCTCAACCCACAGGCCTATATAACCAGCTTGTGAAGAGACTGCAGTGTTTCTTGAACAATCTGTCCTATTTTCCAAACGAGGCATTTTTGTTTGTAAGAAAGGGGTCATTGTCTGCCTCCTGGACTTTGTGATTGTCAACAGAAACATCATCTTTGCTACATCTGGAGCAGGAGGGCGACTGGACATCCACTCACCGGCATCAACAAGTGCAGTGGGGGTCATAGCTGACCACTGTAAGAGGGGCTCAGAGGGAGGCAGACAGGGATGGGGTCTCTGAGAGCACATGTCAGAGTCCAGAGGGCTGGCGTTTCTTAGAAAGGGGAGGCACATATGTGTGGCAGCAGTGGGAGTACACAACGTAATTTATGTGCGAGCGTTACGGGCTGAGAATTAACGTGTGAACAGCACGAAGGTGCGTGTGCCCGCACAAATAATCGCATGGATAAGTCTATCTAACCAGCTTATGAAGAGACTGCAGTTTCTTTAACAGTTTGTCCTATTTTGCAAACAAGGCATTTTTTCGTGTACAAATGGGGTCAGTGTCTGCCTCCTGGACTTTGCGATTGTCATCAGAAACATCAACTGTGATGGAGCGGGTGGGCGGCTGGACATCCACTCACAGGCGTCATGGCTGACCACTGGTGGAGGGGCTTAGAGGGGGGCAGGTGAGGAGGGGGTCTCTGGGGAGGGGGTCTCTGACTGCACATTTGGGAGTCCAGAGGCCTGGCGATTTATAGAAAGGGGCGGCATGTGTGTGCGGCAGCAGTGGGAGTACACAATGTAATTTAGGTGCAAGCGTTACAGGATGAACTTGTGAGCAGCATGAAGATGCGTGTGCCTGCACAAGTAACCGCATGGATAAAGAGCCACTACCAAATGAAACTAGCAGAGGAATGAAAACAAGGAGGAGGGGCCATCACACACTGTACAGTGATGGCCAAACAAAACGTTCCATAAGTGAAATTGCCAGGGACAGAACTAAGCAGGCAAAGGAGGGGAATTTACACAAATGCACGAATAACAAGGCAGCATTTCTGAACACCACAGATAGGAACCAATGGCAATCAGTGGGTTTGCTGAACCCCACAAATCAGATATAACAGGTCGATCGAAGCTCGAACTAAAAAAGGTGGATTGGGCTTTACACAAAAATGCATGCCTCCTCAAGGCAGGTGTACTCTCAAGATATTGTTATGTTACATTCCACTTATCGATCACACTGCTACCACAAAGGTTCCTTTCACTGACAAATGTTAATGCACAAAAATAAACTGAAGTTGCTTTGAAAGCAGCACAGGGCTTTCCTAAACAAACAAGGTCCACAATATGGAACTCGCCAGAGAGCACATCCTAACCCCCACACCACTCGCTATCCATTTTTTTTTAAACAGACTTTTATTGATTTTCATGAAACTATACATTCAATTCAGCCGCCCACTGAATGGTCAACAGAGGAAACCAGCATGAAATACAAAGGACATCACACCAATCTGATTACAGAGTCACACCCATCTTCCCATAAGGTGTCCGTGATACAGCGCAGTCCGTCTGCAACCACTCGCTATCCATAAATCTCTTTTTATTAACACATATCTGGGTGAACTGGTATGTACTGCTTTTTCGAGAGACAGGGACCACAATAATATATTGGTGCTGGGTTTGCTTTAATTCATTTTCTAAAATGATAAATTGGCTGCAACCATGTGAGTTTCTTCTTTAAAGCTGAGCAACAACAATGTGGCATTCCTGAAGTACATATCTCGCGTTCTTTGTAATAGAATGAATTGAAATATTGCACAAGCATGCTATCACTTTGCTAAGATAGACGTTGTCTTTGTTTAGTAGACT
The DNA here is from genome assembly GCF_964204655.1 of Triturus cristatus. NCBI lineage: Eukaryota > Metazoa > Chordata > Amphibia > Caudata > Salamandridae > Triturus > Triturus cristatus. Next base: position 371,637,037 of record NC_140586.1, read on the forward strand.
TATGCATGTCCGTACAATTGAGGCTTTTAACAAAGGCAAACTCAAAAATGAGTAATCCTACACATGTATGTTTACTTTTATAATTAGCAGTAAATATATTACTTTTGTTTACTCATCATTTACAAGTGTAACTTTACTATAACTTGTAGACTTCAATCTATCCACCACCTGAATTTAGGGTATGTAGCCTAATCTACGAGTGTAAAGTTACTACTGAGAACTTTTTCACAAACAAGTGAAGGTCTTCGCCATGAGGAACCAATCTCCCTATGGTGAAGTATAGAGAAATCTTGGTTTATTAAACGAATTTATGAAAATGTGAAAAGAAAATATTTGTATATGTTAACTTTCACTAGTAGGAAGAATTATACTATAAATAAAATGTTACAGCATTAATAACTTAATTTTAAGTTACAAATATTATTTAGATTAAATCAAAATAAAATTATTTTGCTCATGTGTAAATGAAATAAAATTCCACTTAAAGTATGCCCCAGGCACAACAGTGTGGCTGCTGGGGCCGAGAGCAGAGTCCCTGACCAGGAGGTCAGAGGTCTTGCTCACATGCCCGAGCAGCAGCCGCTATTAACAAGGGAAGGGGGGGGGAAGCACAGCTGGGAGGCGGGAGCGGGAACCAGCAGGGGGGAGAGGCCACAGGGGCAGCAGCAACAGGAAAGGAAACGGGCACAGAGGACACAAAGAGGAAAAAATAAACAGAAAGACAGAAAATAACAAATACAAAGGCACAGTTACAAAAGACAGATGAAGACAGAAAATGGGCACAAACACAAAGACAGACAACAGCGGAAGAGCAGAAGAGCTATGCTCTCCCTCTAAACGACCAGGGATAAGACGTAGGCGGGAGCCTGAGGATGGAGGAAGGCCTCGAACACTTACCTTCTCAGAGAGGTGCAGGCGGCAGCGGCACAACAGCGGAGCTGCTGGGGCAGAGAGCAAAGTCCCTGAGGTCAGAGGTCTTGCAACATCTGTTGGCAGCCATGCCAGACCTTTTAATGTTTTTCTTATTGTTTCGTTTTTGTTATCTAAGTACTGTATTGTTGACTACTAGTACAGCTCTTTGGATATGAAGGCTGTAAAAAATCTGATAAATACATAATATATCACATTGCTTGACATAAAACAGGCTAAATATTAGTATTGGCCAATATGAGAAGCACCCGTATGCAATCTTACTGCTTCTTCACAGTTTTAAGTTCATTAGTTAATGTGTAATTGTTGGGGTCCAGGCCTGAACCAGAGCTTATGTGGCAATGTTATGCTTGTGTTGTTTCTGAATTATGGCAAATAAGTCCTTTATATAGTATTTTTACACATCCTTATTCAAGATAGGGAGCTGGACAAGGCTCCAGGAGTTGTGAGACAGGGATCCTATACTCCTGTTACTATGTATTAATTATATCTACAGATTCCTCTGGTATTTCTGGATACTGCATTTCAGATGGTAGTAGAGTGGTGCGCCAGCTGCTGAAGGTAGTTGGGCTGATATGGAGAGAAAATCTAGAAGTGCTGTTGTATTTGGTGCATTTGGTATTTGGATAACTTACAAGTAGTGAATTGCTGCTCCCTTTAAAATGTATTTTCTTCACTACGAAGTTGGAACTAATGGTGGACCTATGAAAAATGTATGTTTTCAAAGGAATCGATACATGGCTAAACAGGTTTACATTTGGCAACACCAACAGCATCTGCCTTTATGTATGTAACACATAAATATATAGATAAGAAAGAAGCATTTATGAAATAAGAATTACACTACTTACTTTCACATTTTAACGGGGGCACCCAGCCATCTATCGTGCATGTTGGTTTTCTGTCTCTGCTGTACAGAGCCACAAATCCAGGATGACAGTTCAAGTCGACTGTGTCATCCTGTTTGTATTTGTCCCGTCTTGGCAGCATTTCACCGTTGACCACACTTTGATAATAGCACTCGATTTCTAAGAAAAAGTATATGTGATTTTACTAAAGAGAAAAATAGACTAATCTCACTATAAATGCATTTTACAAATTCCAAATAGGCAGATAGAGGTTGAGAACTGACCCGGAGACATCAGACTACATCAGAGATTCACACAGAGGAAAGATAAAGTAAGGAGGAAAGTTCTCACATTTCTCTTAAATCAATCTAACTGCAATAGGAATGCTGAACAATTAAATCTGTGCCAAACAGGCTCATATGAAACTAAGAGCGCACCGATGTTTCATTGACAAGAGAGCTCAAGAAGCACTTGTTACTGCAACATAGTTATGCCACATAGCTCTACTTCCCAATTCAGTAGTGCTCATTTCAACATGTGCTCTATCAGAATCTAGACTTATTACCGTCAAAAAGACATGCTTTAAGGAAGCATTACATTAATAATTCTCAACTGATTTTAAGATTTTGACCTTGGCTTTAAGTGTTTCTAGGTGTAGATTCTACTGATATGTGTGTTTGATAAATTACAAAAATGTAGAACGTCAATGTGTTAAAACCAGTCTGACAAAACTCCTTTTTTGGTGAATTGTCAAAGTAGGGAATTCCCATTTCCAAGGAAAACTGAAGCTGAAAACTGAAAGCTATCGATAGAAAAAAACAAAGTCTTAACTTTCCTAAAATGAAAGGACATATTTGAAGAAAGCATTTTCAAATTTGAAAAAAAGTGAAGAGTGGTGGAAGCAAAACAAGGACTGCGCAGTCCCTTTTCTAGATCTATTATGACCCAATTTAAAAGAGA